>NC_137422.1:35267713-38250213 GCF_964374335.1 Astatotilapia calliptera
CCTCTGTCACACCAGCCATCTATATGTCTGTCCTCTTTCACTACATTCATGAACCTCCTCTGAGTTCTTCCTCTTTCCCTCCTGCCTGCCAGCTCCGTCGTCAAAATCCTTTACCCATAATACCCACTATTCCTCCTCTGAAAATGGCTAAACCATCCCCACCTTACCTTTCTATCTTTTGCCTCCAAACTCCTCAGCCTGAGCTGTCCCTCTGATGTATTCATTTCTAATCTTGTCCATCCTCTTCAATCCCAATGAAAATCCACCACCTCCAAAACCTACATCATATCAGGTCTCACCTTCCCTTTCACTCTTGCTGCTAACTTATTATAAATCACCCCTGACACTCGTCTCCATCCAATCCACCCTGCCTGCACTCTCTTCTCCAAACACTTATTTTCTGATATCCACAAACATATTTATATAAATCTTTTGTTGGGACATCCCAGTTTTCATCTTGGAGGACTGTCTTGCACCGCATCGTGTATCACAAAATCACTGGACTCTATATTCTAACTGTTAGCCTTGATATAGTGATAGCTGTGAAATATAAATTGTAACATCCCCCAAGCGTCATATATTTCTGCCTAGAACCAACATGTGTGTTTTCTTTTCAAATGACCGCATGTACTTTGTGAACGCTAAGAAAAACAAAACAAAAACAGTTTATTCTTTTCACTCATAGTCTTCAGCCCTTCCATGATACGGAGACTCACCTGGTGAAGCATCTGTTTGAACTGTTGCTCGATAGGACTGCAGTCCGCTGAGATGACCGGCAGCCTTTGCAGACACACCGCTGCCATCAGAGTCCACGGAGAATTCGCTCTTTCCGCCGCTTCATTGATCTGAAAAGCCGCACGGCAAACAGTAGCGCTGGAAAACTGACGGAAGCCCGTGTTTCCGACGGGAGATCTGCTGAAACGAGACAGAAACTGCAGGAGAGGCCGACTTGCCATTCTTCCACAGGGCGCAGCCATCTTTTTCTGTTGCATTCAATGTACAAGCAAAAAAAATAAAATAAATCCTAACATTAGAAAATGCTAAATAAAACAAAATGGAAGTAGGATTCTTTACATAATTTCTCTGCGGATAGTAGTTTATAGAGTAATTATATTATTTATTGTGTTTTAAGTAAAACGCTACAATGTTTGGTTGACGAAGATACGTTTTTATTAAACACAAAATGGCATAATGTCGAGGGGGTTTTTAAGTACTTGAAAGCACCATTTCCGTTCTCGACCCACAATTCTATGCGGGAAAACGGACAATCTATTTAACCATAACCGTGGGTGTGAAATGAAATTAATATATTTAAAAAACAATAATACGCCACTTATACACCCATACTAAATATTATCATTATATTTTAATTAAATGAAAACGGATTATAAGCAATGTATAAGTGAAGCTTCTACATATATTATTTTTTGAACGTGACGCCACCCCCGCACACCTCCGGGGGTATTACTGGTCTGGTCTGGTCTGGATCGCTTCCTCAATGTCACGTTTGTTGTGTGTAAAATTATTTAACGTCTGGCTGCAAGATTGTGTATAAGTGTGTGGAACATGAATAAATTTAGCTGTATATTGTTTAGCTCACTGAGTACCGTATGTCGACAGCTGTCTGCCCCTCTGAACGGAAATACGGCCTCTCTGTAAGTGCTTTATGGCTATGTTTTCTTAGCATTTATGTTAGCTGGCGGCTAGTTCTAGGCTGTAGCATTTGGATAACAAATAGTATTTTAGATGACACCTTTATAATTATGATTACAATATCAACAGAAGATTATGTTTAATATGACAGGTTCATAAAGTTGTTGCTAATTAAATTGCGTGTGTACAGATGTGGAAGCAGAGCGTTGCAGCGGACAATATGCAGCAGTGCTATCAGGCATCAGGAGAAAGAAGCATCCTCCAGCGCAGAGACTGCGAAGGACTTCAGGTCAGGCACAAATGTACATGCAAATGAAACGAAACAACATAAAGCAAGGTGTGCCAAAATGTACAGCTCAAACCGCCCCAACGCGGTTCTTGAACTCTTCTGGAGGGATGCACCATCATTTTCCAGAAAGATATTGCACAATTAGTTTATTTGAGAGCAACGAAGAACGCCCGAAAAGTTCACAGGCGTCTGGGTTGACTGCAAAATATATTGTGGATGGGGCATTTTGACATCCTGGAAGAAACTGGTTCCATTAGGATGGAAAGAAGCTTATATACTGATTTGCAGTAACTCTGTCTCCAGGTGGCCCATCCAGGTAGCCCTCAGGGGTACCCCTGAGCAAGGTACCGGTCCTACACACTGCTCCCCGGGCGCCCAATGGCTGCCCACTGCTTCACAGAGTGAATGGGTTAAATGCACAGAGGAATTTCCCCACGAGGATCAATACATTAAATAACTGACCACAATATTATTTTCTGAAATTTTTGGTATTGAACCCATTTGTATGTATGTATGTATGAGAGTATCTATCTATCTATACACTGCACACACATATACATCTGTTCTTCTACCACGGTCAGCTCATTGTGTCTGTACTGCATTGTGCTATGGCCTCTGGGTCTCCAATTGAATTGATGGAATGCACTCTTGGTCTCGCTATATACATAAAACATTTTTAAATGTAACTGGTAGCAAATAGCACAGTGGTCACACTTACTCCTTTCCCCCTATGCTGCTGAGGCTTTTAGGCTCTCCCAAATTCAGCTGGGTATCCTTGCTAAAGTACTTCCAAAATGAAGTAAACAAATGGAAGTTTGCTTAGCAAATGGTACATTCAGCTGCTCCCTTATTTCCCAAGGAGTCGCTACGGCAGATGGATCCACAAATTTGATTTGGCACAGATTTCTATGCTGGATGCCCTTTATGACACAACCCTGCCATTTATGCAAACTTTTGGTCTCCTGAAGCACAACATGCGTCTCCTCATGGAGTTGAACCGGGGAGCTTTCACGTGTAAGGTGAATGTGTTAATGGAATGGGGCCAGTTGGAAATTGGTTTGGCAAATGAAAGAGGAAAAAATGAGAGGGAGACATTCCTTACCTGTCACTTAATGGAAACTGCCATCTGAAAGTTATTTTGTTAGTTGGTTATAAAATATAAAATCAGTTTCGATTACCTTTTTTTTATTTTTTGTGTCACACTGTTTTCCGGGGTCTGTAATTTGACAATCTGAGCAAAAGGAGAGTTAAATCAAATCGTGATAATATAACAAAGCCCCCCTGGATGTCCTCACTGTTCAGCAGTCAGCAGTTCAGGTTTTATCTTTAATTTGAATTTATTTATTTAAAAGGGACAGTGCAGTTTAACATAGTTCAAGTGCAAGACATGAAACTGATGTACCGCACATAGGTTTATAGCTACTGCTAATTTTCAACAATTGTCCCTTGTTGGGCTTACAATCTAAATAGATACATTTTACAATAAAACATACATTTTCATAAAACCAAATTACATCATAAATACAATTACAATTAATAGACAATTTAAAATAAAATTTAAATCATTAGTTAAAATGACCACAACTTTGATTTCCCTTTAACCTTCAATGTAAAGGATCTAATGTCTGTAATCAATTTGATATCGGTTGGAAGTGTGTTCCACAGATGACAAGCCTTTATAGAAAAAGCTGACTGACCGAATGTAGATCTGCAATATAATATCTTGCAGTTGCCGTTCACCTTACTCCTAGTAATACGATTACTATCTTGTCTCTGGATGTATCTATTGAGACACTCTGTGGCCATCCTATTTATACATTTAAAAACAAATTTAAGAAAACACAAACGATTAAAACTCTTAAAACTAAGTCGATTATATTTCTTTAAAATGTGACAGTGATGCCACCGAACAGATTTTTTTATCCATTATTTTTAAAGATTGGTTATATAAGGATACCACAGGCTGAATTGTAGATGGTGCTGCTTGGGTCCAAACTGTCATACAATATGAAAAATGAGAAAATATAGAATGCATAAATATCTGAGCTGCTGAAGTGGGTATATAGTGCAAAATTAACTTAAAACAATTCAGATTAGCCTTGACCATCTTAGAAATCTTCTTTACATGCTTGTCAAATTTAAGATGTGAATCTAAGATTATTCCTAAAAACTTAAAATCTTTGACCTCCTTTATTTCTTCGTTCCCTAGGTTGATTTTAAAATCATCAGATGAACTTGAAAGTTGGCAGTTAGCTTTTAATATCCCAGTGTCACAAAATAGATTGTGACTAGTAAAATATCACAATCTATTTTGAATACTCAGTAATATATTATGGATATATGTAATCATTTTTCAGTTTGAATATTTGACATCAAAATAAGAACTTGTAAAATCCTAAACTTACTGCTAATGGGGTATGGATGAATGGGCACAAACCATGTATAGCGGGGGGTGGAGGGGGCACAGCTGTAAGAGGCTGATGGGGTGTTGTTTGTGAATGTCATCATTCAAAAAGAAAGTCACCTAGGAATTTCAACCTGATACCATAAGGCATAGCTGCTAAGGTCCAAATCTCCATGACCTTGAACTCAAGGTCAAAGGTCAAGTTTTCTGAAAATCTTATGAACACAATAAATTGAGAAGGATGTTACCTAGGATTTTCATAGCTGCATCTATTAGGAGGTTCAGTGGTATGTTTTTGTTTTATTTTTTTAATGCATTCACTACTTTATTTCCTGCAGCACTAAAAAATATCAGCTGCTTGTTCTTGCTAATGTGGCCTGTATTGACATTTTCAGTCACATAAAAAAAGTTGTCTTAATTTTTTTCCCTTTCTCATTGCTATTCCTAACACATGTGCACCACAGTCATCAAATCTGCGCCCTGTCAACCACAATTTCCACCACTGTTTACTGATGGCTTTCACGTAGATTTAAATGTTCATTGTCTGCTTGAGCAGTCTTTCTGACTAAAGCTTCAGTGATGTGTACTTAATCTTTTCCTTCCACCATCTTAATACAAACCCCGAATTAACAGGGTTTTCATACATGTCCCACAGCATGACTGTATTGCTTACCTTTATCATGTGGTGCATTGATGTGAAAGGATGCTTGTCTTCATTCATTTATTCATGTTTTCTCTTTAATTTAACACCTGCCAGCATCATGTTTCACTGTCTACTGTCAGCAGACTAAGCTCCATTAAATAGAAGCACAGCCTGCTGCAGTATTATCATTAATGGCTAATCTTTGTTTCAATCCTACAGCTATTTACCTCCACTGCCTGGACATGACAGCGCACTGAGATGGGGTGGGAAGAAGTTTGAAGACTTACCAATTGTTCACATTAAAGCCACATACAACAAGTAAGTGAAAGCAAACTCTTACATTTGTACTTACAATGTAAGTGTCAGAAAATATCTCTTAAAGAATATTCAAGATTCAGTCAGCACTTTCATTATTTTAGTCTTTCCTCTTTGTAATTTCAGACCCATTTGCCGTAGTGTTCTGATTTTATTAAGTAACCATGAAACCTGCTTTCAGAGGGAAAATTGCTGCTTGGATCTGTTATCATAATTCAGTGAAATCAGATGTTCTGCTGTGATTTAAATTTCCTATTAACAGTCATGGTGGCCATTGCTAAAAGCCACATATTAGTTAGAGTTCACGACTGCTGATTTGTCCTCACTGTAAAAATGCCCGGCAGTTTGCGACCCAGTAACTCGCTGTTCTCTCTACCAGCACTCACATCCAGCTGACAGACAGCGCAGGGCAGTCCGTGGTGAGGACATCCTGCGGAACAGAAGGTTTCAAAAATATCAAGAAGTCGACGCCGATCGCTGCTCAGACTGCGGGCATCTCTGCTGCTGCGGTGAGTTCGATACAACACAACGCTGGGCCACCTCGTTATCCCTGCAGAAGATTGTTCCAATTAAATTAAAATTAGAGACTACAGCATCTGCTGCTTCTCCACTTTGTGCAGCAACACTTAATTCATGAATATTAAATGTTTGCTGTAAACAAACTGGCTTCTCTGAGGATTTTATAAAGGCTGCAGGCTAACAAAGTTATGGTCAGACAGATTTTCTTTTTCATTTGTTGCAATCAGCATAGTTGATAAATTAAGTTTTATTATAATGCTGCCATATTCAGTAGAGTTAAATTATACTTTCCTCTCATCAGTTTTTAAATGTTTTTGCTACAATTGAAAATTAAAAGTAGCTGTACACTTTTATTATCAGAATCAGAATCAGAATACTTTATTGATCCCTGGGGGAAATTATTTTTTGTTACAGTGCTCCATTTTAAACCAACATTAAGACAAGACAGACAATACGCTAACTAAGAATAGTACAATATATACATATACATACATACATACATACATAAGTCACTTATAAATAAATATTTGGAAAAGAAACATGTGTAGCTGTAGCAGCAAACAGTGTGTTAAGTGGATGCGTTGTACAGGGAGATGGCCACAGGCAGGAATGATTTCCTGTGTCGTTCAGTGGTGCTTTTCGGTAATCTCAGTCTCTCACTGAACGTGCTCCTGTGACTGACCAACATGTCATGGAGTGGGTGGGAGGTGTTATCCAACATTGTCTTTATCTTGGACAGCATCCGCCTCTCCGACACCACCTTGAGGGAGTCCAGCTCCATCCCCACAACATTGCTGGCCTTACGGATTAGTTTATTAAGTCTGTTGGCATCTGCGACCCTCAGCCTGCTCCCCCAGCATGCAACAGCATAGAGGATCGCACTGGCCACAACAGACTCATAGAAAATCCTCAGCATTTTCTGGCAGATGTTGAAGGACCTCAGTCGCCTCAAAAAATAGAGACGACTCTGGCCCTTCCTGTAAAGTGCTGTGGTGTTTTTAGCCCAGTCCAGTTTATTGTCAATGTGTACTCCAAGGTATTTATAGTCCTCCACAATGTCAACACTGACCCCCTGGATTGAAACAGGGGTCAAGTGTTTCCTGGTCTTCCTGAAGTCCACGATCAGTTCCTTGGTCTTTGCCACGTTGAGCTGCAGATGATTCTGCTCACACCACGTGACAAAGGAGTCGACCACAGCCCGGTACTCTGTCTCATCATCCCTGCTGATGCATCCAACCACCGCAGAGTCATCAGAAAACTTCTGAAGATGGCGGTCTCTGTGCAGTGGCTGAAGTCTGTGGTGTAGAGGGTGAAGAGGAAGGGGGAGAGGACAGTCCCCTGTGGTGCCCCTGTGTTGCTAATCACCTTGTCAGACACACACTGTGGGAGACGTACATATTGTGGTCTTCCTGTCAGGTAATCAACAATCCAGGACACCAGAGAAGCATCCACCTGCATCGCTGCTAACTTATCACCCAGGAGGGTCGGCCTGATGGTGTTGAAAGCACTGGAAAAGTCAAAAAACATGACCCTCACAGTGCTCGCCGGCTGGTCCAGATGGGTGTAGACACGATTGAGCAGGTAGATGATGGCGTCCTCTGTTCCGAGACGAGGCTGATAAGCGAACTGAAGGGGATCCAGATGTGGTCTTACTATGGGTCGCAGCTGGTCCAGGATGAGCCTTTCCAGGGTCTTCATGATGTGGGAGGTCAGTGCCACGGGCCTGTAATCCTGGGGGCCACTGGGACGAGGCGTCTTTGGTACAGGGATGAGGCATGATGTCTTCCACATCACCGGGACCCTCTGCAGACTCAGACTCAGCATAAACAGTTTATGAAAGACTCCACACAGCTGGGGGGCACAGGTCTTGAGGACAAGGGGACTCACTCCGTCTGGTCCAGCAGACTTGCCTGAGTGAAGTCTCCTCATTTGCATCTCAACCTGGTATTGAGTGAAGGTGATGGGTGGGGGAGGGGTGTCAGGAATCTCACAGGAGGCAACATGTGAAGAGAGAGGCTGGCACAGTGGTGTGGCTCTGGATTCCAGGCTGACTGCAGGTGAGGTTGTGGGGGTGGGAGCAGACACTGTGGTGTCGAATCTATTGAAAAACAGATTCAACTCATTGGCTCTATTCTCACCTCCCTCAGTTCCCCTGCTGTTGGTTGGCCTGAATCCAGTGATGGTCTTCATGCCCCTCCACACCTCTCTCATGCTGTTCTGCTGGAGTTTCCACTCCAGCTTCCTCCTGTAATTGTCCTTAGCCTCTCTGATCTTGTCCTTTAGTAACACCTGGATCTTCCTCACCTCCTCTTTGTTGCCCCCTCTGAAAGCCCTCTTCTTGTTGTTGAGGAGGGCTTTGATGTCCTTAGTCACCCACGGCTTGTTATTTGGGTAACAATGAACAGTCTGAGCTGGAACAATGGAGTCGGTGCAGAAAGTTATGTAGCCTGTGATACACTCAGTAAGCCCATTTATGTCCTCGGCGTGAGGCTCACAGAGTGTTTCCCAGTCGGTCACCTCGAAACAGCCCTGTAGTTCGGCTAAGGCCTCCTCTGACCACCTCCTGACAGTCCTGGTGGTCACAGGTTCCCTCCTCACAATTGGCACATAGCGGGGGGTGAGGTGAATCAGGTTATGATCTGACCTACCAAGTGGGGGGAGGGAGGAGGAGCTGTATGCATCCTTGACGTTAGCATACAGTAAGTCTAAAGTTTTCTCTCCCCTGGTGGGACAGTCCACATATTGTTTGAATGTTGGTAGTGTATTGTCCAGTGATACATGGTTGAAGTCACCCGAGATCACAATAAAGGCACTCGGGTGCTGAGTCTGTAGCCGAGCTATGGCAGAGTGGATAGTGTCACATGCAGCTGTGGGGTTAGCAGAGGGGGGAACATAAACAGCCACCAAGATGACGTGAGAGAATTCCCTGGGTAAATAATACGGCCTGAGTCCAACAGCACACAGTTCAGTGTCCGGGCAACAAATCCTTTCTTTGATTGTTATGTTGGCAGGGTTACACCACCGGTTGTTAACTAAAACAGCAAGCCCACCTCCTTTCCGCTTACCGCTAGCGATGCTGTCCCTGTCCGCCCGAACAGTGTGGAAGCCTTCCACGGAAGCATTCTCATCGGGAATGTCCTGGTGCAGCCATGATTCGGTGAAACACATCAGGCTACACTCTCGGTATTCCCTCTGACTCCGTACCAGTGCTGAGAGCTCGTCGATTTTAATTGCCAACGATCGCACATTTCCCATCACGATAGACGGCAGACATGGTTTAAACCTCCTCCTCGCTTCGAGCCTCCGCTGTCTCACCGTCACCTTTTTTCTTCTCTTCTGTCCTTGACCTCTGCATCCCCGATGTGTTTTCCTCCAAATTTCAGCTGGTACTTCTGCGGGCCTAGCCAGCGAGCCGGCCGGCATCAGGGCGATCAGCTGATCTCTGGAGTAAACAGTCCGTGCGTGTAGGAGATGTGCCGCGGTCCCGTTCCTTCATAAAAGTAACAGTTCCACGGCCACCAGAAGAACAAAAACTCTCTCAATCCACATGATTGAGTAAGAGATATAAAACGGAGGAAAATACAAGTCAGAAAAAAAAAATTAATTTAATTAATTAATTAATTAAAATTAAGAGTCTTGGGGTGGAAATCTTAAAGAATAATTCTTGTTTACCTCTTTGTCAATTAAGCCTCTTTGTATACATACCTAAAACTAACAGTTGAATACCTCTGGTTACTTTCTCTAGTAATGGCTGCTAAGCCGCGAAACTGTCACAAAGTAATGAAAGCTGCAGTTACTGTTTGTTGAAGTCGATCTTAAGACTCTAGTGAATGACATTAATTGGAGACCTGCTTATTCTGAACATGTTAGAAGTGGCAAAGCAGAGAAAAAGCCATAGACTCAGAGCAATGGTGTGTCTAAAGCTCCTCAACTGTGTTTTTAGTCAAGATTACTAATCACATCTATTAGCCTCAGAACCAGGAGAGGATTTCATTTGTTGGCTTTATTGGACTTTTCTGAACACCGGAGTCAAAGGGATGCTGCTCATCTCAGATTTTTCTTCTGTCCTTCTGCACAGAAAGCTACAGCCAAAGGAGTTAGCTTTGTGCGTGTTGTGGTCAAAGGTCTTGGTCCTGGGCGTTTGGTGAGTAGTTTCTATAAAGAAATCTTTAAAGCTATTCCAGATAAAACTACGATTTATTTTTAATTAGTGTTATTATTTTTGTATCTTGTTGTTTGGTCTGTCTTCAGACTGAAGACAGTTAACAGGGATGGAAGCCTCATTAAAACAGCCTATTAAAAGAATTGTTTTGGCTTAGTAGATGATAAACTTGTACTCGTACTTTTATTTGGTATCGAAATTTGTCATATTTCTGTTAAAGGCAAGCATACAGTCATAACCCAATAAGACAACCAATGAAAAGAGTTGGCTTATTTTCAGACGACTGGACAGGCAAACATGTGAAACTGAAACTTCTTAATATTATATGTAATTTTACCAACATACTGTTACAACATTACATAGATCCTTAACCTCTGAAGCAAATTCTCTGATGGCTGTACTCTGGGAAAACATTGATTGTTTGGTCAGTATGCTCCCATCTGTCTTTCTCATTGGGGTGAGAAATTGCTGATGTTATTTTCACAAGTAGAAAAATGCTACACTGACAGCTCACCAGGACCCATCTATTGTTTTTTGCAATCGGAGGAGCAGCCTTTAGTACAGCAGCCTTCAAAGACATCATGTTAAAGTTATTGGTACGAGTGCATTTTGCTTAAATGTGCACAAGATTGACTTTTTCCTTTTGATTAATCTCATTTTAAAATAAAATGTATTTTATTTGTGTTACCTGTTTATTATGTTACCCTATCTGCACTGTTTGAAGAAGGATTTAAAAAAAAAAAAATCTAAAAAAAAAAAAATCAAGGAACCATTTGTATGAAGAAGGAAAATTTACTGCAGGATAACAGGATGAAAATGAAACTAGTTTTGTGTTTTGTTCCGCTGACCCTGCTCTGTGCCGATATGCAAGTGGGCGGTCAATACCAGCAAACCTGTCACAGCATGAAGAAGTGGTCCTCTAATTATTTCCAGACTTGTCATAATGAGGATAATTTAAGGAGCGGCAGACATGTTGATCTGTTCCCATTAGCTTTCTTAATGAATGAATGCATTTTTCTCTGCTCTGCAGTCTGCAATCAAAGGTCTGACAATGGGAGGTCTGGAGGTGGTATCTATCACTGACAACACCCCCGTGCCACACAATGGATGCCGCCCACGGAAAGCCAGAAGGACGTGATCTTTGTGTGCCAGAATGCACTGCAACAGGAGGAAGCTTTTGTGTTGAATTATGCTAATAAAGAGTTTTGTTGTGTAGCTTTTCTGGCTCTGAGCTGACCTTACAAAAAGCGTTTTGGGGAAATAATTGCAGATGGGTGTTATTAATGAGCAGAGAACAGGCTTCTCAGTCCTCTGCTGCTACTGTTGGCAGATGAATAAACCTTCATTCTCACTGCAGGCGCTTTTATGTTCATTAGTAGACTGATGTTTGTACACAGCACAGAAACGGCTCTGCGTGGGAACAACTAGTAGCCACAGGAACCCTTGATCCTGACTATGCTACACAGCTGAACCTACAGGACTGCAGATTGATGCAAGATTGCCCAAGTTTAACCTTCTTGTGTGCCTTTTTATATTTTCAACTTTCAGCACATTAGACAGCCACACATCTATTTAACATGATATCAGTACAAAAGTCTCCTCTCTTCCCCCCCCTCCATTCTTCTTTTCTTTACATTTTGATAGGAAAATGGGAAAGAAATGCATGGATTTTTTTTTTTTTAAACATTCAAGTATACATGTGAATGTAGGATTTAAGGCACAAACAGTTTCTATCATTCTAATGAGCTTGAAAGTCAATATTTGATATGACGACCTTTATTCTTCAACCTAACCTGAACTCCAAGCAAACCTTGTCATTTCTTTAAACAGCCGTCAGGAACAGTTCCCCAGGCATCTTGAATGACAGCCAACATTTTTCCTTTGATGATGGCTGCCTTTTGTTTCCTTTTCTGTCAAGACGATCCCACATTGCTTGAACAGCGTTGAGACCCAGGCTCTGGGAGGCCAGTCCATGACTCATGGACTCATGTATGGCGTTTACTGGCAGTGTGTTTGAGGTCATTATCATTCTGCAAAAATGGAGCCGTTGCCAGTCAGATGCTTTCCAGATGGGTTAAATGCTGGATAGAAATCTAACCGTAGCATTCTGCATACATGCTGACAGTGATTTGAACCAAAAATTTCAAATTTATTTTGGTCATTCCATAAGACCTGCTGTCAGTCCAGTTCTTGTGTATTTTGGCATACCTCTGCCTTTTTGTATCTGTTTCCATTTCCTTTAGAATGGCTCTGTAACATCCACACGCTCACTGAGACCATGATGAGACTTCAGCGAACAGTAGATGGATCAATTCGAGGCCAGATACACGTCTTTGGTCCTGTGTCAGGTCTTTGCTGAACTTTCTTAAGGGATTCACTTTCAGATCTGTTCATTTGCTCTACATCAGAGGTAGGCAACCCCAGGCCTCAAGTGCCGGTGTCCTGGAGGTTTTAGATGTGTCCATGACCCATCACAGCTGATTTAAAGGACTAAATGACTCCTCAGCATTTCTTGAAGTTCTCCAGAGGTCTGGTAATGAACTAATCATTTGATTCAGGTGTGTTAACCCAGGGTGGGATCTAAAACCTGCAGGACACCGGCACTCGAGGCCTGGAGTTGCCTACCCCTGCTCTACATAGTATTTTAACTCCTCCCACTTCATCTTTAGTCCAGTTCATCTTAAAGTACAAATATTATTTTTACTCCTGTTAAACAGTCTTTGGCATTTTTTTGTAGATTTTGATAAATAAATGGGAACAAATTATGTTTTTGCAACAAGCTGCTAGCAACAAAGTGCCTAAATATGCAATTAATTTCTTTTTCTGAGTTATGCTTAGATAGAACACTGGTTCACCCTTGAATTAGGTGCATTTTTATGCTTGAATTATTCATAGATCAGTGTTAGGTGCCTTAACAAAATAAAAAATTGATCTGAAAATGTTCAAATACAAGGACTGGACTTAAAATGAATGAAAAGGCACCCAATGTTCAAAGAAAATTCTTTAGAGCAGGGGTAGGCAGCTCCAGGCCTCGAGTGCCGGTGTCCTGCAGGTTTTAGATCCCACCCTGGGTTAACACACCTGAATCAAATGATTAGTTCATTACCAGACCTTGAAAGATCAATCCTGAGTGGGGAAATGTGGAAATGGAAGCAAGTATATACCAAGTACCATCAATTTTATTGTGTTTCAACATCTCTTCAAGATTTTCTTTGAACCTTTCTGGATATTTTTAACATTTGAGACACCCAGAAAATTTTTTACACCTTAACAGGTGCAAATGTTTTTAACCTAGTCAGTTTTACCATAGAAGTGCACATATAGTCAGTGCACGGTTTGGACAAAAATAGATTGCAACAGATGAAATGACTTACAGGGTCATGTGTTTGTGGGTTTCCAGTCTAAATGCTTCAGAGCTTTTTAAAAGCCTCACTGATACAGTGGTGATGAAAAAAAATACAGTATCACAAATAAAATACACGAAGACTAATCTGATGCTTTTGACCTACAAATATTGTATTTCATTAAAAGAACGACTACTATAACATGTGGCTTCCTGCCTGTTATGCCACCTCTGACCCCTGGTGACCCTGAATTGGGTACGTATTTAAGAAAATAGATGGATGAAGAAAAGTAGTTTTACCAACAATCTCCCGCTCTGCCTCAGGTTAAAAGCCTCATCGCTGCATATTTCAAACAACACAATGGGAGCCATTTTGTAAAATGTGGAACAGAACTGAGACTTATTGTCCTGCTGTTAATACAGACTCCACTGAGATGTCTCATAAAATGCCATCTGCAAGCTAAATATTTTATTCATCTGCGTTCACATGGTATTTCATACACGCTAGAGGTGTTACCAAACTGATAAAACATGACTTTCTAGATTATTCTTTTATAAAGAGAGCAGCTGCAGTATCCAAACTGGAACGTACTGCAAGAGCCCCCAACTGTATTACACTGCATGTATTTTAGAACGCATAAATGAATAAATCTTGTAATTAGGCTGATCTTCCAAAAACAACACATTACCAAATCTATTAATAAAATTAGGGATACATATGCTTGTTATCGCACATTTTCTAATTTGATTAAAATAATTTTGTGACACAAAGGAAAGAAAGGAAAATTTGAGTCCAGCAGTGGATTTTGTCTCTACGGGCTCCGCTTGCATGACCTCGGATTTTAGCTCTGCTGAATACCAGAAACAACAGTGTAAATTTTTTATTCTATTCATCTTTATTTATGACACCAAATCATAACATTTGCCTCGAAGTGTTTTTTCCTCAAGGCATCACCTGACCTACCCCTGACTATATGCTTTTTTAAAAGTAGAGTAGAGAGGTTGTCTGCCTCCTGAATCCAAACTGGGAGCTGGTTCCAGTGAAGAGGGGCCTGAAAGCTAAAGGCTCTGCCTCCCATTCTACTTTTAAACCACAAGCTCTCTATTGGGGTGATACAGAACTATGAGTTCTTTAACTCATTCACTGCCATTGACGTCTATAGACGTCAATTACGTTTCCAATGGGAGGGGCTAGAATACAACCTCGGGCAGCTTGTCAGTGAACATCAGACTGCTTGAAATGTATTTTTCACAAAAAGCTCGTTTTCTCCCTTTTTGTGGTCAAAACAGGCATTTTTGGTGGAACCCACCTCTCTTCTACAGCTGATTACTAAAGAATGGCAAATGGTAGAAACAAGCTTTTTTTTTTGGATGGAAGAAGAGAGTCTGTTCTTCATTTTGGTAGGTTCAGCGTTTATATGATCATAACACACAGTTTTCTGTGGCTCTTCAAAAATGAGTAAAAATGCTCAAAAACCCTGGCAGTGAATGAGTTAAGATAAAATGAGGCCTGATTATTCAAGACTTTGTATGCGATCAAATAAAAAGTTTAAAAAGGTTGTATTCACCATGATGTCATCAGTTGATTAACAAAGTTTTGAGCCTATGAGCTGTTGCTCATAGGCTCAAAACCCCAAGCTGTTGAAAATAGAGATGGGAATTTTGACTGAGAAACAAAGGACACTGGATGCTCACACAGCAATGACGTGTCAGTTAGGCCCACTCTAAAGCATACCCTACCTTACTTTCTGTTTTACCCTACAAGAGACAATAATTTACATAATGAATGCCATGCTGTACTAAAGGTGAGTCCATAAATGCTTTGCTTTCCTTTTTACAATCAACACTGCAGGGAGTGCAGAATTATTAGGCAAATGAGTATTTTGTCCACATCATCCTCTTCATGCATGTTGTCTTACTCCAAGCTGGCTCGAAAGCCTACTACCAATTAAGCATATTAGGTGATGTGCATCTCTGTAATGAGAAGGGGTGTGGTCTAATGACATCAACACCCTATATCAGGTGTGCATAATTATTAGGCAATGTCCTTTCCTTTGGCAAAATGGGTCAAAAGAAGGACTTGACAGGCTCAGAAAAGTCAAAAATAGTGAGATATCTTGCAGAGGGATGCAGCAGTCTCAAAATTGCAAAGCTTCTGAAGCGTGATCATCGAACAATCAAGCGTTTCATTCAAAATAGTCAACAGGGTCGCAAGAAGCGTGTGGAAAAACCAAGGAGCAAAATAACTGCCCATGAACTGAGAAAAGCCAAGCGTGCAGCTGCCAAGATGCCACTTGCCACCAGTTTGGCCATATTTCAGAGCTGCAACATCACTGGAGTGCCCAAAAGCACAAAGTATGCAGAGAGCTCCAGTCCGACTCAGACGCCAGCAAGGTGGAGGTGGAGTACTGGTTTGGGCTGGTATCATCAAAGATGAGCTTGTGGGGCCTTTTCGGGTTGAGGATGGAGTCAAGCTCAACTCCCAGTCCTACTGCCAGTTTCTGGAAGACACCTTCTTCAAGCAGTGGTACAGGAAGAAGTCTGCATCCTTCAAGAAAAACATGATTTTCATGCAGGACAATGCTCCATCACACGCGTCCAAGTACTCCACAGCATGGCTGGCAAGAAAGGGTATAAAAGAAGAAAAATGAATGACATGGCCACCTTGTTCACCTGATCTGAACCCCATTGAGAACCTGTGGTCCATCATCAAATGTGAGATTTACAAGGAGGGAAAACAGTACACCTCTCTGAACAGTGTCTGGGAGGCTGTGGTTGCTGCTGCACGCAATGTTGATGGTGAACAGATCAAAACACTGACAGAATCCATGGATGGCAGGCTTTTGAGTGTCCTTGCAAAGAAAGGTGGCTATATTGGTCGCTGATTTGTTTTTGTCTTGTTTTTGAATGTCAGAAATGTATATTTGTGAATGTGGAGATGTTATATTGGTGTCACTGGTAAAAAAATAATTGAAATGGGTATATATTTGTTTTTTGTTAAGTTGCCTAATAATTATGCACAGTAATAGTCACCTGCACACACAGATATCCCCCTAAAATAACTAAAACTAAAAACAAACTAAAAACCACTTCCAAAAACATTCAGCTTTGATATTAATGAGTTTTTTGGGTTCATTGAGAACATGGTTGTTGTTCAATAATAAAATTATTCCCTAATTCTGCACTCCCTGTACAGGTGAAGTATCACTGAACTAAATCCCTATTAGCCCTGGAGCTTTATAGTTCTGAGTAACGAAAGAAAGAAATACGGTTTTGGAAAAACATCTGAAATTATGTCTCAGAAGGTCAGATTTAGAAATCAAATATTTAATTATAAATCATATTTTTAAAAAGCATGACTGAAAATAGAGATTTTGTACACACTAGTTATACAAAAATACAATTTATTTTGAGTCGCAGTTTCTTTACACAAACATCTAAACTCTGAACCAGGCAAAAGTCAAACCACAAATGTAAGATATTAGATATTGTAGACTCCAGTCACAGAGTTCCTGTCCCATCTTGGCTTCTCTCACCAGCCACACATTCAGCAAAACATCAACAAAACAAAGCATAAACATCGAGTGCAACAATGCTTCATAACGACAGAACATAAATAACAAATTGAAAGTACATTACAACAGGTTCCACACACACCGCAAAATAAGCTCACAACTGACAATGACACTTTCAAGGGAAATGATGGAATTCTGGGAAATCCTGGGAATCCTTTTAACAGGAGTGGAAGTTTAGTAATGGGCAAAAGACTAATGATTATCCCAGGATTTTTTATGCTTCCCAGGGCTTTCCTCTATTCAGGAAAATACCATTTCCTTCATCATCAGGTGTAATGCTGACAAAGTTGTAACGTGTCTGAATTAAGCCACTCTTTACATCACATCACTCATATCTTTACAGCAGCAAATATATGGTTTGTAAAATGACAATAGAGTCAACAACTACATGGACTGTAGCCATCTGCAGAGTGGGAAGTTTACAACAGTACTGGAGAAGATTGTCAGTCAAATCCCTTCTGGATAGGTTACAGAGAACAAATTGGAAAAAGTCTTCAGCATCTTCTGCTGATGTTGCCTTAACAAAGGCACTTAACCAGAGAGTGTCTCAGACAGCCATGAGACTGTGTTTAAGAGTGAAGCTGGGCAGGGCTGAGAAACAACGGCAGAATTTGATGAGACAAGAGCTTTGTATTTAATGCAGCAAAAGCATCTGGAGCGTATTAAATATTGCACTTTGAAAGAGGGAGATGCAACAAGGAGATTAAATATTAGAGTTACGAGGAGTGATTGTGCATAAAGCCCTCTCATTAGGAGACATAAAAGGAAAGAAAGGTTGGCACTGCAAGGTAAGAGCAGGAGTGGATTTGGTGGAGGAGTGTCACGGGAAAGTTTTGCGTTACTCTGCATCACTTCCCCTGCAGGTTGCTGAGCTCAATGTCATCCTTGCGGCGCTTTTGTTGGGTGAAGAGGGAGCTGAACGGGTAGAGCTTGGCTTTGGCCGGATAGCGCTGACCAGCAATGTCCACCTCGTAGTCCCCGCGGTTGATGAAGTCAGGAGTGATGGCTGTAGGGAGCCCCTCAGGGCCAAGGGGTGGAGACACAAAGCCCAGGCAAACATGGCGCTCCAGGGTGTAGCTGTAGGCGCTGCTGGTGGTTGTCCCCGCTAGTTGATCATTACGATAGACGGGCTCACCCCACCACGGCCACAAGTCGAGCTCGGTGTCATGGTCCTCCAGAACCAGCATGACAAACCGTCGTGTCACACCGTCCTGACGCTGCTGAAGCAATGCCTCACGGCCGATGAAATCTGTGTCCTGATGGAGAGAAAAAGGCAGGGGGTGTGAAGAAGATGACGATAAATAGAGGAAATTAGGCCCTAAGAACCTTCACTAAGTTAGTGAAGATCAACTTGAGTAAACAACACAATGGCCCTGCTATGTGCAGCTCTGCTGGAGTAGCATAAGACCACCATGTTTTAAAGTCACCCACCTTTTTTTTAACAACACCATAAAACTTAAAACAGTCTGTGAAACCAGCGTTAAACTGTAGATGCCTTTAATCAGCACCGCGCTGACACTGCTCTAAGCAGCAGACAGCTCACCTGATGTTCCACCCTTTCAAAATGAGACAGACAGTAAACTTTACACCTGCTACTTTAAAGTGCCACCTGTTGTGCCTGCGGGTGCAGCCCGGTGACAAATTCCCTGCTGCATCATGACAAAGACTGCACCAAGATGTTGAGTGCTTTAATTATTCTACTCTTCATCTCTCATCTTTCAACCATTTTAAAGGAAAAGAGGGAAAGTTTGAAACTTAATAAGTAGAGTCAAATAAAGCATCTTATGCATTTCTATCATATTGGCAAAGTAAAAATGTAGCTGACTAACTGATCAGTCTATTAGGATGAGGCAGTTCGATGTACAAAGAAAAACAGTCTCCAATATGGGTAGGATCAGATATTATATGTTTAAAACTGTCAACAGACCTTGTCAAACTTGACCCTGAACTCTCGTCCACACTCCAGCGGGGTCGTGAAGGCGTCGAGGTCTTGACCCCAGAAGGCGAAGAATTTCTCTATGCGTAGACTTCGCAATGCGTAGTACCCTGCGTTACGGATCCCGTACTTCTGACCCACTGACATCACCTCGTTGTACACGTGCAGTGCGTACTGTGGAGAGCAGAGGAACGGGTGTCTTATACTCTATATGGCATTTCCGGTACACTGAAATGTGAGAGTGTCATACATGACAGGTTCTCAGTAATCAGACAGAATAAGCCATGCAAAAATCATATCACTTTTAACCATTAACAATAAAAACACAACAACACATGTGTGACACTGAATTATCACAATTTTAAGTCCTAGAGTCCTGGTGACTCTTTCCTACATTTGCTACAAGAAACTGGATATTTTCTAGGATTTTCCTCTGGAAGTTTGTCTTGTGAAGATACTTGTATTTTATAACAACAGAGTCAAGGCAGCTAAGGACACTTTGATTCTCTTGGGACTTTAATTGGACATAATTTGACAGTATAATTGTGTAATAAATGTTTTATCCATCCTTACACCATTTTCTGCTTTTAAATGATCGTTGTAGTATAAAAAAATAAAAAAAACCCTCCTCTTTCAGCCATTCCTGAACTTCACACTGCAATCATCCATTTTGAAATTTGAAAATCTTCTCTGGTCCACCAAAACCTTCAACCACAACTCTGATCCTCATAAAAGGACAAGTTAAACCCTTGATTGTTTGTGTTTTTCACTCATTCATCCTTATCTTCTCACAGTCTAAGGTTGATTCCTTATTAATACACTTTTACTTCTACCACCTAATAAAGCTTTTTTTCAGTTCTTTCCCAGTAATGATGTATTACAAGAAAAAGATCAGAATCAAAAGATATTGTCAGAAATTTTTGAATAATGTTTCATTTTTTTAATCCTATGGCTATGCTTAACTCATTCACTGCCATTGACGTCTATAGACGTCAATTACGTTTTTCAATGGGAGGGGCTAGAATACAACCTCGGGCAGCTTGTCAGTGAATTTTATTTTTTCATATATTTGTAAATAAATTGTTTTGATAAAACATAACCTTTCTCAGTGTTATTTCTGTTTTATAGAAGTGAAAAACTATTTTATATGTTAGAGGTGTCACAAAGCAAGAAATATTAGTGTCAAAGGCACTTTTCTGCTTGAAATGTATTTTTCACAAAAAGCTCGTTTTCTCCCTTTTTTTGGTCAAAACAGGCATTTTTGGTGGAACCCACCTCTCTTCTACAGCTGATTACTAAAGAATGGAAAATGGTAGAAACAAGCTTTTTTTTTTTGGATGAAAGAAGAGAGTCTGTTCTTCATTTTGGTAGGTTCAGCGTTTATATGATCATAACACACAGTTTTCTGTGGCTCTTCAAAAATGAGTAAAAATGCTCAAAAACCCTGGCAGTGGGGAGTTACCTGATTTGAAAATGGCTGGCAGTGAATGAGTTAATTAATTTCCTGTGACAGTAAAAAACAAAACAAGAAGTGTTGTTTTTTTGTAAATGACTTGTTGTCACCCACACTTTGGAAAACAACAATAGAAAAACAATACTTATTTCCATCTTTGGCATTTCAAGATAAAACCCAAGTTATAGAAAAACTAAATGTTGAAGAATAACGGGGAGTTGTGTGATTAACTGTAAAAATAAATAAATAAATAAAAAAAAATTATATATATATAAAAAATAACAACTCATGTAACATACTCATGGGTTGTTGTCAACCATCCTGTGACGAGGTATCTATTAAATATCTGTGTGTGTGTAGGACTGCACCTCAATGGGGATGTAGAGCATGAAACCTGGTTCCCCAGTGTGAGTCATGCTCATGACTCTGATCCCGTTGGCATAGCCCACACTCATCTCCTGTAAACACACATGCACATAAACATGGTCAGTTTACTCCTCTTGGCAGGGTGAAGAGACAGACTGATGAAACAGTCATTTAAAAAAAACAAGCCATCAGCTTTGCTGTATCTAGCTTTCCCTACCTTACAGAACATGGAGGGGAAATGGTCAGGTGTCATGGAAACATATGACAGTTCAGCAAGAACATCCATAGCTCGAGGTCCAATCAGATTTAAAGCTGAGAAGAATAAGAGTTATAAACACTTAACAGACTTTCTGGTTAACAAAGCCCACATCTGATGTTATATTACACATGCAAAAACAGAATCTGGTACAACTGTTGCTCACATTTTACACAATTAAGATGACTGCATTAAAAATACACAAGATCTACTTTCAGACATGTAATTAATGCCATCCCTCCACAGACTTCATCCCTCTGGTGTCTGATTTTTAAGGTTATTTAAATAACTGGGTTGCAAGTCGACAGTGGATTGTTTTGACTTTTTGCATTGTTTCTCCTTTTAAATGTTATATGAGCACTAGATGGCGATATCAGAGCAGAAACCCCAGTTGCTGCATGCGTACCAGTGTACTTCCAGCTGACATCCTCTAGGTGGAGGTGTGGGTCATTAGGCATGTGCTTCTTTATCCAGGACCAACAGTGGACCTGCTGGTCCGTTGGAGAGATGATGAAGAAGCTGGACAGCAAATGAGAAAGTAAGCAATTTTTAAAAAATCTGTCATGTACTAGTATCTACAGTGCCACTGCACAGATGTTTCAAACCTGTTCTTGCTGAGGCGGACCACACTGCAGTCGTTCTCATAGCCACCTCTCTCATTCAGCATGCCGGTGTGGACAATGTGTCCAACGGGAACATCCAGGTCATTGGCACAGAGATGTTGCAGCAGTTCCAAGGCTTGGTCACCTGTTGACTGAGCCATCAGGACAGAGCAGAGGATTTAACCTGAATACTTTTAAAGCTACAGTGGGGCAAAAAAGTATTTAGTCAGCCACCGATTGTGCAAGTTCCCCCACCTAAAATGATGACAGAGGTCAGTAATTTGCACCAGAGGTACACTTCAACTGTGAGAGACAGAATGTGGAAAAAAAATCCATGAATCCACATGGTAGGATTTGTAAAGAATTTATTCGTAAATCAGGGTGGAAAATAAGTATTTGGTCAATAACAAAAATACAACTCAATACTTTGTAACATAACCTTTGTTGGCAATAACAGAGGTCAAACGTTTACTATAGGTCTTTACCAGGTTTGCACACACAGTAGCTGGTATTTTGGCCCATTCCTCCATGCAGATCTTCTCGAGAGCAGTGATGTTTTGGGGCTGTCGCCGAGCAACACGGACTTTCAACTCCCGCCACAGATTTTCTATGGGGTTGAGGTCTGGAGACTGGCTAGGCCACTCCAGGACTTTCAAATGCTTCTTACGGAGCCACTCCTTTGTTGCCCGGGCAGTGTGTTTTGGATCATTGTCATGTTGGAAGACCCAGCCTCGTTTCATCTTCAAAGTTCTCACTGATGGAAGGAGGTTTTGGCTCAAAATCTCACGATACATGGCCCCATTCATTCTGTCCTTAACACGGATCAGTCGTCCTGTCCCCTTGGCAGAAAAACAGCCCCATAGCATGATGTTTCCACCCCCATGCTTCACAGTAGGTATGGTGTTCTTGGGATGCAACTCAGTATTCTTCTTCCTCCAAACACGACGAGTTGAGTTTATACCAAAAAGTTCTACTTTGGTTTCATCTGACCACATGACATTCTCCCAATCCTCTGCTGTATCATCCATGTGCTCTCTGGCAAACTTCAGACGGGCCTGGACATGCACTGGCTTCAGCAGCGGAACACGTCTGGCACTGTGGGATTTGATTCCCTGCCGTTGTAGTGTGTTACTGATGGTGACCTTTGTTACTTTGGTCCCAGCTCTCTGCAGGTCATTCACCAGGTCCCCCCGTGTGGTTCTGGGATCTTTGCTCACTGTTCTCATGATCATTTTGACCCCACGGGATGAGATCTTGCGTGGGGCCCCAGATCGAGGGAGATCATCAGTGGTCTTGTATGTCTTCCATTTTCTGATGATTGCTCCCACAGTTGATTTTTTCACACCAAGCTGCTTGCCTATTGTAGATTCACTCTTCCCAGTCTGGTGCAGGTCTACAATACTTTTCCTGGTGTCCTTCGAAAGCTCTTTGGTCTTGGCCATGGCGGAGTTTGGAGTCTGACTGTTTGAGGCTGTGGACAGGTGTCTTTTATACAGATGATGAGTTCAAACAGGTGCCATTCATACAGGTAACGAGTGGGGGACAGAAAAGCTTCTTACAGAAGACGTTACAGGTCTGTGAGAGCCAGAGATTTTCCTTGTTTGAGGTAACCAAATACTTATTTTCCACCCTGATTTACGAATAAATTCTTTACAAATCCTACCATGTGAATTCATGGATTTTTTTTTCACATTCTGTCTCTCACAGTTGAAGTGTACCTCTGGTGCAAATTACTGACCTCTGTCATCATTTTAAGTGGGGGAACTTGCACAATCGGTGGCTGACTAAATACTTTTTTGCCCCACTGTAAATGCATTAATTAAAATTGCCTGCATAATTTAAAGAGAAAAAAAAACCCCAACAACAACAAAAATTTTTTCGAGTAGCTAGTACAAACATACATACATAACACTGATAAATATCATATGCTAGCTGGGTATGACCACATAGACAACAGTAGGTAGCACAGCAGCAGTTTTTCCCCTCTCTGCAACCCAGTTCTAATTCTAAGTTTTCCAAAGTGGTTCATGACTCACAGTGAGTTCGAATTTGGTGAAGGAGGACATGTCGATGACACAGACGGCCTCTTTGCAGCATTTCACTTCTGCTCCAACTATGTCAAACCAGTCTGGCTTATAAAAAGTCTTACTCTGGTCCAGGGACAGCAGATCTACAGAGAGAAACAGTCCAATTCAACCAAGTAATTTAATTCATTAGACAAAACTGCCTTAAAATCCGTCAAAATCATTTGCAGTCCAAGACTTTGACTAAAGTATTTTTGTACCACTGCTTCTCACTGAGACAAACCTTTTCCTGGAGGAACAAAGTACTTGGGCCTTTCAAAGCCATGTTTCTCCATCCACCGAGCCCCCTGAGTGTCCAGGCGGTCGTACAGAGGACTGGTCCTCAGCTGGCGTCCGGTCTGGAAGTCCCACCGGGGAACCTTCAGCTCATACAGCAGGGCTGAACATTGACACACAAATATTAGAAGGAGAGATAGCAGAGCAAGAATTAGAATATACTGCACATTATAATAAATATCCAACACCTATAGGATTTATAATAATTTAGCTAAAGCAACAGCAGAAATTAATTATTTAAACAGTACACCAAGGTTCAGATGACTATACAGCCTTTGTCTACTTAAAAGCATGAACCAAACACCCAACAAGGCTCACTACTCACGCATGACTTCCATCACTCTGTGTCTCAGGAAGGTTCGGCTGCTCTGCAGGTTGCCAAAGCGTTTGATGTCCAGTGGCCAGACATTGGCGGTGGGGTAGCCATAGGTCATCCACTCTGCCAGGTACCTGGATACCAAACCACACAACAGGCCATTTATCCCTTCTTGTAATGCAAAAAAGGCACGTCCACAACACAGTCTTGATCGCTGCAACTGATAAACCATGGCTGAATTATTTCAGGTGACCCAGTATTGATCACGTGCTTACGTCTAGTCTTAACAGATACAATATATTATATATATATATATATATTTGTTCTTACTTTCCAGCCCCTCCAGCAAAGGCCAGGCCTGAGGAGTTCATCCCTGCCAGCACATAGTACCCAGACACACCTGGGGTCTCACCCATCAGACAGCGCATATCAGGTGTGAAGGACTCCGGACAGTTGACCAGCTGATGGATCTCAGCTGACTCGAGACTGGGCATTCTCCTCAGCAGGGCACTGAGCATCGGCTCTGAAGGCGGAAAACAAAAAGTGCTCTAAAATGTAGCAAATGCAGATGATAATTTAATACAGTTCACTCTAATTAACTTAAACAACCAACCACACCATAACCAAGAAATATTAGTGCTGCTTCTTGTTCTTTTGCTCACCTCTATTGTTGTACAATTACTGAAAAACCCTGAACCACCTCTCACCATAAATCATCTAAGAGTCTAAAGGTTCCAGCTGCAACCTTAACCCATGTTGTTCCATCAACAGTCCAACATGTTATTCCAAAATAAATGCTGAAAATGAAAATTAAAAAAAAAAAAAAAAAAAATCTAAACCTAAAGACATCCAGGTTAGTAACACATAAGAAAAAAGAAGGCAGCAAATCTTCATATATTCGAGAATCCATAACCAAGGTGTTTTTGCCCATTAAGATGACATATTTTTAAAAATTTAATAATGGATTAACAAAATAATCAAATGAATTGCAGTTCTAACAATATCTATTACAATACATTAATATAATATACATTCATAAAATACAGTACATTCTAACATTATATATTGTGATGGATTCTTTCAACAACCTTTTCAACCCCTACACTTATAAGATAAAATAAATGGAAAAATAACGGCTTCAGAGCGGTCGATCACAGACTGGTTTGGTGATGTGTGCTGCTATAATAAACTCTTGTTTTTATGGCAGCCTGGTATGAGAAATCTCACATTACTGGTTTAAGGCCAAGGCAAACAGTCAGGTGTATTTTTACATGTGTACAGAGAGGTGGGTCAAAATCATTTAAGGTAGCCTTAAACAGAGGTGGATAAAAATAGATATGCCCAGTCTTGCTTGCTTCCTCAGTCTTCTGTAGCTGTTAAATGAAACCAATGAAGGTCTGACTTTGTGTTGTTATTTGAGAGGCAAACCTCATATATAATTTTCAACATTTTAAGACGCAGTCTACAACTGTGGCTATTTTACAGCTAAGAAAAACTAAACACACCTTGCCTTTGTGCTACATTAATGACAGGAGAGTTGATCAAGTGTTCTTCCTATTCAGTTACTCCAGCCATTAACATTATACAATTCAGTGCTGCGGGCAAGACTATTTCAGCTGTCACTGGGCAAGCAGCAGAGTATTGTAAAGTGCCCGACTAGTATTGTAAGGTTAAAGTCCTGCAATATTAGACAGAAAACACCAACAACCTAGTAACTCAATTTGCGCAAGTATTCAGTAAAGATTGGTAGGAAAACGTCCAATTGACAGGCTGAGACCCCCAGCAGAGCCAGGCTCATAGTGGGTCAGCAATCTACATGAAAGTGGTAGATACAGCTGTTACTAGAACCTGACATTCAACATAGGTCGATAAACCATGTTCCTAAAGCTGGGGTTATTTATTTGGAACAATTTTTAATGAATAAAAATACAACATTAATACTTTTTTTTTTTTTTTTACCAAAGTGATCCCAGTCCTCCTGCATGTTCTGGATCTCCAGCTGGTTGCGACCCTCAGTGAAGATGGGTTTGGGGTTTTTCTCAAAGCCTCCTGACAGAAGGCCTCCCTGCCACGGCCGTGCATATATCCTGCCATCCATATCAATCACCACTAGCAAAGAGACACATAGTTAGAAACATCTCCTGGCTGGACTTGTTTTTAGCCTTTCAGCAGGCATTACCATATTGCTAAGCACATTATTTGGCTAAGTAAAAAGGTACAGCCTGTGCCCTAGTTTTTTCTTTTTACTATGGGACTAAAAAAAAGGACTAGACATAATTGTCGATCTGATATAAATTGCAATTCGTTAATTAATTTGCCAAAAAACAGGAAAAAAAAAATCATGAAGTGAATGTTCTTTAATACAGACACGATTTCAGCTGGCTACACAAATTGGACTTTAAAATTCAATAGTGTCTACTGCAAAGGTTACTTCCTAGCTTTTTAATATGTGAGACCTGGTGTCTTGGGTGGAAGTGGCTCCTGGAGAGGTTTGGTGAGGAGGTAGAAGTGTTCACATCCATGGAGGGGAACTGACACCTTCGTCTCACTAGCCTGGCCCAGCTCATAAGCCCACTGGAGCAGAAACAGTCAGAGCAACCAAATACAATCAGAACAATGTGTAGAAACAAGATACTTATAGTCACCATAGGAAACAACTGCTTCAACTAGTTTCAGAGGGAAAAAAGATTATGAAATAGAATTAAATTATTATTATTATTATTATTATTATTATTATGATGAAGGAGAAGGAAAAAATTGCTGCCTGTCCTGCTTACATATTTTTGACCAAGCATGACACTGAATTTCCACAGAAACAAAAGTAATTCCAAAATGTTTACAGAGGGGTTTTTCTTTTTTGTCACAGATTCCATTTCTCATAGTTTCAGTCTTATTAATGCATCTCCCATAGAGCAATCTACCTGTCCAGCACAGCTGACAAAATATTCACATTTAATGGAACCACGGTCAGTCTCTACAGCTGTTACACATCCCTTCTCTACCAGAACCTGCTGAACACTGGTTCGCTCCATGATCTGAACCCCTGAAGGAGAAGAAAGAGGAAACAAAGGACAAAAGAGGAGGTTACAATTATAGGGTGGGCCAGCAACAGCAGAATACACGATTTATGGTCTACCAAACCAAACTGCAAGTTTGTGTTACCTTGTCCAGCTGAAGCCACAGCAAGGGCATGGTTAACATCTGGTGGAGACACGACAGCATCTTCAGGAAGGTGGAGTGCGCCTACCAGGTCATGAATGTTAACAAGGGGGTGGAGTTTGGCCACCTCTTTAGGTTTAATAATATTACAATTGATCCCCATTACCCTGTGAATGAAGTGAAAGGGTCAAAAGTCATTTATGTTTTTAAATCAGTGAAAGGGGACAATCAGCTGACACTATTATTATTTTAAACAAAAACTTTTGAGTCCCCAAAAGCTTGTCCTCACAAAGCCACTAGAGCTTTACAGCTTAATCCACATAGCTGTGGTCTAAAAACTAACTACAGGACTTACTTCAGCCTTGATGCGAGGCGCTTAAGAGAAATGAAGCGATCCTGATTTTGAGCCAGACACAAAGACCCTGTCTTCACATAACCTGCAACACATACCACACACCACATATGACTCAGTCTATAATTAGTATTCTAGCTTTGCAGCTTGTTTATTGCTGGTGCACATCAAATGATATCTCGGACTTCAACAAATCTGAAATGTTTCTAAATGCATTGAGACAGAAGGCAGTATGTCACAATTTGCTCCCTTGTCTGTTTTATGCTTTAGAAGCTATAATCTGGGAAGATACAAATGCAAACTGTTCTATAATCTAAATTAATAATTAACATTTTAAAAAATATGTGGTGATGTGCATGTGGGAACTGTTAACTATCAGCACCAATAGTAAAATGGTGAAAAAGCAAACCCTTCTAAGAATAAAATAGTTTTAAAAAATTAAAAAAGTTAAATATGACAAAAGCCAAATTCTGTAAATCATCCCACCTGTTTTAACCCCCGTCTCCTCCTCCAGCTGCTGGTAAAGACTACTGGAGTAGTTGGCCATTTGACACTCGATGGAAATGGGCTTGGCCACGCTGACAATACCAGCACATAGTCTTGTTGTTCCTGCACCAAGTCTGGTTAGGATAATAATGGCCAAGAAAGTATTAACACAACAATATCAAATCTAACATTTCTTTCCACTATCACCTCCTAATGTTAAAGCTATCCCTACTCTCATATAATATCAGTGGTCTGAGTCAATAACATAAAGAACATCTCTCTCTTCGTGCTAATTTTAAGACAACAAACACAATGGCTTATCTGTAATTTGTTGAGCTGAAACACTCACCTGCCCTGCTCAAGTAGTACAATATCAGTCCAGCCCAGTCTAGCCAGGTGGTAGGCCACTGATGTTCCCACAATACCTCCTCCACAGATGACAACCCGGGCCTGCCTGGGCAATGGAAGCAGCTGGGAGTCTCCACTGACAGTCAAACACCGAGGGGAAGTCCAGAGACCCCTGCCTACCAATCTATACCCCGTCTGGTGAAGCAGCCGCAGCCGGGGGAGCATAACAGGGGACAGAGCCCTGGAGCTCCGCACACAGCTGGACATAGCTGTGCTTTCTGCAATAAGAGACACGGGATCTAAAGTTACTCTATAACCTTAAATAGAGGACAGTACCACAGTGAATACAGCAACAATGACCCTAACTTTACAAATATCATGATATAATTTTAGTAACATATGATCCGTTTTCTACAGTTTGCAGGGTGTGATATAGACCTCTTGTATTATTTTAAGTTGCTGTATTTTTTTTAATCTGAAATAATTTGATATTTGCTGTAGATAGGGTTGTGTCAATGTCACAGTTTCATTTTAATTTGGCTAGGTAGATACTAATAAAATTATTACTACACCACAATCTATACATCTCTGACAGTACTGCTGACCTTTTCTGCTAACAGCATGGATTAGTTTGCGTTCTAAAGTTGCTATGTCAGGGCCTTTGAAAGTGTCTACTATAAACCAGATTCAATTGTCAACACTGGAAGTCGCTAGTTTCCATAAGGTTACAAAGATGCACTGCTGTTCCTAAACTTAAGTTGCTACATTTAGCTTAACCAGACATAATCGAAAGTAAATACAACATTAAACACTTTGAATAGGGCCTGGGAAATCAGCAAGGTGAACTTACAACAGTCCTTCAAATGTCTTGCTTGTATTATAAAGACTGCTGTTAGCCTTGAAGCACTGCTTTAGCTTTACTTGTATTCTTAGCAGCACAGCTAGCTTTAGCTAACAGCATGTCGGTATCTTTGTGATTTTTTGTGATATTTAGATTAGTGGTAGATACCTAGCAGACGTGTAGATGACCAAAGTCACGCACAAAGTTCCTAACATTTGGGGGGTATGTGTTGGTACTACTAAAGTTAGCACTACTGATAATGTTAGTAACATAGCACAGCTTAGGCTATCGAAAAGCTAGCCAATGTTTATTATTTTTGCTAACACGACGGCTAAACCAGGCAGAAAATCTTCTCTAATCATAACACTTATTTTTCACAACTACATTAAACTTACCGATTTAGTTAAGTCCAGTGATTATGATATTTCAACAGAAGGATAGTCACTAAGGTGTAACTGAAAGCCAAATTCAGAGACTCCCGTTAGTTAAGTGGTACCTCTTCCGGTATAACCCTTCAAAATAAATTACGTCTGCGTCTTTTTAGAATGGCTTCAGTAGCGGTGGAGCGGTTATCAGCGAAAACATTGAACTCATCCAACTCAAATGCTTAGGGTATATCTAGAAAGTTGCAAACCTACTTATTGTTAATCTAATTATTTTTTCTAAAAATTTTATTTTTTTTCTATTTTTATTGTTTGTTTGTTTTTTTTGTTTGTTTTTTTTGTTTTGTTTTTTTTATCTCGAATTTACCTTTTCTTCCTGCCCCTTGTGCTGCTGTAACAAATTAATTTCCCCAATATGAGATGAATACTAAATTTCGCAGTGTGACTTTTAAAATATGTTAGGTTGCTGAATTGTTGCTGCAATGGACTACTTGCACTAGGGCATGTGACGTATTTCCGTTTCCAAATACTACCGCTTGGGCATTTCCGGTATGTTTGTTTATCTATCGTTTGCTATGCTAATGTCGCTTCAGAATGAGTATAAAAAGGAAAGTATTTAAAACAGAATATTTTCAAAAACAAGAGAAGAAATACTCCGAGCATTGCTGTGTCCCACTTTGTTCGGCTTCAGCCAAATTTAACGGCATACTAAGTTTTCATGGCTTTCCGACCCTTTCCGACTTGAGAAGACAATGGCTGGTAAACATACGACGGGATCATTTCACGATTACCTCTCACACCAGGGTCTGCTGCAGACACTTTGCCAGTGATCAACTCATAGAGCCAACAACCCTCGGTGGTCGAAGGCGGCTTATTAAAGGTGCTGTACCAACACTTTTTGAGTGGAATGGCTATAAAGTTGAACCACCGCGGCCTGGTGTTTGGGAGAGAACGGAGCGACGCCCAGAACTAGTTCCTCCTGACGATCAAGAAGACCACAGTCTTACAAGAGATCATGACTACTGCTCAGTCCCTGAGCCGTCTGCATTGGACATATCTGCATCAGCTGCAGAAGACCTGTCCAAAGACGTGGAGACTCTGAGGAAAGAAATACAGGAGTTACGTGTCCAGCGAGAATTTGGGTTACAGCGTTTTGCTGGCTCCGACACTGACATCCGATTCTATACCAGGTACACCTAAGTTCTATCCAAGCTAACTGTTTAAAATATACCAAGGTCACCATCAGTTAAATTTAGAAAGTTTTTCCAGTCTTAATGAAAACAAAATAGATATTTACTTTTTCTCTGCTGACTGTATGTTTCATCTAGATGCTTTAGTATTTAAACGATATTCTAATGCTACAGATAAAATACAACACCAAATACTCTTAATCAAACTATTTTATACAGCATGTCATTAGCATATTTGTCACAGTTTACATTATTTTTATGTCAGTGTGTAATGTTAATTAATGATTGACACGATGTATGTCTCTCTCGTGAATAGATTTCCAAGCTATGATCATTTGATGGCATTTTGGTTTTTGATTGAGCCTTGTATCTATAAAATGATCCGGGTTTCAAGAGCCAAGTCAGCTGCCAATCGGAATGAAGAAGTGTTGACACCTGCACGCACATCAACGGTAGGTTATGGGTTTGTTGGTAGTTAGAACTAGAGGTGTAATGTTATTGTATTTATGTACAATAACATTACATTATGTACAATAGCGCTAGACTCAGTATCCTACATACATACACCTGTGTACTACAGCACCTCATTGTTTACCCCATGGTACAGTGTAGTATGCATAACCATTACAAAACATTTAGCCAAGAAAAGCATAATTTTACTAGTTCATAGCTTAAGGAGTAACATTTTCCCTTTTGTTTTCACCTTCCAGAGGCAGCTGCTACAGCCAATTGACGAGTTTTTTCTTTTCCTGGTTTTCCTGTCAGTTGGTTTGAAGGAGAGGGACCTGGCACACCGATTTACCATACACCAGTCCACAGTGAGCCGCATTATTGCAAAATGGACAAATTTTCTTGCCACTGTACTGGGGTCTCAATGCATTTGGCTTACACGTGAAGAAGTGCAAGCTTACCTCCCTGAGGAATTCAAAGATTTCTCAGACACCCAGATGATCCTTGACTGTACAGAGCTGAGGTGTCAGACACCATCCTCACCACTTCTCCAAAGTGAAATGTACTCTTCGTACAAATCCCACTGTACGATGAAAGCCCTGGTTGGCATAGCTCCACATGGTCCAGTGACATTCATCTCTAATCTGTATGCTGGTTCGGTTAGTGACAAGGAACTATTCAAACAATCAGGCATTGCTGAGAAGTTGACTGAAGACATGGCAGTGATGGTAGATAAGGGCTTCCTAATCACCGATTGTTGTAAATGCAAAGTGTACTGCCCACCTTTTCTATCGAAGCAGAAGCAGATGCCAGCATACCAGGTTAAGGAGACGCAGGCCATAGCCAGACTCAGGGTACATGTGGAGCGAGTCATTATGAGGATAAAACAGAACAAACTTTTTGATAGCATCATTACCATGTCACATGTTTACAATATCAACCAACTGTTTGCAGTAGCATGTATGCTGTCAAATTACCAGAACACAGCATTAGTTAAAAAAATGGGTTAAGTGAGACAAGATGGTTTTTTCCCAAGACACCGGTGCCAGTACAAGTAACTTATGGAAAATGACCTGCAGCTGAGGCCACTACAGTTGCATTTCTTCCTTCTCAGCTGACAATACTTGATTACAGAAATAGTACTTGAGTGCTGATAGTTGAGTTTCAGTTATTAATAATTCAAATTCATTGCAAATGTTGAATGTTAATAATACTGTTTAATTATACTACTATATTACTATTCAGATTCAACAAAATTGTTTATCAAAATTATAAAGTAAATCACTAAATCGTTTTAAAATCATCATACCATTTGTCATTTTCTTCATTCAGTTGTGTTATTGTCTAAATGTATATCAGTATGCTAGGCATGGAGTTTTAAATACTTACCATGTAAATAAGTTCTGCACAAATTCAATCTTTTAATGTGTGTTTTTAAAAAATGAAATTGATGCCATTGCTTAAATAACTGTTTATTGATTTCACATAAAAGTAACATGTAACAACAAAAGAATTCATGAAATATATTGCAAATAAAACCTCAGTTATTTTGTTCCAGCCAGCCTGAAGGATCTGTTTTCCTTTTTGCTATGTTTTCACTGTTCATTTTTCCCCAAACACGGGTATCTTGGCATATATATGTGAAAAAATAAGTAGTCAGCCTTTTCTCTGATTGCATTGTGCACATCTGTATCCATGTATATTCTTTGCACTAGGTAGTCCTCTTGTGCCCACACAACAAAGTCACACCACTGCATCCCACTGATGAGCAGTTGTCCTTGCACTTGCCAATAATATGCGTGGCTCTTTTTTAGTTTAGGGGTACCACATTCCATTTGCACATATTTGCAGTCAAAGTTTTGCACATTGGGACATTTGCATTTGACGAGGCCAAACTGGGGGTATTCATTGGGGTCAAAAACAACACCATCAGGAGATGCAGCAAGCCAGGGGGCAATGGGGTGAATGACCAGACCACAGGGTGAGTAGTTAACATTCATTAGCCTACTATACTCTGCTGCTATTGCAAGCTCCATCTCAATTCCCCTCCTCATGTCTGCTGTCTGCCTTGTTCCCTTCAATATACGCTCTGCTAGTGACTGCAGAGCTCTGGCCTCTGACGTGACACACCTCCCGAAACCTAGAGGCAGTCACTCTGGGCCTGCAGAGCTGATGCCACTCAGACGAAGAGCTTTGCTCACGTGTAGCTTCCTCTATTTTGTGAGCCATTTCCAGAGTTACAGACAAGCTTTTCGGATGCAGAAGCTCTTCTTCTGAGCACACAAACACACAATCTGATGGCAAGATGTCATACCCCTCCAGAGGCAAGTGCGGTGTTGGTGGTGCATCACGGTGTAGTGTGATGTACCGGGTTGTCAAAACCAGCTGCTGATATGACAGAACACTGCCCTCCTGCACCAGCCCAAAGGCACTTTCCACAAGGGGCTTGTCAGGTCTCATGTTCATTGTGGTCACAAGTGGCCTGTCCTCAATATTAAATTTTGCATATGCCTCCGTTATTCTGAACAAGCAGGGATCTGGTAACGGACCCACCATGCCTCTGTAGAAGCCACTCCTAAAGAAAACATCAATGACAATAATGTAAGAAAGAAGGTTATTATACTGAACAACAACTAAACTAAAAAGGTGTAAAACAGTGGTGCATAAGTTAGAGACTGGGATGTATATGTACATGACTGAGTTAGCAGTCTTCAGAAAGTGTAATGTTGTATGTAAATTAATACCTATTCTGACACATGTATGTATGAACAAATAGCAACATACATTTGTAACACATGAAACCAAATTTTACAAATCTAATTACCGTACTCCAGTCTGGGCCACCCTATTTGGTACCGGCTTAGTGAAGATCATGGAGTTGATGGGTCCTGGCTTCACACCCTAACAGAAGACACATTTACTATGGATGGTGTTGCTGTTCATATGTAAACATGGACTAATTCAAAAACTTTAACCTCATTTAAATTACCACTGTCCGTGGCTTGTGCCATTGCTGTTCAGATTCCATGCAGCTATGCACAGGGGGGACAACTGGCACTCTGAGTTGTGAGTAGTGTGCTGTTTGGAAGAGCAATGCCACTGTGTGATTGCACATAACAGCGCCTGCCACACAGGAGCACTCGCTATGTGTCAGTACCACCGGCGATGAATCCAGAAGCTTAATCTAAGAAGAAAGAACGAAAATTAAAAATGTAACATCTTCATGGAAGAGCCGAACAGGAACATAGTTCAGTGTTATGGTTACTACAGGCTTACCCTCTTGAATGCTTAGTGTTTCTTTCTCTCCCTATTAAAACAACAGCCATCCTTGATAACTGTAATAACTTAGATTGTGTATATTTGCAGTATTAATTTGGTGTCAAATGTTTCTGATCACCCACACACGTTGAGTAAACTATCCGACTAGTCAAATTAGGAGTGATAAAGCAGGGAGACAAGGAAAACATTCAAGTTGATGGGCCTTTAGGAATGAACTTAACTAATGCTTAAATAAACTGAACCCCAGTGAACGGGGATTAACAACTTTACACAGCTTCCTGCCTACACTTAGTCTGTGTGGTGCCTCACTCTTCCTCATTGACTTGTAGCACAGGGCTCTCACACCGACCTCCCCTGACAACCTGTCTTTATTGGACACTGAATAAAGATACAAGTACCATTAGCATTATTTCTGTATTACTCATGTCAGCACGTCTTAAACATATATACTTTACACTTAGCAAGAGTAGCATTAGGTAGTTAACTACCTCCTTAGTTAGCCAACTACCTAACGCTATTATAACAGTGTCTAACAACAAAAGTGACATTAGTTAAGAAAACCTCAACTATAGTTTCGGACGACATAAAACACCGTTTAAGAAAACATGTAATATAGAGAATTGACATCAAATGAAGGACATAGCGGAGTAACGTAGTGTTTGCATTTGACGTTAGCTAGCGTTTCTTTGTCGGTTAATTTACGTTTTCTTACCTTCGTAGTTGTGTATATATGATGCAGCATATAACTTAAATCCTTTATCTAATTGCTGGCCGGGGTAGTCGTCAATCTGCAAATCCGATGAACATCAGTGATGTTCAATTTTGGGAGCTCTTGTAGGCAGCGAGTGTGGAACGTCGCCATGGTTTAACCACACCGGAAGCACTGGGGCAGGACTACATAGAACGCGGAAGTGATTGTGCAAGTTATTCTTCTCTTAAAGATATCAGCTAGGTTTGCACATCTGGAATATTTAAACATGTCTTTGGTTACATGGGGCCATGTACCTCATTATCGAAGTTTTTTTCTTTCTTTCAACTTCTCAAAGTCAGATTTATCAACACAACTGTCTATGCATACTTACAGTGTTAGGTATTCTGTACAGGGTTGGACACTCCTTTGCCTTGAAAACAACCTTAAATTATCTTATTATTGGTTTAATAAGGTGCTGGAAACATTCCTCAGAGATTTTGGTCCATTTTGACATGATGGCATCACGTAGTTGCTGTAGCTCTGTCAGCTGCACATTCTTGATCTAAATCTTCAGTTCCACCACATCCCAAAGGTGCTCTATTGCATTGAGATCTGAGACTGTGTGGAGGCTATTTGAGTAAAGTGAACTCACTCCAACAGGTAATACACTAGATGTTTCTTAAATGTGATGTTCAAGAAACATCAAGTGCATTAACTTTTTGAAGCTGCCTCTACTCTAAAGGAATATGAACATGGCCACCAGCAATACGCAGAAAGGCTGTAGGGTTTAAACAATGCTCAGGTGGTAAGGGGTCCAAACTGTGCAAAGAAAATACCCCCAATATGATTACACCAGCAGCAGCAGCCTGAACTGTTACAAGACAAGGTAGGTTCATGCTTTCATGTTGTTTAAGCCTAACAGAATGTTGCACTTCTATATTCATTGGACCAAGGCAGTTTTTCTAGTCTTCTATTGTCAAATGTTTCTGAGCCCATGTGAATTGTAGCCTCAGCTTCCTGTTCTTCGCTGACAGGAGTGGCACCCAGTGTGGTCTTATGCTAGTGTAGTTCTGCTTCAAGAGTTGACTTGTGTGCCCAGAATGGCCAGAGGTCGACCATTCTTCTCCGACTTCTGATATCAACAATAAGCATTCTAGAGATGGTTGCGTGGGAACATCTCAGTAGATCAACAGTTTCTAAAATGTTCAGACTAGCCTGCCCGGCACTAATGACCATGCCAAATTCAAAGTCACGTAAATCACTTTTCTGACACATTCTGATGCTTAGTTTGAACTTCAGCAGGTCATCTTGACCGTGTCTGCATGCTTAAATGGATGACTGAGTTGCTGCCATGTGATTGGCTAATTACACATTTGTGTTGATAAGCAGTTGAATTGGGAAACTTAAGAAGGGGCTGGCAAGCAGAGGTGTGGACTCGAGTCACATGACTTGGACTCGAGTCAGACTCGAGTCATTAATTTTATGACTTTAGACTTGACTTGAAAAAATGTTCTAAGACTTGTGACTTGACTTGGACTTTTACACCAATGACTTGGGACTTGAATTGGACTTGAACCGGTTTACTTGAAAAGACTTGATATTTTACCCCAAATATAAAATTTAACATGCATATTATATAGAGATTGAAAATGTGACGTCATTCACGGGTAGAACCGCAAAGGATTCTGGGAACTCGTGGCAAGAGGTACTAGCGCACACAGACTTTCAATTGAAATCAGTCACACAGCGATAAAAAGAAACACAAAAATGGCAAGAAGCTGTTGTATTATTAACTACAATAGCCGGTCGCATGACAGCCACGGGAAGCCGACGGGTAAAGAGATCGGTTGTTATCGGATTACGTCGTTGAAGAGAAATTGTTCGAGCCATGTTTCCGAAGTAACAAAGAGGCGACTGGATTGCAGCCATTCAAAGATCAAATATAACGTCCCAGAACCCTCCAGCTCACAGGTTAGTCTGCTCCAAGCATTTCCACAAAGGCAAGTCTGCTGTTGTAGTTAATACGTCATTTTCATAACATAATTGGTGATATAGGTTACAAGCAAGTCTGGCGCTGAACAGAAATTGTCGCGCTATGCTCCTTTGTTTATTGTGCATAAATAGTGAATTGTCCTGACACAATATTGCGTTTCGCTTCTGTTATTATGGTACATTGACAAAAACATACTTTTATTCACAGGATAAAACGGGTTTTTTTGTATCACTAATTGCCCAGTACGATTACAGCATACAATATTATTGTCACTGCTACATTTCTGTGATGCTACCAGAAATTATTTCCACTACTAATTAATTATCGTTGAGCTCAAAGGTCCTATTAATAAACGGTTAAGGAATGTATATTTATGAAGACGATTTGTGAGACTGGTAAACTTATGATACGTACGATGGTCTTTACTTTCTACACGGTGCATTTCAAGGTCCTGCACCCATCTGTCGGTAAACTGTACCTGGGCTTGTTGCAGTGACCGGAAGTTACTAAACTTCATGAGTGTATGCACTCACTCCAAGAACCGTATAATTATAAATATGCATATAAATATGCTACGATGAGATAGCTGACTTCATCTAACTAGCAAATGTTGTCCAGGCTACGTTGGTGATGCAGTTTTTTTTTAATGTGTATGATATTTTTGTCATGCGATTTTAAAGCCGGTCCTACAACCGCATCCAAGAATAACATGCAGCTTATCTCAGAACTGTCAGTGAAAATTATTCTTGGAGCTAGGTTTAATTGAGCTGCATTTTATAGAGGTGCAATTTCACAATTTGTGTATATTTTCTAAGTTCACTATTTTGTCATGTGTTGAGAAAAACACAGATTTTAAAATTACATGGTCTAATATTTACATTTAGCATATAACTGCAACATGCTTTTTTTCGTTTTTTTTTTTTTTAAAGACTCGAAAGGACTTGAAATTCAAAGTTTCAGACTTGTGACTTGACTCGGACTTTTACACCAGTGACTTGAGACTCGACTCTGACTTGCCTGACATTACTTGAGACTTGACTTGAGACTTGAGGATAAAGACTTGAGACTTACTTGAGACTTGCAAAACAATGACTTGGTCCCACCTCTGCTGGCAAGTGTGTATTGCAATAGCATAGAGCTGGGCCTGCACAGAGGTAACCACTGAGGGGAGCCAAAAACCTTCTGTATAGGATTTGTAAGTATTGTCTGCATGCTTCTGTGGCTGCAGTGTTCTAGTAAAACAAAGGGTACTAAATATGCGTTCCAGTCTATTTCTAGTTCTAATTAATATTCATGTTCACAAAAGGTAGAAATATAACTTACTCTCAGGAAGCGCTCCCTCATGTTAGTGAAATTAACTCCCAGAGGGTTAGTAACCCTGTTACTACTGCTACCCTATTTTCAAGAAGGTCAAAATGCAATATTATAATGCAATTAAGAATATTCTATAAGTAATTCAACTTTTTCAGCAGGTTTAATTTTACTGTTAATTTTGTTTTTACCTTAAATTGTCTGTACAATAGTCCAGCCTTCTCATTCAGTTTCACATTTTTTCACACAAACAAGGGAGAGAAAAATTAAATACATAGCAACAAAGTTCTTTTGAGATTTCACACGTAATCAGGTTAAACTGGGATTTGTAAAGAGGTGAACCCATGTCCACTGTGTATGGGGGTCACACAGAATAATCATTCTTGTAATCAGCTTTTCTAAATGTATTTTTAACATGTTGCACTGCAAAGTAAAATAAGTACGCAAATTTTATTTGTGTACTTATCTTTTAAATTTTAAAAGGAAGGAACCTTTTTTGAGTTTTTAGTGGAAAATAACTGACTACATTACTCCCATTAATTGTTAATAGTATATTTACATGTAATCTTTTCTTCATAAAACACATTCATGCTTATCTCTGTGTGTTTCCTTGTTTTTAATTCACTTAATAATTAGATAAGTTGCATATTTTAAATACTACTTAGTTTAAGTAGCAAAAGTTTGTGTAATAATCCATTTAATATGCTAGGGGGAAAGTGCCGTGATTGACCGAGGAGAGAATCAAAAAACTGTTCCTAAAAATAAAAATGTAGCAATAGCAGATTCATCCTGAATATGGGGCTTTTATTCCAGTTTGATTTTATGAAAAGCTCACAATGAAACTCTGGAAGGTCTAAATCATTTCCATCCATCTATATTGTTTACAGCTCCTCTCTCATTGGATCAGTATAAAGATTCTATTATTAAAGCTTATGGGTTAAAGCCATGGGCTACCACTAGATTACTTACATGTATGCCTACTTGATAATTTAATAGAGAGACCAAATAATTTTTTCTGCTCTTCCAAAAAAAATGTCGTTTCAAATAGTCATCTGTCTTATAAAAACAAAGGAAAAAACACTTCAAGACACAGAATCAGTTGCTCCATGACAAGCCACGAAGGAAATATTAAACTATATTTATTGACATGTTTAAATCCAGCTATTTACAAGTTATAATAATGAGCAAGAAAAATATTCCACACTAGCACAGTTCAAGAACCCAACACTTTTTGTACACACTGGCGCTTCAAGAGCCAGTTATGTATGTTGCTCACTTGTACATGAAATAGCAATAGCCCTGTCTCAGGTGTATTTTGGCACAGTGATAAATCAACAGATTTGAGCTGATTTTTTTTTCCATTTATTTTCCACAAGTTACATACAGATTACTTTACATTACTGCTGACATTACCCAAACCATAAATTAAAAGAAAAATGATGTTGTCATTTTAAAGAGACTGACTTTTGCATTCTGCTCCAAGATAGTGGTATATTTAAGAGAGAGGAACTTACACATATTCAACATTAAGGATGCATGTACGCGTTTTAAGCATTACTGAAATAATACTAAAATTATTGGTTAAAATAATCATATAATACCTGGTAGCAGAACAGCAAGGATTATGCTACCTTTGTTGGTAATCTGACTGCCAGATTGTATAAAACAGTAAAATAAATCTACATTTTACTGTAAATCATTGCAGGACTACTATGGATTTTAAAAGTAAAAGCTTCCTTCAAAAGTAAAATGCCAATCAAATGAAACTGTTACATTTGATCAAGGGAACAGAATGGGAAGTCTGAAAAATGAAGAGTTTCAAGAGGTGGGAAACATGCCAGGTTATATGCAGTTTCAAAGGGCCTAAAACCTCCACTGGAGCATCAAACTATATGAGTGTTCAAAGGAGAGTTTGATAACATAAATACAAGGAATGGGAAAATAGAATCAGCACTTCAAATATCTCAGAACATCAAGGAACTCCAACAGAAGTCTCCGATTATGGGCTTCATTTTGGTTACTTAGATTTAATAGGTTTGATGATGTCAGACAAACATTGACATGTTAGTGACCGGACTACAAAACAGATCAATGAAAAGACTTCAGACCTCATTCTGTTGAGTGAGGTCTTCTGACACACTGTTGAACTCAGTGGCCCGAGTGCTCATCCCCAGATACTGCTTCAGGAACTCACTGAAACGTTTTTGGTTGTTCCACTTGCGGGCTGACTTCCGAATACCAACAAAGCCCCCATACCTCTTCTGGTAGGATCTTCCTGGAGACATGAGTCTCCTGTGGCCGTGCCTCCCTTTTACAAAGCCACCAAACCTTTTGGAGATTAGCGCTGCATCTCCCTGCCCTGCTGCCACATCAGGGTCTCCTCCTTCCTGACCTTCCTCCTCCTCTGCATACTCATCCTCCAGGGACATCGCATTCTGGGAATTATAGGCAGTGTTGAGGTGATTTCCCTTCCCACCCAGATCCCTCTCCTCTGCATCAAGTCCATGGGTCACATGATCAACCCTCTGTAGTGCAATAGGAAGAAACAAATGTCCATTCATCTGCTCGTCCTCCCCAGGAAACAGAGCCTCCACCTCCTCCTGAGATCGTTTCCACACTGAACCACTTGGGGACAAGATTGGTGACAGCAGTGCTTCACGACAGAGGTCCCATGAGGAGGATGGGGAAACGCTGCTTTCGCACTCAATGAAACACACCTGACAAAGACAAAGACAGGAGATAATCTTAATTTCCCAGCTCCCAACAGAGGAGATCTTTGTAACAGACAAAAGTTTGCACATAAGGTAATCTCTCAGATAAAAACACCAAAATAAATAATGCTGCTGCATTTAAAAAAAATGATAAATAGAAGCATGCACATCACTAAATTCGTATTTGTTTTGATGGTAATGTAATATCAACCAAAGATGAATTACAGTGAAGACTGAAGGCATTCTCACAGTATTCTTGGCTGACAGTCACACACTTACATCATTTTACCAGTTTCCACTTGATATCTGAGTTTACTGATGCTGATTCCCAGACATACAACTGACAACACAGCTGAAGTCCACAAAATGAAAGGACAAGGTTTATGACCAGATCTGTTTATTTTTGGCAGAGCTGTTTATATCATCTCTTAACAAATATTAAAATGAATCATAGTCATTGGTTTGCGCCATACAAAACCATACACCTACTCATGCTGACACGCTAATGACACTGACTAACATAGACTATTTGATTACTAAATTGATACATTTTGGATGAAGCTGTGTCTCTCCCATTATGGCTCCTGAGAAATCCATGACACACAAAATTAGGAAATATAACTATTACATACAACTGAGAAACTGGAAAATGCAATCATTGTTAGATGATTGGGTAATCTGAGTCCTGAACACGTCTATGCATTAAAAGCGTAGACATTTACACATGTGCTGCAGTATTAAAGCACCTGATCTGCTAGGGCTGCTTGAGTGGAAAGTCCTTAACTTGAAAAATGCCAAAATCAATAAGACAAAAGGACATTGATTAGATTTCTGCCCTTGTTATCACCTCTTTCTTCCACTTCAGCTGTTCAGTGGGCATTTGTGATATGTCTACATGTCTGCCTGCCTGCCTGCCTGCCTGCCTGGGTGTCTGTCTCTCAAAGAACACTGACATACACTAATTTCGAAGATACTACATGTCAACTACTACATGTCAAGCACTAATGCTAACCTCAGCCCAAACCCTAAGCCTTAAATCACATCTTCACCGTTAAATAGGGAACCTGTTTTTCATCACCGAAGATGACATGTGTTGATGCAGTATGGATGCGGATCCATTCTGTAACTGGTATGCTGGTTTGTGTTACTGGACTGCATCTGTCAAAATAAGATTGAGGATTCGAACATGTGATGCATGAAATACTGAGGTGCTTGGAGGGCTGCAAGATTTCCAAGTGAAATTGAAAGAAATTGAACATTTAAATTAGCAAAGGAGTAAAAGGTGGTCAGCATAGCTTTAAATAACAATTTGTCTTTAAGCACTAGGCTCACTTGAGGTCCCTTTAAATACCACACCTGAGCTAAGTACCTAACACTAACAGTTTAAAAGGTTATGTTTTAAGCCATGTGGACTTGAATGTCTTCTAGTGTGCTCCCTGCCAAAATTGACTTAGAAGCAGACATGCCATTAAGTAGAGAAAAACAACCACCAGGCATAAACACGAAGAGAAACATACATCTATCCCCAGGAATCAATTAGCCACAACAAATTAAAACTCAAATGCCAAAAGGGTAGTTTGTTGAGTCAGTCAGTGAGGGAGCTGTTGAGAGGATGAGATAAATACAGGGAGGTGGAGTGAGGAGTTTCCACTTTATATTCACTAAATGAAAATAATACAAGTGAAGAGATTTATTTAGCGCTATATGTTAGCTGATTTATTAATGTGAGAGAAGACCAGTTTTGCCTTCATGACATATCTGCTGTGCATTATTATGTTATTAATATTTCATAGCTGATGTGTAGCAAAACTGAGCTTCATAGTAGTTTCATAATAAGATATTGTTGAAAAATTATTATGCATAATACCATCAACTACTGATTATATGGTTGATGGCAAATAATTAATAATTATTGATGTGAAAGTGAAGAATAGCAGCTACCTTTTAACTGCTCCCAGTTGACTCTTCTGTTGCCTTCACCTTTGTGACTATGGGTCACTCTCATAACCACAAGCGTGTGTGTGTGTTGATGTGTGTTGATGTGTGTTGAGCCCTTACCATGGTGTTAAAACTGAGCTGTTTGGGCAGGATGTTGTTGCAAGACAAGCAGTCAGCCTGGCAGTCACTCTGTCCAGGATCACAGAGACAGAGCAGAAGCAGAGCCACCACAGTCTTCATGGTCCCACCTTCTGTTGCACAACAGGACAGAGGAAAGGCAAGTGTTCAGTCCAACACTTTGATACTGAACTAACTACATCTCGGGTAACTTACATTCTGTAGTGTTTGGTGAGTGTGTAATTTTCAAACACTATCTGTCTTTGCAGAATAGCAGAGTAATATACTTCTATGTAATATAATATCAAATTGCTATGAAAAGTAGTTTCAGCTAAATGTGCAGTGATTAAGTCCGTATCTTCTGATATGTCATGGTTTGCCTTATTTTCTTGACACCAATAATAATTTCTGCGAGCCAAATAAAAATTGAAGAAAGGGACAAGGAAACAAATCCCTGCTGAAATCATAACTGTATGTCTATCAACGAAGTTTTGTTTATTTGTGGTGTCCTGCTACATTACCTATCAGGGTATCCAAAATCAAGCATGCAGTGTAGTCTTTAAAAAGCACTTTGTGCTTGTTAAGCCCACAATGTCATTTTCAATTAGCAGCATATTGTGTAGGCAGTATGAACACATGTTTTAAGCTAATGTGACAAGCTTGTTACAGAGTCCTTACTGTAACAGTTAGGGAGCAACATTGTCATAAATTTGGACTCGTGTTTCTGGCCACGAGGCAAATGTAATTGTAATATTCTGTCTCATTTAGCTCTGTTTTTTGTTTCAATAGTAGTTTTTTTTTTCTTACAAAGTCCTTGGGGAAATATAGCTCTGAAATTTCCCTCTAACTTCAGGTGCTAACTGTGTCTCTCTGACGCAGATATTGTACAAAGTATCCAACACATTTTTACAGGGTTTTCTATGGAAATATCTGCTATAGTTGATAATAGTATAATAAGAGAAGTTAGCATGAGACAAAGCTGTTTATTACTGTCATATTTTATCAATTAGATTGAGTTTTAGGTTGGGTTTTTTTTACTTTCAAATATATTTTTGATGAGACCTTGGACTGAGCTTGCCAAGCTCATTATTCTAAATTCAGCTAAATACATTGACAAAAACCTCAGTAGGCAGTTGATGAGGGATGAGGGAGCACTGACTGCATCCCTCAGTCAATCTGCCTTCACCTCTGCCCATCCCCGAAAAAGTACAGGAGAAGTGGTTTTGTTTAGTTGAACAAGTTAGCCTGCCTCACTGACTCACTGACTCTTTAAGTTAGGATGTGTAGTTCCCATCATAGCTCTAAAATACCAGTCAATATAAAGCAATAGAGCTGAAGTAGCAGACAGATTTATGCACCTTTTCTTGCAGTCCCACACATTTCACTTGGTCTGTTCTATATTACAATCTGTGTTCTTTCTAATAGTGACACTTCTTTCTATGTATTATATCAATAATAATGTTGGTATTTCTTCTCAGTTTGGCATTATGGTAATGACAGTATTGATTTTTGAGCTGGAACTGATCATATTTGGATGAGAGGATAGTTATCTCCTGTAAGGACTGAAAGGTGCATTCACAGACTGCATGGATGCATTACATTTGACAATTAGTTTTAAAATAAACATTCAAGAATTACTAGAATATCCTTGATGTCCTTGACCACACCACTACTGTTCTATCAACTGAGGTTAAGCCAGCCATTTGTGCAATTAGTGTCATTATGTCACACAAACATATAGCTACTATTCAATCATTAGTGTGCTAAATACTTTCGATTAATATCACAGTAATAATACATAGAACTGAAAGTCACTTTTAATGCAAATTATTTTTTAAATAACATTTTAATTATTACTGACACTAATAGCTTGAACTGATACTAATAGCACAGTGGCACGGTGATTAGCACTATTGCCTCACAGCAAGAAGATCCTGAGTTCAATTTCACCATCAGGGGTCTTTCTGTGTGGAGTTTGCATGTTCTCCCTGTGTTTGCGTGGGTTCACCCCAGGCACTCCAGTTAGTTAGCAGTTAGTGGGGTTGGGTTAATTGGAAATAGGGGTGAATGTGAGCACAATTACTTGTCTTTGTCTATGTGTTAGCCCTGCGACAGACTGGCGACCTGTCCAGGGTGTACCCTGCCTCTCGCCCTAAGCCAGCTGGGATAGGCTCCAGCACCCCCGGGACCCCGAAAAAGGATAAGCGAATGGATGGCTGTTTTAAACTTTTACTAGCTTCTCATCAATGTGTGATTTGCACTAAATACTGTGTAGGGCAGACAAGAGTTCAAGAGGAAAAACAGCACATCCACATGGAAAAAAAAGGAATACTGAATGAGTGTAAGCGATAAATGAAACAGCATACAGACAGGGACAAAAACAAAATAAAACAGTTTGACCTTATTTTGGTAGGAAGAGTCTGGCAAGTCTGACGTCAGAAACACAATTACGGTTTTCGTCTCATTAAACAAACTCGTTAACTCCTTTAATTGATGCCTCAATAATGCCTCCGGCAACAAACTGAGTCATTGTTTCTTGATGACAAACAAATTTGAACTCATATGCACAAAACAGTGGAACACACACACTTACACGGCACACAAGCATATGTCCACACTGTATCTGTACTTCAATACATTAAAACAGACAGTACTAAAATGCAACTTTAACGGCTGGTTTAAATTATCTATTAAAACAGCTTAAAAAAAATTTAGAACTAATTTGTCTTCAGTGAAAAACTTTTTTAATATCTTAGAAATCTGGAATTTATTCAGGGTAATTAAAAAACGATAGAAATGTAATTGCAGTACAGTTCAGTCCAGTCTCTGACAACTCATGAAAAACAATAGCTCTGCAAAATTAATCAGCCTTCTCGTGTGCAAACAATAAAAGTGTGTGTCAAGTCTTTAATCTGATGGGAAAGAGGGTGGGTTTGCCAGTGAAGGACAAAAGAACATCACAGCTGTTTTAGGCAGGAATGTAAGACAGATGGCACTGGATTTAGACAAACAGCTTGTGCGCATTCATGTGGCCACAATACATCTCGTTCTCCATCCTCCTGTCACTGAATCTGTCCCTGCTTGTTTTCCAAGAGCAAGAGGATAATGTGCAAAGATGGCCACATTTCTCTACTGAGATGTGGTCAGAAGAGGAAAACACAGGTGAGCCACATATCCTTAATTTAGCAGTGAGTGAAGATAATTAAAGACGTACTCTTTGTTAGATAAACTGGTTTTATCTAATTACTTGGTTTTATCTCAGTTATCTCATTTATTCAGCCATTTGCATGGCAGCAACTCAGTGCATTTAGGCATGTAGACATGATCGGTGCAACCTGTTGAAGTTCAAACTGATCATCAGAAAGGGAAAGTAAAGTGATCTTGAACGTGGCATGGTTGTTGGTTTATTTCCCAAGTGTTTGATCTACTGACATTTGACACAGCTATCTCTGGGGTTTACAGAGAATGGTCAGGAAAGAAAACCTATCCAGTGAGCAGCGGTTCTCTGGACAAAAAGGCTTTGTTGATGCCAGAGGCCAGTGCAAGAACATCTCAGAGTGTGTCCAACTTGAAGCAGATGAGCTACAGCAGAAGACCACACAGAACTGACATCCTATCATATAGGAACAAGAAACTGTGGCTGCAAGTGACATGACCTCACCAAATCTGTACAATAGAAAATTCTTAAAAGGTTCTGATGAGTCTCGATTTCTGTTGTGGTATTCAGATGGCAGGGTCATAGTTTTGTATAAACAACATGAAGGTATGGATACATCCTGCCAACTGCTGGCGGTGGTGTAACGGTGTGGCGGATATGTTCTTACCTCAAACAGGTAAAAAGCTTTCTTCATCTTTCAACATCTAGCCTCTGTTTTAGGAATACAAATGCATGTCCTTCTGTATGCTGGATTTGAAATTATGTTTTATTTGCTTGTAAAATGGTTGCATTCAGACAAATCCATCTTCTCTACCACACAGATTAATGTTACGAGATGGAATAATTTAAATAAGAAAACAGTGAGCTTTTACCTTTAAACAAATCACATCTGGTTAAATCATGTTCATCAGGGTGAAATCATGCTGCTGCTTTTTGAGCTGAGCCTTTACTATCTCAGTTTTAATATTTTAGTATACTATACCGCTATACTACTACTAAACATTAGTAGTTATGCTTGCACCAAATGACTGCATTGCTTTTCAAGCCAATTTTCCATGTTTTAATTAAGGATTAATATTACTGTAATTTTATTTTATTTATGAATCACAACTTTCTGATTTTGTTAAATTGAAAGTCAGAGGGTGAGCTTCCAGCCGTCCATGCCTCAGTCTATTTTATTCCACTTACCGTATTCTAGGTTGGGCAATGGTGGTAACAGGCTAAGTAAATATCCTTCAACCAGAAGGACCTAGAAACCATTTTCCAGGTCCTTCTGGATGATTCTCACACATTCAGTCTAGATTAGATACATAATCCCTCCAGTGAGTTTTTGGCCTGCCCCGGTGCCTCTTCTGGGCTCTAGATAGACAAGATTTTTTTCAGTTTGACATGCCTGGAAAACTTCCAAAGGCATTCAGAAGGCATTCTGATGAGAAGCCTGAATCAGATCAATTGGATCCTTAGCAGCAGCTTTACTTTAGGCTCTAGATGTCTCAGCTCCTCACCATACTGTATCTCTCAGGCTGAGTCAAGTCACACTAAAGGAAACTCCTTTTGCCCATTTAAATCTGCCACTTCATTCGTTTGGTCACTTCTTAGAGCCTATGACCACAGTTGAGGGTTTAAACATAGATCGATCAATTTAATGTTTTTATCACAATTTCCAGTTACTGGTAGAATATTTCACTTTAGACTGACTGACCAACAGAACAGTCGCAGAGTTATACATCTATACATTACTACTTCAACTAAGTCAAACGTTTTGGAAAGGTTTAAAAGCTTTTTGTTCAGATGATTCCCTCTTTCACAAGTTTCAGACAAAATAAGGCAACTGGCTAACCCTGTCAGAATAATATGATAAGTATTCTTAATTTTGTAAAAATTCAAATATGCTTGGGCAGCTGTCATTGGAGATGTAACGAGCAACCAGTGCTACACTTTAGGGAACAGATGACTATCCTATCTGGGCTAACTCTCTCACTGGCAAAGAACTAAGGCCCGATTTGCTATCCAGAATATACCAGAAGAGAACGAATACAGCCTGATAGCACTCACTGAGGATATTGGAGTACAGATATGTGTGCAAACAGAGGAGCCCTGAAGGTAGTGTTTATCTATATTTGACGTCTTTTCTAAATTGTTCAAAGCTCTGTAAAAATGAAGCACAGTGTGGATTTATTCTCAAGTCTGCCATGTTCTCTTGAGTGCCTGTAAGACTCAATTATTCTGCTTTTAATTAACTGATTAACCACTAAATAAACCAGTTAATTAAGTCATTACTGTGCTGAGGCGCTACTGATGGATGTCTGCAGTCAAAATGAATAAGTCCAGCCCCCCGATGAAAGGAAATGCATTTCTCATTAGTGTCCAAACCTGTTATTTCTCACTGATTCTCAAATTGTGGGTCATAAAGTCAATGAAGGTTGGGGTGTGGCGAGCTAGGAGTAATATGAAGTGAAGCTAAAACATTTTTAAGAGGAAATAAACACTGAATGGTTGTTTCAGCAACCTCTATGTGATTAAAAATGTAATGGTATGCATTTTCTTTCATTTTCTATAATAAAAAAATATATTTTGACACAGGAACATAAGTTTGTACTTTGAAAATATGTGTGTACATTTATTTAACTCTATAATCTTCAGAATCTTCTAAATTACATCAAGGAAACTAGAAATAAGTGCTGTTAAGGTTAAAGAAGGTTAAAGAAAGGCTTATATTCCAGTCTAATTTCTGGTCTTGTCATCCAGCCACATACACCTCACTATAAGGACAGCCCTCAGAAATTCTCAAACTATCTCACATCGTATTATCGACTGTTTCCACCAGTGTTTCTCCCCATTATTGCCATTTTCTCATCAAGAATAGGAAATAAAAAATAAATTACTCCCAGCCTGAAGTACGGCTTAAAGCCGGATTATTTACGCGTGGCTGATCGGGGAGCAATGTGCATCCGTCTTGGAGTGCATCTTTTTTTAAAAGCAAAGCTGCAGATTATCGGGTAACTTATGTAAAGACCACAGTATTGCCAAATTTGCGTCAGTGCACCACGTCAGGGTCTCCGCTCGGCTGTAACTTTCCTCACTTTTTGTTTCCTCTGTGATGCCAGACACACTGTAGATGTGCATATGCACAAATGGCATTACAAGGCTGTGTGAGTTTAACTGTTGTCTGCCAAATGATGATGCAATGCTGATGATATGATTGCAATGACTCTGTTGTGTGGTAATGACTGGCTCTGAGTCTCTACTACAGACAATGCTCACTTTATGAACTGATGTGACAACCACCACTTGATTTTAAACGTGAAAATTTGACTTGAGGAAGATGATGGACCATAAGTATAAAGGGGCAGCAAAATTGTATGAGTATAAAACAGATTACTATCCTCAGTGCATAGAGAGTTCGTGCAAATCCAAGTGTCACAAGCTACCTCTCTAATATAATTTTCTTAGCCTGCCTTGAATTTCCCCGTCTTATCTTTCTTTAACTTACTCTGCTACTTCACCGGTTGCTTTTATTGTAAGAAAAAAAAAAGGGAAAAAAAGCGCACAGGCGCAAAACAAAGTGGTAGTGAATAGTTTCATCATGTTTTATTATTTCATTCTACATATGTACATTTATTATATTTATGTTTATAAACAGTGTTGGTCAAGTTACTATAAAAAAGTAATCAGTAACTAATTACTGATTACTTCCTCCAAAAAGTAATCCTGTTACTTTACTGATTACTTATTTTCAAAAGTAATTAATTACTTAGTTACTTAGTTACTTTTTAAAAACACGATTTACAACCTGAATAGGTGATAAAGCGATAGATCTTTCAGCCCAATTCTACTTTTTCTACATAATCCATCATATAAAATGTAATCAAATGGAAAAGCATCTTTTTAAAACTTGTTTTATTAGTTTTAATCTTTTAACTTTATGCATCAAGCAAAAATTTAATTATATGCACCATTCTCTGACTGGAAGAAATTTGTTTAATATTTAAACCTATTTTCTGCACATTCCAGCACATAAAATATTGTTTTTGTGTGCGTTTACACTCACTCTTTCAAATAGATGCAAGTAAAACACAGCAGAAAATAAATAAAGTCAAAGACTCAGCGGTCCTTTTGCTCTATTTTCACCTGTAAAGCAGGAGTCGGGTAGGCGGAGGTTTACCCTGGTGCAGGTGTGCCGCAGCGGTCAGTGGAAGAATCCGCGAGTTTCTCTGTGAATTTCCCATTACGTTGTAGCGCACTCGGTGCTTGCTTGGAAGTTTAGGGGGGTTTTTTCGCTGTAAAAAGAAGTTTTCTTCCCACGCACAACGGACACTAATGTTTTTGTCACTTTTTATGGAATCAAACTCAAAGTAAGGTCAGTACTTCCACACTTTAAACGCTGCACGCTCATACTCTCTCCCGCACTCGATATATTATCCATTGTTGCTCTGCACACAGCTGTTTTCACGAACGTCGCACTCGCTTACGTCACTGTTATGAGACATTCTCGCAAAAGAATCACAGTTTTAGTAACGCAGTAACGCAGCGTTCCTACGGGAAAGTAACGGTAATCTAATTGCCGTTTTTGCAATAGTAATCCCTTACTTTAATCGTTACTTGAAAAAAGTAATCTGATTACAGTAACGCGTTACTGCCCATCTCTGTTTATAAATATATGAATCTTAGGCATGTAGACATAGTGAAAATAACCTGATGAATTTTAAGCTCTTGTTAAGAATGAGGAAAAAGGATTATTCTGTATGTGCTGAACTTAGAACTGCTGATCTACTGAGAAAATGGTGTGAAAAGGCAAAACTGTCCAGTGAGCAGCAATTCTCTGGGTGAAATTGCATTGATGATGTCAGAGGAGAATGGCCAGACTGCTTTGAGCTGAGATGAAGGCAATACAAACTCAAATAACTTGCCATTACAACCAAGCACAAGAGCAAAAGAGCATCTCTAAGCCCACAACACATCAAGCTTTGAAGCTGAGAGCAACAGAAGACCACAGCAGGTACCATTACTGTCAGCTGAGAAGAGGCAACTGAGGCTACAGTTCATACAGGCAAAGCTGGAGAACAGAAGACTGGAAGAATGTTAGCTGGGCTGATAAATCTCAAACTCTGCTGCAACATTTGGATTGTACGGTCAGAATTTGGAGTAAGTGTGGAACCATCCTGCCTTGTATCAGGTTCATCCCTTTACAGCCACAGTGTACCCATCTTCTGATGGCTGCTTCCAGCAGGATAACGTGCCATGTCACGAGGCTTAATTCATGGATGGATGGCTTATCACATCATCGATGTGAAGCTGCCGAATCTACAGCAACTGTGTGACACTATTATGTCAATATAGACCAAAATCTCAGAGGAATGTTGAATTTCTCCTAAGGGACAATAAAGTATATTAAAAATAGTAACTGGTGTAATATGTCACGTAAAATTTTAATGCAACGCGTGCTTAAAGCATTTTTTTTACACTCTTCTGAATCCTTAGTTATGTACAGATTATTTTATGGGCTAATTCAGCTCAGACAACTTCTTCATAAGGAGTAAAATCCTTCCAACTCTTGCAGGAGTGAGGACGAGCAATTTTAAAGAAATATTAAATAACTGGAGTGAAATCACGATGTTGGTTTTATAAGCTGATGAGTCGATTTGACAGGTAATTAAATGTTATTTAGTCTTCTGCCTGCAGCCAGAGTACATTTTCTGTCAGAAAAGAGACTGTGAGTGACAACCTGTCCCAGGCCCACTCAAAATACATTGTGCTCTTTGTTGTAATATTGATGTCTAACTGGCAAAATGGCAGTGTGGTCATTGACGTGACACGTTTCAGGAGAGCAAATAAATCTTGCACATCAATACATGATTCTTCCTTATGCCTACGAGCACTCTTATACTCCCCTGTTATCAACTCTTCTTTTCTTTTAAGACGCTGTTTCAGTGTCTTTTGTTCTTTTCACACTTTATGCTGCTATTTTTTTTCACTTGCACTGTTTTGTTTCCCACCAAAACAAGATAACATTTCTACTACAACCTCTACTTTTTCTGCATGTATGTCTCAGTATCAATGTTCCAAAAGCTATAACTCATCTGTGTGAAAAACAAGGTTTAACACTAAGTTATTTCTTTAAACTTTCTCTTTCGTGGTCAGAGGTCATGTCAGTTGCACCATTACTCATATAGTTTTGTGATTGATGCATCTGTGATTCGATAAATCTCAGATTTGAGGAAACATTTAGAAAAAGACCTCAAGTTTTGTTTTATTTGGTTTCTGGGGGGGGAGGGGGTCATGTTCCCTGTCAGTCAGACTGAGTGTGACGTAGCAGCTAAAGCCATTAACAGCAGACACGCTAAGCTAAATCAATTTCCTTTCTCAATGCATCTAATCACCTGAAGTCAATTGACGTTGTAGAGGTGACTGACACATACTTACACAGAGGTCACACCAGACTGGTTTCCCAATGATTTTTCTTGTTATTATTGCACTTTTTTCAAGTTATTACAGAGATTCACTGACAGATGACTGAAATGAACAGGTCAAGTTGTGGCTCAGACTGCACGCCCTATCACCAAATTTCCTCAGTAAATTACTAACTCCTGATTTGGAACATGGATATGCCAGACATAATTTCCCTTGAACTTAATTTACACTTTGATCTGTAAAGTCAAAGCTGTAGATCAAGTTCCTTCAAAACCAGATTTTTTCCCTCTTTCACTGCCTACCGATTTACTACAGCATGATGTCTTTCACAGTAATTTGTAGTAGTAGTTTGAAAAGTTTTAAAAATCTAAATGTTAAAATGATTTGTTAATAAGTTTAACAAATGTTTATCATTTGTTAATAATAAAAAAATTACTGTATAGTGTTTACCTGTTTATTTATTCATTTTTAATCTTTTCTTGTTCTATATTATTATGACTATGTTAATTTAATTACAAGATTAATTAAAATCTGACAGATTCAAAAGGTATAACAGGCTGCAGGAGGTGATTGAGGTGGATATGAGACATACAAAGCACTCAGCTTTCTTGTAAAAAAACATTTTTCACATCCTGCCTCCCATCACTGGCTAGTATTAGGCAACAAATATAAAAATGAATAATTTTGCCTGAGGCTTGTACGTCATGCATAATAGCATAGAAACGTATCATGTTTCAAATCTTCCCCATATCAAAATGTAGCAGCAACAGATGTAGCAGGAACTACAAGTAAATATTGCAATGCAAGATTGAATAGTAAATATATTAACAATTATTTGTTGCTTGCCAAATGCACTAATGATCAAAGCTTTGTTGTTGCCGTAATAGATATAAAAAAAAATCTAATTGCATTTATGTCTTTCTGCTCTTGCAATTTAGTTTGAGGAAGCATGCAATTTCAAGGGAGTAGGCTCATCATTTGCCACTAAGAAGGTCACATCCAGGTCTTTTAATATGTCCACGTGTTAAGACAGAGGGAAAGTATGGAGACTGTATCTAGACAGCAATAATCATGACTTCTAGTTTTTTTCTTGAGTAGATATCGAAGAAATTAAGTAACCTTAAGTAGGGTTTTCTTCCTCAACAGACTGTATCTGACATGAATCATTTCTATTTGGTGTTGAAACAGAGGGGAAAAGTGGAACACAGCAAGACGATAAGGAGAGGGGTCTGTGAAAGGATAGATAAGCATAAAAGGATGGCTGGAGATCCTGCTGTGTTAGGAACATTGCATCTTTGGATTAAGTCCACACGTTCACAGGCAGTTCAATGCTGCTGTCAGAGATGTGTACCCCGCCACTATGCCGTGTGACCTGTGATCCAGCAATCATTTCCTCATTCCATTTTCCCCTTCTACCCTAAATGAGAATGTTTTGTGAGTGTTAACGACGTGTATCCATATAGAATAGAATAGAATAGAATAGAATAGAAAAGAAAAGAATTAGAAAATAACATGTACAACAAAATTGTAGGTTCTTCACACAAACTGTGCTGGAATAAAATATATATATCTCACTATAAAAAATAATGATATTGTGGAATGTATTTAGTGATAGGAAGAGAACTGTGGATTAGAAGGGATTTACAAGCCAGGAGAAGCATTATATTTGATGCATTTGGCTGAAGGCGTGAGTTGAAAATATTTCCAATAGGGATAAGAAATGTAAGAAATTTTCTTGTCTGAATAAAAACTGAGAAATTAAACTTGCAAGACAAGCTATGTCATGAACAAAAAAGCTCAGAGCTCCGTGAGTGAGCCTTCTTTTGTCTCTTTGGATTGATTCTACAATGTTTAAGATAGCTGTCTTAGATATTTCAAACATTTTGTTTGCAATTACAGTTTGTTTTGAAATCCCATCTCTCTCACTATCTCTCATTGTCACTTTGGCAGTGTTTGTCAGGTTGTCTGCAGGTACACAATGAAATCGCCCACAAAATGAAAGGATGTTCATCACTACAAGATTATGTGTTTCACAATGGTACAACTGAGCTACAATATAAACCTCATTTTGCATACATCAGTATCTCTGAATACAAAAGCGTGTTTACCTAAAACCACCCACACCAAATCCTCAACTTCTTTTCAAAGTATTCCTCAAAATGTAAGCATTACATTTTTATAGTGTTATTTAGTGTTCATGCAGCCTCACCAAAGACATTCCTTATCTGGTTTTATTCAGTCAACGCAAAACACCTGCAACGAGACAGCTATAGGAACATCTTCTACCCTGATCTGTTGTACCCACAGGAAATTTTGCTGTGAAGTGTAAGAAAGCAGACGCTTCTTTATTATTATTTTTATTCTTTTTAATAGCACTGTCTGTAAACATATTCCTGAAGATGAATATAAACTGACACAAGACCAAGGATTAACAGTTGTTAAAAAGGTCTTTAAACAAAAGTTTACTACAGAAAATTCAATCATCAGTGTTGCCTTTGTTTAAACAATTTCTTTGAAGGTCAAAGGAAAAGTGTGCCCCAGGCTAAATATAACCTTAGGCTAATTATTAATATGAAAAAAGATATATTCAAATTTGTTATTGACTTTATAAAGATTTTTTTTAAGAGATTGAATAAATGCAGCTCTTAGTAATCAGTTTATTAAATGCCTAAAGGCACAGGAAGAATAATATTAATAAACTATGTAAGAAGGAGGCTGCTGCTATTTTAGTACTACTAATGCAAATAAATGACAGAAAAATAAGATTCATGTTTAAAATTGATTGATTAATAATTAGTTACAATGATTAATAGTAAATTAATTATTACATTTGTTAGTTAGACAACATGATTCATTAATTAAAGAAAATTAAAAACTATAATGGATGATGTATGTGTCATCAAATTGTCATTTGATAAATCTGATAAAAGATCCAACCATTTTAATCAATCCTATTAGCTTGATTCATTACTCCAGCTCTTGAACGGGGTAATAAAGAGCATTGAAGTCTGGAGCAAAACGATGGGCCAGATGTGTCCAGGTGCCTTAGATGTCAATAAAATCTATTTATATTACTTAATTGAACCTTTTAGTCTCTATATTTTATAAAGGGAGCTGAACAGCTGGTTCTGAATGACAACAACAAAACAAGCTTGAGACTTATTCACAGTTGTTGTCAGTAAAACCCTTGATTTCTGAGCCGCTACCTTTTAAAGTAGCAATGTTCATTCCAAATTACACCAGTGACTCAAAATAAGCTGAGAGCAGTCTATAAGTACTACATGAGAGCTCATACTGGTTAATGTTCATGTAATTGTTTTGGTCATAATTAACCCAAAGTATTTTTACTTTAATGAAGAATGTGGCAGAAGCTGTCATTAAAAACAACATAACCTTCAGGCAACTGCGTCAAAAAAAATCGAAAAATATTCCTCTGATGAAGGGAGTTCTGCAAAATCTTACCCTCATTAGGCAACATGAGCTCATCCAAATTACCTTTCATTACTTCAGATGAACCCAAACAACATATCCCTGCAAAGAGTCCCCTTTCATTCCTGGATCCTATCAGCTGTGAATCAGAGCTTGATGATTAATGACAAATCATGACCAGCAATTTATGACCTTTCTATCTGCTACCTGCCAATGTGCTTACAAATTAAAATGCATGTGTACTCCTCAGATGCAGCCTCTTCACGTCATGCTCTGTGTTCTGTACATAACTTTCTGCTTTTTAATCAACACTAATAGCTAACTTCTTAATCATACATATTAAGGAACATTGAGGTCTGTAGCTGCTCTTTAAGAGCAGATGCATTGACTCTATTGAACACAAAGTGTTTAACCTGAGGTACTGTGTTAACTCACACTGTCACTTACAGTTTGAGATATTTTTTATATTTTTTTTTTTCAGTGAGATTAGGCTCAAATGTCAGAAGGTAACGACACAGAAGTAATTATTACTCAGTAATTATTAAAGTAATTATCCTGGGAGACTCCAGCAGGTGTGGGATAATAAAGCTTTACTCTTAAAAAGGACTTACTGGTTTCTTCTTTCTCCTGTTTATCTTGTATTTTCTGCTAAATTTAGATTTCATTGTTATCTTTTGGGCTGTCTAAACAGGGCTTGCAATGCAACATCACTCACCCTTAAAGGAACTAAGACGAGTCAAATGAATGTAAATGTATAGTTTCTATGGGGTTTCTTCAACAATACACACAACAAACGGTTAGTGCATGACAATACTGAGAAAACTACAAAGGAAAAAATTCTTTATATAAAGGTCAGAGGTCAAGCAGTTTCTTTTCCTCCTGTACTACTCCCTCCTGCTCGCCAAGGATTCCTTACCTGTTCTGGGGCTGCCAATAGGAGGTCCCTTGGGTGAATGCAGTTTGTCAGCGTATGATTCCTTTCTTCTGTCTCAGTGTGGTGTTTCTGGCTACGTGGAGGCTGGAGGCAGCTGCTCTTATAGGGACCCACCCCTCCACTTCAACCTCCTCCTTCTGCTGTCTCTCTTTCTCTCTCACTCTCTTTCTTTCAAAAATCCCTCTTTCATTACTTAGAGAGAGAGAGGGATGGACAAGGGAGGAGGAGGCAGAAGATGGGGGAGCAAGGAGGAGTCAGGAGGTAGAAGCAGGGCTGCAAGGAGAAGACGAAGATAGACGAGAGATGGTAGATTAAAAAAAAACAAATGGACAACGTGTGTGGAAAGATGGAGAGGCAAATAAAGCTGAGAAGAAGGGAGAAAGACGTAAAGAGGAAGGACGGAAGACATATGTCTGCTGTGTTGTCATTTTCAGAAAATTGACGTCAATACATTTAAATACTAATAAAACAGAAAATACTAATACATTTAACTCAAAGATTAAAAAGATATAATATTCTTCTTTCAAAAGGTATTCTACAGTTATTTGATACTATAATTACAACTACTACTGCTTCATTAAAAAAATACATAAATAAAAAGTTAATTTCAAAAGTTTAATTGCTGGATGCTTGAGGCATCTTGTGTGACAGAGGGCTCATCCTTGGTATATGTAAACGTGACCCTTCCCATGCCTGCATCACACTTCTGCAAGATGAATTCCATAAATGGTGACTTCAGATAAAAAATCTTTTTTACATACTCTATGTATATTTAGCTCTTAAACAAATGAAATAATGTGGACACAGCCCCCAAGTCTCTTATTCTGATGTCTTTGCACATACGTATTCAGCTGGTTCAGATTATTTTAGTCATTTTGTGTTTCTTTTAGGACACAGATGCCGATCACACTGTGCAACAGGTTGCACTTCATCCTCCGATATAGTTGTTACTATTAACTGATTCTCGTATTAAACATAGTCACAGTTTCAAATAACATATGTAAAAGTAATCTCTGTGAACCAACAGCTCAGGCTGCTTTAAACACTGTGTTTCAAACGTTTTTTTCTCCATAGACTTGGATCTATCTGATATTAATTAACCAATTAGATCTATTTTAACCCAGCTACAACAGCTGCAGGGATCAGAGGTCTCATTTTCTGACTAACAACCTATCTCATTTCAATGCTGCAAAGATCACAGTAGGTTCCTGACACACTGCTTGACAGACGAATGAATGAGTCTAATCAGCGTCATCACCCTAAATTTATATTGCTGTTTGCTACCGCTGAGTAACCTAAAGTGAACACCACAGTCCAGGATAGTGCATCACTGTTCTCTCCCAGATCCATCTTAACCTCTGTCCATATCCCACAATATTCCTGGTGTTTATTTTAATACATGGTAAAAATATATAGCACTATAATTACTTTGGCTTAAATATAATATTTAAGCCAAAGACAAAAATCTGTAACATGTTACTATTTCTGTAACATAAAATACAAAGAAAGTAATTCACAGGGAAATAGTGATCCAAACAGTCTTGCTTAATATTTCATTTGAGCTGTTTGTTGTTTATTATCATTATATGAATGAACTCCACCACCTAAGTACTCTTATTTTCTTATAAAAAGAGATAAAACGTCATATTTAATGTGCAGAGTTGCTTTGAGGAGAGGTTGGAGGACATGTGACTGTCACTCCTCCACTATGTTGTGGGAGTGACAGTCAGATGTCCTCCAACCTCTCTTCAGGCAGTGGCAGGACTGCATTACTGTCACTCTGCTGAAAAAAAGAAAAAAATATTCTGGGCTGAAAACAAAAGAATCACGACAAGCGTGTATTTGAGAGCTACTTATTATGTGTCTGTCCGGCCTTCATTATGGGGAGGATGTGTCCTGTTTCTCTCTGATTAGGGCTGCTCTGCTTTGGCCATGCGTTCGCCTGTCGATGGAGGATGGAACACAATGAAACACAGTATTGCAATAAAGAAATAAACAAGTGAGGAAACAAGATACTGTTAGGGTTACTGTTCTGAAAGGACCAATCAAATGCAGGACACGGAAAGAGGCAGGTTGCAGTACCGAAGCTGTGCTTTACCTTTAAGCTAACATGAAATCAAAATCTTACATTAGCATAGGGAGTGAGGATGTACATTAACACAGGAAGCCAAATTAGAGGAAATTAGAAATGTCAATTTAAGACCTAAAAAAATGTAGTAAAAAGCACTTTGAGAAAATTGCTATATGAGTTCAGATCTAATTACCAAAGCACATTTTACTTTAGGCTGGGCCTATCTTGTGACTGATAGGCTGCTACAGTATGGGCTGTCCCTAACATTTTAGCGAGTTGGCGCTCTAAGAATCCTGAATATTAACCCACTGAGGGTATTGTGTGTCGCCCCTCAAAGAGACCAGCAGCAGCTAATTTGTGAAAAACCTGAGCCAGTTGTGTGCTGTGCGGTAGAGGTTAATGATTATTTTCAACATACTCATCATTTTAGTAAAGATGTAGGTAATTGTACTTACAGCTGTAAAGTGAATTAGCATTGTCCAGTGTACTGCTGGGCCAAGCCCAGGGCTGGACATGCTGATCATCAAGTATAACTTTACAGGTGAAAAACGTTTTCAACCATATTTTTCAGGGAAAAGCAATTTTTTTAAGTAGTTTTATCAGAATGGACTGGACCATCTACATTACGTGCAGAAATTAAAATGTGGCTCTCTGTCATCATCCCTGGGTTTTGTACCCAGGACTTTTTATGGGTTCATGATTCCTATTTGATTTTGATTTGTATTTTTGTATTTGTATATAAGTTTTGTTCCTTGTTTCTCTTGTAATAACTTGTAATGAATAACTGGATGAGGCAGTCGTCCCTTGAAGAACTTTAGACGACACACAGACGCACACAAATATACTGTGGACGTTTGAGTTTCTTCGCCCTGATAGGGATTTTCCTATAAGATTGTGGTTGTGTGTGAACCAAAAGCCTGTGAAATACTTATATACCTTAACACAGCCCTAGTGTTTCCTCTAATGTGAGGTGGTTCATGGACCTTTTCTTCCTTTGAGACACTACCACACAGCCTCTTCTTTTCTCAGTACTCGAAGTCTTGTGTTCTTAATTTATCAAATTCTGTACCTGTGATGAAGCTGCTTTTCTATCTCTGAGAGAACAAAGCTTGACGTATTGATCTTCCAGTAGTGTGTTACTTTTGCACTGCCTGATCGTGCTTTGGATGCAACTGATCCAGTTTCTGCAAAGCATTTTAGTGTGCCATGCGCTGCCCTGTAGGAAACCTTTAATCTAGCCAATATTTGATGCTGAGAAAGCATCTCCTTACTTACAATAAAACTTTTACTTCTTTCACTTTCTCTGATGCCTGGTTTCCCAATATCACAGTGTTACTTAGTCAGCAATGTTCTGCTGGAAACCTCAGGTACAGAAATAATTTTAAGTAATAATAATAATTCTTTAAGTAAACACACCCTTAAAGCCTACAACAATACAGGAGATAAAACCAATTAAAACTGCCAAAAATCTTACAGAGTCCCAATAGTAAATAGAGCTTTTGGATAAATAAAAAAGGGCCTTTCTCAAAATGTAGGCTATCAAGAACATGTAGTGCTGTGGCTTTCATTGTCATGATACATTGTAGATTTTCATGGATTCCACGCTGGACATGCTTCCACGGCACACTTAATTCTGCCAGATGCTTGGAAAAACATCTATGTGGCTTCCAAGACATTTCTTCTGGTTCAACCTCTTTTATTGTCCTCCAAACTACATTTGCTTTTCACAATCTCTTTTCACTTGTGGTTAAAAAAGCATATTAGTCTACCACCAAATATAATGTGTATGCCAGTGTTGCCCTAAATTAACAATCTAGGTAGTTTAAAAACTCATTTTTCATGCTTCTGTAATGGTTGCTCTACCAGCATGAACACGCTCTTTAATCAAAATGGTATTTTTAAATCTAAAATAAAATTATTGTTGTTATTCATGAATTTTGAATAAAAAAAAAAATCAGAAATAATAGTGAAGCACATTTGTATTTCCATCCATCTATTCGCTTCCGCTTATCCTTTTCAGGGTCGCGGGGGGCGCTGGAGCCTATCCCAGCTGTCATAGGGCGAAAGGCGGGGTACACCCTGGACAGGTCGCCAGTCTGTCGCAGGGCTAACACACAGGGACAGACAACCATTCACACTCACATTCACACCTAGTGACAATTTGGATTAATCAATTAACCTATCCCCACAAGCTGCATGTCTTTGGACGGTGGGGAGGAAGCCGGAGTACCCGGAGAGAACCCACGCAAACACGGGGAGAACATGCAAACTCCACACAGAAAGACCCCGGCCTGATGGTGGAATTGAACTCAGGACCTTCTTGCTGTGCGGCAACAGTGCTAACCACCGTACCACCGTGCTGCACATTTGTATTTTTTAATTAAAATTACCATAATTTATTTGAATTCTTGTTTAAAAAACAATGTTTTTTGAATGATGTGTTTGAATTATTTCTTACATTTCAGACAAGTCCAGTGTGCTGGCTTAAATTTGGATATAATTTTTTTATTATTATTATAATGTTTTTCAAATAATTTTAAATTATAAACAAGATTTTGATAGATTCCAAAATATTTGTGTTTTTCTTGTTTTTATAACAGGCAATCTAACAAATGTGGACAGGTAAATGTCTTCTATGCTAATGGTCCTAGCCTAAGGGAAGCTTTCCTTGATTGGCTGGAAATCACATTATGTTGTGGGACTGAACCAAGCAGATGTAAAGTGTCACGAGTAGGAAGTAAAGCAATATCAAAACAAGAAATTTGTACAATAAAGGAATGCATGGAATACATTCATTAATATCATGCAAAATATAAAATATTTGACCAAAAAGCAAATGATAATAATAAATATGCCAAACATAAAATACAGTATAACTGCTTCCACTGGATGACAATTACAAATGCAAAACCAGCATCGGGAAAAAGAAAAGCTGCATGCTTCAAATATTTCGAGTTTAAAAAATACGCAATTTACCAGAAACCAACAAAAAGCAGACAGCAGCCATCAAAAATACACTCTTTATGATCAGCATGATTACAGGAAGAACAGAACAGAACTGGTATCACACCCCTGCTGATTCAATTACACTGACTCTCTGAACTGCAACAAATTAACTTTAAATTATCATTAACATTTAAGGCTCTTCTTTGTGCTACATATCTCCCTGACCTCCTCCAGACTTACCTTCCCTCCTGCTCCCTGCAGTCTGTATCGATAGATCAAGTGGCAGCCTCAGAGCTATGAGTGCTAGGACCTTCTTCTGTGATGTATTGACACTCTCATTCACACACTGGACTCCTTAACAGAAAAAAACTGCCTTATAATCCTGTCTTTTTAAACTATCTTAATCCCTTTTCTGTTTGACTTTTTTAATTAACAATACTACTTTTAACTCAGTGCTGAGCCATGCTCACTATTATTGTTATTAATAAAAATAAGGATTTCAAATAAGGTATTTTTTCTAAGTTGCCACAAAAGCTTAAAGAGCAGACAATTAAGGTCCTTTCCAAATTTTTAGTTGAGTTTCAACAATATGGAGTACCATAAAGTACCATAAAGCATATGCCTACCGGTCCTTTTAAGGGGTCATGAAAGGATACAGTGTACTCCATCTAACACTGGACAAAAGCTGGGGTCAATCATGGAACTGAATAGGAGCTCAGGTCAATTTGGGTGGAAGCAACTTAAATAGGTTTTGTCAAGTGATCATTTCTTATGAGGATCCATGTCAACCTAGTGAGTTGGTTTACTGTTTCTGGAACGTTTCCTGCCTCCGGTCCATCGTGTTTGGTTTCCTTGAGTCAACAAATGCCCTGTGAGATGGAATCTAAAAGCTGCAGCAGGGTGTGTTTCGTCAATCCTTGTATGCATCCAGACTTTGCAGCACACAATCTCCGCTTTTCTGATGGATAGACATTTCTGTTTGTTATTAAAGGGACAGCTTAAAAGGCAGAAAATACCCTTCAATTCATTCATTTTTGAGTTTAGCTTAGCATAAAGAATGATGAAACAGCCAAGCCAAATCTGCCCAAATGCAAAAAAGTCTTTAAGTACAGCTAAAACTCAACAATAAACATACTATAGCATCTAATTTATTTATTAATATGAATGGCAAGGCATTATACCATAAAATGCAGATTTTCTGGAGGCTCAAAAAGAAACAGTCTGAGGTGAAAAAAAGGTTTATACGGATTAAGTAGATGTGGTCTAATGTATTGGTCAAAGTTGCCAGAGAGATAACTGAGTCTTGGATCCAGCTTCCGTCTCTAATTAACTAGTTTTCATCCCCAATTGTGACATTTCATCAGAAGCTACAGGCGTCACGCAGGCATGCACTGATGCACCAGCTGACACAATGTTGGACAGCAACAGCAGCTACAAAGTATGCGTAAAGGGTGAATCACAAGTTTAGGAGGCTTCTATTTTGCATTTTGTTTTCACTCAGGGATCACTTTAACTTTCACGCACTGCTTAATTATGTTCCTTCAAGGAGCTGGTTGTGGCTAGGAAAGGATTGTAATTTGGGTTGAAATGCCAACATTAACGCCACATTTTAAAAGGCTTAATTCATTTGACAGTGGGATCACTTGGGAATGACGCTGTTTCGCTACTGCTAGGCTGATGCAAGAATCCCAGCTCTGTGGCATGAAGTCAAAACTCTGAGTACCAACAAACCAACAGACAGACAGAGGTTGTTGTGGGAGTAAATGCAGTCTTCTGGAGGTCAATAGGCCATTATTGTGTTTGTCTCTTCTACTCAAAGGTTCATTAGTAGATAGCCATCAGAGGAGAGAGAGCAGCTTGGTCAAAGACTTTTCTCTTATCAAAACACAAATTACAGTGCCAACTCCCCTAATGTTTCCATCCACTGTACTGCATTGTATCATGACACACTTGAAAGTGCCAAATAACCATTTTTATTTCTGTAATATTATTTTTCTTCTTTCATTCATATAAATCGTGATCATCTAAAGTTCACTGTAGATTACTGACATGACTTCACTGCAAAATACTGCACTTTTTAATGCCTTGTCATTACCTGCATAATTACTTTTTGAAGTAATCACAGAGAAGGGAATGAAATTTTCCCCAGATGGTCTTAAAAAACTGACAGAGTGGTAATTAGTGCTGACGCAGGCTGCGGTGCTAGCTATGTTGTCAGAAAAATGCCAGAAAGAATGACATAATTTCACTTGATTCAACTCGGCCAAGTTTAGCTCAAATCAAATCAATACTGAATCAGCTCACACACAAATCACATTAACAGAGGGCAGAGAGCATGTAATAATGAGAGCAGACAGAGTCAACAGATACATATCTCCTTCACTTCAAAGCCACACTCTTGTCCATCTTCGTTTAACCTAAATGGAGGAAATAAACCTCTGCGACACAGTGATGGTCTACATTGCCGACTTATTTGCCCACCCTTGATTACACACTCTGGCATTCTGACAATCTGAAAGGTGACACAAAACGCTAAATGAGCAATTGGATTGGTTTGCGGAGCCAAGTTCCTCTAGTTGACCGCTAATTAAACCAAACCGGATGAAAGGTAACAAATGAATCTGTGCGGAAGAAATCTGAGAGATTTAAAGAAAGGTAGTATTGTCAAACACAAGGTGGCAAATGAAGACAACGACTGAGAAACAATTAAAGTCACTATTGTGTCTGATCTCAGTGTCCAATTCATGAAGCACATTTTCCTCCACCAAATGAATCAATGTCATTAATTAAATACTCGTTAAGACTTTTCCTGAGGGAAATGGCTGATAGCTAAACAGTAAATTAGACAGAACCACAACAGATGCTTATTTTAGCCTGCTACAAAACAACAAGAGGGAAGGAATCATTTAAAGTACAACAGTCACTTACATTAGCATGCCTTGCTGTGACTGAAATGAAATGATTATTTATTGACCAGTTCCTGTGCTAAGCTCACTTGCATTTCTTCGACAGGACGTGTGAGGTCATATAGAGCATACCTAATAGGCTAATCACCTGTAAGCATGCCCGCAGTAACACATAATTATTTGTAAAAAAAAACAAAACCTCGTGTGCCTCACCTGTCTATGTTATAGGATTTTATGAAAATTTAAATAATGTATTTATCTACTGGAGATAGTGATTTTTTATTTTAATGCCGCAAATAAACAGATTTAAATCTAGATCAATACAGTGTGTTAGTAGTATCAAGTTTGGTATTTTATCTTTTTATTACTTCTATGTTAGATAATAGACCAATTGCTTCCCCCACCATTGCCCTTCCAAAGAAAATCAATGCATGTGATGTTTTCTGCCATGTAAGTAATGATACGTGTCCACAGGTGTGTTTTGCACTCTATGGACTGTACTGCTTCCCTCCATTGGAGAGGCTTATGATAGGTGATTGACAGACGGCTTCTCCGTCGCATTGTTGCACTTGGACAAATGCCTCTCATAGGCTTTCTGCTCCTGGATTTCAGATCAACTCCAAGATAGAAGCTTCTTTCTAAACTTTGTCTTACATTAAGTCCCTCTATTCAAACTCCAACCTCCTTCTGAAAACAAAAGGTGAGGCTAGATGAACTGTGCAACTGCTAAATCTGTTTTCATTCTGTTTTCACAGGCTTCAAGTCACACCTGATAACTCTGATTTGCCTAAAACTCCACTTTATGCAAGCAAACCACTTAAGTAGGCAACTAGACTATCCAGTTCTCAAAATAAAATACAACAGTACTAGAATGCACTGCAAGGCTAGTTACATCATCAGCAAAAAAGAATGGCATTGACACATCAAGGAGAACCTGCAGTGTTGGTATGACAGAGAAAAATGCTTGGGATAAATTATTAAATGTCCATTTTTGGAATGAATTTTCTGACCTCTTGCAGGAAGTGGCAACAGGAAGTCTTGGTAACAACGTTGTCTGCATTCTTGTTCACTTATACTGAGTAGGCCACTAAAAAGCACAATCTTAACTTCAGCCAGTGGAGCTCTCATAAGACCGGGAGCTTTTTAATATTAAGACCATTATTAACTACATCTCTGTTGATTTTGTCTTCCATCTCTTTTATTCACTTTCCCCCATCTACCTGTCCACTCATGGGGAGGACAGAGAGAGGTTGCAGAAAGAGATAACGGGTCTTATCTTCTCCCCGCCAGACGCTCAGAGACCCAATCCAATCGAGACCTGGTTAAAACAATTCATCGACTTTTACGCAAAAAGCCTCAGTGGGAAATAGGTTCATGAGGGAGGGGAGACATTCTTTTGTTAAAAATTTGTGTCTTGAAGGAACAATCCATCGATTAGGTGAAGGGTGAACAGGGCATCAGCGTATAGAATGAGCAAAGTTTTAAATCTATTTAAAAGAGATTAAAACCAACCAAATGAAAACAACACGTGTGCGCATGTTCTTTTAGGCCCCACATATTAGCCATAAAATGACACTTTACTGATTTTTCCTGGCAACGCAGCTCAGTTTCAGTTTGTGCTGCGCTAGGGAATTGGTTAGCATGTTGTTCATCAATAGGAAAATGTTTAGCTAAGACAGTAGCTAAGTAGCTACTTGAATACCATTTCATAACACCAGGCTGCACATGGATTTTATGCTCCCAAACCAGGTAAAGTAGCAAAAAGTAAAATATGTTGCTGTTGTGTTTTAGGAGGTTAAAAACAGTCTTAAAATTTTTCTTCTTTTCTTTTCCGAGCCATGATTTTGTTTGGTTGCCGCTCTGGGGGCGTTTCACAGCACATGTAAAAACCTCTCTGTGGACCAAATGTCACAGAGGTGATTCATTCTGCAAGACGTCAGACCATGTCATTTTCCTACCCTCCAATGTGTCAGAAAGGTTACCGAGACTGCCCCTTTCCTGTCCACTGCAGACCACAGTTATTCTTTCATGTCTAATTTAGACACTTTCTATTAGGCCTAATGGTCCTCTTGCCACTACCAGCATTACACCTGATCAAGTGTTCACTGCAAAAACCTCTGGTGTACATAATTTATTAAATAACTCTTAGTAGAAAACAACCATTGCTTAGCTAAAATAATTCCAGTGTCATGATCGTTTTTTGTCTGGATTTGTATTTTTTTGAAAGGAGGAGATCATCGTGTCTGAATGTTATTTTTTAGGTTATCATGAGTTTTGTGATTGAGCCTCACTCATCTGTTAATGTTCTTTATGGCTGGTTTCTCTGAGTGTTCTCTCCGCTTCATTTCTTTGTCTCTCCAGTCTGTCGTTTGTCTCCATGTCTCTATATCCCTGTGTACGCCCTGTCTTACTTTCATAGTCTCTCGTCCTGTGCACGTTGTGTTCAGTTTTCTCATCAGTCAGACTAGTTTCAGACCTGTGGTCTGTTCCCTCATATCCTCTGTGTATTTATGTTGTCAGTCTCCCTCTGCTCATTGTCTTGTCGTCCACTCACGCTGTGTGTTTTCTAGTGTGAGTTCTGCCTAACCTGCCACATAGCCAAATCGTGGCATCTAGACTTATTTCAGCTGCTTTCAGTGAAATTTTGCAAATTTCTGAGTAATTCTGAACTAAAAGGATGCTCTGACAGTGCCTCTGCCTCTGAGCTCTGCCTCTCTACTAACTTTCACCAACCGTGTCGTGGTAATTTTGCCTGACAGACAGATAAAAAAAACAAACAGACAAGCGGACAAATGATAATGAAAACTCCACCTACAGCTTTGGTGACTGGCTTTTATTTAGCAGAAGATATTAGGGTTGGGGCCAATTAGAGTTCAATTTCACTTCTCTGCAATGGCTGATTTATCAGCCTTTAAAAGCCACACCGTAATGGCCACATCGGGTTGAACTCACGAGCAGATGGTTGAATAAATATATTTCTCCATCATTGTCTTGTGATGGCCCATTGCATCTAAGAAATTAAAGATGACTGAGAGCTGTGATAGCGCTGTAAACAAAATGCAAGACCCATAATTCATTGCAAAAAGTCATCTGTCAATGGTCAGAGTGTCAATTATCTAGCCAGAGGTTGTTCATTTAAGGAGTAATGCAGAAAATAAGGTGAATAAAAGGAGGAAGCTTAGTCAGAGAAAGAGAAGGAATTTAACACACACCTCAGTTCCAAGATAAATCGGCTTGAGGGACCCAACCGGGAAATTTACGTCAAATGGTTTGATTTGCTCCCTCCCCGGCCAAAGAGCTCCTTATCTGGATGGAGACAGATCAGTGATAGAGCTGAAGGTCTCTATTAATAGGCTGAGGTGGAAGTTTGAGGTGGCATGCTTACCAGCAACAGTTCTCAACCCAGGAGGCAAGTCTAAGCAAGAGAGTGAGGAAATAACTAAATAATATGTCCTCTTAAACAACTGGAAATGATTCATTTTAGTTTATTTGGTCATATTTACTAATTTCACCATAAATATAAATGTAAAAAGGAGAAGAAAGAAGAAAACATGATTTCTGTACATGAATGCACAATTTGGAAGGAATAAAAGATACGTTTTTTTAAAAATTGACTTTTTTTTTTTTAATGGTAAAAGTTACAGTACAGCACTTTGCATTCTTAATATATGATACAAAAAGTGAAATGAAGTATCCATTGACAGAAGCAGTAGTTGTTTTTCAATGAACTACAAAAATTCTCAGGTTTGATCTTTTCATTTTATGCATTTTCAGATCAGGATGTATAGCAAGTCATTTACTGAGGCAATTCATTACCCATCAGTTCTTGGATCCTTTCACACTTATGTTTTGGTTCATGTTCCCACAGTCATTGATTGGGTCAGAGCTTTGGGGAGCATGTTTCTCTCTCTCTGGTCTGATTTCACTGAGCCCTTCACACATTCAAAACAGTCTTTCGAGCTGCCTCCATAGTATTTCATGTTGAGGGCAATGTTCCTTTCTTTGAAAGCTGTCTCCCAGAAGCATTGTGACTTGTCAAGATGCATTTCAGCAAACTCCAGTCAGGCTTTGTCATGTGAGTCTCTCAAAAATGGGGTCTTCTCGAGTCCAGTTTCTCCACAGTGCCCAATTTTGTTCAGAAAGCAAAAATCCTACCATGATCCACTGTTATTCCTCCATTTTTTGCCACTTTGGATCAGTTTCTGGCTTTTGGCCATACACAGAGACGTTAGGAAGGGTACCATGAACCCTGCAGAATTGGCAATAGGGACTTGAGGCTGTTTCAGAGTGATCTTGTAGTCATTTCCTTGACCATATCTACAAATTACTTTTTTCCTCTCTTCTAGTTTTCTTTTTCTCTTTCACACCAAACAGTATAATGTTCAAGTTTAGATATGTTAACTGATAGAACTGGGGAAGATTTGGGTTCAGTAAATTAATCAAATCAATTTTAATCATAACAGTAAGGCTTCTAATTGACCTCTGTCTTTCTGTTAAAAACATGCTCTTACATGAATTATTTGCCAGGAGGAACAATTCTAGAGTCTTACACATTATTCTTTCTATTATTCCCAGCCATTATCATAATATTATATAAGTATTGTAAATTATTTTTCCTACTAGATGACATCTTGTGGACTTTACAGCTTTACAGATACAGCTAAAGAAAGTAAAAGCGTATTTCTTGTAGCAACATCATGATATGCTGCAATCTTTTAAGTTATATCTACAAAATCTTATGTGTCATTTGTCACCTCACTGTTGTGTCATAAGCTCTCGATGCTGTGTTGATGTTGGCAAAATGAGGTTCAGGAGGAGCAGATAGCTGAAAAGAAAGTGTTCGTTCAAGAAGCAGGAAGAGCCGGGAACAGAACGGGAGGAGAGCGAAACGTGAAGAAGGACGGAAGAGGTGAGTCTGTGAGGAAAAGGGGCACTAATAGAGGTCATAACCATTAGCTAAGAAATCTGGATGTGGACAGAAGGCCAAAGCATGAGGGACTTAGAGATACACAACCTAGTGGTTTGCAGGGTTTTACTTCTACCTGAGGGTCAATCCAAATAAAAATGAGAAAAGTGACTCAAGGACAGCTGGTTCAGCAATACTTTAGAAATATTTAATACTTTTAAAATAGTAAATGCTTCTTTGTCACACAGCCCTTCATGGAGTTATAAGCACACACACACATTCACACATTCTCCAGTCTGTTTTCATTCCTCTGGGTTTTATCTGAAAGGGAAAGTGATTGGTATTCAGTAGAGCGGAGAACAGAAACACTCTGTTATCTACCAGTGTTCCCTGGAAGCTTCACTTCTGTCATGTCTCTGCTGTCTAACACACTCACGCACGCAAAACACTCACTGACTTGCAATCATGCACAGATTCAAGTACGCACACTCCCACATGCACGCACACATAGCGGCCACAGCCTGAGTTTGGTAAGCGGCACTGAGCACCTAATCTACAGTTAAAGCCTCTTTAAAGCATGAAAACAGTCTAAAAATGAAAAACTGACTTGGATTTTAAAGCTCAAACAATGTCTGCAAGTAATTGTAGTAAAAATCATTAATTTGGACAATAGTGCAACGGTTAGCACCTTTTCTTCACAGCAGAAATATTCTGGGTTTAAAAGTCTGCGTCAGAATTTGTTTTTTGCACATTACATTGGTGATCATGAGGGTTTACTCCAGTTTTGTACCAAAACAAACCTGCAAAAACATTCATCTTGGGATAATTGGAGGTTCGAAATTGGTGGTGGGTGTGGATGACTGAGGATAAAGCTAGTCCATTTGTGTCTCTGTGTCTATTTCCAAGGTGTGCCCATTCTCTTTCCCTGTGACAGCTCATCAAGGCGCCATCCCCCGCAACCCAAAGTTAGATACACAATCAAGAAAACTGACAAAAAATCTCTTTGTGTTTTTAGCCAGCTGTAACTGCCTCATTATAGAAAATGTTGTATGAGATGTTGTGGCTTTCCAACTTCTCACTAGAGTATAAAAGTGAAATTTAGCAAGTAATACATGAAGACAACATTATCGATAAATTATTAATGACTACTGCCCTTAAACTAACAGTGACAAATCAGTCAAATTACTATAAACGTTACAACAGTACTGTAAACACCTTTGCTTATGCTGTTCAAACTCACGCAGCCTTCAAATATTGCGCATATGTTCCACAATATGAAGTTACTGCTAAAATATTTATAAATTTACATGTGACAGCAAGTCAAGTATATGAAAGATTAATGTAGACAACATGGTATCACCCACTGGTTCATGGACTCGTTTTAAAGCCTCAGTGTTAGCGTTTTAGCCATCAGCATGTTCATTTTTTTTCTTTCAAAAGTGACTATTTGACTATTTGAATTGCAAAGTAGAATCCATGAGCTGCATGCACATGCACATAATTTGTGGGAAATAGAATGCAAAAAAAGTGAAACTGTAAATGCTAGAAATAGGATGCACAGTGATGTAGAGGTTAGCACTTTTCACTCACAGCTTTAAGGTCACTGATTTAAATTCATCAACCAGCTGGGGGCTTTGTTCCGTGCATGTTTGGTTTACTTCTACAGTCCAAAGACGTGTGTTTTTTAACTACAAATTAAACAAATGTCTAAATGTGACTGTGAACGCTGTCTTTCTTTTTGTGTGTTAATCTTTTATTGTCATTTGTGATTCCTCTTGGATGTGAGTGGCATAAATTTCATCATTACATGAGGGCAAATATCTGTGCAGATGTTTGCATGTCTGGCTGTTTTTGTGAAGATACAGACACATCATCTAGGCAATGGGCTTAAAAGAAACTTCAAATAAGTATAAGGGGAAAGACTACTTAATCTCCACGTCTCGCTGTTTGTGTCCATGTCCACAACAGAGTAGGATCGAAGCTTTATACTGGTGACCTGCCGATGGTGTACCCTACCTCTTGACCTATGACCACTGGTATGGGTTTCAGCTCCCTATGACCCTGAACTGTATAAAGCAGACTTTTTTGGATGGACTGCTAGTGAAATTAACCTCACAGCAGTCTTAATAGTTTGTCACATAACTCCAGGTAAAAGCTATAAACACAACAAACACAAGTGAGAGGTCCGGCTCAGTCGTGATTGTGCTGAGGTGAAGTTTGATAGACAATCACCACAGCCATCATTCACAGCTGACATCCCCCTAATGATTTATAACTTTAAGCTCTGAAAAAAGGTAACTGACTCAAAAAAAACCAAACAAACGTCATCCTTATTGAGCTTTTTTTGTATATGGTTGCAAAAAGGTTTTGTTTGTTTTCTTGCTTGTTTTTTGGCTCTAAAGTTAATAATTTTAACATGGAAGTGGTGATGGACTCGATTCCAGAACTAGCCTCTTGTCAGGGACCCTGGGTCTGAGCGACCCAGGGTCCCTGAGCAGTTATGGACATGTGTGTTTTTGGAGTGCTGTCCCTCGTTCTCCCTGCTTGCAAGTATGTGTGTGTGTGTGTGTGTGTGTGTGTGTGTGTGTGTGTGTGTGTGTGTGTGTGTGTGTGTGTGTGTGTGTGTGTGTGTGTGTGTGTGTGTGTGGATGCCGGTGTTTCTGAGAGCACCTGGTCTACAACTTAAGAGTGCGGTGGAGTTCTCTCCAACGCTGGATCATTGTGTGACTTCACTTTAGTCTCTTGGCCATTCAGTACGGTTAGTCTGCCGCATTGTGTGTGTCTTACGGCTGCCTGTTTGTTATCTCCCACAGGAGAAGCGTGGAGACGAGAGGTCAGCGAGCACGGGGTGCTCAGACACTGAGGAGCGGGGACAAGAAACACTGACACTGGACACGTCACGGGAGTCGGAAACGCAGTGAGGATTTATTGTTATTTTCCATTTCACTGTAAATAAACGCATTGCTAAGCACACAGAGTCCAGCATTTGGGTCCTCCTTCCTCACATCCCCACGGTTGGCCAGCGTCAACCGTGACACCTCTTGCCACCATTCAATCAACTGTAGTTTTTGATACTGATGCATTAGCACAATTTGTCAAGCCGCCACTTTGTATTTCTATGGCATCAGCTGGAAAGAACAACAGGCTGCAGCCTAAGAAACAACAGAACATTCTGCCAATTACATTTATTAATTACTTTTTAATGCAAGTTGCCAAAGCGCTAAATGACCCACTTTATGTGGTTCTAGATTAAATCAGTTGCTGTGACGCTCTGCTCCTACCCTGACCACCACATGCCTGTTCCGTAACTTCTAGACCACTGTGTACCATCAAACCGTGGGTTTAAAATAACCCTGTCAGTGGTTGATGTGTGAGATGAACCAAACAAACTCCTGCAGCTCCCTATTGAACACTGCAGACCCAGGAAGCATCGGCCTGATGAGTCAATGCAGGAAGAGCTGATCATGATACTGCTGCTGTTTTTCATCACTGTCTGCCTGCCTGTTCATGGGCATCTACGCAAAACACATCCACTCACAATTATAGACATGTATACATCCAAAAGGTCCGCAAAGCCAGTGCATATAAACCAATTTTTTATTTTTTTGTTTTAATTGTCTAAAATGCAAATTGAATCAAATTTATATTTAGACGGTACTCCAGAGACACTCTTAACTGAAATAATTGTAAAATATATTAAAAAAATGTAATACTTGGGTGAAAATCATTTACAGTTAAAGGTACCTGAAGCCCAGGGCTCAGCAACACCACCAAATGCTGTACTGATGCTTTTTACTGTGGCCACCTTCAGTTGCTGCTTCTTTGTGGGTCTCCAGTAACTCATGAGCATCTTTTGTTGGTTAGAGATCAGGTGACTGACTTGGCTGTTGACCAATGTCGTATTTCTTTGCCTTGATTGTAGACTTTGGCAATGCCGTACTTACCTCATTAACAGCTTTTTTCATTTTGCAAGATGAACCAAAGAAAGAAATTCCTTTCAGGTCTTTCTGTGTTGCAGAGCTGGCCAGTGCATTCAGTTTTAAGGCGGTACCAGACTGCTGATTTGGGAACTCCTAGAGGATTTACTATTTCTCATATTTATTTATTCATTTATTTATGTTTTCCAGCTAAATGACGGCCTCCTTCACTTGCATTGACATTCCCTTGGAACTTTAAGATTCCCAGCGAACAACAACAAAACACAAATTCAACATTTGAAATCAATTGGAGATCTTTTATCTGCTTAATTTGTGGTGGAATAATGAGCAAACAGCCCTCCCCTGAACATGAAACTGCATATCTAATAACTTTTGAGCCTCAGAAAATGTCCTAAACAATGTCCCCAAACAGTTAATGCAATACATTTATTAAATCCCTTTAATTTAATCTATATTCTGGTCTCCCATCACATCCGCTGTAATGGACAACAGAGGAAAAATGGTTTTATTGTCCAAATACTTACTGACCTCAGTGTATTGGAATAAAACTATTGGGTAGCTTAATCTGGTTCTGAGTTGATCAAAATTAGAATGCAGGTATCAAAGATATTATAAAGCCTCATACAAGTACAATGCAGTACAGGATGTATGTATGAATGTACAGGTGAATCAACTTAATTATGGCTAGAGCTACAACACAGAAACCACAATATCTCCCAGGCTGTACAGGGAACACCCTCGGGTCCATTTTTACCCACAAACCAGTTTGCTATGTCCATGGTCATTGGCCTGTCTAAGTAATGAGCTCATGCCCATAAAACCGCTAAAGTCATTAACCTAATAGAGCTCAGTGTAATGGACGGCCATCTTCTGCCATGGATCCCCGCCACCAAGGCCATAAAGTGCAATCTCTGATGTCTCCTGCCAGAACTCGGCTTTTAGCTTCATACCTCTACCCACCCCACCCATTAGGTCACATCCAGCAATAACTGCATCCCTACCATCCACCGTGGCTTCCACAGAGGCAATAAAGACAATTATATTAAGCGACCATTGAGATCCTATTAAGTTTTGGTTGGTTAGAGTCTTTTGGTGTGGGTTTGCAAAGTGTGGGAGGCTCTGATGCACTGCCACGTGTAACTGACATCACATCTCTCAGGTCGTGACTGTCTGCAGATGGACATACTCCAGGTCAGGTCGTGTCCGGATGTTAAACGTCACTGAATGCTCTTCCTGAGCTTCCTGAGCTTGGGAGTGACAGCCAAAACTGGTTTGTGTCAGAATAATGTGGACTTAAAGCCCTTTATGTAAGGACGTCTGAGACCATCCACTCGTTCACTCTCTATATGCTATATTCTCTATATAATCCACTCTCACTAGTTCACTGAATGGAGTTAACCAAAATGTCAGATGATTCAGACATTTATCAACACTGACCACATAGTGTACATAGCTATATCCAAAATTATTCCTTTTCATCTATTCTTACTTTCTTTATAACAACACTAAACAGTCTTCTAGCAAATTTATCATTCATTATCACTGAAAGTTGGTGCTGTCATTTTTGAGGACCGTATAACATTCACAGAAAGTAGGACATGACGTGATTTTTAATAGTTTAATTTTTAAGGCATTATATAGCGGATGACTGACACATAAATGATCCAGACACTGAAATAAAATCGATAAACGCAGTGCACTTTAACGAGGGAGTGGTTTTTGACGCAGCAAGAGTCTCACACAGCCTTTATTTCGGCCTTAATTGAGTGAGTCTAGAGATCGCCTCGGGGCTAAAAAGTACAAACAGTTTTCAATGTGAAACATCATTTAACAAAAGCTCTGAAGAGAGTGCGTGCTCATGTGTGTGGTTCACTGCTGGAGGGTAGCACCACTCAATGATGTCTCTATCCCGCCTGGACTTCCCGGATTCTTTTGGGAATTCAACCCAGCAGCACTCCAATCACCAGCTGGCTCCTGTAACCTGCTGCGAGTGCTAGATGTCTGCTGCAGACAGCCCAGGAAACAAGGATTACTGGTTAATGTCCAGAGTATGTGAACCATTTAATACATCACATTATCACACCCTGCACAGGGAGAAAGAATGTGTAATGCCCTCCTGATTTTTAGTAACAACTATCACCATGCCCATGAGCAACCTAAGCAACCGACTAAAATCTAAAAACATTTAAAACAGGGTGTCTCTCTATGGGAGCTGTAGGCCAGAGCAGTGCATCTAAATGAAGACAACAACCCCACCAGTGTTATATTAGGTACAATCCTATATACACCGATGTGCAGGGTTGAACCTTCAATTGCTTTCAGACCTGCCTTATTTATTTGTGGCATAGATGCAATAAGATGCTTGAAACATTCTTCAGATATTTTGATCCATATTAACATGATTGCTGCTGACTTGTTGACTCCACATTTATGATGCAAATCTCCCGTTCCACCTCATCCAAAAGTTCCTCTATGAGAATTTGTGACTGTGAGAGGCCATTTGAGGACACTGGGTTCACTGTCATGTTTAACAAACGAGTTTGAGATGATTTGTACTTTTTGACATGGCAGGTTATCCTGCAGCCATCAGAAGATGGGTGCACTGAGGTCATCAGAGGATGGGCTTGATCACCAACAATACTTGGGCTACTCAGGTAGGCTGTGATATTTAAATGATCAGTTGGTACTAAGAAGCCCAGTTTGTGCCAAGAAAATATCTACGTAAATGCACTGGGTTCCTGACATGTGATTGGCTGCTTAAATATTTGTGTTAACAAACAACAGAACAGGTGTACCTAACAAAGTGGCTGGTAACTGTATGTTCCCAAGCAGTAAAAGGCACATCAGGTGAACTGTTTCTTCTTGATTCTGAGGTGCTATATCAGAACACTACACTCAAAAAATAACTTTTGAATGAACATTAAAAAAAATCATGGAACGAATTTCCATACAATTAAATTGCTTAATTTTAGCATTATGCAGCTCTGTTATTTCAACTTAATGTATTTGAGTTGGAGCTGATCCAACTCATGCAAATTACGTTAGTCCAATAAAAATACTTAATGCTAATAGAAAGCCATTTGTTAATGTGGAAATCCTTTCCATTATTATTTTAAGTTCATTTAAAGAGTTCTTTTTTTTTGAGTTTTCAATAAAGTCTGGTTAACATAAAACTTTAATAGATTTATAACAACTTTCACATAGTTGTCACTCCAACCATCCTCTTGTCTTTATCAAGGTTTATCAAGGTTGTTTGTGGTTTAACCTCATCTTTGGCAGGTTAAACCATAATAAATAGCAATAGTATACACACGTGTATGCTTTTCTGCCTCTTATATCCCCAGTGATTCTGCTGTGGTTTGAAATCTCACGTGATCTTGGACTCTCACGAGTCCAGGCAACCACTCTAACCACTCTTGCTACATTGTATCATGTAATCTCAACAAGAATAAATAAAGATAAGTTGTTTAATTTCATGCAGATCCTACATGATTTAATTACGTTCACCATAGAAACATGAAATTATTTTTGTTCAAATTACTTGTTAAGAGTCTTGTAAATGTAACAACCACCCATTTTTTGGAGTGTAGGCCAAGCACACTTGGACTAATTCATGAACCATTTGAAAAAAATTTTAACGTTAAAAAACAAAAAAAGGAGCTTTTTTAAAACATAAATAAAAGAACAGTTTTCACCACAATTCAGCGCTACTGCCAATAAGGTACAAAGCATAAGAATAAAAATACCTGATATTGGTGTACCCTTAAATGTACAAAAACTACTTTATTTATTATTATTGCACAATTGGAAATCATGACCCAATCAGGTTCCTCGAATACCTATTGTGTACGCCAAAATACAACAGGTATGCTTGTGAGAATCTCCAACACCCATCTCTCAACTAATCATCACGCACAATGAAAACACACACAAAGCAGGAACATACAAACAAACACACACACAAACCATCTCCTGCACTGGCCTGATTAGTGGCCGGAACAATTACTGCAATCATGTCATCTTAACAAAGGAACAGATAAGGAGTCAGTCCTTCCCCCTCCACCCTCCTCTCTTATCACTCAAATCACCACGCTCATGTTTACCCAGGCACACACACACACAAAGCCAAAGAAACACTGGTGAAAGCATCATTTCCTACAGATGTCCATCATCCTTTTTAGGTTGCTTTGGACATTTCAAGCGATTTCACCTAAAGCTGGGAGAAGAAACAATGAAACAGTTTGACAAAATCTACCTCACACAGTGAATTAATGCAGGACACAAATGTGTCAATCTAATATCTGTAGTCCCAAGATGATACTGTACTTCCTGTTGATGATAGGCGGCTGACTTCTTCTGTAGCATTTGTTTTTGGTGATATATGACAGACTGGTGTGAAAGTAAGTTGAGACATTCATATCGTTCTCAGCAATAAAAGAAACAAGATTACTGTGAAAAAGCTTGCGTTTAGGTTAAAACAGGAGTGTGACTGTGTAGCCTACAGTTTCAGAGTTGATAACATGGCATCTTGGATGTTATAGTTAACATTTTGCCCTTAATAACTCTGTCAATTTGTACCGGGTTTACAGAAAAAGGTTATAACTACAGTAAATGCTAAAAGAAGTGAGACAACACAAAACACAAAGGAAGCTTATAAGTAAATTTCAAGGGAGACAGGAAAGCTCAAAAACTACATACAGTATGCTGCCATAATTTCTGCTGTGAACTTTGACTAGCTTGCCTTAAGAGCCTTTTCTTTATTGAAGAACCAGCAGTAGAAATAACCAAACAAACCTCTGAAAACTCAGTTATAAAATGTGAATTATTTTTCTCTGTGGTCTCTTCCCAGCTGACAGGAAGTCAGCTGACCCCTGACCTTTCATTCCTCATTGCCCTAAATGGAAGGTGTTGATTTGAACTGAAAAATGTACACAGTAGGAGTGTTTTAATATTCTTTAAAACTCCTGCCCTTTGCCTAAGAAAACCCCTTAGTGGTCTTAATCATTCTTGGCCCTCCTAGTTTCTTTCTGTAAAATAAGTAAGTAAATAAGTAAACAGACGGGTAGGACATTAAGTAGGGTCCTTGTCCTTGTCCATCCTTGTCTCCTCTTCTCCTCTGACTCCCACCTCTTCTGTTTCTTGTGTCTGCTATTTCCAGTTCTCCTACGTATAAGAGGAGGGGTTTGTTTCGGTAATCATTTGACATCTACTCAGTCACTCCTGCTTAGCATTTACGTAGACACATACGTCATATGAGTGGCAAAGTGAACGGATGGAATAGTGGAGCAGAGTGCTAAAAATGAAACATACGCACGCCTTTTAACTGAGAATAATAAACAATAAGTCCTGTGTTTTCTTATACTTATTTATCAATTGATTTTCTATTATACATCACAATTATAAAAGGTCACAATGAATTCTGTGTAACGCATGCTTCCTGGGCTAGCATGTTATTGGAGAGTCAATTAAATGATGACAGAGGGATTCAGAAAAACTGCAGAGAGATACAAAATGATGAGACAGTGAAGCAAAACAATTACAAATGGACATAAAGAGACCACCATAACATTAACAATTACAAAGAAGCGCAAAACAACTACAAAAGATTAGACAATAATGAGACACAAGAAAAGGAAAAAAGAAACACAAAATTGCCAAAGACAATAAAAAAAAAAATTAAAAAGAGACACAAAATTACCACAGTGATAAAAACACAACAAATAAAGCCGAATAATCAAACAACTAGCAATTAAGATGGTTATGCAGACAAAATATGACTTGAGAAAAACAGAGAAGAGACACAAAAATACCAAAGCCATACAAAAATCAATAACAGACAAAAAATAGGATAAAAAAAAACTTTAAAAAAAAAAAAAAAGCAAAACAACCTTTTCGTATCATTTTGTGTTCATTGTTGTGTTAGCATTCATATGATTTATAAAACATAATGAAACCTCAGGCAGCTAATGAGAAAGAGGGGAGAGAGGAGATCATCATCAGAAGGTCATATAAATGCCCTTCAGCAAGTTTCCCATTTTACCAGTCTGATCACGCAACTTTGGCTTTGCTGAGTTTTATGGTAAAATAGTTGGTGTAATAAAATGTTTCCTGTACATCTGATTTATTTCATTATGATTAAAGTGTTACAAGTGTCAAAATGATCATAGTGGTTGTCAATCAATATAACATTTCAGCCTCATGGCCTTCATCAGAGCATAAGACAAGTTGGAGGTCCTGTCACTTCCATGCACTTACTTACATTTGACAGGTAGTTGGCTGAAAGAGTCACCTGGTAATTCACAATCTTTGAGAACTCAGCATTGGAGTTACATAATCTCCATTTAGTACAGCATCTTTTTCACAGATTTCATTTCTAAATGTCATTTTTAGCGATGCTTTAGGTGTGTGTTTCCTTCAGCACCGTGGTACATGTATTCTATGAGGCATTAACAACAAGGAAAAAAGAAAAGTCTTTGAGATGCTAGTAACGACAACAGATGATGGTCGTCCTAGTAAAAATTGTCAGTATTGCTACTTACAATTTTGCATTTACTCTGACCTTCTGATAGCTGCAGACCAACAGATCTTGTTAGCTTATTCTGATTGTGAAGGTCATATAATTTAAAAATTTTCTCATACAAAGTTAGAGTTAGTAGAGACAAAAGAAACCATAAAATCAGCTCAGCAAGGTCTTGTCTGTTCTCCAGTGCCTCACCTTTAGTGCTGCCACATCTTGAGGCAGGGCATCCTCTAGTGGTCTGAACCATACACCACTGATTTATGTTGAACGACCATAAACAAGAAATGAAACCCCAGACTTCACTTTTTATTGTTGTTTTTTTGTTGTTGTTTTCTTGTTTGATTTTGTCATTAAAAGGCATGAAGCCTGAGCCATCTTAAGCTACTTTTAAAATATATTATAAGGCAGACACATTGTGAGAAATTTGGTTGGAAGAACATATGAAGATACAGCTTTCTTTCCAAAAAGTAAAATGATTGTTCTTAGGAAGGCTCAAATCCAGAATTGTATTTAAAAGTCTTTTACAGTCCTCACTATAGCCGGTGTCCTTTATCTCATTTTGCAAACTTTAGCTCCACCTAGATTCAACTCCAGAAACTTCCTAGCAGCCACAGTGGAAGCAGATCAATCAAATTTCTTTGTATAAACACATCTCACCCTTTGGCAGCCATGTTCAAATGACCATTCTGTAATAGTGTGATCCCAAACAGAATGGGGACACACAATCACCCCCACTATTTCTACCACTATCTTTGCTGTTCCACATTTCTCCCTCAGATTCAGTATTAATTTAAGTGCCTTATGATGTCTCTGGATCAAAGGTTTCAACTTTATCCTTTCAGTTTCACAGACCGAATGTAAAAATGAAATTATTCACTTACAGGATGATGTAATATAGTGTCATATTATGCATATCATTGTACAGTAATTAAACTATGGTGTCATGAATAAACAAATAGCTGTTGTTAATATAAGTTTGACTTTTTAAAAATTGCTAATAATAATTTGACACAAATTATTATTACCAACAGTTCAGGCGTCCTTTTTTTGCTTGCAGCTCCACCTGTGGCCACTAGGTGTCAGGAATCTTCCAGCACGTTCAAAATCAAAACTGACAGTCCTTTGTTCATTTATGGATGTGAACTGACTTCCGTTATAAGTTTTTAAAATTAATAGTCAATCAACCTCGTTTTTTTGTTTTTTCTTTTTTGCAGATTTTTTTCTTGAGGCATTACACACTAATAATATGCATAGGCCTTTCTGTATATCTAATATAAACTATTCACGTTGATGAAATTTGTTACTTGTTACTGGTTCTGCCTGTTCAGTATTTTCCACGGACGTACTCAGATAATTACCACCGAATTATTTCTCATTAAGGTTATTAATTATGAAGTGCTGTTTGCTCAGTGTTTGGACAGGCCATCTATTGAGCAGGTTCTTACAGAAAAGCTGATCGCTACACTGATATTTGGGTACAACTGTAAAATTATTAACTGTACTGCATAGCTAATATTTGAAGACATTGCTTTCTGTGTTAGCTCTTAAATGTTAACTGTATTTATTGATTTTGCTTTGTTCATTTGTCGCGCCTGAATTTAGAATTTGATTTTGTAACGTTATGTTATGATGTGACTTAGGAACATGACCCGAAATTGCAATGAGTGTCAAAAGGAGTTGTCGTGTTATATTTTGGAAAAAAAATATCGGAAGTATTCCGTATGCTGCGTTTAACTTGACGGTGACCACCGGAAGTGTCGCGTGACTGACTGAGTGGCCGGGGTATTGAACCGTTTTGGTAAAAAGTACTTTTTTTTTATCAACAATTTATCCAAAAGATTATGGCATTTGCTGGTATCTGCTGTATTCACGCTGGTTATAGTTTAAAGTCACAAGTTAGTATCTTAAGAAGGGAGCTTGTTGTGTGGCTAGCGTGCTGTTAACGGACCCGGCTGGGCGTTTTGATGACGTACTCATGGCTGAGCGAGGAATGAACTTTAAATGATGAATAAAATTAAATTGAAGCCCACTGATGAATTTGTTAAAATCCGGCGCAACTAAAATGAGTTTGTAAAGTTTATACGTAAAGGTAATTGGCATAAAATCATGAAAGCAGGCGTAAACTGAAGCAGCTGAAATTTAGTTGTCAATGTGTTTGGTATTTTTCCTTATTTGACCTTTACTGTCAGTTCGTTATTTTAAGATAATTCAGTGTACTTAGTCGATGTTTGATAGCGGCGGGATAGAACAACACTTCGGGGCTTTTATTATGAAGGGAAAATAATTAAGCGGAAGGGCGGATGCTGCTCGGTGTTTGCAACTCGACGCAAAGGGAGGACAGCGGATTCCGTTGGGAAGCTGCATATCATCGGCAGGCAGTTCTCATCGGATCATTTCGCTTTAACTGACAGGTTAACGGTGTCACATCTGGGATGAATTCCATTAGGTGTGTAGCTCGTAGACTGGGTGTTGTTTTGGCATGTTATGGAGTAAAATGGTAGGAAAGATTCAAAACTTGCTCTTTTCCTGCCGCTGCTCCCCTTCAGTTTGCCTGGCAAATTAGCTGGTTAGCCCCCCTTTTTCTGGCTTTGGAGATAGCATATGTTTGCTCAGTCACAAACCCCAGCTACTGTAATATCTTGCTTGATTTACATTTCTCCTTCCTCTTCCAGCCTCCACGCCCCGGCGGATTTAAATTAGCCTGGAATATGAACAGAAGAAGAAAATAAGCAGCAGCGGCGGTGGTGGTAGTGGAGGTGGCTGTCTTCCTGCAGGATTTCACCCAGGCTTTTTGTTTTTTCCCGTGGACATGCCTGGTCTGTGGAGCAAAGCTGAGAGAGGCTAGCCGGCCCAGAGTCCGGCTAGCGGAGCATTTCCCGAGTTTTGGATGATTGTTCAGCTGAAAGGCGGATTTATTTTGGACAAGCGCTGCTTTCCCTCCCCGGGTAAAGAGACAGCATGGGGGAGCCGAGCCTGGACGACTCCAATGTCAAGGTGGCTGTTCGTGTACGGCCCATGAACAGGAGAGGTGAGAGGGTGGCTTCAGTCTGCTATGACTGGGGTTGATATCCATACAAAAAACTTTTATTTCATTTCTCACATTGTTGTCCATCCCAGAGATATAATCAGTTGCTCCAGTGTTTCTAGAAAGAGTGGGTAGAATCAGTTGGCTGACACATCAATTTCAAACATTTGGTGTGCACTTGTGTCTTTGAGGCTTCATCAGAATCTTGAATGCATCTCTGTGTGCCACCTGAGTCTTTTTCAGCTGCAACACATGTTCTCTAAAAGGAGGGCTTTTGACATCTCTGTACACATACAGCATGATTGCTCGTGCAGAGAAATTAAAACACTGACACTGCACATGATTCCTAGTTCTTCTTGACATACAGTAATGTCATGTTGGCAGTCTCACACTTTTATGCTGTATGGATTATTCACAGGAACCTGGGCTGACTTAACTGTTCCCCTTTTTCTGGTGGGTTTTTTTTTTTTTTTCTCTCCCCCTTAGGAGTAGGATGGCAGTCAGAGATTAGCACCCATTAGTGAAATGAGCTGGATGGCACATGTTTGTACAGTGCTGCCATAGGGCTTCCCTGATGGCTGCCTGCCATCCAGCCAGATTTAAAGCTGAGCTGCTGTGTGAAGATCTACTGTTTGGAAGTCTAGACGCTTTGTCTCCTTTACTGGCTGATACAGATGTCTGTAGCTTTTTGGCTTCAACTGTCATATGCTGAGGAGGCATGTTTTTGGTTCATTTAATGTAAATAACCCAAGAAGGCTGACCTAATGATGTTGGAGCAGAAATTTAGGCTTTTGTCTTTGCATCTCTCACTGTCTCTCCTGGGCTGCTAACATCTTAACATCTACATCTTGTTACATCTCTAATTTTAGAAAAGCCCAGATAACAAAAGCACAGTATTGCACAAATCTTTTGTGCATGCTCGAATGCGCCGGTCAAATGCATTCCAGATTTTTTTTTTTCCCTGCACTGCAGGAAGGAAGACACAGATGACATTTCCTGGTCAATTTCCAATTTGTGTTTGTGCCGTGGGATACCATGTGTCCCATAAAAGGAGGAGAAAGAGGAAAGCTGCTGAGGTAGAGTGGTTGACCAACAACCGGCAAAATGAATCACGTGTGTCCTCCCCCTCATTTGAACTGGAGATGTCGGTCACAAGATCAAGGCAGTGGATCACCACACTGATCTCACTGTGAACTCTGATGTAGAGTAAACTCTGCAGGGAGAAAGATGATTTTTTTTTTCTTCACTGATGGCTCTCTGTAAAATTAGAAGTAAGTTTTCCACTTTAAAAAGTCCAGTTTTTCACCAACAGCTGCAAGGTAGTTGACAGGGAGTGAGGGGAATTTACTTGAAGTTCATTTGTCCTGTTTTGTCTTAGATTTCTTCAGTTTGTCCTCATTCAGTTATCCCTTTTCAGTGTGATATCTGACCTAACGGGTACAGCTGATATCTATGAGGGGATTTTATTGATACTTGGAGCACATTCTTTAATGCTCTTATTATTGATTCCATAAATAATAAAGGCTTGTGCAGCATTTTGCTGAGAATGGAGAAAGGCTTACATGTGAGTCAGGTGTGGAAAAAACAAACATAGTTTCTAAAGTCACAGTTACTTTACATGATTGCTTGTAGACTTGTGAATTTGTTACACTTAACAAAGTGAATTTTAATTCAGTGGATTTCCTGAACTTTGACAACATGCCCATCAGCCACAGCCACTTTAGATACACCTGTTCAGTTGGTGGTTAACATAAATAACTAATTAGCCAGCCAAGACAGCAGAAGATTGGAAAAAGATTCCCTGGTCTGATGAGACTTGATGTTTGTGGTGACATTTGCATGGTAGGCTCATAATTTGGCATACACAACATAAACATGGAAGCATAGCTCCATCCCGAGTCATGTTAATGGTTCAGACTGGTGGTTGTGGCTGCTTCCAGCTGGATAATGTAATATGCCAGGTCATAAAGCTTAAATGATCTCAAATTAGTTTCTTGAGCATAACAATGAGTTCACTATACTCAAATGGGCTTATATTTTCAAACCACTAAAAGCAACTTTCAGAAGCAGATTTAAAACTAGATCAAAGCCAGCATCCAGGTCTAGTAGTTAGTTAATGTTGTGCATAAACCAGTTCCTGTATGCATCCTCTATCTTCCAGCAAGTTGAACCAATTATTATTTTGGCAAAAAAAGGAACAGGCAGGAAAATTGAGAGTTTGCTAAATGCAGTGGGAATAGGTTTGGAACTGGCAGTGCCACGTTTCCATAAGGGCCTTTTTGATGGTTTCTCTGTCTGAATGGAGTTTCTGTCCACATCTACCAGCATTCAAGTAGTATTTTTTTGATTTCATAAAAAGCAGTGGGCAAGAGTCACTCCAGGAGAAGTGCACTCACAAATCCTCTCAGATCTCAGAAAAATTGCTCTGTGTGGTTTTCCAGTTCACACATTCGCACCTTTGATCTGTTCAGCCACAGCTCTTACTCTGTTCTCCACCATCACACAGCTGTTTCTGGAAACAGTCATGGTAGTTAAGGGAGAGCACTTTCCTCTTAGCTTTCCCTAGCTGGTGTGGTGATTCAGAGTCTGAAATAATAAGCAGGCCCCTTTAACCCAAGGCCACTGTCCCCATGTATCCCAGGTTGAGGAGGAGAGGTGCTGTAGCTGCCTAGCTGGACAAAGGCAGGAAGGGAGTGAGTCTGAATGAGTATTTGCTAACGTTGCATAATCCTCCATGTTCCCATGGCTGTGGACTTCGAAGAACAGAGCAACCTCAGGCGTAGCAACGGCAACACCGCGGCCAATCAGCTTCCTGGCTGATGTCAGTGCTGTGGTGCCAAACCTCAGCACCGGTAGCCCAGGGAAGGCCAGTGGAAAGTGGGAGCTGGTTATGGAGCAACGAGAGGCAGATAACAATGGGTACATTTATCCTCTCAACCATGCTACATCACACTTTCCTCTCTGCTGAGCAGAAAGTACAGCTGCTGCACATGGGGCACATGGGTAATGTAGGCTGCAGTAACAGAAGGAAAAAGTAGAACAGAAAGTTTGCATTCTAAAAGCTGTATGTCTGTGTCAGCCCCCTTGTTTAACGTTTGCTCTTTCTGTCTGTTATGGGCTCTCTGTTGAATCAACCTGCCGTTTTTTCTTGCTTTCCTTTTTTTTGCTTTGTACTGCCCTTGACAGCAGAAGAATTGGAGCGTGATTCAGGTTCTCTGACCTTTGACATTAAGTTTCCATGGCTCTACCCTCATGCCTGAAACAGTAGTGCAAGCTCCACAAAGCAGACAGTTCAGCTTAAAATACATAATATTTCTAATTTGAATGACCACACTTGGCCTCCCCATCGGACGTCAGTTTTTCCAGCATACAGTAAACTTTGGTGCCGACCAGACAAGTTTTGCCCTTCCACCCACGGAAAATCACAAGACCTTTGATTTTGAACATCTTTGTAAGTTAGACTGATTTTGCTCAAGCATAAAGTACACGTTATTTGTCAAATTAACAAAAAATTCTGTAAAATGCGCTGACTTCTTTTAAGTCGAGCAATACAGCCTTCTTGTGCCTATGTGCCTTGGACCACAACTGTATGTGGTCCAATCATGCTCGCATCCGTAACCCTGTCCGCTTAAGCCAGAAAAGCCTGGAGATGTACAACTACACACATTGGGATTCCCATTTGTATTGTATGTAAGAAATTGTACCAGCTAGATAAAGTGACTATTTGCATCTTGTTTGTTAGGCAAAGGCAGCTATGCTAATAATTCAGCATGTAAAACCACATACAACCTATTCACCAGCTACACAGCAATTGGAAATGCCCTTTGCTAAAGCGTGTTTTATTGCTTTATTTAACAATAAAGCTAACTTTTCATACTTTGTCACCAAACCATGAGAAAGGCTACTAATGTCTTCTGTGCACTAGGGTTATAAATATTCTCAAACTGTCTTACCCTCCCAGCTTTTAATTCTGTGAAATTAATTAATGTTTAAAGGCCATTCAGGTACCAATTTACCTAGAAATGGATTAGAATAAGCAAGTTTATTGCTTTGTGATCCAATCAAGTGGATTAATTGTGCAACTGTGGTTCAAAAATTATTTTATGGAATTTGGGAGATATTGTTGCACTCCTCTCATAGTGATATTGAATTGTTGGTTGTGAAGCTATGATTTGGCACATGGTGAGCGAGTGTATGCGTCACCCTGACTTGTTGATTATACCAGCAGTCATGACTTGGTTACAAAAAAAAAGAAACGACTGAAGAAACAGCACTTCTGTAACGCTACTTTAGACAGTTCTTGTTGCAGAAAGGAATTGAAACCACAAACTGTTTTTCCTGTCCTAACACATTTGCTGATGATCGAAACATCCCTACATGTTCTTGCAAGCCTACTGCACAGTTGAGAGGTTATTGACAGTCGTCTATTTCATATACTGTTTGTTTAACAAAAAGTCTAACAGCCCATATCTAAAGATTTGGCTGAAGTATTTACTGAATATGGTGGTAATTTGCACAGCAACAATGTAATAAAACTGCTACTCTATCATGCATATGTACACATGGCCTGAACAAGGTCATATGGTGGTGGTGGAAGGATGGTATTTATTATCAATAAAAATGACCTTGAGCAAATACTGATTTGCATTTTAAGGAACCCCATTGTGACCTCTGATCACAGGGTAATTTTATGATACTTTAAAGAGGCTATCGTTACCAGGGAGAACACAATTCCCAGCCATATATTTATGGTCTTAACAAATATGCTTCCCGCTGACACAGAAAGACATCCTATTGATGTGGTATGTAGCTGTGTTATTATTATGATTAAACATTAATTTATAACAAACTGACTAATTATGTTTATTCAGTATTTTGTGGCATGTAACCACAGTCTTAACTATAGTAATAATGTATAATTGTACACACTTGTGATTTTTTTTTTTTTTTTTTTTTTTTTTTTTTTAAATTCCAGTGACTCTAATGTTATATTCTCCTATGAGTACATGTTTTTTTTTTTAATTCAAATAAACAAGCAGTTCTGTCAGATGTTGGAAGCCCAGGATATGCTGGCAGCACCTACCATGCGAGTATGCAGACAACTATTATTAGGTCTCCTAAGGACGGCAGATGAATGGAGAGACATACCAGTCTCAATTATTTATTGTTATTTTCCAGTTTGGTTACTTTTACAGCTAGCTTTTTTCTTTTTTATAAATGAAAAAGGCATCAAGATCAGTCCTTATGCATGCTTTTAATTTAATCTATATAGTGTCAAATCATAACAAGTCCCCTCAAGTTGTTTTATATTATAAAGTTATGGATCTTACAGTAATAGCGAGACAATCAAACGCCAAGAATCGACCCACTTTTACTATAGTGTGTCATCTGATCTAGATTTAAGTATAGCCTTTATCAAACATGTCTAATCTTAAAAATAGAGAGAGTGTCTGTCTCCCGACAGACATGCTGAGTTGGAAGTGGGCAGTGGGTGGTCTGAAGGCCAAGTGTTACGTCACTGCACGAACAGGCCACGGTCAGAATGGAACGTCCTTAGTTCTGTATGTGTTTGTGTGCCCAAAATAACCAGGGTATTGATTAGCCAAATGCTTACTCTAAAGTAAAAGGTCATTTTTTTTCTGAGTCTGTGATTGCTTTTCTGCACACACAATTGTTTAAACATAACGTTTGTTCCACAGGAAATTACGGCTAATATCTAATGCAGTTTAACTCCTGCTTGTTATGCAGGGAGGACGTGGCTATCAGAGCAGTGTTAATAAAAGTTACTTGGTGTCAGCCATGTATATAACACTAAGGATTCTGGGTCCAAATATTATGTTTGCTTGTGAATGGTTGCATTGACTGGGATGTGTGAGGTTTTGAGCTTCAGTCGTTTAGTAATAACACTTTGTGTTTTCTGATCCACAGAAAAGGAATTAAACACTAAATGTGTTGTGGAAATGGTGAAAAACCAGACGATCCTCCATCCTGCAGGAGGTAACCTTGGAAAAGGAGACTCTAGGTAAGTCTGTTTAGAGTGTGACTCATGTCAACAGCTGATGTATTTTCTTCACTGCCACCTAATTCCTCCCCCCCCCCCTTTTTTTTTTTTCTTTCTCAATGAGGGCTGCAATGCATGTCTTGTGCAGCAGTGAATGAAAACAGTCATTTTGCATTGTTATGTGTTGACACAATTCAAGAGGATGTGGGTGGAACAGACTTGAGAAATTCTCAGAAAATGTTCTGAGGACATTACCTACTATGACCATTACAGATGTACATCCATAAATGATTTTAGTAATCAATGGAAAAAAGTTGGCTCTTACAACTCTAGAACCTGCTTGAGAATACCCCTATTTGACTTTTATTCTGACAAAACTATCCAGGGGTATTTAAAAGAAAGGAGCAATTTTTAGCCTGGGTTTTTACCAGGAAGTGAAAGTTTTTTGAGTGTCCTAGGCCAAAATAGGCAGCATGTTTTTTTTTTTTGTTTTTTTTTTTTGGTATTGTGGCAGAGAGTGGAACTCCCAAAGAAATCCCGTACAGGCATAATGTTAACTCCACTCCAGTGGTGTCACACATGTGACCTAGTCATTACCTACTGTAAATTCATCAGTTAAAGTGCAGTATCATGCCTTTTGTGGTGATGTCAGCCTTACTAAATATGTTTAGATCTAGAAAAGTTTAAATCATTAACACTTAAAAACTATTGGTGTTTAGGGTATAGGTTTCAGCACTCACACCAGGGACCCAAGTTCAAGTCATACACTTTATTTGTCATTTTAGAAGGTTTCAAGCTCTGCTGTCTTGACTGCAACAGCTACCTGTCCACACTTTGTCCATTCTAAACAAAATACATGTTGCGGACATGAAAATTAAATACCTCCGTTACAAAGTTGCACGAACTGTAATGTAATTTTGTGTTTTTTCACTTGAACAGATTGTTGTTTTGTGATATTTATTTTCTCTCTTCTTTATAAGTGAGTTAACTCTACACAGAAGGGTCCTGCCTGTATTTGAACCTTTAGCTATGAGGCAACATTGATAACCACTGAGACACCATGCTGATACGGGCTGAATAGACATACTTTTAATGGTTAAGCCAAATTGTAAGAAAATAAAGGATAAAATAATATTGATGTGCTTTCAGTGTCTTACTTTTAACGGCCTTAATAGTCACACATCTCATGAGCTGCCAGTAGCCCTCTTTTATTGCCCTCATACAGATTTATAGTTGGCTTTTTTTCTTATTCTTTTTTTTGCCCTTTTGTCTTCTGAGAGGTTTGCAGTGCTTTGGGAATTTTCTTATATCCTCCCTCTAATTGCTGTTTCTCAAGAGGTCTTGTCTCAGATTTGTCTGGAATGTCCTCATGATGTAGTTTTTGGCAGGAAGCAGACCAGCCACCTGTTGGGCCTCTTCAAGGCAGGTGGATTTTAACTCACGCCACTTGTCTCTTGTTTTCCACTCTTGGCTTTCCCTCCCATCTTGTTAACCAGCTGCTGTTGGTGGTAATGGCATAACTGTGCTCGGGGTGTCTGAGTTCCTGTACTGAAGGAATTAAGATGTGTTAGATTTGGTTGTAAAACACAGAACAGGATTGTGTGTGTGCTGTTAATTTGTGTCCAAGTTGTTCCAGACTAATGGTGAGATCGCTCAAACTGCGTCTCAAATTGATGGGAAGTAAGCGATTTTAATTAACCTTTTTTCGTCTAGTCTGATGGTTTGAGATCATCTATTAATCATTCTTGACTACGGATTCTGACTACTGACCATATTGGTGGAAGCCAGCTGTGTCAGAAGAAAGACCTCCTTGTGACTGCTGAAGCCGACTGCAGACTGCCAGATCAGACGCGGTGAATAATGGCTTCAGGCTGACGTTCATGAGCAGACAGCAGCACTGTGTGTGTGTGTGTGTGTGTGTGTGTGTGTGTGTGTGTGTGTGTCTGTGTGTGATATGCCTAGAAGAAAGACTTCACCATCGAGATGCACGGAGACAGAGAGAGTTGTATATATAAAAAGACAGACTTGACTCCTGCTCAACTCCTTGTGCCTGGGCTTCCTCCCTTTTTCTCAACTCTTCTGTTTCCTTAGCAACGCACGAGGAGGTTAACTCTGGGTCACTGCCAGTGACCGTAAAGCCCCTTCCTTGATTGAGGAGAAGATGGAAGAGGGGGGGAAAGCCTCATTTACACGAGCATCTGTCGCCCATAAACTTCCTAGAGGTGACTTTTATGGTGGCCTGAACAAGAGCAGCGCTGCCGCTTCTCCCACTGTCTGTCAGTGACAAAGGACTAACGAAGTGACAGAAGGATGGGCTGAGTGTTGTTTGCAGATGCTGTTTTTATTTTGTTTGCTTGGGTCCAGGTTTCATTGACATGGTGTTTACATTTGAGGATTATCTTTTACTCACCAAGTTTCCTGGTTGTTAAGGTTTCGAAAGACTGGAGTGGGTGCAATAAAGGTTAGGGTGTTGCAGGTGCACACTATTTGTTTAAGTTACTGAGTTATAAAGGTCCTCTGTTTAAAGCTGGGCAGAAGATAACGTCATCTTTACTGATAGCTTTATCTGCACAAACTAGCTTTATTATTATTATTATTATTATTAGATTCTCATTTAAATTTATTTACTTTAATTGGCATTAAGTAGAGTCTTATTACTGCACTTGTTAATATAATTCAAACAATAATAACAATGTTAAACAAACCACTACAGACTGTCAGAACTGTGGCTTACACTGTGTAAAAGCACTTAGTGTGGAACAATAGGCAGCTTGGAAATTGGACAGGACATTTGCTATACAAATGAGCTCAAGGAAGGAAGTTTTAAGTCAGAGGTCATGTGACATGTGGCCTTCACAAAAGGATTGGGAGCAGTGACAGGTTTATTTAACTTTAGGGTAGCTCAATATGCATTTATATACAGCCCACTAGTACAATATATAATCAGCATAGTGTTGGTGGGCTGAAGGATGAAGGCTGGTGTATAAGATAAGATAAGATACCTTTATTAGTCCCATGAGTGGGAAATTTCATGCTAAGGCTGCTGACCTATTGCACGCTATGGTGGCGCCATCTTACCCTCCGACCATACATACATTACACAAAAACATCACATTGGGAAGACAGGTCAGACAGGTCTAACAATGCAAAATGCACCACATGAGGAAAGATAAGGAGAAAAAAAAATAACTCCCCCCCCCCCCCCCCCCGACTGAGCTTCAATAGGGAGATCAGTTTGAGAACAGAAACACCTCTGCACATAGCACATGAAAAAACTCTTAATACATCAAAGAAACACATGACAAGCAACAGGGATGGGTAAAGGGTGAGAGACAGCCAATGTAGACAGTACATCCGGGCCTGCAGCAGCGCTGGTCTCCTTGATCCACCATCGGCATGGAAGGGAATAAGCGTCGAAGGCGTTTGGAGGGGGAGGGGGGGATGTGTGTGTGTGTCCAGAGTTATTCTCAGTTTCCTTAACCTAAGGTTGCTTTCTGACATACCGTTAGCTGTGCAAGAAAACACACTGCCTTGTTATTAATTAAAAAAGAAGCTGAAAACTTCACCTGTGGAAATGTTCACCTTCTAATGTAGTAGACCCCTAATCTCTGCCGTGAGATAGTTTTCAGTAACGTCTCCAGAAGTGTTTTTGTTGGGGGTTGTTGCCGAAACTCAGGATTAGTTCTGTTTAAATACAAATGAAGGATTTTCTTCTCTTAGGTTGTCAGGACCTGTGTTTCTAACCAGGCAGATAGGGGAAAGTCATGGCCACTGATCTGATTACTTGATCTGATATCTAATGGTAGCTTGGGAGCACAACTTTCATTTAAAAGGTATCTGCTCTCAAGCTTACTCCTGATTAGTAAATGCATGCATCCAGATGGACTTGGTGCTGAATGCCTTACAGCTGATGCACAAGCACCTGTCGGTTGTTTCAGTTTAGACATATACCTCCAGTTTAATGTGGGTCAAAGCAGAGGACACTTTTTTTTTTTTTTCCAAGGCTAAATGACGATTACTTTTTGAAGACTTGTAGCTTATTGTGTAAACCGATACAGACATCAGCATATAGAAATATAAGGATTAGGACTTTTCCAAATGTAACTTATGTTCTCATTCCTGACTGTCTTGTTCAATGTGGAAGGAAAGAAAGGCAGCCAGCAGACAAGGTTGTGTACAGGATGGGTGAATAATAATAATAATAATAATAATAATAATAATCATAATAATAATAATAATGGATTGCATTTATATAGCGCTTTTCGAGACCCTCAAAGCGCTTTACAATTCCACTATTCATTCACACACTGATGGAGGCAAGCTACAGTTGTAGCCACAGCTGCCCTGGGGCAGACTGACAGAAGCGAGGCTGCCATATCGCGCCATCGGCCCCTCTGGCCATCACCAGTAGGCGGTAGGTGAAGTGTCTTGCCCAAGAACACAACAACCGAGACTGTCCAAGCCAGGGTTCGAACCGGCAACCTTCCGATTACAAGACGAACTGCCAACTCTTGAGCCACGATCGCCCTAAACCTTAAACAAAATTAACACAACAGAGCTTGTCCTTTCTATTTAGGCTTACTTGCAGCCTCTTTACGACAGCCTGTACTACAATAAAATTATTAAATAATAAAATTATTAAAGCACAAGTTTTCTCTGCTAGCCGTTTTTCAACATTGGACTGAAAAGATGCACCTCAGCACTAAGACGGTTCATTTACAGGGTGTTCACTTGCCCGTTAATGACTGTGTATTGTATTATTATTGTAATTATATTTTAAGTTAAAAATATTTTATTACACTACTGGTGATTTTCTTTCTCCCCTGGGTAAAACCTTTGAGGGAGGAAACAAAAACAACTAACAAAAATAACCAAAAAACAACTTTGCAGTGCGGATACCAACTACAAGTATTTGAAAGGACTCGGCAGGCATTTCCTTATTTTTTCCCTTTCAGTTGTGTGTCCTGTGTGTGGGTCTGATTCAGTTCTTCCTGGGCAGACCACTTTAGTTGTTCAGGGGACCACTCTATGACTCATATGTCTGTGAAGGTTCTCAGTCATCCAGGTCATCGTAGTCAAAGGAGCTTGCAAAGAAAAGCGTCTGGACTTCTTTAAGTTGCTTGAAGACGTTTCTCGGATGAGAGGTGAAACGTCTTCAAGCCAACTTAAAGAAGTCCAGACGCTTTTCTTTGCAAGCTCCTTTGACTCTATGACTCACTATAATGGTGATACATTTTTGATTGAAGTTGGAAATTTCTTGACCATCAAAGATACATTAATGATGTAATTATCTACCTCTCTATTCACTCTGTCAACCAAGGTTAATGAGTTTTTTGTGGGGGATTTTTTTGGTCTTTTTTTCGTCTTATATTAAATCTCTCATTAAACTTAGTATCCTTGGTGTTTTTCCATGTGTCCTTTCTCACCAGAGATGTCCTTACCTCCAGGATCTGCATTGCTTTGCCAGGGTACTTTGCACTTGTGTGTCTGATAAGCAGGCAGCTAACTTCCCTACAGCCACGTCATCAGTCGCTGCAGTTTGCATGATGACCTGAGGCTGTTTGCTTTGGACTCGTGAAGCTGAATGTTGACACACTCTGACAAAGATCTGTCTCCCATCAGATGTCAACGAGGCAAATACAGGCGGCTTGGTTTCCAAGGCGATACACAAAAGTGGCTATGTGGCCCCTTATCTTGAATTGATGCTGGATGAGGTGTGTGTAACACCATATGTCTGAGGGCAGTATACATTGTGCTTGTAAGAGTGGTTTTATTGTGCTCACTAAGATTTGTGTTGGGAGTGAATGCTCTACAGTGTTTGTGTTAATGTCGAAAAGATGGCACTTGAATGTAAAGTAAGGGCGGGTGCTTAACTTGTTCAGTGTGAACCAACCATGTGTTGGGGGTCCACTAATAAAATGTCTGCATTAGAATCAAGATGGAAAAGACTGACACACTGGCTTATGACTCCACATTATTCCTGCTCTTGCAAGTAGAGGTGATACTGATGCATTGGCTTTGTGAATTGGAAGGAAAATGTTATATAGTGTTCATTTTCTTTTTCCAAATAACAATCTAAAAAGTCTGGTGTATTCAACCCCCTTTACTCAGACAACCCTAAATAAAATCCAGTGCAACCGGTTGCCTTCAGAAGTCACCTGATTAGTAAATAGTCCACCTGTCATACTTGAATCTCAGTATAAATACAGCTGTTCTGTGACAGCCTCAAAGGCTTGTTTGAGAATTCAGAATTGATTCAGTTTTTCATTTATATAGCACCAAATCACAACAACAGTTGCCTCAAGGCTCTTTATTTTATAAAGAAGCCAACAATCTGATGATCCCCTATGAGCGAGCACCTGGCAACAGTGGGAAGGAAAAACTCCCTTTTAACAGAAGGAAGCCTCTGACAGAACCAGACTCAGGAAGGGGCAGCCATCTGCTGCAACTGGATGAGGGTGATGTGTGGAAGGCTGGACAAAAGGCATGCTGTGGGGGAACCCCCCCAAAAAAAGATTAATAATAACTAATGATTAATAGCAAATGGCATCATGAAGACCAAGTAACACACCACACAGTTCAGGGATGAAGTTGTGGAGGTTTTAAAAACGTATTCCAAGCTTTGAAAATCTCGCAGAGCATTGTGCAGTCCATTAAAGCAAACCTACCAAGATATGGTCATCCACCTAAACTGACAGTCCAGGCAAGGAGCACAAAGTAGAATTTCCAGTAGTACAACCACACCAAGCCTACAGTCAGAACTACAATGTTGCATATTACAAGCATATTTGTGTTAGAATGGCCCAAAGTCCAATAAATCCTGTTGAGAATCTGTGGCAAGACTTGAAAATGGCTTTTCACAGACGCTGTCCCTCCAATCTGACTGCACTAGAGCTATTTTCACAAAGAGAATTTGGGGTGGAGCTTGTGTTGTCGTTGTTGTTATTTTGTTTTTTTGTTTTTATAGGAGGGACAATGTACATTAATAAACATTGCTGTAAATGTATCAGATTTAGCCATATGCTAATTTTTATCTATAGTCACTGCCCAAATCTTAAAAGTAGATACTTAGCAGTTGAGAACTACCCCCAAAAGACTTGTAATTGCCAAAAATTAAAGGTTCAAAAAAGAATTGGCTGAGGAGGGCTAAATACAAAAATTTTATTTTCTTTCCACTTCACAGTTATGGGCTACTTTGTGTCTATCACATAAAATACATCCGTTTGTGGATGTAACAAGAGAAAATGTTGAAATGTTCATCATCATCACTTTATTTCCAAAGCGCTTTAAAAACAACATAACAACTGACCAAAGTGTCAATGTAACAATTAATCAGCTATAACTTAATTCATAGAAGATGGCCAAACATTTGAAATGGTAACGGTACATACTAAGGGTAAAAATTTAAGATGGATAACAACTTACTCTTGGTTGAAAGCCAAGGAGAAAAGATGTGTTTTTCAATAAGTTTTAAAAGCAGCAAGAGATGGAACCTGTCTGACCTCCAATGGCAGGGCATTCCATATCTTAGGAGCCAAAACTGCAAAGACTGTCTCCTCTGGATGTATAAAATATCTTTGGGACAGTCAAAAGCATCTAGTTAGCTGAACTAAGAGCATGGGATGGTGTGCAAGGGTGAAGCAACTCAGAGAAATAACAAGGGGCAAGACTATTAAGAGATTTAAAAAAAAAAAAAAAAAATTGAGGTCAAAGCTTCATCTCATTGGAGATTTACATTCCTATCAGATCATTTTAGTCATCTTTTGCAGTTAAATGAAAACCTTTACCAAACACACAAACAAAAGGTGTTGGTAAAGGTGGTGTTAAATACCTCCAAACTGTTTCTTCTTCACTGTTAGCTTCCTACATTAGCTCTCCTGCTAGCTCCTGTTGTCACATGTAATATAAAAACAGAATACATCAGTGCAAAAATAAGTACATTGTGACCAGTATTCCATCAGCTTTTGAATTTGGGTCGAGCTGATCTTTTATCCGAATGTCAGATAGGATTTAACCAATAACAGCGAAGTCCAAGCTAACACGTTCATTTGCTTTTAGCTTTAATATTTGAGAAGAGAATACAGAGTTGGGTCCACAGCAATCTTTAATCCATAAGTTTTGTTGTCTGAAAGTGACAGCCATAAAAACTAAAATTAAAATGTGTGAGAAATTGAATTGTTTTGGTGTACTGTGAGCAGTCGATTGAATATTTGACTTTTCCATGAACATCTTGGAGATAAATGGACTTTGTTTGGCCTGTAGTGCAGCGATAAGAAGAGAGCTTAAATGTAAGCACATCAATAAATTGAGCATACTTTACCTGCTTAGCACCAGAGGGAAGCAGGAGAGCATTGGCTGATCGCACAAATATATAAATAGGCTGCGATAGTCACTGCCACCTTTACTATATCCTCTCCCAGCTGTGGATTTTAGTAGTAGTGGTAAACTAACCCTGAGTGTATGAGATGGTGGAACTTAAAAAAAAAAAAATCTGCAGCCTTAATTTCAGTGTTCATATCAAAGCCAAGCCGCATAAACAGCTTGGTCTGTCTTATTTGTGTACAAATTGCTCTACTGTTCAGTTGCCTGATAATACAAATGATGCAATCTATTTATATTTTTTAGGTCAAGTTTTCTGTCATATTGCTGCAAAGGGTTGAATGCAGGCAGGGAAAGTAACCATCCAGAACTCCGCTGAAAGTGCATCACAGGGATTGAGAAACTGAACTAGATTTACTTGGGCTTCAATTTGGTTTGGGGCTTAATGTCAGCAGTACTTACATGATCACTGCAGACACACTTAAACTACAGTGAGTCTTGATTTTTTCTGGCTTTATTTTTTTTTTGGGGGGGGGGACTTGATACATCTAACTGGTTAATTAATTACTCATTCAGAACATCGAGCAGTAAGAACTAGGACAGAAAAAGCAGACTCTCTATATTATTTGACTTTTGCTCATCGGAAGAATAGCAGGTTGCTGTTGCACATATACAGTGAATGTGCAGAGGTTTAAAATGTGCTATGTATAAAACATTGTATGCTGTCTGGAGAGTACAGTTTGTTAATATAGGAGGATAAATTCAGGTCATTTAATCATTTACACACCATGTGAGGGCCAATTGTTCTATAACCTACCAACCTGTGTAAACTGTACTAAAACTGTTGTCATGTGCCATCAGTATGTGCCGTGTTGCTCTTATGCTCTTTGTGCTTCAGCTTAACATTCCAGTCTCAGACTCAGGCTCTTTCCTCCTTAAACCCCTTGGCTACCTTCAGCCTTCTTTCCATCATCCACTCCTGTTCCTCCCTACATCGCCATGGATGGTACAGTCCGAGAGAGAGAGAGATAGTGAGAGAGAGAGAGAGAGAGAGAGAGAGAGAGAGAAAGCAGGAATGCAAGAACAGAAGAGAGAGAGAGAGAGAGGAGGGGGGGAAAGCAGCCATGCATTAAGTTATTTTTTTAAATGACGGCGATCAGAGCAGAGGAGTAGGCCGAAGCAGGGAGGGACTAATAGAAGTGCACGAGGCGGGTTCACAGCTCTCCTGACCGTCTCATTCTCCTCGCTCATTGGTCAGGGGGGGTCCCTAGCTTCATATCACGCAAAACATGGGTGACCCTTCTTGCCAGCAGCCTTTGAAGCAATTGTGACAGCTGTCATCACTGTGTATGTCAAAACCTGTCAAGTTAGCTTCATCCTTGAATTGGAGATGCATCTGCAGGGAGACTTCTGAAAAGCCCCCAAGAATAGGATTTAAAAAAAATAAAAATCTGAAAATAAGGGTGTGGATGACAACTATAGTGTATAAAATTACTCCTACCTCATCCCCTTTTTTGTGCTTTAAGAGAGTAAATGTTATTAATGAATTTTAACTTGGGAACTTAAATAAACTTCACTTTTTAGCATTGACAAAACCCTCTAAAACATTTGTAGGAAGTCCTGATTGGATACTTATTGAAGAATAGCTACTGGTATCAATTACACAGCAGATAGGAATCGGTCTGCGTGCATCTGCTCTCTGAATGCAACACATCAGCAGTGGAACGTCTGTGAAATATGAAGTGTTACAGATTGCTGGCTGGTTTGTGCAAGAACTGCAGCTATAGTGGTTTATAAAGAATGTGCATGGGTAAAAGGAAACAGGTGTGAGGATGTCTTTGTGCAAGTGTGTTTTCTCGTGACGCCATCTTTATGAGGGCCTAAATGTGTTTCAGATATTTAGACAAAGGATTAATGCTAATGGGAACAGTTCGGTTAAGCAAGGTTTTCATTGCCGAATGTTAAGCTGTACAGTAATGTGTTTTAGAAGGAAGCCGGTGAAAGGTTGTAGGCCTTGGTGGCAGAAGTATTTCTGAGTGTGGGTTTTTAAACCGCTAGAAATCTCTTTCCTCAAGCCATCGAGTCAGATGATGATCTGACTTGATGCAGCTCTTTGGCTGACAGCTGCCCTCACCCTTTGGGCAGCACCACCACTGCACTAATGGAGGAAGAAGGTGACAGGAGAGGAGAGTTAGGATGAATAGAATAAAGGACAACAGACAAAACCTTATTGCATTTGAAGTGAATATGAACTATGGTAGAAGGAGTCACAGGCACTGCCAGAGACTCCCTCTCTCAGGGAACACCAATCTAATCAGTGCTTGTGGCTTCACACTGAACAATCTTGATCTTGAAAAGAATCTGCAGGCCTGGGTCACACTAGTATGCTTTGAGAGTTCGGCCTGACCCTAACCACAGATTGGTAGTCCTGTGTAGCACTGTGAGAGGTTCAGGGTAGGACATTTTAATAGATAAATCCTGGGACAAAATTCAGACAGTGTCAAATTTAGGATGACTGTCTCATGCTGTGAGCCCTGGTTTGACCTGTGTCGACTAACAAACCAATAGGAATGCAGCGTGAAGTGCAATGCTGATCAAAAGAGATTGGCACTTAGAACGGGTGTGAGTAAACCATATAAAACAAAATGATTGCAAAATCCAGTTGAGTTGCTGCAGTAGAATGTTTTGTGTATGGCCTCCAGCTCTTTTTCTTTCTCACTAAGTAATAACGGCGTCTTGGCACCAATTCAGCAAATGCGTCAAATGCGATCGCTTGCCTAAGTTTAAATGATCCATCTTGTAAAATGTGGCCTGAAGTGAACTTGCATAATTATTGTGCTTAAGCACCTTAGGAGATTTGACAGCTAAGCTGGCTGCTAGTAACCTTACACCAGGCTTGATTTACCAGTATTCAGTCATACTTCATATTGTAATGACAATTCTAAAATGGTTGGTTTTCTCTGCACACTCAGATTCACACATTTTGTTGTGTTTTTTGTGGGAAGTAAGAATTATTGAATTGACTGAACAGTCCACTTTTACTCCAAGATGTGGAAACTGGAATCACATATGTGTCTGCACATATTTACAGACACATACTCATTTACTTCATGCATATAATAATGTAAAACCATGCTCTAAATTATGTATTTCTTATAATCTGTGGAGCAGGTTGATGTCAAATGTTTATGTTATTGAGTTATTGATTTGCCAGCTTAAGAGCTTATAATTCATTTTCAGCACATACTATTTAAAATTAGGTTAGCCTGTACTGACATTTCCTCATATGCAGAGAAAACCAGATGGAGTTCCCGTCTGTTTACTGGAGGAAACCATTTTGAAGGACATAGCTGTTGGCTAAAAGCTCGTGATGTCTGTCGTGTGTATGACTGAGGCTGCTTGTGTATATATTTCCTTAGTTTTTCTGTAAAAGCTTGCACAGATATACAGAGCTGTTCCACTTCTTTTTAAAGGTTAACACACTGCCAGCTTCAGTACCCCTCTATCTCGCACATCTAGTGCTATTCTCACACACGCATTCCTGAAACGATTTACTACGCCCTCAGAGATGAATGCAGCGCCCACCCTAACACCCAGATACACACCCAAATCCCCCGAGAGGCTGTTTTTGACATGTGACACAGAAGCTGTAAACAACTACAACAATGGCTATGTTTTAAAGTAAATGTTAAAACAAGGAAAGCCTAAAGCAAATGACATTAATCCAGTCTGCCTGTCTGTCCACCCACATATAAATTTCTTTCTCTTTTTATCTCTGCATGCTACACATTAGGGTCAAAATTAGCCTTGAAAGCCCATCCTACTGCATCCTTTTAATTTGCACTAAATGCCGTCTTTCTGTCTTTCCACATGTTCCCGTTGACCTCGATCCTCCCAACATCATCAGGAGTCAGTCCAAGGTAACGGCACACAAATACACACACAGACATTTTCAACACTAATTCCATGGTTGTGAATCATCTGTTTTAAACAAAGGCACCGCTGTACTACTTCAGCTCAGTTTCTGAGCTGTGTGCAACCATACAGGCAGCGATATAAAGTAATGATTTGTAAAACCATTATTGCCAAAATGGTTTGTTTAATTTATGAACCTTTATTTTAATCCTGAGGCAATACTTGTTCCCTAGAAACTGAATGTTTTTTCCCACTGGTTCTCTTTGCTGTGTGTGATTATTTTTATCGTCGTTTGAGACTTGATGGTCGCTATGATTACACAATTTGAGCATTTGAGCATTTAAAAACACAATATACACCTTTTTTTTTTTTACTGTGGTGGCTTGTGCGACTACATATTCCAGTATAACATGTCATGGTGGTGCTGTTTTGTCTGTGTGTTTACAGGTTTTTGCCTATGATTATTGTTTCTGGTCCATGGATGAGACAGATAAGGAAAAATTTGCAGGTATGTAAATTTTTATTTTAATCATTCAAAAAGAAATTGCATTAAAATATCACTACCAGATGTGTTAACTAAATATATACTTCAGTTATACAGACTATGTCTGTTTGTGCCACTTAACTGCAGGTCAGGAGGTGGTGTTCCAGTGCCTTGGGGAAAGTCTTCTCCACAATGCCTTCCAGGGCTACAATGCCTGTATATTTGCCTATGGACAAACTGGTAATTTACACTTGGACAACTCACATATTTATGGTGAATCTTATTTTATGACAGAGCGTCTAACTTAACAACAGGGGTTGGTTACAGTATGTGGCAGATTTCTATCTATATTTTATTGCCTTAAAGCTTTTTTAGGAGTGTCTTTGTGGACTACCACTTGTACCGACTTGCATTTCTTCAGTACAAATAAGACACAGAAGTTAAAATACATGCACATGTTTCAGATATCTCATGTCCCATAATGTGTAGAGCGCTTATCATACTCTTACTTTACATATAATCTTGACCCTGCGACAGCAAGTTGGAGCTCATAAATTGATCCACTGTCTACACATGAGTCATAATGAGTCGAACCTTTTACTTGTTTGTCAGGTGAAATCATTCTTTAATAATTTCACAATCGTACCATCATTACTTTGTGTGTTAGTGGCAGTGTTTTGTATCAGCTGCCACAAAGACAAGAAATTATTTTACATTTAACTATACCTGCTGCAGTCAGTCTCCTGAAACTGGAGTATTTGTCTCCGTGTTTGCAGGCTCGGGAAAGTCGTACACTATGATGGGCTCAGTGGATCAGCCAGGGCTGATACCTCGACTGTGCAGTGCTTTGTTTGAACGGACACAGAAGGAACAGCGGGAGGAGGAGAGTTTCACTGTTGAGGTTTCCTACATGGAGATCTACAATGAGAAGGTCCGAGATCTGCTCGATCCCAAAGGGTATGATTTCATTCCTCAATCAGCCCTTTTACAAATGTGTGGGTGGTTTCGTTTTTCATTTGAAAGGTGTGGCAGCTCTGATAAATCCTAAACAATTCAGTAGTTGCCTTTGGTTGAGTTCCCTTCCACGAGCCAAATTTAAATCAATAGAGTATTAGATTTACAGAACGTTTGTCTTTCGTCTCATATCCTTATAATGCAGATTCTGCCTTTCTAATATTAGTATCCTATTAAACTAGATTCAGCATCTTAGAGCTGACTCACTGTAAAACCCACAAAGGTTGTAACAGCACCAGCAGGTGTAGAATTACATCAGTCTTCGGTGTATTTTCAAATGCAAACTCATTTTTACATATTTAAAAGACTGTAAACACAGGCACTGAAGAATAAGAACACATTTAAATTTATTGTTCAGTTTATTAATAAGTTGATTCTTAGAAAATGCATGTGAAACTGTTTTGAAAGTGTAGAATTGTTCAAGGCATTCTTCAAGCAAAAATGATTGAAGATATTCTGCATTTGACTTTATTGTATATTGAATATCTGGAGAGTTTGACCTGCATGTCAGGCACAACCCCTGAAATTGTTCTTGGAGAAACATTGATAGAAAATGTTTTATATTTCTAATATTTTAGACGCTAAATGTTTTATTTCCAAATAATTTGAAAAAAAAAATGCACATTAATAATGATAATGACAATTCCAATAAACTAAAATACATCTGCTGTAAGTCTACTTTTCTGGTTAATGACCAGCTTGCAGCTCTGCTCTAACATAAACTCAGATTAGCTGATAAATCAGTGAAAGTCTGTCATTTGTTCTGGATCCACCAGCTGCTGTGGTCAGTGCATAAAAAGATTAGCATTCTGCCCTGCAGTCACTGTTTTTGTCCGGTTCGTGTCCAGCAGGTCAGCTGTAAATCAGGACCCCAGGCCTGTGCCTGCTGTCCCAGACACTATAACCTTTGACCTTCACTCACTGCATGACTTTTAACCTCAATAAAACGGACCAAAGACTAGCAGACCATCTGACTGCCATATGCGCTCTGCTGTGGGTCAGATAATGATGAAGTTCTTAGATCTGCGGCAAGTTAGAATTGGGGTCAGAGAGCCAAGTGCTCACAAAGTGTGAACTGCACTGTGGACTTCTATTGGTTACCAGAGCAAGCCTAGCCTCTACTGCCTCCCCTGCTTGGACATCATTGTTCAAGCATTGGATGCAATTGGTCACGAGTGACCATGTTGCGTGTCTTTGTTTTAAACCTCATTTTCTTCTATGCCCAGGGGTAGGCAAACACTGCGGGTGAGAGAACATAAAGTTTTGGGTCCATACGTGGATGGCCTGTCTCGACTAGCAGTGGCCAGCTACAAGGTAAAAACAATTCACTGAACAAAAAAACCTTTCATGCATTTATGTCACCTACTACCCCAAACATCCACCATGCAGCACTGCACCACACATCCTGTCTGATCAGTTCTTCAGATTTTCTGTGACACCTGAACAGAGTTTCTTGCTGCCATTTCCTCTCACCGTCCTCTTTGAGTATTTATATCACTTGAAGTACCAAATGTTAGTAGTCTCACCAACCAAATCAAAAATGGTGATAACATTTTGTTTTTTTATATTGTGATTTTCAGGCGATTCAACCGCACTAGTTATAAATTATAATCATTATAAAATATAAAAATAGGCGAAGAATGTGCCGTGTAATTTATGGCCATGTTGACAACTATTCTTTGGAGTGAGGAAAAGCACGTTCAAATAAAAGTGAAACAAACAATTTTATAATTTACAGCTAAATGTCATGGTTACAGTATCTCTGCATCCATCCATCCTCACTCATGAACTTGTCGCTGCATAAGTATTAAAGGTTGGAGTTTGAGCTTTGTAATGATGCTTGTCACATTTTCTCTTTTATGTGACAAAATAGTGGTTTTTATGAAGGCATGGCAAAATATTTTAGCATTTTCTTTTTTTAGTAAAATACTGTCATGTAATCTGTTTTTGAAATTAAAGCAAAATGGGAAACTATGAAAATGATTGTATTGTTTGTTTATTGTGTCTTCTTCCTTCAGGACATCGAGTCTCTAATGTCAGAGGGCAATAAGTCACGCACTGTCGCTGCTACCAACATGAATGAGGAGAGCAGTCGATCGCATGCAGTCTTCAACATTATTCTCACACACACACTCAAAGATTTAAAGTCTGGGGTAAGATATAACAACACAAACACACACATGCTCACACAAGACTGGTCTGTTATTTATAAAGATGACTAGTTAACATCTGTTCCAACTTGGATTCAAACCATGTTCCCTCAGTCCCCATGCCATAATCTCATCCCTGCACCATCAAGCTGCTGCATCATCCACCCACTTCTAAGCTCTCAAATATGCTCTACACTGTCTAGCCACATCAATCACACATAGATTTTCTTCAAAAGGCCTGCAAGGATTTGCTGGGCACGAGAAATCTAAAGCTTTAGAAATGATTGAGACTTTACTTTTTAATCATTATGATTGCTGAACTTTTTTGGGGTGCGATAATGTTTCTGCTATTTTTAATAATATCTAAACCACAAGAAAAAAGGGATGATGTCAGCTCCGCCATGTGACCAGGCACTCTTAAGAAAAGACTTAAATGACTAATTCTCCGTCCTGACTGACCCACTTAGTCTCTCCTGATCCTTGCTCTTATTTCCAGCTAGAGTTGCTACCAGCAAGTCCTGTTAATAATTCACAGACATGACTGTGAGTTTGTCAGTTGATACAGCCTGCTCTCCTTTCAAGTCACGCCCAGAGTCAGTCACTGAGTTGGCCAGACAATTCGCCGGTAGGTTCATCAAGCTGAACAAAGTCTAACAGACAGCAAACGCATAAACTGTGTAGTCAGTGAGTGAATCACTTAGCTGACACATCCTTCTGCTACTTTTAACACTATATTTTATTTTATTATCCCGTCATAAGTGAACATCAGATTAAAAATCTCTACTGGTTTGTGTTATTCCAAAGAACACAATTTTGACCATTCAGTGCAATTTGAGTAATTTTATTTCTGTTTTTGCCGTGCTGACTGCAATATTTAGGTTGCTTTGTGATCCTCTGACTAGCAGAGCATTAGTCATTGGGGAGTTGGACTCGTTTCATGGCACTGAAACCCTGTTAGGCAGTGGTAAGCAGTATTTCTGAGACCCTGAGAACACCATTTAAGGTAGTCAACTTCAATATTCAACACGTATTTAAGCTTCCAAGTTTCTTCAATCTAAATATATAATCTGTCCCCAGTTTTAAAGAAATAGTGACCGTTGATCTTTGAATTGGAGCTCATCTCCGCCCTCAAATGACGCAGCCTGTGTTGGGGGCAGGTTAATAAGAGGCAACCTTTGACAAGTAGCAGAATCACCTGTTGCTGGATGAGTCATTCTGACACTCAGAATCTTGTCACTGGTTTTCCTTTCAGTATCCTGTCCTGTTTGGACTTTTCAGCCACGCTTTCAACTCAAAGGTCAAATTTGTTTGCGCTTTGGCCATGTGTACCTATCTATATCTCAATGGTTTCCTGATGTTTCTCTGTGTCATAAAACACTTTGCAGGCTGTGTAGTATAATGCAGAGTTTTTAAAATGTATTCCAGCAGTTGTTTTCTGCACTGCAGAGTTGACCCTATTTCTTACCATGTGTATCTGTGTGTTGATGCCCCGACACTCGTTTTATGAGCAGACACATTACAGCATTACATTTGTTACTGACTCGAGTATCAACTCCCCTGCTTTAATAATAAAGTATTTTCCTCTTTTTACTATTCGAATAGCTAGTTAGATGTTAAGACTCGAACAAGACAAAAGTGTCAGGGTACTGTAGACTTTTGTGTTTATCTCCAAGTCTTATATTTCCGGGCTACAGATCCTATCGTTGATGATGTAGTAAGGAGCTAAAATTACTGAATTACAAAAGGTTGTGGCTTCTCATGTGGTAGTGCTATTCAGTCATCAGCTTTGCCTCCCCGCTCTCTGTAGCTGTCTAACATGACTTCTCAGTTCAGGGCATTATTTAAAAAAGGTCTAGTTTTCTGTTACGGATAAACATCTCTTGTTTGTTTAACAATTTGCTCAGTCCTGGGGGATCTACACTTGTGCTGGTGTGAGGCTGATCTGTATCACTTGTCCCTGAGGGTGAGCTTTATCTCATAAGCGAGTCTTTTCAGAATTCAAGTTTGAGTTTACTTTACCTGAGATTTCAAGGTGACAATGCAATGCAGCTGTTTAGGATTTAAGATTGAACTTATCCGCTTCTCAAGATAAGGTTGCTTTGCTTTCCAAGCACAATGAAAACCCCTTTAACAAATGTTTATTTTATAGTAACACATACACATTCTCACAACTACAAACAAACTGCTGCGAAATGTAGTGTAGAAAAAATGTAGAAAAGCTTTTCTGTATGTAATAAAAGAAAAACATGTAACAGAACACATGGCTAAAGTTAGCTTATTATGATTTTCCTTATTTTCTTTCATTTATATATCCTGATAAAATAGGTTACAATAGTGTATTCTCATATTAGTCATGGTTGTATTTCTAACCATGACATCACCTTATATGCTCGAAATCCTTCTTAGCCGAGATTTCAGATTGCCCTAAACTCTGTTTCAGAGGGTTTTTTCCTGCTCAGGTGCAGCTTGGCCAGTGAGCATAGCAGCCCCTACGGCAGGGGTGGGCAACTCCAGGCCTCAAGGGCTGGTGTCCTGCAGGTTTTGGATGTCATTGATCCAACACAGCTGATTTAAATGGCTTGAAGTTCTCCAGACGCCTGGTAATGAACTAATCATTTGATTCAGGTGTGTTGACCCAGGGTGAGATCTAAAACCTGCAGGACACTGGCCCTTGAGGTCTGGAGTTGCCCACCCCTTAACTATGGCCTGTTGTTCAGACTTTGGTTGTTTTTTGTTCTTGGTTTTTCTTTTGTTTTTTGGGGGGGGAAGGGGGGGTGTGTTTTTTTTTTTTTTTTGTTTTTTGTTTTTTTTTGTTTTTTTTTTTGCTTTTTGTTTTTTTGAGAGTCAGCCATTCAGAAAAGACAGAAACACAAATAACAATATTGGTAATACTGTCAGATATATAGAGCATCAGTTTTTTTGTTTTTCAGCTTCTAAGTTGCTTCTAATGGCTTAAAGCAACGGTCCCCAACCCCCAGGCCACGGACCGGTACTGGTCCGTGAGTCGTTTGGTACCGGGCCGCGAGAGTTGAGGCTTGGGTGTGAAATTTATGGTTTTCAAGGTTGCTATTGTTTTTTAGCATTATTTTTTTTTAAATCTTTTTTTAATCATTAATTCTGTTAACCCTGGGTCTTTTCCTCTATGTTATAAATAAATCTTCTGTTTTTTTTGGCACCAGTACTGGTTTTAGTTTGTTGTATTTATCCGCGACACCTTAAAGACTGGTCTGTGAAAATATTGTCGGATATAAAGCGGTCCGTGGTGTAAAGAAGGTTGGGGACCGCTGGCTTAAAGGATGCTAAAGTCGCTTGTTTCAGACAGTAGGCGAACCAGATTCAATAAATCTCCAAGAATAAAAGCTAAAAATCCTCATAGTAGGTCAGCTTTAAGTCTCAATAGTCAAGCTTGTTGAAATGTTGAACAACTTGTAAAGATTTTGATGAAAGTTTAGAATCAGAAAAATGATGAATATACACTAAAAAGAAAGAGCTTGTTTTTGTTTTAATTAAAACCAGTGATGTCAAAGAATAGTTAGGATGGTGTTTGCTGAAATGTTTCTTTGCAGTCCAGAAGAGCCTAAAGGTCACAACACTGAAACTAAAGCAGTAGAAGGTTAAGTATATTCGGCTTCACCCGTAGCACAGTGTGACTCATGTAATGAATTTGGCGTTTTGTGTACTGGGGTTACTCTTCTGGTAAGGGAGCAGGTAGTCTCATCTTGTGAAGTTGGCTTGTTGAGTCTGCAAGGCTGCAACTGAAGTGGAGCAGTGTGGACTTGATAGAGATTTATGGAGTTATGTGGGAGTGGGAGTGAACCAGTTCTTTTACAAGAACACCATTATCATTGTATCTGTGTGCACATTCAGCCAAAACCTTTTGGAGGCTCGACATAAGAACACCTGGTAAAGTTCAGACATGTCACACCACAGATCATCAGCCGCTTAGCTGATCAGTAATTGCATGACATTGTATGCGACTTTGTTAAAACATTGATGTGTGCAGAAAAGCAAGGTGGCTTGACAAGTGCACAGTTGACACACACGGAGGACTGCATCTGCTGATATTTAGCCGATGGGCTGCTTTGGCTTGTCAGCAGGTGTTGATCAGGTGTTAGATTCAGCCTTGTCAGCTGCTGACCTGTCACAATCAGGAGTGGATGTGGCATACAGATAGAGATGTGATATCCACCTCTTCAACAGCCCTTGGGAAGACACAGAGGGAAACTGTCATCAAGACACTGAAAGATAACGGTGTGCTCTGGTTGGTAGAATTACAAGAATCAGAAGTATAGAAGACAAGAATGGATATTGCTCAGTTAAACTTCAAAGCATACAGAAATGTGTTCAGGTAGTAGCTGCTTAAAAATCAGCCTCCTTAAGGGTTATTAGAGATTTGTCAGACCCCTTGTGGGTCAGTGTTACGGCTTTCTGAAGTAAGTGAAGTTAATTCAGATGTGCCTAATCATCTTTACTGCAACCCCTGGATATGTTTTAAACCAGCCTAGGAACACCATGGCTTTTTGTTCCATTGCTTGTTACACTGGGGAAAAAAACATCAGTGGAAAGTCAGAGAAAGGAGGGAAAAAAAATACATTTACAAATACATTTTACAGTGGACAGAAACACCAACGCAGGTTGCAGGACCCTGCTAGAGCATCTCTAGTGCATAAGGCATCATGGATGCAGCAACAAATGGGACAGTAATCAGACTTTATTTTCCTTTTTGCTCTTTCTGTATCTCTGTAGACGAGTGGGGAAAAGGTGAGTCGGCTGAGCCTAGTAGACTTGGCTGGAAGTGAGCGAGCAGCAAAGACTGGAGCAGCAGGAGAGCGCCTGAAGGAAGGAAGCAACATCAACAAGTAATGAAGCAATTAAAACATGGATACAGAGAAACAGTACATAAACAGTTTTTTAAATGTTTTCCCAATAAAGGTTATATTTCTTCCAAGGTCATTCAAGCCTGACGTTAAAGTATCTCAACACACAAGCAGACAGAGCTACATGATTGCTATCAGTCCATCAGCTGGTCTCTTCTCTTTGTGTTTGCAAGGTCCCTCACTACTCTGGGTCTAGTGATCTCAGCTCTGGCTGAACAAGGAACTGCCAAGAACAAGACCAAGTTTGTTCCTTACAGAGACTCTGTTTTGACATGGTTACTGAAGGTATGATAAACATAAACGACCACCTGAGCAAAAAACATTTTATAGCATTTTTTCCTCTATATTTTACTTTTTTCTTTTTTTCCCCCCTTATGAATTCTCCAGGACTGCCTGGGAGGTAACAGTCGGACAGCAATGGTTGCTACTGTGAGTCCAGCGGCAGACAACTACGAGGAGACGCTGTCGACACTACGTTATGCCGACCGAGCAAAGAACATAGTTAACCATGCTGTTGTTAATGAAGATCCCAACGCTCGCATCATCAGGGAGCTCCGAGAGGAAGTCGAAAAACTACGAGTGCAACTGACACAGGCAGAGGTGAGAGATCTTCACAATCTAAGCAATCACCGTGTTGAAGTATTTGCCTCACCTGCTTGTCATGTGCTTTATTATCGCCAGTCTTTGAAAGCTCCAGAGCTCAAAGACCGTCTGGAGGAGTCCGAAAAGTTGATTCAAGAGATGACGGTCACGTGGGAGGAGAAGCTTCGCAAAACTGAGGAGATTGCACAGGTGAGACGCACAAGAAACATCAAATGTAATTGATTTTGTTTTTATTCAGTGTAATAATTACAGTGCACAGTGTCTTTATTTTCTCAAACTGCATCATTCAGATACTTTAAAAGCTGAAAGTCTGATGTTTTTTGTGTGTGCGCGTGCGCAGGAGCGTCAGAAGCAGCTGGAGAGTCTGGGTATTTCTCTTCAGTCTTCAGGGATTAAAGTTGGAGACGATAAGAGTTTTCTTGTCAACCTTAATGCTGATCCTGCACTCAATGAACTGCTTGTGTACTACCTGAAGGTTTGCATGAACACACAGACACATACAGAGTCCCCATCATGCTTTACCTAATGCCTTCTAAAGTATTATTCCTGACTTTTTTTTTTTTTTTAAACCAGAGTTGTGTAACTGCAGCTTAATGAGCGATCAGTCTTTGTCCTCTAAAAACTAAATTTGATCAGATGTGTAAGAGATTTTTTTTTTTTTTAACACAGTTTGAATCATAGAAACTGAAGTTTCATTTTTCTTAATAGCAAGCTGAAGAAGAACCAGTTGTCATGTGACTTGCACTGGGTTTTGAAAACGCTTAAGAGGAAATTTCATTCATTTATACGAAACCTGAAAGGCAACCAGCTGTTATGGAAACATAATAATGTTGCTGTTTGATGGGCTCGATTAGAACAGATAAAGTTTAAGGAGTAAAATTTAGATCAGTTGTGATTGTAATTATAACTGGAACATCCCATAGATTTGTGATGTGTTCCTCTAGACAGGCTCTTTATTCCCCTTTTGTTTGGGTCAGCTGATTGTAACATGTTGAACATCTCAGGAACACACAAAAGTGGGCTCAGCAGACTCCCAGGACATTCAGCTGTGCGGGATGGGTATCCAGGCAGAGCACTGTGTCATTGACATCACAGCAGAGGCAGCTGTGATTCTCGCCCCCTACCGCAACGCTAGGTAAGGAACGCAAACGTAACACAAACAAAGTTCAGAGAATTACACTGCAAGGTTTTAATTGGGTAACTTTGGATTAAAATTAGGGTTTTTAAAGTTCTAAAGGTGGTTTATTTCTCAGCAGGTTATATTCAAAATAAGAGATCAGCACATACAAAACCACTGCCCACTGGCCAGCTGGCTTCTCTCACCAGCCTCAGTGCACAGAGAGAGAGTCAGTAGTTTTCAGCAATCATTCTAAACCTTGTATTTTTCCCTTATTAACTTGTGACCAGTGGAGTGAAATTTATATCCTGATTCTTTTTCCCCCCCTTCCTGCTGGCTACAGAAACACATAGTCCTTTTTCTGGTTGACCTTTATGTGGAATTTAGAGGTCAGCCTACTTATCTGTTGCTCTCAAATAGTTCGGCACCATCACTTGGGAAAAGGTGCTAAAAGAGTTCTAAATTGCATAAGGATATCTTTATGCTACACAAACCTATATACATACTTTATTTCTCCTGTCTCACACTGACTGCTTTATATCTAGTAAGACTGCAGCAAATATGTTGCTAAACTGCTTGTAATATGCATTTGGCTTCTTTTTATTTTACTAAAGTTATAGCTGTCTTTTCTAAAATATACAATTTGTCACCCTTGTGCAAAAATGCCTAGTTTATGTGAACACACTTGTAACTACACTGGGAAACATTAGGTTGACTTATTTAGTTAATAAATGCCTTCGTGTGAGCGTTGCTTATGTTAGAGTAGTTAAGTTTAGTTTTACTCTGTATTTGTCAGGGACCGTTCACAAAAACATTCTCATGAGAGAAACAATCCCTTGTGCTAGATTTAGCTACTACCTAATTGTATGTGCAGTTCCTGGCTGGTACATCGGTGTTAAATAAGCTATAAAATACAAATACACGTCCAACATGTAAGATTACAAAGTAAAGCCAGATAAGAAAAAGATGTCCTGGTTATTTGGAACTTGCTACATTATACAGGCCCTATGCTGATGAGGCTAAACATAGTGTAGTTAACCCCACCAGGGTTAAAGTCCTCTTACCAAAAGAGATGTTTTCTTCAGTCGGTTGCTTCAGCTTCTGTTTGAGGTTCTTTAAAAATATAAATGCAACTCCCAACTATTGTCACCATTTTTTTTAAACAGGACGTGTGTTAATGGCTCTCCAGTAACCAGTGCTCTGCAACTCCACCATGGGGACCGAATCCTCTGGGGAAACAACCACTTCTTTAGGTAACCGCTGTTCTTTCTATTTAATTTATATTTTAAGTCTTTAAAAAACCTCCCATCAATCGGTTTGGGCTATTTGTTAAAGTTACATAAAATATTTTTGAGTCATGGATGAATGCATTTAACTCACTTTCAGGATCAACCTGCCTAAGCGGCGCTCTCGGGCTGCTGATGATGAAGAGGGTGAAGGTGGCGTGATGAAGAACAGTGGTAGCAGTGAACAGCTGGATGCAGATGGTGATACAGCCAGTGAAGTGTCCAGTGAAGTCAGCTTCTCGTATGAGTTTGCCCAGACAGAGGTCATGATGAAAGCCCTGGGCAGCAATGGTAAGATGTATTAGGACACTATTATGGAAAACAGCATGTCTTTTTCACTTCCTGTCTGACTTCTCAACGTTGTGTCAATTCAGACCCCATGCAGGCAGTCCTCCAGTCTCTGGAGAGGCAGCACGAAGAGGAGAAGCGGTCTGCTTTGGAGCGACAGAGGCAGATGTACGAGCAGGAGCTCCAGCAGTTGCGTAAGAAGCTCAACCCAGAACGCCTGTCCACAGGTCAGTCTGGAGGGCCAACAATTGGGCAGCAAGGTCCAGGACAGCAATCTCACTATCGCAGCATGGAGAGGCTCAGTATAGGAGGGATGAGCCATTCAAGCAGTGCTCAGAGCAGACTGAGGCAGTGGAGTGAGGACAGGTGAGTTTCTTTGAATTTTAGGAATATGCATAATGTGCTGATTAATACCAACTTGGTTTTCCTAATCCATCCGTTCGCCTGTCTCCCTTCATGTTGTTTTCCACCTGTTGTCCTTCTGCAGGGAGGCTGTGTTGGTGAGGAGTCTTCGGAGGTTGAGGGAGCAGATAGTCAGGGCGAACCTCCTGGTACAAGAAGCCTGTTTCATTGCAGATGAGCTGGAACGTCACACAGAGTACCGAGTCACTCTGCAGATCCCATCAGACAACCTTAATGCAAACCGCAAGGTCGTAAACACAAACATGAAGACCTTACATGTGGGTGACCTGTCCTCTGGTGTTCCCAAAAGCTTATAAGTATGTCTGTGTGTAGAGGGATGCAGTGCTCAGTGAACCAGCGATCCAGGTTCGAAGACGGGGTCGGGGCAAACAGATCTGGAGTTTGGAGAAGATGGAGAACCGTCTGGTTGACATGAGAGAGCTGTACCAGGAATGGCAGGACTACCACTTAAATAATCCAGACGACCAGGTGAGTTAACAGCCATTTGCCACCATGATAGCTTCATTGTAAACTTATTGGGAATCTTATGAAGTCACACATAATAAGCACATCTCTAACATCTACCTATTAAAATTTTCCTTGTCCAGGCAATGTGTCCATATTTACGCCGAGCGGACCCGTTTTTTGATGAGCAAGAAAACCACAGTCTGATCGGCGTCGCCAACGTCTTCCTTTCCTGTCTTTTCTATGACGTCAAACTGCAGTACGCTGTTCCCATCATCAACCAGAAAGGAGAGGTAGAACACAATTTGTCACCAGTTTAATTCCTTAATTTCTTCTTATAGAAGTAGCCCTGACTTACAGAAACAGTCTCTAGACTTGGTATGGTATTACGCTTTTCACTGTGACTCAGGAAGAGTTTCACTGAGATCAGAATTTAAAAGTAAAAGTTTGCATGATATTCAGGGAATTGTGTTGGTAAAATGTTAAAAGATTGATAGCAAAAATTGACTCCAGGAAGCTGATGTAAACTTTCAGCTGATTTTCATGATTGCATTTGAAATCTGAGTGGTGAATGAGCAGCTATAGAATAGAACAGCCAGAGATACAGGAAGTCTTTGGGGACAAGGAACAAATTCTGGGAAAAATTGACATGCTTTTCTCATTTTCAAGTCTGTACTTTTATTCATGAAGTCTATTAAAACAGCTTTGCATCTTTCCCCGTTAAAAAAAAAGTATTTTTCTTATACTAAAGGCTAAAGGATGTTTTCTTGCTGTGTTTAGGTTGCAGGTCGCCTGCATGTGGAGGTGGTAAGAGTTGGAGGGGGCTTAGAGGATAACATGGCTGGAGGAGATGAGCCTGACAACAACCAGGACATTGAAGTTCAGGATCGCAAACTGGTCTGCATGGTAAGACTCATAGCTCATCAGAAAATTTAGTGCATTCAGACCATCTGAATCTTCCCAATACTTCCTGGACTATTAGGTATGTTTAGTTGGCATCTCATTTTTCCCGTTTGTCATCCACAGATTAAAATCCTGCAGGCTACTGGTCTTCCTCAGTACCTGTCCAACTTCGTCTTCTGTCAGTATTCTTTCTGGGACCAGCCTGAGCCTATCATCGTGGCTCCCGAAGTTGACACGTCATCCTCATCACCCAGCAACAAGGACCCACACTGCATGGTGGTGTTTGACAGCTGCAAGGTAAACATGGGAGGGAAGACGAGAATTTCAAGTCTTGCAACAAATCAAGAAGCTTTCCTGAGCGGTGTCTATTTTGATTTCTAGTTGTGTGAAAATGTGTTGTGGATTGGTCTGAATGGCACTTGTTTTTTGGGGGCTTATGTAGGAGCTGGCTGTGTCCGTAACTGAGGAATTTATCGAGCACCTTACAGAAGGGGCAGTCGCCATTGAGGTGTACGGACACAGACAGGCTGATGCTGGAAGAAACCCCGCACTGTGGGACCTCAGCATCATCCAAGCTAAGACACGCACATTACGAGACAGGTAGATATAACAGAAAGAGTACATATAGATTCTTGTTCTGCAAGGAGCACAGGTGTGCAAACAGTGTCTGATTTTGTAGATGGAGTGAGGTAACACGTAAGCTCGAGCTGTGGATTCAAATCCTGGAGATAAACGAGAATGGAGACTTTGTTCCAGTGGAAGTGGTACCTGCCAGAGATGTGCGGACCGGAGGAATCTTCCAGCTTCGGCAGGTGAGGATGACACATCACAACAAAAACAGTCAACCTGTTTGAATCAGAAAACTGGAAAAGCGGGCTTCTAAATATTCTAACTAGTGTCTTGTCTTCTTAATCCTCCTCAACCTTCTCCTCATGCTCCTTTAGGGTCAGTCGAGAAGAATCCAGGTGGACGTGCGCTCAGTTCAGGATTCTGGCACTATGCCCCTGATCGCAGAGATTGTGCTCGCTGTATCAGTGGGCTGTGTGGAGATCAGAAACACCACAGCAAACCAGGAAGCAGATGAGATGGACAGTTATCAGGTAGACCACTCTGTCTACAGTGTGATTTACACTTTCATTGAGTCATAAATTACCTTTGAAGTAGCTGACTTGAAGAAGAAGATGGAGTGATTAACTGAGTTGTTTGGTGGACAGGAAAGAGACCTGGAACGGTTACGGCGGCAGTGGTTAGGTGCTCTCACCAAGAGACAGGAATACCTTGATCAGCACCTACAGAGCCTGGTTAGCAAAGCAGGTAAAAATACGTAGATTAGTATGCAAAATATTGATGTGCACAGGTATTTAACAACTGTTTCTGATCCTAATTCACAGTTACAGCAATTTACACTTTGCAAGTGGAGTAAGGTGAATGAAATGTTTAATGCATGCATGTTTTGTACAGAAAAAACAGAAGATGACATGGAGAGAGAGGCGCAGCTCCTTGAATGGCGTTTGACTCTAACTGAGGAGAGAAATGCTGTAATGGTGCCCTCTGCTGGCAGCGGCATTCCTGGAGCACCTGCTGAATGGTACAGCCCATTAAATGATGTTCTTATTGAAAACAGCTGAAGCCCCTGTGAGCCTAAAGCTGCAGCTTCAGACTGCTTTAAACGCTCTGTATCAAACCGCTTTAAAATTTTAAACGGCTCTTTGTGATGTCAGTGAGCGCAGATATCCCTAATATGGTCATATAAGGCACACACTCTGGTTTAAACACAGAAGTCTCATCAAACCTTCTGTTTGCAGTTTGTAATAACTTGGCTTGAATGGAGCTAAAGTATCTTGTTTGAACTGAGGAGGTGCATGTAGGCCAATTGCAAAGGATTACTGTCTGAGAACAGAAATATCGAGCTGGAAATTAGCATTCATTATAACATTTTAAGACACAGAGGTTTAAGCAACATTTTTTTTTTTTTTTTTAAAAAGGGTTCCTCTGCCTGGCATGGAGACTCACATCCCCGTCCTCTTCCTCAATCTCAAACGTAAGTCAGTCATTTGCAAAATTGTGCAGAATCTCACAAAGTGTTTATCTTTTTATATAAGTTAATTTGAAATATCTTTGATTCCCCAGCTGATGACCTCAGCTCTCAAGACCAGTTTGAAGTTCCAGAGGCTGGAGGCTGGGATGCTATCTTGAATGGAGAGGATGAGGATGACTTTTTTGATCTACAGATTGTCAGACACTACGATGGAGAGGTGAGGATAAACCTGTAATTCTCATAAAGGAGGCCTTTTCATTAGAAACCCTTGTAGTAACTGAGCTGTTCACTCCACAGGTTAAAGCAGAGGCATCCTGGGACTCCACTGTCCATGAGTGTCCTCAGCTCAGTCGAGGGGGATCATATCATGAGCAGCGTGTCTATCTGACCATACGGGTGGTGGTCCAGCTCAGTCACCCTGCTGACATGCAGCTGGTGCTGAGAAAAAGGATCTGCGTCAATGTTAACCCGGGCCGCCAGGGATTTGCCCACAACTTTCTCAGAAGGATGTCAACCCGCAGCACCGTACCTGGCTGTGGGGTCACCTTTGAGGTGGTTTCCAACATACCTGGGGTAAGGCCAATGGGAAGAAGCATTGTTTTGCCAAGCATATTATTAAACATGTTGTTAATCTTTATGATGCTTTGTCTCCTTAGGATGCTCCTGGTTCAGAGGACAGGGAGATGCTGGCCCGACTCGCTGCAAGCGCACACAACAGCCAGTCAGGCGATGATGAAGCTGCCATTGAGAAATACCTCCGGAGTGTCCTGAGTCTGGAGAACATTCTGACACTGGATAGACTCAGACAGGTAGGTGGAGATAAATAATAGAGCTGTAGATTGAATTTAAACCCACATTATGAATAGGCAAGCATTCATCCAGTCACACAGCTTTTTTTTTTTTTTTTTTTAAATTGATGATCTTCTAATATTTTCTTCTAATATATACATTAAAATACTGTGTTTTAGGAAGTGGCCGTGAAGGAGCAGTTGACTAGCAGAGGGAAGAGTAACAGACGGAGCATAAGCTCTCCTTCTGTTAACAGGGTAAAGCATGAAATATAGTGGCAGACCATCATAGCACAGATGGCATTACATTTTATTGCAATAAGATGTGATGTTTCTCAATATATATATATTTTCTTGGCTGTCCCTTCTGTCAGCTGTCTGGAAGTAGACAAGACCTGTCCACAACCTGCCTGCTGGACGATAAGGTAATACCCACTGTTCAACAGCACAAAATCATGTGTTTCTGTTTGTGTAACTGCTGGAGTGTTGCCTGTGCAACGTTGGAAGCTCTCTTCATTAGCGTGCATAAAGAGAGCTAGGAGAGCTGTGTTATTATTGCATGAAATCAAAAACTTTACCTCTTTGTATTTAACACTGCATTCAGTTATTAAATAGACCCGATAATTATGTGGTCATTTAATTTACTTAGTTTAATTAATAAAAGAAGAACTTTTTTCTAGTTAAATGTATCTACTAGGGGTGCAACGATATTCGTATCGATATTGAACCGTTCGATACAGTGCTTTCGGTTCAGTACGCATATGTATCAAACAATACAAAATTTGTAATTTATTTTATCAACTTTCCTTCTGACAATGCTGTCTGTGTTGAGCACTCAGTGAATCTGCGTTTGACTACTCCGCCTAGGCTGCACTGTCGAGCGCAGATCCACTGAGCGTTCAACACAGACAGCATTGCCAGAAGGAAGAGCGCAGGGGAGACAGAAGTTAAGCTCTCCTTGCAACATGGCAAATTGAACCTCCCCCACCCTCATTCAGATCTTGCGTTTGGAATTATTTTGGTTTTCATGTGACGTATGACCCTGAAGGTAAGCGCGTCATGGACTAAAGTGAAACAGTATGTTGGATGTGCCACGCAATGCTCAATTACATGGGTGGGAACTAGTGTGTTAGCGCAGTTAGCTCGTTAACGTGTTGGCCGTCTAACCCCACGCACGGGCGATCAGGGGTAGCTCGTTAACGGAGATTTGCCGTGTTGTGGCCTTAACATCATTTCAACGAGATTAACGCTAACAGCACTAGTGGGAACACAACGAATATGACTGCGCATTTACGCCGACATCATCCTAGTGCAAAGACAAGTGGAAGCAGACAAAAACAACAAGCATGCATGCTACAAACTTTACCCGAGTCATTTAGACAGCCGTTAGCACATGATTCTCCTTATGGGGACCTGATATGTTTAATATTGTGGCGAGCTCAGACAAGGAGGAGACGGAGGTGTCGTTTGGTCTTGCTTCCCGTGAGCTAGCCAGGGAGCACAGCCGTTTATTGACATCTGCAGAAGAACACTGCCGCTAGCTAACTGCTCAGCGCGGCAACCGCACAGCAACAACAACAACAACACACAGGGCGCCCTCTGACCCCGGAAGGACACACCGTCGCAGCGAGAGGGCGTCACCCGTCACTATGGCAACATAAACAAAACATAACTGTACAAACAGAACCCCGACCAAGCCCTGACCCCTACATAGCCCCCACCTAAGGGGTCAGTCGTCCCCGACGACCCCATTACCCCACACAAAGTCCTGCAAATGTCCAAGTGCCTTCTTTTGGCGCACCAGCCGGTCACGACCGGCGGGGGAAAAGTCACTTGGGTCAGAACATGGGGTGCCACCATCATCCCACTTCTGACACCAATGTGGCGAGCTCAGACAAGGAGGAGACGGAGGTGTCGTTTGGTCTTGCTTCCCGTGAGCTAGCCAGGGAGCACAGCCGTTTATTGACATCTGCAGAAGAACACTGCCGCTAGCTAACTGCTCAGCGCCGCAACCGCACAGCAACAACTACAACACACAGGGCGCCCTCTGACCCCGGAAGGACACACCGTCGCAGCGAGAGGGCGTCACCCGTCACTATGGCAACATAAACAAAACATAACTGTACAAACAGAACAGCCCTGACCCGCTACAATATACTGCTGAGAATATAGCCCAGAAGAAGTGTATAGTATTGCTTTTATTTTGGAAAGAGCCATTTCTCTGTAATAAACTCTCTTTTCCAATGATGAGTGATTCCTCAATCAGATACAGGGCTTACAAAATCGGTAGCCCGACGTCCCGGGGCTAGCGATTTTTCCAGTCGGGCTACCAAAATCTATCTCTGCCCTGCCCGTCGGGCTATTGTAGGAAGAAAAATATATTGTAGCATCCCTGGCTGAATGATGGTCTCTTATACTGATGCTTCACAGTATCAGTATAAGTTTTTATTGAAACATTCAGTGAAGACACCGTAAGAGCTAGGAGCAAAACAAAACCAGCAATATTAATACCATAAGATCAAAGGAAACAAATTTCTCCTGCTCACATATAGCATATACATCAAATTTACATCACTCAATTCATTATATCACCTCACTAACTTACAACTACACATAAAGGTCAAGGTTAACAACATAAACTCTATTAAATGACATTTTGATTGCATGTAACTTATTCCGTTAAAGGAAACATTAACAAACCTTGTGCCACTGTCAGCCAGGTACTAATTGGCAAAGTAAACGTACATATTTTTCACTTTAAGGCACACTATTTTACCATATCCTAAAAGAAACGTTACTAACAGCCCTTTAACGGTTTTGTGCCAGTTTCCTGTTTCAAAATAAAAGCATTGATTTCAAAATAAAACCGAAGTGCCTTTCAACAAACGTAAAAATATTTACCAAATTTAAAGGTCATTTACATATATGTCAATGCTTTTCTCATTCTTTCGGAAATGTAGCTGGGTAATTATGTCATTGGCATCGGTGAGCCACTGTCAATATGTGACATATTGAAATCGCGTTTGAATTTGCGCTTGTTTTTTGCTTTCACTTTGCAATCGCGCGAACTGTGTATAGAGAGCGACAGTACTGATTGGTGAGTGATGATAATTTGCGCACCAATTCCTCTGACATTGTCTTATCAATCGTTAGCTTACTATGCAAACATGACAAGTGAAATCTCCCGCAGCTTAAACATGTGAGAGGTTGATCGTGCAGAGAATCGCTGACCTGTGTGTGTGTGTGTGTGTGTGTGCGTGTGTAAAAGCAGCAGGATATATATTTTAGTTCTGCTGAGCCAAATAAGACGGGTCAGGGTGAAGAAGTGACAGCCAAAGAAAAGTTTACCACAAAACGGAAAAGTTATGACAAATCAGACTATAAGGCAAAAAGAAAGTGCAGCTTTATGGTTTCATGGACAAAAGAATTTCTGTGGCTGCAATATGAGCTATATAACCGGGGCTGCACATAAGTGGTCCGCAGGTGCGCATTCGCTGTCAAAATAAAGAAAAAAAACGCGCACAAGATATGAAGTTGCAACACGTGTTTGCATACATAAGATTTTCTGGAGGAGGACAGACATTTGTTTAGAACTCTTAAAGATGTCGAAGAAGCTCCTTTAAGCAATTACTTTGGTCTTCCTCCACCTCCAAGTCCGAACCACAAAAGAAGCACGTATTCTCGGAAAAGTGTTTGCAGGAGGTGAGCTGGCTTCAAACAAATGATGAACGCACAGAGATGTGGTGCGGAATGTGCCGTGAAAATCTCACTCTAGCGGACAAAAACAGTGCTTTTTATATGGACGCAAACGCGCGTTGCAACTTCTTATCTGGTGCGCGTCTTTTATTTTGACAGCGAATGCGGACCACTTATGTGCACCCGTGTAAATAAATAACATAATGTTCTGCTGGGTGTGTTGTTGGTTTTCTCTCGATTTCTGAGTCGACAAGCGCCTTTGTTACTGGGACCAGTCATTTTAAGAAAGGCCCCCATTAGAACCCATGAGAAATGCAAGAAATGCATTATTGCTCAGTCTGCAATATCTTTCCCAGAACAAACACCAATTGCAAATAACATACTAAAATAAACCTGAAAAAATCTGTTTAGAACAGCGTACTATGTTGTAAGGAGTGAACTACCACTGGCAAAATTTAGCAGTCTTTGCAAACTTCAAAAAGTAAATGGCCTAGATCTTGGTTCCACTTGTCTCTTACCCGTGACTTCAGTGGAAATTTCAAATTCAGGATCTGACACAGACTGATTCATGTCCTACACAGTTCTTACAAGTTCATAGAAATTTCTGTTCAATTAGCACCAAGTATTTGAGTTGATGATTGTAATTTTTATACAATGTTGTAATTTGTTTTTCAACAGTTTTTTGATTTATGTTTTTTTGTTTCCTTTACAATATTATACTTTAATGTATAATATTGTAAAGGAAACAAAACATCAATCAAAAAATTGCTCTCTTTTTTTATTTGGGCTACCAAAAACTGAAGAGTCCCTGCCCGAAGGGCTACCAGGGATTTTGAAATTTTGAGAGCCCAGAGATATATTTATTTTTTAAATTACTTTTGTTTCAGCAACATTAAATTTAAAAAATGTACTTTTGAGTTAAAATATATATTTATAAGTTTAATAAATGACAAATTAAAAAGGCATGAACATTTTTTTGTATCGAAAAAATATCGAACCGTGACACCAAAGTATCGAACCGAACCGTGAATTTTGTGTATCGTTGCACCCCTAGTTATCTACGTAATACTAGTCAGATTAATCTCAGCACCAAACACTATAGAGTTCAGCACTGAACCAAAGTAACCAACCTTAATCATTTAAATAAGTTTATAATTGAAATAAGTTTATAATTTATTGACAGTGAGTTTTGAGAAAGTGACACAATTTTTCTTTTTCTTAGTCTGCTTATGCTTTATGCTTCAGCCAACATGCTTCAAAAGGCCCAACTTTAATGTCATATTGTAAGGTGCATTAGCACACTGGAACACAAACCATGTTGAAAGACCAAAAAACAATATTTCGAAAGGTTTAGGAACCCTGTTTGAAGTTTTTCAGTTTAAATCAACAGAAAGACCTGTTTGCTTTTACCCTATATTTGCATAAAAAATTTATGATTTGTTTACATATGGGTTACCATGTATATCTGAAAAAGGGGTATTTTCCTGTTGTTGTTTTTTTGGGTTTTTTTTCTTGTTTTTGCTGTTGTTGTTTTTTTTTTGTTTTTTTTTTTTGTTTTTTTAGTTAATATGCTTATTTATTATTTAAAAATAATGTGCATTAGCACAGGTAGTACATTGAAAGTAGAAACTAACCAACTTGCATCTTTTAGTTGACAAGAACAGCTATACATAAATTATACTTTGTGCTTGGAGCAGTAATTTGTGTGCTTTTACTTGTGGATGCTGTACGACTCAGATATTTCATCCTTTTAAATCCAACATTATCTCTGTCTGCTCCCTCAGGGTCGATGGGAGAGTCAGCAGGATATCTACATGCCCTCTCAGTTTCCTCGCACCCTGCCCCGCCCAGCCTCCTCCCCTTCCACCTACTCTACCTCCCCGTCTTCATCAACTACTCCCTTCGGCACTCCTCCTCCACAGAACCAGGAACCAGAGCAAGGTAAACCCCTCCTTCTTTTCCCATCTCCTTTCTCTCTTCAATAAAACACTTTGGGCTCTGCTCATTGCTCCATCTTACTCCCCCAGCCATTCTTTTCTCCTCCTTTTTCTTCTGCCTGGATTCATCCACTTGAGCTGCTCACAGATTTCACCTTACTTTCTCTTCCACCTTGTCCTCTTTTGTCTGACGTTCCAAAGATATTTAACCACACCATCTGATGTTTCATTGTTCACATTATTAAATGCTAGATCCTCCATGTCCAGTGTGTTATCACACTATCTACCTGCTCTCTTTGTATTCATTTCTAGTGTAAAGGTCTCCATTCTCTCCTCATCTCCTTGAACAGAGCTTTTTTTTTTTTTTTTTATGTCTGCTGTGATTAATCTGAATATTGTCTGTCAGTTAGTTGATTCATAGTGATTTCATGTTAATGTCAGTTTGAATCATTGTCACTGTGATGTCCTTCAGCGTAATTCTGTTTTGAAAATAAACAGAATTAATGATGTTTAAATAATTTCTCTTTCACAGTCCAGTAATTTAGAGTGTTTATGAAATCATATCCTAATGGCTGAAATCATCTTTGTGTTAGTTTTTTTGTTTAGTTTTTTTTTTTTTTTTTTTTTGCCAGCTTCCTCTGTTAGTCTATCCCAGTATTGGGGTTTTTGCCATTTTCTGGACTCACTTTCAACTTCCAATCTTAATCTTTCATGCCTCCTCTACCTCCCGGACCTCCTCTTGTTTCCTTGCTTCCTTCCCTCTCTTCTGCCTCCTCCCTTCTCGCCTCGTCTTCCTCCTTCTCGCCTTCTTCCCTTCTTCCCCCCCCTCCAGGTCGTTCAGGACTTGCTGCCTCTTATCTTTCAGTTAAGGCGCTGGTTCCCCAGATGCCCAAACTGCTCAAGTCTCTGTTTCCAGTGCGAGATGAGAAGAAGGAGCTGAGACCTTCGCCGCAAAACCAGCAGGTCAGCAGATGGTCCAGTGCAATTCCCTGGAAGCCTTGTATTGAGTTTGTTACATACCTGCAATAGATATAATATCACTTTTTTATTTTTCAACTTTTATTTTTAAATATTTGAACCATTATTCTAGGATCCTTACCTTACAATATAAAGCGCCTTGAGGTGACTGTTGTTATTTGGCAATTTCAATAAAACTGAAATGACCTGAACTAAATTGTAGACGGGTTAATCAGAATTGATTTCTACTCTTTCTGCCCATTGAAATAGTTTATTGATTGCAGGTGACATTTTTCACTCCATGTTATGAGTAGCTGTAGCTGTAGCTGCACTCATGACCAGAGGTTTTCGCAGGCACAAGTTTGTTTGTTTTTTGTTGTTGTTGTTTTTTTTATTCTTTCTTCAGGGTTTCATGGTTTCAGTAAAATATTGATGAATTATAATTGACAAATTAATGACTAAAAGAAAGTGTGCATTGTGCTGTTCTGTGTGGCATGCTGGCTATCAACTTATTGGTCAGATTTAGACTACTGGTGATCGATTCCTGCCATATCAGTGGTCCTAGCTGATCAGTTTGAGGATTTCTACTTACCCCCCACTTTTTAGAACTTCAAGTTATGAAAAGGAAGGCTCGAAAATGTAAATACTGACTCTTCATGTGCCAGTAGAAGTCGTTGTTTTTCACTATATCATAGAAACATCCATCCATTTTCTTCCACTTATTGGCTGCTTTCCAAGTCCCACAGTCTAACCAAGCCTGATAGGACTGCTCCTTCAGGCTGGGAGTTGAAGATTTCGTGGACGGTAGCCTCTGTCATACATTCCCAGTGCAACCTCACAGGTCCAACTCGCCACCAGCTGGTGATCAGTTGACAGCTCAGCACCTCTCTTCACCCGAGTGTCCAGAATGTATGGCTGGAGGAGCTAACCCCATTATGACACAATTACAAAATTGATCATCGAGCTGCCTGGGATGTCCTGGTGCCCTTATGGACACCCTTATGTTCAAACATGGTTTTCTGTGGACAAACTGTGGTTTGTACAGAAGTCCAGTAGTAGAACACCACTCAGGTGTGGCAGGCCAGTCACACCCCTCCAGGTCTCACTGACAGAATCCCCAGGTGGAGCACTGCCAAAGATAACTCCAGAGCTGTGTGTTGAGTTGAGCCTCACTATCTCTATCCAGTACTTCTCAACCTTACACATTAGCTCAGGCTCCTTCCCCACTGCTAGCCTTGGTAGCCAGGAATCGGCCCAGCACACACTGCATCCAGCCCTTCCTGTGGGTGGTGGACTTACGAAAGGGTGGGCCCATGGACTAAGGCCAGGCCACCAGGTGCTCGCCCTCTGGCACACTTCCGGGGCAGGAAAATGAAGGAACAAAGTGTATGAAATACACATTTTAGCAGTCTGAAAACTTTTGGCCATGACTGTAGTAAACGATCCTAATAATCATAATGTTGCATATGCAGCATGACATGATGTTAAATACATAGCATTGATTCAGTGCCATTAGCCTGCCACAGCCTGTTTATTTGCATTTCTTTTTTCTCTGTTGTGTCCTTGTCACTCAGCAGCACGTGCCTCGTATAGTGACCTCATCAGGAGGGGACGACAACAAAGGCAAGACCGAGACGGTGAGATTAAATCTCGTCTTATCCTTTACATGCTGTTTGGTTTATCGGTAACTTAATTTTAATCAGGTTTTTTAAGATTTTGTTTGAGATCAAAATAACATGAATACTTTTGATTAGTAATTTTTATTTGTAGTTTAATCCACTTGGTTCTTTGAGGAAAAACGGCATTAGGTAACCACAGTCTCTGTTTGTTTTCAGTTTGCAGCATTAGAGGATGATTTCACTTTTTTTCCCAAGTGTATTGCAAAAAACAAAAGTTGCCTCCATTAATCCCTGCTGTCCAATTTATCAACTAACAAGGGTCATTGCAACAGTCTGATAATGCACTTTTATAAATTCAGGGATACTAAAAGCAACTGAAGATCTAGTACCCAAATCACGCAGTCCCATAATACAGTTCTGTAGTTCTGTTTATTCTCTTCTTTCTCTGTAAGATGCATCCTTACTAGATTCCAATTCCACATCGGTTCTTAATGTGGTCCCATTGTAAGTTTTAATGAATTGCTCTTTATGTGCAGTTTAAGACCTTTTCAGCGATTCACTCATTAGCGTAATTGCATTGTGCTTGATTTATAGAACTGCACTAAATCTGTGCCGTAGCTCACCCTGTACACAGTAACGTATGCTTTAGCCTGATATGCACCTTGGGGCTCTATAGGGAGTCAACGCAGTCAAAAGATGAGATTCGCAGACCCTAGACTTCTTCCTGTCAAGTTTTATTTTGAAGGTTGATTACTGTTGTTGATTACTCTTTTGTTTTGCCTTGTCTGCATGCTCTTATCTGTCCCCCCGGTTTCCTGTAGACTGCTATTCTACGGCCCCCAGCCAAAGACAGACGGGCAGAGCTCCCAGAAGTCTCTCCTCTTCCTGTGCATGACCCGCATGACACCACCCCTCTCAGCCCCCTCAGCCAGTCGTCAAGCGGCTACTTCTCTGCTAGTGTTTCTACAGCTACCCTGTGTGACGTTCTCCAACCCTCCTCCTCATCCTCCTCCCTCCTGGCTGTCGAGACCACGTTACCCACAAACCCCCAGCAGCAGGGCGCTGACAGGAACGATATTGTGACCTCTCCTTCTCAGTTTGGTGCCAAGGTGTCAGTCGTCGCTTCGCCTGCTTCTCACAACTCAGCCAATCATAATAGCATCACGTCCGACGTCTCCTCCGAACAGAAGCTGATAAACTCCGGAGGAAATGAAGGCTTTGAAAGACTAGAGATCTTTGTGGATGATGATGAGCGAGGTGGTGAAGACGTGCTGCCTGATTGGCTGACAGAAGGAGCATATGTTACAGTAGGGAACAATAAGGCGGGGACGGTGCGCTACATTGGGGTGACACAGTTTGCTGAAGGAGTTTGGGTGGGGGTGGAGCTGGACACTCCTGTAGGTATGTATCCAGTTAAAAGGATCAGCGCAGTCCACCATAGTCCTAAATGTCTGTCGATTGATGGAGATGACCTTATGTTTGCAGGTAAGAACGACGGCTCCGTCGGAGGTCAGCGGTATTTCCACTGTAAGCCGGGTTACGGGGTGCTGGTCCGCCCAAACCGGCTGTCCTCCCGCGAGCGGACCAATCGGCAGACAGGGGAGTTTACCCCTTCTGCCCACGTCCCCATCCTGCGAGGAGAGGCCATTGTTGCACGCCGAGGGGAGAATCGCAAATCCTGGAGCAGCTGAGACATGAAAACTAGGAGCCCACAATCGTCGTCCTCCTCCTCTCAGCTATGCAACAGGCTCATACGCTACAACTGACCTACTGCCTAACCTCCTACAGTTAGATTCTACACTCACTGCATCCATTCATAGAGTCTGGATGGATATAGAATAAACACGGTAAAGAGAACTTTCAAGAACAATTCAAGTAAGATAATGAAAGACTATGCAGGATATTTGGAAGTACATGGGAGGACCAGTTGTCATGCGGGAAGATGATTAGCAGTCAGTGGGAAGACTGCTGAGACTGAATGAAAAGCAGAACTATTTGGACCAGGAGTGAGGACTGAACCCCGCAGGCTGGATGATGCTTTCTTAGCTGATATACAGGGATGCAAACATGTGGCTTTTTTGTGGTCACACTGGGGTAATTTGGTTGGGAGCAAGGTATTTTTACAGTGGGATGGAAGACTTTCAAAGGACGAGGCTAATGGATTTACTGGCCCCATCTTATTTTATTTTTTTTGTTGTCGTTCATCTTTCACGATTAATTGTCAGCCTATAATAGTTGTTAAAAGAAGTCAAATGATCCTATTTGACCATAAAGATTTTATAAAGCTGACTATTAGGCAGGGAAGATTGGCGTCACTTTTCTTTGACATTTTATTTATTTATCTCAGTTCCTGAGTACCACAAACCTCAAATCATATTGTGGCAGTAGATATTTGCTGCGTTTTCACACTTGACATGTTTGTATCCCTGCATATGATGCCTCTACTTGATAGTCCAGAATTTAACGCTACGGTTGCCACCTTCCTGAACTCTCCAGGTCCAATTTGCAGACTGACACTTTGACTCTCCCTCTCGGACTCCTTTTTTTCCCATTTTCTTTTGAAGATTGATCCTCCCAGAATGTGCCTTCACCATGGCTTGGTTTGCATTTGTCTGTATATTTAACTCCTTGTAGCCGTGTTTGTGTTGAAGAGAATGCCTTGTGCTAAGTGTGAGGTGATCTCAGGGACTGCAGAGGGGAAAGCACAGTGTGCGTGTGTGTGTAAATGTTGTACAGTGTTGCTCTGTGTGTACGTTAATGTTGTAGTCGTGATGGTGTTAAAGATTAGCTTCGTACAGCAGGAATAGTCGTGACAAAGCCACTATGAAACTGGGAGGCTTTAAAAGTTGATTTTTGCACTGGAGACGTTGGATAAGGAGCTTCTGTACGTGAACAGAACATGTCTGTGGTTATGATGCAGCGACCAGATAAGGTAACGAGAACAGGTTGGCTTTCTTTGGTGTCGTCTTTGTTTTGTTTGTTTTATTCTTTTGTTTGTTTGGATTTTTAATCCCAGTCAGGATATTCCCATGTCCCTGAAAGTGACTGATGATATCCGGACACCAGGAGGCGCTGTTTGGGCAGCACCTTAGTGCTGTGGAGGTGGAAATGGGCAGAGTATGTGCTGAGGAAAAGAAAGTGACTTAAGCTTGAGAGAAGGGTGAATTTGCTTCTATGCATTTGATCTTTTTAAAAGTAAGTTTTTAGTCCTTGTTTCTTTATACTGACACAAATGGGAGAACGAGCTATGAGTACATTTTGGGAAAGTGTTAAACCCAGAGGCAGTCCTGACTGATCTGTGGAAGAAAATTTAAAAGATATCGTAGACATGTGGATTATTACTTTTTTTAAATTAGGTTTTATGAAACATTCCAGAGGGATGATGACATTTTTACACTGAATTTTATTCTTGTGATTTAATGTGATTTAAATTGTTTCAGTGCACCAAAGCACTATTAGGAGTGAAGATGGTATATGTGTTTGCAGTGCTTTTACAAGTTAAAGGACATCTATTATGCTTTTACTCATTTCCTGTACTGTATGTACTTTTACAGTGGTGAACGATCATATCTAAAATAAATGTTTGCACAAGTAATCCCTATAAGCCAAAATCTAAGGCTTTAAGCTTCTCAAAATGCTCTGTTTCAGACAGTTTTTATATTCTTGGCTCTATATGACCTAATCATCTCAGGTTAATCTCAGGAGCCAATCAGGAAAGGCATCCTGAAGCGAGGGGAATGGAGCTAAAATAGCTTATTTCATTCTATGAATTGAGGGGCTCCACTGAGTCCAACTATAATATAAATATGGGTTATTTTGAGTAAGTTGTCATTTAATCTGTTACATGATGGAAGTCCAAGGAGAGAGGCAAAAATTTGAAACATGTTAAATCTGTTTAAAGAGTTAAAGTGTCAGCCTTTCTTTTTAATTGTGACTCTCCCCCGAGTTTATGCAGCTTTCACAAGAGGCCTGACAAAAGGATGATATTCCAACATAAGTGATACAAAGCAAACTGTATTCAGTCACATGGGAAAGAATGAAAATCCTGGAAATGAGCATAATAGGTCTTCTTTAAAGGGCCAATCCAGTTCAGTTCACATTGAAAATTTTACTGCCTGTGAAAACGTCCTGTAGCTCTGAGGAGGAGCTCTGTACACCTGAGCAAATGACACTTTTCTATAAATTTATACCATGAAGCCACAGATGCATTAATCTCGTGGTGAGACTCTAATAAAAGCTGCTACTGAGTTGCATAATGGGAGATGTTTTTTGGAGGGTTCTGGAGTTTTGTTGGATTTTCCTTTTTAAATTCGGCGGTCCTTTTTGAAAAGGCAACACTAAATCTCTGGAGTAATGTCGAGACTGAGGTGAGGAAGTGTTCGGTTTGTCTCAGAGAGGGAGGATGAAGCACGGCCAGATGGCTTTAAAGGTGGAAAATAATTAATTTTGAACGTTCTTGGGGTATTTTAGCTCTATGGTTCCTTTAAAAGAGCCTCCCAATGAACTGAATAAGTTTTATTGAAGGATGAGGCAGGTTTTTGGTGTCTGTAATGGTTTTCAGGTTCCTGATGTTGATGATGGAACGGTTATCTGGATTACTGTGTGCTTATACTGTAAACACACTATGTCTGAACACTATCGTCTTTATGGATCCATCAGTGAAGTTACTATTTATGCTTAAATGCTTGTGTGCACGCAGTGATCGCACACAAGCTGGTAAAGCCTTTTTATTTGAATAAATAAATGTTGCACAAATGATTTAATTAAAATCGCTGCTATTAGCGTTGTAAATTTACCTGTAAATGAATCAGTTGATTACTCGTGTCTCATACTGTATGATAGATTGGATCTCAGTAGTAGTGTTTAATTCCCGAATTGACAAACAAAACTAAAGTCCGTGCTCCTGATTCAGTGGCCCATATATTTTTATGACTTAGTAAAATTCTTCTGAATGAGGCACTTTGTCGTATGAGCCTTGAAGAAGCGATGGGCAGGATATTTTCTGGATGAAGAATCACTTCTGTACAGGAAACTGATTGAAATATAAGATGAGGCTCCACAGTCTATTTTATTATCTGTGTATTTATTGTCTGGCCATAAAGTCCAGACCTCTGGAGTCCTCTTATTGGCTAGTTTCTGCCTGTTGTGTCATTAGTTAGCAGGTTGTGAAGTGCTCTGTCGGTTAGTTTTCAATAATGTGGTCTGTAACGGTTCGGTGGTAATAAAGGAAGTGTTCCTGTGTGCGTTTGTGTGTGTGGGTGAGTGTCGAGTGCACCTGTCTCTGATTCAGTTGTGTCTTTGAGTCGTTGCCAAGATGGGAAAATAACCGTCAGCGGCCGTTTCACGTACATTTCCTGGGACTTCAGCATAGAGCGGCAAGCCTTCGCCCTCGCTGCTCTACTGGCAAAAAATACTAATTCCCGTCCTGGTGTCTGCTCTGCTTTGTGTGTTTGAGATCACTTCAGGCTTCTGGATGTTCTTTTATGTTGTTGTGCCTCAGAAACCATGTGACCATGTATCTTTCACACACTTTTTTCATATCAACGCTTCAATTCATTTGCACAAACGCCTCCAGATGGAATTGAAGACTTAATTTCTGGAATTATTGTACATGTAAGAAGAAAAATACAAACTGTTTTTTTGTTTGTTTGTTTTTTAAAGATGAAGTGGGTTTTTTCTTGTTTCAGATTACCTGTTTTTCTTCTCCTTCTCCTAGTATGATTATTTAAGATTACTCACTGTTTTCCTCCCAGAAGTTAAACTGTAAAATGTAGAGCTAAGCTCCAATGTAGATGGACTTCTCTTCCAGCACAATCTCCTGTTTAGCTCCCCATAGCAGTGGATCAAGTGTGATGAGGGCATAAAGCAGATAAGAATATAGCTCTGTAGACTGCAGGATGCTCAAGATCCACACGTCAACAAGGGTCGATTTATTTTTCTTTTTTTTTAAAGAAGAACTGAACAAAAGGAAGTGTAGCGTTAGTAATTGCTGTTTGGATGAGTTTAATATTCTAGCTTCAATTCAATAGGCTCCATCTCTGCTGCAGTAGTTATAAAGATTAGAGGTAGAGATTGTTTCCATGACACTACCATCAGGACCACATTTAATTCTACTTGTATTCCTGTGATATGGATCCAAGCGTATGTCGGTCTGGACGAATCTTTTGTCCCTCGCAGTTTCTTTTTTTTAAGGTTTTTTGCTTTTATTTTGCTCATTTTCAATCCCATGTCTTTGCATCGTCTGTCGTACTGCCTGCAGCTGCATGCTGAGTATAGGATCACTGGTTTTGAGCAAACCCCCGCCTGCCTTAATGTGGCCTTCAACCTGGAGCCAGACTAGTTTCAGCAGCAACAATTTCAGCTCTGCTCTGTACTAAACTCAGCAGTATTCAAAAGGGTCATTCCAAAACCACAGAAAGCCAGTCTGGTTAAATTTTTAATGGTTTGGTCCACAGGAGCTGTCAGGTTTATTACTCTCTTCCAGTTAAAGGAAGGCTAATGTGTCGCCCCCTAGTGGGTACCATGCCTGACTTCCTCACAGGGAATTTTCTATATAGCTAGACAGTGAAATCTAACCTACCACTGCCCTGCAGCAGCAACCTAACAGCTACTTGGGATGAAATCTTATCTCCGAAATTGTATTTTCTTGGATTTGTGTTGGACAAAAGCATATTTTCCTGCCTGGGTAGTTAGTTTTCACCTTGAAACTACCTCTGGCCTTGCTTATGCCACCTCCTGCTCCGAGGCCCTTTTATAGTTTTTTTTTTTTACAGCCTTTCACTGCTGGCAGCAAGTTCCTGTTTTCTGTGCTAGTATAAACTGCACAAATGAGCAATATGAGGGCATCGGGTGATGCATTGCCGCCTTGTTGCATGTGCATCATTTAAGATACAATGTCTGCTGGTGTATTTTAAAGGCTGTTATCAATATTCCTCTGAGGTACCAGCTGCCATATTTTTACCGAGCTGAGCGATTGGTGCTTGCCGAGTCAGAGAGTTTACTCCTCTTGTTACTCCTGCAAAAAACGACAACAAAAAAATATTTTCAGTCGTGTATCTTTTAACCCATTCAGCTGAAAATATTTAAATATTCAAGTGTTTGTTTATTGAGCTTCAGCCTGGTCAGCAGTATTAATAAAGCCCATCTATCATCTTAACTAATCATTATCAGTCACTGCTACTATTGATCCCTTAGGGCACGTTTGTCCTGATGTGTCATTTGTATGTGTGAGTGCACCATCCAAGTGCTTGTTCGATGTATGTATGTGTGTGTATATATATGCTCATATTAAGAATTATAAAAGAAAAAATCTGAGCACAAGTTTGGGTTTTGATTAATTTAATTGTTTTATGTAATTATATGCTGCAATCCAAAGAATAAACATGTATTATAATAAGTTTTTTCTTTTTCTTTTTTTAAAACCATCTGAAGGGTAATCTGATAAGATTAAATAAAATTTAAAAAAAGAGGAATATTAACAGAGTATTTGTTTGTGCCTAGAAGATCTGATGCTTGAAGTTTTTAGAAATAACTGCATTTTGTTTGTTTCATTTGTTATCTCAAAACACAGCTGGCACCACTGGAACTTTTTTCCATTTTCTGGAACTTTACCTGTAATTTTACAGATTTCCTGTTGTGTTTCTTTCATGTGGAGAAACGGGTGTAATGTTGAAACAGCACTTATATAGTATACATAAATTCTTAATACTGGAAGACACCACAACTTTTTTGGGGGGTTTATTATGGACTTGTTTTACTGGTCAGCCCATTTAAGTTCAAATAAGGTCAAATGAATTGAAGTGAGTCAGTCTTGCTGCCAAGTTTTCATTAGACTGTGTAATTTGCTCAGATTATAGCACAGAATTAATCGTGCGTCCTCCGACGAACACTCCTCTGATTTAAAAATGTCACAGCTGAAAACTCAAATATACAAGTTAAGGCGGGATTGTTTACACCACTCAAGGCCAAGACAAAAAGTTATTAGGTACTTTAAAATCACTTTAATTCCAGTCAGATTCATTACAAAACTCATTTAAAGGATACCTCAGCCTTCAACTTGGTGTATTAATTGATGTGGCTCAAACTGCTTTAACTACAACTAAGTCGAGTTTAAAACAGATTTATTTCTTCATGTAGAAAATATCTATTTTCTTAAGACTTCAGAGCTTCTGCTTTTTCCAAATTGGTAACTGAGCCACATTAACAGGAAATACAGAAGCTTAAACTGGAATTATTTTGTTAATACTGTGGAACATATATTCCTTTAACCCAATACACGTCTCTGCATTTAATATCTGGCTTTCTTCCTCTTCATGGCTTTTGTCTCGTCTCCTTCATCAATCCAACCAGTAGCTGCAGATGGCTGCTCCATCCTGAGCCTAGAGGTTTCTTCCTGTTAAAAGAGTGTTTGTCTTTCCCACTGTCACCAAATCTCTTGCTCATATGGGGTGTGATTGTTAGGGTTTCTCAGTATTTTAGGGTTTTACCTTAACCTCCTAGGACCTGGTGTCCACATATGTGGACATCACATTTTGGGTTATTTACTCAAGTTTGCTCTACAAGGGCCTGATATCCACTTACGAGGACATTATACTGCTACTGTTCTACCAAAATTTTAAACTAATATCCTCATATGTGGCCCTGATTTTTCATAAAAACAAAAATAAGGTAAAAAAAAAAATCTGGTAATTCTTTGTTTTTACATTCATCGGGCCCCAATCAGCCCAAATATCAAAGAGAAATTAAAAATGCATGCCGTGGAAGAGTTTGGGTCTTAGGAGGTTAAAGTACAACATGCTTTGAGACCATTGCTGTTGTGATTTGGAGCTATAAAGAAATTCAACTGAACTCCGAATTATTTATTTATTATTAAAGCAGTAAGACTACAGAACTGAGCAGTTTGCATATTTCGTGTCACTGGGCAGGGCTCAAGTGGGAAAACACATACTTCAAGAGTAAAATGCTTAAATCATAATGGTATGAGTGTTTCACGCTAGTTTCATTGAACTGGGAAAAGGGAAAAAGCTTATGGACAAACAAGTTTTCCTATTTTCTGGTTTCTTTTCTTGTTGTCCAGCCCACTGCACATACTCATTAGTTTTCTCCCATGGTTGCAGGCACAGATCACACTGTACGCATAATGCAATTGCGCAAAGCTGTTTTACAGATCTTTTATATATTTCTTTTTCCCCAGTTCCAGTACCACAAATGACTACTTTGGAAATTAGGCAGAAATCTAATCACAACCTCTTGGCCCTCAGGAAGCAGATGACCTTATTTGGATGTCAAATTCTTTTACTTGTGCTGGTTTTATTTTCAGACTGTATAGTGACAAGAGCAGGCACTCAGGTCAAACCTGATGACTTGAACGCATTTATATCTTAGTTTGCTCACTAGTTACCGGAGATTTCATCCAAAGTCTCAAATGCCTTAAATATTCTGTAGTGAGATGTGCAGGTAAAGAAAGCACAGCAGCACACTGATGGAGTCTGATCAGTTTTTATTCCCTTGTAAATAGAATATCAATAAAAACACACCTTAAATATAACATAAGGTTTATCCAACAGATGAAAAAGTAACAAAAGGCCTATGTAGAGTTTCTACATAGCGATTACAGAACAGTCTACTGTCCAAAAAAGGCACTAAATCCTGAAATAGAAAAGAAGCAAATAAACAAAGAAAAATCAATTTAAACTGATACAACAAAGATCCTGCTGAGGTTTGATATTTTTCATTTTACAGAGATTTATTGAAGAGCTTATTGCCACAGTGAAATGGCAACCACTGCTTGTTTTCCTCCTGGCTGATTACATGAGAACATCAACACCGGAGCGTCTCCATTTCACGTTGACCACATGGATGATAGATGTGTTTTTCACCTTAATTTAAAAAAAAAAAAAACAACCCAAAAAACAGATTTTTTCTTTTTTTTTTAACTCTTTAAACGTGAAACTGCATATCACAACACTGAGCAATGAAGGAGGAATGAAAGCACCTCACATGAGAGGCATCAGTCTCAACCTTAACATGCACCCTGATTTTGTTAAAGGAAGCATCGCACATCCAAACTTTCCTGTTGAATAAAGTATTTGCTGTACTATGTGGACCACCGGCCAAAGTGACGGCGGGATATGGCACAGGTAAAGACGAGTCAAGGTGTAGTCAGTGCCAAACATATGCACAGGTAGATGTTCCAAAAAACAAACAAAGAAAAACAGTTCAACAAGGCAACAGAGGACTGAAGGCAGATGGAAACACGCAGCACGAGCAAAGGCTTTTCTGTTTCTGTCCTACTGCTTTTTATTTTATGAGAACTTTAACTGTATTAGGCAGTTTCTGGCACAAAAAGAGTCCATTTAGATCAAAACAGACAAAAGCACAGTAAACACCAGAAAAGACTGAGGTTTCTGTTATTAGAAGCAAATATGGGTTCTTTATGTAAGAAGGTTTAGCTTATTTCTTAACGTTTAAATCAGTGTTTACTCTCACTTTTGTAAGGTCTCCTGGTGGTGCTTAACAAATTATTGACACAGATCCACCTCAGATTTATCTATCCAATCGTTTTAATAGACCGCGATGGGTAATCAAACTAAGACTGTGACCTTGCCTTTATTTTTCATTTGCAGTTTTCTTTCCCTTTTTCTTATGTACAAAATAGCTAAAATGACACAAACTCACACTAACTGGCTGCTTCAGACCTCCAAAATGCAATGTCATCAGAAGACCATGAAGGCAAAAAAGAATAATCTCAAAATAGCACAATGGCCTAAATGAATCCATAGATTCATTTCAGAAAGGCTTCTGCTTAGCAGATTAAAAAGAAAAAAACTAAATAAAAAACGATCTGTAACCCTTTGATGGGTTTGTAAATTTTGGTGTAAATCATTAAATGACAGAAAGCTACATAACTGACTAATAATGTCTCAAATGCTTAAAGCAAAGACACCCAGGACAGCTCTGCTGCCGCACAATTAAAGAAATCCTCCACCATGCAACAAAGTTTCTCAGACATTTAGCCCGAAACACTGAAATCCACCAGAATGACAGAGAGACTATTTCGTATTTTATGGACCCTGGTGGACGTTGGAGCTCATAAATGAGTAAATTCCCTTTAAACGTGATATTTACTGGCTCTAGTTTGAGGAGAAATTTCCCTTTTGAAAAGCCGCTGACACTTCTGTTGTCAGCCAGCGTGAATCATCTTTACGGCCTTGTCACAGTTTGATCCAGACGGGACTGACACAAATCAGCTCGACAGTTAGTTTGAAGCTTTGATTCACATTGAAGCAGCTGTGAACAAACCTGCGGGGAGTAGCTTATAGCTGAATGGGAGGGAGCGAGGTATATATGTTGAGTTTTTAAACTCTGAACTAGTAGCTTAGCCTGTAAAGCACCTGGTGACGATGAACCGGTTTGAATGAAGCCGCTTTAGTGTAACAGAACATCATGTTATTAACTCGCCTGCATTAGTACGGTTAAAAATGTACAGCCATTGTAGAAGTCTTCTTCATGCACTGATCCTCTGTTAGTGCGCTGAGAAAAATGAGGCACTTAAGCATGAAGCTGAGGTGTGCTGCACCTTCATAAGCATTTAGGTTTCTATCAAGTGTTACACTGCACTGTAGTATTATTAATGTTTTAGCCTTTGAGAAGGTTTTAGTGTCAGCTGTAAAAGGTAAGCAAATGTAAGAGCTGGACTGATAGTGTTGAATGATAGTGTCAGCAGTGATCCCCCACTGAGCTGCACTCACTTTTTTTTATTTTGTTTTAAAGGTTAGTAAGTGTCTGTCTGTGTGCGTGTTGCTCATACTGGAGACTGCAGTCATCCTTACTTTTTTTTAGCGTGTTTTAACCCATTGTTTTGCTTTTCTCGCCTACAAACTTGAGCTCATTTTCAGCCAAAGCCAGAGTCAAAATTTTGTCAAAATCTTCAGTTAAAATCCTGGATCCTTCAGACATACTTGTGACCGTATATCTTTCAATTATCTTAATGTTCATCAGCGGAACATTAAGCAGCTGAGGAGCCATGTCTCCTCCTTGACTCTGGTGGAACAGGACGTACGTACAAAGCTTGGATCACTATGACATTTCTGTTAGTGTAGTTGAAACGCTCCGAGCACGGTGCTTAGTGTGCAGAACATTTTGGGAGTGCATGACTAGGACGGCGTTTAAACCAAAAGCCCCAGAGCCCTTACTCACTTTTGACCGGTGGATGATTTTGTATTCACTACAAAACTGATCTGGAAATTATTTTAGGGTTCTGGAGCTTTAACAATATGAACCACGAGCAGTTTAGTAAAGACGGCATCGCTGTGACGTCACCCACATCTGGACTTCTTCGCCATTATTGTCTTGGGTGTTTTGAACCCACATGTGAAGACCAAGGAGTGTATCTGACTTAGACAGTTAAATTATGGCTTATTAGACGCTTCCATGCCTTCAGCTTTTAAAAATACTTCTACAATGGCTGTACTAACCTTAAATATCCTCAATTTTACCTCAAATATTTACTTGGTTTTTTAATTATTAAAGGAGATTTCTTCTTATGGTGATTTCAAAAGAAATAACCTCCTCTGGCCTGTCAGTCAGTCTTAGTGACTAGTGAAATATATCAACAAGGACTCAAAGCACCATAAACAAATTAAGTGTCATTCAAAATGAAAATACAGCTTAAAAGTGACAGTGTGTGTTTTGAACACATGGCATATCGAGCACAAACACAGATATACCTGAAAAAGAATATAAAAATGATGCATTTGCTTGAAATAGTTTTTAACACATCTGATGCGTCTTTGATTAGCATATCTCAAACACACAGTTTCATCCATGATTATCATACACTCAGAAAATACACAAAATTTTAAAACTTAATACTTTGGCTAATGTTTCACTCGTCTTTCACCAACATGATAAGACTCATACTGATAGTTTCTCTCATTTGAAGCTAATATGTCTATATAGTGTACAAAGAAATGGATTTGGATAGATATACTGTATTTAAGTATAGTCTGTGTGTCTACGCACACACACACATATTAGAAAGATGGGTAACAAATTAAAGGAAAAACCCAATGTCGTGTCAAGGTGTTGGCCCTTCATGCACTGGAAATTCAGTGATTCTCCAAATTTCTAAAACTCTACTACAGGGATGAACAGCATTCCTCCAAAACATATTCCCTCATTTGGTGTTTTCAGAGTCCTCTCTAACTAGCCCACATTCTCCCATAGGTGCCCAAGTGAGTGTAATTCTGGTGACAGTCTGGTGACTTCACAGCTTACAAGAGTCTGCTTTCTGTTTTCAAAAGTTGTTTTCTTGGCTCATTTTTTTCTGTTCATCGGCTCACACAAAATAAGCACAACCCAACACTGCCAAACTGGTGAACGTTAAATAGACCTGTATTCATATAGTGCTTGCATACTATGGGCCTTTAAGAATATGGTGCAAACACTCGCGCTCTGATAGATACATCGGGGGCAATGATATTAGCCACTTACCGATCTATTGCATCAGCACTTACAACAGCAAACACGTTTCAAATGTCTACGTTTGGTACAATGCAAACACAAAAACCAGAGTGTAAACAAGTAAATAAATAGCTACACAACAAATGTTAGAGAAAGAAAAAACATATGGGCCAATATAGTCGGAATATCAGGTTTTTTACATTACTAACTATCATATCAGCACCCGTATTGAACATCTCAAATGTGTTAATATGGGGTTCAGCATCTTGCCCAAGGACAATTCAACGTGCAAACTGAACCACTAATCTTCCAATCAGTTTATGAATGGCTCTCTCAGCCACAGCTGCTTTCCAAGCACCAAATGTTTACCAATCAATGGCCTCCAGCCAGTGACATTAACACCAAACATACTTGCTTTTTCACCTCAAAAGATAACCATTTAAAAAAAAAATGAAAATCAAAAGATAGACCATGTTTAGAAAAACTTAAAGCACGTCTGAAAGCTATATGCAGACTGCATGCCTAAAGATACAATGCACTGCCAGCCTGGAAGAGAACGCCCTTATTAGGAAAGTAGAGTTATTGTGACCTTTCCCTCTACAGGGACAAACAGGCCCAAACTGGATCCTAACACTGTAGGTTCAGTTTCAGTTAAGTGGTTCAGTTTCCTTTAATTTATCACCCATCTGTATTTATTCACTTTACATTTTAATCTTTAGTATTTAAACAGCTTTTTGACACTACTGACTTCCTCTCAGCTGAATGATATGTGTTGATTATTAATTATATAATCCAGCAGGTAACTGGGTACGAATGAATAAACGTCACCCGGTCACAAGGACGCCCAGGTTTCTAGTTTTCATACAACTCTCTCAAAAAAAACAAAACAAAAAAATGAAATAAAAAAAACAAACAAACTTGTTATTGATTTGGAAGCAAAGTAAAGCCATACAGGATTTAAATTCTCACTGGAAACTGAGGCCCTAATTAGTTTAAACGCTACTAAATTCACAGTATTTAAATATTTATAAAGGGTAATTTCACTATTGTAAATAGAAATAAATCACATTTAAGTCCAAATTAGTGCCTGAAAACCTTAGGCGGCTGAATTTTCAATATAAACTTGCAGCATATAAGTAACCACACGAATACAAGTAAAATCTGAATACAAGTAAAAACAATAAATCCTGAAAGATTTAGTAATGATAAAATTGCATTATCGGTGTTTCAATCATTATGGCCTTTGCTGCTTCTACACATTGAGTTTATCTTATCAGGCAGGGGAGGCTCATACTGTTTTTCTCTCTTTTTTTTTCTTAAACATTTTTCAGACATTTTGGGCCCAGAGACAGATTACTTATATGCTGTTACCCTAAGATTAAATATAAAATATAAAGAACTGTGATGAAATGTGCTGCAACACTTTATAACTATCAGTTAATATAAACTAAAATGAACGCATTTATCTTTTGAGGCTGTTAAGTTGTGTTGTGATCACAGTGCAAGACCCTGAAATGTTTGGAATTCCATGTCAAATACAGTGTTGTCCTGCTGTGAAAAAAAAAGCAGTTTTCCAAGAAAATCTGCAAAATGCATGAAAGTCCTGTTTATCAGCCTTCTATGGAAGATTTAAAATGCCTCAACATAAACAATCAACAAAGAAAACGGACAGCTACAGCATGTGTTCCCTTATAGGTGCGTCCTATTTCACTTTCTTTGCTGAATTTGTTTTTAGGTACATTTTAAATTTTCCACAGGTTGCTGGGGAACACTAACAAATAAAAGCTTATTGTTAATATTATAATTATAATACAATAATAATGCCTATACGAGCGTAGCAGAGCAGGTTGGTGGTTGGAGGTAGGGTTGGGAGGTATCTCAGGGTTGGACTTTACACGACTTTTGGTCATTTTTTTTCCACTTATTATTACATTCCTATAAAATCTGCTTGCATATAATGACACCTGTTTATCGCTCTGACAGCTGTGATATCTGCCCCTCCTTTCAGTCGTCCTCCAGAGTCTCCGTCTTGATGTCATTCCCCACGCTGCACCCTGCGCCATCCCCCTGATTGGTTACCACCGGGCTGCTGTCACTCACTGCCGCCGCCTTCTCCAAACTGACTGGATCCTGGGCCTCGGACAGGGCACTGTGAACTGTGGGCTCGTCCTGGAGAGAGGGGGAAGGAGGGGACCAGGAAACACCTGTTAGTCTGGAACCTTCCATCTGAGGAACCGCGCCTGATATTAGGGAGCGACCAATAAGAGATGCGGCCCTCTGTCCAGACACGCCCCCTCTACCCAGGGCAGAAAACCAGCTCGGAAGCAGTGTGGGAACCTGAGTGAGGGGATAAGAAAAAAGAAGGTTGAGTGGATCTGTAGCTCCGTGTGGAATCGCTGATAAATGTAAGGCGGGTGTAGATGTGCTCCAGCTGTACCTGGGTTGGAGAGGACAGGTCAGCTCGACTGAAACTGAACTGCCTTGCTGAAGGTCTCTTATCAAATAAGGACACCTCACAGCCCTGTGAAAAACCAGCAAACAAGTTATACAAGGCAGAGGCAAGTTATCGGTGTCACCATATATTTCTGTGATTTTGATCATTCACACACTGGGGCCAAACATTAATTTTTATTAAACATACAAGCACTATGAACAAATTCCCACGCTAAGTCGACTTATCGGAGAGATTTCTCCTCATATTGGAGCAATACGAGCGAGTTACATTTGTGTTTTGCTATTTTTTCATGTGTCAAACACTTTTTATTCCCTAAGTATTGACCGACTGTAAATAAAGAAGATCGTCAACACTCTGTTGTCTCTAACAATCTGTGGAGTGATTTCTGTTCGAAGGACTGTGACAAACATTTCAGTTTTCAAGACCAAATCCGACCCTGAACTTTCTTTCTTCTGCAAATACTTGCTAAATGTAGTGTCCCTGTAGCACTGATTACATGCAATTGGTTTCATGTGGGAGAACACTGCCTTGAAAGGATCAGGTAGACCATTTGATCCAAAGGCTTTGGGCTGATCAAGTAATTTGCTAACGTTACAAACTAATCATCCACAGATTTACAGAGCAAAGACGCAGAACTGCTACATGCTTTCTACATAAATAGTCAACATTGTGACAGTTGTCATTGTAGTGATACAGAGTTGTTGAAGGCACAAGATATATGGTACATACAACAGTCCAACACAAGTGTTGAGAAGCAAAAATCTAGCACAAACACAAGCTGTGCACAAGTGAGCAACATAATCACAACAGCAACAGCTGTGGGTGTCATTAATAACAATGGCTTATTGAGGTTATGCCGAGCCCCTTGAAAAACAATTATGGAGACCAGGACAGTTCTCATGGGGAAAATCAGAGAGGCAATTAACTTTAAAAATACAGAGTTCCTGCTTTGTTCTTTTTAGGGGGTTTGTGTTTCTATGTTCAGACATTAAGATGTAGGAATTCACGTATATAGTTTACCTGGTCAGGGAAGTCGTTGCCATCCACGTCGTCGCTGTTGGACTGACCTCCTGGACTCTGAACCTCGATGCCATGACTCTCCAAGATGGCTGCTTCTTCAAAAACACAAACGTCATCATAGCATATCGACTCAGCTACAAAACAGCAACACACTCAAAATAAGGACAACAGTGATTCAACTATTCAGAAGCTGCTCTTCTCGGAAAGAAAACAACATCCTGTTTCCTCTTCAGGTGTGCGAGAAATTTAACACTGTCTATTGTGATGACCAGCAATACTAGTGTGAACTGGGTGACACAGAAAAAGAACCTCACACAATTAGGATTTCTGTTAAAGTGAAACACAAGCTCTTGTGCGTGCTACTTGCACATAATGCTCTTAAGCACATAGATACAGCACAAGTGATTTCCTGTGGGTTCTTTATTTATTTACACCAAACCATAGTGTAGTATACAACATCTAACGTGTATCTCTCTTTCACTCCCACACACACACACACACACACACACACACACACACACACACACACACACACACACACACACACACAAATACAGACGTAGACATTACCAATATTAGCACGCCTCTTGATATCTTTGCGGCGGTTCGCAAACCAGTTGTAGACCTTCAGGGATGTTACCCTCTCCAAATCAGACAGCTTCTTTCCTGTAAAACACACACACACACAGTCTAGGACATAACTAGCTTTACAATGCAGTTAGAAAAATTAAGTTTGGGATCCTGCAGTTCTTCTAATTAATAAATACATATTAAGCCAAAGAAGTAGTTAACATATTTATACTAAATAGCAAATCTAATAATTTGTTTCCCCAATCACTAATACTTAATTTGGGATGCAATTCACAACCTTTCGCCAGTAAGACTGTACCTGGTTTCTGTATGACAGCATTGCAGGCAGTGGCAATCTCCTCTCTCTTGGCTTCATCGGGATACTGGTTATCATTGAAATAGCTGCAGATACACATTGCACTTTGTTACTTTCAATTCTTCTTACATCAGTTCTACAATTCTACATCAGTACCCCTCCTCATCCTCACCCCTCCATGACAGCCAGACACTCCTTCCTCCAGGTAAATCTGCTCCCTCGTCGCAGACGGAAGCCCCCGGGGGCCGAACCAAATGTAGGAGGAGCTTGATTCCAGTCCATCACCTCCTCCAGTGGTATGGGGGTGGCTCGCATTGCCAGAGTAGCACCTGGAGCATCAAACATGACAAAAGATCAATGAGATTTACTAGGTTCTGTAAATTAGTAGGTTCTGGAAGTCAGTTTCGTGCCATTGGAAGCATTTACTGTACATTACCACAGCAATCCTTGTCTAAATCAAACTTTTGTCTCTGTATAAATCTTTAGACACATAATACACTGATTAATGATCACTAACTTATATGTCATAGTTGGTCACATTGATAGAAAAATGTCAGTCAGAGGTGGTGATGATGTGAATAACTAATTTCTAACTTAGACGAGGCTGAAAGGACTTTAACATTCTGAACTAAATATATTTTAAAGCATTTATTTTTCAATATGCAGCTGCAGAGAGGAACATGGATTCAAGCCGCTCCAGGATCTGTATCCAATTTAGATCCAGTCATCTGATCTGCATCTGTTTGAAATATCTCAAATCTAGCTGATTAGCATGTAGATAGCTCTATATAACTTACACATTTCTTTTAATATGTTTACATTAATGTTAACATATGTTATAACTTGAAACAGCTACTATCGCTTAACACTTAGTAATTGTAACTCCTTACAAAGATCTCTGCTATGGTTGTAAGAGTGCCCAAATTATAAATGCTTATACTGAAAAACATTAAAGAAGACTTTTTGTAAATCTTATTAGGCATTTCTTACCCAGTAATGGCAGAAATAATGAACTCCACCATAAAACATAACTTTGTTTCAGCCCACTGCTGGTCAGAAACTATTCAAAAAACATTTTTTCATTCAATAAAAACTTCCTTTTGACAGCGGAAATGTGCCAGAGTCTGTTGTTTTACTGTGTAACTAATAGCACAGGCAAATAAGTAACCTGTGTCCATTTTCCCAGAATTTTATCTCCAGTTTCTGTCACAGACATTTTATCCCTGTCAGGTTACACCTGATTAGATTAGGTAAGAAAAACTTGATATAAAAGTCAAATGTAAAATTCCAGTTTCATCCAATGAAAATTCAAGTTGGGTGATGATGACCAGAAACCGTTTAAACAAAATGTATATTGTGGGCCAAACTAATTAAAATGTTTCCTTTCTCCTGTCTTGTATTTATAAAGATAAACATCATGGCCCACACTGAAACATAATCATATTCCTCCACCGGATTAAAATGAAAGCTCCGCTCTGTATTTACCCGTTGCCATGGTGAATCCTGGTATTGGCACATTGATGATGGCTTACTGTCTCTACTCACGCACACGCTTAACTGACGGTGGACATGCTCAGAGTTGTTTGAACTTACTGTGATCAGCCTTTCTGGAATGGGAAACTGAATTGATGACAGAGTTTGTTGAACCTGCTTTCAGGGACAGGTCAACTACATTCTTAATTCTTAAGTTGTATTTTTTTTCAGACCGACTGGGAATCAGTACTTTATAGAGTAACAAGCTAATAAGGCAGATAAGAGTCATAATATCTGGAAGAAGCACCACGACAGTTTGTTTTCCCTATAGGGAGGTCACGTGCTAACTAGAAGTAGACTCCACTGTTTTTCCATTCTGTACATTCCAATATGCTGATCCCATGTTTAACACAATGTAGCCATTGTTTATTCCACACTTTGTTTCCATAACTGTAGCCTTCTCAAGATTCCTAAAATGTAAAAAAACAACAAAAAAAAAACAAGTTTTCTTTTCTTACAAAAGAATTTACACGGATACTATCTATCAATGCAAGTCCCACAAGCTGTCTGAGCTTGGCAGAACTCTTCTATGCTTAGACCACCTGGAATTCATTACAATGCTCCCTTTAGAGTGAATGCTTTAGTAATTGTTCAATTTAAATTTGTCGTCTTCTGTCTTTATCAGTTTTGTCTCTCAATTAATTGTATTTGTCAATTCTTTTGTTTTTGCTGTGAACTTTTTAATCCAAAGTCTTATTATTTATTATTGATCTATTACTGGCTGTAAGCTTCTTTTGTAATTTTAAATATTCAATATTAGTTGTTGACTCGTGTCTAAACATCTCTGATTCTGATTAAGCCTAAAAAATAAAAAAAATCTTTTGCTCTTGCTATAAAAAAAAAAAAAAAAGACAACACAGTGAGTCACACACTCAAAGCAGCACACTAGTTATTAAAAAACTCCCTCCTACTGTTTTATTTTACAGTATTTTTTCCACAGGTGGAAAAGTTACAGAAAAGTTTTATGAGAAATGTGGAGCTGTTGGAGAAATTAGCTGTTACCAGGATTGGTCTTCTCCAGCTGGTACCAGCGGAAGAACGCTCGCTTCTTCTGCTCGCTGAGGTCCGATCCCTGCTGTAGGAGCCAGTGGGAGATCCGGCTCTGACTGATCCCTGGAGGAGCGGGACCAGAGTCACACTTGTGGGGGTCTGGTGCTTGTTCACACACCAACATTTCTGCTTGTGTTTTACCAAACAGATTCAATTTATACTCACCTGTTACCTGAGCAACCACAGCCTGGGATATACGTCGGTTCGCCAGGAAGGATTTAATCTCTTCCTTGATCACAGCACTGTCCCTCCTACAAGAAGGGAGAAGAAAAAGGTACAACACATTTAAATTTTCAACATTACAAGCCTGATATTAATTAACACACGGCAACACAACAATCACTATTCTTATACCAGATATAACTGTCTGCAGTTCAAATATACATTACAGGCTGTTGTACCTGAATGTGTGCTGCTGTAATATTCCTTGCTCTCCTTCTCCTTTGATTTCATTTTCACACATCTTCAAATCAATACTGCTGATTGCTGCCGTCTGGCTGCAGACTACAGATGAGAGGCACTAGACTGGATGTGTGTACTTGTGTTCATTTTGTATGTGTGAGTATTTGTTTGGCAGCAATCATCGCATCATATTCATATTCAGAGTGAGCTACAAGCAGCCTTGTCAGGAATCAGGACCCTCTGTATTAACACATACCCTCTGCTGCTGCAAATTACTGTACATGTGTCTTTAAAAGCAACATGCACCTATCTGAATTCCAAATTATTATTGTTTTTGCAGTAAACTAAAGAAAATAGTGTTATAATCTTTGTAGCACTAAATGCAGTTGGTTGGCAAGAGTCCCTTTTCCGTCACTCATTACCAGGGCTGACTATCAAAATATCATACATGCAGGTTCCTCCTATGCTGACTTTTCCAATTGAGTGTACATGCAAGTATTACATGTATGTATTTCAAAAATACCGGTAAAACTATTTTATATAAAAAAAAAAAATTTCTAGGTGTTATATTATTGAATCAAGGGAAGGCTGGTCTACTGGCATTTACGGCATGGAGTACCAGACTAAAACACTTGACAAAGCACTTGTCTGCTGTGCTTTATGATTGCTAGATGTAGATCTGGCAAACTAGTCAGTTTCTCCTCAGCCTTGAAGTCTTTCATTCAAACTAACCCTTCCAATAAACCAGAAATATCACCTTTGTGAGTCCTGTAAAGGGAAATAAAATCATTGCTGTCTCTTGTAGTCAACATTTAATACAAATTAAAACAATAAAAAAAAGCTGTTTCCTAATCTTGTTGTCTGAATGCACACCCTGAAAAACAACCTCCAAAATAACTTTCTAGAACATCTAATCTGCTCTTAGCTGGTGTGCCCTCGTTTTACCTGCCATTTAAAGGGCTGTTCTTACCTCATCAAGTCCTCCACCTTTTCATCAACGTCTATGTCCTCTTCACTAGCTTCAAACGCATACCCTGGTGTGGTTACAGTAGCGCTAACCACCCCAAGAGGAAACCGGGGTGGTGAAAGCTTCCCATTGGTAACGGCAACCAAACCGTTTGGCACTACTGCTGTTATGGTATTAGGTGAGGCTACCGGAACAGGCAGAGGTGGGGAGGTGGTGTCAAAGTTGTTATTAGGGGACAATGAGAGGCGGTTGTTGGGAAAACTTGTCTGAGTGGCGGTAGAAGTCATGGAAGAAGAGGCGGCGACAGTGCTGGAAGACGAAGGTGGCATATAGGAAGGTTTATGGGTCAACTTGTGCCCATGCTGCCGATCCAGGTGATCCAGGGTGTCCAGAGCATGGAGAACCTCTGCCTGGGTGATGCCCGTCCTCCGTAGCCTCTGGAGGAGGTCAATTTGCTCGATGGTGAAGCGAGGCTCCTCACACTGCTGGAACATCCTGTACGAGATTATTTTAAAACTGTTTAGTAGAGTTGTCTGAGCTAACACTGGTATAAATTTTAACATAATATAAAAGTGTCATATTGCAATACCTTTGCTATAGCAACGCCATGCATTTACAGTCCCTTATTTCAACAACCTCCAACAAAAGCAAGAAAACTGTTTCAGCTGAAGGTGAAAACAACAAACAAACAACCAGTCTAGGAAGGAGAGATGCTGGTAGTCCGTGATGTGCAATCCAAATGTAAACAAATGAATTAACCAAGCATTGCCAGTTGAACTCCATATGACGGGAAGAGCAAATGGCAGATGGAAATAACTGATGCAGTTCTGGTTAAACTAAAGTGTTAAGCATTTAGTTTATATTTAAAATCTCCAGAGAAAACACTAAAAAAGAAAAGAAAAAACACTGGCTTACATTTGACTTATGCCATGTCACTGCATATAATGCTGTGTCATCACTATTGCACTATAATGCCCTGCTGCTGCTGGTAGCTTGCTTCAATAGATTCACACTTTGGATTAGGTAGTGTGTCATCAGTGATAGCAGCTCACTGGATAAGAGAGATTGAAAACGCCCTTTATTTGGGTACACTTCTATATGCTGTTGCCAGCAAGCTACAAGCATCAACAAAACACTGTTCAGTATTTTTTAACATGATGAAAAACACCATTATTGCAGATTTTCACGAAATATTGTGACATAATTTTGAGGCTATATCGCCCACCTCTAGCTGACAGTAATCAGTGCCCACTGCACAGTAACACTATCCGCATGACTGCTGTGAAGTGTTTGCAATGCAGGCATGCGTAGTGCTTCTATGTACTGACAACAGAACTAAACACTTTAGAGGTGTTTAAAAAATGCATACCTTGAAATGACTAGTCAGAAAAATAAATGCTTTCCATAAATAGTGCAAGTTTTATGAAACAAAATGAAAATCACTAGTTTTTAGCTCATTGCAGACTTTTTTCTGCACAATGAGCTTCACATCTGAAAGAATCACAGAAAAAAAATGCCAGTATAGTCACATCTGGTAACTTCCTGCCTGCAGATTTACAACACACACACACACACACACACACACACACACACACACACACACACACACACACACACACACACACACACACACACACACACACACACACACACAGTAAGACGTCACCACTCAGCAGCTGCTGTCCAGATATGAAGCGCATTCCTACACATTTAATAAGCATTTTATTACAGCTGATGAGCTTTTGGTTCCTCTAATCATTTTAAAGTTACACAAATATGTTATTCACCCAATTCACTGTGTGCTATTGTATGATTTTTAAATCAAATGCATTCCCCCCTCAATGCAGCCCTGGCGCATTAAATTTTAATTCTTATCTATAACTGCACAGTGAATTTGTCACTTCTGAAAAAAACTGTCATAACAGTCACAAGGCTGAACCGAGGGAGGAAAGCGGGAGAGCAAGCGAGGAAGATAAACACAGAAATAAGAGATAAAACATCTGTCTCAGTGCTTTTCTTTCTGGCGCAGAGAAGAAAAACAGGCCACAGCAGAAAATCAAAGTCAGCAGGCATATCAACACGTACAGATATAAGAGAGGGAGGTTGCGGGTGAGTGTGTGTTTGCATCTTGGGAAGAATGCCAAGAAAAATTTACATTTCAGGCAGCAAAGCTTCATACTTTCCCTCCCTGCTGCAGAGGATGACTCATACTGAAGTTAGACTGATACACAAGATCAATAAAGAAAACGTTACCACAAAAATGATTATCTAAACTATTTATATACTTCATTTAATTTGATAATCACTGATCGCGATCACCTGTGCAACATTTTGTTATGCGTATTCAAAAATCAAACATATCTTCAGTTGTTTCACAGTCTGTTTGCTTTACTTGGCTGTTTTTTTTTAATTTATTTTTTTACTTCTAACACAAATTCAACACAAAAGGAAACATCTGTATTCTTTACAATATGCCTTAACACCAAGTACCACTGGTAAATCAGTTGATCTTTGTGCATACTAAAAATAGATGTTTATTTTGAGGGGAACTGTCTTTCACACATTCACTGCAGCGCTGCACTTGTTCTCCTCATTACTCAGCGGAGCTGTAAGTGAGAACGTAAATGTCCGACTCAATCAAATTGAGCATTAAAAACTCTTTAACTTGCCAGCTCCCTAGTGCAAAGTCCTTGCGACATCCCATTGCGCCTGTATGAGAAATTAAAGAGTAATTGTCTGGAGAATTTGGAGAGAGCGAGTGGGCGCCCTCCTACACGCTCCACCCAGGCATCACCCTCACCTGAACCAGGACTGCCAGTAGTGACAATGCTTCTGGAGCAACTATATAGTGCCACGTGCCCCATGTGAGAAAGGACAATTAAGGACAGATAAAGTCCAGCATTTAAGAGTGAAAAATTTTTAGGTGTAATATCACTAATCCACATGAAACTGGAGGAGACGTGGGGTCCAACCGAGGAAGACATGCTGACTAAAACAGCTTTAAAAGAAAAAGGTTGAAGAAGCTTCTAACTAAAAACATCTGAACCTTCACATTCTGGAGATTCAACCTCAGTTTGTAACCTAAGATTAACATTAACAATGGAAGATTACCAAAAATATGAAGCCAAGGACTGACTTTAGATTTTTATATTTATTCCACTTTTAAACAAAGAAAGATCCAGTCAAGGCATTTTCAAAGATTTCATGTACCGTAAGTGCAAACTAGAAGAACTCATCAAAGTCTGGCTTTAAAGTCTCAAACTGAACCTCTCTTAACATCCAGCGGGTCAACAGTGAACTGCTCAGGTGCAGCACCAGGGTTGGCATTGCATTTTAGTTACATAACAAAGAAGCATAATTTCAGGAAGAATAGAAGACTCTTGCATTGACTATAGCTTTTCTTTTCTAATTAAAGTTACAAAATGCAAAGAGCAGCTCTGAATCTAACCCTAACCTGATCACTGGTTGCCAGCGGGACTTTAAGAGGTTTAAAAAAAAAAAAAGAAACCTCACAAAAAGTTTTAGCTAACACAGATTTTTTTCTACTTGTTGTATTACTTCTCTGCAAAGTCAGGAACAGACAGACAGAATTTTAAACATGTGACAACATGTGATGAGGAGGCAAATGAGAAAGTAATCAGATAGAGGTCAATTAACAATGCCTAGCAGACATGAGTGAATGCCACCAAAAATCCACCTTTCCTTTCAGCAGAGAACACTAACAGTAAACCATATTAAGGCAGGAAACCAACATTTATTCGCTGTATTTGAAACTGTAGCTTCCATATCAGGTTTTCATCCAGCCAGCTGAGGTTTGCCATTAAAATGTTAACACCGTCTGGCAACCACACTAACTTTGGTAAAAGGATAACACAGATAAAGCACAGACAGACAAGGTACCTTGTTAAAGCAGTCCAAATGTAATCTTCAACAGTTGTAATCATTGTTAAAATAAGGAAATAGCAGATGTATCCAGTAAATGTACACTAGCACTTTACTGAAGTGGATTTTAATGTACTTGTACTTTAAGTATTTTTTGCGCTTCTACTCAATATGATGCTCTTTGCCACATTTTGTACTCCATACAATTTATTTTAAAGCTGCATTACTTAATATTCTGGAGCTTTTAAAAATATAAATTACGTGATATTATGCTGTATTATTATCGATAAAGCTACTCAGTGGCATATAAAGTATTTAAAAGCATCTCCAGCTAAAGCATTAAAATTATATACACATCAAAGAATCAATAATTGTAATGTGATAATATAGCGTCTACGATTCTGCCGGTATATTTTGATGGTAAACCTTTAATACCTTTGTGTTACTTAAATAATACTCATAACCCTACTTAAATAAAGGGTCGGTTTAATACAAAACAACGCCCATTGAAACACTGAAAAATCTTTCCCAGTGTTTTCTGCACCAAGTTCCCGCACTGTATTTACTTTTTATCAAATATTCTGATTTTCTGTGGGCCCCTCCTGCCTTGTTCTTCTTTTGTGCCACCCCATTTAAACAAAATCAGAGAAACGCCCTTCATAAGATGCCACAATGTCAGTAAAATAATATCCCTCTGTCTAGCTTTTAAATGGATGTGTGTAGCTTTGATAGTCTTTGTCACAAAACCAGCAGATAAATAACAGGATATGTGTGCAAGCACAGACAGATTTACCGATAATTGAATAGTATTTGGCACTGGCTCATGCCTGCTAAGCACTGTATGGAGTACATGAAAACACACATATGCACACACTTCCTTTTTGAGGTGCAGACAAGAACAGTGCCTAATATGATTGATTCATGCTGTATGTAAAAAAACAAAAAAAAGGAAATCAACGGTTGCTCTTTTTAAGGAAGTTCCTCGTTTTCATCATCTATAATTTGCCACTCTCCTTGTGTTAAAAACAGAAGCAAGCGTGGCAAATCTGTCAAGGTGTGCTCCAAGATTGCTGGTGTCACCCTTAGTGACCTTCAGCATCTGGAACAAATGTTACGGACCATTTTGAACCCTTAGCATCCTTTGAGTTGCAAATGCTACCTCCAAGGTGAAGGTTTGCTCTCTCTCTCCAAACTTAGCTTCAGAGAATGAATTCATATTCTTACTGATTCCATCTGCTATTTCTTAAAAAAAATTTGAACGTTTCCCTCTTGAGACTGTAGGATACCTGTCTCTTTGGGGCATTAAAGTTTTACTCTACAGATCTTTTTAACTAATAATCAGTCAAAAATAAATAAATAAATCCAGCTGTCTCCCTGAAAAAAACCAAAAACAAAACTTCACACTGTGGGTTATGACTTTTCTTTCTTCAAGTAGAGCAAATAAAGTCAAAGACATTAGGAAAGCTATTACCATTCCTGAACCCAGTGACCTACTTAAAGTCCTATCCAGACGTGGCATGAACTGGTAGCAGACATGTGCCAGCTATGCACATGCACAAAGTCCTTAAATTACAGTAGGAAACTTTTTAACTGGACTCTAAACCTGAAACGCAAGACAAACTAGTCGACTGTTGTCACCAGATGTTATAAGGTAAATCCGATGCAGAGGTCCGTCTTTAGATCGTCAACTTCAACGCCGAATCGCGTTAAAGAAAACTGGATTTTATTTTCCTCCTGCTTCGAGGAAAACACTGACTTCTCGATAGAAAATGTCCTAATACGTTTTACATATAATGGATAACAATACATGAATTCGGCATACATCTTATAAACTAACTCCTAGTAAACACAGTAGAATAGGGCAATTATTATGACTTTCATTATTCAGCGTAATTACGACGCTCTGCTGGAATACATAGTGCACCGCATTAGCGAGCATTGTACAGCAACTGGAAAAGTTGACATTATTTTTTATTAAGTGACTCTTGGAGAACTACACACCCGCCGAATGAGAGCCCGAGTCGTTATTTTTCAGACAAAACCGCTAATATCAGTTTTGATAGTGTGAAACTTAACCGCCGCGGGAAAACACCGCTGCGGTGGCACTGGGGATTTTTTAAGGAGTTTGCAGTTATCAGACAGAAAAAAGGAAATGCATCGGGCTCCTGGCAGGACCGTTTGAAGACAGCAGTAGTTGGAGCTGGAGGACTTAACTTACCTTATTATTCCAGTCCAAGAGCCTCCGCGGATGTTTGTTTTACCATATATCTATCGCCTCGGGGCGCAGGGACACACAGACACTGACAGTTTTCCCAAAATGTCTCCTCTGCTTCTAATTGGGCTTCAATCCGCCGTCAGACAGATTCGCCTTTTGTCCGGCAGACAGGCGCCATGTTGACACACCGACGCAAAGAACGACGGGAGTCGCAGTTTACTGAACGTACAGTAAATAGAGTTGCCAGTTTATTAGAGACACCTGGCTGCAGTTATGATTCAGTACAGTGGCAGAGGGCTGTTGCTTGGAAGCAGTGCTGTGGGATGTTTCTAATAATTTGGTCTGACATATATTTTTGGTTATACTTCTAAACAGGTTCAGAGCCAGTTTACCCATTTGTTCTACTTTTTTTATGCTCACTAAATGTATTAATTTTCATTGCTGTTTGTGTAGTTTTAGATTCCTTTTTTCTCACACTGCATTTCTTTGCTTTCCCTCCCTCCCCTTTCCCTTCCCATTGCAGTATGTCTCACACCTTATTTAAGAACTGCACTCACATTTGTTCTTGTTCACCTTCACACGGGTGAGAAGTTATGCTATATTTCCCCCTATGTTATGTAGTTTAACCAGTACCTTTATTAATCTTTCTAAACATAAAACCAAGCAACACAAAGCAACAGATAATCCACAAGATAGGTGAAGAAGAGAGTGCAGGCAGGGTGGAGTGGGTGTGACAGAAGAATAACAGCAAGAGTGAAAGGGAAGGTTTACAAGTTGGTAATGAGAGCTGCTATGATGTATGGTTTGGAGACAGTACCACTAACAAAAGACAGGAGGTGGCAGGAGTTGAAGATGCTAAGGTTTTCCCTTGGCGTGATCGGGAGGGACAAAATTAGAAATGAGTATGTCAGACTGACAGGTTGAGCTGCTTGGAGACAAAGTTAAAGAGGCAAGGCTGAGATGCCTTGAACATGCGCAGAGCAGGAAGAGTGAATAAACTGGTTATAAGAGATGTTGAAGGTGGAGCTGCCAGGCAGCAGGAGAAAGAAAAGAGGATGACTAGAGGGCAGGTTCATGGATGTAGTAAAGGATGTAGTCTGATGTGACAGAGGAGAATGCTAGGGATAGGGTGGAGGTAGCTGATCCACTGTGGCGACCCCTAAAGGAAGCAGACAAAAAATGAAGAAGAAATTTGAAACCCAGTAGAAGCTGAAAGTATAGTCTTGCTTCTTGTTCTGTTTACACACTAGGGAGTACATCCCAATGTTTACATTCCCAATTGCAATTATTTCTAAGCTGTAAAATAACTTTTTATACACCGAATCCTAATTTAACTCCTAATTCAGACCAGATGCTCATTGTGTGAATTTACAGGTGTAGCGTACGCATTAACTCGTTTAGGAAACTACAAATATAACAAATATAAAGAACATGGATCTACAGACTAAGCAGAAAGATTGAATTGGAAAGGATGTGCAGCCTAATAGAGATGGAAATGTACTAACAAATGGAGAGCGCGTCTTGAGAAGATGGAAGGAGTACTCTGAGGAGCTTATGAATGAAGAAATCGAGAAAGAGAAGCCTGGACAAAGGATCGGGAATTATAGAGAATTAGAAAGAAGGGCAGATATTAAGAGGATGAAGAGTAGAAAGGCACTTGGTCCAGGTGACATACCTGTGGAGGTATTGAGATGTCTTGAAGAGAGAGCAGACATCTTTGACTAGATCACTTAACGCAATCTTGGAGAGTGAGGAGATGCCTTACTCCCCAAGACACTTCTTCCCCAGGAATGGAGAGGAAGCGTCCGATGCTGGAGAAGATGTGCAAAGCTGTAGTATTTACTGTGGGATGAAGATGATGAGACGATGTTGGAAAGAGCTGTTGAAGCTAGATTAAGAAAAAAAAAAAGGGTATTCAGACAGCAATGGACAGTTGCTTTTTAATGCACCCTGGGTTTTTAAAGATCTAGGGAAAAACATACTGTATTTGTATAGGTGCTAATTTGAGGTTTCTGGTAAATATGTTTAATTCTAACCAGTGTAAATATGTAGTGAGCTAACATTAAAACACGTAAAAAAAAAAAAGCCATCTTGCTGAGATGAACTTACCCAAGTTAAAGAGAGAAAACGTGGTTGTGGCTCTTTCAAACTGCTTAATCAGTAATTAATTTACCCCAAGGGGTACATATACGGATATAATCATTAACCTGATAGTAAAAAAAAACACAAAGTGCTGTAAATCCCGACCACCAAAAATAGGAATGCGTGCAGATCGGCGATTAAAAACAAAAAAATGAGCCATTAATGTTCTCCCCAAATCCTATACAAGCTTTATCCTTTATGATATTAAGAAGCAAACAAGCTTATATCGTGAACATTTATGAATCTGTGCAACAGGTTTCACTTAAAAGGGATGTTTCATACAGAGCTGTCACTTTAAATTAAGTAAATTTACACAGAACCTCCCCCATTATGCCAAAATAAGACCACATCAGACCTCTCCTGGGATTCTAAATTGGAATTACATATGAAGATTTATAACTCAAGCTATTTGAGTGCAACCTCTTATGTTTAAATCTTATTCTAATGCTGAAAAACAACAACTGACATTGCAAATACACAAATCTAACAATATTTTATTTATTGGTAGAAATCATATGAGTATATGGTACAGTATAAAAGTATTCAGAAAAATGTTAATACCACTAACAACTAAACACAGTAACTAACAGGTACAGACAGCAGACTTTCAAATGAGACGTGTGTGCGTGTGATCAGGAGGGAACCCAGATGTTGCCGTGTGTGTCGGGAGCCTGGCTGTAAGGAATGTTCCAGATCCAAGGCTGATCTGAGAGCAAAGAAGGAAAAGAGTGAAGTAAAATTCAAAGTGTTGATACTTTGATTTACCAGATAAAAAGGAACATTATGCAGGACATAGAGTCAGGACTGGTGGGTGCTAGATCCACACTGATAGGGTTTTCAGAAACTATTAATGTGGATGAAAACACGCAAAAACCTCTAGGACTAAAAAAAAAAAAAAAAAGTCAACGTTGAAGTATTGAAAACTACAGTTCCTGGAGTCTAGTTCCAAAGCAAGAAAACACCCAATACCTTTAGTAGTGTAGGATGTAGGGGGGAGATCGAACGGCACTGGGAAACCCGAGAAGGACGCAGAGACCGGAAATGGATTTTTGTCAACAGAGAATGTCTTCATGCCCTGTAGGGAGACATCCATCATGTAACTACACATCGGGTCTTTTATAATAATGATAAAAGGTAATAGAAATTTTTTTCTTCACAATTAAATTGTATGTTGCTCTTACAAAGGCGGACGGCAGATAGAGGACTCCCAGCTCATATGAACGCACCATCATCTGAGTGTTGTTCTTCTCTAGCGCACCCCATGCTGCCTTGGAGAGATTCGCACTGAAACCCACCAAAGAGACAAAGTGAAACTTTTTATTACAGCTCAGGCGACCAGGAAATGATCAGACTAATGGCAAATACAATGATACAACACAAGATGCAACCATTACACAAGAATATGCTATCACTGATTATAGAAAACAGAACAACTAATTTTATCAACCACATCGTTGTATTACTATTTATATAAACACAGGAAAAGATAACTATAAACGCATACAACTCTTAATTCTGCAACCCACAAGAAAAGCGTATTTCTAGTCTAGCATGAAAATGTAATTCTGCCTGTTTTAGCAGTAAATGCTATATGAGAAATAAAAGAACAGATGCAAAGACACACACTAACACAAACCTTGTGACAAGGAACCAGGCAAGCTGAGAGTAATCTTGAGATGCCCTCATGTATGTCTTGATATGTGGCATGGCGTGACTCCTCCCCGTTGCTTCTGCCTTCCAGCGGCTAAAAACAACCACACACAAGAATCCGCGGATCACTTAAAAGATGTGTGCAAACTGTACCAAACTTTTTTGGGTGCAGGAACTGGTTTTATTTTGTTGTATATATCCATATTGTTGGACATAAACTGGTTTGTGGCACAAAAAAGGTTGGGGACCGCTGTTCCAAAACATACAGAGAACGCAAAAAGCAAAAGTCAAGGCCTAGTTACGGCCCACCTCATGCATGGAATAACTCGGACACCTGGATGTCAAATATAACCCAGAAGATAACAGAGCAAACCATATGTGGCCATCAGTTCAATGTTTTTCCTGTTTTTGGGAATGTTACGTTATGGCTAATCTAAATACATTTTCTCATATCTCAATAATTGCCTCAATAGGCAAATCCCAGTGTTTCTGCTAGACCTGAAAAACCATTATAACTCTGGTCATTTAGCTGTGTTAGCTGATCACTGCTCTTAAAGTACAGCTGCTCAGCAGCAGCTCTGAAACTTCCAGACTTCAGGCTTTCCACCTCATTAAAATCTCAACTAAAAAACTTTTCCACTACCAAATTTCAGACTAGCCCCAACTTCGAAATTATGATTTATGTGCAGTATTGACCACCTCTTCAGATCAAATATTGGGTTTAAATGTTTCTCATTTGTTTAAAGCGTTTAGTAATGTTACATTATTAAAACTGTTTTTAAGCACCTCAGTCAGTTCATCTGTTTTAATTTCTCCCCGATGTTCTTCAACACTTTAGTTGCCATCTGTTGTGTTTGTGCTACAGTAATAAATTGTGGTCCCATATGCACACTGAAATTAGATACAAGCTAATAATCTTAGATAATTCAATAGTCCAACTCAACTGTTTATTTAAACTGGTATGTGCAGTGAGTTATTTGGAATCAGCCGCACTATTTGCTTTCCTTCTGGTGCTCCTGAACTTCTCTGATTCTTCTGAGCTGAGTTTGTTTTTTTGCTTTTATTTACTGATTTGTTCTGATTTGTGATCAACCTGAAAGATTCTGTGTTAAAAACAGATGTGACAATAAACAAAAAAAAAAAAGGGCTGGAGACTGCAATCATACTTGCACACTAGAAGTGACTGATTACTGCTGTGCCCTAACAGCAGGACTGAATTTTGCTTTGGTAGAACTTACTGAAAGTAAGAATGGAGCCAAAGTTGTTTCTGAGCTGTCTGGATACTGTAGGGAAGAGAGCCTCCAGCTGGAGGACAAAAATGTTTAGATTACAAGTAAATTCACAATAATAAAAACAGAAATATTTAAAAGCGCAAATTGAAAATACTAAAATTAAAAGTATTCTGAAGAAGTTTAGTTTTTATATGAGTTATACTGTATTTGAAATGTGAGTAAAAAGAATATTTACCTGGATATCCCTCTAAACTTGTCCTCACATTTTCTACTGATGGATAAAGCTGCAAAAGAAGGTCCCATTAAAAACTTGTTTTAGAAATATAGAGCTTTGTAACTTTTAATAAACTGTGGTCAAACATAGCAATTGCCTAGTAATTATTAATGCTAAAGAACACAAAAGTCATAAAATGAGCTAAGTGGCTCAATAATGCAAGCTGGAGAAATATCTTCTCAAAGTTTTCTAACAAAAGGAACAACCGGAAGTAAGAGTGGAACAACAAAACCCTGACTATATACGAAGTGGGCAACTGCTTGATTGATTATTTAGTGCTAAAGTTTTCAAATATATAAGGAAAAAAAAAGTCTGAAAACCTGAGTGAAAAAGTTTCCTGTCTTAATAAACTCAGTGACTACAGCAGACAGTTCTTTTAAATCTGATCATGCAGCAAACAGCATTATCTTTGCTGTAGTTGGACAGACCAAGTGCATAGGAGGGTCTGGGCGAAGAGAGGATTTTCCTAGTGTGGTCAGGGTGCGCTGAAATTCCCCCGCCAACCACTTAGATTTATCCAATCCCATAGAGCCGATGCTGGAAAACTGGCCAATCACTGGCCACCTTTCCTCGCCAGGAATAGGATTTGTATGCTCGTACAACAGCTTAAAAACAAACAAACAAAAAAACAGAACAAGGGAAAATCCAGTCATATGTTTTGCATATTATAGCCATTTTCCTTCTAATCACTTGCATTTTGCAGAAAATTATCTATTCTATAAACATTATAATCCAACTTTTTAAGAGCAACACCTCAGTGGTGATATAGTTACACAGTAAAGTTGAAGGGAAATCGTTACCTTCCTCAGCCTCAGGTGGCCCCAGCGCTCCATATCTGAACCTACATATCTTCCTGGGGTTGAGCCAACTAAATATACCCTGATAACAGAAGACAAAGGTAGAACAAACTGTAATCTGGGCATTATTGCACTGATTATATTGTTCTGTCTCTTTGCATCTCAAAAAATAAGATAATAGGATATAAGATAAGATTGGATACATTGTCAGAGCTGGGAAGCTTCTTCGTTACAGAAACCAAAACTTAAACTACTTATAATAAAAGTTAGACTTATACTCTAAGCCACTTCATTTCATTTATTTCACAAACTGCTGCTCTACTGGGATTTTCCCTCACAGCCATATCTTTCAGCTTTATAGAGAATGATCCAAAAATGAAAAAAAAAAATCCAGTGACTGGCAGTTTGAAAAAAAAGAAAAAAGAAAAAAAAAAGCCTTGTTGGTGCTAGAGGTCAGAGCAGAAAGACCCCAGACTGCTTTGAGTTGGTAAAAAGGCATCAGTAACTCAAATAGCCACTTGTTACAACCACGAAATACAGAAGAGCATCTTGTGTATACCTGGTCTCTGACAGGTCATGCTCTTTGATTCTCTGGATCCACTCTTCAAGTTCTGGAGCGCGGTACGATGCCAGATACTCCAGCAGGTCCCTCTTAAAGAAGGTGGGCGACTCACCAGCGCTTGCACTGCTTTCCTTTGGTAACCGAGGGAACAGAGGGCTCATCCACATCCTAGGTTGGGAAAAACTGATTTGAGGACATTTTCACAACCAAGCGACACATTTAATCACAATATGATTATTATTTATAAGTCTCTATACTTTTAAAGTGGCTCATAAGAAGTAGGGCTAGTAGTCCAACTTGCAGACTCCAAACCCTTCTTGAACTAGAAGGGCTCTTTTTCTCTGGTGATAAACCACATTGCTACCAAGCGGCATCAAATTTGGCTTGGTAGTCTTCCCATGTCCTTGATAACAGACAAATAAACCACAACAACAACAACAACAATAAATAAAGAATAGACGTACCCTTGTGTTTTCTGGTACCAGTCAGCTCTGATGAGATTAGAGGTCAAAATGATGACTCTGAAGCCTTCCTCATACCACAGCAACATCATTTTCCTGATGACACACAGCAATACAATACAACAAAGAGCAAGCTAAAAGGCCTATAATATCTGCAATGTGGATCATATAAACGTAAACATATTTTCAATGGACTGTTTGCAGTCTTGTGAAAAGTCACGCCCTGATTAAGTAGCTTGTAAAACCACTTCCAGTAGCAATGACTTAAAGCATTTTTTTTCTGTATGACTTTATCGGTCTTTCACATCATCATATCTCACACCATCTTTACTATAGTGTTTATCGAAGAGCTTTTAATGCCACATAGAATAGAATTTAATACAATTTCTGACAAGAAAACAGCCAAAATGACAACAATGATGCAAAGCCTGATATGGTTACATAACAGTCGTGCTAGTTTGTAGTCAATAAATTTAGATTGACTTTTTATGCTCATTTACATCTGTATTTTTATGCTTTTTTTTTTATTATTCTTCTAGGGTAGCTTTGCATGACCAGGGTAGCTTTGCATGACTCACATTCACTTTGTGTATGAAACAAACAGTTTTAGCTCTTTCCTCTTTAAAACAACTTTCTTCTTATTGATTTTTCCTCACAAACAAAAGCACAGCAGGTGTGTTGGGCTTCTGTGCTTACAACCTGGATCTGTACAATGTCATAGACATTGGAAAAAAACAGTCTAAAATGGAGTTGATATGTGAACCAAAGCCTAAGGCTTTAGATTGCTCTCAGCACCCCTTTTAGACATCAACAATGCTTACGTATGGTGAGTTCCAAAAGCAATGTCCAGCTTGGCCTGCAAAAATTAAAAAATGATTACAAATAAAAACATTAGCTCAACCTAAACGGCAATCCAAAGTGGAAATAATATCAACCATTTCCCTTTGATAAACAGCTGTTTCCTGTGTGGGCCAGCCTGTACCTGGCAGAAGCGCACATGTGGAAAGGGCTGAGCCTGCTGGATGAGTCGAGCTTTGGCCTCCCTCTTATCACCATGTACGATCAGAACTGGGCGATCCCTGAAAACATAAACACAGAGTTTAGCTTTCCCTGCACCATTACCTTCCTCCACCCCAGTGTACTTTTCACCGCTCAATGGTCTGACTCATTTCTCTCATTTTACTGTAATTTTTAATTTAATAACGTTTTTTTTATATGAATATCATCAGACCTGAGATCTGGGAGTTATAGTACAGTGACAGGAAAGAAGAAGCAGAACTTACCTAAACTCTGATGGGTACTGCTTCACCATCCAGGCAATATCAAAGCAATAGTTAAACTATAAAGAAAGAGAGTGGAGTTTATAGCCATACTTTTACTTCTTTGCAATGTCCCAAGTTTTTCACCTGACACATGAAAAGTAAAGTCATCAAATTCATCCTTAGGGATCTGTCGCATGTTTCATTGTAACCCATCCAACAGCTGCTGTTTACCACATATTTCCGCATATTACCGCATACACAGTATGGAGACCAGGGCTGTGGTTGGCTAATCGGGTTTGTTTAGGAAGGATCCTAACTGAGTTATACATCTGAAGGCATTAAGAGCCAGTTGCATTTTCTAAGAGCTTAAGAAATGTGTGTCAACACCACCTTTATCAGCTCCTTAGGCAAAGAACACACTGGACCATCGCTTATGAAAGGATTGAGGATAGAGGATAATAAGGTCATTTCACAATTTACCATCAGTCACCAGCGTGACTGATAAGTTATGTTGGTGACCTAGATAGAAATTAATAGTGTGTTTTCAGTTTTGTTCATAAACTGCTGATATATTTTAAGCCTTTAACGGCAGCCTGTTAAACCCACAGGTGAGCTATGAACATTAAGCTGCTGTAATAAAATCTGCTTCTCAAGAAGTTATGATCTTGCGTCAAGAGCGTAGATTTTTATATATAATAATAAGATATTTTCTATTATATTTAAAGTGCATTAGTTCTGCCCTCAGCTAAGGCAGTGCAGTATTTTGACTTCAGACTTCAGTCACAGGAAGCTTTAATAAAAACAGGAGCTACACTGGAACCATTCCACTGGGATGTGAAAACATGAGTGGACAGGATGAGCAAATAATCTCAACGTGGCAAACATTTCATTTCACTTTATAGCCTGTTTCTTCCACAACACCTACTGTCATATTATTAAGCAGGTTTTTGTAAGCACAGTTGGATTCTCTGATCACCACAGTTGTTTTTCCCCCCAACTCCTTATGAATTCTCCTCCACACATCTTCCCTGGACTTCATTTTCCACTGAGGTCAAGGAAAAGTGATTTGGAAAATACACAGGGGTAAAATTTTTCAGAAGCCCAGTAATCGCTGTTTCGGTCTGAACACAGTGGATGAGAGAAATGATTTCCAACCTTTCACTAGAAAGAATAACATATGTACAGAAAGGTAAACATTTTTTTTAATGTTTTGGGGCTTTTTTGGAGTTTTGTAGGAGATGTGACTTTAACAGGAAGTCAAGCAGACATGCATTTTTTTGATTTGCTGCCCTTTTTTCTGAGTGGACTTTTTCTTTTGAGAAAGTGGATTGCCATGTGTGAACTATCAGGGATAGATGGTTGTTGCTTTTTGATTGTTTGTTTTATCACTGTTGTTTAAAATGAAAACATCTGTGGAAAGAAAAAGAAGGCATAATTATTTTTACTCACCTGAACCGATTCTTTCAAGGTGCCAAATAATGGGGAAAGAATGTCTAAATAAAAGGAAAAAAAAGTTTGGATTATAAGTTAAAGCCAAACCATTAAGCCTGAGGAGTTTGCAGCAGAGACATGTCCAAGGGGAAATCACAAAAACAGCGGAAGTGAAACTAAAACCAAGATTTCAAGAGCTGAGCCGCAAATGGCAAATATAACTGCCAGTTTCCCTTTTTTGTTGTTTTTCTTTGCTCGTCGCATTGTTCGCTGTGCCTTTGACAAAGAATTTGTCACTTAGCAGATGGCTGCTCTCTTGGGTCTGCCAGATGTTGCTTCCTTTGATGTTTTATCTCCCTGATGTCTGCAAATGACTGCTGAAATGGGATAACTAAACTTCTCGCTACATTACTCTAAGGTCTTCACCACAAAGGATAAAGGGCTTTAAAATGGTCATTTTTGTGAACTGGTACAATGGTTGTACCATTGTACCAATTCACAAAAATGGAGACAATGGTTTTTAACTTTTCCTATTTCCATTTGATATGTATATGAAAAAAATGCCATCTCACCATGGTAAAGAAAGGTTCAAAAAGTTATCGCATCCACTCCTAAACTTTTTCAAATAAATCCATAACTGTGAGTAAACCTGCTAACAAACAGAGAGGAAAAACAAACCAATCACATAAGCTCTTTGGTGAAGGTAATAAAATGAAATAAAAAAAAACTTTCCCTGCTAGTTTGAAAGCTCTAACCGGTAACCTGTCTCTTCACCAGTGTCTGAAGCTTTGTTCTCTCTAAACTCACCCCGGATATGCAGAGCGCCATTGTTGTACTTCTTTTCCAGTCCTGTGACTTTGTTGAGGTAAAACCTGTAGGTGTCATTTAGTGGAGGAAGACGGGATTCAAAGAAGTCATCGGGCTCATCGATGTAGTAAAGTCGGCCGTGAGGACTTGGAGGACGCTCGCTCTCCACCTTTGGCTTCTTTGTTTTGGGGTTTGGAGGCACCTTCTTTGGCAAGTCACTCAAACTCTTTCCCTTCACCTCTCCATCATCTTCATCACTATCAGAGAGAGCCCAGCCCGTGCTATCTGACGCCACTTTCTTGCGTTTTCCAGCCAGTGAAGGGCTGGTTTCATACTTCACTGGGTTTAACTGGTTCTTAGCGGCTGACTGCCTGGCTTCTGAGCCAACAGCGAGAGAGGACACCGGTGGTTTGGCTGGCTCTGGTTTCACCTCCACGGGTGGTGATGGAGTAGCAGATCGGTAGGAACTGTGACTGGACTCAGTGGGTTGACGGGAACCAGATGTTGCAGTCCCTGAAGGAGGAAGAGCCTCATCGTCATCATCATCACTGCTGGAGATGGTCCACTTGCCGTGCTGACTGTCCTGAGACATGCCTGAATCATAAAAACAGAGAAGCCAAGTCTATGTCACACACAGAGACACAAATAGCTGAAACATCCACTTTGAGCTTCCATTATAAACATATAATCTATGAAATTGGCAGTAAATATACAATTTCAAGTGAAGCTTAAAGAATTTTAGAAATCTAGTGGGAATCATTACTGACAATGAGAATGGTTTGCAACTGAGCAAAAGTCTTTATTTTGCCTTATCTACACTACTGGGCAAAATTCTTGAGCCAGCCCTCATTTCTTTATATTTTGCTTCCAGTGGAGCCAAACTCCCTTGTAATTCTTTTACAAATTGAGCAATACTTCTCCAGACTCTCTAAAGGTGTTTTAAAGTTTTTCTTTTTCACTCTTCTTCATCCAGTCTTTGTACCTGACCATGTTTAGAGGAATGGTTAAGCCACTGATCCATGAGTCACTTAATCACATAAGAGCACATAATTTAAGGAATTACAAACAACTTAGCAGTAGAACAAATATTAAACTGTATCTTTCAGCACTTTGTTACTGACACCTATTCACAAAAACACAGAATTTACTCCCATTTCTTTAGTTTAATCTATAAAAAATGCCAAAGATAGCAGCTTGACAGGGATGAAATAGTATTATTTCATGAACAAGAACTATTCCAAAGAACTATTACCCAAAAACCTGGGAAATCTCAGCATAGTGTGCAGTGTTCTTAAAGAAAAATGAGGAAACTGGACAAGGGGAGGATAAAAGAAGAAGTAGCAGGTCTATAATTCTATTTGCAGTAGACGAACATTATCTAAAAATAAATCCCTTAAAAAAAAACAGAAAAAGGCCAGACACAGGCCCCGAGAAATGTATCTGGACCCTCGGGTGATCCATCTATTCACTGTGTTCACTCAAGCCTCATCATAAATGGTCTCAGCCTAAGGGTGGCTGTCAGGAAGCCATTCTTGAGGAAGGGAAATGGGAATAAAATAAAAATACACAGGAACTGTAGTGAAAATCAGTGGCAACAGGTCTGTGTAGAGAAGTCAGTGAGTATCTACAGCCATCTGTAAAACACAGTGGAGGCTCTGCAGTGGTTTGAGGCAGCATTTCAGTAGTGTCGGGTATCTTGTCAACACGGATGGAATTATGAATGGAGAAAAATACCATCAGATTTCGATCCAGCATGCAATACCATCTGGAAATCATCTGATTGACATCAGCTTCTTTTTGTTCTGCGTGACAATGATCCTAAACACTGTCAGTATACTAGAGTAAAGGTATACCTGGATATGAAAACACACAATAAAGGACATTAATTGGCCTTCCTAGAGCCTGGACCTCAACATTATTGAAGCAGTGTGGGATCAATTTGAGAGAAAATAGGACAAAATGCAGCCAACATCAAAAGAAGAGCTTTGAGTGTTTGTTTCTGAAGACTGCTTAAAGAAAAGACAAGAACGCTTCCCGAAAGAGTTCAGGGTGTGCTGAAGAATTAAGATAGAAGAATAAAAAATATTGACTTTCACGCTCATTAGATTTTACAAACTCCACCGTTGCCTTATACGCTGCATTTACATCCAGCTGTTTCAATTAATCGCTCTACCTATTTCCCATTTCACTAGCAACATATATAAATAATATTAATAATAATGAAGATAAAAAAAACAAGGGGTGGGTCCAAAATTGATATACAGTACTGTAAATAAAGACAAATTAAAAAACAAAACAAAAATAAATAACAGTACAGAGAGCGCATTTCCTGTGATCACACTGTTGTATTAAAAACAGGTAAAAGCAGGCCTCATGCAGTCGTGCAAAACACCACGATCAGACTACATATTTGGCTGGCATAAGAATGAATAAGTGCATAAATTCACACAGCAGAGAAAGCAAGACGGCATTTATGAATCAACAGTGCAGAGGTGTGCAGACTGTGGCTGAAAGCGGCACTGCTGTACTGAACGAATGCACTCTTTGTTTTACCGGATCAGATCAATGCGCAGTGGCGCGGGTCGTTTCTGCTGGAAGAACAGACTCTTATCAATCCACCGCTACCAAACTTTACACAAAACATTCATAAAGAGAAACCACGGTGCAGGAGAATCACAAGCAGTGCGAGTCCGTGTGGGAACTTGCGCTCTGTCATTTAGTTCCGCTATAACGACACCGGATCCAGATGCAAAAGAGTTACAGGTAATGCATGTTGTAGGCACCAAAGATTGTATGAGGTTCATTAATCTTTCTTAGTTAACAATAAAAACCTGTCTGAATACGTTTCTCACCTGTGACTGTGTATAGATGGTTCTGTTTTGTTTGAAGTGGCAAAATTACTGTTACTGCTATCCAGAAATCCAAAAGTCACTTATGCCTATTATATGCCTATTAAGTGCAGATAAAACACGACAGAAATACACTAATATTTCAGTGAGATATAAAGTTAAAGCTAAATGATCAAGGATTAGCGAGTTAATGCAATCTTGAAGCACTGTTTAAGTATTGTAATTATTCTTTGACAACATCGTTAGTCGGCATGTTAGAAAAGACAGACCCTACACAGGCCTAGAGCTGAAAGATGAAAAAGAAAAACATTGTATTGAACAGAAACTATTATACATATTAACATCAATATAACATTAAAATAATTTTATGGGTCATATTTCCTGCAAAAATACCAATTTTCTTTATCTTCTTGACCTTATAGTTATTAATGAAAGCCAAGAGAATCGCAAAAGGGTTGATAAGATACAAACTGTAAAGGTGCGACTTTTGACTCTTGGTAAATCTTCATAGATTTTAACTAATCTAAGTTGGTAAAAATGGAATTATGTGAAATAATTTGATTTGAACAACTGCATAGCAGACGATTGACCATTACAACCAGAAGAGGGCAGTAGTGTAACTCAAAGGGATGTCAGCTGCCGTAAATCGCAAAGAAAGGCGAAGAAGAACGACTCGGCTCGTTCTCTCTCCTGTGTCTGGAGTAGTGTTTTCTGTGCTGTGGACCTCTTGTACATGCCAGTTAACTTCAGCTGGGTCTCGTAACCACCTGTGTGGAAGCCGGATTTTGCAGTATGGCGTTAAATCTCACCATCAACACAAGCAATCCTCCTCTCGGTGAGTTACACCCTGAGATCCCCAAATAACGTGACTTTCTGCTATTAGCCGTGTGTGTGCATGAAAGGTTGCGAGTGACATCAGCTTTCTTACACCTGTGTGTCATACTAAACTGGAAAATATATAATTATAATATCAAAAATCAGTCGTTGTGATGAATCTTGTTAAGACAGACATGAAGATGTGAAAAAAATAAGTTGGAGTTTTATTTTGTAATTAAAACGACTTATATTTGATCATTGTACACGACCCGAATTTAATAGCAGATGATATAAAGTGTTAAAATATCGTGAAATGAGTAGTAGCTCTTGTTTCAAATAAAATATGAAGTTAAGAGTGTGACTTCATCCATAAATCAATGGAGATTGGTGATCTGTAGATGCATACAAATACTAGCTAAGGCTAGCTAGCCAGTAGGCACTTCTGAAACCAAAACCACAACACGTGAACAGTTCACGAAATGTTCTTTTTGTTCAAAACAGCGGTTCTAACTCTTATCCACCTGCTTCCACTGTAACATTTACATATCATGAGTACACTACACATAAAAAGTCTTTTTGAACTTGGAAATGAAACACGTTGGTTGACACGTTGACATTAGCTAAAGACCGGCCGGTTAGCTCAGCTGGGCAGCTTTCGGTTTTTATAAGCTGCTGAAACTGAATGCATTGTGGCAGACCACTCTGACACGTTCAATCAACTGTGGAAAATAATTTATAGGGATTATTTTTGGGAAGTTATTTCCAAAAGCAAGCTAATGAAATGAATAGCGTTCATAATTGCTGAACAGCGCCCCTGTGTAGCTATTTTTTTTACTGAGCACAGCAGGCTGATGCAAGCCTCCTGAAACGTAGTAGTACTGGATGGGGATGATCACTCCTGCACTGTGTTCTTTCGGTTTTTTAGAAATGCAGGTGCTTGGAATGTATGCGAGGGCACAACAAATTCAGAGAGAAGCTTTCCTTTATAATGGTGATATGCCGGAATGCACCTGTAAACATACAGTTACAGCTGTACATACATGCATATTTATACAGAGCATGTATACACCAGCTGTAGACAGGCCAATATATGACTATATAAACCTTACAATAAAATCTGTAGGTATTTAGATACTTTCTTTACAGCTTTGCCTCTGTACATGAAAAAATCAAGATTGTGATTGAAGTTCAGACTTTCAGCTTTAGTTCAGGAGGTTTAACAAAAGCACTGGTTTGGGTTTATTGCTGTTTTTATACATAGTCCTCCATTTCTCAAAATTAGTTGGACAGGCACTTTTCATGGCCAGGTGAGGTCTGCTCTTTCATTATTCTATGACAAAGATAAGTACACAGTAAGTATCACTTATTTGTACTTCAAGAAGTTGGACTCTGTTGCCTTATCTAAAATCTGGAGGAAAGGGAGTACTATTTATATTTTACTGTATATACAGCAGACAATTAAGCTCTAAACCCTGCTCTTCTTTTGGTCTTTACAACTTACATCATTTTTAAGGACTTGTGTTCCACAGTATGAGCAGACACCCACCACACAGCTTTAGATTTTCTATGAATGTTAAGCCATTTTCCAAGGGAACCATGACTTTACAATATTCTACGAAACGGCGAGGGTCCGCTTTCTGAATCACTCCGGTCAAACTGGCAGTAGGAATTGTATGTTGCAGTCACTAGTGAAGTGTGGTAAAAATCCTTAGAAAATATTCACGGTAGCTCTATGAATGTTTGGCATGCTCATCAAAAGATTACATCAGTTATTCAAAGGAACGTCACCTCTGTGTATGAAATGTTCAGCAACTCTGTCTCATGGGCTTGTTCAGTGTAGCAGATTACAGAATTTTGGGGGTTATCTATTTGAGTTCTTTACCAAGGCTTGTTATGAGCTCAGAAATAAAAATGAATTTTTATTGGCCTCCTAGATTAACTGTGGCATACTGTTACAATATTAATGTGAAATTGTGAGACCTGTAACACAACTAATAATGTAATTTTGTCTGTATGTGAGCTTATGCCATTGTTCGGTTTGTTTAGTTTGAAAACAAATGAAAAGAAATAAGCAGATAAAAGGTCTGGAGTTGAATGTGGATTCAGTACAAAAAGCGTTTGAAGCAGACTGAACTTAAGGTAGGTGTTGTGCAGAGTTACGGGAAAGATTGCAGCTTGCGTGCTTTGTGTCACTGGACCAGTTCACCTGGTTGTCAGATTTCATATCTGTTTGAGTGTGCAGGTATGCAGTGATCAAATTTGACTGTTTTTTGGAGCTGTGCTTTGGAGTGTGAGAGTAAAAACACTAAAAACACTGTGTTGTCTTGTCTGTCTTGCAGGGGCACTTCTGACAGCTGAACATGTGAAGAGCAGTGTGCAGGTATCAGTGGAGGAAGGCAAAGACACGCGGCTTCACATCTCAGAGTAGGTGCCACAATTATCGAGCTGCAGGTCGAGTTTAATTTACATGCTGTACAAAATAAGAGATGTGGAGTTTACATTAGTTTATCTCAACTGTCTCTTCTCATTTTCCTTCTCTCAGTTCAGTCCAGTTCAGCGATGACAACTCTATCTGTCGCTACTTGGCTCGGGTTGCTCCTGCTCTTGGCCTGTATGGATCCAACATGATGGAGCAGACTGAGGTGTGTATGTTTGTGCATATCTGTGATGTTTTGCAATTGTTCTGAATGCTCATTTAATTTTTTCTTCATGATGTCTTCAGGTTGACCACTGGCTGGAGTTTAGTGCTCGCAGTCTGTGTAATCAGCCAGATTTGACTGTGGCACTGGCTGAACTGGACAAGGCTCTCTCACTGCGGACCTTCCTGGTTGGGCATGCCCTCACCCTGGCTGATCTGTCTGTCTGGGCTGCTCTCAAAGGTCAGTAACATCCAGGATATAACAGCTTTTTTCTCTGACTGATTTTAGTGTGAAATATATGTAACTAAACATTTTAAAATCAGCACTACAGATTGTGACTCTTTATCCACAGATCATGGGGAATGGCCAAAGCAGGGCAAATCCTTTTCCCATGTCAGCCGCTGGTTCTTCTTCCTGAGCTCACAAGTTCCTTTCACTGCTGTAGGCAACAAGTACACCAGTAAGAAGGCTTCAATGAACAAAAACAAAGTAAGTGTTATTTTGTCAGTGTTCATTGTGGCAAACTATGATTGTAAAACTGGGTGAGCATGACCCGAATCCTTAACCTGAAGATGCAAAGAAAAAAGAATAGATGTTAATGTTTATAAAGCCACCAAACATGTTGTTTTTATCTCTTTAAACTAAACTGGTACATTAAACTTTGATGTTTGAATGTTTAATGCTTGATTATTATGTTTGTGACCCATGTAAGATTAAGATATAAATGCACTTTTTAATTCCATTCTTGACTGATTGTGTCATTTTCACAGTTGGAAGGGAAAAAGGCAGATGTCGGGAAGTTTGTGGAATTGCCAGGAGCTGAGATGGGCAAGGTGGTGGTTCGGTTCCCTCCTGAGGCCAGCGGGTACGACTTGAATCTGGAGTTTAGAAGAAACGTTTGTTAATTTACTAGCTTCCCTAACTTTTTCTCTGCCTCCCTTGGACAGATACCTGCACATCGGACATGCCAAGGCTGCCCTGCTCAACCAGCACTACCAGGTCACATTTAAAGGCAAGCTCATCATGCGCTTCGATGACACCAACCCTGAGAAGGAGAAGGAGGACTTTGAGAAGGTAAGATATTATTTATTTATTTATTTTGTTGTTACTTGGATAAATAAATATAATAACAAAAAAACCATGAAGTGTAAGTTTTGTGTTCACATTTCTTTGCTGTGCTGCTCTTTAGGTGATCCTGGAAGATGTTGCCATGCTCCAGATCCGTCCAGACCAGTTCACTTACACCAGTGACCACTTTCCCACTATAATGAAGTTTGCAGAGAAGCTGCTTGCTGAGGGCAAAGCTTACATCGACAACACCCCACCTGAGCAGATGAAGCAGGAGAGGGAGCAGCGTGTTGAGTCCACCTGCAGAAACAATTGTACGGCTTAGGACGGGACGATGATGATGACCTGTCAGTGAATGATGAAGCCTAGCAACATGTGATTTTTCTATACAACTCCTCTCTGTGTCTCTCTCTTGCAGCCGTGGAGCAGAACATGAAGATGTGGTCGGAGATGAAAGCGGGAACAGAGTACGGTCAGACATGCTGCATGAGGGCAAAGATTGACATGAACTCCAACAATGGCTGCATGAGAGACCCCACCCTCTACCGCTGCAAGAACGCAGCCCACCCTCGCACAGGAAACACCTACAAGTATGTGGCTTTATTCTATTATTAGTCTGAATTGTAGCATTTATATACACAGAATAAAAAGAAAAGCGTGGAAAGCAGAAATTAGCATTAACACGAACAGAGGAAGTCATGTTATTCAAAAACTGCTCTGGTATTAATAACAATTTTTATTTATTCCAGTAATCAAAATCCTAAAATTGATGAGGAATTAATCTCTAGTTTCTGTGGCATCCAAAATGTTGACTATAATTTGCACTTTTTCAATTTGTATTAAAGAAAATGTGTGTTGCATACTTGTCCTGTGATTTTGCATATTGTGTTGTAGGTTTATTTTAGTTGGTCAAATTGATCACTTTTGTTCTTTTTTTTTTCATTTTGCATTAACAAAAGAGAACAGCATGAAACCAAGGTTGTTGTTTTTTTTTTTTTTTGTTTGTTTGTTTTTTTAAATTTAAATACGTGGAAATTTCTGAGCTTTATTTACAGCCTTTGTAGTGGCTCTTCACATTTATCACTTATCTCATGAGGTCTGTCTAGATGTTAACTGTCCACCTGGTAAAAATGGAGACGCATGTTTTTTTTGTTTTTTGTTTTTTAGATGCATGCTAAAGTAACCAGCAATGCGCACTGACAAAAAACAAGCAATCATATAGAACTTGGCAATAAACGTAATCCATGCAGGGGTTTAACCCTTTTCATGCATGAATTCTGACAACCTCAATCAGGATTTTTTTTCTTAAGTATTTTTATTCATCTTTAGGCATGAAACAAAGATTTTTGAACTTCATTTTTTAAACATGTACTTTTCAAAGAGTTTTTTTTTACATATCCACTTAGGTGGATAACTGATGTGTATGGAGTGACACATCAGTGTCCAATGCAATGGTTTATGTGCAAGTATACCATCAACACTGACACAAATACAAGGAAAAAGCCTTTGAATAGCTGTCCACTGTAGTGACCGCTATGCGTGAAAAGGTTAAAATGTTTTCTAAAGTTGACTGGACCACTCAAGTTGAGTTAACGGGTTGGTCATTACAGCAGCAGTCGGTCAGTGAAGGCTTTATTGTTGAGCATAACAGAAGTCACTCTGAATTTGCTGTGTTTTTGTGTACCTTGGAACAAATCACGGCGTGTGTGTGTGGTAAAAATTGAGCACATTCAGATAATTAAGTTTGATAATACATCTCATCTTCTTTGCTTTCAGCATCTACCCAACATATGACTTTGCCTGCCCCATTGTGGACAGCTTAGAGGGCGTTACCCATGCTCTCAGGACCACTGAGTATCATGATCGTGATGAGCAGTTCTACTGGATAATCAATGCTCTGGGCCTCAGGAAGCCCTACGTCTGGGAGTACGCCAGACTCAACCTCAACAACACGGTGCTCTCCAAGAGGAAGCTCACCTGGTTTGTTGATCAGGGATATGTTGATGGATGGTGAGTTTGGCTTAGTTTGTTTTGCTTTTTATCTCTCTCTCCCTTTAAGTGCTCTTTTGACTTTTTTGGGGGTCTTGTCCTTCAGGGATGATCCTCGGTTCCCCACTGTCAGAGGAGTGCTGAGAAGAGGAATGACTGTGGAGGGTCTGAAGCAGTTCATAGCAGCCCAGGTGCATTTTAAAGAAGATGCAATAATCTGTGCTAAGTGAAAACCACAATGTTGATGCAAATGAGTACATTCTTAAATAAAAATGTGCTTTTTTTTCCTATTTATTAATCCCTGTTTTTTTCCCTAGGGTGGATCAAGGTCTGTGGTTAACATGGAGTGGGACAAGATCTGGGCCTTCAATAAGAAGGTACATTTAAAATTTTGTTATATTTCATCTGTGTCGAAATTTTTGTCAGTAGAACATTTAAAATGTTTCTGATCATGAATTTTAATCAGTTGTTGTTAAAGCCTGTTTAGCTTTGCTGCAGCAACACAAATAAATGTATTTATTGGGCTTATATGAGCACAGTGAGCATAAGTTTGATATATTAAATTGCACACAAAATAACTTTATTTCCTGCTTTGTGAATTAGTTTTGGATTTTTCTTCAGTCAAAACCTGACTTATATGTTAGAGATGTCACGTGTGAGCATAGAGGTATAAGTGTAAATCTACCAGCGTTCAAGTATATGTAATGAATCTGTAGTAAAAAAACAGGCTCTGCAAATTCACTGCTGGCATGGCTTTGCTCTTTTCATTCTCTTAAATGCTTTCATTTGCCACCTCCTCTTCTGCCTCATTACCCCCAATCTCAGCCTGCTTATTAACCCCAATAACACAGAAAACCTGAAAAACCAAACTAGTTGCTTCATTTCACGTCCCACATATGTTGGTATTCATGATTTGATGTCCTCATTTTCAACTGTCTGGACGTCAGTGTTGCTTCCTCTGTGTGGTCTTCCTTGCTGGCACTTGCTGCTTCATCCCAGAGTCAGGAAGAAGGTGTGAACCATCAGTTTAAATGTAAAGAAAGTGAAAGCAGTTTTTTTTCTCTCAAAAAATAAACAAAAAACAAAGTCTGTTTTAAACGTATGACCTATACAAGGATTTATATTCAAGGGTGGTTAAATTCAACAGCTACCAATTGGCAGTGATCATGTCGCAGTGAGGTCGATTTAAAGACAGCTGTCTCTGTTTTTGCAAAGGTCTCATGTGCATGTTCAACTAACCAGCTGCTCCTTGCAGTTGTCAGATAGTTACATTATTCTCATAAACTTTCTTCATGCTAGCAAGGGGATGTTTTAAGGTGGCTGTTTTTTTTTTGGGTTTTTTTTTAACAGGTATTTAAGAGATGAGTTTTGTCTAATTCTATTCTGCTAATCAAGACTTTGTAACTGTGAGCAGCTGTCTGCTTTTAATTCACCTTTTATTTTCCTTTTATTATATAAATCTTCAAATATGGAGCTTTTTAACAGACAGTTTACTCACCAGTGCCTCGTACTGTTCCTACCATTCCATCCTAGTGTCTTTGCAGGCATTTGGGTTTGAAAGCATTTGATTTAGCTTTACTTATTTACTTATGTTTTAAGCTCAACCAAAATCAAGTTAGAAATAGGGCATTAATGGCCAACACAATAATGAGTTGTAATGATAATGATAATAGTAATAATAATAATTGTTACCTGTTACATATTTGTTAATGATCACTTTCATTTTTGTTTTGGACCACATGAATCTCAGTGAATGTGATTCCACTGTGTGCTTTAGTCTTATGTGCCAGAACAGGTCAGGTCAGTTTTTAGGAACTTTACACTGTTGGTCTGTTTGACAAGGCTAAAATATTTTCCTGTTGTTGAAGTAATATACCTGCCATTTTTAGGCGTTTTTGAATAGTAGCCATTTTTCCACATTGTGTAAAATCAAAACATGACTTCAAAGCTGATTTCTAGGTGTGTATTGTATCTTTGGACTGTACTGCAGTGGTTTTAAAGGGTTAATAATCCAATATAATCCTTATTCATCTTAAACTCGACCATTATGTAGCTAATCAATTCACCCACGGTAGCTCTTGACCCTCCATTAAATAAGCTTTATTCTGATTTCTGTTAATAAGGGCAGCCAGAATTTAACAGCATGTGGGAGGAGCTTTTATGCTGACAGCAAACTGATGACCATATTAGCAATATCCACAATTACTGACATCATAGAGACACATGCTTAATGGCTCATGCACCACTGGTAGATAAAACAAGGCAGAATAAGTCTTCTTTTATTGAATGTAATGGATAATTACACCAAGCTTAGTGAAATAAAGTTGGCTCCATATTAGTTTATTCTTTAGTTGCTTAATTACTCTCATCACTCAGCTTTCACTTCCTCTTCTGCTTCCCCTGTTTTGATTTCCCTGTCGTCCATTTGAAAAAATTATAATTCACTATTTTATTCATACATGCATTTGTGGTCAGGGCGTTGGACGTTGACATAAGACACAAACCAAATCAGGAGAGTGTAACAAAGCAGCAAGGATAAGTTCTGTGAATGGATCATTCTGTGTAAATGTGTCTGTCTCTTCCTCTCTCTCTTCCTCTATCGTATCTGACATTAAACAGCATCTCACTCTTCTGTTTCCAAGCTGCCCGTTAGCTGTCTGAAGGTACTCCTCCACCTCCTGCTCCTCCTGCTCTTCCTCATTGTCACTCTCCCTGCTTCCATCATGTGCTGGTTAATCTGAAAGCCCGCCAATGGCTTGCGCTATTTTACCAGCCCAAACAATAGGATTCCAAACAATAGGTTGGCACAATGCAACAGACAATTTTAAGTCAATACAAAATAAGGTTTTTAAAATAGTGGTTATTTAGGGTCACGTGACTGTTGGCTTCCCTTCCCAAACATTCTGAGTAAAGTAAATATGGTTGTTTTTATTCTATACATGTTTACACAGATTGAACAAATGTCAAATCTAAAGCATATTCACTGAAGATACAGGAAATGCTTCAATATATTCCATATTAACTGCCCTGAACAGCATGTTTATAACCAAAAAGGCAGTTTGTCTTTATCTTCCTATGAATCTGTTGTCTCTTTTTCATCCTTTACGCCACTTCAGTTTTATTTATGTATTTTTTGTGATGAAGAAGTTGCCCTTTCATATAGTTAATCATGCATTACTGAGTGAGAACACCCAAGTCTTTAATTTGTGAACAGGTCACAGGTCTTCCAGTGGCAGATTCATAAAATGGTACATATTGGTAAGACAATTTGTAAAGGGCTTCATACAGAATGTGTATGAGATCTTAATTTTTATGAAAATAATATGTGAATTGTTACCCTGACAACTTTCAAAACCATGTTTTGTTTTGGTTTTTTTTGCTTTTTTCTCCCCATTTTAAGATTACATTCAAGCCCACAAGGGCTGATATTCTAATCAACCAAAGTTGTTGATCTTTAACGTAGTAAACTTGCATCAGAGAAACCCGTGTGCCACTGAAGCACATCAGTGATGGTTGCAACTTTTCTGAATGTTTTTGTTATATTAAAAAAGATTTTTTTAAATAGACAAAATGACTTGAAACTTTTTAGCAGTAGTATCTGTGAGAAATGGTGACTTTTATGACTAGATCTTCAATAAATAACTTTGTGGAACAACATGAAAAGTGTGTGTACGATACGTTATAATCAGTTATGAAAACGTTTTTTCAAATCCTTCAGTTGTCATTTACATCCAGGCTGGCTGGTAAAATAGTGGAAGCGGATAGCGACTAAGTAAGCAGCTGAATAAAAGCTTGTTTCCCAACTTGCATACAGTCATTATTCACTCTTGAAATCATCTTTTTTTTTCCTCCTCTGGCTTAGTTTTATTTATCGCTTACTGAGCTGAAGCGTCTCTGTCCAGATTTTTGTTTCTTTTTGGAGAAGCCTTCAAAGTTGCATCATATTTTGCTTTTTTCTTGCATTACTCAGCTTTTTGTATGTGAAGTGCAGATTTTTCTTTTACTGACCTCTGCGTGTGTATATGTGTCTCTCTCTGTTGGTGTTTTAGGTTATAGACCCGGTAGCTCCCAGGTACACAGCTCTATCCAGCTCCTATGTGGTGCCAGTGTCTGTCCCAGAGGCTACAGAGGAGATGAAGGAAATTGCCAAACATCCCAAGGTTTGAGGGGATTTTTTTGTTTTGTTTTTAACAGCTTGCTGCCAATTTTGATTACTTACATATTTTTGTCCAGTTTGTCCCATCAAAACAGCTGTCATTTAAATCTCATTGTAACTGATTTTTAGGGGTGCAACGATATTCGTATCGATATTGAACCGTTCGATACAGTGCTTTCGGTTCGGTACGGCTATGTATCGAACAATACAACATTTGTAATTTATTTTATCAACTTTCCTTCTGACTATGCTGTCTGTGTTGAGCGCTCAGTGAATCTGCGTTCGACTACTCCGCCTAGGCTGCACTGTCGAGCGCAGATCCACTGAGCACTCAACACAGACAGCATAGTCAGAAGGAAGAGCGCAGGGCAAGCTAGCAAGACACATGGACCTCCCCCACCCTCATTCAGATCTGGCGTTTGGAATTATTTTGGTTTTCATGTGATGTATGACCCTGAAGGTAAGCGAGTCATGGACTAAAGTAAAACAGTATGTTGGATGTGCCATGCAATGCTCAATTACATGGGTGGGAACTAGTGTGTTAGTGCAGTTAGCTCGTTAACGTGGTGGCCGTCTAGCCCCACACACGGGGTGATCTGCGGTAGCTCGTTAACGGAGATTTGCCGTGTTGTGGCGTTAAGGTCATTTCAACGAGATTAACCTGAAAGCACTAGTGGGAACACAACAAATATGACTGCACATTTATGCAGACATCATCCTAGTGCAAAGACCAAAACAACAAGCATGCTACTAACTTTAGCCGAGTCATTTAGACAGCTGTTAGCACATGATTCTCCTTATGCTGCTGAGAATATAGCCCAGAAGAAGCGGATAGTATAGCTTTTATTTTGGAAAGAGACATTTCTCTGTAATAAACTCTCTTTTCCAAAGATGAGTGATTCCTCAATCAGATACAGAGCTTGCAATATCGCTAGCCCGACGTCCTGGAGCTAGCGATTTTTTTCAGTCGGGCTACCAAAATCTATCTCTGCCCTGCCCGTCAGGCTATTGTAGGAAGGAAAAATATATGTCAATGCTTTTGCATTCTTTCAGAAATGTAGCTGGGTAATTATGTCATTGGCATCGGTGAGCCACTGTCAATATGTGACATATTGAAATCGCGTTTGAATTTGCGCTTGTTTTTTTGCTTTCACTTTGCAATCACCGAACTGTGTATAGAGAGCGACAGTACTGATTGGTGAGTGATGATAATTTGTGCACCAATTCCTCTGACATCGTCTTATTAATCGTTAGCTTACTATGCAAACATGACAAGTGAAATCTCCTGCAGCTTAAACATGTGAGAGGTTGATCGCGCAGAGAATCGCTGAGCTTATGTGAGTGCGTGTGTAAAAGCATTTCAGTTCTGCTGAGCCAAATAAGACAGGTCAGGGTGAAGAAGTGACAGCCAAAGAAAAGCTTACCACAAAACGGAGAAGTTATGACAAATCAGACTATAAGGCAAAAAGAAAGTGCAGCTTTATGGTTTCATGGACAAAAGAATTTCTGTGGCTGCAATATGATGAGCTATATAACCAGGGCTGCACATAAGTGGTCCGCAGGTGCGCATTCGCTGTCAAAATAAAAAACACGCACAAGGGTTAGGGTTAAATTTAAAAACTGTACTTTTGAGTTAAAATATATATTTATAATTTTAATAAATGACAAATTAAAAATGCTTGAACATTTTTTTTGTATCGAAAAAATATCGAACCGTGACACCAAAGTATCGAACCGAACCATGAATTTTGTGTATCGTTGCACCCCTACTGATTTTATTCCTAAAAATCTTTTTAGCTCTAACATGTCTTGTGTTACTCTCTTTTGGGAAGAGCACCTTGGTTTTTAAGCTGAAACATCTCCGTTAATAGCATTCAGCATCTTTTGCTATAAGGACTGACTCTCCCTTACTTGAAAACCAGCCACTCCAGGAACTGCAGTTTATGTGACTTGACTATAGCATGAGTCAGTTCACTGATGCATACTTACCAATGTAGCTTTGCTGCAGTGCTACTGAGCTGATGCCATTTCTGTGCCTATCTAGAATGCCGAGGTTGGGATGAAGGAGGTTTGGTATGGTCCTAGAGTTCTGATTGAAGGAGCCGATGCTGAGACTTTCACAGAGGGAGAGACGGTTACTTTTATCAACTGGGGCAACCTCATCATCACCAAGATCAACAAGTATGACCATCGTTTAGATGATCTGTATTTCTTTTAAGAATCAGAATTCCCTCTGATCTGTTCATGCTGTCGCCCTTTCTTATCACTTAGAGGGGCTGATGGAAAGGTTTTGTCCATGAAGGCAAGCTTGAATCTGGACAACAAAAACTACAAGAAGACAACAAAGATCACTTGGCTGGCTGAAACAAACAATTCCCTCCCGGTGCCAGCCATCTGCGTTAACTATCAACCACTCATCTCCAAAGCTGTCATCACCAAAGACGACAACTTCAAGGACTACATTAATAAACATAGCAAGGTCAGTTATTTGCTCTGTGTGTGCATTATACTGCATGGATGTGGTTATTTTATTATCTGTTTTTGATCTCAGTTGGAAGAAAAGATGCTTGGTGACCCCTGTTTGAAGAACCTGAAGAAAGGTGACATCATCCAGCTCCAGAGGCGGGGCTTCTACATCTGTGACCAGCCTTATGAGCCACTCAGGTAAAGAAGTGGAAACCCGAATCTGCTCAGTACCAAAACACCTTTTGGGCATGTATCCATTTTTTTGTATTACTGTTTTATTAACTGGGGTTGTGTCTGCAGTCCCAACAGCTGTAAGGAGAGTCCTTGTGTGCTCATCTACATTCCAGATGGCCACACTAAGGAGATGCCAACAGCTGGATCCAAGGAAAAGAGCAAGACTCAGGCTTCTGACAACACAGTGAGTATTCAGTAAGGGGTTTGCAATTATACGCCTAATGGTCCTGTATGAAAGACATAAAGTCATCTGAATTACTTAAAGTTTGCTCTGATGTTTGCGTTGGATGTACTAAGACGGAAACAAAAAGCACAGTACAATTAGTGGCAGTAGCAGGAACCTACCCTGTGAATCCTAACTGGTTTAACCAGTAAAGCAAATGCTAGACTAATAATAGGTGAAAACTAAACAAGGTTCAGGCCCAGTTTGAAAGCTACCAGTCGGCCTTTTATATTATTATTTGTTATTGCCTTCTTGCTTCTAGCTTAAAAGTTGAATATTAGTGAAAAGCTAGCCTCCTTCTATTATACTTGTTGGTCACACAGCGTGTGAAGGATTTTATTCTGGGAATTTTATGTGGATTTTATTCATTCCTACTTTTGAAGAGAATGTATTGTGTGTGTGTGTTTATGTCCTAGTGTGTATATACACCAAAGGAAAGTCAAACCTACCTGTCTTAATTATTATGGATAAAAGATAAATGGATGGTTATCTGCTAAAACTATTAAGTCATAATACTTTTCTGGTTCTTTACTTCTTCAGAGTTTTATCACGTGTTCTTTTTTTATTGTTAGCAACAGTAGGCAAACAATATTTATGTTTGTAGCGTCTTTCTAAAAATAAAAGTAAATAAATAAAATTCCCTGGCATCTAGGGCCTTCAGGGCATCAGCTTAGCATGCAAGCTTGGAATAAAATGGGATAAAAATGTGAGACATCTTGGATAAACTGGTAACTGACAGTTTCTTCATCTTCATCTCTGTTGTATAAGCCTGCCAGCCCTGCCAAGGCTCCTAAAACCTCTGTGCCAGCCCCAGCAGCTGACCTGTTCTCAAGCATTGTAGCACAGGGCGAAGCTGTCCGCCTGCTCAAAGCTGCCAAAGCTCCCAAGGATGAAGTGGACAAGGCTGTTAAGCAGCTGCTTTCTCTAAAGGTATGCTGGCTTTAAATAAAAGTATTATAAAGATAAAGACATGTGCTGAAGTGATCCTTCTGATCCTTCTGGCAAATATTAAATCCAAATTCTCTTGAAATTGTCAGGAGTTGATGTTCAAAAAGGGCTTTGCTTGAAAAAAAAAATACTGACAGTCTCATCTGTTCTTTATCTGCAGGAGCAGTTTAAGCAGCAAACCGGTGTGGAATACAAGCCAGGCATGGCTCCTCCAGCCTCAACGCCAGCCCCATCTACCTCTTCCTCAGACTCAACGTCCTGTCCATACAGTCGTGTTGTCCAGCAGGGTGAGCTGGTCAGGAAATTGAAAGCAGAGCAAGCACCAAAGGTAAAGGGCATTTTCCAATCCATAGTCACATCCTCATCTGTTTGTCAGATCTTCGTTTTATGCCCCACGTTGTTTGTCCGCTCGTTTTTTGTGTCCCATCTCATATCCGCTGAATTCGTGCGTCAAAAATCACTTGTCTGGTCCTTCCCTTGTGATGTCCCACAACATTTGTCCAGTGACCGTTCCACCTCCTCGTGCCATTTGCATGACAGTCAAGCTTATTCTGAAATACCCATTACTATAAGATCACTTTTAATGGTACCAGGACCAGATTGACGCTGCAGTAAAGCAGCTCCTCGCTCTCAAGGCAGAGTTTAAAAAGCTCACCGGTCAGGATTATAAACCAGGGATGGCCACACCCGCCCCCTCTGCTTCATCTCCCGTGACTGCCACCTCTTCTTCCTCGCCACCTTCTTCTTCTTCGGGCCTGTATGAACATGTTGCACAGCAAGGAGAAGTAGTGAGGAAACTGAAGTCGGAAAAAGCCCCCAAGGTATTCAAATGCATGATGAATACAGACAGTAGAAAAATTCCTGCCTTATTCATATGCCACATTCCGGTCACCTCGGAAATCGGATGTCAGAAATTTGGAGTTACTTAGTCTGAAACCACTAATACTTATTAATGTTACTCAGACACACACACAAGTGTTAAAATAAACAATCCATCCTATCATGGCTTCAGTGCCGAACCAGTTAGATTTATTCTTGGAAACATTACGTGGTTCCTGGTAACAGGGCTGGTACAGATAATTGTACGTTTGATTATTTCTTATTTTGGCATGAATTATGTGTCACCACTTAAAAAAAGAAAGAAAGAAAGAAAGAAAAAAATTACTTCTCTGACTCTTCTTACAAACACCCTAGTTGAAAGTGCTTTGTCTTTATTTGAACACATTTTCTGCACTACTTTAACTTTGTTTTAGGGTTTTAAATTAATTTTGCAGTAAATGTTCCGTATCGGCATGTGCTTAACATACTTGTTTCACACAATTATAACAGTGCTTATATTAAAAATATGTGTGTATTTGCTTTATTACTATTACCAAATTATCTATTTTCTCTAACTGCTGTCTGCGAGAGGGTAATCCAGAGGGATTGTACTGATCAGAGTGATAGCTGAACACAAGGCTATAGGCAAAAACTGCTAAATGTCTGAATTAACATCAAAAATGCATGACCAATCTTAGGTAATACAATGATCTGACACCTGATAGAAAAAAAAAAAAACTGATTGCTGTCGCCAGCATGTAAATTGTGGGAAAACAATATTCACCATGCACTGGAATGGGAATATTTTTACCCACAAAAATCCTAAACATCGTAATAAATTGGGTTACAGTTTCCTTGTTTCATCTTCTTCAGGACCAGCTTGATGCAGCAGTGAAACAGCTGCTTGCTTTGAAGGAAGAGTACAAACGTATCACAGGCCAGGAGTATAAGCCTGGAGCGGCCCCACCTCAGAAAGCACCCGCTCCAGTCCAGAATGGCTCCACCAATGACCTCTATGAGAAGGTCGCTGAACAAGGAGAACTGGTCAGAAAACTGAAGGCTGAAAAAGCTCCTAAGGTGAGATTTTACCATTTGCCTAAATTTTTGAGGCTCTGTAGCTTTCAGTAGTCCTTGAGGTGTTGACTTTGACTTGATGTTTCTCCTTCCATTGGTTCTTTTTCAGGATCAAGTAGATGCTGCAGTGAAGCAGTTGCTGGCTCTGAAGGCAGAGTACAAACAGAATACTGGAAAAGATTACAAACCGGGATTACAAGCCCCAGCTACCCCTGCCCAGACCCAAACCCAGGCCAGCTCAGCCTCCACTCAGTCTAACTCCTCTCTTCAGGCCCAGGAGCTGTTCTCACAGGTGTCCCAGCAGGGAGACCTGGTGAGGAAGCTAAAGTCTGAGAAGGCCCCCAAGGTAAGAACTTACAGAGTGGTATTAAATACAACTAAAATTGCACAGACATAAACATAAACAATCACATCTCCTTTTTAGGACCAGGTGGACGAAGCTGTGAAGACTCTACTGGACCTGAAGAGCAAGTACAAGACTCTCACTGGACAAGACTACAAACCAGTGGCTGCTGCTGGTGGTACAGGAGGAGAGGACAAAAACCGCAAGGAGAAGGAGAACAAGTCTGAGAAACAGGGTGGAGGAGGGAAGAAGGGTAAAGGAGACAAAGGAGGCCAGAGCAAGGAGTCCTCCGGAGGAGCAGGAGGTGCAGGAGAGGGTCAAGGACCCAAGAAACAGACACGGTGAGAGACTGGAAGTACTCCTTCACCCATCTCTCTTCACATATTTCCAAATGCAGATGAACTAGCTCGGGCTTAAATTTAGATTTCAATTTTCAGCTAACACAGTTTTTGGTTTAAAATGGGTCTCCATAACAACAACTCTGATATGATTTCAGCTAAAATGATAATCCTTTTTACATGCAATACCATGAACATTGAATATTGAGGAACATAGTAGTATTTTACTGTTTGCATTGCATACAAGTTATTGTTTGTCTTTGGGTTTTCAACACATTAAAATGTGTTCTTTGGGTACATCTGACTGTGATGAATGGGGGAAACATTTATTGGGGAAGAAAGCAGATTATTGTAAAAGAAATAGCACAGCTGTCTGTAGTTGGTTGTCCTTGAATTTGCTGAAAATTGACAATAAATGGAGAGTTAAATTAAAGCATTTACACTTGGTCACATTCTCATACATCTGATTTGAGCTCATTAGAATATGCACGGTTTGGTAAACATATATTTGAATGTTTAACATGAAACCCCCAGCAGGTGATGGAGGTTGTACTCCAATGAGTAGTACATTTTAAGCAGAACTGTTGTTGGTATGAACACCACCAGCTTCCTGTCAGGTGTCTTGTCTTAGAACAATAAACACACACACACACACACACACACACACTCACGCACAGGTATTTGGGTGTGTTGATTTGGAAACCGAAGATGGTTGAAGCACAAGCCTATGCTGCTGTTTCTTACCGACTGAGGAGGGTTTTTGAAATCAGATTCGGTGAGTCTGACGTGGTTGCTTTTTCCTGCATATTCAGTGCCTGTTGTGTGCTAAAATTACTGGCTTTAAGATGGTGCTACATTACTAATTTTTTTAATATTCATGATTTAGCCGTTTGTCAAGAGAGGGCACTGTTGCCATGGTTGGTCCAGATTGAAATATCTGTTTTCTATGATCACCACAGCATCAAGAGGTTGATATTTTTGGCTTTTAGTGAATCATCTTGACAACTACCGGATGTATAGTGATGGAATTTGTTGTAATAATATAATAATTATAGGTTCTGTCTGAATTTGCGCCTTGTTTACTGTATAATACACTACATTTAATGTGCCTAAAAGTTATCCAATAAAACAAATGGTACATGTCTAAATATAGGGAGTGGTAAATAAGGAGCTAGGGCAGGGGTCTGCAACCTTTTACACCCAAAGAGCCACTTGGACCCGGTTTCCACGCAAAAGAAAACACTGGGAGCCGCAAATACTTTTTGAAATCTAAAGTGAAGATAACGCTGTATATATTGTTTGTTTTTTTTTTGTCCTTTATGCTTTGTGTGAACAACTAAAGTAAGTAAAGTTTATTTATTAAGCGCTTTTCACAGACAGGCAGTCACAAAGCGCTGTACACAAATATTAAAATAAACAATACAATCAATAGGCATTATACACAATGTAAAAGATCAAATGTACATAATGTAAAGAATATAAAATACGTAGATCAACAAAAGGCTTGTATGAACAGAAAAGTTTTTAACTGCTTTTTAAAAGAATCCACAGAGCAACTAAGGTGTGTTGCTTATGAAATTCATGAAGTGCTACAGAGAAAATTACATTTATTTATGTAATTAACACATTTTGAACTCTTAAAGAAAGATAACAAAAGGAAAGATGCCCAGCTGAACTAAAATGATCCATGTAGGAAACAAACTGTTGTGAGCCGCCACCCTTATATTGCCTTTGGGCTTTTGGAGCCTTGACCTGACTTTTAAAAAGTAATTGGGGAAAAAAAGCACTATGCTGCTAAAAAAAAATAGATATTTGCAAAATTCTGCCTAAATATGTATTTTACCTGGTTAATGTGTGTGGCGGGGCGTGGTCTGCAGCGCCGCTGCAGGGGAGGCGGACGCACCTGAGCGGCACCCGCAATCGCGCCTCACTGCCTTAAAGTCTGTGCTCTCTCTGCTGTTGTGTTGGTGTGTGTCGGGCTGTGAGCTGAAAAGCTACAGCCGGCTGTATGCGTACAGCAGCCGTGTGTGAAAAGTGGTCAATAAAGAGATGCTGAAAAGCGTGTTCATGCAAACATCGTCGGGTCTGCGTGATATGTTTACAATAAGACTTCTGGTCCCGAACCTCTGCGCACAGCGTCTGCTGTCATCTGTGAGGCGTGAGCAGTGTTTGTTTTTAACGTAGTTCACGGTGAAGAACAACATAATGTGGATCCGAAGATCCATAACTGGCCTACTTGGTGTTGAAAGTCTCGATAAATGCACAGCGTTTTGGCGGGTATATCGGCTTCCGCGAGTGTGACGCTTATTTTGAGCGATGAAAAAATAATAAGATATAATTTTATTTTTATATTTCAAAATCACAATAATCTTCCAATTTAGAACTACAAGTTAAAAAAAGAACTAAACACAAATAAAATACACTTCAGCTAAATACTTCTAATTTATTTTCCCAAACCACCCGGAGCCGCAGGTTGCCGACCCCTGGGCTAGGGGGAGAGTTAACTCCTTAACGCCTGGTGCATCATTTTTGATGCACCCAAACAATACATATTTACAATACATATTACTTAAAAATGTAATAAATGGCAAACATGATACAAATAAAAATGTTTAAAATTCTCCTGTATGTAAAATATTGTCTTTTTTTTTTTTAATTGCCATATGGTTCAATAAAAGCTACATTTTTAAATAAGTTGCATTTTCTAGCAATTGTTTCCTGACAGTCGCTCTGACACTCCCCTCAGCCTGAGCAGTGTTTTGTGTTTAGGATTACTAAATGCTAACCCACTGAATTAATGCTTACCATGTTGGCATGCTAAAGTTCTAGACTGTGAGTACAAAGCCTTGATACTAACATGGTTTTAGACTCGTAGTCTTGTTTTTGGCACTTTTGTTTTTGCACACTTGAAGCTGTCAGTTGGAGACCTGCTGGGAGAGAAAAGGGTTTATATACGTCTATATGGATATATAGAAAGTAGATTTTGTTCCTCAGGCAGTAAAAGTGTCATTGTGCCAAAAAAAAAGGATTATCATTTTGCCCTCATGCTCCAGCTCTGTTTTGTCAGTTAGCTTTAGAAATACAGTTTGCTTTAAGCAGCATGATGGACTTGACTTGAAATTGCAGTCATTACTCTTGTGTTTGTGCACTCAGGAGCAGTGATCACTAACCAAGAATTAGCTGATTGTTGTGTTCGTGTTTCTCTGTCAGTGCTTCATCACCGCTTTCTCAAATTTGTGAAGAAAATAAATGAAATTCTGTCGAAGAAACACATGATTAACAATAAATTGTGCTTAAAAGACCTATGAAATGTTTCTATAACTCTTACTCATTTGTATATCTCCTGTCAGGTTGGGTCTGGAAGCCAAAAAAGAGGAGAACCTGGCTGACTGGTACTCTCAGGTGAGTATCACCCTTTACTCCAACAGCACAATTTGCTATGTCAGTCAAAATCTTCTGTTAATATTCTTCTCTTGTCCTCCTCAGGTCATCACTAAAGCTGAGATGATTGAGTACTATGACGTCAGCGGTTGCTATGTGCTGCGACCCTGGGCTTTCTCAATCTGGGAGTCTATTAAAGACTTCTTTGACAAGGAAATTAAGAAACTGGGTGTGGAGAACTGCTACTTCCCTATGTTTGTCTCTCAGGCAGCCTTGGAGAAGGAGAAGTCCCACATTGCAGACTTTGCTCCAGAGGTAAATGAGACTTTGCACGGACATCTTCTGATGTTTACAAAAAGCAAACTGGGTAACATAAATTAAAGAAATAGGCAACTACAAGAAATCATAATGATATGCTCGCGCATGCATTTATGGATCAAGCACAGTCTTGATCCATAAATGGGACTCTGCCATTATTTTTATGGTCTTCCGTCATTTATATCCTAGTGATGTCAGGAGGTTAATTGAAAGGTTCAAGTCCTAACATTTAAGGTGGCTGTCGTAAAAATTCTCTCAGCAGGTCAAAACAGTCAGTCCTAGCTGCCCAAACAGACGAGTGCTCTTTACAGAAAGAGCGTGTATGAGATAATCATACAAATAAAACTAGTAGTAAAAATATAGAACTGTAAATGTGCAATATCCTGTTATTACAGTTTTGGTTTCCCCTTTTTTAAGGTTGCTTGGGTAACTCGGTCAGGAAAGACTGAGCTTGCAGAGCCCATCGCTGTCAGACCCACCAGTGAAACAGGTCTGAACCACAGCTCTTTGGCTAACATAAAGCTATGCAGACTCACATTCAGCATATCAATTTGAAAACATTTAACATTGTTCCTAACCCCATTTATCTCTCTTTATTCACCTCAGTGATGTATCCAGCCTATGCAAAGTGGGTCCAGTCTCACAGAGACCTGCCAATCAAACTCAACCAGTGGTGTAACGTTGTGGTCAGTGTTCCCTTCTTTTCTTTAGTTAATGGTTGCAAGATTGCTCATGGAAGAGCACCCAGTTTAGTGTGCATCTCTTCTCCATTGTATAGAGATGGGAGTTCAAACATCCCCAGCCTTTCCTGAGGACAAGAGAGTTCCTGTGGCAAGAGGGACACACAGCATTTGCCACAAAGGAGGAGGCAGCTGAGGAGGTAATATACATGACAGAATGTAAAACAGTCGTACCTAGGCAGACATGTTCGAGTACAGTTTTTCTGGAAGGCTGTTTATGCGTCATCTGTATGCAGGTTCTGCAAATCCTGGATCTATATGCCAGGGTGTATGAGGAGCTAATGGCCATCCCTGTGGTAAAAGGGAGGAAGACTGAGAAGGAGAAATTTGCAGGAGGAGATTACACAACAACCGTGGAGGCATTCATCTCTGCCAGCGGCCGAGCCATTCAGGTAACACACTGGCTTTATTCTCTCAATCCTCTTACTCAAGTAAGCAAGTAAACATTGCATTGAAGCAAGAGTCCCCTTTTCCTCAGGGTGCCACGTCCCACCATCTGGGCCAGAACTTCTCCAAGATGTTTGAGATTGTGTTTGAGGACCCCAAGAGGCCGGGCGAGAAGCAGCTGGCTTTCCAGAACTCGTGGGGAATCACAACCAGGACCATCGGTGTTCTCGCCATGGTCCACGGAGATAACATGGGACTCGTGCTGCCACCCAGAGTGGCTTGCCTCCAGGTGAACACTCAGTCACATGTACACATGGGATTTTATTTTTGTAACAGATGAAGATGTTAAGGTCCTTTTTTTAATTCTATTATATTGATGTAAATGATGCTGCAACAGCCAGTCTAAGATTTCTCTTTCCTTTCCCAGGTTGTCATCATTCCTTGTGGGATCACCGCAACCTTGCCAGAGCAGGAGAAGGAGGTGCTGTTGGCTCAGTGCACCAAATACCTGAAAAGGCTGCAGGAGGCTGGTATCAGGGTGAAGTCTGACCTCCGAGACAATTACTCACCTGGCTGGAAGTTCAACCACTGGGAACTCAAGGTCATTAACAACATGATCATAATCCTTATTATAGTTTTAACCTGATGCAGAGGATATTAATTGGAAAAAAACAGATGTCAGTTTGGTTTCTGACTCCTTGTTCTGTATGCTGGGGTCTCTCATCCAGGGAGTGCCTATCCGACTGGAAGTGGGCCCTAAAGACATGCAGCAGAAGCAGTGTGTCGCAGCGAGGAGAGACTCAGGAGCAAAGGTGACAATACCAGAGGCTGAAGTGGAGAAGAATCTGCTCAACATGCTGGAGGACATCCAGAACAGCCTGTTCAAAAAGTATGTTATACTTACTACACTGAGGTTTTGTTACAAATGGACACATCCCCAGTCGAGGACAGTTCTACCACAGGGCTTTTTGTTAGAGGATTTAATAATTGATACAAGTGTCAAAGTTAAAATATAAATAAGTGTACACAGATTCTGTGAGATTACATGGTGTCTGTAAACACTTGGTTAATGTCTATTTGTCAGAGCTTCAGATGATCTGAAGAGTCACATGGTGGCTGCAGACACAATGGAGCAGTTCCAGAAAGAGTTGGACCAGGGCAAGGTGAGTAACACAAACAAGCCACAACAGCTCAGACATCTCACCGTCTTTCCTCATCAGAATAAATAATTGATCTCATATATTTTCCTTTGCTTGATAGATTGTCCAGATCCCATTCTGTGGAGGAATTGAATGCGAGGACTGGATCAAGAAAATCACTGCTAAGTAAGTCTGACATATTGGTATTGTATACATAATGTTTCCTGTGATTTCCCCCACAGTTTGCTTGTTGTGCTCAGAGTGCTTAATTTCCACCACTGAAGGACTATTTGCTTTATCTTTTTTTAGGGACCAGGACCTGGAGCCTGGTGCTCCGTCCATGGGAGCCAAGAGTCTCTGTATCCCATTCACTCCTCTGAAGACCCTCCAACCTGGACAAAAGTGTGTCAGCGGCAAGGAGCCGGCCCAGTACTACACTCTGTTTGGACGTAGTTACTGAGCACCTGCTCTTCTGGGGCAAGAGAATAAGCATCTTAGTAGAAAAGGGCTTTCCCACCTTCTCTGTAACTGTTTTTCCTTCTTGGTGTTTAACTTAAGTGAGGTGACTAAACTTTGGGATTCAGGAAGGGAACATGCTCTCTTTGTTTTGTTTTGGGTTTTAAAAAAAAAACAAAAACATGTCATCATTGTTACAACACTTTGGAAATGGAGCGGAGACAAGAGATGTTTACTCTTATAGCCGTTAATATCTAAATTGTTGATTATCCTCTAAAGGGCCTGTCAGAAAGAGACTCGCTGTCCAGAGGGGGACACAAGAATGGAAATGGCCAGGAGTTAGGCAGGTGTGTCAGCATCAAACATCTGATGAGTGAAAGCAGCAATTGTACTTTATCTGGACTTTGAAAAATATTCAAGAAAGTGGTTTTAAACTCCATACCTAAAATGCAAGATTTTCTGTACTTGAAAATTGATGAATTAAGGATGTTTGGCCTTTTTGTAAAACTCTCAAAGGAGAATGTTACTGATGGGGAGGGGAAATCCTGAGAACTACGATGTCTCTTTGCCTGGCAACAGCCCCATCTCCCTCACAGCCAGACTATCTCAGGAACTCTGCAAGCACTCTTGCGGTTTTGCAGTTTTGTCAGCCCTGCTCTGTCTGTATGGTTACAGTATGTGGCTTTATATTTAACGGCTTAAAAAAAATCTCTTATCCCCCTGAGCCAAATGGTGCAGCTGTGATGAACCATGTGTATTGTCAATATCGCCTTCTGTCTCTTCTCTCACATGAAAGATCTCTGCTGCCTGTCTAAAATAAAGTAATTTCCATGGCAAACTATCCAGTGTATGTGTGTGGTTATGTTTTGTTATTGTTTTTTTAAGCCTGGGTAAAATAGGGGGAGATAATCAAGTCCAAGATGATCTTTTTCTATTTTTGGAAAGCTGCATGGGAAAATAATAGTAACTAAAAAAAAACCCCAGAAATATTACATCGGTGCCAGTTTTATGCATATCAAAGCTTGCAATCTAAATGTGCTGGAGAAGTACTTCAACAAACATGCCATCAATAAACTACAATCAAACAGAACTGAGTAAACTTGCATAATATTTACACTGGGTTTTAAATTATTGTGCGTGAGCTGTTTACTGAGCATAAGGAAGTATGTAAGGTAATTACAATATTCACATGATAAACCTTATCTGTTACGTAACGAGGAACTTCAGTCAAGATTAAAAGATTACACTAATTGTCTGTTTTCAGAATAAAAGTGTGTTATATGTTCACTTACAGTTATTTGAGTAATTATACTTCATACTGTGAGCTTGCTTTTCTTGCACATTCTGTGTTATTTAATAATTAAGAAATCCTTTGAGTTTGCAGAGATATTTTTCCTGCAAAAAAGCAGAGAATAAATCGCTGAAGCAAAACGAAAGGGAAAATGGTTGCCACTCTTGTCTTTGTGTAATTTTGGCAGAAATTACTTGGCTTTTCCTTAGTTTCTAGCATATACACCATTAAAGTGGTGGATGATGATGTGAAATGTCTCTAAAGTTTAAAATCATAAACACATCTTTATGAACAAAAACAACAGCCTGAAAATCCCACTCACGGTTTTAGGTATGGGTAAATATTCTGTTTTTAATCGGGACCACATTTAAAAATTCCTGGAAGCACTCCTGGTGCTGGGTTTCAGTCAGTCAGTCAAATATCTACAAGTATCTTTAATATGGCCATCTTAGAAACACACTTCTGGTCCCACCCACTTTCCATTCACATCTTCTTTTTGTCAGTGGAAGCCAGTCGGAAAAACCACTAAGAAGCACCGAGTCACGGTTTAAAGATGAGTAAAGTATATTTTGAGCTGTGAATCCTGCAAAGCTTTAAGAAAAAGACTGTGGAGCAGGAAACGAGCGATCCTCTGCATTTTCCTCTCGGTTACTGTGCCTTTTATGTTGAAATCTTGTGCCGGAAGTATATTTTTCTGGAACTCCCTCTGCTTAGTCCCTTTCCCTGCCAGTCAGTCTCTGCCGAACTGCACTCCAGCTTCTTGTAGCAAAAATGAGCAATAAAGGTTTGTCAGACGAGGCTGTGGCAGCAGTGTGTAAAGATGGAGACCCGATCACTAAGGTAAGACCATCGTAGCCCCTCATGGAGGTGATCTAAATTTACATATTGGCAATAATTCAAACCCAACAGGATAGCAGCTCCCAAACAGGTTAACCCGCTTTTAATGCTACGTCCATTATCGGACACATTCCTCCACAAAATTCGCGGTGGTTTTGCTCTCGTTTAGGGGGGATTCGTTTCTCTTCCACACGGTTTAAATTGCTTTAGTTAATGATGTACCAAAAAAGAAAGAAAGAAAGAAACCAAAACCCCATGTGGTTTCATGGCAGGCGGATGTGAGTTCACCTTTCTAGGTGAACCTTCCAGTGGCTGCTGCCGTATGAACATAAAACTCGTCATCCAAGGCGTGCGTAAAACAAGTCTGTGCGTAATGGGAGAGCCGCCTGTACTGTTTAGAAAAGCTGCCATTTAGGTGCGGTGAGACCAGAATATACTCCGCATCCTGTTGCGAAAGGTCGGCAGGAATGGAAATACCTAACGTGGTCAGCATGTGTCGCAAGATATGGAAGTTGTCCAACAAGTAGGCTCACCAGGCGTCCCACTCATGTTTCGTAGTTCCACGTTTTGATTTTGGTTGTAAATCACAGAAATGACACACATGTGAGTCTTAAAAAGAGCTCCACTGTTGAGCCTGTGGTTCCCAAACAGCGTGCATTTATAAGGAGTAGGTGTGAGGTGGAATTGAGGAGTGGTTTGAGGTGTGGCTTGGGGTTTTATGTCAACCACATATTATTACTATAGCTGTACAAAAAGCAGTGAATGAAGTTTACAATGTAAGTACACGTAAAAGGCTCTGATTTGTAGTGAGGAAAAAAAAACCCTGTTTGCTTTCTCATGAAGAGAAAACCTCTTAAAGAAAAACTGTTAGGAGAAACTGCAAACTAAGTTACCTGTATTAAGGTTTCAGCCAGGCTAGAGATTTCAGCAGCCTTCAGCCACAGTGCATCTTTGGTTGGCAAGAGTGAAATAATGCCAGCATGGTGCCATGCAAGTTTAATCGGCACCTGGAAACCAGAGAAAAGTTACAGACTTAGAGAAGCGTAAAGATGGTTAACAGACAGAACAGCATAGGAAATAATATATAAATAGTTAATGATAAGCTCTTGATAGTTAAGGGCTTATTATTAACATAATGACAATAGTCTTGATTGAGTCCAAAGGCCGTCAAATGAACTTTATGTTGAATCTATGCATATAAGAAGTAGCAAAAAATGCATTCAGTTGAACACAGCTTATTCATCCTTCACAGGTTTCATTCCCAGACCTTTGTGAGGGTCATCATTCGTATGTTTATTCTTTAAGATGCTTTAAGATTTATAAAAATGTGCCTTTCAGCAGTAGCAATGCATCCCACATTGCCCTGCATTTCATTTATTGAGTTCTTAGTAACTTACTGTTCATGTTATTCACTGGATAGATGCTGTTTGCTCCACTCAGTCTGTTTTTGAAGTCACTACGTTAACGTGCTGCAGCCCACTTACCTTCCTGTTTGTATGGCTTCAAGTGCCAGTAAATACACCTACAAACAGAAACAAACCTAATTGTGTAGCGGAACTAAGTGGTTCCCTCTATTTTTCTTTAGCTGTTTCTGACTTTTTTGCTCTGGCTGGCACTCACATGCTTTGAAATTGAAGTTTAGGGTTTGCTCCCACGTGTAAAATATGAGGTTTGACCTGAGAAATAAAAGGCACTTTCATTTTTCAGGGGCTTTCCACTTTTGCTTTGTTGGTTTAATGTGTGCTGTATGAGTGATGAACTACTAGTCGGAAATATGAATGCAGCTGTGATGCTATCTGGGGAAATATATTGCAGCTGCGGTGTTTGTAGAGTTTCTATAGATATGAAACATTAACACAGAAGGAGGAAGGGCACAGGAAGGACAACGCACAGAGATAGGACTTAACTGTGAAATGCAGTCAAAGAGCAAAGTTTGGTTTTCATACACTTCAAACACAGAAATACGGAGGGTAAAAACCAGACGCCCACTTTACCACATTTTTCTTTTCTTATATTAACTCTGATAATTTCACTAATCAGGTGGCACACGATTGTTTGAACCACTGCATATCCATATGTTAAACACCTGCAGCCTGATGTCCCATTTGGAACTGAAAATGTGTAACACATAGTGGCAGTTTGTTTGACTGATAGGCGAGGCTGCCATATCGCACCATCGGCCCCTCTGGCCATCACCAGTAGGTGAAGTGTCTTGCCCAAGGACAAAACGACCGAGACTGTCCGAGCCAGGGCTCGAACCGGCAACCTTCCGATTACAAGACGAACACCCAACTCTTGAGCCACGATCGACTACTGTCACTGTCTAAATCTAACTGAACACAGGCAAATCTGGCACGTTCAGCCCTATGATGCTGACCGCCTGTGTTTGTGCGCTCAGTAACACAGAGGTACAGTTCGACTGAAGGTGTTTTTCGCCGCTTAGTGCCAGGATACAAATTTTTCTCAGTCACGTTGCTAAACAGAGCCAGAGGTGAGGCTGACTGTCTCACACAAGAATGAAATGTACAGTGCTTAACATCATAAAGAAATATAAAATGATTGTCTTGTACTCTGCTCACTGAAGTCCCGCCACTCTTGAGCAACTAAATGTAACGTGACAATTTGTGTTTTTTTTTTTTTGTTGAATGAATCTGAATTCCTCTGCAGTTTAAGGAAACATTAATTTTCATCCCTGTCATATTTGTAATTCAGTTATACTGTTACTTACCTCGAAGACATGTCCTTAATCTATTATTATGTTTTTGTGTTAGGATTTCATGATGCAGCAGACGATGCTGAGGGTTAAAGATCCAAATAAATCCTTAGATTTCTACACCAGAATCCTCGGAATGACGTGAGTATCCGTGCGGGCTTCGGTTTACTCAGCTCTTGAACCGAGTTATATTTGTTTACATCTTTTTATTTGTCACTGCAAAGAGAGACATAAAATCGTTAAATGTGTTTTCAAAGTTTGTGTGGACGTTTCCTGACTATGTAAAATGTTTTCTCTGCGATTGATATTTTGCAGGCTCCTGCAAAAGTTTGACTTTCCCTCGATGCGTTTCTCTCTCTTCTTCTTGGGCTATGAGGACAAGAAGGAGATCCCTGCAGATGTGAAGGAAAAAACGGCCTGGACTTTCTCAAGAAGAGCCACCCTCGAGCTGACACAGTAAGGGTGGATGTTAGATACTACCAGGAACAAATTCATTTTATTGCATTGTGTGCATCTTCTTCAACTGTTATCTCCCTCATCCAGTAAAAAATGATCCTCTGTTGTTAAAATGTAGTCAAAAACCTAAAGTTAGTGTTGTAAGCAATCAAAAAGCAAACCAAGCTCAAGTTGGAATATTTACTTGAATCTGTTCTTCCAGTAACTGGGGTTCTGAGTCCGATGACAGTCAGACTTATCACAATGGAAACTCGGATCCACGTGGCTTTGGTAAAACTGCTTTCTTGTTGTGTTGAGTTGATAATGTATGTTTGTGTTGGGTCTGCTGCTTTTTGTGGATACTTGTGTGTCTGTCTGAGCACCGTCTCCGTTACTCTTGACAGGACACATCGGAATTGCAGTTCCTGATGTCTATGCAGCCTGCAAATTGTTTGAGGAGCAAGGAGTCACTTTTGTTAAAAAGCCTGATGATGGTAAGATGTGACATATTTGTTCAGGGTTATGATACTTTAATCATAGTTATTTATGTAGTAAATCAATATTTTTTCCACATAATAATTCCTAAAGTAGCTACATCTTCCGCACAGGGTTACTTTAATTACTTTTAATTTAATGACATGTTGATAGCCGGTTTCTGTAAACCTTTAATAGCTAATATTTAATATTTGTACTAATATGAAATTGAATTATCTTGTATTCAGCCTGTCTTTGTTGCACATGTCTGAATCTGAAGTTGAACTTTTATCCACTCAGTACTTACAGTTTATATTCACCCTCTCGTTCTCTGTTATGTTTTCCCCCCCTGCAGGCAAAATGAAAGGCTTAGCCTTCATTCAGGACCCCGATGGTTATTGGATTGAGATCCTAAGTCCCAACAATATGGTGTCCATCACCTCCTAAAAATGAACCCATGCAACCTTCTTCAGTGTGAAAGCTCAGGCTTGCTGTGGGTTCAGGGGTTCAGTGGGAGAAGAAAAGATTTTTTGGGGGGAGTGGGGGGAATGAAGAATTTATCAACATCTGCCGGAGCACTCAAGAGCATACGGAGTGGGATTACTTGCACAATGGCAATCAGTCTGTCCAAGCACAAAATGGACTGTTCTCACACAGCTGATCAGCATTTTGGTTACCTTTGTTACCCCAGCAACTATTTTCCTGACTTTGTCATGTCATCATATTCTATTTTTTCAAAAAGTGATGTGCAAGAAAAACGGTAATACTTTGCAATAAACATGAAAGTCACATTTGATACGGATTTCTGATTATTTTTCTTTCTAAAGGTGAAGTAATGAGTAATTTTTCATAACCAATTTACATTTAGGTCAGTCACACTCACGATTTCACCAAGGAGCAACAAGATAATCTGGGTATTTTATCCATACTTATCAAAGTTAAAAAAGGATGTTTTTTCATGCAGCAATTGTTTTCTTGAGAAAATTAAAATGACGTCTTAAGGGGACTAAGGCTGCTGTTACTAAATAATGATTGGTGGAAGCATTTTTTGTAATTTTGTTTTTAATTTATATTACTATTATTAATGCCGTAGTGTGGTTGAGGAATGGTGGGCCTCTTGCACCCTCCGTTGTCCAGCCATATTTTTTATGTTCTGTTTCTATTTGTTATTTTTTTAACCACATGGTTTCATTAGATTGTATTCTTCACAAATTGTCAGATATCGACGGCTGTTGGATCTATGATGGGTTAGATTCCCCCTGTGACACCTTTATATTCTTCATTTTATTTAACCAGTTGGAAGAGATCTGAAGAGAGTGATAACCTGGAGGTCATCACCTACAAACAACCTTTTCACGCTTGGAGTTTTTCTTGGGAAAAGGTAGTGTTATCCTAAAACTGAGGGCTAATAGATAAGTCACAAAATGAACCTTTCCTTATTTATTTGAATATGGCCTCCTTTACTTATTTTAAAACTCCATGAACCTTTGCGAAATTTTTCCAATCAATACCATATTCTAAGATTTATCTCATAAAAAGTGAATATCAAGAGAAAAATATATATTTTGTATGGTTTCTGGGTTTCTTCATTATTTACCCTTAAATCATATGTATGTGAACTAGGGTGAGTACGTCCTAAAACATGATGTTAACAAAGCAGGGAAAAGCTGTGGAGAAGGAAAATTTGGATCCTACCTGTGGTTGTACAATTTAATCTCTCATATCATAATCCATAATTTTAATCCAGTAGTGTTTATGGGGGGGGGGGGAAATCTGTCTACGCACTTCTTTTTATTTTCCTCTTTGACTTTCATAGTGTGGAATTTGGAATCCATCAGTAGGGGGAGTCAACACTAGCCATGTATAATGTAGGTGTGCTTTAGGTTCAAGGAAGGCCCTGTTTGAGCTTGTGTGCCACTAGAGGGTGTTCTAGTACTAAATTAATTGGACATTCAACCTCCTACTGTGCTTTAGAGAAATCTAATACTCTTGAATATATCCTAATTTTTACATATCATTTTAAGATCTTCATTTACATAAATGTGCCTCCCTGGTTTGCTTAAATATGCAAAACTAAACATTTTTTTTGTCAATGTAATTTCAGGCACATTACAGTGAATAGCTATTCTTCAAGAGTCAGAGCCTCAGAGCTTCCTCTGCACATCTTGTGTTTTTAACATTATATGAAGAATTTGTTATTGAAAATGGTCAGAATCTACACTGTGATTGTAAGTATAAAAACATTTAGAATGTTTTTAAAAATGTCAGTTACAAGGACAATACCGTTTACAAAAGAATCATCTTCTCTGACAGGCATGTCAAACTTAAATTAAAAGGAACGATAAGTTCTGCGGCTAAGTAATCTTAATTGGAGATGTAAAAAAAAAAAAAAATCTTTACGGACAACATCTCACATCCTCTGCACAGTGTTGTGGTTACCCGGCAGAATGCTCTAAGCCTGAAACTAAATGATTGGTTCAATGCCACAAGTGGTCCATCCTTCTTTATTGCATCTATATGAATCAACTTTCTGCTAAGTTGTATAATTTCAGAACTTCCACAAAAACGAATTCAAAGCAATTTTGTTCTTATTTTGAAATTAATATTGCATTATAGGAACCATCTTAACCAGAGACTGACTCAAATTAGGATGCAGATGTAAAGGTGCTAAAATTTCCTGACTGCATGTCAGGATAAAAACCAAACCGTAAAATCAAAGAACGTCTCGGAAGCCCCAAGTAGCAATCATGCAGTAAGACACTGATCAAACATAAGTTAAAAAAAAATCACCTCCAAAGCTTTGTTTCAAGGCTTTATGGAGGTTTTTTAACCACAAGAAGACCTCCACATTGTTTCCCTGCTTTTTCAGTAGCCACCTGTTTGTGCATTTATGCAGTGATTTGGGTGGGGTCTCTGTTATTCTGGCTCTCGGCTCCACTCATCCTGCACAGTTGCTTGCAGTTAGCTCATTATCTCCTCATCCTGCTCACCTGCCTCTCAGCTCATCGCTATGCAGTGCATGTACTCCTGCTCCTCAACTGTTCTCTGGTAGATTGTTGTTTGCTAGACTGACTAAAACTTTTTTTTCTCCTAGTAATTTAGCTTTTGATGTTTTCCAGTGTTTATCTTCCTTTAATTTCATCACCTATTTGCTTTCTCTCTGCTCAGCTTCATGGCTGTTTGTTTACAACCTCACTGTGCTGTGCCGATCCCTCGTTCCACACACAGTCCGACCTCCAGTGCCGTCCTTCCTAGCAGCTACTTTGCCATCTGAGGCTGTTGTGCTCCTGGGAATACTCAGAGTGAGAGATTCAAGTGCAAGCTACAAACACAGCAGAGAAAACTTTAATTGAAGAGTTAATAAGGTGGAGAGTCCAAACCGGGGGAGTAAGAAAGCCAAGATTTGAAACCAATTGTTCTCTTCTGAGAGCTGGCTGTCTCTCTAAAGTCTAAACTGAGCAGCCAGACTTTTTTCTGAATTTAAAAAAAACTTTTTTTAATGAATTATTATGTCCATTTTTGATATGTTTTTTGGACAACAGATGGAAATTAGCCTTTGGCTATAATCTGGTATGTTTACATTCATGTAATTTCTTTTTTTTTTACATGTATGTTCATCAACATGCACCATCCCAAATAAAGAGAAAAGGACCCCAGACAAAAACAACCTTGGTTGAGGAGGTTGGGTAGAGCTAAAAACCAGTGACTGAGTTCTGTAGCAATTTGCAAAGCACTCAGCAAAGACTAGAGAACCTGCTAGATGCATTAGCCAGAGGCATTTTCAGGATTTTTTTTAAAAGGTGACGTGTGGCAAGAGGTGGAATAAGCAAAGCTGATTGAACAGGTCTTTGTGGACTTTAACTAAAGAATGAAATTGTAAAAGTAAAAATGAAAAGTAAAAGTAATTTTAAAAAGATCAAGATTTTCTGATGAGAGAAGTTAACATTTTTATTAACTTGCTTCTTCTCTTGCTATCGGATATTTTTATAGTTTAAAAAAATGAATGAAAACAATTCTAGCTGAACTTAACTGACAACAACAAACATTATATGCTGTGCCACAGTTATTTACTCTTCCCTGCCCTCTTTACTGAACCTAGACCATCCCTGTGTCATATCAAAGTTGACTTGAACTTCTTGAGCGTTTTATGACCAAACAACACGATGACGAAGTGAGTCAGTGCTCCAAATCCTGTGACTCAGCTCAACACATGAGACATCCAGCTCAGCTATTTCTGTGTTGTCTGTTAAGATGTGATAACTCACCTGTTTTTTCAGTGTCCTCTCCAGGGTGCTTGGGGAAATGTTTCCCAGGGGGGTCGTGACAAAGTGGATGAGCAGTTGTAATGCTCTCCATTTGTCCCAGATGTGTTGACCTTTTCTTTTGCACATTATTCTGTCTCTGTATTTATTTGCTATGATTTTCCATTTGTCAAAGTAACATTGCTGCACTAACTATCCCGGGTTTGTTTATGTAAGCATTCTGTTGCCGGCAAATCAAACATTCTGCAAATACTCAGTTACATGTTTCTTTATATTTTATTATGTTACAGATTAAGCCATTTGTTCATGCTTACTTTGTTCTTTCTTTTCAGTCTTCATGTAGGTCAGGTGTGGGGAAAGGCCCGCCTAGCATTTCCTAATTTTAAAGTGCTGATGACATCACACATGACATCAGCAGGTTGAACTGAGAGGAGGGGTTTCTTTTACCATAGAAATGCTTCCTTTTGTTTGTTTCCAGGTCCGAAGGGATTTGTTGAATCTTTTTTTTTTTTTTTTTGTCAATACAGCCATTTAGTTGTGTAAATGTGCTAATTAGAAGTGTGAGAATGTTTTTGTCATTTTTAGTCAACTATGTAGAGTTTTAGATCTCTCAGCTCAAATGAGTGGTACTGGCTGGAATAATTGAAGGGAGATTGATGGCCCTATATATAGTCAGTCTCTGCCAGACTCTGATGAGAGAGGAGAGGTGAGCTGTGTTACCAACCCAATGTATGGCTGAGTTTTGCTAATTACGTTACTTTGGGGGGTTGTTAAGTTTCGTGCAGGATGGGGTCCACTGTAAATAAATTGCTCACCTCTGAAAACCCAAAATGTCTGCAGAGTCTGCTTCCCTACCACCTTCCTTGACGTTTGAATCTGACTACTTCACAGAGGTCCAGACACCATTTAAAGGTTCCAGGAGAGGCCAGTTGTTAAGGGAGTGTGGGGAATTGTTGTGCATGGGGTTTGGGGCATTTTTATAATGATTATTGAGCTTTAAGGGTAAAATATTTAATCATGTGAAAATGGTAAAATGTTGGTGGAAAGTTAAAATTTGAAAAACCCAACTGACAGTAAAATAATGCTTTAGTCCTTAACAGATGAGAGTATTTAAGGCAGCTAATTGTCATTAGACAGGAGAGTGATTGTTTGTGCTGTGAGAAGGCTTGACATGCCAGTGATTGTCATGGCCTTAGAGCTATATGTTGAAATAAATGCCTCTTGCTTCCACTGTACTGTCTTAGTCTTCTTCACTGTAAATCCAGCTGCTAAATATCGCCCTGTTACAGGTGATCAACTTCAGAAGGAAGAGGACAGCTACACAGCCTGTATCTGTCATGGGATAATACACTATATTAATGTGGCGGAGGGGTAGAAGTACCTGGGTGTTCACATTGACAGTCTACAGAGGCTGTACACATAAATGGGATGAGCAACAAACATTTCTTAAGTAAGTTGAGATTTTTGTTTTTACATGTGCAGCAAAATAATGGAGAGTTTCTATCACTCAGCAGCAGCAAGTTCAGTTTACTTTAGCGATATTACAGTCACTTCAAAGATCAGTAACAGCCTGATTCTACTTTACTGCTCTCTCTTTCATACCACATGTAGAAACTATTTATATTACTACTTCAGCTGCTGTAACAAAAGAACTCCCCAAATATGGGATAAAATATCTCTTATTATTAAATAGCCCACTCCTGAATGCTTTTAAGTGAACCAGAGATTATATTAATTTAGTAACAAGTAGTTAAATGAGATTTGTGATGTCGTTTATTTATAGCCTGAAGTTAACGATTTACTTTTAGCAACAATATCTTGCTGAACATAAACATTTGGAGATTATTTTCTACAACAATAAAAGAAAAAGGTAATGCTAACTTAATAAAATAAAACCAGGGCTGTGACGGCACCACATGACATCAACATGTGACTGGCTCTGCCACCGATTGCCTAGCAACAGGGAGGAGAAAATGGAACCACTCCTCATTCACTGCACTCACTCAGGCCGCAGCAATACACCTGCCAGGTTTAAATGTAGATCACATGAATGATTGTTCAGACGAGATGAACCAGCAGATAGTGGTTTTTATATGTTTCCCCTCTTTGCTTTAAGTGTTACAAATGTCCACATTGCAAACACTGTGATGTTCACAATCACTCTACCCCCCCTCAAATGTGGCAGCAGAGTGCACTTCTTGCCATCATCTTAGATTAATTTTGACTTTGCCAACCTCACATGATTCTTGCTCAGCTTGATTGAAACACAACTTTCTGGACCTGCTGCTGCCAGCAGAAAAAAGCCACACTCCAGACAATATTCCATATTCCTGAGGATTTTTTACATAATGTCCACTGAGGTCTGTAGACCACAGCTTATGTTCAAACGGACATGTTAATTATTTTCTGTCATTGTACATCTGAGTGGTAATTGGAATGGATGGCATAAAGCTTTCTCCCTGGCTTGGAGATAATATGATATGGACAGCATATGTGAGCTATGAAGGTGGGCTAGTTGAAGCATGTCATTTAAATTAGGTTAAATAGAACAGCTTAAACTGCAGTTTGTTAAATAATCAGAAACACGGCTGAAATAAAATTACTGAATAAAGATAAGGAGGATATTTAAATAAGGTCACAGAGTGAGGAGGCATAAAATAGATGCAAATTTACATTGCATCTCGGTTATGTTGTAATGCAGGACAACATCTCTGAAAGCCACTCATGCTATTATTCTGTTCTGTTTAAGACTTCTTACTGAAACATACATATCCTGCAGGGGTTGTCCTGGGGTTTGGTAAAACAGCCCTGCAGAAATGGTCTGATATTTAATAGGGGAAAAGTAGACAACCGTACAAAATCTTATATATTTTATTCATTTTTTTTTATCTGGAATTTTTATTTCTGTTGGTAAATTTTGAATTCAAGAGTGATTAGTTAGCACGACAGCTACTTAAATTAATATTACCAAAGCATTTAAATACTTGTATAATAAAATTGAAGAGCAGGACTATAAAAGGAGAGTTTACTCAGTGTGCAGTGACAGACCAAGACAATTTTATAGAGGTGGCCAGGCTGAGAGCATTAAGTACACTGGAGGACGAAGGATAGGCTCCACCTTGTGCTTCTAACTTGATTAACTGGTTAACGAAATTAATTGGTGCTACTTGAGTTTTAATGAGAATGTTGTTAGCTTTGTATTGGACTTTACAAATGGTTATGTTGGGTGAACAAAAGGATAATCAGTCTGTAGTTTGTAGTGTTCGGCCCTTGGCTCCTCTTCTGCTGCTATACCCACCATCCTTTACATTTAGCTAGCATAGGAAATCAAATATTTGTTTGTTGATTGTTTTGTTCAGTTCAGTTCAGTTCAAAGAAGCTATTCTGTAGGTACTACTGTATTTTGTTAATTTATTCATTAAATGCTAACTGGTTGGTTTTAGTACCATCACTTCAAAGATCAAAGATCCTGCATCACAAACAACAAAGCCACATTTTTACATTTTACATATCTGTAACTTTTACTGTCAGGAGTTTTGTTAAGGTTCTTTTAGCCCATTGGTTGTTTGTTTCCACCACAGTTTAAAGACCTTCATGGTAAACACTCCTTGCACTGATTAAGTCTTTTCATGCTTCCACTTGTCTTGAGAGACCATTAACTTGAAAGTTACTCCCCTAGACCCTGTAGACCCAGGTCTCTGGGGCTCAAGCACAGCTTTCTTTTATACTTTTGTGGGAGAAATGGAAATTATGCACTATTCTCTTGAGAACCTTAAAGAAAGGGACCTCAGATCTGAGGGACCCAAGAATGTCATCCTATTGGTTTGGAGTATAATACTGCATACATGTACTAGTATCATACTTTCAGTTGAACATAAACATTGATTATAAATAACATTTTCCCATCTATTTCCTTCATTTATCTGAGTCTGATTGCTCCTCCTCAGCTAATACCACCTTAAACACAATCAGATTATGTTTTTGTTATTTGGTATAGTTTATATCTGATTATTGTACTGGCACTGGCATGGTTAGAACATTTTTCTGCTATTTCCTGCCATTTGTTAAATAATTTGATTATCCATTTTGTCTTATGGATAATATGTGGATTATCTAGAAGTCTCAGAGGTAACACTGCAACACTTGTTTCCCCATCATTACATTATGAATACAAGAATAATCTAAAGCTACTGTAAATCACTGGCTTCATAACACATAGTAGTAAAATGTCAGCTGAGCTACGAACTAAAGACCGTCTCTAATTAGTGTACGTTACGATGGGCTGTGAAGCTGCAGTTTCACTTAGTTGGCTGTCTTCTCCTGGCAAGCCTTATCTTCAATGTGATTACTCTGCAGTGTGAAGAAAATCTTTTTACATGGTGTATGCTGCCAACTCAGCATTTAATCAAGGCTCATGCCTATTCTTCAAGTTAACTACATCACTCAATAAAACCGTTTGATTTAGGTGACCTTCAGGTAAAGAAAATGATGGTACTGAAGGAAAGATGCTCATATGCCGATGTTTATTTTTTGTATCATTTTAGTATCTTATTTTATAGCAGCAGTAGATTACTGGAAAAAAATCCTATGTTTGGCAATTCTGAGGGTAGAAAAAATTAAATTGCTGATGAGAGCGGTCAAAAGACTACAGCTGGCCTTGTTTGCACTGACAGAGAAGCTATGATAAGTCAGGTAACTGGTCTTCACAGCTGTGATAAGTAGGAAAACAAAGTCTCAGTGTATCAGAAAGCACAACACGTCTGACCTTGAGGGGGGATGGGCAACAACAGCAGAAAACGATGTCGCATTGCACTCCTGTCAGCTCAGAACAGAAATCTGAGGCTGACATGGTTGGCTTTGTATTTGGTGTGAATATTTGGTGTGAACAGCTTTAATGCATGAAGCCAGCCTGTCTTATGTTATGTCCAGGTTGCCAACCGTGATGTAATTCTGTGGAGAGTGTTTTCTTTTCGCTTTGGGTGCCTAAATGCCATTTTATAAAGATTTTAAAGCCAAATCCTCCTTGAGAATTGTTCTTGCATGTGTGTCCCCTTATGGCCACAGTTTTCAGCATCCTCTAGTGGCTACTTACCGTGAAAATGAACCACATCAAAGCAAAAATCTTCTCAAGCTAGTTTCATAAACATGAAAATGAGTTTTCATGTTTTACATCAGTGGATTTCAGTGACCTCCCCAGTTGAGAGATCGGAATCCAATAAAATACCTTTGGGATGTGGGATAATGGTGCTTGAAAGTTTATTTAGCAGAAAGTTTGATTTTTCAAGTAGTGAAGTTTTTGAGTATGCACACCTGTTTAAGGAGAGTTGTCTCAGGGTTGTGAAAGCAGCAGGTGCAATTACATGTTGTGGATTGCTGAAGTGGAAGGATTCATAATGAAGCAATGAATGATCTCTTTTTTTTAAAAATGCCCAGGATTCATCTGTTATCCATTCATCCCATTCTTTATATTCTGGCTGAATCTGACTCTTCCATTGACAAACTTTAATTCTGACCACAATTATGAAGCCGATCAGTGTAAGACCTCAGTTTTCTCTCTATATTTCTGGAGATGACACCTATCTGTGTCACAGCAGACATAGTCATGGAGATACAGAAAAGTTTTACCAAGCAAAACCGTTTTTACCAGCCAAGATTTCAATGACTTCTTTCCAAAAAGGACTTAATCTAACTTGTGATAATACTTGAGTTCAGGACAAGCACAAAGGTCACTGTGGATTAAAGTGAAAATGAGTTTAATTTCTGTGGAGCTGAAAAGATTGTGGCTTGTTTGGACAGTAGCCCAGAGTGTGTCAACATAAGCCAACAGCAAGCACCAATCAGCTTCTCCGTTGCTTTGAAAAATGGATAATCCTCCGCTGCAAATTATTAGAAAGTCAGGGATATCATGACATTAAGTCTTTCTTTTCCTGTGCCTTTTTGTTCAAAACAGCACCAATAATTAAAATGCATCATCCAGCCTTTCAGTAATTATTTGATTTCCCCTGCATGAACAGACATGCTTCTAATTGAATCTTTTATTTGACTTTCTCTCTGGTAGAAGACAGAACAGCTGGTGTTTTCATAAAAGTTTTTTATAGGAAAACTATGTTCCTTTCTGGCGCTTAGTAAAGCTGCAGCAAATAATTCAGACTTCATGTCTTCATATATAAATTAACATCTGCTTCTACAGGTCTTTTCAACTGAAGTGCATCTTATTATAGCTCACATTTTCTGCTCAGGTGCAACTCGTAAGGGGATAAATAGATGCTTTTCTCTCCTCTGGTAAAACCAGATGCCTTATCGCATTGTTAAAACAATCGTCGCAAAGTGGAAAAAATGAAAACAGGCTTAAACAGCTTTCCCACAATTTCATTCTGTCTCATCATCATTTCCATCACTTTTTGCTCAATGCAAAGGAGTCAGATATTTTTACATGCAACGCTTTTGGTTAAATTGCAGATTTTCAATTTTGCAAAGCCATTCTGCTGCTAAATCTTCAAGCAGTATCGAAAAGAAGGCACTTCCCCCCAAGATTTGACACTGAATGTATTCTTGAGTGCTTTTATTACTTCATAAAAAGAGCAGAAATTAAGGCCTTTTTCATAGTAGCTATAATTAACCTCCTAAGACCCGAACTCTTCCACAGCATGCATTTTTTTATTTCTCTTTGATATTTGGGCATATTGGGGCCCGATGAATGTAAAAACAAAGAATGACCAGATTTTTTTTTCTTTCCCTTATTTTGTTTTTAAGAAAAATAAGAGCCACATATGAGGATATTGGTTTAGAATTTTGATAGAACAGTAGCAGTATAATGTCCTTGTAACTGGATATCAGGCCCATGTAGAGCAAAATTGAGTATTTTAGTCTAAATAACCCAAAATGTGATGTCCAGATATGTGGACGCCAGGTCCTAGGAGGTTAAAATAAAGAAAAAAAGAAAAGACATATACATTTTGCAAGACTGCGGGATGTGTTTGTTCTCACATTAATGTGCTGAGAAACTGTCGTGCGAGGAAGAAGCCAGCTATGAGTGAGGCAAAAAAGACTTCTAGCTAGAGGGTTTATGTAGTAAATAGATGTATACTATATAGTATTTTTGTCATCTCTCTGCAGTGGAAACACTACACCGACAGGCTGACATTTCTATTAAAAAATGGATCAGCATTTTGGGAAATATGTGTATTGATGTTTTTGCTGATACTGAGGAGAACTTTACTCAACTTTTTTGTAAAAATGAAGGTGCTTTCTAATGCTAATGACATGGCTAAAGGCAGTTACTACTCTCAATCTAGAAATAGTCACAACACCTTTTGCACTCTAAATATGTCAGTTTACCCGATCGCTGGTTGTTGGTTACTGTGAGCAAGAATTTGCTGACAGTGTGAAGGAAAAACTCCCTTTTAACAGGAAGAAATGCCCAGAAAATCCAGCCTCAAGGAAATCCATCTGCCATGATGACCTTTTGGAGACGAAAGAACTGACACAAGACAAAAGACACACTAATGGAGCAGAGTTTAATGATAACATTGATTAAATGCAAAATGGTGTATTCACACATAGAGAGCGAAAAGAGATGAATGACGAAGAATAATTTAGGGCACCGTGGGAAACTGAGCAACCTAAGCCTAATGCAGTGTTACTGAGAAAGGGTTCAGGGTCTGAACTATATGCTTAATGGTAATATGCAGTTTTGAAGATAAGATTGTGCCTGATTATTCAAGACCTTGAAAGTGAGGAAAAGGATTTTAAATTTCCTTCTTGATTTAATAGTGAGCCAAAGAATAGAAGCCTTTATGAGAGAAATGTGGTCTCACTGTCAGTTCTCTCACTGCAGCATTTTCAGGAATTTCTGATTTGTTTCCTTCTTTTTTTAGAAGAGCCAAAGTATGCAGGGTCGTGCACAGTGAGGATGTCACACTATTAACAAGATATTCGACCTCTGTTGGAGCAGAGTTTAAGTAACTGCTCTGCACAGTGTTGCCACATGCCACTGAAAAAATAACAGTGGAAGATTTACACATTTTTAGTGTAGCTAAGTTAACTAGCTGGGACCACATCCTCATTTTAACTTTGACAGCATTTCTAGTAGATGTGTATGTATGGAGGTGTGGACCCGCTCCTGAAATTCAGATAAATTAATTTTAATCACAGCACTTTCAGATAGACATCTACTGTAGTGAAATTTATTCCCCACTGCCATATAATCCGTTATTATAAATTTAAATGTTATTTACAAACAGGAGGCATTGTGCATTAGTAACATTCATGTGGAATCTTATCTTCAGTTTTCTTTTAGTCTCCGTTTAGTCTTAGCCCTAGCTTTTTGGTCAAACAGCATACAACATGCATCTTGCAGCGTAGAAGTCTGTGGATTTATTTATATATAAGTGCACCGAGGCCTATTCCAGGAAGAAGGTTTAGCAAATAACTCTGAGTTTGTTGACCCTAAAATGAGAGAAACTCATTTCCAGTGTTTGCTTGCAGGTTTTCTTCAATCATTATTTTGTGCCTTGTTCAAAATAACTCAAACTACAAAAAATTATACTCAACTGTCTAAACTCTAGCTGACCACCATAACTCTACAAAAGCTTGGACCATGTGTAGATTATGGAATTTAGGAAAATGAAACCCAGTTTTGAGTTAGCTTTACTTGTGGAAATAGATTAAACCATATAATAAATTATTTAAGGTAATTTTTTTTTAATTTAACTCTTGAGTCATTTGGGTGAGAAATACCCTCTGATTAGTACATAAGTTAAAGCAACTTTTTAGCTACAAAACATTGCTGAGTGGGTGTTTTGTGCTACCTTTTCCTGCTTTACATCAGCACAAATGCTTTGATGAAAACGGTATCTAAAAGCTAATTTATATGTATTTTAACAGTCTGAATTGGGCTACAGTAGGCCTGCTGCATCCAGGAGCAAGATGCTGAAATCAACCTCATGAGTAAGGTGTTTGCCTTCAGCTCAACACTGAAGTTTTATTTTTTAGTATTTTCCAGTTTCGTAATTAGTAATCGACTAATTACGTAATACTAGAATAGATTTGTGGGCTTCTTACCTGACAGGGAACATTAAAAAAAACAACAAAACAAAAAGAAAACAAAAGGAAACAAACAAATAAACCTGTGTAGGCCATCAAAAGAGACAATTGCTTTATGGAAGTTAATCAGTAAACATTAAGCTTTAGGGGGATGAAACAATAAAGCTTCACCAGCTCAACAAGAAAACATTATGCTTGTTATAGTAACAATCTCACGTCGTTAACAAGAGCTGGTTTGGGATGCTGTGGATAATAGCGATGCTAATAGGGGCTGTAGTGCCTCATTGAATTAATTCAGCCAGAGATAAAATTAGAAACTTCGCCGGAGCTCGGGCTTCATTGAAACTGACGCCCCTGGATCAGATGCGGGGACCCTGGTGTAGCCGCGCCCACAGAGCGGCTGACGCGCTCACCGGAGGGAGTAATAAAAACCGAGATGAGCTCCTCAGAAGGGGTACGGAGATAAAACTGTGAGGGAACATTTGAGATTCTTCAGTTATTATTCAGAAGCTCAGCACTGCACTGTGCCTGCTGCAGGGACATGGAGCCGCACCGGAATCTCGGACTTCCATAAAACGAGTGGGCTTCGATTTGGTCACCGTCTGGAAAGTACAGTGATCTGCAACACCAAAATGTGAGGGTTTATTTTATTTTATTTTATTGTACTTTAGTACTTATAAATGTATTTTTAATTGTTTTTGTTTTCAGGCACAGTGCTGTTTTTGACGCTGACTACGACTTCTAATTGTTGATTTACATTTTAAATGACACACATATTATTAGACGCATAAAAGCCACAGCTAAGTTGCATTTTTTTTCACAAGTGAGAGATGCTAAACTTTGTCTCATAAATATAATAAACTTAGTATTAGTATTATAGTAAGTATTTTTGACTCATAAAATTGATGCCATTGGGGTGTAATTATCTTGACTGGTTGTTGTTGATGCTGCTTCTATTCAGAGAAGATGGGTTGTTAGAAGAAGTCAGCGTCTTTCCACCTCAGTGAGCACATCCGAGAGATGTGCTCTATGCAGCAGACTGCTCCCTCTCTGTCACCGACTGTATTAATCACAGAACTAATATTTTTTAGTCCTATTATGCAAATCAATGCAGATAAATCTTGTGCATCAACTTCATGCATAAGCTCATGTATATTATATTTATGCTTGATCTCACTTTAGCAACTGCAGCCTCCACATGTAGCTGAGCAAAATGCTGGGTTCTTGGTGAGGGTCAGAAAATGAACGGCTCCTCCTGCTGTGATCCTGCAGCTGTCATGTACCAGCAGAGATCAGGACTTGACCTCAACGCCAGCTGTGAATGGCCAGATCCTCACTGTAACTGGACATCAGTGGACGGTGCTCTGCAGCTGCCTACTTTTTCCACTGCAGCGAAGATCAGAGTGATTGTTACCTTTATCCTGTGTGGCATATCCACTTTTTGCAATTTGGCTGTGCTTTGGGCTGCCAATGGGCACAAGCGTAAGTCCCATGTTAGAGTTCTGATAATCAACTTGACTGCAGCTGATCTCTTGGTTACCTTCATCGTGATGCCTGTAGATGCAGTGTGGAATATCACAGTTCAATGGCTGGCCGGCGACCTGGCCTGCAGATTCCTCATGTTCCTCAAGCTTCAGGCCATGTACTCCTGTGCCTTTGTCACAGTGGTGATTAGTCTGGACAGACAGTCGGCTATCCTCAACCCTCTGGGCATCGCTATGGTCCGGAAAAGGAACAGGGTCATGCTAATGGTGGCTTGGATCATGAGCGCCTTGCTCTCAATCCCACAGGTGAGACCAGAAGCCAAGACACATGATTATAGTTTGACAGACCATTTTTTAAGTAATTCAGAGAAGGTCTGAGTCATAGTAGTTACTTTAGTGCTGACCTTTTCTTCTGCAGATTCCTCATGCACTTCCTGTGCAAGTGCAACCTTCCTTGAATGATCCATAATCTATCGCAGTGGGCTGGCTATAGATCAGCTTTATAACTGGCTTTAGATGAAGATGAATATTGTGTCTCAGTCTTATAAAACTGTAAAACTGTGGGCAAACAAATGTAAGAGAACATGAGATTGTGTTTTTACATTATTAATACATGATTAATCATTCTGTGTCCCAGGGTGTATTTACATCAGATGTGGTATTTTCTAGACACTGATGCATGAACTTCTGCTGTGGGCTTTAGGGGGGCATAAACCTTGGGGATTAATAGCTCTATCATTCAGATTTCTAAAAGATCAGGACCTGTTACCCTGGCTGTATGGCTTTTACCCTGTAAACAGCGTGGTAGTGAGTGCAGCCTGTAACACTTTTTCATTATGGTGTAATGATAAACACAAATATAGCCCATCTTCTCTTCAAGCATGCTAGATGATTCTGCACAGGATTGCAAACATTTTGAAATGTGCAAGAATTCCTAAATGTGCTGATCATAAATAATTATTAATTGTAGAAAAGAAAGGATTACTTGCTTTATTGATTAGTTATTTTCCCAAACATTTACTGCTCACATGTTCTTAAACATGGACAGCTTTTCTTTCTCATATATGAATATAAGTGCAATATCTTTCGGTTTTGGGGCTTAAAGTAAGCTATGAAAATATTGTATTGTGTTGTCTGGAATGATATAGTTGGATATTTCACATTTTTAACTGATAGCGTTGGAACAAAAATGAGTAATTTTCAAAAATGAAATGATTAATTATCTGTAGACTTCAACTTCAAAGGGGCAATAATTATCATTTAGGTATTCTTAATGTAAATTCAACCCCTGTAAAAGTCTCAAGTAATTTTTGAAACTGTGACAAAGAGAGGTAGACGAAAGCAGTCTTCCCATTTATAGCAAGCAACTGTTTATTTTGCCACCAGATATGAAAACTGCTGCTATCAGACTTTACAAGCTGGTGGATAAAATAACATGTTGCTGACTTTACACTCCAAGCTGACCCATTTTAAAACATCTCTGCATAGGCACTTAAATGTGGTCTTGATAACTCATATAATGCTTTAAAAGTGTATCAGGCGTCTGTGTTTTTAGGCAGAGAAGTACTAGTACGCCTTACTAGCTAATGATCAATGTGCAGCTATAAAATACTTTGAAATAAAAATACCTAGTTTTTAAAGGGATGTGTAGGTTGAATTTACACACTGTTTCCCATATTTTCAGAATAGCTTTTTGCTTTTATTGATATAAGAGAAACTACTTTTAGGTTGAGGACTGTGTGGTAAATCTTACATTCTTGTAATGTCTTTAAAGTAAATCGTTGTTTAGCTTCTACACAGGGTTAAAGTACTTAACACTGGGTGTTAAGTACTTTAACCCTGTGCAGTATTTTTAAATATTAAAGTAATAATAACCACTGCTTGGGTTTTCTGAACTTTTAAACTGATTCACATTTCAATCCTCTCCCCAAACCTAAAAATCTCTGGTACACTACTAATTGTCATTTCACGCTTACTGACTGAGGCATACTGGTCCATTTGGTCTAATCATTTGGATAATATTTTAATCTTCAAGCCAACGTTCAAATAAAAAAATATGTTGGGTGACAGCTACTGCCTGCAAAATTCTAATTTTGTTTTGAATTTTTAATCCAACAGATGTTCATTTTCCATAATGTGACCATTACCTATCCAGCAAACTTCACTCAGTGCACCACCAGGGGAAGCTTCGTTACGCACTGGCAAGAAACTGCTTACAACATGTTTACCTTCTGTTGTCTCTTCCTGCTGCCGCTGGTTATTATGATTATTTGCTACACCAGGATCTTTATTCAGATCTCCAAACAGATGACAAAAAAGAACAGTAAGTGTCCAAGTAAATGGTAGTTGATCCAAACACAGGCAAAACTACAAGAACTAAAAAATATGTTCAAGCTAAAAGGTGCTCGCAACATTTAACTTCAGTATCACCAACTTCTGTTCAGGTTATGTTTTTCTTGTTTCATCGTATTCTTGTCATTTTGACCCATCAGCACACTCTCCCACCTTTTCTCGCTTGACCATTCCTACTTGCCATGCAGTCACCTTAACATCTCCGCCACCAGCAAAGATTATCTTTCTACTACCAGAGTAAATGTGAGAAAACACTGAAAATTTGACAAATGTGCATGTGAGAATGCAAATGTCCAATGTAGTGGAGCAGACGTTGGCTGGTCTCCCCAGTACAAAGTCTGTGTGATGTTAGTTGTGCTGGATAGACTGATGTATAAACTGTTGCAGTTAAAGAAAGAACGTGATTCACAGCAGAAACGTATAAATGAAATGATAAAAGTGTGTTCTAAATGTACTTCTTCAAAGAAATGCTCGATGTATTTATTTGACATCAAATGTGTTCCTTTCTCTCCTATAGTGCCCTCCAGTGAGCCACATCTCCGCTGCTCAAAGAACAACATCCCAAAAGCAAGAATGAGAACTCTGAAAATGAGCATTGTTATTGTGATCTGCTTCATTGTGTGCTGGACTCCGTACTACCTGTTGGGTCTATGGTACTGGTTCTTCCCAGATGACCTGGAGGGAAAAGTCTCTCACTCTCTGACCCACATCCTATTCATCTTTGGTCTTTTTAATGCCTGCCTGGACCCCATCATATATGGCCTGTTCACCATACGCTTCCAGAAGGGGCTGAGAAACTGCTATCGCAAAGCCGCTGTAATGTCCAGCTTGGAGACTAATGCAGTAATAATGGAGTCCTTGAAATGTACTGGATCTGTCTTACCATCTAAAAGAGGCATGACCAGTGGTGAAAAGGACTTCAGCTCTGAACAGGCTGAGGCAAAATCCACTGACAACAGCGTCTGACAGTGTTTAGTCGCAGGGAGAGGGGCAACATTGGCATTTCATTGTTTGGGCTGTTTGTTTACTGAACTTATTGGTTTTTATAATTACAACATGCATGTGTAGAATAAGTCTAAAGACACAATCTATCTATCACTTGTAGACAAATTATGTCCATGTGTCTGTGTAGCCTGTGTGATGCTTGAGGTTGTCCATATTAATTTAAGGTTACATATCTTCATTACCCAGTAAAACACGTTTACCGCTACATGATATGTTTAACTGGTTTTGAGCCTGCTATGTGAGCTATACATTCACCAAGATGTGCTAAAGGATACAACATTGAATAAATGATAGAAGATGCTGATTGGTTACTGAAGAGTGCTTCCTGAGTTCTGATGTAAAGGGTTTGTCGGAGCTTAAAAGTAATCGGAAGAGTCCTTCATGTGCAGATAAAGAAAGAGCTACAGATGCATACCAAATGTCAGTCGTGGTCTGAAATACGATGATTTCATTATGTATGTCACATGACATTTTCGCTTGTCATTATAAGTAACACGCATGATAGCTATGACAGACTTTTAATATCAGATGCCTGAAACTTACCAGAAAGCACTATTATAGGACTATTTTAAAACAATTAGGTTTTGTCTCTTTATTTTTCTGCTAGAATTATTTTCACATCATATATTTAGGACATCATGTATAATGGTATCGTTGTGTAGTGGTTTTCACATTTGCCTAATGAGCAAAATATTCAGAGTTGATTCTGGGCGGCATCAGAAAGGGGATCCAGTGCAAAACTCAGACATGTGGAGCTACTCACTGCAGTGACCCATTGTGAACAAGGGAGCAGCTGAAACTAGTTTTCTATGCAGGACTATTACATGCACTTTTAATGAAGATTGTTAGGTTCCTTTGCGTGAATAAGTTGGCTCAATTGGCTGGACTACGAAAAAGCTGATGAAACGGATCAACTGTTTCAACTTAAAGTTGTCAGAAATTGGCAGGAAAAAATTTTTTTTCCTTGTCTGTGGGTCCAAGAAATGTTTCAAAATGACTGCTTATCAAATATGTCAAGATATTTTTTAAAAAAAAGGAAAAATCAGTTTAGAAAGAAATCTGTCACTGAAAATGTTTACTGAACATTAGCATTTTGTTTCATTAGACGAAAATATATTTGATTGACTTTCCTAACAAGCCTCCATTTCATAAAGGCAATAATTAAAATGCAATGGATCTAATGATTAGCATACAGTTTTTTCTGCTAATTATATAATTAATAAACGTATTCAAATTATTCTATGTTGTGTAATCACTAAGATTATTTCATGTAGCATCAGGTGGCTTCAACAGCTCAAACCCCGTCTCATAATATTCTGTTAAATGAGCCCTGAATACCAAACACAGTAGAGACAAAGCATTTTGACCATGCAATAGACAGGGCCACAAATCACAGCATGTTATTTTCCCCCTGCACAACAGAATGAGTGTCTCAAAAAATTGAATATGACACAACCTTCACACAAAATGTGACACTGTAGGACTGGCTAACAATTACGTTAAAGCAAGACAATAAATCTAAGCTAGGCTCCTAGTAAATCTTCTGAGTTACACTTCAGAAAGGGCAGTGGGGTTTTCACCCATTCATTGATTCTTCTTTTCATGTCTTTATGATCGCAGGGAACACAGTGGTGACCATAGAAGCGTTAGTATTTTGCCCAACTTCTGGGACTCACTGGCCTCTGAGAACGTCAGCAGCAAGGAGTGTGAGCCATGAGTATGGGACAGTGAATAAAAACATGAGATGGTGTATTCAGACAGTCAACATGATGTGTCACAGAAGATTAGTGAAAAGCTTCTTAATTAAAAAAACAAAAAAACAAATGTCTATTGGTTCTGGTGCAGATGAAGGAGACCACCTGGATACCTTCCTGTGGGCAGAACAGAAGCTACCAGTGAAGGTAATCTAAGTAGACATGTCAAAGACTGCTGCTCCAGCTGGCAAGGGAGAATTTAGAATATGCAAAGCATGATGAATAGATACAATGTAAGTGTATGTAACTACATTATGTGAAATTTATATTCACTTTGTCAGAAAAGGACTAGAAAAACCAACCCTAGAGTTGCCTATGTGGGAAAATACCAGTAAGATCAGTAGCTGGTCTGAAATATTCAGACCAGCTACATTTGAACAGGAACAACTAATGAATATTGCTTTTGTAGACAATTTAAAAGGTGGACAGAGCTACTGACACATCTCACAGTTTTCTGAAATCTTAAGATACGCGAATCAGCTGTCACCATCTTGGTTGCAAAAACTATATGTGATGAGGAGGTCTGCACACTCATTGGCTAAAGACTTGTGGTTAACTAATTAGCCTACAATTTTGAAACATGATGTGACCAATTTATACAAAAGAACCTTAATTTTATATATTAGGACCCAAAACAAATGGCTGAGCCCATAAACTTGGCAGGATAGAATGTAAATTGTTAGACATTGAGACAGTGATCCACGCCTTTGTTAGCACTCGGCTGGATTACTGTAATGCACTTTATATTGGGGTCAGCACATCATGTATTACTCATCTACAGAGGGTGCAAAATGCCGCAGCTCGTCTTTTAACTGGCACTCGAAAGTTTGAGCACATTTCCCCTATTTTAGCTTCACTTCACTGGCTGCCCATTTCTTTTAGGATTCATTTTAAAATTCTCTTATTTGCTTTTAAAGCTCTCCATGGCTTTAAAAGCAAACCATATCCCCATCTTATCTCTCTGGACTGCTACAGCCTTATACACCCACCCGCTCTCTTAGGTCAGCTGATCAGCTGCTCCTGAAGATACCCAGGACTGGGCGTAAACTTAGAGGAGATCGTGCTTTTGCTGTAGCAGCTCCAAAACTGTGGAACGAGCTTCCTTTAGAGATTAGACAGGCCACTTCTTTACCTGTTTTTAAGTCACTCTTGAAAACCCACCTCTTTACCCTGGCCTTTGACACCACTTGAGATGTTGGTTTTTATTTTTATTTTTTATTTTTATTTTGTATTTTAGTTGTTTTTAGTTGATTCGATGCTGTTTTATCTTGTTTTTGTTTTTCTTTTAATATAGGGCTGTTTATTATGAATTATATTTTTATTTATTTTTATTTTTGCTGTTTTCTGTTATTCTATTGTTTTTAACTTATTTTCTGTACAGCACTTTGTTCCTGTGCTGGGTATTTTAAAGTGCTTTATAAATAAAATTGGATTGGATTGGACATTCCACACTGGCTTCATATTTCCAACCAAGTATGTCCGTGTTTTAAACAATCCATGATTACATCTGAAATATTTGTATTCTTAAAATGGTCAAACTATTCCTTTAACCTGCTTCTATATTTCTGGTAGTACATTACAATACAAATATGTCAGAGCCTCTATTTGTGATACGTGTTATGTGTTTTGATTTCTTTCTCTCTTTTCTTTTTTTGGGATCTAACACTCTTTTTCCAGCTTTGCTTTTAGTGGCTTCCACTATCCAAAGTCTCTGTCAGTGATGTAGTAATTTTCCAACCAGTCTCACTAAAGCCTCTGGATACCATAAAGCCATGTCCCTACTTCCATGCAAGTCAGCAAATCTGGTCAAGGACAAACTAAATGACTGAACTGCCACTGGCTTAATGAAAAGGGGAAAAAGCAGCACACACAGCTCTAGTGACCCATATGTGTGCTGATATTTTAATCTGGTTAGTCTTGCAATGACTGACAGATACTGTGTGTTTGAGGACTCTTTCTTGTTGTGGCGGAACCAGTTAGTACATCATTTTGGACTTGGACCAGGTTATTCTCTCATATCTTGCAGGCTGGAGAGTGCCAACTCATTCATTGCTCACTGATCTTTCCCAGGCCTGTCCACCTCTATTAGATTTCATCTAGTGTGAGAGGGGCACATCACGTGCTGAACACATCAGTACATAGGCTTCATTGTGCCACTCAGAAAACAGATGCACATACCTGTAGTTCAACAGCTGCTGCAGTCCTTGAATATTTTATATTTAAAATCTACCAAGATCTGCCTTTGTTTATGTCGTCATGCCACATATAGATTTAATCTAAACTTATGTTATTCAAAGCAGTAAGTCAGCCAGCTGCTCTGCTCATCTCACTCTTCCTGTGAACTTACAGTTCAATGACCTTCCTCACATTATGGCATCTGGGTAAGATAGAAACATCAGCCTGAATACATTCTCTGGCTTACTGTAGCAGCTGTAAGCCTCAATGGTGTTTGTGGACAGTAGCTAAATTTAGCTGCCGTCCAAGCTAAATTTATGGCTAGTTGAAGAGTTTATTTTTTTAAACAAAGATACTTAAATGGCTTGGTGTGCCTGGTGGTTGTTAATCCAGCATGGCAGACAGTGGACAACAGGGAGAGAGCAATTTTGACTTCAAATGTTGAATTACAAGTTTAAAATATCATATTTGTGTTGATATCCTTCTACATATTTGTGATTGTTTTTTGTATGACTGTAAATTTAAAAAGCAGAAGTGTGTAAAACACAAGTGAAAATTTCAAAATTCAAATTATTTTTTTCCTACACACATATTTTTCAAGTTCTCATATTTCACAACACACACACACACACACACACACACACACACACACACACACACACACACACACACACACACACACACACACAGACAGGTTGAAAATGATGCAGAACATATGAGGATAGTCACATAATGGTTATGTCACAGAACACGGAGTGTTCAAGTAACAGGACCCCAAAAGCAGACTCAGCACACCGCAGCTCAGAACTATGTACAAGTTTTATTTAACTGAGGAATCTTTTAACAAAGCTAAGGAAACGTGGCTCATGCCACGGGGGGAAACGAGGAGCGTGGAGCCCAGGAGCGCCGTAATCGGGACCGTGGGGAAACTGCAACAGAAAGGGGAGACACAGTTAACAGTAGGCAGGTTGTCAAGAAACGAACAGCTAGACTTCATAAGTTGCCGAGGCTTACAGGTAGAGCAGGACCGTGGAGCTTGGAGGGGAGAGGTGCCCGTGAAGGGAATCCTAGGGAGGGAGGAAGGCAGTCAGGCAGTCAGGCAGGCAGGCCACAGGCTTCCACGCCAAATGCTGGTCACACTGGGAGGAGACTGACGGACTGGCGAGGAGAAGCCGTCAGAGCTGGCTGAGGTAGTCCTCCGGTGATTGCCTCAGATGAGACGCAGGTGGTTTGGAGGCGGCCCAGCCCGAGGGTGTGGCCACCGCAGTCTCCCACGGCTCCCTGGATGCCGAGCCACGGGCCGTGACAGGTTAAGTGTGTCGAAGGATTGACAGAAAGGTTCAAGGTGGGGGGGACATTACACCAAGAATTAGATCTGAGCCCTTCCTTGTTCTCAGTGGTGATGGACAGGCTGACAGATGAGGTCTGGACTCTCTGTGGACTATAATGTTAGCAGATTACATTGTGATCTGCACTGAGAGTAGTGAGCAGGTGGAAGAGAGCCTGGAGAGGTGGATGTATGCTCTGCAAAAGAGAAATGAAAGACAAATGAGATGGAAGCTGATGCTCTGCCATGGCGACCCTTAGGGGGTCTAGCTTTAAAAAAGATTTACCTTCATATAAATCTGCTTTCCTGGTTGTCACAGCAACACATAAATTCAGGTAATACTGATTAAGACAGGGACAAATGAGTACATTCAGGACTCTTGCCTGAATTAAAGGATAGGGAGCACGACTATCTGGCTAGTTTGGTGGGAATGGCTACACAGCACTAAAGAGCAGGGCAGGCTGGTGCCAATCGGGGCTGAGAGATGCTCCCTGAGTTTAGTTGTAAAAGACACGAAGGAGATCAGAGCCAACCGATGAGGAGTGGAGAAGCCAGGGAAGATATCCAACTAGGTTTGAAGAGTGAATGGACATCAGGTGACAGGTTGATTGGCACTGGGAGTGAGAACAGAGCACCTGGCCTTGACACACATGTGCAAGCACACTCATACATACACACAAGCACAAGGTAGGGGGAGGAATACAAGGAATGAGGGAGGAGAAATGCTGCCAGGTTCATGAAAGTTTGATTGATTCTGAATCCTGCGGGCATCAAAGAAGGTTGAAAAGATAAGGTGAAGATTGTCCATGAAGAGACCTTCTGTTTACTTTCAATAACACATGGCTTAAAGCTTAAAGTGAATCATTAAAATGTAATTATCATGTGTTTTGTATTCACTATATTTTCACAAGATTGCATGAGCTTAAACCAATTACATATTTACATTATAGATTAACAAGAATCCTGTTCAAAAGAGGACTCATTGATATAACAACACAGCTGGATGCATTGCTTGAATATCATTTTATGTAATCGAGCACAGAAATATGACTTTATTCTCTTTACATCAGTTGAAGTTCTGTTAAAACTGTTGATTTATTCACATTTGTTGTCTCTTTAATGAAGAATCTGACAGCTAGTGTTAAGCCTTTGTATTTGCTTACCAAACACAGAAGCATGATCAATGAGATTGTCAGACAGAAGCAGTAACTGCAAATCTTGCAGTATATTCAGGGAGGCATATAAAGTGATTATTTATTTATGGGGTTTATTCTTCTGCCCTGAAGATCTGTTTTTTTGTTGTTGCAATTATCAGTATAACACAGAAGGAGGACATGAGGTTGCTGACCATGCCCCTTTTAAAACAGCATATATTCTCAAAGGTTGTTGGATATTACACTGTTTTGCTCAGCCAACTTGCTGCATTAGCAGAACATGAGAAAATGAAAAGGCTTGCTCATATTTTGACTTAAGAAAAGCTCTTTGTGCTTCTCCTGCCGACAACCCCCACTGAAGATTTAAATATCTCAAGAAAAGATCCAAGAGCCGGTGGAAGTTTCACTTGATGTCTTAAGTTGCCATTCTTTACCAAACAAAAAATGAAGACAGATGTTAGTTTTCCTACGGTGGAAATAATATTTCAGGAGTTACAACTAATATAAAAGTGCATAAGTACAAAGTTAAGAAATATTGACTATGGAAATACTTGATGAGAGATCATCCTATTATGAAGATTATCCTTCACAGAATGGTAAATGGTAAATGACCTGTATTTATATAGCGCTTTACTAGTCCCTAAGGACCCCAAAGCGCTTTACATATCCAGTCATCCACCCATTCACGCACACATTCACACACTGGTGATGGCAGCTACATTGTAGCCACAGCCACCCTGGGGCGCACTGACAGAGGCGAGGCTGCCGGACACTGGCGCCACCAGGCCCTCTGACCACCACCAGTAGGCAACGGGTGAAGTGTCTTGCCCAAGGACACAACGACCGAGACTGTCCAAGCCGGGGCTCGAACCGGCAACCTTCCGATTACAAGGCGAACTCCCAACTCTTGAGCCACGATCGCCACAGAAGGCTGCACTGAGCTTATATCAGCTCCCATATTACACAACAATCAGCCAGGTTCTTGAGACAACTTGAGGCCTCCACAGACAAACCAGCCTGGCCATACAACCTGCATGGAAAAGAAAACTTATACTTGTTCACAGCATAGCAACCCCAGACCATCACACTACCAGCAGCACATATGTGAGATGAGCCTTTCCGTTCTTTTTGGTCAGCAGTCAGTTTCTCCTTGGAAATCCCGCATGGATGCCATTTTTGCCCAGTCCATTTCTCATTGTTTAACCATGATTGCTGATCTTAAGTGAGCTTTTTAGCTGTTGTCCTGGGTTTCTTTCTCCTTGTGGATGAGTTGTCAGTGCATTCTTGGGGTAATTTTGTTATTCCTGCCAGTCCTAACAAGATACACCTGTGTTACAAATGATCTCATTTATGTATAATACTTCTCACTATTACTTGTTGGAGTCCAGAAGTCTTAGAAATGGCTTTATAACACTTTCTAGACTAATAGAAGCAGGTTTGGATAGCTTTTTCCCTTAATAAATGAAATCATCATTTAAAAACTGCATTTTCTATTTACTTAGGTTATATTAGATATTAAAAATTATTTGAACTGAAACATGTGTGACAAATATACAGAAAAAAAGAACAGTTACAATATGTAAATATCTGGTGTTGGAATTTTGCTTCAGTTTTAATTTATGTGAACAAATGTCAATGAGCTGGTGTTTGAAATTTATTTCAGTCTCATGCATTTTTGTCCAAAACAAACTAAAAGGTAACCACATTCCATGTCACGGAGCCTGACGCTTTAATACTTTCAGTCTTTAATAGATGGACCCTCAGAAATCTCTCTGAAAAGAAACATGAGCCTCAGTTATCTATTAGCCACTTTGAAATCACAGTCTGCAAAATCTCATTTGATATGTCAGCAAATGTAGTGTGTTTTTATCCAAAAAGGGAAGATGACATTTTGGACTCAAGTCTCATTTCTTTTTAAAGGTTAGTTTCATTTAATGGCAGATTTGATGCATTAAAGACTCTGCATTCTAGCTGGTGTTCAACCACTTTGTCATACAGCCTAATGCAATTTCTGTGTCAGAGCTGAGCGTCATTAAGAGCAAACTAGACACTCAGCCCACATTTTCTAGATTCAGAGAGCTGCGATCATTGGTAAATAGTTTTGTCATTTCAAGGTGCTAAACATTAGTGATCTTTTCAAATATGCCGACGCTGTCAGGAAGTTGACTGTACTTTGAAAGCTTCAGCAAATTTAACCTGGAAACACTCAGATCCCCCATAATTAACATCAGTTCCGCATTTTAACGCATTTGCGTATTTTTTCTCTTTATAGTAAATATAAATAATTAAACTAATTATGAATATTTTAGCAGTATATGACTTTATTTCAGCTCTTCTTCGGCTTCTTTATTTGGTAATTTGAGAATTTCCTTGAAGTGTCTTTTATCCTTTAATGTTCCTGCTCATCTTACCTCAGAAAGGCCACAACTTGTCTGGACTTCATCCTCCTCTCAACACAAGGACCAGATAAAGTGTTGTTTTTCTCTTTTAATCTGACCTGTTTCTTTACATTGCCCAGCACATCAGCAATAGGGGCTTGTTTAGTAACTCAAGCCTTTACGAGGTTTGTCTTAACCTACTCTGGAAGTGGTTGACACTTAAATGATCCTGCTGATAACCTCCTGGTGGACACCTTCTGAGGTAACCTTCCAGCTTTCCCCTTAGCCACCAGAGGTCCAGATGAATGATGTTAACTCACTAAACACATACATCCCTACGGTTGTTTATACTTTGTGAATTTTCCAAATCACATATTGTATGTGACTGTGGTAAATGACACAAATGTTTTCCATAGCTCTTCTGTCTACAGATAACATAAGAAACTTGACAATATCATTAATGCCAAATTGCGCGATCCTGGTTAAACGACTGTGCATAAAAGCTAAACATACTCATTGTGATGTCACATATTGATTTGTTAAGTTCACCATTTTGTTGACATGTTGAGGTGAACATTTTCCTGCTTTAAAACTAGATGCTCTGAGAAACTGGGGAATGCTGTACCCTCATGGTGTCTTGTTAACTACGATGTGACCTCTATTTTAAATGCACCCAACATTATCGCTCCTTTTGAATCCAATGGGTGTCATAATGTACAAAATAAATATCATATTGTTTTCATTTGGTCTAATGATTCCTAATGATCCTGCCCAGAAAACACACCATGAAATTGAATGCTGAGGCCATAGATTACGCATGGCATACACTATGGGCGCTTGACAACTGGACTCTGAGCGCCATTTTCCGCTGGCTACAAGTTACATAACTCAAAGCTAAATGCATGTTTTAAACACTTTAATAATAAATATTTTGACCCATTTGGTTACAATAAACACTCCAAGCAGTGTTGATCACGTGCTCTCTGGTTGGTCAGTTGACACATTGTACTAGAATGTAAACATTTGTACAAAACCCACGTGTAAAATAACAATAGCAAATATAGCAACCTTCCTTAACTGGTGACCAGTCTGTATCCTGGTAGCCACTAAAAATGTGGGCTGAAATCACCGAACAGTTTTAGTGAGTTTTTCTTAGCATTTACTTGTGAATGCACAAAAGAAATTCAAAGGCTGGTAGTGTGCTTTAGATGCTGATGCATCACAGAAGTGTAGGAAGGGATATACATATAATATTCTTTAGTGCAGCTTAGCTGAATCAGTGTGTTTTTTGCATACTTGCAGAAATCTTAGTACCTCAGAAAAAAAAACCCAGCTTGAATTTGGAGATCATGCTGGTGCATATAAAGAAATCATTTCCATATTATCTGATGATGTTGTTCAGTGGCTTCAGTTTAGACTTTCCATGTTTAAACCAGTTAAACTGTTATACTGAATATAAGCAGTAAGTACACTAAAAATAACAGGTTAAGAGAGGCATGTTTATTTTTCAGCTTTAGTGGCAATGTTATTGCTATTATCAATAAAGTGAATGTGCATCACCAGATGTGAGGTGACCTGAAGCAGAATAAAAGGGAAAATCGATTTATTTCCAGTAAGGGTTTTCGTGTTATTGTTTGTCAGGTCTAATTAACCAATAACAATAAACATGATAAAGGTCTCTCCTTAGCACCAGATTGATTTTTTTGTTTATCCAGATCCTGTCTTAGCACACACCTGAATCCAGACAAAAAAGGGACACAGTATGACTTCAGTGCTTCACTCATGGTCAATTTCCCACGAGGATTGTGTTTGTCTGCTCGAACACTTGATGTAAACATTCGGATCAATTACTCACGTGGAGTATTTTGCTGCACGACAACAACAAAATGAATGCAGTATTTCAGAAAGTAGAAAATGTTTTCTTCTTTTAAATATGATAAATACACATATAATATTTGAGATTGCTCACTTGAACTAAAAACAAAACCCCAAACAAAAAAGAAACAAGGAGGCTTTTTTTAGTTAAGACAACTTCAAGCACTTATTTGGAATTTTGGGAAATATCCCTGATCTCCTTCTTTTTGAAGGATGGGAAGAAAGAAAGCCACTTTCATTTATTGACACAACAGCAAAGTTTTAGGAAAAATGCTGGAAACAAGATAACAACATAACTCCCACTGACACCTCAAAAGATTGCTAAATATGTTTTATAAGAGCCATGATGTAATTTTGTTTGGTAAAATCTGCCATCACTAGGGAGAGGAGAGCTGCTGCCAATTACACCACAGTAATTAAATCAATCGCCTGACACATGTGAGCTATTCAGGACAGACTGGACTCTCAGTTTTGTGTTTTGGATTATTATTGGATTATTAAGCATCTTTTTAAATAATAATTATTATTAAGTTTAGTCATTTAGGATAGGAACAATAGGAGAAATATTTGCTATTTTATGTTCATGTATTCTTTTGGTTCTGCCTTTGTTTATTTTATGATCTATAATTTTGATTAGTATTCCAGGGGTTTTGAATTCCTTCATATTTCATGTCTTTAATTTTTTCCGGTTCTTTATTGCTTTGTCTTTAATGTTTAGAAATGTCAATTTTTCTGCAATTTTGTATTTTGATGTCTCTTAATATTTAAAGTTGTTAGTTATATTTGGTACTTTGTTAAAATAAAAAAATATGATTTCAGTATCTCCTTTACGAGGCAGTAGATACATAATAGTGCAATGTTAGGATAGAGCCACAGGGCAATCCAGGGATGTTTTGAATATGAGCCCCTTAAGTGATGCCACATTATAATAATGATGTAAACTTTCCTGTGGTGATATTCTAAACAGTATGTCTATAAACCATAGTATTGCAATATAATCCAGTAAAATATATGCTAAAGGATGAAAGGGATGAGTTTATAATTTCCTTCCCCCCAGTCCTAAATCTACCTTAGAAGCTATGGCCTCCTGTGATCTCTAGACCAGGATATGACAAAACGAAATTAAAGTTTAATGATCTCGGTGGGGGCATCGTGCCATTACAGAGACAGATAACAACAGACAGGAGAGAAAAATGTATGGAGTGCATACAAATGGCAACAAGCAACAGCTGAAGGCAGGTTCAGCAGGGAATCCACGGACAGCTTGTTAGGAACTACTGCCATCTAGTGGCATTAGGTCCACAAACACATACACATCGAGCAAAACAAGGACCAGTGTCAGCACTACTGCATTACTGATGGCTCTATTCTCTCTACATTCTCTCTACATGCAGTGACAGTATAAAAGCATCCACAGTACTGAGGACCTGAGCAAAGCAGCAATCGATAATTTTATTAACTACAACCTTTAATTTGCCATTTGCACCAGTTTGGTTACATTTGATGGTTTACTGGTGCACCATGTTTTGAGTAAATTTCTGGCATTTTCAGGAATAATCACAGATTTGGACATACCTATTTATTTAAGGGTTTTTATTTACATTGATTATTTTCTATAATAAATAGTATAGTGGTTTACACAGACAAAAGACCTGCGTTGATCCTACGGGGAGACACAAATCCCTGAAGGGTTGTGTGTAGTATAAAAGTCTGCGAAATTAAATACGCACAGCTAAGAAGAAAACAAACAAAATTAAAACAGGTTAAAACCCCAGTATGAATGCTTTCTAGCACAGGAATGTATATTTCCTACAGGATTTCTATTTACTATTACTATTTACTGAGGAAGTAGTTCATTAGATTAACCAGCTGATGGATGGCACCTCAGATTAATGGTTTAAAATAAAGAGGGTCTCTTCTTCATTGTTGCTACTGTAATCGTACTGGATCACTAAGACAAGTGATGAAGTTCTCCATCACGTTACCTGGACTCCACAAACATTTGATGAAGCCCTTTTATTTGTCACTTGCAGTTGCCTGCAGCGAATTTGGACAAACATTTGACGCAAACCTGAGTTGGCCTGGAGACAGGCGCATTTCAAGTTGTCCTATTACAAATTTATGTTAAAACTGGTGCTGCACAGGACTTTAAACATGATGTGTTATCATTTTGCAAGGTGGGGGAAAAACTGTTTAAACTTTTTTTTTTACTTATGTAAAAATCTGTATATAATATAGTGCATGTACTAATTGTAAAATCAAAGTACCTAAAGTAAATATACTCACAGAATGACGCTTTCAGAATGATATACATTATGCTACTTAATTGGATGCCATCATGAATATTATTTGATTGATGTGTATACCATATACATTTTGCAGTTGTTCATATATACTGATGATATACAGTACTTACCTGATGGGTAACTTAATCCATAATAATGCAATTTATCTGAAAAATAATAAGTAGCTAAAGTGTTAAAATAAATTTAATGAGTACTAATTACAATATTTGCATAACAAATATTGTGGAGTAGAAGCAGAAAGTATCATAACATAGAAATCCTAGTCTTTGAGTGAACGTTACATTCCTAATAGTAGGATCTATGCTGTTATCCTGTTGTGTTGAGAACTTATAGTACTCTAGTCCAATAGCATACACATACAAGACATGGTTTCATGCACTGATCACGTCAGAGAATTGGATCAAATTTCCACTGACATCAACTGCAATGGCCTCTAGATGGCACTACAGAACGCTATAAAATCTGAACTCACTGACTTTTATATTGAACACACTTCTCAACAGACTAAAATATGACGGCAGTGATAGACCGTGCAATTCGATATTTGATATAATTTTTTGTAATAATTAATAACAGAGAAGGTCTGCTTCATTTTGGGTATTTCAGTACATCAGGCAGTAGAAAAAAGTAAATAATACAGTAAATCCAATTTAACTCGCCTATTTTGCCATCAAAAACTGAGTAATCCCACAAAGTGCATGGTGTTAAGAATAAAAACAAAGCTCTTGTGCTTGACATTTTATTTTGACCTATATCTGTAATGGCACAAAACTGTTGTTTTACAGATAATTTTCTGTAAAGAGCATTATATTGCTGTTCAGCAGAGCTAGAGGCAGCTTTTGGCTTATATATTGTATGTTAGAAGAGGGCTCTCCATATGCATTGCAAAGCCTGTCGGAAACATCCCCACTTCATGGCAGAAATGGTTGGCAGGCAGGCAGGCAGCCGAGATGAGAGATACCACAGGAAGACGAAAACAGATGGGACGAATATGCAAACGGCTCCTCTCACTGTGGAAAAGGGCCAAAAAAAAAGTGTTACAACAGCAAAGCTCATCCATGATCCTTAAAACAAAGAAAAACTATAATGGTCAATAATACTCGTGTTATTATTAAGAGAATAGCTCACAGTTTGTATCCATTATCTATACAGCTGACATTTACTGTCCCATATTTTCAAACAGCAGATGAAGCCCCCCCACTTTCTCCCACCCACTCAAATCACACCCCTACTGGGCTATAGGATCTGAACACCTGTTTCATTGTGGAGCTAAACGAGGGCTGGTTATTCAGATGTCGCGCTGAGAGACGTGTGTTCCTCTTTGCAGCCACTTCCACCAAGAGACACAGTGACAGGAGCCAGTTTTGCTTTCTTGTGACAAACTTCTTCGATTTGCTAATGTGTGTGAATGTGTGGTTTTTTACAAGCATGTGCGGAAATGGGTAAAATGTGTAGTGGTAGTTTACTTTTGGACACAAAAGTACTGATGAAAAGCCAGTAACGAAAATGTAATTTAAAATCGTAACCAAACTCTGTGAGGAAATCCACTAGTTATTTTAGCTCTTCAATCATTATAGACTGTGGGAAAAGTCTGTAGATCAATTTACACTTCCTCCCTCTGGCTGAAGTGGTCACAGAAGTTCCGGATGTAGGGTGATGAGTCCTATTTGTAGTGATGGAGAATGTTACTCTTCCATAGTGTGCGATGGAGCAGTCATCTCTCCAGAGTATTACCATGCAAACGTTAGCTATAAACAAAAAATAGAGCTGAACCTTTGGCAGCCACTTGGTCAGAAACCAAAAATTTAAACAAAGTCAGTGGATCACTAAGGTAACTGTTATTCAAACACACTGTGGAAATGAAAAGGTCAGGGTACTTCATGGTCACTGAGGTCATTTTTATAATGCATTATAAGGATATTTATGAGTCACTATATCACATTTATGATGCTATTTAAAAATCGTTCTGCATTGTATAGTCCATTGGTGGGCAACTCCAGGCCTTGAGGGCTGGTGTCCTGCAGGTTTTAGATGTGTCCTTGATCCAACACAGCTGATTTAAATGGCTAAATGACCTCCTCAACATGTCTTGAAGTTCTCCAGGCGCCTGGTAATGAACTAATTATTTGATTCAGGTGTGTTGGGCCAGGTTGAGATCTAAAACCTGCAGGACACCAGCCCTCGAGACCTGGAGTTGCCCACCCCTGGTATAGTCATGTGATAACCTGATGTAAGGTTTATCAAGTATTATAAAGGTAAGTTATAATGTTTCATTGCTTTCATACTGCTTTAGCTCAACACCAATGTGATATTTTATTTATTTATTTTTAATTTTGGTATGTTCTTAGCTTTAAAAAGCAAGTAAAATACACAAGTGCAGATTCAAAATGATTTTTTTTCTCTTGGTCTCTTGAAATACAAGTAGATGTTTCTTTAGAGCCACTCTACAAAAATATTCAATATTCGCTGAGAATCCAAACAACAGCAAGGGCAAATATGTAACAGATATAATGCCAAAATAAAATACCTGAGTGAAGCCAGATTCTTCAAAGGGCATCAAGAGAACACATCTCTGTTCAGGCGACGTGTTTGTTTGCCACTGGATAAATGCATAAAATCATTCTTTCAGCGGACCTTGTGATTAAGATGCGTCCTGAAATAATGCCTTCAGTGGTCATGCACCGCATCAGCAGGCACTGTGGTTGATCTTAAATCACCCCGGGTGCTCAGGGTGACTCCATGAGAAATGGATGTTCTCCCTGCTGAGTCCACATTTCGCCTGATGGATTGCGCTCCTTCAGATGCTATTGAATTGGTCCTGATAGAGCATCCGAACTGTCCGAGGAATATTGCGAGCCAAAAGCTGAGGGGAGCGTGGTAAGTGACATTGGCACTCACTCCTTTTTTATTTTAGAGTTATAATAGAAGAACCTTTTAGAGCTGTCTCTGTGCTGCTGTGTCCTGCCAGTCTCTTTTCATTTCTTCTGCTTAAAAATGTCAGAATGAATAAGTCATCAGTCAAATCCCTGCAGCCAGACAGTGATTTGATTTAGAGTAAAACATGCTTCATGATGTTTGGTTTTTCATTGAAGAAAAAGAAAACAAGTAGCTGGCTTCAGTTCTCAATGGAAATGATTGAACATGATACACTGTGTCTGAGCTAGGTACGTTAAGGATGGCAATATAATACATTTTTGTGACCACCAGATATATTTTGGTCTATTCAAACAGTGGTTGTAGATAATATAACCCTTTGTGAGGAGAACAGCCGAACAGCTGGTGAGCTGTCTGGGGTATAGCCAGTATATATACACCTGGATGGGCTTCATCCTGAACAGGATCAGCATTAAAGAAAATTTATGGATGCACTATATTCAGGTTTTTGCAATCTGTGTTATTTTATTGCACTTTTTCTTTTTACCTTACGGTGCAATCTTGCTTTGCTGTGTTTTATTTTGAGCTATTCTACATTATTTAAGCTATTTTTTGCTCTAAATTGATTATAATATTTTGGCTCCTACAACACAGGGCTTTCCCAACTTTTGGATGTAAGAGGTATATCTTGTACCTAAAAGCACTAAGGGAGAAAGATGTGACTGTACCTCTCACAAAAAATCAATAAGATGCTATACCCAGGGATTTGAACTACTCTTCTGATTGTGCGAGGTACAAAGCTATAAGACAGGATATGATAAGATAGCCTTTATTAGTCCCAGAGATGGGAAATTCACATGACAGGGCATAAATAGATGCCGCATACCTAACAATAATATTATGCAAATATAGAAGAAAACACACACTATACAGTGCAGATGAAGATTAGCTAAACTATTACCCCACACAAATGAAAATTCACAAAATAAACTTTAATGCTTCAGATAGTGTCTGTACTTGGTTCAGTTCTGGTACAGATAATATAATTTTTTGGTTAATGTAAAGATTTCTTCTGCGCTATTTGAATAGGAGTTTTAGTATGGACAGCTAGTTCACAAATTATTCAAGATCTAAGCAATGCCGACACAAATTATTTAATTATAATAATTTCAGCTTTGAACAGGAGCCCACAAGAACAATTATACAAGCATATGCTGCTGTGTAGATTTTTTTTGTTCCTATTGTGAACCTTGACAATGATGGCACTCATTGTGACACAAAAGTCTGGGACGGTCCCAACCTTCAGGATATGAAAATTTGTAAAAACAAAAGAGAAGACACTGTCCACCTTCTCAATTTTAAAAAACTTAAAGTGAATAAAACAAAGTAAATTAAAGCTAAAAAAGCTTAAATCATCAAACAATCATGGTGTACACTCACTAGCCTCTTAGATAGTGCTTTTACCGCTACCGCTTTTGCCTTAAGAATTGTCTGAATTCTTCATGGCATAGATTCAACAAGGTGCTGGAAACATTCCTGAGACTTTTTTGTCCACACTGACATGATAGCATCACACAGTTGCTGCATAGTTGTTAGCTGCACATCTGGGATGTGAATCTTCTGTTCCACCACATCCCAAAGGCGCTCTATTGGCTTGGTTGGTGTCATTTGAGCACAGTGACCTCATTGTTCAAGAACCCAGATTGAGACAATTTGCAATTTGTGACATGGTTCCTTATCTGGGTGGAAGCAGCCATCAGAAGATGGTTATAAAGCCATGAACATGGTCAACAACAATACTCCAATAGGCTGTGGTGTTTAAAAAAGCTCAGCTGGCACTAAAGGACTCAAAGTCTGCCAAGAATATATCCCCCATGCCATTACACCACCACTGCCTTGAAAGCTGATACAAGGGAGGATGGGTCCTTGCTTTCATGTTGTCTACTTAAAATCTGTTACTCTACTATGCAAATGTCATAGATTAGAACCAGACAAAACATAATTTTTCCAATTCCCTGACCAATTCTGATTAAAACCGCATGCTCAGGCTCCTGCTATTAGCTTGTAAGCCAGCAAACTTACAAGCTTGTAAGCTAGAACCTGAACACCCAGTGTGATTCTGCCTCTGTAGCCACCTGCTTCAAGGTCCAATGTGTTGCATTCTGGGCATTGTCCTCTGACATCTTGCATCAAAAAGGCATTTTTCCCTATAGAACTGCTGTTAACTTTATGTTTTCACTTTTTCCGGCCCAAATCTGTAAATCGTAGAGAGGCTTGTGCAGGAAAATCCTATTTTTTCTGAAACATTCAGACTGGCCAATTTGGCACTAACAATCACGCTATGGTTAAAGTCACGTAAATAATTTTTTTTCTCTGTTATGAAGCTTGGTTTGAATTTCAGGCAGTCATCTTGACCATGTCTTCATGCCTCACATGTGATTGGCTGATTAGATATTTGTAATTACTAATCAGCAACAAGTGTGTATAGGTGTATTAAGTGTCCTGTGAGGTTATATGTGTATAGTGTATATATTCCCACAATAAACTTTCTTGCTGCCAGGATCTTTTTTGAAGAGTGCATCATTATAACACTGTCCTGTTCATCCACCGTTTCTTTATTTGTTATCATCCATAGTTTTTCACAGTGACGCAGCTTAGGACCTAAAATCTAACTTGACACATCTAAATATCAGCTACTCTATACAGCGACTCGCCAGAAGTTGTTGAGGAGTCAGAGATCTTCTCAGAATGGAATATAATGCGAATTGTTGAATTAATCTGCAATGCAAGGATGAAAATTACCAGCGAAGTGCAGAGAAAACGCCATGATGAAGTTACGGGAATGCTTTATCGAAGCTTACTGATGCAGTGTTCTGTGGAAATGATTCAATCTGTAATGGATGATGCGTATATCGAAAAAGAAAGGGAGGAACTGGGAGGAGAGAAGGGGTTGGCAGTGAGGTAAGAGCGCTGTGGTCCATGGATGGGAGGAGCATCATAACATTGCTTACGGGACGCAGAGCTGCGTCTCGGAACCGGACTGGGAAACCAGAACCAGTCGGCTTGGGGAAATTTTGAGTAAAAAAACAAAAAACAAAACCCGGATGTGGGGAAGCAGAGCGTACTGTAGTTCTACGCTTAAGCCGTCATATATAACACTAGCGTAAGTTACGTATTTAAATGTGATGTAGCCGATAGGCACTGACTGGACAGGCGGTGAAGAGAGGTCGCTGACGGACTGTGCGCACTGCTGAGTGGACAGCAGGGTTTCTTGCTGTATATTTAAGCTTGGACGGGCTCCTGACAGCAGGTTCGCACTTCTTCTGCAGTGCAGCTCGTCATCACCATCATAACCAGATGCCCTCCGCCGGACCGGACCCGTTCAGTTTCATGCCGTCCAACCTGACCGGAGCTTGAGCCGAAGGATGCAGGTTAAAAACCAGATCTGCACAGAGCGGAGCAGCAACGACGACCCGGAGCAAGATGACAATCAGAAGAAGACTTCGTGTTTTTCCAACATTAAGATATTCCTGGTGTCGGAATGTGCTCTCATGTTGGCACAGGGCACCGTGGGCGCCTATCTGGTGAGTTTGGGGGACACAGTGTTGGTCTGAAGGAACGTCATGTTTCTCAGGTAACATGGGGTTAACGCAGCGCCCTTCAGACCGGCGCGGGCAGACAGTGAAAAAACGCTGCGCTGCTTCGGGTGCTCAGCTGCTGCGTTTAATAGCCATATTATTTTGATCACATTACTAAAATTATATCCTCCAGGAGCCACTGACTGATGACTTGCTGCGTATTATCCATCAGGCCTATGCGCCATCTGCATGTCACAAAGCGCGTCACAGCGGCAGTAGACTCTACGATATATGGAAAATTTTACTTGCTCATATGGATGGTCTGTTAGAGAGCAGCTTACGAAACACTGGTCAGGAGGTCCATACTGCTACACGCTCTGCACCCATATGTCTCAATAATGCAGGAGGCCTTTGACACCGGAGGATATAGGCCTAGGAGATGACGTGATCTCCACAACACAGGAGACAGCAGCTTTTTTTCTCCCCCTCATTAACCAGACTGCATTTCCTGTGACAGCTTGATCAGAGTTATAAGCTGTTACTGCACTGTTATGATTAGATGTATGTCAACATAAGAGATCAAGTTTATGTTGCAAGAGCACGGGAGAAAAATGTGTTTCTGACTCAATAAATAAAGATTTCATCAGCCATCGCTAATGCAGGAGTGAAATGAATGACAAAGCCTTGAACTCAGCATTTAGAATAACTGTCAGCACTGGTTTTGGCTCAGCCACTTACTGGAAATCAGTTTTTTTTGTTTTGTTTTTTAAGAACAAATACGCTATTGTAATCAGCATTATTTTATTTATTTTTATCAAAGCCAATTCCTTGATAAATGTCAGCACAGTCTTGATACCATAAATAACTTTGTAACAGGAAGGGAATGGAAGTTATTTTTAATGAGCTTAGGAAGACAGGATCTTTTTTACCTGTCTGCTAAACACACTCTGAAAGGTGCAGATGATTAGAAGCACTTCTTTGATATTAGTCAAAACAGCAAGGTTAATTTAAAAATGGTGAGTTCAAACATTTCATTAGAGCCAACTTTTTGGTTTAGCTTTTGTCCTTGAAGCCTGTTGTGGAGCTTTCTCTTTTAAACATCCCAAACCAAAGATGCACCTTTAGCAAATATCTGCAAATAAAAGCATCACAGAACCAACATCTCTCCTGTCCTATGAAATAGTTTGCTATCACTATTTAATACTGTTTTATTGATTCACAGTGGGCTGCTAAATGTACTACAACAGACTTGTCTCAACCTTGTCATCCAAATCTTGGAATGTTATTGAATGGAATTGTTTAATAAGTTGAGCATTCGGTGAATTTAAACAAATCTGAATAATAATCAGATGCATATGGTAGCAGATCTTGTTACTTAGTTTGCCACAGTTGAAATACATCAGTGTTTGACTCAAATCTTTTCATGTTAGTAGTCAGACAGCGACTGTACACTTTTTATGGAAGGGTGACTGTTTTCTAGCCTTCTCCAAGGACAACACCAGTACAGCATGACTAGGCTGAGGTCTTGGTACATGGATCCATCAGCAGATATATGATCCAGTTTTTGACTCTGCAGTGGAGCTCTGTGTGACAGGATAAACAATACAGCACAGGATGAAAAGCCGTTATGCATAATTCACCTGAGCTCACTTCTGTTGTGGGAATGAACATGATTCATTCGCTTTTTTTATTCTACATTTTTATTCTACGTGAAGCTTCTTGCCTTGAGCCACACATATGCACATATTCCCTTTTCCCAGGTTTGTATCAGGTTAAGCCTTGGGGACCTTCTTGGCAGCTATATAGCAGGAGGATGGAGATAGGCACATTTGCAGCTTGTGTGTTATCAACAGGTTGATATGAGCTCTAAGGTAGTGACAGATGGCTGATAGCACCTGAAGCTAAATACTCGTATTATTGTAAACAGATTTAAAATGGAAAATATATAAACTTTATACTCCCATAACTTTAATTGCAGCAATTTATAGCACAGAAACTAAACTCAAGTATATAAACTCACTTTAAACGAGTTGCTGTGATACCATTGGCTGCTAGTTGTAGCACTTGTCCTTCATCTCTCTTCCTTTTCTCTCTTTTTCTGCCAGGTAAGTGTTCTGACCACTCTGGAGAGACGCTTCAACCTCCAGAGTGCAGATGTGGGTGTCATTGCCAGCAGCTTTGAAATCGGCAACCTGGCCCTCATCCTCTTTGTCAGCTACTTTGGCGCCAAGGCTCACCGGCCCCGGCTGATTGGCTGCGGTGGCATTGTCATGGCGTTGGGGGCCTTGCTGTCAGCCCTGCCAGAGTTCCTGACTCATCAGTATGAGTACGAGGCCGGTGACTCGTGGCATGCCGAGGATGGCAGGGATGTCTGCTCCAACATCTCCAGGTCAGAGAACAGAGACTCTGGGTTTAAATGCGGTAATCGAGCCAACACCAACATGATGTACCTTCTGCTCATCGGAGCCCAGGTCCTGCTGGGCATCGGGGCAACACCTGTTCAGCCCTTAGGAGTGTCCTACATTGATGACCATGTCCACAGAAAAGACTCCTCACTGTATATAGGTGAGTCAATGCAGAGGTAAAACACAGAACATGACTATCAAGTGTGTATTTTTTTATAGCTATAATTTTTATTCAGTACATGAACAATGTAACTGTGGATTCTCAGGCTAATTACTGCTAGTGGCCAGATGAAGAGCTCTTTTCACTGATGCTTTGATCACAAACACCACCTCTCAGCTTCAAGCAGTCTGCTTTTTGTCCTCAGACCTCTCAAGGTGTTTTCATGCATCTCGCTTGTTGTTGTTTTTTGTTTTGCTTTTCATACCATGTTTCTAATGCTTGATGTGAACAAAGATTGATGCTCCCAGCCGGTATCTGCTGTACATGCAAAAGTTTCACGTGACAGACTCATTGCATAGTTGCATTAAAAAAATGTGTACAAGCTCATTTGCAATCCAAGGGTGTCAAATGCTGACATTTTTATCAGAGTCAGTGGCATCTCACAGATATACATGGTGTCCTTTGGCACCTTGGCACGAAGCATCTGAGTTATGCAATAGTAAGACGGGGCTGTCACTCCAAATTTTTGTTGAACTGTTTTAACCCAAACCGCATTATTTTCCTCAACTGAACCAAGTCATATTTGTGCCTAAACCTCAATAGCGAGGCAAGGAAAATAAGGCCACACACGAGGTTTCAAAGAGGACATGAACCTCCTCTTCAATGACAAACTTGCAGCTTAATGGTGGATGGGATAAAAAATGGATGCAGCCAGCGTGAAGTCTCCCACAGGTTTTGGACTCTGCATTTTCATGCCTCAGTGTTAGTGATTTGGCTTCTACCATGCTGTTTTATTTTTAAGCCAGAATTTAATCAGTGTAGTTGGATGAAATGCTGACTTATAAAATTAACAATAACAACATTGTTTGGCAAACAGTATCGTTACAGTGTATAAAGAAAATACTAGAATTTCACTCACCAGAATAGATGGACAAACTTGGATGGGCTGTTCCACACAGTAAACCATATAATATAGTTCCATTAAAAATGCCAATAGTACAAACACAGTGGAGAGATCTAGTTCAGTGACTCAACTTTGCAGAGGAGAGGGCTGGCAGACAAGATTCAGCTGCCTGTGTCAGGACAGCTGTCAGTCAAAACAGACACACCCCTAACTCCAGTATCCTAACGAATGAGGAACAAAAAAATTCATGCCCTGAGTCCAGTACCATTTCCTTCTACCAGTCTGTAAACATATTTTTAATGCTATTAGTTAGGCATTTTAACATTAGCGTCTATGGGGACTAATTCAAGTGGCTATAAGAAGAACTGCAGATTTCGGCACTTTTTTTTTTTTTTTTTTGCCCTGAGGGTTTTTGCTTGGTCTTAATCTGCTGTTATCCCTTGAGTCACGTAATGTGGACTGTGTAGCACTTTACAACAAGGCATTTATCTCACAGCATCCAAAATTGCTATGGCTCCAAAGAACAACGCCAAAGGAGACCTTGTACGCAGTTCCGTGACACTGGCACGATTTGATTTTCTGAGATGAGAATGCTGCTAGTAAATTTTATTAATTAAATGCTCAGTAATGGTACATTGCACTGTTGCTAAGTGTGAATTGGGCATTTGCAAAAATAGATGAGGAATATTGATTTTTTTTTTATTAAATTCTGGGTCTGATGTTGCCCTCTTTCATATCTGCAGGGGTTCTTTGGCAAAGCACGCTTTCCCAACTTTAGTAAGCATTTGAAGGTCAGCAGCAAAAGGCTGTGGTTTTAGTTACAGCAGCAACCGAGAGGTCAAAATAACCCTGTGTGCCAAAGTTGCCAAGGCAACAGTTCAAAGGCAGTGACTGAAGCTATGTGCCATCCGTGTGACCTGCTAGCAGCAGAGCTCTATCTGGGCAGATGGAGAGAAAGAGAACTTAAGAAACATACATATCACTTGCTACAAAATTTAGAAATATATATGTAAAGGGCAATTTTGGTGTTTTTTTCCCCCCAGTTTTTTTCCTCTGTTTAGAGCCCACAGTCAAGTTTAATACAACTTTTATTTTGAAAGCTATGTCTTTTCATAATCTGGAGTCAAAACCATGCCACAGACACCTTTAAGCTGGTCGGAGTAAGCTGGTCAGCTTTCCACTCTTGTGGGTAACAGGGGCCCTTATAATCATATCAGAGAGATTCAGCAGGCACATGCCACCTAACTGGACTCTCAGCATCTTTTTATGTAGTAAGTTTAAATTGCTTCCATCAACGCTGAGGTTCTATCGCTAGACAGATCTGTCCTGTTATTAGCTGTGGTTGTTTGCTGATATAGTGATGGCATTAGGGTTGTTAACCTGTATATTAATGTATGCACATATTGCATAGGTACATTTAACATTTTGTTAAATGTATGTGATATACCTGGTGTCTGCAAGCAAGACTCCCCCTTGGTGATATTCAAACTACTCTGCTTAAATAGGTAGGTGGGCAAAACTGCCAATGTAGTGTATATAGCCATCATACGTGGGGGCTATCCAGGCATTTAAATTATTTTCTTATATTGATCTTAATCACTTTCCTCATGTACAAATTAGAGCTCTTATAGGTTAACCACACTTCATTTCAGGAACCTGTAACAACAGTAGGTAAATATAATAGCTAGTATTTAAAAATACAAGTTATTATCAGTTGATATCAGTTAATATATGTTGTTATCGTTTTATATTTGGTATTAGTGTATCAAGAAGTATTGAAAAATTACAACTTTTTTCAGCTAGATGTGGTGTTTAGTCTGATGCATGCATCACCAACACATTAAAGCTTTGTGATTCAATAAGGCAAAGCCGGCGGCATATGGGTTTGTTGCTTTAATGGAAACAAAGGTACTGAGAAATAAACATATGCTGTTCAGTTTTCATTTCCCTGAAGCTACAGTAGTTGCTCCTCCTCACAAGCTCCTTGGTTTGTTGCATTTTTTTTCTGCTTACATCTCAGCACAGACCTCTTTGCAGGGTGAGTAGGCCTGCGGATTCTGTGCCTGCTTTGATCTGCACAGTCTCTGCCAGCAGACCTCGGTGTAGGGGAGGGAGGTAAGGATGGACAGAGGGTGGAGGAAAGGAAGAGAGAACGCAGCATCAAGTAATCCACCCTTGAGTTACCCTCCTGCTTGGTCAGAGGCCTATTCATACCAGATACCTGATGTTTTTCAGTGTAAATGTAATTTATTAGCCAGATAATATCCCACTATGAACACATGATCCATGTGAACAATCACAGTCATATTTAACATCTGTGAAATATTGTAATACCCCCTGTAAAGAAACTATAGCAATTACCAAACATTTTAGATACATTATATGTATTAACTGGACAGCACAAATCAGTATTGTCTCACAATGCTTCATGGTTACTATTCTTGTTTATTTAAATTTCTTTTAATTTGACAAAATGATGAATTTGCACACATTCATATTAAAGACGAACAAAAATGCTGTTAGCCCAATACTAATGCCAACATAATAACATTTTGATGTTTAACAGGGCTGATATAATAAACACCACCTTAGTTTATCATGTTATATGGCTAACATTTACTAATTAGCGTTAAACACAAAGGACAGCAATGGCTGGCAATGATCCAAAGTATTTCATCTGTTGATGGCACAGTTCATGGTGAAAGAAATTGTTGAGACATTTGGTCAAAACCACAAATGTCTGCCTCAGGGTGTTGCTAGAGAAAACGTCAAGAGGTTACTAAAGCCATTCATAATCATCGTTTTTATTATAACCATTTCTTGCAATCAATCCAGTCATGACTAAGTGCCAAAACTGGTCCAATTTGCTAGCTCAGACTTTGGACGTCACGCTAAACTCATTGATTTGTGAAATCTATGGCTTGACTTTTTCACTGTCATCTTTGCAAATTTTGAAAGACAATAAACTGGATAAGTGACTTTACATTGTAGTGGTTTACAGATTTACAAAACAAGTTTGAGCTTCCTGGTTTGATTCCAGGAGATAAAAATCCCTTGGGCATCAGGAAAGGCATCTAGTCTAAAAATCTGCCAATTGAAATATGCGGAGGTACCTGCTGTGGCGACCCCTTCTAACTGAAGGAGCAGCCAACAATAGGTTTAGACAATAAACTAAAGGCACCCAATTTTTTTGGCTTTAAGCTTTACTGTATGTTTTAAGTCTGCAATTTCTAAAAGTGAAACAGAAAATTCTATTGGAAATACACCATTGAATTTTGATGCCACCAACGGTCCCCCTCTTTGGAAATATCTCGATCGTTAGATGAGAGCTATGGCTAAATATCATTTTTGGAAAATAACGGATAATAATTAGTCCCGAGATATAATGAAAAATGCATTATTATTATTGTTTATTTTATTGGTTGCTTACAGAAAGCATTTGAATTACTGCTAATTTGGACATCACTTGGCATAGCAGTGGTTTAAGCTTAGATTTCTCCTGAATGGGGTTAGCTCTAATAAATCGCACTGCAGACTAAAATTGAGCCTGATTTGGTATGAAGTCTACTTTTATGTGCCCCAGCCTTTTCTCTTTCATAACATCCCCCAAGCTTCTTCCTTTGACACTTACAGATAGTACTCTTATATTAGTCTTTTCTATCCACCACCCCCTCTCTGTTCTGTCTCTGTTCTCCATTTTTTGACAATCCAGGCATGTTGATTGCCATGGTTACCTCCTACAATGTGACTGCTGTTGTGTTATTGGTATTTACACAGTACGTATGTGTTCTGTGCTCCTTTGTATTTCCTTCTTCTAGTCTCAGGGCGGTGGTGTTGTTTGACAAGACTGACGTGTGAAGGCACATTTAGACTGTAAGAAAACCTCCTGAATAATGCAGTGTGACAGAGAAGCGGTTAGGTGTAGTTTAGCAAACATCTAACCAAATGATTAAATATTAAAGCGGCAGCTCTCCACAGGCTTGCTAACAAAGCAGAGGATTGAAGGAGAGGCTGCTCTTTTGTGGCCACATCTTCACCCTAAATAGATCAATACTGCCTGGAAGAGAAGGGCACGAAAGAATACTCAAGTGTAATGCAGGAAACATTAAACACTTGTCATAGGATATATCTGCTCCATGTGCCTGTTCTTCTTCAAATGTTATGTGGCCTTTCTCTTGTGTGTGTCTTGTACTTCACTCTGTTTGTTTTCCTCTATGAGTGTGCCTGTCCTAATCATTGTGAGCAACAGTTCAGGCAGCAGGCAGCTAAAAAAAATCAGAGACTGCTGCTAACTGTTCAGTTAGTTGCCCATCAGACCACAATGATCAGACCATCAAATCATTGTGCTTTCTGGCAGTTTATGGGGGGGGATGGCGGCAATGCAGCCATGATGACCTGCAGTAGTAGAGTGAGATCTGTGTGATGAAAAGTGTTTCTGTGAGGCAGCACTCTGGCACCAGCAATGCTTTGAACTAAGTGCCAAAGCCTGCGTGCCAACATTAGCACAATGTATAATGTTTGGAGTTGTCGCCGTCATGATCTATGATGGCTGAAGGAAAAAAGAACAGATATGGCTGATGGGAAAGTTTGACTAACAGTGAGGCAAATGAAATGCCAATCACATGGCAGTGCTTTATTATAAAATAGATTAGGATTCATCTTGTGGTACCCATGAATATCTGTATCCATCCAGCAGTTGTTAAGATTGATTTGGCTGTAAAAATTTGCTCTTTTCTGCCGGCACTGCTTTCAGTGCACCACCATCGCTGGTAACACTTCATAGCAGTTTAGCCATTAATTATCATACAGACGTATTGGTGAGCTTACAACTCACTGAAGCTGTTGTATATGCATAATATTTTGCGTGCGTGTGTGCGTACTATAGCTATAACTCACATTAAAGTCTTGAACTGTATTAGAGAAGCTTTTCATGATTCACAGGTCAGTATAATCCTCATTTATCTTTTACTGGGCCTTAGTGCAGCATTTTTGCTCCCTTCCTTCTTCCTATGAGCCAACTTTCTTCTGATCATAAGATCTGAAAAGCTAAAGTTTTGAAAAGTTGGACAGAACTGTGCGCGTACGATTGTCTTATTAAGTATAACCCTTACCACTGACATCACACTGAGCCAAGAGTAGAAAAAGAGCAGAGCCACAAGGAATCTGAAACAGTCTGAAGAGTTTTTGTCTCACAGCGATCTTTGTATATACACGGGCCTTTTTATCTGAAACTTTGACCATGTTTAAAATAGTTATCCGCCACTGTTACAGAATAAATGTGATAAAGCACAAAATATATTCCCTTCAATGTCAAACTATTATTTAAAGTTTGGATGTGTGTGGGCAGCTGTGAAAGATTCCTCAAAAAAGGAGAAAATGGCTTCTTTCAGAAAGACCAGCCTGCTGCTCAGCGCTGTGGACTGTGAGTCCAAGCCAGATTGTAATTGTATAATTGATTGCTGTCAGCTGCTTGACAGATACCCCATGTGAAGGCAGCTAACCCTCCTATCAATTGTATCCACCACAGAGGGTCTTAGAGTAAAGCAGCTATTCAGTTAGAAGCCTTCATGCTGTGTGCATTTTTTAACAAGTATGTAGCATCAAATCGCTTCTGCACTACATCTTAACACGATGCAGTAAATGTTTCTGCGTCCATAATGAAATCTTTAAAAAAAACACACTGTGAGTTACAAAGCTAGCCAAAGACCCTCCTGCTTTATTTAGTTTCTATGCATTCACATTTTATTTTTCAAGTTAAAATTCAATGCTATGACCATTATTACTCATTTTAGGCCACAGTAGAAGGATGGAGTTAGCTTACCACTTTAGATCCACACTGAAATACTGTATCTCTGAAGACTTACTATGAAGTTTTGTACAAACGTTCCCAGAGAAAAAATATTCTACTGATTTTGGTGATCCTCTGACTTTTTTGAGTCATGCCATTTGTGAGTTTTAATAAAATGTCTGAGCAAAATTCGGATTTGGAGCATTTATTCATCTGGACCTCAGGATAAATTGTGATAATCCCGTACTTTAGCCAGCACACTTAGGTCAAAATGTTACTTTGTGCAGCATTGTGGTTTATGACTCAATTGTTCTACAACTCACTACATTATCATCAGTCCCAGCTGTAGGTTTGTACAACTGAACTAGTATTATCCACATAACAGGACGGTATATATAAGATGATCATAGTGACCTTGATACTACTATTTTGTGAACTAACCATTTAAGTACTTGGCTGTTGATTGTAAGCCCTCAGCGCACTTGATCCATGATGATCATCATGGATTTCTTAACATCAGGTCAAGAGAAGATTGCAAATATTCAGACAAACCAACAATCTTGATTACGCTTTCTGAATATCAAGCGAATGTACAAGCAACTCAGAGTAAGCTGGACTACAGGAATATTACAAGCATGTAGCAGAGAATTGCATTGGTTGTATTGGTGACAAAAATACAACAAATTACAGCACATTGTTTTAAAGCACCGTACAGAACAATAAATGAAAGTACAGTAAAAGAGCAGCCTAGGAGGAGCATGGAGTCCAGCTCTATAGCTGCAGGGTCAGCTTCTCTTATCTTAGCCTCTATTCATCGCTTTAATGTGTGTAATGAAGCAGTGTGAGGCTGCAAGTTTAGAGTCCACTGCAGCAAAAATGTTTTTATTCCACTGGAGTTATTACTCCTCCACTGTAGGACAGCAGAGGAAGGGAATGGGCGCTGACTCAGCACACACTGTCCGCTCAGATCGGCACAGGTTGTTTTATATGAGCACCTTTTAAGAGCACCTTGGCCAAGATACAAAGTGCCAGCGATTGAACTGTGCCATAATGTGAGCCTGAGTGTGAAATTATTCATGCGCTGGCAGTGTGACCAGGTAGAAGAGCCTTGTCTAACACAGTATGACCTTGCATCTGCTGCATTCATTACTGCTAGGCACAAAAGGCACAATATGGAGCTAGACCTACCATGAGGTTGAGTATAATTTTTTATCACTTTTTTCTTTGTTTTTTGCACAAGGGTTACAGGATTAAAAAAGAACTATAATCTGTATTTACTTACATTACTGTCCCCCCAAAAAGCTACATATCTATATTTAAATCGGTTTAGTACTGCTTTTACTGCTGCTTCCATCTACATGCATGATTTTAAATGTATCAGCTACTTGTGCCATATGTTGTCATATCCATGGTTACGTGCTTATTGATCAATCTCACCCCAGTAGATTGCAGTTTTTTAATGTAACTGATCACTGACTAAATTACACAAATAACAAAATGTGAAAAATAAAAAGGACTGATATGGCGTGTGTCAAAATAATATGGAGATCTGGACTCGATTGTCTGGTGAAAACCTAAACTGTGGCAAATATGAAACCTGCTCTGTTTAAGAATTGTGATACTTTTAAGGCTGTTATAGTCCACTTAAGGCTATTATATCTGTGTGTAATGGATTCAATTCATTTTAAACATCAAAATTCTACACATAATATCCCATGATGACAATGTAAATAGAGTTTGCTTGAAATTCTTGCAAATTTCTTTAAAAAATAAAACTCTAGAGTCCATCTGTGGTAAATATAGTTGATTAATATGTGTTGGAAAGGCACACAGTTGTCTGTATAAGGTCCCATAGTTAACAGTGCATGTGGTTGTTTTTAAAGAACAACTGAAAGAAAAACGTACCTAATTTGGTATTTGTATACAATATAGTTATACTAATTGAATAATTTACTATTAATTCTAATATTTATCTCAATATTTTAAACACAAACCTGTGTTCAGTGGTGCCATATTGCAGACTTGTGATAAATGAAAATGGTACCTCTTGCTGAGTATTCATGGTCTCCACTAAGGAGGTTGTTGTTCTGCAAAAGCTTGACTTAAGTGGAGTGCCTCTATTGCCAGGATGGTCATCTTCATTTATGTGACACAAAGTTACAGCTCTATGTAAAATAAATAAGTGTACTGTAGATAATAAATTGACATTCTGTTAGTATTGGCCATCAGGTTTGTATTACCTTTAGCTTCACGTCTAGCTCATCTCAGCAGGTGGTGTTCAGAAGGAAGGAACAACAGCTTTACGTCAAACAATAGAAGTAAATTAAGGTTGTCACCATAGGACACTGTAGCCAGTGTAAATTAGAAGGGACTGAGACATTTTAGTGTAAGGTTATATTTATTATTTGTGTGGGCTATATTTGGAAAGGAATCCCTGACAAATATTCTGTTTTAAGTGTATGAAAACACTATAATATATATACATATATTAGTATGATTGCTCTCAAAGAGCCCCACTTTATAGTGGCGACAGTCTTCCTGTACCTCACTTTCCGCTCCCGTTCCAAAGCTATCAGTGCTTTGATGCTTGCAGGTACACTGCAGATACTAAGAGCATCTTCCATCCCTCCACAATTACTGCAAAGTCAATAAGTCATGAAAGATTTACATTCCATCTATAATGAGCAATCAGAACTTATACCAATCCTGTGAAAGTTAATCTACTGTATGTCAGAAGAATAATTATTTTTAAGAGTGTAGTTAAAAATGTGTGCACATCATCAATATCTGCGGAGGAACATAAGTCTGGCAACTGCTGATTTTTCTAGTAGTTCACATATTGCATTGCAGCAACTCAGTGTAAATTACAAGGGGGAAAAACCATGTCGGATCAGCTGGTTTAAGATTGGGTTTGAAACATGAATTGTGCAATGCTGCTCTACTAGTCTAAAAGTACAAAATAAATTGCAATATATATGCATATATTTGTTATATAAATGTAAAATCCCACAAATGATTCCACATAAAGATCATTTAGTCTTTCTGTAGTAAAGTCCACTTGCTATCGGATGTGAGTCAAATAAATAACATGGGAATAGAGCAGATGACTAAACAGTAGTGAATGATATACTGTAAGGTAAAGGTTGCTATGTTTATTATTGCTTCAGTACTACTCCTCATTCTTTCACTGGGTTTTCAGTCATGTCTCCATGGATATGGTCTCGGAAGTACCAACTGTTGAGTTCAGACAGCAGACTGGCATCACACATCTCTGTCTTCATGCTTATTGCTGCTATTGTCATCAGCACTTTCACTTTGACGACCACTCTCCGGCTCTTTGTCTCATGTAACTGGAAACACTGAGGTTTTTGTACCCACACTAGTTTTCAAAGTATTGAGCGTTGGTGTACTGTAGATCAGATTGGCAGGGGCCCAATATTTTCTGCTGGTTCACTGCCATGTTTGTGTGTGTTTGCCAGCCTCACTACATCACATACATTATAGATTAATTGCCCTTTGTGTGTCTGTGATTGGAACCCAGAGGAAGGCAGAAGAGGATATCGGAGGTCATTATTTGGTTGCTTGTTGAGCTGGCCCTGCTCTTACCCCTGACCTCCTCTATTACCTGACTTAAGCCCCGGCGGTATCAATGGCTCTGGTCAAATAAAAATAGCACACAGGGAAAGTTAGAGCTGGCAAGACTGACTCCTCGCTAGAATCAGTAAGCACACGATATCCTGTCTCTCTTCATAAACAATTATGCAAAGATAAAAACAAAATTTATATTTGAAATTGTCTTTTTGACATTAGTGGGCAGGGAGACATTTGATTTTCTTTGAAACAGTGCCAAAAGTTTCAAGAATGATTGAACTGTTTTACAAATGGAGCTGAACAACACCACAAGGGGAAAAAAAGTGAAATTACAGTGTGTAAAAGTGTCGTAGAAAAAGTAAATTGAGTTAAAAGAAGGCCTCAGATCCTAGTATTGCACCTCTTAAAACTGAAGCTGTGTTTGCATACCTTTGCACAATTCTCTGAAATCGGCTTTGTGAACTCTCATTTCTTATAAAATTCAGTTCAATTATTTATATAGTGCCAAATCACAGCAACAGTAACCTCCAGGTGCTTTATTTATAATGAAATTCCTTCACTGCAAGATGTTTGTGGTTTTTCAAGGGTGTTCTCTTGAGATTCAGATTTGGGCCTTTGTTTTGGTAGATTTGTTACTGCACTTGGCGTCATTATCCTGGCTCGGCCTGGTTCAGGCTAGTTCAGACTCATGGCTTCACCGTTAAGAAATCTCCAGAATTCAGATTAATCAGTGATTGCATTTAATCACCAAGCTGTCTTTGTTCTGCAACAAGCATACTGCTTTTGTAGCCATTTGACTGGTCTGTGCAGAGCACATAATTCCAGAGAGCCCAGTCCTTACCTTGATGTCCAACGCTGGCAAACTAGTTTCCAAACTATGGACAGAACAGACTTTCTTTAGTATGCCTGCTACGTGGGTTAAATTTGTGCTCTTTCTGATTGCAGGTGCATGCACTTTAATGACAACAGTTGCAAGACTTTTTGCAGGTCCCGTGAGGAACGTTTGATGTAGTATCTTGCCAGACTAATAAGCATCCACATCCTTTACTCTGAAGGCCTGAATTTACACCTTAGCATGACGATAACATTATACACTTCATAAGCAAAGGAAATACCAGACCCTAGTTTGATCTGGAACCTCTGATCCCAATCTTATAGACTTGAAACTGTAATAAATGCTTTCTTATTTTCTTGTGATTGATCTATATTTTTTATTATTTGCACTTATACCTCTAAATATGAGCCTATAATACTACTCTGTTCTCACAAACAATAACTGGTGATGTCCAGAGGAGTAATCATTAAATCGCCTACAGAGAAATTGACTGGCCCTCTCATCCTGTCAGGAGTGAGCAGCGCTTCCTCTGCTTTGGGATCCATTATTAGCAGTCAGGCTACTGGAACTCACTCCTATTGTTCCACTTACCACCAGCATGGGTAACAGATTAAGTGTCACACACACAAACACACAGACACACACAAACAGTCCAGCACAGTGTGATGCTTTATAGAGAGCTCTCAGCCTCTGTGCCAAAAGCGGGCCGCTTTTTACATTCAGGGGAATGTCAATCAGAAAGTGCATCAGTCACTCCCCACTGCTCTTACAGTAAGAACCCATTTCCTGCTTGATTATTTATGATGCTGCTGGATAATCTAGCCTTGGATCAATTACACTGTGCAACCTATGGGCTGCATATTACAGTGATGGTGAATAAATCTGTCGCTGGAAGACTTCGGATGAAATTATAAAATCTCTTGGCATGGATTTCATACTTAATCTTTAATCTTTAACCAACATACCTTTGATTCCTAATCACAAAGTGCAATTAACAAGTATACTTTATAATAGGAAGCATCATATCTAATAGAATAGAAGGTGCTGGTAATAAACAGCTTGATGCAAGGCTGCCCTCTGCTGAACAATGAAGTGAAATGCATGTGTCCTCTTGGCTTGGGTCATTTTATGGTGCAAACACTGAAATGTGTTGGTGTTTTTTGTTTTTTGGGGTTTTGCTGCATACTGTCATTTTCTGACAGACTTGTTGTTCTATACCTTTGTTTTGTCTTGCAGGTATCCTATTTTCAACTTTAGTGTTCGGCCCAGCTTGTGGCTTCATCTTAGGATCTGTCTGTACCAAAGTTTATGTTGATGCTGTTTTCATTGATACCAGTAAGTTGGGAAATAAATGGTTAAAAATATTGCAAAATTATACCACACTGAAACAGAGGTAATTTTATTGTGACCTCTACTAGTACACCAATACTCATCCTTCCCTCTATGACTGCTGTGAATTTTCTTACCCTCCAACCAAGGTAAGCTGGACATCACCCCAGATGACCCTCGCTGGATCGGGGCGTGGTGGGGCGGCTTCCTCCTGTGTGGTGCCTTACTCTTCCTGTCCGCCCTCTTCATGTTCGGTTTCCCCCAGGCGCTGGATGAGCAGGACATGGACAGTGGAGCTGAGAGTGAGCAGGCCATGCTGCCTTCTTCCCTGAGCCTGGAGTTCCAGGGCTCTAAACCCAATGGAGCCATTCATGGCTTTGATATAAACAGCGGACTCTCAGTCTGTCAGCATCTGAGAGGTGAGGAAGTCAAGAGAAGAGTGGAGGGGGTTTAATAAGTGACAAGATTGTTTAATGGAATATTTAAATTCATACGCATGCTTCTGCTCTTTTCTCTCAATCCTTCTTCATCCTTTCTACTTTTTACTTAATTTTCTTCTCCTTTGACCCAGTGATCCCCCGGGTTACCAGGCACCTTCTCTCCAATCCAGTGTTCAGCTGCATCACGCTGGCAGCCTGCATGGAGATCGCTGTGGTTGCTGGCTTTGCTGCCTTTCTGGGCAAATACTTAGAGCAGCAATTCAACCTTACAACATCCTCAGCTAATCAGCTGCTAGGTAGGCAGTAGGGATGGATATTGATAAGAATTTATTGATACCAGGGCCATTATCGGTTCTGCTTACAGCTCACATTCGTAGATTCCATCACAATTTCTTGTGTGGGAGAAAGAGTACACCCAAGAGGTTTTAAGCATCAACACAGCTACATAATTATCACTGAGTGGGAACACATTGTAAAGCAGAGGAAAAAGGCTTGTAAAGCTGTGCTGCCAAGAGTTTGACTTTATTGTTTTGCAATAGGCTGATGTCAGAAAACCTTGCCAGGATTGATGAGCGGGGTAAACTGAGAATTTTAAATAACTTTTTAATATCTCTTTAAACAAAACTCAGGACTAAACTTGCGAGTAGTAACATAACCAAAAGTAAAAATGTGTCGTAACTAAAGATAATAATATGGTGGATTTATGCTTCGAAAACTAGAAAACAATAGATAACTAAAGTGTTAAAATAAGTGAAGTAAAAGTAGAAAGTAGCATAAGACAATAACACTTAACTCCATTAAAACTGTATTGAAATAAAGTACTTAAATGAAGATATTCATTTACATTCTCTCATCTCAATGATATTGGGCTCTGTAGCATTAACAGTACTCTAGCAAAATACTTACCATCATGGTTACCATGGTGAGGCAGGTTTCCTTTCTCTCCTAGAGGGGTCCCACTCTTATCTCAATAAAAGGAAATTATTTATGTTTTTTTTTTTTACTGTCAAATCATGAGGAATGTTGCTCTATAAATATAGAATTTACTTGTTTTTCCCTCTCCAGGTATGACGGCCATCCCCTGTGCCTGTCTGGGAATCTTCCTCGGGGGACTCCTGGTTAAGAAATTGAACCTGTCAGCTCTGGGTGCTGTCCGCATGGCCATGCTGGTCAACCTGGTGTCCACTGCCTGCTATGTCTCTTTTCTCTTCCTAGGCTGTGACACTGGACCTGTCGCTGGGGTCACAGTGGCCTACGGCAATGAGTAAGAGTGATGACTTACTGATGTGAATGAAGAGTCTTTCCAGGAACTTTTAGTTCTGTATAGTACTTTTCCCCACAGGGATATACTGTAGGTCCATGCAAACAAAAAATTAAACAAATCCCAGAATTAAAAAAATCCTTCAGAAAAATTGCATTAGATTTTCAAATTGTACATATGCAGCATTATCCCTAACGTGACCTTTGACTTCCTCTATAGGACGTTGCAGTCTTGGCAGCAGCCTGAGTCAGCATGCATTAGTAACTGTAACTGTTACACTGCATCGGTGAGCCCTGTCTGTGGCTCCAATGGAGTCACCTACCTCTCAGCCTGTTTCGCTGGCTGTACCAAACCAGTGAGTTGGGACATTACTGCTGATAATCATTGCTCCCCGGTGCCTGAAGGGCTCACAATAAATATAAATACTGCAGATTTACTTGATATATCATTATTACATTATCACCTCATTTCTTTTTGTTTGTCAGAACCTGACCAACTGTGCGTGTATACCCAGCAACAGCGAAGAAGCAGTGGCTTTACCAGGAAAGTGTCCCAGCCCAGGCTGTCAGCAAGCCTTCCTCACCTTCCTGTGTGTTATATGTGTGTGCAGCATGATTGGAGCTATGGCCCAGACACCCTCTGTCATCATCCTTATCAGGTATGAGCACGTCCCCCCCCACTTGCTATTCATCAACTGCTCACAAGAGGGAGCTGGCGACATTTCAAAATACCGGTGGTTCTTCAATGGAAAGGATTGATTTATCAAGCTGACAGTGATACGGACAAATACAGACACACGCAAGTGTATATTAACTCATATATAATGACAAATAACACTAAAGGCATTATATGCACATTGTGTGTGTGTGTGTGTGTGTATACATCATGCTTGTAATCTAGATAGGTAAGATAGAGAGATATGTACAAAATAATGTAATTTAAAACTCAATAGGTCTACCAATTAAAACAGTTTTCCACCACAGTACTTAAAGGGTTGAAGTATTCTCTTAATTTTCAGAACTGTCAGTCCAGAGCTTAAATCCTACGCCCTTGGTGTTCTGTTCCTGCTTCTAAGATTAATAGGTAAGAAACACTTCACTACTATTGGCACTCTGTATTGTGTTTGTGCAACAGCTGTTGGTCTGTAGTTTTACTCTGTGACTTAAACGTCAGGGCAATTTTTCACCTTGCTTGAAATGAACTTCATCAGTCTGTCTGCCTGGATACATTAGGAACATGAACTCAAACTGGTGTTCTTCTTGACCTTGTGACCTGCTGTCTCTCCGCAATCCCCACCTGCTCCAGGCTTCATCCCTCCCCCTCTGATCTTCGGCATGGGCATCGACTCCACCTGTCTGTTCTGGAGCTCCGTCTGCGGCGAGAAGGGAGCCTGCATGCTGTACGACAATGTGGCCTACAGGCATTTGTATGTCAGCATCGCCATCGTTCTCAAGTCATCAGCTTTCCTCCTGTACACCACCACATGGCAGTGTCTGAGAAAGAACTACAGGAAATACATCAAAAACAACGAGGGGTACCTCACGCCCACCGAACTCTTCGCCTCCAACGTGACTCTGGACAATTTGGGAAAAGATATCACGCAGAACCCAACCAACAGGACAAAATTCATATACAACCTGGAGGACCGTGAGACATGTGACAACATGGAGTCTGTTTTATAGTGCTGGTCTGCACTGGGGCTGCAAACCGGAGCCATTAATGTGCAACAGACCTGAAGCGTGATGTTTCTGAGTTCAGAGAAATGTCCTCAGTAAAGTTCCAGTCTTCTTATCATCCAAAACATGACACATATTGAAAAAGAGAAGATTCCCCAAATTTGCCACGCCCACGTTTTTGTCAGCTGAAATTAAGCTGGCTTTAAGAAAATTGCTTTTACGTTTTCTTTGCAAAGTTGGAATAGAAAGTGACGAGGAAAGAGGGGAAAAATCACATGCAATAGATTACTGCTGACGAAAGTTTAGTTCAAAGTTTTGGATTTACTATACCAGAGTTTATGAAATGGTTTATTTTCCTTTAGTATTTCTCAGGTATGGTATATCAGAAAATGCAAAAAGGGTGACAGTAATCAATTTTCAGTCCATCTGCAGTGCATCTGGGGATCCCTACAGGAGACTTCTTAACACATTTGTTGTAAAGCCTTTATTAGGTTTCGACTCCATCCAAAACCAGTTATCAAGCCCTTTTCACTGCAGTCATTTTGATATTGAGCATGCACAATACCAGAGCCTCTGCCCATGTATACGTATGGAACAGAGCCACTATTGTTGTGATTAATCACATCCGTGTTTACCCTGCAATAACATTTCAGTGTGGCTGCTATGAAAAGGGCCCATTTCAAAGCCAGTATACAATTACTGTACGTTTCTTCAACCTTAACCCCCGGCAGTGACTCAAACAGACATACAACAAGCAATGAAAAAGGAATCAAATGGTTCAAAAGGTGCAGAAGTTTACAGCAATATAGAAAACTGATTTATTTATTTAGCTCCTGCCACCAATTATTGCAGGTCACATTTTCCACAAAACATGGATTATCCCACTTTGAAATGGTTAAAATGTGGAAGAGGTTTCTAACATTTTTCAGAGAATTAAGAAACAAATTCTTTCATCATAGCTTTCAGTGTTTACTTTAGTCGAGAAAGTTGTTGGAAATATGTGAAGTTTTGGCACTGATACTCGACCAAAGTCTGAGATTATATTTTAGTTTCGGAGCCACAAAACGTTTCAGTTTTTTGTTTTTTTTACTTGACATTTATGAAAATTAGATGCAGCTTCTGACAGGTAATCAGAATAAAAGCTTAACTGTTAAAGTTTAAATAATAGCCTGACTCAAAGGAACAGAGTAAGATGGCTTTTTCATTAATGTTTAGACGAGATGCACATGATCAGATTCAGTAAATGAACCTGTAACCTTTCCTAAATCACTGATTCAACAATGCTCATGCCAACTGCAAACAGATGCAGAATAAGAGTTTGTAATGTAATTTCACTCTTGGGGACATCGTTTACAGCATTGATGCATGAAATACAAAGCAACAAATATAACAAGCAGGAGACACTGCAAATAAGACACTCCAGGTACATTATTTAGGAGGGCCATAGCAGGTGGCAGCTGTGGGGAAGGAAGCTTTTACCAAGAGCACCAGTATGACTAGTGAGCTCACACTGGGTGAAAGTGAGAGTGTGAAGGCCTTTATGTGGAATACCAAGTCATTGTATTGAGACTGTTGATTGTAGTGGCTAGCTGTCAACAGACACAGCATAGCATGACGCACAGTGTCCAGCCAGAATGAGTTCATTAAAAAGCATGCTGGTAATGCATGCACATAAAAATAAAATATGTTCAGAATGATGTCACTATATTGCACAGACTCTGTGGTTTGTTGGCCATTGTAATGGTTAAATATACATTTAACTCGAATGGCCTCCAAATTCTATTTTTGACCATGGAACAGCTTTATAATGCATACTGCATTGTGATGATGACTTTTTTTCTTCTTCTTTTAAATCAAACCTCAGCTGTCACAATCACTCACACTGAAGTGATTGTCTACATGCAGATACAATACAGCTTTTTGTTAAAGAATTCAGCTGGATTCAGATTTTTGACATATCCACTTTATATATAGTGTTTTTCTTCTGGCTTACTCTGTAAGTATTTAATATGTTTTGCATCAAAAATCCAGAGAGCAATCATCACAATACGTTTCATTTTTAAAATGCATATACCCTTTGAGGCTTTGGGAAATACGCTTTTGGGAAATTCTTTTCCTAGCCAGAGTTAGAAAGACAGGGTTGATAATACTCTGGCCAGCTGTACAGTAAGTACAAAGGTAGAGCTAGCTGTCAGTTAGCTTGGCTTTTTTATAAAACTGAGTACCAGGCTCAGTCCAAACATCGAAACAATCAGTCTATTCAAGTCATCTTATTATACTAACATGTTAGACCTACATTGTCTTTGTATACTTTGTATACAGAAACTGAAATGTCAAAATTGGGGTTTATTTTCTCAGGTTTGGGCCTGGAAATCAACCAAAAAAATGCCCATGAAATTAGAACTTGTTAGTTTTATGCCTTAGTTGTTGCATATATGAAACAAAAATGTTAATAGGTTATCTTTAAAGGTGCTGGTCAGTAGATTATGTCATCATAGCCCAGTTAGCTGCTCTGCTTTATCTGTTTGTGCTAAATTAAGCTAACTACTGGTTATAGATTCACATAAGAAAATCTGTATGTTTAGCTTGTTTCCCAAAATTTCAAACTGTTCCTTTAAGCTAGCTTTGAAAAGGTTCACAAATTCTTTTTGCCACCACCAGTGTCTCAAGAGTCATTTATTAAGAGTAAATACATGCACATTACTTGTAGGTCTACAGCATTTTAAGTTTCATATGCAATGAACCAAAAGAACAAGATTTAAACTCTACATATAAACTCTACACTAATAAATACTTTTATTTTGGATGCGCATTACTTGTAGGTCTGCAATATATTGAGTTTCATAAATAATTAACCAAAAGAATAAGATTTAAACTCTACATTGATGCTGCTATAGCTTCAAAAATCCTAAAATCACAGTGGGAAAATAAAACAACAGATCAGTGCTTTATGAACCTATGTTGACCACAGAGACACGCTAAACCACATCACATCATTGTCTTTGTGGATTTTCTTAGAATAGACTATAAACAAGTTGAGATTTTTTTTATATATATAGTGAGAGAACTTTTCGGCACTGATTAGTCAGTGCCTGTTTTCAAGCTCAAAATCTAACGACGATGGAAATATTGGCTCCAAACGGGATATTTGGGATAATGCTGAGCTGTACAAATAATTCAAAAGAAACAGGGTGGGGCACCTTCTGGCCACCATCTCCTCGTCAGCAATCCCAAACAGGTGGCGCTGTCTTTGATATTTATAGCACCCCAGTGTGTCTAGTGTTGACTCCTCTGTACATAATAGTGCCATAAAAGTGCCGAAGTGACACCATAGAAGTGTTCTGTGACGTCCTGCAGAGAACTTTGTCTGAACACGCTGGAGCTCAAAGCAGATCCTCCGGTTGTATGTAGCCTTTTTGTGATATCCCTCAACTTACTTTCACCACATCATCCTAAAGTGTCCCAAAAATATATTGCCTATAGAATATTGTACATTGGTCTAGAAAACAGTAACACTTAGGATGTAATAACTGTTAATATGTAGAAGTTTTCTACTAGTGAAGGTATTGTCGAATTTAGATTGAATTCTCTTTCCATCAGTGACAAAGCTGATACTGTTGCTTTGGTACAATTGAAAACAATACTTTGCTTGAACGTATTGTTTTTATTACTGTGGCACCGATGTTGAGCTGTAGTCTGAATTTGTACAGTAGATGAGGCTGACTGTAGAAGATCAGCCAAACTTCACTGATAGCGGTCCTGCAACTGTGCCTGGATGCGAAGCTCTACTCTAAGACTTTATGATCGGAGCTCATGTTGTGCCATATCAACCTGTGCACTGTAACATTCAACACTTGCAAAGAAGAAAACAACATATTTTAGATCTGTCCGACAAGTGCAAGGGCAGCAGCATTTGCTTGACCTTGCATTGACCTGTGGCAACAGGACTGTTTTCTTTTAGCACCTCAATGTGCTCAAGACGTTTTGCCTTGTGATGGAAAATAACTTTAAAGCTTAAATGTTTTTTTTCATCCTATTATTTTCATTCATCTCTTTTGATGGCCTTGCCGTGTGGTAACAACAGTTTGACTTTTATAAAGGACTTTTAGTGGCAGGAGTATTGACCTATGAAGAGTTCACTACCAAAATATGACATCTGCAAAGAAAAATTATTATTATCTATGGTGGTTAAAGACACATTTCGCCAACAATAAATAGGTTTCCTGTTTAAAAAAAAGAAGATATAATTTGTTTAAAATTTTTGTTGCTATTATGTATTTTGGAATTTTTTTTTGACATTTTGGAAGACAACTCTTCATATACGGATTGATAATCCTTTGTTTTGAGCCTTTAGGCAGCATGTTGCCTTTGATTTGAGAGAAACATTATGCTAACAGTGACGGCTTTAAAATGACATGTCTGCTTATGCTGTTGGTGGTAGTCAAAATGAGAATTGTAGGATTCTTTGTAAGGGACCTTTGCAAAAGAAAAGGGTAATGAAATAAGAATATATCACCTATATTTTCAAAGATTTTTTAGATATGCTCTGTTGCTTCTTGGTATTTGTTTTCAATTTTTTTCTGATAAATTTATATTTAAAAGCTTTAGTTCTGTATATTTCTTGGAAATTACATGATTGTATGTTTATTGTAAATACATTAAATATACTATTTTTGTTTGTAATACGAACTTGTCTGATGAGTTAGCAAAGGATTATTAATTAATAACACCTACAGCTAATTTAGAATCAACAATTGCCTAGCATGAATGTTTTCGGACTGTATGAGGAAACACTGGCAGGCACAGGGAGAGCATGCAAACTCCACACATAAGGGCTACAGAACGGTATGAGCTGTTAACTTTCTTATTCAGTGTGAGAGTGGTGGTGCACCAGCATGCCGCCACTTAATCCAGCCAGAGATATTGCACTTATTAAAAGATGCCTTGACTGAGAATTCACTACAGCAATGCTAGCAGCTCTTTTAGACTTCAAGGTTTTCTTTAAGATGTCAACCCTGCAGAAATGGTGTCTTTATTTTAAGCACAAATAATGATCTTCTGTGCAGACATTCCATAAGTAGAATTTTTTTCTTTTTTGTTATTTGAAAGAAAAGAAAAGAAACGTCTGAAGGCATATTTTCCCCACTGGCTGATGGAAACGTTGTATTCTTCAGGTCATGTGGTCTTTGAACAGATATTGTTCAGGGGTGAACTGATAAAAGAAAACTTCATGGACATACATCTAATAGTTGTTGAGGAATTCCTTTTGAACAAAAGCAGTGGTAGATTTATCCATGTGTAAACTAAATATGGTTACTGAAACAGAAAGAGCCACATTGCTATGATGCTACAGCAGTGGCCTAAAGATTGAGCATTGTTGTGGTGCTGGTTTCCAGCCTGGCCCATGATAAATCTAATTTATCATATTATGATTAAAAACATAGAAGTGATTTTTTTTTAGCACTGTTAATTGGATGAAAAATAAGCAATGCTCTATAAACATGCAGCCTGTGAAGAGAACACGTTTGTATTGTTTAAATGTCACAAATAGAATGCTGCTAAAGGCAGCACTAGATAATGATGCAGCATACAAGATATGTATTTTTTTATTCACTCTTCTCACACGCAGACAAAATGATGTAGTTTGTTACATTGCATGTAACGCTATTCTTGTGATAAAGGGCTATTCACTCGGTCAGTGCTTGATCAGCCGGGGTTAAAGGTTACATTTTCTTTTCCCATCTAAATGCACTGACGGAAGAAGATAAATCCTGACATCAGTTTAATCGAAATGTGCTGGTGCTTTGCCATGATCTAATTTCCTTTCATCCAAGCCCTCTGGTTATCCACAGGCATCTCGCCGCGCTACAGCAGCCAGTGGAGATAATAGCCGGGGTTATGGATTGACCGGTGAATCATCTTGTACTGCTGCTGTGAGCGAGCCAGGTACGTGTTCGGGGCCAGGTTGCTGCGTTGCTTTTATGCGAGAGCCTGGGCTGAGAGCTCTCCTGTTTCTCGAGTGCAGACGAGGTCTCGCCAGGGCCACGGTGCAGTGAAATGGAAAGCATGCCATTCCCTGTTCCGCTTGATGCCGTGTGACTGTGAGAGGTTGTGTCATGTTCCTTGGCTATTGACTCAATGACTTGGGACTTCACGACAAAAGCCTGAACCCGTGCGGGCTCTCTGCGTGCTGACAGAGAAATGTGTCTTCCACTTGTCTTCACATTGACCCGCGGACTCTGCAAGACTGACGTGTCCACGTCCCCAAAGTCTCACCTCCTGAACCTAAAAAATAACCTTTCCACGACCTCGCCTGTCTCTCATGCTCTGTTAGCCTTGGGTCTGGCTGCCATCGAAACAATTCAGTGAACTGGTGTTTTTTTCCCTGATACAGCTATGGATTACCTGTCTGCGGCAGCTTCCGCTACATGGATGACATGGTTGAGAATTCACCCTTATGTGAATCATATTATTCTCTGTCACAGTGGGTTGAAAAGTCAAAGCACAGAGTAAGCATAAGCCATTAGCTGGTACTCAAATGACAGCACACAGAGCCAGACCTTCAAGGCTGCCTCTGCCCTGGGGTTCATCCAAGAGACAAAAATCACCATATGTCCTTCGTTTGTTGGAAGAATTAGGAGATGTGGGCTTGCAACTGTGCTCGTAAATGATGATGAATTCTTTTTACATTGTATGCAAAGAGAACATTCTGCATATCTGACTAATGCCTTGTCCAGTGACGTGGCTCAGACAGCTGACCTGATTTATTGCAAGGTTTCCTGCATTGTTAAAAAACAATCTCTGACTCAATGACAGAGGCCCAATTAGGGCCATTCCTTTGATGCAGAAAAGGTCCATATACAAAAGAGACTCTGAATTGCAAATCCAGTTGTAGCCCGTCCTTGCTTTCCCCTAATCTAATAATGTGATCCATCATTTCAACGGCGACAGCTCTACAGCCCAGGCATAGGACAGAATCCCACAGAGGATTAGTAAGATGTTTGAATATCCATATATTTAGCCCTATTTAGAGAGAAAAAATGCATATTTAGAATAATGCACTGGGCTATTCTTTTACATTTCACCCAATTATACCTCACGAGATACTTCAATTTCATTTTTCCAGATTTAACTGTTACTGGTTGTTGGTAACCTTCTAAAAAGCACTTGACATCCATATACCTTCAAGACTCAAGGTTTTTTTTTGTCGACTAAAAAAAGAGGCCCGTTTCCTGCTCAGTGGTGGCGCTGTTGTTTGAGGGATGGCTCTGTTGCAGAATCATCCATTACCCTGATGAGCTCGCAGCCCCAGAGCTATGACAGCACAGCCACACGATGAGCGAGACAGCCGACTGCCACTATTTGTTCCACTAAAGCATTCATCACACTAATTACCCATGGTGCCAAACAGCTCCAGCAGCCCAGTGAAGCTTTGGCTGCTCGTTTGGAGACGAGGTGAGGTAGGGAAACCTCAGATGAGTCTAAACAGGAGGCTGTCCTCTTTTTTCTGGCTTTCCTGCACATAATTAACTTGGCACACCAGCAACTTGACAAATTGGAATGATGAATCTGGCCTCTATGAATAGATACAAATACATGATCAATCAAAATACCGGACAGTGTTCTCAGTCTGAGGAAATGTGGTGCTGTGAAGGACAAAAGAAATGTCTTTGCTGTGAATGACATTTGGTCTTCTGGTAGAAAAGTGAGAGGGAGGGTTTGTGTCTGGTGTGTTTGAGCTGCGAAAATGTAGAAGCAAGTCAGTGCTAAGTGGGTGGTGGAGAAAAAAGTGGTTGCAAAATCTCACCATTTCACAATTCAAGTGCCAATTTAAAAAAAAACAACATTATACTTTATCCAATTTTCAATACATAATGCCTTTTTTCTAAAGGACTACACTTTCAGCCTGCTTTCGATAACTTTTCCTTCGATGCAGACAGATGCAAAAGCACAGTCTCTCTGAATTATAGTCATGTATGCCACCTGACCTTGGAAAGTACCAAGAAAGACTCTTTGGTTTCTTTAAATTTCTGTCTCATTCACACTTAGCCCCCAACTGTCCATGTCCCTTCTGGCCTTCACACTGCCGTCTGAACGAATGTAGCATCCAGTACATCAAAACATCCCAGCATTACCTCCCCGCAGTGGCCACAGATCAACTGATCAAGCACAAAGAAACTTCCTAGAGACAGCAAATCCTCCCAGCCTGCCTCACAGCTGCATTTTAAGAATATCACTGCATCTCACTAACTAGGGCAAGAAAAACCACCAGCATAAATGACACATGGCCAGCCACATGACAGCTGTTAAAACACTCAACTAATTCTTTGATGCCATGTTGAAAAAAAAAAAGCCTGTCATGAAAAGTGAGTGTGTTTGAAACTCTTCATTTCCTGATAAATAATAATAATAATAATAATAATAATAAAATCACACCTGTAATATTTTTTGCATTGTTTGTTATGTTAATCATAAATATTGCTCTCTATATATTTGTATTCTTAACTTCACTATTTATTGTTAGTTACTGTGATTCAGCTTCTTGTACATTACAGTTAAAAACTATAGTAATTACTCATTAACACAGATGTTTTCTGATGTAAACTGACTAAAAGATTACTGACGACACTGTTATGGTCAGTCACAATTTTAACTGTATATAACGTTGACTTGTGCATATAAAACTATGGGGTAAATAAAGTCAGAAGTAAAAAAGTAAAAGTAGATAAATTTGAATTTATAAAATGGTAAGCAGAGTTTGACTTAAAGCACGAGACACAAGAGAGATAAAGTGCAGACCAAGGTGTTTATTCATCAACATTAAAGATTTAACTGAATCTTCATTGAGGCTAAATGATCTTCTGGATCAGAAAGACATTTAGATCTGTATTAGTTTCTTATGTTTTCATTTAAAATAATTTTTAAAAAATTGGGGGGCGTATTTCTCTTTGTGACGAAATTACATAAAATGCGCAATTTGATCACATTGCTAAAGGAGCATCTCAGAAATGTGTAGATCCAGAACTAGATCAAGCTCTATAAATGAATCACTTCTAAGTTGAGCTGAACCTCACCTCTGGTAAAGTCTTCCTCAAGATCAGTACCAAACTTTTAAACAAAGCTGTTAATAAACAAACGAAAGCAATCCTATGTCCTAAGGTAACTAAAAGCACTGTTAACCACAAGTGGCAGCCCTTTCAGACTGCCACTGATTAACCCATGAACTGAATGTGATATGATTTGCTAAATTAGGCTAAAGAAAAATCTAAGATGCACAAATAATAATAAAAATGCACAAAAAAATCACACTTAAGTATATTATCTTAAAGTAAAGTTTGAATTATGTCTTTATCCTCTTCCATTCCACTTAATTAACCACTTAGTGCCTCCACCCGGACGGTAAGGTGTGCACAGCGCCCCCCTGGGAATTTATTTGGCCTTAACACCTGAAAAACAAAACACAACAATGTAAGAAACTCATCATGTTATTGCCCTCATTATCCATGACTTTAGAGACTGGACAATAAAAATATTTTGTAATGGCATAAACAAACCTGTCAAACTAATTATGCGATCCTTTCATTCGAAAGACCTCTATCAGCATCAACTGAAAGGCTACCAGCAAATATGCCTCAAATTTTGCACTTAAATATTAAAATACTGCAAAATGTTACAATAATAATACAGTCATCTTTAGTTCTCTTATGCATAAACAGGTCAGAAATGTGTGCAGTCCACATTAAAAGGTTTGACTAAAGCATATGTCTTGTTTAAAATGTTATCTTATTTGATCAGTTTCAAAACTGTTTACAGTTCAAAGCTGAGTTGAGTTGATTCTATCATTTACAAAGCAATGTGGGTTAATCTCATACGAGATAATGAGTGCTAGTCTGAGTGAGGTCAAAGGTTAAGTAGGATTTTGTACAATTCCTAATGAGGATCCCAACATTTCGCCAGGATGAATCTGTTCATGAGTGAGACGAGCGTTAGCGGTGTGTTATAACTGCACACTGACCTGTAGCACAATGTGTCTCTCAAGCGTGAAATCCACCTCATGAAGAATTCTGCAGTTGGCCTGAAGGAGTCAGAGGTCAGCTGTCTGGGGTTAATAAAAGGTGAGAGATGGTTCAGCGGTCACAGGTGAAGCAAAGGCTGTGCCGTGTTAATCTAACTCACTAACTATTGTTGCTCTCTGACCAGGATGTGAACCGGCTAAAGAGCCTAAGAGGTACCAGCTTTGTTTCAGTGGCTGCCAAGGTTCACAGCAGGGTGACAATCTACAGGCTCTCTTTACTGTCCAGCATCTATTACCAGAGACATAAACATGAAAAGGTTTTAGTCACTAGTTACTGTAAAAATTACAATTGCTATAAATGATAATGTAAGATACTGATTTTAATATTAATTGTTGCTCCGGTTCAACAATCTGTAGCAGAAACTTCCTTGTTCTTTAACTGTAAAATGCATGAAAATCAACTTTTGCTCATTTTTTAAATGTCTTGTTTTAATAAGTAAAACTTTGTTGTTAACACTTCTTATTATAGTTTAATTTAACATGTAAAATTCAGTAAATGTCTAGTGTACATCTGCTTATTCACAGAAACTTGATTCCCACTGTATTCAGGTTAAAAACTCTAGAAATTTTATTCAAGATGAAGTTGTTCTGTGTGTCAGAAAAGTTGGATGTATTCTCAAAAATAAAATTTAAAGCAAACTAATTGTGACAGGCTTGCACTTTAGACACTTCCCACACAATTGCAGTCAGAAGAGTCACGGGGATCATATTCTCTGTATTCTCCGGAGCTTACTGTGATTTTTTGGTGTTAATTGTTTTTTTTTAACAAAAGCACATTGAGCTTATTTTGCAAGATTGTAAGTAAGTTATCAGATATAAAATTCTAGGTTGTTGATAAGTTTGATAAATATAAGGTTGAAACTTGTGTAACTGGATTAGGTTTCTTTTCAGAAAAATCTGGTTAGACACAAACTGTGATTAATTCTTCATTAGTATTTAAACAATCGAAATATCACAGGGATATAGGGACTATCCTTTGAAATAAAAGTGGATGCACATTTATTCCACATAATTAAATAACTGGTAGAAGCTAGATGTAATAATTAATTTGCTTTCCGCTCACAAAATGGCAAATGTTTCTTTCTTTTCCAGAAATCATGCTAATGCTCATGTATATTTCACTTTTGAACTTAGGACTGGTTATATGCTGACCATAACCTTTTCTCCACATGCACAATCCCTTTGTTTTTATTTTATTCTGATTATTTTTTTAAAATATTGATGTATTTTGCCTCGCCCAACCACATCCAGACACTACACATTTCACTTTGCTGTGGGTACAGTTCAGATATTGAGTTGTTATTTTGCAGGTAAATTGGACAATTTGATTTGCAATGGTTTGTTTCTACATCATGGCCTCTGGGTCAGGTCATGACATTTCGGAATCTGCACACTTACACACAGTCACTGCTAAAACACAAACAGAAGACATCCACTGCAGGATCTGAAAGGCTACCGTGCACTTTTAGCTCACAACCATTAATCTTGTTACCGTAATGACTTTACACCACACCCATTCACTGCCAAAGCTGAGAATACTACCGGATATTCCTAGAAGACTATAATGTGTGCTTTTCTAAAAGCTCTTTTGGTCAAGTAATTCCTTGACAATACGCTTCATCATATTACCTGCTGAACGTAGTTTTCTCATGTCATATAAACTCATCAACCACCTTCACACTATATTTTTTTCAGATTTTAGCTTGACCAATGTTTGTCATGTTCAGAATTATAAGAGCAAATTTTCAGTAAAGTGACATCAAGCTTGCATTAGAAACATTCTGCAGATTTCTGAGCAGGAAGCCAGAGCTGCCTCCCACTGCACTGCAAACAGTCATATCCTGGTGGTTTTGCCCACACAGCAGGTCTCTCCTGGCCAAACTCTCCCTCATTTTGTTTCCAATTAGCTCGCTTTCAGCTCCCCCACTGGTGATAAGTCATAAAGGGCACCAGATCACCAAAAACAGGAGGGATTTATCATCTGTAAACTCCTAAATCTGTGATTAATATTAACCGGACCCATCATGAGGGAGAGCGGGGGAGGGGAGAGGTCAGTGAAATAAACAGTGTGAAGGAATGCATCATCCACATTCAGTGTGGTAAACACTTTAGCCTTGACCTTCCACTGCTGATTGGTATTGGACATCAGCCGTGTGTTTTGTTAGCAGGCGGGGCAAGGCTTGTTTTGTGTGCGAGCAGTCGCTGGATGACTGCAGCTCTGGCCGTCTGGAAGAACGTGACAGCACACTCAGCCTCAGGACTCATGGAGCATGAGTCAACAGTGAAATGGCCATACAGACATTTTTACATGGCACTGACTTGCCATCAAAGACATCCATGGACATCAGACTGATTCCATTTGAGAAATCCACAACAAATGAAAAGAATGGTTGTGCTACACGTAAATACACCAAAATCAAACAATGCCACTGTATGGAGACACACAGCAACACTGAGTTTAATACCATAATCAAAGTCACCAAATCTACTCTGAAAAATGCAGTAGCTTTATGGATATCAAGTAGCGTATGCGCCAATGCAGCTGCTCTGAGTGAAATTCAATAGATCATGAACATGAGAGACAGAAAGGGCAGAGGCGCATGTGAAGGTGTCATCTCTTCAGCTAGACATGTAGCCACTGGTTTTCTTGTATATATTTAATTCCCATATATCTTTGTATTATTGCTATTTGAGGAGGGATAACATCAGTTTATTTATTCGGTTTGTTTAATTTATATTTAGAATAGATTTTACAGCCTGTGCTAAAATAATAATTTTTGTGTGTTTATACTGAGCATTTCACAACAATCTTTTTACAGTAAATCTGCAAGTTTACTGATGAAAGCTAAAAGTCCAATATGTATCTCACCCATACATAAACTAACTTGTAAACGTTCTCTCTCAAGAAAGAAAGAAAGAAAAAAAGAAAAGGTTTTAGTAATTTCTAAAAATGTCTTCTTATCTGATTAGTCATTTGGTGTGAGTGGATGATTACGTGATTACAAAGTCCACAAAGTGACTGCAGCTAAGACAGGGCAGAGGAGAGGTGCATTAAATGTATTGTTTATAAAAGAAATGTATAAAATCTATCTCTTTTTGTGAGTGAAGTGGATCTAAAAAAGGGAATTTTTCTGCGTAATTTACTGACGACACTAGGTGGCATCAAATAACTGCATTTAGAATCTGAATTGGCCCCTTCGGGGTCTTCGCGGGCAGAAGCAGTCTCTTTATGTACCAGTATAACATGAGTACTCATAATATACATTATGGGTGATATGATGCAAACTGTGGTTTGACCGATTCACGGCAAGTAAGTAGTCATAGTGCAAAAAACAAAATAAAAAAAACAAACAGAAAAAATCCGTTCGTGTGCGCACACATGAGAGAGAGAGAGAGAGAGAGATAGAGAGAGAGAGAGAGAGAGAGAGAGAGAGAGAGAGAGAGAGAGCGAGAGCGAGCGATTGGACAAGGAGGGAAAGCAGAAAACATAACAGGGAGGATGTGAACTCTTACCCTCTTTAAAGTCAGCTGAACCCCCGCACTGCTGCTCCGAGACCAGCTTCTCCACGCGTTAACTCCGCCCCAAACCCGCGTCACCGATTCACAGCCGGTGACGTGCGGGCGCATCACTCTCCTCCTCCGTCCCGGAGCAAAGCATCGTCAAAATCAACATCCATCACTCCCCCTCTTTGACTCTCTCTCTCTCTCTCTCTCTCTCTCTCTCTCCCTGATGTCTTTTTAATGTAACTTCTTACTGATCGGGAGAGCAGGGAGCGTCTGGAAAGCCTGGTCGCGTGACTCCATCCCTAATGAAGGATCTGCTCGCACGGCATTCTGTTTAAAGCTGGACACACAGAACAGAAAGGATCAGATTGTATATTTTGGGGATAACGTTTGTGTGTGGATGGCTCCGTCTTTATTTCCCCCCCTCTGTGGATGCTATAGCGCACTATGACGGTTTGAATGAAGCTGTCTTTTTGGATTTTGTCCGCGCCAGCAGCTGCTTCTGGGTGACTGCTCAATCTTCACTTGTGAACTCGTTTTAATTTTCTGCCGTTATCCTATGAGCTCGCTTTTATTTATTTTATTTGAAATTGTATTTCGTTTCGTCAAACAATGCCGCAGTTTCCCATGACTGTGTATTAGCTATTGATGCCGACAGTACGTGTGAGTTAATTATCGCGTAAAAACGAAGTTGGGCGCAAAAAAAGTTTTGGAGAAAGTCGAAATGGCGATGGTAGCGTGGAGAAACACCGAGGCGGTCGGGGACTCTCAGGGGACTCTTTCCTCCCCGGTGTCTCAGGTTGCACCTCTGTCTCTGCCCGGAGAGCTGACGGGACACATGAACCCGGCGCCTTCTCTGGAAATACCCCAAACAGCAGCTGCACCTCAGGGAGCACCGCCGTCCAATCCGTCCGGCAACACCGTCGCGACCACCACCAACAATAACAACAGCACCTCCTCTTCCTCCTCCTCCTCCTCCTTGTCCATGGACAAACAGCAGAGCCAGCAGATCGAGTGCATCGTGTGCGGGGATAAATCCAGCGGGAAGCACTATGGACAGTTCACATGCGAAGGATGTAAGAGCTTCTTTAAACGCAGCGTCAGGAGAAACCTGACCTACACCTGCAGGGCCAACAGGAACTGTCCCATAGACCAGCACCACCGCAACCAGTGCCAGTACTGTCGCCTCAAGAAATGCCTCAAAGTCGGCATGAGGAGAGAAGGTACGCGCTGGCATCAAACTGTTATTACTGGTACTATCACATCCATAACATTTTCACATGCAGCACTCTTTTATGTTTGAACGCATGTCTGCCCCATATCTAGTTGTGTGGATGCTACATATGTGTAGCCTAGCTTATGTTTACATATTTCTTTGTGGACCCAGGAGCCTTACCATCGCCACATGTTGCCTTTGTTTGACACTAGGGATATTTTATTCATTTAATAATGTCTATATATTTTTTTTAAAATACGCGGTGTATAATTATTTATTTTGTCTCGGGTACTATAGCTTTATACTGTGTAGACCTCAGTGTGTAATATTACAAATTATTACAGATGTTCCCGCTAGCATCCTGTAGCATGTTAGGTGCACTATTGTTGCTCCCCTTCCGCTTTATGTCCATCATCCCCAGTGAGTGTGAGTCTGCAGAAGCTTTAAATGTCAGGAGTTCACATTCGGCAGTAGATATATTTAACTTTAGTTTCAGTGCCTTTTTTTCGTTTAAATTGTAGCCATAAAAATGTAAAATACATTTTTAAATGATGTGCTCGTGCGGACCATGTGTGTCTGCTCTTATTCATTATGCATGCTTTTCATATAAAGCACTAGGCCCAGACCGCAGCCTACACTAGTCTACTAAGAGTCTGCTTTGTTGTCTAAATGTGAAAGTTTATTAAAGTTTAGGCTATTAGAGATTTCACAGCCAAAAAATAAATAATTAAGTTACAATAAGCCTACTCACTTGATGATATTAGAGAGCATTAACTGAAAACGGAATCTGGGCTGTGAACTGGAGCAATTATACATTTGAAACAAAAAAAAATGCAACGCTACTGAATACCCAGAAACACGCTGAGAAAAAGAAAAGAGGGGGGGAAAGGAAAAAAAATCTCACACGCCATTATCTGCAGGTTGTGCTCTAGATCTCCCAACACCGAGCTGAATGTGACATTTCTTTCCAGGAGCTGTCCACAACACTTATCCATGTCCACTTCTGAAGAGCCAGCCAACCATAAGCTAGCTCACTACTGACATTAGAAAGGAATCCCAGCCTAATCTGACTAAAATAAGCGCGAGGTTTTAATTCACATATGCTGTTGTAAATGACGTCCCGTGCGTGATGTCTAGTTTTAGGGTTCTTTAAATGTCATCTTCGTTGTTTTAATCGCCTTCTAGCGTGATGTGGCATTTCTGCCGTTTCTTTCTTCCAGCTGTCCAGAGAGGCAGAATACCAACCCAGTCATATCACGGCCAGTTTGCTCTGACAAACGGGGATCCTCTGCAGTGCCACTCCTATCTGTCGGGGTACATCTCTCTGCTGCTGCGGGCCGAACCCTACCCGACCTCCAGGTTTGGCTCTCAGTGCCTGCAGAACAACAACATCCTGGGCATTGAGAACATCTGCGAGCTGGCGGCTCGGATGCTCTTCAGCGCTGTGGAGTGGGCCCGCAACATCCCTTTTTTCCCGGACCTGCAGGTGCCGGACCAGGTGGCCCTTCTTCGCCTCACCTGGAGCGAACTGTTCGTCCTGAACGCCGCCCAGTGCTCCATGCCCGTCCACGCCGCCCCGCTACTGGCCGCTGCTGGTCTCCACGCATCCCCAATGTCTGCTGACCGGGTGGTGGCCTTCATGGACCACATCCGGGTCTTCCAGGAGCAGGTGGAGAAGCTGAAGGTGCTGCACGTGGATTCGGCGGAGTACAGCTGCATTAAGGCCATCGTGCTGTTCACCACAGGTAAACTTTACCTTTTCACCCCCACACACGCTGTGGCTGACATTTTAGCGAAATCACGCAAGCTTAAAATCTAAGGAGAATTGTGCCGCCACCATCACGAAGAAAACAACCGCTATCAAAATTAAAATCCTAATTTAGTTAAATAAATTATTTTCCAAATGTAGCGAAAACAAAATTAATGCGAGCGGACCGAGAACGTTACTTAAAAATCGCCCGAAAAACGTAGGAATAAATATTTCCAAAAAAACGACAGAAAATCTTATAAAAATAATTTTACAGATTTTTTTTTATTGCTCGTGGCATAATAGTTTGCATAACACTCGGTAACTGTGCGTTCGGGGTTGGGGAGGGGGGCTAAAAAGAAAAATCAATAATTTGTATTAAAACTCTGAAACACCTTAAAAGCAAAATCTATATAAAATAATTCTTTTGCAGATTTTAGTATGATCATAAGTCTGATGATCCTCTGATATCGTTATAAACGGTCATTAAAAAAGGAATACAAATCATATATGTTGGATTTGCTCTAGAAAAGTACTCCCTTTAAACCTGAGCCAGCTGCTTTACCTCTGATAGAATTCATAGTGAACTTAAGTGACCTCATACAGTTGTCAGATCTTGAAGCAACAGTTTATCTGCATTAAAATAATACTGAAGAGGAAGTGTGAGTGAGTGAGTTTGATGGTCTTAAAACGGCATCAAATCCTTACAGCCCTTAAAATATGAAATACTCTGCCTGAATAGGTTATGCAAATGGGTTTGAGTTAAACATTTGACAGCATCTATATTCCACTGCTGCTTCACATAAAAGGTGCCTCAGCAGAGTGATTTATTACATACATACATATATATATATATATATATATATATATATATATATTAATTTCAAGTGAAAAAAACTTGTTTTCAGGCTTAAAATTTAGAGGGTTTTTTTTTATTTTAAAAAGAAAATTTTTATATTTAAATCTTGCCACTGTTTTAAAAACGATCATAGCATGTAAATGTAACTGCATAATACATTTTATTCTTTACATCTTTAAATTTGAAAATATCTTCATAAAGAAGCTTTTTTTGTACTGTTCATAAAGCAATGGGAACTATTAGTTGACTTTGCAATGCAAAATGTATGCCAGTTTCTTCACAGCCTTTTAGATGACAGAGGGATGTTTGGTTGTTAGATTGTGAGTGGGTTCAAAAGGACAAGTAGCAGCAGAGTAAAAAAATAAACAAAGAAGGTTTCCTATTGGTCTATTTTAGTCCCCGTGAGCATATGTGAGCACATGTGAGCACGTGCCTTTTAAACTGGGACAGTCCTGCTTTAACCCCTGTTTCCAGCCGGCCTGCAGTTTTACAGTACAGACAGAAGAGTCTGGTGTGCGTTGAAATGCAAATGACTCAGAGCAATCAATGCTCTTGCCGTGCTTCCTTCCTTTTGTCTGGGCCCTGAGTATTCTTTTTTTTTGATTGGATGAGAGCAGTGGCACCATTGTTGATCCCAGATGGCATCAGATTGACAAACCTCAACTATTTGCCTATATGTTTTATTTTCAACCTGCCACTGCGCTCTTACAGTATCCAATTTTACATTTTTAAACCTCTACATTTACCCAACCATGTCTGACTAACTAGTTTATTGGGTGTTCTGTGTTTATGGTTGATGGTTCTGATACCATCTTAGTGAGGTTCACTCAAATCTGTTTACAAAGTAATAAAATATTTAAATGCATCCACTAATATTTGGCATTCTGCTGCCCTGACCTCTTCTTTAATGTCTTACCCAGGGATTTAAATAATATCTGTAAATAGTAATACCTACAGATTTTTGTTTTTTCTGGTGCTTTTTTGACTTTCGATCACTGTAACTTTTCATCTAACTCCACATTCAGACTGTACCATCGCGAGTTTTGGTGATTTTGTATTAACACTGAATAAACGTGAAACTGAAGTATTTTTCAGATGCCCAGTTGAACCACTGGTCCTGACCTCTTCTCTTCTGCCTATTTGTTTCTGTGTTACATTCTCTCTGTAGATGCTTGTGGTCTATCAGATGTGGCCCATGTGGAGGGTCTCCAGGAGAAATCGCAGTGTGCTTTAGAAGAGTATGTGAGGAGCCAGTATCCCAACCAGCCTAACAGGTTTGGGAAGCTGCTGCTTCGCTTGCCTTCCCTCCGCAGCGTCTCTTCTTCTGTCATAGAGCAGCTTTTCTTCGTCCGTCTGGTGGGGAAAACACCCATAGAAACTCTGATAAGGGACATGCTGCTTTCTGGTAGCAGCTTCAACTGGCCTTACATGGCTATTCAATAGAGAATAAAAGCTGCTGTGGTGCTACTAAGGTCAGGAAGGGTCCCACTTTTCAAATCAAGTCATTTCAAATAGTAAAATCTCTGTTGATTTAAACAAGAGAAAAAACTGCCAGTGGAATTAAATTCTCTAAAGTATCTTAAGGGTAAAAATGTAATTTAATTTGCTTTTTTCATCATACCGGAGGTATTAGCTGCCTTATTTTCCATTATGCCACTTTTAGAGGGGTCCATAAAATGCAGGAAATCTACCAATGACGAAATGATCTGACCGCACTGGCAGAAATTTTCACTTGTTTAAAGGGAACTAATGTCAGTAAACGAAATGACTGGTTAAGATGGACATCTTTTTGCAGTGTGGTGACCTCTCACAGTCTATGGTTTTTGGGATAACAAACAATATTTATTGGACCTGTGTGTATATTTATCGTGCTTGTAAATTATGTTTTGGATCCTTTTTGTTTTCTTTTTTTTCCCTTTTTCTTTTTTTTTATGTTTTACATATTTTTACCCCAGCTAGTGAGAAAACTGCAGGGATCGTCTTGTGTTGATCTGTTTTTTGTTGTTGTTGTTGTTGTTGTTTTCATACCTTCCAGACATAGCACTTTGGACTAAAGGAACATTTCAGAAAGATTTAATATGATTGTTTGAAACCCGACTTCTTCTGACTTCAACCTTTTTGCTCGGTTGCATAGAGACAGAAAGGTGAGATTGATGCTTTGTTTTAGTTACTTTGTTTTCTTATTCTGGTTTTCTTATTGACATGCAAAGAATGAGAACAGCAAAAACATTTCAGAACTGCACTTCTCATGCTCAGTGTTCGGTTGCGCCAAGCGTTAGTCATTTCTTCGTTATACTTCTTGGCTAATACGATTATTTCCCTTTTGCCATAATGTTCCAGTTAAACTCTTTAAAATCCTATTTCAAAGCAATTTGTCTCTCCCGGATTTTTGTCACACTTCAACTTTTCTGTTTTTTTCCTCATCTGAACTGAGAGGCTAATCATGGCGGTGAGCTGACTGTTGGATAGCTTAATCCAATGTTTTTTATATTTAGAGGGGTTAAAGTCCAAATCATATTCCCGTGACAGGTAAGAAGAACACGAATGACACTACGAGATTAAGGACAAATGCATTACCAAATACTTCTAATGAATTTATGTTTCCTGGACTTTTACACTGACTTCCTCAGAGATTTTAAGAGCACTGGGTCTATAATAACTACAATCTCTTAATTTCCCAGGCCAAGAAACAAATTTATTTCAGTATAACTCATGCATTAATGAGCCCAGGCCACTTAATGGCACAACAGACCACTGCAGGGTATTGCTGAATTTAGAGTGTATGTGCATGTGTGTGTGTGTGGGTGTGTGTGTGTGTGAGTGTATTTGTGTTTACTTCTTTTTGACAACCACTCTGATGTACTGTGAAAGCATATTGGTTAACATATTGGTACCGTATTAAATTATAACTCAAGATTTATAAATAAAGTGTATTTGCTTTATTTCGTCATTTCAGCTCAACAGTGTTCATGTTTGTCACCTTCCAACAGGAATCAAGTGTGTTTACACAAGGGAGCGCATCCGTTATAATTTTGATTTTTTTGTACTGCAATGGAGTAAGGAAACGTAAGCCAAGTGGAGTCTGTCTGGTGTTCTGGAGCCCATTTCTTACTATAATATTGTCACTAATTGGGCGTTTTAATCAAACTAATTGCTTCCACTGACAGTGATAGCTTTATGTGAATGTCAGGTTGTATTTACATTTGCCTTATTTAACAACCTGCAGGAAAACAGTTAACTTTTCTCCTGCACTTATCTTATATTGGGCTTGATCACTCAGTTTTAACATCTTTACAACTTAAGAAAACACCTAAAGGGAGGGAACAAAGAGTGTCACGTTACATCCTTTTCTTGTAGCTTGCAGCTTGTAGCCTGTAGCTGTGCTTTTTTTTTTTTTTTTTATAACTTATTAATAGTTTTAAATTAACTATTAAGACAAAACCTAGTATGATCTTGTAGTATGGCTGTATCAGTACATCCACACATGCAAAAGAAAACTGTATGATATAAAAACATTTTCTTTTTAGAATACTACAATAAAAGTCTGTCTTCAAATAAGGTAAAGCTGCTTTTCCAACTCTTTTTGCTATTAAATCTTCTATTAGTTAAAAAAAAAAAAGCTGGTTAAACTCTTCATAAGAGAATGAAAATGGAGTTAAAACCGTGACTGTGGTGCCAGATTGAGGAGGACAGAGAGGATTAAATCAGCTTCTTTGCTTCTAATGAACACAGAGCTAATGAGGGGGCCCTGCGTGCTCTGTCACTACAGTTTACCCTGAGGAGGCCGAAGCTGGGTGCCCGTCGGCCCCTGGGTGTTCTGGGCCCAAGGGCCAACATAAAACAATGGAGCATTTTCCCACACACGTACAGCTCCAAAGAGACGATAATGAGAAAAGAGTGTCCAGGCTTTATGTGGTGGTGGAAAAAAAGAGTTCAGCCTGAGATCAATACGCGACACTACTCAAATGGACTTTCCTTCGCGGCCACGTTTTTGCCTTTTTTCTTGACCGGAGTAATAAATAAGGGGGGAAACATCTCTCTGCTGTTTTCTACGAGCACAGGAGCTGGATCAGTTATCAAGCAGCGTGGTTTGTACCTAGCCAATCAGCTTTCGAGGATGAAAGCGTGCAGCCAGTCATATCGCTTGAGATCTTTTTTTTTTTTAATATTAATATTCATCGTCAAGTGAGAAGTAGTGAACCATGATGCTCAAGCCCTCAGGAAGCATTACTGTCGGAGTGTTTATAGCTTTTTAAGAAATGCAGCGCAAATGCTTATAAATAGTTTACTGAACAAATGAAATAACACTGACCTACCTGTTGTCCGGGTTCCTGCGCGGTGCTGTGATTAATGTAGTTCACGAAGCTTTTGCGCAGTTCTTCTCGAATAGAAACCTCCTGAAATGCTTGATTTAAAAAAAAAAAATCAAGATGTGGACGCTGTTAGAAAGTTCTGAAACTGAGTTTATATATATATATATATATATATATATATATATATATATATATATATATATATATATATATATAATGTTAAAAACATGTCTAACCAAATAGTTTCCAGAAAAATAAGATTTAAGAAGCGAAGAAAAATAAATTGCATAACATCTCATGTATTTCCCGTTTGTTGGAATGATCGATAATTCCACATACACGTACATACTGTTTCTTATATGGTACATTTAAACACGCGGTAACTCAATGTGCATAAAATATAAAAAGATTAAAAACTGTATTGTTGCAAGTTTTCCACCCGCTCTGTGTTATTTAAAGAAAAGACCAAGACTGACTTTTTTTCCTCTCACATTTTATTTATTTATTTATTTATTTTTAGAACGCCTGGTGGACAAAACGGTTGATTTAATAAAAGTACAAAACACAACTCCTGAGAAATTCAGTTGAGTTGCTGGAACGTTGCGCCTTTATTTTCTAAATCAAAGCGCTTTAAATTAATTATCTTTCTAATCAACTATGATTTTGAAGGGATTCTTATTTTAAATTTCACTTTCAAAGCTACCATGTTGTTTTGAATTTTATAAGTTAAACATTTAAATGTATCTCTTAACTTTTATATAATATCGATATATTATTAACATTATAGAAATCCAGAAAATATTTGAAATATTATTTCTTTTAAAGAAAATTTGTCACCTGTGTTTTCTCGCCAGAAACAAACAATTAATATATTCAGTTTTGTATTTTTTCCTCTTCTTCTTTGGTGGCAATGCACCTTTAAAGTGGTTTTACTTTGAAAAACGGAAAGCTGTCAATATATTATGGAATGCGCCTTTCTGTTGGATCCCTAATATTTTTCTTTTATGTCTCTCTGCGTTGGTTGAATTGAATCGCTTACTGTGGGACTTCAGTGGGTTCTTACGCCGAACGGGAAGAAACTGCGACACTTAAATTAACTATTGGAATGATTTGATAATTCAAATATTTCTTGAAACGGAGCCCAGTTAATAACTGTTATCTCTGTGCATTTAAACATTTTACAGGCGAATGTGTTGACAAGTTTTACAGCACACTTTATATTATATATTTCCTCTACATATTTATGTTAAAATTTCACATCAAAACCTTCAGTTCTCAAATCAACTTCCACCGACTTTTTTAGCCACATAAAAACAAAACAATTTTGACCATTCCTTAAATTTTATTTTAATAATAATGTGAAAATAAAATACAAGACTTTTGAACGTGTCTGCTTAAAATTCTCTTTTGGAAATATATCCTAATAAAAAAAAAATTATTGTGTATTTGTGATAACGCTGTAAACAACAAAGCAAAATACTAGATGAAACGAAAAAGGGAGCAGAAGAAGTTTCAGAGCAGGAAAACAACAAGAAAAATAAAGAAACAAATGCTCCCACAGTGAGGCAGGGTTTATGTGCGAGTAAAGGAAGCTTGGTCTTTTAATCGATCTTTCGATCTTTACTGTATATTTACTTCAGTCGTTCATTTTATTTATTTATGGGCGCCTGAACTTTTTATCTTATTTTCTGTAAGAGATATATCCATTTCCCCCCTAATATTTAGTGTAACTTTGTGCTTTTATTGTGAAGCATTTTAAAGAACTGCAGCCTTGAACTTTGTCCCGTTGAGGAAAGAGTAGTTTTTAGCGTACATACAGTGGCTGCATTTGATACCGCCAAAGAGACTCAGAGTGAAGGTAAACAGTTCCTCTTCTCTGAGGACATTTTTATATTCTACTGAGAGCAAGGTGTTTAATTCTAAATACAAACGTCTTCCCATACAGTGGGCTAACAGAACATAAATGATTGTACAAGTCAGTAAAGAGTCCATTGGCTTGGTACAGAGATTAAGTGTGATCGGAAGACTTAAAAGCACGTTTGTTTCCGAAATGGGGCTCCATCTGTCTGGAAACTGGCATTAAAGGGACCTGAAACATCTGAGAACAAGTTTCACATTTTGCGCGGAAAAGCTGTTCAAAAGCGAAGTTTCTGGGACACATTTAACACGGAAGCCCCGTCGGATCAAAGAAACATATTTTTAAATCTTTTGCAAGTGATCAAAAGCAGCAGTTTAGAATTGCTGCTACTTTTGTTTGTAATAAAGTCCCAGAAATAAGTTATACTGTGAAAAACGCCTTGATGCAGATATGTTTGTTCCCTCTGGTCAGTAAATTAGGTCAAACTAAAGCACAGTTTTGTCATCATTTTGTGCTTCTACACATGGAAATGGGTGAACTTTGCTTACTGTACTCATTTGTTTATCTGTGGGCAAACCTAAGCTGTGGGAAGAAGGGGCCAAGTTCTGGCTTTCCTTCTTATTTCCTTTCCTTGTCCCCGAATTGCCCTACTAATCCTGTTCAGACTGACATCATGCCACTCCAGCTCCCTGCTTAGATGCCTTGAAGCTGATGGCAAGATTCAAGAGGTTCCCCTGGATCCATTCAATGACCTTTGACCCCGGTCTGCCCTTTCACCTTATACCAGCTAAAGAGAAGGCAGACATGACAACATCAAACCACCAAACTTTAGCCGTGCAGCCATATCATTTAACACCGTTTGCCAAAACTTATGCCGGCAAAGGTTATTAAGATTCACAGCACAATCATCATTAAAGGAGCATTGGTCTCAAATGCTCACTGAAAAAATTCAATTTCTGTCTTTTTTTTTCACCCTCACTTGAGAAATGCAAATGTAAACCCGTGGAGGTGAAGATACAGCAAGCGCCACGCCTCAGCGAGCCCATCTGACGCTCATGGAAACAAAATCTTAAAAGCACTGAATATGCGAGGAAGCCTGTCTGCTGAGGAGCCCCCCTCGCAAAACATTTCAGCGACCAAGGAGGGAAAAAAAATACACACACACACACACCAATCAACTCAAGGACTGTACAAAGAGCGGTCTGTCGTTGCTAAGAGACAGATGCAGAATAACCTCCATGAGAAACCTGACCATGACCCTTCCGCCTCCTCCTCCTCCCAAACAGTCTCTCCCTCTCCCACCCAATTACTACCAAACATTAAAGCCCACCTCTGTCACATTAAAGCTGAAAAGCAGGGATGTTGAGGGAGGGGCGGGATTCATGGGGTTTGTTTTAATAAGAAGCTGCATAGAAGATTTTGGATTATTCCTTAAAGCAAAAAGAAACCAATTTTCTTTATTTTTACACATGAGACTGAATGTTGTTTGGGAGCAGCAGGCATGGAGGATTGGTGTTGGTGTGTTTTATACAGGCAGGCGGATGGGCGGAGTTTGCGTTGGATAAGAAGAGGATGGGGGTGGGCAGAGGGAAGTCATCAGACGAATGAGATGATGAAGATTTGACAGAGAGGTGACAGAGAGTTCAGCTTATAGGAAGCCTGTCGATTAGTGCCTGTGTGGCTGACAGGTGGAATCCCAGGGGCGCGTCTGTCACCGCAGTCTGCTGCCAGGCCCAGCCCCAGCACCTCCGCCACCACAGGAAACACCCATGTGCGGGGATATTCTGCAGACACGGCAGCGTCTCATTGGCCCAACCGGCAGCCCTGCCTCACAAGCAGAGCCTAGATTAAAGCTTTATTGTGCACAGAAACCAGGGTGAAAGTCATGTTAATCCTCCACTAATACATTGCTATCAGTGATCTCTTTTTACAACCCGATCCAAACAAGCTTCCTGGAATGGGTTTTAATCTGACTGAGGGCAGAAGAAATTTTAGGGCCATGTGAAATACTACTTTTTTGTTTGTTTTTATTATGTACTGTTGCAGCAGAGCATGGGAAACTGAAAAGCACAGTGCTGAGAGGGCCTCTGCTGTTGCTAAGATCCATTAACATGCAAATCTTCCTTTTAAAAAGTTTTTTTTTTCCTTTTTACTGGAAAGGCAACAGGGGCAAAAGAAAAAATCATACTGGGATGAAGAAAGCAGATATTATGGCACAAAGACGAAGCCAAACACAAATGAAAGTCTTAGAGGATTTACATAGGATCAGGAAACTTCAAATATCTCAATTTTGTTTTGTCTCTCAGATTTTTCAGTCTGCATAGTTCAGTCTTGCAAGGTTGTACAGAAGAGATGAAATAAAGATAAAGACGAACTGTTTTACGTCGAGAGTGATGAAGGAAATATTCAGCTACAGCAGTTTTAATTAATAGTGTAAAAAAATGTATGTCAGTGTAAAAATAGTTGCATTAAGCAGATCCTCTGAGCTTTACAAAGCTTTAGTGAGATCATTGGTTTGCTGGCTGGGCTGCAACTTCACTATTTTGGTTAATTGCTTTCTTAGCATCATTTTCAGCTGTTTTCACTGAGGGAGTACAGTGTCTTAGAAATAACCAAGTAAAGTAAATGCACTTCATGTGTACTTTGTTTAAAAAAAAACTGGTTTCTTTGAACTAGAACTGCATAAACAAAATACATGCCACACTGCTGAACGCACAGTCCAATCTGTAAAATATAGATCTATATCTGTGATAATGGCATTACAGAATCAAGAATAATCATAAAGCTAGGTCTCAAAAAGGACAGACATATCATATAGTATGAATGACAGATCTGAGCAATTACATAACATGCCTACATGCTGCCTACGCTAACAAGAAAGTACCTACTGTTTTTCTGTTTTATTGAAAATTGTTTACATACCCATAAACACACACATTTAAAGCATCGGATATATCTAAAATATCCTATTTATCTGGCATCTCAAGCACACATCAGGCATGTTGGCATTTTGACAAAAAGAGCATTTTTTCATTAATCCAGATTCCATTAAAATTGCGCTGGTACATGCAGAAGGTTGGTGTGGCCGAGGAGGATGCTAGGGATAGGATAAGATGCAGGTAGATGGTCCACTATAGCGATTATTGTTTGAAAATTGTGAAAATTCAAAACAAAGCTGAGAACACTTTTACAGCACTGCACATTTTAGACATATCTACAAGTTGGTCATAGAGGTTTCGATCATTCCTATGGTGATGAGTCAAAAGTGCTTTAACAACTCGCTACTGCTCACACTGTGCACAGTACAGTACCATCAACAATAAGGCACCTGAGTATAAATTCCCCAGTCATCTCAATGTTCTACATTTGTATGTCATTCAGCATTCTTTAAATGTTATGTACTTCACATATAGCGCTTTGCTGAAAGCTTCAGAAAAAAGTACAACAAATAGAAGTCCATAGATTTTGAGACAAGGCGCTGCCTGATGATTAACTTCTCTATTTTTAACACCTGTCCTAAACGCATTTGCTTCCCCAAGAGGAGTCTAATAATCTTATTATTTCAGTTATTTATTTTTATTTTATTATTCATATTATTATCTGTGTGCCTGACAACTCACTAGCTACATAAAGCTGCGTAATTAAACTTTGATAATTTGTTAAATACTACTATACATCCCTCCCATGCTTTTCCTTCTGCCTATTTGTTGTATGGCTGTTAACAAAGATAAGAGGACTTTGATTTCTCTCTTAGCACTTCTTAATCATCATTCGCAGGTCACTGGAATATTGTCCGTGTGCTGTGACCTTTGACCTCTTGATCTCCTGACTGCTGTTTGTTTGTAATCTGCTGATCTAGGAAATTGGATGACAGCGGATTATGAAATCATTGGAATTCCTAAAATTTTGCTTGTTTTAATACAAATGTTTTTGCACCCTGCCATGTTCTGTATCCATTGCTCATAAGATTATATGAAGTCTTTATCCAGTTTCAGTTCAATGAAATGTAGACAAAATGTTTTACCACTGGTTTATCATTCACAATTTTGGAAGACAAAACTGTCTGATTGTTGCTGGATTTGTTCCCTATGTTACAGTTATATAACTCAAAAAAGTTATCCATTATTTCAAAGGGTACGAGTCTATAGTGTGTATTAGACATGTCCATATGGGGGATGGGTAGAGAGAAAAAACTTGTAAATGTTAATGTTACAGTACGATTTTCTCATGAAAGTGGCCTCTTGACATAATTATTGGTTTGAATAAACATTGTTTAAACATGGCTTTTTGAGAAACGTGAAAGTAGCTGGTTTCACGAGTAAACACATTAGAGTTGTACACGCACTTGCAGTGTAAGAGAACCCAGAGGGGATAATGGTCACTTGAGTGAGACAGATTAGCTCAAGACTCACATGTTGCATCTTTGCAGTGCCAGTTGATGCATTAGTCCTCTGAGCTGAGCTATGTAATTCCATTACATAGTTAACGTACATTACATTAGCTTGGTATAGGCCTTATTTAATGTGCTATCAGGGTTACTTTAACAACAGTATGCGTTATAGTTAAAACATGACACATAAAGAGTTTAAGTTTAAAAATGTGAAAATGAAAAAAGTTTTAAAAAAGTCAGAAAACTGTAGATTTATTTTGTGTTTGCAAAGTCTTCATTGATCGTTTGTGTTTAAAGTACATTTAGAGATTTAGAGTCCCATAGGTAACTTTTCATTTACAGTGGTTTTCTAGGTATTGCCAACAAAGTCTTAATGTCAAACACACACACAATTTAAATTAATGAATTAAATCTTAATCAATAAACTATCATCAGTTTTGCATGTGACTGCATGCAAAGAGGGTTCTTGCATTTTAGATGTGTTATGCAATGGGGATTGGGGGGGTTATAATCTGTTATATAACAATAGAGAAAGTGAAATGTAACACTCTTAAATTGGAAGATTCCAGCATTTGATTTTTACCTCTGACAGAATTCTTGTTCTTTCCAACATCTGTAAGATTTTGAATATTTAAAACTTGAAATATTGCTTAAATATCGTTAACCTTTGCGCTTGGAATGTGGTTTATACCTAAAGCAAAGGGTGTAGTGGGAATCACTGGGATTGATTGTGCTGGATTTTGATCCATCTCTTTGTTGAAGGAAGGTCTTGTAGAGAAAACAAACTTAAATGTTGGGTTTTTGCAGTCAGGGAATTTAGTCTTGGGATGATTACATTTAAGAAAAAACTGCACTAAATTTTTCCTTCATCATAATGTATAAGCATTTATTACAGACACTTAAAAAGCTAGAGTCTAACCTACTTTGAGAGCTCAATAATTTGATGGAAACATATTTGAAGGGGAAATTTTCTATTTTTTTAAGTTTGATACTGACAATTATTGATTAACCTGCTGAATTTTTCCTCTTATTTTATAAACCATATACTCAAAAAATTCCTTTAAAACGGCTGATTATATTCCAAAAGTAACATCATGAAACTTCTTGTTCTGTTTAACCAAAAGTCTATAAAAAGCAAAGATATTCAGTTGATTGTAGAAGCTGGACGAAGGCAGCTGCAAGCCCCAAATATGTTAGAATTTTCAAATTAAAAAGGCCTCAAGCTATAGTTCAGTGTTTAGAAATAAACATAACTGGACATAACTATAGCAAACTTTCATGATGTAATACAAACAATATGAAGCTGTTCTAAATGTAAATATAAGCGTGAACAGTTTTACAAAACAGCTCGACACAACGAAGCGAGCTGACAAGATGATGATCATTATATTCAAGCAAAAAAAAAAAAAAGGAGAAGAGTGGCGAAAGATTCAGAAGGTCCCATACAGCAGATCTGTCAACTCCATTCAAGCAGCAGAACACAAAACAGCATTTCTATCTTACCTGTATGTTGCCCCTATTATGACATTTTGACTTTATTGTCAAGGGAAACGTTTTGAATAAATATTTCTTTTCACCCTGATTGACTGAGGAGTCGTTTCATCTTCATCAGACTGACTCACACTCTGTCATGAATGGTTTGAACTGTTTGGTACACTCTTGATTTCTCGCAGTGGAGGATATTTTTGGCACTCTGCTGTGGCAAACAGAGTGATGCACAGAGAGAGAAAAGAGAGAGAGGCTCACAGGACTCTCTCGGTAGGCAGTGTGTGAGATCTGGGGCCCTGGGGCCCTTTGGATGGCTCACGCTGAATGGGTGCCCTGGAGAGGTGACCAAGCTCATTGAGAACAGGTTACGAGGGGAAGGGAATGCTTTTGCTCTGCGTTTGGCCCCCTGACCCACTGTCCAACGTCTGCCTTGGCAGCTTTGAAACCCAACATATTTATTTGCAACGCTCTGAAGAGAGAGGGTGGAGCAGCTGTCAGAATAAAGTCATCGTCCTGCTGACAGCTTCATCTGCTGTTGAAGGGCAGCTATGACAGGCGCACAATGTCGCTGCGTCGGCCAGCCGTGGGTAAAGGCCTGTCATATGTGGACATGCTGGGAACCTCCCCTCCTTCCCCTCTCTCAAGCTCCCTTGATATGCCAGAATTATTTCTTTGGCCCAGTTAGAGACATTTTTCATCTCAGAGTATAGTACAAAGATGTCAGCTGCGTAACATGTGGGAACACTCCACGTTTATGCTTTACTGAGCCTCGGTTATCATTATGAGACATAAAGCATCAAAGAGGAATAAATCTGTAATGCCTGTCCAGATATACAATGTCATGATATTGCAGAATCATCAGTTTCACTTTTAAGTACTCTAAAGATTGATAAAGAATGTAAATTAAATCATTATACTGACCAATTTTTTATTTGTAACTTATTTATTTGGTGACATATAACATATTACACCTTGCTTTTGTCTTAGATTATATGCAGTCGATGTCTATTTTAAAAATTTGGTGGGGGGTGGGGGAGATCTAACCATACCACCATAACACTGCATGACACAATTTTATAGAAACAGATAATAACATCAAAGCTACCTTCGTATGCAGACCATCCACAGGTAATTACATTAGCAATGCTCTGGGTGATGAAAGCAGCAGCAGCAGCACCGCGACCAGCTGGCGTCATGCTAATATTCACAGGGCACCCAGCATCCTTTCCTATCAATAAGTCATTATCTAAGCCATTCCACTGATGGGCGTCCAGCAGCCCTCTCTGCAGTTCCGACAAAGAGGGTGGAGAGGGCACAAGCAGGTTTGAGTGCTGGAATGCTGCCCGTGTATGAGGAGTCATTCATGCCAAAGAAAAGCAGCAAGCAGCACCACTGCAGCCATAAGAGAGCTTGTCAGACTAAAATTAGCACTCCATTTAAAAATGGAATGTGTTGGTGTGTTCTTGCACGCTCTGGTCTGAAGAGGAAGCACGATCCAAGACAAAGGTATAATTTCTAACAGGGATGGGGGACAGGTCCCTCTCATTTTCAAAAGCCTACTTTTGTGCCTTTGCCCACTTTTAAAGCTTCAGTTTTGTTTGCTCAGCCAGATCTCTCTAAACACTGCGACTATAATCAAGAGAAGCTCTGAGTTTATGAAAATGTTGACACACTCGTCTGAGTCACTTTCGGTTATTACTGACAATAAACCTTTATGAGCAGCAGCAAGTGGCTTCTTTCTTTTTCAAAATGAGCTCTCATGCACATGAATGCTCTCTCAGCTTCTTGGTGGAGACTGTTGGCTATATGCACAAGGTAGATATGCAATGTTAAATTTATATCTGGACATGAGATGCAGTCTGCAGGTTTTTGTATATTTTTCTAAAGCGTCTTTAATACAAGGTGTCATGTGAATTTAAGTTTCTGGCAGATTTGCAGTTTTGGACTTTGTGAGTGCATAATTTTGGACCAGATCCAACAGGAACCTGTACAAATTCAATAAAAGGAGAAAATAAAGTACAAGCAATCTGGGGAGGGCCTGAACACATCTAAAGAGAAGACACACACAGACTGGAAGCATTGTGATGCACATCAGTTAAGATTTTAGTTAATTGTTCTTTCCCACCATGGCATCTTGAACAGCATTGAAGTAACCGGACCTAAAATAATTAGTTTAAAATTAGTATATTAAATTTATAAAATTTGCATTAAAAAAATAAGAAAAATGTAATAATTTTTTAAAATAACCTTCTGAACTAACACAAGGTAATATGAAAGAAGTATGCTCTGGTCTATCCTGATCAACTCGAGTATCGGACATACTGGCAAAATGACCCCAGACCTGCTGCAATTAACGGAGATGCTACTCCACATGGGGCAATTAGTTTTCCCAAGGGGCCACATGAAAAACTAGGACTGTTGTAGAGGGCCACATTAATACATTTATAGAGATAAAAATTAAGTGAGTTTAGCTAATTGGTAATGCCCCTCACAGCAATCCCAGGTTCACATGTGCCTAACTGAGCTGGATGAAATGGACTTTACATGATCTGCTAGAGAAAAGTTGGTCTTGGGATTACTGGTCCATTCCAAATGTACACTAAGGAGGTTCTTGCCTAATAAATCAGCAGGCAAACCCAACAGTTGACCAGCTTTGTTCACTCAAGTTACTGAGTTATTGTTTATTAGGCATTTGTCAATTTTCACAATTCACTTTATTCAAATCTGAAAACAAAGCCTGATATAGATGGATGAGCACAGCACGCGACCCACAGAGGTCCTGGTTTAAATTGATTGTGCTGTGTGCTGTGGGTCTTCCCCTGGTCTCTCTGAGCTTTCCTGTATTCTCAACTGTCCTGTTATAGCAAGGGCTAAAAAAGGCCCCAAAATATTTTGAAAAATCTGACAATATTATCTTCTAACTGAATGTTTTTAATAATGTCCCAGCTGACCGTCCAATTAGATGAACCACAAATATGAATTTTATTGAATATAGTTATGCTACAAAGTATCTCTCTTGTTACAAATTTACCAAGGAAGAACTAAGTGCATGATTCCAGAGGTCAAAGCAGTGTGTGGACCTTAGATAACTGTGGTTATCTACATGGTGCACTGCCTCCAAAAACAGCCAAGACAGGAAGAAAAAAACACTGAGGAATGTTTCTGAGCTCCACATGCTGCCACAAACTAGCTGAACAAAAGATGGACTTTGTTGCGGCACTAATTGCCCCCCATACACCCACAACATCAGCACTAAATCACTCAGCACTGTCTCCACCATCAGCTCAAATTACCATCCACCTCTAATTGATATGAACAATAACAGAAGAAAGCTTGTTAATGGTGAACATAATTGTCCTAGACAAAAAGGCCAAACACCACAAATCACACTTTACAGCAGGAGCGAGCAGAAGGCGACGTCTGGGCTGCAGCCAGTGAGCTGGGAGAGATATTTCACTATAGATATCCATCTACCACCTGAATCACATTTCATTACTGGGTCACCCACTGAGCAGAACCCTGGACGCCAGAAGCTCCACTTAAACCTAATACACAACATGGCATTGTAAGTAGATTTAACGTTTATGAGTGGATATGACATAGGTAACAACTTGACTGTTCGTGTGCATATTGAAAGGGCAACAGTGTGTGTATAACTAAGCGTATAAGTATGCTCTGTAAAATGTATTTGCAGAATATATTTAATTCATAGATAAGTAAGAAATCCATGTTCATTATTTTTAAGGATCGCCTAAGGACTTTCCATTAGTGCGCGTACTTTTGCTTTTATTTCATTTGGCACAACAGTAAATAAGTGCAGTCTGTTGGAGATGTTAAATGAGGTAGACAAGGCTTAAATCCTTCACTGTGCTGATAACTGGCACACTACCCTTTCTCTTTCTAACACACTGCTGAGAGGAGGCGGGTTAACCATCAGCTATGATGTGTAACTGAAGATCCAACCCCCCGGCTTTACTCCTCACACCCTCCCAACCCCCCCGTCACTGCCGCCACCACTACACCCACCTCCCCCATATCCCAGCCCTCCTCTCCCCTCCCTTCCTAGCTTCCCCTGCTGCTGTTGTTGGGGTGGTCTCTGCTTCTACTGTCACCAAGCTGCTGGTCTTTCAGCTGTCCCGATCGCTTCCCTCCCGGCTTTTTTTTTTTGCCGCTCTCTTGCGCGTCACAAGATTACTGAAGCAGTGCTGACATCTCTATCAACCTGACCTAATACTCTGCCCTTTTCCCTCTCCTCCTCCTCCTCCTCCTCCTCCTCCAGCACTCCAGAATCCATCACACACTGGCTTGAGCCAAACATAAAAAAATGAACAATGAGCAGAAAATTAAAAAAGAAAATATATTGCAGAAAACCAGACATTGTATAAACATTTTACTTCCTCCAGCCTTTAAAAGTAATTTAGATAAAACTGCTCTATCACATCTCTGAAAGGCATTTCCAGGAGGTAGGTAGTGGTTTGACTGGCTAAGGTATTATCTACTGTGTAGCCATGATTTTTAAAATTAAATACGTTCATTCTCACTAATCCATCCTTTTTTTTTTCTTTTCTTTTTTTTGTTTCGGCTGTATAGCAAAGCAGCTTTTTGTTCCACTACACTGATTTGAGAACTATGCGATGACACAAATGTATCAGAATTAATCAATAGTATGTACTGGGTGCTTCTGATTTGGAGATTTTAAGATTGCCAAGTGATACTTGATCTTTCTGTGATTACTGGAGTAAAATATTGTATTACTTCTCACTTCTGCAGAGAGGCATTTTCCCCTTGTTTAACACAGGAATCATTAATTCAACAAGATGCAGCGCAGGTCCAAATACAGATATGCTACAGTTCTATGGCTTGAAATTATACCCTACTTTCATAACCTGTGTAAAATACGTGAAAGAAATGAAGGAGAGATACAGTATAAAGAAAGACAATGTTCCTGTGTTTTTAATGCCAAGGATAAAAACACTGATATATCCTGGGCATTGCTTGTAACCACAGACATTACCGAGGGTAATGAGTAAAGCACTCTGCTTATACAGGGAGTGCAGAATTATTAGGCAAATGAGTATTTTGTCCACTTCATCCTCTTCATGCATGTTGTCTTACTCCAAGCTGTATAGGCTCGAAAGCCTACTACCAATTAAGCATATTAGGTGATGTGCATCTCTGTAATGAGAAGGGGTGTGGTCTAATGACATCAACACCCTATATCAGGTGTGCATAATTATTAGGCAACGTCCTTTCCTTTGGCAAAATGGGTCAAAAGAAGGACTTGACAGGCTCAGAAAAGTCAAAAATAGTGAGATATCTTGCAGAGGGATGCAGCAGTCTCAAAATTGCAAAGCTTCTGAAGCGTGATCATCGAACAATCAAGCGTTTCATTCAAAATAGTCAACAGGGTCTCAAGAAGCGTGTGGAAAAACCAAGGCGCAAAATAACTGCCCATGAACTGAGAAAAGTCAAGCGTGCAGCTGCCAGGATGCCACTTGCCACCAGTTTGGCCATATTTCAGAGCTGCAACATCACTGGAGTGCCCAAAAGCACAAGGTGTGCAATACTCAGAGACATGGCCAAGGTAAGAAAGGCTGAAAGACGACCACCACTGAACAAGACACACAAGCTGAAACGTCAAGACTGGGCCAAGAAATATCTCAAGACTGGTTTTTCTAAGGTTTTATGGACTGATGAAATGAGAGTGAGTCTTGATGGGCCAGATGGATGGGCCCGTGGCTGGATTGGTAAAGGGCAGAGAGCTCCAGTCCGACTCAGACGCCAGCAAGGTGGAGGTGGAGTACTGGTTTGGGCTGGTATCATCAAAGATGAGCTTGTGGGGCCTTTTCGGGTTGAGGATGGAGTCAAGCTCAACTCCCAGTCCTACTGCCAGTTTCTGGAAGACACCTTCTTCAAGCAGTGGTACAGGAAGAAGTCTGCATCCTTCAAGAAAAACATGATTTTCATGCAGGACAATGCTCCATCACACGCGTCCAAGTACTCCACAGCGTGGCTGGCAAGAAAGGGTATAAAAGAAGAAAAACTAATGACATGGCCTCCTTGTTCACCTGATCTGAACCCCATTGAGAACCTGTGGTCCATCATCAAATGTGAGATTTACAAGGAGGGAAAACAGTACACCTCTCTGAACAGTGTCTGGGAGGCTGTGGTTGCTGCTGCACGCAATGTTGATGGTGAACAGATCAAAACACTGACAGAATCCATGGATGGCAGGCTTTTGAGTGTCCTTGCAAAGAAAGGTGGCTATATTGGTCGCTGATTTGTTTTTGTTTTGTTTTTGAATGTCAGAAATGTATATTTGTGAATGTGGAGATGTTATATTGGTTTCACTGGTAAAAATAAATAATTGAAACGAATATATTTGTTTTTTGTTAAGTTGCCTAATAATTATGCACAGTAATAGTCACCTGCACACACAGATATCCCCCTAAAATAGCTAAAACTAAAAACTACTTCCGAAAACATTCAGCTTTGATATTAATGAGTTTTTTGGGTTCATTGAGAACATGGTTGTTGTTCAATAATAAAATTATTCCTCAAAAATACAACTTGCCTAATAATTCTGCACTCCCTGTACATACTGACATCGACTGGAAAAGTTTGAATGTGCCCGGGGTTGTTTTGGCTACAAATTTGCCCTTCAGATTTAATATAAGTCCCTTTCACCTCACCGCCGCTGAGTGTTAATGATAAGCAGTCTGAAAATCAAACCAAGGACAACTATGTCCACACCTTTGTTAGGATTAGGCAGGACCACTGTGAAAGTTTACTGCCTGTAAAACAAAATCAATATGAAATGTGGACAAGTGTATGAATTGTATTATGTGCAAGTACGTTTAATTGAAATAAAGGTACTCATGTCTCTATTACGCCACTACATCAGCTAACAGAGCGAGGACAGTCATTATAGTGTATCTACAACGTATTCAACTAGTGCCAAAAACAACATCACAAGATCAGTGCAGATACAGGGTGCTATGCATAGTCTTTCATGGCTGAAGTCTAGTATTGTCCTGCATCTTCTTTCTTAGCATGTCTGACACAATTATCACCTGTCTGTATCTCTCTGCTATGGATAAAAAAGGAGTGCCTGTAATTTTAATGTTCTGCTGAATGAAGAGATTCCAATTCTGTTCTCTTTTCACAAGTTATATTGAATTTAATCCACTGAATGCCGTCTTTGCTTGCTGGCTTCATTCATCCAATCACCCCCCCAGTGTTAGCTTTTGAGATTTGAGAGGGGAATGATTTTCATCTGCAAACAAACTGCAGTTCTCGATAGAATTCCTCTGTCGGTCAAAACTGAGTGTTGTTATTAAGCAACTTAAAATGACACAGTCTGCAGAGGGGCCTGCCAGTGGAAAGATGCTGTCCATTAGCTGTCAACAATGACCACTGGGTCTACCCTCCCATGGGACTGGCAAGCAAGGCATCGTCTCATCCTGAGTCTGGCTGAGAGATCACACAGGCTCCATTGTCTCAAGCAGCCTGGGGTCTTATTGTAGCAGCGCCTCTGGGAAAGGACGAGCCTTCACGTACGTGGTCTGTTAAAGAATGGGCTTTCTCCAGGCTAAGGCCATGAAAACTGTAAGGGATGAATTTAGGGGAACACAGAGAGGCTACGGAGTAGATTTGGAATAGGGGCACCCCTCCTTAGAGGAGTTTGGAGTCCCCTTCCAGACCTCCCTCTCCCTCTCCCGGTGCTGACCTCTCTTCTCCACCTCTGTTTAATAATGCCTGGGCCTTGGTCATTATTTTGGGCAGATGGAGACGGGGGCAGGCAGTGAAAGGAGTTGGTGTCACTCCTGAGGAGAGGATGGTAGGGATGACAGAGAAGAAAAAGCGAATCAGAGAAAAGATCAAAAGCAGAAGCTCGCCTTTCACTCGCCTGAAAGCGCTAAAGAGGATAAGGAACGATCAGGCCTGGGGTCTCCTGTCCTCTCTGGCAATTAGACTCAGCTGATGGAGAGAAAGGCGTGAATGGCAGGGTTCAAGGCCCTCTCTAGGACTCACACAACGGGAAGGAGTTTTTTCCCCAACGCCTCCTTTATCTTCCTCTCCTTTCAGAGTGTCAGAAATGCAGCTGAAATATCTCTCCAAAAAGACAGCACAATCCCCAATGCCAAACCTTAATCACGGTGGCTGATGAGATTGAGGGGGGGAGCATTTGAGAGAAAACACACATTCTTTTCACAATTCATCTTTACACTTTATATGAGACCAGGATTCAAGGGCAGTATAGTAGGTTTTTATGCGATAATTAAATAGAACAAATAAGGGTACACATTTTTATGACAAGAAGAGGACATATTAACTACCAATAAATCACGAGATCTGATTATGTTTAAAAAGTTTCTTAAGGGCTGGAGATGTGGACAAAAACTGGACCAAAATCCATTTATTCCACATTCATTTTCAAGCAAAAAATGGATTACTTAAAAAATAGAAAACCTAAATGTTTAAACCATGATGCAACCATAAAAGAAAGTGAACTCAGTGAGAAAGCTTAACAAATTAGTATTCATGCATCAGTAAATAAATGTAACTTGAGGGGCAGGAATGAAGGGTTTGTACAATGACTTGGTCTGTTTCATACAATTTAGTATTCATTTTTTGACTAGAGAGCTGTCTTGGGCACGGGCACGGCAACATTTCCCACAGGAACCTATTACCATCTTCTACATATGCAAGAGTTTCAATAAGCCGTCTATCATCCTCACAGAGGGACACGCAGCTTTTCCTACAACTTTAACAGCTTGTCATAAAAGGCGCACAGGGGATTTCAATTACTCAGGTCATCAGAGAGTGAAGAAACAGTATTTGGGTCACATGTATTGTATCTGAGCATATACTTTTTGGTAACGGTTCTGAAAAATCCATTTGTAAAACAAGGAAAAATGAAATGGCTAAGGTTAGTGTAGTTAAACAGCACGAAACAAAAAGAAAACATTTGGGGGATTAGATGCTTTTAAAAAGTAGCTTTTTCTTGGGCTCATTCTTTCAGAAGGGTATTTTGGCCTTGCAGTCCAGACCCCAGATCTCTGTAGATACACCTGCAGCGGAGAATAGAAAGGCTCTGGACAGAACTGAGTCAGACATCAATTTTCAGTATGGCCTGCAGACAGAAGATGACTCCCCCTGCCAGTCTGCTGCTCCTACTTGGCCTCTCATAGGCAAATCCTCCCTGGGAGGAAAGCTGAGAAGAGTCCCACACACCATTAGCATCACCGGCAGCATTTCTGTACACCAACAACAGCTCCTGTGAGAATCTGCTTGAAAGAGACCAGCTGCAGTGACTTGGAGGTCATAGAACTGCCTGTGCAGGAAAGCATTCCACAGCTGAACCTGGATTTGCTAGGTCTCTGTCAGAACAGAACAGAGTCAGATGTTTCTTATGCTCTGGGCAGCGAGGGAGGCAGACGGATGCTCCCTCTCAAAGCAGTCAGGGCTGTAGTTCCACTTGCAATCATCCAACATTTTCAGCAAAGGCAGACTGGGAGTGACCCTGTCTACTGCCAGGATCAACTGGACGCACACTGACCCACAGATGGCCTACAACTTCAAACAGGCTAATAACAACCTGAGCACTCCTACGATTAATCCTCCATCATGCATTATGGAAAAGTAGTCTCATTCTTCCAGTACAGAAAGGACTCTATCAATTCCACATCTGACCCCAGTGGCCAGAACAGCCAGATGCAAGACCTAACATGATAATTCTCAACATGCTTTGCACCTGCTTCAAACAATACTTATCATGAGCACTATCAATAATTAACTTTCTGATTCACCAGCCAAAGGAACATATTCATCTGCCAAGTATGATTTTACTAGATAAAATAATGCACTTTGTGTCCCAAACACTTCTTTCAATAACCTGCTCTGATGCAGCAGTTGCTATGGATCCTGTTTGCTTCTTTGCCTAGTTTTCCTTTGCATTTATGCCAGAGGGACATCAAAACAACTTGTGTCTCTTTCTACCATCACCAGATACAAATTATCCAACAACCTACCTGTGTGATGACCTGCTGGAAGCTGCATAATCGCTGCCTGTTGTGGCACAAATTAGGCTTCTAGTCCTTGGTTACACCTGATGCCCATGGCCCCGGGCCTGTGGGAAGGTGATGATCTAAGCAGTGTGCCAGGAAGCGTAAGTTCTGCAAAAAGAGTATTGTTAGGCTAAAACACACACCCTGGCCATCTTTCCCTTTAATATAGAGAGTTTGAGCCATTGTTGCATTTTTTAAAATAACTGACTGTGTCAGAAAATACACTCTCCTAGCAGTGCCACATTTTCCTCCTCTCATTTTAGACTGAGCAAAGACTAGGAATAACAGTGACTCATTATTCCATCCTGAGGGTCAAAGTGCCATTACATGGGATATAAGCAAGTGTTAGTATGCAAATGTTAGCACCTATATATTGTAGGTGGTAATTTTTATTTATTAATTCCTTTACAACAATTCTATATTTTGTTTTGATGAAAATAAAACCTCTAATCTCACAAGATTTAAATCTATAAGATAAATCTGATGATTACAAATTACAGAATTATTATAATCAATAAATTGTGTAAATGCCTTAGACTGGCTTCAGTGAGCACTGACCTATAGCTCACACTCGGTTAGCTTGAAGCTCAGTTTGAGGCGGTGGAAGGTATGATTATCAGCCACAAAATTTGGGGTTGGGGAGGAGATATTGCTCCAAGAGATGGAGGTAACTTGTGGCTTTATTCACAGGTTGGGTGAGGGTGGAGTGGGAGACTGACAACATTTACTGGTGGTGACAAAACAATGAGACTGAGAATACAAGAGGCAGACATTAGCTTTCTCTCAAGGCTGCCTCCGTCCGTCCTTAGATGGGGTGCGGAGCTCAGTCATTCAGGACATATTTAGAATAGAGCCACTTCTTCATATTTAAAGGAGCAAGTTGAGGTGTTTTGTGCATCATCTGGAATGCTTCCCGGACATCTCAAAGGAGACATGTAACAGGCATGTCCAAAAACAAACCTTGGGACAAAACTGCGACACATCGATGGACAGAAACGATATCTCTTGACTGTTTTGTTAATGACTCGGTATCCTCTTAAGCTGAAGAAGTGGTGGGGGAGAGATAGGGGAGATTATGGCATCTCTGCTTAGTCCACAACCCCCCACAACCTGGACAAGCAAGAGAAAATGGATTGATTGATGTTAAATTGTAACCTTTAACATATAAGAGTTGATTACTTTGAAATTAGGGTTTCATTGTTTAAACCCTTTGAACAGTGTACCAGTGCAGTCGGGTGGGTTCCTCTGGGAAATTCAGCTGACCTTAAGGAGCAGTGGGCAGGCAGCATGCAATACCTGGAGACCAAATCTCCAGTGCTAAAAATCCTTAATCTTAAAAGAGACTTAGGCTGCAGTTAAACGTTTTTTTAAAAAAACTAAAAAGAAAACTACAGGATAACTATTCTAGTATTACAGGGAATTTATGACATACTGAGCAACAACTTAGACATCTGAAGGAAATCTGGAAATAATTTGTACTTCAAATATCATTAACCACTGGGAACATCTTCTGTTATTAAAAGGTACAGCATGGGCATACAACTAGCCAAAAATAGCTTCCAGGAAGATGGTTGATGACTTCTGCTTCACATACAAGTTGTAATGTGATTTTAGTTGCCCATTTGTTGTTCATTTTTAAACTTGGTTGTTTCTTTTAAATTTTAGGCTTCTTAAATAATTATGTCGGTCAACAATGTTGGCCTCAGCTGTTGTTCACCTCACCAACTATGCTGCATGTGGGGGAAATAATTATTTGATCCACTGCTGAATTTATAAGTTTGCTCACTTACAAAGAAATGAACATTCTCTATTTTTTATGGCTAGTTTCATTTTAATGGTGAGAGACAATTCAATTCAATTGTATTTATACAACACCAAATCATAACATCAATCGACTCAAGGCGACAGAAGAGAGAATATCAAACAAATTGTAAAAAAAAAGTTATAAATTGATTTGATTTGAAATGTTTACAGAAATTCCTTTTTTGGCTACTGCTTGGCAACTTAAAGCATCAACTCTTTTCATGGATTTCCTATAGTCTGGAGACTGGGGTATACATGTGACTTCTTGAGCATGGGGGACCTCACGGTTTTGCAAGACTTCAGTTCATTACAGCAGTGTGTTACAAGTAGTGTTCTTTGTGACTGTGGTCCCAACAGCCCAAAACTCCACAGATCGTCCTGTCTAGTTTTGGGCCGATCCACCACCTTTCTCATAATCTTGCCTCACTCTAGGATATCTGTGTCCTAGATGGCTTCTACAACAATAAGGATAAGAAAAATGAATATGACTGAGCAGAAATCAGGATTTGATTACGAAGACTGATTCTCATCCCAGACTTTGCAAAACTGTTGTAAAAGGAAAGAAATGAGGTTGCAATAGCTTACTAAATGTAATTTCTAAACAATTGCAATGCCTCAAAAGAAAGGATAAATTGCTGAAATGGACAAACTGTTAAACGTAATGGCTAAATAAGTGAAATGCCATGCTTCAGCCACAATCAAATGGAACATTGACAGTACTTTTATAGTCACTTGCTGCTGGGAGCCATAGATCTTAGGTTGGCCACTTTAAAGATAATACTAGAAAACATTTTATATGAACTGATTCAAATGGTTGCAAGAGGTTTTCCAACTTTGAAACATAACTAAAGATCTTAATAACAGGCTGCACAAACAACCAATGGGGTCCTTGTTTGGGGAGGTCAGAAACAGGTACTTAAGTGCTGCATCACATGACCAAATGAGTGTTTATCCACATCTAAAAATTGCCTTTAATAAATAAACAATATAGCACAATATAGTTTGAGTGCTGACTACTAAAAATGCCAGTGTCCAGCTATTTCAAGAAATTATTTATTGGTTTAAAATTTAACATCCTCAGAAGGAACAAATGCATTTTGCGCCAGGAAAGTCCACAAATACTAAAAGACATTTTTTGGTTTTTATTTGAGATTTGTTTATGACACAAAATATCTTCCCCAACCTTTAATCTTTAAGATAAAACAACAGAAATCTTAACGTCTTACTGAGAGTTTAGCATTTCTGAAAGTTTATTTTTATGGCTAAAAAAAAAATTCAAATACAAATGTGTTTTGATGTAATTACTTTAAATAATTGCACAATGGAATAGGTGCATCACACACACATCCCAAACATCAATGGATCCTCCCAGTTGAAAAGGAGCAAAAGCTATAGACAAAAATAAACACTTCAGATTTAAATATGGCAACAAAGACAAAAACGCCTCTAAGTGCTTCAATTGAATTCAAATGTTTTGGAGGCCACAACAAGGTCTACTGTCTTGCACAGAACTTTTCTCTGTGGGTCAATACGTACTGTGTATCTTACCTGACAGTGCTGATTTTAACAGAATTTTAGGGGGGAAATCTGTAGTATATTTAGGGAGTATCTGATGCAAAACAACAACAAACACAGACAAAAGGCCAACATAACATCACTGTGTCGTTCTCACAAAAACTATTTTGCATCTCCTCTGTCAATCAGAGCTCTGAGCTGTTCATTGCCCCAGGCTCATTTGGATCATGGTCTTTGATGTTGGCCTGCTCCGGGACATCACAGTCGAGCCACAGCCTGTGGGCAGCAGCACAGCTAGTGCACACTGCGCCTGTGATTTACCTGGACCCAGACTCCCTGTGGGATTGTAGAAACTACAGGGGGTGGTAGAAGAAGTGTGGTGTGTCCGCATGGTCAAACTCATGCTCATTAATACATACAACTAATGAATGTTGATTGACAAAGGAAAAGAATTGTGAGAAGTAAAAAAAACAAAAAAAAACTTGCCAAGGTGTTTCTATAAAATGACATTTATATCGAAATGCTTCCTAGTGCTGTAGTACTAACAACACACGTCTTTTTGTGCATTTCTTTGGATGTTCAAAGAGGTTCAGGCTTAACTAACACTTGTCATAAAGAATAGCCTTAAAAAGGCTGAAACCTGCTGGTTATTATGATAAAGCTGTTCCCTATTCTGCAAGTGCTGCTGTATCTTCAACCTCTTGTTCTTCTCCATGCACCTTGGAAGTGGGTGAAGTTGTTCTAGAAACCCCCATTCTGTTTCTCTAGATGGCCTCATTGTCTGAGTTGCGAAGCAGTTCTTTGGACGTGTACTGAGTACTGATTTAAAAAAAATCTGTTGAATTAAAAACAAAAGTGCAGACAAATCACTTTAAATGCAAAATCAATGCACATATGTCTTACTATTTGACTGATATAGCATACAGCAGGAAAGAAAATTTACTTTTTTTATTTTGGCTGTTTGTTCGTAGTCTTACCCTTTGGTAATTATTTCTTGTTGTGTTCAGCCACTCACAGATATTTCCGACTTGCTAGATGCTTCATCTCTCCGTGACATTTGAGATTTGTTGCCAGTGTGCCTGACATTCTGAATTTTTGATTCAGACCTTGTGGGCAGAATATGCTTTAAAATGTTAGATTCCTTCTAACGGAGTCTACAGTAATTCACCTTAAAGCCTTCCAGTATTGGGTTTGCTTCAACAGTGCTACAGATAGCTGTATCTAAACTGCTATCTGAACTAGATTTCCCAAAAATCTAGTGTTTGAACACACAGTTCAAACACTAGAACAAAAACCCATTTTTTGTGGTGCCATTCAAAATCATATTTAACTGTCTAATGCAAGTATTCAGTCACCCAAATATATGGCAGCAATGCAGTGTAGACATGGTCAAGATGATCTGCTGAAGTTCAAGTAGTGTTGCTGACCATGCCCACTCCTTTATGACCACAGTGTACCCATTTTCTGATGACAGCTTCCAGCAGGATAACTTGTTACAAATAGGATATAACGTCACAAAGCTAAGATCTTCACAAACTGGTTTCTTGAACATGCCAATAAATTCATTGCACCCAAATGTCCTCCACAGTCATCAGATCTCAGTCCAATGGAGCAACTTTGGGGTGCGGTCGAGAGTAAGCTTCACATCATGGACATACAGCTGACTGTGTGATGCTATCATACCAAAATCTCAGGAATGCTTCCAGCACCTTGTTGAATCTGTGCCACAAAGAATTAAGGCAGTTCTGAAGGTAAAATTGGTTCCAGCACAGTATTGGTAAGTTGTAGCTGATAAAGTGTCCCATGAGTGTAGACCCTCCTGAGAACTAGCCTATTCATTTCTGTCCTCTGTAATAGACATTGGTTTTTGGTCAATATCTTTTAACTTATTTGAGCTACTAAATAGAGGACATCCTAAGCTTTCCACTGATATCTCAATAATAATAATCATGTGTTCGGGTGGCCTCTTTTAGCTCCAAAGAGGAAGTAAATCACAAAAAAGTTCAAGGGGAAGATTCTCTTTTCCTTGGTTCTCAGAATATGAAAACTTCAATTTTACTTGGAGTAACACTGTAAAGCATTGTGTAGCCTTCCATTCATGTCTTCTATGACACGACTTTTGTCTATTACAGTTAAAATAATTGAGCTTAAACTTGGAAATTAATAGATTTTTACAATACTGGCGGTATATTGAAAAAAATAAAACACTGAAATGATACGAAACGTACCCCTAATTACATTACAAATTTTACAAGACATGCTTCAAAAGGCACCATCTCAACAAACACAGTAGAAAAGCTCTATAACTAACTCGAGGTTTGGAAGACTTGCTTTAGAAGTCAGCCTCAAGTTGCAACTCATGGTACTGCCAGAAGGGTTGTTTTTTTTAACCTCACAAAGACCAGTTTGTTTGACAATTGTGATCACAGTGTACTTTGCCAGGGTCTGGTTAAGCATCCCATGACCCTGGCCCTCTCAAGGAGGTGGGATGAGGCATGATTCAGTTGAACTTTGGCACATTAGGCATGTAGTGTGATAAATATATCAGGTATGTTAGAAGGCAGAGTGCCACTACTTCCAAAAATTGCCACATCAAAGCACTTTAGTGATGCAATATAGCAGACCTACATCAGGCGTATTCTGGAGCAACGGCTGAGTGTGAATGAATGCGTTTGTGGGTCAGTTGGCGAGGTTCCCCTGACAGAGCTCTTTGGTGTATTAGATAAATGCAAGTCCCTGGTCTTTTTGTGCTTGCTTTTTATAAGACTTTTATAACTTTTGACCAAATGTCATATTCGATGACAGCGGTAAAGAGACATTTCTAGAGCATAGGTGCAAACTATCAATTTAGAGCCATATTAATAATAATAGCCAAATACTTCCAAGAAAAAAAAAATATAATAATAATAATAATAATAATAATAATAATAATAATAATAATAATAATAATAGCCAAATAAATGGGAAATATACCAGGCTTTAAAAAAAAAGAAACATTTTTACGTTAACAAAGTGTCTAAAAATCCCTTGAAACTACAAAATCCCAAGATGGTGCTTTGTTTTCTTTGACAATGTGACACACTGTCTGGAGACTGTTATCCAACTGAAATTGATAAGTTTCAACGTGCTGATCTGATTCCCAGCCAGCCTACTTTATCAAAACATATTAGCTGATTAACAGTTGCTGAGAAGAGGTCAACAGCAATGATGGTAACGATAATTATTCTCATCATCAGAACAATTTTGTGATAATTATACATCTCTTGTGATGAGAGGTAATATTTGGAAACAGGAAGACACAGCTGAAAAAATGAACAGATGTGATCACACTATTTTACAAGTAGCTGACTACATGCATTGATCTGAGCTGTGTTTTTATTGGAACCAATAAGATCTCTGCGCAGAGGTAAACACGTTCAACATACTTAAAAAAAACAAACAAACAAAAAACAAACATAGTCATACATATTACTAAAGTTTTGACAGGCAGCCAGAAGTTAAAATAAAATGTCATATGACTTGACATAGGAATTGAGACACAAGCCAAGCAGTCGAGCTTGCTGTGAGTGAAGGTGCAAACAGCTTCCTGCTAAGCAAACGGTCTTGTGCAGTGATGGGAATCATTTAAGTGCCCATTAGATCGTTTCCCCACCTACACACACTCACACACACACACATGCACACAGAGTTCATACTGAATTTAGTTATTAATGACTTAATAAAAACTGTTAAGGATAATATTGCGCATCCACAGCTTCACATGCAGCGCGCCTCTCTGCACACATCCAAACACAGGCACAGCTGAATGTTCTCTGGTCCGATATTGAGTTATGACAAGTCTTTCGAGACCTACTGGCCACAGTATATGTGGTTCATCATAATGCAGGTGCCACGTCACATTAGTCTCCACGTGTGAACCATGATTTTACTTGGTAATTCTGAAGCCTTTCGCTGCCTATACATATTCATGCTGAGCCTATAAGTGTCAAATTGAAATGTCCTTCCAGTGTCCTTGACAGCAGGTTATTAATATTGAATACCCAAATCAACATTATAACTAGATGAAGAGATATGCAGGTCATCACCTGCCACAGTCTCCACACCTTCTGTCCTCAGACAGTTGGACAAATCATCAAATTATTGCATATATTGTGTAGCACCGTCCAGGGTATTATATGCATATCGCATTGAGCAGCTATTTGTCAACAGGAAGTTAATAAAACAATACAATGTTAACAAGACTCAATTATACTCAAATGCGATATCTAATGAGGTCAATCCTCAAATAGATTTGTAAAAAAATGTATACAAAAACATTGTTCTTGTATTACTTGAAACCAGGTTTCCTCTAATTTTCCTCATTTCTCATTTAAGAGGCAGCTAACTGAGAGCCCACGCGCTCTGACTTAAAAGCCATAAAACCCAGGGTATTACTCGGAACAGCAACAGCTTAACTATTCCAATTCTCCAATCCTTAAATTAGTGAGGCTGTTGTTGCTTGTGGCTGGTTTTAAAATCCACCTCCTGAGCCGTGTGCAGCCCAGTACCAGAGGATTGTCTGGCTGCTGTGCTTGATAGGATGCTGGCTGCAGGCATCTCGTCACAGCAGCTGAGAGGAGGTCAGGCAGGTCCTCCTGCTTGTGGCGACGCCCAAGGGCCATCAACGCAGCGGGGAGCCCGGGCGCCGGTGAGGTCTCGCACGGCTTTGCCTTGCTTCATGAAAGCCTAATGAAGAGAGGGGGCTCTGAAACGGTGCTGTTAGACGCCCACAATCCTGCAGCAAGGGAGCAGGGAGAGGATAGATGATGCTTGCAGATGAATTCAAAGAGATGCAGCACAGAGCTGAGAGAGTAGAGGCAGATAACATACCGCCAAGTGTTTGTGTGCAGATTTATTGCTGTTAGAAATGAAGGACACAAAGTCTTCTTCAGTGATTGCCAATAATAAATAAAGTGTGTACAGAAGTGGCCCCACCCCACTAACAAGCAAAGAGTAAAAACAACAGAGTACAGTCCTCTGTATAGAATGTATGAAAGCAATCTAAAAACTTAATGTAGGCACATATCCTTGCATGTAAAAATAGGCCCATATATCATGCAAAAATAAAATTAGTCACCATTTTATGAGCATATCACTTTATCTATGCTTAAAGATAAAGGAATATGATGCATAATTTGTGGCCAACTTTACATTATCCATTTATATAAACATATAAAAAGGTGCAAGTTAAAATAATTGCACCTGTAAATCATCACTAACATTTAAAACCAGAGACCTTGCACTTCCAGAAAAATATACCTTTTTTAAGTAACATGTTTAATTCGAAATTTACTGTAAAGATTATTTCTCTTAAATTGCATAAAAGATTTTAAGTATGTTACGTAAATTAAAATATGTACAGGACAAACATGTATAATCATATTACAAACCAATATTACAGTTGAGTTCCAGATGGCACAGCCCGAGGCGAAGAATATAAATTAAAGCAGCTTCTAATTATCAATCTTTAAGAGTAAACTGTACATAGAATGCACAGACATTAGTAAATATTTAAAGTAATCTGTGAAAAGTCCTCAGTAAGGACATCTTTGGCTGAAAGCTGTTTAGGTGCTGGTTGAATGAGGCAGTGAATGAGGATTCGTGCCGGCTGAACAACCTGAAACCAACTCCAAGTGAGAGACCGCAGCGCTCAGACAGTTCCTCCATCCTCCTGAAAGTGTTTTTAGGTGGGAATCCCACACACAGCAGCATCGGGTCCAGTATTCATACAGTCTTCCATCCACAGTGCATTCTACAAGACTTTCTTCTTCCTGCTCCCTCTCAGCTCACTGTACTGAACCTGGAAATCATCACATTTTATAAATTTAAAATATCAAACAAAAGTACCTTAGACAACAACAGAAGCAAGCAGTTTAAATTCTTCCCATTTATGAAGTGAAAAGCAGCGAGTTCTTAAGGTTCATTACAGGGTGCGTACTTTGATATTCTGATAATGGAACGGTATATTATTTTGTACACAGTGGTCAAAAAAAGATTAGTTTAAAAGTTTAGGATACTTTCATCATTAAGTAAAATTAAAATGTGTTTTCTTCACTTGTTGTAATATTTTTTTGCAAATGAGAAGAAGAAAGTTCTGTCACTACCAGCACTGAGAGGGAGACCCATAGTCATCGTTCATACACAACAACAACAAAACAGAGATACTGGAAAGTCACCGTTACGCAACCCAGTGGCCCAAGGGCATTGTAGAAGGAGAAGAGACAAACGGGGTCAAACAGCTTAGAGAGACAGGGACTGTGAGGAGCAGAGACGACGGCGGGTAAAAAGAGAGAAGACAGAAAGGAGAGTGCGAAGAAAGAGAGGAGAGGTCAGCACGGAGATCATGTGCAAGAGGAGGAATGAAAAAGAAACTTGTGAATAGTACTCACTTAAAAAAAACAATGTTTATATAGCTTATAGGTGCAAGGTAACCATTTTGAATCTTACTGAATGTAAGATTCAGTAGGACCCCATAACACTCACGACAGCTTTTGAAGCTGAAGTGTTGGTAAGTACGAACAGGAGACACCAGCAGCAGCAGCAGCAGCAGCAGCAGCGTCTCCCGTCTCAGCCTGGGAACAGCCTGCGTTACAAAGCTGCTAAGCAGCAGACCTCCACCAGGGATGTATCGGGACCAAAACACAACCAAAATTATACAGGGCTACATAATTATACAGATGGAGCTAATTATACAGACAAGAGTAAAGAATGCCTGGGAGTTGTTGTAGTAAGATGCAAAGCTAGCTGGCTCTGGGATTTTGGGCTTCCTGGCCGGCTGATCCAGCGGAGCTTACCTTCTGCACATCTGAAGGCACCCTCGACAGGAAATCAAGCACTTCATTGTTGTCAATGCTGTACGGGTTCCGTAATTTCTTGGTGAATTTATTGATACCTAAAACAAAAGTTCACACCAACATATCATTAACACTAGTCTCCTGTGGCTGTGCTCTTTGTTTCCATACAAACAAATACTTGCAGGGGAGACTCATGCTGTCCAAGAAATATTGCTTTGAGTATCCCCAGTATGTGCCTTTTTTGTTGTGTTATTGTCACTTTTTATAGCTGGAAGACTTACACCACTTTACACTCCAGTCATTCAGCCAATAAATTTATCCAGTAAAAGTCTTAACAATAGGATATACATCATAGTCAACATCACTAACATAATAAGTTGCAAATGTTAAAAAGACACAGCCGGAAACATATGGAGCAAATACTCCTTCGGCCTTACATAGCTGCTGGATAATAGAAAGATTCAAACAAAAGAGATAAAATTAAAGTAGAGGAGGGGCTTTTTTCTACGACAAACACTTACAATAGTGGAAAAAGATTTTTGTCATCAACACAAAACAATGAACACAAAAGAAATGAAATAATTACCACATCTACAACTCACCCCATATTAAAACTATGTAGCGTATAGGGATGAAGTATGTGATAATTGCTGCAGTGATGAACACCAACAAAGCCAAGGCTGACAGGAACGGCATGGTCCAGTTGAACATGCTGACAAATAAGAAAACATCAGTCAGAGTCAAGGAAGGATTTTCTTTCTGCATTAATTCAGTGAAAATAAACATAAAGTACAGTACTTATTAGAGCAATATTAAAACATAGAACAACAAAAATAAATGATGCATAATTATTAACACATTTCAGGAAAATGACAAAATTAAAGTCAGTCATAAACATGTCTGATTCTTGAATTGGAAAAATCAAATGGATACAGCTCTGAAATTACAATACATTGTTATCTCTTACTTTTTAATCCTCTCCCCTAAACAAGCGATCCCGTCGAGAAGGTTTTGAACGGTGAGGATGATGTCTTGGACCATGTGGATTTTCTCTATGAGCCCTTTCCTCTCGGACTCCTAAAGCAGCAAGAAAAAAAAAAGACAAAGAAAAATCTGCTTTGGAAAACACTCAAAGGCAACACAGTGGTCATGAAAAAACTGCAAAAACCCTCAAAAACAACAACAACAACAACAACAACAAAAAAAAGATAAATACAAAGCATCTTCAGTTTTTGCCTAATATGGCCAATTTTATTTGGAGCAAAAATATTTTTAGCAAAAAGAATAAAGCTCTCTCAAAGATGTGAATTTAAAAAAGGTAATGAACAGTAATAGTGTAAACTGTGTTGTTTTAAGTACTAATTAAAAATGAAGGACCGTGTCTTCATGGTTCTAATTAAAGGTTTTGCACCGGTTGACAATATTCCTGCAGTAATAGCTTGTGACAGACTGACAGACGTGCAGCTCATTAAATTACTCTTAATGCTTGCAATCAGCACCAAACAAGCTTTGGTTTTTGCTAAGAGAGTTACTTAGTAAATGTTATGGTGCAATATCCACCACTTTTTGCTCTCCCTTCTAAATATAATAATAATAAATTAAAAATAAAGGCTGAATAAAATAATCTCTTGTATATAGAGTTTGTACTGGACTTCAGTATTATTTATTACACATTTGAAATAAAGTATGGACACTTGAAAGCAGATTAAACAACAAAACTTCTGTGGGAATTTGCAGGCTCGAGTATAAACTAACCCTGCCTGTTCAGCTTTGTTTGCACAGACTGATAGCTACAACATTTCCAAAACCGCAGCTTTGATCAATACCAGGAAACCAAACCCGTAAACACACTCATTCAACTCTGATGAAGAGTGTCTGCAAAATGTGAATGCAAAAACAAAAAAAGAAGGAGAAAAAAAAGCAAGTTAAGATGTGAAAGGACTGGACATCGCATTATGAAAGAGACAGAGTATCGTTCTCAGGCTGCTCCAGATCCCAGGAGGAAAAATGACTTTTAAGTAAACAGAGGAGGCCAGATCCTCTCGAAGATCTCTGGAGTGAGCGCCAGACTTCAGACAGAGACATGGCCACATGTCCACATCAAATGCGTTGAGACTAAAGAAGGGTTATAGGTCCAAAGAGAGGATCTGCGGTATGTGTGGATGGTGGGGGGGCAGCGTTAGTTATTGGGGGACAGGGCAAAAGGATATTCCAGATGCACAGTGACTCAATGTGAAAAACCACATGTGAGGCAAATCTCGCTTCACCTCAGTGAAGTATCCATCACTGCACTAAACCACTTCAGCCATTTAAGGGTCACATTCCCACTGGAACCAGTATGAGAACCACTTTAAATCAGGCCAATGCCGGCCATTCAAAATGTCCACAATAAACTCCTGTCACCCTGAAGAAATATTTCATTGCCTGAAAGCATTTTAACACTTTCAAGATAAACTTTCAAAATGAGCTCTGAAAAAGCATGTCTAAGTGCCGTCATTAGTTCCATATTGATGGTATTATATGGTGTGTTAAGCTGAGGGACTTTCCAAATGCAGCAGAACCCTTTTCCCCACCCCTCTATTTGCATATGAATGTGTTTTGACAAGTGGAAACGGGTTGGTGAGGTCTTCATTAAGCTCAAATGTCTTTTGGTAAGCACAAGTTTACAAAAAAATACAACTGGTGCTTGACAGGAATCAAAATGCATCAGAAGATTTAGTACTGAATAAAAAGCTTAGCAACACAGACCCATAGATCAGAGGGAGATACCTTTTGTCAACATGAACAAAATGAAGCTAAATTCTTTTTTTATTGAGCAGCATACAAAAGTCAGCAAACACCTGGCAGAGGCGCATACCTTCTCATCGTCTTCATCCTCATCCGCCAAATCCAAGTTGGTCTGAAAGAAACAATTGCAACGGAGAGGTGAAATTATGAGAATTTCATTATCAGACTTAATAAAGCTCGTCTCACTGGGACTGTGAGATGACGCTGAGATCAGTCTCCTGAAACACTTTGCAGAAAATCTGACCAACACAGGACACAGTGGACTTTTCAGGAACTAATAGCTAATTAATACCTTTCCATCAGCACCGGATCACAATTGCTTGTATGCGAGAGAAATAGCTCAACAGGTCAAGCCCACTTAGAATGACCCCACTTAGCGGTGCTGTGTGTTTTAGCATGATTCAGCTCATTGTTTTTGTTTCTCCGCTCTTATCTTTACTGTTTTGGTTTCGCACCCCGATCATCTCATCTTAGCCTACTACCTAAAATGAGCATCTAGCTAGTGCAGCATTAAGAAGTCAAACCCCCAGCAGTTGCCTGGCTATTTTCAGGCTACAATGAGCATAAACATGCACATTTTTCCAACTCAAGAAAAAACGCTTCTTGCTATATATCAGTGTTATGTCTAAACCTTGCTTCTGCTGCCCACAACATGGCAAAAAAAAAAAAAAAAAAAAATCTTTACTCCAACATTGATCATTTGTTCTGATCTGTAACAGGATGCTGCACTTAAAAAAAATCCATGTAGGTTATTTCACATGATAAATTTGTCAAATTTGTGTGTTTTCAGGTTTGAAATGGACATGATATCAGATATAGTTAAACCCAAATATGCTCAGAGTTTGTATATGATGAGTTTTTGAATGTTTTCTTGTTTATTGACCAAACTTTAACTTTTATTGTTTCATAGTTAGGAATAAAAACTTTAAATCAGTTGCAGAGGGCGTTGCATTGATTTCCAAAGTAAATTCTATAAATCTTTACCCTATGCTTCCTTGTGACAAATGAATCTATGTGCATGATCTGATCAACATGCAGATCTGGTTCTTTGAGGACATATACACTGTATACTTACATATATAGAGCCAATAATGTTTTCTGCAAAACATTTGCCCACTATTTTTAATGTTCTAAATTGTTACTTATTTTGATAATCAACCGATCATTTGACTTATGTATGATTGCATATGCTCTAGTCAAATTAAAAATAATAATAATAATAATAATGTTTTACAATTTTCTTACACAGATCACCTGAAAAGTTAATTAATTGGGAACAAAATAGTCAACACATTAACTGAATGTGTATTGTTGTGTGAGCAGAGCTTGGTGTATAAAATTTGCTACCATGTATTCTGTGTTGAACCACCATTAATGCATTCTCTAAACAGACCTTGTGTTTCACATTCAATACTTCTTCAGAGTGTTACATTGGGGGGAAAAAAAGCAGGGAGCATTGTGACCTTGTGACATTGTAAGAGATAAAAACTTTTTTTCTAATCTGACCAGTCACAACAAGAACAGGGCAGCAGGCCAATTACAGTGAAGCCGAGGACAAAAACTAGAGGAGGAACGGGAAAAAAGAAAACTGCGTTAGTAAAGGACAAGCGCTGTAAATTAGCTTAGGCTATAATGGTCTGTTACATTAGTCTATTCAGTGAGTTTTCAATGCTTATGTATTATGTGTTATTTTATTATTATGTATTATGTAGCCATGTGCGACGGGTTGCTATGGAAACATACCAGCCTTTAATTATGAGAACAAAATGTGGCTTAAGAGGCTGTTTTTCTACAAAATAAAGAAATAAGAAGCGTGAATAAGAGCCAGCAGGTCATTTGGCAGAAAGAGGAGAAGATGGATAAGGCTGACAAAGCTGCTCTCAACTCACCACATCCTGGCTGACCCGTCCAGATTGGATCTGCAGGTAGTTCCACGAGATGAGCAGAACAAAGGAGAGGGGCAGCATATAAAACTCCCAGTACCATACTGTCACCAAAAACACCTGCGGGCAGAGGGTCCAGAAATCAGACATCAATGAAGGCAAAAGGGGAAGCGTTACATTTTAGATCAACCAAACAGGAATTCGATCTGTTATTAAATTGATTGTAAGATAATTGGTCAAGCTAATGAAGGCTGCCCTACCATTATACAAACTCTGCACACTAATTGCAGTTAGACTGCATATGCTGTGCAGGTATAGATGGTATATAAATGGCTAGAGGCTCTAGGTCTAAAAAGTGATGCCAATCTGCTGTTAAAGGGGAAGACTCCTTTGGTTGAAAAATCAAGTTCAATTCCATAAAAAGCTATGACAGAATGACCCAACTTCTTGAATTCAAACCTCAATAAACACTTTGCTGATGAGTTAATAGTCTCAGCCACATGTTAATGCTCTTTGACATGATATCTAACAGAAAATGATCTCCATCAGGTCCTGAATTAGAGTATAATTGATTAGAAGATAAATGGAGAATAAGCATGGCTACCTTGAGATTGGCAAGTAGTTACCCTGTGAGTGTGCAGTGTCCTTGGTTTCTCAGTCAGACCTACTGCTTGTTTTTCATATCCAGTTAAAAACAAAAAAAACCAAACAAACAAAAACGCACCCAAGACGGTGACTGCCAAAAAAACTCAGCTTTAGGATTCAAAAGAGGACTATGCAAACCAACTGGTGACATCATGAGGTCACATCCATCCTGTATATACAGCAAAAGAAAACCATTCTGCTCAGTAGGACTTACACTTACTCCTGACTATGCATTGACATTAACCACATAGCTCTAATTGCTCCATCCCTTTCATCTTCTGTACATTAAAGCTGACCGATTCACTACAGCCTCAGGGAGCTTCTGTGTGAATGTGCAATTAACATCCATAATGGCACTTATGATGCACATTCCACCTGTGTGGCTAAGGTAAAAAGGATAAAGAAACATAGCCTGTGATATCTCAATTGCATGGCTAAATGGAACTATAAAATAATCCTATCAGAGAAGTAGTACAAGCCAAAACGGCAGCGGGCCAAAAGCATTGGGAAGGGTTTACAGGTTTTTATATGCTAATAAAAATAGAAGAGAACATCTGGTGAAGACATCACTCTCCTCTGAGGCACCAACTGACATAAAAGATGGCAGATCAGTGCCGCCCCTCCCACCACCAGCACCACCACCTCCGCCAATATCACCACCACCATCAGCTTTAATGTGCAAAAAGCCAAGCACGCTCTTGCCTGTGTTATCACAAGCCAAAATAGGGCCTGGGAGAGGAGATGAAACCAGTTCCTCACTGGAAGGGTTATGTTTTATTAGTGAGGACTTTGTAATGACTGGGAGAGCGAGGGTAAGGGGAAAGCCAAGTCACGCTTTAGTGGAAATGTATACTCAGCCCATAAAGATTGTGATAATTGTAGCCCATTTCAGCTTGAGAAGCATTACACAGTCTTCAACAGCAAAAGGGGACTTTGGGAATACAATCCACATCACAGGGGGAGAAAAATAAAAGAAAAAGGATATGTTATGCTGGGACAGCTACTGAACTGGAGGCTGGCGCATTTATAGAAAGCAGCAGGATTTCCACACTCATGTTTGGGGGAAGGGTTTGCATGGCACAAAAACCGCTTTGGACCATTCATTGTTTTTTTAGTGCGAACATGTGAGTGAAGAGCACACCTAGTGCACCCACAAGTAACAATTATGGCATAATACTAACAGTTAAAATGTAGTCTAACAGTGGTATAAGTGGAAAAGAGTCATACAGTCGCAAAACTGAACACACACCCAAAATTTAAAACGATTCCCTAACATTAAACATCATAAGCTAATGGCTATGCCAGAATAAGTAAGGATATAGCAGTCAAACCTTGAAGTCTAAGCACAGGTTTTTGGTCTACATATTCATGTGTTATAAACTGAAGAATGAGTGAGAATAAATCTTGTAACACTGAGCGTGTTACCCACTCCCTAAAATACCGCCCAGTGATTAACCATTATAAGAACTGTTACAAATTTAACTTGGCTTTATCTCCAATTATTTCAGCACTTAAAAAGTCACTAGACTGACAGTCACTTACATGGTTTAAAGGATTATGTAGCCTGCTGTAAAGGGGTGAGGAGGGTTAGAGCAATACTGTAAATGCACTGTGGACACGCTCCAAAATCAATCAGTTTTGGATGAACAGACACAATTTATCTTGCCAATGTTAGTGTGTAGTTTATATTGCAAATCTAGTTCAAAACTATATAAATTTCATGTATATATTTTAAAAGGCATTAATGCGACTTAAAAATTATTTAGAGGCACTGTAAGATGCCTGTAGAGCCTCCTTTTAAGAAATAGTTGATACAAAGTTGCCAGAAAATAACACAGAAATCAAAAAGAGGATGAGGTGGATGCACATGTGACCACACTCTTTTCAACATTGTTGCTGCATTTTTTGTGGGGTGACAGATAAGAATATGAAAAAAAAAAAAAAAAAAAGAGTGCTATTTGGAAACAGGCTCAGTGTTTTTTTCCCCCTTGACTCAGAGCACCGACAAGAAATGGTAACCCATAAAAAGAAAAGCTAAACACCAAGTGCTATTTCAGAAATAAAGTAAAGGAGAGGAACAGCGTGTGATCTATTATAGTTCAGTGGTTAGGACAAGACTAACACCTTTGGGATTGGGGCTTCTCACTGAGATAACCACTACCTAACAAGGCACATCTAAAGCATACTGTACTGACGAAAGCTCTTTGTCTAACTGACAATCGGCAGATGGTGCAGGTAGCTCGTCACTGTATCCTGTCATGAGGAGTGAAGCTCTGATTCATTACGCTTATGTGGTGGTATTAAGCAGCCATTTATTTCTTCTCGCTGAGGCTTGAAAAGGCAGCGAGCATTAGTGTGAAAACATGAGTACAGATGGTACTGTCTTTCAAACACCGAGATGCAGTGGGAGGATGTGTGTGTACATTGTGCACTTGTTCCTGCTTGTATGATGTCGCCGTCAGCGTATGTGTGTCTCAGCTGTCAGGTAAAATAATAATATCATTGCTTATAATCAACACAGTATGTGCGCAACATTCTTCATAATTATGTAAATAGGAATCTTCTTATATTGTAATAAAGACCAAATATTGCAAACAGTTTCTTATTAAAGTACGCTGACCCCGACTTCATCCGGGGCGGCACAGCTTAGATCAATGTAATCCCAAGCTGAAAAATGAAATGCACGACTCAGAGCTAAAACACAGAGTGGCTGCTGCTCAGATAACAGCTCTGTGCTGCAGCTCCCATTTTTCACGGCAAATTGAACAAACTGTACCACTGGCTGGCTTACAGTATCTCTTTTAGTCTGTTAAGAAAGTCTAAACGCTTGACATAACTTTATTGCCACCTACAGGCCATGAGCTGCAAAAACAAAAGGAACTTTAGGTGACCTTGATTGCTTGCATGGTTAATGAACAACTTGCTGTATGCCATTTTTATCACGCCAGATCTCTGAAAGAATAATTCCAAAAAGATCAGCACCCACTTTATTTTGTAGTTTAAAGACAGAGGCTGAAAGGCTACTCCCATGTTTCTGTCTTCACATTTGCTTTAACACTTGTCTTCAACAATGACAGGACGGAGAATCAGCCTTATCTCTGAAGAGCCTTTTAATTGAACTTCTGTCTGCATAATGGGGTCTAAATCACACCGAGCACAGACCGGACAGAGGGTTAATGAGTTGTCAGGGAAGCAGAACAAAAATAGACTATCTCGACTCCGGTGGGACTCTACTCTCTCCAGCTGAGGCTTAACTCTACATCCAGGAGACATGCAACACTGAAAGCGTCCACTCCAACACAGAGCCAGGGCCAAGCCTGTGTTTCTGCGGAGCCCAGTGCTGCATTGATTAAGATTCTCTCTAGGAGAGTTCAAGTAGGGGTTGGCCAGACTGCGGTTGTCTTCCGCAGCCTTGGAGGGAAAACAGAGGGAAATGCAGATAGTGTGTTGATAAGCAGTTAAAGCACTTCACCAGGAAGGCTAGCAGGCTCCTCTGAAAACTCTCCCACTGGAAGCAGCTTTTGATGTACTGCAGAGTCGACATGATTGCCCTGTACAATGTCTGAACACGCATCACGTTCCTGGCCAGAGCCTGAAAGACAAACACACAAAGCAGTTAAATACTGCAGTAGCTGTGTTGAAAAAATGGTCATAGTTGATACTGATTTCAGGGTATTTGGATTTAATTCTGTAAGGAGTTCCACCCATACCACACTTCAAAAAAAAAAAGAAAAAAAGCATCCAGTCAGCTCGAGGAATAGCGAGAGGAGCTGGTATGCCTTGGCATGAGCCACTGTGGTCAGGGGGCAAAAAATGTCAGTAATCTGACCTGATTTCATCAAACAGGTCTTTCAATATTAAAACAGACTGAAAACCTGCACGTTACAAACCAAGTCCACGGTGTGTGTAAGCCAATTTTGGCGTTAGTGAGCAATGTATTGTCTGACAACAATGAGTCTTTGTGGGAAGTACAGACAGTCAGGCACCCTGTCTCGCACCCTGTCTTGCACACTGTATATCAAACTAATGTAGCAGAACAGTGAACAAGAATTCAGTCAAAGTTGGCCTCAATTAAAGCCCAATTCAACTAATTCAAGCAAAGGAAGGTCTGCTTTTGGAGTCATTTTGCTTTCCAGAGAAAAGAAAAGGAAAAAAAAAAAGTACTTAATTTTTTTATGTCCATTTCTTAAAGAGCTAATTGGTAAAAACATGTTAACATTTGTTCAATTTGTCATGTCTTTTTTTAGTTTCCAAAAAAATTTTTGGGTTGAAGTTGCAGATATTTCAGCATCACAAAAATATCACATTTCTTAAAATCATTTTTATTTTACTTTTTTAACATCTAGCACATTTGTTTAAAAACACATTTTCAACCAGAAAAAACTGAAAGTGGGACTTTTTGCTCACAAAATAATTTTAATTGATTATCAATATAATTGTAGACTCATTTTCTGCCCATTTAAAAAAAATGTTCCAGCTGAGTTTCAGAAGACTTAACCAGTGAAAAAAATAAATAAACAAGCAACTTGAAATTTTAATTTGATGTTATGGAAAGTAAATTTATTTGTTTACTTTTTCCCCATTCATAAATATACTTTGTTAACTATGAATTGTGAATAAATGTAAAAAGATGTATCAAACCTTTTTGGAAAACTTGGGATTGTCCTCCATAAAATATCTCTCCTTCGGCTGGAAGGTTCTAATACTTGCTCTGACCTGATAAAAAAAAAAAAAAAAAAAAAAAAGTGATAAAGTAATAAGAAGACGACAGAATGAGGCCTGCCTTTCAAAGCCATCGTGTCCTCATTGCAGGGTGAACCTTTACTTACAGGGTTAAAAATAACCTCCAGCTCCAGAGTGATGCTCCCCTTCGACAGCTCGCCTAAGTCCTCTTTCTTCAGCGGGAAGGCAATCTGTTGTCCCCTGCGGATCTGCAGGACAGAAAGGGCATCAGGTGCTGAACTCAGCCATGAACCTGACCATCAGTCACGCTGGATTACATCTTAGCAAGTCTTCAGCCTGCTGGAGTGTTATCGCCCTCTTCACTTTAATTTAGACAGAGTGCAAATAGATTATTGTCTACGTCACAGACTCTTAGTGAGGTTGTACGTACCAAAAGCAGAGGAATGGCAACTTTTCCAAGGAAGTCTGGCGCCTTGTCTCCATCCTCATCAAAGATAGTCACCACCAGAACATCATGAATGTCTTTGACAGGGCTGCAAAGACATAGAACGAGGTCAGATGCCTACAAATCAGCACACCGTATAGCAATATGTCAGGATATTTCAATTTATTTGTAAAACAGTAAAATGGTTCAGTAATGTAAGAAAAGTAATGTTCAATAATATGTTTCACTTTAAATAACAAAAAGGGTGTGGAAACAGAAACCCAAACTGACAATGTAAAGACTGTATTCCATTCTGGGTTTAGGCTTTTGTAGACCGTGTGGGTTTGTAGTCTGTCGTTCCCCAGTTCCAGCACACAGAAAGGGTCACTCTTGCCTGCAAAACACATCACTCAAAACTTTATAGCAGGGCTCTTGTGTTTCATTTAAATTTGTCATTAAGACGAATCTAAATGCATGAAATACCATTTAAATCAGCCGCCATCAGATCAGTAGCCTTAATAACTTTGACTTGAAGGAATCCAACGTCACGGAGATTTGTCAGGGACCTTTTTAAACTCTGGAGAGACAGTAAGCAGACAAGAAAAATTAGGTTTGGCAAACCTGCAAAGCATAAATAGAGTGTTTAATTCAGCAGTGAATGCACAAAAATAAGAAATCCTTCAATCTAAAACCAGATTTATGTGACAGCATAAGATGTTACTTCAGGTTCTCCGCAATACTCTTAACCATAAAACCTTTTGAGCCTTACACCTTAAACCTTTTGACGATGCTAGTTGAGGGAGGCATCAACTAAATTTATTTATATTGCAAAACAAAAATTTTCTTTGCAAGTTTTAGGCATCAGCATTTTCCACTAAACCTTAAATACACTATCAAGGCACGTGCTCAAAACAGTCCATACTTGTAACTGGGCTGCCACACAATTGCAAATGAATGCTTACCAAAGTACGTTACACATCACAAACAAGCATCAAGTCACTGCAAGTATTTTCATACTTTTCTGGAATGAAAAGAAACCAGTGGCTGCAAATCTAACATCTATGAACTAGCATAGCACTTAAAGTGAAAGCTTTTGATAACAGCGTTTAAGGCAGACTGCAATGGGGTGGTGTCTCCAAAACAATCTACTATAGGTAGTTATTCCTCTCTGTACATGATCAAGTACAGTTTACCAAATGGCTAAAATCTGGACTTGTTTTCCCTTCTTGGGCTAAATTTATTTCTGTCACAGCATCTCTTTTCATTGCTAGTCTAGCTGCATGATCAGGTTGCATTTCCAGACCTTAAATTTCTTAGATGTACACAGACACATCTGCCTAAAAGTAACTTGTCACGAAAGAATGTCATTTGCTTAACACAGACCTAGCAGTAACCCATTACCAGGCACATACTGCCATCTCTTGGCCCTTAACACAGAGCGCAGAAAGGGCTGTAGGTTTTCAGGATGACTTTGACTTAAATATTTACACTTCAGTTCTTCAAACTTGTATTTTAAGCCCAATTATTAGTTTAGTAAATGCGTGTTTTCAGCCTATGTTAGGGTTAGATGTGATGTTTGCTCTACAGACTGACACAATAAAACAGTTTTTCTTGGCATGTTTACTAGCTTTAATAAACAGAATACAGCCACTCTGAGTTAGCTCACTTAGCTGAAGATTTGCTCTTTTAAAGTCGTGCCAAGGGCGTATTTTCTGAGTTACTGTCGAAGCTAAAGGATGGAGTTGTGGAGGACAAAAAAAAAAAAAAAAAAAAAAAAAAAAAAATAGAACAAAACCCCAAAACATGGATGTCAAAATGTTTTGTTGTTGTTGTTGTTATTGTTGTTTGTTAATGCACTGGATTATTTAAAAACAAGCTTAATGACAAACATGGTTTACTATACGGAACGTATTCGCAGCATCCCTCTAGACGCTATTAAAATGGTAAATGGCCTGCATTTGTATAGCGCTTTATTCAGTCCCTAAGGACCCCAAAGCGCTTCACACTACATTCAGTCATCCACCCATTCACACACACACACATTCACACACTGGCGATGGCAAGCTACATTGTAGCCACAGCTGCCCTGGGGTGCACTGAGGCGAGGCTGCCGGACACTGGCGCCACCAGGCCCTCTCACCACCACCAGTAGGCAAACATGGGGTTAGTATCTTGCCCAAGGACATTTGGCATGTAGCCAGGAGGCAGCCTGGGATCGAACCACCGACCTTCTGATTAGTGGTTGACCTGCTCTGCCACCTGAGCTACAGCCAGCTATTAGCTAATCATTCAGCAAGTATGGCATAAAATGCACCAAAATATTAGAATTAAATGTACATACTAGCCTAAATGTAAACTGTGGCATTAATACTTTTGTTTTAATTTGCTTCTGTATTACTTTACCTATATTAGTATCATTCCCCCAATGTAAAGACTTTTCCTATTTTAATATTTACATTATAATTTAGACATTTAAAAAAATGTAAACATATACAGTTACACTTGTGTATTATTTTCCACCTGTTTTCAAAATGTGTTGTTGGGCAGTGAGCTCAGCTCTCTTAAAGAAATGTTATAAGAAAATATAGAAATAAATAGAAGGGGATAAGATGAAATGTATTCATAAATAAGTGATTCAATTACTTTTAAAACTGACAAAATTAAAAAGTAGCAGGTTTTTGCATGACATATGAATGCTGGAACTTTTTTTATGAAATGATTTAAATTAAATCATTAATTATGTGTGTTTAACAGCACACCATTATATTTATTTTGTTACTAATGTATCAGTATTTGATTTTTGTAGTTTCAGCACACTTTTACAATCACGTAGCAGCAGTACCAGCGTTCAGTCCTTCAGATAGATAAATATACACCTCAGGCAATTCAGGTCGGAGAAAAACAGCCAGATAGTTTTAAGGTGGCAAAAAGACAATACACAAACAACATCTTGTGGAGTTGATGCCAATGACAACTAATGATATTCTGAGAGCAGAGAATAGGCTTGTTCAAAGTGAAAATGCATTTTAAAGTGTTTATATATTTAAACATGTTGGTGGTAGAGTGCAGTATAAATAGAAGTTAAACGGCAAAAATACTGACATAGTTGTCCAGCTGGTTCTGAAGTTCACGGGGTTCACTGAGTGGTGCGGCACAAAGGTCGGAGATGGAGACGCCACTGCACGTGGTCAGCGTAAGGAGGCAACACACGTGTCCTCCCCCATATTCCATTTCTAGCAATTGCCTTTGATCCAAAGGGATTTTTGACATGTTCACGCAACGCCTGTACACACACAAGTTCCACACATTTGGGCCAGATCAAACACACACACACAAAAAATATGCAAAGAGCTTTCATTTAAATAAATCAATCAATCCAGAAACCACTTTTTATTTTAATTAAAGGGCAAGCACACACAAATAAATACTGTAATAGCTGAACACACTCACTTCCCCAGGGATTCCGCAGCCTTTCGTCCTTCCTTGGATCGGAGCTCCACCTCCAGATATTCTGGACTGTTGAAAAACTGTTTGAAGGTGAACCTCTCTCTCCACTGAGGATTTGGCACTTTGCAGTGATCCTGAATCAAAAAGAAAAAGAAAACTGTTTAAAAGTTGTTTTTAAAAATTCCCAACAATTAACAATGACACTGAAATTCACTTTAAAGTGTGAAGAAACATCTTATATAAGTCAGCGTATTTGCAAACTCTTCAAAACACAGACTTGACTGACGTGTTTGTAGATTTCCAGCTGGCCTTTATTTAAAATTCAGAAAAGTATCTGCATCATGTCCAGATGTTAACTTTAATTGTTTTTCTTTTCTAAACAGACTAGTTTTGGGGTTTAGCAGCTTCTGATAGACACATCAGAAATTTCCATCTCACATTAGGAGATGGACAGGAGAACAGATAATTACCGTCACTTTGCACCTGGATATAAGACAAGGAAAAGAAAATCAGCAATGCTGCTCGTTATCACGCTGCTTTGATGTGTAATGCATGATGTTGCACGATCGCGAAATAACCATCAATGACAGTACGCAGCCAACAGCGCATAAAAGTGAGCATCAGCGCCAGACATCATCCAGCTGCCGGGAGAGCTGGATGATGCAGCAGACACTGGCCATGTCATATTACACGCTGCAAAACCATTTTAGATCCCTTCTAGGCCCGTTTCTTTTTTCATGGCTTTGTGGTTTTTTCCCCCATGTGATCTATGGTCACATGAAAGATTATAGGGTTAGGCTTAACATTTGCACTACCAAAGGCATCTTTGTATTGCCTATTTTCCCCATTTTCCTTCGGGATTAATCAAGTATTCTGATTCAGATTCTGATAAACCCAGTATCAGTTAACGGAAACCAAAAATGCTCAATGAAATACTAAGTTTTACAAAGTGAGGTTACTTTGAACAATAATTATTTATTAGTTACCCTCATTTGCGTAAAGTGCAGCAAACAAAAGAAATGTAGACTGTCTCATTTGTTTTTTCCATGTACAATAATCCCAGACGACTGTGAGATCAGGGGGCACACCATCTGTTTCAGGACTCCATGTTTTTGTGGCTGAAGATAATTCTGACTCTGGCTGCATATTTGCGCTCATAGTCACGCTGCACAACAAATTCTGGACCAATCAAAAGTCTCCTTGATGGTATTCAGTCATGGATAAAATTCTGTCTGTACTTGCTAGGACTGAGGAGACCACTATTAATAACCAAGTCCTCAGACCCATCTGTGGAAAATCAAACCTATAAGAACCTCTGCCATGCATCTCTATTGCCTGCAGACACCCAGAGCCATCGCCGACCTTTCTCCAAAGGCAACTCCCTCCCAAATGCTCCAGGTTTGGAACATTTGTTACCTTCTTTTCTCCCCGGTCCTTGTTTTTCTGTACATTCCCAATTTGCTAGCCTTTGCTCATACATTGAACCAAGGAAAGTTTTCCATCAACACTTACTTCTGACAAGTACTTTCTAGTCTGCAAATGGGTTTAACAAGACCCCCCTGATCATTTTTTTGCTCTTTTCCTGGCACTGCTGGAAACTAGCCCTCAGTATTGCCTGGGTCTTTTTGCTTCTGCATAACAGCAGATATTTGAAATAACTTTGAAATATGTTAATGGCAGAAGATAACTGACCTGTCACTTGGATTTTGCACTAAAGCAAATGTGTGATGTTTTTAGATTCTAGCAATGTCATCTTTTTAGCTGTGCTGTCCCTCACCCTGTTTTACCCTGCCTCTGCAGATAATGACTTTAGTTAATCCCACATTTACGCTGCTATTCATAAGAATCGCCTTTAGGTGATTGTTTAATAATGCAGTGGGATTTATGTGTACAAATGTTTCTAGATTTTATAAGTGAAAACTAGTCTGCCAGCATTTTATTTAACAGGAATGATGGGAAAATTAAAATGTGATAATTCTGTTCATCACTAGACACACAAGATATAAAATAACACTAAGACAAATGCTTTTTTGTTAAAGAGCCTAAGACCTTTGAAAAATATAAAATCTTCTGGAATATGCACCATAAACTATAAATCAATTTGAAATGCAAATCTGTTTACCGATTCAGCTATTACATCAATATTTGGATTTTTTTATGACTTTTGAAAGTCTATTTTCAGTGCAATGGCATTAACCTCATGTGGCCTTTCTGCAAATGTATATTTTAATAAAAGCACTTTAAAGTGATTTGGGCCTAATAATCCTATAGATTGAAGATACATTTTAAGCTGACATGAAAACAAGAACAAAGAATAACCAACCCCATGCATCTTTCAGAAAAAGATTACTAAGGCTTAACATCCACATCTAGTCATATTTTAAATGATTATTTGAGCAAATGATGTCCTTAAGTTGAAAACAGAATAGACTTTAATTTAAGTACACATAATGCAGCTTGTTAGCATCATTTAGCTTGAAAATTCACTTTTCAAATTTCATTTGATTTTGTGGGTTTTAAATTAAGAAATAAGAAAGTGTCCAAGCCAAAGTAACTCATGTCATCATCAGGGGGCATTTTATCCAGAGCAAAGAGCAATATATAACAGTTGGAGTGTTACCTGAAACTAACATCAGATTGATTTATTTTCTTTTAGTTCTACGGGCACACCTATCGAGAATGACGTGGAATACTCACCCCCCCCCCAAAAAAAGAGCAAAATGAAGAGAACAACAACTAAATAAATGAATAAATACAATATAAGTCACTGTGAATACTGGAAATCAGCTGAGGTTAGGCTAACATAAAAAATCTACACACTTTAAATTACAAAAGGGAAAAAGGAACAGGGTTAGGAATCACAAAGACACATTAGGAAGAGGAAAAAATTAAGAGCAACAGTCTTCTGTTGAGATATACCTTGCTTTTGTATCGCTGCTCTCCCAGTTTGAAGAGAACGGAGAACTGACCTGCCTGACTGTCCACTGGCAGCTTCTTACCCTCAACCAGAGTCACCAACAAAACAGTTGTCCACAGCTGACTCTTCTTCAGCTCTTCTGACAAACTAATAGGCTGAGAATGCTTTCCAGCCTGCAAAAGTAGGGATACAAAAAAAATAATAATAATAATGAGAGGAATGAGAGGTAATGCTTTAAATTTAAAAAAAATAAATCAATACATTCAATTTCAGCTTTTTTTAAAGGATACAAAAAAAATATTATATTAAAAAAAGAAAAAAGAAAATCCAAATTCAGTTTCCTGCAGTTCCACCACCACCATGTTTGAGACATAACAATTGCCCATGGAAGACAGGTAAATGAAACATTCTCAGAGATTAGGTAAAGCTTTCATGTATAATTGGAAGCCATGTTTTAAGATAATTAGTTGAGTTTATATAGAGACACAGTGTACCCCTGAGATAACTTTAAGCCAGATTCAATCACTGCAGATCAAGCCAACTTTGTAATGACACATGCAGAAAACGCTTTTTTAATTAACAGCTGCACAGCATGCAGTTGGCAGACTACAAGAAGAATTTGAAGCACATGCACACAGTAGGTACATCTGTTCAACAATGAAAACAACTTCAAACTTATAGGCATGCAGACAGTCAAAAGCTTTTCTAACTAATCCTGCGAATGTGCAATGTTGCCACGTGTATAGCTGTCTAATCTTGCGTAGCATCGCTTCATGCAGTACATAGAATGGACCTGCAGACAATAGCGTGGCAGACAAAAAGAAGCATGCATTCCCCAACTAAACTCTGTGAGTCAAATACCTCATCAGTGAGCAGGCAGAACAACAGCCGGACTTGTTACTGGGAAATGCTGGTAAGCATCTGTGCTTTTTTATGATAATGGTCAAAGGTGATCACAGGATTTTATTTTTATTTTCTTGGAACAATCCTATGGTTATCATCATAGGATAATAAGGTGCCATAATAAGTGTGACCTTGTTATGGGACTTCCACTATAGCCTGTCAGGTCTGGGCTAAAAATAAGAATTTAGGTTTATTTAATTTTTAATGCATATGTTGTAGTCATTGAGTGAAAGCGACAACGTACAAACTCTATATTCGTTTTAGCTGGTCTGCTGCTATCAAGTTAACTGGGATCAGGAATCTTCTGTATTTGGGATCCTTTTATAATTATCACTGAAAATATTGAAACACTTAATTTACCCTGATTTGTATATAGGTTAGTACCAAATAGGAATATGTCCAGTCAGTTAATTAAGGAAACACTGACTAACAACTACTGAAAGAGTTTAGTCTTCAAACCACTGAGTACATCTGTTAAATTTCTTCAAGATACTGCGCCCTGATTTGTGAAATAAAATGATTTGCTGCCCTCTTGTGGAATCAACTGAAGCACAGATAACTGCCAAAACTAAAGGAACTACTGTCAGAATTTTTGTTACATTACCTTTTGTTACCAATTTGAGCTGAATTAGAAAAATCGTGAAACCTGAACATGGTGTGAAAAAAAATTCACCAGACCAATGGGCCTCATTTGTTTTTCTCCTTTTTATATTTGGCAGATATCTGTATAATACTGATTAGAATGAAGGGTCCATGAAGTCTTTCCTATGTGTTCCAGCCACCATGCCTTACCCTACTACTTCGTGTTCGTTTTTGGTGCCATTTCTGCCGCCAGGAGCATGCATTTTAGGTGCAAAACAAAATGACACTAGTTAGTAGGCTTTACACAGAAACAGAGACACAAACACAGACATACGATAAATGCAATGCACGACAAGTCTGCCTTCTGCTTGAAAGCATGGAGCAAATACATGAGGGAGCTTGATATACATTGCTTCTTTTGCTGTCTCCATTTCTGAGTGACAGACTCAAGTCCACCAATACGACGCCCATGTCCTCCTCCAGGCTGTTTGGATCATCCAGGCGCAAAGACATCTCATTGACCCTGAAAACAAAGCGGGTTTTTGATGAGAGATGGGCAGTCATGTGCCATCGAGCATGCCTTTGAATTTATTCAGAACAAGCACCACAGGATGTAAAAATATAAGCATCAGATCACTGAGGAGATGAACTAGAGAAAATGTATTCTATGCAATAATTGTCAAAAAGTATGTTTAAAAGATATGCAGAGCAAAACTGCATTAAATACTAAGGCTTAGAGCAATATGATACCACAGCAATGCAATTAATTTTACTTCTTCATATTTAAATTGCTGACAAAGGACAAGAGAGGTGTTTAATTAACACTGGGGTAATGCAAAGGTCTCAGGTCAAATTAACACTTGTACTGGCAAGCCGAGCTACACGAGGGCACAGACTGAACTCACTGCAGCTTTGTCTTAGATGCACCTGGACTCAGTTACTCACTGTAAGGCCATAAACATAAGTGGGAGTGGTTGTGTGTGCACAAACTGGTATAGAACTGAGCTAGATAGAATAACGAGGCATTTGATAACTTGGTGACAATTTCTTGGAGGTTACTTTCATTAAGGTAATTTATTTCAGGTTCAAAGAGGAGTGTAGAAATGTGGAAAAGCACCCACACTATAATCCCAAACTGTTCCCACATTACAGACACACTACACATTCTAAAAATAAATTCTACAGTAAAAGCAGCCACTGCAATGTTAATAATTAATGGGCAAATGCTTTGAAAGTAAAGTTCAACACTCATAAGCTAAATGCAGCTGCGTTGCCAAACCCATAAATGGGTTGAGCCAATGCAGTGCCTGGAAATAGTTTATTTCACATACTAAAGTAAAGTAAGTATTGAACACGTCACCAATTTTATAAGTAGGTATATATAAAGGTGCTATTGAAATGAAATTCTCAACAGATTCTCAATAACCTGAAATTTATTTAAGACTTTAAACAAAAGCCTTTGTTGGTGACGACAGCTTTAAGAAGCCTCCTGTATGGAGAAACTAGTTACATCCATCCTCAGATGTGATTTTGGCTCATTCATCCACACAAACAGCCTTCAAATCCTGAAGGTTCCCTGGGCCCCTTCTGTAAACTTTGAGCTTCAGTTCTTTCAACAAATTTTCAGTTAGATTCAGGTCAGGAGACTGGCAGGGCCATTCTAGCAGCTGTATTTTCTTTCTCTGAAACCAACTGAAAGTTTCCATGTCTGTGTGTTTGGGATCATTGTCTTGCTGAAACATTCACCCTCGTTTCTTCTTCATCTTCCTGGTAGATTTTACAGATTTGTAATTAAGAATGTTTCTGTACAATTTTCCATTCATCCTTCCTTCAATTACATGAAGCGTTCCAGTGCCGTATGCTGAAAACAGCCCCACACCATGATGTTCTCACCTTCAAATTTTACTGCTGGTATGTTCACAGCCTTGTCTAAATGTTGATCAGTAAACTTTAAACATGCTTCAACATATGTTTTCTTCAGAAATGGAGGTAATGAGCGTGCATACAGGTCAAGGTTGCAAAGGTTTTTGAGCCTCCTTCAGGTGTTCAATACTTTTTCCCTGTGTCATTTCTCATTAGAAACACATCTTTTATGGACATCTATGGTTTGATTTCTTTGCTTGTGTGGATTAGATGCATTTTTGCCAACATCTAGTGAGAATTTCATTGCATAGTACCTTTAGAAATATATTCATTGAGAAAACTGGTGATTTGTTCAATATTATTTTTCCAATTTTATTATTCCAGGATCACTATAATTTACATGCTACACCTCAACAGAGCTCTGTCCAGCTGCTTCAAGCACTTCCACATCACCATACTCACTTGTCCATCTCCAGACCACTCAGAAGGACACTTGCAGCACCCATAAAGTCATCAGTTGTAAGATCACGGTCATACACCTGTATATCAAACATCAACAGTCCTTTAACACAAGACAGTTCATGTAAGGAGAACTGTGCTGACTGTCCTACTGCAGTATCCTTGAAAACTCATACAGAGTGATAACAGCCGTTTTGTTGGATTTATGAAGGTGCACAGACACTAATCATACATTGATTTTCATAACACTTTGACAAAAAAATGTCACCCTAACTACATAACGAAGGATAGAAAACATGCACTGACATGTACATTTCCACAACAGACTATGACTCTCAGTGTTAAAGCTGCTCATTAAAACTTTCACATTCATTATTTCCCACACTGTTGACATGACCTTTATTAAACTGACCATTAAAAAAAAAAAGTTACCTTGATGTAAAGCTTCTGATTCAGATCCTTAATGGGCAAAGAGAAGGACTCATTCCACACAGGGTTGAGGTTTTTATAAAGCACTTTACTTTTGTAGAATGTTTTTCCATCCAATTTGAATTTGACGTAGGGGTCGCTGGTACCTGAGAATGAATATTGCAAACCAGTAAATAGAAAACAAACAAACAAATAAACAAACATACTTTTTGGAATGACATCATCAGGGCCCTGTAATATGAAGCAAGATAAATATAAGTAGGGTATTTATTCATTATCTTGATTCACTAAAATCAGCCATCGCTTTTAACAACACACCAAATGAACCCAGGGTTTCCCAGTCAGGCTATGAGAACATTCACACAAAGGGGTGGAATCATGCACTGTTAGCAGAGTGGCTGATTTTACAAAGGAGCACAAAATTATGACCCCAGACATATACGGAGATCTTAAACACATAATACAGACTGAAAGCAACACGTGCTGCAGAGAAATCTGCAATGTGAGAGCAAAAGCACTCTATAGTAATTTAGTATTAGAATCTCTGTATAAGTATGCGAGAACTGTGTGAGTACTTTAAAGATTTTGGTCAATAAGACTGAAAAATGCCAACCAAATCTATAAAGTTTAACCTATTTGAAGGCAGGAAGAAAAGCAAGCAAAAAATGCTGACTGTGGAAGTTAACAGACTTATGACTATTACAAAACTATAATTCATCTAAAATTCTCTTTATTAATAATCCTCACAAAAGGAAAGATAAAGAAAAAAAAGACCCTCCTGATATCTGCACAGACGAGCCTGACGGATTTTCCAGGAATGGTGACACTATTTTCAGAGAACTGGTCAGTAACTGGGGATTTTTTTCCCTTAATGATCTTTAATCTTGAACCCAACCTGCTCCGTGTATGTTAGGTCTGCAGCCTAGGTTAGCATGGCAACACACCTAAATAAGAAGTTACCTAGATAAACCCAAATCCTGCTGTGTAGCCCCAGAATATAAAATTATTTTTTATTTCTGAGTGAAATAAAGTCTATAATGTTTAATAAATTAAAATGACATGATCCTACTTAGTAACATTATAATATTCATCATGAGTTGTAGGACATGTTATTTCAGAACACAAAGCATGATTATTGCAACTTCTCTTTTCCATCTTTCAAAAGCAGCGTTGTCATCATGACTGTCTTTAATAAATACTTGACAACTTGACATTTACTTCTAAATAACACTGACTCCATTGTTTTTCAACTTCTATGTAAATGTACCAATTTGCACTATTACGTAGAAGGTCTGACCTGCTCTGTGTGATCTCTCATTTTTGTATGGAGGATGTGGTCCCAACCGATGTAACCACAACTTCCTGAAACAATAGCCAATCACATTTCAGCTTCCTGTGTGAAAACTAACTGCAACTGAAAACATCACTTTTGCAGGTTTTGTGCGAGTTTCTTTTAAACACTAACATATATAGGCAGGCCCAAAGATTAACACTACAAATTCCACATTGAGTCACTTTTGAAACTTCTAAATCTCACTTTCTGTTGCTGTTCTGTATCATTTTCACTTCAGAGTAAAGGAAGTAGGAGGTGTATCTTTTGAATTGTCTCTCAATCAACCAGGTGAGGGCAGCAGTCTACCAAACACAGCTGTGATCATAGCTTAAACTTCATGAGGAGCTTAGACTGTTCTGTTTCGTTACATTACATGAGCTTGCCCGGTTCTTTGTGGTGTTGCTATTAGAATAGGCTTTATAGACCCTTCACACAAGAAATCATTAGCAAAACAGCTGCCACCGCATGCTGCGACTGCTGAATGTATAATCTGATCAAAACCAAAAAAATAAAAGCTTGTTCATGCTTTTAAACCACCATGTGGTCTTAACAATGTGGTGAAACCAAATCCGCTTGCCTCTTGTCATCCTCTTTATTTTCCATCTTATCTTTACCTACAGTCTGGTTGTGTCAACATGCAGGCACACTCAAGAGGAAAATATAATCCAAGAGTGAAAGGCTTTCTGTACTGACTGCTGGTCTGGGTGTGGCTCAGACAGGTTCTAAACTGCTGCAAGGAATCCTGCTCGTGTTGCTACAAGAGCTTCACAGCTAACCTGACACTCAGCTGTCTTTTGTGTCCCTGGAGTTAATAACACTGCGTGTAATCAAAACAGACATTCCTGGTTGTCCTTATCAAGTCAAGGCCAAACACACGAGTCAACACTGACACATACAGGGGGGGAAAAAGCGACTATGAGGAATGGCGGAGGGTTTCGTTTTTGGTTTTTTTCCCCTTTGTAGGCCCAAGCATCTGTCCACGTTTACGGGAATTATAATTCATAAAGTTTAAGAGATTTAGCAAGTCAACTCAGATACGTTTCTCAGTATGAGAAGATGACAAAGCAATAACAATAGTAACACTTACTCATTGCCACAGGCATACACAAGAAAATACGTGATGCATGTCATTGTAAGATCTAGTCAGAATTAAGCCACAGCTTCAGAAAAAAAAAAAGAAGTAGGCGTGTAGCTCTAAGGTATAAACATACACCAACAGGTAACTGCATCTTTGCTTTTACAGCACACTGAACTTTCAAGTAAGGTAATCATATGCAGAGGAAAATTTGGGGAAGTTAAAATGATGAAGCTCTAGTCAGACAATGATCCTCGGGTGGGAGGGTAAAGGCATTTTGTTTCATCAGTTGAATAGGATTCCACTGCCACACTTCTCATTTTCCACTGTGCTGAAGTATTACTTGCTTCTGCACTGATCCTGTTTCCTGGATGATAATCAGCATCACAGCGGTGCCTGTTGATCTTCTGTTTTTCTCAGACTGTGTATTTTAATGCTAGTGTTGCTGTACATCACAATAATCTGGAACAAAAAGCTGAGTTGTAGTAGTGCCGATATGAGCTCCTTACCACAGCGGTCCCTGATGACCAAGTTGTGTCCTTCCTTTAAGTTAACGGTGAGCAGGTAGGACCTCTGGGAATCTCTGGCACTCTCAGACATGTTCACAGCCTCATTGTCCATCTCATACTGAATAGAAAAACAAGATTATTACTTTACTACTAGTAGTATTACCAAAGTGCCCCATCTACTTCCGCACAAACTGGGCAGCTTTTTAATCAGGAAGTATCTGATCAGAAAACAGTTTTTTGCCTTTATTATGGGTCACTGCACCATTAATATTTAAACTTCAAATTTATTACCAGTAATGCTATTAACCACAGTATAATAGCTCCACCTCTATTTATGTGAAGAATAACTTTTTAATCTTTAACAACAAAATTATCACTGGACTTCTTTCATTTTACTTTCATGCACTGATTTCAAGTCAGACTGTTGTTCACGTGCAGGAATTTGACGAGACTCTAATACAGCTTTCCTAATTCTTTACTGTTTGGGTTGTATTATTTTTGTCACATTTATACAACTTTAATTAAAAAAAACTAAACAAAGTATACTCACTTACAGGTTTTAAAAGATTGTATTCTGTGCAGTTTTATGCTTCTCGTCTAGGCAGTGGATTATTTAATCACTATTAAGCCTTTCCAGCAAGCCATGAATCTTTCACCCAATAAACCCCAGTACCCTGGAATCACCCCAGCTCAGCTTCCTAACCCTGACCGGCTACAAAAGATGGACAACACACACTGGATGCTGAACCACAAATAGCCTACTGTTCTATCTCATTCTAAACAGAGCACAATAATCTGGAATTAAACTTTGATATAACCACGCGTCGGCCAAAGACCCACACTGCTGTTGGCATGGCATAATGCTGAAAACCACCAGCATAGAGACATGAAAGGGACAATCCGTTGCAAAATTCTACAACCACAAAGATGCAACTTAGGATAAAACTGTCAGACGCAACCCTTTTCTCCTGTCGTGCCTAAAGCTGATTTGCATATTAACCAGTCAACAACAAAAATCATCTTACAAACTACAAATTAGACAGTAGCACTTACATTTTGGTGGTCCCCTTCCTTTATGTGACTGCTGTAATCGTTATCATACTGCAGAGACAAAGATGAATATTTTTTTAAACCATGTGACACATGACAAAGACTTTCAAAACATGTAAAATTCCTGTTGATGAAAAAGCTTCACTCAGCTAAAGCTAAAGGCTCAGAACTGCCCTCTCCTTGGTATTTCTACCACCAGCACAAATCCTCTGAGCATTTATTAAAAATTCCTGTGTCCTGGGGACTGAACAGAGGTAACCCAAAAAACATCTACTAGGCAATTTCCACTTTTTTCCCCTAATTTGCTTCTCTTCTTTGGGTTTCAGAGTAACTGCAAACACTGTAACTGTTTACCTAACATAAGGTATTTTGCCATACATACCACTCCTTTCTTTATGAATTCAAATATAGATTGCTGTATTCAGATGTATTCATTATAGTTTCTATACAATTAAAGATAATCTCCCAGAGTTTTTTTTGTAAGTCTATGGACTATTTATACAGCTATGAGGAAGTGTTCAGTTGACAACAACAGTTGCACAATGGGACATGACAAGAATTAAAATAAAAAGCACTTTACTATTCTTGATATTCTTTGATGTGGTTTTAAAACCACCCTGGGGGCCCTGAGAAAACAAACGGTTAGTTTTCACACTGTGCATTGTTGCTTTCACCAAATTCAAAACAGTTTTTTTGACTGATCTGAAACCTCAGTGATGACGGAAAATAAGATGACTAAGAAAGACAGCGGGTCTCTCATTTCTTCTATTTTTCTTATATCAGTTTTCTTACATCAGATCCTGATCCAGATACAGGTAGACCTTAGCTGTTGATCATATCCAGGCAAAACCCACCTCTGGTAAAACTTAATGCAAATCCATTTATAACCAGCAGACATAGAAATAAATGTGCTAGTTGAAATATGGGCTTTGTAATATGCTAATATCAGCATGTATCAGCTTGCGCTTAATCAGCATTCAAGGCTGCATTAGCCTTGAATGCTTAATAGCAATCAAAATGTAAAGCCAGTTGAGGTTTAAACACAAAAGCACAGATTTCTTAATGTTTCTTATGTGCTGTTATTCATTTACGCTTACACCTGACTCAGATCTCAATCAGCTAGTTGTTTTGTTGTGGTGTATCAACCAGGTGTTGCAAAAAGGGAAGTTGCAGAGCACCCTCTGATGGACAAACTATGCAACAGCCACTCTCATAATGTAGTTGAAGGGTGTTTCTTCCATTTCAATTAATTCCATCTTGAATTAATCAGTTAATAATCAGTTCTTATATTTTCCTCACACAACAGACCACCAAATGGCTAATATCAGCAGATAATATCTGCCTGCTGAGAAAATGGTCAGGTTCTAAAGATCAGCATCCTGTGCTGCAAACTACAAAGCGTAAAGATTCGAAATCAAAATCCCACTGGCGGAAACTACAAATATCACCTCAGTCAATCAGATAAATATAAAGAGCATCTATAAAAAACAAAAAACAAAACAAAACACTGATATGTTACTACAACACCAACAGGAAGATGAAACATTTTACTGGGTGATGATTTTTTAGGTCATTTCCTGTTACTTACTTAAAAGTTTCACAACATGTTGATGTTGATTACCATACCAAACTGCAACTTCTTTTTATCAACCCCCCCCCCACACACACACACACGTTTAGGCATGTTTGTGAGAACAGAAAATTAGCATGCCTCTATATTTGTGAGGACCAACAGTCACTTATGGGGACAAAATGCCCGTCCATACGAGTCTGAAGGGATTTCTGAGGCTCAAAACGTGGTTTTAAATGTCAGGGTTACGATTAGGTTATGGTTTTGTTTAGGATAAGGGGTGTGTGTGTGTGTGTGTGTGTGTGTGTGTGTGTGTGTGTGTGTGTGTGTGTGTGTGTGTGTAAAACTGTCAGCCAACATGTTATACACCTGTCCTGCTGCCCTCTCTAACCACACTTGTCTAAACCACTGATAGTGAAACCAGGAAGAAAGTATAGCTTAGTGGAAAGAAGTCAAAATGAACATGATTCACAAGTAATTTTTACTTTATTTGTTGCTTAAACCATTGAATAAAAAGGTATTTAGTAGCCTATGAACTTCTACAAGAGTAATTCATTTAGCCTGTGTAGCAAACAAGCCTGTCAAAGCTGTAAAAAGAGGCTATGACTTCCTAGTTGTCTGGGTCGTCCTCTGCATGTCAACAAGAACTACAGCATTAATCTGCTTGCACATTCATTGGTGTCCACTTTGCATGACAAAGAAAATAAAGCCAAGGCTACGCCCAATGTTATTGTTCAAATGAAAATTAAACATTCGGAATTTCAAGTCAGCTTGCATTTGTGCGTCATGTCATGTAAAGCATGCAATCTACACAAAACCTGTTGAAAGTCATTCTAACCATGATCTGACAAACAAAGCCTGCCCTTGATTACGAGAAGAATGCAAAGCCTGACATGTTCATAATTTCCCCCAGGGATCAATAAAGTATTCTGATTCTGATTCTGATGATTTGCTGTAAAGGGTTATCTTCAATACATACAATGTTATTTACTAGGGCTGCACGATTTTTTGGCTTAGAATTGAGATCACGATTCTCTCACGATTTTCTTTTCCAGTATAAATATTTATTGCACTTATTAACTGCACATCAACTTCGTAACAGTTGAGACTGAACATAAAAACAATAAATAAACATAAAAACAACAAATGTCTCACGTTTTGTTGTTGCCGCAAAATGTTGTACTGCTTGAAATTCCGTCTCCACCATTGCTCGACACTGCGTGTATAGAGCAGGTAGTGCAACAATAGAAAAATAGTTGCGGGACGGCATTGTGTAGCGTTTGTCTAGGGTGTTGATCATTTTCCTAAATCCCTCGTTTTGCACAGTGTTGATGGGAGCCATATCTTTGGTCAGGTGATAAGTAATAGCCTCCGTAATTTCTTTGTGCCTGCGGGAGTTCGACGGGTATAGGGAAGCGCTGTATAAGGTTCCTGTTATTAATGTTTGGGTGGTTGACCGGGACGGATTTTCTCCTGTCACTTTCTCGTCATCCCTGACGTGCTCTCCGTTGTTTTTTACCTGCTAATTTTAGCATCACACGGCACAGCTTCTGTATCACGTGGTATAAGGCTCCGCCCTTGTCATTTGTTGAGCAGGAAGAGTGAGCGCTTGTTTTCATGCAGATTACGTCCCGGATCAAAATGAGGTACAATCGTCGTCTCTCTTTTTCTTTTTTCTTTTTTAAATCGTTGTCATTTGGAAATGAGATCGCACATAAGTATGAATCGAGATCGCGATTTTCTAACGATTAATCGTGCAGCCCTATTATTTACACATCACTGTTATGCTAGAAATGCGAGTAGCAGCTGTACTTGAGAGACCTAGATCAAAAATCCACCTCCGGGTCATTTTAACAGAGAATGGAATGAGGAAGGAGATGAGGTTTACAACTGATTCTATCTGACACCAGGTGCCAGATGTATAAGTGACATTTTTAATTGGCAATAAAAACAGCCAATAGTCTCCTTCTGTAGTGTTTATCCTGATTATAATTACACATCTGAGATAAAACACAAAATAAAGCCACAGTAATATATATGAACTAATATCAATCCAGATCCTTAAAATCATTCACTTCAGTTGGTGGTATTATGACAAAGTGGAAGTGCCTGGGAACGACAGCATTTCAGCCACAAACTGGTACAGTACATAAAATCTCAGAGCCAGATCAGCAAATGTTGAGGAACACAGTGTGCCAACTTTCTGCAGAGTCCATCGCTACAGACCTCCAAACCTCATGTGGCCTTCAGATTAGCTCAAGAACACTGCACAGAGAGCTTTATGGAATACGTTTCCATGGCCAAGCAGCCGCATCCACACCTTACATCAAGAAATGCAATGCAAAGCACTGGATGCTGTGGAGCAAAGACTCAGTGCAGAAGTGTTCTGTAGCGTGACAAATTACATGTTTGTCCCGTGTTTGGCGGTTGCCAGTACAACAGTACTTGACTGCAATGTGCCAGGTGTAAAGGTTGGTGGAGGGGGTATCCAGTCTTTAGGTCTGACGTCATTAGCTGCGTTTGGGCCCAAACTATGCTGCAGGTCCCCAAGTCAAATGATCACTGCGGCATCACTGAGAGTTGAATAACTGTCTAAATTCTTTCATCTGTAATAAAATGATCAGTGTTGCTGCTCTACCAGGTGTGAAAATTAAGTTTAACATCCAGGCATCCATGAAAACAGAATTTATGAAATTTAACAGAGTTAGAAGTTAGCTCGCTAGTTTCCATCTAATATAATATAGCATGTTCTGACTGAGGGATCTCTGAAATAAATTAAGACGTACAGCTCTGTTACTACTTCTGACATAAATTAAGCCAGGAAAGTAAACAGCAGTGAGGTTTTATAGGGTTACTGAAGTTTGGCTAGCTGGTATATAATGTGATTACTAGTAACACAGATAGTTTTGCTATGTTAGCAAAATATAAACAGTGAAGCAGGAGAATGAACGCTAACATTTTTCCACTTGATAAAAGTTAACGTGAGGGTTCCCGATGGTTAGGAACAAATGCAATCGCATGGCAGGATGCAAACGGACCAAACTACAGTCAGGAGAACAACTGAGATAATCCATCCACAATATGAGGTTAGTCATTAATATACTGCCTGGGCTGTAGTTACAGCGTAAGGTTTTAAAAACTGAGCTTTAAAATGATTAGCGGTAATAAAACCCAGAGGCCAACAGTTATCACTGACTGTTTTTAGGGGATTGTTGAGATTTAATAGAACAAGATGCAAAGCATTAAAACATGTTAAAAACACAACAGCCTTCTTAAACGCAGAGTAGTTTGGGTCCGGAAGCAGGATTCATCACATCATCACAAGACCGGATTATGGTGTATGTTTGTTTTGAGTAGTTAGGTGATTCTCACAAGAAGGCAACAGCAAGGAGAACTTAAGGTTTTCCAATGCTTTCATATATATTTCAGGATGTCAGTTTGAGGTCTTGTTGGTAGAGTTAAGACCACATCTGAGGAGGCACAAAAGTCATTGCGAGGAGACCACTGAACCAGAGTTTAGCTGGGATAAAATTGTGTATTCGGTACTGGTGTGCCAGTTTTGCCCTGTGAAACTACACGGTTGGTGTAAATGAGTCAAAGTTCAAAAAATATTTTAAAATGAACACAAAATATTCGCTTAAATTTTACGCAGTGTGTAAAGGCCTCAGTCTGAGAAAGATTTATAACTTGAACAAATGTAACTTCTATCAATTAGGGCAAATCTCTTTTAATATGAAATCATTGGAGCAATAAACAGGAATGTGTAGCAAGATGGATAGTTCATACCATAAAATACACTTATTTACACTTGTCCCAAAAAGCAAGCAAACAAAAACGTTTAATGTGGAAGACAATTTATAAAATAATTGGTTAAATCTAATCGATCTTGTCTCTTAACTTCAAGAAAGAAAGAAAAAACAAAACAACAAACAATAGTTTTAAATGTGACTCTGTTTGGCACTCACAGCCTACATCCTTGTCTTTTTAACAAAGACGTGAATCCACCAGAAGCAGTGTTTGCACAGTTCTACTGTAGACTATTGATTTAGGATGGACCTCGATTTGCAACCATATCCAGCTCTTCCAAGTTAAACTTTGCAAGTCAAGTGTAAATACACCTGATACCTCAACCCCGCCAATGTACAACATGTTTTTTTTACTGTGTGTTGCAGGGGGGAAAAAAATGCTGACTTGTCAGTTAATTTTGGTGTCAAAGTATTAGATATAACAGGAACTACAAAGTCAAAATATGAGTGAATATTTAAAATAAAAATGCAAGTCGTCAGTGCTAGTGTCCCAGAAGGTTCAATCCTTATGTGAAACATTATATGAATATTCCGTATGTGGAGATGCCCAATCTGCTAGGTTATTTCAAAAGTATTTTCTTTACCTGCGAGCTGTCCAGGGAATCATCCACAGCTGCACTGTCTGGAGTGTAAACAGTCATCATCTCTGGTAGTGCAAGTTCCTCGGGCTCCATGCCTCGTCCAGGTTGGTGTGTCTCCCGGGAAGATGTCTCTTCTCCACAAAGACTGTTAAATGATTCCTGGGAAGAAGAACGGTTTGTGCAGTTTGTAGGCACGCTCAGTCTGTTTTCACTCCTCCCTATTCTTCCACTACCTGCTCTAAGGTTTACACTCCTCCCACCTCCTACAGGACCCGTAGGAGGCCTGTCAAGCGGTGTGGAAGGATCGCTATAACTGGGACTATTGTACTGCTGAAAAGGCACTCTGGAGGAGACGTGGGGGTAATCCTGCTTCACGTTCCTTACGTCAGGAACGGAGGAGCTCATCCGATTGTGGTCAAGCTGGACAGCCAACTTGTTTAAGGGATCCTTGCCCCGCTTGAAATGTGGCAGCATCTTCTGCCGGAGATGCTGCATCATGCCTGGCTTCTTCTCCATGATGGATGCAAGGTTTAGTCTGTGTCTAAGATTTGGACATCACTGGCACCTATTGTGAAAAAAAGAGAATGAGAGGAGTCAGTCATTGAAGCATATCTGTAGCTAAGCTCAAACTGCATTTAGTACATTTCATCAACTACAGGAACAAATAATCACAAGGATTAAAACACATTAAAGAACAAAATGCACAGTGAATTACTGTAATCATTTCTATAAAGATTTGGTGGCGATCTTTAATGTCAAATATTCAAATATACAGCTTTAAGCTTACAGCATCTTGTCTTTAAAATAAAGACAAGATGATAGTTTATTAAATTTTAATGACATTTGCAGATTGTTTCGGTGGAGTTTAATAAACTCCTTGCTATCTAAAATATAACAGGACACTGGAGTATATTCTCGAGCATCTCACACTTCTGATAATCAGCTGTCTGCTTGACGTTTATTCAGCTGTGTAAAAACTAGAACTTTAATCTCAGCCAAACCGATTTACTCAGGAACAAATAAAATACTACAAAAAAAAGCCAAACAATAACATTTTTAAGTTATCTAAGTGACTTATATATATTTAACCTGAGTAGCGAAAGACAGCGGTGGGTTTGAAAACAATTTGCGGGGAGTCCGGTGTTCTCACGGGTTCTAGTGAGCCTGGCCCCCGGCTAGCTATCGAGCTAGTGACTAACAGACCTCTTCGAAAACGTCGGAGCGCTTTTGAAAATATGTGGTGTCTTGATAAACTGAGCCGATATTTGAGGTTTACACAGCTACATTCTCGCCTGAAAATATGTTAAACATTTATTTTGTGACCCAGAAAGAATAATAAGAGTAATATTAAAACTAACTAGCTGCCGCCATTGTTGACAACTGAGCTGGGCTGCGCTATGAATTCTGGGACAAAGCTCCTTCTTCTTCGGGGTTTAACGGCAGCTGGCATCCTTGTACATGCAGTGCTGCCATCTTCTGTTTCAGTCTGTTATTACACTCTTAAATCCTACTACTTATTCCTGCGTCTTTTGTGATCTTACAAAGCTTCAAACGACGCGTCGACGATTTTGATAGTCGACGTAATCGTGACTAGTCGACTAATCGTGGCAGCCCTAATACACACATTATCTATCAGAGGCCTTTAGTGCCATAAAATATGCTTATAATGGTGACCCAGAAATTAAACAACCTGCAGCAATTATATAACAGAAGAGGAAGCTGGAACAACTGCAATTAATAATGCAAACTCACGTGTGCACTCCAATATAATGTTGACAAAGAGGGGCTTTTTAACACAGAAATTTAGTCTACTCAAATGCTGTGAGTTACAAATAATGTTAATATGTTTTCTTTTGTTCATGGGTGCAGAGACAAGGCACTGCATCTAACAAAAACACATGCAAATAGACACAATACACTGTAGTAACAATACCTTTATAACTTGTGTTCATTTTGCTTACTTCTTTCTTTAATTACTTCATTCATGCATTTATCTGTTCATCGTTTCATTTATTGTGTTGATTTAATTTCCATACTCTCTTGGCTCCCCATTCTAACAATACATTATGAGCAGGTGCACAGAAACAAAGTTGGGCACAGGCACACACACACACACACACTTACTTGTTTGCCTCATCTTTGTCTACATGTCATATTCCATGTGACTTAACGACTTATTTTTTCAGATATCTGTGTCTGTTATTTCATTTAAGGAAAATTATAACATTATATTATAATAATGCATTAGGGGAAAAAGAAAGAAGAAGAAAAAAAAGAAGAAATCATCAAATCATGCAAAGTCAGTTTTGCCAGTAAAATGATTGTTATGAGCTCACTTCCACTGACCAGGTCTCTCTGCTATCAGGAAGAAATCTCTTGGGAAATTAAAAGGTCAAAGGACAATACCTTAACAATACACAAGTCTTTGAACAGAAAGCAGGCATACTTTTTGTGGTGTGCATTTACCGGTAAATTTAGAATTTTGCCACTCCTTTTTTCAGCCTCATGAAAACAATCTAGTCATTAGATTCACTGCAGAAAAAAAAAGTAGAAAAAACAGTTTACAGATGTAGGTTAATATTGCACGTCAAGATTTTTTAAATGCTTCTCGGAATAAAAGGAAGTAGACAAAAATAATTTCAACTATAAATAAAGCCCCATCTATCATAGTCACACCTCTAACTGAAGACGACAACTATTCTCACCCGGAAGGAGACTATTCTGACAGCTTTACATTACAGCTCAGCTGTATATCTTTTGGAGGGCCGACTTCAGCTACTACATAGTTTTTTTAATAGCTTGTTCCTGTATGAATGAGTGTGTGTGTGTGTCTCATCTGTCATTCATTTACAGGTTAGCCACTGCAAACTTACAGCTTTTTTGAAGAAACAAAGACAGGGAAGACAAAGCACAGAATGCATACTGTGATGTGTCATTCATGCTTAAGCTCTAAATGATCAATTAAATATATTAAAAAAAAAAGAAACATTACCAGCCCTTTGCTTCTGACAAAACCTGATAATCCTCTTAGCAGCTTCTCACTTTGTATTGTCATCAACTGCGGCCAACGACCTGTCATGCTATCAGCAGGTAAAGGGAAGTGTAGGGTGAGAGGCGGAGATGGCAGACGTCATATTATTATGGAGGATGTAATCTCAGGCATCGACAGCAAAGCAAAACATATTCATGGAACATGAATAGAAGATGTTAAATATCATAAGAGGTTATCATTTCCACAAGAATGTTTCCTACTGGTTAGCTGAAGTTGTTTCTCCAGGTATTAGACTACAACAACTCATTTTTATTGTTTGTCACCTGCCTGGCTATGAGAAAATTGAACCAGAAAAGCATGAGTCCTTGATGGCAGCTTGACAGCAGCTGGGACGTATATCTCCCACAGGTAGTAAGCAGAGCGTGATCATAATGGAGGTATGTTTTTGTAGGCCAAAAATATGCATTATGTTTTTGACTTTTACTTTCACCTCTCCCCTTTTCAAACCACACACAAGAGGAAGAAAGCCAACAGACTATTTAAGGAAATGCTCTATAGTTTGTGTAGGGATTCCAAACTTGCTGCTCTTATCAATATACACTAGATCTAACAAAGAACCAAAATATTATGTTTAGAGTTGAAACAGTTGTTCGCACTTACATTCCATATCGCAATCACTCAACACCATAACATCATGTTATCAAAAAGCTTAGCTTCAGATTATTTATGATCATCTAATCTCTAGAATTAAGTCATGCAATTGAAACACTGAGACGAACTGCCCAGTCAGTGACTCTTATCCAATTTGTTCTAGACATGTGTGAAATCTGGTTTCTTCCTCCAACTTCAGAAATAACATATTGTGTTTGTGATACGTTCAATAGTTCTACTCCTTGCATTTATAAAAATCAACACAGTATGTTAAAAGGTCTCATGCCATCTTACTTTCCTCTAGCAAATTTGCATGTGTGCGTCTCAATTGTCGGTCAAAAGTCTGCCAGAGGCATCCCCTTGCCTTATGTTCAGCAACATGTATATCACTGAGTGTGCATCTGTTTACTCAACACCAGTGGGCGTATGTTCTCCTCAACTTAGATTATCAGTTTTATTTCCTTCAGTGCAGGAAATAATTATGGGATCCCCTGCTGAATTTAGTTTATGTTCACTTGCAAAGAATTAAACATGCACGACCGTGGGTGACCATGGCTCAGGGGATTGGGAAGCTCATCTGTAACCGGAAGGTTGCCAGTTCGATCCCCCTGTTCTTTCTGTTCTGGTCGTTGTGTCCTTGGGCAAGACAAGGCCAACAGAGGGCCTTGTCAGAGGGGCCGATGGCACGATATGGCAGCCTCGCTTCTGTCAGTCTACCCCAGGGCAGCTGTGGCTACAACTGTAACTGCCTCCACCAGTGTGTGAATGTGAGAGTGAATGAATAGTGGAATTGTAAAGCGCTTTGGGTGCCTAGAAAAGCGCTATATAAATGCAATCCATTATTATTATTATTACTCGTTTTTATGGTAGTTTAAAATTTAGAAAGAGAGATAATCAACTAAAAATACTTCTCCCAAAAAAAACACATTACATAAAAGTTGATTTGCATGTCACTGATAATGACTAAGTATTAGATCCCCAAGCAAAACATGGCTTAGTACTTAGTGGAAAAGCCCTTGTTGGCAAGCACAGCGGTAAGACTGCTCTCGATGCTGGTCACCAGGTTTCCACCCATCTCAGGAAAGATATAACCACTCCTCTTTACAAAAACTCTCAATCTTTAAGGTTTCTTGTCTGCCACTTAGCAACTCTCTCCACAGATTTCCACAGCTACTAGGCCACTGCAGTGACCTTAATTTTCTTCTTTAGCCTCTCCTTTATTGCCATGGTATGTTTTGGGTCATCGTCAAGCTGGAAGACCCACAATAGAGCTTCAGTATTCTGGCTGAATCCAATATTTTACAGTACATGACCCAGTCCATTTGCCCCTCAATGCAGTTAAAGTTGTCATGTAGCCTTAGTAGAAAATTAGGCCGAAAGCATAACATTCTTTGGGTCTTTGATCTTGCCCATTGTGCTGGATAAGTTGGAATGGAAGAAATCGATTCTGTAGACACATAACTAAATGCTATCAGGAGTATTTGGAACTACAGTAACTGACTGATTAATTGTAATCTGTGTCTCACGTGGGCACACACTAGCAAGCACCTGAAGGGACCATATAATGTAAGATTATACCCTACTTTATATTGCACAATGGGAAATCCAAAGTTCAAACAAAGCAGTAAATGAGAAGTGTTTGAAATACATAAAACTGTATTTATCTAATGATAGTCACAGCAAGTTTCATGACGTTGAAGCAAGGTGGTTTTTCATTTGATTAATTTATACACCTAAAGGCGCTGTCACTGTTGACTGTAGTTTGAAGTCTTTGCTTTAGCTACAGATAAACTTAGCTGTGAGCGACAGAAACGCACTGTGAACTAACTCAGTCATTTCAATCTTTTAAGAAGAAAATACACAATATGTCAGTTCGTGTTTACAGCTCGTTTCCACTGCCCTCAGGGACCAAAGTTGGGATTATCAGGTCTGATTATCGCCCAAATTTTTGGCCACAGAATGGCACGTAGCAGGAAACAGTCCATTTCAGACACGGCATTACTAGTAGAAATACTCCATTTGGTGAGTGTGCTGCCTGTACAGAATATGAGGAAGGTAGATCACATTATGGCCACTCACTGTGGTAACTTTCCAGTAAATTCACATCATATGGACTTTTCAATCCACTTTTTCAATTCAATTGACATTTTGAATTCACTACATGTATGAAGATTTTTTTAAAATCATAACTTTAAATACTAAATATTCCAGATGGTCCTCTTTCAAAAAACAGGAACCTGGAATGATATATGTCGCATTACTGCTTTATTGGTCATCACAGACCAACCGATTAACGTGCATGACTGCCAACAGGGCTGATAGCCTGCATCACTTTCACGTCACTGCATTTTATTGGCAGGATGTTTCACTACAAAGCCTAAGTTAGAATATCAGCTAATTTCAGGATCAAACTTCATCTCGAGCAAAATTATTAATGGAATCAAAGGAGATTTCAAGAGCGTGATGGGCTTAAAAGAGTAATGGGAGAAAAAGACCATGTGTGCAGAACATTGCAATGTAGGGCATTGATCATGTGATTTGACTCGAAAATGGTGTTAGTGTAACTTAGGGCATGAATTAAGTATAGTTTCAAAAACACAACAACTGCAATGATTTACACAAACCCACTTTTTTCCAAATACACAACAGAATACAACATGTCAAATTTTTAAACAGTAAAAATGCAGGAAGAGAAGAAAAATAAATTATACTTGAGTTTGGCAGCTAACAATCTCCAGAAGGTTTGGAGTTCCCTCTGTAAACATCTTTTTTGTTATACTTGTCCCAACTTTTTTTGAGGTTATATATTGTTGCCATTAAATTCAAAATCACCTTAGTTTGAATAAAAACAGTATATTTTCTCAGGTTTTTCTCAGGTGTAATAAATTTCAGTGTCCCATCTTTTTGGAATTGGGGCTGTAAAGAAGCCCCCAAAAAGCTATAATCATGCTCAACAGAGCAGGATACGACATAGCTTTCAACTGACAGTCCAGCCACTGTTACCACTGGAAAACAGCAAATCATTAGAAATTTTTAAAAAAAAGATGAGGCCCACTTCTTCATTTGGCAAGAATAGACTCTGATGAAAGGCAAGATGCTTCATCAGAATAGGGGGGATTTTTGTACTATGAAAAGTTTCTCAGAAGACTATTGAAGAATTTTTCTTACATTTCACAGCCACCCTGCAGGATCCAGAAGGCTGGTTGGTTGTATGGGCTAAAATACATGTATGTATAACTAAAGTAAGGCTAACCGCATGATGCAAAAAACTAAGGCTCGGTCCTGAATCAATATGCCCTTCCTAAATAAATAAATATATAAATAAATAAAAAGATATTGGATAATGTACTGTACTTTACAGTTCCTAATTTGTGCAGTATAAAGTTCCAACAAAGTAATAAATGAGAAGTGGCTGAAATACATAAACCATTATTTACCTCATGACAGTCATGGTAAGTATCATGACCTTTGAAGTAAGGTGGTTTTGTTATTTGATTCATTTATACAGTATGGGCACTGTCACCGTTGACTGTAGTTTGAAGACCTGATGTCTCATTGATAATTAGCTGCAGATCAGCTCAGCTGTGAGCTCTAAAAACCAACTTGGGAGGAGGGGGGGGGTTCCTGTTTCCCCACCATCAGAAACATACTGGTCAAGTCTGCAGTCATTGTGCCCTTGATTAATGCTCTGGCAAATCACTAATCCTTCTTTACACATTAGATGGAGCTTACAAAAAGGAGATTTATTTATTTATTAAAAAAATAAATCTAATCAGAGGATTGGAAAGTAATTGGAGGACACACCTGCATGAATTAAAAAAAAAAAAAAAGTCTAGCAAGCACTTTAAGGCACCATATAGTTATACTGCACAAATAAGGAACTCCAAAGTTCAAGCAAAGTAGTACATGTGAAGTGGCTGAAATACATAAACCATTATTTACCTTATGATAGTCACAGTGAGGTGTCATTTCTTTAATTTCACTAGATTTTTATGCTTAAACATGCAAATTCAGTAGTTATTGTATATTCATCTGCATGAATTTCCAACAGACAAAGTATAGCAAATTAAACGCCTAAATGCACATTTTGAACATTTTCTTTTCACTATCCTAAAATGTTACGGAGCAAGTACATGGGGGAAAAAAATCCACTCTTTCTGCCTGCCATGTCTCACCAAGTTAAAGCTTGTATTGCCTATCCTTGTACAACACATCATTAGAGCCAGAACAGTCAGGGTCCACATGAAGGCTTTTGCACGAAGCCAGCTCAGTTCAAGGACATGCTGAGGCCAACTGTCCATCATACAGATAAACATGTCCCAAAACCTTCCTCACCAGCCTCCTTTTAAGTCACTTTTTTGACTATATTAGATAGCGAGACATTCAGCAAGATTGCTTAAAAAACTGTTCTAGATCGCAATAAACAGGAAATAAACAGGCAATGGTTTAAGGTCGCATTGTTAAACAAACCTGAAAGTGGGTACATGTACGTGAAAGCACTTTTACTGTCCATGAAAAAACCCTTTGCAATATGACTAATGCCAAGGTGTGTATGAAAATCATCCTTTGATACTAGTACGTACTAGAAAGGCATCCTGTCTGATTGGCATGATTTCTTATACAAAAGGGATCACTCAGTGTTAGTACAAAAGCTAAAGCAAGCTCACACATGCATCAGTGGTTGCAAGAAAAGCATGCACAACTGCACACAGTGCATTCTGTCTCCCATTTCAAAATGAGGACGCCGCTGTTTGAAGGAAAAAAAAACAGATTTTATGAAAAGCCCGACAGTACACAAATAACTGATGATGTTGTTTTATAATGATCCCGGGTTAATCCGTTGTTAAACATTAAAGTACTCTGGCTGAATGGGTCTTCTAAATATTAGAGATGTAGAGATCTGACCAGGCAATGATTTACTGAAGCAGATAAACAACAAAGGCTTCTGTCAATTTTGAAATGTTCTGCATACAAGTTCTTATCCTGAAAGCAAGCTCCTTAGAAATTACAGGAAATTGTGCTCTCATTTTTAAAATATTTATCATGTACAGACCTCTGACAAAATAAAGGAAATAATCTGTTACGCTGTAGGGGTAATTTTTTGGCAAGGTTTTGATCCACCTCTCCCATAAGAGCTGAAGCCTAAACACAAACCAAATTTCTGACTAATTAACATTATCCTGAGGAAATAATTCAATTCCCCCACTCCACGACACAACTCAATGAATGGTTTGGAGAGTATGACATGAGGAAATCAGATCGTCAGATCTCAATCCATTTTAGCACCTGTGGGAGATTTTGTACTAAAATGACAGTGAAGACACTGTATTGACAGTGTTAATCACAAATACTAGATATACTTTAGAAGAAAGTTGCTCAGTCTTTAAAGCAGAGATCCAGAGACTTGGAACACGAAACCTGCACTAAACATCTTCCTGCAGAATGTGGTGCCCCTTAGCAAGACACTTTCAGTTTCCCTTAATTTACCACCCCCATTCCCTCTGTGTGTATACGTTCTAAAGTACTGATGCAAGTTACAAAAGGTCACATCCATCAATGCTCTTTGAAGCCTCTAATGCTTTTTTCTTCCCTTCAGCTGATGTGTTGTGTTGAGTAACTGCATCACGGACGTCTCTTGCTGAACAGGACAAGCTATTTCCTGAAACGAGTCTATTTCACAGTTTGTGGTTCCTATGCTTTAATATGAGGCAAGACAGTGACTGCAGAAAATACAGACAAAACGACAAAAAAAAACATTTACAGATTCAGTAGACTACATTTCAGACATATAATAGTCAACATAAAAGCTGAAAGCTTAAGTATTGTTACTATGTATACTAACCATAAAGATGTATGTCGGTCTACAGCAGTTAAGCCGGTATGAACCTAGTAAGTTTTCGAAATTCAATCAGCGTTGGTAAAATGTCATCAACAACAGTATTCTTCATATAGTGCATTTTATATGCAAGCCTTTACCATGTAGCTCCATGCAAGACACTATGTAACCATCCGTGTCACCCTGACAACATGAGGCTTGTCCAGCAGCGTCTTGCAGGAGCACTGGGAGGTGACCATGATTCATTAAAAGTACCACTGAAACCATTTCTTCCTTGATATCAATGCCGAACTGATGAAAATGTTATCTCTCTATTAAAAATCATTTAAAATGAAATGTAACAACATGTTTCAATTCGTGAGAAAGAACAAACATTTACCGTAATTGTCAGATGCTTGAAAGGAGTTCTCTGTTACCCTTCTTTAAAGACTCATAAACTAAAGATTCCCACGTGGCAAACTGACAGCTCGAAGGTGACTTCTCATCTGACCACCAGGAGTAATGTTGCCGGACAGGAAGAAGGCTCACCTGACTAGCCGCACCTCGAAGACCCCAGCAGGTAACTTTCTGCTTCTCGCCAGGAAAAGAGAATAAAAGGAAAAACAGAAAGTCATATTTACCTGTTTTTCCCCGCCCGCTGCTGGAAACCTCCAAGGTATTTATCCTTATTCAACTCATTTCAGTGTAGCTGGAATTACAAAACAGCAACAGTTGTGCACATCGATTGCAATTTCTGGCTCTGACACACTTCCTCCTCCTCCTCTCCCTTTTAGCATCAAATATCAGCTATGACACAACAAAGCGGCTTATGGGCTCTTCAAAATAAAAGCTCTTCCGAGGACCGCGTGCACTGTCCATCTGCACATTAAAGGAGAATGAAATACATAACCTGAAAAAAATACATGGGTATTTTGAAACATATTTTTACAGAGGTTATCTGCATTTCTGTAAGTTTTAAAGTATTTGTCTTCAGCAGTGAAACATATTGAATGTCATTTTACATTCGTTTTGTTCGTGTCACACACCCCGAAATCACTCAAATAAAATGTGGTTATGGCTGTGGTTAAGTGTGTCAAAACATTTGTTGAAATGCCTTCAGATAACAGCAAAATGTATGTGCAGATATGCTCAGATGAAGATGCATTCATCTTACCGATACAGTAGGCTATAGCCACCATTAAAATTAAAATAATAATTTTTTTTGGCTAGGCTCATTGGCTAGGCAGCTTTTTGTGGATCTTAAACTAATCCTTCCCTCAAACATCTGTTTGCTCTCATAATTCTCATTAACCTTGGCACATTTAATCCGTCCCTCGTCCACCCCCGAGTAACTGACGTCGTTGCCCATTGTGGATTTCTCTGAGCTAAAAAGAAAAAAAGCTGCACACTTCTCATATGACTACTCTGTTCATTTACTCGTTTCATATTAACTGAATCGTTTTACCTTTTTAAAATCACAGTCATAACAGTCTCACTTTCAACTGCTATTTAATTGGCATAATGTAGTTATTCAACAAAGACGAAATATTAACATTAAGTGGGGGCGATCGTGGCTCAAGAGTTGGCAGTTCGTCTTGTGATCGAAGGTTGCCGGTTCGAGCCCCGGCTCGGACAGTTTCGGTCGTTGTGTTCTTGGGCAAGAACTACTGGTGATGGCCAGAGAGGCCGATGGCGCGATATGGCAGTCTGCCCCAGGGCAGCTGTGGCTACAACTGTAGCTTGCCTCCACCAGTGTGTTAGAGCGAATGAATAGTGGAATTCTATAAGCGCTTTGAGGGTTTCGAAAAGCGCTATATAAATGTAATCCATTATTATTAAGTACTTTACTGCTAATGTTTATGATTTTGCTATGTCTCTTGCTGCCAGCCCTAAATGCTTTTGAGCAGTTTCTTTTTTCTGTATTTTCTGTTTTCACGTCGCTGCTGCATTCCCATCAGCATCACAGCTTCTTTCACAATTGTAATTTACAATTCATTGGCCACGTGAAGCCAGGTACCAGACACATATCGGGGTGGCTGTAGCTCAGGTGGTAGAGCATGTCATCTACTGATCGGAAGGTTGGTGGTTCGACTGGCTTCCCCTAGTCTGTATGCCAAATATCCTTGGGCAAGATACTAACCAAATTGCTCTCCGATGCATCCATCGCAGTATGAATGTGTGTGAATGTTAGCTATGATGCACTAAGAAAAATGTGCTTGTGCGAATGGGTATGCATGGGTGAATGCACAAGTTGTGTAAAGCGCTTTGAGTGCTCAGATGAGTAGAAAAGCGCTATATAAGAACCAGTCCATGTAGCTATTTTATTGCTGGTGTCAAAGAAACATAGAAATAGTATCCTGTTCTAAAACCCTGCATCGTGTTTCAAAACTTTCACTTTGCTCTTTTTTTGTATCCGTCTTTCATTGCAGAGTCAAAGCTGTTACATTTTCCAGCCATGCTCTCATTCAGTGGAAGCACTGTGGTTAGTCTTTTGCAGCTTTTGCTTCTCACCACATGCGCTACCTTGTACTTACCCACATGTTGCATTTTCTCAGGTTTAATCATCTTCTGCTCAGTCATAAAGTCATTCAGTAAATTCCCATCTCTCTGGAGGTAAGATTTCTCTCAGTACAAGAATTCAATGTGTCTCTTATTGTATGGATTCAGTGCCATTAAAGTAATATTTATATTAACTGTCTTCATCCATGGTTATCTCAGATATATACAACGTATATTTATATATTAACTAATCAATAAACCTTTTCTAGAGAGGAGTTGTCTTCTTCTCACATTTATTTTGGGGGGTTTTGGGCTTTATTTGATAGTTTAACAGTGATGAGTAGACAGGAAAGAGGGGGAGAGGGTGCAAAGGTCTCCAGAGATCCGACTCGAACCCAGGCCACTGCATTTCAGCTGTAAGGCAAACAGACGCCTCCTCGACCAGTAACCTTTTTTTTTTTAAGAATTGTTTCCCAAGCTTTCTTAACAAAGCCAGTTTATCTATTTATCTAAGAAAGGATACAAATGGTTCTGTAGTGTAGGCTTTAACAACTTTGCTTGGCAAGCAAAAGGTTGCTGGTTAAATTCCAGCCAGAGACACAAATCCCCCTTGGGTTTGTACCAGGAAGGGCATCTGGCATAACACTGCCAAGTCAAATATGCAGACCTACCTGCTTTGGCGACCCCTTGTAACAAAGGAGCAGCTGAAAGTAGCTTTATCTAAGAAATTATGGGAGTTTCAGGAGACAAAGTGTGAAGGCAGGCAGATAAAACACACTGACAAAACGCTATAGTTACACCAAAAGTGATATATATTAAAGATACTATGTACAAACAATAGTGACATGTTTTGGTAGTACATATACAAGTGTCCATGGCTTTCGATTTCAAATCTGAATGAAATATTGTATAATTTTGTGCACAATATAAAAACACACACAACATAGAAAACAGTATACTGCTTTGGCTGATATAAATACGTGTTTTTATAAAGAGGAGTAACAGAAATGATGATGTGGAGGGAGTATTGCTTTCACGATGGACTCATTTAATGGTTTTAAACCCTGAGAAGATTAGAAATGAATTGGTTGACACCAAGTAACTTTACCCACTCATGAACTTTGATTTTATGCTTTGTCTCTCTTCCATCCAGCGCCACAGTGCACTGCAAATGGAAATAACTGTACTCTACTGTAACTGTACTGCATTTGGACCCAGATATTTAATCTCCAAAGCTTTAATTGTTTGTAAAAGAAGAAAATAAGATTAAATGAAGTACCACTGTAATTTCAGCTTTATCCAATCAAGAATGCTCAGACGAATGTTGCTCAACCCTTATCAAGAAATTCCGAGTAACCAAAACAACAGCAAAAAAAAAAAAAAATTAAAGAAAATTCAACAGAACACGTCAATAAAAACCACATTTCATTTGCACAACAGTGTCCTTCCTGTTTTTTGCCCTGGTGCAGCTTCTCGATGTAGCTCCAGGCTCTATGTCACCCAGCTGTCCATTCGGATCCGCTTGACTGTCGGACTCTCCCTGCCCTCTGACCGACTCGCAGGGAGCAAGTGGAAGTCAGGTCGCTGCTGCTCTTCCCGGTCACTGCTGCCCTCGTGAGAGCTGCAGGAGGAGCCAACGCTGTCAGAAGGGGATCGCCCCATCTCTGCTCGAGCTGATGAGGAGGCAGAGGAGTGAAGATGAGGGTGAACATGTGGATGGGTCATGTACCCAGACTGGCTGAGGTGGTCGCGGGGTGGAGAGATTGGCTCAGCTTTGATGTTGATGTTATGATTGGTGCTGATGGAGAGAGTGGAGCTTCCTGACCTACAGACAGAGGAAGAGAAAATTTGAGGCTGTGACTCTGGAGTGAAGATGCCATCTGGTGGTGACATGGCTGTAATCGGCCTGTAAACAGAAACGTTTTCTCTGAAAACTGTGGCTATTGAGTACATGTAATAATAATAATGTATTTAAAGTAAAAAGCGGAGATAACTGCATTTCTGTTTAAAGCTCTTTTAAACATCTACGTTACCACAGATTAAGAGGCCAGTATTGTACTTACAATTTGATTGATTTCATAGCTAGGGTAAAATGTGTCTAATAGACGTAACATATAGCAGATATGTTGATTTATAAAATAGCTTTTTATTACATACATCACCCAAAAGTACATAACTTCATGGTCTTACACAAAAGCAAAAATGTGTGATGTTTGAACCAGAATTATTATTTATTACATATTTTAGGGCAATTATCTATGTCATGGAATCTGTTGTCATATATATTATATCTATGTATATATTTATACATATTTGCATTTCTCCAACTCTGTGCACGCTACTTCAGTTTACTGCACACTGTATGATCAGGTAATTTTTAACTTTATGTCAACAACACAGTATGTCTGCACAAAAAAAAAAAAAACAGTGTAAAGAAATGGTTAAACATTTAATCTGTAAATCATGAAGGGAGACAGTTTAACTGTGTCAGGCTCTTACCCCATGGAGCTCAGCTGCTGTTGCTCCCATGCTGCCATTGAGCTCAGAGAGGGCCCTGCAGCAGAGTTAAAGCCTGATAACTCTCCACTGTTCAGGGAGTAATCTGACAAAGACAGAAGAAGAGAGACTAATAATAATAATAATAATGGACTGCATTTATATAGCATTTTTCGGGACCCCTCAAAGCGCTTTACAATACCACTATTCATTCACTCTCACATTCATACACTACATGCACATCATGCCGATCAAAAAGCATTACACTTCTATAAAAAGTCAAACATTACCTTTTTTAACAACACTTGAATACAGTATAAACGCTGCACCACAACTTCTCTTACATTCTTGTTATGAGCTGCTAAGCTACCTGAAACTATTTCACTTTTAGTAATGTGCTGAAAATTTGTAAAAGTGAAACCAGAACTCACCCACTAGAGCCCTGTATTTGCCCACATGCACGGAGGCCTCTATACTCAGTTTTGTGACACAAGGTAGCTGAGAGGCTTTGAAAGTTGGTATTTTGTTGATGACTGGATTAAATCATTGTGTTTGAAAATACTTATAGTACACAACAACACAGAGAACTCTGTTGTGTAGCATTAGAAAAATATTTCAATACTACATCATTTGGCAACGATCACAGTGTTTTTAGTTAGTTAACTAACTTTAATTAGCTATTTCAGGGTGTTTTTTTATTAATATAACTGAATACAGACTGGATAGAGTGCTTTGAAAAAAATTTAAATGTTAAAGAAAATTTCAGGCCAGAAAAAAAGTAATTTCCAACTAACAGTGGGATTTCATCTGCCTTGCTAGAAGGCAGGGCTGTTATGTGCTTGGTTGTCTTAAGGGGAATCTTTACACAGTCTGCACCTGGGGCCTTGTCTGGTGTGGTAGACCACAGCATCTATGGATCTTGTACTTAGAGCTTGTTCCTGTGCTGCCATGATTAGTGCCTCTGTGATGTCTTTCAATCCAGCTTTGTCCAGACACTGGTAGGATTTCTGAATGTAAGCCACTCCTTCTATCTGCTGCAAACCGTGCACGGGCCTATCCTCCCATGATGGTTTGTCTCCTTGCACCTCTTCTTTCTCGGGTTTCTGCTGCCTAAGGTATTAACTAAGCACACGGTCAGTTGTGGCCATGTTGTTGTTGATGTTTGTTGTCTCATCCTGGACAGTGGTTTGGTTTATTTCAGAGAGATAGAAGGCAGGAGAATAAACCAGCTATACTCAGTTGAAGGGGATATGGGAGAAAGACACAGCCCATAACGGCAGTGCTCAGTGGCTGACCTTTTGCACTCATGTTGCCATGGATTAGCACACTCACACATCCATGATTCACAGTTACCACTGTGCAGCCAGTGTAGTAGTCCTGGCCAGGTCAATATAAAAAAAAACAAAAACAAAAAAACAACACACACACACACACACACACACACACACACACACACACACACACACACACACACACACACACACACACACACACACACACACACACAGTATAAAATCTGATCTAGACTAAAATGGTTTTATTTAACCAGAGAATGTCCTGCCAGTGTTCATAAGACTTCTTTTCATTTTCCTTGGCAAGGTTTAAGGTTGTAGTTTTGTTCCACTTGACCACAATGAGCAAAAACGCCCCATGTGAAACAATTACCCATCTCTTGTTTGATAGAAGTTGATGCTAACTGCAATTTGTGGATACTCGCGGAGACTTTTGTTGTTGTTAGTAAGGCTTTTCCTTTACATCCAAACACCTGAGTCATTTTCATTTTACCTATATTCGCTGCCTTTACTCTTGTATTCCATCCCATATCGTTATGAAATCTCACAGCTCCAGTTTGTTATTTTTTCAGGGAATTCCTTACAATCAAGAACTATTAGAAACAATTCAGGCTAAAACTAAAACAAAAAAGTTATTATTTTTCAAGCTGCTTAATAAGCTTGAAAACCTTCCAGTGTGACTGAACTAAAGCATTTCTGGATAGAAGAGGGGGTCAAATTGCCACCATGAATGCCAGGCACTGATCTCTAGATATCAAAAGTATGTGGTTGCAGCTACTGCTGCTAAAGCTGGCAGTTTGGCAAGCTATTAGGCCCAGGGAGCAATTCATTTTTTCACATTCACCTTTTCACTTCCATCCAAGTAGCATTTAAATCTAGCATTTTGTATTTTTTCAGGCTGCTGTTGCTTTATGTTTTTTTTATTTTAAAGATCTAACAGTGTTTATGTTAAATGAATGGGATACACACAAAAATAGAGTAAATTCTTTTAAAAATTGCCCTGATACAGTTGGTCATACCATTATAAACTGTCTAAAAGAGCTGAAATTTAACACCACCTAATTACTTCAGCAATTCCATTAACCAATTAAAACAAACCGCAATGTACACTGTTTTCTTATTTGATTTTTTGGGGGGCATACTGTAAAATATTGAGGTCAGCAGGGCTAAGGTAACTACAGAAACACAGCACGAATAGTAAAAAGAACTTGTACCGTTGTAGGCCGAGCCGATGCCAGCATAAACCAGACTCTGATGGGGTAGACTGGGTGTGGTGATAGAGACAACTGGTGTGGAAAGAGGCTGACTGGACTGACTGCTACTCATCCTTTGGTTATTCTGAAAACAAATAATAAACAAAGACATAAAGTCACTAAGTTCACTCATGAAATGTTACTCTTCTCTTAGTTTGTTGCTTTTTGTGCTTAGATCGCAATTATAGTGTTCGCTAGAACTAGACTTGTAATGCTGTGGCAGCTGTGGCTACAACCGTAGCTTGCCTCCACCAGTGTATGAATGTGAGAGTGAATGAATAGTGGCATTGTAAAGCGCTTTGGGTGCCTTGAAAAGCGCTATATAAATCCAATCCATTATTATTATTATTAATGCCCCATTTCAACCACAAGATGTCAGTATAAGCTCACATCCCCTGTTTTAAAAACAAAACAAACAAAAAAACATTAATCATTTCAAAATATATAGTTTTGAATTTCCTACACTTCCCATAGTGCTAGCAGAAGTTGCACATGAATTGAACAAGGATTTGCATTCTTCTCAACAAAACTGAATGTTTTGTAAAGACAGAAGTCTAACAGAAATCCACTAACTATTCAGAAACTGCAGTTTAGTTTAAAAAATGTACTTTTTGAATGTTTATGTTTAACCCAAGACTTGATAGTCTAATTTATCAGTCAGTTTCCTTTAATGACATGAAATCCTCTTCTTTTCCAAAAAGCGATATCAGTGCAATTTATTCGGCTGTCTGCTTTTAGAAAACACACAACTGAAATATCAACTGAATAGCAGCAGGTAATTCATTCTTAATTATTCATTGTCCTAAAATAGCCTATCGGTTCAGAACAGGTGGCTCATGAACTCAACTTATCACACTGAATTTAGGAGTTGTTTTTCGTTCATCTTTCAATCACGTCACCCTGAACCAGGTCATTCATTGCTCAGCAAACATAAAAACAATGGGTTAACCAACCCATACATGTCTCATTCCCTGTGTTTTCTATGGTGTCCTTGCATTTGTGGACTACAGATAATGCACTACAGAATCCAAGTTAAAGCTATCATGGTAGTGAGTAGTAGACACAGACATCCTGTTAAGAAATGCAGACCTCCTCAGTTGTTTTTGCTTTGTTGTTTTCGCCTGTTTGTGCAAAACACACTAAACAAAGCATGCCGCTTACACTAACATGTGCACAGGAGGAAGTGAAAGGCAGTTTCAAAATGATCACACTGAGGAGGAGTTGTGAGACCACAACACAACATCTTTTGCTGGAGTGAATGAAAAGCAGAAAGAAAAATATGAGTGGCTTCTTCTGTTGGTTTAAACAGGGTGGAGGCATTAGCCGTATCATGGTTCGGATTTTATAAGTGTTCCAGCTTCAAACGACTGCAAACCCATTCAGCACAGTTCCTGAAAACTAGACTCTGCCAGATTCTGTTTCCTGCAAACATGACAACAACAAATTATTTGTCACCCAGTCACCGATAATTGACAAACAGATAAGATCAACAGAATGATGAGGAATTATGATTACTTAATGTGGAATGAATGGCTGCTGATTCATCACTTCTCCAAAAGAAATTTAGTCACTCTGAATTTCAGTGACATTAAACATCGCTATTAAAACTTTAAAAGCTACCTCTAATGTGCTCTGAATTTGTAATCTAAATTATATTTAATATAGATTTATTTTACTATTCATTTCTAAATAGTCTGGATATTCTTTTCTTATATCGCACATATGTGAAACTCTTCCTTTTTCTATGAAAAGACCTCGACATTAATTTCTAGAACACCAGAAAATAGAAACTCATATCCTTCTGCAATATGTAAAAATCCCCTGGAAACCACAACCAGTAGAATAATGGAGCTGGTCGGTCACCATAAAAAGAAAAATACAAAGAAAAGAGTGTCCGTTTCCATTGTTTACTAATTGTTACATCATGTCTGAGCACAGTGTGGGAGGCAAGGGCAACAGTAGGAGAGTTAAGGGCAAATCAATAACTTCAGCGACCCGGCACAGCTGCAGAATGTGGAATCTTAAGAAAGGAAAACAGACTCCTTCTACAGTCTTCCAAGTCATCTTACACAACCATGAACTGGTGCTCTGATGTCATGTATATAAGAACCGTAACTGTGTGTACCAGGCAGCTTTTAAAGCACTTTTTTATGCCCAATTTTTCGCACTTGATATTATTTCTGCATTTCTGTTCTACTGGTACTGAGTCTAAACAAGACTTGAGCTTCCATAAAGAATTTGCACTGCCCTCACAAAGAGACATATGACTTGGAAACTTAGTCGAACTGTCGGACTTTTCAGATGAACAGGCTGTTGTTTTCCAAAACTTTTGGGCAAAACTTGAACTAATAAGCTTTTACATTCTTTTTTGTGTTAGTTTAAGCTGCTATTTAGTGTGAATGCCAATTTGGGTCATAGATTTTATGATGAGATATATATGCATTTAGTCAAATGTGTGACAAACTTCAGTCTGGAAACCCTTCAGGCTAGTCTGTTGACTCAGCCTCTGAGTATAATGGCCGATCTTTCACAGCTTCTGGCGTAGCCAGTGGGCTTTCTAAGGTGGCACTCCCCTTTTACTCTCCACACAGACGTTTTACCTAAAGCCTACTGCTACTGGTTAAATCCTAGCGTTTCCAAAAAAAAAAATCTGACTAGAAGTGGACCACAAACAGAACTTTGCACCTTGCCTATAGATTCTGCACATCCACGTGTGTTTTAAAGAGATTACGGGAACCTTAAATGTAATCAAAAGAGTGTTAGTTCACAATAAGACTGAATCTTGTTGAGTCTACTGGAAGGGACTATAAAGAAGTAGCAGTGAAGTCGGTCAAATGAGGCATGCAAGCTTTTGCCAGTATTGTCCATTCTTCAAAGGAACTATGATTTCATCTGTAAAACCACCAACCATCTGCCCCAAATAGTGTCAAACCAATTGTTCTCAAAAGTTGTTGGCCCACTCTGTGGTAATCTGTGTCATATATTTACCCTGTTCATGCCTGACTCCAGGATCCCACAGGCTTAGAAAACACAATGTACTGTTCTGATTCTTAATAAAATCCAGATCAGGAATCAAAGGTTCATGGTTTTATAGAGCTGTCAGCAGCTAGAGGACTCTTCCTAGTTCCAGTCAAAACTAAAACTACATCACATGTTACAAGCTTGATTGCTGTTCTGTATTGGACCTAAATAAATACATAAAGCTTTAGGTAACATTTTTAAGAATATTACTCATTATAAAGGCTTTTTTGTTTTGGTTATAAATATAAAAGAAAACACACTTACCAGTGTTTGCATCATTCCTTTGGAGTGGGGGATGAGGACCCGGAGGTCTGTCTTGCGGCTGGTAGGGACCATGCTGTTCCCATGAGGTGGAGGAGGAGGAGGAGATTTTGATGGTATGATCTTTCCAAATCCATTCACTAAATACAGACGTGTGGAGGATGTTAAGAAGTGATGGTAATTCAATTCCAACTTTCACTTAAGTGCTGATTCTAGCTACTTTTTGTAAGAATTCTGCAAAGGATATTTTTTTGTTAATGGAAAGCATCATGCATATAGCACAAGTTTTAAATATTTAGAGCTTTGGAATGCACTTGAAAATGGAGTGGAGTATTACAGTCTCATGTATTAGATCCATTAAATCAACATGTCCACAGCCAAGTTCTGCATGCGGACTGGAGAAAGTACAGCTATATATTATACAGGAGATAATCATGAATAATTCATATTTTCTCTCTCTTGGCATTACATAATGGCAGTGTTCCTGAGAAGGAGAGCACGGCCATGGCAGGAGGGGAATTATGCAAAGACAGTTTGTAGAAAGGGTTGTGGACCAAAGCATAAGGGCAGAAGAGCAGCAACAAAAACCAGGAGGGATGAAACTGAGGTGCAGCCAGGCTCCTGGAAGAACACATCCCTTATCCACTGGCCTTAGCTGACCAATAGCAAATCCATCACCATCTTACATCAACTCCCACTATTTTAAGAAGCGCTAACAGAACCTCAGAGGAGCCATGAACTAATTATCAGATTATTTCTGTGGAACCTCTTTCTTATATTTCATTCTTTCGTAATTTATTGGCTAATTTTAATCCCTTAAGGCCTCTAGAAAAAAAAATCAAGAAAACAAATAACTATTTGTTCAAACAGATCACACACAGTTAACACATGCAGCTGCTCACATGGGATCACAAGCAAAACAAGCTTGCAAAGACTGCTCCATATGCAGGGAGTTGTGTTTGTGCGTATGCAGTATACATGTCAGAGCATGTTTGTTAAACTCCTGTTGGATACATACCAGTCGGTCCAGATCCATTTTGCAGAGCCAGCTCGGAACTGCCCTGCAGGCCACCTGAGGATAAACACAACACACTCGTTAGGATTCGTTATTACGTTTTTCTCGCATTTAATGTTCTGCAATCACTAAGAACCACTCTGCATGCATCCATCTTTTTATCTTATTAATAAGATTTTAAATAAGACTGCAGCTTTAAGTAAGATTGCTTTAGATCGTTCACTTTCTATCTGCTCGAATGTATTTTCCCCAGCAGGGCCTTTTTCTGTACAATAACAGTCAAACTGTTGTTTTTATCAGATGCGCTGTCTTCAAATCAATGTTAAGAAATAAATAAATACAATGGAAATCAGTAATTCCTCCTGCGCAGAATGTTTGCATGGCTCATCTCCTGCATCTCCATTAAAAACTACTATACTGTCTAATTAAAATACATAGTTTTCTACATAGTCTCTCTTCTACTCATAATTCTAAGGCTTATCTGGACATCCTTGCACACATTCATTTTCATGTCTCCTCTGAGTTATTGTCATCGGCTCAGTGTGCAGTTTAACAGTAAGTTTAGTTACCAAAGAACAACACAAAGTTCATATTACTCACTTCCAGCACTCGGGGGTCTTTGTGAAGAGTTTATGTTTCTGTGGAGGTGCGAGTGAGGTGAGGTGAGGATACCACCGTCAGCCAAAGCTGCTGTGGCTGCAGCTAGTGCCTGGGAAGTTGCCCCTCCTCCTCCACTGTGACTGTAGGCCATGCTGCCTGGTGCTACATGCATGAAGTGCTGTTGATGCTGCTGCTGCTGGCCTGTGGACTAAGAAGGCAGCAAGAGACAAAAAGAGCCAATCAGCATTAAAATGAAATACATGAACTGGTAAAATGCAATTGTCTTTTATCAGTTGTATTGTCTTCATCTTTGTGTCTGTGAGCATGACCAGACATATTATCACCACAGACTGTGGATGGAGGATAAATGACTGGAAGGTTCTTAATTAATGACCCTACAGAGAAAATGGGGGTGGGAACAGTCACTAAACAAAATGTTGAAAACCAACAAAAAAAACAAACAACGCAACTTACAATTTTATGAGTCTTCATCATGTTGTCAAACTCTTCATTAATCTTCTTGTATTTTTCTTCAGTATTAGGAGTGAGGACATAGGATGCGTCAGCATCAGGGCTGTCGCAGCCTCTGTGTTCCTTCTTGTTAAGGGCCTGTAGGTGACATAGTTATAAAGGAGTAGCATTAAAAAAACAAAAGGGAAAAACAGGTAAGCATTGGTTAAAAAACAAACAAACAAACAAAAGCCTTTCACCACCAGTTCTTTAGTAAAAGGCTAAAATTAGTAAAAACATGCAGTTTAATGAGCATTTCCCCTGATAATCTGATTGTTGAGAGTAGAGACAGAAGAGAAAGAGTATGCATAGTCAGTACATGAATTGATTGTGGAACATTAAAATTGAGGTACTACCAAAAACAGGATGTGTATGGATCTGGTTGCTCCCTGTGTGCAATATGGTTGAAATCAGGAAGGGTAACTGACCACTGAGAACACTAGAAATCAGATTCAAGTCTCGTAACGCTCACTGTACATAGCTGCTTCTCAGACACTGAGAACACATTTGCAAATTTACAGGTTTATAGTCAAAACCTTTTTTTCCCGATGCACCTTTGAGTATGCATAGATAGTGATATTTCTATACAGACTTCTCAGGCAAGGTGTTAGTCGCAGAGGTGGCAAAAGTGCAGACATTCTGTAACTAAGTATAGATATTAGTGTTAAAAATGTTTTCAGTTTTACTTAAGTAAAGAAGTACAGGCTCTGGGTTAATGAGGCAAGTTGTGTAAAGCGCTTTGAGTGTTCAGATAACGTCGGAAAGCGCTGTATAGGAACCAGTCCATTTACTTCACACTAGGCTTTTTTTTAATGTGTTTCACCTTTTGTACACAGTTTCTTACTCAGTCTACACACATAAAAATAAACCTCATCTCTGAGCTGCACCAATAAAGGTACTTAATCTGCACAATCACTGACAAACAAGATGAAACTGTAAAGTGGTCTTAAGCAAGATATTTAAGCACGTCCCTGATTATTTACTGGAAGACACTGATGTGACACTGAACCTCATCAACACCTATTTCAGCTTCAGTTTCTAAGGTGAGAAAATTTTAATGTCTCAGTATATCAGCTCTGGAGCAGTATAGCACCTTGTGGAGACAAATATTATCTGCCTCCATATTTACTGTGAAGACTTTGTGACTTTTGAAGCCGCTGCTCTGTGTAGTTTGCACTTTATGGGTTTTCTTCCTCTAAAGAGAGGCTGCTCCATAAAGCAGACTTGCTGATCTTCTGTCGCAACCTTTTAAACATAATGAACCAGAGCACACACATATGTTTTTTAGAGCATGCTAGAAACAACTTTAAATGTAGTTCGATGGTTTTAGTTATGTATGGCAGACAGACAGGGAAATAAAAGGCAAAGAGTTGACTGTTAATGGATCCCTGATCGTCACTGAGAGTGAGCCATCTAATTAGATTCACAACTCCTGTGTCTGTGGAAGGTTATATTACTACTGGCAGTGTAGCTTAGACAAAGCTCTACAGTGCTGTCAAAGGCAGTGCTGGTAAAGAAAATTGTACTTTGGAATAGGAACTAAATCTTGGGTTGGAATTCCATTCATGGTAAAGGCTAGAGCCCAAGACGAGTATCACAAATCATCAACATTCTTCAATTATTATAGTTATTAAACACTCACTTGCCACTCTTTTAGTTACAAAAGTCATTAAAACAAATATCTGACACTAACAACTCACTGCATGTAGTCATGTTAACATCGTCAAAATGACGTGCCAGAGGTCAAAGTAAACATCAGAATGGGGAAGACTGATGACTCAGGTGTCTCTGAACATGGTGCCAGATAGGCTGGTCAGAGTATTGCAAAAACTGATGATCTACTGGGGTTTTTCCAACACAACCATCTCTACATTAAAAAGAGAATGGTCTGAAAAACACAAACTGTTCATTGAGCAGCAGTTCTCTGGAGCTGCTCTCATATTAGTACTTTGATCTCTGCCATGTACTTAAGGACAAACAGTATCTGAATATTCTGTTCACTATGCAGCCCTGTTCATCTTTTTTGATGCTAACTTGTTTAACAAGTACTTCAGACATTTTTTTTTCTGGAAAGACCCGTCTGCTACAGCCTGGGATAAAATAAGACTGACAAACCCTGTAACAACAAAACAATGAGCTAAAAGATGCTGTAATTCTCCAGTGGATTATAGGCCTCCGTAAGCACATTAATAAGTGATGGTACATTTCAAATATTTAACATCAACATGTGTCATGCATTAAAATAGAAGAAGATACGTAATTCCCACTGTACATAAAATCAAGTGAAGCATGGCATTTGCACTGCAAGCTGGTTTTGAATGATTAGGTTTAGATGACTAGTTTGAAATGCAGACCGAGTAACTGATATTTGGTCATTTTCAGCACCTGGCCTTTGGCAGATGAGTCACTCTAATAAATAAATAAACAAAAATCATGCCAATATCATGCAAGCCTGTACAATTACATAATTTCCCTGGTATCCATCACCTCATCTCTGCTCATCTCACGTCATAGCGTGAAATGAAAGGACCATCAGGGCAACACACCACCCAGCTGACTGTTGGCCCAACACATGTGCTTTGGATTCCCAGACACTAGTACTTACTTAAAGCTTTAAAAACACACACAAATCTATTTCCACAACCGCTGACCGCTTAAACAGTCACTCACTCAGTTCCTGTACAATCTGGCTGCTGCATTTCAGTTCTAGTAAATTCAAGCTAAACAGAATAACAAAGGATGCACATATTTCTGTCCATTCAGTTCAACACAAGCTTTAACTAATCCTGTCTGACTGCTTGTTTGTTGGATGCTATTGTTTGACAACTATGTTGTTTTGTCTAATTATGGGAAGAGATATCACGGTATATTATGTGGGTTACCAATTACTTGTAATTATTCAAAGTGACAGCTTTCAAACACAGTAACCATCAGGGATTTAAAAATGCTGTAAATTACAGAAGGAAAAAGGATGCAAAATGCATCCAAATTTGCAGATCTGCTGCAAAACCCTTTGACTATCCACCATCATGCTGTGCATTTTTTCAGGAAACAAATGATGTCCAATACAAAGAGTCTGGTGCAGACATTTGCAAATACATTTGCAAATATTATACATCTGTCTTCTGGCAAGACTACCAAAGGAAAACACTGTGACACATAACCTATATTGAGATAAAGGCATTGGAACGTGTCTCTGTAAACAAGAAGGCCAGGAATGTTGTTTAAAAATTCATCTGTGCTTTCAAAGACTAATGTCTGTCGTGTGAAAGTAAGCTCTGGCACAAAGCCTTGACTTAGCTGCTGATTAAGATCAAATGATCACACTAATATCTATTCTGGTCCAAGTGTCACATTAACAACAGACAAAAAAAGATGCAGGAAAAGCCCCTATCTGCCTGCTTTAAAGCTTTAAAATTCTGGCATTCTAATGTATACGCACTGTAAGTCTTCACAGTACCTTGTAAATATATGTGACACAATACCAGAGCAAAATGTACCATTCCAGCAATGAGATTAAGCATATAATGAATGTGTAATTATTATTAATGATGTGAGGAGACACGAGCTTGACATGAGCTCTTTTAGTTGCTCCGCTCAGAAGTTTATTAGTCTGCAATCATTCTCTGATTCAGGTGAGCCCTGTGCTTGACCTTGCAACAGCTGCTATCAATGATCTAAACACACACTTTCTTTGAATATTACATACTAATTTTAAAGAATTAAACAAACAGCTTTCATTAGAGATGTGACAGTGGATACAGTACCCCACAGTATGTATCTCCACAGATGCTGGTTCACAGCACTACATCATGTCTGGGCACTATCTTAAAGTGGCTGTTAGAGGATATGACAGTGTGTATGTGTGTCCTTATCATCTCAAATGTCAAAGTCGGCTTTAGTAGATCTCCAAAGGCATCTGGATCACTGCCACCATGAGGCACGAGCTGCACCACTAAGCATCTTGACATGTGAGGGTGACGTCTTGTTGCTCTCGGGGCAACATCACAGATAAAATAAGACCCCCTCTTTCTCTGGAGCGAGTCTTTTCCAGTCGGGTGATTGCCCTACAGGCTAAGAATAGGCCAGGCATGGGAGTGCTTGAGGAGTGATCCAATGCATCTCTGGCAGAGAGAAAACGCACAGCTCGCATACTTTGAAAGGCACACTTACATTTCACAGATTGCTTTCACATGAAGCATCCTGTCACACAGAACTAAACCAAATCAGCTGTTGTGCGTTTTGCCACAGTGCCAGGTTTCACTGTGTTGTAGCGTTCTCTTTCTGTTATGCTTTTCATTCATCTCTGGGCTCTGCAGGCTGACAGGGCTGCACTGCTGCATACCTTGGACAACTGTTCTGTTGTTGTTGAAACTCAAGTCTGCTGGACACAAACTTGTCTCAATTATTATGACAAAAGTAATCTGTTAGTGATAGTAGCTGAACAGTGAGGACTTTGTAGCTGTTTTAGCTGGCAGGCCGTTATCATTACAGGTTTGCTTGCTTCCACCTCCATTTATGGTTGACATTACATTTTCATCTACACACATGGAGACATTTCAAAAGCCTAGTGCTTGTAACAGTGTATGCTAATCTATCGCAAACACATTGTTAGGCATGGAGTATAGGGTTTGCAGAATTACTCTGGTTGTGGAATGAACACAATCCATGGAAAAGAAAGTTTCTTTGAAACACCATCAGAACCAAGTACATGGAGAGAAGGCCTTTCCACGGGAATATTTGTACAGTTGTTTTTGTAATTTCAGTGAACTGGTCCTTTAAATAGCTTACAGGAGCCACTTTTTACTTGAATGTGAAGAAATTGTACTTTCATGAAGTATACAGTTAGTAATCCAAGTGATTAATTAGGATTTATGAGCAGAAAACGACCCCTTGTTCTGCTGCCAAAACTGTTTTATTAGTTTAAAATTTCCTGATTTCCTGAACACTAAATTATAACCATGTGTAAGAATTTATCCAACCACAGAAACTTTGGAGATTATAAAATATGCTCTCATTTATACCAGGTTATCTGCTGCCATATTTGACATTTTTACTTTTTAGATGTCAGCCCTGTGTCAAATAATTACTAGTTATTAACGGTTAAGGAAGTTGCTGCTGTTGTGCCATATGGATATATGCACCCAACCCTTGCATACTCTGTGACATTTATGAATCACTGCTGGTGCTTGAATGTGCTTAAAAGTCAAATTTATCCTACGTGCAAAGAAAAAACTGTTTTTTGTAAGGCAGGGACTTCATGGCTTCCTGTTTATTGTGTCGTGAGCTTTACTGACACCATGAGAGTTGGCAAAAAAAAAAAACACAAACAAAGATTGGGTTTTGTATGGTAAAAAGTTACCATACAAAAGTATGAATGATATCACTCTTAATTTAATTCAAACACGAAAGGGACTAATACCGTTTCTCTAAATGTTCATCTATTCTTTTAAAGCACTAATAATGGAAGGCTGACTTTATGGTATTGTTGAAAAGGGGAAGTTTATTAATACCCTTAGGTATGATGTTTCCACTTTATGCTTAGTAATGCAACAAGATAATGAAGCCGATAATGCAGCTTGTCAGTTAGTTCATCCAAATCAATGCCATGGATACCCTTTACAAAAAAAATAATGAAAGAGAAATATCTGAAGTATTGCTAAGATTGATCACATACTGAGAAATATTCAAACTTTATATCAAAACATTTACCTACACTTTCTGTTAAACAATGTAAAGGAAGACAAAGTATGCTGGTATTATAGCAGCATCGCTCATGAGCAGATTTCCTGTGTGTGTCAAAACCAGCCGAGCTATTTGTGTGTTGAAGAGATAGACATCAGCAAGCATAATACTCCATCAAACAACGACAATGAATCCAAAGAAGCTTTCCGCTTCTCCTTCCAAACATGGGAAGACTGTTGTAGCCAGTGGGGTACTACTTTACACATAGTCAAATTTCATGCCTAAATGTTGCAAATAGACTGACCGATATGTAAAAGAACACCTCTCACTTTCTAAGCTTTGTTTTAACCAGCTTGTCTGTATGCGTGACATTTGCGGGAATAAACAAATAAAGGCTCAAAGCAGGCAAATCAAGGCCTATTGGCCTAGAGAGCAGTCACAGGTGTCTGCTTGTGGTTAACAGCAGAATAGACAGGGTCATAGTCCTTAGAATCATTATGGGCAACATCAATGATGCATATTAACTGCCTCCACCACCACCACTGTCACCACATCGAAAATTAATTCAGTGTTCGGTGATTGTAGAGTTTGACGAGACTTTCCAGGTCAACAAGCACGTTTCTATTCTGCACTGGCTTATGGTTTTATTTTTATTTTCAGCACAGTGCCTGTAGTTACCCTTGAAAAACAATGTCACATTTCCCGGGGAAGGTGAAACATTTGAAATAACAGTAAATTTAGAGCACACTGGAAAAAAGACTTGGCCAGACTCTACTGAAACAAACTTAAAAACCAAAGCTCCTCTTTTCCAGTAAGTGGAGCCATTTTGGAAGTAAATACATTCGTTTGGGAAGCTTGAGTTCCTTACAATTAACATTTGGTACAGCACTGCCAAGCGTGTACACGTGGAACCATCTTTATGAGATCACATAAGAGTGATGAAACTGAAGACAGTTTGGTTGCTCTTCAGTTTGATACAGTTCTTTCCTTAAGATTGCAAGTTGAAGACTTGATTAAGGTTCTGGGAAGTCTAACTAAAGTTAGGTTAGGATGACAGTGGTTATGGTTTGAATTAGTGTAAGACCAAAGAAAATGAAAATTAATCCTCTGAAAGGATGGAAACAATACTGAGCGTGTGAGGAAAGAGTGTGGGAGCAGTAAATTCAGGCTTCCGGAGAGAAAAACACGCATTAGAAGCTTACATAAGCAGTTACAAAATGAGTCACAATGACCATTCATTTTTAATGGCAGGGACACCGACTAAATGCCATGAAAACAGAACAGAGCTGCTCAGGGACCAGTCTCAACAGCATCACCACACTGATGACGCTGTGGGACCAAGCAGAACGGTGGACAGCTGGGTCTTATCACTGTGAACAGTCTCAATTGAGCTTTTCTGAGGTCCAGCCTATGTTTCATCATTTTTTTTGTATTTCCTTTTTCACTGTGTGACAAAGTGGGTGAGAGTACCACTTGTCTATATTCTTAGTTAACATTCTTGTTTTGATTTAACCATATTTCACATGTGATCTGCAATAGGCAAACGTCTACTATCTCGGGTTTATGTTTTGCACTTTTACAGATTATATAATATAACATCTTGGTTTAAATCAACTCCTATAAGTTTGTTAAATTGACATGTTCTTTATTTCAACTGTTAATTTGTATTGTTTAGAACTTACCTTACCTACCTGTCTTCCAGAAACAAAAAGGAGGAAATGTAGTTTTACTTCCTGCTTTATAGCTTCTGGGTTCTTCTGAGGTCACAGGAAGAGACCAAGTGCGGGAGGGGAAGAACTCTTGTAATTTAATAAAGTTGATTTTAGAGGGTTTATGAAGAAATAGATTTATTGTTGTAATACGTATTGATTACACCACAGAGTTTATGTTGCCAGTAAAGAGTAGCAGTAGAGGTTTGAATATAAATATGTTCATCTTACCTACCGAATGGAATAGTCCAGAGGAGAAATCTTAAGTGAACTATTTAAGCAGAAGAACTCAGGTGTTTGAGAAGAAAGGTTCAGGTCAGTGTAGCTGTGTGCAGTTTGACCTTAATTTCCATTGATTTAAGTTCAGTTATGTTTATTTGAACTGAGTTAATTATAGAGTTGAGTTTCCTATTTGTTTCTTTGTAAATATTGTTTGGGTCACAAAATGGTGAATAAATCACTTGCTACACTGGACAGCATCAGTCTCCTGCACTTCTTTGACCGCTTAATTCAAGTCTTACCACACACTGACACTGAAAAGAAATGATAAGTAGACTAGTATACTAAGTAGATAAGCATAGTAAGGCATTTGTTCTGCTATGTGAAGTGGTTTAGAGTCAGGTGTATATTGAAATGTATTGCTATAGACAGAATTTGTAATCAGAACTCTTTACCTTACGCTCATTCACCACTTTCCACTACTCTTTCCTAATCAGAAGGTTCCAGGTTCAATCCCTGGCTTTTCAGTCTGAGAGCTATTCTTCAAAACCCCAAGTTGCCCCTGATGTATCCGCCGTCTATGAATGTGTATGAATGGCAGTGTATGAATGTGTGTGAATCATAGGTTAAAAGGACTTAGGCATAGAAAAAGGTGCTTGTATTAATGGGTGACTGTGATAGTAATAAAATGCTTTGAGATTAGGAAAGTGCCAGTCCAATTACCACTTTAATGCCACAGTAAACACAGTAACCAGTAGACATTAACATACGGTTAAACGAATATTCTCAATGACAGGCTACATTCATCATCAGCAGAGTTTACAAAGGTGGAATTTATGGCTGCGCAGTTATTTGGATTGAGTTACATGTTACACATGTACCAGTACTTCCTGATGCTCACCAAACAAGTTTTTTAAATTCCCTATATTGAACATTTGGACCAGTTTAGAGACTTTCTTAAATGACCTCTTTAGTTATTTTATTGCCTTCTTTCATAGTGGAACTCAGCCAGTTTTATTTTACCACTTTAAATCTTAATAACCTTTAGAGTTCCTATTATGCAGTAACTGTAGTACTGTACTGTAATCAGCATGAAATGAGCACACTGCTTGAGCACTTTTATTCGTCTAGCATCACCTACATGAATTCTTCTTTTATTTTTGCCTGATCAGTAGGACTATTCTCATTTTTACTTGTGTCGGATGGGGGACAGTTTCCTCACAGAATGCACCAGTGTAAACTAGTAGAAGGAAACAGCTGCATGCCTGTCTGTCTCTCCTGAACCTCAAGTGTTACTCAACCCTTACATCTGGCCTTTACTTTATAAAGATCAGCACTAATGTGTTCAATGAAATAACACATCATAAGCAACGGAAAATCTATTTCTCAATATTTCATAAAGAGGAAGACAATACTGAAGGCAGCACCTAAATCCTCTGGAGTTACACTTTCTAGGAATTCATCTTTCTAAAACACAACTGCAGGCATTTGTTTCCCTAATCTACTGAATGGATGCTGCAAGAGTCGATCAATGCACTTGCGTGCACAATGAAATAATAACTCAGCATTATATTCTTGCTAAAATTTAATTCGTGTTAATTCAAAATCAGCTGCAGCATGCGATGTGTATTTGCATACTACAGTCATTAGTGCTGAGTGATGCAACCTAACAGGTTTCAAGAAATGACCCACCAAAAGACGTCTCTACAAACAGACTATCCAAAGGTCAAAGCAGTGACATGAGTAAAAGGTTAAGAACAGCGTCCTACCACGTACCTCGACGATGTCAGAGTTGGTTCTGCTCTCGTGGGGTTCGTTGTATTCTGTGTACTTCAGCAGGACTTTATCCATGTCGGTACTGGCGTACTGAAACAGCTTGTTGGAGCCATTGAAGATGATGAGGGCAATTTCACAGTCACACAGAACACTTAACTCGTAGGCCTTCTTCATCAGGCCAAACTTTCTCTTCATGAAAGTCACCTGGAAGAACAAAAGCCAAAGATCAGCCTAGAATAGCTAACCTACAACAGGTCAAATAAAGGGTCATACCTGTTGGTTCTTTCTAGATTTTCACAAGCAAGTCAGAGTATTTATAAAATTAAGGCTACACGGCATCCAAAAATATTTTTGAATGTGTTCTGTCTGAAGTAATAAATCACCGTTTGCTTTGTACTCTGTGCTGTGTATTAAAAATGTTATAAATCTTTCAAAAACAAAAACCCTTTTTACAGTAACAATTAAATTTTTTTGTCTTCATAACCCAATAATATTAAAAAAATGTCTTTTAAAGCAGTGAAATCTAAATAGTCCATCTAATGGCTTCTGAACAGGTAATCCGCAGTGCTTTGCCCCGTGGCCTCTGATGTGAATGTATGGTGCAATGATAGCAATAGTAATACAAATCTGCACTAACATAAATGTTTCATTTTAGGTGTTTAAACAACTCTTCCAAAACAAGCGATACATTTGTCAGCTCATCCTACCGCCGTGTTCACTGGCTGATAGTTTTCAGAGAAAAGAGAAGAGAATTAAAATGTGTGTGTAAGTGTCAAACAGGAAGAGACAAGGGGTGGGGGATCTCTAGTTCTCTAGTTCTGCACTTCTGAAAGAACGCAGTAATAATCTGGAAATACTAATTCAGTAACACTGCAGTTTCTAGTGGAATGTTACTGAATGAGTGGAGTGGATGGGAAAGGTAGGTGGGGAAAGAAACTATGTAATGTTTCACCTCCCTTAATGATTACCATCAAGGTGTTCAACTTTATTAGTAAGACAGAGGGCTGTGCATAAACATTTTCGGCAGAAATACAGTCAAACCCCCCTTTAAGCTCATACTGTAGTGTTATATTGCACTATGGCTTATAAAGTAGAACAGTCATTCTTGACACCTCCATATTCCTCCAGACCATAAAGCTAAAACATATTGTTTGGAGTGGACCATTTACAGCTCAGTGTAAACCCACAGGTCACACATGGATCATGCTCTTATCCCTTTTTTGGTGTGTAGCTCACTCCCTGCAATGAATCATCTGTATTTATCTGGGTATGTCTTACTTCTGTCATAGCTTCTGGGATCCTGACTCATATCTTTTCAGTTCCAGAAGCTTCTGCAGACTCACATCTCAAAGCTTTCTGGCAATGTTGAGTGTCAGGTATATTTCTTTTTACATGGTTATTTCTGTAGTTCAGTTCTTTACACTTTCCTTTACACTTATTGTTCTGAGCACTTTTACAGATCTTACCATACCGCTGTCATGACACTCAAGCATCATTATGGCCAAGAATTATAACAGGAAGTGTCTTGATTATTACCTCTGTAAAATATAATTGGGACTAGAGACAGATTTACAACTTTCAAAACAGCCCAGTTGTACGAAACTGTATACCGACACAGGACACATTATTATTAGAGCTAAATCTAAACTATTCACAGTCAAATAACAAAAATCTTTTTCTCTATTTTTAGCTTTTAGTTGCTTTTCTGCCAAACGATTTATTTAATTGATGGGAATTCTAAATAATACCACTTGAGTGATGGCTTAGTGGTGTTTCAAGAAACTGTGTGCACAGTACCTGTTTAGTAGAAAATATCCACTCCTCTGACATTCTTTTTTACTTTTCCTGTTTTATGCATTCCCGAAGTGAGGAAACCATTTTATATCCTGGTATTATATACAGTATGTCATTGCTTTACATACTACAGTTATAAAGCAGAAATAACACAGACTAACTTTGATCTAACTGCAAGTCCTAAAAAATTCATATCTTTACTGTTACCAAAGTATTTAACTGTATTTGCAGTAAAATAACGTTGTTTTCTTTCATTTATCGACAGCTGACATTGTAAAGCTAGTTTGACTATAGTCTACATGGTAAACCCTCAGATGGGTAAATATGTGGTCTCTGGTTTAAGCCTCATTTGAAGAATTTTACTCAATGCACTGTAGATTGACTTTTCTTTTTTATAGTATAGAACACCAAATATACATTGACTGGGACTGAATTATTTGCACACAAACATTCATAAACATTTTTATTTTCTTCCCATCCGGGCTGCTATAATGTAATGTGTGCCTTCAGACAGAACTGAAAAACAAAAAAAAAACAAAAAATAAAAACACATGACATAAAAGTTATGAATTGATTAGCATGTCATTGAGTACAATAAGTATTTGATTCCCTTACTTAGTACTTGAGTACTTAGTACTTCGTAGAGACAACCTTGTTGGCAAGCACAGCGGTAAGATGTTTCTTGTTGTTCACCAGATCAGCACACATCTCAGGAGGGAATTTGGCCCACACCTCTTCACAGAAACTCTATAAATTATTTTAGCTTTCTTGGCTCCTGCTTGGCAACTCATTGATGTACTTCTTCTTCAGCCACTCCTTTGTTGCCTTGGCAGTTATTTTGGATCATTGACAGGCTGAAAGGCCCATCCAGGACCGATTTTCAATGTTCAGGTTGAGGGAAGGAGGGGTTTTTTTTATACATGGGTCTGTCCATTGGCCCCTCACTGCAGTGAAGCCATCCTGTACCCTTAGCAGAAAAACAGCCCCCAAACAGAACGTTTCCACTTCCATGCTTGATTGTGGGGATGATGTTCTTTGGGTTATACTCAGTGTTTCCACAAACACAGCAAATGAATGTTATGCAAAACTTTCATCTAACCACAGTTTTTTTCTCCCAAACCTTCTCTTAATCATTTAGATGTTCACTGATAAACTTAAGATAGGCCTGTACACATGCCTTCTCAAGCGAGGGGATGTTGGGATCATCAATCCATTACAGCATATTGTGTTACTAATGAAGTGCTTGGTGACTGGGATACCAACTGCCTTGAGATCAGTTACAACCTTGTCATGTGTAGTTCTCGCCTAAACCACCAACTTTCTCATTTTTATTCTCACCCCATGAGGCAAGATCTTGCATAGAGCTCAGACTGTGGGTGACTGATGGTCACTTTGTTTTCCATTTTTTAATAATCTTAGCAGAAGTTCACCTTCTCACCAAGCTTTTTGCTGATGGTCTTGTAGCCATTCCAGCAGTCCACAGTCTTGTCCCTGACGTCCTTTGACAACTCTTTGGTCTTGCCCACGGTGGTAGATAGGTGGAAATGGAAGAAACTGATTCTGTATATAAGTGTGTTATATCCACATAATGAGATGAAATCAGGAGCACCTGTAACTGACTGATTGATTGATTGGCTGTGTGCCCATGTGGAACAGGAATTACAATCTATGGGAGCCAGAATTCTGTCTGTAGAGAATCAAATACTTACTTCACCCAATGACATGCAAATCAATGTATAACTATTATTTAATGTTTTCTCTCTGGATCATTGGTTCATATTCTGCCCCTCTCCATTAAAATGAAACCATGAAAATTACAAACTGTTCATTTCTTTGTAAGTGAGCAAATGTGCAAATTCAGCAACATTAAACAATCAGTTTCCAAAGGCATAAGGTCAGTTAACTTGTAAACTGTTGTCTCTGAAAACAAGTTTCAAGTGATACTATTTCTTGAGCATAACTTGCAAATACACGTGAAAAGAGATTACCAAAAACTACACTGTTCCTCTATTAGAGTGTGTGGCTGCATAAACACCATCTATCACTAGTGCATCTTTCCACTAAAGCCAAGTCATTGCTGTATATTGTGCATGATGTGTGATAGTCTGATACATTAAAAAGAGGAAAAACTGCTGAAAACACTTCATGCACTTGACAGATTAAAAAAAAAAACACAAACCAACTTCCCAAAATAGAGTACAAGAACCTAAATATACGGCAGACTCAAGTGATAGTGCACGCCACACAACTGAAGCAGTGTCTATCTAAAAATGCTTCAGCCAAGACAACCAAACATCAAATATAAACATTATCCCAGATATTTATTTTCCAGCCACATCCCTATTTCCAGAGTCTGTGCCTTCCTTCCAGACAGGCTGGTATTTGTTGTGCTGTTGGGGGTGATATATATAGAGGAGACAGACAGAGAGGGATTCCAGTGGGCAGCAATGTGGCTGCGTAAGGAGACGGTGAGGAGAGAAGGCCACTGTGTGTCCCTAACACTGACCCACCCTGCTAATGACAGGGTGCTGTCCGGACCCAGCTAACCCCAAATTACTGCCCTCGCCACCAGCTGTGACCACTACACTCTCAAAAGTGAAACAGCTTAAAGAAACCTCTGGGAGCTTCTTAGATTTAAACAAAAGTGTACCAGCAAAAGGTTGGGTGCAGGATGCTTTTACAAAGTGTTAATGAACCTATCAGTACGTGCTCATGTACATAATATGTGTCTTTTTATTAGAAACGGGTACCTGACTAAAATGGCACTTCTACTTTTATGCGGCTCTTTGGGATCGTGGAATCAGCACAGTGAACGTCACATTTTTAGAGTGTGCTCTGAGCAGGAGCGCCACATGGGCCACACATCGACACATGAGATATCACGAAAACGAAACATAACAATGAAATAAATGCTAAAACTAGAAGGTGTTCTCAACAGTTAAAGTACACAGCAGATTTCAGCACTGACATAAAACAACAACGCAAAGATATTTTGCGCAAAAACTAAAGACATTTAAGAAGACAAAGGAAGAAGACACTCACCTGTCGGTTCCTCTCATCAACGATACGGGTGATTTGAATCTTCTTCCTTCCCATTGCTAAAGCAACGTCCACCAACAACCAAAGATGAATATCAGAGGGCTCCAAGTATATAAAAATTTAAAAGACAATCCTCAACACATAGTCCCCCTGTCAGCTCCTGTTAGTCCATCAGCTTAGCATGGCTTTCTGAAAGAGAGCAACAATCAGCGTTAACTTAATCATTGTTTATTTACTGTGTACGAGCAGTCACAGAAACAGTTCTATTCAGCAAAGATATTCAAATACTGGGACAAATCATAGAGTGCAAAGGGTCACACACTGCTTACACTGAAAATGCCAGTTATGCAAGGAAAGAAGGAACAGAAAGAAGAATGAATAATAAACATACATTAGTCAGGGACACAAAATCCATTTCTACCATTTTGAAATTTTCCTCTGCAGTTTGGCATTTCACATTTTGCTGTCACTGTTGATTGCAGTTTTGTAGAAAGAAGGAGGACATCTTTTCAAAACACCATAAAGAGAGCCATTAAGAGGACACGAAGCGAGACTGACTAAACACGTGCTGGTCCAACAACAAGGATATGATCCCTCACCAGCTTCTCAACTACTACTGCTGGAACACACAATTGAGCCAAAGACTGAACTTTCTGTTTGTTCTAGAGAGCGTTCCTTTCACTCCGGAGCTGAATCTATAATTATAAAGAGACACATGAGCACAGACACTGTAATACATAGAGAATAAGCGTCATACTGTATGTACCATACTTCATCACACGCCTCTGTATACTGTAGCTTGCACCAACCTCTTCTTTATCTGCACCAACCAGGCCAGCTGTCTTTAGTGGATTCACCTCTGCTTTCTGGCTTTCTCCTCTTGCAGGAGTGACCACCTGCCTTGATGCGTCCCTCCTTTCTTCAACCTCAGTGTTTCTGAGCCCTGCCTTCCCGCAGAGCTCCTTAGCTCTTACCTAATCTCATCTGATCTGGGAGGAGGCAGAGAGTGAGACGAAGCCAGGCTTTATCCTAACCCTCCCTGGATTATTGCAGCATGTGGAGCCCAGCGCTGAGCCACCAAAACCCCCACAGCAGACCCAGTTCACAGGGTTGAGAGATAGAACAAATGCATTTGTCTTTCACCAGAGAAAATGTATTGGTTATTTTTATAGATTTAAATGTAGTGCACATATCTTAAATGGTAATATAGTTAAATACCACTAAAAAAAAACCCCCACACACACTTAAATTTTCCAAAATACCATTTTAATTCCAAATGTATCTTAGCCCACTTTGTTCTTGTTCCATTTAAATGATTATTTGAAACCCTACATTTTCTGTTTTTGTTTTAACATTTAAAGCAAAGTTATATTTAAACACAATTAATTTGCAAGAAAAGGCACGCTATCACTCTAATGCTTCCTGTTCACCATCGCCGAGATTCCAACTGACCCTTCGGAAGTCACGACAGAATATAAACTGTAACAGACAAAGACTCCTTGTATGTTTGGGATTTAAAGGTCACACGGATTTATCGGTTTTACAATCTGGATGATTTGATGGGAAGACACAAATATTTTAAAAAGAGAGAAAGAAAATCCTTTCCATGATACTCATCCCTGCAAACATCATCATCATGCAGATATTTATTTCAGCCTGTGCTTTTGAGTGTTGAATATTTGCAGTGTTCTAAGTTTCAATCAGATAAACCCTGGTATTGCTCTGGTATTATTAGGATAACAGACTGGACTTTGTACTATCTTAGTCACAGCATTCTGTTGTTAAAACATGATGATCTGCTTAAATCTGCTAAATTTTAACACTTCAGGTCACATTAAGTAAAGTCATAACCATAACTAGCCTCTTAGCCGGCCTATCTGAATAAATGGGACTGCCCCGTTAGTTGCTAGTGCCAGAAATTACTTTAGTTTGGTGTAAAATGATTTTAGAAGATCTTAAATGTTAAGAAGGGAAATGTTTATTCTTCCAATTTGGAAGCCTGTTGAATTAGAAACAGCTGAATGTGTTCATTGTTTGCTATTATATATTTATATCAGTATAAATGTGTTCAGTATAAATGCATCTTATGTAATAACATTGAAAACTTACCTGAGATGGTGCTTTTTCATTTTGTAGCAGATTTAAAGTTTGACATTATTGCAAAAATCTTTCAAGAATCTGCTGCTTCACTGGTCATTAATGACCTCTAATCATCTATCCATTTTCATAACAGGCTGGAGTCTGTCCCAGCTGTCACAGGGCAAGAGGCCGAGTATACTCTGGATAGACCACCAGTCTACCATAGAGACAGACAGACAACTATTCATGCTCGCATCCACACCCACGACCAGTTTATAATCACCAATTAATCCAACATGTCTTTGGACTGTGGGAGGGAGCTGGATAACAAGGAAACTTTCGTGTTGTGACAGTGCCGCTGCACCACCATGCTGCCTATGATATGAAAAATATGGTGGCTAAAATCAGTACAATAATTACTTTGAACCAAGCTGCCAACTTGCCAAATTAATAGAAGTGTTGTTGTGGAAGCAATTTGCATCCATATATAACTCAGATTATGTAAGATTTACATTAGAAACCACTAACTACTCCAACACTTTGTACTGAAATTGAGCACTCAAAGTGCTTCTATGCTACAAGCTGCATTTATCCTTCCTATTTCAAGTAAACTCTGATTGATGCATCGGAGGCAGCAGGATTCAGCTTCTTGTCTAAGGAAACTTTGACATGCGGACTGGAGTAGCCAGGAATTGAACCACTGACCCTCCTACTAGGGGACAGCTTGCTGTTTCTCTTACCACAAAATGCATTCTGTGGGAATATTTCCTATCACTTTATTTGCTTCAAAAAGAAAATGTGGAAAAATGTACCAAAAAAAGACAAATGTTAGGTCTGTTTGTCTTTTTTGAATTGCACTAATGCTAACCTTTTTAATGGGATATTTTTATAATTAAAGACAAATTAAAGTTTGTTTTTAAGACCCCTTTACTTATTACACACTAGTGTTAGATTCTGGACTGGATAGTGGACCAGTGCTCTTTTCTAATATATTTAGCAACTCACACATTAAGTGCTTAATAGTAGGAGGACACAGCACAGGACTCTGGGTTCACCTTCTCTTGTGTTTTGTCATTTTTTGGCTACATCAGGGGAAGATTGTGGTTTCCCTGAAATATTAATACATGTAACATATCGAGTACTTTATCATTAGTTAGCCATCGCTTTGACTTTTTCCCCAAAAAAGGTCCGTCAAGGGCCTAAATATAGTCATAGAAAGGTGAATAATTTGTAGCTGCCATGTGTTAGTATTGTAAGCTAGAAAATCGATGTCAGTGAATAATTTGCAAATAGGTAAATGATGGTAAATATTAAAGATGTGGTTAAGATTTGTTGTTCATGCTGGCAGTTAGGGCTGCCATGATTAGTCGACTAGTCACGATTACGTCGACGACTAATTTAATAGTCGAAGCGTCGTTTGAAGCTTTGTAAGATCCCAAAAGGCGCAGGAATAAGTAGTAGGATTTAAGAGTGTAATAACAGACTGAAACAGAAGATGGCAGAACTGCATGTACAAGGATGCCAGCTGCCGTTAAACCCCGAAGAAGAAGGAGCTTTGTCCCAGAATTCATAGCGCAGCCCAGCTCAGTTGTCAACAATGGCGGCAGCTAGTTAGTTTTAATATTACTCTTATTATTCTTTTTGGGTCACAAAATAAACGTTTAACATATTTGCAGGTGAGAATGTAGCTGTGTAAACCTGAAATATCTGCTCAGTTTATCAAGACACCACATTTTTTCAAAAGCGCTCCGACATTTTCGGAAACGTCTGTTATCCACCAGCTCGATAGCTAGCCAGGGGCAAGGCTCACTAGAGCCGTGAGAACACCGGACTCCCGGCAAATCGTTTTCAAATCCACCGCCGTCTTTCGCTACTCAGGTTAAACGTGATATATAAGTCACTTAGATAACTTAAAATTGATACTGTTTGGCTTTTTCTAGTATTTTATTTGTTCCTGAGTAAATCGGTTTGGCTGAGATTAAAGTTATAGTTTCTACACAGCTGAATAAACGTCAAAGAGACAACTGATTATCAGAAGTGTGAGATGCTCGAGAATATACTCCGGTGTCCTGTTATATTTTAGATAGCAAGGAGCAGACGGCAGAGTTTATTAAACTCCACCGAAACAATCTGCAAATGTCATTAAAATTTAATAAACTATCATCTTGTCTTTATTTTTAGTTAGCACATACCTTAAACACTTAAAGCTGTAAGCTAATGATAGTTATATAAGAGCAGATGCATGCTGGTGCAATAAGCTGTACGTTTACATCCAATGGATGCATGCTCTGATTAGTCGACTAATTGCAAAAATAATCGTTTGTGGCAGCCCTACTGGCAGTAAATGTCTAGTCTCCATGTTTTTCTCTGAATGCTTTATTGCTGACATTTTAAAAAGAATGAAAGATGATGCAACCTTGGATCCAGAAACAATGGAATACTACTGAAACACAAAATTGCCAAATGCTTATGGACACTTTTTCCTCTCTGTAGTAGCAACAATTGCTTTGTTTCAGGCTGCCCATGCTTCAGTGGAGTCTGTTTTACACCGTTCATTCACATGTTTCCCAGACAAGCTGTCCTGATCAATGTTACTATGGCAGAAACTGTCTGGCTGATATGAAAATTAATACAAACAGAGATGACCCAACAGACAACCAGCACTCACAAACACACAAATCATCCATGTACTGTCATATTATTACACCCAAACAAAAAGTCCCATCTATTCTAAAACATTGAGTAACCAGATCACTTTAACAGTTTGCTTTTTTCCATTCTGAGAATTCAAACTAAACAAGAACATCAGCATCTACTATTTGTGCTCCCAATATCTGCAACATACTACCACAAAACCTGACGTCTGCTCCAAATCTTAGTTCTTTTAATTTTAAGTACATTTTTAAATTTGTTTTAAGTTTGATCTTAAAACTGTTTTATTCGCTACTGCTTTGAATTAAGATGAAGAGATGTTCTTTTTCCTTTTGAATATACGTTCTTGGGTATGTACACTAGTGAATGTGATGATGGCTATTGTGGGGATGGTGGTGACGATGGTGGTGGTGATGATGGCAATGATGATGTATGTCTGTGTCATAGGTAACTCACTGTATGCATCCTGTTGACAGTTTCTCGTTATTTTATTTTGTTTTATTTTATATTTGTAATTTCCTTTGCTTTTTTATGTAATGCTCTTGATGTTTGTGTAAAGCACTGAGCACTGCCATGTCTCTATAAATAAACCTGTCTTCCCTTGCCTAAAAGAAAATTACAGTAATTTAGGATGTGTTTCATACACTGGTAACAAATGAGATATTGCTGTGGAATTTCTCCTTTTGTGGTGAAGTAACACACAAATATCAGATCATAATAAAGTGTTAATTATACGGATAAACACCAACATAAAAAATGGGGAAACATCAATTTAAAAAATACATTTGATTTCATCATTTAAACTTGCTCTGACCCTTTCAGCACCTCTCTAACGTTAGAAGATGCTCTCCTCTTGATACATCCTTAAACAGGGAGCGCTAAACCCTAGAGTGAACCTCACAGTCAAAAACCCTCCGCCTTATCTCGCCCATGAAATCCAATTCCTGTGGATATTCGGAAGCGTGACAATGCTTTGTCAGGGTGTGAAACACACTTTTCCAAGGTTGGATTGCGCTGGATTTTAATTTATCTCGTATGTCTCTTCAATAGCAGAATCTCACTTCTTGTTGATTTGGTAAATAAGAGTCAAAGAGCTTCCACCTAACATTGTTTTACAGATAAAGTATGGTGAGTGCCACACAAGAGTACATATGAATGGGGAGTACACACATTGTAACCTCTTTGCAAAAAAAATAGCTGACAGCCAAATACATTTGCTAAAACTTCACATAGTTCTAAGTTGTTAGACAAAGTGACAAAATCTTTGAATAATCACATGGACGTAAAGCAGAAGTAAAGAATATTGAGCTCAGCCAAAGACAAAACTGTGGTCTGTAAAATAAAAAGGAACGCCAAAGAAAGTTTTACCTTTAACAATTATTCTCTGTGCTTTTGTTTGTCAGTTTAAATTTGAATCAAGTTTTAAAAAAATGCAAGTTGTTATTTTTATGATTCAAACAAATGATGTTGCTTAGTGAATGTTAGTGTGGGCGAATGTAGCTGTAGCAGTACTTATTTTTGGAGTTGTTAATAACCAGCACCAAGCTAGTGCTGGGTGACTGAACACTATGGTGCATGAATATATGGGCTGCTTAGGTTTGGCAGAGCCCAGCAGAAGAGCACATCTCTGACTGTTTTTTATTTATTTATGGCTGATTTTGTTTAGATGTTTCAAGAAGTCTTTAAAGCGGAATTGCTGAGTAGTGCCATCCTAAGGCACTAAGCTAGGATGAAGAGTTTTGCACAAACACTGAAACTGCTGTGACAGAGATTCTTATCATGTATTGTAAGCAAATGTAGTGCTGTGGACACCTGGCATTGTAGTGTTGTTGTTAAGATCTTTGGAACAATGCACTAGTCCCTCTCTCTGTGTCTGACACATTACTGAGTTGACGGCAATGCAGTTAACTTGTGGCAGAGCACATAAACATCGGTTAAACTGTAAAGCTTGCAATCACTACTACCACTGCTTTATATTTGCAAATGGCTAAATAAGTCATATGCAGAGCACTGGCCAAGTTCTATCCATGAACATGGCCACCATACGGCTGGCTGTTTAGCTGCTGCATAAACATGACAATGATATCATTAATCTTAGTAAGAAAGTAAAGTATATACCCCAAAATGTTAAACTGTTCCTTTAAAATACTTCCCGGTTGTATACAATTTATAAATATACTAAACAATAACCTATATCCACTATGAAGAGCTCACTTAAATTTAAGCTCACTTAAAGCTACATTTTCTGACAGTGAAACATCATGACCCATGACTCTACTGAGCAATTCTTATGAATAGTGAAGTGTAGTGTGGGAGTTTGAAACATTGTGTCACCCACGTAGTTCATCAGCAACAGTGTTTCAAACTCATGGCCATTGAAATGTTCCAAGATTAAATGCAGGTTAAGTCATCTAATATTCATCAGTCATTTAAAAATGATTTGGAACTATTACTAGCATTTATTTGTGTGCGTCTCAAAACTTCAACTGAGTCTATATTTAAAAGTATGAAAAAATTATTTACTACCACAGTGATGACAAAAAGGCTGGACATAACTAAACTAGAGTGAAGTAAAACCCCTGCAAGCTGCCAGCTTCCTGTTAGCTCTGTCAACTACAGTACTTCCTGTTTTATGATCAGTCTGTCTGGCAAGGAAGGAGCTTTGAGTAAACCACCCTTCAAAACACTACAAACACACAAACCACCATTAACATTTTCTTATTCCATTGAACATAAATTTATTGCTACATCCGAAGCCAGAAGTCAGGCCAAAAGGTCAAATAGATCAAATTATTTTATGCTAAACTTTATTATAAGTTATTTATCAACAATAAAGTTATTTATCAGTCTGTCTCTGAATTTAAAAAATATATACACACAAACAAACACCAAACAAATTTCTAAGGGCAAAGCGCGTGATCCATACTAGTGGTTGGAGCTGGTTTCCACTGTTCCGAAGGGCCAGTGTCAGGAAAATTAAACCCTATAATTTCCTTCTTCCATATCTGTTACACAAGGGTAAAAACTTCACTCCCCTGGTTTTTCTATTTAAATTACTCATTGTGGTTTAGAAGAAAGCGCTGTCTAGATAGTGGAAAAAGGAAACATTCCACTTATTCCATTTGAATTTACTTGCCATGTTCTCACATCAGTCAACACCACATGGAGAGAGATGGCATGTTAAAGGGCATTCAATGTCCAACTTGTGTTCTCACATGCACCTTTGTTAGATAATTTCTCAAGAAGTTCACGGTTGCAATTCATGTGTGAAAATAGTTAACATTAATTTTGAAAAATACATATCACACTGTCACATATCATAATCACATTACAACAATTATTGTGATGTCTATGAGCCAATAAGGCAAAAAGCAAGCCTTTGGTCAAAATGAAATATAAAATTGACGACAATTTTTGGTAAGAATTTGTTTTCAAGGACTTTCAACACAGCTACACCCACATGGAACCACGTGGCATTTTTGCAGGGGTGTTGGGGGTGTTGTACAGATTAGCCGAACAAGATCAAATTAGTTACTTAGCTGCTGGTAAGCTGATTGTTTGGGGAGAGACATGATAGCCGTTTCCTCTGTTTCCAAATGTTCTATAGGCACAGCTAACGTAAAGGCTATAAGTTAATATACTGCCTATTGCTTCATAGATGTAATATATAATATAATATAATGCATCTTTGACAATAGCAACACCTGGTCCATTCAATGCCAATAAGAGTCTCTGAGGAACAAAATCGCCTAGTGTTCTTAGACATCAGTAGAGGTGATCGATGTCAGCCGTCAGGAAGATCATAAAGTCTAGTTTTCATGCAGTGAAAAAAACACTGTATCCGTGATGGAATGCACTTCTGCGTTTACTGCACTGCAAAAAGAAAAAGATTAAAATCCACAACAGATGTGCAGCTTTTTTCCTGAAACACTGACTCTCTCTCTCTCAGAATAAAGAAGCTGACAAAGTTGAACTTTTGTGTAGTTGGTCAGCAAGACTGTTTTTGAGCGGAAGGCAAAAAAAGATGATGCCTTTTTCTTCAATCGATAGCAACCTTTGCTACACAAGATTTTTTTGCACAGTATAGTTCATACCACAACTATGTGTCAAATAAATGTTGCTCAAAGTGTATGCAATTGTACATATTTAAAAATTGTAATAGAGTGCACATAGTACCATGCATTTCCTCTTTCAGTATTTACCTTTGACATAAACATGATGGGCCCCATCTAACACTGGACTGTTGACCTCAATATGTCTTACTAAAGGGGCTTTGTAAAAATAGAAAGTTCTACACAGTAGTTCTAACATTATGAGCACTAATTAATGTCCCCTTCACCAGCTCCTCATGTAAAGAATGAGCAGAAGTTAGAGCTGTGGAAGGTTAATCATGCTCTTTCTTAACAGGTTGTTTTCAGTACAAACTGGCAGAGTAATTGGGAACCCTTTCATCACTTCTCCTCATTAAAGAGCATGGGTCCAACTCTAATTGTGTTGACCCCACAGTGACCTCTGCTTCAGTCACTCCAACATTAAATCAATAAGGTTTCAAGCTGTTACTACGCAGCAGGCACCACTTGATAGCCCCCCCAATCTTCTGCTGCCAGCCGAATAAAGAAATCACTGTCTCCGAATATCATTTTGTTCCAGTAGATTATGGAGCTGATCCTAGTAGTCAGTGCAGAAACAACCATGGTGAGATCTGTGGTGATTTGCTAATAGATGAAAGAGTTTCTCTTTCATTACTGTTTGCTAAAGTGTTAAGAACTGATGACAGAGATTGCTTTATTCGTATCTTTACCTTCCCTGCAGCTTTGCTTGTCTCCTTGCTCTCTCCTACTTCGCATTTTGCTCAGTGTCGTCCTTCTTCCTTCTAGCAGCTTATTTGCATGGTATCCACCAGCAAGAGAAGAGAGGATCTTTTGCTCAAGGCAAAATAAGGCAGAAGATTCTCTTTCCCCAGCAAGCCTGGACATTCTTTGAAGTTCTAATAAATGAAGTTTTTTATAAAGGTTCTAGGGGAACAAATGCATCATAAACATTCTATATGGTGGACCTGGTCCCTGAGGGTGCAGGACTTAGATCGGGCTTATTTACTAGCTGAAGTGTTTAACAGTTCCCCGTCTATATTACCACTATCCACACAGGCCCAGATGTGCACATACTTCTTTGATGTAAAGAAAGTGAATGTCAATTTATGTTAAAATATCATGAGACTGAATTAACATTTTGTTATGCAAATCATGCTCTGACACAATGCACAGTTTTTGAATAAGAATGATAATTTGCATATTACTACCAGCAACAACAGCTGCAAATGAGATTCCTTGTAAACGTGGCCAATGACAAAACCTGACATTCAGTAGAGTCAAAGTCCTCTGAATGTTCCACTTTAGCTTCTCTCCTGTGGCTTAGTGAGACAGGAACACGTCTTTTATAGTGAGTCAGGAGAAAGGAAACCAAATGATGCTGTAGTCTGTTGCCAGGCATGACAGGAACATGCACTGTGATTAATTCATCACCCACAGTCAGACAAGCTAGCCTCTGGTATCAAGCAGCCAGAGTATCGACACTGGCCTATGCTGTTTTGCAGGTCACGAAGCTAATGGGTTTTTTCTTGAAATGTAATAATTAAACTGATCTCCATGCACCAGCAGCATGGCCATTTGAGCTAGGCTGAAGGCCAGGCAGATTAGTTGGCTTAAACTGTCATCCGCCGTACCACCAGACTCCCCAGTTAGCATGTGAAGAAGCTGTGTTATTCTGTTAAGTATGATTCTCTTTAAGGAGGCAAGAATACATAAAAGGCCATGTCAGTGTGTGTATCAAACCATAAGAATAATGCAATAAAAATGTAATAATACTTTTGTGAATTATACATTAAAAAAGCCCGTAGCTTGGAGGCTTCATTTACTGACACCCCATTCTCCTACGCGCCACAATGTTACTCTCAATCTCCCAGCCTTGTAAAAACTCCAAGACAGCAGTCTGCTCGTTTAATTACTGGCACACTGTGATGTCATTTCATTATTGTGTTGCTTTTATGGCAGTGGCAGTGGGCTAAGATTTTCCTGTCTCAACACAGAGACACTGATGTCATGCCTGCAACAAAGATTGAAACACAAGCTGCCTTGTAAAATACGGCCACACTTCCATACCCTCTGTTCCTTTCATTAAAAAGAAAACAAAAAAATGTTAATTGCACTCCAAATTAAGTTTGAATCCTGACAAAATATGTTCTTTTTTTCTGTCTGCCAGTTTCATGTTTTCTTAAAAGGCTGTCAGCTGAGGTTGCGAGGTGAGATGAGCCTGGACTGTGTTTAAGGGTCATTATGTTGGTTATGTGTCTGCTTGAGTTTCCAAATTGTAATCGTACAGTGTAAAATTTCTAACAAGAAAAACAGGCTGAAGGTCTGCTGAGCCAATAACATTTACAAATTACAATCTGAGCTGCTCCCACACAGTTCAGTGTCAAGAATCCCCAATCATATTTTCTATATGGAAACACTACTGCTACAACTTTGAAGCTCATTTAGTATTTGCCTCAAAAACGTCTCACAGAGACACAAATCTACAAATGCTTGTGGGTTATGGAGAGCTGACGAAAATAAAAATTACATTTCTCTGCAGAAATGAATATAGAAAAAGAAGGACTAGAAACTCTAGTCTTCGCTCAATCAGTACTAACCATTTGGCCAAAAGAACAGACTCTCATTCAGTTACTGATGTATAAACTGAAGTGATGCAACTGACTTTATGAGAGAGTTTTGCAAGCCTTACAACCATATAAGTGCTTAGTGTTTAATGTGGATTTATTGGTCCCTTTTTTCAGGCCAATACAAAACAGCAACATTCAGCACACTTTTGAGTAGAAGTAAAACAAGAAGACCACCAAAGTTAGCTGTTACAGCTTCATTTATGAGTTGATCTGAGAAAGGCAATTTTTGCTTATAACTTTTTGAAAAGCAATAGCTGCTGATTTTGTACAGTAAAGCTGGAGAGAGGGGTGATGGGATCGTGCCTTAAAGTATGCCAAATAAGTGATCCACGATTTCACAGTTTTTAAGGTTAAACTGACACGCAACTATTAGCAGTCAGGCAACCAACATAGAAGTTGCATCAATTGTAGTTTGACTGATCAGTTTCCACTCTAAAAAGTCATCACCAACAAGTTATGTGACTGCATGAGTTTCTCACTCAGTCATGACTGAGAGGTAGCCTATCCGAGTGTCTTGTTCATGCACTTATCGACTAGTCACTTTTGGGCTCTGGCGTGGGCTGTGGGAATTGAACATGAGTCTAAAGTTCCCGAAAGGGACGCATTTGGAAAGTTTGCGAACATCACACCATGAATTAGTGCATGTGAGTTTGCCGAGCCACATAGCTCCAAAAATGAGAAATATCTGTAGCCTCAGCCCAATCTTTTGATCTATTAAATGATATTATAATGAATTCTTTAACATTTTGTTTGTTCCTGCTCTCATTGAAATTCTGCGCTTTCAGCAAAGTAATAACTTCCTTTTTATCTTGTGAAGTAATGGTAAGAAGATCTGAGGCCTCCATCTTGAGGTTCCTTTAGGCAATCTCCTATCCCCTACCCAAAACCCCTGCTTACATATACACACATATATTTCACCATTAGCATTTCTGGCTCTTTGAAAATACTGGTTAAACAGTGAGCTCTTTTTTTAGGTTAGCATATGTACTGGACGAGTAGAATGCCTCCACACAAACTGAATTTGTATCGATCTTGCAAAAGTGCCACATAGAGGTAATAGAAAACTATAAAAAGGTGAGTCTCTAAAGCTTTTCAGATCATTAGATTAGTGAGTGTAAATAATAAAACAAAGTCAGACTAAAAAAAGCTGTACACTGAAAAACTGTCTCCTGTTGAATGGAAAGATAAGACGTGGGTGCTTTGAACACAAGAAAATAAGTGCTCAGAAAACGCTGTGCAAACAGATGGACGGTGTAGAGCTGCAGGATGAGTTTATAAGTTTATGCAGATGCTGAAAACTGGCTAGTATTTCAACACATGTTGTAACTGGCCTGATTTCCAAACCTACAGTTTTGCAGTGTTTGAATGAAGGCACTTTGCCTATTTTAATCAGTCTTTCTAATTATAGACATCTAATTACGTGTCAACTCAATATTCTGGATGATAAAACAATAGTAAACCACTTTTTCTTCATGGCATCTTTGTGTGTTTTAGAATTTTTAAGCAGCTGATTCACCCTCAGACCATATGGGTGCCTATGCTAACATTACTTATAATCAGCCTCTAGGTTTACTGTGATTATGAGAAATAATTGCTCAAATCCATGATCCTGGCTTCTCTTAATACCAGCTTCAGTGCTTCAAGCAATGTTATTAACAAACTAGTTTCTTCTTTTTGTTTCCTACATTTTGAATAGCTACTTGCCTAAGCCTACTAAAAAATAAATAAATAACTGAACACAGTATAAGTGAAGTGCATGACCCAAGCCGAGTAATGAAAAGAACCACAACAACCAATCACAGCTAACTGCCTAACCGGCCAAATGATATCACATATAAACAAAACATTTATTTCCTTTAAAAAAAAGATAGTAAGTCGGGCTAATAAAACTAACAGTGACTTGTCACTTGTACCTCATGCCTGAACACTCTGGCTACTCTGCACGCAGTGGGTTAGAAATACTGGGAGGTGCACAACAAGCTAAAAGCGTGCCATACAAGCAGTTGAGAGCTCACTGTCTTTTTGCACAGCCATGCAATGAAAACAAAAAACATAAACTCCCTGTTAGTCAGACCAAGCCATGCTAAGAACAGCTGTGAGATGAAGCTGTCCTTGCTAACACCCCAAGAAAGATGGTAAAGCAGTTTATCTGAACAGATTTGCTAACTGCATAACAAACACACCATGCCTTCTTTATTACTTCACAAAAAACTCATGCAAGTTCACCAGAGGAAAACTTTTAGTGCAAAGCAGCAACAGCAGTAATGGTTCAGTCCACTACTATACCAACAGCTACTTTGCAAAACCCTGGCGTGGATGATGCTAATGTAAAGTTAGGTTGATATCTAAATGTAAAAAGAGCAACACAAGAGAAGCTTCAGTCACTTATCCCCTGTTTTTTAAGGCCACAGTACAAATGCACAGCACGACTGCTTGACATACTATAGCACAGTATGGAAAAAACAATCCTACACATATTAGCAGAAAACTCTAAAAGTCAGACACTCGCAATAAAGAATTCTCTTGAACAGTGTGGAAGCTGCTGGTATAACCTAGTCTTCAACTCAGCATGGAGTGACAGTGTCTTCATGTACAGCCAGTATTAATCAAGTGTTGGCACCATTAAGAACAGTGTCAGGACACTGAGCAGACCCAAACCACTCTCTGGTCTGGCTCTCATCCCTACAAATCAACAGTGAGTTTAATTAAGCCAAGCCATGCTGCTATTGATTCAACATTACTGTTTAACCTGGCAGCTCCGCGGGAAATCTATTTACTGTGAGCGACAAAGGCAGACTTATATGATTGCAGGAAAGTAAATTGCAAGGCTAATATTTGGAAATTGTTTTATTTGATTTCTATATTTATTGAGCGTAATTTCTTAGCTCCTCTGCAGCATATTTAGCATCAAACGTGCGGGTGTGTGGGCCTGTGGTCAGACGGCAGGCAGCCAGAGGTTTGGCTGGCTAGGAAGAGTTGGCTCAAACCCGATTACTGGGGTGACCCCGCAGGAAGAGTTCTCAAGTCCAACAGATTAGGAGCTTTTCCAAAAGCCACAGCAAGAGGAAAGCAGAGAAGAGTGGAGTAGGGTAGAGTTGAAGAGAGACGAGATCACTCAAAGCCTTCACTGCTAGAAAGTATTGCTCAACACAATAAACATGATTTCAATATTACCTCCATATATAAATACGCCTAAAACACATTTTATATTTCCCTTGACCCTTCAGCGCTGCCGGAAAGTAATTTGAATCAGGACAAGCAGAGATACATAATCAAATAAGTATTTTAATGTGCTCACCTGTCACAAGCCAGGCTCACTGTAGTTCATTTTAATTAACTAATATCACCATTTCAAACCCTCAACGCCCAAATACATCTTCATAATCATCAGTCACTGCAATACAAGCAAATGAACTGACAGAACCTTTCTGTCAGTTCATTGTTTTAATCAATTTTAAATCATGCTTTTTATTTGTTCTTGTTTCTAATGTCTCTGTAAAGCACTTTGAATCACCTTGTTGTTGAATTGTGCTATACAAATAAACTTGCCTTGCCTTGCCTTGCCTTTCAGTTGCTCAAATGAACAACAGCATCACTAACCTCAAAACATGTGACACAGCCCTCTGATGGCCAAAGTAATTATGACAGGAGCAAACTTAGGAAGCCAGGTCATACGGCAGTGTGGAGGGTGGATGGGTGGATCAACAAAATGTTTCTCAATTGGCGTTTCAAACAGTCAAAGACAAAGAATATTTTTTAGTTTTTTTGTCATCATCCTTACACGACACTACAAGAGTGGCCAGAGTGAATTCTTTGATTTAAGTCTAAAGTGTCAGATAGAAACTAGAAGTGTTTGGTATGGCAAGTGAAAGGAGAAGGAATGGATACAGAGAAGGTGGCACAGTCAAAAGATTTAGAAAGGTTAGGTTTGTGTCACTTTTTTGTTACAATAAGTATTCAATTCATGAACTTCAGAGCTCTACAATGAAATAAGATGTTAGCAGACTAGTAAACGAAGATGTGGAGAGGTCAATAGATGGTGCATTGAAGCTCAAAGTATATTGATTGGATGACAGGAGCTGAAGTGCTGCAATGTGGCACTGCCTTTACTTTGTGTATGGTGCCTCCAATAATAGTGATGCACCTCTTGGTAAAACTGCTGATAGTGACTGTTCAGTTATTGGCTATTACCGGTGTGCTAAATCTAAATAACTACACATATCAATTAATTTATGAAACCATTATTTACATTTTTTTTCTGAATGAATGTCTGCATGCTCAAGTGTCGTTTTGCAAGATACTGAACCTTAAAACTAACCCCAATGTGACAGTGTGTGAATATAATAGGAAAAAATGCTAAATGTGTAGTATAGAAAGCATTGTGCAAATGGGCGAGCTTGGTTTGTAGTGTAAAGTGCTTATTAAAGCTAGACGAGTGCTTTGTAAATGCAGTCCAGTCAGTTTGTTCTGGAGAGGAAATCTTGAGAGCACTTCTCTCATTTAGACTGTTTTTTTTGCTGAAATGGGTCATAACTCTCTGAGAGTTATGAAGTCAATCTGCTGAATGCTTCTACGGCAAGAATTATCAACTAGAGCTTTCATCTTTTCTTCTTTGCGTGATACAAAATGCATAACGTTTAGGGAGTCGTCATCAAGCTCATCAGGTTCAACGCATTTATCCACATTAAAGCTACGTGATTTAGCTTGGATTCACTAAAGCAAGTCATCTAATTGACTAGGAAAGAAAAACTCAAATCAGTCAGTCACGGATAACTTAAAATAGCTTTTCAATAAAACACACACACACACACACACACACACACACACACACACATACAAATGCATACAGTGCAGCCTCTATTTCTTCAGCATGTGGTGCAAAAAGAGAAGCCTGTCCCTCAGAAGTGTTGCTATTTCTGTTTACCACAAGGCCCCAAATATTCTATCATTAGAGAAACTAGGTGGGGAAGGAAATACCACTTGGGAACACATGGACTCGGTGCAGCCACACAAAGAAACCTAACTGACAGAGTGGATACAAGATTAAAGATTGTCATGTTATTGCTAACAGGTTTTATATCCACATCTTCATTTACATCAAAATGTCAAAAAAGGATATTTCCTCACTTCTCATGAGAAATCACAGGTTTGTTTAACATTATACTATTAAATGATTTACCCAACGTGTTATACAACCAATATTGGTTTTGTATGCTTCCTGTTGCAAAACTGATTTATAATTCTTCAATTCTTTGGTGTTTTAATCTGATAGAATAGTAAAGGTCGATAGTTTTAAAATGAAATTTAAAGTTTACCTTCAACTGAGAAAGATTTACACCAAAAAAAATAAAATAAAATAAACACAGCATGGTCTAGGGCAGGGGTGGGAAACTCCAGGCCTCAAGGGCCGGTGTCCTGCAGGTTTTAGATATCACCCTTGGTCAACACACATGAATCAAATGATTAGTTCATTAACAAACCTCTGGAGAACTTCAAGACATGTCAAGGAGGTAATTCAGCCATTTAAATCAGCTGTGTTGGATCAAGGACACAACTAAAATCTGCAAATCTGCAGGACACCGGAGTTCCCCAACCCTGGTCTGTGGTGAGTCACACTGAATACTAGACAATGTGCATGAATGGCCAAGACCTAGCCTGGGAATAATATGAATGTGAAAAGTCACTGTTCCAAGCCTGGTTGGCATTGAAACAACTGTTAATCCAACAAGGGGCGGGTTTGATGAAAATGACATTTTTCCATCCATTAGCAATACATCCCATTTTTTTGCTCTGATTGGTTGTAATCATCCAATTGTTTCCAGAGGTGCTTTGGTCTGTGCCAAGTGATAATGTGTCTTAGAAATCACATGTTATAAACTAATTACATTTGTATACCAATGCAAGGCTAGCAAATACCATCATGACAGCTGAGTCAAGCAGCATCGTGGTACTGTAGCTAAAAAGTACTTGAAGCTGGAGTACCAGTGATGACAGCTGCATGCCTTTAGATGTAGCTTACATATAACTGTATTTAAAAGCTCTCCCCTCCAAATATTTGAAAACACACATTGTCAGATAAATTAATTTATTTTCTGGGAAATTATGTTTTATATTTTTATCATTGGTTACATACTTACCCTGGGTAGCTCAATGATGAATGTAAAATCAGCAAAATCTGGGACTGTGCCCTGCAAGTGTCACACAGGCTGTATGCACATATTGAATAATATCTAAGTAAATAAATGACTGTTAGGCTTGAACAGTCTTTTGTATTAGGTGTAAATTTATAGAAGCATTGGTATAAATCAAGAAAATACGATGGTGCTGAATTTCTTCTGCATGTACTGGACACACCCTAGTAACATCTTCAGCACCAACCCTTGCATCATTCTTTATAAAACACTTAGATATTTTGGGGGGGTGGGTTCCCATTTTATTTTGGCAGACACAGTAATAATGTCTATCATTTCTGCTAGGATATCCACATGTTCATAGTCTGTTTAATGGGTTTTAGAAGCAGCACTGTGGGCTGCATTAAAGCAAATTTTAAGTTAAACAATGATGAAAGGCAGGGTCCATGTTCTCCAAATGGGCTGACATAAGTATCAAGGGATATTACAGTATATTCTTTTAAACATAAGCACTAGCAACATGTATTTTAATCAGATTTAAAATAATCAGATCAGGATGTGCATGAAACCACTATGCAATGCAACTGGGTGATGAGAACATTCCCGTGTGAAACCCATCATAACATATGATGTGTTTTTAAGAATGCACTACTTCCCATCAAGTCCCAATACACTGCTTTACTTTAAACCCTGGATAACAGCTATTAAGCCATTCAGATAACTTGAACCTGTGCAAAAAAAAACAGGGAGCAACTTTAAACTCATGTGGCTGATGTTAAACATTAAGGGTAACTTGGAGTCAAGAAACTGAGGGACACCACATTTTTTGGTCTCTAAGATTTTTTTCAGCTATGATATGATCACCAGCTTCCATCTGGTGTTTAGCAAGTCCTGTACAGTATGCCTTGAAAGCTCTTTGCGGAAAACTGAACGAAACTCTTAGAAGAACCCAAAAAACATTTCAATGCTGAAGAACCATCAGGTAGAGATCTTTTCATGTTCTCTAGTCATCATGGGAAAAGGATTTTGGGTCCCTTCTTTGCAGTCATCTAATCTATCTTTCTCACTTTTTAAAGAAATTGTCTGACTCAACGTCTATGCTACATGGATACAACACTGACATTTGTTCGCTTATGGTCTTTTATTTTTTTGGTATTCTAACATGACTAGTTTTGACCAGGGAGATGCCATCAGAGTTTCAACCATGTTTAATGGAAAGAAAATATATACACTATGTGATACTGCACCAAAATGATGCCAGACAGTATTCGGGTTATATACACTATCAATATCTAGCCTTAACTGACTGAAGATGGTAGAGTTCTTTCATCCCATTTGCTCCCCGTGGTCTCAGCAGTCTGACAGGGTGACAGTGTAACCATGACCTGATTACCTGTCCCCTGAAGCCTGTAATCACTAAAGCCAGCAGACAGGCCCTGCTGGTCCGCTGACAGGGAGGATAATTGAAGCTGATGGTACATGCTGCTCGCCCTGCTAATGAAATATGAAAACAAAGAGCAGGAATGAGGCAGCAGGGACAAGCATGAATGCCTGAACTACAGAGCCAATAACTTCTGTCTATTAACAATCAATGTGTAAAAAATGTGGATTGGTCTTTCTTATGAGCCAACACATTTAAAAAGTTTTTAGGTGTTTCCCACAGACATTATATTATGTCGCTGTTTTTCCCTTCTCATGTTTATCAAAGGAAAAGTGCTGTATTACGAGTTTAGCAATTAAATGCTGACACACTCCACAGTGCTCCTTATAGTGCCACAGTTAGACTATCAAAGAAATGATTAACCCAGCATCAGTGACACCACCCTTAACAAAATCATTCTTTTACCAAGTAGTATTGAACTAAAAACACACCACACTTCAAGTTTAGGTTAGCAAATTAAATAATCTTCATATATCCTTTAAATACAACTTTACAACAAAGTGAGGGAAACAATGTTTTTAAACTTTATGAGTTAGTCAGTACTTATCCCTTATCTCAGCGATAAGCACTGATTTGATGAGCTAACTGTTTTATTAAGTAACAGACACCAATAAAATAACCACAGCCTGTTTAATAGAAATCACACAACTGGAGACTGAACTCTGTCATTCTCTGTCTTCTTGGAGAGACTGATTTAAGTGACATGCTGCTTTCTAAATAGCAGACTGTTTTCTAAAAACCGAAGAAGATTGACTTTACTTTTGTGCAAATGTGTGATGCCTACAGTAAAAATAATTTTTAAAAAAGAGGTTTATTTAAAATATATGAAAATACATATAAAAATGAAAAGTAAGTAAAGTATGTATTAATTCGATTAACTTATATAGTGCCAAATCACAACAACAGTTGTCCCAAGGCACTTTATATTGTAAGGGAAAGACCCTACAATAATACAAAGAAAACAAAGAAAACACCAACAATCATATGACCCCCTTTGAGCTTTGAGTGCTTTTAAATGCTTTAGTGACAGTGGGAAGGAAAAACTTTCTTTTTAACAGGAAGAAACCTCATGCAGAACCAGGCTCAGGGGGGGTGGGGGGGTGGGTCGGCTATCTACTGCAACTGGTTGGGGTGAGAGGAAGAGGACAGGAAATTACTGCCTTGCTAATAAATTCCTCCTAGTGGATAATGTCGGTACTGCAAACAAACGAACAAAAACAGTTCTGTATTATGTCATAACTGTTTATTTCATGACTTTTACTGGTTTCATTATATTGTTTGTTTCCAATTAGAGAGAGAGAGAGAGAGAGAGAGAGAGAGATCTAAAATCTGACAGGCTACAGTCTCACATGACAACACAAATGCATTATTTTATTTTTCAAAATTATGATCCGTTTCACTGAATTCTTAGCCATTATTTCACATTGTTGCTTTATTTCCTACATGACATATCTCTAGTTGAAATGATTGCCACACTTCTTCTTTTTTTCAGCTCTGATGAGTTACTCTTGGAATGAATGAAGTAAGACGGAGGTGTTCTAGCACTAGGGTTGTAATAACAGATATATTATTAATAAACCTACTAAGCAACGTAATTTTTCGGTTTTGACTGAAAGCGACAACTTCTCAAATCTGGCAATATGAGAAGGGTCAACATGAGCATGTGCAGTAAAATAAGGATTAAAGCAGCATTTCCCCTTTAGGTAAAATACTTAAGCGTAATGTGTCAGGTTCAGAGAGTCGAAAACCTTTTTGAAAAACTTAATGTTAAATTTTCTATTTTATTGACATACATCTATGATTTTTGATTGTTGTTCCCCAGCTATGTGTACTGGTCGTCACAGGATCTCCAGCAGGGTGTACTTTGAAATCTTCCAGCAGATATTTTGTGATGAGTTGTAATAACTCTTCAATCATGCCACTGCTTCAACTAGTTTTTAAACAAATTATGGTTTGGACTTCTTCTTCTTTCTTCTTCTTCTTCTTTTTTTTTGCTTTAGACTACTGGATAGTTTGGCTTAAAACTATTTAAACTTGTATAATTCACTCCTATTCGATCAGTGATCATGTACACTGATGGGGACTTCCAACATGACTGCTTTGCTGAACCATTGTAAAGGCTAATTTATGGTTATAGTTTTGGGTGTTGTGTACCTGTAGGAAATAACACACGTTGTTCAGGACACCTCAGGTTTTGCGATATTCGAAGCGAGATACGCAGAAAAGGCAACGCTTTGTCAAAGATAGTCCAATCCAATCAAAGTTTTATGCAGCTCTCACTCAGACCACTTATCACAACATGTACAGTAGCCTCCGCGTACAGTATTCACAGTAAGCGACACTCAGGCATGAGATCACAACAAGCACGAACCGTTACCAAATATAGCCTAGACAGAGATGAAGCAGTGCAGAAGCAACATTTAAGGCAGTTTTGGAAGAAATTCAAACACTGAAAGAAGATCGCAGCACTTCAAGAAGGGTCGTGGTTCCCCTCCCTTTCAGTCTCCAAAGCACAGAACACAGTCAGCACACTTTCACATACAAAGACACATGTTTGCTCCACTTACCCCCGCTGGCCTCCCGGTGCTTCTGTAAATACGGGCTTTTTATCAAAGTGTCTCCGGCTGAAAGACACGGACAGATCCTGTCCGCTATATTTAGGAAACTGACAAACTCGGAGCTGCGAGAGGTTTGGCTCCTCCCACTGGAGTGTGTGTATAGCAGCGTCTGTACGTGTGTGCTTGGATCTTCCAACACACTCACACTGACAGGCATACACGATTTGTACTGCAGTGTGTACGTGTCTGAAACAGGGCTGTAAATATGAGTTCACATTTATACTTTAAACGTGTCAGTGTAAGTAGCTCGCTAACGAATAAAACAACGCTTCAGAAAACAATCTAGATATTCTTTGGTGGATAAGGGGCCACACAACCCATGCAAAATATACAAATACTAAAGAAGTATGAAACATCTGCAAAAACATGCAAAACATTCTGTCATTACTTTTTGTCTTCTTCTGTAATTTTGTATGTGTTTTCATTTCAGTGACTCTTCACTGTGGGAGAGCTGGGTGTTCATGTTGGTGCCCAGGCCCCAATATTTCATCTGTACATGGGTGTATTCAATCTAGTACTTTATTAGTTTAAATCACAGATGCAATCTTTCAAAAACAGGAGATCAAGACTTTTTAGGCGGAAAACACAGCATGTGAGTCGGCACTCACCCAAACACATACCCAGTATAATAATTGATCCATTGATATTTTAATTTAGCCTGTGCCTCAAGGAGGGGTGAGAAAGCTTGTGACTGTGAGGTCACTGGTTTAAATTTCTAAGGCAGCTGAGAAGATCTGCTCGAAGCAGAACATTCAGTGTTACATTCCTCCTTCAACAACACTGCTGGTGAAGCTTTGAGCACCCAGCTGAAATCTTTAGATGCTGCCTGAAGACCACTGGAGATTTCTCTGCATGGAAATTTTTAATTGTTAAGAAACATAAACCAAATCATTCAAACTCCAAGACAGACCTGACTTGCATAAGGGTAAATAAACTGTGAGCATGTCATGCTTCTCTCTTCTATTGTTATATGTTACAAGTTCAGTTTAGTTACATTAAAGCAGCACACAGAAGTCACGCCTGAGGACACACAGCAGGCCTTGTGCTGACTGAGCTGCCACCAGTATATTTTTTCCTTCAGTGCCTTCTGTGCAATTCAACCTTCAGTTTATTCTGCACAAATGTAAAGATAAAAAATTCTTTACATTTGTAGAATACTTTTCTGAAGTACAATACTTGTCCGTATACCTCAAATACTATTTCATTGCTAATCTGATGTTTCAGTTTCTCTCATGCAAGTCGTGATTCTTTACTAGTAAAAGACTGAAGCAAGCTTTACATATGATCAGATAAGACAAGATCCTGGATGCTGCAAACAAAACAAAAGACGATAACAAAAAGAGTTTTGCTGTATAATTTTTATTTATAAACAATTATAATTGACTTCAGATGAATCTAAATACCTGTAGTATTAGAAATAATGACTGTAGAAAACTTTAGAAGAATTCTATACAATCACTGATTAGAAAAAGAAAACCTCTCCTAGTTTCAATAAAATGGCATATTTTCCCATGTAGCTTGGGAAAACCAAATTATTTTTTAAACCAATATTAATGCAACAACTTGCAATGAATTATTAAGCCCAGTCTAATCTGTTCAGCAGGTGTGGATATTTACAATTAAGTGATGTAAAAAGACTCGTACTGTTTAACTGAACCATACATTATTATATATTTAGAGGCTTGTAGTTTCTCTTCAGAGAGATGAGTTATTTTTAAAGTTCAGTGGGTAAAAGGTAACCTCACAGAGCATTTCTTTGAGAACATGTGTCTGTGCCAAGGGAGGATCAGTCATATTAAAAATGAAACCCAGTCCTTCAAGGATACGAGTATAGAAGCCTGTAGTGCCCTCGTGTGTCCTTACCCCACGTGACAGCTGAAGTGCACTTGACTCGAGCTTCTTCCACTGAAGTTTTACTTCTTTATAATTGAAAGACAAGTTTTGATGACTTTTTATTAATTATAATTTCATTTTTCATACATTTTCCAACAACATACAACTCAAAGTTCCAAATAACCCTCTATTAAAATGAATGATTTTTAAGCTCTTCAATTTTAAGAAAAGGCATCTATTAATATGTGTGGCAGTAAACATTTTGCCCTAGTTTACAGCAGTTTCACCTGCTACACATCCTCTTAATGTGGGTCAGTTTGTGGCACTTTTTAACCAGTTAACAGCTGAAATTTATTTAAAATAAGAAAAAACTTTTTATGCACCCATCAAAAGGTTCTTTTAAGGTTCTTGTGAGCTTGTCTGCTACTACATCAACTAATTACGTTTTTAAATTAAACCTAAAAACCTACGTAACTATTAGGTTAGCCCTCACCATGTTTTTTTTTTTTTAAGTGAGTTGTCCCTACTTACACAATAGATTTAAAACTTACATTAAAAAAAACTCGTGTTCACTTCTATTTAAAGCCATGAAACATTTAACATGCAATTAAGTAAAAAGTAAAATGCACTATTTATAAAAACTTCGAGGTTGAAAAACAAAAACACATCCTGCTTATCTAAATAGAGAAATAATAAAATACTGATAAGTGAATGTTCATCATTTCTCGCCATTGTGTACCCTCCTCTGCCTTCTTGTCATTTAAAATAGGGCAGCATCATCAGTAGTTATTGGTAATAAACAGAGTAATATTATTTCAGAGACATCAGACAACTGTGTACAGTGCATGTGAATACTAATGGGAAATGCTGTGATGTTTTATACTGTGAAAGTACATTTTAACCTAAACCTGAACCTAATGGTTAGCTTGATGATCAAGCTTAAAAAAGCTTTGCTGCTTAAACCTAATAAAACAGAGAACTAAACAAGCAAAAACTAAATAGCAGCCAAGTGTGAGGGACAGGTCGACATACTCCAATATGTTTGTGACTGATCAAAATTATAAAAAGGTTACACTGCCTTTTCATTAACATTAAAATATGTTGTGTAAATGTATTACATTACAGGGATTACTGTGCTTATTTGATATCACAGCTTTACACCAGTTCATCTCTTCATTGTTTTAGAAGCAGCCAGGAGAGAAGAGAACAGAGACTCTGGCCTTTGGTTCAGGACATCTGGGTGGTCCAATTCTGCCACCTGTCAAAGAGAACACTTGGTAAGTTGAGGCTGAAGATCATATACGGATTAGTTTTGTCTAACCGTCTTTGTTACCTGTCCATTGTTCATGACTAGAATACGATCTGCATTCATCACTGTGTTGATGCGATGTGCTAGGTGAGCACAGTGCTGTCTTGAAAGGCCTCTTTGACTGTCTTTTGGATCAGAGCATCTGTTTCTGGATCTGTGGAGGCTGTGGCTTCATCCAAAAGAATGATCTATCAGACAATATGAGCCTCTGTTACTGCAGGAAAGTACTGATTTAAGGAGGAGCACATGGAAAGAAACAACTTCTCTCCAGATCTCCTCATCAGTGTACTTATTGAACGGATCCAATTTTTGGGGTATACAGTTGTATCTCTAGAGAGTTGATAAAGATAGATATATGGTCAGATTATAGATATTTTAGAGATTATAAAAACAATCAATGAACACTATACTCGGACAGCACAACTTTTTAAGCTCTTCAGTTTCACCCGATATCTCTCTTCCAATATGAACATAAACCTGCACAAAATGCAGTTATTTTCTAAGTTCTAAGACATCAATAAAAGTTAAAGTAGCTAACAGAGTCATATCATGACAGCTAGATTGAAGGCACAGACACTGTCACACATGGACTTTGAGAAATGTGCCACAATGGTGCACCTGTCCCATAACATCTCTGTTATTCCAAACATTTCTTACATGTGTCTTCATAGTTCACCATGAATTAAATAGTGCATTACAAATCATATAATAATAATAATAATAATAATAATAATAATAATAATTTCATGCTCATGTTTTTTATACCGTTGTTCATCATTCCAACATCTTCACCAGGTCTGAGCTCAGATTCATTCAAGTTGGCAGGATCCAGGGACATCACTTCATCTTCCATCTGCTTCTGAAAAGAGAACAATAACAGTTTCACAGTTAGGTCTGCATACTTAACATAATAAAGCTTACAGAACTCAGTGAATTCAAAGCAACAAAGAACTGATACTAAGGCTTTTGAGCTAACTGAACAGTAAGAGTAACAGAGCTACAAACATTTGTACTGCAGTTTGTGTGAAATCCTTACTTTAGACTCTTCCATCTGGTAGTTGCTGATGAGTTGAGCATAGCGCCCATTTGCATTCATCAGGGCTTGATGGTTTCCAGCCTCCTGAACCTCACCATCCTCCAGAACCAAGATGCCATCACAGAACTCCAAATACTAAAAGACACAAGTTAAGACAACTGTGAGAAATGCCCCCCCCCCCAAACACTCTTGTTGCATCTGAAGTGGAGTGACTTACCAAAATGGTTCACAATTTGTGATTAAAACAATACCATTAAGTTTAAGTTTCAACAATCACAGCACAGTGATTTATTTAGATTATATACCAGGTGTGACCAAGAAGTTCCAAGACTGCCTATAAAAGCAAAGCTAAAACCTAAACAGGTTTATATTTCTATATTTCTTGAAGGTGGCCTTTTCAGGGAAGACTGCACTGCTTCAAGTATGACTGCTTTTAGATTAGTCCCTAGAAGCCCTGCTCTGGCCACCTGAAATTCCCTTTCAGCAGACTCTTTCAATTCCTGATGAAAGCCAATGCACACTATACTTTGCTCATAGGGAACAACCTTCAGTGGACTCTGAAGACTGCTGATGAACAAAGTGTGAGAACAGTTGATCCAGGGAGGGGGACAAAGCAGTCAAAATGTGCAGAATAAATTAAAGTTGAAGGTGAGCGAGAGTGCACTTTTTATATATTACTCCATATGATTTCTGGGAGGTCAAAGTCAACATTGTTTAACCAATATAGTTACTCAAGTCCCCAAAGGTGTAGTGTATTTTTATGAAGCTTTGAAGACAGTCCATAAAAAATTCTGGGTAATATAAAGTTTTTACCAATTTTAACAGTAGGTGTGAGCAACCTTGACCCAATTATCACCAAAATTAAATATGCTTAAGCTCTTATTAAGATCTAACATCACACAAAATTTGAAAACGATAAATTTAAAACTGCTAGACTGCTAAGTAACTGACAAACAGAACCCATACACACGCCCTCCCTCTGGGAGGAGGAAAAGCAAGCCTTTACAGTATATCTACCCTTAATCATTTTAGTGACACTCCAGCTTCAATTATCCACTTCACAGACATAAACATAAGAGCAATGCAGTAACTCATGAAGATGAAGATGGCAAAAGTGGTAAAGGCCTGGAAATAAAGAAAAATACAGGAAAATTTCAATTTGTGGTAAACCACATTTAAAATTTGTCATTACTGCTGTACTTCTGTGGTACTCACACTAGCTGCACAGTGGCAAGCCTATCACGGGGTGTATAAAGAGGGTCAGAACGGTGGCAAAGGTGGCAGAGATTAGGGTAGTGGTACAATTAGTAGCCTGGATGTAACCCACCAACTTTAGTTGTTCCTTTTTCTTTTTTCTAAATCCTGTGAGAGAAAAAGTTTGCCAGTTCTCTTTACCTTCAATAATATTTTTTGCTCTGACCAATTCTGCTAGAGTTGAACATTCATGTTAAAAATTACAGACAAATAAAGGCATAGTTCCTTATAATGTTTAAAGATGGGGAAAACAATCACACTGAATGCTCTTATGCATGCTTATATACACATAACATAATTCTGTTGGCCAACATACAGCTACTTAACTTACCCTTAATACCAAAGCAGTTGAAAGTGATGAATAACCCCCTCTGCTACTTAACTGACTAGATAAATATCCCAGAGCTTTATCCTAGTTGGCGTTATACTCTAATTATAAAATTCTCCTTCATTTTTTGGAGCAGTGTATTATATATTGTAAGACAGATAACTCACAGGCCCGAGAAATAATGACAATGCCACAAAGACGGAAACAGCAGTCGACCGAATCAGCCTGGTTCTCAGAAAGCGCAGGGCCACACGAACTAGCGAGGCCTTCTCCGGGCCTCTCTTTGCCACTTCTTCCTTCCAGAGTCTCTGAAACCTGTCAGACACTCACACTCAGTGGTCTCATTTAAACAACAAATCAAGTCTTTTTCCATGATTAAAACATCCTACATTTGATGTGGACAGTATAGTCTAATTTTTGATGAATCTTTGGCTCAAATACAAATTTCATAAACTAGGTCTATTATGCATTAGTAATACAGTATATGATAAATGAGTGTAAAGAAATGGGAATCAGAGACCTTTGCGTACCAACGTCAGCAACATCTGAAGGAGATAGTGTGAGGGTCGATATAGTAACTACAGCACAAGTCTTTTAGTGAAAGTAGGCTTTTTTGAATATGTTTAACTCAACTTGCAAGTCTACGCCAGTCATAAGAATCAAGTTTGACATACTGGGTGCATCTTTTTATTGTGTGGCTTCACTTATCCCAATAAGAACACGAGACGCTGGTTATTATAGGTGTTACATCCCCCAGGAGGATGTCTCTTCTCCCTACTAACCCTTTGTTTTGTCTAGGCTCCACCTCCTCTGTCCTGATTGGATGCTGCGCAGAGTCTGGCTAATTGGTAATCAGCAAAGCACTACTTAATGCCTGTGGAGCTGTGCTTCTGTGCCCTCTGGCCATTTTGGTTGCCATACCCGTGCAGGCTTGCATGCCTTTGTAACTTGTATGAACATTGTTGTTTTTCATGTTCAGACTGCTTGTAGGGGAGAGCTGCCTTTTGTTTTGACACTCTGTTTTCTCCTGTTTATGTGTTGTTAGGTAGGTTATGGTTATAGGTTGTATATTTTGTTTCTTTGGAGTTAGGTAAGTTTCTTTTATTTCTACATCAGGGATGTTTTGTTTGTTATGTTGGCCATGGCTCTCCCTGACGTTATACCTCAGTCTGAACCCAAATCTCATCACCAGCATTAAATAGACCTTCTACACTTACCATCTTGGCTCCTCCTTCTCTATCCACCTTTATGTTCGTCCCTTCAACCCCCTAGACTAGCCAGGGGACGTAACAACAGGTTTTTTCCAATCGAGGATGACTGTCAAACGGGGACAGATCCAGAGCTGCATATTTACTGGGAATAACAAGTAAATATGACTTTGGGGTAAATGCCTAATCAGTGACACTGTTATTTCACTTAGGCACGGGAGGAAGTCTCTTGTGCTCTTTTATGATTTTTTTAATGGTCTAGAGCAGGGGTGCCCAATCCCGGTCCTCGAGAGCTACCGTCCTGCAGCTTTTAGATGCATCCCTACTCCAACACAGCTGATTCAAATGGTTTGATTACCTCTTCAGCATGCCATCGTGTTTGGCAAAGGCCTGATAACAAGCCATTCATTTGATTCAGCTGTGTTGGAGTAGGGATGCATCTGAAAGCTGCAGGACGGTAGCTCTCGAGGACCGGGATTGGGCACCCCTGGTCTAGAGCAAATTAAACTACTTTAAAAATAGTATTTTACTTAGACCTAAATAAAGGAAAAAGTTCTCTCTTCTGATTCGGAATTTTCTCTACTAATCACGCAAATCGTCAGTTTTAGACAGTTTGTTAAAAAGAGATACCTTCTTACCATCTCCACACAGCGGTCCTCGGATTATCTGCTAACGCCATCTTTCCTGAGAAATGATTGGTCAGTAGGTGGCGTTTTCAAAGTTTGGGGTATTTATCAGGAACTTGACCTGCTCCCTGAAAAAACAAAAACTCTAGAGAAAATACGCCTATAGAGCCCAGGAGGTGATTAGGAAGAATGAGAAAAGGAAAACTGCTTGACACTAGATGGATGTAGGTAGGTATCACGGGAAGAACATGTTCAAGCTGTCAGGTTAATATTTTCCTTACTTACCACAGGTAGCCAAATTTCACTGCGCAAATATTTCGACATCTGGTTTGCCTGAGACCTTATCAGAGAGGTTGGTCTGTCCTGTGACCCTTATGCCTCAGGACTGGACATCACAGGTGGGTTCAGATGAGGATTTCCTCAAACCAGCCTCCAGTTTTAGAAGCACAGTCAGTGCAGGGGGTGCATGTTTGGAGTTGTGTGTGTCCTAAATATTACGGTAAGAGAACTTAAGGCCCAATTTCAAAATAAAGGTGAAAGTGAAATTCTGGAATAGTCAGTTTATTCGCATTCTCAATTTATACAAAAGCTAGTAAACGACATTTCAAATGGCTATTATTTAAAAAAATCCAAACTAACGCGATATTGAGAACTAATTCTGTGAGCCAGGTCTGGACTAGCTATCTGGCGTACGCCTGTGGGCCTGCCCAGGGCTATCATAATTTACCCCAAAAAGTATATTATAATTTCTTTTGCGACCGCGACGTACCATTGGTTGATTTTCTTGAAAGACATTGGGCTTATCGAACGAAATCTCTCAGCCCTCCTCGGTCTGTCCCTCCCTCCCCTTTTTAACCTAGGTTATCCATTTGGGACGATCTGATTTCCTCGTGTCAGCATTGTTCCCACATCATCATAATTAATGTTGTTCCAGGTTCAACATTGCAAGTGACCAATCACCTTCTTGTGACGTCATTCCTTTGCGACTTCGAAATACCCGCCTTCGATTATTTCGAAATACAAGTGAAGAAGCGAAAAACCGCCGCCTGTCCGCCGAATTTGAAGTCAATTCGCCTGTCCGCCGAATTTGAAGTCAATTTAGGATACTTTCCTTTAATAAAGCATTATACATATGTTCCTCTAGTGATGGGCAGATGAAGCCCCATGAAGCACTGAAGCTTTTCATCCAATTGGTTCACCCCAACGCGAAGCTTCATGAAGCTTCATTTGCTCTAGCAGGACGTAAAAATAATAGCTGGCATGAATTTGAAGAGTGTGGCATTTTGCACACAGCCTGTAAATGTCAACAACAAAAGGAGTGTGTAAAACATGTATATTGTGATGGCAGTATACTGTGTATATTTATAGTGGCAGTATGGGAAATGATTATTTGGAAATGCTTGAAATGGAAATGATCATTTACTGTGAGGTGAGGTGTGGTTGGGGTGTGGACAGTGGTTGTGCTTTTGTAACGTTGAGGTATGGACAGCTACACACTGCCTGTTCACATTTTATTCTGTAAAAACTAAATTTTCACTGCTTTTATGACCTTTTTAGTGGGGAGAACATAGCTAGGATTTAATGATTTAACAAATCTTTTGAATCCTTTGTCCTCCACAATGCTAAATGGCTGGGAGTCCTCAATCACCATGCTGACCAGGTCTTCATCTATTTGAGATTGTTCTCCTGAGGAAAGACAATAAAGATAAAGCACAAATATAAATATCACATACGTAACTTATAACAGTTGTATAATATTGTTATATCATTTAGTAACATTACTGCATCCTATATTATCATTGCATTTGATGGCTCACCTGGTCTTGCTCCACAATCGGTGTCCCCCTTATTCTCATGCAAAGCTCTGTAGTGCCTAAGCATGGATAAGGTGTTGTTGTTGTTATATCCCAGCTCCCTGGCACATAGAAAACACTTCACCTTGTACAAAAGTCAAGACAGCTCAACATAAATTGTATTGCACCATCAGTATCATGAAAATACATCTTCTGTAGAAATTTACATACCTTGTTGGGAGGAATAAGATCAAAATGTTCCCACACAGGGGAGGACATCCTCCTCTTCTTAGCTGGCTCCATTCTCTCCTGACTTTCCTCACTCTCATAAACCTCCAAACGGTCTCCAAACTCTCACTAACCGCAACTCTCCATCAAACACCCACATTTTTGAATGAAGTCTGAGGGGTTTATATCGCTGTCATATCTCGCGGCAAAGTTCGAACCACTTCATGAACCAGTCACGTGGTACAGCCGGGCAGCGAGGCTTCGGACGTCATCATTTTCAGCTCCTCCCATAAATGAAGCAAGCCTCGATACGCGCTTCGCGGAAACGCCCCCTCCATTACTCGACACACGCTCCGAAGCCTCGATACAGAACGTCCCATCACTATGTTCCTCACTTGGCTTGCTGTTTGTTTGCTAGCGATAGGCTACTTGACGACAGCATTAGCTAACCAGTGTTCTCTAGACCAGCGTTCCCCAACTTTTTGGGTGTTTCGTGGCCCGGGGGTTGGGTCAGGCAAAATTGCAGTAGCTTCCCTGATCATTTTACAAACATAAGTGAAGAGAATCTGGACTAAAAGGCCTAGACTTATGGTTGTGTGCTGAATCTATGAATCAAACTATCACCTGGAAACATAATTAACTGGTCCATAGCTGTGAAACTGGACATGAGTTCTTGATTCTATGGAGATTAACAGTAATCCAGAAATTTACAAATTTGTCCTGGTACATCGCGTAAATGTTGTCCCTGGTACATCGCGTAAATGTTGTCCCTGGGACATTGTGTAAATGTTGTCCCTGGGACATCATGTAGAATTTGCCCTGGGACATCGTGTAGATGTTGTCCCTGGGACATCGTGTAAATGTTGTCCCTGGGACATCGTGTAAATGTTGTCCCTGGGACATCGTGTGATAGCTTGTAAATAATGGAATGAAAATTATTGATTGTTATTAACTTGTGAAAAAGAAGTGTAACAAATCCACATGTTATGTTCTTACACCCTTACAGAAACTGTGACTCCTTCACAATGTCAGGTAAATGTCAACTCATGTTGAATAATCAACCAATCAAGCCTTTTATTATCACATGCAATGTTACACGTACAACTGCAATGAAAATTTCACCCCCTTCTGACCATACATATATTGCTTAAACATCACATTGGGAAGACAGGTCGGAAACAGTTAGGAAGGTCAGAAAACAATTTAATTAATAGATGAGGAGGAGAAAAAAGAACTACAACCAGACAAAGCTCCTAGAACACTGAAATGGATGATGGTTGCAGCATGCAAAAAGAAAATGATATCTGTTGACTACAGCATATGCTTTCTCACAGATTACCTTGTGGGAGTAGCTGGACCAAACTCTATTGGTATTTCAAGTTTGAAATCCCTGTTTGACCAGACTAACATTTCAGATGAGGTACCTCTTGACATAAAAATCCTTTTATGTTGTCATAAAACTAATGTTAAATTCTGCTTTAAATACACTTTATTGTACAATTTACTTAATGAATCGTATTCCTTAGTTCTGTTTTTATTTATATGTATTTATTTATTTGTTTTATAAGGTAATAGATGGCCTAATCTATTTGCAGTGTGAGGTATGTTGAAAAGCTTGTTTGATCATAATGACATAGCATGTTTACGTTTTTTGTAATGTATTTGAAAACATAGGTGTATTTATGTTATTTTTATAGAATTTCCCTCACATTTATCCAATACCAAGCCAAATCACTGGAAAAATTTTGGATGGGTCCACAAGAGCACAAAGTGCATACTTTTTGAAGGTATGACTTGGACTGTGGTAACTATGTTCTTATCACAAAGGGTTTATAAGTTGCCACTATAAACAAACAGCATTTTCCAAAATTGAAGCCTTGTCAGAAGAACCTGAAAAATACCTTTCTGAAACCTTTTCTGTGTAAAGACTTGTTCAAAAGCAATGCACACAGATTAAAACATTTCTGTCTTGGCCAACTGATAAAGAACACCAAAAATTGAGTGGTGCGTGTTGAGTCTGTGGTCTTGATTTGTTTTGTACACACTATAGAAATTAATTAATGTAAACCAAAAATGACACTTTCTATATGTTTGTGTATCTGCAGAATTAATTACAAGTCTCACCTGACAAGCTTTTGCAGTTTTGCAGTGTCATTCTTGACAGAAAAACATACTTGTCACATTATTTTTATTTCCAGAAAAACATCTTTCAGATGTATGAGAAATTGATTGGAGCCTGTCTGGAAAACGGCAGCCACTGGACCTTGTTTGTAAGTTGCACAGATTTTGCACTCTCTCTAGTGCATGATACTTTTCAGTGTCCCTCATTAGGAAAGCTCAAGGCCCAAGCCTACCATATCCATCTTTTTACAAAACAGTTTTGTGACATACCCAAGAGGACCATAGTCTATATGAATTCATTTGGCGAGTCGGAGGTCAGAAAAAGTGCGGTGTTGAAAAACTGGAGGTAATTAATTAACATATTTAACATAACATATTTAATTTAATTGAAATCATTACCGAACGTGGTTATTGATTTCTCTATATGCTTTTTATTTGTAATAACTGCGATCTCTCAGCTCATTTGCTTCAGCAAGAGGCTGCGCTGGAGAGTGGACCTTGTCACATGTGAGCCACCCACATCAACAGGATGGGAACTCATGTGGAGTGCATGTCATAATGGTACTGAAAACTATAGCTTTAACCTATATAAGTAATGTTTACATTTTTGCCTATTCAGTTTTTAAAGCCTTAGAGGCAGGATGGTAAAATCTCAATTTTTTTTGTAGATTGAACCATTTCAGCAGTAATGCTTTGCTTTGGTTGCTCTGTTTTTTTTTTTTTCCCCGGTGGGGTTAAAAACAAACAAACATTTCTTTGTTAATCTAATTCTTTTTGTTCTTTTTTTTTTTTTTTTTTCTTCGTCAATTATTAGTTTGCCCAATCTCTCATTGACGGTAAAACACAAGTGGAGGAGTACAACACTGAAATCACAAAGCTCAGGTCCCGACTTTGCCACTACTTATTTTCCTCAATAGGTAAAGATAAAATTAGCTGCCTTCTTTTTCTCTAACATTGGAAAATGTAACTTGTACTTAAACAAATTATATTTTGCAGATCGAACTAGGAAGTGCAGTCAGTGCTGGTGTGTGATTGCAGCCAAAGACCGGGTACACTATGACATGTCCTTAGCCATATAGATTGTTTATTTAATGGACTTTGTTCATTTGTTTTTTGTTTGTTTATTTCTTCTTCTTTTTTTTTTTTTAATTCACAGTCGCAGTGCCAGAAATGTGGTGCATACAAGCACATGCGTTGTTCAAAGTCTGTTTGTGGCATCTGTATCTTCTGTGAGAGTAAGTCACAATATAACTAAACAATGTCCAAAAATGTTTAAAGTGAAATTTTTTTTCGTAATTTTGCCTTTGCACACCAGGACTGTGTAATTAAAGTGGACGTTTCAAGATCCAGTTTTTACACAAAACTATTTTAGACATAACTGTGTCGTATTGTGGGGATTTCTCTTCACAATTAAATTGATATAGTGCTGTTTATATCATTCTTCTTTATGTAACAGCACAGTGCAGCACAGCAGAGGGAAAGGAGTTGTGCAGCATAGTGGGTGGCTATACAGGAGGAGCAATAGAAGTAGCCAGTGAAGAATGTCATCAGGGAAAGCATCAGGCAGCGAATGACAAAGGAAAAGTTCCTAAGGGAGAGAACATCTGCAGCAAATCGACAAGTAACAGTGAGATAGGAAGACTGACAGTCAGAGATGAAGGTACACAGACTGAAAGAGATGAAGGTACACAGACTGAAGACAACGAAAAAGAAGCAGAAGTATACGGCACAAGTCTGAGTACAGATAATGCTGCTGCTGATGATGTTGACAGGATCGATGCAGATACAGAATTCCAAACTGATTCAGAAGGAACTAGTACAGTTTACAGAGTGCATGGTCGCTTATCTGTACCAAGCTCAAAAAAGAAAACCTACACAATAACAGAAGACGAGATCAAGCGCAGAATCAACGCAGAGAACATGTCAGTTCATGTTTTCAGAGGTTTGATTGGGGTAGGTATACATTTCGTGATTTTGATGTCACCTGAAATAAATCCGGGTTACTCGTATCAATGAAGTGACAATGTGGCTGGAAATTGTGCATTTGCTGCAACATATACACAATTACACCATGTAAACAAAAGCATTTAACTTTGTGCGCACGTGTGTGTGTCTCTCTCTGCTCTTTTGGTGTTTGCACTTTTTCTTTTTTAGGGCCGTAAAGCCAAACTGCCCGCAATGATTCTTGACAGGCCTAAGAAGGCCAAAACTAAAGTAACAGTGTTTAGTGTTCTGAGTGAAGAGGAGGCTGGGGAGCTAGCCCTCGGGTTTGCCGGAAGATTGGCCTGCGATGTCACAACAGACATGGTCTGTAAAGGCATCGACCATTCAAGTGCTGATATGACAAAGTAAGTTAGTAAAACAATATGAAAGTTGTATCTTTTTTGGTATTATTTGTCATTTCCCCGTATTTGGGTTATTGGTGTAACATTGTTAATCTTACTTTCTAATAACAGACAGACTCTTCTCAAAATCCAACACAATCTTAAACATGAGCTGACTGATTCCTCAACCTTCAGTTTGCTGACACACACCTTTGGCCCCGCTGCACTGGATTCTGTCATTTCATTCCTGTGTGAAAAACTTGATCTTGTCTCTTAAATAATGAAACCTTTTGTGACTTTTGTTTGTTCTGTAAATCAGAATCTTGAAAATTGTTCATTGTTGTTCTAAGTTTGTGTTAACTATTTGGCAAAAATGATTGGTTCCTAATCCAAACAGCATAATGACTGTTCTAACACATATCTTAAAAATGCTACAAAGAAAGAAAATTATCACATATGTTTCAATATGAATGTAATTGTGTCACACTCGGTTTGTAGTAGCTTTCCTGTTTTATTTTGAGTTTTGGTATGTTTACACTGTTATTTTTATTTCCCGTGTGTTCGTCTTCCCTTATTAGTTTTACTGTATTTAATTAGTCTGATTTAATAACTTATAATTATTTACTTTCCAGTGTGTATATATGCTCCTCGTTTGGATTATTGTTTGTTTGAGTTCTGCCTGTCTTTTCTATTAAAGATTTGGACTTTTGGACTATTAGTGGACCTCGTAGGTTTTTATTCTGTTCAATTGGTAATTGACTGGGTTTAATTTAGTGGCCTGGAAAACAGGCCGGAGGGGTCTGGTCATTTTAACCCCCTAAGACCCGAAATCTTCCATGGCATGCATTTTTAATTTCTCTTTGATATTTGGGCCGATTGGAACCCGATGAATGTAAAAAGAAAGAATTACCAGGTTTTGTTTTTTTTACCTAATTTTTGTTTCTGAGAAAAATGAGAGCCACATATGAGGACATTAATTTGAAATTTTGATAGAACAGTTGCAGTATAATGTCCTCATAACTGTATATCAGGCACTTGTTGATCAAGATTTAGTATTTTGGTCTAAATAACCCAAAATGTGATGTCCACATGTGTGGACGCCAGGCTGGAGTAAAGTGTTAGAGCTATTTATACCTATGTAAACTTTTATACACTGGTTTTTACCTGTCTTGTTTCAGAAAGGTTTAAAAGGGTAATGTCCACAGTTTATTTGTTTATTTATTTGTTTGAATTCAACATATTTTATTAAAGTAATTGAGCTTGAACACAGAAAAAACTGAATCAAATAATCATAAAATCAAATCACTTGCACTATACTGAAGTCTAATCTACTCTGAGCTAATGCCGGTTTCCAACACTAATGATCGGGTGAAGGAGAGAGATGAGGGTGTGCACGGCCACTGGTGCTCTTATCCCTGTTCTTTGTGATACAATCCAACAGGAAAGCAGTCAAACCCTTGGACATTAGCCAAGTTAACGTTCACAAATATATACACACAGAGGAACTCTGAGCCCCAATGTCAGCATTAGCACAAACATGCCACTTCATACCAAATCTCAGTGTGAGGTCAGGTGTTAGTCTCATTCCATTATTCTGGCTATATTTTCTTACTCATTACTATTAAACTTATACTTAAGACTAACTATTAACAAAATCACACCCCAATAACTCTGTTATTACACTTTGTATTTAATCATAAAAAGGCTGGATGTTGAAACCTTTTACTTCTATTTTGTATGAGCCAGGATTCTCAACAGCTGATACTCTATGTCCAAAAAGTGACAGGTATCGTTTTATGGAGCAAAAAACTTAAGAGCGCATATTTTATAAATAATACCAACAATTACAAATGCAAACCTTTAATAGTAATAAGTAATCCTTTATTTATAATGCATAGCAATATAAAAATAGTAACATATGAAAATATTACAATGGGCACAGATGAATTTGTATCAAAAACAGCAACCAAGCCAACGTAATGAATAACACACATAAATAACAACTGCTTGAGAGACCAAACAATTTCTTTTCATCTGTTCCTTGGCAGAAAGTTAAGACAGCTATTCAGCTTTAGGTTTCAATAAACAGAAGTAATGGATGCAGTCCCTTTGAAATGTCACACAAAAGTCTACTTGTGCATATACTTAGCTTTAACTCTTCTCTTTTTTGTTTTGTATTCCAAAAGGTTTTCATTTTCTCCAGAGGATGTCTCTCTTTCAGTGGTTATCGACTGTTCACATTCATTTTCAGACTGTTGGAATGTCGATGCTGGCCGAACATTTCTTGCTAGAATACAATGGCCTAATTTTGCGTGCATTATCTGTCATCTTTATTTCGTACTGGCATATACTTTTGCCTACTTGTTTTGTTTTTAATACATTTGTATGCAGTTCATCTATCATTGCAGTAATACCCTCTGGAATGAATGCCCACTGTTTAACTGTGTCTAAAACAGCATTTAGTTTTCCAACTGCATCTTCTGTGCATTTTTTGTCTGTGCTTTCAACTACAGGAGTGTCATTCAAAGTTGATAGAGGACTTTTCAGAGAGTTTTTCATTTGTTTAAAATGGCTACAAGCCACCTTCAGGCAAGCACATGTGTTATAGTGAGAGAACGTACAACAAGTGCACTGAAGTGTTTCAGCCGATGCAAAAAAACACAGATTTCCAAACAAACTTGGCATTTTTATCACTTTCAAGTCCTCACAGTGTACAAAGTAATGCCTTTCTTTCACTGCAATTCTTGCCAAGATCTGTTTCCATGTTTGGATAGATGTCATTGTCAGCCTCTGCTAATTTTGCAAGTAACACTAGATGCTTGCAAAGAAGTCCTCGTAAGCCATATGTACAGTTGCAGTAGGACTCAACAGGGCAGACATCATACACTATGTCTTCTCTTGACTCAGATGGGACTTGATATGCATTAACTCCATGGCTGTTCTTGACTGTAATTTTAAGAGCCCAACCACTTTCCATCAGTCTTGAAGCAGAGTCTGAAACTTGAGACAAGGTGTCAGCAAACCTGTTTTTCATGCGGCCCACATCTTGCAGGGTTTTTATGACTGAGAAGTAGTCGTCGGCCTTCCCTAGGAGCACTTCAATCAGATCATCCAGACGCCTATTCTTGTAGCCAGATAAAAACTGGTATTTCAGGCGGTGGAAAAATCTGAAAAACAGTTATTTGAAATGATTAGTAACTGTAATTGAAGGAATTTAAAGTTTTAATCAAGACTGTATTATTTTTTAAAAAATTGGAATACCTATTGCACACGTCTTTTATAAAGGAATGCTCTGTGCCGGTTTAGCTGATTTAGGCAAATCCACCTACTCTGTTTTTTGTTGTGATAACATTAAAAACGCTGCTAGAATTTAAAGGATTTGCCTAAAACCTGTTCTGGCAATGACATGACGAACCTACTCAGTTTAGCCTCTTGGATTAAAGCATAATATCTTTTTTTCAGCAATACAATTGAATGAGGTCAAAATAATAAATCATACCTTTCAATCACATTGTTTGTTTCAGAACGAGCGTGACTGAAGCGACGGCCGTAGTCACACCACATGTGGCCAATGCCTTCCCAGTGCTTCTGAAAATACTGGCACACCAAAGGGTATTGCTTAAATGTCTGGCAGAACTCTGCTGATGTGGCTTTAAAGTCGTCCTCCTAAGAGAATTGGATGCAACAGAATATATTTCAATCCATTTAACAGACCTATTGAAATCTTTAATATTATGTATTGAAGCCCTTTTCCTTTTATTGAATAACATTAAGAATTTTAAGTTATTAATAATATGTCGTGTTTTTGTATTAAGAAGCAATTATTTCTTCCCTTACAATGGCTAAGAAGGAACACTAAACCTATAAGCATATTTGGTTTCAGCATCTGTCTGTGAAAGAATCCCACTCACAAGTTCTACTGCACAGTGGGTGACACAATGATGTTCTGCACAGCTTAAGTACTTGTTTTGATAAGCAAGATAAGAAGCCAGTTTTAGAAATTGTTTCAAAAATCTATTTTGTATCTCTCTGTAACTTTTTTTAGCAACTGAAAGTTATTATGCTCTTAGTGTAATCAAGAAATCAAAATGTGAAATAGACAAATTACACTTACAGATGTGCAAGCTTTCAGCTTACAAAAGAAAGAAATGATTTCATTTCTCTTTTGGGTGTTAGAAAGCCCATGGACCCCGGACTCTGATTTTGAAAGCCATCGATTAACAGCCTGTGAATGTAAGAGAAAAAAAGTTAATCTGGAGAGAGAGACAGAGGAGCAGCTGTACAAAAAGCATAAAAGAAAGCTGACGTCCAAAAATAACTTTGTCACTCACTGGACAAGAGGACCTGTGCATTACAGAAATCAACCAGGCAAACATATTTTTAAATGTCAAAAAGAGCTTTGGGAAGCAGCCACCAGAAGATGAGTGCACTGTGGTCTTAAATGGATGGACATAGTCACTCAACATTTTATCCCTTTATATTCATTAACCTGAGTAGGTGAATATCACAATGAGGCAAATCATAACAACAGGACCCTGTTGTAAAAATGTGTTTCAGGTGCATCTTAGACAACGTGAAAAGAAAACAATGTGGTTTACCTGCAAGACATGGTACCAGCATAGAAGGATAGCTGACTCTGGAAAAACCTTCTGCAAAGCATTTATTTCCGCAAAGTCTTTGTCAACCATAAATGCTCTACAGAAAAAAAGAAAACACTAAATGAGATTAAACAGTATGAAAATGTTTTTGCTATCTCAAAGCACCACTTCAATGCCAAATTAAACATTTCAACTCACAAGTAGATATATAAAATACTGCATACAGCCTATAGGAATAACTTTAACAACTGGAAAGGAAAGTTTTTTGCAGCCCATGCTGCAGCTATAGCATTAGATTCTGGCATGTTATAACTTTTTTGAAAAGGAATTATTTCAAAATTAATAGCTGTCAATGTATTATTTACCTCGGGGAAGTTGGGAAATGCTCACAAACTATTCCAAGAACAGTTTCCAGGGTTTTCTGACTTTCGTTGCTGACAATAGCATAGGCCACAGGGACTCCATGCCCATGATCATCTCTTACAACAAGTGTGAATAAGGGAAAGGAATACTGGTTAACGCAGTGCGTGGTGTCAACAAATACTAACTGTTTTGCATAGTTCTCCATGTTTGATTTCATTACAGGTGTCTGCAAAACAATCCTTAGTTCTTGGTCAGATGTGTATGGTTGATAGAAGAGAACATGTTCTTGATGTTTTCCATTAAGTAAGGTATGTACACATTGACTGTCTCCACAGTTAAAGTGCTTCTTCCTCATCATGCAGGTTCTAACACTGTCAATGTCACGTGGTGTGACAAAATGCTCTCTGTTGTGAAGATCTCTGTGTCCATGTTCTTTGGCCCATTTATGACATTCGGTTAGTATGATGGCTGGCTTAGTTCCAAGGGAAAGCAGTTCCTCAATCTTCCTCCTCAAATCACTGGAAATATTGTTGAAATGTGCGTCTTTTGGGTCCGAAGGATCATGCCCATCATGCTTATCATATGTACGCTGCACGATGACTGTGTGGTCTTTCCAACATTTGAGTACTTTAAATGAAACATAGGCCTTACAGCCCACTGCTCTGTAGCTGTTTCGACTTTTTTCCCCAGCTCTGATGCAGTTGAATTTGTAATAATCTCTTTTCCTGTCTTTACCTGAGGCAACATTTAAACATTTATAATGTCCATGAAGGGTTAATGAGTTCAATTTTTCTAACACAACAATGAATGGGTCCTCCTGGCATTGTGACACATGCACACAAAGTTGTGTGTCTTTTCCAGTTCTTTTTTTTTCATCATTCAGAACACTTCTTCTAATTATGTCATCCATTTCTGGTGGAAAAATAACGAAGGTTTAATTAGTTAATATTCATTAATTCATTTTAACTTGTTTTGGGGGTTTTTGCAATACAATGTAAATATTAAATATAATATTAAAAAAATATATATATATAAAATAATATAAAACAAACAGGGGCTAAAAGAAGCTAAACTTTCATATGGTATGTCTCTGGCAACTTTAACATGATGTCCCAGGGACAACATCTACGCGATGTCCCAGGGACAACATCTACGCGATGTCCCTGGGACAAATTTGTAAATTTCTGGATTACTGTTAATCTCCATAGAATCAAGAACTCATGTCCAGTTTCACAGCTATGGACCAGTTAATTATGTTTCCAGGTGATAGTTTGATTCATAGATTCAGCACACAACCATAAGTCTAGGCCTTTTAGTCCAGATTCTCTTCACTTATGTTTGTAAAATGATCAGGGAAGCTACTGCAATTTTGCCTGACCCAACCCAAAAAGTTGGGGAACGCTGGTCTAGAGAACACTGGTTAGCTAATGCTGTTGTCAAGTAGCCTATCACTAGCAAACAAACAGCAAGCCAAGTGAGGAACATATGTATAATGCTTACCGTTTATTAAAGGAAAGTATCCTAAATTGACTTCAAATTCGGCGGACAGGCGAATTGACTTCAAATTCGGCGGACAGGCGGCGGTTTTTCGCTTCTTCACTTGTATTTCGAAATACTCGAAGGCGGGTATTTCGAAGTCGCAAAGGAATGACGTCACAAGAAGGTGATTGGTCACTTGCAATGTTGAACCTGGAACAACATTAATTATGATGATGTGGGAACAATGCTGACACGAGGAAATCAGATCGTCCATCAATTTGAGCTGGCCGGAGTTGGAGAGGAGTGGCATTTGGACAAATGGACAAATTAAAAAAAAAAACAACAACAAAAAAATAAAACGCAATGGGGGTGCAGAAAATTCCGAGAAAAAAAGGGGGGAAAGCCTTTGAGTGAACGCAGCAAAATGTGCAAAACTTACTGATATGTTTGTCACCACAAGTTCTGCTGCCGCAGCTCGTGCGGGCCGGGGGAGGAGGTAGAATTAGCGATTCAGTACGGTGGCCCCTAGAGACAAAGCACGTACAAACTCCAAAACACTTACAAAATCCAAAACACGTGCAAAATCCAAAACACATGCAAGCTCCAAAACACAAAATAAAAAACACATGCAAAAGACAAAACACGTACAAAATACAAAACACATGCAAAATCCAAAACACGTAAAAAATACAAAACACGTGCAAACTCCAAAGCACTTACAAAATCCAAAACACGTGCAAACTCCAAAACACTTACAAAATAAAAAACACATGCAAAAGACAAAACACGTACAAAATACAAAACACATGCAAACTCCAAAGCACTTACAAAATCCAAAACACGTGCAAACTCCAAAACACGTACAAAATCCAAAACACATGCAAACTCCAAAACACGTACAAAATACAAAACACATGCAAAATACAAAACACGTACAAAATACAAAACACGTACAATATACAAAACACGTGCAAAATACAAAACACGTGCAAACTCCAAAACACTTACAAAATACAAAACACATGCAAAATACAAAACACGTACAAAATACAAAACACGTACAAAATACAAAACGCGTGCAAAATCCAAAACACGTACAAAATCCAAAACGCGTGCAAAATCCAAAACACGTACAAAATACAAAACACGTGCAAACTCCAAAACACATGCAAAATACAAAACACATGCAAAATACAAAACACGTGCAAAATACAAAACACATGCAAAATACAAAACACGTACAAAATACAAAACACGTGCAAAATACAAAACACGTGCAAACTCCAAAACACGCGCAAACTCCAAAACACATGCAAAATCCAAAACACATGCAAAATCCAAAACACATGCAAAATACAAAACACGTGCAAAATACAAAACACGTGCAAAATCCAAAACACGTGCAAACCCCAAAACACGCGCAAACTCCAAAACACATGCAAAATCCAAAACACAACGGAAGTGCTCCAGGACGCTAGGGGCAGTGTTGAGCTTTTGTTACCTAGTAACTACACAAGCCAGGAAGTACCAATGACCGGATTTGGGGTCTGCAGCCTTAAAGGCCGCATTTTAAGGCCGATTATGTCACAGCGACACGACAAAGACTGTCCCAATTCCAAGGCTGCTCGAAATGCGGCCCTCAAATGCTTCCTTAATTTCCCTGAATTTTAAGGATGGGTCTGTGTAGCCTTCATGGCCCAACATATCCCAGACTTCATAGCGCGGCGGTGGTTTGGATAATTTTGCCGAAAAAAAACAGCGGAAGCGGAGCGGACGAAGAGTAAACTTCCAGAAGTAAGTACTGAATATTATGTCACTTATTTATGCGCAAATGTTTTTATAATGAAGAACATTAAAACATTACTGTTGGCAACATGTCGGGAAAGTTATGTGACATTAGCGACGTTTGTACTAACTTGGTTTTAAAGCCTTCACTTCAAAATATTCGCCGTTCAATAGCTGACTTTAATCTTACAGAGAATGTGATGATTTTATGCGTAATTAAAGTCAGTCATGTCAGTCAGCTGACGGTTCACTCCTTAAGCTGAAAGAAAGATGCTTTAATCACAGGAGTCACACATGTGTCCACTGTACCATCTGGGAACTCTTCTTGTTTAGCACTCGTAATGACACAAACACTAAATCCTCCTTCTCTGGTGCTGTTTTGTAGCAGTGTGTACACCTGAGACTGTCACCTGTCTGTCTGTCCTGCACTCTCTCTCTGTTTCTTTCTCTCTGATTGTGGAATAAAAGTATGAACATGTATTTATAAGTCACACTTGTGTTTGAATCCTGCAGCTTATCACACATTTGATTTCTATGTGTGACACCTGCAAGTGTCCAGAGTGAGAACAGACTGAGGGACCCACTGCATTACATCATCTGTGAGGCTTTGCACCCCTGATGATCCACCAGGACAATCTCAGCAGTATGTGAGGAAGAGGAGGAGGAAGAGCCAGCAGCAGCTGACAGATGGAGAGAATAGACAGACTGTTCCCTGTTTGTGAAGGACTGCTAGAAAAGTTTAAAATAACTAATTGTCTGTCCTGAATCAGTCTTATTAGGTAATGTTCAAATAATTTTATCATTCCAGTGTTTCCAGTGTGGGAGAAAGTACTCAGGGCCTTCAAGTTACGCACTATGAAAGGCAGCAACAAGTTTAATGTTCAGAAACCTAAAGTCTGTATCAGCAGCAGAATGGAACTAAAAATAAATGTTTGTTTCAGTTCTATGAAGCTTTGAGTATTTTGGATCAGTAGCACTGCTGTGTTTGTTGCATCATATTGCTGTAATTGTTTATATGCTTTATATATTCTGAGGTAAGTTGATCTATAGTGTTACATCATATTCTATAAGGATGTTATGTGTTTGTATACTTTCTGCCCAGTTTGACCCATTTAGCAGACGTCAGCCTGTTTAAAGCTCTGATATCTATTCTGTATGACTTAAAGCAGTTATGACATGGTCTGATTTTCTCACCCAATAAAGGAATATTTAATACATCAGTCTACTCTTCATTTTATCAGAAACATATATATACTATTATATATTGTACATATATTTATTAGTTTCAGATGTAGCCATTCTTGTATTTTGCTTGTTTACATTATTGTATTTTGCACAACTCTGTTGCTTGTGAAGCTCGCACACAAGAATTTCACTCACATGTGCTGTACCAATGTACCTGCACATGTGATGTGACAATAAAAGTGATTTGATTTGAAACAGCTCACAGCTTGTACATTTTCTTTTTACACATGTATGTAAGCATTTGAGCCAAATTTAGTAATGCCAACATACTGAAGGAACAACATTTGTCTCTTATATATGATACACCTATATATGCACTGTCAATATACATTTTGAACCAGCTGCAGATGTCAGAGTAACAACTGACTGACCCCCACATAAAGTGCGTTACAGTAGTCCACAGGGGAAGAAATAAAAGCATGGATCATGGTTTCAAAGTGCTGCCTAGAAAGAAACGATTTCACTCTTGCCAGTCGCCTTAAATGATAAAAATGGACTGGTCCAACTTAAAACCAAGGGCAGTAACAACAGGTTTAAAATAAACCTCCAGGGGTTCCAAATGAAAAGAAGAGGACTCACAGGGGCCACTGGGTCCAAACACCAACAAATCTGTTTTCTTTTCATTCAAATTTAAAAAGTTTAGAGCCAACCAAGCTTTAATGTCATCTAGGCATGTCAAGAGAGGTTTTATTCAGATGCCATCCTTTGGCTTCAGTGGCAAATAAATTTGGCAGTCATTCCTATATACTTGTCTTTGAGTGAAGATTTAAGGTGGTAAGACATGTAAATAACTGCAACTTGAATCTGTACTGAAGCTCAGTATTTGACAAAGAGTTCATGTTCACTGCTGTAATACCTAATAATGACTAATATAATAACCATAATATTGTCCATATTATATTTACATTACCAAAGTGATATGACTTTAGTCTCATGAACAACATTAGCTAATTGTTATTTACTAGCTAATCTTAAATGACTGTTCAGTACAGAAATGAAGCCCAAAAATCATGTTTTACTGTCCTGTGGTCTCAGCCTCAGATACTTATCAAATCACACAAAGCTCTTGTAGAAACAAACAAACAAATGAAAAAAAATATGTTCTCCTTCATTTCTGTCAAAAAAAGTTGTATGACACGTTTCCAGCTGTTAGTATCATAGTTGCTAGGCAACCTGGGAAGCGCAACGGAGACTAGAGCCCATGTGTTTGCAACAAACTTGCCGTTTATTTTACAAATCGAGCTCAACACTGCCCCTAGCGTCCTGGAGCACTTCCGTTGTGATTTGGAGTTTGCATGTGTTTTGAATTTTGTACGTGTTTTGGATTTTGCACGTGTTTTGGATTTTGTACGTGTTTTGGATTTTGTACGTGTTTTGTATTTTGCATGTGTTTTGGATTTTGCATGTGTTTTGGATTTTGCATGTGTTTTGGATTTTGTATGTGTTTTGGAGTTTGCATGTGTTTTGAATTTTGTACGTGTTTTGAATTTTGTACGTGTTTTGGAGTTTGCACGTGTTTTGAATTTTGTACGTGTTTTGGAGTTTGCACGTGTTTTGGATTTTGTATGTGTTTTGGATTTTGTACGTGTTTTGGATTTTGCACGTGTTTTGGATTTTGTATGTGTTTTGGAGTTTGCATGTGTTTTGGATTTTGCATGTGTTTTGGATTTTGCACGTGTTTTGGATTTTGTACGTGTTTTGGATTTTGCATGTGTTTTGGAGTTTGCACGTGTTTTGAATTTTGTACGTGTTTTGAATTTTGCACGTGTTTTGGATTTTGTACGTGTTTTGGATTTTGCATGTGTTTTGGATTTTGCATGTGTTTTGGATTTTGTACGTGTTTTGGATTTTGTATGTGTTTTGGATTTTGTACGTGTTTTGGATTTTGCACGTGTTTTGGATTTTGTACGTGTTTTGGATTTTGTATGTGTTTTGGAGTTTGCACGTGTTTTGTATTTTGCACGTGTTTTGGATTTTGCACGTGTTTTGGATTTTGTATGTGTTTTGGAGTTTGCATGTGTTTTGAATTTTGTACGTGTTTTGGATTTTGCATGTGTTTTGGAGTTTGCACGTGTTTTGAATTTTGTACGTGTTTTGAATTTTGCACGTGTTTTGGATTTTGTACATGTTTTGGATTTTGCATGTGTTTTGGATTTTGCATGTGTTTTGAATTTTGTACGTGTTTTGAATTTTGTACGTGTTTTGGAGTTTGCACGTGTTTTGGATTTTGCACGTGTTTTGGATTTTGCACGTGTTTTGTATTTTGTACGTGTTTTGGATTTTGTATGTGTTTTGGAGCTTGTACGTGTCTTGGATTTTGTACGTGTTTTGGATTTTGCATGTGTTTTGGAGTTTGCATGTGTCTTGGATTTTGTATGTGTTGAGGAGTTTGTGCGTGCTATTTGGAATTTGTAAGTGTTTTGGAGTTTATACATGCTTTGTCTCTAGGGGCCACCGTAATTCAGGGATATACGTCGGATGTGGAAGAGGCCAGGTTAGCCGAAATGTTAAAGAAGAGGGACGTTTCATGTAGGGAGTGCAAAGGGATGGTGTGTGTGTGTGTGTGTGTGTGTGTGTGTGTGAGCCCTTCTGAGAACAGGGGGGTTGCCTACACGTAAGCTTGCAACAGTCGGAGTTAACAACGAAAATGTTTTGGAATGTGTGAAATAATAATAATAGTGAATTAAAACATAAAACGTAAAAAGGAAACACGTTAGAAGAACTAGAATTTATACAATTTTAGAATGATAAAAACTGATTAGAGACACGTCTTCACTGAATAGTAGCTTGGCCAAAAGTATGCAAATGCTCAACATAGAAAAGTATTACAAGACTTGTTTTATTCAGTCAGACTTAAAACATTCATATATTATTCGTCTAGAGAGTTATGTGTGTGTATGAGAGAGAGAATTGCTTTTACAGCCTTCATTTTTAAATAACGCTATGAGTAGATTTGGTGTCCAACTTACTGATATTTTAGCTTGCCATAAAATTACAGTTTGCAGGTGTTACAGCTTACAGTGAATATTGTCATGTAATATTAGTAAAATTTTGTTCTGGTGAAATGGATGATTTATCATTGGTAGGTTAACCAGAGAATTGTGACACTGTGGCCATCTGTCCAAACATGAATCCCTGAGTAGTGAAAGAGCATATCAATTTTTTAGCATGGTTACTCTCTTCCTTGTAGGCTGCTGCACTTTATTTTAATTTTTGAAATCACACAATGTGCACATATATCCTCTGGTATGTGATGTGCTTTCGCATATGGTATAAATAATCGTAGTGGGCCGCCATTGATGTTTTTAAGGAACCCCTTTTATTGCATGTAATGCACAGACACGCCAACAGAGGGCAGTAATATCCCTTCAACATACATTGTAAAATTACTATTACAACAATCCCACTTAATTTTACCATGGAGTTCACTTACTTGACTGCCATTGCTTATTTCTTTAAAAAAAAAAATGCACCTATATCACAGTGTTACTAGAAAATAAACATTTTCTCTTTTGTTTTGAACTCACACAAAAAAGTACTGTGTTAATCTTAGACAAAACTATTATTCTTCATTACAGTTAAATGCTCGCCATCTTAACATAAGCATAGTATAGGCATGTTAAGTATATGATAACCCTTTTAAACTGAACACAGTCCAATCTTCCCTCTGAGATACTCAAACTTTTGTCTAGGCAGTGGTTTGGTTACCAAACTCCTTCTTGTGCAGCTTGGCTCAAAGCAATATACTCAGCCTCTGCAGTTGAAAGTGCAACTGTTGCTTGTTTCTTGCTAAGCCAACTAACTGCACCTCCTGCAAGTAGAAAGATGTTTCCAGTTGTAGAACGTCGATCATCCTGATCACCTGCCCAATCAGCATCTGAATACCCAACCAAGGTTCCTGTTTCTGTTCTTTGATATTTGAGTCCCAGGTTTAGAGTTCCTTTCAAATATCTCAGGATTCTTTTCACAGCTGTAAGGTGTGTAGTGTTTGGGTTTGCATTGAATCTTGACACCACACTCACTGCTTGCGCTATATCTGGTCGTGTGGCTATGGCAGAATACAATAAACTTCCAACCATTGACTGATACATGCTTGGGTTTGCAGGTTTACTGACATCATCACTCTTTCTTAATTTGACATTTGTGTCAGCTGGAGTTGCTACTGGATTGGCACTGTCCACTCCATACTTTTGTAGTATGTTTTCAATATACTGTCTCTGATGAAGCACAACATGGTTTTTGGCCTTGTCTTGGACCACTGAGATGCCCAGAATGTAGGATAGCTCACCCATGTCCTTCATTTTGTAGTGTTTCTTCAGAGTGTCCTTTAAGTTCTTCATGCTCTCTGCTGATTCTGTAATCAAAATCAGATCATCAATAGCCAATATTTCCAACTCCTGACCTGTTCTAACAAACACACACTGATCTGAAGTACTCTGTGTAAAACCAATGCTTTTCATGAACTCTGTAAAAGCTTTGCTCCAGCAACGTGGAGACTGCTTCAGTCCATATATTGACTTGTTTAGTTTGCACACTTGATGTTCCTGCCCAGGTTTGATGTAACCCTCTGGCTTCTCCATGTAGATTTCCTCTTCCAGGTGTCCATTCAAGAATGCAGTCACGACATCCATTTGATGCGCATTTAGATTGTTTTGCACAGCAAATGATAACAATGTACGAATTGAACCAAATCGTACAACTGGAGAGAATGTTTCATCATAGTCTGCACCATAAATCTGTGAATAGCCTTTGGCAACAAGTCTGCACTTGTATCTTTCCACTTGTCCATCACTGTGATGCTTAACTTTAAAGACCCATTTTGATCCAACTGCTTTGCGATCCTTTGGTAGCTCCACTAAATCCCATGTGCCATTTTCCAGCAGTGACTCATATTCCAAATCAGCTGCTTCTTTCCACTCCTTTGCATTTGGACTTGACATAGCCTCTTCCAGTGAATTTGGTTCTGTGACACAACAGATGTTCGCATAATGATTGTTGGAGCCAAGTCCAGGCCAATATTTTACTCAGTTACATCATGCCATAGTTAAGTATTTGTCATGATCTTTAAGTTTCTATTATAATCTTGATCATTTTATGTTATAATGTAATAGGCTGTGCTCCATAAATTAATCCTGCTTTGTTAGTCTGTTGTTGTTGTAAAGTGTTGATAGATGTCGTAAAGGGGGTGTATATTTGGCCCGCATGCGGAGGGGTGTGGGTAAAAGGTTAGGTAAGCAAGCAAGACATGGAGCAACAGTTTTCTGACCATCGCCGTTTTAATGTTATTTTTTGTTGTAACATAAAGGGAATGTAAACGGAGCTCCCACCAGAGGCATTTGTTTTGTACCTTTCGATTTGTATGGAGAATAAATGTTTTGCCCCTTTTTTCCTTCGCCTCGTTTTTGCTACCGGAAGGCATCCAAGCGACTTAACAAGAGCACGAGTCAGAAACTTTACGTCCTGCAGAAGCGGCAAAGAAGGACCGAAGGTTGCCGCTACAAGGATCAACTGTAGCTACATCAACAAACTCCTCTAATCCACATCTCTTTGGAGGTCTTCTGATCCGCTGATCTCCTTTTACAGCCTCACTGGTGACAGCCTCCTCAGTACTTGTTTGTCTTTCACCCGTGTGTAGTGTCACCTCATTCCCCAAACAGAGATCATTTTCACTTTGTTTACATTTAAACTCTGTTTCATTGAAGACCACATCTCGTCGAATCAGTATTTTTCCTTTTTCTTCATCCCACAGTCGGTAGCCTTTTGCATTGGTTGCCTATCACAGGAAACGAACTTTCACTGCATTTTTTCCAGCTTCTTTCTCTCTGTGTCTAGAACATGAGCATAAGCAACACAACCAAATACTTTCATATGGCTAATGTCTGATTTTTTCCATACCATCTCTGATAGGGTGTTTCATTCTTTAAAGCACGTGTTGGGAGCCTATTCTGTATGTAAGCTGCAGTAGCAACAGCTTCTGCCCAGAATGTGTTTGGCAACTTTGCATGTGACAGCATACTTCTAGCTGATTCCACTAGAGTTGTTTTTTCTCTCTGCAACACCATTTTGCAGTTTAATTAATCTACACTTGATTAATAACTACGGAAGAGGATTAGGGCCACTGGGGGAAAAAAGTCTTTCTTTTCTTCTTTTCCTGAATTCTGAGAAAAAAGTCAGAATTCTGGCTTTTTTCTCCGATTTTTTTTTCCAGTGGCCCTAATCCTCTTCCGTAAATAACAAACAATAAAGTCAGTGCTAAACAATTTAAGAACTATTTTCTTCAAACTATTTTCATGAATGATATTATGCTATCATGACAGCCACCAACACAGCAGTTACCAGTGAGATTTATGAAGGTTGTACTGAATAATTAATGTCTTCACCTTTTCCGTATCCTGGCATGAAATGGTCTCTTTACTTTAATGTGGAGTCGGAAAGCACAGTATAAATATTTAACCTCTTAACATCAACTGTGTTCTCATCTATCTATTAATATCAAATGTTAATTTGCTTGACAAATCCAAATGGAAACTGTAATGAGCCACTCAGTTAAATGTGTGGCATTTGGAAGTGCTTGCTCACAGGGTGTCATTGGTTCCCTATCTGATATATTATGATTTTTCCCTCATATGTAAAAACATGTTGAGATGACTTAGATAAGTCCACTTTATTGGAAGAAGAGGTATCTTGAATTTTATACCCACTCAACTGAATACCTTGATTTTACAATTTGTAGACTAACTAAACGCTAATATCCTTCAAACATGACACAGTTCCTCCAGCTGTATGAGGCTCCTCCCATGCAAATACATTAATTTTGACATGTAAAACTGATGCAATTCCCCTTTAATCCCACCATATGGCACAGTCAGGAATGTAATATGAAACAACTGGTGGCTGTTTGAGAAGGCACAGAATTTACTGTCCTATCTACCTGCAGATAAATGTTAGTAGTGGTATTATTAGCAAATGATATTTTCTTCTTTTCTTTTCTTCTTTTAGACATCACCAGTCCACACAGAGTCATCAGAAAGAGGGATACCTTGACATAAAAGGTTACCACTGAGCGTGGTTTGTATGTTCACATGGCCGTTTGTTTTGTGAGATTTATCAGAATAGTTGCATGCTTTCCCCAATACATTAAGTTAGAAGACAGAAAAACCTAAAATCTAGATTTTATTTGTTTAATTCTTCAGTGTAAGTTTGAGCTTGCTCGTAAGAATGGGTGAATGAGTCAAGTTTTATAAAGCACTTTGAGTGCTCAGGTAGAATAGAAGAGCACTACATAAGAACCAGTTCAATCCCCAGATATAAATATTTATTCTCCATTCACAGTCACATGTATAACATCTTCATGGTATCATTTAAAAAGTTTAAGAAAGTGATTAACAAAGTATTTAAATGCGCGCACACACACACACACACACACACACACACAGATAATTAAAATGAGTGATGCAAACATAGTCCACTTGAGGTTTGCAGAATACTAAAACATTGGTAGGATGAGAGTCTAAGTCTGTAAGAGGAGTTTAAGAGAGAATGAGCAGTTGGGTAACTGGGTAATATAACGTTTAAGGTTTGTCATTTAAAATAAAATATGAATAAGGTCATGATAAAACATTAGTGAGGATTACTGGGATGTTTGAAAGTTCTTTAGTTCATTCCTGAGGTTCAGTGTTGCTCTGGTTTGTGTTAGTGAGCTTTTAGTGAGATGAGTCAGCATCCAGTCAGGTTCAATTCCAGAGTGCTCCTGAATTAGAAAGAACGGTGTCTGGTGAACACGGCTGAAATAAAAGAAGTATTGGATGGTCTCCTCCTCCTCATTCAGTCAAATTCAATAAAAACTCAGAATGGCACATCATACATCAATTGATGCATCAATTGATGCATCAATTGATGCATCAATTGATGTATAATCTTGAATGCATATGTGCAGTAGACATAATCAGGTGACCTCAATAAGTCACATGGTGAGCTATGGAGATGACATCAAAAGTTCACATGATGACCTATCGAGGTCACCTCACCCAATAACCTCTGCTGATAATGACCCATGCCTTTTTTCACACCTTGCTCCATGATGAGACATCACATGTATATCTGTATTGATACAGACTAAGGAGGAATAATGCTTTATAAATGAATTAAGCACTTACTAATACTTTACTAATGCCCAATAGCGTGTCATTATTATTAAGTGTTACCACTGATTTTAAATGATTTGTCATTGTGACTAAGCTGTCCAGTTAGAACGAAGAATGGCAGTCACCTCTAAACAGGCTAACCTTTGATCTCCATAAAGGTTATGCAAGGCAGAGTAAAATGCTGCTTCACTCACTGTCAGTGTTGACTAGCGGCAGTGTGTCTCCCTTGTTCTCCACACAGAGGTATTGTTCAGATTTTTTTAGATTAATTTAATTCATTCATTCAGACAGGAAAAGTTTCACTGTGTTTACTGTAAATTAGTTTAGCTCAGTTTTGATCTTTTTAGTTTGTGCTTGTATTTTATGATTGTCAGTTTTCATTGATTGTGTTTTATAGTTAACTTCATTTTTAAGAAATCATTACCAAAATAAATTACAGTTACTATTAATATTCTTAATGTTTATTTATTAATAATTTAGTTAGGAATAGTTAGTGGTTTTTTTTTTATATGTTATTAGTTAGATGTTTCAAAAACAGCGCTGTAATCTGCATGTGCAGTCTTTAAGTTGATAAGATTTTAAGCTTAAACATATCTAAATGGTATAAATGAACTGATTCAACAACATGCCTCATTCACCCATTCACACACCTATTATGTATTTAAGTACTTTCTATCTAACATTCACACACATTCATACTCTGATGGATGCATCACAAAGCAACTTGGGGTTAGTATCTTGCCCAAGGATATTTGGCATGCAGACTGGAAAAGCCTTGGATCGAACTAATAACCATCTGATTAGTAGAGGACCTGTTGTATTCTGTGCAGATGATTTAGCTGAGAGGCAGGTATGAGGACACTGTTCATTCATTAACACTTTATATTCAGGTGTTAGTTATGGATGAACAGAATTCTTTATTCAGAAAAAAAAACTTGTTTTCTTCAGATTCAATATCGGTCCAAAATTTGGACATACTAACTAGCAGTTAACCATTCATATGACTGGTTAACCATTCATTAACTAAACCTTCAAATGAATGGTTAATTGGTACTGTACAAAACCTTTTAAAATTATGCTTTTTCCAGACCTCACCTCATGTTCTGATGAGTCAGTTTAAGTTTTAAGCAAGATTTAGTTTAACTATATTTAAAATGGGAAATTCTTGAAATGTGTCATCCATTAAAATAGATGTTAATAATTGATGAACTTGTCTTTAGCTGTCTGCTTCTACTGTTCACACATTGTTAGCTCCCCTGAGCCATGTGAGGGATTTTTGAATTTCTTTGTGGAAAAGGTGAATAATGCCAGGGCTCAGATGACACCACCTACTCTTTACCATTCAGCCCTTGTTCTTTGCTCTGTTGCTTTCTACCAGTTTGAGCCTGTAACTTTCTCTCTGTTTGCCATCTGAAGCCCTCAGGTTTCCCTATTGATGTTGCTCCACCTCAATTATTAGAGGTCATTTCTACTCTTGGTCTATCTGTTCTAGCTATTATTAATACCAGTTTTTTATCTGGTACTTTTCCTAGCTCAACCTCTGCTTCAGAAAAATAGCCCGCCATTTTATCAAATTTTAGGCCTATTTGCAAGCTTACTCTTTTCTGTAAAATTCTGGAGAAAATTGCTTGTCAGTTGAAAACTTTTTAAATTTAAAAATAATGTCTTTGAGATTGCTTTTAAATCTCTGCATAGCACAGAATCTGCGTTGCATAGGGTTGTTAATGACATCCTCCTGGCTACAGATTCAGGATCATGTGATCTTGGTTCACCTAGACTTAACAGCTGCCTTTGACACAGTCTTTGGCAATATTTTACTATCTCGAATGGAACACTGGATAGGCATTTGTGGTACTGCTCTGCAGTGGTTAGAGAACCTTTGTTTAGACACGTAAGCAGCGAATTACAATAATCCAAGCGTGGCGAAATAAATGCATGTATATCTCAAGTTCAGAGCGAGATAAAATCGGGCTTAGCCTAGCCACATTTCTTAAATTATAAAAACAAGACCGAACCAGAGATTTCACATGCCCATCCAATGTGAGACTCGAGTCAAAGGTGACACCTAAATTCCTGATAGAGGATTTAACATAAAGTGAGAGAGGACCAAGGGCTTTCACTATCTGCGATAGAAACCTATCAGGGGCGCATACGGGGACTTCGGTTTTCCCCTCGTTGAGTTGGAGGAAATTTGCAGCCATCCAACGTTTGATCAAATCTAAGCAATCATTCAGACGCTGAAGCTTAGATAAATCCTCGGGCATAAAAGAAACGTACAACTGAATATCAGCATAACAATGATAAGAAATGTCCTCAAAAGAGCCCATTATATGCTGGAGGGGGAGAAGATAAATTAAAAACAATAAAGGCCCCAAGACTGACCCTTGAGGGACACCATAAGTAAGGGAGGTAGAGGATGACCTAAAATCGGAGACTGCCACAGAAAAGGATCGGTGATGGAGATAAGAGGAGAACCACTCTAATGCACTTCCAAATACACCAACCCATTTTTTCAGCCTTTCAATGATTCTTAAAAGGACATTCTAGCTTCATGGAGGATTTCAGCTGCTTACCAGTTCACAGCCTTTTTTGTTTTATTTTTGTTTCACAACACATTAAATGTTTTGAGTGAGTAACAGATCTGGACTTAAGGCAGGGCAGTTTAAAACCAGCATTACATGTGTGATGTATTACAGCCTCCTGTTTCTGATTCTGGTAAATAATGCTCTTAAATTAGACATTTCTACTTGAATTATCATGTTGGTTAGTATCATTTCAACTTTGTGGTTTGGTCTCTTTTAACATAGAACAAAATGAAGAAAAAATATTCTCTGGAGGAGAATGGCACTCGAAGACTCTCCTTTGTAAGTACTAAACAAACAGCAAATTTACATGTTGCTTTTACTTCCTGACATCTTTTCCATCATCCACATCCTGCTTTCCTTTTAGATGCTTAGCTAATTTCAGACATTTAGCTATTGACTAAGGCACAACCTCAGTCTTTCATCCACTCTGCTTTTTTTACTGGTTGTCTTATACTTTCTTTTTGCTTTTTTGACTGTTTAGGCAGACGATGGTGTCCAGTGGCGAACTGGATCTGAGATCATCAATCCAGATGATCCTTGTGTGCACAGCTGTGAAAGGGATCACCCTTCCTCATTTAGAAAATATCAGCAGAGCTTGCAGATGCTCAAGCCCTTGCGTTTTTCCTCACCACAGTCAGTGTCAATATCAAACTTGATCGTTTAGATGAACTTAGATAATATTTGATGGCTAGTTATTTGTTTCCATATAAATACTTTATACTTGGAAATCTATTAATGCCCTCCTTTCACACAACATTTTATGTCTGCTTTATATTTAGGCCCCACCCTGTGGACAATGCAGGTTTCCTGTCCTTCATGACTTTTGCCTGGATGACCCCCTTGATGTGGTCCATTTTTAGGAATAAGCTGGACATCTCCGAGCTAAAGTTGTCTCCTTTTGATATTGCTGACACCAGTGCACAAAGGTCTTTTCTCTTCATATTATATTCAGATTTAAACACAACATATCCAAAAATCAGTCAGGGGGATCACAGTCAAAATCCAAAGACATAGTGACAGTTGGAAAAGTACTTGAAATTTACTAAGTACCTATAATATTTAAAAGAAAAATAGACTGCTGGGTGAGTAGGTCCTGATTGTAAGTGTCTGGCAGGTTTCAGAGACTCTGGGATGAAGAAGTGGCAAAGAGGGGTCTGGAAAAAGCCTCACTGGTTCGTGTGGCCTTTCACTTTCAACGAACCAGGCTGATTGTTTCTGTCATTATTGGTATTCTTGCCATGGTTTCAGCATTTTTGGGCCCGGTGAGTCATCATCTCTGTGTTTCATGTTCTTAGATATTAGAACATGAACAATCCCAGCTGTATACAGTGGAAACCAGTTTTGTCCAAAGGCATTTCTGCCATTTCTAAATGTCGCATCTGAGTAATTTAGAGAGGAACCATCTCATCAAGTCATCTGAAGGTGCACATAAGTAAAAAAAAACAAAGAAACAATGATTTTAATCTCAGATCTTGTGATGAAAGCACATTTTGTTCTGAAAAGTAGTACCTGAAAGTGTAGCAATATATAATAACTAATATGTACATCTGTGGTGAAGTTTACATACACTCATCAAGGGGATGAATGTCACGGTAATTCTGTGCCTCTTTTATTTTCTTTGAACTATTTCATTTTTCAGGGTGGAACTATTGTACAGCACACATCATTAATGACTTTAAAAATTGGGTGCGTAAGTTTGAAAACATTTCAGATTTTTTCAAATCCCCACAGGGTTAAAAGTATACCTACAAGCCTAAAAATATACTTACACTCATTTTTTGTTAAATTTCCCGAGCAATTTGCACCTCAGCTAGATGCTTTTGGTAGCCATCATCAAACTTCAATACTTTTCTTCACAGTTCATTTAAATTGGTTGATTTTCTGGCACAGACCCAGATCATTGTCCTGTTGAAAAAAACAACTTTGTCCAAGTTTTTACCATGTATCTGTTAAGATGAAGTTGAAAAATTTGGAGATAGTCTGTACATTGTGCAGGGAAACAGCTTCATAGCATTATGCCTCCATTGCCTTGCTTGACAGCTGGTACAGTGTTCTTAGCTTTGAGAGTTTCTGCTTTACTCCTCTAAATGTATCTCTTGTTATTGTGGCCAAATAGCTCAGTCTTGCTCTTGTCTGACCGTGTAATTTGTTCATGGATGGCATTCGACTTGTCCATGTGGGCAGCTGCAAATTTCAGTCGAACCCGAATGTGTCGATTTTGCAGCAGGGTCTTCGTTCTTTCTCTGCACCCTCTCAGTCCATGGTGATATAAAATATGTAATTTGATCTTAAAGATTCATGTTATTTAAGTGTCACTAACCATTTTCTCCCTGTTCTTTCAGGCTGTACTGATCAGCATGATCTTAAATTATATTGAAAACCCAGAGGAGTCCGTGTCCAACACAGTGTCCTATGGTGTTGGTTTGTCCATTGGTCTGTTCACCACAGAATGTTGCAAAGCTCTCCTAATATCCTTGCTGTGGTCAATAAACCTGCGCACAGCAGTGAGACTGAAAGGGGCTTTCTCTACAGTGGCTTTTCAGAAAATCATATCGCTGCGGGTATACAGCGGTGTTTCAATGGGAGAGGTAAAGACTAGTTCTCACTTCTATGGCAAATGCAATATAGCCACATTTGTCTGAGAAAGTTTTAATGCTCTTGTAATTGATTCTAAAGTAATTTTATCCACTTGTACAATATTCTTACAGCTGATAGCCTACAGAGGCCAGTGTAACAAAAATATGCTAATGTCTTTTTTAGCAAAGATTTCATTTTTGCTTTAAAAAACTTTGACATTGCTTTCACCCACGCTGTAGTGGAACAAACTTGGATGTGGGGTGCTGTTTGTGTCCATGGTAGACATTAGTGGACCAGATGTAATGTCTGCTATCTGTGAACATGAAAAGCAACCCTTGTTTGTCTTTGTTGCTATATTCTATCTTGAATGAGCATGCTTTATATTTTGACGTGTATACATATGTTTTACATGTTTTTAATATCTCATGTATTCTTCTTTCTATCCCTCCATAATGTATTATAAATTATCTTGTGAGTCAATAGTGCTACAAATAATTTGAACTTGTTTTGACATAAAAGAAATTTGTTTTGATGCAATTCCTAATTAACTTTTCTTCATATCTTTCTGCTGCCTAGATGATTAACATTTTGACCAGTGATGGCCAGAGAATGTTCGAGGCTGTAGTGCTTGGGAGCTTTCTGCTGTCTAGCACAGTGCTCTATGTTTTGTGTATTGTCTACATATGCTACATCCTGGGCTACACCGCACTGACTGGAATCTTCACATACCTGATTTTTGTCCCTGTACAGGTCTGTGTATATTTCACATAAATCTGACATATCTTTACATTAGAAGCTGTGAAAATAAAGTTGGTTCTTATTTTAACTGAAAATAGTGGAAAGTTAGCAAATCCAAATTTTGGAAATTGTATGCTTATATGCTATATTTTCAAATTTGATGTTAGCAACAGAAATGATTTTAACCTTAATGTTGTAAAGAATTTGTATATTCCTGGGAGCTGTTTTGCTCAGGACAATATGTTCTTGTAGAATTTCCCACTACAATTCTGACCCAGGAAAAGGGAAAAACAAGGGCTCAATTAAAAGTCCTAATGTACTGCCTAGGGGAAAGCTTTTGCACCTTGTGCATAGTGATAGTGTAGACAGGCAAAATTACATAAATTACATCATTGTTCAAAAATGTTTGGCCTATTTTGTGGCTAGGGTCCTGGAAGAGGTTCCCTGTGGAGACTCCATAGTTCTTTAGGAAGCTTGATCAGGGGGGAGGTGTTTGCGAGAATGCAAATAGTTTGTTTTTATGCCAGCAACTCTTTTTTGCTAGCATAAAATTCTTAATATCTAAAACTTAATACTGACCAATAATGAAATATAAGTATGTGTTTAATATGAGCTAATGAAAAATAATGGCAAATACTAATGTTGCAAAAACCAGACAAACAAAAATAATCAAAAAAAAAAAAAAAACTGCACAAATGAGGTTTGTAACAATAATATAATAATAACAATAAGAATAAGAATAAGAACAATAAGAACAAAATATTATATCACAAAAAATTGAGGCATATAGAATGGTATGTTTTACCTTTCTATAAACTCATTTCCTTGTTTAGTAAGCTGCTAAGATAGCAAAACTGATTTTTCTGTGTTTTTCTTATATTATCCCAAATATATTACTTTGCTTCTTATTAACTTTAGTCACTTACAATGTATTTTTCTTGATTTTTGTAGATTTTCTTGGCCAAGCTCATAAATAAATTCAGATGGAAGTCCTTATTGATAACTGACAGCAGAGTTCGCACGATGAATGAGATTCTCAACAGTATAAAGCTAATCAAGATGTACGCGTGGGAAGATTCTTTTGAGAAGACGATTACAGGTATGTCAAGCTGTTTCATGTTGATATTTTTTAAATCAGTATGTCAAATATCAAGGAAATATTCATACACACCAATTTGTTTAAAAACAAAATCAGCAAACATATAGTCACAATTAGGGGTGGGTTTTTATAATCGATTCATCGATTAAAATCGATTCTGGCTTGGATAACGTAAAATCGATTCATTAAAATCCTGAATCGATTTTTTAATATAAATTTATTTTGTCCGAAATGCCAGAATCTCTGGTGACATCTCACAAAATTTCAAGAACCACCAAACAGTAAATGAGAGCAGGTACAGGGATTCTGCACATAGACTTAAACACACAGCGCAACCCGCGGATCAGAATCAGTTAGATGTCGCCTTTCTCACAGTCGGGGCTGAAAGCCGACAGCTCGCTGATCCGGGTCCGCGCTTTGTGTTCACGCCCTTTATGCGCTGATTCTAAAGCTGTTAGTTTGATCTCTCTCCAAACAATATTGACCGAACCAGCAGCAAAAGAAGATCCAAACGCTTCACATAAACATCGTCATGAATTCACTCTTTTACTGTTTTGCTTCCATTGCGATGCGCAGCTCTCTCTCCCTCTCCCCCCCTCTCTCTCGAACAGTTTCGCTTTCTTCATTATTCGCTTGCTTGTTATGCACAAGTCTACTGTTGTTTACAGCGCTGTCGGCCGCTGTTTTTTTCCCTTTTACATTCTTCCGAAAAGAAAGCCTCATTTCTGCTGTTCAATACTGAACAAATTTAAACTTTTTAATATTATTCAAAATGCAAAATGCTTAGCCGTGTGTCTAATAAAACCGCTGTAACGTCAGAGGTAATGTTCATTAATTAATGGTTTTCTTTCGTTTTTGATGTACTGCAGAATATTTTTATAAAATCCCAGGCCAGGAAAAATCACCTTCATGTTTTTCTGTGTTTTATCTTCAGCTACTTTGACACAAAGGCATCTGCTGTGATGCTCACACCTTGGATAAAGTCTTGCGAGTGTCAGCTTCCTTTTTATAGATACAAAAATATGTAAATGTTCTGATCTGAATTATACTTCTGACTGTCAAAATTTCCCAGATTTAAATCGAATCGAATCGAATTAAATCGAATCGTGGATCGAATCGATTTGGGACCTTGTGAATCAGAATTGAATCGATTCTAGAAATCAGTGACGATACCCAGCCCTAGTCACAATGGTATGTATGGGCATCCTTATGTACAGTTGTGATCAGAAGTCCAGATGCTTTTGGTCACCATCATCAAGCCTAGCCGCAAGAGGGTTGAGGTTAGGGCTTTAAGCTTCTGGACTGGTCTTCTAAATGTTAGTCTAATTTATCCATTGCAAAACCAATTTTGTGCCAAAGTGGAAGAATTTGGAGGTACCACTGGCCACAAAATAACCCCAGGCAACGATGCTTTACAGCTCGTACTATTATCTTAGGTTTGAAAGCCTCATCTTTACTTCTCTAAGCGTATCTCTTATCACCATGGACAAATAACTCAATCTTTGTCTTGTCTGACCATAAAACCTTTTTTCCAGAGGGCATTTGGCTTTTCCATGTGCAAATTTCAGTCAAGTCTGAAGGTGTCGATTTTGAAGCAGGGGCTTCTTTCTTGGTTGGCAGCCTCTCAGTCCATGAAGCTATAACTCACTTCACTGTGAAAACTGATGTCGATGTTCTTGTACTTAGAATTGTTTGAAATGATGATCTTGGAATCTGCATCTTGTGTAAATCAATACTTCTCTTTCTGAGATCTTCACTGAGTTCTTTCTCTTCCCCATTGTTCTGAGTATTGGTCCGTCCAATGATTGTTGTTAATGAAATCCTTTTTATGCTGGCAAAAAGAACCTAAAAGTTGCCATTAATCATTATCACTAACGAGATAATAATAGGTTTTGGTCCAGTCAAGTGAAAACACATTGTAGAACCATCAACACCGTCATTACATCCCAAAGACAGAACTGTTTAAAGAAATAGTTAAAGCCCTAAATTACAATGACATTCATGAGTGTATGTGAACTTCTGACCGCAACTACAGATCTATAATGAGTAAGGTGACTTCATGTCTAACTAATCCATACACTTTTATGTACCTCTCACAAGTATATCTATTTGTTAGACTCCCTTCATTACAAGTTGAAGCAGTCATCTGCCTCTAAAACATGCAGTTGTTTGTGAGAACATCTTGAACTCTCACTTACTTTCAATTTACCTTGAACTTTTATGGACATTCATTGGCTTGCTGCCAAATCTGGGGCACGTGTTCTCATTTTCCTATGACAAGTAAAGTGCATGTGGGAATATGATATGCTTTAGTATCTTATGATCTTGTTAACTTTCTTATCAACACTGTGAGGTCTAGGTCTTCAGTCTGTACTCTTGGTAGTTTCTTGTTTAAAAAATGATCATAATGTAGTCATCTGAATGCCTTATTGCTCATTACTAAGGTGCTCACTAAAGAACTACAGTAAAGAAAAAAGGTAAGTCACTAAAGATAAAGTTAACTAATGAAAAACTTTTAATTCTTACAGGCTTAAGGAAAAATGAAAAGAAACAACTACAGAAGGTCAGTTATGTCCAGACTATTAATATAAGCATCGCCAACATCCTACCCTCCATTGCCACTATCCTCACCTTTCTGGTTCACACTTTGTTGGGGTTACCTCTCAGCACTTCTGATGTGAGTACTACAGCAGTATACTAAAACTGTACAGGCGGAAAAACACCTTTAACTAACATGTCAACTTAAAGTAACAAGTCTGAGATTCTGCAGTTCTGAAACTCAGACTGTTTGGATATGAGTCATAAGATAATGAAATAAAGGTTTATTGCATTCCTTTAATTGCGATTGTGCTAAACCAGATTGCTGTGGCCCATTTAATATCAACATGATTTTCTTGCATTCCATAATCATATATAGTGTCTTGACATAATTCTTTGTTTTTACTAGGCTTTTACCGCAATTGGCATCTTCAACTGCATGAGGTTCTCCCTCGTTGTCCTGCCCCCGTCTGTGAAGGCCACAGCTGAGGCTGTTGTAGCACTAAAACGATTAAGGGTAAATTATTTGTTTTGTGCCCTCTGTAACTGTTAACAATTCATGTAGTGACTCTATTGTGCTTTTTGTGTCTTTTGTCATATATATTCTTACACTGATGCATGCTCATATGAACACACTTTCAAATAATGAAGTCAGCATATGTACAAGCGAGCCAAAACCTCACAATTCAGACGTTTCTAAAATCACAGTTTTATTTTTTTTGTACTGCTGGCTGCCAGTGGCAGATGCTATGCATGATAAGGTCATCTCAGGTACACATCTTTTAAATATAAGATATATTGTCAACCTGCATCACAAATCTGGTTTAACGCTGCTTTGATTCCTGTCTTACTTTAACCCTTGCTTTTGTCACACCTTGTATCTGACTTTCATTCAGAAATATCAACAGAAAAACACAGATAAGCTTGTAAATGCTGTTTGTTGTTATTTCAGAAAATTTTGCTGATCCAGAATCCTGAGCCCTACCTGATGAAAAAGGTAGATAATGACTCGGCTATAGTGATGAAAAATGCTACATTTTCCTGGACCAGACCTGAAAGCCAGTCTTCCCCCCCACCCAGCACAGCCAGCGGAGTGTCAGAACACAAGACAGCTGAGACTGAATCCTCATCAGCATTGAAAAACATCTCCTTCACACTGCCTAAGGTGTGATTCAATTCTGATAATGATATCTCAGGTTATCTGCATTCTATTAAAAGTAAACTGATTGTCTCTGGTATTTCCCGAAGGGCAACCTGCTCGGTGTCTGTGGGAATGTGGGAAGTGGAAAGACATCACTGATTTCCAGCATTTTGGAACAGGTTGCTTTCTCTTTTGTGTTTTTGTCCTTTTCTGTTATTTTGTATCGTTTCTTTATAGTTTTCTTTTATTTATTTTTGTTCACTCTTTCGTTATTTGCATGCGTTGAGAAGATAGAACGAGGACCTTGAGGATTCAGTGAATGTAGACAGTGAGCGAAACAGGAGGACTGTTGGAGGAAAGTTTGTGAATCAGGAAGTGCAGGGGATTAATAAGAAGGTGAGGGCAGCTATGAAGAGGATGAAGACTTGAAAGGCATTTATGACCAGGGCAAGGGTGATGTGCAAAAGTGTAATAACCTTTTTCTTCTTTTTGTTTTGTTAGCTTGAAGACACGTTATTAGGCAAAACTTGTGCTAATGCTACTAGGATTCAGCTAATGTCTGTTATTTAAATGTAGTCGATTAAATAAGTCCTACTACTGGAGTTCATTTGCGAGGTTTATTCTTGCATGAAGGAATTCAGTCAGTACAAGGCATGCAGGATTGAAGTGAGGAATTCTCTGGAACAGGGGAAGCAGACCCCACCTGTATAGGTTGTTACCCTGTTGCAAGACAGAAAACTAGTCACCCTACACAGGTAAAACATAGTTCAACAGGATATATGTAGCAGATAAGCTAAACAAGTCTTATCAATCCAGAGACTAGAAGCAGGGCACTGTCTGAGTTGGGGAAATTCTGCATGCTTGCACTTCTTCTTCATGCAGGGGTCAAGCTGTATCTTAGTATATAACAAAACAATCTTCTACATATCTTATCTGCATAACACTTGTGTAGAAGGAAGCTGTTACAGTTTGTTTGCAAACATAGTAGTAATCTCCAACTTTATCTTCAGAATTATGTAGATGACAGAGAGTGATAAAGTTTTTGAGTCATACCATAAAGCTACAGGAAAAAATTGTTGAAGGTAGGTTAGTAAGAAAGGTGACGATCAGTGAGCAGAACGATGGCTTCATGCCAGGAAAGAGCATTATAGATTTGATGTTTGCTTTGAGATTGTTGACCGAGAAGTAGAGAGAAGGTAAGAAGAAGTTGCACTGTGTCTTTGTGTGAATCTAGAAAAGGTTTATGGTATGGTGTCACAAGACAAACTGTGGTGCTGCTGCACTTCTCTCAGTAGCAGAGAAATATGTTAGGGTGGTGCAAGACATGTACGAGGACAACGAGACAGTTGTGAGGTTTGTGGTAGGAGTGAAAATGGGATTATATCAATGAGTGGCTCTGAGCCTCTTCTTCTTTGCAGTGGTGATGGATATGCTGATAGAAAAGGTCAGGCAGAAGTCTCTGTGAACTAGGATGTATGCAGATGATACTGTGATCTTTATTAAGAGTGTGGAGCAGGTGGAAAAGAGCCTGGAGAGGTGGAAGTACACACTGGAGAGAAAAGGGATGAAAGTCAATACATATATATGAATAGGGCATACGATCAGCCTTGATAAGGTCTAACAAGAGACGAAGGAGGAGAAAGAAGAAGTTTTTACTATTTCTAACCGTACATAAAATGTCCAGTAAATATAGCTTTTCTGTCTCCTTGATTTTATCTTTTAGATGCACCTTCTTCGGGGCTCCATCACAGCCGATGGGACATTTGCTTACGTCTCCCAGCAGGCCTGGATTTTCCACGGAACTGTTCAAGAAAATATCCTCATGGGGGAACCTTTTGACCAAACCAAGTAATTGATAATTTAACATAAATCAGCGCTTGTCACTATTTTTGAGTAGCTAAGACTTGAATATGAAAAGAACAGGTATTATTATAAAATAAGGAGATTTCATTTGGGGCAATATGATTTTAGTTACTGCACCAACCAAGACTATGAAAATGAGGGCAAGCATTTTAGATTTGACTATATATTCCCTGTGACTTTACCTTACATGAAAAATGTTTAACTAGGAGAAAGTTCATCTTATCTTTGTGAATTTGCATCTGATAAGAATGTAATAAAGGTGGAGGTCATCTTCATTATCTGACAGGGTTACAATAGGAAGTAGGGATGCACCGATACCACTTTTTTGGAAAACGAGTACGAGTACTTGCATTTCAGTACTCGCCGATACCGATACCAAGTACTTACTCATTGACAAATGCCAGCCATTTGACTTTCTGGTAGTAATAAGGGAAATGTATTTCATATTATATATATTGCATACATTTGTATTTGTGTATTTTAGTTACAAATATATAATATTTCAGATGTAAAATAATCTTACATTTAGTACTGTAGTTTATCATTGAATACCTATAGCACACAGACTTTACCTTGGGTCAAGTATGGTGGAGATGAAGTACAGTGGGTTGGTCTCGACGTCACTGAAGCGCTTCTTGACAGCTGCCTGTAAGGTTGCTTTCATTGCCTTGACGCCGTGGTCCTCATCTGTTTCTCTGTTTAGAAGTCTCACTAGCACAGTCACAGCTGGGATGACATCAGAGGCTAGTGCGTCATAGCTGCTCACTTTTTTAGTTAGTTCCTCAAAGGGGGCGAGGATGGCAACAGTCGTCTCCATAAGAGCCCATTGGTGAGCGGTGAGATAGTCAGGGAGTTCGTGCTCGGACACATACACCTCCAGCACTCGCTTTTGCTCAATGAGGGACTGGAGCATGTAATACGTGCTGTTCCAGCGCGTCTGTAGGTCCTGCTGCAGTCTCTTTATTGGCTGGTTGAGCTGTCCCTGAATGTCCTCGAGGCAGGAGTAGGCTAAGGCGGAATGTTTAAAATGCCCAACTAGTTTCCGTCCCACTGCTATAGCATCAGCTATGCTCCTCTGTGCTAATAAGCATGGGTAAATAAGCGTGGGTAAACTCTTTGTACTTGTTGTCGTGTTGGGGTTTTAGGTGCTTGATTAAATTACTTGTGTTAAATGCGCTACCTTTTGAGCCTCCTCTGGACAATTTCGCTGAGCACAATTTGCAGTCCGCCTTTGTTTTCACGTCTTCGTTCACTTTGAAATAGTTCCACACAGCTGACATGTCTCGCCTTGCCTTCTCCCCGCTCTGAACTGCAGCCGGGGCCTGGGGGCGGGCACTTGGCGCTTGTGATTAACCCCTTACATGCCGCTCAAACATAGACAGGTCTCAGACCGTGGTATCGGTTCCCGGTATCGGGGGACTTTTAATGAGTACGAGTACTTTAGAAAATGTGGTATCGAGGCCGATACCAGATACCGGTATCGGTGCATCCCTAATAGGAAGTTCAATTTAGTGATGGTGAGAAGGGAAACTTGCTGACCTCTGTAGTGTTGACTTAACAGAAAGTGAAAGGGCCCTTTCATAACCTCTCATAAACCACCAGGCACCATATGTCTGAGCAAATTAAAGGAATTCTTTTTCAAAGAAAAGTTTTCCAGAGACCAGTGCTTATCCTGATTACATATGTTATTGGACTCATTGGATTTTTAGAATTATTTAAATGGTTCTGTTCGATACACTATATTTCTCTCAATCAGGGCACTATCTTACATTGTCACTCCACAGATATGACAGGGTTGTGGATGTCTGTAGCCTCAGAGCTGACCTGAAGATTCTGCCATTCGGTGACCAAACTGAGGTAGGTGCTCTCTCTTTAACCTCCTAGGACCTGGCGTCCACATATGTGGACATCACATTTTGGGTTATTTAGACCAAAATAGGGCAGCATGGTGGCACAGTGGTTAGCACTGTTGCCGCACAGCAAGAAGGTCCTGAGTTCAATTCCACCATCAGGCCGGGGTCTTTCTGTGTGGGGTTTGCATGTTCTCCCCGTGTTTGCGTGGGTTCCCTCCGGGTACTCCGGCTTCCTCCCACTGCCCAAGCTAGACATGCAGCTTGTGGGGATAGGTTAATTGGATAATCCAAATTGCCACTAGGTGTTAATGGTTGTCTGTCTCTGTGTGTTAGCCCTGCGACAGATTGGCGACCTGTCCAGGGTAGGGATGGGTACCGGTATCGGTTCTGACATAAACGGTAGTAACCAGACCGAAAAGCAGCGCACATTTCGGTGCTTTATTTCGGTGCTTTTCTTTCCTGAGCTGTGATACACTTTAGATTCTAGCCAATCATTTTACGTTTCCGAGGATAGTAGGCGGGTCCAGGTACTTTAGAGCAGAGCAACAGATTAAAAATGCCCAAGGCAAAGCGGTCAAAAGTCTGGCTGTATTTCACAGCAAAAGATGCAAACTCAGCAGCCTGCAACAAATGCTTTAAGGTGATACTGTGCAAAGGAGCTAACACCTCGAATCTGATGAAACACCTGGCGACGCATAGCGTTTTTTTTAAAAAGCAAAGAAATGCACCGTATTTAATGGCAGCAGCAGCCGTTCTTCTCTGCGTGAGTAGCTTAATGTTGCTCGTGTGTAATTTACCTTTAGTAGGCTAACCACGTTATTACATTAATGCATGTAAGGTGAACTAGCAAACATCATCATAGCTACATGCGGCTGTCTTCTTGTTTGATGGCAGATACTCCCTTCACCCTGGCCAAAAAGGCTAAAATGACCAAAGAAAAAGTGGAAAACAGTTACTGTAAACATGAGAGGTTTTTGGACAAAGTTTGTGTTTTTTCCATTGTTTAAGCACTGCTTCCAGCCAAGAGCAATACCATATATGCCCCATAGCTGCAGAAAAGGCTAACATTGCTATCTTTTTACAAAAAAACAGCTGAACATGAGAGGTTTTTGGACCAATTTTGTGTTCTCCATTCTTTAAGCACCGGTTTGAGCACCGGTTTGAGCACCGTTTAAGCACCGGCACCGTTTCAAAAGTACCGGTTTGGTACTGGTATCGGATAAAACCTAAACGATACTCATCCCTAGTCCAGGGTGTACCCCGCCTTTCGCCCTATGACAGCTGGGATAGGCTCCAGCGCCCACCGCGACCCTGAAAACGGATAAGCGGAAGTGAATGGATGGATGGATAGACCAAAATACTCAATTTTGCTCTACATGGGCCTGATATCCACTTACGAGGACATTATAATGCTACTGTTCTATCAAAATTTTAAACAAATATCCTCATTTGTGGCTCTTATCTTTCTTAAAAACAAAAATAAGGTAAAAAAAAAAAAATCTGGTAATTCTTTGTTTTTACATTCATCGGGTCCCAATCAGCCCAAATATCAAAGAGAAATTAAAAATGCATGTCGTGAAAGAGTTCGGGTCTTAGGAGGTTAAACTGTCGGGCATAAACCGGTCCATGGCGCAAAAAAGGGTGGAGACCGCTGATTAAGAGGACCCGAGGGAAGCTCGGAAAGCTAAGCAGAAGTTATTTGGAGAGGAGAGTGACTGCCGTTGGTTGAAAAGAGAGGTAAAAAAAACTTCAGTGGTGTTGCACACTATTTTATATTATTTTTTAAAGTCATTATTCAATACGTTGTTATTGTTAACCCTTTAAAGCCGGTCCGAGCTGCACGCTCTGTTTTGTGTAACTATTTTTAAATTCCTGAAGAACCTGAACCGTGTAAGCTAGCGCAATAATTTTTTTTTGCATATGAAACCAGAGGAGTTGTACTTGACATCAGCTTGTCCTCGGTCACGGTTTCGTTCCACATATAGCTTTGCAAAAATTGCATAAAAAGCGCTTGCAGGAACAAAAACATAATATTCCAGAAACACGCTTTGCCGATCCAATCAGCTATTCGTAACACTTCCCACAGTGAAACAGATGTCAGCGCGAACTATCGCATGTCCGCCATTTCCTGCCCAAAACCGGAAGTGACGTCATTTTCGCGGAAAATTTAGTTTTTTACTTGTAGGCCTTAAAAGCCTATACTGGTGTTTTTATAAGTCATGTTTGACTTTTCTGAATAGTTTCTGTGATGCTTAGAACTCGAATTGCACTGCTGGAAATAGTTTATTTTGATGCACCTGCTGTTTTCTTTGCAAATTTGCATCATAGGATTGTTTTTTCGTTTTTCCTGCAGTATATAAAAATTGGTGTATCTCCAAAATAAAACTATGAAGACACTCAAAATAAATTTCCTGTTGTTGTAAACTATTTTTTGCAACTTTTTTGTATTTAAAGTTTTGAGGGATAAACCTCTTAAATTTCTCCAAGTAGAAATATATGTAAAAAACAAAACAAAAATGATTTTCAATTTTTTTGTAGTTTATTGCACTTTTTTGCAATTAATGTAGTTACTATGGACTTAATGCATACATATTATTAAAATATGGGCTATAACAGTTGTATAGCAACTTGAAATGCTCCCACAAATGGCACTACAACATGTAAAAAAATAATATAAGCTCTGGCGGACTTGGTTCTATAGTAGGTCGTAAGGGTTAAATAAATATCGTCAAATAATCGAGATCTCAATTTCAGTGAAAATAATCGTGATTATCATTTTTGCCATAATCGAGCAGCCCTAATTGAGACAGAATAATGCCATAGTGTTGTATGGAATAAATGCACTAGTATAATGTAATGAATTACAATATTTAAAATATAATACCATCTCTTCCATAAAGATTGAGTAAATTTCTGGATTATATTAAGTCTTACTGACATTTTGTCAGATTGGGGAGCGGGGGCTTAATCTGTCAGGGGGACAGAAGCAGAGGATCAGCCTGGCCAGAGCAGTCTACTCCAACAAGGACATCTTCCTCCTTGACGATCCTCTATCTGCTGTTGACGCTCATGTGGGGAAACATATTTTTGAAGAATGCATAAAGAAGGAACTCCAAGGAAAATCTGTCATACTGGTTACACACCAGCTCCAGGTAAGAACACGGTTTCATTCTTTAGTGCTTTCACTAAAGAATAACACTAAATGACAAGAACAACTGATGTAAGCAGTTAAAAGAAGACTTTCCTGACCATATATATTGTAATTTTACAGTCAGAGGCCATGTCTTACCATGACAGGAAGAATAGAAAAACATCCGTTAATGTTTTATAAAAATCACTATATTCCATTTTGTTAATCTGTATAAAAACCAAAGTGAAAAATTAACCAGGTTACTTGATGGATCATAGCTTGGTCTGAGACTCTGAAATCTGGAAATCAGATTTCATGAATATGAATATACATATTCATGAAATTAATATGCATATTGTCTAAAATTGTATTTTTAAATATGACATTTTGGACCATGTCCCTATTGCCAGTCTTGGCAGCCGGGGGTCAGTCCGCCAGGGCCTCCGCTCCTGGCCGCCACCCGGCACACAATGCACCCGACCCCTATGGCGCCTCCTGCGGGTGGTGGGCCTGCGGGAGGATGGGCCCATGTCTCCTCTTCGGGCTGTGCCCGGCCGGGCCCCATGGACTAAGGCCCGGCCACCAGACGCTCGCCCTCGGGCACCCTCCCCGGGCCTGGCTCCAGGGCGGGGCCCCGGTAACCCTATCCCGGGCAGGGTAAACTGTTCCCTCGCTGTCCTTTTCATAAGGGTCTTCAGAATCGCTCTTTGTCTGGTCCCTCACCCAGGGCCAATTTGCCATGGGAGTCCCTACCAGGGGGCAAAAAGCCCCCGGACAACATAGCCCCTGGGATCCCTGGAACACACAAACCCCTCCACCACGATAAGGTAGCGATTCAAGGAGGGGCCGGAGATCGACAGACGGATTGGGGCTGCAGCTGCAGTAATGCGGACGCTGCACCGGTCCGTCGTGGTGAAGAGGGAGCTGAGTGTAAAAGCGAAGCTCTCAATTTACCGGTCGATCTACGTCCCTACCCTCACCTATGGCCACAAGCTGTGGGTAGTGACCGAAAGAACGAGATCGCGGATACAAGCGGCAGAAATGAGCTTCCTCCGAAGGGTGGCTGGCCTCTCCCTTAGAGATAGGGTGAGAAGTTCGGCCATCCGGGAGGGGCTCAGAGTAGAGCAGCTGCTGCTCCACATCGAAAGGAGCCAGCTGAGGTGGTTCGGACATCTGACAAGGATGCCCCCTGGGCGCCTCCTGGGTGAGGTGTTCCAGGCATGTCCCACCGGGAGGAGGCCCCGGGGCAGACCCAGGACACGCTGGAGAGATTATATCTCTCGGCTGGCCTGGGAACGCCTTGGTATTCCCCCGGATAAGCTGGAGGAGGTGGCTGGGGAGAGGGAGGTCTGGGCCTCTTTGCTTAGGCTGCTGCCCCCGCGACCCGGCCCCGGATAAAGCGGATGAAGATGGATGGATGGACATTTTGGACCAATTCAGTCAAATCTGAAAAAACCTAGAAGGCATTCTTGGCTAATAGTTTACCTACTAATCATAAGTCACTAATCTGAGGAAGAGTATTTGACTGGTGCTCTTACCCGTGAGTTCTAAGCCATTTCGTAAGTCACGCTACTGGAGATAAGAACATCTGTCAAATGACATAAATATGTACGTACATGTGATTATAGTTTTGAACAGGTCTGTAGATTTTGTTGCCACAGTTGTTCTCACTTATGCTTGCTAGTATTTGGAGTTCTGTGATGACATCCTGGTTCTGGATGACGGGGAGATCAGGGAGGCCGGAAACCACCAAACCTTGATGAACGCCAGCGGACGCTATGCTCAGCTCATCACCAATTACCAGATGGAACAGTCCAAAGTAAGTATACCCTAAATTAAAAGCATGCATCTTGTACCTCTTCTATTTTTATCTTTGATTCTTATTATTATGTTCCTGCAAACCACCTCACCTGTTCTTTATTGTTTTATTATGTCAAAAACAATAAACTTAATGATCAGTTGTAAAACAAGGTACAAATCATTCCATTTGTGGTTATACGTTTGTACGGGCTGTGCTGTAATGCTGTGTTCCTGATATTCTTGCTTGTCAGACTCAGAATGAGGAGGGAGAGGAAGAGGAGGATTTATCATCCCAAGATGCCCCTGAGTTGAAAGAGGTTGAGCTCAGATATCGTGCAGACAGTGGGATGGCAAACCCTGGTAAAAAAAACTAGGAAGAAAATCATTTTAATAATTTGAACTTTTTGGGTGTTTTTGAATTCATGACAGACTTTACATGTTTTAGTAGTGATTTGATTTGATTTGATTTAGTTGTGCTTTTTTGAATACAGTGGGATTTTTGTTTTTTCACTGTCCAGAGACCAGTGTTCAGGGGGATGACGCTGACACTTTCTAAATGTTGCTGTGCCAATGCACGTGCAGTGTTGACACATCAGTACTTTTGATTGTTAAAGAGCAACTGTATAACCAGGGACAGGTCAAAGTTTTGTAAAGCAAAAACAAGGCCTTGTAAAGTAATAACAGACAGGGCAGCAAACTTGTTGACCTGGCTGTTTTTGCTATATACCCATATTATAAGTTCTTGTGACTTCGTACCAAAAACATGACCTGTGAAGGTCATGACATAACATTACTATCATATTTATATGCATCATTGACCCATCTTCATTGGCCCATCTTCATTGGCCCATCTGTAACCGGAAGGTCGCCGGTTCGATCCCCGGGCTCTCTGTCCTGGTCGTTGTGTCCTTGGGCAAGACACTTTACCCTACCGCATACTGGTGTTGGCCAGAGAGGCCGATGGCGCGATATGGCAGCCTCGCTTCTGTCAGTCTGCCCCAGGGCAGCTGTGGCTACAACTGTAGCTTGCCTCCACCAGTGTGTGAATGCAAGAGTGAATGAATAGTGGCATTGTAAAGCGCTTTATAAATCCAATCCATTATTATTATTTAAAGTGACTCTTCCCTCTATGGATACAATGTATACAAGTGATCAGTTTCCAGATTTCCTTGCTGTAGGGGTCTGTGGTTCAACTCTTTGCAGTTATGTCTTACAATATGTGGACAATGATAATTTAAGTCAATTTTTGTGATTAGTAGAATGATAAAATTACTTCTATTCTTCCTTTCAGCATTTGACATGTCAGATGAAAAGGATCATGAAACAACAGCTGAGCAAAAGCGTAAGTCTTTAAAGTTCACTTAATTCTGAGTGTCATCCCACCGTTTGTCAGCTGTTTCACTATTACATATTTAGTTGTTATGTGATCCCCTTTTTTACACCAAGCAATACTTTAGATTTTTTAAATATTTTTTATAATGGAAATGCACATGTGATGCATGTCAATGCAAATGGAAGTCACTAATCCTGTTACGACTCTATTAAAATATTTTCCCTGTTTTAAGCTCCTGTCAAGTCTGATGACCAGCTGGTCCATCAAGAGTCCTCCACAGAGGGTGCTGTCTCCTTAAGAACCTACCACCGGTACTGTCAAGCAGCTGGAGGTCTGATATAACACACACATGCATTTACATGATTTTAAGCAATAATGTACCAATATGTACTTATTAGTTGTGCTGCAACTCTTTGCTACAGGCTACATTCTCGTCTTTCTCACTGTCCTGAACATTGTCCTGATGATTGGATCCACAGCCTTCAGCAACTGGTGGCTCAGCTTCTGGCTTGGAAAGGGTAATGGGGTGAGAATCCTCTCTCTCTAGCATTCACACAAAAATAATCTCATCATGCATAAACAGCTTGGGTGAAATGACTATGAGCTCTCAGTCACTGTGTAGCCTAACACAAGTGAATCCAATAAAGATGATTACAAGCACCAGAAGGTACATTGTTTCAAGTAAGATTGCCCGTGTTAGCCAGTCTCTTTAAAATTAGAGGGTTACAATGGACTTAAGGTCAAACCTTGAATTTTTGGCTTTTTCCAGGCTATCTCAGCTTTTAAGTAACCCACAAATACTTACTAGTGATGAGTTCAGGTGGTGGTCAAGTGAGGTCTGTGAGAGTTAGTGCTCTTTGGCCTTGAGCAGTTCTTATTAAGATCAGATTATTGGATGTGCTCATTATACTGCTGCAGTGTGAATCTTTTACAGGGTCCAGCATACCTGTAAAGAACAGAGTGCTAACTGAATGGTCTGGGCAGAACCAATGTGATGAAGAACATAATATTCCAGCTTGCACATTTCTTAGTGGTACACTCTCGTATTATTCCAGCCTATCAGTACACAGAATACTGGCACATCTTAGTCTACTCATTACGCTTGTTTAGCTTGAGCCTAACCCTAACCATGCTCCAACACCATTACTGCTAAAAATTGTTCTTTAACAGTACTTTTGCATGCTGGAGTGTTATGTTCTTTATTTAGCAAATTCTGGATCTGGAAAGAAATTAGTTTCCATGCACTGCTGTATTAGAAAACTGCTCTCTAGCTGTGTCTTGTCACTCAAGATGACAGTTCAAGAAAGACCCACTGAAACGATAGACACGCCAAGTCCACTCTCTCTCCACTAACAAAAGATATTTTGTCTGTTTTATCGAAGTCATCGACTAACCCAGGTTCAGATCCAGGTGACATCTCAAAAAATCCAGACCTGCACTATTACCAAACGATTTATGGTGTGATGATGCTCATCATGGTGGTACTTGCCCTCATCAAATGCTTCTTTTATACTTACGTCACCTTGAGGGCCTCCTGCAAACTCCACAACACAATGTTCAAGAAGGTACCAAGAAATAATCCCCAGTGTTTACCATCCAACATGACCAATTGAAACACAGGTTAACTGCTCAATGATTCAAAGAATGATTATTTTTGTTGTTTGTATTTTCCTCTCACAGATTTTTGGCAGTCCAATGAGTTTCTTCGACACAACTCCAACAGGCCGAATTCTAAACCGTTTCTCTAAAGATCAAGAGGAGGTGGACACTATGCTTCCTCTTGTCATGGATTCTTTCCTGCAGTATTGTCTTCTCGTCACATTCACAATTATCATCATCGCATCCGTTTTTCCATACATGCTTGTGGCTGTAGTCATCATGGGAGCTTTGTTTACCCTCATTCTGTTGTGAGTTAAGTTTTAAAAATTGTCTTAGTGCGAGAGCAGATAGTTGTTTAAGGTACAGTTTGCTCAACATTTGTTTGAATTTATCTGCAGCCTATTCCAAAGGGGTATTCGTCTTATGAAGAAGATGGAAAATATCAGCCGTTCTCCCTGTATCTCACTAACGACTTCTACACTGCAGGGCCTCAGCACCATCCATGCTTACAACACAAGAAACAGTCACATAGAAATGTAAGACACCAGAACTCTTTCACAGAAACAAATAAAAGTCTCTCTATTACTGGTCGTAATAGTAAATAATGTGTTCTTCTGTAAATATCTGTAAATGATGTGGTCTTTGATCGGTGCTCTCAACTCTCATCACGTCGTTGTGTCATATTGTAGGTTCAAGTCCCTGAATGACATCAACTCCAATCACTTTTTATTGTTTCATTCTGGCACCCGGTGGCTTTCTTTCTGGCTGGACTTCATGGCTGCTATTATGACCTTGTTGGTGTCTCTGTTTGTAGTGCTTAGCAGTAATGACTTTATCGCTCCATCCTTGAAAGGCCTGGCCATAACCTATACCATACAGGTAAATAAGGAGAGCAGAGTTATACGTCTAAGTCATGTTGAAATGTGTGTTTGTGTTTTGTTAGAACTTTTGCGTATTGTCCAGTTGACAGGCATGCTTCAATATGTAGTAAGACTGTCAACGGAAGTGGAAGCAAGGTTCAACTCAGTGGAGCGACTGCAGGAATACATCATGGTCAGATTTCTCTCCGGAAACGATCCATCTTTCATTGTTTTGCCAAGACCAAACCCCAAATTCCCTCTGTTTGCCTCACTCAAAAAATAAACTTTTTTATTTGCAGGATTGTAAATCTGAGGCCCCCAGGCATGTTAAAGAGGCTCAGATCCCACAGGACTGGCCTAGCAATGGGGGCGTCTCCTTCAAAGACTATAAGATGAGGTACAGAGAGAATACACCAATCGTCCTAAACGGCCTTGATTTCCACATTCAACCTGGAGAGAAGCTGGGGATCGTGGGAAGGACTGGCTCTGGTAAGGCTCTGGGTTCAGTAGCTGTTTCTCTTGTTGATTTCATCTAGTCTTTGGGTGATGATGATATACAACAATACACCCTAGAAATGATGATAAATACATGAATTCGTTTTTCAACATCACTCTGAGACAGACAATTTAATCTTAGAGCAGTGGTTCTTAACCTGGGTTCGATCGAACCCTAGGGGTTCGGTGAGTCAGTCTCAGGGGTTCGGCAGAGCCTCCGCCATGACATGCATGGCTCATTTTGCACAGTTTCCTTTTTTTGGGAAACAGGGTTGTAATTATTATAGCAGTGAATTCCTAATTATTCCATAGTGCAGATTACAATTTTAATCAGCTCTTCTCAACAGCTATAGTGTAATATTCAGCTACTCTGCTCTGTGCTTTGTGTCTGTAGGGAAATCCTCTTTAGGAGTAGCTCTATTCAGACTAGTAGAGCCTGCAGCAGGAACCATAAAGATAGACGGAGTTGATATTATGTCCATTGGCCTGCAGGATTTGCGCAGCAAGTTGTCCATCATCCCTCAGGACCCTGTGCTGTTCATCGGTACAGTAAGGTAGTGAACCAGAAGTACAGAATCACACACTGATTTTACTCCTGCATGTCAGTCACTAAAGAGCTGTTTTTCCTACAGGTACAACCTAGACCCGTTTAATAACTACACTGATGAGGAGATTTGGGCAGCACTGGAGAAGACCTATATAAAGGACTCAGTATGTTATCAGTATTGTATAGTCTTATTGTTTGTTTTGCCACTTGCTTTTATCCAAGATTTTGCTTTGACAAAAACTAAAACCCACAACGCGTAAGACTGCAGTCTCTGTGACACGTCTGATATAGCCCTAAAAGAAAATGGAATAGCCCTAGAGCCAAACATATATTTTATGTTCATTTTTTTGACACATCCTATGTTCATGTTGTTCATGACGTTTATTTAGTTTTACTTCTGTTCTTTGTTTCCTTTAATTAGCTATCAGTTATTAGATTTTTAACAATTTTTCTGCCACTGGCCAGTATTGTTTACTCTCTGACGAGCTCTGCATATTTACTTTATCTTTGCATTGAAAATTTCCTCCAGTGCCCTACATTTAGTTCACCTTCCTCTGTGTACAATTATAGTACCATCTGTCCAGGCACATGTTTTTCCGCAGAGGAAAACAACTCTCTAGCAGTTATTAATGGCACCACTAATGCTGACTAATGTTGCGCTCATGCCGTGAACCTGGAAGTAATAAACCCTAAAGATTTTTATTACAACAAGTTTGATAAGGTTCTGGCATGTCTAAATGTTTATCACAGAATACACTCAGGAACAGTGTTGGTCAAGTTACTTGAAATAAGTAATCAGTAACTAATTACTGATTACTTCCCCCAAAAGTAATCCCGTTACTTTATTGATTACTTATTTTCAAAAGTTATTAATTACTTAGCTACTTTTTAAAAAACACTATTTACAACCTGAATAGGTAATAAAGCAATAGCTCTTTCAGCCCAAATCTAATTTCTGCATAATCCATCATACAAAATGTAATCAAATGGAAAAGTAAATTTTTTAAACTTGTTTTATCAGTTTTAATCTTTTAACTTTATGCATCAAGCGAAAATTTTATTATATGCACCATTCTCTGACTGGAAGAAATTAGTTTAACATTTAAACCTATTTTCTGCACATTCCAGCACATAAAATAAAATATTTTTTTGTGTTAACACTCACTCTTTCAAATAGATGCAAGTAAAACACAGCAGAAAATAAATAAAGTCAAAGACTCAGCAGTCCTTCTGCTCTATTTTCACCTGTAAAGCAGGAGTGGCGTAGGCGGAGGTTTGCCCTGGTGCAGGTGTGCCGCACCAGTCAGTTGAAGAATCCGCGAGTTTCGCTGTGAATTTCCCATTACGTCATAGCGCACTCGGTGCTTGCTTGGAAGTTTAGGGTTTTTTTTTTCGCTGAACACGCACAACAGACACTAATGTTTTTGTCACTTTTTATGGAATCAAACTTAAAGGTCAGTACTTCCACGCTTTAAACGCTGCACGCTCATACTCTCTCCCGCACTCGATATATGATCCATTGTTGATCTGCACACAGCTGTTGTCACGAACGTCGCACTCGCTTACGTCACTGTCATGAGACATTCTCGCCAAAAAAAAAAAAATCCAAAAAAAAATCACGGGTTTAGTAACAAGGTAACGCGGCGTTTCTACGGGAAAGTAACGGTAATCTAATTACCAAGTAACCCGTTACTGCCCATCTCTGCTCAGGAATTCCTTTCTGGCAAAAATGAACTGTAGTAGTCCTTAATCCAAGACTAGCATGGGGGTTGCAAGCCAATCTCACTGGCTCTCCAGCCCGAGGCACCGTCCCAGCATCCTTATGCTGCTCCTGTTTAACTGCAGATAGTCTTTCCATACAAGAGTTCAAACTTTTGATTGCCTTGCCTTAGGCAAGGATTATACGACTTTGTAGTTTATTTTGTGGGCTTTTTTGCTGCGAATATCCTCTTTCTGTTAGCCTGAGGGGTATGAATGGCAGTACCAAAATATGATTTTGTTCCATCAGATCTCCAAGCTGGAAGAAAGGCTACAGGCACCAGTGTTGGAAAATGGAGAGAACTTCTCTGTTGGTGAGAGACAACTGATGTGTATGGCTAGGGCTCTACTCCGTAACTCCAAGGTGTGTACACACATAACACCTTCTTGATGATACTAAATTTAATTTGCAAATACAGTTTATTGGCTGGGATACTGCTGCCACATTAGCTTGTGATGCCTCTACCAATATTTCCATTAATTATTTACCATTGCGTGCATTCAAAGTGTATAATAACATAAGCACTGTAAACATTTTTGTATTTTATGACACTTTTGCCATCCACCGCTTTCTTCTTTCTAACCACCATTACGCTGGTTATTTTTTGGCAGATTATTCTTTTAGACGAAGCCACAGCATCCATCGATTCAGAAACAGATGCTCTCATTCAAAACACCATCAAAGAGGCCTTTAAAGACTGCACCATGCTCACCATAGCGCATCGCATCAACACTGTTATGCATGCAGATCGTATTCTGGTCATGGACAATGGACAGGTACCCAAACCCCCCCCCCAAAAAAAAACAAAAAAAAAAAAAACAAAAAAAAAAACAATCCACAAATGAACACAAATCAAAGATGATTACACAATCTTTAACTTAAACTCACTAAGTGTTCTGTTCGACAGGTGGCAGAATTAGACCATCCAGATGTGCTGAAGCAACGGCCAGACTCTCTGTTCTCATCACTCCTGACAGCTGCTAATACAGTAAACTCCTGAACAGAAGGACAACCAAAAAACTGCTGCATAGTAGTCACTGGGCATGTTCATAACAGTTATCCATATACACAGCTATATCGAAGTCTGTACTGTGATACTACACTCTTTTCTGGTGTGCTTGTATGAGATGTAACTGAGCAGCAGAGATGGAAACTGATAACAGTGCAGGAAAGACAACATAACTATTTACAAAGTTCAAAAACTATGCATTTATCTCTCCTGTCTGCTGATACAAAACAATGAGCACTGTACTTTACTGGGTTTCTCTTCATATTTCGAATGAGATGACTTCTTATGCACGTTATAGTTTAATTATGTTATGTATTTGCCAAGTCTTTCTTTGCTGCTATTAAATGTAATTTAAATCCTGTTTTTTTGTGTGACATTTAAAAAAAAAAAAAAAAAAAAACCATGGTAAATTTCATAGTGTAGGTATATACAGATGACCCTGATAAGATCTGTGCTAATAAATTACTTAAATTTGTGTTTCAGTATTAATTGGTATTTTAAAAAAAGAAATTATATATACAGCGAGATTACCTTTATTTTAAACAGGTTGTGGGGCTACGAGGGCACCAGCAACCCTATGCTGGATATGCAGTTAACAAACGTATGGATGAATTGGGGTTACAAGTGTATCTATATGCTGCCACCTGCTGGCTGCATCCTGCTGCATGTCACCAAAGCTGCTGCCCAAAACTCAGCAAATGTAACTACCGGTAAATAAATTGTAGTTTTGTTTCATGAGTGACAGTTGGTGACATAGGACAGTTAAATAATAAAGCCAACAAATCTCTTATCAGCAGTGTATTTCCAAAGCAGCTGGAAAGAATATATTCTAGGAAGAAATCACGGCTTTCACTGGAGATTTTACAGCATTAACACCACCTGTAGGTGCTGTGAGGAGAGCTAGCATGCTTAACCTTTCAATGTAAATCTATGCCAAATATCTTTATATTAAAAACAAAACAACAATTTCAGATGTTTTACTCCAACTAGTAAATCTAATGTTAGCGATTTTGTTCTTTTTTAACTTCTAAGGCTCGGGATTAAAAGGTGAGGTGGTGGAGGAGACAACACATATACAGGGCACATGACAAAAGAAAAGCAAGCAATTTATCATTGTTAGTGGTTTACAAAACAAATGAAAAACTCAAAGATGTCACAACAAATAAAAATCTGCTAGCGCTAGCATAAATAAAACTCAGTTATTGGCTGAGTGACAGGTCCCGACCTCTTAGTTCCGCCCTTCACACCATCTGATCCTATTGGCTGAGTTCTGAGTCCTATAGCCAATGGATGCACTCAAGAGCATATATAAGCTGACTTTGTAATTGGTTTTAAGAATGTTGGGTGCTTTTGTGTATGCTGCTCTTCTTAGTTTGATCATTGTATTGGGGGATACAATGATTGTCATTCACGAATCCTCATATTTACTTAATAAATACTTTGTGTGTGTTTCAATAAGGAACCCAAATGACAGTTATTTACTTGCATTTCTGAACAGAAAAATAAAAATGTTTTAGTGGTCAAATTTTATGCTTGACTCATTTCAGACTTCTCAAACAAGTCCAGTCTGCCAGCCCACATTTTGGTAAACAAATCTTTTTAGCCACCACCGCGTCACTGAATGTTTACATTTGATTTAGTGCAGTTGTCCATTAACTGGTGGAATAAATTAAGATGCTATGCAATAACAGATGCATGCAAAAACAAGCAATAGGCTAAAAGCTAATAAGATGGGGATGTGTTTAACTCTTAAATTATGAATAATTTAACTCAACATTTTGTCAGCAACATTAGAATATAACTGCAGTAAGTTGGCAAAACATGGTTTTACAGTTTGTTACAACATTTTATTTACTGTAGATTTTTTAAAAACACAACACATTATAGATACACAATTATAGATTTAAACTTTAAAGACAAAGACAATAAAATAATTAACATTTTTAAATATACAGAATAGTCATTAAAATAGTAATCTAAATACATGTGCCTACTCCACAGATGTTCTTTGGTTTCAAGATTTACTTTGTTTCACAAATTTACAGTGTTTGAAGCAGTCAGCAGTAATGAGAACATAGAGAATGGCTTTTGCTTCAGTGTATTTGGATCATCCAACTCTGCCACCTGTCATATGGAGCAATTAGTAAGCATAAGATGACACAACATTAATCTGTGCATATTTGGGGTTGTTACCTGTCCATTGTCCATGACCAGAATACGATCTGCTTGCATCACAGTGCTGAGCCGATGAGCTATTGTGAGCATAGTGCTATTACGTAAGGCTTCTTGGATGGTGTTTTGGATCAGAGCATCTGTCTCTGCATCTATGGAGGCAGTGGCTTCATCCAAAAGAATGATCTGCTCAAGAAGAGGACAGACCATTAGTATAAGCAAAAACAGTTTTAAAGGAGGACAGCATGTCACAATACATAAAACGCCCATACTTTCTAAATACAAATGTGGCGATTAGCAATCTCATACAAATGAGACATTATAGAATAGTTTGAAGAACAGGTCCATAATAATCATAACCCTTAACCAATTTCAATTTGGCCTCTCATTCATTCACGGTCATGGGGCCCCATGAATTCGCGCCCTGGCTCAGACAGTCTCGGTCATCGTGTCCTTGGGCAAGACACTTCACCTGTTGCCTACTGGCGGTGGTCAGAGGGCCCGGGGGCGGCAGTGTCCGGCAGCCTCGCCTCTGTCAGTGCGCCCCAGGGCAGCTATGGCTACAGTGTAGCTTGCCATCACCAGTGTGTGAATGGGTGGATGACTGAATGTGGTGTAAAGCGCTATACAAATACAGGCCATTTACCATTCTCATTCACCTCTGGGCCATTTTGAGCATGGCTGCTAATTTTGGATTTCTGAAAAGTGCCATGATAAATCGGAGAAGTCCGTAAAAATAATTTTCCTTTGTCTTAAGTTATTTTTTTGTATTTTTTCCAAAGGAAGTTGGCCACAGGGTGGCAGACCTCTCCAACAGATACCGAGTGAAGATTATGTTGCAGTGGCCATGTAAAGAGGAAAAAACAGAAAGAAAATACTGGTGACTGCCAGTGGTGCCACTCAGCCTCCTAGCAGACACACCTATGTACAAATTTCAAAATCTTACATCACCTTGTTCTCAAGTTTTTATATTTATTTTTAGAAATTTGAGATTCAACTCCGTCTGAGATTTTTAGTAAATATGTCTATGGTCTCAATTTGACGCTCCTACGTCACCTCAATCTCAAGTAGCATTCAAACTTAGGTGTACATCCTGTCCATCTGCCCTGCGGAGTGACAACAATACCCTACCAGGCTTTTAAGGCTTAGGGGTACTTCTGAAGAGGAATCTAAACATTGTACTGATGACCTCAAGGGGAAAAAATTTAAATCAGGACAGATTTGCGATGTTTAAGGACAGTGCAGAGCATATTGACAGAGAGTCACAGGAAATTGCTTTGACTGGCATCAGTGAATGCAGTATGTGACAGCATTGTCCCAGCCAGGTGACAAATCATCAAGCCCACCCCCCCCCCCCCCAAAAAAGTGCACTCTGACCTTGGAGTTACGGAGTAAAGCTCTAGCCATACAGATCAGCTGTCTCTGGCCTACAGAGAAGTTTTCTCCATTCTCCATAACATGTGCTTCAAGCGTCCCCTCCAGCTTTGAGATCTGAGGAAACAAATCACATTACAGCTCCACTCCACTATCCTAATTCATAATGTATACAAACAAAGAGCAGAGAGAAAAAAAAAAAAAAAAAAAAAAAGGGGCTGTATAGGAATTTTAAATGTACCAACTTTTACGTTGCACTCAAAACATACCGAGTCCTTCATGTAGCTCTTCTCGAGCGCTGCCCAGATCTCCTCATCAGTGTATTTATTAAAGGGGTCCAAGTTGTACCTGCAGGGATGGGGGTCATTAGCCAGATACTGATCCACAGTGGTCAGACCAATGTGAGATTTATGGGTTGGCCAAGGTTACCTGACTGTACCAACAAATAGCACAGGGTCCTGAGGAATCACAGACAATTTGCTACGCAGGTCTTGCAGGCCAATTGACATGATGTCCACCCCATCTATCAGTATGGTTCCTGCTGCAGGCTCCACAAGTCTAAATAGAGCTACTCCTAAAGACGATTTTCCTACAGATGCAAACCGCAGATTAGAGTAGCTGAATTAACCTAAAACTGTTAAAATTTACATTAAAATGTGCTACATAAAATATCATTTGAAATCAGGAATATGGGAGGATTTAGAGTCAATCACTAAACTTTCAGCACAACCAGGTGTAGGCAGGGGTGCCATCTATCTTAGAGGGTTGGGGTGGGGGAATAATAGCAACAATAACAATTAAAAAAGAAAAAGCCCTCCTACCATTAACTAATCTTCTTTATTAACCAATCTTCATCTTAATTATAATCAGCTTATCTTTATTAACAAGTTATTTACCACGGGCCTTTAATGTGGCAGTAATTAAACCATTATTTAAAAGCCATCACTTGACCCAGCTATCTTAGAGACTGGCCTATAATTGGCTAACTTTATCTCAAAAATTCTTCAAAGTAAAACAGCAGTTTCAGTCAACTTTCAGAGCTCACAGTACAGAAATGGAACAAGTGAAGGTGGCAAATGGTTTTCTTCTGGCCTCTTACAGTCAACTCTTTGTTCTTGACTTGTTAGACCTCAGCGTTTGATGCTGATACAGTTCCACAGAGTTCTGTGTTGGGACCATTTCTGTTTACATTATAAGAGTTTCCCTTAGGCAGTGTTAGTATAAATAGCATACATTTTCATTGCCTGATGATACCCAGACTTATGAAGCCTGTTGACACACACCAAGTAATTAAACTACAGGAATCTCTTAAAGAAATTAAAACCTGGATCACCTCTAATTCCCTCTAAGTGCTTCTAAATTCAGAAAAAACTGAGGTTGTTGTGCACTGCCTTATCTTAGAAACATGGCCAGATACCCTGGATGACATTACCTTGGCCTCCAGTAACATTGAGGATATTAAACAAACTATGTAGGACTGCCTTCCTATATTTGCACACTCTAAGATTAAATTGTCTGTCTCAGAGTGATGTTGAAAAACGAGTTCATGTATTTATCATCATTTCTAGGGTGTATTGTTGTAAATCATCATCACCCAAAGACTAGATGAAATCAACAAGAGAAACAGCTACTGAACCCAGAGCCTTACCAGAGCCAGTCCTTCCCACGATCCCCAGCTTCTCTCCAGGTTGAATGTGGAAATCAATGCCGTTCAGCACAATTGGTGCATTCTCTCTGTACCTCATCTTATAGTCTACGAAGGTGATGCCCCCACTGCTAGGCCAGTTCTGTGGGATCTGAGTCTCCTTAACATGCCTGGGAGCCTCAGACCTACAATCCTGCAAACACAATTAAAAGTTTACAGGGATCAAGCAGATGGGTGTGTAGCATGTTTAATGAACTCTGGCCTTGGTCTCAGCAAAACAATGACAGGTGAATGATTTCAGGACATGAGTCTGACCGTGACATATTCCTGGAGCCGTTTCGCTGAGTCGAATCTTGCTTCCACTTCTATCGAGAGTCTGGCTACATATTGAAGCATGCCTGTCAACTGAAAATAAGTTTAAAAATTATGTAAATCCATGTCTGAAAAGCAAAATGAACATGGCTTCATGTGCTGTCCAAATGTACCTGCAAGGAATAGGATATCGCGAGGCCTTTCAAGGATGGACTGATTAAGTCATTACTGCTGAGCACTACAAAGAGAGCCACAAACAGCGTCGTAGTAGCAGCCATTAATTCCAGGCAGAAGGCGAATGCACGTGTGACAGCATTAAACATGAAAAGGTATTTGGAGTTGATATCAGTCAAGATATTGAACCTGTAATATAAAACAGGAGTTTTTGAACATCCCACTGTCCACAGTCACCCCGCCCCAAAGAAACATACAATTTACAATGTGTTGTATCAAAAACATTGCAAAAGCAAGAGGTGATAGCCTAGTAACAAATTTCAGAAACTTACTGTTCTATAAGGCTGTCTCTTCTACTATAGGCATGGATGGTGCTGAGGCCATGCAAAGTTGAGGTGGTTAGAGAAAACCATGGAGAGCGACTGATGTTTTCTAGATTCTTCATATGACGTATACTCCTCTGGAATACACTGCAGAGAAGGCACAGATATATAGTACCTTAGAGGACCTGTTACTTTCAGTAACTGTGTTTTATAGATTTAACCAGCATAAACTCACAAGACAGTGAAGGCAAGAAAAGCTGCCATAATAACTCCAACTACAAGCATGGCGGGGAAAATAACTGAGATGACAACAACTGTGGATGCGACGAGTAGAGAACACTGTAAGAAAGAGTCCATGACAAGAGGAAGGACAGTTTCCACTTCGTCTTGATCTTTAGAGAAACGATTTAGAAGTCGGCCCGTTGGAGTTGTGTCAAAGAAACTCATTGGACTATCAATAATCTGCAATAGGAAAACAAACAGTTCATCTGTAGCTAGTAAACGTTCCCAGTTTTGGATTCAATACATTTGTGATAAGTAAACCCTTATCCATATTTAAAATGACCATGTGTAATGGTGAGTAGCAGAGATTTCTATGGTGCTGAGAATTCACAGTACCTTTTTGAACAGCATGTCATGGAATTTGCAGGAGGCCTTCAAGGTGAAATAAGTGTCGATTATGGATTTCACAATGGAAAGTACAACAATGACAACCACTGTTGCAGCATAAATAACCTGGTAGAAGTGAAGGTGTGGATTTTGAGAGATTTCTCCCTGGACTGCAGTTGTGTTACTGGATGACTTGGAAATAAAAACATAAATTAATAAAAAAAAAGAAAAGTTAGTGAAGTCAGACAAAGTCATTGTATACATAAACGAATGATTAAATATCATTTCCTAAAACTAGAAATAAGCAGAATTTGAGGAGTCCGAAACAGTTTTTCGCTTGCTACATCTGCCAGGCTTGGTCTATAATGTGTGGCTCTCTGGATTTTAAATCACGATACTTCTCACTCAAGTTCTTGACACTCAGACATACAAAGTTACCACAGGATTTCATCTCCTGCTTTGTGAGCATCAAATACTTTTCCTCAAGATTTCCTCAAACTGATTTCTTATGGTTCAGGGATGACGCTTACTCAAGTGACAGCTAAAACCCTTGCTGAAATTTTTATACTGTCTTCAAGCTGAAAGATGACCCTCAGGCATTCCAAGTATTTTAAGGGGCAAGTGCATGGAAACTAGAGTGAGTGTGTAATGACCAAAACTAAGTGACAAAACCAACAGAAGATCAAAACATCAAGTTGTTTCAATGAGAAATGCTTGGACTAGGCCAAAATAAACATTTTCAAAAATAACTGGCAATTAGAAAAAAACTTGATTGCTGATGAAGCCAACCTTGAGATATTGGCAGTAGGTGGAGCGTGTAAGTGTGGACCAGCAGGAGAGCTAGAAGACCAATGAGTGATGATGTAACATCAACTCAGCTTTACGTAGCAAAATGTAAATACAGAAAGAGTTTATCTTGCACAACAGCCACAAAAAAGGCATGACTTCTTACCCTCTTGTGAGTTGAAGGCTCACAGAGAACTATTTCAACGTGTGTGACAGTGATAAGGAATGAAATAATTCTCACCCCATCACCACTTGCCATCCAGAAGCTAAACCACCAATTGCTGAAGACTGTGGATCCTGCCAACAGGAACATATTCAGGAGGATAATGAAAGAAACTGTGTAGCCTGTAACAACAATGAGCAGTTTATGCATCACAAGTTTGGCTGTGCATTATTGCTCATAATAATGTATCCACAAGCATATGCAGCATTGGGAAACAGGAGTTAGAGGAAGAATTTACAGTGTACTCAGTGGTAGTTATATGGGGGGGAAAACAAATGAAAGCTACTGATCAATATGTTATGTTGACTTGAATTGTAATATCTGACAGATTCTCTTGTTTGCTCTAAACAACCAAAGTCTGGAGTAGTTCTTGGTCTTACAAATCTATTCTTGTGAAGCGTTGTAGTGGTTTATCTTCTTTGAGACTACAATTCTTGACTTTGCCAAGTTGTTAACAAGTGTCTTGGCAGTTGTGAGGGGATGTTTAGAACCCAGTATATATAGCCAAGCTTGTTTGACACCAGTAAAAAGGCTAATATCGAATCCTTTATTTTAAAGTTAAAAATAAATTAAAAACTGACATGCAATAACTTTCTGTGCATTGATAAAAAAAATTTATAAACAAAAAAACATTTAAAATGAAAATATGCAATTTAATTTCATACATAACCCCAACATTCCATGTGTGAATAACAGACCTCCAAGTGCCTGGGAGTATGTGCAGTATGTTCTCCAGGAGATGGCACCTTTGTAGAGGACTCCTGACTCACTAGCTGATTACCAGCTGGGACAGCGGCTTAAAAAACAAAAACAAACAAACAAACAAACAAACAAACGTATCATTATAGAATGAAAAAGAAAAATACATTTTTATTAGCTGACATCTAATATCTGAATAAATTTATTTATTTTTTATTTTTTTTAAACTTGCTCTTCAGGGAAAATATGTCAGTTTAAATCAAATGTTTTTCTTCCATGTTTTCACACCAGGATTCTCAGTGCCAGTGCTTGCACAATGTCTGAGGTCAATCTCTTCCAACTGGCCATCAATAAATGATGCTAGTGCCATGTCCCCAGCTTTCTTTTTCTTGGCCTGACAGAAGAAAAATAAAAATAAATAAATATATATCAAGGACAGTCTTACAGCTCAGTCTGGATAAGCTTAAAACATTGACACTTATGGAACGCACACTTTGTTTTACAGTCAATTTTGTTTCAATAATAAGGACAGTAATAGAACCATGATACATGACACCCTTACTTTGGACTCTTCCATCTGGTAGGTACTGATGAGCTGAGTATAGCGTCCATTGGCTCTCATCAGATCCCTGTGGTTTCCAGACTCCCATACTGTTCCATTGTCCAGAACCAGGATCTCATCACAGAACTCCAAATACTAAAAGCCACAAGAAAGAACAAATTATCAAAACCAGCTCAACTCTGGTTAGAGCTCTAAACAGTTGTGTGCGTTACTGGCATGTGACAAATCCTTATTCTTTGGAAAAATTGCACCTTACAACTCATGAGCAAAATATGTAGGTTTTCCATACGTACTCAGGTATGTTTCTTTAAACCAGAGCTTCCCAAAGTGTGGGGCCCGCCCAATATGAAAAGGGGGGGGGGGGAGGAAGAAGAAGAAGAAAAGAACGTTTGGACGCTGCTAGCATAATGGACAGGTTTTTTGACGGGGCTCTCACACAAACGCAAAGCAGGAGATGAAGCATCGCTGAATATGTTTCCAAACCAACTTCATTCTAAGCCAAAGACTAGAAAATATGGTGAAGCATATCTGCCATTTGGTTTCACCTGCACAAGTGCCGAGGTAGCTCTCCCCTGCAGAATTGGTTTTCCCTGCGTCGGGAGGATGCGCTGGGCTCTCCAAATCACAGACAAACAGTATCCCACATTCTTGATTTTTTAGTTCACAAACGCTTGCTGTAATGACTAACTACTCCTGACATTTTGGAGATGTTAGCTCTTTATACAGTAAAGTTACAGCGGGATACAAATAATATCAGGTCGTTCCTGCCACGATTTGTTCTCTCGGTTCAAATCACAGACAAACAGTATCCCACAGTTGTTTATGTTTTTGAACCCATTTTGCACAAAGAGGCATCTTTTGAAAAATGTATTGATAGCAATGTTGAATATTATTACACAGGAAACGGAAACAAGTAAAATAATTACACCGTGACGCCTCTGCCTTTCTAAATGGAGGGACATGTAACTGCAGTAACCTGCAGATAGAGACAAAATACTCTTAATCTGACTATCTTCCATTCTGCAATTCATCTCATGTAAACAATAACGTGGCGCACAGCGTGACGTGAAAAAAGGCACACACCTTTGACGTTGTGTGACAAACTCCGTATTCCTCGTTCACATGTAAACGCAAAAAAGGAGTTTAAAAAAAAAAAATCTCAGTTTTCAGTGATTCGAAACCCCGTTTACGTGTGGACAAAAGGCCCAAACGTCCAGAAACAGCTGTGTTTTCAAAAATACCCATGTAGGTGTGGACGTAGCGTACAAGAGTTCGTAGTTTATTTCATTGCTACCTGTAATTTATTGCAGATTACTTGCATTTGCTTAATCGTTTACTAAATGTTTGAGGTGTGAAATAAACCGCAATGAGTTTGGAAACAAAATATGAGTGTGTGTGTGGTTGGAGGATGTTTTTGTGCGGGGGGGAGCAACAGTTTTCTTGTAAAACAAAGGGGGGCCCAGTAAAAAAAGTTTGGGAACCACCGCTTTAAACGATAGCCTGTTTTCCCATTAGTACCTACTCTGATTGACTTGCAGTTTTCAGTTAGGCCACAGTACCTGCTTGCCTGGGGTTAATCCGAGCAGGTACTAAAATGTGACGTTGTAACACTGCATGGGACCGATTGGCTGGCAGCAGCAGGTATATTTCTTGCCTTGACATCCATCTTTTTTGTAGCATTCGTGTTGTATATTAATTACGTCACCGGACACTTAGACGCTTTGGTATGACGACAACCACGCATGTAGTACCAGATTACAATGGAAAACCAGTCGATCCGAGGCGAGTCAGAGTAGGTACTAAAGGAAAAGGTGCTTTTGAGCCCAGACAGCCCAGTCTCCACTACATAATAATTGAATACGTTTTCCTACCTGGAGCTCATGTGTAACCAGTATGATGGATTTTCCTCTCAGCTCTTTCTTTATACATTCTTCAAAAATGTGTTTCCCCACATAAGCATCAACAGCAGATAGTGGGTCATCAAGGAGGAAAATGTCCCTGTTGGAATAGACCGCTCTTGCCAGGCTGATTCTCTGCTTCTGTCCCCCTGATAGATTTAGACCCCGCTCTCCAATCTGCCCACAAAAAGGATATTTATAATATTGTGAACTTTTGATTAATACTAAATTACAATTTAATCCTTCCACTTTATTGTAGCATCAATTTGCAAGCTTGAGTTACATCTTAAGTGAGTGGGGTAAATAAATACACTTAAAAACCCCTGTGTCGGTGTGTGACACTCCCCTGTTGGTCTGGAAAGCACTCACTTCAGCTTGGTCACCATATTGCAGGATGCTTAGGTCAGCTCTGAGGCTACAGACATCCACAACTCTGTCATATCTGTTGGGGAGCAGTACAAGGCAACAAACTGGTTAATACTATAGCGAAGTATATTTTAATAGGATGGGAGCTAGTCATTTATTCAGCCAATTATAACTTGTGGGTGACTGCGGCTCAGTTAGCAGAACAAGAGGTCACTGAATTTAACCCGAGTTCCTCGACATACTGAACCCCTAGTTGCCCTTGATGCATCCATCAAAGGGTGAGTGAGTGTCTAAGAATGTTATAAATGAAGAATGTTAAACACTGTATAAATGTGTATGTGATTGGATGTGTGCAAGAACAAAATGCTTTGTGTGCTCACCTGAATAGAAAGGTGTTACAGAAGTTCCAGTCCAATTTACCAATTGCTGACAGTAAAGCATGACCAAAATCATTTAACAAGAAAAAGGATTTCATGCAAAATGTTGCATTAAATGTATCAATTCAGTTATGCTATTTTGACATATTTTAAAGGACTGCTATTAATTTATTCCTAAACCGTTTTCCCCTCAGCAGCAGTTTATGGAAATCTGATTTTGAAACAAAGTGAATTGATAAAGTTTACAGCAAACACTGGTTCCTAGCCAAGCTTTTTACCATCTCTGGCAGTAGAGGTGATACTGTCAGAAAACCAAGAGGACCTCATTTTGGTTGACTATGAACCTTCCACCAACATTTCAGAATGTCAAAATAAAAACCGTTAGAAGTTCCATGGAAGGTATCCAACTTGATTTTTTTGTGCCTCCCAGGGCAGATTGGGGACATGCAGTTCGAAAGGGCCTCGATTAACTATACAGACAAAGTGGTGGTTGACAAGGAGGAGATGGCAGCCATAAATGCAAGAAGATGGATTTAACTTACCTGGTCTGATCAAAAGGTTCCCCCATGAGAATATTTTCTCGAACAGTTCCATGAAAAATCCAGGCCTGCTGGCAAACGTACGCAAATGTCCCATCAGCTGTGATGGAGCCCTGAAGAAGGTACATCTAAAAGGAAAGTGAGCAGGCCAAAAAACTAATGTCACTGTAATGTAAAGTTAGAAATAGTAAAAACATAATGTGAATAAATGCAGACAGATACAAAACAATAGAGCATACAAAAGAAACAAACCTGCTCCAAAATGCTGCAAATCAGTGACGTCTTTCCGCTACCCACATTCCCGCAAACACCAAGCAGTTTTCCCTTCAGGAAATATCACAGAGATAATCATTTCATATCCAGCAGAGTCTTGATAACTTCAGTTATTATTTGATCACACCTTGGGTAGTGTAAAAGAGATGTTTCTGAGGGTTGGTAAGGTCTCAACATTTTCATTCGGAGAAGGCACGTCCATATTGTGTTCCGTCACCTCATTAGCTGCTCTGGGCGGTGACTCTGACTGGCTGCGTTTGGTCCATGAAAGTGTAGCATTTCTCATCACTACAGCAGAATTACTGCCTGCTATCTGCGTCAGGTAAGGCTCAGGATTCTGGATGAGTAAGATTTTCTGAAACAGTCACAGTGCATTTACATCATTCAGGTTTTTACCAATTTTGCTTTTCAGATTTCTAAGATCCATGGCAGTAACAACTTTAACAAAACTAAAAAGATTATGAATTAAAATACTGTACTGCAAGTCCTAAAAGCATCATGATTAATACAAATCCAGCTTGTGATTAGCAGCATGGCCTTTTTCACTGGTTTGTAGAGGACAAGATTTGGAGAGGTTCACATGAGTGTGTGGTGAGTGTGAGACTACTCCTTTACATTTAGTCTGGCATCAATGCAAAAGGAATAATGAAATTCAAAAAGGACACATAATAACTATGACTCTACCTAAAGTCTGTGGCACAGGTATGGTAGGGAAACAAGTCAAAGTGTGGCCACAGGGTAGGTCTGCAGGGCAAACTTAGCTAGGTCAGCAGTTATCTTATCCTATAGACAGGCATTCTACTCTTTTTTACAATGGTAAGCAACATTTTGATGTTTAGTGGTATTGTACCATCCCCTGATCTGACTGGATGAGCTCCATCAGGTCATCTTGACTGTGTCTACATGTCTAAATGAGTTGCTGCCTTGCAAAACCAATTATTTTCCATAGAAATACTTCACAAGTAAGCAATGCTTAAATTGTACTTATATTACAATAGTGATAAAAGTGTGTCTGAAGGTTCTCAGTCATCGTAGTCTAAGGAGCTTGGAAAGAAAAGTGTCTGGACTTCTTTAAGTTGCTTGAACGCGTTTCACCTCTCATCCGAGAAGCTTCTGGGCCAGGATGTAAAGGACAAAGGTCACTCTTTCAAGGATGCCAATGTTCACATTTTGGAAATAGAGGACAGATGTTTGAAAGAGGAGTGAAAGAAGCCATCTATGTCCACTGTGCCCACTCACATCCTGGGCTATTTGACCTCAGGAAATCCCATGATAGGGTGGGGCTAGGTTTCACAATGAGCTCACCCGAAAGGTTCTCAGTCATCCAGGTCATCGTAGTCAAAGGAGCTTGCAAAGAAAAGCGTCTGGACTTCTTTAAGTTCTTTAAGTGGTAGAAACGTTTCGTCACTCATCCAAGTGACTTCTTCAGTCTCAGCTGACTGCAGGTTTCCCCAAGTTTATAAACAGTACATTTGCATAATGACTGAAACCAGCCCACTGAAGGAACAATGGGCTGGGAGGTCAGTTCCTTAATCTTAATTATGCAAATTCTCATGACCATTGATCATTTGGGGGTTTCATTATCCCTCTTGGGGGGGACACTCCCACAGGGCTTAAATCTGGGACTCTCCACCATTTGACCCTAGAACTGAAGAAGCTTCTCAGATGAGAGGTGAAACGTGTTCAAGAAGTCCAGACACTTTTCTTTCCAAGCTCCTTAGACAGTGATAAAAGTGTATTAAAGAAAACTTAATAATGAACAGAAAGACCATAACAAGTGGAAACGCTACTACTACTACTACTACTACTACTACTACTACTACTACTACTACTACTACTAGAACCAAAAAGAAGAGCTTACCCTAAGTTGTTTTAGTGACACAAAAGCATCAGTGAGGGCCTTCACAGCAATCGGCATGAGAGCAAAGGTGAACCTCATGGAGGTGAAGATGGCAACAACAGTAAAAGCCTGGGAAGAAAATATTGCACTATAATCTCACAACACAACAATCCTCAATTTATATGTTAGACCTTTTCTGTCAGTAGACCAAGCCTTCTTACAAAATTCTCGCAGTTTTCTTCTCAGTTCATCTCTACTCACAACTTCTCCAAATCACCGAGTGGAAATGCTAACAGAGGCTGTGTTACTGCATAATATTGTTACAGAGCTGTGCTACTACTTACATCAGATGTTTTCAGTGGTAACCCCAACAAAGTGTGGATGAGAAAGGTGAAAACAGTGGCAATGGTGCTGATGGCCATGGTCAAGCTGCCATTAATAATCTGGATTTCAAGGATCTTCTGTACTAGTTTCTTTTCAAGTTTCCTCAACTCTGTAAGAAAGAAAGTTTGTTTACCTAGTCTGCTACTTTCATCATTCTTTGTAGACGCACCCTAACACACATCCATAGCACTCAAACATTTCACATCATCTCTTTTGCATCTAGTAACAAGATTACATGCCTGATTTTGTATCCAAACAAATGGGAGTCTATAAATAATGCGTGTGATATGCGATATTACTAGATAAATGGAAAGTGCTGCCAAATGGGAAACAGCTGCTCAATTTACCTGCAATTTTCATCTCAAAAGATTCTTGCCAGGCGTACATCTTGATTAGCTTAATGCTGTTGAGAATCTCAGTCATTGTATGAACACGTTTGTCTTTTATTACCATTGCTTTTGTCTTGAATACATTTGTGAGATATGCCAAGATACTAGAAAAGAAGAAGAAAAAATGATTAGTCCCCTGATTGCCAAGATTCCAAAAGTAGAAGGTAAGGGTATTCCTCAATGATGACTTAGACCTCACAGCACAGGTTTCAGCATATTACGTTTGGGCAAATTCTTTCATAGTTTATCTACATTACAACTTTACATTACAACATTGACTGTAATGCTTACCTCAATCAGAGCCCTTTTTGTATTTATCTATCTCACTTTATTAACTTCATGTACATACCTCAATGGGAATACAGATGACGTAGATGAGGACTCCAATAATTGCAGTGTAGCCCAGAATGTTCCAGGCATAACAAATGCCCGCAACAAAGAGTACAGGGGTGGACATCACAAAGCTCCCATTCACAACTGCCTCAAAAACATTGTGTCCAACATTTGTCAAAATATTAAGAATCTAGATGAAAGAAAAATGAGAAAACGAAACCTTATATTTCACCTGTTTTTCATAATACACCAAATGTGAGAAGATTTACTGAAAAAGTATCTTATTGTCTCATGCATTTCTTTAGGATGAAACAAATCTTAATATTAGACAAAAATTACCAAAATAAATACAAAGTGTTTAAATTGTGCTTTAATTTATGAAGGTGAAGTTCTCCAAATGTACCTGTCCATACATGAAAAAGTGATAGGTGGTTATGCCACCCTTGAGAGGAAGAACCGCAATCAAACATTTGTAATAATGGGAATGAGTCCCGAAGGAATTTTGGCCCACTCTTCTCAACAGAATTGTTGTAATTCAGCCACATTGGAGGATTTTCAAGCATGAAAGACTTATTGATGCCAACACATCTCAGTTAGATTCAAGTCTAGACTTTGACTAGGCCACTTTTCACAGCAGTGCAGGTAAAGTGAATTCTCTGTGTGTGTAAACCAGTCTTTACCTCTCCGTTTGACATGTCGCCAAGTACTCGCAGAGATGTGACTTTCTGGAAGCCCAAAGAGCATAAGGCACCTTTCAGTCTGATGGCCGTACGCAGTGTTAATGCCCACTGCAAGGATATCATGGAAGTTTTGAGAAACTCTGTGGTGAACAAAGCAAAGGCCAAACCAACACCACTGGTTTCTCCTGGGTCGCAAACGTAGTCTAAGATCTTATAAACGACGACCGCCTGAAGGGACAGACAAAATGCTTGATACACTTCAGAGAGTAGAAATTCTAAAAAAGCGATTAGAAACTGTTTACAGAGTATGAACCACTATTTCTTGAAGTCAAATTTGATTTATAATAAATAAAACATTTAGGCAAACATCAGAACGTCACAAAGTCTGAAAATACAGATGACGACAACTCACCGGCCCCAAAAAGGCCGCCACCATGGCAAGAATGGAAACGAGGGCGGACAGAATCAGTCTAGTTCTTTGAAAACGAAGAGTCACCCGAATCAGTGAGGCATTCTCCAAGCCTCTCCTTGCCACTTCTTCATTCCATAGCCTCTGGAGCCTGCAAAACACTCACAATCAAATCATGTACACTAAAAATTGTCTAGCATTTAATTTTGACAAGTCAGCCTCATTCCTTTGACTTATCTTCAAGGTGCAAATTTCAGCAGCTACATTAATGGTGCGTCATGTCCCAAGCAGACCTACTTTGGGTTTCTGTCTATTCCTCTTAATATTTCTAATAAAGCCCTTTCTTTGTTCCTCGTTGTGCATCATCTCTTTCGTCTGAGGTTTCTTTCCCACATGCTTGTTTACCCCCTTTGTAAACAAAATGCATCATCCATTGAAATGTTAGATTCTGCGAATGCCTTAAACAACAACCGAAAAATGTGAATCTGCAAAGAGAGACCTTTTTGCGCTAATGTCTGCTACATCAAAAGGAGACAGGTGTAGGTCGGATGTATCCAGCCCATTCTTGAACATGGCCCACATTTTGGGGATCATCCACAGAAAGACTGAAGATGATATTAAACCTGCATTATCTACAGCGTGGGACCTGGACAAGACAAAAAAAGCAAAAGCAAATGAGTACTGTACAAGGAAGACATTCTATATCAAAGAAAGTAACTTATTTGGCAGACAGGTTACATTTAGCAATTTCTCTTTCATCAATGAAACTGACTCTGGTGAGGAACAGCGGAAGGGTATAAGGGTCTCCAAGCTCCGTCGGTATTTTCCAAATGGGCAAGGATGGGGTATTTCCCTGTTGTCATTATCTGTATCTTCTGAGGCAAGAGACACAGGTCCCAATTCTTCTCCCTAAAGAGGCAGAAAAACAAAGACAGACAGAAAGGTGTATAAGCTCAGTCCAAGTAACAAATCTGGAAACAAAATGAAAAAAAAGACATCTAAACTAACTAACAATTAATTGTACTTCCTAATTACAATTTTAGTAGATATGGAAACATGATCAGAAAACATAAAACTAACTACCTTGTCATGTCCTAAACAACCAAAATTAATCAAACTGACACAAGTGAAATTATTTAAACATTTTCCAAGCAGAGAAAAAAGTGAACACCTATTTTTATTTATACTACATGCAAATCAAACAGCTCTTCATCGTGTTATTACGCCATGCTCTCCTTTTCTTTGATTTAATTTTTGTCCCTTTATTTATTTATTCATTTCTTTATTTATTTAAATGCAAGCAGCCCTTCCCCGGCGACGTAAGCAAAACCCAGAGAACTGGGCTGCTCAGGTCGATGACACGTATCCCATACGGAAGCAGCCACTTACTGACTAACACTGCACAACAGAATTGTTAAAGTATTAATTTTAATTTCAATTCAGGTTAGATTTTTTTTGTGCGCAACGCAGATTTTCTGTGCGCAGAGACCGTGCCAGCAGTGCGCAATTGCGCAGCTTAGAGGGAACATTACTGGTGTTTAGTTTTTGGTTTGTGTGAGTATGGCCCCATCTACATCGCTCAGCTCGGTGTTGTGCCAAAACACCGGGCCTGTTCTAAAAACAAAGCTCAGCGCTCCCAAAGCGTCTTGTCATTACGCGGCTTCACTAAAACCACCAACTTTCAGGAAGCTGGTTCACGACTAGGGATGGGTATCGTTTAGGTTTTATCCGATACCGGTGCCAAATCGGTACTTTTGAAACGGTGCCGGTGCTTAAACGGTGCTCGAACCGGTGCTTAAAGAATGGAGAACACAAACTTTGTCCAAAAACCTCTCATGTTCAGCTGGGTTTTTTTTGTAAAAATATAACAATGTTAGCCTTTTCTGCAGCTATGTGGCATATATGGCATCACTCTTGGCTGGAAGCAGTGCTTAAACAATGGAAAAAACACAAACTTTGTCCAAAAACCTCTCATGTTTAACTGTTTCCCACTTTTTCTTTGGTCATTTTAGCCTTTTTGGCCAGGGTGAAGGGAGTATCTGCCATCAAACAAGAAGACAGCCGCATGTAGCTATGATGATGTTTGCTAGTTCACCTTACATGCATTAATGTAATAGTGGTTAGCCTACTCAACGTAAATTACACACGAACAACATTAAGCTACTCATGCAGAGAAGAACGGCTGCTGCTGCATCATCATCCTCATCATTTCTGCTACACTGGCAGGGCTAGGGGCCAGGACTCTATTCTTCGGGTTTTTGGGGGATGTTGCTCCGGGTCCGATAACTGGCAACCCACCCAACGTGCACGGTGTGAGGTCTCGCAGCAAGCTATCAAATACAGCGCATTTCTCGGCTTTTAAAAAAAAACGCGATGTGTCGCCAGCTGTTTAATCGGATTCTTGGTGTTACCTCCTTTGACAGTATCACAGTATCAGCTTAAAGCACTTGTTGCAGGCTGCTGAGTTTGCATATTTTGCTGTGAAGTACAGCCAGACTTTTGACCGCTTCGCCTTGGGCATTTTTAATCTGTAGTAGTGATGGGTCGTTCGCGAACGAAATGGCTCTTAGAGCCGACTCTTTGACGTGAACGACGCGAGCCGGCTCCTTATCGCGAGCCGTCACGTGGGGTTTTTTTTTTTTCTTTCTCTCAGCCTCTCTCTCGCACTTTTTTTCCGCTTCACTCTGCACGCGAGCCTTGTGCTTTACGCTGGGCAGAGGGGGAGGGGCGGTAGTTACACTCAGTAGCACAGGAACAGAGCCAGAGAGAGAGAAAGAGAGGCAGGGACAACAACATTAGAAAGGTATAGTAATCATCCACAACTATTTTCGGTTGCAGATGATAAAGGATTGAGAAAGTTTATTCATGCAGGTCCATATGACAGAGAATATGCATGTTCTTTTAGTTTTCATATTATAATTTATATTTAATTGTGTTGTGGTTTGCAGTGTTTTGTGTTCTTTTCACTTTAAATTTGTGAAAGGAAAAAGCTGAAAATTTAAATAGTTAAAACTTGAAATGTGAATAGTTGATTTTTGTATTATATGATTTATTTATTACATTTTATGTGGAGTGAATAAATAAAAGTATATTTACGGTGGCCCCTAGAGACAAAGCACATACAAACTTCAAATCACGTACGAACTCTGAAGCATGTACAAACTCCAAAACACGTAAAAACACGTACAAACTCCAAAACACGTAAAAACACATACAAACTCCGAAGCACGTAAAAACTCAGAAGCATATAAAAACTCAGAAGCACATAAAAACTCAAAACACGTACAAAAGACAACAGAAGTGCTCCAGGATGCTGGGCGCAGTGTTGAGCCTTTGTTATCTTGTGGCTACACAAGCCAGCAAGTACCAACAACCGGATTTGGTGTGTGGTAATAACAGGTAAATGAACTTTTTTAAAAATTATTTGAATATATATATGAGTGCCTGTGTATAAATACACAAACAATACACACATGCTTTCAATTGTGTAATTTAAGTGATCTAGTAGCTCTGCTTTGGAAGTTCAGTTCATGCTAGAAATGTGTTTTGGAGTTTGTACGTGTTTTGTCTCTAGGGGCCACCGCATATATTTATATATAAACATATATAAATAAAACCACTTGTTTTTACGTTAGTAATTCCTTTTGTGCATAATTTTATATTATTGTTAATAATAAATTAATTAAAGCAACAAAACAACCTGAAGAGCCGGTTCGGAGCCGAAAGAGCCGGCTCTTTTTAGTGAGCCGAACCGAAAGAGCCGGGTCTCTAAAAAGAGCCGGAAATCCCATCACTAATCTGTAGCTCTGCTCTAACAGAACGTACGTACCTGGCCCCGCCTACTATCCTCGGAAACGTAAAATGATTGGCTAGAAGTGTATCACAGCTCAGGAAAAAAAAGCACCGAAATGTGCGCTGCTTTTCGGTCTGGTTACTACCGTTTATGTCAGAACCGGTGCCATCATGGCACCGGACACCGGTACCCATCCCTATTCACGACTCAGCAAATCAACGGTTGGTTTTCCCAATTTAGCCACGAACACGTTCACACAAAGGGGGGTCGCTGCTGGCAGGATATAACCAATCACGAACAGGGACAGGATCAGAGAACTTTCAGAAAATTAGAATTGCAGGCCCGCAGATTAAAAGCACTAGTTGCTGCAAAAAAAAAAAAAAAAACAACAACAACAACAAAACTATTTCGACATAGTCACATAAGAAATAAATCAGAGTACACCCCGATCATGCACATTCCCAGCGATTTTAAATACCATTAAGGAGCTTCTCGAAGCCGCTGTCCTGGCAATAAAGCACTAGTAAGTGTAATTACAGGAACAACTCCATTATTTATATTTATTCTTGCAATTTTTCCTTATGCAATGGATGTTTAGTTTCAATATTCCAACAAAGAAATTCTTCAAACTGCGGCCTTTCTGTTGTAAGCAACAGGTTGTCTACAAGACTTCAGTGCGCTTTTAGGGTCATGCTCGTGCAAAAATCAAAGGGATAACACGGTCTCTCAAGACCTCTTACCCCCCACACAACCAAGTCCGCAGGATGCTCCACACGTGCCGACGCCATCTTCCGTGAGAGGTGATTGGTCTGTAGGCGGCGCTTTTATACTAATCGATCGATCTGCAGAGGTTTGGTAATAAGGCTACCTTATCTGTGAGCTACATGGTCTTTAAAGCTATGTAGTCTTTTGCAACAGACAAGTGACTTTGGGAGGGATGTATCATCAGCTTGTTATATTTGCCAGTTTTGTTGATATTAGGCAGGAGAATCGTCAGATTTTTAAAACATAGTAACTAGTAAGGAAAAAGGATTATTCTAAATTTGGATTGACTGATCAGGATAGAATAATCCCTGAGGACTGCTCATGGATGGATGCCATCAAATGAAACATAGATGTGAGACGACAAGTGCGGCTTACCATGACTCAAGTCCAGCCATAAAGAAAAGAAATAACTTCTTTATTATTAACATGGTATCTGAAGGGTCAGTACATTGCTGTTTGTGTAATGAAAATACAACTGCAAGTCCAAAACAAGGTCTGTAAAAAGTCTGTAAATAACCGCGTATATATGCACAATTCTACATGAAAAAAAATTGTGCCCTTTTGTCGTTTTAATTTTGTGGGATTCAAACAGTGTCAGGAAAGCGTTTCTCATTCATTGTATAAAATGTAGACCCGCAAATACATGACAGTAAAAAATGCTGTTACTACATTTGTCCAGCAGATGGCAACCTTCGCTTAGCAACAAAAAAAGTAATAACCACAGAGTGCCACTTGCAACTCTTCACTATCCTGTATGGCACTATACTTTGCATGTTTTATAAAACCCTGAGAATAATAATTTAAAAAATACAAATATATGCTAAAATATACAAAAGTCATTCACTTCTAGAAATAAAAGTTATCCAAGATGCTTTTCTTTCCATCACTAGTGCCCAAGCCAAGTCTTCCTCACCAGCTTGACTGTGTTAAGTGAATACTGTTTCTGTCCATGTATTGCAAATATTTCCATCCACCAGACAGATTTCAGGTATCACTCAGATAGAACAACAAACTGACACAAAGGCAAGCTGCTGGATGTCTGCAGGCTGACATGATGACTATAACAAGTTGACAGTTATCTGAGCAGTCTATTTTGAGCAGACAGGCACACCTGCAGGTTATTGCTCTAGGTATTTCAGCAATAGAAATCCAGCCCATGCTTGTGCTGCTGCTGCTGGGAGGATGTAGTGATCTCATCTGGAGCATGAGCAGGCCAACTGTGGAGGTCCCCAGTGAGTTTGGAATCCAAAAGAGTCTCCCTCATCTGTTGGTTCTCCCTTGTTGCTGCCTCCCACACCACCTCCAGCTCTTCCTCTATCTCCCTGCAGGTGCGAAGAGAGGAGACAAGAAAATGAGTCAGACGATCCATTTGTCCATCATTCTACATATTTGATAAGTTACAGTATTGTGAAATAGCAATAAAGTTACACAATACCAACTGGACCTGTGTAAACTGAATTTACACCCCTTGGCAGCTAAAGTGGGCACACAGGTCTGATCACTCCCACCCCTGCTCAATCAAATCATCACCATTTTTAGAAACATGGATTTGGTTTACATTTGTCAGGAGCAGGAGGAATCTGAATTTTGTCAGAACACACCTAGATGATCTTCAGATTTTCATAGTTGAACTGTTTGGATGACAATGGTCAGGATTTTCTATGAGTCGTGTTGTGGCGAGTGCCGTACTTTATGCTGTTTCATGCTGGGGCAGCAGGTTGAGGATCGCAGATGCCAACAGACTCAATAAACCGATCAGTTACTGGCCAGTAACACTGTGGGGGTGGAGCTGGCGTCAGAGAAGCGGATGTTGTCCTTGATAAGGACAATGCTGGACAATACCTCCAACCCACTCCATGACGTACTGGCCAGTCACAGGAGCACAGTCAGTGAGAGACTGAGATTAGTCAAATGCACCACTGAATGACACAGGAAATCATTCCTGCCTGAGGTCATCTCTCTGTACAGTTCCTCTATCTAAAGCCCAAGTACACACTGCAATCGTTGCACACCATTAATATCGCATCCTCTACAGCAATAATAAAAAGTCAAAATGATAAGAGGGGCACCTCAGTGTCAACTGTATACATTTAATTTTAGTATAATAGCATATAATAGTATAGTAGTGTAATATACTGGGAGATTTGTAATTAGAGCTTTTTTGCTATATTTTGTATTATTTTATTTAACTTAGTTAGGTACTGTTCTTAGTGTCATGGAGCGACTGTGACAACATAATGTCCTCCGGGATTAATAAAATATTCTGATTTTGAATGTTGGGCTGCTTTGCTCCTTTTGCTATGACTTTCCGTAACTTTAAGGCACGAAAAGAAAAAGCACGCTCTCCAATTGTCTTTTTTCTGTCTCTAGGAACCTTTAGAAGGCCAGAGTGCTGAGATCGTAGAGCACGGGATGGAACGCAAAGGTGTAAAAGGTCGGAGAGGTATGAAGGTGCCAATCCATTTGAAGCCTTGTAGGTGAGCAGCAGGACCTTAAAATCTGCTCGAACCTGACAAGGTAGCCAATGAAGAGATCTCAGTACAGGGGTAATGTATTTCCCGGTTCTTGTTATAATGCGAGCAGCTGCATTTTGCACCATCTGTAGACCTCTAAAATTTTCTTTGGTAGCCCAGAAAGAAGAGCATTCATGGACAAGAACCTCTGCAGTGTCGCTTGACAAAACCTGTCTGATTTTGGCTATGTTCCTCAAATCATAAAAGGTGGTCTTTGTTATCTCTTTTACATGAGACTTGAAGGAGAGCACCACACGCCCAAGTTTTTTACCTTGTCCCTGCAATTTATGACATTGTCTCAATTTTCAAGATGAAATTTTGCAACAAGTGCTGAAATTTTTGTGGTCATTGAAGGCCATTGATGGTCACTCTTTTTTCTTCGTGTTAACTCTGGTAGCGACATTTTGAATGACATGCATTCTGTGTATGCTAAAGCCTGAATAAAGTCCACTATGGTAATCAAGTCTGAAACAAATAAGAGGATGGATGACCTATTCTAAATCGGACTGTGACAGGAATGGCTGAATTTTTTACATGTGTCTAAGAAGAATTAAACAGAAATGCATGATATTAGATGCCTGTATATTAAACAAGAGCTCAGAGTCTTTTCGGTTTTGAGCCTCTTTGCAAACACAAAGCTCAGACTAGAAGAGAGTTCAATACTATTTCTGTTGGAGGAAGGTGTAATTATGATTATTTCAGTTCTGGAGTCATTCAGCTTAAAAAAACAACAACCAGATTCAGAAAGAACTTTGAATCTCTGTGAGATCAGCACGAAATAAAGTCAAAAAGCATAAAAAACAGAAAGAATGTCAAACAGTTTTTCAGTTTTGCAGCATCAGTTTTCAATAAAATAATGGCTAATCAAGTGAAGTGGAGTTGGCATTAAAGCAAGAAACTGAAGAATGAAGGAAAATGTTTAAATACAGTGAATAATGGCACGTTTGTATATAATAATAAGCGAGGAAGGGGCTTTTCTTTTCGAAAACACTATCCAAAACAGACTGTAGGTTTCTACCGTAAACCTGTCATCACCATCGCAGATAATGGGGATGCAATGGCTGCGGCAACAGTCCTCTGCTGTCCTTACATCACTCTGGGTTGCTGGGAAGTGCATGCTTCATCTTCTTTCTCAATTATATCTAAAGCAGCACCAGAGGCATTGTATATTATGATTGAAAAAGAGAAGCACACATAGCACCCCATCAGAATGTAATAGAACAGAAATGTAGTTGTTGGTTTGGGTGAATTTCACAGTGCAGGCACTCCAAAATGAAGAGTATACTGTGCAAATAGGAGTATGCATTAAGATAGATTGAGAATGTGTGGAAAATCAGTGCTTTGTAATAGAAAGGTTAGCTAAAAAGGTATTGTTATAAATAAACATAAAGCAATACAAACTGCAGCTACTGAAAAGTTCATTAAGTTAAATGGACACCTCTCCATATTAGATAGAAAATGAAACATTACGATCTCTATAAACACAAGATTCACTGTGGGGCTTTTAGTCAAGAACTAATTGAAAAAATCCATCAGTCGTGTGTTTATGCATGTGTGTGTGAATGTATAAGCCTGAAGGTTAATGCCAGCAGTCATATCAGCAAGGGTTTAACATTCAGCTGATCACAACATTAACTGCTTACAATCCAAACAAACATGGGTATAATCTGAGGACTAAATGTCTTCCTGATCCATTAATGACAGCAACTGCAATCGATTGCACTGACAGTTTAAATAAGACTTTGATCCTTTTTAAAAATATATATTCTACACACGAATGCCCAATTATTTATTCATGTGAGTCTAGCCTGCCATCTGATGTGCATTCTTAATGTCAGCAACAAGCCAGCAGTCAAATTAGAAACGTTACACAAACAACAGGTGATGTATTTGGTATATTGAGAGTGATCCTGGATCTTTTCTAATGGAAAGAACTTATAGCAGGAAAAGAAAACCTGAGTTAAAAGATAACAAGATGTGAGTCAAATTTTCTGAACATGTAACAGATATTTTTTTTAAAACCCATAAAAACAAAAAAATACTAGTTGCTGACCAGATGCATTTTTCTGTTGCTATACAAATATACATTAACTAGAGCAAACGCTTTTTAAAGGCTCAATACTGCAGTGACTGAGCATCAGGCTTTACGGCACTATAACTCTCTTCCTTCTGCGATTCAGTAGCAAAAGTTTATAACCAGATTGACCTATGATGTGTTTAATAAACAGCCTCTGGTTGAACAGTCAGTTAATTAGACTGTGCTGATAATCAGGGGCTTTCGACAAACAAGCACGAGTGTTATAAACTTCATCACTTTCTGTGGCATCTGGCCGGACTTGGATTAGACATCACAAATCTCACAAGCACACAGAGAGCTACCTTCCTCAATTAGAGATTATAAATAAAACATAAAGCTTTTAAAATCAGTCTCCCTGAAGGCTTTAAATCGCATTGACCACAACACTTACCTCCATGTCAGTAGGGATTTTTTTTTTTTTTTTTTAGTTGGAGCAGACGAGCACTTCCTCATGAAATTAACTCACCAGGCACAATGCAGGAAAAAGTGGAGTGTTTCTAAATAAAGCAGCAATCACTCTGCTCGGCCAGGGTGTTATATTGCATTTAGATGATATGGGAATAACTGTCAGAGGGAGATGATTGTTGACGGCTCAGATGTGGCAACATTCACGCATTCAACACCGAAACAAAACCATAAAATTTGACTTTTCTGAAGTATTTTTCCAACTTTTAAACACTCAAAGTGAAGATGACTTGTTTGCCTCATTAGCTCAGTGTGAGATGTGGTGACATTTGAGTTTGGTCACAGCACGGGTACAAAATGAGCAGTGTCAGTCCAAAAATGTAGATGTGGTCTGCCTGTAGTGAGGAAAAAAAACCCATCTGAGTTCATTTCCCACTAACTGAGTTTGTTTTCTGTGCCCAGGGAAGTTACTCGGTTCAGCCTTTCATATGTAGCTGTCAGGCTTCTTAGAAGAACCTACTCTAAATTGTTCTGCCTAACCATGATGTGAACAACAAAAATAAATAACCTCAATATTTCTTTAGCTGTTGGTTTGCTCTACCAAGCAGGACAGCTGTTTATGATTTGATTGATTTAAGATAAGATACCTTTATTAGTCCCACAAGGGGAAATTTCATGTTAATGCTGCCGACCTATTGCACGCAATGGCGGCGCCATCTTACCCTCCGACCATACATACATTACACAAAAACATCACATGGGGAAGACAGGTCAGAGAGGTATAACAATGCAAAATGCACCACATGAGGAAAGATAAGGAGAAAAAAAAATAACTCCCCCCAGACTGAGCTTCAATAGGGAGATCAGTTTGAGAACAGAAAAAAAAACACCTCTGCACATAGCACATGAAAAAACTCTTAATACACCAAAGAAACACATGACAAGCAACAGGGGTGGGTAAAGGGTGAGAGACAGCCAATGTAGACAGTACATCCGGGCCTGCAGCATCGGAGGGGAATAAGCGTTGAAGGCGTTTGGAGGGGTGAGTGTACATCTGCATGTGTATATATATATATGTCTGTGTGCGTGTGTGTGTGTGTATGTGTCCAGATTCGATACAACATTTATTAAAGAAAATAAATACTGTCTTTATGAACCTTTACTTTCTTTAGATTTTGTTCATGTTATGCGATATTGTTGAAAATATGCACTTTAGATGCACCGATTAGACTCCTTTGTGCATTAGCTGTATTATGTTTAGATCTCTGTTTGAGCTTTAGGCAGGACTGTGGTGAAGCACTTTAACCTTAGCAAATGATCATAATTTGAAAAAAAAAAAGTCAAACTAATACAAAGCAACTCAAGGTCTGCATCAGCAAATGAGTCAGTGTGTCTGGTTAAAAGTTGTAAAGCAGGTGTGTATGGTCTCACGTTGTTTGTATCTTTTGCACTCTGAGACTTTTCCAGTTGATGCTGTGTCTGACTATACTGTGCACATGATGACAGTCTGACAACCTTAATTTGCTTGTGAGGACCATATAAGATGCAGCAAAGCTTCAGAAATAAGCCTAAGTAGAAGTTACTACTGGTACTCTGGGTTAGCTCCAAGTGTACATCAGAACATCTCTCTGAAGTCCACCACTGAATTCTGGTTGCCTTATGTTTACCTGTAAAAGACAGATCAATCTTTTGTCATTGTAACTGTTTTATCTAAGGAGCTTGTAGAGAAAAGTGTTTGGACTTCTATTCTAAGAAGTCCAGATGCTTTTCTTTACAAGCTCCTTAGACTACGATGACCTGGATGACTGACAACCTTCACAGACATAACTGTTTTATCATATAGTTTCCGTTCCAGCTCTCACTAGAGTGTCTTTGCATAATTAACACCTCAAGGATCTTATCTTATATCTGGTCTCATATTAGGCCTTTGATTAGCAACTCAATCAATTTTCTGCCTGAAACAAGCTCATTTAGCTATTCTCCCTTGAAGGCCACCCTCCCTTTAAGCCTGCTTTTTTCTGATAGGCTGCTCCTGACCAAAAAGAAGGTTTGAACTGTAAGTGGGTGGGGTTTCTGTGTTTCTGGGACATGGATATCTCTTTCACTGACAGACAAGAGTAGACCAAAACTGCTGAAACAGCACAACAGTTATAAAGTTATCTGCCTGTCTGATTGTGAGTGATGGAAAATTAAAAAAAGAAAGAAAGAAAGAAAAGAAAGTGCAATAGATCCCTTTAAATCTTGTTTCAGGCTTCTTCTTTCTTTTTTTTTTAATTCCCAGCTGTGTGAGTTTCCTACTGATTGGTGACTTCTTACTTCTAGATGACTACAGTTCTGGACAAATCTATGATCCTGGCGGTTCATCAAAAGCCTATATATTATAAAAGGCACACATAAAATTTTTATAATGACCAATTTTCCCTGCAATTTTAAAGGCAGGAAAAAAAACCCTCCAGACTGTAAATTTATCTTGAGAACATTAACTTGACTGTGAAGAAAAAAAATGATCTCATTCCTAATTAACAATGTTCCTCGGAGTGAATGACTTTTGCTAAAAAACACTTTGTCCTTTGCCTTCGGTGAGTAAAGACTCACACGTCTGCTAATTACCTCCAACCCAAACAGTTACCTGGGGCAACAGCTCTCACCGCTGCTTCCTATGAGGCTACTCACTACTCACACAGAATACAAAGATTAATCTTGGTGCTACAACAGATGGAAAATTCAATAGGAGTGTGTATGTTTGGTGGGATAGCTGCAGGAGCCAAAAGCCACACAGATGCAGTCTGACCTATTGTATTTAGCAAGGCTTAGCAGTAGCTCTGCCATCCCAGAAAACCTCCATTACAATAATAGCTTCAGTAAGCTGTCGCTATATCAGGATTTGGTCTGTTGCTCTGCAGCAGAACATCTCACTCCTTACCTCCCCCATCCTGTCTCAGTCAGCGAAGACACTAACATCATTCTGAGTTATTCTGAGCTTTTGGGGATCATAAGGCAAATAAGGCAGAAAGACAGCTACAGGGAAAAACACTAGCATCTCTCCTTAATTATGACTTTAAGCAAGTATTTTGTCCTTAACTAAAGAGAAGTTAGTCACAGCAATACAAATACATATTTACAAAATTTTACTCATCCAGATAGATATAAGTTTTAATTTTTCATTGATCATTAAAAATAAAATCAACCTATTATAACAAACACTGCAAACCAATTTAAAATTTACATTATTTTGTAACTGAAAACCAAAAAAAACCCTGAAGAAATGGCATCTTGGTGTTGAGTTGGGTTGGGTTGAGGTCTACAAAAGGTTATGGATTTTCTATGTCAGCTACATGTACAGTTTGGACTACAAAAGTATCACTGCTGTGTGTCAGTAACAGTCCTCTTTCACTTCATGCTTTAGGCTGGAAAACAAATTGCAAGGAAAAGAAACTAGATTTAACATAGGTTCCACCATAACAGCGGTCTCGAACTCCAGGCCTCGAGGGCCGGTGTCCTGCAGGTTTTAGATGTGTCCTTGATCCAACACAGCTGATTTAAATGGCTAATTTACCTCCTCAACATGTCTTAAAGTTCTCCAGAGGCCTGGTAATGAACTAATCATTTGAATCAGGTGTGTTGACCCAGGGTGAGATCTAAAATCTGCAGGACACCGGCCCTCGAGGCCTGCAGTTCAAGACCCCTGCTCTATAACGTTCAACCACCTGATGAGCCACTAAAAGCATAAACATCTTGGTCACTACATGATCCTCCTGAAATACACCACACCTTTGTGCCCAGAACCATGTAACTCAAGAGGAACAGAGAACCAGCTATTATCCCCTCTGGTCCTTTACTCTGCTGGATAAAGCAGATTCAGAACCACTCGTGAACCTGATAATTAACTACTGCTAAAAAATATGTTTATCCACATTCTTGGACATAGGCATTAATTATGCATGAGTCTCCAAGTGTGCACAACATTAACATAAAATAATGTCAGCAATTTACACTTCTCATTTTCCCACGACTGAAAACAGGAGAGATTAATGCTGCATCAGACAAAAAGTCGAACCGACTTTAGATTAGCTGTTGTAGTTCACCTGAACCTAAAGCTAAAACGATGCTTAAACTCAATTCAAAACGGAATCTATGGCCATTTTACAACATAGCATATGACAACAAACTCAGTGTAAACCCATTCTCAGGCAGTTCTTAATCTATTGCATCATTTCCAAACAATTATTCATCACTGAGCTCAAATCCACCCACTCAAAATCCTGAAAAACATGCTAAAAATATGTTTTATCAACAAACACCAAACAGTGAGAGCAGATTATGCATTCAGGTCTTAGCTAGAAGGCTGCAGAAAGAAATCAAACAAAAGCTGAAATGTTTGTTGGGAGGAAGCTAGCTCTATAAGGACTGCTCTTCTATGTTCTGCTTTTTTGTGGCTGGATATGGCGAAGACAGGACTGCATTTAGAGGGGAAAAAAGTGATCTGAAGACTCAAACCCCTCCTGAGCTCCTGGAAGTCTCAGGCAATGCAGCTTCCCTGGAGGCTACGCAGAACTCAGCATGCAGGCGGTAATCACAACTTATCAGCATCTCTGCTGCTGTATCATGGGCAGAATACAAAGCAGTGGATCAGAGAGAAACGAATGAAGCAGAGATAGATTTTCTTCTGTTCAGTTCTGAGAAGTTTGTCTTCACCCTAGTCAATTCTCATTTAAATCGTCTCGTAACGCTCAAATGGAGAAGAAGGTACTTCTGGTTTTTTAAATCACCAAGATTTTACTCACCATCAGCTATTGCCACAATAACACATTTTATTCTGTGCCACCATTTGGAGGTCAGTCATAGATTCATTCACATGCACTCTGATGACTGGGTAAAGCTGACTCAAGGGTATCTGCAGTTACTCAAAGGCAGTGGTGCAGCGGTTTGTGGTGTGGTAAAGCCAGTAGGTTAGTAATGTCTGTGGTAATGTGTACAATTTGTCATTAAGATGCCCTCAGGGCAGACCAGGACAGGATCTTCTAACAATCTGATTAGCTTGCTTTCATTTGATAGCAGCAGGCAGCTGGCTCAGAGACTGAGCTAAAAACAGACTAACAGGGGAATAAAGGGGAAGCGGTAGATTGTTTCAGGAGCATCAGAGTACAAAGACTCAGTGTTCACTGGGTGTCGTACTACAATAGTCTAAAAAGAACCAAGAATATACGATCAACTACTGTATACACGAAATATTTACTAAATACATAACGTAAAGTATGTGCTGACATGTTCTCAATCAAATAATATCATATTTACTGAAAATATATTGCTTCAGGCAGTATTCATGTGAATCCTGTTAAGAATCAGGTGCAGTTTTTCCACCCTAAGCAGTCCAGCGTCTGTGAGCACTGTGTACAACTGTGGGGTTGGTGGTAACGTTGGAAGAAATTGCTGATCCTGGGGAGGGAGGGAGGGCTAACTCATTTTATGTGAAGGGAGGATTTTAGAACAGAGCTGTGTGATCTGCTGTTTCCACCACTTTACAGAATGTCAGCATGTATGTCCTGAACCCAGTGATGAAAGAGAAAAATGCACTGTACACATACATACACTGGACAGAACACACAGATATACAATGACATAGGACACTGACGAGATGTTTTAAAAAAGTGATATTTAAAACCTTTTTTGGCTGCTTGTGTTTACAGCTTGCTGTGAAGTTGATACTATTTACTCTAGGTAGGGTAGGAGCGTGAGCAATTATCTTAGCAAAGAGATACAAACATCAGCAAAGGTATCAGCTTTAAATGGTCATATCAACAAAATCACTGTAATGTAAACATTTACTGTCTTACTTTATCTTCTGAGGGGAATAGTTTTGGCTCTAAATGCTTCATTATACTTGCAAGAGAGCTAATAATGGTGTCTGAGGGCCATGTGGCACTGAGCAGGCATCATAACGCGGGTCCACATGTTCTTAAACTACTGAGACCAAACTAAAATTAAAGATATATGGGGTCCAGAGAGTAATGGTAAATGGCCTTTATTTGTATAGCGCTTTTACTAGTCCCCCCAAAGCGCTTTACACACCCAGTCATCCACCCATTCACACACTGGTGGAGGCAAGCTACAGTTGTAGCCACAGCTGCCGTGGGGCAGACTGACAGAAGCGAGGCTGCCATATCGCGCCTGGTGTTGGCCATATTCTGGCCAACACCAGTAGGCGAAGTGTCTTGCCCAAGGACACAACGACCGAGACTGTCCGAGCTGGGGCTCGAACCGGCAACCTTCCGATTACAAGGCAAACTCCCAACTCTTGAACCACGATCGCCCAAGATGTGGCTGTAGGAATTGCCCAATGTGGATCTGTGGACAAGGAATGTCTCAGTTATGGGTAATGACTTTTTTTTTTTGAATGGAATACTTTTAATTGTGGACAGACCTACTGTCTGCACAAACATGCATGAGGAGACATGGCTGGCCCATAAAATTATGGCTACATTATGGAAGCAGAAGAGTCAACAGTGAGGTAATGAACCTAGCAGAATGAAGCCTGGTTACAACCGTTTATTGTCTTGAGTGGAAGAAGCACAGACAATTGAGTAATATAACTGGGTGTTCAATGCAGCGTCACCTATTCACATTGTAACATTATGTACACACCCCCAGAACAAAAAGCTATACAATAAATCAGTATTGCACTAAACAGTGTTTGCATCTTGCTCCATTTCCACACGTCAGTGTTTTTTCAGTGTACTGATAAGCCCTATTGCGACTTAAGAAATGATATTGCTTCTTTTCTTCAAATTTTCATGTGAATATTGTGTATGTCTGTGCTGTTATTCAGTGCTTTCTAATAAACGATTAAGATGTTTGATCTCGCACGACTGAGCGAATACAGATTTTGACTCGATTAATAACAGGGACACAGGGCCCGATGGGCGTCGTCACCACCTCACACACACACCGTCACTGCCTCTGCTCTTCGTGTTGCTGCCATTTCACAGATCGGGAGGGCTGACACACACACACACACACACACACACACACACACACACACACACCATGAAACTTTACCAAAAAAAGAAAATAAAGTGGTCTCTGACAACTCTATCAACATATAAAAAGAAATATTCTAAATACTTTTGGCATCTTCAGTTTAATAATTTAGGACTGAGTTAGGAGGAATATGTATTGAACAAAGAATTTCACAGTTGAGGAATAAACCTGTTGATGTAACTGCTAAATAAACTCAAAGAAAACCTTTCACATTTCTGTATGGCAATTCCTTCTTTTTTATAGCCTAGGCTACGTGAATACTTGAAAAACTTAAAAGTGATCTGTTTGCCTACACACGTCTTCTCCTTCTGCCTCTACGAGCACCTGCACACACACTTATGCCTCTCCCTGTCTTCACTCTTTTTTCCAAACCACGGATACACACAAATCATCTTTTCCTCCTCCTCGTCCTCCTCCTTCTCCTCCCATTCATGCCTTCTCTCCCTTTCCTCCTCCCTTTTCCTGCCCTTTTGCCTTCTAACATTTCTCCTCCTCCTCCCCCCCCTCTCCCTTCTCCTCACACCCCTCCTACCGTTTGGACTGCAGCAGTTTCTCCTCTGCCTCCTGTCTTTCTCTCAGCAGCGTCTGCAGGTGAAGGATCTCCGTCTGGTAAGACACTGTCCTCCCCTCCACCGCCTCCTCCAACGCTGCCAGTCTGGTTGACGCCTGGCTCCGGTACACCTGCACATACACATTAGCAGCACACAGACACGGAGGAATGAGATGTGGAGTGTTGCTATGAGAGGGGTGGATTTACATGAAGGACAGCGCAGCAGAAACAAGTGGAGTGGAGGAGGGGGAGTCTCACACACTGGGACAAGGTGAGAAACAACAACAACAGCACACAAACACAAACATGCACACACACAGATCAGTAGATTTTGTGGAAAGGATGGTGTGAATCCCTCTGTATTTCTTCTGCATGTGGTGTTTATTTGTCTGGTGGGCGTGTACTTGTCTTTGTGTCTGTGTATGTCTGTGTCCAGGAAATAGCAGTTTGTTATAAAGTTATACTTCAGTCATTGTGTCTACAGATGAGCAGCTGTTAGGCTGCTGACAGTTCATAACAACTGCTCGTAGTGCAGCACACACACTTCTACAAGTGGAAACAGGTGAGGGGTTTTGTTTTTTTTTTTTACTGTGCCCTGCTTTACTTCTGATAAAGTCAAGTAACAATCTACAAAAACTAGACTATAAGAAAAACTGTGTGGCAGAGAAAAATACAGATGCACAAAAAGACACAATGACAGTAGCTATAACACATGCTGCTGTTCTGGGCACTGCAGTCAGAGACAACTTAGAACTGAGGAAAACAAGGTCTGAATAAGGACAGATAGTGTGTGTGTGGGGGTAGTAGCCATCTCTCAGCCTGTGTATTTGTGTGCGTGTGCAGTGGGAAAATTACAATGTCTGCCTCGGAAAGAGTAAAACGAACATGCTTTTTTTTACTCTTTTACTTTACGGATTAATTGCTTACTAAATAACTGGCTTCCCTGTATTTTATTATACGACATTCTTCACAGAGGCAGCTAGGCAAACTGCTTAATGTTTGAATACTGACGATGAATTTGATGCTCGTTTTTCTATCCACAAGGCTATGTCCCACCGTTTCCTTTCAAATCTAGCAATTACGATACCCGATTAGAAGACTGTTGGGTTATAATTATCCAAACATGAGGCATTCACCCAAATTATGTTTTGACCCTAACTGCTCCTGGTTATTGTAGACTGAGGCAGAAGTGAAAACTCCTTCAAATAAAGCCTCTCTTCAAATATTTTCAGAGAAGCAACACCAGATGTTAAATGCTTTTTCCTTAGGCTAACTGTGGTCTTGTCACAGCAAAAGTATGAATGAACCACCTGTTAAATAAGTGTTGGAATTACATGGACAGCTTTGCTTCCTCTGTGACCTCAAAGCAATAATTTCTATAATTTTATATGCATGTGGCATACAGTTTTATCATTTCCAAGAAATTTAAATTGAGAAACGATTTTTTGCTCCAGCTAAAAAATGTCCTGACAGATAAATAGGTGAAGCAATGTGATTCTTTTTTATTAAATGTGACTAATAATCCCACTATTTATTTTAACCAATTATGAGTTCATACTACATTATGACCAGAGCTTAAATCTGTGACAAAACAAACAAGAAATTAAAATAAAATTAACAGAAATCAACAGCTTGCTGTGACATGATTATTGGCCGTGTTAATTATGTACCTATAACACATATGTGAACTAGTACTATACCTTATCATACTGCCTGTGATAATTCCAATATTGATTTTTATTTGGCATATAGCGTCATATCACAACATCAGTGATAAAGTGATGCTATGCATTTCCATTTGCTAGCATATACAACAACGATTCAAGCCCAGACATGTCTGAGAACGAGGGCAGCGTGTCAGCCTCCAGTTACCACCAACAAAGCACAGTACTTTGCAAAATATGCAAGAAAACTATTTTCTCTAAAAGTGGAAATAAAAAACATGTTTCACTGTTTATTGATGTGGTTACACGGTGTGAAAGTAGAGCTTTAAGCAGCTGGTTAAATGCTTGAACCAACAAGATACAGCATTGTGAGCACAAGATAGGATTCAATTTCAAGATTCAATTTCATTTTTTTTTTTTTATATGACACAGTGGTGCAGGCTCTTTCAAAGCAAATCACTACCTAGGCTACCTTGTGCTTACATTTGACTTGCACTCTGTTAGATGTCAAATGTGTAATATTATGCCGCCACTATTTCACTATAATTCCGGGTGGAAATAAATTCAGACTTTGAATTAAGTAGTCTGCCATTAGTGACAGACTACTACTACGGAAAACGAAGCCCTTTGTTTTGTTTGCACTAAGAAACGCTGCTGCCTGTGAGCTGCACATATTGTTCAGTATTTATTTTTTCATTTATTTATGATATTATCATCGATAAGATTGGGACATAATTTCAAGGCTATATTGTCTACTCCTAAAGTGCCCATTATAGCAGTTGCATGCCAACAGTAACATCACCATAGCTCTGTACCATTTGTACCAGCAACATACAAGAAAATGAAAACCTTCAATAGCATATTATATGTATAGAAAAATGTATACATATATAACATTATCTTGAACATGAACTGAAATAATTCCCTGCATCAGAGTTAACATGACATATACATATATTTTTCATGTTTACAAAAAAGATTATCCAGCATTCTACACTGAAATGTGTCCATTTCAGTGTAGAAATGTGTCCATTTCAGTGTAGAAATGTGTCCATTTCTACACATTTCTACACATTTCTAGAAATGGACATTCTATTTAGTTTTATGGATGTACACTGGCAACATTAAACCAAATATAAGCTTTTATATTTTCTCTGATCATACAGTTGACACAATTCTCATCAGAAGTCTGTCATACTATACTGCTAGTAGAACCAAAATATATATCTTTTGATTTACAACTTGAATCTTAGGACAAATCATGACTTATTGAATTGAAGACATTTTTGCCTTACCAAGATAAACATGTTATAATCTATCCATCCAGCCAGCCGTTTTCTTCAGCGATTCCAATTCAGGGTTGTTATAAAACCAAATCTAAATCATTTTGGTTTTCTTATTAAGATTGGTTCACTATGATAAGTCAGCCATAATTACACTGTGACAACAATAATCATTTATTGTGGGATACCAGCCTTGGTGTTTCAATGCGAGACAGTTATGTTCAGATGACAGCAACTCTTGCACATTAAATATTTGCACTTTTGGGTTCATTTTTCTCTTTGGCATGCACACAATGGTAGTTTTAAGGAATACATATATTTAGTGCATTATCTGCAGAGCAACTCTAAAGATTCACAGGTGTTTTTCACTCAAACAGCTTCAATGTATCTGTTAGCCTTGCTATCTGCAAGATGCACTGAAAAGGCTGCTCTGATTCTATAAAGGTGTGTATACAAGAGGCCACAGATTGCAAATAGCGTGATAGCAAGACAGAGAACATGCTGCAAGAAATGTATCTGACTGATTAAACGTAGGACCAGTTTTATTTACTAACACCTTATAAGCAAAGAGAGTGAGTTTTAAGTGCAGTCTATGTGTGTGGCTGTGATTGTGTTTTTTGTAATAGCAAGAGAAAGAAAAAGAACAATGTAAGAATGACTAACAGTGCTATGGAATATACAACCACAGAGATGAAGCATAATTAATAATAACAAACTAAATGTAGCTAAAACAAAATAAATGAAGATTATTACATATGTGTAGCCTGTCTGTTCAATTTTACACAGGCTTCATCTGTAATATAACCATAGGCCACATCTCCCACTTAATCCAACAAAGGTGACTGCTCTCTGGAGGAGAGCATCTATGTGGTTATTAGGGGGTAGCATATGTCACCATCCGCCACCCTGTAGTTGTGTGATGTATTTAATGCTCTGACAAAGGGACAGCCTGTTTTGCTTTACTTCTCATGGACCAGGAATGACAAATTCTAAAAAAAAAAAAAAATAGGATTCTCCTTACAAAAATACTCATAAAAAACAATTCTTCTCTTAATGTCTTGAAAACCACACAGAACCTAATTAAACCCCAATGAAAAACAACCAATAAACGAGCTGACTTAAGATGCATTGACTAAAACTGTCATTATGTCCTAAGACAACCAAAATAAATAACATAACACCATTTTTAATGCATTCTTGTATTGGTCTTAGTTTATAAAAGAAAATAGAAAAACAAAGGAGTGGAGTCCATGGGGTATAATAGTGCACACTCAGAGAGAAGTCAAACACATGCAAACATGTTTGATAAAAAGCAGAACATGCCAGAAATATTCAAGATGTATTTAACAAATGTTGAAAGCACAAAAGCAGCAGGGCACCGACCTTCACTCAGCAGGGTGGCTCCAAAGCCCCACCTGACAAGCAGAATCTAAATATTAATCTGAAACTTATCTGACGCCTGTCTTGCCTCCTCACATGCTGGCCGCTTAACCATTTAGGAGTCTCAACCTTGAATATGGCCTCTGTCTCTGCCCAGCTGGCATGCTAATTCCCAGCTGAGCTCAGTGATGAATGGAATCGGTATTATATGTTGTCAAATCAAAATGTCTCCAACTCTCCAGGGAGTCAGCCATCAGCCCAGCTGAACTGGTGACATTTAGCCCTCACAACAAGCTGAGCTGAGCAACACAAAGCCAATATAGCCCCCATTCTAGCTGCATCCCAGGGGCTGCTGACCTTCTCCACACAGTAACAACAAAAATACAAAATAAATCCAGTATATTTTCTTCGCATAAGTATAATTTAAGACAGATTAGAGTTGGAGTAAGGGTGGTTTGGGCTAGCAAATGATTTATTTTATTACCATTCTGACATTGAGAAAGAAATGGATTAACTCCTGAAAATCTCAAAAGAATGTATTAATTGAAGGTATGGTATAAAGAGCTCTACTCTGCAGAAGGACTTTTGCATAACAATACTTTAACCCCACATTAAATTACAACAAACAGCCCCAACATGAATATGAATTACATCAACTGTTATTGTAACTTGGTGTGTAAGATCAGATCACTGAGTGTCCACTTTAATCAGTCTAATAACATGTTGTCGGGTCAATGTGGTCAGGTGTTCTTCCATTTTGAAATAACCTATTTTGCTGCTGAGTCAGGAGCGCATCCCATATAGCTGGATACTGCTGATCAGCATGACCAATGGACAGTCAGACATTTCCCGCAGGAGATGGTCACAGAGGGGTTGAAGGAATAGCACAATGATCATGGAGCACATTGTGCAGAATGCAGAGAACGAGATTCGATTTGCTATCACTCTGAGCCTTGTTTGCAAGCTAGACTACTTTGTTTCTGTAAGAAGAGGACAGAAGCTGCTGTTAAATGGTGTGCTTAGCGATCATGCTTGAAATTACTAAATATACTTTTCAGCTCAGGTTAAACAACTTTTCATGTGAGTTTGAAAACATTAACTTCCAGCTTGAGCAGCCAAGGCTATGTACAGATTCTCTAGAATGCCCATCACTAGTTGTTTTGTTTGTACCCATTAAAAACTAGCTAAAGTTCATCCTTTTAGTCTTACCACCTGCTCAAAGCCAACCATGTATCTGCGCTGCCATATTTCCATGTGTGCACAGGGAAATGTGGGAAGGTCTCAGGAAAGAACCATACTGCCAAATATATTTTAATATACATAAACGTTGATGGAAATAGTTTTCCTTTGACTATAGTGGTCTTGACTGAACTATATTGACAGTACAGGCCTCATTGTATGAACTTTTTTCAGTCGCTCTTTGCTGGAGGGATGGTGCTGCTCTATGTAATGCAAGAAAACCTTCTCTTTAAAATACCCCAAAGGATTTTTGCACTGGATTAGTAGGGAAACATCTAGACTATATTTGTCTTTAGACATTCTTGTGCAATAGTGCTTTGGATTGTTATCCCTCTTCAGTCAGATTTCTGTAGACTGGTAGCATTTAATTATATTTACAGGCCTCCATGGTGTGAAAAGCCCCAACACCTTTGGTATTGCAGCTCTAAATCATCGCACTATGCTGCCTTGGTACATAACATTCACCATCACAACAAACATGCTGGACCCCATCTGAGCCAAGCAAATTTATGCTGGTCTCATCTGACCATAGAATCATTTTGCAATGTTCATCAGATTCAGAGCAAGGTTTATTCCTGGGATGCCAGCCATAAAGGGTGACCTTACACAATGTCCTTGCACTGCTTTAACCTCCACAGAAACTCAGATTACCATTGATAACCACTTTGTGAAGTAGTTCCAGTGAACCACAGAGCACTGGATAAATAACTATATAAACATAAATATATAAAAATACAAATATACAAACATATAGTTGTTAGGAGCTTTATAGTTTTTAAAATTTCTTTACAACTACACTGATTGTTTTTCATTTGTGGATTTAAAATTCTGATGGTAAATACCAATTGCCACATCAAACCTACATGAAAACAGGATGAATACGCAAACACCACATGTAAACGTAAACTTGCCCAGGTAAAACCTAGGCCATCACCTTAAAATGAATATTATTGAATAGTTTCTACTTTTTGGCAACTATGGCTGACTCGGAAACTGGACTACAGGACAGAATGACAAACCCTAGGAGTCAAAATGTTGTCATGTGCAGCAGATTACAACCCAAATACAAGGCATACCGAGACAAAGTTCAAAAACAAAAACAGAGTGAGAAGTTTATTTGGTTTAGGGTTAAATGCAAAAAAAAGAGGGGGGGGGAGGAAATCTAAAAAAATTCAAGAAGCCCAGAAAGAACACACAACAACACTGACTACAGATGTGAAACGTGACTGACTACACACAGACATAAGACCCTAACATCCGTAAACTCTATGAAGAAAGACACAGGTGTAAAGCCTAGGAAAAGGAACACATTGAGTTATACTAACCAGGATACTAAAGCAAAAAAACAACAACAAAAAAAGATATAAAGGAAGATGAAACTCAAATATGAACACTAAACAAACTAAGAACCAAATGGAACATCAAACAATAAACGGGAATTAAAAGTAGGTCAAGGACCGAGGACCAGACACTGTGCTGACTTCTTCCAGTGAAATGTATTTGTTGTCACAAAGGTTGTGTCCAAATGCTGCGCTATGATAAAATGCTATTGGGGCTAAACTTCCCTGGACGGCTAAATTATTTTTACTTTCCCTTTTAAAAATCGTATAATAGCATGAACCAGAGGCCAGAAGTCTGTTAATATTATCTAGTAAAGTACTCACTGTGACAGTTCTGTTATCAGGAATAAAACTGTTCAAACCTAAATGCTAATGGTAATGCTCATACAATAATCCACAGTAGACTTACAGAGCTGTTCTCCAAATCAGTTGCTTGACTTCATTCTGAAGCATAAATCCCGTTTTTCTCTCTTCAGTAACTGTGAGAGATGCCACATGTGTGATATGTTTAAATGTGCCACCATGCAGTTTCCTGTAGTTTCATACATACAGCATACAACTTGTTTAGTAACTTCAGTTTTTTGAAAACTTTGTAACCAGCTTCCCTGTGTTTTGTTAAATCCCTGTTTACTCATTTTTGTTAGTACTATCTGAGGTACAGATTATAGCATAAGTGGGTGTTCTTCTCTACAGTTACACTCTCCTGTGTAACTGCACAAGATGGCAGTGAGCTTGGAGACTTAAGCCACATTCCCATCCATACATAATTGCTGCTTATGATGAAATACACTTTGACAACTGTTCCTAACAGAATACTGTTTGTGCCAGATGTCTTATTTAAAAGACACAATTTTGTCATTGCCTCAGCTGCATATAAAAGAAAATGCCTGAATGCCAGTTTAAATAACTTTAAATAACTTTAAATAAATAGCTGTAAAACGTTATGTAAAATGGTTTGTAGTAGTGCTACTATGTTTGTCTGGTTGCATAATTGTTTCTGTATTCATTAGACTCAATCAGGTATTTATATGGTGGTTGCTGATTTAATGGTTGAACAAATGCCTAAATATTGTGCATTTTCAAATGTGTCATATAGGAGTACAACATATGTGACTAAATGAACATGCAGTTAAATATGTGCCCAATATTGACACCAAGCACACAAGCAGTAATGATAATTTATCAGTATTTAAGAACTCCCAAGAAGAGAAAATCTTCAAAAGTACCTTATTAGAATTGACTAGAATCACTAGACTATATTGTATGTATAAAGCTGTGGTACAATTTATTACCACAGGCACACATAGAACTGTTAATGCTTTTAATGTTTTTTAAACAATCTAGTTTTTAAAAAAATCAAAGAAAGTTTGCCTTTCTTTGTTTTTCACACCTAATTGTTATAAACAAGCATGAAAGCTCTGGCAGCAGCATGGCCATAATCCTTTGGATCAATGGCATAATTCAGACAAGCATCACCAAGCGGATATTCTGACAACAAAGGTCAAAGCTATCATCAACAATCCACAGTGAAATGAAGAAGGTAGGGGACAGGAGAATAATGACACAGGAAGGTGAGGGCAAATGGTCCACTTGCTGTAAACTAAGGGAGTATCAGAAGCCACTGGACAAAATTTCTGTGTCCAGCAGCAGACTTTAGGAAAGCAACATACATTAAGGTCTTTTTCGCACGATATCTTACACATCCTGCAAGTCTGTCTATGAAAAACTTGCTAAGTCTTTTACAGAATGTTTGGAATATGGCAAGAAACCTAAGGTAAAATCTGATGTCTTCAATGACATTGGACAAAGTCAGACTGTACATTAATTAAAACCCGAACTGGTAACCAAGAAGTACCTGCCAGTGAAAAACAAATGCAAATGGTGTTCTTAGTACAATTACATTTTTAATATGGTTGTCATATTCTAAATTTTTATATGCTTTTTATTTTCTATTTTAAATATAACATGGCTTTTCAAGATTTACAAAACAATTGCAGTATGTTTAACATACAATTACAACTTTTTTTTTTTTGGAACACTAGTGCTATAAATGCAGGTAAACCGCGTTTGATCTGGTTTTGTCAGGATCTATACAAAGTATTGACCTGCATAACTCTGGGTGTGAAGGCGCAGGTCAAAGCGTCTGGAGCTCAGTATTTCAAAGATGTCTGTAGCTGTGATAACACAGCTTAGACTTTGCTTTTATCTTGCTGATTAAAGTCTTTTCCATTATGTCATGAAACGTGTTCCTCAAAGCATTTTTTTTGCTATTAAAAAGATGGACTTGTTACTGGCTTGAAATCCCAGGATGAGCCACTAAACACCATGAATGCAGGATACAAAGGCAGGCGTGTTTATCAAGGTTATAAGAACACTTTGTTCGGCAAATGGGAGACAGAAAGTGGTCCAGTGTTTTAAAACCCAGTGTAATACTGAAAAAAACCATCTCTTCTCTGCACAAACAAAAAGACAAAAGAGGCTATAGTGTGCGTGTTGTTATGGGTCTCATGCTGAAATGACTGATTCTAGCATTTTTCTTGGTAAACCAAAATGGCTGTAATTTCTAGTGTGAAATTACCATCTGACTCAATAAGGGCCTAATTATTCAGTAAAAATGCGCCAGAACGGTAGACTGGCTCACACACAGTAACTAGTCCAACAGATGCTTAAATGTGAAGTCGACTTCAGTGTTAAGATAAGATAAGATAAGATAAGATAAGATAAGATAAGATAAGATAACTCTTTATTGTCATTGCACAGTCATACATAGTACAGTAGTACAATGAAATTGGAAAAACTGTCCTACGTCGGCACTACATATAACACAACACGACACGATATGACACATCACAACGTAACAAACAACACAACACAGTATATTAACTTAGTATAAAGAAACCCAGTGCCTGCTGCTGTACATGTGAAGGCTAAAGACTTTTTGCTAGTAGCATAAAAGTCTGTCATTTTCATTTCTACTATTAACTAATAGTTCCCTTAACTTGAATAATGCTTTTGTTGCTCATTCACTATCCTTTTGTTTCTATTATCAATTGCATCTTTTAACCAGTGTGTATTAAAGGCTTTCTCTTTAGTTAAATGAATTCTAAGGGTTATAGGGCAGGCATACCCATTCAACAGTCTATAACAGTAAAAGGAACCCCATCAATGCTTGAAACCTGTATGAGTACATTTGTTTACTTTGGGCAACATATAAGGTTTTCAATGACAGTCATAATGTGCAAAAACATATCAAAAGTACCTGGGATTATATTCAATGTGTATCTTAGAATTTAATGTTTCCACTTTCTCTCACATGTTACGCTACCTCTTGAACTACACATTAAATAACATATGTTTATGAAGTGGTTAGTAACCTGATCTACAACAACCTTTCTCAGGGACATATCAAAGCATGTTTCTGGGTAAACAGTAGCCTCCCTAATTATTACAAGACTATTTACAGTATCTCAAAATTCAGATATAAAGAGAGTGACTCTCCACAGTAAAGTGCAATTAGATCCCAGTGAATTAACTACTCAGTCACAATGACTAAGGTGTGATTTTTCTATATTTAGTCATGAAATTTAACTACTACAGTAGGCAAGAGTGGTTGATTTATTTTAGAGTGACACTATGGCTAAAAAGAAACTCTTTCTTTATTTTTGGAATCTCTTCAATATGGGCACTAATTTGTCCTATCTAACCTCAAGTAACTAATCTTATCCAAAGGGTACCTTTTATTATTTTTTTTTTTTTTACCATCACTCTGTTCACAGTGACTATTAACAACTAATAACGTCACCTGCTTGATAATTTTGCAACAGCATCCACATTATGAAGCAGTTTCTCATTAGGAGAGAGATCACAGTAGCATTTTCAACACGTGAAGCTGACTTTAGCCGGCAGTGTTTCTGTATTTGCAGCAATTATCAGAAGACATGCTTTCTGCATGGACTACAAAAAAATCTATGTCCTGTTTCTGTAAAAACTGAGACAAGTCTAATATCACCAGCTAAGCTCATAATTTATCTTTAATTGAATGCAATAACACATGCATACCCTGTCTTCTATTAGTTGAAAACAATACACTTGAAAAAAAGAGAATCTGACAGCACGTACAGAAAGAAAAAAAACCTGGCAGGTCTTGGACCAGAATAGATCAATGCAAATGTGTGTTGCTCCAGATGACAGCACCGCTGGATGGCTCTGGACAATTCATCTGGTTGGACTGCAAAGTGATGAGATATGCAATATTGCAAAGTGCAAGATGGTGATGAAGGCTGTGGTGATTAATAGCTTAGCACGTAAAGTAGGGATATTCTCCTTACAGACCAGGAACCTGACAACAACACACTCAGCAAATTCTTTCAATTAAACCACAGCTCAACCAACAAAAGCAATTTTTCCCCCCAGAAATGTTTAATATACATATTATGGTGGCTGTAAGTTCATATGGTAGATTTGAAAGTGTGGCATAAAGTATATCTCCAAAGTGGATACAAATTTCTGGCAGTAAACGGCCAGTTAATGCATAATGACAGGGAGTAGTGATAAAAAAGTACTAAGGTAGTACAATGATTGCAAAAGAAGAAAACACTGATGTGATTAATATCATTAATGTTTCAAGCATTGCAAAAGGTTAATGACTGTTAATGGTCTGTTAGGTCTTAGTAATACAGGCTTTGTGGGGAAAACAAATGAAAGTTTGTTTACAATGTAAGCTCTCTGGGATACTTAAAAAAATTATAACCCCAACTCTCAAATTCCTTTTGCAAACTGGGCTCTTTCATGAGTTATGAGCATCGATCCCCCTCTTTACAACCTTTTTTTTTGGGGGGGGGGGGGGGGGGGGGGACTTTTGTGGAAAATCAGGCAGTTCTGCTTACATGATTGATCTAGCAAGAACATCTCCGTCTTTCTGACATCTTTCAGAAGGCTTTTTAACTCAACAGACAGGCTTAAATATTTAACAGTCAGTAAGTCACAGAGAGTAGGGGAGAGCGGGGTAAGTTGTCACACTGTTCATAACTCCAACACTAGAGGCTCTATCTCAAAAATGAAATAGCCACTTTGTGTGACTTCTTCTTCTATAGTCAACCTCCTGTTCACATGTAGTCAAGACTGCTCTAATCTGAGGTGAGCACATCTTTTTTATTTTTTTGACCTAAAAGGAAAAATAAATCACTTTAAATTTTCGTCAGTACAACTTTGTTAGGTATAGATGTTACAAATTATTATTTTACACAAAATAGAGGAGACATTAACGTGTCTTTTGATACTTCAGCTGATGTGCTATGTTGAGCTAACCCTGACATTTAGCCAAAATTAGCATAAATGTCAGTTTGGGGCAAGTTGTCTCATTAACTTTGGGGCAAGTCGTCACATGTGACAACTTGCCCCAGTACAAATAAATGCTCCAAAAAATTGATATTGTAATTCATTTGTATTTGTAATAAGGTTTTTGAAGAAAGGAAGGAGAGGCAGGAATTAAGGAAGGAAGAAAGTAAGATGGTTCGAAATTATCAACGAAAGACAGAGCGTGGCAGAACACCACCTAACATTATGTTAAAGGCAGTCAGGCAGGTAAAGATGCAGAACAAATCAATCAGAAGTACAGCAAAGGATTTTGACATAAATTACCGTACTCTAACTCGGTATTGTCAAAAGATTACCAGAGAAGAAATTGAAAGTCAGACAGCCATGCCAACAACAATGGTTGGTTATACAACGCCAAGGAAGATTTTTTCCCCTGATTTGGAAAAGCAGCTTGTTGAATATATTACTAGGTCAGCTGACATTTATTTTGGTCTGTCACCAAGTGAGGTCAGAAAGCTTGCCTACCAGTTTGCTGTGGCACACGAACTGAAGTTTGTGCCTTTGTGGGCAGAAAAAGAAAAGGCCAGCAAAGAGTGGTTTACAGGCTTTTTAAAGCAGCATACAACATTGTCACTGAGAAAGCCAGAAGCAACTAGCCTTGCCAGGGCAAGTAGCTTCAACAGAGAGAATGTCAATGCTTTCTTTGACAACTTAGAGAAAGTGTTATGCAAATATGAGTTTGGACCAGGAGACATTTGGAATGTTGATGAAACTGGGGTCACCACTGTACATAAACCAGACAAAGTGTTGGCCAGACGTGGATTCAAACAAGTAGGGTCATTGACCTCTGCTGAAAGGGGAACCCTTGTCACACTGGCCTGTGCTGTCTCAGCCATAGGGAATAGTTTACCTCCATACTTTATTTTCCCACGTGTCCACTTCCATGACCATTTCCTGATCAACGGGCCACCCGGCAGCAAAGGAGGGGCAAATTCCTCTGGATGGATGAAAGACACACACTTTGTTGACTTCCTGCAACATTTCAATGAACATACAAAGTGTTCAAAGGAGAAGCCCTGTTTACTCCTTTTGGACAACCACGAGTCTCATCTGTCCATTGATGGACTCAATTATGCCAAAGAAAATGGCATAATCATGCTGTCATTCCCACCGCACTGCTCACATCGGCTCCAACCATTAGACAGGTCTGTCTACGGGCCACTAAAGAGGCACATCAACAGCACGTGTGATGCCTGAATGAGGAACAACCCTGGGAAGACAATGTCCATTTATGACATTCCTGGGATTGTGGCAATTGCATATCCTCTGGCTGCAACCCCATTGAACATTCAGGCTGGTTTTAGGGTGGCTGGGATTCAACCTTACAACAGAAATGTATTTCTGGAAGCCGAGTTTGCACCATCCTACATCACAGATCGCCCTATTCCGGACCCTGCCCTGCCAGGCTCCAGCACCAACTCTGCACTGCCAGGCCCCAGCACCAACTCTGCACTGCTAGGCCCCAGCACCAACTCTGCACTGCTAGGCCCCAGCACCAACTCTGAACTGCCAAGCTCCAGCACCATCTCTATCACGAGCTCACCCTTACCCAGCACTGCAATTACTGACAGCGGACTACCAACTCCAGAGGACATCCGGCCATATCCAAAAGCTGGCCGCCGAAAACCATCCAGCAAAGGAAGAAAACAACGCAAATCAGCAATTCTAACCGACACGCCAGTGAAGCAGCAACTAGAAAAAGAAAAGAATAAGGCTGAATCTAGCAAAAAGCTGTTTCAAAAGAGAGGGACGCGAGGGGGGAAAACATCTGGACCTATGAAGAACAACGCAGCTAAAAGAAGAAAAATAATTCAAGAGTCATCATCAGATGATGAAGAGTGCTTCTGCCTTGTCTGTGTGGAGCCATTTTCAAACAGTTGTCCAAAAGAGACCTGGGTAAAATGCGTAAAATGCAACTAATGGGCCCATGATGCTTGCACCTCCGGCCAGGCAATTTATGTGTGCCAGAATTGTGACTCTGAAGTTGAGTCTGATTAATCAGAAATAGGGCATCTGTTTTGTTCAGAGGATAAACATGTTAAGTAAAGCAAGTTATTTGCAGCATTCCATTCATTTATGATGGATTTATGTGCAAGCCAGAGAACATTTGAGTTTAAAGTTCAAACTAAAGTTTTCTTTCTACTTAATGTTTTGATTAAAATGTGTATTGGATTGAAATAATTGTTTTTTTTCCAAATTCTCTTGGCATAATTGTTCAAATTTCCAGTTTTGGTTTGAATTTAACAATTAAAATCAATAATCACAATTAAGTATTTGTGTTCTTATTTTAAGATAATCTAGTGTGACAACTTACCTGCCGATGGGGCAAATTGTCACAAGTACACATTCTCCATTCAACAGTCTACAACTCCGTAATGAGATAAGATATGAAAATGTAATGAATACATCATATGTGCCCGAGACTTCCTTCTTTCATTTGGTGAAACATTTATTACGTTGTGATGTATGGTGCTCAGTAAGAGTTAGTCAGTGTGAAAAGTGTGACAACTTACCCCGCTCTCCCCTACTATTGGGCAATTGCCAGTGCAAAATCCACCTATTCAATCTATATTTCATGGTCATGAATGAGTGAAAGACTGGCCATTCTTTATATAACACTTTCATGATGGGAGGGGGACTTGCTAATGTCCATATACAGAAGTAAAGTAAGCCGTATCAAGAGGAATGAACTGTGCCATGGCTCTCAAAAGCAATTTCTGAGGTTTTACTAAACCTTTCGTAACCTTTCTAAACCTCACTGATTTAATTTGAATTGAACTAAATAAACTTAGAGCTGAACAAAGACTGGACTACCATCTCCAGACACTGCTGTTTCCTATGCTAACTGCCACATTTAGAGAGAGCTACACATCTTTCATTCTGAATGATGGTGAAACAGTACTGATTAAACTGATTATATCCCATTGACTAGTTGGTATCTAATCAATTTTCACACACGCACTTTTGCAGGATATTGAGGTTAGAGTATTTTCCACAGTTATTCTTACAGTACATGTAAGAGGCAGCATGTTAAGTAACCAGCTTTACCTTGTCTTTCAGTTTACACATGTCACTACACAGAAAAAGTGTATTAAAATTCATCATATGAACCAACTATCTTTAGGGAAATGTAGCCATAATATAGGCTCCAAGAAGATGCTGCGCAAAAAATACAATACGCAGGAAGTACAGCGTGATCTGTGGTATTTTCAGGTGAGGGCACTACCTGTAATGGAGGGGCCCTCAAGGACAAATACCTATCAGAAGTAATGTCCCAGAGGACAATCTCAAGCACTTTTCTAAAAAGGACGAAAAATGTCAATGTGTTACTACACCTTATACAGCAACTGTGTCTGGCCTCAACATGCCATTTAAGTTGCGTGGCCGTAGCGCAAATCCTAGTGCCAAGAATTCAAGACTAAAAAACGTTGATTTTGTAAGAGAATGGATGTGTTTTCCACACAAGTAGCCTCATCGGAACCACTTTACTTTTGTATGCTAGAGGCAAGAGAAATATTCCCAAAACGTTAAATCTACTAGCTGAGCACTATGTGTCATAGCCTATAGCTAACTAAGAACAACATCTTTACATATTATTTGACATAACACAATGGGTGCATGAGTTTATGCACAGTATTAAGTATTAGGTCTGTTGATTTGGCTGCAGAGACAGTAGCTGCTCATTTGCTCCTTTGCTGTCAGTTGCTCTTGGCACAACTGACAGCAAAACAAACCTAAACTGTGGACTTCTGTGCACACACGCACACACACACAAGCAGTGCCATGCAGGCATATCCAAATACGACAGGAAAATTGAAAAAATTGAAAATTAGACGGTTAAAAGAGCTACTGATTATTTCTTCACCTGAAGAAAACTGAGTTTCATATTTCATTTTTTTCTCAAGGCTAAATTTCAAGAGAACAGAGCATAAAAGAATAATGCTGTTCTAAATCTGCAGAAGCAAGGGAAACCTATAAAAAAATCCCATGTCTGATATTGAGAATTTTCTACCTTATCCAGTTTTAATAAACAGAACATATACACAGTATGGATAAAATGATTTTGATATTTATTTGCTTCAGAAATGACAGACCTCCTGCTAAGTATTTAGTCTCTTTTGTATGATCGCACATATTTCTCAGCCCTCAGGGACATTCAAAGAAATCCACAGTGTGGTAGTTTTGCTAAAAAGAAGAAGTGTTTCAGGCTGTAGACGAGTTACCAGAAACCTCATCACGACTCGAATGTGTTTTGTAATATGCAAAAACAAATGTGACAGTAACAACTGGAGCTGATGTTCAGTAGTTTTTGTATCACAGCTCAATGTCTGTGGAATTAGATTACAACAGTCCTTCGGTATCATTTCCAGTTGCATCAGTATATGCTGAATTAACAACCAGAGCAATTGTCAGTAAGTTCCTTATCATGTCATGTTTGCATTGTTTTCAGGGCTTACAACCCATTTCCAAAAAAGGTTTGAATGGTGTGTATAATGTAAACAAGAGCAAAAGTCTCTGTTCTGGAAACCATTAAAAGCTCCCCAAATTATGAGTATATATATATATACATATATATATATTTTTTTTTTTTAATCTAAGCTTCAGTATTGGTCATCTTAATATTATAAAGAATTAAATACAGGGTCTGACTGATTTGCAAATCAGGGCATTATTTTTTTACCTACATTTTACACAATGTTACAACCCTTTTTTTCTTCGGAAAGGAGGGCCGTATGGATTGATGGATGGTTAAAAACGAGCTATCAATTTTGTTGGACACACACAGATTTAAATTTAAAATTAAAATTGTTTACAAATATGAACCATGAATCAGGAATATCTTGAAACATGATCAGGAACAGCAACAATGGAGTATGCAGCTACAAAGAGGGGTCCTCCTAAATGAAGGTCTGGAGCAAAGTCCATGTAGTGTGGGGTCTGAAGCCTTCCTCATATGTCTTCAGAGGGAATTTTTGTAGGTACATGACAATTATGACTAATATAGCTAGGTGTTGCTGTTAAATTTTTGTGGGGATGGAAATTGTAAGACTGTAAAACTTCTGTCTAGTATGACAGTAATGAAGCACCTTTAGGTAACTGCAAACATCCTGACATATAGGTAGACTGGTCAAAAATTTCAGCATATCCTAGCCAATAATGGCCATCATGTTCAGTAAACTAATAAATTCAAGTAATGATTAACTTGCTGGTTTTTGAATGTTCATGGTTGGCTGGGCCTTTCTGCCTGTTTTCCATGTGCCTTTGTGGGTTTCCTCTGCGTGATCTAGTTTTCTCCCACAGTCTAAAGACATGTATGTTAGGTGTCTTTGGTGATTCTAAACTGGATGTGAGGGTGATTGTGTGATTGTCTGTCTCTCTCTGGAAGCACTGTGATGAACTGATGACCTGGGTGTACCCTATACCCCTCCCTATGACAGCTGTGATAGGCATTATCCCCACCATGACCCTGCGCTCAATAAACGGTTACGAAAACGAATGCCCTGATGACTAACTCAGCAAACACATTTAATGCCCAATAAAAGAAATCAGTTTGTTCAGGGAGAACAATGAGAGTCTTTCAATGAATGACAATGCTCTACTATCCAATGCCCTAACTGAATAAATTAAATGCCAAGAAGGACTTTATATAATCCAATGGATAATGAATAAATACATTAAAAAATAATTTAAGTAACAATCAAACCTTTGGTTCAAGGGCTGGTCATTTATTTTAAGAACTGCATCAACACTAATGAATCAATGAAAAATGTTCAGGGAGCAGCTCCCTGTACCATCTCTCCCTGATTATCAATAGCACTACTGGCTCTTACTTTGCCATAAAAGGGCACTAGTATAATACCCTGATTCAACTCCCAAATCATAAATCTTTCATCACCAGAAGGTACACAAAGTCAAAGCAGTCAGAGAGGAGCTTTGACCTTTTCCTGCTGGGCAGAGAGATGCAAGACACTGTAGTGACAAACATGCTCTGGTTTTTTGTTCCTTCCTTCTTCCTTCTTCTTTTATTACTTCCTTTGCATACTAGTTAAAGTCACATGTGATGTTCTGTTTTTATTTCACCCTGTCTCTATATGTTTCCCTAGAACATGACTTGAAGATGAGCTGTCCTCAGACTGAGTTTGAGGAGAAGGAAAGTCCTCCTCCGGAGGAGTTAGAGTGTAAAATCTGTTATCAGCGTTACAATGTCCACCACCGGAAGCCTAAAATCCTGGACTGCCTTCACCGGGTCTGTGCCCGTTGTCTCGTTAAAATCCTGGATATTGCTGACAGTGCAGGCTGCATCTCCTGCCCCTTTTGCCGACACCAAACTGAGATCACTGAGCAGGAGATTTCAGCCCTGCCTGATGATGTTAACATCATGTCCCACTTGGTGATGCGAGACAAATCCTGGAATTCCGACCAAAACAGGGAGGTGGTCTTGACTCCAAAGAGTTTCTCCTCCTCCAGTCCATCTCGTGACTCATCCAACTGCCTGGTAATCACTATAATGGAGGTGCAGAGGGACTCACAACACTCTCCAAGCCAAAATGGCAGCTCAGATGTTTATGCTGAGCAAAGCCTGGACTCAGTATCTATAGGCTCTAATGGGCCAGCAGATCAGGATGCCTTGTCCAAGTTCTGTAATCATGTCCCACGCATCCTGGTCTGGCTTCTGGGTTTCTTATACTTTGGCTCACTTCCTCTTGGAATCTACTTGCTGGTGATTCAGAGAGTGACTCTGGGTATTGTATGCGTTAGCTTAGTACCATCAAGCCTGACAGTTTGCCTGGTCTATGGATTCTGCCAGTGCCTTTGTCAAGGCATGTGTGACTGCTCTTCCAGAGGATGATGGGATCCTGAAAACTGGTTGTCCTAGGATAGGAAAGAGTCAGCCTGTGGGAGTACAGGCCTCCAGGTAAAGATGATATCCTCTCCTGCACAGGCATAACAAGCTGAGCAGTCAGTCACCTTCATGCAAATAAAAGGCCAGTGAGACAAAATAAGTCAGTTTTCAGTGATGTGCTGTGCTTTTGTTAGACGTACTGCTTCAACGGAGATACCAGCTTGGTCAAGAGAAACAGAGCCAATGGCATGGTCTGTCAGCAGCCTATACCGACTTTTCTGTGATGCATTTTTGTGACCTTTATTTGTTATGTGTTGTGTGTTGACCTAGTCTAACATAGCATTTGACAACAAACCTTTAATCCTCGACTTGCATAAAAACAACACTGACAGGAGTCCTGTGCCCTCAATTATCAACATTGTTTCTGTACAAAAATCCGGGATGCAAACCTTTTTAAATTAAATTTGGGATTGTGTGAACTGACATGAATGTGAATACAGTTTTCAAAGCATTATAATGGTTTACAAGAAAGGTCTGTTTACTTACTCGTTTTTCAAACTCGTTTTAATTACTGCAATTGACAGCTGCCAACAACAAAAAGAAAAATAATTGGGTGTGATTTAGGTCGGTGGTTATCTATGGTTTATTATGAACTAGGCTGCTGATGAGCCTGCTGATCGTGCATTTTTGTTACAACAGTTTAATATCCTACTTGAAACACCGTTCCTCAAAGTGAGTGTGAAGGACAGGTCATAATGTGAGAACTGCAAACACAGTGACTTGACATTTTGTATGTTATCCATCTGGCTCGATTTTTCAGCCTTCCTCACTTTCGAAAAAAACTGTCTGCATGCAAAGCATGTTTTTTTGCCATGACAAAATACAAAACACCAATAAAAACCTGTGACATGGCCATAATTTAATTGTTACACAAGTAGCACACAGGCAGAGGTGTGACGAGGTTCTTGCTGTTAGTGAATATGCATTTCTGCACCTCTAGCTCTCACGTCATTCGGGCTACTGTGCAAGGAAACAGTGCATGTGAGGCATAAACTAGGCTCATACCTCAGGGTTTTTGATACTTCCTGTCAAACAACACATCCTCCATTCAGTTTGTCCTTTGGCTTTAGCAACTCTGCTATTCTTGATTTTTTGGTACAGGTAACGTGCTTGTTTTGCTCAAAGATACTAATGAGTGTCGTGGTAGAAGCCAAATTTGCACATGTGTTGCAACAGCTGTCTTAATTGTCTGCTGCATGTTTAAAAAAAGGCTCTTCTTACATGTACCACCAGGAAATACTGACTCAACAAATTGTGTTTTAATTCGGTTTTATAAAAATGAAAGAAAGAAAGAAAGAAAGTCCAGAATTTTAAATGCTATTTTTGATCAAGTCTTTTCCTTTGTGTTGCAGAAAGAAATTGCCCTTAAAGCTTTGTTTTGTTGTAGCAGAAATTTCTCTTCTGCGACACGTTTAATTGTATCCAGCAGTGCCTGACATTTCCAGAACCAGTTAAAATAGTTTTACCATTTAACTGCTTTATAGGGGCATTTCATTCTGTAAATCAAACTAAATCAAACAAAGTTCATGAGCAGGAGAGTATAGTATGACCTTTGTTGAATTTAAAAGTAGGCTTTATTTTAGTCTTCGGAGAACATTTAGAGTCTTTTCTGTTAAAATGTTGATAACTGAGGGGCCTAGAACTACTATTTTTCATATATCCAGTGACTGAAGTCGGGTAATGGTACATTTCATCAAATGCAGATGTAGCATTTACAATTCATTTGAGTGATAAACTTTTTCTCTGTTCTGTATGTCCTGATGATTTTCTGTCATTTGTGCTCTATATTTTTATTTCTTGGATTTCCTTTGTCAACTGCTCTATCTGTTGCTGTACATTTTATCTTTTATGATTTCCTGTATTTCTGCTTATGATACAGTGACTGCAGCTTAGCACTATGCTACCGAGTACAGACGCTACTAGGCAATTAAATAAATTGAACTATTTTCTTCTATAGGTTGCTCGTGTGCATACTTTCCCTCCTGCTACCTCCTGTCTGATTTTTGTGAAATTTTTCATAGGTAGTGTTTTTAAGCTTAGAGATGCAAGATGCCGTCAAACCAATAAAATCATAAAGGCAAGAGATTATATGTGATTTCACAAAACACCGCTGTGTTCGTAGAAGTGGGATTTTTAATCTTTAGAAGATTTCTAGAGACTCTAAACTCAATTTTTGACATGATTATCTCCAAACCTTCCAAAGCTTGATGAGACTCAATATTACTGCCAGGTGTGAGGATAAGAAAAAAGGATAACAATTTAATTCTCTTTTGAATAATGGCAACTGAGAATTACTACTTTGACAAAGATCTTTCATTTTTTAGTGGCATACTATTGTGCAATATTATTTTCACCAAAGATACACAGTAAATATGCCACAATGAGCTTAGACTTGATGAGGAAAAATGATCTGAACAGACATAAGAAGAAGAAGCGATTCTTAGAAGAGATATTAGTTATGACAGATATCAGCAGCAGGTCAGAAAAGAGGAACAGAGTTATTATTTTTGCTCTATTTGGTAAGATCTGTTACAAAGACTTCGTGTCAGTCAAGTGTTTGTCCTGCTTGTTGTACAATACAACATCTAAAGGACCCTGCCTTTCATCTTCCTGAGTTGAGTGACAGCTTCCATTAAAAAAAAACCCCAGTCTCCCTCCTTACATCTGAAAAGACAAATATGAAATTGGTCCACATATAGGACAGCCTTGAGTATGACAAACCTCTGTGTGGGTAATTCAATGAGCTCACTGTCATTATTTTCCTTAGCAACCGTTTCTCTTGCTTTGAAAATGGTACTAATTAGCATAGTCTGTGGTTTATGGTTTTCAGCTGTCAAACACAATTAGCCAAATTGACTCACTCAGGCCATTCTTGAACAGTAGGCACAAAGAAGGAGGGTCAAAGGTCAGCACACCAGGAGGGTAGAACAAATAAATATCCTATGTGATCCTATTATTTAGAGTAATAACTTCTGTAAATGTTCATATAAATGCGATGATGGGGGGGAAAGTGGAGGAGGATATTATAGAGTGGAGGAGAATATTAAAGCGGAAAAAAGTCATCCCACACTGACGTCAAGCAGCAGAATGGGTCAAACCTGTGACCTGGCTATATTTATACATGCACTCACTAAAATATTTAACATTTTCAGGTGTATCCAGGAGATGGAGGAGCATGAATTTTAATTACATATGAATAATGTAGTCACAATCTGTTTCTCTTTATAGCACACACTTAATGCACAATCCCTATTTTTTCAACTCATTAGGTGGCAACACATATTACAATCACCGCAGGCTGACAGTAATCACCAAGAGCAAGAGCTGTTCATTAAAAAGAAAGCAACTGTTAGTACCTGCTAGTATTTCACGTTTGTATTAAAACGGAACCTGTGATAGAAAACCTCTGATCTCAATCAGTTATCATCTATTTAAGTAACTGAGCTTTTAGAGCAAGTCCACATAAGCTGCAATGAGAGAAAGAACAAAAAGGACTTTAGCAGGTGTGAAGATAAGGGGACAAGAATAACCTTCACAATTCCATTTTGATGCTTTTCATTGAGTTGCCTGGGTTGAGGTCGGGTACTAAAGGTTCCTGCCTGGTAATTCAACACTCAAGTCTAATCTTTCCTGAGGATAAAATTCATTCATTCATTCATTCTCACAAAGAGTGAAAAAGCTTACTTCCCTATTGCTGTTATTGTATACTTTTCTGCTGTTACAAATGTTTGCCTTGATTTGCCCTCGATGTTTTCCAATTCTAAAAACTTGTGACTTGTTTATGTTTATGTGCACCAAATCCTGTTATCATGTGGCCTAGACAACTTCAAAGATTGGTTTATCTGGTCATTTTAACATTAGTGGGTTTTTACCCCTTTGATGGCTTTGAAATTTCTTCATCACAACTATCAGGAATTTATCAGACTATCATTTACTATTCCATTTACTCATTTTTGTTTTTTAATTAACAAAAATAAAAACATTTTGCTATTTAAATTGAAATTGAAGCCGAAATATGAGTGGGGTATAAACTAGCATTTAAGTCTTTTTTCATGCTTTTCATATGTGGATGCTTTTTTTCTTTCAGAAATAACAGTCATAAATGTTCATAGCTCTTTGAAGAATACGAAGTCTGCAGACCACTGACATGACAAAAGCTTTACTATCATCTTTGGGCTTCAAATCAGCAGGTTTCAGCTGATCTTTGTTACTGGGGATTTCTTCCTTCAATCTTCTTTTCATCTAGAAAAAAAAAGGCTCAACAGGCTTTAAATCTGGTGACTGGCTTGGCTGTCACTGATAAAGCGTTGGCTGCACAGGCAATGTGCTTAATGCCACTGTATTTTTGGAAGGCCTGTTAAATGAGACAGGGGAATTGCTTCATGCATAGACAAACTAAATGTTTGTGTATACTTTTGAAATGATTCTATTATAGCAGGGATGGACAATTAATTTTCCCAAGGGTCCACAGGAGAAACTGGGACTGTCGTGGAGGACTTCACCAACAAGCTTATAAAGAGATCAAATTAATACTAAGCAGAACTGAGTTCAGCTTGTTAAAATCAATTGCCCATCCCTGTTTTACTGCCACACAGAACATGCCCATAACATTTTATTAGCTCCTTCATATTTGATGAGGTTTGAATCACATGTATTCTTCAGTCTTTCTTTCACTTTCACTTTGAGAAATTTTGGTTTCATTAGTTCATTAAACATTTGCTCCAAACATGCATAATTCCAATCTAGTGGTATGCCATAAGAGGTATGAATCTCTGTTATTCCCTACAGTAAGTTTTCTTTGAACTGCAGATTGTGATGCTATCCACTCTCAAACTGTTGGTGATATCAGTGATGGTTAAGGGTTGTTGTTTGTTTTTTTTACAGCTCTCCAGATTTTTCTGTTATCAGCTGCAGTTTTTCTCCGTAGAGGGACCTGCCCTGTGTTCACTTGTTTTGTTTTGTTTTCTATAAAATTGTCCACAATGCTGTGCTAAATAGATCAATTTCCTCTGCTATCATTCCCAGTGACTGTTATTCCTCCTTATCAAAGAGGTGTCTTTTTTTGTCCTAGTCAGTTTTCCAGGTCTTTATGTCTAAGCCCTATAGAGCCACTAAATCCATTTTCAACTGAAGAAAAGCCTGAGAAAAAAAGACTGGATAGCCACTACACTTCTGTGCACTACAAACAAAGAAAATGCAAAAAATGAAACATCTCACAATCATTACTGGCATAACTTAACTAACTTAACTAACTAATAACTAACTGCTGTACAACTGAAAGTGGAGCAATGAATGCACTTTTTTCTGTGAAACAGTAAAGTACACAAACGAATTATCATAGTTGCTGTTTTTATCCAAATATTTCAGTTAAAATATAACAGAAGCATAATATTTTTCTTAACATACTTTTAGAGTATGTATTTCCCTTCCACCCTCCTTTCGTGGTATTTTATATTGTGAAACTGGGTTACTGGCTATTTGTGATAATGCATTATTTACTGTAACAGGCTAAGCCACACTAATTATTTCCATTATTTAATTTCTCCACAATTGAGGCTTTTGAAAAAGAATGATGTAAGTAGTGCAGTACAGACAAGAACAATAACATGTATGCAGTCCTGTTATAAATAGAAATGAGTAAAAACAGCAACCACTGATATTAACCTACCATTGCATCATATTTGCTTAAGTAAACTCTAAATACTTTAAACACTGATTAGGTGAGAAATAAAAAAGACAACACAGGGATATTTATCTGCTCTAGCTGGTGTGAATGTCCTCAAAAATGTGAACTGGGATACACCAGTCTGAAATGGGTTTGTATATTTTTTCCTGTACAATCCAGGTGTTTGGTACAGAAGGGAGCAGGTTACAGAAAGGCAACATAGCTGTGACTCACAGAGCAAATAAGAGAATGTAAACACTCAGTGACTCGTTTAATTAATCTATGAACTCATCTTAATTAAATTATGTGTATGGTTTCTTTATATAATACAATGTGATGACGCAAATGCCGACCATATTACGTTATGGTTGGCTTACAACAACGTGATGTGTGACAAATACAAGGTAAAAACCAAGACTCTTTAACCCTACACTAAAAGGGATCAAAACATTTTGGAGGAATAATGTTCCATCCATCCAGCAGAGTTTCAGAGACTTTCAGAATCAGTGCCAATGTGTGTTCGGGCTATTCTTGCAGCAGGCAGTGGTCAAACAATAAGTGCTGATACTCTATCAGGACTTCAATTTGGTTCTTATTTCATTTTAAAATTGTGTTGAAGACAATTCCTAAGCCATAATGCTTTTGTGAAACCACTACAAACCTTAAAGTCCACCTTTATGTCAGATTTTTTTTTGTGTTACTATTAGGAAAAGAGGGGAAAATGTTTTTTACCACAACATTTACAGCTCTCCTTTTTTCATGGTCTGATCACCAACTATGAGATTTGCATTCACACACGTACACACACATACACTTCTCTCTCTCTCTCTCTCTCTCTCTCTCTCTCTCTCTCTCCCTATGAGCTGTTGCTATAGAGACCCTAATAAAATTGTTAAACCCACTGAGATGTTTTTCCTTGCTCTGGTTTGAGTGACAAGAGCTACTGACAGAACACACATACCACTGGCCGCTGAGCAAGGCACTATAGCTAGTGTCATGTTTTTTTCATCATAATAAACAATTACAAAAGAAGAATGCACAACTGTACAGTAGCTGATGGTGTACAACAACTGTCAACCACAGTGGAAAGATTCATATCAGCAGAAAAGGCTACCATGGTGATTTACTATAATAGGCTTCATTTTATTTCTGTGGGAATGGTGGGATCAATGTGGTCTTGCCAAAGAATGAACAAGGAAGAAAGAGGCTCTGTGTTCTAATCTACAATTACCTATGCTCATGCATGTGTCTGGTACTGACAACTACATGCAAGTGCAATACTGTACACGAGGGATGAGATTTCATGGCATAACAGTTTAATTTAAACTCTAATTAATTTGAATTCATGTATAATTATAAGTCAACTGAAAACAAAATTAAATGAAAGTAATCTAAAACTGAACTAAAGAACCCATGGCCTGGTGGGGATTGAATCAGGATTTTTAGAAAGGGACAAACATAAAGGAAAAGTGCTGACAGGCAAAGTGAGAAAATGCATGTAAAATAGCACATAACAGCAGTATGTGCTCTATGACCACAGTCATAGAGCACAAACGGCACCCCTTTATAACCTCTGATCATTATCATTATACTGGTGCTTTCTTTACATGAAACATGCTTACAATGTATGGTCCTAATTGCATGAGCTCTTAAAAATGAGAAGATTATCTAAGATACTTGACTTGACCCACTCAAGTCAGCATAAGAGAAAGCAATCTGCAAGACACAAGTGTTCATCAATTTATTCGTTGCAAGTAGTGGAGGCTGACAAGCAGATGGTTTATCAATTCCAGTAGAGTGGGCTGATCAATAGACACCAGACATGAGGACTGAAACTGGAACGTTATGTTTCAGCCTGATCAGTTGAGGCACCAGATGAACCAAATGTGTTGTTCAAAAGCTTGCCAAGCATCAGAGGTTAAGATCAAATTAACCTGCCTGCCACGTAGCAGTGCAGCTTCTGGGAATACATTAAGAGAGTTCTGGCTCCTTAATCATATGTGCAGACATTATTAAGACAAACCAAACCCACTGTAGCCAGTGAGCCAGATTTGACTTTTTAAAACCACTGATGTATGATTCTTGTGTGAAAAAAAAAGTGTTTACAGGGGAGGTGACTGTATTCTGAAAGTGATGTTTTAATAAACAAACTTACTTTGACTTCTTCTTGTAGTTTTCCAAATCGAACTGTGCCACTGAGAATCCTGCTGATGAATCTCTGCTTTTCTTGCTGAAGAGATGATGCCTAGGGAGGCAGACAGGGAAGATGGCGGGTTACTGAGCTAAAAAAGGAACACAGAGGGAGGGTTAAACACACAATTGGATAAAGGAAGTGAGGGATTATGGGAGAATTGGATAAAGGAAATGAATGAAAGACGTCAAACTGTTGCCAATTTACAGAAATCCTGTGCAGCCAAATGGGTGAGGCACAAAAGCTGTCTAACTTCAGGACAGTATAACCAATCTGCAGACTTGTACTAGGTTGGATAAGGATGGATAAGAAAATACTCACTCATTATTACCTACTAAGTAACTGTGTGAATCAAGATTTCATAAAAAGTCAAAGTCAGCTAAGGCTCCCCCATGCCAGTCATTCTCAGATTATTGGTCATGACTCTTTAGAACTCCAAAAACACAAAAAGTAACCGTGAGTCTTCTTTAACTCTGCAATAATCATAGTGCTTTATAGGCAACTATGTATAAATTAAAAAAAAAATAAAATGTTTTCAGCATTTAAAACATTTCTACTGCTTACATAACATACATAATCACAATGCTTAAAAAAAACCCAGATAATATATACCCAGTTATATAATGCCAGAGGTGGAAAATCAGACAGTTCGGTTCCTGTACGCCTTACACACTTTTTGGTCTGATTTATACAATTGCTTTGACTGAAAAAACCTTTACGTTATCTTCTCTGTGCGTGTACCTTGTCTGAATAATGAAAGTATACAACAGAGATATACACAGAGATATGCATACATGTGAGGATCATTTGTGAGGATCATTTTAACAATAGAAGACTGGAAAACTGCTGCCTGTCTGTGGGGTCACAATTTTGGGTAAAAAATATGGAAACATGGATCCATCCTGTCTTGTATCAAAAACAAGGTGCCAGTGGTGGAGGTGCTATAATGGTATGGGGGATATTTTCTTGACACACTTTGGGTTCCTCAGTACATCACTGGGCATAATTTAAATTCCGCACCCTGCACAAGTATTGTCGCTGACCATGTTCATCATCTCTCATCACCACACTGTACCCAGCTTCTCATGGCTGCTTCTAGCAAAATAATGCATCATGTCACAAAGTTCCAATAATCTCAAACTGTTTTTTTAACATGACACTGAATCAAATGCACACTTTTGTCACCTATCCTCAGGGGCACCTCCTCCAAAAAAATTTCTTAGGGGTGGCTATATGGGAGCCACTAAAAATACTGGGCTGGCACTCCAAAAACAGAATTTCCAGTTTTATTACACTGTTATCAAATACTACTTGAAAAATATGGCAAAAAAGAGAGAAAGAATAGTATTATATGGCTAGTTAATTTTCTGCTATTAAATTATTAAATTTGCTATCTCTGAAAACAGGTGCATGTGAAAACCAAATAAGATTTTGGAATCATTAATAATTCAGTTTTAATTGATCAGTTGACTGATTATCTGGAAGTCCTAACCATCAATTTAATGATTCTCAGCAGAGCTGAGGAGAAGGAGCTTAAGATTCTTTCTCCTAGAATGGAGTTAATTTTAAGAGCAAACTTGTTCAGGAAATACAAATAAGCATTAGATAATGTCAGTGAATGTGAGTGTGAGTGGTTGCCTGTCTATGTTGGCCCTGAGATGTACCAGTAATCTATCCAGGGACTGGTCCCAGGTTTTCTGCAACCTTATGACATTATTACCAACAAATTTTGAGGGGTAGCCAGTCTGATTTGCATCTGCCAGCAGTTTTTGGGTGCCTATTAGTTTTTCTGTGACTATTTTTAAAATCCAAAATCCTACCTGCCTCCAGACCTGTTGCAACCCTTATGAAATACCTTTACACCTTAACTACTGAATTTTGTTGTCATTTCGGATCAATTGTCTGTAAACAGCAACCAAAGCTGGCATTACTACAAACAGCTTAATTAGTAAGTGAATGAATTGATACTTAATATTCAGTATATTTAGACCTTTTTTTTTTTATCAAAGGAAAGTTTCAAGACCCTCATGTTTGTGCATCTATTCAGTGTCACATGTGGTACAAAATCTTTTTACAGTAGCATCAGTAGTACCATGTGTAATAGTTGGTCTCTCTCCTGGGAAATGTGTTCTGCCACAGAAATGACAGCTCCCAGGTAGTGCCGTGTCTTTTCCTCCTTTAACACACACTCTTCCTTTTGTTGCTTCAACATACTCATTCTTCTTTCAGCCTTCCTAATTGATGGAAAGATAGGCGAGTGAGGAAGGGAATTGATTAAAGAGTATTAAAAGAGGACCAAAAACACAGAAAAGAGAGAAAGAGAAAGTATGGGGGCACGAGAATGGAGTGCGAAAGGGAGGTTTGGTGAAAACATGGTAAAGAAAAATAAGCAGGGGTTAAGAAAAGGGAAAGCAGCAGATAGAAGGGTTGAATAAGAAGAAGGACAATAGGTTAGCTGAATGATACTTGAGATCATGCCATCTGCATAAGGTGGGGGGAAATGTTGGTTATTAAACACCTTTTGACAGACTTCACACTTCATATTGAAAGAGTTCACATTAATCTCAGCACAAATCTACTGGGAAACGAAGGCTCCAGACCAGAACATATTTAAGTACAGCTGCAATCCCTTGCAATCCCTACAGTTAATTAATTATAATTATACTAGGTGTCAAAACATTAGACAAACAGGACAAAAGAATGAATCACCAGCTACAATGTTGGACAGAAATCTAGAAAAGAAAAAAATAAATTAATAATAATTAAATTAATAAAGTGATTACCGGTATATGAAAATAGAAAGTTCTCCTGTCTCCCATCAGACGAGCTTGTTGGCACTGATCCTCACATAGGATATGAACCACATTTTCCCACATGAAAGTCATGTGCATAACACTTACTAAGTGGACTTCTTCCATATTACTTTATATAGGTTGGATTTTTTTATTTAAAAAAAACCTTAACACAGAGCTCAGTGGATGTGCAGGAGTCTAGCACATTATCAGACTGCTTCAATTTCAAGTTATCATGAGTGTTTGTTTTTTTAAAAGCAAGCTGTCCCAATTATAAACAATAAATAGTTTACACTGATTTTACTCTTGTTAAACATCCATGTACCAGTTTTTATGGCAGTTTGTTTCTCAACATATCCAGATGCTGCATATTCTTTGCACAAAAGTATTTTAATATATTGAAAATGGAATTGGTTCCACATGCTGTTATAGTAATCATAACATTCTTTTGTTTTAATGGCTCAAGCAATGCTGAAAACCTTCCAAGAACTGTGTCTCACTGCTGTATACCAGGTTTCATGTATGTGATAACAGCAAACAAAGAACACTAAATATTTACTACCTGTTGGATTGCCTGGAGAGCTCCAGCTCAGCCTCCATTGCCCTTGTTTTTGCAGTTAGCTGGGCTTTGTCCAGAGCTAGAATCCTGTTCTCCTCCTGGAGGTTAGATACTCTCAGAAGCAGTTTGTCAATTTCACCCTTACTTCTGCTCTCATGCTGCTCCAGTTGTCTGAGAGTGAAGAGAAGAGTTCATAGAATTATGTCACAGCACGTGTCACAATCTGCAATTAAAACTCCAAAATATAGCCTACTGATATTTGTTTTAAATGTAATAGTCCTGTTATTTCATGCTTATGCAATTTATTTTTGATTCATTTGTGTAAACATGAGTTGTATTTTAAATCCCAGGGGCTATGACAATACCTGACCACGTACATTTATTCATTAAATCCCATTTGACTTTTCTGTTGCACTTAAAACTGCAGTGCTTCAGGTGCTACTCTTGTTGTAGTTCTTGTTTTGTCTACTTATCTGTGCTACAAATCAACTGAAATAATAATAAACAAAGCTTTCTCAACACCCTTACCCAACATAGAGCAAGAATGGTCAAGGCTTGTGAAGATAAATTGTTCAGTCTACAGTTTCTTGTTTTCTCTTTGAAATAACAGAGCAGCTTTAATACTTAAGTATTCAGTTTTGTTTAATAACGTGAGATTAGAAGGGTACCTTCTCAGTTTTCCAGCAATGCTGCAGTGTTCGTCCCAGGTGACTGCATCCTTTAGGCGGGCCTGCAAAACTTGAAGCTCCTTCTTATTTTTCTGCACCTCCCTCCTGCTTTCTTCCAGGTCCCCTTCCAAACGCTGGTTTTCCACTTCTAATAACATCAGTTTCTTAGACACTTTTGCCACTAAAGAAACAAGAAAGAGATAAGAAAAAAAGAGAGTATTAAACAGAAGAAAATGAATAAAAAGGAAAATAAAAAAACGAAATAGGGAAGCGAGCCCAGTAAATGTACATTAGGCTAAATGCCTTTAGTGCTCAAAATGTATTTTCATGTTTTCTTGTATGTATTCTCCTTGTATGTCACTTGAGTCTTTTTGAGTAATCTTTTCTGAATTTAATATGTTTACAAAAAAGGCCGTGAAATTGCGAGTGTGTACGTTTTTAAGTTGCATATTCTTGAGGTGGGGCTCACCCGAAATGGAAAATGAAGATCTGTTAACGTTGTGAAAGACTTTTAAAAAGTGATCTTTCCCTATGTTTAACAATGGGTCTTTGTGTTTCTTTGTTGGCTAGATCACGGGGCCAACAGAAAGGAAAGTATGTATTATGAAACCAAAAATAATATGGAAAAAACCTTAGGTATCACCCAGTAGGTGAAAACAACTCAAAATGAAGTTTAATGGTATCCTATTTATAAAAATGCGTTGAGCATCAACACGTATGACTACTACTCAATAAATCACATCCATATTAGACTGAGACACATGACGAGATGTATATTCTTAGGGCGGGGCTCATTCTGGCAACGATTTGTTACATTGTTAATGTTGTGAAAGGCTCTTTTAAACAAGCTGTTGCTTTTTTTAAGCTTTTCCTATGTCTAACAATGCATCTTTGTGTTAGCTAGGTCAAAGAGCCAACAAAAATGAAAGTTTGCATTATATACCTGAATCCAAAAAGAAACATCTACTGCGTTAACGTTCGAATCTACGACCTTCAAAGGGACACGGCCAACACCAAAAGTAGACATTTAGACTTTTTCTGCGTATTCTGTGTTATATTCTGTATTTCCTCATTTATCCCTATCAAAAAAGACCTAAAAGCATTTTTTTAAACAAAAAAAACAGACGTAATTCTGAAATGCATGCATCATTTTAAAGATTTTAGTGTAAATGCTTGTGGAAGAATTTATTTCATCTTTTTAATTTTTTTTTAGGTCTTTCAGTGTTTCAGAAAATACCTTCAGTGTTATGTCTGCTGTGAGTGGCCTTGGCCTCAGCATGCTGCTCCTCGAGTTGATTGATGAGATCCTGGTTCTCCTGCAAAACCAGAACGGCCTGTTGTTGAATTTGATAACTGCAGAAAGAAAGAAAGCAGGAGAGTGAGATATTATCAATGCTAAATCAGCACATCACAAAACTTGCTAATTTAACAAACAGACACAAAAATACTATAAATAGCTTTGCTACATGCTACATTAGCCTTTACAGAGATTAAGCTATCTTTCCAAGAAACAAATCTTACATAAATTCTGTAATCCTTGTAAGATAACATATACTTTTCTACTCCTGCAAGTTAGTCTTTCTAAGAAGAAACATATTAACAACTTGATGAGTCTACTGAATACAAATAAATGAGTTAATATGATTGCCTACAAGTGTTGGCCTTTGAATGAATTGGACATCTAGTATCATGAAGTATTTATACTTTTCACAAGAGCACTTGAAATAAAGACTAAGTCTATACGTATACAAATGTACTGAGCATCAACATGTATTCCTAGTACTTAAGTAATCCCTTATATATTAGATTGAGATACATGAAGAGGTTAACAACTCTAAAATCCCTGATAGTTTACATAAAGGCAGTGCAATTATCTAACTTCTCAGAGTTAGTTTCAGTCAGTGTCAGCAGCATTCTATGCTAGAATGATTATGAAAGACAGAATACCAGCAGCAGGGGTGTACCAAAGGAAACAAAGGTTTAGCTTCTTTCATTTTCTTAATTGCATCTATCATCTAGCAATGGATAAAGAAAAAAGACATTTAATTTTCATTACAAGATCAGATGAATGAATGATGACGGCAAATCAAGTTCATACAGTGTTGAAATAACCCACATACACAAAGCCGTGCATTTTTTCTTACCAGTCTTTCTGATTGACCGCTCCAGTCTTGGTAATTTCATCATGGAGTTTCTCATTTTCTTTAATGACTTCCTCTAATTGAAAATGCAACTTTTTCATGTTTTCCTGTAGCAGACAAATACACAAAAACTAATGATTTCAAGGCCATAAAGAAAAACAAAAAATAAATGCATCTTCTGCTCTACTACCACCTCTAAGCCAAGGCTTAAAGGTCCCCCTGGGGAGATACCATCCTTCACTGAGACTGCCTGAGCACACCAGCTGTCCTGTTAGTGTTATACCCACTAAGTCTGGTCTCACCTCGCCCTGTGAAACTGTTCCAAGTCCTTTTATGCTGGAACTGGATCGCCTCAGGACACAGAAACCTGCTCAATCGCAACCTTTTGCAGCATATTAAACAGAATGTTTTTACTTTTTACTTGTTTATTAATTCCAAAGGAAGGATGTATTATATAGCTACCTTTAAAAGACCCAAATATTTATTAAAAAGACAATAATTACCACTAGAACAAAATATGATTTTATTTTGACTTCTGTTGTTTGCATGACTAAATGTTTACCTCATCTAATAAGATCCTGGGAGCACCTTGACTAATGCATTCTATCTACTGAGTGTACTGCAGGTTTTCAACCCATGAACCACATAAATACAAGTTGGCACATCAAATAGTACTTAACAACCCCCACCTCTGAAATAACCTCACCAATTCTCCAAAAAGAAAATATGAAAGATGATTCATTAAAACTCACACAAATTTCACCACTTTACCTCAGTGGTTTGCAGAATGGCATCTTTCTCATTCATTCTGTCTTCATAAGCCAGCAGTAGAGGAGATAAATACTTCATGTCGACCTACATAAAAGGGACAAAGAGAAATAGTTTAAACTAGACATAACATGAGTGCCATGAATCTTTTGCCTTGCTAGAGATTACGCCACACAGGAAAAGTTTGTTTTCAATCAGACAGTGACAGTAATAATACCTGGTGCAAATGGGCTTTATGATCTTGTTAGGGTGGACAGATACTGGACAATGTGGCATTCAGATATACTCATTTAAAAGAAAATGCCCAGTCTCTTACCTGTGCAAATTTTAGTGAGCTTTGGTTGTGATTAACCGTGCTACCAGACCAACTGTCAGCAGACTGAAAATCTGCAATTTCACATTTTTCTTCAATTTCATGGGATACTGAAAAAATCAACCATAGTAATCGATTGACCAGTCAATTTATTTTACGAAATGACTTGCCTATTAGATTAGCCAGCGACACTATATGTATTGATTAGTGACATCAGATTATTAACTTGCTAAAAGGTCAGCCTACAGTCAAGCCAGAAATGTACTGTAGTGTTATATATTTATACTTACCAGCCATGGAGGAGGAGACCCCGTGTTTGGTAAGCCACTGACTTTGGAGTGCTAGATGAGTAAGGAGTGACATAGAAAGAAAGAAAATGAAGTTGGGCTTTTATCCCATCACTACAGTTTAGTCCTTTACATGGATAAGTTGAATATATCAAAATGGGCCAATAGAGTGTTGGAATCTAGTGTAGCATCAATAACTACACAAGAGTAGTTACTCTGACTAAGAGCTAAGCTGCTCCAATAGAGGAATGGAACACCATTCTTCCAAAGATGTCCCTTTATTTGGTGTTTTAAAGATGGACCTGTTTCCATGACACTCTAAAATTTAATTTAGGTGTTCATTTGGCTCATACACATCAAATCATTGAGTGTTACCTCATGCCCTTTGAATGGTGGCAATGTCTTGCTGGAAGAACACTCATCAGTTAGGACATGTTATAGGATAAAGATAATCAATCAGAGCAACTTTGTATTGATCTGTACTGATCCTATGAACTTCTAACTTACCAGCAAAATGCCTCCTACAGCAAAAAAGAGGAGACCCACTCAAGGTTTGCTATAGATAATTTAATATGGAAGCAGATCCTTTTAACTGAACCAATTAAACTGATTATGACTCATCCAATCTCTTATAACTGTGTTACTTCACTGTAAAATGCATTTTCCTTTATCTCTTTCTTTCCAGCCACACTTCACTTGTTAGTAATGAGCCTTTGCAGAGACATGCAGCCACAGAGGCAGTGATGAGAGCAGGAGATCCCCTGGTGTGAAAACACAGCATGAGGTAGTCATGATTAAAACCAAAGGCTGGCTTTCTCCTGCAGCGCTAAACCTACAATAATCTGGACAGACTGTACCAGAGAGACCGCCACAGACAGTAACAAAAAACTCTTTTGGTTCAACAAATCAGAGGGAAGGACTGACAAAAATAAAACCTTACTTCACTCAGCAGGGTTTTGGATCAAAGGTGGATGTGTATCTTAAAAGCTCAGTTATGAAGCTTTGAAAATAAGGAGATGTACTGCCATTAGATTTTCTACAGAATCTAAGAAAATAAGTCTAAGAGTAAATGAAGATAATACAGGAGAACACTGTTAGAGTGAATTGTTAAATGTTGTCATTTTTATGCTTACCATCTCTACATTGTTTTAACTCTGTTAAGAAAGGAATTCTTTTATCCCCCTCCCCAACCTCTCGAGGTTCTGGGGGGGATGTAGTGTTTTTTTGCAGATACATCCTATCTGGAAGATCTGTTTCTTGTGATGTTGCTTCCTGCTTTTATGACCCTTTTGGTCAGCAGGAGGCCACACACACACACATTCTCACATGCATACAGATGTTTACACATACACACGCATAGTGCCTTGTCGTTGTAACCATTTGGGGGTTTTACGTGGGTGGTGCTTTTGCTGTGATGTGTATTATATGAACTGTTTTCCCAATAAAAGGGGTCATTTTGTGGCAGATAACAATGAGGCCTCCCTTGAAAGTAAATCGATCGATCGCTGACTGTCTTGTTTTCTTCATGATGAATAAGTCTCTAAACCAGCGGGGCTTGTGGAAACACAGACCCAACAAACACATATACCTGATTTAAGTTAAATTTGGTAAGGTAGGAGTGAGACAGACTGAATTTTTTTCTCTGTACAACTCCCTAATAGGAACAGCTGTTCGTAACTGAGCTGATTGGTAATATTCACAATACAATTTCTCAAATTTCTTTCAAGCAAACCCTGAGGTTGCATTGCATCTTATTCATGAAAAGTTTAAACTGACCCATATATATATTTTTTTTAGAAATACCTATAGTTCATTAATTCTCAATTAGCCCCTTATCCTTCACTGAAGTAGTCTCTTGTCATATTCATGTCTTGAGCTTGTTATACCTCTTCTTTGGACAGTGGTCTGAACCGCGCCTGGTAGTGGCTCAGCTCCACATTCAGACGGTGAACTGTCAGTTTGAGGGCATCGTTTTCATCAACCAGCTCCTGAGCATGTTGCCTCAAATTCTGCAGCTCTGCTTGGCTGCCTGCAAACAAAGCATATCAGGTTACAAATAATTTTCCAGATTAATAAGTAGTTTTAAGCCAGTTTCCACATGCCAAAGCATTGAATTAAAGCAAAAAATGTGAAATGTGAGGGCTTGTGATTTTTACAAAATCAGGACAATAATTTGTATCTTTCAGGAGTGTGCAACTATGCAACACTACAATGCAACACAGCCCATTCAGGTCATTCCTCAACATGGGTTTTGACTCTACAGTACATGTGGTCTGCCTAAAGATCAGCAAAGTGCTTTCATGTTTCTTTTCATTACTCCCTCTTCTTCTCTTCATGCTGAGGACATGCTGTGGAGTCCAACGATCAGTGCCATTTCTACCCTTAGCACTATCTCCAGCTCCCTCTTTTGACACTTGTAAATTCCTCCACCCGCTGTAACTCTCTGCTTACTTTTCCTTTCTGCCTCATTTGCATCTGTTTTACTTCCACTGTTACTTCTATATACTTTCCCTACTTCCCTTCATTCAATTTCTCCACATTGTTCCTCTGTACAGTATCTCTCCAGCGGTTCCTCTACTCTACCTGCAGAGGACCTCTGGTTTGAGAAGGCTTTGCTGTCACTAATCTCCCGTTCCAGGCGCTGCAGTCTCTCCTCTAGTAGCTTTTCTTTGTCTACCATCCTTGTGTTCTTTTCCCGACGGTCCCTCACTACCTTCTTCCGCAGTTCACTGTATGTATTGCTGGGTTCTGGAGGAAGCTCACGGAGGTCTTTGGGGCTTTTGGCTTGGCTTGCTTGCCTGGGGTGACCAGCAGTGAAAATGGTCGGTGTTGCTGAAACAGGCAACAAAAATACTTTTCAAAAATAGAATAAAATGTATAAATGAACAGAAAGTATGTACTGTATTGAAAATACAAATTTAGTGCTGCTTTTTGTTACAGCAGAGATAGAAAACATGGACACAAACAGAAAAAAATCCTAAAACTGTAACATAACTATATGAGTTATGTTACTATCATTTATCTAGTAACATATCTAGGCATCTAGGCAGCAGGCAGCCTGCTATAACCATTTCAAAATACATTTCTCATTTGAGGTGGGAACTCTTGTTACATGAATAAAAAAAACAACAAAACAGCAATGTCATGGAGAGAATGATGTAGAGAAGAAATAGTACTTTTACATGGCATGTTGCATTTCACATCGAGTTCTGCTAAAGCCATTTATCAGAACACAATGTGCACTGATGACCACAAATATCATTATAGAACATTATCTACAATACTATGTTAAATATACATACATAAAATGCATGCAACTTAAAATATTTCATTGTTAACATGTTTATTTCACCTGACCAATTGAATGGTTTGTTTTTACTCTGATATTTTTTTTTACAGTTAATATTAACATTAACATGTTAACTTACAGATATTGGAATGCCTTCACCCTTTATTGGGTAGATTACAGGACATGAAGAGAAAGGCAAACAGTGGGGTGACCCTTTAATGCTTAATATACATACATTTATTAATTTTTAAATTAAAAATCTATATGTAAAAATGCCAAGCAGACACACACAGGCTACTTTAGTATTTACACCTACTTGGAACATCATCTTTCCAATTTTCAAGAGTCTTCCTCACAGACATTTTCTTCTCTTTGGGTTCTGGGGATTGGCCACTGGTCTCCTCAGTGAAATCTGTGTGATGTGAACAAATTCATTGAATGAATTCAAAACCGAGAGGAGCGCTGATTTCTAAGGGTTTTATTATAGTAAAATCCCTTTTTACCACAATCAGCTAATGGTTATGTAAAAATGTAATTTCTGCAAAGCCTGAAAGTGTTACCTTGCGAATCAGACAGATATTATGTCTGCACTTTAGTTATTAAGGTAGGAGCATTTTAGGAACAGACAGAACAGTTTAATTTACCACCACCAAAAGCCTGAGGGTAGCACTGCTAATAACAATTCTAACGAGGCTTTCCATTTAGCTCTAATGATATGAGGTTACCTTATGGCTGTTATGAAACTAAATGTCAGTTGAATAAGAGCTGTACTTTTCTAACATAGAGTCAAGAGTGTGGTGTACCGGTAATTTGGCTATGTGATGGAGAAGATTTTAATATCAGGTTGCATGGCTTTAATTGTTTTACTAGTGCTTTTCATAGAAAAGACTCCAAAAGCCAATAGTCTTGAATTTCTATTACACGTTGTTTTGGAAGAGCACCAACAATACACAAAAGCAATAACAGAACTTTATGTTTAGTTACATGTTGTTGGAGAGATTTTCAGATTTGCTGTTCATAATTAGAGTCATTCCAATTACTCGATAGACCTATTACTGTCAATGTTACCACCTGTCTTTCACATCAGTGATCACAACCAGCTGTTTTATATCAGCTAAAATGTTTGAAATTTGTGGGCATGTGCGTTTGCTATTTGCTACCTATATACAAAAATCTGTTTATAAAAATACACACAGTTTTGTTTTCAAGCATTTATGTGTTGGATGTGTGAAAATGTACTAGAAGAAAGCTAACTGGAAATCAGTGCTGATTTCTGATCTTTTTCAGTGGGCTCTACAATATACAGGCCATATTTTAAATACATAGGTCAATTTTTACCACAGATCAATTCTTTCATGAGCATTGTCCTTCGTATTATCATTATCATTATTACTACTACTACGATGTTCTTCTCCTTATGAAATATGTTAACCCATCTGTCATTATTGTAAAATCAGTACCTGGTGAAGACTCTCTTCTGCCAGAAGTCTGAGTTGGCAGGGGTGTAGAGGACTTGAAGACAGACTGTCAAAATAAATAAAGAGGGAGTCAGTATAGTAAGTCTTTTCAAACAAATATATAAATCCCTGCAGCCTGGAGGAGTTTATTTATGGTCTTTGCCAAAACGTATCCGATAATATCTTATCAGTGTATTTATTAAATTGTACCGTTTGAAAGAGCCTACAAAACAACATGAATGAATTACATTTGTCAGTTCAGTGTAGAGAAGACATATAGCTGAAACAGAATTATGAGGAAAAATTGGAAGACAATTTATTTTTAACACCTCAACCATGATAAAAATTCAATAAATTCCACAATTGTTGATGGAAAAAAATATACTGCATTTCTATATTTAGAAACAAGCACAATGTCCTCACAGTGACCTTTACTCTCACCCTGAGTCATAAAAAAAGCAGAAAGTGAAGACCATCCTGTAGATTTATGTGGGTTCGGGCTGATGTTTTTTTGGACCTAGAGGTGGTACACCATTGTGTAAAACTACTATATCATATGAGTCACCATACTAGGTCTGTTGGCCTTAGATTATGACACAATAGATCCATGATGTCCTACATCACTTTGACTTGTGGCTGTCATAACTGAGAGATTCAGACACTGCCATAGCCTGGAAAGATAGTTGACAGGGAGAGACCATTGGGACCTTTACAGGTTAGCTATCCAAGTAGAAGAACAACAACATAATATAACATTTTCTCAGGGATCTATAAAAGGAGACATTTGGCATAGTGCCACGGACCGAATTAAGAAGAGAACTCACAAGGCAATTTTACAGATAAACTGTACACCACAGAATAGAATTAACTGTGTGCAGATAAAGCAAGACTGTGAAAAACTTCCCATTACTAATGTACTGTGATCAGTGACTACCATAAATCACAATAACAGCTTTTTAAGGCAATTTTCAGGCAATTTGCAGAAGTGCAAGAACTCACCACCTGGATTGTAAGAGCACCACAGACAAACACGGTAACATTTTGTAGTGGAGAAAAAAGGGGGGATTCAGGATTTAACCATGTAGATACATAAATTAAATGCCAAATGTACAACAGAGAAAACTGTTTGATAGAAGGAAACAAAAACAAAAAAACCACCAACATTTACTAAGAAAAACTGAAAGGATATCTGCAGATGCTATAAGCCAAGTCCGTATATATGGCTACTGAGCTGAATCACAGCTGATAGTTTTAGTGACAACCATAGCACAGCATTAAAAAGAAACAAAGTATCGATTCTGAGTACAACTGTGCCTCCTACTGGATCAGACTGGGATTACAATACCAAAATACCACAGACTCAAGGAAAACCTATTTAGGAGTAGTAACACTCATTAAATACATGCCAACACTCCAACCTCCCATTAAATAAACCTCATGGGCTGACCCTTTAGATGCACAAAATAATAAGTAATTACCAGTCAACTGTTACATGGTGACCAGCCAAGACTGAAAATTGCTGTCATAATTGGCATCATGTTGGAGATTTATAAATGTCTCAGTGAGAATGACTGTAGTGATCCTGAAGGTGAACTAAATGGAGTTTAAAGTGAGGTTTTGGATACATTTTGAAGATTGTTTAAATGTGTTTTGACAACACTTAATGTTGAAATATTTAAACATTTCCAAATTACAGAGCTGGGAAAATTGGGCAAAATTTGCATGTAAAAAATAAATAAATAAATAAATAAATCCAATCTAAGAACTCTTATTCAGCTGTTACAGATTAAGACAGACGTCAGATAACTGATGAATAAATATATCGAAATAATTATTGTAATATATGTAGAGATATCGGCTGGATTTTAGTTTGATCATCTTTAGAAAAATATGAATGAGTAATCAACAAAATAACCAAAATAATAAATAAAAATAAAGCTTACTTATTTCTTTCATCACTCACCATTTAAAGATAAATGTCATATTTTGCATTGGCACACATATTCATAACTACTCTGCGTTAAAATGGAGGCTCTGCTCTATTTAACCTGTTGCCATAGTGAATCATGACATCTGATGATGGCTTTTTTTTTTATTACACAGACATATTTAGCTCTGCAAATATTCTCAGCGGTGGCTGAACTTATTCTGATTAGATGCTCTGGAACCGAGAAGTTTCCCATTTTAGGATGAATCAAGATTAAAGTTATTCTGAGAGTTCTTGTCTTCTGGAAGAGACACCTGGAACTGCCTCACCTAAATGTAACACATGCCACTATTAGGGTTACACCTAATAAATACACAGCCACCCATTTAGCCTCTAGTCTTATAACCACTAATCACCTCTTACAGGTATTTTATGCGATCTGTATTAGAAGCATGGAACAATCTACTGAGAAACCTTCATGCACATAATACAAGCTCTTTCTGCAGCTCCTCACCTTAGTTTTTAGTGGCAGAGCATAGACAGATTCGGTGAGTGAAGAATTCTGCCTTCGGTCCAGAGTGTGGTAGACATGTTCCTCCCCATCCTCTTCATCCACCACTTCCTGTTCCTTGTCTTCCAACTCCCCCTCTGACTGGTCAGGAGAGGACAGACGTGGCCGGCTAACCAAATCTTCTGACCATCTGTCTCTGAGGAAGTTAAGCATGTAAGATAACAGCAGAAGACAATTAGATGTATCTTAGTAGAGGCACAAACTAATACAGCCACTTTTATGAACAGTTTTTTTCTCTTAAAACTCCTGCCAGAGAAAATGAATTTTATTTTTCTGACACACTGGTGATGACACAAATCTTGACATAATACTGTTGCCTTTCCCATATGATGGCTACCTTGTGTAAAGTGCTGTGCTGATGTTTGGCTCAGATGTGAAGGATTCTGATTGACCACTCTCGGATAAAGACATCAGCCGGGCAGGAGGTATGGCCCATGTCTGTCCAGTGAGTGAGGATGATAAAATGGCTGCTGCTAAAGCTGACCTGTAGATAGAAACACATACTTTATGAGACACTATGTGTAACAGAAAAGTAAATGAAATGCATGGAAAGCATCGCATGCAAATTTGAAGTCACTCTACAATTTTTGACTTTATTTATAGAGTTTGGATGATGACAATTATCAATAAATGCATCATTTATGACAACAACAACGGCACAAGCAGAGCAGATCATTAACCAAAGCCAGTGCTCTAGTTTTCAATTTAATTAAAATGACTTGGACCTGCACTAAAATTTAATGTTTTTTTCTTTACACATGATCTATTGCTACACAAAGTCTCATGATATTTTGCTTGTTAACGTTCTTTGTAATAACAGATAGAAAAACAAATAAAGCCCAGCTTGCGGAAGGACAGAACATAACCTCAAATACGGTGGAAATAATCAACATTTCGATAAACAGCCTCTAACAAGCTCATAGCAAACATGAAAGTGTGGATTAAATGACAGTTTAGTAGAAACATGAAACATGAAAGGCTGTTGGAGGTTATGGGCGATAAACAGAAAGTGTTAGGTACCTGGGTCTCTCAGGTGAAGGGTTTGGGCTGCGAGGGGGAGGGGTACGAGGTACGGCTGGTTTGGGAGCAATGGAGGCGGCAGGGATCAAACCATGAGCTATATGCTTCTACGCAACACAGAGAGAAGAGTTAGAGGGACATACAGACACAACGCTTCAGGAGGGTTTATATAAGATGACACCAAATTGAGGGGGGGGGGGGAAACAAAAACAAAACAACACAGATGTTGTGCAGGGTGAACAGCAGGGGAAGGGTAAAGGGATTTATTACAGAATCACAGTATGACCACCTGACGACCAGTGATGAGCGTAATGAAGGCACAACAGCACCAATATTTATCCTCAAATTTTACTAAGTAATGCTAGAGCAATCGCTAGTGCACAAAAAACCCTCAATTCACCATTTATACAAACTCTAGCTTAAAAAATAGGCAATACCACCAATTAAATACTCATTACCAAGAGTTAGCGGCAGTATTTTTGAAAACAAAGAACTCCTACTATTATTAATTAACCATAAGTAAAGCCTTAAAAAACACAAAAATAATAAGACAAACTACAAAAGGTTAATATCTATCATAAAAGAATGGAAACTTACAAACTCCTTGTCTTTCTCCCTCCTAAAGCTAAATCTTAACATACTGGAAATACGTTTTACAGTTGCCGTCTACTATATAGGTTAATGTTATTTAATGCTTTTGCGAAGTATTCTTTCAATAAAACAGTTTTACAATTAAATCAGAAATTATAATTCTCCGAGAAAGGAAAATGCGTAAGCTAACTAAATTCAACAAGGATGGCTGCTTGCAGTTTCCTTGTATCTAGACGCTTCACAACAAGAAGGAACCGTGCTCCAAACGTAACGCTGATTGGCTAAGTTTGAAGGCAAAAGCCAATCAGAGACTGCTTTGATCCACCTAGCAACGACTTGCTTACCAACTCGCAGCCTGGCCAACAGGGGACGATGTTGGCCCATTTAAATAACACCGTTTGTCCCCGAAAAAACTTTTCTTTTTCTTCTTTCACTGCTGGTGACTTTTAATTTGAAGAACAGGGCCCTATTTCAGGAAGCCGGTTTAGAAAACTCAGAGTGAAAAACGATACTCAGGGTTGAGTAACCCCGAACTGTCCAACTCGGAATATTCGGTTTCAGAAAGGCTGATAACAATTAGTTCAGTCAACGCGGAGTTGCTTTAACCCCAAGTTAAACGCGCACACGAGGATACATAAAGCCCTGATTAGTGGAGCACAGATTAAGCGAGTCACCATGGAGACGGAGGGAAAGAAGGCGCGGTCAATGTATTTTACAGCGCTTGAGCCACACCACTGTGCCAGCCTCTCTCTTCACATGTTGCCTCCTGTGAGATTCCTGACACCCCTCCCCCACCCATCACCTTCACTCAATACCAGGTTGAGATGCAAATGAGGAGACTTCACTCAGGCAAGTCTGCTGGACCAGACGGAGTGAGTCCCCTTGTCCTCAAGGCCTGTGCCCCCCAGCTGTGTGGAGTCTTTCATAAACTGTTTATGCTGAGTCTGCAGAGGGTCCCGGTGATGTGGAAGACATCATGCCTCGTCCCTGTACCAAAGACGCCTCGTCCCAGTGGCCCCCAGGATTACAGGCCCGTGGCACTGACCTCCCACATCATGAAGACCCTGGAAAGGCTCATCCTGGACCAGCTGCGACCCATAGTAAGACCACATCTGGATCCCCTTCAGTTCGCTTATCAGCCTCGTCTCGGAACAGAGGACGCCATCATCTACCTGCTCAATCGTGTCTACACCCATCTGGACCAGCCGGCGAGCACTGTGAGGGTCATGTTTTTTGACTTTTCCAGTGCTTTCAACACCATCAGGCCGACCCTCCTGGGTGATAAGTTAGCAGCGATGCAGGTGGATGCTTCTCTGGTGTCCTGGATTGTTGATTACCTGACAGGAAGACCACAATATGTACGTCTCCCACAGTGTGTGTCTGACAAGGTGATTAGCAACACAGGGGCACCACAGGGGACTGTCCTCTCCCCCTTCCTCTTCACCCTCTACACCACAGACTTCAGCCACTGCACAGAGACCTGCCATCTTCAGAAGTTTTCTGATGACTCTGCGGTGGTTGGATGCATCAGCAGGGATGATGAGACAGAGTACCGGGCTGTGGTCGACTCCTTTGTCACGTGGTGTGAGCAGAATCATCTGCAGCTCAACGTGGCAAAGACCAAGGAACTGATCGTGGACTTCAGGAAGACCAGGAAACACTTGACCCCTGTTTCAATCCAGGGGGTCAGTGTTGACATTGTGGAGGACTATAAATACCTTGGAGTACACATTGACAATAAACTGGACTGGGCTAAAAACACCACAGCACTTTACAGGAAGGGCCAGAGTCGTCTCTATTTTTTGAGGCGACTGAGGTCCTTCAACATCTGCCAGAAAATGCTGAGGATTTTCTATGAGTCTGTGGTGGCCAGTGCGATCCTCTATGCTGTTGCATGCTGGGGGAGCAGGCTGAGGGTCGCAGATGCCAACAGACTTAATAAACTGATCCGTAAGGCCAGCAATGTTGTGGGGATGGAGCTGGACTCCCTCAAGGTGGTGTCGGAGAGGCGGATGCTGTCCAAGATAAAGACAATGTTGGATAACACCTCCCACCCACTCCATGACATGTTGGTCAGTCACAGGAGCACGTTCAGTGAGAGACTGAGATTACCGAAAAGCACCACTGAACGACACAGGAAATCATTCCTGCCTGTGGCCATCTCCCTGTACAACGCATCCACTTAACACACTGTTTGCTGCTACAACTACACATGTTTCTTTTCCAAATATTTATTTATAAGTGACTTATGTATGTATGTATGTATATATATGTATATATTGTACTATTCTTAGTTAGCGTATTGTCTGTCTTGTCTTAATGTTGGTTTAAAATGGAGCACTGTAACAAAAAATAATTTCCCCCAGGGATCAATAAAGTATTCTGATTCTGATTCTGATTCTGATTGAGGCCAAAATTCTGATGGCAGCATATGCTGATAACATGCAAATTCCGCGGAAAAAAAGTAACACAGCCACAGCTGCAAAAGAAAGGGAGCATGCATGGCAAAACATAGCCGACAGAGTCAATGCGTGAGTGTTAATTTAAACATTGATCTAGGGATTTCCACCCATTTAACACGTTATTTTATTACATTTTATTTTATTTTTTATTTCATACATTTTATTTTGTGATGTGATGTGAGCGCAGGTGCAACCCAACAGGCCCCAAATGTTCCTGGCAGCAAGTAAAAATGAAATATAAAAATATAGTCCAAACAGGTAAGGTGTAATTGTATTATGAGCCATAGTGCTTGGTCTGTTTGTAAACCAATTGCAGTTAGAGGCTACATTAATTTCCCCTCTGTAAGCACTTATTGAAATTATCTGAGCACATTACAAGTACATATTTGCTTACTCTGTGTGCTCAAATGTGACCCGTTATAGCCAATAGAAAAAAAAGCGGAGGCCCGAAAAACAGGTGGAGGTCGTCCACCACCACCACTCACAGAGGCTGAGCAGTTGGCTTCCACATTTGTGATAATGTTGGCAGCATCACATATGATCTTCACAGTGCAGAGAACACAAATTAGCATCCATTACTGTAATGAAATAATTTGTTAGTTTGAAATGCTACAGGGAACTATGTACCTGCACATTAATGCTGTGGAAAGACTTCCTGTTCACATAGTCTCCTTCATTTACTGAAGGAGCAATGATTGGAATGTGAGTGCCATCTATACAGCCAATCACGCCTGGGAACCGTGAGAATAAATGTAAAATTTAAGTAGTAGTCCAAGTATCACCACATCATGAATTAAGTTTTGTTCATCCTGATACCTGCAATTTTGTGGCATCCCTCTTTGATAAATCTTGTGGGTCTATGACCGGGGAACACCACAAACGAGTACAGGAGACGTTTCAGTGCAACTGTAACATTCCTGACTGCCCGACAGACGGTAGCCTTGGAAACGTGCTCAGCGTCACCAATATTATACAGAAAGCTCCCGTTTGCAAAAAACCGAAGTGCAATACAGATAATATGTACAGAACTGAGAGGATGTCCACGATGTGTCACATGAGCAATATTAGGCCTGAGGGTGTTATTCAAATAAATTATAGATTGTGCTGTAACGTTCACACAGGAAATCATCAGGAAATGATAAAATGTCCGAACGCGCTCTAATCACTCTCTCCCGGCGGAGAGCTCTGCGGAGAATTTGGGCTTCAACATCTACTGGCTCTTCAAGGAAGGAGCACGCCATGTCTGACACTTCCTACAGTCAGGTTTCCGACAAAGAGGCGGAGAAAGTCAGGGTTAGTTGAAGTAAACCTGCTAGGGGGCAGGTTAGCTTCACGGAGTGTGTCGTCATAGTAACTCACTCAGGATTAATCTAAACTCGCTTTGTGAAACCGAAAACCCAGAGTTTTCGTTAACTCAGGGTATACTTACTCAAAGTTTGCACTAAACCGGCTTCCTGAAATAGGGCCCAGGGCTTTTTTCAAGTAGGAATAAGTAGATAAAACGTCATTCTCCCACCTGTATTAGCCGCCTATCTGAAGGCCTGCTGTGTTTGTTCTGTCTAAATTCCCAAACTATTTATCTACTATATTATAACAGTGGCTACGTTTATAGGTATCCCAATTGCAATCTTTACAGTTCCTCACCAATAGGAAATACGTCAAACTATAAAATCCACCCAATCAACACAAAACCAAATACAGAAGACAACCATAAAGCCATTAAATAACTGAGACGTTCCTCAATAAAATACAGCTATGTGTGAGTCAGATCTTTAGCCTGTTTTTTGTCATTTGAAGCATAAAGGAACAGCTTTAGAAAAGCATTGTATAAGTATAATTTTAACCTTTTTATTACTTTCCAACATGAAAAACAGAGTTATTGTAATAAATGGGGAAAAAGTGTAATCTTTGTTTTGTTCTGCTTCTTAGTTTAAAAAAAAGCAAACAAAACAACTTTGCCTTAGGAAATGTAGACAAATAGTGACTAAAGTCAACACATTGGTTCCTGCAATATCTACTTTTCTGATTAACATAAAGCTGGAGAGAATTTTATCTTTCCAGGGCTATGTTGGAACTAAAATCACAGAGATGAAGAAAATCTGTGAATAAAATTTAACCACATGGTATTTCTTTTCAGTTTCTGTGGATTAGGATGTCATATGATCCTGGGCTAGACGTTCAATAGTTAAAAGCACGAGTCTTGACTTGGCGTGTATGTGGTCAAGACTCATTCCACGCATTCCCGACCTGATTGGTAACTGGAACCACAGACAGAATTAAAGAATTTTATCTTTCCATGTGTTTTATTCCTTTTTATTGTCATTTGAACTCATACAAAGACTTATCAACACAGAGCTATGCAGGACCAAGCACAGAAAGGAACAAAGGCAACCTGAAAGCTTTAGAAAAACCAGGTACCATAAACCTCTGCAAATACACTAAGGCATTTAGAATTATTAGGCACTGTAACATGAACACAAAGATGTAAAAAAGATGATCCTCTGCATCTGTTAGTACACTTAACAAAATATGAAGCATTCACTGCACAGACTTGTTACACACTCGGTGAGGCATTTTCCTTCATGATTTAGCATAAATGGCACTTAAAAGAAAGTAACAGGTAAACAGTAAAGAATGTTACGTCTTCTCAGTGAAACTGCTTAAAAACATTTAGAATTTAAAACATTGAAATGCAGCAATATATAAGTTCGCTAATGGATTAAGCAAGGCTAGTAAAATACATTCATTCAAGAAACAAACCAAGGACTCTCGCGTCCAAAACAACATTCACAACTTGACCATTCACAAAGTAGCTCTACAACCTACAGCTTACAGGTAAATATATATTTGTGTTTTTTATTACATAAATAATTTGATTATCAAATGTGTATAAGAATCTACTTTGTAGATAAAGAGAAAGTCCAACACGGCAAAGTGTCAGTAAAATAGGGACTGTGACTAAGATAAAGACAGGTAGATAAAGAGTAGAAACCCAAATGTGGGATTTGATCAGAGTCACTGTAGGGTGACTGGCTGTCCAAGTGATGCAGGAAAGTCATCAGTCTGCCCACATTCTTCCCTTCTACAGACATAATAAACTTTAACTACATCAAAATTCACATCAATAAAACACAGGTCATGCTCTTCTTAGGGAAGCGGGTAGGATGAATCACAAGGGTAAATGATACATCCTTGTATTTCTGGAACTTGGAGGCATATTGGTCTGTGGCATAACTGGTACATTAAGCAAATTTAAAATACCAATATTTGTGCATTTAAAACTGTGTCCCAGGAATGGCACTCAGCAGAAACAACAGTCCTCAAAGACTGTCTCACAAATACAAATGACAGTAATACATAGCCATGGTACACATGATTTTTTTTTAGCAGCTTATAGAATATTGCATTCATCACACCCCTCTTCCCAGACATAAAAAAACCTCCACTATACAATTAGCATTCCCTCAATCACTGTTTAACATACTGCAACATAGTTTATTAAATTTACATCCATAAAATCCATGAATTTTAAATCCCGAAACTGATCAGCAGCCACTGATTTCTACAAAACTGTGGCAATAAGAGGATTCCTTCCCACATACAGTATGCACAGCTATGCTCACTGTGTACAGCTCTGTACACAATGGCACTAACAAGGGAGTGCTTAACCCACAATCAAATCACTGCCTTTCAGTCAAGCAGAAACTGGGGCTGGGTGTGTTTGCACCACTTTGTTTTCTTCTTCGATTCGTCTGGAGCATGTTTTTCAGAAAAAACAAAAACAAAACACTGAAATCGCAGCTTAACTAAGAAGCCAGTCTCAGTGATCTGTGCGCGTGTGTGTGTGCGCGTGTGTATACGTTTTAGTTTTTCCGACAGTGCAGTTTTACTGTGCTGTACATATACTGGAATGGCACTAAATGCTTTTTTATTGTGTCTGACGTACAGTGCAACTTGCATCAGATACAGAACTGTGCTGGGAAAGCACCCACATACCATCACGTCCACCAATATACAGTATTTGGCACAGCCACTTTCCAAAGCAACATACTACATACACTGCTGCTTAGTATTCCAGTGGAAACACCAAAGGTCACTGATAGTACACAAAACAGGTCCAGTATAGGTACAGCACAGTACTGTATACTGGGCTCAATATGCGTACTGCAGACAGTAACAGCTGCAGTTAGCTCAGTAGAGGCCACTGTCATTGTTGTAGGAACTGGAGCTGGGGAAGGTGGGACAAGGTTTATTCCAGGGCAGAGCGCCGGCCTTGTCTGCTGTGGGAAGGCTGAGGGTGCTGGCACTCTTCATCTTGTTCTTTAAACCCCAGCTGAGGAATGATGACTTCTTGGCTACTTTGCGAGACTTGGAGTTCTTGTCATCTTCATTATAGGCCAGACAAATCATGGAGTAGGTCTTAGGCAAGTTTCCACAGAAGGTTGCACTCTTGGTAGGCTATGGTACAGACAATGAAAATGACATTTAGTAAAAAAAAAAAAAAAAAAAAAGTGTCAGTCAGGATTTTGCAGAGTTATTATTTATTTTTTTACACTGCATACCAAACAGTCCTAATTATTTCATCAGTCAATGAGTTATTGATCAGTTGTTAATATCCGAAATCATGAAAAAAAACTATTGCGAATAGTTATGAGGGGTTGCAAAACAAGTACAGAATAAATACATAACCTAATGAAGTTTACCACCTTTTAAATACTTGTAGAAGTGCATTACTTTTTAACATACTTTCATATAGTTTCTTAATTTCACTGAGGCACTGTTTCTTTCCAAATCATGCCACACTGTGGATGAGTTTAAACCTCAATGATTTTAGCTCTTTGTCCACGTGTTTAGGCTACTTGGCTGGTGAACTCACACAGCAGTAATTTGTTTTAAACACACACGTAGGTCATAGTCAAGGTCCTGTTTCTCATGGGAAATGATATAAACCATTTACACTGATACCTCCAAGGAGAAATCTAAAACTCTGGACTGAGCAATCACTTTGCACAAAGACCAATTCTGCCGTCACCATTTGTTAATCAAACAAACCTGCTGATAACCTTTCCCTAAACACATTGGACAAAACGAGGGCCTTGCATACCATGGCAGTGCTGTTGTCCATCATGCTGACCACCTGGATATCAATCCCCTCCTCATCCATGTCCTTCAGAAGTCGCATCATGTCACTCACGCTCATCCACTTGCACTCTGTGTCACCCACAGCAACAATGTAGTCACCTTCTTTGAGGCCATCAGCCTGGGAAAAAACATGACAAAGAAAATTGAGTTACAGGGTGAAATGTCCTGATATTGTAGAAGAGTAAACATTTACAAGTCATGTTGAACTACTTTCCTTCGACTCCCTTGAGGCAGCTACAATCAGCCGAAAAACAACTGAAGTTTAGTCTAAAGTGGGGGTTATTTGGGGGGGTGGGGTTTTTACGCCTTATTTTTTTCAGAAGGCATAACTCATCATTAGCGTGCTGCAGAGCACTCCACTAACATGATTTCACATGTGTCTACCTTATAACGTGATCCATGTCCACCTAAGATAGGTCAAACACTAATGACCCAGCAAGTTCTAAATAAAAATCCTATTTAATGCAGTATTTAAAGTTATGAATAGTCTGACCTAGTTATCTTATGCAAGACTACTAATCTGTTTCTCTACATAGCTTGCAGGGCCTAATAAAAGTCTGCTCTTTGTCAGCACCTCTTAATGAGCTGTCAGACTGCTGGCTTGTAGAGAGTAAATACTCCCTGATTCTTAATTAAATTAGTAGTCAGAGTAGCTGACAAACAGGAGGAGGGGAAGGCCTCCAAACATTCTTTGAGGCTGAAATCCTGTTTAGGCTTCCAAGAGTGACTTTATTTAATCAAAGGCTCATTGAGTAGATAAGATCGAAACGTATTTGATATTCTGCATGGAAGCACAACTGAAAATTCAAGCTGTTAGATTTTCCACAGCAAACAAAGCTACGTCATGATTGTAATTAATATCGAGAAACCTATGCATCTGATTTTTAATCAAATCTGCCAAGAGCACCAAAAGTGGCCAAAAGATATCTCTCCTGTGCTCTAAAAACAATGTACCTTGTAAAATTAAGATGAGAACAGATATGCCAACCAGTGCGTGATCATAATTTAACAGAGTAATTTCAAAAAAGGAACTTCCAAAGGACTAATGCATTAATTATGAATTACATAGAAAGTTAATAAACCATGTAATGTTGATTGTTACATAGGACCACACTGACAGTCACCTAAAATCCTGTATATCTACTCCTGTTCATTCAGTGGTAGGAAATAGAGTTTAACTCACAGCAGCTGCACAGAGAGGGTCCAGTGAAACCACCTGAACCGGTGAGTCTCCTTTCAGTGTGAAACCCAGGTCTCTGTCATCTGAGCGAACCCGTATTGTCCGTGGGGCAGTCCACCGCTGCTTGGCCGAGAAGACTGACTGCGGGCCCTGTGCGGAGACAGAATGTGGATGCTGGGATTAATAAGGCTACAGGTATTCTTGACTTAAGAAGATAATATCCTGTTGAGTTTGATTTCAGTGAATGCTGCGGGGGAAACTGAAAATCCAATATAATGTCTTGGCTTGAGCCCTTAATACTCACATATTTGAGCTATATTACTGTAGCAGTAAATGCCAGGTAAAGGGCCAGAACGGTGGCTACAGTCTTGTGTATTACCACTTCAATTCAGAGGAGCTGGAAGTCATATGACTGAAGAATTAATGGTACCTTTCACACAACTGAAATTTTTTTAGCAAGGATGTCATTTTTCTGTATGATTAGGCAAAAAAGGCAGTGAATCCTTTGAACAAACTGACACTCATGGAAAACCTTCTCAAAATGCTGTAGGTGTTATGCATCTATCCTTGAAAGTTGATATTTCCAATAATACTTTCCATTTAGGCTGCCCGTCTCTAACACACTTGTTATCTGCTGGGAAAATCTCTCCTCCATTGAATCCTGACACTCAGTTGTACCTAGTACCAAGACGACTCTTATCGCACTGGCTTTAGTAATCACCAGAGTGATTGTTCAGCGAGATGGTGCCAGATTAAGCTTTTCAGTCCCACATTCCTCTTCATATCTCTGGGAATATGTTCTTGCTGCTGTGACTGCTTTTGTAACTGGCACCAGACAGGTACTTATTCACCTACTACTGGAAATGTCAGCTGTGACCCAGGCCCCCCTTATGAATGATTTCAGCTTTTTTAAACATCCCTTTCAAACAAAGTGAACAGAAGATTCCAGGGTTAGAGAGAGAAAATTTGTTAGTCACCCATCCCCCCTACCTCTCACCACCACCATTTATGAAAGGTACAGGAACATTACTCAATGCATTTAGCATGAAAGACTCCGCACTTGGAATGTGAAAAGTTTGGGAGTTACAGGAAAATGAAGTCAACCTTCAATCTCAAGGTAAATTCACCAACTTCAGTAGAGATTTTTCCTTCAACAGAAGCAGTGAACTGTAAAAAGTTCTATTTTCTCATCTCCCTTTAAAATACCACATTAACCATGAGCAGACTTAAAGCAAGGACCAGCACCTTTGTCCATGTTTAGTGTTAGTTTTGCATGAGTCCAGAAAGGTTTGGACACATCAGAGGAGTTTTCATGTGCCAAAGCTTCCAGAAGACTCATCCTTGGTTGGGTGTATTCAGAAACAACAAAAAATACACTCTGGGTGTTAAAATAAAATAAATAAATGAAACTTTTTAGGACAAAACACAAATCCAGAGGCATTTAATGTCCTTTAATGAATAGACCAGACCAACAACCATGTATGAAATGTGCGAGTAAATCGTTAGTAACCCACGTACCAGCCTCTGGAAAAAGTCGATGACTTTCACCTTTGCAGCTGCGGGAAATTCCATCTCTGCTTTGTGTTCTGTTTTAGCTATAAAAAGAGAGTAACAAAAATAAATTTATCACTCTATAATGTTTACCGTCACAACCACATTTCAACTGTTAAGAGAGATGGACAGGGAGTTGGCAGTATAAACATTACATCATCTCTACTTGGAAATAAATGCCACTTATCAAAGCTAACTGCAGCAGGTGTGGCAGACAATGCAGCTCCCTTTTTATGAGCAGTTTCCTGAGAGACAGTCCTCCCAAATCAACAGTGTTTTTGCTTCGCTTTAGTGCCTTTTGTTAGTGTTAAGTGTTAGCTGTGGTGACACTAAGGTGACTGTTCGGTTTCTGTGATTACCAGAGGATGAATAGCTTTCACCTCAGTGACATTTATTGGAGACTCAAATGAACTTTAAAATCATTGACAAACTTATGTTTCCTTGCATATATTTTAACTCTTATTATTATAAATTATTTAAAAACTAAACAAAAACAACTCACAGATGATTTTTGGGGCCTCCAAATAATCAGTGAACTCTTCTTCATTTTCATTTTCACTCTGCTTGTTGACTGAGCGCTGGTGACTGGCTTTTAAAATTTCCTGCAGGACCTCCAAGTTGTTGGTATTCTTACACAATCCATAAATCCTCAAAGCCTCCTCATGACCGAAGATGGCACGACGGATGTGAGCTTTACCTGCAGAGGAGGAGAAAAATTCATCAAGAAAAGTGAAGAAGACAATAAAAAGGAAAGGAGGGACTGAGATGAATAGGCAGAGCTATTTTGTTCCGCTTTGTGCTTATTTTACCAATCCGCTGACGTTCATCTTTGTTCTTTAAGATGTCCAGAGCAGTGCATCCCTCAGGAAGGCTATCATACACCTGTGACAAGGTCTTCTCCTGCTTGTCCTCATCATCGCCCGGACCCACTGAACACACAGAGAGCAAAAGAAAAAAAGAAAAAAATTAAGCAACTGGAAAACTGTTTTATATCTCTCGTTTTAAAGCATAAAATACAAGCAGAACTATTGATAATGCTTTTGATTATTATGTGGGGTCTGCATGCTCTCTATCAGTACTCCAGCTTTGTTCCACAGTCCAAAGATCAAAGTCAAAAGTTGACAGTAGGTGTGAATGTGAGTGTGAATGGTTATCGTTCTCTATGTGTTAATCCTGTGAAAGACTGGTGACCTGTCCAAGGTATATTCTGCCTCTCACCCTATGACAGCTTAGATAGGTTCCCTGCCCCCAATCCTGAATTGGACAAGCAAATGAATGTTTTAAAAGAAGTTTTGAAATGCAATCTTTGTTCATATATTCCATAATTCAATCTTCCTTTTCTGGTTCACTGGATTTTAAAGTTTTAATTAAATCTATTAAACCAAAAGCATCCGGAAATATCTTTTAGCTTCCTGAGTTTTCTGCTTAGCAGAGACAGTATAGAGAATTTATTTGGAATCGTTTGTGATTAATCTGTTTACTACAGCAATCTCAATTCAGCCCTGCTCTGTAGTCAAGGCCTCTCTACAGTCCAGTGGTTAATTGCTCTATTCTCCGTGTTCACACAGGAATCTGTTAATGAGCTGCCAAACCCAAAGCTGCTTCGTTTCGTTGTTTCCTTTATTCAGTCTCGTCCCACTCTCAGAACCATAGCCACCCACTCTGCTCTATTTTGTTTTTGATTTATTCATTTCCAAATGTACATGTAAAGTACAAAAGGAAAAGAATAAAAACATACAGCGAAACAGTGCACATCAGTAGAAAATTGCATTATGGAGTTGACATAAAGCTGGAGATAAGAAAAATCACCTTTCCTTTCCCTCACACTCTCTCACTTGGTCCCATCTATTTATGTAAAGAGCAGTAAGAGTCTACATAACTGTTAATCCTGCAGAAGTATACAGCACTTACACTCAGTTGGGGTTTTTTTGTTTGTTTTTTTTATTTTTAAATCACCTCAGCTGTCTTTCTTTCCCTTCTCATCATGACCTCTTTTGCTGTCTTTTTTGGGACTCTTTACAATCGTGTGTATCTCTGTGCATGTGCATGTATGTGTGTGTGTTTGCAAGCATGGATCTCTTTGTGTGTCAGACAATTTGTGAGTATCCCCAAAGAGGCATTATATAAAAGCATCCAAGATGGCTGTGGTACAGGGACGTAATCTGACATGACCAACCCAATGGCCCATACAGCACTTTAAGAGATCAGATATTCCAGAGAGCTCAAGAGGCAGCCCAAATCCTGTTACATCCAGCCTTGAACTGCTGTACACATTAACAACCAAGAGCCAAATATCTACTACACACAACCCGCATGAAAACTTACTAAAGGAGAAATGTATTAACAGTCTTTTAACATAAACAGTTTTTTCAGGTAAAGAATACATTTGTGTTGTCTAAGCAGAACAACACAACAGCATTTTTTTTATATGTATCTATGAAGAAATAAAAACTTCCTCCCAAATCCCACTGAATCAAAAATTTGAATCTCTTCTTACACTGGTGGTCCAGCAGTGCTGAAGCTACAAAGTAGTGTGCCATGGAGCGGTAGTGGTTGGTTTTAATTTGTGACATGGTGGACCAGAAAAATGGCACATTGTCTTTTACTGGTGTCTGGATCATGCACTGATGGACTTGATCGTAGATTTCTGAGACCTGGCAGGAAGAGGATGATAGAGTTACATTTAAAAGTGCATTAAAAGCACCAAGACAGGTACAAAAAATAAAAAGAACTGTGGCGACATTATCACTTTACATTCACTTTAAGTACAGTAGATCTTTGTAAGTCTGGAGCAAGAACAAGAGTATTACTTGTATATAATGTGAGGACTATGTGTGGCTTTTCTGAAGTTTACCTTTGCAGCCTCTTGTGCAACTTTCATCAGAGAGTAAAACTGGTTTCGGATGCCAGGCAGTGCAATCTTCTCAAACAAGCACTCCTGAGCCTGAGCAAGCATCAGCCGAATCAGCATACTGAGCATGGCTGGACTCATGTCGTAGCTGGGAGTGTGGGTGAAAGTCTCCTTAAGGTTATTCAAGACACCTGGACAGGAAAGAGCAGTCGGCACAAGTCAAAATCTAATTAGTCCAAGGAAACTACAATTAGTGCTAGTTATTTAAATCATCAGAGACTTAACTGAGAAAATAAGAAGAAGAAAGAAAAAAAAAAAAAAAAAAACTAAATTACTCGTACACTACATGGAAAATTTCCAGTTTTGGGTTCTATTTTGAAGCCTGCAGGGAGAAAGCCTGCTTTCTCTTTTCCAGCCTCAAGTCTGGGTCAGCTACATAACAAAAGCCACTTTCATGTAATCTAAGTCGTCATGTAATTCCAAGGCTATAATGGTAATTTCAGAATAGAACCTCTCGTTTGGGATTTGGTTGACATGAGCTATATCTGGAACATGAGTATTTATGTATCATGGCTAGCCCACATTTGACTTCTACTGTCAAAAATTTACTGTCAAAGTTTGATATTATAGTTAATAGATTGGGCATCTGCCATCTCTCTCTCTTTTTTTATCAATTACTTAATTAAAAGAAAGCATATATTTTGCTAGTCCACAAAACAACAGATGTGGTTCTGCTGGTACTTTAACCCCAAGTACTGACACCCTTTTAGACAGATGTTTTAAAAGGTGCACAGGTAGACCAGTGCCTTTTTGCTGTTAATATTATTTCAGCAAGATTAACTATATCTGTGTCTGTCTGTTAAACACTGAGCAAAGAAATAAACATTAAATTAATTCAATTCAGTTTTATTTATATAGCGCCAAATCACAACAACAGTCGCCTCAAGGCGCTTTACACTGTACAGTAGATCGTACAATAATAGATACAAGTTACTTTGGAAGAAATAAGGCCATGTCCACTCCAGCTAAGAATTTATGCCTACTGTTTGCCAGATAAAAACCTGGCAACAGTGAGTTGCAGACAGCTTAATAACAGAGCAATGCCTCAGTACAATTCGCATAAAGACTTGGCAACTCCTACAGTAGCTGGCTTCTCTCATTCACATCACCTTTTGCATCCTTGGCTAAAGAGCCCTGCAGCAGTTGCGCTACACCTAGCTTTCCTGCCTGTAAACTCCCAGCTTGGATTACTACAGGTTCTTGGTCACAATGTTCTTCATAATAACATAATTGTTTTCCTTCACACAAGCCTAAATTAAAGCCATCAAAGCAACATAGTTGAAGCAATATCCAGAGCTATAATTATAGAGCAATACTGCCGACACTGCAAAGTCATAAATCTATCACGAAACATTCTGAAACCTTTGAGGGTTGGACAGTCTCTTCATGTTTTTGGTGCTTCCTGGAGCTCAGCCACATGACAAGAAACATCTACATTCATTCTCCGTCACGGAACAGAAGTCAGGGTGGAAGCTGGCCAATATTCTAAAAACAAAAATGTACTGCAGTGGTAATACTTTTCTGAGAACTGTGTTATCAGAGAAGCACTGCACGAGGGTGAAAAAAAAAGTCTTTAGCTTTGAATGAAACCCTGTGCCTGGCGCTTTTTCAGCAGTTAAAAGAAGTTCTTGCTGTCACTATTTATTTATTTTTTCATCTTGGCTTTCTTTTCTTTTCTTTTTTTTTTTTATATCTGCTCCTTTTACTCAAAGATTCAGCTTTCGGTAGCAGTGTTTCAGACTATAGAGGAACAAAGATAAACATAACTTTAAGAAACAAAAGTCTGACTGTTGGCCTTAACACAGGCTGAAAAGAGAGAATTAATATGACTGCAGATCATCAGTTCATCACGTCTCTGCATACCTGCAGCTTTCTGGAAGGAAGAAACAGCCTCCTCCAGGCCAGTTAGTGTCTGTCGATTAGCACGGGTACCGAACTGAGAGTAGAGGGCGGCCATGTTGAAAAGGATACTGGCCTTCTCTAGTGACAGGTTTTGTTGACATAGTGGCACTCCTGTGAAGGAGTCATACCTAAAGGAAAGTAAACACAACATTAATGTGTTAAAAAAAAAAAAAAACTCATGAAGATAAACAGTCCAAAGAATATGAAGTGAAAAATATTTTTAGCAGCAATATAACAGCCTTTATGTCACACTTTGTGTGTTGTTACATTTTAATGTAACAGCATGTATATCATATTCTTGTCTATATCACTTGTTTGAAATGCTTCAAATTTGCTTCACAGCTAAAGCTCTTTAAAGTCTTTGAGCTCTTTATCTGTGCATTTATCTTTGCTAGAATTTTCAATTTAATTCAGTAGCAATGACTAACATAAGTAGCATGACTAACACGCAATAAAACCTCTCTGAAAAGAATGCTTGCACTTCATTGAGACTCCTTTGTGACTCTTGAGTGTGGAATTCTTATAAAATCCAAGACAGGATTTGTCATCTGATATCACTGATAAGTTAATATGTCTCTCAAGCCGTCTACTGTTTTGCTTTCTAAACAGGATTTCTCTTCCAGGCTTGATACATGACGAAAAAGCAGCAGGAGGGGAAAAAAAACCCCAAAAACTGCTGTCAAATGTTTCCTTTTTATTTATTTCATAAGGAAGTTTCCAGTCGAGTCACACCAGCTGACATGGTTTCAGGAAAGCACAGGTGTTCATGGCACCTCTTTGCTTACTTTGAAGTCACTGGATATAGTCTCACCTGTTTCCTTTCTGTCAGAGGTTAGAAAGACAAGGTGACATTTGCACTGCTTGCTTTGTCCGTTTTGCTAATTAGGAAATGACTGCAGTGTACCATGTGAAGAAGATGCCCGTCTGTCTGGTTGGGGAGAAGAATCGGCTCTCTATCAGAGGAAGATGGCTGTAGTATTTTGCAAGCAGCTCCACCCCGGCCTCACTTCGACTTGGTGTTCTGCATGCCTAGGATATGTAAGACAAAAGCACATGTTCACAAGTGGTGAACGAACACAAAAGACCATCTGTTTTCTGTGCTACTCAATCATTATCATCTCCAGTGTATTTGGTAGGTGGCAGAAATGTCAAGAATGATCTCTCACTCTACCTGTAAACTAAAATGAAGTGAACTCCGCAGCTAACTGCACAGGAAATATGTTTTTGTAGTTGACCCAGCCCATAAAAGTTCAAGTCAAAGGATTTCATGGTTTTTTCCGTGACAGACATGAATAATGGGTATATTAAACACACCTGTCGCAGGTCCATGAAGTCAGCAATCTCATCTTCAAAAGTCTTCCCATCTTCACTATAGTGCTCCAAGATAAAGTCCTATAAAAGACAGAAAGACAAAAAAAAAAAAAAAAAAAATCAGCATGTAAATACAAGTTCTTTTTAGCATTTAGGAGCTTAAGTTAAGCATTCAATCTGTTGGCTACACAGTGGTTTTTCTCATACCATCACTAAATAGTACAAAGAAGACAACCCTGTGTTGTGTATGCTGGAGAGAATTTCTTTTCTCTCTGAGCCAGCCACATGTAGGAGAGGCTCCATCAAATTTAAAGCCATATTGTGAATACCCCCATTAAGGAGGATTAACTGGAAAATGTTTATATGGATGAATAACCTTTATCTTTACTGGAATACACCCTTTACTGTCAGGAGAACTTAGGTTTCTTAGAATTTATTCATGAGAGCAACTCTTTGTACTTGGAAGCTTTTTGAATAAGGCCGCAGGTCATGAAAACTGAGGCACGATTTCAGTCAAGAAGTAGAGCAGAATTAACGTGCTCGGAGATCTTTGTCAGAAAACGTCTCACATGCCCGTCAACAATCCGAAACAGGATGCGACACAACATAAACGTGCCAACTATGACATTTACAAGCGGGCTTACCCCGTTTACGAGAGTTCAACTTGTCTTTATAACAAGTGACCCACTTTTAGCTTTTTCCTGATCAGGTGATGTCCTGGTCCTAAATGAACATTCAGTGACATGACATAGTAACGTAACACATACATGCGACAGACAATATGACTGAAATACGTAATTCAAGGATACTTAGTTTCAAGGATATATATGTAAACATGCAAACTGAAAATACTGCCTACAAATATCAGTTTTTTTTAAATTATTATTATTTGTAGCTCCATACCTATATTCCTGTTTTGACAGAAATTATAATACAATTTTGTTTAACTGATGATCAAAAGTGGTGTTTTGCATGTACTCAAGTATGCATTTCTGAAAGCACAACACAGTTTAAGAATGCCAAGTCGAAACTTTTGAGGTTTCTTTTGTACCTTGAATGGAGTAGAGAAGTCAACTTCTTTTGTTTCCTTCAGGCCCAAAGCAATGAGGGGAATGTTGGCAGAATCTCTGAAGGCAACAAAGACAAATATGTAGCTGATCTGTGTAATCCATATGATATAAATTCCCAACAAAGCAAACACATGATAGCAGGACAGCAGGACCTTTCATTTTTTTAAAAAAGGGACAAAATATTCAATACAAGTAAGGACAAATAGAAAATATACCAGTGCAACAGATTGATGGTTAAAAAGACGTCTCTATGGTTTGTGTGAATATATATATCCAGGAAACACCCTTTGAAAGCACACCAAGCCTTAGTGGGTATATGAGGTCAACACAGTTAGATTAGTAAATATTAAATCACACTAGTCCCATTAGTGACAGCTTTGTTGTTGAGAAAGTTTAGTTTCATAGGAGGTACTGTACAAAAGGATTAGGCAGATGGTGTTGTGAAAAATCTGTTAGGATTTAAAGGTGAATGAGGCCTCCCATGTCCCTCACTGTTGATTAATTATTCAGGAGTTGCAGCTTTGCTTCAGTCTGTCTTTCTTCTAGCTACTAGCAGGTTTTAACCTCCGATTATTGCAGCCTGGCAAATAGTAAACAGAGGCTGCCATAAAACACACTGTTTTGATGTCAGCTACAACCTTAATGGTTTGGAAATTTTCTGGTTTTATGGGGGTCCTTGTTAGTGACAGATGGAAAGCAAGTTCAGCTTGTTATCAGCGCTGAGGGACTATAACCTGACAGAAACCTGCTGCTAATCACAGAGGCATCATTAAAAACAAAAAACTAAACTCTCTCTTTTCCTCAAAGCAAAATAATGAGCTGTTATTAAAAATTGTATTTAAAAAAAAACAACAACAAAAAACACCCGCTTCTGGAATTGCCTGATACAAACTTCAGGCTCAAAACCATTTATGTTTAAAAGGATTAATTAACAATCTCAGACCTCATAAGAGACATGATTTTCTCTAAATTCACATCAAAAGGAGTGGAGGTGAACTACTGTGCACTGTTATTGCAAAATACTGTTCTTTACACGAGATGTTCAACACTCAGTGATAAGACAGCATTCCTCTGGCATGCTGACGTGCCAGAGGAAAACCTCATTCATCAGTAACACTGGCAGAGAGAGAGAGAGGCTGCAGTGTAATCCATTAGTCCTTGTAGATGAGATCACTCTGGACTTTTCTCTGGCTTGGCAGAGATGGGTCCATGGGGGTTGAGTGCATCTGTTTCACAGGGAATCTGGAGGGAAAATTTTACAAGCCTCTCAGAGACTCGCTCCTCACACACACGCGGGAAACGGACAACAGGTAGTCAAGGGAAGCTGTGGGTTTAGCTACACAGAGCCAAGCACTTCTTAAACCGTTTAAAGCAAAAGGTTTCAGGCTGTTGCAATCTGTTCTGACTTCTTAGTATACACCGACTAAGAAGACCTCTTAACCCGTTTAACTAGAACATGTCAATGAGGCTAAGAAGTCAGTGTGTACTCAGTTTGGATATGTTGTTAGCAACCGGATGATGTTAATGAATACTAATCTTCCCTTAAGGAGGGACAGATGAAAACGTATATTAAAATAATGTTATAAAACTAAAAACGTGTGATTTTATGTGTTCAGAAGTGTTAACTTCATAAAATGATGTTATTAATATTAACTAAATTTATCTGAAGTTCTAAAACTCTGATGATATTTATTACTGAATTATTAAAGTATTCGCAATTGGTGTCAGAGGTCACAGCTGAGCTGAGCATCTGATATCTTTGTGTATTCTGGACAATAGACAAGAGCAAATTAGTCTCTCTTACTCAGCAAAAATGAATACGGTGACCTGCAATGCTGACATATTATCTTACTGTTTTCATTAGTAATCATTTTAATTCTGCTGATTCAGAAATGTTCTAGGAAAGTTCATGAACTTTGCACAAAGGAACTGGACAAATCAGCAACACTTTGGTAGTGTGACGAATCATTTACACTCATACATTGAAATAATGAGCAGTGCTAGTGAGTCCGTTTCATTTTTACTTCATAATCTATCAGTGATGAGCCAGATTTTTTTTTTCCTCAATAGGGCAATTCAGAGAACAGAACAAACAAATGTACATTACATGTACTGCCATCAGGCCACAGACTGTATGGCACTTTGTGTTATGCATTGCCTCATGCCACAAAGGAGCTGAATCTAAGAAATAACCACAGAAAGACACTATACAAAGGACAGTGGACTAGTGGGAAAGACTGTTGGAGACAGGTGTTGTGTTTCTGTACTTAAGAGTGAGGTTGTATTTCAGGCTGAGAGGAGGAGGCTAACTCTCCATTGTGGCTGTACAGCGTCATCCCTATGAGACACCTGCTAGGCAATGACACGAAAGGACTTTCTCAACATATCTAATATTCTCCAGTTTAGGCTTCCCACACACCTGTGCATAAGGCGCTTGTTGACGATGAGAACACTATGGACCTAAATGGGTTTTATTTTAAGCAGACCCACAATGACAGTTTCAGAGGTTTCCTATTGTGTGTGCCGTGAGCAGGTGCTTCTCTAATAGTCTGATAAGGAGACTGAAGAGAGGCTGTTTGTTCCAGCACTAATGAATCTGATCCCATGAGACTGATCACGCTGGGACTAACAATTATACTGAGAGGCAGCTGGTGAATTTGGAGGATCTAAATAATCTTAGTGGCTGATGCGTGAGGTTTTCTTGATGTTCACAAAGAGAAGGGTTTTTTTTTGCATTTAAGCAAGATACAAACTACCACAAGCAACACAAGTGTAAAACACATAATACACTCAATATTTGCCTCCCTAGATTCCTAAGAGCAAAGTTCATTGTCCTCCCTGCCTGGTACCCTGCAGACAGGAAACCAAATTTATTACAACCAGGTTGAAGGCTCCTGGTGCTTACAGCACTGAGACTCTGCAGACCAAACAAACTAATCTGGGCTTACTGTGGAGCCAATATGAGTTGGCATTTTAGGTTTTATAAGGTCATCTGCAGATTTATGTCAGAAATTACAACACTGCCCTAACTAGGTCTTTAGCTCAACAAATCGTTACAACAGTTTTTAGAATAGGAAATACACAGTTGGATATTAGAAGCATTACACCTTGTCACCTCAACAACCCTGTTAATTTGCTCAGTATTTTGTTGGGCAAGGATGGAAGGACATAGAGCTAACCCTAATAACAAATCATATGTAGCATAGACTACTCTACCTCTACTGGGTGTGCATTCTTTTCTTATTTTATTTTATTTTAGTTATGTTTTTTTTTGTTTGTTGTTTTGTTTGTTTGTTTGGGGGGTTGTTGTTTTTACACACAGAGTTGTGTACCATGAATTTACCTCCAGGCACTGACAGTAACGTCTTGAGAGATCCTAATAAGACACCCAAATATTCTGATACCATCAACCCTACCAGCCACACTGTTCTTTGAGAATGAGCATGTATCACTGATCACCACACGTAAGTGGTCAGAATGGAGTGGGCAAGGTACTGGGTGAGCTAAAAACAATGCCACCGAAGCTTCCGATGGAACAAACTCATCAGTCAAAATTAAATCAGTTATGTGTTTTTGTTTTTTAATAATGATTACACTTCATATTTTCAAAATGGAAGACTCCACAGTTGTTTAATTTCTTTCTGGAATAAAACCTACCCCATGATTACTTTCAGTCACCCAATTAATATTCTTTACCCACAACTGGCTTAAACTTGTTTGGTTACTTCGTAGCCACGAGGAAGTGTACTATTTGCAGCACAAACAGATGCATCTTCAAATAAAAATCTGTCACCACTTCCTCATCAAGTCCTTTGTGTCTTGCCAAAGTTTCATTTAGACGTGAGTGAGAGAATGATAACATGCATCAACTTCTTTTATCCAAACCTTATAAATATGGCAGGTGCATTTGGAAAGAAAATACTAGAATCTTTCACTGTCACACACCCATACAACACACACCTGACCGTCACACTGAGTGAGAGAATGCTTTTTGCCAGATGATCATCTTGGCTTGCATACAAATTCAACTCAGTGTTTCCTTGTTGTTCTGTGCATTGTGCAAAACCTGATATTCCAGTTTAACAACAACACCACTGTCACCACTTTTCCTCCTCTGTCATCAAGAGGCTTTCGTTTGAAAGCGTGCCAGAGCCATCTGTCTCTTGTAGGTTGTGAATGTGTGTCTGTTGTCTTACATCTCTATTTTAATAGTAATTCATAATTTTTCTTCGCGAGGTTGGATCAGTGGTCACCTCACCACAAGAAAACTGGGACCAAAATCCTTTGCGTTGAGCTCCTGGAGATGTGTGGACATTTTAGCATGATATCTATTTCACAGCCTCCTTACATGCACTTAATGTAAAACTACAATTATTCTGAAAATTGTAAGCAATTATAGCCTATTGCCAGCAGCTGAATTGCTACTCACAAGAATACTACCATCTAATGTGAGGTCATAAGAATAATAAGGTCATAAGTTCACAATTCCTTCATTCTAAAACCCTTGAACTGGAGCAGTAGAAAAGAGAGGAGAAACATTTGTACTTACTGGTTGTTCTGGTAAACCTCCACAGAGCTGTTGAGACCTTCCAACTCGCTCATCAGAAGCTGAAGGTTTGAGTTAACGTAGCTCAACTCCAAGAGAACCATTTCTTTCACCTTGCTATTGGATGTAGCCCTGCAAACAGGTGATTGTAGAGAGAGAAAGATTGAAGGGGAAAATGGAGAAGGAAAAAAAAACAGATCAGCCTTGTTATTATCCATTCTGGCTCAGCCAAACCTCACTGCAGCTGATTATTAAAACAAGCGTGTCTCTTCTGGTATTCTGGACCACAGATCTGCGTCACTGCGGCCCACTGTACACTTGCTCTACTCTTCGGCACGCATGCTTGACAGATGTCTCAGACTATGTACATGTCACTACTGTAATAGGACTGCACAGAGATCACCTAGGATCTGGTCAAGGACACGTGTGTGTAAACGTTAGTCTCAGATTTCCCTGCTTTTAAAGCCTAACCATTCTGAATGAAATACGCCTAGAAAGGAGACCCCTTTTGAATCCCACTAGTCATCAACTTCCATGTCACCATCTGCTTCTGCAACAATTATCATTACTTACACACATTTAAATGTTTAAAATGTAGTTCGCATTTTTTTAAGTTAGAAGGATCAGTGCACTAAATGTTCCATTTGCATACAGCTTTGTATACATGTGTTCATGCAGGAAGTCTGGAACAAACAAATGGATAAGGTGTGAGCATTTGCTGCATAGCAGAGATAACCCTGCACCAATACCGCTGCATGTTTGTTAATGCTAACATGCATGCACAGAGTGGATGGAACCTTTGTTATGTAGAATTTATGTTACGTTGTCAGTATGTGAAAACAACCTGCAATTAACGTGCATTCATGGAGACACAAGATAACACACACACATACACTATGTTTATCTACGTTTTACAGTGGATCCTAACGAGTTACCCGTCAGTCATAATTAATGGGACACTCACACATACCCATCGTCACCTACAACCTGTCAGTCTCGAGACTGTTTAGAACGTATCTGTCACCTGATCTCCTTCTACCCTGTAATTACAGAGGATTGCATTTTTTAGACATGAAAGGTCACAAGTAATGAAGTCCTACAAGGCAGGGGTTGGAGGGGAAAAAAAAACCTGCTTAACCTAAGGGTAAAAAAGCAGGTACAAAATAACCACCCACCAGAATTAACCACAGTCAGGTTCAGTGGATTCCCTTTGTATGACATGAAGCTAATAATATCCAGCAGTCTGGATTTTGTTCAGGCACATTGTAAAAAGGTCACCACATGCTGGATTTTAAATCCACACTTTATACTCTACCACAGCCTGCATCACTTCCTGTTGGCCTGCTGAAGGGCTTCTGAGGAGTTTGGTCCGGGGAACAGATCATGGTAGTGGAGGAAGAGATCCTATGGTTTGGACCGAACAGATGTCTGCTAGCCCAGAGGCTATTATTAATATGTCATTTAAATATCTAATATCATCCTGCAGTGTGTGGGAATCCAACTGTATGCCAGCATCTGTGGTTGTCTCTATCCACTTCTTTGGAAAAGCTTTTTTACACTTTTGGCAGATTGGCAGTGTGCTGTATTTTAACCTTAGGGGCAGCTAGCTGGTGGAGTTTTATAACTAAACGCTTTAAAGGGCGACTCCACCAATTTTACATATACATTTTCATTTTAGTACAATAAGGGCTGCTATGATTACCATCTGCAACTATAAAGCAAATGTGAAAACACTTTCAAATAAAAAAAATAACCTTAAACCCCTTGTTCCAAGTGGCCTGTATAGCAGGTTAATATACCTTTATCCTGCTAGTTTACAGTTGCTTCATTCAGTACTGACCAGGCAGGATGGTCTGTAAAGTTCCAATATTGGAAATTTAGATATTTTTTTTTTATCTTGTCTTGGTCTCTGCTGTTTTAATTTTGAGAAGAGAAGAGAGACAAGAATAGAAGAAAACCAGTCTGACCAGACTGACTTTTGCTGAAAGGGAGGAATGCAGAGCAAAGCAGAAGAAAAGAAAGCAGGCAGAGCATATAATGGGTGTCCTAGTGGGATAAGATTGCCAGGATATGCACACTCTCACACACTGAGATGGAAGAGCAGAGGTAGACCTTGGGTTAGATTGCATATGATTTAAGATCTTTAAAAAAAATAGAGCAGAGAGAATACCTATAACTCAGAAGTAAATCCATGCCGTTCTCTAGGCTGCAGGTGGGTTGGCAGAGGGAGACACACATACAGACACACACATTTTCCTCCGACCTTGCCTGGTCAGAATATGTCAAGTACTAAAGGAATGTGCAGACTTCAGAGGCTGACGGCAGGCTTAGACAGACCTAAAGACCATGCAATAACTGTGGTATCCATGTACAGCAGTATTATCAGACAAAAGGAAAGAGATCTCTTATCTTGTGCCATCACAGTCATGAGCACAGTGATGAAAGACAATGATTCACTCTTCTAGAGAAAAGCAACCTTTCATCACAAGGTGCTTTCTGACATTCATACCACTAAACAACATCCTGGCTGTCAGAGTTGTAAACTCAGCTGGGCAAAGTTTTAGGCTTAATTTCTCACATCTTGCTCTCTTGATTTCTTATAATCACTATAATAAAATGGATAAAAGTAAAGCATAAAGTAAAGAGTTCAGTAGACCCTCCTTAATCACATGTCACTGAAGCTCTTTGTTTTCAGATTACAAGGAATGCTCCTCTGCGAGATTGTTATCTCTGACTACCATTTACCCTGTGTCATTTCAATTCTTACCAGTATAAATTCACAACAGCTCATGACAGAAAGACAAAAGTGAGGCCAGACATATCAACAGCAACAGTTCCCTGCAATGCAGTGACAAAGGCTAGCTACAATGATGTAACATATGCAAAACTACATGTGTGCTTGGATTCTTAAACCCATCATAGACTTTGCTCTCCTCTTTAAATATTTCCACTTTAGAATGAATCAACTATTACTTAAAAAAACATATCTACTTCAAGTACACACACACATGCACACAGTAAACCCATATATTAAGTTGGATGCATGTATCACTTTGCTCTTACTTGAGCAGATTCTCAGCTCCAGCCCTCATCCTCATCTGTTTGATAATCTGCTGGTTAAGACTGGCTCGTGTGTTCTGCAGTTTGCTTCGTCCAGTCTGTGCGAATGGGTTGCAACCCTGAAACACAGGAAGGAAAAATGAGTCAGCAAGAAAAAAAACCCCCAACAAAAAACCCATCTTCTAAAAATGTAACAAACAGAAAAACATAATGCAACAATAGAACAGTTTTACATATTAGAGAGAAACATTGTTGGATGCCAACAGTAGCTTCCCTCTTTGCTCTTCTGTAAAAATTGGACAACTACAAAGCTTCTGATACCAAAAGATTTGTGCCTTCCCAGCAGATTCTGCACGTTCAAAACTTCAGCTTCAATTTACTATAAAAGATGTATTATATTATTACTTATTCAATGTGATAAAATACTTGACACTCTTAAGGTTTCAACATTTTTCTTTCTGTTAAAATTTTAGGGCTTTTACATCATTTTTAGTTTTTGACGTAAGAAAAAAAGCTTCACCTTATTATGTAATTACGTGTATCAATTAAGGTACCTGATGTCATTTTCCATGACTACACATAATGGACCCACATGAACTATAGCGGTACTACGTGTCCTTGACTTTATCACAAACTTACCAATCTAAATAAGTTAAAAGGTTGTCATTCACAGCAGCTCACATAAACTGGCACCAGGAATTCATTCTCACTGACTCACTGAAGAGCAGAGGTGTGGTCTGTGGTTTATTTTGGTTAGTGAAAACAACGTGATGTGAAGAGACCAGTCAGCACAGTAAAACTAGTTAGATTACAGTGATCAGCATGGGACATCTAAGCTGAAATGATCTGACTCACTCTGAGGTCAGCAAAAGAATGAGCTTTAGTTTCTTTTGTAATAAGTAATAAATGGATAATATGTTTAATTTCTCTGTCCCGTTTTAAATGTCAACAATGAGGCACAAGTTTCGATTATTTAATTTTTTTCCATAACAGGGAGGATTCCCACAATCATGGTCAGCAGGGGAGAAAACAGTCTGAGTAAATTTTACCAAAAATTTCAGAGTAATGTTTAAATTACTGTTACACTGTACAATACAAATGAACATATCTACATAACAGCTGAAGATGATCTGTGCCCTGTACCTCTGATTAAGGTTTTGAATCTAACAGCCAAACTCCTCAAAAAACTAAATTAGTTACACCTGAGATGTGTAGTATCACCATAGCAACAACAGCATAATACCAAAGTTAAAATATTAATATAAACTTAGGAGTAAAAATACTTTTTGTAATGTAGTAAAGCTTTGAATGCAGTCACCATCTCTTCACTGATAATGTGACAGTCTCTCACTGCCTTCCCACTACCTAAACTGACTTAATTCACCTTATAAGATGTTGAGCAAAAGTTATATTTTGTAACAAAAACAGAACCCACACTTTGTTAACACTTTAATTAGTTCACAAGACTGTCCGGAAATTAGATGTTTTGTTATGTCTGCCACAAAAACAGCTTAAATATTCTTATTCATTACAGTTTCTCCAAGTAAGGCTATAGATGTACGTGCTTCTCTGTCACACCTGCCAGATATTTTACAGATAACTAAGTCTCACGTCAATGTTGATCTCAGAGACTTCCTGTAAAATGAGTAAGCAAAGGTATTTGTCTTGAGAACAAATTTCAGCACTGCAGGTCAAGTGGCTTCAACAATAGTCACATTTAGCATAATATTTTAGTCACAGTATAATGTACTCTCGAAACCAGCCTGCCATAGTTATTTGGTTCATCCTGTTCAAACAGTTGAACCACCTGAGGGCGTAATGATTAACCAAGTCATGTTAACTACACAATAGAAGAGTACTGAAACTATCAAGGGTGTGGCAAAACACAACAGATAATTGTAGAATGACGGCAGGCTGAAGACGTTTTGTCCGGTCACGTCAATCGTGACATCACCAGCAGCAGTATGTACCAGGACAAAGGAGTGGCTCAAGTATGATAGCAACCATAGCAGGACATTTTTCTATGTATACTTTGTTACTATGCTACAAAACTTTTTGACATCCTATTAAGTGACACATGGAACTAAACCACTTGGCTGCTTATGCTGCTGCTGCCCTTACTAACCCACTGATCCGCACACTGAAGTGAGCCCCTCCTACCCACTGGCACACTTGAACAGAACAGTCTTTCTCTACAAGTGTTCAAAACACTTCATTAGAGCAAAACACAAAGGCAGCGCAGTCCATTACCATATCCATCAAACAGCAAATCAATCTGGTATTATATAACTGATTCTTCATAAAGAACATGTGGAGCATTAATTCATGGGATGGTTGGTTTATACAAGTGCTGATTAGGACTGGCAACGAGCCAGGGAGAGGCTTCAGCCATGACCCAGTTCTGGTAGCAACAGACTCACAGCTCCTGCTCGGTATCATTTAATGATGACATGAATAATGACAAGTTGAAAACTTGTATTTTCCCTAAATGACTCTTCACTCTGAATCCATTCCAAGTGTGCATACTGCTGTCAAACAGTGTGTTCTTGTTTCAATTCAAAGACATGCATTTATTTCAGGGGAACTACTGCATGAGTAAATATTTGTTTATGGCTTGATCTCATTTGTCGTTTTCCAATACAAAAGTCTACTGAGGAAATCTAAGTGTGCCTCCAAGTCAGCTGAGCTTGTCTGGTTTGTGAACCAGGACACATGTTGTCAATTTGTGTCTGTGGTCTGGCTGAAGGACACCCTCAGGCCAGATGCTACGTCAATCCTCTCACTGGCCAAGGAGGATAAGGAGAAGAAACATGCCTATTCGGCTTTTTGTTCTGCCATCTTTCCATTCTGCAGCCCAAACAGTCGGACACCAGCCAGCTGGAGGTGAAACGGTGGAAGGCTAGGACGGAAGCCCCGAACCACAACAGCTCCCTGGAGCATCCACTGGAGCCGGTGAGGCCTTGTAAATCATTACACTCATTTTCACTCAAGAGTGAGAGAGAAGCTCAAAAATGGAGGCAAAGATCGACTCGACTTCACTTAGTTAAAATTTGACCCAAAGTTTCCAAATTGCAAATCTCTTCAGCGTGACAAAATGAGGGCACAGAACTCATTGTGTGGTTTTAGCAAATGTGCAAGCATTTTTATGGCAAGGCCATGAAAGTAAAACACATGAATGTTCAATACAGAAATACACCGAACTAAAAGAAAGAACTTAAAATGAAAAAAATAGGTGCTTGTAATATCTGAAATGCCTTATAATAATAATAATAATAATAATAATAATAATAATAATAATAATAATATTTTGGAGGCTCTATAGTCTCCCATCATGTCTTGTGGCAGTGCCAGACCCCAGCTCCCACTGACCTTTTTATAGACAGAGGAAGTGCAACACAGAGCCTAAATCCAGACAGCGTTCAGAAGGGGATTTGGTGGGATTGAAAGAAACAAAGGCTGTGTTCAGATGTCCATCTAAACAAGCTTTTTCTATAAAAACACATTTCAGTTGTGGATACCAGTGTAAATGTAGAAGAATGAGACACAGACCACAGCATGGCAGTCAGGCAAGCCAACAAAAACACATTAGATAATCACTCTCTCACTGCCAGCTGCCTTTCTCATGACCTCAAACTGGACAGACTAGGCGCTCTGGAAAATGCTACAACCCCAGGTACTTGAAAAGGTGAAACCAGTTGGAGAGGTTTCTCTGCTGGTCCTCATGCAGGGTTTGTCAATTATTGTGCCATGACAATTCACAAGCCTATTTACAGCATGAAACTGTCTCAGTTACACTACAAGGGGTGCATTTTTAACCAAGTCCAATTTAAATATGTATCTTTTACATCACTCTGCTGATGAGGTTATTCAGATTACCTCCCAGGAACTGTGAGATACAATCATTAAAAAGACCAAAGGTTTGCGCTTTACTTGGCTATCAATTTCTCTTAAATACAATGATCTTCTTTCTTTTTTTTTCTTCAAACAAACCCAACCTGTTTCATGCCTCGGCAGTAAGGCTAAACTGACCAAAGTCCACCAGGAATGTCAACAAATTCTTTTAACTATCAATCATCCTCACACCTCCCTAACAACAAACAGGGAGTTGATTATGTTGATTGTGGGATATTTGGCCGCGGCTCCCAGTATCAACAAGTGCACGAAGTACAGCTATTCTGGGTGTAACACACACACACACACACACACCCACCCACCCACCCACGGACACCTGAAGCTGACAATGCTGTGGTTTCTGCTGCGGCTGTTGGTGACAGATAAGGAGCAGCTTTTTGTACTCGAAAGACTGAAATCAAGCATCAACCTATCGATTTTTATTACATCTAATACACCAAAGAATAATTTACCATGATTAGTTGGTTTCTTTGGAAAAAATTAAAATGGAAGAAAAATAAAATAGCAACTAATTGCTCTTTAAATGGGAAGCGGAAACAATAAGTTGGATATAAAAAGGGGAGTTCATTGGGAAATGTTAATTGTCTTTAACATTAGCACAGGCCTTATTAAACGTTCGGTTTAATAAGTTAAAACAGTAGCACGTCAACAACAAGCCTAACCTTAAGTCACCATTTTTCCAGGTTAAACTTAACAGTATACGCTGGATACATTACTGTGGGGATACGTGTCCTGCTTTTGTTCTCAAAGTGGAAGGACGAGAGACAAAAACTCACCTTTTTGAAATAATTTTTGTCTCCGCCGCCGTCGTTGATGCCATTTGGTAAAAGAGCGTCCGTCATCCTGAAGGCACGCACTCCGAGAACCTCAAGAGGAGAAAAAAATGTTTTCTTTTTTTCTTTTTTTAATTAACAGCTTTTAACAACAGGTGAGAACCTCTCTACACCACCAATATGCCTGCTGTTCTAACTTCTCTTTACTCAGTCAGAGCTTTTTCCAGTAGGAAACCAGAAGCTCCGCCCACACAAACAGAATGGGTGGTGCTTTCACGGCCCAAAAGAAGCTCAGCGGAAGACACCTGTTTAGTTCAGGCTCTACGGAGTGCGTTATGTGAGACGGCTAGATATAAGATGAAATGCTGTTATGTAAGCGTGTAATAGTGAAAAGAAAAAAAAGAAAATATATCGGTCTTTTAACTCTTGTATTGATCTCAAAGTCATATTTATATTCTATTAATACCTGTGCCACCCTCATCTAAATTTCCCAGATCTGTCTGACCAAAGAAAATCAAATGTTGAGCTAATACAAAAGTATTACATTAACACATTAAGTATTAAAGTACTGTAACACTGTAAAATACTAGCAGTAGTAGTTCAACATAACAGTCGTTCGTTTTTCAGTTTCTATTTTTATTCTAAACCAATGGTTTGCAAAGTGACAGTTATCTATGTAAAACTATGCAAAATAGTTCCTTCAACATAAACCAATACGGAAATGTGACTTTGGCAACAGATCTGTTGTTCAAAATGTCCTACACACCAACACCGGACAAGGATATAATAATGTGTGAGAAAACACATAAACAAAAAAACTAACAAACCTGAGCCCCTGCGTACTACAGTGAGGACATCCCATGGTTATGCTATGTTTTGTTGAGCCATATGAGTTATTTATCCTCATAGAGGGAATGATTACTAAAAATTACAAAGCTGCTGTCATTCATGAGCTTTATTCTAGAATAAAACTTTTTTTTTCTTTTTTTCTTTTTCTTTTTTAAACGGAACATGAGATGATGTGGCTAACAGCCTACTAGGCCACCTGGTGGTGTTGTTTCATTTTATTTTTCCACATGCTGATACAGGCTGTATGTCTTTAAGTCTAAGATGTAATACTTGGAAGAAATCAGTGTCTGACACATATTTCATTACATCACTATTATCACATGAATGATTGCCACAGTTGTGTCTCTTTCTTTAAGATTCTTTCTTTGAAAGAGAAAAATGTTACCCCTGGGCTTTTCTGTTTTAGAATTCCCGAACTGTATGAATTTGAATATGCAATATAGCGCCATATTATATCACAGCTTTCAAAAGTATATTACTTGAAGTTTATCTGTTTTTTAAATGCTAAAATAAAATAGTGAACGCAGTTTCCTTTACTGACATGTAGGCTGGCAGAAAGGGGGCATTCAGGGAAACAAGATGATGTGAAATACAAAAACAGACGTTACAATAAGTAGTGTGTGATTATGTGTGTGTCCTAAAACTCAGTCCCTGTGTTAACTTTAATTTTTGCCTGTGTCTTGTTTAAAGTTACCTCAGCAAGATTTGTTGTAGTTTTGCTGTCAGTAGCTGTCAGATGGCACATGTATGCAATACTAACAGAAGCCAGGGGCTTGTTTTACCAGTTCTGCATCTGAAACCCAGCCAACAGCTTACAAGGAACTTTCTATTTATATCTTCGGGTTGTTTTTTTTTAAACTGCAGACAGATTTTATAGTTAAGGGATTTGTATGAAGACAAACCAGACATTTGTATTGATGTTGGCTTGCATTAATTTACTCCAAGCTGTTGTTACTGTGTATTTGTTATTGTTTGTTTTTGTGTAGTTTACTTTCTCTAAATCCTCTGAAAGAAACCAGCACCCCACAGTTTCTTATGTTGTAAACATTTGTTGTTTCCAGCTTTGTTCATATGTAACAATTCCTTGTTCTGTAATTGTTGTTAGTGGTGATTGTTGCACTTTACAGCCCTGTGATAGATCTGTCCAGAGTACCTATGATAAGTCTGATAGCCTCCAGTCCAACTGTGGCCCTGACCTGGATAAGAGAAAGAGAATGGATGGATGGATGGATGGATGGGAGGAAATTAAAGGGTGGATGGGTCTTGTACCTAAGAATACAGTCCACTAGATGGAGATATTGTTTTTTCTTTCATCAACAACTATGTCTATTTTATGCAATATGTTTTTTTAATCTTATAGTTTTCCGTAGTTGTTTATACGCCATGGTGTTTGTTCTGAGTCATGAGGTTATCTCAGTTTACTATATTATCAATACATACATTAGAAAAACTTTGAGAAAAATGACTTTAAGGTGCTTTTCCAAAGATCTTTTTATTTAGTTATTAAATTTTTTTTATCTATTTTTATATTTTCTGTCTCATTTTTCTTTATGTTTTGTTTTTTGTTTGTTTGTTGTTGTTGTTGTTGTTGTTGTTGTTTTCAGGCTGTTACTATGACTCTGAAGGAGCACTGCTTCATTTCAAACAACTCAGCAAAAACAGGTGTGGCAGGTGTGACTAACAACAAGGACCTGTAACGGTCATATTTCACTAAACACATATCCAAAGGTTATCATTAACTGCCAAGTGTCTCTTGTTGCAAAGCGAAATGAAAAAGTCAGGGAAAATGTAGCTAAAATATTTTTAAACGACGTAAAGGGGATTTTGACCACCAGAAAATTTCTTTTTTTAATAAGCGAGCTCTGTTTTGTTTCTAAATTATCTCTAAGGGGATGCAGAGTTATGGGTTTGTAGATGTCAATCCATAATTTTACAGGCTAAATATCAACATCAAATTTGGAGCACATGTGGGCACTTATTGGGGCGTGGTCTTTGTGGGCAGCTCTTTGGGGCCCCTGTAGGAGTTTTTTTCTTATGGGCAATACTGATGTGAAATGTGGGGCCCATCTGTGCAACCTGGGTGGAGCCCCATCTAGCTGTGGGCTGCCCACAGACCCAGGTTCATGGGTCTCACTTTGGGTATCTGCTTAGTGTGGGCTGCCCACAGTCAGCATACACTATGGGCTGCCCCGTTTGAGACTGTGTGGGTTTGTCCACAGTGGCCTCATACAGGCCCCAAAGTAACATGTTTGCAGGGTTGCAACATGAAGCATGTGCTAGATAATTCTACATTCTACATGTATTACATAAATAATACTGACTGGAATTATTTTACAAATATTACACTTTTTTACTGCTATAATTATTTACAGTGATATTGCTTAATAGAAAATACCCTTATTAGCAAAGAAATGACACTTTTGAGAGTAAGACAAAGTAAATACATAAAAATGTGGCTATCTGCAGTAATTACATTTCTGGTCAGAAATGTTGTCTTCTTAAGTTACATAGTTAACAGTGTTTGGTGCTGTCTTGCTGACACATTTGACCACTGTGTCACTAGTTTCTATCAGTATTTCAAGTAAATAGCTTGAGCTGCTTATGTGAGTTGACCCACATAAGCAGCTGAGTTGTATTTGCTTTTGAACCACTTAAAGCCTTTTGGCTGTAATCACAGAAGTCTGCAGAGTGGTAAAAAACAGAGCTGCATTTTTCACTCACAACATTTTTTTACTGCTGAAAATGGACAATCCACGCCATTTACCAACACTGTCACACAATCTTAAATGTATTACATTACATTACTTAGCCCTGAGCACCATCTCTCTGAAAATCTTAATGTCAGCCCTCAGAAATGTATATTATCATATAGAGGGTCCCTTGTTTGATTTAGCTTGCAGTGAACTGAGGGTGCTTTGCCTTTCCGCTCATTTCTCTTCTCCTCACTATGAAGCACAAAGCCGATTGTAAGTCAACTACTTCCCGGCTGCTTTTCTAAAGGCAGAGGGGGTACGGCAGTGAACAACGGGCACCGGCGTTCAACCCCCGGCCCAACAGGAAGTGCTGAAGGGTTGCTATGCAGCCCTGCTCCCCAACTGCAAGAACTCTGGGTTCCCTGTTAACAAATGATCTGTGATTTGGGCAGTATGGCGAACTATTGGAGCAGGCACTCCAGAAGCTCTACAGTAAGAATAGATCAAGGCTTGGATGAAAGAAAGAATGAGGGAGAGTGATAGTTTGTCCTCGGCACTAAAGTGTTGTTGGGTCTGTGGCCTCTTCTCCTCCCTTTTTCCTCTGGTGCTTCTTGCTTCATCCCTCTTGTTTTGTTTCTCTCCACTTCTCCTCCCTCTCTACCTGTCTCCTCCCTCTGCATCTCTGTCCTTGGTTTATCCTCTACTTGTAGTTTACTAGCCTTACTATTACATTCAAATCTTGTACAAGAGTTGAGTCAACCAAGTACAAAAAGTAAAATAAATAAATAAAGCAAAATAAAAATACATGTGTATTATTTTCACTCCCAATGCACTGCACTCTATGTACATATAGAAAGAAAATCTTGGTGCATTTTTACTGTGTATATTAATCATGTGTACATAGTATAGTATTTTGGGTTAGCTCTAGTTTTTCTAATATATCTTTTTCTAATATAATTCCCGTTTTCTTCCTGTCCCTTGTGCTGCTGTAACAAGTGAATTTCCCCAGAGTTGGATTAAATAAAGTCTATGTGTGTCAGTTAAGGAAATCCAAAAAAGTTGATTCTTTTTATCTGCATGTAGCGTTTTCAGTGAAAGAAATGTTTGATTTTTACGTTAATTTACATTTGAAATGTAAAATCACAGTCTATTTATGTAAATTTAATGGTATTCTAGAAGAACAGTACAAAACTGTAAAATACACAATAAAATACTTTTATATTACAATTTTTTTTTACAGTGTGATTTTTTTTTTGAGGTGTGCTATAAAAATAAAATTTTACTTTACTTTAACTTTACTTTACCCAGACCTACCTACTGTGGACCTACATGGGCATGTTTGCTGGCACATTATCCATTATTTATAATAAGGAAACACCATATAGGGAAATGTGACTGTAGTGGAGAAGATGAAACCACCGAAATGTTTTATTGAACTGTCAGAAATATAAAGGCTGAGACAATTTGGCTGATTCAATACCCTGGTAAAATGTAAGTTTAACTGGGTCTTATTGATGTACTGCAAAAGAATTTAGAAAATGTTATCCGAAGCCATCGGGTCATATTTCTAACAATGACTAATGTTTTTTATATATATTATTTAATTTATGGCTCTACCTGCTGTGTCAAACCTTAAACATTAATCCATATGGGTTTGTTTACAGTGCACATCGCTGAGCAACTGTCGCTGAACCAAGGAGGGGGCTAAGATTATATCAGTCACAATCATGTAATGGCGTGACTGCAGCCATTCCCCAACTCTGCTCAGCTGTCATGACAATTTGCATATAAACAAAATGATATGAGGCTGTGACTCATTGTTATGAAGCTGGTACTGGTTGTTATACAACTGTAATGTTTTTAAGGTTGGTGAAGCCTGCAGTCAGCTGAAACTGAAGAACTGGCTCAGATGAATAATGAAACATTTCTCACACTGAAAACGTTACATCCAGATGAACAGAATGAACTTTATGAGATGTAAATTGTATTGTTTAATTCAACCATAAGCCAAGTATAGCGTAAATATTTCAGACAAATATGTCAGTGGGTCGTGATATGTGAACCTAAAGTACATTAATCGTCTTATTATGGGGTGGCTGTAGCTCAGGCGGTAGAGCATGTCATCTACTGGGATGCCGTGATGTATTTGTTTGCAACACAGCTCCTCCCTTATGCCACTGCAGTACTTTGGCTGTTTTCCCCTCCATCTCCTCTTCCTCATCCCCTCCTGCCATCACACTGCAGCCAGTGTTTCTGCCTGCCTTCCTGTAGCCAACAAAGCATCTCCTCTCTTTGTTTGGGCCCTCCTTTTGGAGAGGGAGGCCGGCCTCCAAATTAATTTTGAATTCGTTAGCATTCGCCTGCCGCAGCTTAATGACTTAACTCCTTAAACTGTAGAAGAAGTGATGTGTATTTGGTTTTTTTGTGCTTATTTAGCCATTTCTATTTTAGGCTGTAGTACGAATCTCTATTGTAAGCTGTGTATTTATTGGATCAGTAAATCCACCTGAAACATTGTCAATACTTTCATTAAAAACAAATAAACTCAAACGCCTAAAGAGGTTTGATTTCTTGCATCAAACTTTTCAATTCCTGATGCAACAGCATAAATCTATTTGTAAATATGTCTTTCTTCAGATAAAAAAGTTAAGAATATTATTAATGCCGCGGGTTTTCCCTGCTCAAAAAACAGTTAGATATATGCTTAATTTTAAGACCCTGACCCTTTTATGACCCTGGTGACTCCTTGGAGGTGTAGATGGATAGTAACATCCATACCTCTGTTACTGCTCCCATAGATATGGTCGGAGTATTCCTCTGCCTCCTAGTTCAGCCATCATTACCATTTCTTTCACCTGTGTCCTTCAGTGGACTGGTAGGCATATTATAGACATTAGTATAGATTTAACACTCACACATACATAATTAGTTATTTTGCATACACCAGGGATCTTAATGGATGATACACATCTTCTATTAGTTTGTTTAATTCATCTTTAATTTAATGAGTTGACAAGAGCCAATGTAAGTGACCAAAACAGTGAAGAAGGTGTTAAAATCCTTCGCTGGTATCATTTATCATATTAGTATATATACTGTTTAAGTTGAGCATGTAAGCATGTAGTTATTGGTGTATGTTTACATACAGAAATAGCTGCATGCTTACAAGTGATAAGTGTTAGCTGTCACCAACCATAATTCATCTACTGCTCCCCTCTGCATGTATATGCGACCACTGACTCTTGTCTACTCTTTACTGCAGTTTGTGGTCCTTTCCAGCAGTCATGGTAGATGGGTGCCCCTCCGTGACCTGAGGTTTACCTGCGGTCTCTTACTGTTAAAAGAGTTTATCCACCCACTCTTATCAAGTGCTTGTTCACAGAGGATTGCCAAATCCCTCTCTAATATTGCACAATATAAAGTCATATCAGATGACTATTGTTGTGAACTTCCATCCATCCATCCATCTTCTTCCGCTTTATCCGGGGCCGGGTCGCAGGGGCAGCAACCTAAGCAGAGAAGCCCAGACCTCCCAGCCACCTCCTCCAGCTTATCCGGGGGAACACCAAGGCGTTCCCAGGCCAGCCGAGAGATATAATCTCTCCACCGTGTCCTGGGTCTGCCCCGGGGCCTCCTCCCGGTGGGACATGCCCAGAACACCTAACCCAGGAGGCGCCCAGGAGGCATCCTTGTCAGATGCCCGAACCACCTCAGCTGGCTCCTTTTGATGTGGAGGAGCAGCGGCTCTACTCTGAGCCCCTCCCGGATGGCTGAGCTTCTCACCCTATCTCTAAGGGAGAGGCCAGCCACCCTTCGGAGGAAGCTCATTTCCACCGCTGCTGTGAATTTGCATTACTTAAATATAATGTTTTAGAATTGTAAAAAAGAAAAAATAGTGAAGAACTGTAAAGTAAAGACTTCAGTCTGCTGGCTAGGCTCCATGGAAATACAAAGGATCAGAAAAGTAACTGATAATAATCCACCCAATACCTAAGAGAGTGATTTCAGTCTGAACCATGAGGTGGACTATTCCTTGAGTCATATTTTTCTTGCATCTCAAGGCACTGAATATAATCACTTGTAAATGTGCACAAGAGCTGCTGTTGACACTTGTGGTGTATTGTTTTCATCATACAACTTTCTTTTCTACTTGGATTCTCTTGCATGTGCAGTTAGCGCCCTTAAAATGGTGTGATGACATCCTCAGAAAGCCTGGCATACACACCTTGGTGGCAAAATGTATGTACTGAGACCCAGTGAACCGAGCAAGCATCTAGTTGCTTTGTAGGAGATTTAGTTTTTTATTTTTTATCTACAACAAACCCTGCTTCTGACCGTAAGCTGTAAAACTGTTAGGGACAGAGGTCTTTACTTAAATGGCTAAACCTCACACTGGCAGCAGAGAAGACCAACTGTAGTTAAGTTTGCTAGGTAGTTAAACACCAGAGGAAAGGTGCAGAGGAACTGGATGAAACAGGATAGGGCCAGACTGTAGCAGACAATGGACAATCAGGTCTGTAAAGAGGATCATTGTTGGTATTCATCCAGAACCTGTACAGGTTCAAGGTTAGGAAACAGGCAGAAAACATCGCTACAGATCCCTCACATCCCAGACATAAACTGTTCAAACTGCAGCCTTCAAGCAAGCGCTAAAGAGCAGTGTTTACAAAAACCAGCCGCTACAGAGACAGTTTCTTCCCCCAGGCTGTCACTCTAATGAACACTGTGAAATAACCCACTGTTATATCATTTAGATCATTTGCTGAAGTCAAATTGAAAATGTCGCATTTTGCAAGGGAATCTTACGATTCCACTTGATGTCTCACAATTACATGACAAAAATCCTCAAATTATGCAAGTTTTGAACTCCTAAAATACAGCAATAATGTGTCTGTTTATGTCTCTTAGTTTCCAGCTGCCTGCTTTGTAAAAATAACTCAAAGGTCTTTGTTTTTGTGGTGGAGGAAAATTCAAGCTTGCACCAGAAAAGAATCTTTGATTACCAGCAATAAACAATCTCATATAAACAAGTCAATAAAATATGCTGAAAGACTGGCTGCTGAAAAGTCAAGCCAAGCAACGTGTCAAACTAATACATTTTTATCAAAGTATATTAAGTGCCAATAATAATACTTCAACATTTAACAAGACTTAGTATGATATGGCATGTTCTTTGCCAACACATCAGAGGTCACCTAATAATGGGTTTCCAATAATCTAAAAGTGACAATGACACAAAATGTATCAAATAAATTACATTTTATTTAATTTTAAAGATTAAATCAAGTTTTTACAAGTTAATGACTTTATTGGTGTGATCCAAACATACAAACCGGGGACAATACACAAGTAAAGAGTCCTTAGAAATGTGAAACATAGAAACTCAGATGGAAACACTCAAGGGACAGAGCTGCTTAATCACTCGCCCCGATTGTCGTGGAGCAAAACACTAAAACCCAAATTGTGTCTGAATGCAAGCCACACTGTACATGACAGTCACAAATTCAGGAGTGTGTGTGTGTATGTGTGTGTGTGTGTGTGTGTGTGTGTGTGTGTGAGTGTGAACAGGTGAATGAGAAAGTGCCTTAAAGTAAGTATAGCACATGCACTATCCCCTGGATTTGGATGCTCTTGTACATATGTGTACATTAATAACATTTATAGCAGGTATCAGTAATGCTTGAGGTCACATGAGTAGAAAGTCTTCTTTTTAGTGTAATTAGGAAGAGAGTGAGGAAGATCTAAGAAGGAATCCAGTCACCCAATCACCAAAAACATCTGTTTGGGTAAGGACTTTTATTTCCTTTGCATATAACAGCTGTAAGCACTAATTCTGCAGATGTGAACCACTAGAATGAGCCTTGTATGGTCTTTCAAGTTAACCTTAAAAAATGATTTGGGTGAAATCCTAACCAAAAAATGTGATTTACACCAATGCTAAATTCACAGTCTGACTGAAGATGGATTTCTTAACCCCACGACCCAGATGATGACGTGACGTTACTGAGTTTTGATTTTTCTGCTGTCACAAGCATTGCCTTTTAATTTTCTTTTCTTTTTTTGGAATTACTTTTCATTGTGTATCTTCTGTGATTTGATGCATTTCTTTCTTCCTTGTTTGTTTCCCCTGCCTGCCTTCCCTCCTTTTTGATTGTCTACTCTGTCTTCATCGTTTTTCACTTGTGGTCTATTGCTCCATTGTGCCTGTGCCTTGTTTTCCATATATCCTCTTGCCTATTGTGAGCTCCTCTTGTTGCCTTCCATGTGTCCTGTCATTCTGTTTGCTCTGGATTTCTGCTTTGTGTTCCCTTTCTTAATTTTTTTTTCTGTGTTTGGACTTTTGCCAGTAAAAGTCTTTACATTTTTTAATGTTAATTGCTGATTTTAGTACACAACACGTGTGTAAGTTAGCGTTGTACCACAGGGCATGAAGAAAGCAAAATGTCAAATAATCTAATCTCAATAGCTAGTGTTTGATCAGGGATATTCTAAAGTTCAATACCTACTGACTGATGTGATATGTGGTGACCTTTCTATACACAAAGGGAATGAGCAGAGGATCAAATTACAATAGTCTGTAGGGAAAGGGATTTCACCTAATTGACTCTGATGGGACTAATAAGGTTGCTTGCACTGGACTATTTTTACCAAAGTAGGACAGGCTTTCATTTAAAGTATTCACCTCATGAGTACAGTCTAGCACAAAAGTGCTAAACCATTTCTTTATATATTTCAATAAACATACTAACAATAATATAATAACAAATTTATTGGGAAAAAATAGTTTGTGGAATATTAATGAGCTTAAAGGTCCATGTTTGATATGATCACCTTTATTTTTCAATAGAGCCTGAGCTCCCTGTGAAAGTGTTCTTGTCATTTCTTTCAATAATCTTCAGGAATAGATCTCCGGGCTTCTTGAAGGACATTCCAGAGCTCTTCCTTGGATGTTGGCTGCCTTTTGTTCAGTTCTCTGTCAAGATGATCGCATATAGGAATGTCATTAATGACAGATAGTGCTCAACTATATGCTTTTCTATCCAGGTTGATTTTTACTGCATTTACTGCATATGTTTGGGGACCATTGTTTTGATTCATGCTCAATCATCGAGGTAGGGAAATCCCAAAAAGTTGATTTTGTTCATCTGGACGTAGCGTTTTCACTCATCCAAGCGACTTCTTCAGTCTCAAGACTAGTCAAAAAATGTCCAACAAAACTTTTTGTTTTGTTTTTTTAAAGACTTCCAGAAAGCCTGGAGAACTATTGCGAAACTAAAATATTTGACCCCTTCGAAGCAAAATATATGTAAAGAAAAAAGTAAAGTATGTGCTTGTCCAGATTCACAAATCTAACCACAATATTCTACAAACACATTCATCGAACAATTTTATTTAAAGTGGACTGGTTCCCTATTGCCTACGCCAGCACTCACTTACCTGAGTCAAGGTTGGGGTTTGAGAGGTGGATCGCATTGTACGCATGCGCATTTCCTGCTTCATCTGTGGGATGTTATAAGGGCAGCCCGTAAAGCGGAGCTTGGTTCAGTCGGAAGCATCTGGACCGGACCGAGGCTACCAGGAAGCCCATTTGCAAGGCGGAGGAGATGGAGGACAAAAAGAAAAGAAAGAAGAATGAAGACTCCTCCAATAGCGACAGAGTCACCCTGAAAAAAGAAATTGGACTTCTGAGCGCTTGCGCTATTATCATCGGTGAGTGTGTGACAGCTTTTGTTATACGTGCTCAACTCACGGAGAGTGTTTCGAAGTGATGAATTCTGCGACAAGGAAAAAACTGACGAGGAAACGTGACCGAACGGAAAGCTTATAACGTGGCTGATGTACAGTTACTCTTTCTCTGTCAAGGTTAGAGTATAATTACACACAGTGTGAGTCACTCACTGTACGTATGAGCTTTTATTCTAGTCCGTTCTTTTATTCTACGTATTATATTTGCTGTACGGACACTATAAAGACTAAGATGTGACTTTTCTTTTAGACGTGGTTCGTGACTGTCTGACTCTAAGAATGAATAGCTGGAAAGTCGCCGTTACGCACGCACGCTCTGATGTATGAATGCAGGGTTCTGAGCTTTGTGTGGAAACTGTTGCATCAGTCTGAGTGGTCTGAATATGAGCGTGCATACGTGGCTGGATGATCTAAAGCTGAACTTGACAGACACGCAGAACCGGCACATCTCCCACGTGCTTCAGTGGGAGAGTTTACTGTTACCATTGTAGCATTGTCCTCGGATAGTCTACTGACTAAACCAAGGCATTAATATCGTTAATTTCAGTAACCTTATCATACCAGTTACATCATAAAATACGCTTATACTGCAGACAATGAATTTTACTTTACACGTGCATCTGCAAAAATTGGATAACTGTCAAAATACAGGAAGTTGCAGTGCTGTTTGTAGTTTCCTCCAAAATCTGATGTTGCATTTTACATATCCCTTACAGTAAGTGTACATAAGGAAATGGTCGGTAAATTTAACATATACTCTTTTTATAGACTTCTACACTATTCTAGTGTTCAATTCAATCTGCAATGAATCCTGTCACGAAAATATTTTATTGTATTTCAGAACCACATGTTGCAGGGTAGGGTTTTGGCAGTGGCAATCAGTGGCTTCAATAACAGTTCCTCATTTTTGTACATTTGTTGTGGTAAATATAAAAATTAGTCTTAATGAGTGGAAAAAAATTACTAACCAACAAATAAAAAGGGAAATGTTTATCACTGGGACAAATGGTTTTTGCAGTTCAGTGAAAGGTGGAATTCTGCGACAGTCAAGAGGCTACAAAGGAACCAGTTAATAGTTTGCCTTTTAAAAATATTTTCAGTTCAACAGTTCATCTTCATAGCCATGCTCACATCTAATGTGCTCTGATAGAAATGAGATGTAATTGCAGTTAATGTTATTTCTGCAAATTTTGCGTTTGACTCACTTTTTTTCCTTCAGTATAATGCTTTATTTAGTCCATATTTGTGAAATTATTTTGTTATCAGAGTTGAAGTAATATTAAAGTATTATAAAGATTTAATGTATTTGGTGTGAAAGACTTCCTGTATCTGGCAGTGCAGCTGAATGAGTGTGTGAGAAAAAGAGCTCCGCTGCCTGCCTAGTGAGTGGTGCATCGGGTGGGCAACAACTCAAGTGGTCATTTGGCATGAAGTAAAGTCCTTTGCCAAGTTCAAAATAAACTAGCAGGTGAGCACAGCAGATCACCACTGCATCACAGAGGGGTGTAAGAGTGTCCTGGGTTCAAACCTGGGTATGGAACTGACCGCTAGAGCTTCTTTCTCCCAGAGCTCTAGTTTCTCCTGGTACTGAGAAACACTTTCTGGATTCATGTTGCTCATATAAGGCAAGGACACTCACACAAATAAGAAGACATAACCAGTCATCCCTGTCATCCCATTTCAGAGAGTGTGGGATTTTTGGTCTAAGGAAATCTAGAGTCACCACTCTTCCACTTTCCACCACGATCAGTAATGAGAGAGCCTTTTGCATCTCTCTGAAATTTGATCACAGGCTCTTTACAGACTGGTGCTGATCAACAAGTGTTGTGTCATAACCTATCAAAAACACAGAAATGTGGTCCACAAAGATAATGCATTGTAAGTGGTAAGCCTGTAAGTGCTCCGGGCTGGAAAAGAGATGGAGACACAGTGCATACTCTGCAGCCCTGCTTATCCTGGATGTTTGCTGGTAAGCGTTTAAGCTGATCACATTGGGAAGGCGTTTACATACTGCACACACACAAAGATTTTCATAATTACATGTTAATGTGGCAGGTCTGTAATCATTTAAGAAACTGGTGTTGGATTTCTTCAGGTAATATGACGATTGACTGCTCATTTTTCTTCTACATTAATATTTTAAGATTAAAATAAACGCTCAGATCAGCTTAGCATAATGCTGAACTCTTGCCACAAGCACAGATGGAGGAAAGCCTGTACAGCCAGTACACACAGGCAACTTGAGTCATGCTACTACCCACCAGATACAGCCTACTCACATTGCATTTCATATGCCTTGTTCTAGTAATATAGACTGCTGAAGCTGTCAGCAGGGAAGCCTTCAGGTAGCTACTGATTACCACTGGTTACACTTACAGTTAGACAATACTCCACAACTATCAAATGTCCTGTATTATTAATCTCTAACCACACTGAATATACTTTTCTGCAATTGCTCACTTGCTATTAGTCGTGACATTAATCACTATTTTCATGCCACCAGCTTCATCATCGCTCACCGCTTTATCGTAGTAGTACAAGTCCCCCTCCGTTAGGAGGTATTATACATGCAGCATTACAAAAAAAACCCACATAATATGAGACATTCTTCATTTTCCCTTTTGCACAGGAGATTTGGAGTATTTGCTTGTATAAAATGGTGAGCAATGTGAGGTCATTTTGAGAAAATTTCTCAGAGATGGTGCTGGGATATGATGCAGAGAGGGTCAGTAGGCCTGTGACTAACAGTTTCAGCTGTAGTGCCAAACTTTATGACATAACAAACACAACACTTGCATTATGTAACAGCTCTGCATCTCACAGTGGCCTCCACAATCAGATCAGACAATGAAAAATGCGTTCCTCAGATCTCATTGCTGGATCTGCATCATTAGGGAGCATTTGGGGCCATAGTGTGCCTCTGGGTTTTAATAGTTTCTAAAATATTTACAGTTGACAGGGTCATATTTTATTGTGAGGACTCAATTCTTCTCACACTTTTCCAAAGAGGACAAAGACTTGAAGGACAGTACAAACAATGTTTTGCTGTGACAGCTGCTGTTTGGTTACTTTGTTATGTGTGCTAGCTTTTGTTTTGTCGTTTTTTTTGGTAGGGGTGAGGGCATGTAAATGTCAGACTGAGTCTGAACTTGCTTATTAGTATGTGCCTGAGCCAACCAAGCTGTCAGAGAACCTTTATTTGTTCTTGTTAGGGAGTCAGCTGAGCCTGATTTTTAATGAGTCACATTTTAATGAGCCTGGACTAAATTACTTTATTATCTTATTAAATATACTAGTTATTTGTATAAATGAAATTGCAGCTTTATGGATGGTTTCACCTGTATTATCACCAGTATTAAAATATCCTACCGATATTGTGTTGGTCTCTCATGTTCTGCTGAAAGATCTGAACAATCAGGGCATAGACAGAACACCTTTTGCATGTTCAGTGATGTTTAACACTGAAATGTTAGCATCAGATCTGTTGGGTCCACTTGGTTCCATGGATCCATGAATCAGATTTTGTTCATCCTACAGATTTTCATCTGAGTGGGATCTTGAAATTAGAGGCCTGGCTGTTCCTTGGGCCATCCCTAAACAGTTTCTGCATTGTGGTGGGGTACATTGTTCTTCTGCAGGACACTACTACCTTTGAGGAGTGCTGCTTCCTCCGGGGAGTTGTGCAGGATAGGCTCCATCCTCTACACAACCCTGAACTGGATCAACAGTTAAGAAAATGGATGGCTGAAAAATAGAAGAATGCCTGTAGCCACTGTGGCAGAACACTGTACAAACAGCAGCTTTAAATCACTGAGATTAGGCTGTGCATACCATGCAGTCATATGTCAAAGCATTACTATATATAGCTACATTAATCACTAAGTGAAAGCAATAGTCACATGCCTTACTGCAGAAAGAAAAGAGTTTTTTCTTTACTTCCCATCATGGCTGTGCTAGTCTTTCCTCTTCACTTTCTCCTTCTCTTTAACTACAGATGTGTGTTGTCCAACTTTAGCAAAAATAGCTTGGAGAGCTACTGTTAGAGTATTGTGACCTTCAAGCCAAAGTTTTAATAAGACTTTTGGAATCGCTTTGATTCTACTTTGTGTTCTTTATTCTGTTACTTTTCTTTTTACCTGAATGTATAAACATCTGACCAAATCATCACCAAACTACAGATAAATGGTAAATGCCATTTGTTCTAAATGTCTGGAGTTTTAAATTGAAGTGTGACAGCTTTGGGAGCACAAACCAATAAAAGCAAATCTTGTGTTACACACAAAAAGAAGTCTTTGATGAATATTTATGTATAAATAATCACTGTAATATTTTCTCCTAAGGGAACATCATTGGCTCTGGGATTTTCATCTCACCTAAAGGAGTGTTGGAGCATGCAGGTTCAGTGGGACTGTCACTCATCGTGTGGGTTTGTGGAGGGGGCATCTGCACCCTTGGGTCCATGTGCTACGCTGAATTGGGTGTCACCATCCCAAAGTCTGGAGGTGACTATTCATATGTGACAGAAATCTTTGGGGGCCTAGTAGGGTAAGTACTGTCGTTGTCATTTTTCTAGATGCATTTTTCAAAATACAGATGTTCCTAAACTGCAGTAGCAGCTTGTTGCGTCTTTCCCCCTGAATTATTTTTCCTCATATGAATTATATTGCAACAGTCCAATGGGCGTGTTGGCTTTGAACCAATCATCTGTGAGCGTCTTATGACTTTCAGAGGTCATGTGGTGTGTCAGCTGATCATAGAGCGGCATTCTAAGTCTGAGAAGGTCAAACTTGTTATATACTGTGCCAGCCTTCAGAAGCATTTCTGTGAAAGTAGTTCAGTCTGACTTTCTCTGTTCGGTTATTTTGGAACTATGAATGAAGCAAGTACCACAAAGGATTAAACACAGGAGCAGCAGCAAACGACTCAAAAATGTTAAAAACAGCAGAAAGTAAGAACTAGTGTAGGAGTTTTTGAATTACAGTTGAATACCAACACAGAAAGAATAAGAAGGGAACAAGCAACAAAAAGCACTCACTCTGGAGGTGGAATTAAAGTTTTCATTATGTTTTCAACTTCCAACGCACCAATAGTAAAATTCTGGAGTTACTTGAGTTTGAAAAAAACTCCCCCAAAGCCTTACATGTCCAAAGTATGTGCTTAATGGCTTTGGTCCTCTGACGTTTTTTAATTTAATAAAATCATCAGGTCAATGCTTCCTTGATGATAACCAAGTATGGCTTGCATTTAGTAAGTGCTTTATGCATGCAAGTACATCCTTTTTTTTCTAAGTTACAACAGTGGTTGTAAAATCTGCTTTAAATGCTGTCAAAAAACGAGTGTCAAACACTGAGTGTTTGCCTGAGCACATCCTCTGCAGCTACAGATGGAACGCTGAAGCTCCTGCTAATGTGCTAGAGCAAAATTTAGTGTTGTGGTCTAGACAACCCAAAATGTGATGTCCACATATGTGGGCGCCAGGTCGTAGGAGGTTAAGTAAAGACCCAACTTCTACAGTGATGTTGTTTTGCTGACAGGTTTAAGTATAGGTGTGACTGTAAAGCTGGGATGGAATCAAAGACAGTATAAAAGACTGACCTAACATCCAGGTCTGAAAAGTGAAACCACCAACCTTTTTGCAACCTCTGTGGTTGCAGAAAGACTTAATGGTCTTCAACTGTCTTGTTCTGTGCCAGAGTAAACCGTTTCCTGATCACTTTCTGGGTCTAGTTTCTGGTTTCAGGTCATAATTAAACAATAAGTTATTTTTTTAATGTTTTTTTTTACAGTCAGCAAGGAGGATTATCCAGGGTACCATCACTGGGTAACAAATCAATCACCAGCTGTTCACCAGTGAGTTGGGTGCAAATGCTCAGCTCAAGTTGTTTAAAAAGCATCACCAATATGACATCATGGCAGCTATGTCTATTTTTTATACAGTTTATTGAATATGGAATAATGTTATAAGAGCAGTGAAAGTCCCTTCCTTGTCAAAATAACTGCCCACAAGTGACAGCCCCCCCCCTCCACTTAGTCTCAAGTTATTACACTGAACTTTATTCTAAATTGAAATCCCGTTCTGTCTCTTCATCCTTTAGATTCCTGTTGTTATGGAGCGCTGTCCTCATCATGTACCCAACCACGTTGGCCGTCATTGCGCTCACCTTCTCCAATTACGTCTTGCAGCCGGCCTTTCAGCACTGTTTTCCTCCGTTCATCGCCACCAAACTTCTCGCAACAATTTGTGTCTGTGAGTCACCAGCAGCCTTAGAAACTCTATTTATCTATTCCATGATAGTTTAAGTAAATGTTTATTCTAGTTTAGTGTTGTCCTTTACGTCTTATCTCTCTTTGATTTTCCACTGAACAGTTTTTAGAACTGTCCTGCCAGGGTAAACATTGTTGCTAATGCTAAGCACATGGTTCTTGATTCCAAACAAACTGAAGCATCCAGTGCAGTAAAAGATCTTTTTTTTTTTCAAGAACAAGATAAGGAGACATTCTTTGCTTTTTATTAAATATAAAGTCACACACTCTGCCACAGAGGAATTCTTCAGGTCAGCATTTCAAATGCAAGACCTTGGCAGTATTTCTTTCCTGTTTTGCTTCTGAAATACAGTCAGTCATCTTGTTCTACAGCAGCAGGCCACAACTTGCTGTAAAATTGCTAATTATGTATTTAAGAATACAGTTGTTGCCCTCAGGTTTTTGAGAGCAAAATAGCTTTGACATTCATACAGCTTGCAATACACCATGGGAACTGGGAGTGCTTAACATTCCACCTCAGGAACGCAACATTTTCTGAGTTTACTTCAACTCTGATAAGCCTGAATTTTGACTGTCCATTTATGATTAATGATTAATAATGGATAAATGCTTTCCTTAGCATTTCCATAGTGGCAAGCTGATTGGTTGCTGGCCAGATTTTTCAGGTGGCATGGAATAAACAGATGAGTGGTTGACAGATTTGTTGCTCTTCTGCGTGACTGCATGTGTGTGGCCTATGCCTGTGTCATCATGACAAACTAGTTCACAGTATCACACTTCAGACCTGCTGTTGTCTTCAACATGCAAGTCATCTGACTGAATGAGCCAGAGTGACTCCCAGTGAGGTAAAATCAGACCAAGCATCTGCTTCCAAAGCAACATAAAAAGCAACTGATCTCAAAGAAAAATATCTATTTTAACTTGCACTTGTACATATATTTCCAAAATACTGTTGCTCCTATATACGATGTTCCTATAAATGACTGTTTGGAAGACAAATAATAACAAGGAAAAAGGTACTTCCATCTTAGGCAAGTTTGTGCATTTACCAAAGTAAACCAGACTAATCAAACCAAATCAAATCCATTTCCTGCGGTGGCTTAAAGAAATGTGATTCTGTGACACTTCAGTGTGCTCAGGGCTGTCATTGTCATTTGATAATTCCACAAGAAATGTTATGCTCTATCTCCAGCCTCTAATCTGATCAGTTGGGGTATCTGTATTTAAATAGCCAGTGGCCCAAGCAGACCTTGCATGTATCCGATCCACAAACCAGCCAGTTTGGTCCTGTCAGAACCGGATGGAGAAGGGGAAACGGGATAGACGGGGAGTGGGATGGTTGGCTTCGTATGTGGGTGTGTGCGCACGTCAGGCTTAGCATTTGCTGAGTACCCTCTACTATTTATGGCAACAGAATCCTACAACTGCTGCCTACTTTGGGCAAGGGACACTGTGCGAGTGGGTTTTTGTGTTGTATTCTAGAGTGTGGTATGAGTTTGTGTGTGTGTGTGTGTGTGTGTGTGTGTGTGTGTGTGTGTGTGTGTGTGTGTGTGTGTGTGTGTGCGTGTGTCTCAGTATCAGTGTCAGAATACATAATGGTGCCAGTCTTTGTGGACGCTGCTAATGAGAGGGTGTGTCTACACTATTGTGCATTGTTACTGTCACAGGGCACCATGGAAATAGGAAAAGCGCAGAATACCTTTCACATCAATAATGATGGAAGTCCCCATTGGCCAGCCAGACATTCGAGTCAGATGTTTGATGTTTCTATTGGCTAGCTGGTTCGACCCCTGTCCTCCAATCTGGTCTATGGCATCACACTTGAGACTTAAAGTCACAGAAAGATTGTAGTCACCCGTCTGTGATCAGCAGTTATGCAAGCTTCATATCTTATGAAACTCAATCAGTCTGTGAGGAGAGAAAGTGTCAGACGTCTGATGACAGATGGAAAACATATTATTCTGAACCCTAAAAGAATCATCTATGTACAGTTGAAGCCCTTTCATTGTAGTTCCATCCACCTTAAAAACCAAAGACAGGTGCATGTAAATGAGCAGCATCATATCAGGCAATTGGCAACACAGGTAGTCGATAGGAAGGGATAAGAAAAGGAAAAGTTAAAGTTACCTGTGAAGGATAAAGTAAATATTTCATCACTTTCCAGCACCAGAATTAATGTGTTATATTTTCTTGCTGTGCTGAGTCTTCGTGAGGGTGCTCTTAAGTTCACTGAACTTTTCTTAGTTGAGGGTTTATGAATGCGAGTCAGCCTAGTTATGTTTCCCCCCTCCTTCCTCTCCTGCTGAGCATACTGCTCAAGAGTCACAGGGTGACCCAGGCGTGCGTGTGTTGGTGAAAACCAGACAGGTCCAGTTGTAAGCTGGCTGTGTTCTTCTAAGAATAGGCACACTCGACAGCCCACAGCAGCACAGCCATGCACGCTCATTTATCCTGCAGTTTAGTTTGTCATCTGCTGATCAGTTTCACTAAAAAGAAAGAAAAATTCATTTTCCAGCAGTCAACACTGTTTTATATTCTTTATGGTCAGTATTTGCATAGCGCTTTACTTGATCCTAAGGACCCCAAAGCGCTTTACACTATACACAATCATCCACCCATTTGCACACTGGTAATGGCAAGCTACAGTGTAGCCACAGCCACCCTGGGGCGCACTGACAGAGGGGAGGCTGCCCGACACTGGCGCCACCGGACCCTCTGACCATCACCAGTAGGCAACGGGTGAAGTGTCTTGCCCAAGGACACAACGACCGAGACTGTCAGAGCCGGGGCTCGAACCGGCAACCTTCCGGTTACAAGACGAACGCCCAACTCTTGAGCCACGATCGCCCCGTATTCTTTAAATATTTCTTTAAATTGTAAAACACTGTAACTTGTCTTATGGAGCCATCATCATTAATTTTATACTCAATCCCACAAAACAGTCACTATAAATGTGATGTTTTTATTTCAAAGGCCAAGAGAATATTCCAGCAAGAAGTCTGTGTTAGTCCATTATTGTGTTGGTACAGTAGGGAGAAGTTTCACGTTATGTCTCCATCACTGGTTCAGATCATTGACTTCAATTTATTTCAAAAAAGAAGACTGTAAAATTGTTTTCAGTAAAAGTGGAAATACCATTTCTATTTATTTTACTATGTGTACTACAATCTGAACTACTGCTCTAAACGTTCGTGTATCAACTGTGTATTAATTCTTTCTCATTATTTGGAAAATGGAGCCCCCCATAGAGTCAGAACAACTATGAGCATAACGTAGACACAAATTAAGAAAGCACACAAGTATGTTAGCTCAGAATAAAAACGTCATGCACAAATTCTATTTTAGTGTGGCTGAGCGAGTTTAGTTCAGGCTTCCTCTGAACCCTTGAACACACTGGATGTTTTATTGAATGCTGCACAAAACTCATTTAAAATTCGATTGAGGGCTCATGGTGAATCATCAGACTAGCGGCTGCCCTAAAGACAGAACAAACCAGAGTGGCTCAGAAGAACAAAATGTCACTATCGTTGTAGGGGATGGAAAAACTGTCACACGTTGGACAAATGACATGATTCTTCCAGTGTATGGTAGGCATCAAACGCCAAGAAGAATGTCATGTTTACACAGAGCTCTGTAATGGCCTCTGTAATGGCCTTAGAGGAATTTTGGATTTAATTTTATTATGTTGCTAATTCTCCAGCTGAAAACAAAATCACAAATGTTTTATAGCTAGAAAAACTATTAAGCCAACAGTTCCACAAGTGTACCATGGCACAAGAATTGGGGTACGGTATTGTGGATGCTTGCATAGTCATTTTGTTCTTGGTTTCAGAATTGTTTTACCCCTATTCATTATTCATTTAGAATTTTTCCTCAAAGCCCATTTAATCTCCTCCATATAACATATGTAATTACATTCTTTCCTCTCTATCTGTAACTTTCAGCATCCTTTTTTAGATCTCATAGGTCTCCTCGTTGAAGATTTTGTTATCAGATATTTTGTGATGTATAGACAGGACTGGGGAGTTTTTGCCAGTGTGGTGACTCCTGAGTCCAGATCCTGGACCAGGAGGAGGCGTTCCTGAGGTTAAAGCCTGCTGATAAATCTGCAGTGAGTTGGGGTCAGAATCCATTAAGACTTAAAGTGGTAATTAGTTAGTATTCTAGAGCTGAGGCAGCCTTCAATAGAAGCAGTGACAGCAGGACACAGATTTACCTGCACTGTCACATTCAAAGCCACTGGCACCTCCTTCCTGTCAGGGTTAGAATAGAGGAAAGTTGGGGGAGGTCGTAGTGGGGGTTCATGCAGGAACACAGAAACGGAAATTCATGTAACACTCCAAGGGTAATTGACTATAAAACACAGCAGTGTTGTAGGGGAGAGAAAGCTCTGCCCGGTGCCTCCAAAACCTCTTGCCAAAAATTCACACGTGTGTGTATATACGTCTGTGCCTCTGCCAGCGGAAGCAGCTTGTTCAGATTTCTGTGGTGGGAGGAAAACTCTAGCCCTAGTGATGGATGACATGGTCACTGCTAGGTCACTAGAGTGGGTGTTAGTGGGTAAAAGAGAGAAGGAAAGAAGTGTCAGAAGAGAGAAGGTGAAATATGAGCCAAAAAAAGAATAGGTCCCAAAAAAAAAGAAACAAGAGAGGGGACAAAAAATGAATAACTAGATTATCTTCCTTTAATACACCCCGAGGGCTCAACTGTTTCCTAATCTCCATGTTCTCATTTTAAGACACCTGCAATTCTGAGGGCATGTGAAACACAAGCAACAGATAAGTGGACTATAGAGACGCTGTGAAGATAACTGGAGTTGACAAAAAAGTGGACATACCCTGGCTGGGAAGCTTTTCCTGCCTGACAACTCTCATCCTGCTTGTAAAGTTATCACTGATTTCCACCCAATAAACCCATCACTAATATTTTTATGTGATTTATTTGGGTGTCACTATTATTTATGTTGTGCATAGCTCTGGGCAAACGACTTTAAAGTATCAGAAATGTTTGGAAGTCATAAGCATGTTATAGCCTGGCTCAAAGAGTGTGACATGAAATTAGAGACAACACAAGAAGTAACTAAGAAAATGGGGATTTAATCAAACAAGGATCTTTGTCATTTGGAAGATAATGAATTTGTTGAGCCAGTAGTGTTAAGTATGTAAGGAGAGGTGGGATTGAATTCGGAGAGCAAAACAAATCTAAAGAGTATTTGGAAGAATGAAGGAAAGAGCCTGGAAGACAAGGATGCCAGAGTAAAAGAATGAGCACACTGTGCAGGTGTAGCTCGTGCATCTGATCTGCACTCGCAGGACAAATGGACTGGTACTTACATAGCGCCTTTCTTCTCAGTAGAGCACTTGAAGTGCTTTCAGAACAGCACAAAAAAGAAGACAGAAAATACCTAGTCCCTGAGTAGCCTAGGAGTTTAGAGGAACAATAACAGTATTGTTTGACGTATTTGTAGGTCTCCGTTTTCTTTCTTTTGCTTGTAAGCGCAACTGAGAGACATTTGTGCTTGGCTGATTTGGCTCTCTTGGAATTGGGCCATTCGATACTATGTTGGCTTTCACAAAAATACCCTCAAAACTTAGTGATAATGTCAAGGTCAGCAGCCTAGAGGAGAGCAGGGCCACACATGTGCAGTTTACACAAGCAGGAAATAGAAAGTAGGGATTGAGAGAGAGTAATTTGCAAATTTAAATGTGTTGTTGACGTGATGCTTTGCATGAAATACACAAATACCTGTGAATAAACCTTTAACTTTTTTTACGTAAAACTTTAATGATTTTTCTGCTGTGTGTGTTTGTGTGTATATGTGCAGTATTCCTGACCTGGGTGAACTGCTCCAGTGTGCGTTGGGCGACAAGGATCCAGGACATTTTCACTATAGGAAAACTTCTCGCGCTAGTTCTCATTATAATAGTAGGACTTGTCCAAATTTGTAGAGGTAAACACACAGACATGTGCACACATGCATAAAAAATGTTTTTCAGTAATTGGTAACAGTAATTTCTGTGCTTTGGACATGTTTCATCTGCTCTCTGGTTTTATTGCATTAAAATGATTAGTGATGAACCAACAATTATTTTACGGTTTTTATTTGCTCGTTCTATATTTCTCATCTTTCATCCAGGTCATTACGATGCCCTGCAGCCCAGTGCGGCCTTTGAATTCAGTCAGGACCCCTCAGTGGGACAGATAGCGCTGGCCTTCCTCCAGGCCTCCTTTGCCTACAGCGGCTGGAATTTCCTCAACTACGTCACAGAGGAGGTCGTAGAGCCGCGCAAGTACGATATGCATAAGCAAAGCTAGCAGACACACCACAAGTTTTTCTTAAGTTCTGCCCCATATCATTAATATTTTTCCTGTCATCAGGAACCTGCCCCGTGCCATCTACATTTCCATCCCACTGGTGACCCTTGTCTACACTATGACCAACATTGCCTACTTCTCCTCCATGACCCCAGAGGAGCTCCTCAGCTCTAATGCTGTGGCAGTGGTGAGCAGCTCTCCGGCGCCATGACTGGATATTTTACAAACCCAGTTCTGAAAAAGCTGAGACACTGTGGAAAATGTAAAACAGAATGCAATAACTGAACCCATGAATCCATATTTTATTCAAAGCAGCACATAGAAAACATAGCAACGGGTTTTAGGACGGGTGGCTCCCAACAAACTAAAAATGAGCCAGTATTTTTCTTAAAATGGGACATTTTCTCAGTTTGAACATTTGAGTCGTTTTCTATGTTCTACTGTGAAAATGTTGTTTTATTAGATTTGCAAATCATAAAACTACTTTTGTTTACAGTGCACACAGTGGCCTCATTTTTGGAATTCAGGCTGTATATTCAAACCTGTTTCAGCTCATATACTGCTAAAGTCAACAGACATTCCAGGCTCCAGTTGTGTATTTGCAATCCTGTCACATGTCGAGCAGCGGTCACTTCAGTCACTGCTTACGCACGCAGTTTTATTTTGCATCATTAATGGTTATTTTAGTTTGGCAAGTAGCAGGTTGCTGGTTTGATTCCAGCCTGAGACATTAATCCCCTTTGGGATTGCATCAGGAATTGCATCCAGCATAAACGTCTGCCAAATCAAACATGTGGAGCCACCTGTTGTGGAGCCCCTTGTAGAGAGGGAGCAACTGAAAGTTGTTGTTTTTTCATCGGTTGTTATTACAAGTCATTGGATTTCAATGACATACCAAGGATCGAGACTGTTATTTCTCGATCTTGAGTTCACGCCTGAAAAACATTGAAAATATACTGTAAAAAATTATATCTCGTACCTACATCGTACCTACATGCATATATAACCATAGTCTTATAGTGGTATGCAGGCAGGCTGTTAAAAAGGATATTTAATCTTTCAGTGAATCAATCAATTAGTGCAGTAATCGAGGGGACTGATGAATTAATAAATAATTAATTTAGTCAACATGTCGGTCATCTGGACAATCACGTTTTGTGTTTTTTCAGACATTTGGGGAGAAACTGCTGGGAATGTTTTCCTGGGTGATGCCAATCTCTGTAGCTTTGTCCACCTTTGGAGGAATTAATGGATATTTGTTTACCTCCTCCAGGTACAGCACAAACGCTTTGTCTTGCATTGTACAACACACCAAACCCTAATTTTTACTTATTTTTACTGATGCCCGCTTTTTCCACAAAATAACGTGTATAACATGTGTAAATATGTCTCTCGGTAGATTGTGTTTCTCTGGCGCCAGAGAGGGTCACCTTCCTTATCTGCTGGCAATGATCCACCTAAAAAACTGCACACCAATTCCTGCCCTGCTGCTCTGTGTACGTTTCACACTAACAGGTTTATCCAGCTGTGTAGCTTCAAAACAGAGATTCAGTGCTTTAATTTTCTCTTGTTTGAACCTGTTCTGTCCTACAGTGCTTTGCCACAGTTGTCATCCTGTGTATTGGGGAGACACACAACCTGATCAACTATGTGTCCTTTATCAACTATTTGTCCTATGGGGTAACCATTGCCGGCCTTCTCTACCTCCGCAAGAAAAGGCCCAACCTGGCTAGACCTATAAAGGTATGGCACTTGTTTTATCTGGAGGTATAACTTAACCACAATAAAAGCAGATTATAGTGAGGAATTTAAAAAATGAAAATATTAAAATTATGTAAGGCAGAAAGAAAAAAATAGAAATTTGAAATAAGCTTAAAAAGCTGACAGATTCAAATAAAAGTATTTAATTTTGAATTAAATTATAATAATTAGATTTTTTTTAAACAAAGGCAAATCAATTATAAAATTAAGCTTCCCATTACATCAAATCAATAATTTTTAAAAACTTTTATTCAAAGGCTCTGAACAGTGTGTCAATTTTAATGCATTTAAAACAAAGAAGACAGTGTAATGTATAGACTGGTGATGTAGACATACACGCTAATTTTCATATAGTAGTATATAAAGTAGTCTGCAATGAATGTGTCACAGTAATCTGTGCATTTAGCATAGGAAACTGAGAGCTCCCAGCAGTCTGATTTGTGTACCACTAGATTTTGCCATTTAACAATGAGTTAGCATGCATATTGTTTTGGCGCCCCCTGGTGTCACAAATGGCAGTTACATGACATTAGTTAGTGCACAAATAACATCCACTATTTCCTGTTTTCTGTTTACGTTCATTCTCCTGTATGCCATTCCCTCCAATCGCTCTCTGTTTTTACTTTTATTGTCAAATAAAAGCTGAAAATTAAAATAAAAAGTAAAAACAAACAAATAAGTATTACATTGCAATACATTAAAGCATTAAATTAAATGTCAAAAATTTGTTTTTGATAATATCCCAGACAAATATATGTACATGTTTATATATTTGGATGCTACATGTAGAGACAGTATGGGTTTACAAATGTAAAAAGAAAAAAAAGGTAAGGAAAAAGATAATTATGTTCATTGCAGATAAATCAACATATTTACAGTGGCAAGGGTTTTTGTACAAATGTGTTTTTGTTCTGTGTAGGTGAACCTGTTGATCCCGATCAGCTACCTGATCTTCTGGGCTGTGCTGCTGGGCTTCAGCCTGTACTCTGAACCAGTGGTTTGTGGCCTGGGTATGGTTATCATGTTGACTGGAGTCCCTGTATACTTTGTGGGTGTGCAGTGGAAGGAGAAACCCAAATGGCTCTATAGATTAGTTGGTGAGTTGGTTTTTTCCAGCGTACAGAACATATTAACTATTTATGTCAGCAGTAATTCCATCTGAGTCTGACTGCTCATGATGTCTTTTCTATTGCAGAAAAACTCACGTACAAGGGCCAGAAGGTGTGTTATGTGGTGTTTCCTCAGGATGACCCCTCAGAAACTGAGCCCCTCACTGCCAAAGCTACTGACTGAGGAGTGAAGTCAAACCAGGACTTCCCCTTTTGCATCAACGTCAATACTTCCCGTTTTCGTCTTAAACGTGTTCTTGTTTGGTCAGTGAAGCACGAAGAGAAAGTGTCATATATTTTTGCACAGGTGTGGACTGGATTGGGCTGGCATGGAGCCCATTTTACCCAGTGCATGTGTTTTTAACTTTTTGGTTTTGCTGTCCATCCATTGTCATCACCAGCATGCAAAGTTTTATTTTTCATACAGATCCTTATCCTTTCCCTTCTTACTCAAAGAATCTCCATTCTGTTCCAAGTCTTTTTCTGCTTCACTTCCAGGATGCTTCCAGCATGCTAATGTGCCTTATGAAATATAGACGTGTGTATAGTGTGTTGGTTGTGCGGGTATTTGGAGTGTGTAATGTCTTATATGGAATAAGATAAATATGCAAGCAGTTTCTGCACTTAGCAATACTTCTCTATAACTGCTGCTACTTTGCACTTTGCTTTACTAATTACTCACATGATGCTCACTGTTGATCTGTTGTGGATGAGTAATTTGTTCTGTCTATATCTCTGCCTGGCTACAGAATCTGGCTGTTCTATTTTCTTTCCACCGACTTTTTAAAAAGAATTATGATTATATCACTTTTCCCTCATGAGAGATGCTGTTGCTGCCTTAATGTTTTTATTAGAGACACTCATCTCTTCCAGTTATTTTTAAAAGACGGGCAAGACCATGACTGGTTCTTGCAGGATTTTGTTGCTTCAGCAGTGATTTCATCTCTGGGTTCCCACTGTGAAACCTCTCAAGGTGCTCGACCAGCCAAAACAGTTATTACACTCTTGACCTGTTGTGATACAGTATTTGAGCACTAATGTGTTGTTGCATAACTCTAACAGAATCTGTAATGATTGACAGACGGCTGGCAGTGGATGTTTACTTGAGCTCTCACTTCCCCAAAAGCCACTACAATGACCGTTAACTCAATATCGCTTATCCACTGATCAGCTGACTTAACATGACACTGCTGACATCACAGAGTTGGATTAACATCCTGTTTGTATCCCATGACCTCTTGGACTTCCTGTATTAGTCAACATTGTTGATGTATTATGGCCCAGACCTGGTCAAACTTGCAACCTCAGTAATTTTGCATTTACTGTGGTCCAGGAGATATTGTTGTTGTTGTTGCTACCTTATCGTATTTGAGTATTCTCTTAATATCTCTTTTATGTTGTACATATAACAAACAAATGAAGGTTGGGGCCTTTGGCCTTTTAAAATGAAAAGTAAACCAGCAGCTTTGAACTTTATTGAACGTGCAGTCTCTTTCTCAGCCCGTAGCTGCTGGGAACTCCATGAAAAGAGACTCGTGTCTGTCCTGCCATGTCCCGGTGCTTTTAGCTCTGAGAGCTGTAAATACTGTGTGACAAAAATAAACTTTTAAAAACGCACCAGGGGCTTCTACAAAGATGACATTCCTCAAACATGTTGTGGTACATTTGTATACTGTATAATGGGTGTACCTTTGTTTTGTAAAAGACAGAAGTTGTAAATTAATAACAATGTAATTGATCATTAAATATAGCGACTTCGAAGAAACTCGGTGTGTCGTCTCCTCTGTGGGATCCTTTTTAGCACCATCAGGTCAAAAATGGGGATTTCTGTGCTAATTAAGTAAGTCGTTGGTTTTCAAGCTTTTTCTGGCATGACCCACTTCGGAAGCTTGGCAGCTGCTATAATAGGTTTTAGCAAGTTTTCAGCAATTTTTTTTTTCTTAACATATTTTAATGGTTTTGTTTTTCCTCTGGTTGTTCATGGCCCACCTGCAGTGGCTCTGCACCTCACAGTTTGAAGTAAGATCAGTCAAAGGTAACTACTGTGCAAAATAAACTATGTACCAGTAGTACGTTGGTGGTTGCACTTTGAGTAGTTTGATGCCAACAACAGTTTACTATAGTACATTTTACTATGAAAAACCAGAATGCGAGTGACGTAGTAGCTCATCCAGGTACAATCCACCACAGTTTACAGGTTATTGTATCATTTAAAGCACAGAAAAGCAAATTATATGTTTTGTTTTCATTGCACAATCTAATGAGGATAGTTTGTGTGCACATTACGCTCACACATCACATTAACTCACTGGTCTTTTGGCGACGAGTTAAAAAAAAATTTTTTTAAAAAGAAGAGAAAAAAAACCCCCCAGAAAATAAATTTTGAAGTTTATTTATTGCAGGCACAGGAAAATTATGATAAGCAGAAGATTAAACAGAATTTTGGATCTGCAAACCCAACAATGCCATGGCAGCATTTCTCTTGCAGCACAAAATATACAAACATAATTCTCAAAACGTGAGAAACAAACATCATCTTCAGCCTGTGAAGGGAACAAAGCTTCAAACTCAAGTCTCTAATGATGATATTATCAGACAGAAGCTTTCAGCAGAACTTTACTTTCCAGTGGCCACAATCCAGTGTGCTTACCTGTGCACAAAACTATACAAACGTACAGCTATTACTAAAGCATACTGAAGACATTTTGCTAAAGCATAAACGCTGAAATTCAGGGAACAGAAAAGACACACTTATCTAAACTGGCAGGTCATAATCATCAACCTAACCACATTAGCAGTCAGTGTAACACAATTTCACTAAAGATTGTACCAAATTACCATGACTCTCCTTAAGCTGATGACTACATCCTGAATAAATCACTACTTAAATACAATGGAAGAAGACCTGAAAGGTTCCCTTTCTCTTACTCTTCGCTGTAATAATCCCAGAGCTGAGATTTCTGACATATTAGTGCACTGTACCTCCAGATCAGTCATATTTAACAATCACATGACATGTATAAAAGAGTGTTGTCTAGACAAAGACAAATCTAATCTCTTCAAACAGGTAAACCACAGAGTTGATTCATAAACCCTCCTTGACCATTGCAACAACAGGGAAAACCCCATTAAGGCGTTTTTAATGCATGTCTCTAAATCACAAAGCAAGATACGCATTTTTTTTCCAGACAGCAGCTAAACGATTTCACTTTAAGCTAAATGAGGACGGATGTTTTTTAAATAGACGTACAAGAGAACACAAGTAAAACATCTGTAAAACTATAAATAAATATAATTAGCTTATTTTTTGATATTTCAAAGAAAGAACTGGAGATGAGAACAGATTATGAGGCAGAAATTAGTTGGAAGGACTATGGAGATATCTCTAATGGCACATAACATATAGCAGCTGTTCTTGGCAAAACTTGTAGGGTAGCATGGCACATTCAGCTCATTTTAAAGAAAAAAAAACAGTAGGAACGATCTAGTTTTTCCACACGAAATGGCATTCTGGTCAATTCTCTTTTGCTCCAAACCCACACTACTTATTGGCTTCTTATTCTTCTAGTATAAATATCCTGCAGCACAAGTGGGAGGGGGGAATCACTGATATTTATAACAAAAGAAGACTGGTACATTCTTTAAAGGTCCAACAGTGATTAGCAAAATGTTACCAGTGTCAAAAAGCAGCCCAGAAACAGGCAATAACTTCAAGGCAGAAAGAGAAACGTAAAGCAAAACTTTGTACAGGTCTCCACTGAAGACTTGAAAATAGAGGTCTTTGCTTAAGCGTCCAGTATTAGAAAATTCCACAGCATAGATTTGAATTTCCACCAGAATAAACCAGCAGTCCAGACATCCACGGTGACCCAGTCATCGACTGGGATGAACAGTGAACAAACAGTATTTCCATGTGAAGCTCCTCTTTCCAAAGTTTCTTGGGCATTCACATACAGTCAGTGCACTGAATGGAGGTCAATGCAAACACTCATATACATATATATATATATATATATATATATATAAAGTCGGGTTCATTTAAAAGGATGGACTTTGTTTAACGGGACAGGTTTGGTTTATTATGAAAAGGATGAGAGGCTGAACAGAGTTAGAGGCAATATTCTTGGACTCACTTTGTAAATCTTCATCCAAGTTTGGCTTATATTAAACTGATCATACATGAAGATAAAAACTAAAGCTACAATTGATAAAAGTGAATAAATAAGTTCTTGATGTTTCTTAAAAGTGGTCAAAATGATGTCTGATGAATCAATACTGACACTGCACAAGTGTTAAAGGAAAAGTTGATATTTTTTCTGGGAGATAAGCTTCCAAATTCTCAATTATAAATATATACTATAGCTTGCACCTACTTAGCTTAGCACAAGGTTATAAAACAGAGGGGAAAACTAGCTTTAATGACTGCCTTCAGACAGAAACTATCCTAGCCTGCACTAGGGTAACCTAGACTACCAGGTGTGCTATTTTCATCAAACTCTCCACAGGAAAATATAAAAACCTATTAAAAAAAATATCAAACCTTTTTCTGACACGGTTCAAAGCTGTATTTCAAGACATTTCTTACTGTCAACAAAACGCACAACAAGACCAAAATCAACCAGTGATATCTGTAATGGTCTGTTATTATGTAACCATGAAGAACAAATCCCTGAACAATCCCTGAATATTGAATATTGACTCTTCATGGAAATGTAGAGTCAATATTCAGCTCAATATTCCATCTATTTATCATCATATTTATCAATGTGTAAAATAAGATCTTATAAGGAAATTACAAAAATGTGTTAAATAATGAATAAATACATAAGAGTTTCAAACTCCTGCTTCCACGAGTGCACCTCGTGTGTTATTCTGTTCAATGTCCACGGCTTTGTCTGATTTCTCTCCTTACTGCTGTTATGTCTTTAAGAAGGTTGATGTGGACAAATCACAGGATTTGTTGCCAATATTTAAAAAAAAATGTAAAATTTCAGCAACAACATCCTTAATTGATGCACTCAGCCGTGACATATTAATGATGTCATAAAACAATAACAACTAACATAAACAATAAAAGGGAACAAGAATAGAGGATCGATCAGATCAATTTGTGTGTTCACTCATTAGGCTGTTATGGCTCACAGTATGTAGCGGTGCATAATGGCTTTGGGTAAAGACATAAAGGCTGTTTTGGCATTTCAGATACATTTTGCCAGTAGTGGGTTGTATTAGTACTTGTGGCCAAAACTGGATTTAATCTTTTGGAACAAATTCAGGGTAAATATCATAACGGGCTAATTGGGGCTATCTGTTTGCATTTAAATGAAGTAGTTAAGCTCTGGCATGAGCTTTAGAAAGCAATTTACAGGAAGAACGACTAATGCTGGTTTTATTCGTCTTAGGATAAGACTGCATGTGCATAATTGTTTGCAACTGCACATTTTATGCATTCAAATAATGAAATGGAGTGATATTTATTGAGTTTCATATTGTACCCCCTCCAAACAAAAGGCTGAAGTACAGGTTCTCACCTCTGACTCTGGTGGAGTCACATCTCAAGGACACTTTATCAGAACTGATATTGCAATTGCCAGCTCTCGACAGTGAGGAGAGCGTCATCCTAAACTTTTCAGCACAGCGTCTCCCTTCCTAAATCTCCTCCCTCTTCACTGATGCTTCTGCCAAACCTGCATAGGCTGCTTCTTGCCTCTGGTTTCATCTCATCCCTGCTTGGCACGTTCACAGTAAACTGGCTGTCACTGTCCTCTGGTTTCACAGAGGAAAATAAGGGCTCGGTGGGTGAAGTCACCTCTGAACCCTGTGGTTGAGGTTGAGTTGATGGTGTCTGGGAACTGCTGGGAAACACAGGGGGTGAAATAGGGGACAAAGGTCCTAAGGGGGAGTAACGTCTTAAGGAAACCCCCTTCAGGTTAACTGCAAGCTCCAGAACCAATTTTCTAGATGCCCGGGGTGGGCACAGGGGTACAGAGGCTTCCTGGGGGGAGAGAGGAAGTCCACTTTGTACTGAGGAGTCACTCTGGCAAGGAGTGGGAGGTGAAGACTCTGCAGCCCTGCTGCCATCTCTGCTGACAGGTGACAGGTCCTCTTCCTCCTCTGGACTGTCTACTGAATGAAAGGAGAGAGGCGATGCAGGGCTCTCCGGCAGGTCCACACCCACTACGTCAGACCCACCTGCAGACATGGCCCCGTTCTGAGGTCCCTGCTCCCCGACAGTCCGGTAGCTGTGAAGCCCTAGTGTGATCTGCGTGGGTCCAGGGGGATCCAGGAGTGGGGCGTGGCCTCTGCCTCGTCCTCCACTACGGAACAAGCGATTCCAAAGATGGCCTAGACGTCGTCTGGAAGAGGAGGAAGTGGAGCGGCGAGTTGAGTGACGCCTTATCTGCCTGCGCATTGCCAACCGAAGATTCTGTAACACTGAAGCCTGGATGACGGGGGATTAAAACAGAAACACGCTGAAGTTCATTTCTCTCTAAATGCAGCGTCGCCAGTGTCTGTTAGTGTGCGCGAATTTGTTACCTGGGTGGGATTGTATACAGGAAAATCTTCCACCGGAGGGATAAGACCCTGGGCTATTAACTGACCATATGAAGGAGGAGCCTCTCTCTGGACAAAGTCGGCCTCCATGCGAGTCATCTGCGTCTCAAAAGCTCTGTAAAGGAGTGAGGAAGGAAAAAACAGAGCAGGATTAGGGAAAAATCAGGAAAACTATTTGAAAACCCACAAAAATACTTTCACTTCTACAGTTTCTGGCAGCTGCAACAATCAACACCATCCCAGCGTTCCTCTGACTTAACATTCATTTAGTGGCAGAATGAGGGCCCACCTGTACTCTCGGTTCCTGAGGGAGTGCAGTTTAAGGGCACAGCCAAGAGCAATAACCAACAGGAGACTGCAGACCAGACTGCCGATCAGGGCAGCTGTGATCACTTTCCTGGGCACTGCTGCCAAGCAGTCCCTCTCATCGCTTCCATCTAAACAGTCCTCCTGGCCGTCACAGCGCCACGTCTCAAAGATACACAGGTTAGTCCCACAGTGGAAGTTTCCAGGTTGGCAATCGTAGCAGTTCTTCTCGTCCGACCCATCTGGACACCTCTTCTGGTTGTTGCAGCGTTCAGAGGCTGGGTAACACATTCCTGTACCACCCTCGCAGGGGAACTCTCCATCTGGACACATCGGACAGCCCTCCTCATCTCGACCAGATGGGCAGTGCCAGTAGCCGTCACAGCGCTGGCGTTCAGAGTAACAGCCCTGATCACTGCCGCAGGGACGCTCGCCAGGAAAACAGTAACCTTTCACCTGGTAGGATGGAGGAGAAATGCATCACTGTCTAGACACAGAAGGGACAACTTGTACTATACTTAACTGACTGTGTTTTCTGAACAAAAAGAGCAGTTACTGTTTCTAAATCAGTTACTTTGGATTAAAAAAGAAAAACACTGTAACTTTTGACAAATTAAAAGTTTTAAACAACTTTAAAAAAAGAGGTTGAAAGAATTTCAAAGGATAGATGAGAATAAACGATGAATGAAATGAACATTAGCCAACCTCAGTACCTGATATGTAGCATTGAAACCATGCCCCGGACTGTGAGGCTGGGCCATGTACAAAACGCTCATCTGTCCCCGGCTCGACTCCAACAGGGCGGGCCGCCTGTTGTTGTGATATGACAACACCTGTAACAGATGCTCCGCTCGCTGCAGCAGGCCGTCATAGACATGCAGCAAATCTCCAGGCCCCAGCTGCAGGTCCAGCTGCAGAACAATGGGCTTAGGGTCCTGAGTGTCCAACAACCAGGAGCATCTCAGCTCAGTGTCGCCGCTACGGTTCGCACGGAAAAAATCGGGAGAGGCAAACGAGCCATAAAAGTTCCCCAGACGTTTGCCACAAGTAGTGTCAGGGCAACCCAGTTCGTCACTTCCATCGTGGCAGTCCCGGGCTCCGTTGCAGCGCAGGCCCGCGGGCAGGCATCGGGTGGACTGGGCCTCGGTGCACGGCAGAGAGCCAAAGGGGCAGAGGCCCGGCTGCGCCTCAGTGGGAGTCGGCAAGCAGCTGCGTTCATCCGAGGCATCCCCACATTCATCCTGACCGTTGCACTTCCAGGAGCGAGGAAGACACTTCCCATTCCCACAGAGGAATTCATCTGACTGACAGCTGCTCTGACCTAGGTGACCTAAAAAAGAATATGTCTGGTTAGCTGCTAAAACATCACTTTTACCCCCCAAGAGATAGTTGCCAGTCTCATCTGTCTGCCATGTCCAACTGCAATCAATATCACAGGTTTTAGGCTTTTCTCAGCTTTTTAAAAAAAGACAAACCATAACAAAAAAAATGCATTAGTATTGTGGATGATCATATCAAAACAAACCAAGCAGTAACCCTGTGCAAACATACAAAACAGCTCTATTAATTCAACCCTCACAAAACTTTATTATGGCTTTATTAAATCTCTGTTTTAATGCTGCATCTTGACCTCTATGTTGTTATAACTGCTGTTACTGATGCATGCTCTGGTCTGCACAGAGATTCTGCTGCTACTTTACCCACCTCGTGTTTTCCACATATGCGCATAGAAGCATGGGGAGGTCCCAGAACAGATGCTTATGTTCAAATATAAAATACTGCAGGTGGCCCTGACGTAAATGTTATAAACATGATAATTCATTTTATTTTATTTTTTTTATTTATTTATTATTTTATTTCATTTTATTTAATAATGAGTTTGCAGTGGGTGTTGCTAATGGATTAAACTGTAGAGGTATTTCTAATATTTTCACGCACTCTGGTATGTTTATGGAGTGGATAAGCAATATGCAAATATTTTCCAGCTTACCTCTGATGTAAGAGAGTCGGAAGCCCTGGGCTTGCCCAGAGCTGTTGGCTTGAGAGTGGAAGAAGAGCCAAACACGCCCCCTGGTGGAGATGAAGGGCTGCGGCAGCACCGAGCCACATAGCCTGGATTCTCTCTTCCACGTAGGTGTCAGCAGGAGCCAGTCTCCCATGCATTTTCCTGACTCCGCCAGGTCGAAGTTACGGAAACTGGAGCATGGAACATGAGTTTAGGTGACTCGGTTATAGAAATATCATATGTATGCAGCGTATGTTTCAGGGACTCTACCTGATGGTAATAACTTCTCCTTGACCCCCCTGAATATGCCAGCTGCAGTTGACCCCAGCTGGGTAGTTTAAAGGCCAGGAAGGGCTGTAGATCACACCCCTCCGCTCTGTATGGATCTCCACCTGCTCGCTGCAGCCTGTCTCAAAAAAGACAGGGGGGATGGCAGCATACATATTAGGGAGGTCGGTCTGAATGCTCCTTGTGCACATCAGAACTAAGAACACGAACACTTGGCAGACATCGAGCATTACCAAAATGTTGGCTTCCACACTCTATAAACCGTTTTATCCTCATTCTTTTATTTGTGACCGCTACAAAAAACACTAAACGATTCACTGACAAGACAAATGACCTTAGTGCCATTGTGGGGAAGCTCCACGCTGATCAGATGGAGCTTTAAACAGAAGCAGCAGCCAAACTGGCAGCCAAGGCAACAGCATCTCCTGCTGCCATCACACCATTACTCCAGGGAGCAACACAAATGTGTGAGCAGGCCAGGAAAAGCTCCAGGACTAACACGCAAACCTCTGTGTGGTGTGCAGGCACTGAATCCTGTTGTTTTTCTAAGTAAAGGCGCAGCGATCAAGTTACCGGCATCATAATCTGCAACATAAATGTGGAATGGGAAGTATCTCATTTCATTCTTGTGCTGAAAGCAATAATATAGAGCAGGCGCATTAATCATCGCATTACTGCTTAATGCCACAGAAAGAATGAAACACATGCAAGGAAACGCTGTCTAACAAGCCTCTTAATTAACCAAAACCACAGAGACAGAACATTAGCTCAACTATGATCCAGCGCTGACACACAGCAGGGAGTCTGCTGCTTAGTGCTGTTTGTTTCTGGCTTACTTGATGAATCAGTAAAGTCAGCAGAGTGAAGCAGGGTGGCGGAGGGAGGAATCGTTTAAGTGCGGATATCGACTATCCACACTAACTTAGCACACACATAAATACCTACACATACTGGGCTGGACCAAGCTGCTACACAATGCTGTTGTTTGGTACAATGAATAAGAGAACTGAAGCACATTTTGACTGTTGTGTTTGTGTTTCATCTACTTTCAAACTCAGATGCTGGAAAAATCTGATCACAGAGAGAAAGAGAGAGAGAAAGAAAATTCACATTAACTCACTATTTTTGGTTTACCAACAGATGTAAAAAAATAAGATTTAGCTGCTGTTTTATGCTTAAACTACAGAACATGAACAGTTCACCAACAATAGTTGCTCAGGGAGCAAACCTTTTCTCTATGACATCCAGAGACTCCAAAATGCACTGCAGCCAAGAACAACTCCAGCTCAGACGCCAATAGAGTCATCAAAATATTAAAATAGTGTTTTATCAGTGAAAGGTGAATACACAAAACGTAACAACACAAGACACACTAATAGATAGTGGTGGGAAAACTACATCTATAGGTTTTGACGCTACATTCACATTTAATGAAGATCAGCTGTAAAATGTTCCTTAAAGGAGATTATTATGTCGATCCCGTGGCTGATTATTAGCATCACGCTGGAATTATTAGATGTGAAAAAACTTCCCGTAGTTTTTTTTAGGAGCTACCTTGGGTTAGGTGATGTAAACCTCAGTGGTGCTGATAATATTTGTGTGTTTTTTAGCTTAACATATATCAAACCTGTAGTTTAATAGCTTTCAAACAAATGTAATGGAGTAAACCATGCCAAACTTTCACTGAAATGTGTATAAAGGGATATTAAGTTTTGTTTGTTTTTTTACAAAAACATTTGAAATTGCATTTATAGCTTTTAAGGCATGTAAATGTCCCTTTTTAATTTCCTGCTCTGATTACAGTGAAGCGTACCTGAGAGAAACAAGTGGATTAAGGTTGCACTTCAGCATTAAGCCCTTCAGTTTTTAATCTGCATTGTTCTCAAAAACCACACATAATCATGAGCTCAGGTAAAATGTGGAGATACTGAATGCAGTTGCAGCTTGTGTGTGTATTTGTGCATGCAACTTCAATCACCCTAGAACTTTATGTGTGAAAACATCAATTCTTTTTTTGACTTTTTGCTTTTTAAACCGCTTATCCGACTAGACTCGTGGACATCCTGGACAGGTTGCCAGCACAGGGGAACAGACAGCAACACAGGCTGGAGCACCAGGCATAAGGACAACATGCACACTGGACACATCAGCCAACCTCAAAGCTTGAAGGTTCCTGAGTTGGGATGGTGTGTTCCCCTTTAATCGTGAAAATCTCTTCTCTCCTCAGTCTCACATCACCCTGACTTAACATTCATGATCTTACCCTAACTACAACTTGTCTAACCCAAAAACCTAACCTGAACATATCCCTTTATCTTAATTTTTGAAGACCTGAATTATCTGGACTGGCTTTCTGTCCCCATAATGAAGACACAGTCCAGAACCCTCGACCCCACACAATGTTAACACCTGGATCACACACACACCTCCAAACTCTCACTCTGTGTCCCTTTAGCAGCCTTCCTCTTTATTTAAATGCCAATTAAGTGCAGTGTATGACAATGGAGGGGGGAGGAGGGGACCGTGGGGTTGACTGGCTGCAGAGAAGCAGTGATGTAATGCCGATAGCAGCAGTATCACATTTGCGAAAGCGCGTCCATGTTTCCACACTAACCGTGATCATTTACCCACCACAGATCAATAATCCCGCAGGTTTCTGCACAACGATAGCCTCTGTGCTCTCCCTCCATCCAATCAAAACAATGAAAACAAACCGTCTTCATCTATCAGATCACTTAATCAGAGACACACAGTAGTAGACAAAATAACACCCACTGCTGCTGCTCGGGTGTGAACACAGAGACGCTCCGCTCTGATAGTCACTGATGTAATCATAGTAGGAGCTTTGTAAATTACCGGATCTCCCGTAAAGATGCGAACACGGATCAAGAAATAGAAAAGCATGGCCACTTACATTTCACCGGGCAATGCGGATCACTTGTGCATGCCATCATGTGTTCGTGAACATCACAGGCAGAGCTTTCTAAACTAATTAGAACAAACCTCCGTCTAAAACATCACAGCGGTGTAGAGACGCATTGTTGTTTCTCACCTGCACAGAGCAGAGCACAGCGGAGCCACAGCAGCCCGAGAAGAGGCAGCAGCAGGGGCAGTACCGTCAGTCCCATGGTCCGGCGGGGACCTCTGCTATTATCTCCCACACGCGTTTCGCTGTTCGCTCCACATCTGTGCGATCCACACTAGCTCCGGCATCTGCGTCCAGCCTGGACACAGCTAGAGCTCCTCCTTGCCGTGAAAAGGCATTGTGTCCTTCTTTTGCAGCGGTAGCCAAGACGCTACGATCAAGTTAGCTCCAACTAGCGATGCGGCTTCTTGTTACTCCCTTCAAAATAAAGGCTTCGTGGCAAACGTTAAGTTTTGCAGCATTATAAAACTAAACGTCTTATAGACTATAGTCTTAGATATAAAAATCAAGATTATATAGGGTTTGGATTTGTAGTTTAAAATTACAGTTGAGATGCAAAGCTAGAAATTTTTTGTTTTCTTGAAGACTACTTCCGCTCTAACTTTGGCTGACTCTACTCAGCTTTCCACATCTTAAATGAAAAAAAGTGGCTCACATAATTCTTAAGCCTTGTCCCCTCTTTCTCCAGATGAAACTTTATATATTGAACTGAAATACAGAATTACGTAGACGGCTTCTGGTAGGAAAGATACATAACAATCTTCTCCCTCTCGCCCGCTTGTGCTCTGATTCTTTTATGAGTATGCCCTTTCACTTTCGCCCTCGTGTGGTTAAACTCTTGTACTGCAAGTTGGACTTTAAAATAAATTATACAGTCCCTTTTAATTTAATAACGTATTTTGAGTTTCACATACACCTGGAAAAGTGTTTTGCTGAGAGAAAAGTACTATGTAAATGTAAAGTTATGACAAATGGTGCACACTGAACAACAAAAGAAACAACTGAAAAGAAAGAAATAAAAGGCACCGCTGGGATTCGAACCCAGGATCTCCTGTTTACTAGACAGGCGCTTTAACCAACTAAGCCACGGCGCCGCTGACGGAAACTCTCGAAAAGGGCATTTATGAATAGTGAAATACATGGGTCCAATGACGTCACTGCTATGTTCAGTGTATTACATGTATTCTCCTGTGAATGCGACGTGATATATAAAGTTGTCTCCTTTTATTTTTTTTTATCTTATTTTTTAGGTACTAGAAAATACGAAGGGCTAAAATGTTATAATTAGCAGTACACCGTTAAGTTACATTTATCCAAATCAATCAACTAAAAGGAGAGATTAACGTGGCTTAGTCAAACGGAAGCATAAATATGAGATGACACTAAAGCATAACTTTAAAGTGTAAGAAACAGTGCAGTGCAGCAGTGTCTTCGGTGTGGATTCAGTATTGTAAGAGTACAGGGTTGAAATACACAGCACACTTAAGCGAAAAAGATGATAGTGTGTATTACAATTCCCTGTAGATTATTTCAAATTTAAGCAAAAATATTACGCTTTTGATTCCCATCAATAAGGTTTTGCATAGAATGTCACGTATTTACTATTAACTAGTACATTTAGAACTAGAAAATGCATTTTCTGAAGAAACTGCAGTGTAAATGCTGATAGCTGAATGTTTTGAGCTGAAATGGCTGCTGAATGTTGTTAAAAATGTTGAATGAGCTGAAATAGGACGAAACATTCACCTGAAGGCTGAAGTGTTGAACTGTTGAAAGCTAAAGTTCACACAGATGAAGAAGTTTCAAAGTTGGAAAGTAGCTGAAGATGTTTAAAATGTAGATGAGAAAAAAACTGAATATTTGCGCTGTGTGTGTGCGCGCACATGTATGTGTGTGTTTCTGTGTGAGTGTATGTCTCTGTGTGTCTGTATTTCCTTGTGTGTTTGTCTGTCTCTCTCTCCCTGTGTGAGTGTATGTCTCTGTGTGTCTGTATTTCAGGGGTTTTGAAGCTGGCAAGTAGCCGAGCATGTTTAAAATGTACATTAGAAAATAAAGCATGAAACTTAAACTGGAACTGAATAAAAAAGTATAAAAGATATTGAAAAGATAAATACAAGCTGAATAGCTTGACTTCGTTTTAAAGTTTAAATGGTATCTGTGGGTCAACATATGTGGAAGTAGTTAGAGTTGAAAGACGAATAAGTTGAATGAGGATTTGAAGGGTCTCCCGATTGAAATACATTGTAAATTTTTGTTGAATAAAGTTGAATAATTAAAAAAAATATATATAAAAAAGATACAGAGAAATGATCAAGAAAGACAAGAAGTTGACCCCAGCTGTCTTCCATGGGATGAACCCCTAGACCCTTACCTCAGCTCTCTTCCTTGGGGTGAACACGTACAACTAGAGGAGAAGCGCTTTGAAGAAATGCAGAATGAAAATCTCATGAACAGAGAAAAGATTATGTCCCTGAGGCAAGAAAATGAGTGAAAGAGTGCTGAATGAAAAAAAAAAAACAGTCCTACCAGCTTCAAGAAAAAGAAGGTATTATTGAGGAGAAACAATGGGCTCTGCAAGACAAAAAGAATCAGGAGCTCCAAGAAAAGCTTGATCAAGCTCTGGAAAAAAATAATGAAATCTTCCAAGAGAAAAAAAAACAGGACATAGAGTTCAAAGAAAGAAATGGACAGCAAGCTTGAAGACATGAAGGAAAAATCCAGAGTGCTCCAAATAAAGCTCAATAAAACACTGCACAGACATAAAGTTTCTTCAAGAAAAGAACAACAGGACACACAACAGAAAGAAATGGATTGCAAACCTCAAGAGAAAGAGGAAAAATATAAAATGCACCAAATAACTCTTAGTGAAACTGCTGAAAAATCAAGAGATGCTTCAAGAGAAGAAGCAACAGGACATGAAACAGAAAGAAACGGATTGCAAGCTTCAGAACACAGAGAAACACAACGAAGGCTTGCAAGTAAAGCTTGATGAAGCTCTGGAAAAAATAAAGAAATCCACCAAGAGAAGAAACAACAGGACATCGAGCAGAGAGACATGCAGTCCAAACTCCAAGGCTGCAGGTAAAGCATAACAAAACATTGCACAAAAATCAACAGCTGCTCCAAGAGAGAAACCAACAAGAGATAAAACAGAAAGGAATGGACACCAAGCTTGAAGACATGGGGGAAAAAATCCAGTGCTTTAATTAAGGCTCGACAAAACACTGCACAGAAATAAAGATTTTCTTCGAGAAAAAGAACAACAGGACACACAACAGAAAGAAATGGATTGCAAACTTGAAGAGATGAGAAAAATACAAGGTGCTCCAAATAACTCTTGATGAAACACTGCTCAAAAATCAAGAAATACTTCAAGAGAAGGAGCATGAAACAGAAAGAAGAAAAACTTGTTCTTCAGAGGAAAAAACAAAACAAAAAGGAAGTACAAAACAACTGAACTGGAGGGAGAAAAGAAAAAGCCGGAAAAACAATGCTCAGAGATGCAGAGTAGCATCAATGAAATGCTGAGAAAAAACACAGAACTTCAGGAACTTTCTAACTACTTGAAGAACAAGAACACTAAAATCCAGGTGCAAAAGCAACAACAGAAAACACATGAAGCAGAATTAGAAGATGTGGAGAAAAGATGCAAGAAACTTGAGAAAGAAAATGCAGAAATAATCCATGAGTTGACAAACCTTATCCTTGAGAAAAAAAAGTGCTCATGGAACAGTGCCTAAAAAAGAAGAAAAAATACTTTCACTTGTTCTGGAGGAGGGACACTGCTGCTCCTCACATGATGTAACATCGTCTTCCTCCACCTCTGTTCCATCTTAATTTTCACCGCTCCTCCCAGTTAACCTATATTAGTTCTTTTCAGAATATTCTAAGTTTTTTTAGTTGTTGTTCTAACTCTCTTATAAGTACGAGTCCACTCAATTCTATCAATTTAGTTTAGCCTGATGCAGTCCACCCAATGCTTTGACTCACTGCACAAAGTGACTGATTGTGAATGCCCAGTAACACTTCAAAGAGTTACCAATTTGTCAGGGTTTATTGCTATATTTCTTTTCTTAGGTATGTTGAAGCTTTCTTAAGTTCTTGTTGTAGCTGTTATTAGTTTGGGTCTAAGTTTCCTTGTATTTTGTTATTCATTGTTTAAGTCCATCTAGTCAATGGACGTTGATTTAAGCTAGCTGGACCAGTGAAACTGATCTTTCTAGTACAAAGAAGTTTACTACATGTTTAATGCTATAATATAACAAAAACAAGTGCAATGTCAACAGTATGAAGAAAGAAATCTGTCAGTCTGACATTTCGGGGGTTAAATTGTCATTATAAAACCAAGAGTGTAGTATAGTATAGTAAGTATAGTAGATGGTGAAATAAAATAAAAAAAGATTCTGTCTAATACATTGGTAAATAAGTATGAAAGGCCATGGGGCGGTCCTTATAAATAGGAAAAGGGGTAGGCTCAAATTTATGAAAATGCACCTATCCAAAGCAATCAACTGGATGCATTTTGAGTCTTTGACGGCCGTTTACACCCCCCGGGCCTTATGTTCGGCACCCTTTTACTAAGCACTTTAGGGTTTGCTTCTACAGTGAAGTAGCTAACTTCATCTTTGCCATAAATTAAAACTGACTTAGCACTAAAGAAAATTCCATCCTTTCCATAATGAAAAGTCAATGTGAAAATGCTGTCTAAGCTTGTCTTTAAACTTACATGATAACCGTAAATAATAACGATTGTTTTTCACACTGACACAGCAAAATTGGAAATAAAATGATTTTGTTATTACTTATGTACTTGTTAAAATTAAAATAAAAGACTTTTACTAGATTGTCATTTTAACTTTCTTACATTTCCTACATACTCCACTATCCCCAAATTTGGGAAAACTGTAAAACAGATTTTTGTTTTCTGTTAATCTGCACCACACTGCAACACAAAACCCTTGCCTCCTTCGCTAGCATTACTACTATGACCACCAAAAAAAGAACTGTTTAAGGGCCCCCCGCTAATGGGTCAACAAGTGACTTCTTCAATATTATCACTATTTTGCATTGTTCCATATTTGTTTGATGGCTCATAACTTACTGCATTTTCCAATAGAATACAAATGTCAGGAGCCCTCTAAAACAAGCACTGATGAAGGAAATTCCTCAGTGACCTATCAGATACCAGCATTTACACAGGTTTTTCTGAACTCTAATAAAAGTTTGATGATTACAAAGAAGACGTAGCTGAGATTTGTTAAACACAAGGGTCATTGGCACAGGTAGGACATGATCCACACTAATTAAATAGCTTGGTTTTAGCTGTTTCACTCTTTAAATGACACTGAAAGGGCCGATAGATGCCCGATGTTCAGGTCACTAAGGGTTCCTCACATTGAAGTCAATAAACCACATCACAGGACACTTAAATGGCAACACTACTTAAATCAGCACCACTAACCAAAGCTACCAGCATGACCAGTTGAAATGTATATGCATGTATATATGCGTGCTTCTCAACCCATTCAACAGTTTACACTGTACACAAATACTAATGGAAGAAGCAGTGATCAGCTGCCTCTTCAAGAACTACAGAGGTCACAGCATTGTAGTTTCATTGGCATGTCTTTCCACTCAGACTGCTTTTAGGACAGTGTGCGATCCTGTTCACTGATGACAGCTGACTGAGGATGGAAATGTTTTTTGATTTAGTCATACAGTACCTCCAGAGAATAGTTGGCAGGATCCTTGGATTAGTTCTCGTCATTGACACATTGTGTATAGAAAGAACAACTTTTTTCCCTTAGTGAGCCATTTCAAAACTCTGATGGCTTCAACTTATTTCTAGCCTACTACTTCTGGTGGCAAAAAGAAAAACATTGCAAAAATCAATGTAACACACTACGAATGATATTTCAACAGTTTATTCAACAACTTCATAGACATTTCTTGAGAAGTGTGCTGCTTTATTGGATGTTTGACAAGTGCGGGAACCAAAGCTTTGTACATGCACATGGTCTCAGCACAGGTACAGACTATAGGTTTTTATTTATTTATTTATTTTTAAATCACACAGCCTTGAAATACAGCAGCTGATGAAGCTTACCAACAACCACTTCAGTGATATACACACTTAATGAAATTTCTGTTCGAATTAAAAAGTAAAGACAGGGGAAAAAAAACAACAAAAAAAACCAAAAAAAAAAAACAACAACAACACGTAAAAACCTAGAAAGAAACTAAAGCTGTAAAAATCAGAAAACAAATCCTACAAATGGCGCCGAGTCGACAAGTCCATGAATGCATAAGTCCGAGGATCTGCATGTCACGTTGCTCAGCTGCTTTGTCTTTGCACATTGGTTAGTCTTTTAAATTAATGTAAATACTATGAAAACAGAACCCATGTCACAAAGAAACATTCCTTTTTACTGATCTTGAGCTCCAATTAGCAGGACACTGGACTATCAGCCATGACAGAGGAAGAGAAAGGTGGGTGGGTGAAGTCTGTATGAACAGAAGATCGTCATCCTAACATGGTGTTCACTGAGGCGACCACTTGTTTCATTACATCTTAAATATTTTATATGAATTTTTACCTAAAGTTGCTGTTTAAAGTGTCTAGATCTGTCTCTGGCTGCACCAGTGTTAGTTCCTCAGACAAAAATCAAAATGATTCAAGGGCACAATATTTCAAACAATCAACAACTTGTGCACGAGTCAGTGTGATTGTGATCTGTGTCTGAGGAGCTACTGAGCCTGACCTGCCTTTGTTTAGTCTGCAACTCATACATTTTCTCCCATCTAGCTCATGGGTTGTGTGTGTCTGTATGTGTATATGTCAGAGTGGGAAAGCGCATGAGATTACTGGTGGGCACACTGTACTCCCGAGCCGTGGTGGCTGCCCTCTTCGTCCGAGCTGTCATTGTAAGCCTCCCTGCGGTTACCAGATGACGAGCTCTGGCTGACGTCATAATCTTGCAGGTCGACCTCCTCCGTGTCTCCACTGATGATGGGTGGCTCTGACCGTGAGGGCAGCATGTCTTCCAGCTCCTTCACAGGGAAAACAATTTTCAAAATACAGCTTTAACAGGCAGCTTCATTGGGATTTCTAACCATTCTCTGGTGTCAGAAGGTTGTGGGGTCATGAGTGCACTGCTACAAGGAGAGAGAGAGCGAGAAGGGGTGCTGTCTCAGGAAGAAATTCACTTCCATCCTCAGCCAGAAAGACAAGCGTGACAGAATTTAAGTACTTTCACATTCATCACAAGAAGGAATCAAATCGCTGAATGGAAGTCTGAATGAAATTAATATCTTTCCCCCCCTCGTTAAAACAACGACAACAAACAAACAGGTCATACTTTCTCTTCAGACCAAAACCAGATTATGTGACGGACTCTGAAGACATAGTAGAAAAAATCATTTGAGAAAACATGCACCTTGGGTTTCTCCCCACTAACCGTACACATATAAATTGCTTTCCACCCAAGAAAAACAGCAGTCCTACATGTGAACATGTTACAGGTCAGACAGCTAACTCACTGCTGAGCTGTCTGAAAATCATGTATATTTTTCAAGTTAAAGCAGCTGTTGTTCAAAGTAAGGTGTGCTGTGGACTTTCTCCATCAACACTGCTGCCAATATTTCCCTTTTTCCTTGCTTGTTTCAAAGCTGCTAATAAAAGAGCAAATCTATTTACTGCCTCCGTGTGCTGCCATCACTGATGCCCCCTCAGAGGCCTGATGGGCAAGTCTGATTTAAATAATATATTTGAACTCAACTGTAAATGACTCGCTGACTTAAGTCTGTTTGGAATATAGTTTTAATGTCTTAATCTAATTATATGGAGGAAAAAAAATTGCCTATGAAGGACAGTTTTGTAATTACTTCTAAGTACGAAGAATGAGCTTTGGTCTTTGTCTATAATGAGACAAATCAAAATTAGAAGATTAAAGACAGTAAATTAAAAGCACAAATCTGTCATACCCCAAGTTTCTCAGGGCTGATCCAATTGTTGTCAGGAAACTGGACATCAAACTTGATATAAAGATCTCCTTTCTCGAAAGGGTTTCGGTACTGTGGCATGCCTTCTCCCCGCACCATCCTGACAGAGCCTAGAAAAGAGTGCCGTTTGTTTAAAATTAGACTTAATCACATTTTTCTAAACAGTATTTCCAGCACTGGGGATTTAGGGTAAACCCACCCCCCAGTGTTAGTGTGAAGAACATCTTTACAATGATAGAAACTCTCTGCCAATAAAGCCCAAAGCTGGACACCTGCTAGGCTAATACACTTATCTGGCAACCACGTCAGAGCTTTGAATAATGATGCAGTCTGTTCCTGACAAATTCAGTAAGAAAAGCAATGTTAAAAATGGATGTTTACCTGGTTCAATGACTTTGCCAGCAGGGTACTTAACAACAATTTGTCTTCCATCTAAATGTTTCAACATAAACTGGAAACCACACAGCGCCTCCACCAGCCCAATCTTGTGGTTCATGAAGAGGTCATTGCCATCTCGTCTATATGTCTGAAAATAGAGAGAGATTGTTAGTAATATCTGTTAATAGATGAAATCGTCACAGTTCTAACAGATTTAAAAACAAACAAACCAAACAAACAAAGCATCATTTCCTGATATACCAAATATGACAGTGTGGGAAAGCATGTCACTGTATATCATTACCTTTGAATAAAGCTGGGGCTAAAGCAGAAGTTAGTCAATTTTAGGGGGAAAAAAAATGTTTTTTTATTCCAATAATCCAAAGAGTTCTCATCGCTGAAGCCTATTCTCTCATAAAAACCACATTAAACACGGTAACAGATAATTGTCAGAACAAATTGCTTTTGTCTGTGACTGATAGCCTTTTAAAGTGGTCAGAATCATTTTCTCTGACAGTGTCTTTTGAGCTCGTCATCTGTGACAGCTATAATTGACTGTGTGACAATGCTTCTTCATGGTGTAATTTGGCAGTCAAGACATTGGGGGAGGCTATGAACTTGGAGTTTTGTAACATTTCTTTCTTATGTTGCAGTAAAATGCGTTACACAACAGCTTTAAGAACTCCTGCACACTAAACTGACAGGCAAATAAATATCTTATCAAAAGGCTAGAATTAACAAGACAAACATCAACCCATAATGGAACACTCAGTAGAGGCCTTGTACTTTAAATTCACACTGTTCCACAAGCTAGCTTTTTTGGCACTGTAATGCTTTGTCAATTTTAATTATTTTTTATTAATTATTAGAAAACAATTAAGTTCGCACCATCACATTTTTGTAAACTGTATTGTATCCGAACACTAAACACCTCTGCCTTAGAGCATTTGTTAGAAATCAATAGTACAAACAAGTATAGCACAAAAAAGTTACTAATTTACTCAATAGGATGCTGTCAGAATGTATTCCTGTATACACAGACAAGTAGTTTTTTAATGCCTCTTAAATACTTTTTATTGTACTACTTCAAATGATTTTCAGACCTTTTGTGCCATTTCATAAAGAGTACTGATGTTCCATGATCAGTGTTTTATGTGTTGTTGCTGCTGGCTGTACCAACTCATTATGCTACAGATGTCTATGAATGACATATTTTGACATTAAAGATAGACATCCTGTGGGAGAAGGAGCCAGAGGCACTCCTGAAGCTCTGGGTGGTGTTCTAGTTAAGCCAAAACCATCCACAACCCATTTCCTTTAACATTTACCAGGGTCTTTATTTACCTCAGCCGAGTAAGGTAAGTGGCTATAATTACTAACCCATTTCATTGTCTTCCTCTTAAATCCAGAATCAAATTCAACCCTCTCAGGCCCAAATTAAGTTTTTTGCTGCTAATGCACAACCAAGTCCTGCAGTGGTACTTCTGAGTAAAAAAAACCTCATAAAATATGTATGTGGGGTAATCAGGTTGTTAGTTCTTAACTGTTGCAAATCTGCAATGTCTGCCTGGAGAAGGTTAAAAGTCTTATGACCACTTACGAGGTCTAGAATAATCAGACCCCATAATACTGTATCACCCCAATAGAGGACTTTGCTCTCAGCTTCCTGGGCTCCCTCTGTATTTGAATATTTTCTAAGTTAAATAATACTTGCATATTTCTGAATTTGGCACCATTACGACAAATAAGCTTCATTACGATTTGTCTGTTTTATTAAAATTACAACATTTAGTTGAATTGCTCTTGAAAAAAAGATCAGCATCACAAGACTGATTAGCCTATCAATCCACCACTCATGATGTCAATATAACTTTATTTCACGAGAGGACACCCATCACTTTTTGGCATCCAGCTACAAGCGTTGTTAATGCAAACCAGGAACTCAACACTTCAACCATGTAGAATCATAAGCGCTGATTTTTCAGTGAACAGAAACACTCCTTTTCTTCATTTCCAGGAACACTGTGTTCAGCTACTACACAAAATCCTTTTTCCTTTGGTCCACTGTGTGGCTGCAATCACAGCATTGTAAGATGCCGAAAGATTAACCCTTAGGCTGGGGAGCCCACGGCACACCCATCTTTCGCCATCTTACAATGCTGTAATTGCAGCCATTCCCCAACTCTCTGTGAATGGTACTCATGGCCATTGATCAGTGGTCTTTGATCAGTGGTAATGAGAATTTGCATCCTTCAGTGGGCTGGTTTCAGTCATTATGCAAATGTACGGTTTATAAGATTGGGGAAACCTGCGGTCAGCTGAGACTGAAGAAGTCACTTGGATGAGTGACGAAACATTTCTCCCACAAAACGCTACGTCCAGATGAACAGAATCAACTTTTTGGAGATTTACTTTCCTGGATGATTGAGAATGCATCAAGACGTTTTGCTACCAAAGAAATTCAACATTAAGGCATAATACGATTTAATTACAAAAACTCAATAATGTATAATGTTTTCCTTCTTATATGCACTGAAATACAGACTTTTTTTCCCTGTTAGAATTTTCTGTGATACAATTTAAGATTTTCTTACTTTATTTCTTGAATTATTGCAAACAGAGGGGGTGTTTTAAATCAGTAGCTTACTCATGAATCATAAACTCACGAACAACAGCTGTATATATTCCACAGCAGGTGCACCATTTAGCCCACAATCAAACACTATATAACACATGACTTAGGCTTTTGAGTGCTCAAAGTGCTAAAACAATTATTTAAATCTCGTATTGCATAAGGAGGGGTGCCTCAACACATAAGAAATTATTTGACATGATATCTGATCAAGACAATTGCAGCTTTTATGAGAGATAAAATTAATTAAAAACTATCAACCTTAGTAATGTTGCATTTTAGGCTCTGACAGCTCACAAAACTATGACTGATACAGAAATCATATTTTTCTAATCTGTATCAGTTTCACCCATATTCTATCGCGATATTTCATTTTCTTATCGTTGCCCGACATTATACCGGTATTACCGTGAACGGTATGATATGGCCCAGCCCTACCTAAGACCCATAAAATTATTATCCATCAGCGCTGCAGGAGGTTGGCATGTTAGTATGAAAGTTAGGTGAAGCATAATGCCATAGACAGAGAAACAATGACCAGGTCGTCCATCTACTACACTAAGTGAATTTACTAGAGCAAACGGAAAATGCTATAGATTGCCCCCCAAATGCCTTCCAAACTGTATGCAACGCTCCAAGTTACCACAATGCTCACAGATGTACCCAGGTTGTATGCAAAAAGTGCATTGTTAAACCACATCAGGTGGGATGGGAGGGGGTAAAAACCCAAGCATCATAATTAAAAATGAAATCATGAAACGTTACCTACAACGTTATGTTGTAGGGAAAAAAAAAATAAAAATAATAATAATAGGGTCCTGGTTATGACGTAAGGTACGACACAGATCTAACACAGAAGCATAATTCACCTGTTAGAATGACTTATTCACCTTACGTGTCTGTCTGGACTGTGGGAGGAAGCTTGAGTTCCCACAGGCAGAACATGCCAACTCCATGCAGAAACACCCCAGGGAATGATAATACTAACCTCTACACCAGCCTGACACTCTGCTGCTATAACACTCATTCCAAAATGTTAAAATCTGCTCCTAGATAAATATCCTCTGTGTTAAAATAATTAAAGATTAAAACTAAACATTTATAAACACGCCAAAACTAACCAAATTTATTTAAAAAACACCCTGAAATCAAAACAAAAATCAAAATGTAATTAAAACTTATTTTTAAAAAAATTGAAATATACAAATTCTGCATGACTAACTCCAACGTCTCCGAGATTTTATTTCCACTTCTTTGATGCTTATTTAAGTTGTGCGTAAATTCGTCACCTCTGCACACCCACACATGTACTGTGTTATACTGTGTTATACATACATTTTACGAACCAGCTGAGACTATGAGATTTTGGCCATTAGTGAAAACAGAATCAACAGTTTGACATCAAAAGAATGCAACAGGAAGCTTTGGTCAGGTGTGAGGAGCTGGATTAGAAGAAGTTCACCTTTTTATGGGAGTGAAGTAATTAGCAACTGACATACAAAAAACACAAAAGGAGAATAGACTGCTCAAAATAATGTTAAAACCATCACCTCCTATTACAGAGTATGCATGGGTTACGAGGGAAAGGATAACATGAATCAGACTCCCCCCCCATGTACCTCGTGCTCTTTTTCTTGCAGGACAAGAACTATATCCCCAGGTTCAACGCCAGGTGCCTGGTCAGCTTCTCCTCCAAAGGTAATTTTCTGGCCATGCTTCATGCCTTTGTCCACATGCACCTCCAGAATCTTCACCTCCTTCACGACTTTCTTGCCCTCGCATTTTTTACAGCGGTCTTTCTCACTGATCACCTCACCTGGGGCAGATTAAATAAAACACAGGATCAGAGATCTGTGCAGATCAATAAAACACGCAAGTGCTTAGTCATGGTTTACATCACTGTGGCACTTACCCTCTCCATTACAATCAGTACACACTGACTGCATCTGTTGGACCATACCCGGGGCCAGCTGTCTGATCATGATGCGCATGCCACGCCCCCTACACGCCGTACACTTTTGTACAGCACCCGTCTTGCCTCCCTGCCTGTATTCACACAAAGCCACAGATGGATTTGTTGTAATAACCAACAAATATCCCAGGATTAAAACTGTTAATATCTAAACTATCAAGCAGAAATAACAGCAAGATGTTGGTTATACTACTCACCCATTGCAAGTGCTACAGAGTACATTCTTGCTAAGTTGTAGTTTAGTTGTTTTTCCATTGTAAAGGTCCTCCAGTGAAACCCTACAGAAAAAAAACATGATATCAACTGATGCAAGATAAAATAGTTGTGCTGCACATCAAGAGCAATTTTAATTAATTGCAAACACAAAAACATTAAATCAATTTAATGTAGTACATCTGAGTTTCCAAGCTAGGTCTTACTTGAGTGGATGGACCATGTCTTCTCCTCTCCTCCGACCTCCATTCCTGGATCGACTGCTCTGTCCACCCATGAAGCCAAAGAGTCCACCTCCAAAGATGTGGGAGAAGATATCGTCCATCCCTGGGCCACCCCCGCCACCTTCCCGCAAGCCTTGTTCTCCATAGCGATCATAAAGTTCTTTCTTTTCAGGGTTAGTTAGCACCTCATAGGCAAAGCTGATTTCTTTGAACTACATTTTGAGAAGACCAGAAACGGAGACAAGACAAAAAATAAAATAAAATTAACTGGACGAAGGGAACGGCCTGTTTCAAAATGGCTTTTGGGATTTGACAAAACAATTAACTGACCCACTTAGATCCAGCCACACATACAGTCTGGGGTTCATTTTAGAACCATTAAATAAAAATGTGTCTTAAGCTTATGGAAAGCAGACACCAATCAACTAAACTGGTGAAAAATAAATAACACTTGGGATTTTCCTTTGGCTCCATCTAAAACACCCGAGGGGGACAGAAGTCTTGGGTACAATTTCAGCTCTCCAAAACATAAGACTTCAGAGCAAATTCACAGCAAATTGATTACCTGTCAAAACAGTAACTCAAAGTTTCAACTGACCTATACAAACTTTACCAACACTCTTAGGTCTCCAATAAAAAATAAAAAAAAATTAGAAAGAAAACTAATAGTTAAAAAGAATAACATCTAGCTTCCATTTGCTTTGAAGATAAAATGTGACGTTCAGCATGAGTTACAAGTTAATCTCACAGCCAGTGTAAAGGATATTCTCGGTAGGACACACCATTTCCAAAACTCAAATGCTTTCATTATTATGAACACTGCCTCCAGGCTTAAGACTCTAAAGTTGCCATTTTCCTGTTGGCAACAATTTCCTGCTGAGAAAATCTCTCACTGCCATATTGGGGATGATGAAAGAGAGGCTTGTAATTCCCGCCCCCCCCCCCCCACACCTTTCAATAAACATTCCAAAATCTACATTAGAAACTAATGCGAATGTTAAGCACAGCTGTGGAAAGGGCTCTTCCAACTTCAGCTCAATGTTCAATAACAATTTAAACCCTTAATGAAATGTAAAGGCTTAAAGCGAAATCACCACAAAGCAAAAGTAAAACGGGAAGTAACTCCTGTCATAACAGGACTGAAAGATACATTAAAGCTTCAGATACACAAAATACTAGGCACATCTCTATGAGAGAACATGTTCTCTATGTTTAAAATGTTTTACTTAAACATTTTAAACTATTTTTCTTCTTTAGTTATACATAACACTGATAGCAACACATTGCACTTTATCCAAAGGACTAATTTTAATAAACATCCAAAAAACAAAAGAAAGAAAATCTGCAAATCAATAAACGAAACAGAGTAATTAAGTACACATACATTAGAATTTGGTGCATAAAATGAAAACAGACTTTTTAGCTTTTTATTGTTTTCCCAATCACGTTTTTTAATTTCAAACATAATTAAAACAAACATAATCGCATAACTCATCTGGACATATGATGACCAGCTCCACTGTAAACCAGGTGGAGGCTGCCACGGAGGAGTTACCTTATCTCCAGAATTAGGGTTCTTGTCGGGATGATATTCTTTTGCGAGTTTCCGGTATGCCTACACAATAACAAAAAACAGAGATAACTCCATTAGCTAGCAAGTTTTACATTGGGCATGCGTTGTTTACGGGAAACTTGCGTCGACATGACTCCAACACACATGAAGGAAGCTTATCTACGGTTTACGCAATCACACGTGCCTCCCTCCCCGAACAAACCTGGCCGGCCACGCACTTTCTGTCTCGGCTTTAAAAAAAATCATTTTCTCCCAACAATAATCCATAACTGGTTTAGTAGCGACGACTGCTATTCACCATTTCCACGCACCCATCCCCGGGAATTACCCTTTAGTGAAAAAAGGCAACTCAAAATGTCTGACAATTTCAGTGCTAACGCTTCTAAGCTAATTAGCATATCTTCTCGCCAAGCACGGACGGGGTAACGATAACGTTTAAGATGAAAATATGACAGCGTAATAAAGTTATCCGATAATGTGCTAATAAACAAGAGGTCGGTGAACATCAATTTAGTCTAGTCTAGCATGGCCAGTTAAAAAAAAAACATCACACGCCGGTTGGGAGAAAAAAAACCCAACCAAATTTAAATAAAAAAACAAAACCGCTGAATAAATATCAAACTTGGATTCTTCGGCTCATTTTGATCACTACGTGTTAGGAATCTATTTCCACCGTTTGTCAAACACAAAATCAAGGACTAGTTTGGCTGGTTTCGCGACAAACACTTAAGCTAAAGCTAGCGTGAGGTCAATCGTTTGACGCGTACGAGCTAGCCTTGGTTTCGGTTGACCTTTTTCACATTAACAAATTGAAAAACATACGTTTTCCTAGTCGATCGTAGCTAAACTGTGAAAGAAAAATAAAACATTTATTGAACTCATAAACGACACAGCCCGACTGTCACATGAATATCCAGGCCGGTCAGCCTGATTCACTGCTAATGTTAGTTAGCTTCGCATAGCAACGCATTTCCTGATTGAGGCACTTTTAAGACTTTGAAGCTTAAACGCAATATATAATCCCGCAAATTATCTCCCGTGTATTTACCTTTTTCAGCTCATTTTCAGTTGCAGACGGAGACACTCCGAGGATGTCGTACAATTTCGTGTCGACAACATTCGACATGGTGTTGCTGTTGATGTTGCTTCGACAGGAGCTGGATGGACAAAGAGAGAAGGAGCCGGTGGAAAATGTTTGGCTCGCCTCGTGTCTCCATTTCCGGAAAGTCAGACCCGCCGCGTGTCCGCTGGTGCCCCCTGGCGTGGATGTGCTTGATGACTGATGAGCTTACACACGAGAGTAAACACTCGATTTCCTTTTCATTTTTCTTCTTCTCTTATTTATTCATTCATTCATTTATTTATTTTAGCAAATATTAATCATTTAATTAAAGTTAATTTAGACAAAGCTTGAACAATTTCTTGCCATTTTATAACTGGCCCTATAGTTACACCTTCACATATAAAAGTTTAAACTCAGTTTATGAGCTCAAACTGCCATCCTGTTTTTACAGTCTGTTAATGAAAAGCGAACTTTCTGTTTCTCTTTATGCTCACTGAATCTTCTTCTTTTGGCCGCTCCCTTTAGGGATCACCACAGCAGATCATCTGCCCCCATGTCACCCTCTTCATAGCATCCTCCTCTGTCACATCAGTCTTCCGTATGTCATCCTCCACTATATCCATAAACGTTATCTGTTTTCATCCCGCCTGGCAGCTCCATCTTTAACATCCTTTGTCCAGTATATCCACTATCCTTCCTCTGCACATGTCCAAAATATCTCAGCCTTGGTTCTCTAATTTGTCTCGAAAGCATTGGACTTGAGGTCCCTCTGATATACTCATTTATAAATAAATCTGAGAATCTTTCAATTCTGCTACTTCAGCTCGATCTCCTGTTTTTTGTCAGTGACACCATCTCCAAGCAATCCATCATAGCAGGTTTTACTTTGTAAACCTTCCATTTCCCTCTTGCTAATATCCTTCTGTCACACCTCATACTCATCTCCACCCACTCCACCCTGCCTGCAGTCTCTTCTTCAGCTCTCTGTTGCTTTGGATGGTTGATCCCAGGTATTTAAACTCATCCACCTTGACTACCTCCACTCCTTGCAGACAAATTATGGTTGATTTATTATTGGGCCCTTTTATTTATTATGGAATACATTGTTTTTGAATGGTTGCATCTTAGTACAATCCAAACCATGTGATTATCGCACACTCACAACATGGGAATATAATCTTGTACTTGACCACATTAGCACTGCAGATATTTGCAATTTATTTTAATTCGTTTTAAACCCGATGCTAATTTAAGATGTCGGTCGCGATTTAGAGTGGCATTGAGTTTGTTATGCCTGCACAGAAATTCAATTTTGAAGTCAGTTAATGAATTCAACCTAATAGCGAGTGTCTCAATAATTAAGATCTCTCCACGTCTAACTTGTCTTCATTTTTCATGTCAAAGATCCATTACTGTTGTGGCATATTATAACCTCAGATGTCTCATCCAGCATTAGGACCGGAGGGGGATATGAGAGCTTGTCCGTGCAAATTGTCTTGGGTGTCAGTAGATCTCCTCGTCCCGTCTCACTCCTCTTCTGAGAGGCCATGAACAGTGCAATAATACTTCGACAACAAACTCATCCAATCAGTCACACCCTGTTAATTATAAATGCTTATTACGTCATTCATTGCATGTACTTATACACGTGTTGTATACTCTTCTGTGTGTACTACGTAGCAAAAGGATAAACTAGAACAATTACTGTCTAAACAGGTTTATTACCACAGTCACAGAGCATTACTCCAATCCCAGAGAGGACATCTCAGCTTTTCAATTTCATTTCATTGGTTCTCTTCCAGATCATACGAGTGGACATTGATCCGATTTAGAAACAAAACAAATGTTTTTGATATTTAAATTAGACACATTAAATTCTTTTTTTGGTACTTTATTTATGTTACAATGATTTCTAACTGATTTTATTTGCCATTTAATTCACCCGCAATCTGTCATATGTCTTAGTTTATATGCGTATAAAACACTTCTTGATGTCCAGATTTGTGTCTTTAGCTCGAATCTTATCAATCTAATAAAAACGCATGCTGAATGCAGTGTGTCTGCAGGTGGCGCTGCTTTTTTATTATTGCATGCGTTTCTCAGTGATGTTAATGGTGACCTTTGGCACTTATTATTGTAAAAATACAAACAGATAGTATTTTGTTTTCACATGAAACACAATTTGTAATGGAATTTCCCACTATGTTATGCTGTGTTATAGAAATTCTACTACTCTATGCAGTACTGTGGAAAAAAGTAACAGCCATGTGCTGTTAATTAAATGCACTTGGTTAAATGTTCATCAGCAATAGTGACCACCTAAAAGCAGAGGTTTTGGCAGATCCCTGCAAAAGAATGGCTGAACGTGAAAAGAAACAACATGTTGCAGTGGCTCAAAGTCCAGACCTCAACCTGATTGAAATGCTGTGGCGAGACTGCAAGAAAGCTGCGTATAGAAACGAATACCTGCAGACCTCAATGAACTCAAACAAAGAATAGTGGAACAAAATTCCTTCACAAAGATTTTAGACTCATAATGTTCAGAAAATGATTACTTGCTGCAGGCTGTACTTAGTTTTTCACAGTACTGCATACTTTGGCTGACTGTTATTTGTAGTGAGCTGTGAGACTTTGTGAAATCTGCTCTACTGTATCTCTATTGTAGGGCCTGCCTTACGATATAAAGCGCCTTGAGGTGACTGTTGTTGTGGTTTGGCGCTATATAAATAAAATTGAATTGAATTGTTCAAGAGTGATTTCAGCATAATGTATTGATTAATATCATTAGATTGAATCCCGAGACAGCACGTGTAGGTGTCACTGTGTAGGTGACCAGCCCAATGCATAAAGGAATTAGCATCAATAACGGCCAAATACTTTAAGACTGTGTCATAAGCTTTTAACAAGGCAAACACATCATGACAGCAAAGCAAATAAGAGAGCAAGTGAGAGACAGAGTGAGAGGCAAAGAGAAAATAATAATCTGTAAATATTAATTAAGCTTAATTGGTCTTTGGTGGTCAGGAAGCAATGCATTATGCATTCCACTCAAAAAGTCTTTTAAGCACAACAGATGATGGAAGTGGAATTTGTCAGCTTTTGATTATTTGTGTTCAACTTAAACTCAATCTTAAGGTTCGCACAACTCAGGGAATAAAGTATCCCCACAGCCCCTTTTGCATCAAAGCAAACCAAAACACTTTGCATAGGCTGTGTCTGTTCTGCCTGCATGTCACAAAGTGAATCTTGTCCTGACATCTCCAGCCTGAGCAGAGTTACTTTTATGTTTTTTTGGTTACAGCGAACAGAAACACTCACACGGTGAGGTGAATAAGCTCTCATTTAATTCAACAAAATGAAATTATACAACTAGTGGTTAAAATCATAATTGAGTCCCAAGTAGGCTACATGTCTGTCACTGTAAGGAAACAGGTTGTGCTTGTTTTACACACTCGATTCATGGGGACACAGAGGAATTACATTTTCTCCTTTTAAGGGTAGGGGTTTGGAGAGGCATGGCAGAGAGAGGCTATCTTGATTCAAGCCAGGGCTCACATCCAAATATTTATATCTGATAAATGATCACTCAAAGTCTGAATCCTCTTATGCTATAAAACTCACAGAGCAGAAATAGTCTTTTTCTGTATTTTTTAGCAAAATAAGACAGTCTCTTCATGTGCTCTTCCTGAGGAGAGACTGAATGAAGTGTACCTTCTGTATATGTGAGGTAACCATGAAAAATACATAATTATTATAGTAATATCACATAATTATCATCGCCATCTTCATATTTAGTTGATCATTATTGATAACAACAACTTCTTCATCTTCCACCTCATCATCAACACAACATGTCATAGATGAGTCACCTTCATAAAATCGTCTGAGCAACAAATAAAAAAGATCAAAGAGTTAAAAGCCAAGCATCATCGTGAGGCTGGATACATACTGGTCTTAACGGTACAGTACACTGACAAAAATAAAGACTCAAATAAATTATTAGAAGACACACTATCGATCATATATCATATATCTGTGCATGGCAGGTGAATAAATGCAAAAAGTCAGTCTACAACATCTCTCCAGGTTTCTCTCTTTCTGTGTTTGAGTGGTAACCCAACAGAGAGAAGTCTGGGTCTACATGCGAGAACATTCTCCTAGAAGTCTCTGATGGAAGGAGATGTTTATTGAGTATAAGACTGCAGAGACCAGATGTCTCCACACTTTGTGCACTCCGAATCATTCAGTATCCTGAAGAACAGAACCAGTAGTTATGTCAGATTTTTTCCCCACTTCCTTTTAGTTCTTTTGATCCATTCTTCCCAAACCTACACATGAGAATGAGAGGAGTCCTCGAGATTTAACCCACAATACCAGTGCTTGAAGACCAATGGCAGAAGAGCACGCAGGAGTAATCAGTTTGGAATTATAGTCCTCCTGTCTTGCATTCTTTAGATGATCGACCTGCAAGATCTGTTTCCATTTCTTTTCTTCCATCTAAAAGTCCATGGACATCGAGCGCTGTTGTGGATCAACTATGGTGGTACTGTTACGAGCACTGTTGCCACGAACACTGAGGGTTCCACAGGCTCCTCCCATCCCACCAATACCTCCAGCGATGCCACTAGGCCCTGCCATGCTCATGGCTCCTGCCATACTCATTCCACCACCCATCCCACCACCCATTGCCACTCCTCCCGTTATACCCACCGCTCCACCAATTGCTCCTCCTGCAATCCCTGATGCTCCTCCTCCTCCCATTGCTCCTCCACCTGCGGCTCCTCCACCCACTCCTGTTGCACCGCGCCCATAAATCTCACATGTGGTCTCCTCTGTGACTCGGTCCTCAATGACCTGCTGGTCGCAGTCGTGAGTCTGTGAGTGCTGCTTGTAGCCATAGCAGCTCTTCTTATAGCTGGCTGTGGAGTTGAAAGTCTTCATGGGTGGCGGCTTGGAGAAGTCGTTGTGGTAGGACAGCTCCATCGAGCTCAGAGTGGTGCGGCTGTGTTTCATACTGCCACCGCCAGTAGCCACAGAGCCTTGTGAACCACAGTGGTGCTCGTGGACGCAGCGGGACATAGTGGAGGAGCGCCGCATCTTGTGGAAGCTGTCCAGCTCCTCAGAAAGGTCAGCTAAGTCAGAGGACATCTCTTTGTCACGCAAAGAGAAGAGCTCGTAGTGGGGAGGGTCGAAGACCTCCTGGAATCCAGCCTTATTGAAAACACCAGGACGTCGAGCTACAACCTTGAAAAGAAAAAGATCCATTCAGACGATACACTTAAGTGATTACCAGGCCACTGGTTGTCCACTGTGATGCAGCATGAGCATATATCAAGACAATAGAAGGAATAACCATTTTAAGTCTTAAAACTGTCAAAAAAAATGTAATAAATGTGCTGCTTGAAGCACTCTGAAAACTAAATCTCTCCTTTTCCTATATGAGTGATTTGGTCCAATGTGGACAGAGATTTAATTATTTTCCCCTTTTCATCAGGACCTCTCCAACATTAGACACTTCAAAACCTTGGGTTTTAAATCAGAATGAATTTGTACTTTTATGTGTCTCATTTCTTACTCAAATCATCTCATTTTATGCTTCTTTTTCTTTAATTTTATCATGTCTTCCTATGTTTTTATCTCTTTTGATTATCTGAAATGTACAGCACCTTGGTTGACAGTTGTTGTTTTAAATGTGCTTATATAAATAAATTTGACTTTGACTAATTTATCACATGAGACATTTATGTATGTTTTCTTTTTTGTGCTGATTAACTGGATGGGTGTCAGCTGGGAAATGCCAGTTAAATGTTAAATCTGAAACACCTAACTCTGAATCTTCTCTAACTTTCTCCACTTAAACAGTCATGTTTCTAAAATGGTAAAACAAGTACTTAAGCACTTGTTTTAGTAAGTACCTTTTGTGCCATAAACATGAATGAATAATTTAACTCAATGCACATTATTTGCTTGCTTTTTAATATATATATTTTATATCCATTTAAAGCATGAGTCAAAAGGAGAGTACTCCTTTTTAGGGTCTCCACTTTGAAAAATGTTCAGCACTCACTCAGGGAGAAATCCATTATGGGAGAGTCAGACTCCAATATTTCTGGCCACCTCAAGACAGCCATAAAGTAATGCTTACTGAGTAAGTAATGGGTTCTGGGAGTTATGAGGCATCATAGAGTGATATAAAAATAGATGGAAAAGGAAGCTTAAGAGAAAATGGTGTAACATAAGAAGATATTACAATGCGACTATACATTTCCTATCTCATGTACTGGATTATTTATGACATGTGGTGAAATCTAAGCATAAGCTTTTTTTGTTTTCTGTCTTTAGAGCTACATTCGTTTCCAACTTGTAAGTAATTCCATTGCTTTTAATATTGTATCATCTTTTTAGGCTCCGACATCTCTTAGTTGAATGAAAGTCATGAAAGTCCAACCACCGTCTTTGGACCTAATAGATCATAGAAATGACGCAAATCCCCCTGGGTCTGCCTTGAGTTGATCCCCGGTTAGGCCCTCCTGACTCGATTTCCTGAATGCTGCAGTTTTATCGTGGGAGATGTTGATTCCTGTGCATGAGAGTTTCTATAGATAGGTGTAAATATGGGCTGTTTTGATACACAATGTGATGAGGTTGAGAGCCATACAGGGGTAAAGGGGTGGGGGGATGATGGGAGGGGTTCACATGGTGTGTTTTCTGTCTTGCTCACTTTTTTCTTTTTTTTTTCCTTCTTTTTTTTGAGTTATTTGTTTTTGGGTTTTTTTTGTTTGCTTTAAAAAAAATCTGTAATTATTAATGTTGCTATGCTGTTATTATTATTGTTGTTATTATTATTATTATTATTATTATTATTATTATGCTTGTATTTTCTGTGTTTGGTTTTCAGATGTCTGAGGTTAACCTTGAAAGGCATAGATACAAGTTGTGAGTTTTCTGTTTGTTTTTTTGCTTTGTTTGTTTGTTTGTTTTTATTTGTTTTCCAATTTAAAAATGAAAATAAAGCTTGGGGGAAAAAAAAGAAAAGTCAAAAAAAAAATAATGAAAGTCCAACTACAACCAATGGCAAAACAAAGACTGTATTACCTTTTTTCTTGGCTGTTTCATTTGGACCAGGATGGAGATGATAAGAAGAACAAGAACTATGCCTGATGAGACGCCGATAACGGTGCCATGGGTCTTAGTGATCTGATGAAAAAGCCCCTTAGATCGCTTCTCTGTAGCAAAAAGGTTAACGAGAGGGAAAAAAGCAATGAAATTTAAAAGCAAATCCAAACTCTACAAACATGCCATGTAAATCTTAATCAGCTAGCTGGAAGAAAGAAGATAATCACCTTTGCAGTGGTTTTCATCCCATGGGTAGACACAGTTCTGAACGCCATTGCAGACCAGGGAGTTGTTAATACACATGTTGCTGTGACAGAAGAAAGTATTGTCGTTGCAAGGAGCTGCAGGCAAAAGACAATACACCGAGATAATGGAATTTAGAAAAAAAGAAAACATCTGTCTAACAGTGCTGAGTAAAAGATGACTACACTGTGAAAAGGACCAGAAGCTATTTTGATGATAACAATAAAACAATAACAATAAAAGAACAATCATTTGGCTGTGGAAATCTGTAGAGGCCCGTAATAAAAGATGAAATGTTCTATTATTTTCTGAAACACTGGAGGTCTAATGGAGACACAGTACACATAAGGCCATGCATCATCATTTCCTGCACACATAACATCGGAGTGACGAGGGGAGGAGATGACGGCTTCACTAAACTGCAGCCATCACGTCAAGAGACTCTAACAGAGGGGAGACAGAGAGCGGGTGGAGAGGGGGAATAGGGAAAAGATGAAAAGAAAGGCAGAGGTGGGGATGTGGGGGCAGAAATGGCTTCGGTTCATCATGGGGGTGCAGGTGGTTAGGCAGGTGCCGCGAGACACAGCACATTAAAGCAACTTTCAGCGTATGAAGACTGTGATGGCAGAGACAGAGATGGCTGGTAATTGAGGCTGGCTGCTGGGCTCAGGAGACCGATGCACTTCCAGTCAGCAGGAAGACATGCAAGGCTGAAAGAAGATGCAGATGACTGCATACTCGTATAGACAAGTTTGGAGCTGCAGCAAAAGCCAATTCTTATCTGCCAAGTGGAACTAGAGATGGGTGATGTGGAAACTGGGTTTAGGTTACTTAAGGATATTTATAGAGTATTTTGTTTATTAGTCCAGAGGAATTGTTTAGCAGACAGAATATTTTAACACTAATAGTTGGTTAATATTTCACAAAGTCCTCTATATAACAAATGGAAAATTCATGTCGGGTTGTAAAGAAACAGGAGTGTGCAACTAAAACTTCTTATTGAGTCTAATACAAAATAAGGGAAATTAGAAAACCTGATCTTTGTGAGAGCAGCCCTATATTATAAACACTTTTAACGCCAAGTGTGTCATATTCGATACATGAGTTTCTGTGTGGTTCAGTGTGTTTTTCCCCCAAAAAATCTGATCATATGAATCATCGGACACATGCATTGCCACTGTAAAAAACTGCACAGAAATACCAGGAGCAAAACTAAAACTAAACTACTACTAAAACTAATACATGCAAATTATTATTTTATTTTTCTTTAATTTGTCAGAAGGTTCAATAAACACTCTAGTTTCTAAAAATTTGAATTTTATGGTAATTATTTCATGGTTCAAGCTTTACAGGGTTAAAACAGCTGATGAGTAGTATGCTTTCATTTAATTTGTTTCCATTTCAGTTGCCAAAAATAACAGAAAATGATGTCTACAGGATATTTTCTTCATCTAATTTCAAGTCGGTTTTACACTAAATCCATTAGTATCCAATTATTTGTATAAGACGTGTCGTATATCCTGGACAGGATGGCGCAGGCACAGAAACAGCCATTCACGCTCACATACACGACAAACAGGAATCACTGAGTAACAAATGGGAGTTCAGAGAGGGAAAACATGCCAAGTCCACACTGAGAGATTCAAAGCCAGAACAGTGCTAAGCACACTGTCCAATCCTAAAGCTCATAACTTGTGCAAAATATGACCCAATCAGATTTGTCCTGTTCAGTTGAGTAAAGGATGTAACAGAGAATAGATTGGAATAAAGTAATGATAACATAAAAAACAAAAACAATTATGATTAATGTATGCCTCATATTTATACTTCTTTGTTGAGCCCAAAGGATGAGCATGCTTTTAAAATGGTGTTCACAAAGATAAATATTGTTCCTCTTCGCATGCAGTACAAAGCAAAATCTGTCTCTTATGGCTTGTTCGCTTCTCCAAACTGTCCCTTCCAAGCTCCCCTGAGTAAATCATTCCACCCCTTTTTCCTCTCTCTTTTTTTAAACACACAAGCTTAGCGGCTGTGTGCACACACACTCTCTGAGTCTTTATCACAGCTGAAACAGACTCTAGTTTGCTCTACTAGTTTCAACCCTCTTCCAAGGTCCATTGTGATGAGGGCTTTGTGCCTCCACTTGCTTCCTCTGCCTCAGGGTTAAATAACTTTGACAGCGGGACATGCATATGGGCATGTATGTGAGGTTGTGCATGACAGAGTATGTGTGCGCTGGAGTGTGCTCTCCTTCTATTTCCCAGTGAGAAAGTAGACAGGGTCGCTCCCCTGACACCGCCATCACTTCCAAACCGATTATGTGTCTCTCGCCTTCAAAATGTAGTTTCTAGGAAGGTGTCAACAGCGCTTCACCCTCACAGCCTCTCTCCTCACACAAGGACATAACTCATCTGAGTGTGTGCATTGTGTGGCCGTGTGTTTATTTAATAAGGCTTTCATGTGCCTGGTTTACATTTCATAGGGGATTCTGCTGGAAGATTAGAGCACATGACGGAGTGCAAAAGGCACAACTCATCTTGTACTAAGTGACAAAGATTAATTGTTCCCTCTGACCTCCAAGCAAACTTTAAGCCAGTCGCTGACTCTGACCAAATAAAGTTTAGGAGTTCTTCAGGCGTCTTCAGACTACTCTGAGATGAACTGTGTGTTACTCAAAGTCAGAATTAATGAGGATCCAAATGATCTTAAGGACTCTTCAAGTAAAAAAACAAAAAGAAAAACACTCTTGCTGAATCTAAAAGCCTTCAAGTTGCGACTGCAATCGCTATGGGTTTGCTGATGAAAACAACATTAGCATTCACACAGGGCTTGGGAAGTGTGCAGGAGAATGTAGCAATTAATATTTCAGTCCATTCAGGCATTTAATGAAAATATTACAGTGTGCTAACAGAAAACTGTTTTCTGCCTGGCAATTTCTTTCTACTTTATACGCAACCTTTGGCAGCATTTGTCTGAAAATCTCTTGTACTTCAAAAGTGATGAAGCCCAAACTGAAATTACTTCCATTAACCCCATGTAGCATTTCCTTTTACCAAAACAGAGAAATAAATTTCTAGTTTCCTTTTGTAAGTGACCTATAATAAACACAGTATGATGCGGTGACATGCATATCAAGAAACTATTTGATACTTTCAGTTACTTAAAAATGCTGGAGTTAATAATTGGTTTTCTCATATCTGCGGTCTAAACATGGCGCAGCGTAATTAGCTTTCCTTGCTGAAATGCCACTTCAGTGTCTGCTGCTGACTGCTGATGCAAATAGAACACAGGACCTCATAAATCAACTGTTTTTACGACTGCTTGTGTGTGTGGGGTTGATAATTTAGGGCCTGGAAGATCCTGAAAGTATCAACATGTATTTCTCTTTACGGATGGGAATTGAGAACTGGTTCCAGTTGAGAAGAGGCACCAGATTCTCCAAAGTTTCAGTTTCTTTTATTAGTATGAACACATTTTTATGAAACTTGCTGAATCTAAAACACAAGGCAGCAGAACTTTTTGCATGCCCGAGTCACATGTAAGCGTTTTTCTTCTGTTTATTGAATGTGTTTGGACTCAAATAGTAAATCAGCCATGCTAATGCTGAAAACCTGTGAAGGCTTTTTTTCTTTTTTCCTAAACAGGAAAATGACAAAGACTCATTAGGGAAGTGTTAAGGAATCACCAAACCAACAAGCAGAATTGATGATGGCAACAAAATCTTATCTATATAAATCCCTACGGCTTACCCGTTCTTAACAGAGAACTATTCAGCCAAAGAGGGCAAAGAAAACTACAAATCACACTCCTAATAAACAAATAATAACACAAAACTGTTATATTTTATCTTATTTGTCAGCTTAAAAAAAAGCTAGAGATGGTTAAATCCCTTTAATTAGTCAATATCTACAGAGATGCATAAAGTGCTGTTCAACAGCAGCGTTAAACCCGCAGCAGAATGCCGGGTTTGATGCCGTAAAAATTGTCTAGCTCACAGTTTTTATACGTGTGGTCAGACTGAGCCCGTTCTGTGTATTCCAGATGGCATCCAGAAACTGATGTCTTATGCTTGTTTTGTTTTTTTAACAGCATAACAAATGGCTCTAGGCCAAATACTCAACCATGTGGAAGTTCACATGAGGAAACAAGATGTTAAAATGCTGGGTCCAGGCTGAATTAGTATTGTCAGGAAGACTGGCACTCACGATCAATAAATGATGTGAACAGCATGCGGAAGCGACTGAGTCGGCTCTTCTCGTCGGCCCACATTCGTACGACTCCCATGTCGTTGTTAAGCATCACATCGTTAGCCACGGTGCTGCAGAACTTGGCCTTGAGGTTTTCAATGGCACTGCTGCCATCGTACACAGCCACGAAGTTCTTCTTACACTCATTGGAATGCTCCATCTGGTAGTCTATGAAGCGCAGGTAGATCTGGGGATGCACAGGAGATGCAAATCAAATGAAATTCACAGCGATACATCACTTCGCTTCACTGCTGTCTAACCATGACAGCAGACTAACTTTACTTTTTATGTCAGCAAAGTGTGAAAAATATTCATTAAATCAGAAAACCCAATATAGCAGACACGGAAGATGTTCAGACACTCGTAATAAACAAAACACAGATAAGAGAAGAACCCCGTGAACCTGTGAATTGTTATAAAGCCCTTCCTTAGAGCATGTAGGTATGGAGGAAGGATAAAGAGTTTAACAGATGGAAAGAACATAGATTTACTTCAACAAAGTAAATCTAATTCATCCAGGTTGTGATACATATAGCAATGTATAGCAATGTGTAAAAGTAAATCTGAGAATATGGAGCAGCGTGCTCTGTGTTCCTCACACACTGTTTTTTTCATGGTTCTCTTCAGAGAATGCCGCAGGGAGGAAAGACTAGTGAGCTGAAGCTGCAGCTCTCCTGGCATTGAAAGTCTGGGCTCAGAATGAAATACTAATGGTGTGTTCACCTGGTCAGAAAGTCAGAAAATTTCAGCTTTCCAGAAATTGCAGTCAAACACAAGTATCAAAACACCTTGTATTTATCATGTTGTACTGACCCAAAATTTAATGGGATTTTTAAAAACCTGACTGAAATGCACTAGTTTGTCCTTGAACATCGCATCGATTCTCAGCCTATAACAGTTTCACCTGGTTATAGCATGAAGCACAAAGAAGCAAGTCATAAAGAATAAGCCAGTTACAAAACAGATTTAATAAAAGCTACTTTCAGCTGCTCCCTTAGTCACAAGGGGTCACGCTAGAAGGTAGTTCTACATGTTTGATCTGCCACATTTTAACACCAGACACTCTTGCTGACACAACCCCATTGAGATATGTGGGTCTCCTTACTGGACTGAAACAGGACCTTTGACTTGTTAGAGAAACGTGTAAAAATGCTAGACTATGCAGCCAGTAGAAAGCATCCTCAATACAGTTTCTTTATTCATATAATTTTGTTACTACACCTGTGCTTTTTCTACAATAACACTACTACTGAGATACAACTTCACTTTGAGCCTGTGCCCTGTTTATGAATGTCTTTCTTACAAACTGGACATAAAGGAAGGTGATGACATGTAAACCTGCATTTTTTTCTAATTACCACTAGGGGGTGACTCCCTATTATAAAGCAGCCTATGAGAAAATACATAGCTATTGCAAACTAATTAATGACCTCAATCAGTAGTTTTACATCAGTTAAGACAAAGTAATTTTCATTATGCTAACATGGATCCATGCTGAGTAAAATAAACAACAAAGCAGGTTATGCTTTAGGATGTGGCTACCTTGACACTATATGAGGGTGCAACACTTTCCATTTCTCAGTCAGAGCCACCTCTTGCACCCAATGTGTGTTTCCAAAAAAATTGGTGACGGTTAAAATGCCAGCCAAGCTTCAAAATTAATTTCACAAACCAGTGGGTTTTGTCACAGTAGCAATGTCCATCTTATCTTTACAGTCTATGTAGCCAGCACAGCATAGTTTGCTTATTATTAAGCCCAAGTATATAACTGTGTTTCATTTCAGCTCCCACTGTGAGTAACTGCATAGCACGAGTCAACAAATTATTCTGCGCACAAGTCACGTCAGGAATAATGACATGATAAAATCATGACCATGGCTCAGATTAAATTTCAGCACATTTAGCTCACAGATACCGGTGAGCAGGCAGCAGTTAAATAGCTGCTGAGCCTGCTGCTCTTTTCCTTTTGCGTCATTGAGCTAATGTCTGGCCACTAAACTCTGTCCTTCTACTAAATTCAGATCATCTTCACTTCTGCTTCACACTGCACGTGATGAATCAGTGAAGCGATTGTGGAGGCTACTTTCTATGCAAGTAAGAAAAGAATGCGTGTCCATGCAAATCGTGTATGAATAAAATATTACTTTCCTATATACATATCAGTATTTAATGTGCATAGGTAATTACTTGTACTGTGTGAATGGATACTGTGTAATTTGTGACTGAATGCATCTGCCACTTTATACTTAATAGGATGTGCATGAATTTGTGTGCATTAGTGTATTGAGCCCAGTGAGCAGCCCAGGAGTGTGTGGATGACTCATTTAGTCACTAGGAAGAAGCAGAGCAGCAATGAATTAAGGCTAGCCAGGTTGCGGTTGTAATTCCAATGAGATTTTTGATATCTAGTCATAAATATCAGAACTTATCACTGGGTTTTCACTCTTGGCCTGAAAATATTGCCTACTCGTGAATCTCCAGGGCCACACTAAATAAAATTCGCCTGCACTGCTTTTTCCCATGCTGCCTATCTGTGTATTTGCAATGCTCACACCTATTATGTTTTAAATTACAGCCACAGTACAGACAAGACTGCCAGAAGTGTTGTTCTCAATGAAAGGAGCGCACAATGCTACTGTATGTATTACCGTTACATATTTAAATGTAAATAATTTATAGACTCACTCAGATTTATATCCACCGATCAGCCACAACACTAAAACCCCTGGAAGGTAAAGTTAATCAGCGGTCATTGTGCTACAATGCAACCTGCCTAGGCATTCATGTGGATGTTACTTTTTTACATGCTAGCCATTCAAATGTGACAAAACTGGCTCAAAAATGTGGCAAAAAACACGTCTATACAAGAGGTTTACTTAAATAGGTGAGGGGTGCCATAGCTGTAACAGACTGAGTACACTCCAAGGAAATAACACTCTCAACACCAACTGCACCGCTACGTTGTAAAAACTGCTCAGCAGCAGCTCAAGGAACATGATTAAAAAAAAGGAAAAAAAAGTATTGAGTTGACTCTGCGTGAATTGGCACAAACCTGATCTACCGACACCCACAAACCACCTCCTAGGCGTCCCCCTTCAGTGGTAAACAGTAAACAGGTGGTTTGTCGGGTTGTGGTTTTACATCTTCTTGGCTGCATGTTTACTTATTTACTTGATATTCTTACAGAGAATATCAAAAATAGTTTCCCAGTGACACAAAAATAGATAAAAGAAATGTGTAATAGCATCACAATAGTAATAGGTGAATGTGCAAAGAATTAATGGTGCAAAGACAGAGAACAGTAGGAAGGTGAAGCAATGGAAAGTGGGGCACACTGAACAGACTGGCAGTATACAAGATGATTTCAGAGTTTACTTCATGACTGTTTAGATATTCTGAGTCGTTCCTATTCTTGTTTGTACTCCAAGGATCCCCCCCACACACACACTCGCTTCAACTCCTTTCAAGTCCTCATGGTAAAATTCAAAATTACTTCTCCTCAGATTTCTTTTCATGGATGACTATTCATATCTATTCTGGGATTAACTGCATTTGTTGCAATGAGATTTTTGTATCATTTTCATGCGATCTTGGACAGGATTCATGCAGGTTTTTGTCATTTCCACAGTTCCATTAGTGGCCAAAATAAATATTCTGAGCTGGGGTGTGAACAGAGCCCCTGTGCTCTTACAATTCACTGAGAAAGATGTGTAACCTCAATTTTCAGTGACGCTGAGAGGCGTGAAATGATTGAACACAACTGAGAGAAACATTACTGATGCTTTAGATGTAAAATTTCTGTCTTTCTGTGGCGCTAACTCAGTATGTTGCCAGTGTAACAAATATCCCCAAGAGAGATGAATAAAAACCCTTTAATGTTATTCCACTTTATTTTGTAGTGAGAATGGAGGATGTTTAGAGATTTTATTTATTCAAGGTGTGCATTTGTCTGGCATAATGAAATGGGTTTGAACATGACTCATTCAAGCAGAAAGATAGACACCAGCTAGATTTTAGTGTTTAGAAAGCACAACAATGGAGCTCGAGCAGGATAGAAAAAATGTGTTAAGGATTGTACCTGGTTACTGACTAAAATTAGTCAGTACTGTACTGACCTTGGACTGAGAAGGAGCCTTGATTGTCCAGATACAGTCCAGGGCATCACCAGGCTTCACTCGTTTTTCTTCCTCCACCTGACTGGAGCGGATAATCCCGTCCCATCCACCAACATTAAACTGGCATTCTGCAGAGAGACAAAAGAAATGTGGAGGAGAAACATTAAAAAAAGAAAAAAAATGAAAGGAGAGAAGGGTGTAAAATAAAAAAGTCAAGAATGGGGTCACATGGATGTACATAAAAGAACCAAATAGAAAAAAAAGAGCAGAGGATAACAAGAAAAATGGTTATTATGAAAAGAAACACATGACAAACAGAGGGACAGATAATGGATTTTATTGAGGAAAGAAAAGGATTTAAGGCTGAACTGAAGTCAGCATAGCGGATTAGGAAAAAGGACAATAAGAAGACAGAGAAACAAAGAGAGAAAGGCAGGGAGGGAAGAGCAAGATAAAAGAGGTGTGTGTTCATTCTTTCGTGTTCTTTAATTTGTACATGTGTGCTCATGTACGTCCTTTCAATTCATATACAGTCGTATGCCTGTCAAGGTACATTTACGCATTCAGCATTAACGCCAGTGCCTGAGATAGCCTCCGGTAAGCTTCTGAGCACAGAGGAGCTCTTCAAAAAGGATCGAACGCAAACCTGCAAAATACTGAAGAGCTTACCTGGGATGGGGTTTAGCAGTCCACCCACGTGCAGATGAAAATCAGGGTCTGAAATGATAAGATTTGGATGGCACATTACTCTCAATCCACATAGCAGAAACAGGTAAGAAGAGAACACAAGATAAGATCACATTAACGCATCCTAGATAAAGCAGAAAGGAGGTCTGTTTGGAGCTAATATCTGTCACCTGATGGGAGGCACTGATTTCTGGGCATACTGGGTTTAGATTTAGAAGGCTCTGATGTTGGACTTGTCTCTATTGAATCTATGAGAGAACTGTGGATGTCCATTCTGTCTTTTTTCATCATCTTTCACTGGTAATGAACACAAACAAGATGGGAAAGGGGGGAAGATAAGTATTCCTTTTGTTATACGGAGATCAGATTCTCCTTTATGTTTTGGGATAAAAGCAAACTAATCAGATCCTGTTCTTCACACATCTTGCTCAAAACCTTTGATGTGTACAAAAACGTGCTTTCACACTCTGTGCCATTACATTCAGTGCAAATGTGCCGTTCGGTTGCTTGTACCTGCAATAAAGGTGTACTCGATTCGGAATCCAAGGCCTTCCAGCTCCTCGTCGCTGGTGAACTTAACCCACATAAAACGTCCTGTGGATGTGACAATCTCTGGATTCTTTCCCCCACAGAAGCGATCAATAAGTGGAGAGAAACCAAATGGCCCATCACGTATTTCGATGTGATCGAAGCGACACTCAAACGATGGCTCTATGTAGTAGTTCTTATCAAAAGACAGCTGAATCCTTTGTCTAGGAAGGGCTTTGGCAAACAAGGGAGCAGAGAGAGAAAAGAAACAAAGGGAGAAAATCAGTGAAAAGAATACAATTAAGTCTTTCCTTTAGAGGACGCAGATAATCTGGGTGGTGACATGAACTTTTTAGAAGTTGGCTCAGAGCAAGGTGCAGATTATAAAGTCTTGTAAATCCTGTTCCACATTGCTGACTGTTAATTTCTGATACTTAGCCATGCTAAATGTTTACTGTATGTAAATGTTTCTTAAGGTTGTATTCAGGCATGATATTCTATTTCTAGAGAGAACCAAAATGATCAAGGAAAATGTGACAAGTGGCCCACAAGAAAGTGGTTTGACTACTGAAAAGTAGCACTGAATTAAAAATGATCAATCCAAACGAAAGTGTTTCCTGTCTCTGTACAGGCTGCATTACTGAGGACTTTCAGAGTAATTTCTGCTATTCAAACTATGAATAATGACCAATATTAGCACAGGTGGTGTTCACCCCCGAATATGATGGTCTAACTCAAAATCCATCCATTCATCCATCCATCTGTCTGTCCATCCATCCATCCATCCATCCATCCATCCATCCATCCATCCATCCATCGCAGACAAGTTTTAGCTTAGATTTTATACTTTCAAGTTATGCTACTCAGTCTGTTTACAGTGCATTCCCTGTGTGCATACATCACTCAGAAGAATACATATACAGACAGGTGACAAATTAAAGGAAAACCTACAATGAGAAAGTAAGTAAATAAGTCAAATTTATTTATATCTTTTCACAGATAAAAATCACAAAGTGCTTCACAATACAGAAGGCGATTTTGTTTGCTGGGGAAATATTTGGCATGTATAGTTTGAGCCCACTTCTCGCCTCAGAAGAGGTTCACTTCAAATCAGTACAAAGTTGCTCTGAGCATTTCTGAGTCTTCAGTGTATGATGACACATTTCTGTCTGGACTGGAGCGGTCTCTTCAAGGACGAAAATGCTCTATCCATAAGGTATAAGGGTGCACTGAATGAGTATAAAAATTATGTGAGTCACATTTGATTGCCTTTGCATTACCCAATCTTAACCCAGCTGAACGCCTACGACAGACTTCGGACGGAGATGTCAAGCAGTGCTCTCCAACCATCATCAAAGCACCAAATGAGAGAATATATCTTGTGACAAAGTTGTTCATCCTTCCAGTGGGTTACAGAAACTTGTATGATCAATGTCATTTTCTGACAGGTGTGCAATGGCCCAACACTAAAATATTCTATTCTGCACTTTTCCTTTAATGTGTCACCCATGTGTATGTGGACACACATGACCACAGCATCCACAAATGGAGCCACTGTGGGATATGTCAGCACTGCTGTCACTGATTTTGTGAATACACAACACTGCAGTCACAGCATGAACTCTAGTTCACAAGTTCATCTGTCATGCAGATCCAGATGAATGTACTGAATGTTTGTTGCACTTTAATACCATGCCTTCCCTCCCCGCATACACACACACACACATAGTCGGTTGCAAGGGCAATTCATGCCTTCAGAGATGAATCATACTAAAAAGAGATGTTGAGGGTGAGGGCGTGGGGCTCTCAATCATGCCAAGCTTGCAGAAGCAAAATGCACCCAGGAAAAGAGAAAAAAGAGCAAGGTCAAGGGTGGTACATGTGTATGGCACAGAGAACAAGTGAACTAAAATAACCAAAGTGATTCTCTTTTCCCTGTGTGAGTTTTTGCTTCTGTTCTTGCCTTTGAATTTGAACCTTTCTGCTTGAATGAGCAGCCTGTATGCCTGCACTTCCTGCTATGAGTGCATTCACTCCCTGATGTGTTGAGTCTCATTTTCTCTATAAATTTCCATCTCCTTCTCTCTCTCTCACACACACACACACACACACACACAAACACACATGTAAATGACACAGCTTGATACGTAAAGAGCAGAATGTATAATCACTGAGCTGATGAACTCTGGGACATGACAATCAATGAGGCTCACTAACCACAGTTTATGATTACAAAGCGATCTGATTAGCTCTTCTACCAAACGTGAGCATCCATCTCGCTGCGATTCAGACTGAAAGGCTGAACACTGGAGCCTGAATATGAATATGACTAAGGCCATTCAGGACTAAATAATAGTAAATGATAGGTTCCATCTGTGGTGTCCCAGGCCTGCTGCGAGGTACTACTGCACACATCAGTAGGCTTATTCACCAACAATAGGTCTGAGCTTGCTTTGTCCACAGGGGGAGCACTTGAGCCATATGAAAAATCTATTCTCCACCACAGAAGGTAAAAGCACGCATCTCATCAGCATGAGAGCCTGTACTTTAACTTCATGGATAAACAGTTCATCAGTTTAGAAAACACATCAAGCAGCATCCCAGACCGCATCTCCTATAGCTACTAATGATGCTTTCCGTTATGTTTCCCGTGCGGCAGGAAACCAAATTACTGATGGGTGTGATATTTCTGGTGAACACTAAAGCTGACAAGAATGCCTACAATTCAGTGATATGCCATCAGAGCTCAGTTGTGTAGCAGATGTTCATCTCTTTTATATTTTACTTCAATAACCGAATCTTTTGCCAATAAAGATGAGCACACTGTAGCACTGCTCTGATGAGACCAGAAGTCAGGCGCTACCCACAATACGCCACTCTCCATCATTCTCAAAGGGTATCTGTGTGCTGAAACAAACTCCGGATGGCTCATTTGGAAAAATGTCAGGCTGATTGCCCGCTAGCAAAAGAACAGAAAATCAGATAGGAGCGAGGTTATATAAAACAATGCCAGTCAGGCTAATGACATTCACTGAAGGAGGCAACACGCTGAAAGGCGGGAAACTGTGTCAGCTGTTCTGGTGCTATGGAGCAGAAGATGAAACATCAGTGATCTGGCTTTACCTTCCAGGATGTAAACACACTCCTTATTGGGTGGATAGGGGTTTGGGTAGTTTGGGGAGGTGAAACTCCCGCCGTTGATGTTGCGGATCCACGTGCCACAGTCGTTCTGGTTGGGCCTCTGGCCGCCATAATCGCTCGGGGATTCTGAAATCAGAAAGACAGCGGGAAAAGAGAGAGCGACAGACAGATGGGGTATTGAGTCAAGGGATGAATGGGGGGATGATTGGAAGGCAAGGAGAGTATACGGAGGATTGGTGCAAGAAAAGGAACAAGCAGGCAGAGGCTATAAAGGGACGAGAGGCCTGAAGGAATTAATGTGATAAAAGTAGAGATAATGCCTCCTCATTTCACACTGGTTCGATATGGATGAAACAACATTAAGAGAAAATAGGAGTACCTGAGCTTACCTTTAGTTCTCTGTGCCAGAGCGAAACCCTCTTCTATTAGAAAGAAGAGTACCCACGCTGTGAAACAGAGATATTACACATTAGTCACAGGTGACTTAAATTCTGTATTCATATCCTCGAGTTCATCAGCAGTAAAGCCACTGAACAGACACCGAATGTGATCGGCTGTGGTATTGATTTCCCCTGTGTCTGATGAAAGTGAAATATAGATCAATATCATTTTTAAGTACGTCTGTGATTGAATTAGTAAATTTTTTTTAAAAAGGTATGGCTGGAAAAGGAAGAGGAGAGCTGAGAGAGAAAAGTTAATGCAATAAGGGTATATCAAGAATGAGAAATGAGGAAGAATGAGGGAAAAAAACAGTCCATTATCAATACAAATTATTCATGGAAGGACAAATAGTGCACAGGCATCCTGGAAATAACACAAATCTAAGATGGAAAGTGAGAACTAGACATGAGGTCACCATTTCATTCATTGCTTTTCAGTGACTGGGTGTTGTGATATATCTGTGTTAATGATAGCCATATTGTCTCAATAAGAAATACTGATATCATGTTCATGTTTTTAAAGATTCATACAGTCATGGTTACAGACTTTTTCTCCAACCCCCATTTACAGTGTCATTTATTTACCGAAAACAGAAGCAAAAAGACACAATTAAGAAAGCTGTACAAAAATTAATTGGACCAGGAGATTTATTTTCATCAGATTTTCCATAAATAGCAGTATTACATTTATTATGAGTCTGTTTGGCCACAATAGTGACACTCTACTACACACTATTATGACAGTACTTGTCGTTCCGCGGCACAATAAACAAGGGCTACTGTGATTCTTTTCTCTAATTACACTGCATATTATTTCCATGTTAACTGATAAATTGTTGGTCTATAAAATGTCAAATAAATATTAATCTAAAAGATTGTTTACCTTGTCCTATAAGTACATTTTCACATATGACTATCAAAATGGTTTCAGTTGTTCAGGAATTCCACAGATGCTTAGCGAAACACGAAACGTGGAAGCAAAAGAATATCAATAGCAATAATAGTTTTATCTGCAACACTAAAGTGCAGTGCTAGTAGGCATTTTGGCTTCAGAAATATGTTGCTAATGACAACACTTAATGGAGATAAAGTTCAGTGTGAGATAAAGGCATACATGAAGAAATAATACAGCTAAGATTATATATAGATATGAATGGTGGGAATACTTGAATTAGTCACAGCTTTAAATGTACCTATACAGTGTGAACAGACTTGCAATGATACTTGTAGAGTTATTTAAAGGTAATTTGAATCTACCAACTCCACCTACTAATCTGCAGCCTCTGGGCACCAGAAAGATAAAGCATTCGCACAAAAAAATGGATACCGGGCCTCTAGGCCCACAGCGTTGATGAAAAGACAGGCATCTGGGCAGCGCATGGACACGGCCAATACATGGAATATGTTGTAGTACAATGATATCTGCGCTGAGAGCACGCATGTTACAGCTTCTGACACTGTCTTGCTCTGATAAGCCGCTGTAGACCTGATCCCCACTGAGTTCATAATAGGTTGGCCCGCTCACATCGAATAGGAGAGCAAGTGTGAGCGTGGCACATTGCATAATGGCACCCAGGAAGGACGGATGGAAGACTGACAGAAAGAGAGAGAAAAAGAAAAGAAGCGGGTATCTAATGAAGAACAATCCACATTTAACATGAGCAATGAACACAAACGTACCAGTGAGCCTAGATGCTTAGACTCATTTTGAAATGCACACATACAGAAACCCTCCCTCCCAGCTTCAGGATCTCATTACCTCTGTCTCCATTATCTTGCAATGAAGTAGGTGGGAGTACGAACTACCACAGGCAATTTTGGAGAGCAGACCACCCAAATAACAGAGAGATGCTGCAAGCTCACACTGAGGCTTTTTCACTGAATAAGCCAGAATCTAAATTCTGAAGATATCTGAAACACTGCTGCCCTCCACAAAGCTAAAGTGTGCACAGTGGGAATCTCACCACACTCCGAAGGCCTTTTGTCAGAAGTTTTAAAACACAGACTTTGTAAGAAGAGTGCTTTTATCTGTAAAGACAGAGGGCTGCAGTGACTTAAATGTGTTTCAAGTCTATAAAAATGTAAACTCACTTAAATGGCAAAGGTTGCATAATTTATTCTGGTAGTTGTAACATATTTTGAAACAATATAAATAAATCAGCAGCTAAACAGGATTTCAGTCTTTGTCACTTCAACATCAAGAGAACAACTTGCAAATGTGTATAAAAACGGGTGGAGTGTGGAGATTATGAACATAGACACAACTTGTAAAAAAAATGAGCTAATGGGCTAACATCTTATGAAATAAAGCACTCTTTTAAAAATGTAGGTTGGGTCATCTCATCCCATTGACCTCTGGTCATTTTAAAGCACAAGAGGAAACGTTACCGCCGGTTTCAACCCTGCTATTCTAGGTCATGTCACTTCATCTTTACATCACTTCTCACTCTGGCGTCCAAACCAAGCAGAAGCTGGGCACAAACTGAGGTCACCGCAGCTTTCTGAACTGAAACAGAATCAGCAGCACTGCTGTACCCTACGGAGACACCCCCTGTTACACGGGTGGGAGAAATATCATTGCAGGCCCATGAGATACTATTGCCTGCCAATGATTTAGTGTGGCTTCAAGATGAATAACTTATGGGCACGAGTTAGAAGTGCCTGGGAATTAGATAATTCCCTTGTGGCTACAAGTACAAAGCAAAGGGACATAGAAACTAAACTGTCTTTATATTAGGGGGAGATGCAGAATTCTTTGTTTAATGGCCACACCAGGTAGAAATATCCTGCAGTTCATCATGGCTGTTGCCAAACAGTTGATAAGATATGAAAGTCTCTAAAAAGGCTTCAGTTTTACTCACACTGTAACCTGTGTAGTGAAATAGTGAGGTACATTCACCCAGAGAGGGTGCTGAAAGCATCAGAAAATCAACAGCGCTGGAACACACCAGACTATGCTGGCTATTAGACTCACCGCAAGCAGGATTGGTTTTCATGTATTAATCTGAGCATTTACAAACACACCTCAAAGTCAGCAAAGGCAGTTCCCTAGAAACAGCAGGTTAGTGACTTAATATGGACAGTAATGCTTGAAGCAGCTTTTATTTTGAAGTGCAAGGAACTCTAGCCTGTTCAGTAGTTTTTACTACTTAAAAATATTTTTCTTTAAGGTTTCTTTGTAAAGCTGAACTTAAAACACTATGTATCTTCTGGTCACTTATTATTAAGACGTGGTCAGGATAGAGTTACATGCCCAGAACTTGTTTTTTCATCCCCGTGTATTGAGCAAACCTCTTGCGGCCAAGCTACTTTCTGGCAGTGACGCTTTCCTCACCTTTGTTAGCGGTGGTTCGCTTTGCTGTTAAATCGTTTTCATGGCCTAAACCTCAGCGCCTCAGCGATGCAGTGAACTGCCCACACATGCAGACCCTTTGACAGGTTCGATGCACTTAATCGGCGTTGCAGCCTTGTGCTCCGGCGCGTGCCTCCTGTGCCAACGGCACGATCCTGTGGCTGCAGCGGGAGTCGCTCCGGCGGCAGCACGCGCGTGTGCGGGACGTCTGTGACTGGCTCTTAAACTTCGTCGTTTCCACCGCAGCAGAGAAGGAACTGGCCATGGTAGCACCCATTGACACCCCTAGCTGTAACCCGTGCATTACAAAGTAATATGAGAGTATATATTTTTAGGTTATTGATAACATATATTAAAACATATAATAGCTTTAAGTTTCCTTTTCTGGACAGATTTACGCTAGGCTACACTGTTTGTGACGAGTTGTTTTTATTACGCCTTATTGGAAGCAGTCAATGCGCGCTGACGGCTCGTATCGTTGCTGTGCGTTTTTTAAAAAAAAAATTGTATCTGACCTTTGCTGTCCACTATGATCATAAATCTGTTCCCACTGTTTACTGATTGTAAACTGAGTGCCGCACAGATTCTGTTTTTTTTTCTTGCACCACTGGACCATTACAATATAATAAAACCACAAAACTATTTTTATCGATTAAATGCTCAAAATACCAGATGATTAATGGTGTTCGCTTTTATTTATTTATTAAGTCTTTCTAATTAGCAGCGAATGTGCTCCGGTCGACTAAAGCCAATCAGACCTAACCAAACCCTGGAGGACCTGCGTGGTTTGAGCAGCAGAAGCTTGAACCAAGATCTGTCACAAGAGGGCAAGTAGATGCAAATAAAGGAAGAATGGAAATAGGTGTGACAGAAAGCAGGAAAAAAAACCCGTTGAAAACTGTCTGTAAATTGCATCAGATTAAGCGAAAAACATTAAATTAACGAGGCGCATTTTAATATTCTAAAGCGCATCCATGGTTAATAGGCTATTTGAATTTCATGGCACCTTCATTCTGATGGGATCAAACCCCACAACCTGCAGTTAAACTGTCAGCTGCGCTAAAAAGAGAGGATTAAACGTTAAACATTATATCCAAGGTTGAAATGTGCTGTCGTCCGTGTAGTGGCCAAGGAATCAGACCTTGACGCGCACCTCGGATGACCGAGGGGCTCCTGTACAACTCACCTCTGTGCATTTCCTCTGACGATGTGATTCCTAACCCAAAAGCACCTTTTCTAAAAACGCCCTCCTTTTCTGACCATTGTAGGGGTCCACGAGGCTCTTCACAAAATCCAACTTTGCTTGGACAAAAGTAAATCCATTACGCAGAGCCGCGCTCCACCGAGCTCTTCTTCGGCGTTCCCTTTGCTGCAAGAAAAACCCCGCTGCGAGCCTTTCAGCCAGGCATTATTACAGCAAAAGCAGCCTGCAGTTGGACCACGGTGGAGAAGACATGTGGAGGATGGACTGATCCAGCTGGGCTGACGCGCTGTAAGGAGAGGAAGGTAGGTATCCAAAAGACGCAGACGGATGGATGATGGATGGAGAGTGACAGAGAGACTGGGGAAGAGTATGGAGGAGGACAGCAGGAGGTGGTGGAGAAGAAGAAGAGTCCGTCTCTGCCAGCTCTCCGCCCGTGTCTGAACTAAGAAACGCTCCTGAACGAGGCTCATTTAAGCCGTGGGCGCTGCTTACATCAATGAGAGGCTTGTCAGAAACACGGTCAAGTTACAGACAACGCACACGGAGCTTTTCCGGTGAGGTATTTCAAAAATAAAGTTTCACTCGCGAACTTGTTGCGATTTTTAAAGAGAAAAGAGCATAAAAAATATCTGTTTATCTATCTATGGGGATAACACTGATTCAGCTATCCCGAATAATACAGTCATGGATAACTAATGTGCTAAATATTGCACATGTGGACACTGCTCTCATTAAGAAAGGGAATGACACGTTTTCCCCACGTTCAACTTTTGCTTGTTTCACTGGATGCTTTTATTTTTAAGGAAATATCATATTTCCGGTTCTGTAACGCTTTATTTGCTGCCTAGTCTAACACAGCGTGCAGCGCACCACCTACTGCTTTGAGTCCCCTTGTCTTCCTCACTGTATCTCTCCGTCAAACATTGTCTCTCTCACTCACACACACACACACACACACACACACCGACGGCTGGCAATTGTCTATCAATACTGTAGTGTTTTTAATCAGTTGCAATCTGCTTGAAGGCTACATTGTTACTCTCATTTTCCATGCAGGGGAGGTTTACCCTCTTCATGCATTATTTAGTAGGGCGGCCCTGTAGAGGGGTGCAGGCCCAGAGGGGTGCTCCAAGGGACCTTCAAGGGTCTCATGTAAAATTAAAGGCTGTTTAATTTAACCGTGCAACAAATTCAGATAATGAGAGCATAAAAAGAGGATTATTTTGAGTGGAAATTTGCCACTAGCTTCTCAGCAAGAAAATAAACAAAAAAATGTTCTTGGAAAGGAGCTCCAGTGGGAAATTCCTAAAAGTGATCAAGTATGACTTTGGGGTCATAATTTTATGAACAGCTTTAAGAGGAGTGGAACAGGGAAAGAAACATGTGACTTAAGCAGAAGAAACCTTTATTCTCAACTTTAGTAAGTAAACACATTTAGTAGGTTGAACATTCATTTGCAAGCCAAATAAATTACATACACCCACAGTTAATCATTTGTTAAAAAAAAAGTGCAAACCACATGGAAAACCATGAGCTCATTCTTGGAATATAAATAAAACACACCGGAGCCACCCAGCTCTACAGAAATTAAAACATGAAACTAGCGAACTGTACTTTATTCAGCAGGACAACCAGGCGTCGGATGATTTGCAGGACTTTGATGCAGCAGAATTAGACATTTACAGACTCCAGGCTCTTTATTTTGGCACTCCCATGATGCAGCGTTTTAGGACAGACTCAAAAGAGACAAACTTGCACTCAGCAGACATGAAGGCCATTCATTATTTTTAGTGGGATCGGAAGCATAAAAATGTTCTGCAGCATCATTATATCACATTATGTTCACTTTTCACCAATTGCTGTCTGTAGCTGTGAGGCTGAATCAATATAATACAATCAGTTCAGTTTAATTTCACAGGAAAAAACCCAAGAGGTTCATCAGCTGTGCAAAGACAATGGACAGAAACACGTGTGTGGCTTTGAAGTAACGATGCACATTTATATACACACAATGTTAAAGGTGCTTCCTTCCCAGTGAACAAACAAAAAGAAACTGCTTTTATCATTGGAGCTACTTGTTGGGCATTTCAAAAGGATCCAAATACACTAATAACACCACTGACGATCACACTCCTAACGACAGTCGGTCCAAAGAAATCACTGCTTTAAACTTGAGAGTGATTCCCATTAGGATTTCGTTGTCTGTCTCTATGGCCTTGTTGCAGCTCCTGTACTTCTAAAACTGGAATGAATAAATGAAATGGAGCATAAATATTTAACATCTGACTCAAGGACTGAAAAATATCAAAAAGAAACGTTTTGGGGTATACGAGAATCCATTTATTGGCCCTTGAAATGAGTCTGAGTGAAAACGTGTGAAGAGGAAAGGGTGGTCAGGTGAGAGGCATGCGCGAGAGGATGGGAGAGGATGGTCTCCCATGATGCAGCTTTGTTTCTTCACATGGCATCAAAATGGAAACGGTGGGCTTCCTGGCGCTTCTCTCGGTCATCTGCTTTCTGCACAACACACACACACAGAGAAACACACAAAGCCAGGTTTTTAAGGTCAAAGGAAAACAGTCATTTATCTTGCACTGGAGTCATAAATACAAGAGGACACATCATCAGATTTTGTAGCGTATACAAAACAAACAATGACGACCTTCACTTATTTCTCTAAAGAAAGTTTAGGTTCTCCATCATCTGTTGAAATGGATTTTTCACTGTCATGTACAAAAATTAATTTCTAAGGAGGGACAGAGCTTGTGCTGGAGGGGAAGAGGGACCAGAAAGGCAAATCACTACCGTGTATTTTGGGAATGCCCGTGGGGTTTTCAATTACTGGCTAACAATCAGAGATGGTAGGGAAAATTTAAAAAAAAAGAAAGAAAATCGGCTTGATTATTTCAAATCTTGGGGAATGTGCCATCAGAACTTAAAGGCATTTAGAATAATGCTATTTGAAAGTTAAAAACACTCATCACATGGTTGAGTGAGAAAACACCGATGTTAGTTGACAGTTCTAACGTGACGCAGGATTTTATTGATTTAAGACTTCAGAGGGACAGATCTGATGAAAGCTGTAAAGGATGGATTGAGTTTATTAATATCATGCAGGCAAATGAGTGAGAGTTGTAGTTTAACAACCTCATAACTGTGTTACTTACAGCTTTCTGGTTTCAGTATTCAGGGTTTTGTTTTGTATTACTCCGTCTCTCTTTTATTTTAAACCCCTGTTTGCTCTTGAATCAAATGTTTGGATTTGTATGCTCTAACAGAGTTCGCATAATGTCGTATGATTTATACTACTGTACACTATGTAAGTGCTTCCACCTACACATAACACAGGAGCTGCTCAGCCATGGAAATCACTGCAGGTTTTGTGCTGATGTTAATACCAGTGGAGGTTTGGAACTGTTGTTAGCAGAGCTTTGGCGATTTTTACTCACTATGTTCCTCAACTTCTTTCTTAGAGTTTTTTTTCTGGCAACTGGCTGCTTTTTCAATCATCTTGAGTCCTGTACCTGACCATTTTCAGAGGAATTTTCTTTTCTTTTTTTTTTGTTAAGACACTTTAACACTGATCTACAAATCATTTTGGCACCAACTTACAAACCTGTGTTGTGTCCACACACAAAAGACAACTCAGTTAAGATTTTGTTTTTAGGTATTTTGTTACCAGCAGTCACACAATTTGTTGCAAATGTTATTAGAAGTGACAAAAATAACAGTTTGACAAACATATAATAGTAGTTTTGCAACCACATGATTTTTCCCACTGAGATAATATTGAAAACCTCGGTATACCTCCGAATGTGCAGGGGGTCCTTGAAACATCTGAGGAAACTGGACAAGTGAAGGACAGAAGTGGCAGGCTTAAGAAAACCATCTATAGCAAATGAACAGTACCTGAAAGTCATGTCCTTAAGAAATGGGAAAGAAATTGACGAAATACCTGACACCCGAGAGCTGAATTGGACCTTTAGTTGACATTTGAAGAAATTACAAGAAAGCTTGCGAAGAATAAAAGTGGAGGGTAGCTCAAGACTTTTGCATAGTACTGTGCTTCAACCTTTCCAGAGAAACAGATATTTCTGGAGGCTTTTTTTAAGTACAGGTTACTATGCAATGTTTTTACTGATTTGGCTAATGGAGGGTGGCCCATGAGCCAAATAAATACAAGACCCCTGCCTTAAATTGTACTTTATAACATCTCTAATAACCAAGGAAAAACAGAACAACAGGAACACAGAGTTTTCTGAAGAACTACTGGATTTGCCGTGGAGAATAATTTAGACATCACCTGCTATTATTTCTGCAAAGCCAAGTTACACGGGCACAGTATGTGGGAACCACTGAATACTCCACTACAAACAGGTAAACAGTGCCTGTTCCCCTAACCTCACAATAAACACGAACAACATGTGCAATCACAGAAGCTGTACATATCAAAGCTTGACAGCTGCAGCCTGAGCATGCTGTTCGTTAGCCAAACTAAAACTGATGGCAGTGAGATGACTAATGTGTGACTAAAACGGAAGTACATTTTCTTAAAAGCCAAAAGCTCTGTGCATCTGTGTGCTTGTTGAATGTGAGGACACTGTATTACTTCTAAACCAGAAACAGCTAAAATCTTGATTTGCAATCTGCAGTGCATCGGTCAGAGAACCTGAACCAAGCCCAACTGAACGCACTCAGATCTGAAAGCAGTGCTGAATAGGACGAACCTACTACCATTTATTCTTGGACAGATTGCTTAACTGGAAAATTTGTACTTTATTTACATTTACCAGTTGATTAGTTAAAAATGTGTTAGGAGAAAATGATCAAACTAAAACATTCTGGTTAACTTTGTGGTCTAATGTCTTGATGCATGCTCAATCACCCCAGTAAGTAAATCTCCAAAAGTAAATTCTGTTCATCTGGAGGTAACGTTTTCAGTGGTTTTCCCACTGAAAACGTTACCTCCAGATGAACAGAATCAACTTTTGGAGGTTTGTGGTCTAATGTTCAAATCTGTTAATAAGTGATGCACAAATTAGACTTTTTGTTAGGAGGTTAATATTCAATTACATCACAACAGGTAAAAATGTAATCTTTGCTCCAATGATTAATCAAATTCAAACATCACACAAACACACAGAGTTTCTGTCCTCCCGTCAATGTGAAAAGGCTTTTAAGGATAATATGTGTGCATTCATAGCCAACAGTCTATTATCATCATCTGGGCAGTGGGACAGACAGGCAGGTGTGATGGCTGCAGGCAGTGGTGTACGAACTAAGCTGTGAACAAGCTGACAGACGTGCAGCAGCAAAGTCCACCACCCTCTCCCAACAACACCTCCTCCCTGAGGGCCCCGCTCAAGTCACCTGCTTCTACTCTAATACTCCTGGTGTGCTGATGAAAAAAACAACAACAAAATTTCAGCCAACAGCAGCAATTTCTCATGTTTTCTGTTTACTTCTTTGAACCGGCACCTAACATCGTCTCAAACAGAACAAGAACATGTTATGATGTGAGAGCCCATGAAAGCAATTTTGTAATTTCAACATGTCCAGACTGTGTTCATCCCCGCAGTGCAGGAGTAGGGATAATGTACAGTTCTTTTTGAAGACAAGAAGGAGGAGGCCATGGGGATGTGTGAACATTTGCAGCTGTGGTATCAAAAGTCACAGCTGAAGTGATACTCCACCCTACATCTCTCTTTCAGGTGTCAAACTCAACCCCCTGTAGACTTCAAAGGAAAGTGTAAAACGTTTTTCGCCAAAATAAAACTAAAGACACTTTTTCCACCCTTACTGTTGAATTTGTAAGTGTGTCAGAACCACTTTGTCCCAACTTAATGACTGTTCACTACCAACAACCTGAAAAGACCGCGATTTCTTCTCAAATGCTAAATTTAATGAAGAAGTAGTTCCTGCGTACTTGTAATACATGCAATTCTATCTTTCTTAAAAAGGACTGTGAGGGTATTAACTAAATTATTTATAAGCTGCACCTTCCAGAATACACCAAGTTGATGCTTTCCTCACCAGGTGGACGTTGCAGGTTAAAACAACCATTATGCAGAGTGAGCTCTTGCAGCCGTGTGAAAAATGACATGCAAAATGTCTGAGCTTAACAGAAAGGATCTGGGGTCGACCCTGCCGTTTAAGCCGTTTTCACACATAGATAACAGCTTTTAAATTTTTGAGACATCACCTGGAAGAAGTGCAGGTGTGAACGCAGATGTGAGACAAAGTCAGATTGGACATTAGCTGGTCTTTAAAACATTTAGCTCCCTCATTAAAAAGTCTGTATGATGTCAGACAGCGTGGTCTTCTGCAAGCTCTACCCAGACAGCTTCGGTGACTAAAACCACACAGAGTATTTCCAGTAGTGCAAATGTGTGTGAAACTACTGTAAAATGATTATTCACATGTGAAAATGGCCACGGATGAGTTAGAATCCATTATTCTATTGATCAAGGCCGTAACAGTAACAAGTGTCTGATATTCCGGGGTTTATTTGAACAAAATCAGTGATTTGTTCAATCACCTAAACATACATTTTTGGTCCCTATAATCAAACCAAGAACCTACAAATAAAATAATATTGAAGTAAAAAAAGCTATACTCAGGACACAACCCTAATCTCCTTGTTTAAAATTTGCAGACTAATTCCCAACATCAGTCCTCAACCCTCCTTATGTAAAACTAGTCTCTGTACAGAACAGTCAAATCTATAAATGAACCATTTGTCACTTTGGGAGCCATTTGGAATCAAAGTATTCTTTTGTTTAGATGTTTTATATCGGTGTAATTGTTGGTGTAATCATTCCTGCCATTCCTACTGGCCATGTTTCTCCCAACACAAAGCCAGTGTAAGTAATCAGGAATAAAAAACCTGATCAAGTGGGTATTTTTTAAGTACAAGATTTTCATTTCTGCGGGCATTTCCTAGCTGAGCTGCAGTGAAGGGACAGTCGCACAAAGGGAGGAAATTTTGTGCTAAAAATATGCAGAAGATCCTCATCGATGTGGACAACCTCACACTGCTGAAGCCTCGTGTAAGCTTTGGCTCAACTATGTATTTATGCACAGAATGAGGATTTCCCTTACATCTCTGGAAACAGTACGGGGTCTGTTGATTACCAAGAGAAATAACTGCTGCGACAAACAGCTTACATATGTCTTATCTGCTTTAAGCCACACTTGTAAATGTGTCATAAATCCATGATCCAGTTCTTTAAATGTCGTGTTGGCCCAAGTGGACCTAATTATACCTACTCTATGCTTTTTAGTTGAATCTGAAGGGGACAAGGTCAAAGTTTTAAATAATGAGGTCAGTGCTTGTAACAAGTAAACCCTGTGAGTCAACAGCTGAGGTGACAGACTGATCTAATCACCCAGTTTCAGGAATTCTTTTCTATTTTTGTCTGTATGATGTCAGTGACATCATTCAAACTGAAGAAAATTGCATTAAAAGAAGGGTGGCCTTAAGGAAGAGGAGCCAAAACAGCTGGTGTCAGAGATGGTAAACTAATGGGTAGAACCAACAAGATATACAGTGGTGTAAAAAAGTGTTTGCCCCCTCCTGATTTCCTATTTTTTGTACTTTTGTCACACTGAATGTTTCAAATCATCAAAAAATTAAATATTAGACAAAGATAACGCAAGTAAAAACAAAATGCAGTTTCTAAATTATCTATTATCAAGGGGGAAAAAATCCAAACCTACATGGCCCTGTGTGAAAAAGTGATTGTTTGCTATCACATCTTTGGAAAGCTCAATGTGGCTAGAGTTCAATTTCTCTAGCCACACCCAAGTCTAATTACCGCTACACCTGTTCTCAATCAAGAAATCACTTAAGTAGAATCTGACTGACAAAGTTTGTCCCATTACATCTGGTGTAAAAGTAACGCAGCATTTTTAGAAAGGGAACATCATCCCATCTGTAAAATATGGTGGTAGTAGTGTGATTGTCTGGGGCTGTTGTGCTGCCTCAGGATCAGAAAGACTTGCTGTGGTAAATGGAACCCTGAATTCTGCTGTCTACCAAAATATCCTGAAGGACAATGTGAGCTTAAGCTAACGCGCACTTGGGTTCTGCAGCAGGACAATGATCCAAAAGACACCAGCAAGTCCACCTCTGAATGGTTTAACAAAAAAAAAGAAAAGAAAAAAAGAAGGATTTGGAGTGGCCTAGTCAAAGAACTGACCTGAATCCGATTGAGATGCTGTGGCATGACTTTAAAAAGGCAGTTCATGCTTGAAAACCTTTTAATATGGTTGAAAAACAATTTTGCAAAGATGAATGGGATAAAACTCCTCCACAGTGCTGTAAAGACTCGTTGTCAGTTATTGAAAACGCTTGATTGCAGTTGCTGCTGCTAAGGGTGGCCCAACCAGTTATTAGGTTTAGGGGGGAAATCACTTTTTCACACATTACCATATAGGTTTGGATTTTTTTCCACTTAATATTAAACAGCTCAATTTAGAAACTGATTACTTGTGTCATCTTTATCTAATATTTGAATTTGTTTGATGATCTGAAACATTTAAGTGTAACAAACATGCAAAAAATAGGAAACCAGGAAGGAGGGAAACACCACTGTAAAATACAGAAGGATTATTTTGAATCATACAAAGCTACTCTGGTAGTGTCCATATTATTATCTCATTTATCACTCTAAGAGTAAAGGTTTTGGTCTGTTTTTATAATCAAGACGTGATGAGGCACAGGTTTAAAGGGGTGAAATGTACATCTTTAAAGTTTGTGATTTGGCACAGTTGAAGACAAATGAATAACAACAATTCTATGTTATGTGGACTGCTGATTGTGTAGTCAGTCAATGACTTTGTTCTGTGGGTGAACAGGCAACAAGTTAAAATACTGTCAGATCTTTTTTTCCCTTTCCAAACATTTAAACGTTGCTTAAATGTTACGGCAGAGCCGTTCATGTTTTAGCATAACAAAACGACTAAACCCAGTCACTACATTAGAAAGATTTTTTGAGACGCATGTCCTCTTTTGTGGGTAAGCCAGTGCGTCCCTGATGTTGACTAATTTGCTTCATCCAAAAGACGAGCAGAAACACATTTATTCAATCTTTTTTTTTAATCCTGTCAGTTTTGGTTTGTAATAAAGCCTTCATCTATCTTCAAAGACTGCAGCATCTCATATTGATTGATGCTGTGTTCTTTTTTTTACTCTTTTTAAAAAAAAAAAAAAGCAACATGTTTTTAGGGAGCAGATTGATTTGATGTTCTTTCCTTTGGATAACCAATCCACTGGGCTGTGCTGCTGTCCAGGCCTGGTTTAATTGACTGTCTTGGGGATACTACCAATAGTCATCCTGAGGCTTGAATCATCATTAAGCAGCAGAGCATTGATTTGTGTCCATCTAAAGGGTTTTCTGACACAGTGGGCTGGTCTGTGTCCCAAACCAGGTGGAAAACTACAGTGATGCATACTGAAGTCTCACAGGGCTTTAATGTCAGCTAATTAAGTCTGGCCTGCATGATGATGAGATTGATTAAATTCTGCTTCATTGGTTTTTTCTTTCCCACAATTTGTTTAAAGGGGACCTTTCCTCAACTTGTGTCATTTATATACTGTTGCAAAGGTTGATTCTTGCATTAAACATGGCCGAAGTTTCAAATAATGAGGTCAGTGTATGTGAACCTAATCCCTGGGAGACAAACACTCAAAAAGCTCTGTTTCAGGCAGTTGCTCTACTCTTAGCTCTGTGCATGAGATAGGATATCACTAATATGGTAATCTCAAACACATAGCTCGCTGGCTTTGTGCACAAAAGACTTACCAATCTGGTCAGAAAATCTTCTGCTTGCTACGGGCAGCCAATTGCAATAAAATTGGCTTTAAAGGAAGAGGACAGCTATTTCAGACAAACCAATAGGCTGAACCATAGTGAGATACCATATATGTAAGATAAGACATACCTCCCATATTTGAGCCACACGAGCTGTGAATCATGCAGATCTACTCTAACAAAGTCCAAGAATAAAAATATGGGGTTCAAAATGGTTTAACAGGTGCCTTTAAATACTTGTTTCTTCTACTTTCTGGAATATAGTCATATGGACTTCTTCATATCCCTAGCTAATATTGCATTGAACAGAAGTTCACAGAATTTGTGTAAAAGCCCTGTTAGCTGGTTAGGCTGGGCAACGTGTCTTTGCCCTCATGCTTCTGCCCTCTGCCTGACTTTGTTATTAGAAGAGCAAATACCAGAGGCGGCGGTGCAAACACACAGAAATGCCAAATGTCAATCAGCCGTCTCGCCTTGACCTTAGCGGATGCCCCGCATAAAGGAGATGGGAGAAGATGAGATATAAGAAAGAATGTTAGCAGCTTTTATATGTGATTTACCTTCAGTGTTAATTCTCTGGGTGGCGAAGGAGGTTACACCACATTAGCCAGTCAGTTCAGCTGTGTGTCTTCAAGTTATCAAGGCCAGACATATAGTCCAATTCAAATCAAATTTATCTTTAAATTGTGTCAACCTGAACAACCTGAAGGGTATATACCGACAAGACACTGGAGATCGTCCTCAGATAGAGTCAATGCTGTTTAGCTTTAGGGACAGAAGAACGCTGTGGGTTTAAAACACTGTTCACCAGTTAAATTAGAGACAGCTGCAGTTTGATTTATGGCAGGAAACTGTTATGTGCAGATGTATGTAAAAATAAATGTTGCAAAGTGAAAAGTGTTATTTCACCTTTCTAGAAGTAAAAAAACAAATCCATGTTTTCAATGGTATAAATGACAACTGTAAAAGTGTAGCTAAACAAAGATAAGTCATATTAAAAATCTTGTGCAAGTTAAAAATTACCCACTCATGTCTGTGTTTAGAGTGGCACATTTGAACTGGGTAGATCTGAGTTTTATTGGAATCCACTGATATTACTCTCATATAATGGCGAATATTGATTAGAAGGCATCTGGCTGCTTGCTACAGACCTAATGTTAACTTACTACTAATAGCCTGCTACATTTTAAAGAAAGATGGTGAAATGTTCCTTAAGCATGCTGCCCTGCATGTCAACCATTTCATTATACTTTGGGATTTTGCTCTTTAGATAGATTTAAGTTGCCCTTTCTGTGAATTTGTCTCTAAGCTGTACAGACACTCTAGCCTCCTGAATTTGCACCCAAAATGTTTCTAAACACAACCTTCATAATTCTTGGGCGGTACAGCGGTAACAGAAAAGTAAAAAGAAAACAAACAACTGCAAAGGATAATTTTTTCACAGCACTTTTGTATTTGGTGTAACATGGTAGATAATTGGAATTTCTACTTTTCAAATTGCAGCCTTGGCAGATTTGCATGGGATAAACATCACAGACTACCTCTGCAAATATTCCAACTGCACAGAGTTCCCCAGGTAGTACTAGTCAAGTGCAAACACGGCTTAATTCAACTGTGACTCCCAAGGAGCATTTCAATAAGAACTTCAATCACTGAACCTGAAGTTCTGCTGCATGCACAGTGGAAGCTCAGGATTATGCACAGTGGAAACCTGATAATGCACTTAGTAATCTGAATCAAATGAGTTTTCATATGCATTGTGAATGTTGGATGCCTCACCAATGTGGTGCAGTGTTTTGTTCTGAATTGAAATGATGATGAGTGCGATGTTACATATTTCGGTGCATTTGAATAATATATTCCTGTGCTGCTTCTAATCTATCTAATCAAAGCCTATCATGAGTTTGCAAGTACTATATGATATACCACCATATTATTAAACCATTAAGAAAATGTTACTGAACTGCATGCTGCGGAAATGAGAACTCTGAAACGAGTAGTCAAAAAGGCCAAAAACCTTTCTGGAACTAGTAACTATTACTCTTATTAGGGGTACAGTGGGGGGTAGTGAGACATTTTTGATTACTGTGACTAGTCAGCCTATGGACACCACAGTGTTCAAAGCCAAATATTTTGTTGGTTTATGACTGACAACCGCTTCCTTCTTTCTTTCTGTGAGAACAAGACAGAACTGAGTTGAATCTGTGGGCTACTCAACAACAGTACACACTGGGACTGAACATAACAGAACTGAAGTGAAATGTGTGTAAAAGTGTCCAACGTAGCCACTGTCTGAGCTTTTCATGCTGTTCTTTTATCTTTGATGTTTGGTAAATGGACGGGTACTCATATAGCCTTTCTACTCAGTTGAGCACTCAAAGCGGTTTCTTACTACAAGTCTCATCCACACAAACATTCATATGCTTTTATCTACGCCTAAGTGCTTTCTGGCATTGACACAGTCTGATGGATGCATCAGGGGCAACTTGGAGTTCAGTACCGTGTCCAAGGATACGTCAGCATGTGAACTGAAGGAGTTCGATTGGTACCAGATGTAGACATGGTTAACATCTAGCTTTACTGGGTGTATGTGCTAACTGGGATTCAAACTCCAACCTGTTGTTCCAAAAACTAATGTCAATACTATACTGTCCAACTTTCAACCAATCAGCATTTGACGTATGTACAGTACGATTCATGTTGAGCTAAGCATTTCTGCTTTTTTTTTGAAGGGCTGCACCCAAGCACGTTTAAGTAGCTTGTGTATAAACAGAATCGTAAATAACCTTTAAGAGTGAAATAACCGTTTTCTTAATTGCATTCCCCATTTCCTGCTCTTGCAACATAGCTTTCATCCACACACTCATCACTCCTCCCATCCACCTGAGCCTGCTAGATGTATCTTGTGTACGTAGTTTGGGCACCAGCCATGCTTATTTATTTATTTTTATCTTTTTGAATTTCGCATCAGCTCAGATGAAGCTGATGCACACACACCCACGTTTCTAAAAAAGAGGGCAATTAGAGCCCTTCTGTGTGTGTAACCATGCTGCATGTCAACCTGAGTGAAGACGCGCACACACACACAAACACACACACAGGAACACATTAAGTGCACATGGTCTCACGGCAGATGGTTTGGAGAAGATGCCAACAACTTACTGCACTGCTCAGCCCAGCAGACTGTGTGTGTGTGTGTGTGTGTGTGTGTGTGTGTGTGTGTGTGTGTGTGTGTGTGTGTGTGTGTGTGTGTGTGTGTGTGTGTGTGTGTGAAAAAGGAAACAATCCAGAAAAAAAGAGAACATTTGCGATAATTTGTGTTTGTGTCTGAGTGTCATCAACCCTGCTATGATGGGATACATTTTTCTGAGACTGTGATGTGTGTGTGTGTGCCTCCATTAAAAAAAGAAAGAAAAAGAAAACAGTTTTTTTTCTTCACCGGAGGTGGTGAAGAAAAAAAACAAAACCAAAAACATGAAAACATGCATCGACTCCCTGGAGAGCACATTTATGGCGGTAATGAACAGCAGATCTGCCGTGCTGAAAGGACAGAAGAAGGCAATTACAGCTGAACGTCCTTCCAGGTTGTGACCCCGAGAACGAGAGAGAGAGAGAGGTAGAGCGAGAGAAAGAGTGTGTATGTGTGTCTTGGTGGGAGGCGAGAGGACTACAGGACAGGGACAGTGAGACCCATCTGCTGCTGGTTGTGACCAATCTGCTCGCTCTCTCTCTCTGTCTCACACACACATACACACACTCACACTCTGAAGCAGTAAATCACCAGGAAGAGGCCAACATTAACTACAACACGCTACTCTGTGTCTGTGTGTGTGTGTGTGTGTGTGTGTTCTGACCTTCTCTTGCCAATGAAGGATCCCAATAATAACAAGGATGAAGACACACACGCCGATCAGTGCGATGGCCGTCAGCAACACGCTGTTGCTGGGAGTAAGGTACAATTTAGCGCTCCAACTAAGAAGAGGGAGAGAGAGGGAGAAAGCGAGACAAAGAAAGATTGCCATATGCTGTTTTATGTTTTGCCATAGTTTTATCTGACAGAAAAACAATGCAATTACCAAAATGCTGGACATTAGCAGAGACTGTGTTATGTTAAAATAAATAAACGAACAACTCTTTCACTTTCTGGTCATACAGCTGAACAGAATGAAAGACTGCGCTCTCTCTAGTTTCTAAGAACTTTTATGTATTTCCAGAAATCCAGCCACTTTGATGTATTAACTTTATCTTCATCATGATACATCTTGCAATCTGTTAGCTTGTACTTTGTGTGAAAAGACTACCAAGGCGCCTGTTTTCATATAAACAGTCAGTTAGTCTGATTTCACTTGTGGTGTATATGTAGGTATGTGTGCGTTGGCAAACATGCAAGTGTTATGAGCCTATCGAGGAAAGTGCATGTGTGTCATTGTTTGTCTGCGATGACTAGCCATCTGGAGCTCCTCCTGGGTTTTCAGCTACATGTGAATAGCGTCATGATAACATGAGGACACATGCTGCGAGGTAATAGCGTGTGTGCGTGAGCATGTTTTCTCACTTCTGGGTATTGTTTTGTGAAGATATACCACAGAGACGCTGTCTGGAGCGAGCTGAGGGTAACATTAACTCGAATATGCCAGCAAATGACATCAGGCGAGGCGGTTAAAAGTGTTGAATAGTGTCCATAGTAACAAATGTTAACAGGTTCTCTGAGCAAATTATATGACTGTGAACAAGGAAAGCAGCCATTTGTGACCTGTCTATATTGTATTATATCTAGAGGTGTAAGCGTTTATGTACCTGCGGGGTGTATCATGTGGGAAAGGCATGACAATAAGTTGAGAGTTGGGAATGATGGCCGTCCACTCCTTGTTCCTTATCTCCTGAAAAGAGAAGAAAAACACATTAACTGATTATCTTTATTCACAGTAATACATTATAGCAACCATATGTGCAATACAAGCAGACTGCTTTAAGATATGCACACACCGACACAATATGTATGTTAAGCCCTTCGAGGCAGAGTAATGGGTCTCATTCTTAGCTACTGTGGACTTGCTATTTTAAGCCGTGTGTTTCAGACATAGATAACCTACTACTTGAAATAAATTACCCAGGCTATGGTGAATAAAACCCTTTTTTTTCTTTATTGTGAGTGTGGTACATATGGCCGGGTGTATTTGCATGTATGATAAAGGATTTCTGTGGCAGTTTGTGTGCGAGCGCAGCCATCTGGAGAAGTCAGTCTCCGTCTTGATGAAATTCACATGGTCTTTTCATCATGTAACGCATCACATCGCAGCAGCAGAAAGGTCTGCTTTGAAGACTGGATTTATGGGAGTTGAAAGTTAGAACACACATTAAAAGTACATACAAAATTCTAACTGAAGTCAATTATTTTGACAAAAATCTCCAGTCCAGTAATGACTCACTACATCACATCTGAAGACTGCAGCTTGAAAATTTACAAGTTAGAGATTCAGAATTACTATTAAGTAAGATAAGTAGTGTTTTTGAATATTACCACTTCAATTTAGCAAATTCTGGAAAAACAAAAGTATTTTATGTTAATGATGTCTTGTCTCCTGTGTTTCATTTACAACTTGAATGCTCATGTTTACTGGTTTCTTTGTTTGGTATTATATCAACAGTGATTATATTAACACTGAGTGTCCACAGTGGCAGGGATACTGCTTTTAAATTATGATACATTCCTAGTTTACCCAAATAAGAGTTTTGCTTTATATTTCCTGATTAGATCTTGACTCATTTCTGTGTAGGCGAGGGAAAGACAGTGTTTGACAGACAGATCCCTCAGGCTCATCATAAAGCTTATTTTAGTTTGAGATGTTTTAGTGTCAAAAGCTCTTGTTTGCAGGAACACTCTGAATATACTAAAGTACTTTTGTTGTGTAGAAGCTGCTCAGTGCAACCACAATCTGACCTGCTGGTCACTGAACAGCTTCCCTGTACAGGTAGGGGTACAGGTCTTACAAAAGGACACCACAGTGGCGATAATGAGGACAAATGGGACATACTGTCCAATTCTTTTTTTTTTTTTTTAGCCTTTTTTCTGCCTACATTTGTAGACTGGAGCAGATAACTTACACTTTACTATGATTTTAAAGCATTTAGCCACATTGCCTGATTCAAAATTTAAATGCAAAAATGAAAGCCTGAAAGGTTAAGCAGGGCCGTTACATGCAGGTATCATGAAAATAAGCAAAAGTTAAAACAGTATGATGAATATATTGAACCTCATAGTTATGCATGAAAGCAGATTAGATTTCTTTTTTTAATTAAGACAACGGTAATGAGACATATGTACAAGAAAAAAACCCAACAAATTTACAAAGAAAAAATGATTTTGCTTTTACAGCAAGAAACCATATTGTATATTTGATTGTATACTAAAAAGGTGGCAAAACCTCATCACGCCACAAACATCCCTAATTACTAAATACTGCAATCATTTTTACCTTGTTAGCTCAAAGAGTAGGCGAAAGGAAGCCTGGTTTTAGCCTAGAAACATCAGGCTATGACTTGGATTTGAACGAGGAAATCGCTTCTCTAAAAGATCTGCAATTACAGAGTGCCTTTTAACTTTCTGCAAACCACTTTCCACTGTGTCCTTGCCAGAACAAGTTCAGTGTCTTGCACATGAATACTTTGGCACGAGAAGGGGCAACCCGTTTACCACACGAGTTAATTATGCCTTGCAAAGTGAATAAATGAGGCTACTTTGCAAGAGGAAAAAAAAGAAATCTTTTATATTGGGGAATATCTAAAGTTCTGAGATGGTTAAGACAGACTTAACATAACTGCAGAGTTTACAAACATTTGCTTGGAGAACTGTTTGACAGCAGCTTGACTCTGCATAAGTTTCAGTTTCATTTTTAGTTGTTTGCTGCCTTAGGGCTCAGCAACTAGTGGTGACATCTGACATGAGACTGACACAGGCCGTATTTAGCATCTTTATAAAACAGGGCTTAGGTTTCTGGAAAAGCCCAGTGTAGTCGTCTGTGTCTGCTAGCGTTCTTATCCATATTATTCTGCTTTAAGAGCCTGCTCAGGCAACTGGGGTTGTTCTCTGGCTCATAATGGGTTAAGAGCGCAGTGGTATAAATAGGAGAAGGGGGCAATATATTAATGATTTAAAGGCTGTAACTATACTCGCAGTTCAGAGGAAAGAATTCCAGTTCTACGTTTGGCAGAATCTGTAAGTGCCACTGCTCTTTAATTGTGACTCCTTTCTTCATCAATTGGAAGGAACTACATCTTGCTATTTTGAATAAGCGTACAGCAACGGCATTGCTTTTTACATAACAAGCACATTCTAGCCGCCAGCCATTGTCGCTTAGCTCTTGGAAAGCACTGCCGTTGGTGCGGCAACTGGCGGGGGAGCAGAGCTGGAGACGAGTCAGCCTCCACTACCGCTGCCTGGGAGCAGATCCGATCTGGCTGTTTGGAAGAGAAAAGTGTTCCTAAGTCTTCAGAGAGAACGAGAGATACTCTGGTTCAAAGCCAGGAAAACTGGCACACTATGGAGAGTGAGAGAGATAGATACAGAGTTAGAGGATGAGGAAGACAGAGAGAGAGTGAGAGTGACAAGTAGGGGACTGATTAGTGAAGTAAACCACTTTGAACAGCAAAGGGAATCCCCTGGGTGGAAGATAAGTGAACAGGAGGACTGAGACTCACAGAGAAAGATGAGGAGGGGTGAATAAATGAGAGGACTGATTGGACAGAGGGAAGAAGATATCCACTAAGATTCTACAAAACATCGCCTTCTGCGAACCAGCGGGCAGAAACTCTCTTTGTGCTGGAGAAAGTGTAAAGGGCACAGCAGGGGAGACAGAAAGAAAACAGGACAGAAATAAAGATTGAAACAAAACAAAAATGAGAGACAAGCAGATCAAGAGAGCTGGCAAACAGAAAGAGCTAAATAAGCCGACTGTGCAGGGTGGCGTAACGATCAGATTTCTAAACCTTCGCCTCTTTTCTCATTACAGGTAGATTCAATGGAGGTACTCCACTCCCCAGTCCCTCTGAGCACTAAAGAAAAAACTACTCTGCATAATAGCGCACATCTTTAGGCATTAATTAATTCACACTGTAAAAGGGACAAGAGAGGAGGAAAAATGAGGGAAAAAGGATTGCATTCCTTTGCATGGGAAAACGGAGGGTGTGGAAAGAGGACAATAACGCAGTTTGTTTGTGATGAGTGTTCCCGGTGCCCTATGCTGTCTGACTAGCGGACTGAGCCATCTGCAATTCTAATCAGCTGTTCAACGAAAACCTTGGTACCACACAGGAGGGAAAAGGGGCCCTGTCGTGCCTAATATTCAGAGTGACAGTGCTACGTTACAGAGAGAAAAAGAGAGACGGAGACGAAGGCGGAGAGAGCTGAACTGAAGAGAGATGAGATTAGAGGTAGTGAAGAGTAGAAATATAGACAAAGAATAGATAAAAACCATAAAATAAAACCAATTTTTTATTATTACTATACTGATCTGTTGCCACATGACAGGAATCACATATGTGGTTGATTCAGAGTCATTCATAAACAGTCATTTAGCTGGTTGCTCAGCAAAGATGTGTAGAAGTAGTAAAAAAGGAAGCCATTAGCATTTCTATTTCAGTGGGAAGCTCGCTACACCTTTATTAATTCCTCTGTTGATGTCATCAATCATCCCATACATTAAAAAGGAGCTGTGTAATCTAGCTTCCGTAAAGCATCAATCTGTGTCACATAATTCTCTCAACCTTTATTTACTTTTTAGTCATTAAATGGGCAGGGAAATCTGATTTTCTTTCACCTAGATTCTACTGCGCAATCACGCCTCTAGTGAGATGTGGGTGGCAAAATATGCTTTTTCAAGTCAAATCATTGTTTATGACACCGGAGAAAATATTGTCCTCATTAAGCAGGAGAAGCAGAGGTAAATAAAATGTGAAAATCCCTACAAAAATAAAACTGCTGGCCTGTGTTTAGGTGAATTATACATAAATCAAACCAAAGACTTCCAGTAAAACTTGGAGAGAAAAAAAGTAGTAACTGTGAGATTGTGAAGATGTCATAGTTTTTTTTTAAAGCTAAGATGCATGATAATTCTTTTTTATATTTTATTTTTATATTTCAAGCATAAAAGCTATAAAATGTACAGACTAACGTCTCTCTTTCTATATTTATGAACTAACGTCAACAGCAAGCAAACAGTTGTGTTTATGTCATTTGGCAAACAAGGTATAAAATAGTTCCTTGCATAAACTACTGCTTTAATTAAAGAAAAATCTCAACCAAGCATTAAATGCCTTTGCAAGATTAGGGAGATACTGTAGTCTCTGTTTACCTCACTTTCTAATTTGATAAGAAAGTATGTGGAGGGAAATCCCTCTACTGAACCTTCACGAAACACCTTTCAAACTAATCTCACAATCCCTGGAAGAAATGTGCTACATCAAGCATCATCATGAAAAATGCTGGAGCAGTTGGAGAAAAACAACTTTTTTGCTCTCCGCTTATGACTTACAAAAAGTGCTTCAATTGCTCCCTCCATTAATTCATCCATCATTTGATATTTTCTTGGAAGATTTTCTTGTTTTTAAAACCACGATTCCGAGGCTCATTACAGAGACATTCAATGTCTTAGTCAGGCATGCCGTACACTGTTAAATTCAGGACACGTTAAGCTGCTCAGAAATGACTTAATCTGGAATTTGACTACAAGTGTTGTATTTTAAATCACTTTGCACCTGGGGTTGTAAAAGGCTCATTTTTTTGCACAACTTTCCTTCCTTTTGCTATTTGCTGTGACATAAGCTCTGTAAAGGAATCTTCCTCAGACATTCTGTGAGACCATGAACCCTGCAGCAGAAGTACTGGCAGTTATCTCGGTAAAATTTCCTCACCGTCTCTCCAGGCTGCCGGGGGATGCCGACGAAAAGGTGATCCAGGAAGTTGGCGCTGCGTCCGAGCCCCAGTACAGTGTAGGGCAGCTGGAGGGAGAAATAAGCTGACTGGCTTAGCTGACCAGCTACAGGAGGGAAGACAAAGAAAAGACAAGTTTGCCATCAATGAGGTATTCTTTTCAGCAAACACTAAAACCAAGTCAGAATATACATTAAAATATGCATGTATTGCCCTTGAATGTACAAGCAAGCATGTGCGGTCTCCAGATGCTGAATCATTATGACTCTACTGCCACCACAGTTAACATTTTTGCATTAATTAATTCTTTGGAAAGCACTCGAGAGAATGAAATTTGGTACACTTGCCAGTACAACTTTGTACTTCTGGCTGGTCAAGTCTGAAATTTATCATGAAAATACTTGGGGGAAAAAAGCTATATCATAATTCAGTAATCTATGAGATTCAACAATGTGCAAAAAGAGTGCAGCAAAAAGTCTTTAAAGAGCATTATTATAAGCAACTATAAGCAGTGCAGAAAATATAAACAGAAATTAGTGAACATTCTTGATACAAAGGAATCTTCTGTTGGGCTTTTTAAGTCTTAGGCTTTGGAATTCATGTACTTTAGAAGTTACTTTCAAACACGCCATCCATCTTAATACTGCCAGACCACAAGCCCCTCCCTTCCAGTGACACTGCCCAAATGTTAGCAGCATCCCTAAGAAGGACACTGCACCTTAAAACACCACAAAAACTGTGCAGGAATGACAAGAGGCAAGACAAAGGAGTTGATTCGGCCTCCAAACTCCCCAAATTTAAGCGTACAAGTACCAGAACAAGCCCGATCGACTCGCGACACCAAAAGGTTCCATTTCCGCCAACATCTTGGTGTCTGACAAAGTAGGAAACCTCAAAACGATTCTGTATCCAAGATCATTACAAGGTGTTGGTCTGGGATGGGTGGGAATGAGACACAGTGTAACATCTGAAGTCAAGTCAAATTTGTTTTTCGTACATTTAGAAACAACAAAGTGCTGTAGATTCCAGGAACGATATAAAGAACATTAAATCAACAACTTAGACTTCATCACTGGGCTCATATAATGTAAAACCATGTGCTCCAACCAAACCTATCCTGAGCACGACTGTTGATGACAACATGAATACGTACGAGTAACCATAATAAGAGGAATGAGAAGGAAATACACAACCAGAGCGACTGAGCCAGAGGGACTGCAGCATGAGACCTTGTGTTCTGACATGAAGCAGCGTCATAAAAGATACAAATCAGAGAGACACCTGAGGCCAGTGCAACACCTCTCTCTGTCTCTTCACCCAACCTCCCTCCTGTAATCTCTCCCCACTCACTTAATATTCTCATCCAATCCTCACTATTGTGTTTCCTCCTTTCTGCTCATCTCTCCATTCCTCTCTCTTGATACATCACTCTGATTTGGCCTTTTGCTTCCCCTTTCTCTCTCTCTCTCTCTCTCTCTCTCCCCTTCAGCTGCTGTATCTCGCCCACGCCACCCAACTCTGCCAAGTGCAGCCGACATAAATCAACCTCTATGTGGTAAACAAAGAGAGGGAAGGGGAGAGAGAGAAAGATGGAAGAAGAGAAAGAGAAAGCCTTGAGGCAGCCAGTGATCAGAACTAATGTGGATGGACTGCGTATTGCAGGCCAAGAGAAGCACAACAGCTATGCTTCTCTCTTTATTTTCTTTAATCTATGCCCAACCTCAGTTTGTCCGGTTCATTTTGGCCACCTGCAGTAAGGTCCTGTCAGTCCACCTGACTGCAGCTAAATATTTCTCTTCTTAAAAGCTGTTCCTTGCTGCACAAATAAAGCTGGCTTTTTACCTCAGGAACACTGCAGGGGTACAAATTGACCAGCCAGCGGGTGAAAGTATCTAGTAGCTACTATATGGTTTTAGTGCAATGAAAGCCTGTCCTTGATGCTCTAATGTCCACTCTGTGGCTCCAGTTAGCATGGAAGCTCAATGAACACCATTGACTTTTGCCATCTTCAATCAAAGAAAGCTTTTCAGCCGTGTCTATTTATGCCTAAATTTCTCTCGCTTGTTATTGGTCTATGCATTTTATTTTCACAGCTTTTTAGCACCGGGATGCGGTTTTCTGAAGAGGCAGTGTAATTGCCTTAATCACACACTGCACATGGAGAGAGACAGACGATGGATGGTCAAAAATATTGGCTGTTTCCAGGAGGAGCTGGACACTTACCTGAAGTACAAAGACAGAGCTTTTATGAGACATTGAAGCTGAATCCTGGGGTGTCTGACATTTACTGAGGTGTGCGCGCATGTGCGTGCATTTGTGTGTGTGTTAGGGGAATTCACCAGATCAGTAGAGTGGAAAGCTGTGTACTTCTGCAATAAAATTGATTTATAAATGCTTTTTACACATAGCAACATCATCATACCAGGGATAAAAATGTTTTTCAATGGGTCATTCAGTTGACCACTTGATCCAGCCTGAAATAGCTCAAAAACCATCAAACAGACTGGCAAAAATTGACTATAATATACTACAGACTGTAAGACAATGGATCATGACTATGTTGGCGATTCTGAGACTTTTCATCCTACCCCAGCTGGTTAAATTTACATGTGCATTACATTTAAAACATGTGGACAAACACAAAATCCAAGTTTACCAAAAGTAGTTTTTCTGGCAACTACAAAGAAAAGTTGAGGATGTAAAAGGAGAAATAAATAGCAACGACGCTTATAGCGACCCCAAGTCCTGATTGATCAAAATCAGAATGATGGTGTTTCAAGATAGAGTACCTTTGTTGATATCTACAGAAACTGGGGCAACAAAAACCTCAACAACAACAGAAACGGCATCTCTGAGTAAGAATCTGAATGATTTGAATTAAAAAAAATAAATAAAAATTCTTGTCAATTGCTACTTTTGTACCCACACATAAATGTGTGGGAACAAAACTGGTGAATGTGGGACAAGGGTGTGAGGATAACACAGTGGGGGGATTAACCAAGTAAACTTAGAGTTTTTGCTGCTTAACTTGACAGGTCGGAACTCTTGTTAACCACTTCTGTCTTTAATCTAAACAATTAAATAGCCTTTAGGGTTATTTTTTTTAATAGTTGACAACCAATAATTTATTGGCAGACTAATTCTTCTCTGTTCTCTATCCTGCAGTTGTGAAAAAACCCCCACTTCATTGCTTCACACAGAACCTCAGAGCCATGGTGCTGAACAAAAGGGGATTTTTGAGGGGATTGAACCTTTAGGCCAGGTTTGGTTTGATGGTTTTGACAGAAGGCTTCTCCTCGTTTGTGGGCAAGAGGTGGATAGCTTGCAGCCCGCCACTCAGCAGGGTAGAGTGGGTGAGAGAGAGAGTGTGTGTGTGTGTGTGTGTGTGTGTGTGTGTGTGTGTGTGTGTGTGTGTGTGATGGAGGATCAAGCAGGGTTATATTGCAGGCAGGGAGCCTGGCTTAACGTCTGCTGAGTACTGTGCGAGTGCGTGTCTGAGTAGACCGGCTAACAAACACGGCCACGGCTGGAGCAAAGCCATTTCACAACACGGGGAGGCTGGCAAAGGGTATTATGCAGAGCAGTGTATCGGAGTGTCTGCATTTTGTGTGCGCTTGTGCATATGCGAGCAAGCGCATTTCTGTCCTATCTTCCAATAGCAGAGCCAGCGGAGGTCTTGGCAGGGGATTCCACCCTGCACACATGACTGACAGCCTACAATCCATCTCTTAGAAGACAAAGCGGATTCAAAGTAGCACAAGCAGTCACCCTTGGTGTGTGTACATCTGTGCGGACTTCTCATTTTCTCAAGTTTTAAACACAGACACACTTGTGGGCAGCATGATGTGCTTCGATTCAACAAGTTATTGCTCCAAAGCCAAACACATCGACAAGCAAACGCTCAAGACCACACGCCCACGAAAGAAAGTACACAGATATCCACAGGGTCCAACCCAATTTGTGCCAAAAGAAAGAGAAAAGAAAAATATAATAGAATGAAAAGAAAAAGTTGCTCTTCATTGAAGAATTACATTTCATTTTACTGATTATATAAAACAAAGTATAGTATAAAAAAGTCTTAGAAATCTTGCTTAAGTCCTTAGAACTGAACTTGATCATCCACCTTGTTACTCCAAACATGGATTGGTAGAATACAAAACACGTTAATGTCTATTTTATTATTTTGTGTTTATATTATTTTGAGACAAAGGAAAGTAAAATAAAAGATTTGGAAATGCCACCGACTGTACACCTACTAAAGTAAACTGAGATGAGGTGGTTGCTGCTGTGATTTGATGCCATACAAGTAAAGCTGAACTGAACCTGAGCCCATGGACATCACCAAATTCTTTGTTTCCTCCCTTGAGATGCCCATCCAGGGCTTTACTACAGCCATCATCACGTTTAGCTTGTTTCTACATTCAGTATTGTATTTAATAACTAAAGAACATGCTATATCAGGTTCAAATCAGGTGACTGACATGGTCACTGAAGTGCTGTTTGATCAGTTATGCAGGATTCTGCTGAATCTGAGCAGAGAGTATAGTGCTAAACACTTCAAAACTCATCCTGCTACTTCTACCAACAGTCTCATCATCAGTAAACACTACTGGCCCATGTACCACTGGCAGTGATATGGCATGTTTTGGATCATGAGCCGTTCCTTTCCTTCTACCTACTTTTATCTCTCTAATCTTGGTTTCTTCTTTCTAAACTATGCAGGCTTTAAAAAATATTTTCTGCAAGTCAAATCCTGACTTCCTGTTCTTGAGTATAACCAGTGGTTTGCACCTAAATCTTCTGTACTTTCTTTCATAAAGACCTCTCCTGATTATAGAACTTGACAGGCCTCACCTGGCTATAAAACCGCTTGTCGATTCATTTTAAACCTCTGAAAATGCACAAGTTTTGTAAAACCAGTTGAATTAAAGCTGAAAGATTTAAAATCAACTGTAGCGGTGTATAAAAATTGTGTCTTTGTCTAACAAATTATGGAAATTATTATTTTTTACTCTTCTAAATCATCATTATTAGTACAGCACTTTTGTGTTATTTTATGTTTTATGTTTTCATTCTTGAATGAGCACCCTCCTGTGCAAAGTCTAGCTGTGGTAACTCTGACAGTCTTTCATTCTGTTTTGACTCACTGACAGTTTTGGCATATGATACACAACTGGGTGTATTCTTTGACACCTGTATGCTAGTCACAGTACCTGAGATAACACTCTAGGCTGAAACTAATTCGGAACACTGAAAATTAAATGACTTCGATGTACCTGAGTGGAATCTCATTTTACTTTATGTTAATTGCATTTTACTCTACTGTGGGTTGAAGAGCAAGTGCTTTTCTTAGTTTATAAAATGTATTTCACTTCCTCTCACACCATCATACCTTGTTTTCCTCACAACAGAATGCAAGCTAGGACCTTGATAAGGCTTTTGGGATACAAGCCCGCCCCCATGATATTTAAGCTGACACATTTTAACTCCTTGTGGGCATGAGAAAGCAAAAAAAAAAAGCAAAAAAAAAGAAGAGTGAGACAAAGATGAGAGAGAAAGTCGGACAGAGAGAGGACATGGATGCCTCTGAGGGAGCTTCAACACGTTTGTGTGTGTCCATCTGCCGAGATCTTATGACACATCCTGTCTCTGGGCTCTACCACCTCTGGCCAGGCACATGCAGAATAACAATGTCATGTCTATCAGTCTGAAACAGAGTCAAATTTGTGTATGGGCACAAGATGGCAATAAGTGATGTAAAAAAAAATCAAGAATAAATAAGGAATCTGAACATCAGACGTGTAAAACACAACTGTTAAAAGCAACAGCACACCATCTGCAAATCCTTCCACGGGAAAATGAAAAATGCACCAATATCATGATCCCAGTAAATTCATACAGGAAAGAAATACGGTCATAAACATAATTGGCTTGCAGTGCCGACACACTTACACACACACTCTCTCTCTCACTCCTTGGGGTTTCAAAAACGAAACATTTTTTTTTGAGAACTTCCTGGTGCCCGTCGCTATAGAAACCATTTGGTCCCCTGATGGCGATAAAAGGAGCAAATTGCCGAGATGTAGGGTGGAGCCATAAGGGACAGAAGCGCATATGCGCACGCACGCACGCACACACACACACACACACACACACACACACACACACACACACACTACACCTGGCCTGAAGAGCCCCCTTCAGAGCCCTACAATGGTGTCAAGATCTGAACATTGATTTGTGTTTTACCACACGTGTGGCAATGGGCTCTATAGTTGTTCTGTCTTTATCACCATCTAGATTTGCGCTCTCTCTCAAATGATACAGCAATAAAACATGTTGACATCTGCATCCAGATGATGAATGAAATGGAAGCATGGTTGCATGTGTGAAGCAACAGACCTAAAGACAGTGTGCATCACTCTTGCTTGCTCGCTTTTACTAAAAAAATACAGTGTAGCTCCACGACATGTAAAATTTCTTAAATTTTATGTATTCACTTCAGTTTTCCCAGCCATGTCAGCTGTAGAAAGAAATGAAATAAAGCTACAAAACACCTGAAGAAAATGTGATTCAAATGAGAAGAAAAGTATTCAGCCTGAATCAAAAATAAACTCTATTTTTTTAAGTTAAGAAGCCTGAAAACATTTAAGAGTTGGGAGTTTTACTGATGAACCAAAAGAGCATACAGTTATGAATAATGTTCTTGGATGGATGACCTCCTTATTATACATTCTCTCAAAATGGAAGCATTCATCAATTCTCTTGTTATGAGAAACTTTGGAAACCAGACCAAGATGAATTAAGTCAATAGTACTACCCAGCAAAACAAGTGAGTAGTCAGTGTGCTTTGTCTGGAATGATAAATGTGCACTTCAAGACTGGCAGAAGGAGGAGAAACCTGAGAGTTGGCAAAAAGTTTTGTCAGCCAGTGCTGAGTGCATTTAAAAATACAGGTCTGCTTCTTAGGATTGACAAACTTCCATCATGTGGGGAAAAAGTTTAACGTCGTCATTAAGTTACAGTACATGTCAACATTAGATACTTAAATGGAGTTTTGTTATAATCAATGCAGATGATTGGCAGGTGTGTTCAAATTACAGCAATCCCCCTCAACTGCACACTTAAGAAAAACAATTTAACTGCTTGCATAGTGGCTTGCTTTTTCTGATATTATGAAAATGATCCAGTGAGATCTGATTTTGAAATCATTAGAATAGAGAAATAAACCACGCAGTTGTGAATAAGTCTCGACTTAGATCAATGTCAACATTTCTCACATTGCACTGTAGCGCTGTGCGATATGACCAAAATCTCATATCCAGATATAAGAATTCTATCGTCCCGATAACGATATAAATCACAAAAATGTAACATTTTCTGTAATTTCTGTGAATCTCGGGGAGCTCGTCTTGCGTGAAGTGTTTCCAGCTGCGCGTCATGTAGCTGGAGTCGAGTGTTTTAACCGATGTATGAAACGATACATTTTTAGACATAAGTTGTAACGGCCGCCGTTTTCTTGGTGAGTATTTATTACACGGCGTGCTGCGGGGAAAAGCCTGTTCTAACGTTTGAGTCGAAGGTTTATTTTTTAGCACTTGGCAGCTCTTTTTTAATTCTCATCCGTAAATAATCTGCTCTTTCACGTGATTCAGTTTATTTTGAAAAGTCTCAACAGGATCTTGAGCTTTATTGTGAAAGGTTTATGTGGAACATAAACAAGCGGACACGCGATTCTGTTACCGTCATTGTTGCTAACCACACCGCATAAAAACAGGCGCTTGTCCAGAAAGGGAGAACTTTAAGAAATGAATATAGCCACTACAGTGACCATCAAAACGATGAAAAAATATTGCCGTAAACAGTTTATTTTGCGAAACGATAGACGTTTTTATATTGTCATCCGATATATATCGTTATATTGAACAGCCCTATTGCACTGGACACCCTTGATTTGAAGACAGCAGCCAAAACCTCAACTTCTAACTTCTTCTAGAAATGCACCATTTGGGATATCACAGGGCTGTAGGCAGAGTCCGAAAAACAGTTGTGTTTTGGGGTTGAGGGATTTTAAGTTCTTGGCACACAGAGAAGAAATGAGATACAGACTTTTACATTTGACCTAACAACAGTGTATAGTTTGGATAACAGAGGTGATTTCTTCAAATTAAGAACATTTCCTACAGCATGAAATACATGTCTATAATATGAAATTCTTCCTGTACCAGGTTACTTACACTACAACAGATTAAAATACTGCTCTGTTTGCAGAATAATATTCTACCAGCAGTTCACACGCATGCTGCTTGGTGCAGCGCTGTAGGTCTGTTTACAGATATTATTGCTGATGATGCAAGACACAGTGGACTCTTAATAACAAATCTGAATTGAATTAAATGTGCACTTGTCTCCATGGATAAGTTCTTAAGCTGATCATTTCCAAATCCATTTATATTTAGCCACTGCCTTTTCTATTATGACAGAAAACATAAGTCTTTGCAATTTTCTGTACCACTGCACAAATCTTTGCTGACACATGATATTGGCAAAAACAACTGACACCAGAGCCTCTATGATGGAGTACCTAAGTGGAGCTTTGTTATAAATGATAAGGCTAGTATGGCAGGTAAAATGTTTATCATGTTCCCACCCATCTCAGTTTAGTCTACTAATAATTATTAACTCCCACTAAACACAAAGAATATGATGGTTTTATTAACTGTACAGGCATTTACCTCAGCAGGAAGTTACATTTTTGATCCAATGAGGACACGTTTACAATCATTACAGTCATATTGCTTGAACCATATCATTGCTTTAGGTAAGTTACTTTCTTCAGCCAACAAACTGAGAAAATCTCAGAACAAAAACACTAAAGGACACACTGTAGCTTCCTGAGATTAGTTTTACTCTCTGTGAAAAAGTTCATGATCCATTTCGATGCATACTGTATGAGCACTTGCTTCATGGAAACCAAAGGATGTTTAGCAACACACAGGACAACAGACAGGTAGGCAATAGAAGCATATTATAAGTTAAACAGTCTTGACAATACATGGTACCAATAAACTAGCTGCAGAAAAGAGAGATTAATGGGTGAGAAGAGGAAAGAGACAAAGGGAGATAGGTGAAGGAGTGAAAAACATAGACGAGAAAAAAATATGCTAAGCCTGATCAATAGTAATTCACCATATCTCGGTGTTGGGCTACCTCTCTTCTTTTCACACCAATATTTCCTTCTCCTCTCTCCCTCTCTCATCTTCGGTTCTGATCTCTCGCCACTTGCATCTCTTATCTTTGTCTTTTGTTCCACCCTCATTTTCAATCCTATCCTTTTCTCTCTGCGGCTCTGTCCTCTGCACCCTCTCATTTTCTCCCTTTTTAACCCTTTTCATTTCTCCCATCCACCTACTCCCCTATCTTTCTCCCAGTATTATGAATTCTCACTGTGTGTTTAAAGTCTATCCTCAATATACCATGCAATAAATTTTCGGAGAAAAGGTTTGCACTATTGACCTGACGAGGTCTCTGAGAACAGGGGTACACTTGCCCATAGATCAGTATGACGTCAAGTGAAATGGGCTGGCTTTTAGGATTCTGCTTGAGGAATCAGAGTGATGCAGCAAAAAGCAACATAACTGGTTCCAAGTGGACAGGTCAGCACTCACATAATTTTCTCTCTGAGGTCTCTTCTTAATTTCTTTGGATTTTTTTTTTTTTTAACAAACATTTAAAAGGTTAAGATCAATATGTTTTTGGATGAATTGCTGCAGGTGAACATGTGTTTTTTAAAGGTTAAGTATGAAAGTGTGTGTGTGTGTAATTGCTAATCCTGTGGACTCATTAATCTAATTGGACAGTCTATCGAGAGCTCCACATTGATGCGGGCGTGCTACGATTCTTCTCCCTATGAGCACTCCTTCCTTACACTTTCTTTGCCTTTCCTGTTACTTTGCTCTCAAATGTCCCTTTCTTTCTTTGTCCGTGGTGAACATAAAGGAAATAGTCTTTGACACTATAGACACAACCGCACTGTCTGGACAATGTGAAGAACTCTTGAGCTTTCCTTATTCCCTGTTAGCATAATAACATTATTCTTTCTACTTCAATTTCCAGCTTGGTGAGACTAAAGGCCAAAATATGTCTGGCAGAAACAACCTAATGTAATGAAGAGTTATGGGCATGGACTATAGCTAGTTTTCCATCAAATTTATTTATGAGAGTGATGGTATTTTCTTAGTTTATTTCCCAAAATAAGAAGAATCTTTCAAGCTCCCAAGATAATTTGGATTAGAGTATAAGCACTGTTTTATCTCACTGTATCTCAGCTGAGAAATTCACAGGTGGCTTTCAAGACATTGACAAGCTGTTTAAAAAATAACCGTCCTCCACCACGTCCCAGAGAAAGTGCGGACTCCTGATTGCTGTTGTGATACTAAGGCCATTAAACCCTTAATTTAAATTATAAACTAATCAATTTGCTTGACCACAGAAGACACAAAAGAAATTATACTTGCAGAGTGGTTTACTACCATCAAAGCAGCTGATGCGCCCGTTTACCGAAAACACACAGTACATATACTTCAAAATTGAATTTGGTAAGAGTGGCAAAATAAACCAAAAACAAACACAAAAAAAGAATAGTTTGTTTTGTGTGTTGCAGCCTGGAATTGCTTGCAGCTAATGGCGTGGAGATCAGTATTAAGTAAATGATGTTATCCCAAGGCCCGTTTACACCCGCACCCACAGATTTTTTTCCCCTCTTCTCATTGTTGGGATGCATTCATGCTGAAGTTGTCAATAACGTTGTTGTTGTGGACCTCAGCATCTAGCTGAGGGCTCTGGCTAGTGCTACAGAAGACGAGCAAAGTGATTTTTAGAATTGGCAGGTAAATGAAAATGTTTTAAACAGCTTAACAAATCACCAGACACAAACTTTGCAGTTTGGATCACAGTACATGGATGGTAAATGGTAAATGGATTGATCGTGGCTCAAGAGTTGGGCGTTCGCCTTGTAATCGGAAGGTTGCCGGTTCGAGCCCCGGCTCGGACAGTCTCGGTCATTGTGTCCTTGGACAAGACACTTCACCTACTGCCTACTGGTGTTGGCCAGAAGGGCCGATGGCGTGATATGGCAGCCTCGCTTCTGTCAGTCTGCCCCAGGGCAGCTGTGGCTACAACTGTAGCTGCCTCCACCAGTGTGTGAATAGGTGGATGACTGGGTGTGTAAAGCGCTTTGGGGTCCCTAGGGGGGACTAGTAAAAGCGCTATACAAATACAGGCCATTTACCATTCTTATATAGCGTTTTTCTCCCGGAGAACTCAAAGCGCCGTATACAACATGCCTCATTCACAAGTGCAAACTAATCTACATTCACACACAGTCACACTCCGATGAACGCATCGGAGGGCAATTTGGGGTTAGTACCTTGCCCAAGGACACTTGACATGCAGACTGGGGAAGCCTAAGATCCAACCACCAACCTTCCGATCAGTAGCTGATCTTCTCTACCACCTAAGCCACAGCCACCCTACATCTGTGAGATAAAGGCAGATGGGCTGTACTTTCTTAGGGAGAAAAAAATGTTCATTTTCGATAGATTCATAAGAGATGCCGAAGTAAAGGTAAGGACTGCTCAATGAAATTCAGTCAACTATCAATTTAAAGCTTGGGTACGGTTCCAAATTATGCTAGATTTTTTAATCATTTATAGGATCTATATATGGTGTTGTGCCGAAGATTTTTCATAAAACAATTCAAGCATAGTAATTTGAAATTGTTTAAGATTGTATGAAAATACTACACAGTTTAGTATAGTTCATTGAAGACTAAATTGGTTAGTCTACTGTACTGTTGACAGAAGTTGACAATGGTGCACTATGCTGCACTGGTGCAGAGCAGGCTGTGGTGTTCATGCTCACTGTTAGGTCACATCAAGAGTTAAACTGATCAGTCTGCTTCTGTTGATGCAGTCAATGAAATCCACAAAAAAAGCAGTAAAACTCAGAGCAGCAGCACCAGGAGCAGGTGAACTGACCCCAGCTTGCATGTAAAGACAACAAATTTACTGGAGCTCACAATAAAAATGTTTACATGTGTTCTAAGCATGTTTTTCCTGACACTGCAGTTTTGATCATGCTAATAGAGGCACATTATATTCAAACTCTGTCCCCTGATTGTCTAAAGTTGGGACCCTGAGAGGAACACAATGCAGTGTCCAGAGTGGAGGAGAAAAAGGATTAAAAAGGTTGTTAATGAATAACTTCAACTATTCATCTCCACCCCCTCACTCCCTCTGTGTCTCAGCAGGAGTTAGTTGATAATGAGGTGTGGTGTTGTCAGAATCACAGCCCATGCTCATCTATCCAACCTGCTTAGTAAGGGGCATGGCGCACCACTGTCTGGTACAATATACATACAAGGTCACAATGAGACAGATGTTAGGGTATGCATGCATGCACATGCTGCTACCCAGACAGAACACATATAGAAATACAGTATGCACACACTGCAGAATGTATAAAAGATAAATACATGAACACATACTTATTATACTGCAGTGCAATCTAATCAGATTAGAGGGTGATATGATCATTATATCGTTTTTGAGTATATACGATGTTCCCCTCAGCTCTGGTACAGGGAAGTTAAACTCATTTTAAGTCACAGTTCACATACAGTATAGCCCAGTTTGATTTCAAGTGGGCTGGACCAATTAATCCAGTGAAACCATTAAATAATCGATAAAGAAAAAAAACTGTATGATTACATTTTTGAAAATGTTCACATTAAATGAATCAACCTGACACCCTGAAATATCTTTGGAAAAATAAGTGCAATTTCAATAACTGCACTTAAAAACTGCTTTTCCAGATTCAGTCAGTTTATTGTTATTGGAAAGAGGAACTATTTCTGTAACTTACAAGAACAAATCCACATGACATCTTTCTTCATTGTGTTAAAACTGATGATTTAGACCTCTGTCGTGGAAGAAATTAACAGTTTGAAAATCACATCTACTGATGTGGTCCATTCAAAGCTACTTGCAAAACAATGCTCTGTGATGCAAAATACTATGAAAAGTCCAAAAATAATTATTTCCTTCTGTGCCATTTTCATATCACACAAAGCAGTCCCATGTGCTTGATTGAACTTGCCATATACATCTACCATCCCTGCTTTTATTCCTCTCCCATCTTCATCCAAACGGCCTCCTTTTCTGATTAGATCTTAGTATTTCTTTCTTATAAGTAACTGCTTCCCCTCTTTCTGTCCTTTTATTCCTTTTTCCTATTTTCTTCTGGAATTTCAATCCCCTATTGAGCCTCCTCAGTCCTTTCTCCATCTCTTAGCATTTTATAATCTCTCCTTTCCTCTCTGCTCTCTTTCCCTTTCAGGAGGGTGAAGGGTAAGTGAAGATCGTTGGGCCCCGGTGGAGAGCCCCAGACATCGTGGGTGTGTGTATGTGTGTGTTTGTGTGCACCCCATCATTGCTCATCTCTGGCAGCCTCGCTGGCTGTTCCCCGAGCTACAAGCTACAGAATAAATACACTTTAAATCACCACACACACACACACACTCACACACACACTCACTCACACATGCACACACGCCTGCTCCCTGGCAGCACTTTGCTGCTGTTAAATGAGGGGTCTGGGGAGTTGTGCCGGCAAAGCCTTTGGCTACTTGTGCTCTCCTCCTCCTCTCTCTCTGTACACTCCAAGCTAACACACACTGAAAGAATAAACTGGAGTTATGATGGACAGGCTATAATACTGCCAGGATATTCTAAATACATGGGAGTCTGTTTTATGAACATCCCAAACCAGGAGCACTGTCTGGGGATCCAGAGACTTCTTACTGACAAAGATGTACTGGCTGAGTGAACAAAATGTCACCATGTTCTTACGAACTAGAAGGACCACATGGACCAACATGAAAGCAAGGAGCTATTCATTATGATTATTTTATTCTGTTCTGTATGTGTCTTATTTAGAATTTTTGGCTTTAAAAAACAAGAAATACAGATGACTTGCAGCAAAACTCCCTGAGGGGTGGGGGTCACAGGAGATTCACAGTTACATGGTATTAGCACTCACTGCTGCATTTCTCTTTGTATAAGTGCTGAGAAACATTTTCACATTTATCTGACGAAAATTGCTTTGATTTCCTTCCCCAGTTCCACATCAGCCATGAAAGAGTTTGGGTTTATTACCATATCTGTAGCATGAATTATGATCAACTATGGTACACTTACTGTATGCATCATCCCTTGCACTAGAATAAGAATCTATAAAAACTCAACAGTATTTAAAAATAGCTTAATCTTAAATTCGAAGCGGTAAACACGTGATAGTCTTCTTCAGACCTCTAGGAGTTACAAAACATTTGCTTTTGTCACAAACAATTCCTGAGGAAGATATCTGGCTCTTTGATTGCTAAATGTTGCACTATGTCCATCTAGTCTCTAACTGTTTGTGTCTAGTGATTTATGCTGAAAAGAACTCAAGTGGGTTTGCCTCAGCTGCCTGCTGCAGCTGAAAATGACTTACTGAAAGTGGTGTGAAGAAATCAAAACAGGACAGTTGTTGCAGTGAGCTTAGGCTATGAAGGTCTTTGATAATTCTCCCTTTGGTTCATTACTACAACTAGTCACTTCACAACACGGTTTTCACATTGCGTGGAACACGACAAAGTACCTAAATGCAAGCTGAGGTTTATGAAGAAAAAGAAAAAGAAAAAAGGCATGCTGGATTTCTAGGTTTGGTGGGAAGAACATAGATCCTTGACCCGGACCACATTTAAAACCTTAGGGATCAAAACCTTGGGGCTCTATATTAATACTCAAAGATTTTCACTTGGAGCAGAGATAAACGTAATGTTTAAGAGTCACCACACTTCACAGCTGAGAAAGACCTTTAAAGAATCAGAAGCAGTAAGTAAAAGCCACATTGCTTTATGACATCAGTTTCACCATTTTCCTGCTGTCTGTATTCTTGGTCATACTCATGTTAAGCAGTTGCACAGTGTGTTTTAATGCTGTTTGCTAAACATAATATAAAAACGTAACCACATATACATTTCTAAAACCTTTGTACAATCTAAGCTTAGTGTGCATCCACATTAAGTGGGAGTCTGTATCACACTCTTCTCTGTATCTTCTCTGCAGTGGGTATGAGAGCAGGTGGTGCTCCTCTCTCCCCCACACTGCTCCCTCTTCACTGTTGCTCTCTACGCCCATTTAACTGCATATTTTAAAGCAGTGGGATGTGTGGAGAGGGAACGAAACAGCCAAATACAGCAGAGTTCATGTGATTTTTTGTCCACTCTGTGTTTTGGGGCTGGGACAGAGAGCACCAAACTAAAAACTCTGCAGCTATTAGAAGATTCGTTTGAGCACAGTTTCATAGACAGGAGCTTATAGCTGTCTAATAGTGGTGAAATAATGATGATGTGAGACTGTGAAATGACCGCTCTTTCTTTAAATATGTATATTCTCCAACTGTGCCAACAGACAAATGAAACAATGAAACCTGACAAAATTGAATTATGTTGCACAGAGGAATCCACACAGACTATATATATCCCTGACCCCAGGCTGTCAGTGCGTCGTGTCCTCTTCCACTTCTCTGTCCTTCCCACAATGTAACATCAACTATGTTAACTGTAGCTAATACAGCACAGCATTGCTGTCCTCAGTGTCTCCCCTTATCTTTCTATGCATCACTCTCTTTTTCCTCACTTCTACCCTTATTAGTCTTGAGCAGTAGAGTAGCGTAGAGTTCGTTACCTCATGGGCTGCTAAATATAACATGACCCAGTGATCCTACTAGCTTTAGCAATATAATCAAAACGGCTGGAGTCAAAAGTTTTCAACTGACATACCACCCACCCTAAGGTATGTAAGATTTGGATAAGGACAGAATTTTTGTAATTTTTTTTCCTCTTTGCAACACCACAATGGATTTTACATCAAACAATCAAGATATGATTGAAGTGCAGACATTCAGCTTTAATTCAAAAGAATTGCATTAACTGTTTAAAGAGTAATTTGTTTGCATAACGGAGGCCAACATTAGGCTGAAAAAACAAAATAAACCTGTAAGAGAAACAGTAAAACGTGAGTGACTGAAGACTGTCTGATGTGGTCTTGAATGTCAAGACACTCAATGTCAAAGTCTATAATCGAGAGACACCTTCATTAATGGAAATACAGGCATAACAACAAGTTTTAAACTACTATTTACACTCAAGAACAAGAAAGCTAGACTACACTTTGCTAGAAAACATCTGAAAGATCTGGCACAGTACTGAAAACACTGTGGGAAGAACAAACCAATTTGTTCAAGAATGATGGGAAGAGAAAAGCATGAAGAAGCAGAGAAACAGCTCGTGATTGAAGCACACTGTATCATTTGTCAAACATGGTGAAGGCAGTGTTATGCCATGGGTTTGTATGGCTGCCAGGTGGACTGGGTCACTAGTGTTTATTGATAATGTAAGTGCTGGTAGAAGTACAAGTTTTTAAGTGTAAACTATCTGCTTTGATTAAACCAACTGCTGCAAAACTGCAACACGTTCTCACTCTCAAAGAGTAACATTTTACGCTAGGTGACAAATCGTTGGTATATTGCGGTGCCGGGCACCCACCACGTCCCTATATTGAGAAACATGAGAACCGTTAGGAATCGTTAATTTTACTTAAATCGCTTTGGAAAACACTATCTAACGTCATTAAAGTCGTGGTTAAGGTTAGGGATAAGGTTATGGTTGGGGCTGGAACGTGTATTACCACTGGAGCGTCATTCTACTGGATTTAATCCATAACCTGGCGTGTAGCATAAGAATGCAAAAGGTCATCTTTCGCGTTCCTCCTGCCACAGGACGTGACAAATCGTTGGTATATTACGCCTCAGGAGTGAGAACGGGTTCAAAACTCATTGGACAGCGGTTGACAAAAACAAAGCATAGTGCAAAAGCATCTGTAGCTGTACTATGGAAAGAATAGTCCTTTGACCATACAAGAAGAGCTGTTTTTCAACAGGAAACAGAAATTTAATTCAGCTCTCCTAACAAAGCCAAAATAATGGATATTTTTCAAAGACAAAGCCAGTCACCTGATCTCAAACCAGTAGAGCAGCTTTTCAGTTAATAAATACAAAACTGAATGGAGAGAGACCCACGAACAAGCAGAACCTTAAGCAGCTACTGAAACAGCATTTGGCAGTCACTGACTACAAATGATTTGCTTCCAAGTAAACGTCATCCCAACGACTGCAGACCTGCTGATGGTTCCAACACCATCATTAAGTTTGCAGATGACACCACGGTGATTGGCCTCATCAGTGACAACGATGAGGCCGCCTACAGGGAGGAGGTGGATCGTCTGGCTGAGTGGCGCGACAGAAACAACCTGCTGCTTAACACCGAGAAGACCAAGGAGCTCATCGTGGACTACAGGAGGAATGCTGACCCACATCCACCCATCCACATTAAGGGGACGGCTGTGGAGCGTGTGAGCAGCTTCAAGTTCCTGGGAGTCCACATCTCCGAGGATCTCACCTGGACGACCAACTGCTCCAAGCTGGTCAAGAAGGCTCACCAGCGCCTCTTCTTCTTGAGGACTCTGAGGAAGAACCACCTGTCCTCAGACATCCTGGTGAACTTCTATCGCTGCACCATCGAGAGCATCCTGACCAACTGTATAACAGTCTGGTACGGGAACTGCTCTGCCTCGGACCGGAAGGCGTTGCAGAGGGTCGTGAAAACTGCCCAGCGCATCGCCGGAGCACCACTTCCTGCCATAAAAGACATCTACAGGAAGCGGTGTCTGAAAAGGGCTGGGAAAATCATCAAAGACCCCAGTCACCCATCACATGGACTCTTCACCCTCCTGCCCTCTGGGAGGCGCCACAGGAGCCTCCGGACTAAGACCACCAGGTACCGGAACAGCTTCTTCCCCACAGCTGTCAGACTCCTGAACTCTGCCTCCTGACATCTGACCCACGTTAAACTCATGGACTGAACATACACACACCCACAATGGAGAACTGTACCCTCAAACACAATAATAACATGGACTGAACCACCACTCACAACCACTAGCACTTTATATAGCCTCTGTAGAAACTATCTACACCCTCACTTATCTTAACTGCACTACTGTATAGCTCTGTGTAAATAATCATTCTGTACATTCGATAATCTTTAATCCTACAACTGTTTACAACTTGCATAGTTCCCATTTCTGTATAGCTGTATATCCCAGATTCTGTAAAGTTATTTATTTCATTTCATATTCTGTATAGTTTTTCATATTTATATCCTGTTCATATCCTGTACATAGCTTGTACTCACTACAGCCTGTACATACTTATAGTTATAGAATATTCACAACATACTTCATACCGTGTACATTATAACATACCATAATAGACCCATTTCTGTAATATACTCACATATCTATATTATTGCTAATATATATTGTAATATATCTATATCACTAAAGCACTTCTGGATGGATGCAAACTGCATTTCGTTGCCCTGTACCTGTGCAATGACAATAAAGTTGAATTCTATTCTATTCTAATATTTACATTTTTCTTAATTTGTTCAATTGCTGTTAAGCATTAACAGCTCAAACTACAGTTAACAGAATATTTTGTAAAACCCCTTGAATTATAATCCACGGGGTGGTGGACAGAGGCAAAATTATAAAAACTGTGTCACTGTCCAAGTAATTATGGACATGACTTTCAAGAGGAATTTATTTAATAGAGTGAAATGTGCAAGGAACAGTCCTTCGAGCTTACATGAAGTGGAGCTGTTTGTCAGTAGGCAACATATTTTCAGTTCAGTTCTCCTAACCAGTTCCATCCATAACAAACAGTCACTATGGCCTCATACGATCATGAACGTATTCTTCACGAATTATAAGGAGGGTGGCAGGTGATGCAGCATGACAAAATAAACAGCAACAAGAAAACAGCTGTCGTGTGATGCTGGCACTTTCTAGAAAGACAAGTAACTTGGACTTAAATCCAAAGGAAAAAAAGAATCAAAAAAGGAAAAAAAAAAAACAGAGGAAGCTACAGCTTTCTGAGTGTTGCTTCAGCAAGGAAAGCACTTCAGAGGAGAAACAGGGCCCCGAGTGTTTTGCAAGCTTTCACAGTATTTTTCTACGATAGTCTTCCACAAAATATAAGAAATCTGTATCCCACAGACAGACCCAATGCAGTAACTCCAGGTTTCATATTTAAGTCATAATACTTGTAAACATGGACTAACACTTTAAAACTGCATTACGACAGGTCAGATGAGACAGATCTGACACATCAAACTCATTTGTTTTCTTTTCCTTTATAGCACCTTTGTGAAGCACTATATTTTCCATTATTTCAGCTGCCCTTTCTATTTCAGCCTTTTTAGTCTTTGAGACTAAAAAGCTTAAAGGCTATTTTCACTTATAAAAGGAGAAAACAAGAAAATAAAAATCAATATGCCCCTCTTCTTCAAAGTCTCTACTTTCTCCAATATCCTCCGAAACACACCTGTGGAGTTCAGCCAGACAAAGGACAGCCGTCACTGTCAGAAGGTTAAGTTATTAATAGGTATTAGGTATAATTGTTGCTGGTGTGCTAAAGCTGAGGTGGTAACATATCAAAGAAATGAACGCTTATTTTGGCTATTCTACATCATTACAGAGTTATTTAGAATTATCAGGAAAAGATCAGCCCACCCCACCCAAAAAATAAAAAAGGTCTTACCTGATGCATTTTTCAGGTAACCATTAGAATCCACTGTGGTGTACTTGACATAGGGGCCTGGCTGGTTCACACCAAAAGGCTGACAAAAAAACACATGTAGACACATAAATAAGACATCGAACAACAGCTAATATTTTGCAATCTCTTTTCACTTCAGTTATCTGTCAGTGAAGGTGAAAAAGAGGACAGAGAGAAACAATCAGGGTGCGGTGGAAGTGATACAGGCACAAGTGACCTTGAGTCATTCTTCAGTTTTATTTCCACTAGTAGGTAACACGCAAAAGTCGGACCGAGCTGATTTGACTGAGCATAAATGAGTGTGACGGTTGCATGTTTACGTGCCTGTGTGGGTGGATACTCATCTCTCATATTATCTCTTCATTATGAAGGGATGGCAACTAATGAAGAGATCTGTCGCGCCATCCTTCGCTTTACATCAACTAATCATGAGCCTGTTATACACACATACACGCTGCAAGGGAGACTTGGGCCTTTATGCTGTGACACTCAGCAGTTGGGTGAGAGAGGAATAGAAATGAGGTAAAAAAAAAGAAAAAAAGGAAAGAGTGCAATGAGGAGCAGACTAGTGGGCTGAAAGAAAGAAAGACAGCAGAAGAGAGGTGTGACTAAGAAGAAGAGGAGTGGGAGAGTGAAATGAAAGGGGTTTGATGGATGGGAGACGAGAGGAGTAGAAACAGCCACGAGCTCCACTCGTCTACAGCATTCATCATACCTTTCAGTTAGACAACAAACGGGCGGGAGAGTAGACAGACAGAAAACAAAAACAACTCTAACACCAGCAGCCTGTGCTGATGCCAAAGTTAACGTGTTTTGCAAAGGGCTTTCCACTGGTAAGAGACAATACAAGTAGTGGATGTTACTGGCTGCTTTGTTTCAGTCTTTTTTCTGTTTATTTCTTTGTCCACCTACATGCGATGAGTAGCCATATGTGCTTAAAGGGCATTTAAAGCAATCTACGCAAGACACCAGACACCACTGAAGAGCCCTTGACACAACCACGGTTAGGTCCCATTCACACAGCCCTAGAGGACGGCTGGCAACCGCCATGCACGAGGGAAAAATGTTTATTTCTCAGTCAGTTGTGAATGGTTACTGGTAGTCACTGTGCACTGACTGCTAACTGTCACCCCTGGTACCCATCCCTAGGGAAAAGTGTGTTTTCTGCGACTGGTCAGTGAGTGGTTGCGGGCTGTCACTAGTGTAAAATTGGTTGCAAAGTGGTATATTGCGCTGCACTAAAAAAAAAAAAAACTCCTTCTGATTGCTTTGGTTGCTAGTATATAATATTAGCGATACAACTAGTTAATATGGAAAATGCCAACTACTCACTAAATAACTGTGAGAAGTGTTTCACAATTCCAAATGGGAACTCAAATGTGACTGTTGCAGTAGTAAGGCAAAACTTTTACTTTGACAGAGTGTGTTCTGTTTCCGGTTTGTGTCGCACATTTTTCACATTTTGAAATTTCACTGCAACTTGCCCAATACATGGTTAGTGTTTGCAGACAAGCCAGTGTCTTCCAATCTGCTAGTGACCAAAGTAATCCTAAAGAGGTATTTGGTCCTGCACTGCAACCCTCACCCCCCCCCCCCCCCCCCCCCCCCCCCCCCCCCCACACACACACACACACACACACACAAAGAAAACTGACAAAGCAGGAGAGGGACAAAAGGAAAAACAGGGAGAAGTGAACATGAAACTGAACTTCCACCCATTTTGATGCAAGCCAGCGCAATTCTTGTGATAATCAATGAAAGGTACAAGCTATAATGGAGAATGGAGTCTCTGTTATAGTAACAGAAGCGGTAACGGAAGCTACAAGAGCTATCATTCTGCAATGCAATTCATATTAGCAGCCATCAGATAATGCAGAGCTTTCCCAAAAGGACCTACACAAAAAGTTCAACCCCACTCGACTTGCCTCAATGAAACCTCATCTGGTAATGTGCAGTGTAGTCCAGTGATGGGTACAGGGGACATTATCAGCACTTAGTAGAATACCTTGTACTGGGAATACCAAACAGACTTTCTAGGACTGCACTACATCTTCTCGTCAGTATCTGAAGCAAGAAGCCCATCAACAGTTTTATGCAAAGCTCTTATCAGTCTGAGCAGCTGGTAAGTTTCTGTAACTGCTTTATCACATCAGGATTTCAAAAGCCTTTATTTGCTATTACACAATGTCCAACAAATGAGAAACAAAAATCCCTTATTGTTACCTTTTTCTTTCTTTTTTTTTTTTTTACATAGATTGTACAATGACCATCTGTACATTTTACTTTCTAATAAAAGAGCTACAAATGTAGCTTAAGAAATACTGTAAAAGTTGTGAAATACTGAATTTAACTTTGTGGAAGCCAGTATGTATCAAACTGATAAGAAGTACCTGGTCTCATCACATCGATGCAAACATGAAGCCTTGGATACGTCAGAAAGTTACATAATGTCGTCAGGGAGTTAACCAAGTATTGATATCTGTTATAAATTTATTATGAAGGTCTGTAACTTCTCTCCATTATGAAAAAGCAAATATAAACAGCACATTTCTGGTACTGCTACTGAATGAAACCAAAACGTATCATTTCATTTTTTTCCCACATTCTCAAGCTGCATTAAATGATAGGTACTTTACTTATAAAGAAGAGCTCATGCTGCTCTAAAGCTTAAATGCACATCACCCATTCAGATCCTCCTTGCTAATTTCCTAAATATAAAGTTGATGCTCTGCACTGATGTAAAGTTTGGCCAGCAGCTGTAACATCTCTCTTCCTGCTATAGAATACTGGAAGACTGCAACCTCTGGAGGACGATGATGTACACAGATAAGTGCAATGGATAGACAGATATATCTGTGGTCAGACATATAAGAACATAACACCTTTTCTATGTCATCATTAGAAAAGTGAAAAAACAAAGCACAATATCTTACCTTAACACCTTCAGGGCAGTCATTGGAGCAGAGGCCACTGAGTACTGTAGAAGAAGAGATGGCAAGAGTTAGACATGATACTCAGCACGTGTTACAGGTGCAGCACAATAATACAGCACTGTAAAACAAGTACCTGAAGTGCTGCTGTATCAGTTCGCCAACAGTCACTATATATATATATATATATATATATATATATATATATATATATATATATATATATATATATATATATATATATATATATATATATATATATATATATATATATCAAACACCAATCAGGCAGATAAAAGAATTTGTTCAAAATGAATCAGATGCTGAAAGTGAAATCCAAATAATACACTATTAACCATGCTTAAGCATTCCTCATATTTACATTGCATTTTAACAACTTATTAATCAGTTCTTTGCACTAGGTGGACCTGGACAATACAGGGAGAGAGGGGAGGTTATAAAATAATTGCTAGCATTGAAAAACATGAAAAATAAATGTGCAAACTATTAGCACTGCATGCGTTTGTGGACGTGCATGCTAAGAAAGTATTTCCCTCATTTGTGTGTACTAGCAGAGCAAAGACAAAATCCACTGAATTGCTAAGCAGTCATTAGAGAAGTGACTTTATTAGCATACTAATAGGGTCCTGGGTGTAGGTTGTCTTGATTTGCCTGATGAAGTCACGCTGAAACCCGATTTTGTGTTAATAAGGTCAACACCCAGCAATGTACTAAACAAAAGCCAAACTCAAAGGGAATATCCCAGTGCCCTTGGTAAAATCATATAGTCAGTGGATGGATAAAGCCTTAAATTTCAAATGTTCATAAATAACTACAAACAGTTTTAGTGTATGCATAGCCTCGATAACATCTGAACAAAAATCAGTGCTGCAATTATTTTGTGAAGTTTCTTAGCTATGTAAAAGCCCTTGAAACCAGGGAGCTGTACGTACTCTAATGTAGAAACAGCAGGCGATCTGTGAATTTTGGACCACTCCACATTACATGATCTCCATTCATCCATTCATGGACTCTTTTTTTCTCTCCTCCCTCAATTAAACATTCACTTATCAGCGTGCCTCTTCTATTCATTCTCTGACATGTTTAGAATATTTATAGAACTAAGCATTAGCAAGTGGTAGGTAAAATCAGTAGGTATTAAGGGCAGTCCATACAGACAAAGATGTTGTTCATCAGTCTCTGTGTTAGGATATCTACAACCATAAAAGATATAGTTCTGCATTTACATCTTCTACTATGACATAGAACACCAATTGCACATTATATATATATATACTTCACATGTAGTAAATTGCCATCTATCCATCTTCTTAAAATTTTTACATGACTACTACTTATCTACTATGTGACAAATAGTAATAGTAATCAGTTTTAAGCCAATTTTTTCAACCAATCCAATTCCAGAGTGAATATTTACAACACCACCCTTTTTACGTGGAGCAATGATGTCATTTTGTTATGACTCGTTGATACGCTAGCCAAACAAAGTGTGACCAATTATGCCTATGTCATATGCAAATGCACCAGAGATGAAGGACTGCATTGCACCATTTTCTTATACGTTGGTCACTCTATGTGGTAACCTGTCTGACACCACTATGTGAATAAACAAGGATTTTTTTTTCCTTTTAAAACTTTGATTTAAAAACAAATGGCGTACACGGGGCAAAGGCAAATTTGGTGCTTTGAAGTTCACAAGCCTATTAAGTATATGCCTGCGGCAGAATTCAGATGGAGCTCCCATCAAAGAAAAGCATGTGTTCCTTGACCTTAACTGACCACACTGCATATCAGCTTCTACTTAACATCTTTGGTACACAAGTCTGACTGAGAAATTGAATTTTATCAGGAAAAATGCTTTCATTGCTCACTGGGACCCTTGCTTTGTTCTCATTAAACATGCCTTTCAAAGCACATTTAGTAATCACATAGGTACAGTTTCTATGATACTGTCAATATTTGTTTGCCAAAAATGAACTACAAATGTTTTCATGTTGGGGTATGAAATCTGGCCAGCAGTGATCACAGGCCATTCATCACTCAATGGGAGAAGGAAATCTGACAAGGGTTGTAGTTTGTTTTTTCCAATTCCCAAGGCTGTTTCTTACTTTTTCTAAGGCCCTAGAATGTCGAATAAAGTTAGATAAAGCTGAATGACACTAGAAAACACGAGGTCATTTGGCTCTAAAAAGATCAAAGTTTTGGGAGTACAAGTGGAAATCTGGCCTAATGCAGCAACATGGTCAAAAACAGTGCAGCATATAATTATACTGCAGCATCAACTCTGAGTGAACGCCACATCAACACTTTATAGGCTTCTCACCAAAGTCATCTATGAAGGACACAAATGATCAATAGATCCAAGGGATCCGATTATTTATGGTGTGTTTGAAATTCAGGCTCTTTTGAGTCAGAGTACTTCTGTCATTGTCACTGACCCTGTAAAGATACAACACCGAGGGCTCAGATTGCCACTTGTTTGAACTAAGTTCCACTTGGGATTATCAAGAAAAGGGACATAGGACATAACAGAAACAGTCTAGAGAGACTGAAAGCTACAATGCACACACTCCGTGATCCCCTCTGCTATATACAGTATATGGAATTTTTTCTGAGATCCATTTTGCACCACTGAAAACGCATTCACACATTATTAGAGAACACCCATTTTCACTCCACTGTGGTTAACAGGTCGATTAGGAAACCCGAAGTGTAAGAACACCATTTCCAGTGGAGTCTGTGCATCTCTGTGGGCTGCAGCACAAACTGTGAACTTGTTTCATTTTTTAGCGTCAATCTAGCAGTAACCTTTAAAATGCATCCCGAGTAACACTATATGTGAAATGTATCCTGAATGATCAAAACAGCAGAGCAAAACAGACAGATGTCAGTGCATTAAAGGGTCGACGGGTGTAAACAACACAATGCAGCTGGAATACAAATAGCATCTGTTGCATGTCTGAAATTGAATGCTTACAGCAAAAATAAAGGTACTGATAAGGTACTGAGCAAAAGTCTTGGTTCACTCCTGATTCGTTAATATTTGCTCCTAAGATGTCCTTGAGCAATATTTCTCCAGGCTTTCTGAAGGTATTTTCAAGTGTTTATTTGGTCTTTGGTTGCTTTTTCACTCATTTTCAGTCTAGTCCTTGTACCTGACAATGTTCCCAGGAATTTTTTCTTTGTTTGTTAAGCCACTTAACACTGACCTATGAATCATTCAAGCAAAAGAAAGGCTATTAACTCAAATCATTAACTAGTGTTGTGTCTACACATAGCAGACAACTTAGTAAAGAACCAAAACATTTTTAACTGTATCTCTTTGGTACTTTGTTACTAGCAGCTTGTCACAAAAACACATAACTTGGTCTCATTTCTTTAGTTGAATCAGTTTGATGAGCATAAAATTGTATTGTTGCAACAATGGGGTGAGAAAGCTATCAGCTATTTGGGACTCACCGGAGCACCCGGGCATATCTCTGCATGTTGTGCAGTGTGTCCTTTGACGTATCTGAGGAAACTGGAGAAGTGAAGGGCAAAAGAAAAGGATGTGGGCCTACAGAAAATAAACATTATATAAAAGCCATGTTCTTAAGCAATAGGAAAACCCCTGAAAAGATCTAACATAGGACCTGAGAGATTTATCTAACCCTTTAGTTCATCCATCTACTGTTTACCAAAAGCTCATCAGGAATGGTGCTAATCGATGGGTGTTAAGAAATGGAAACAAGGAGTAAATGCTGAGATATTCTGAATTACAGAAGAACGAGAATGAATGACACACGCACAAAATGCTCATTTTTGATGCAAATGATCAATTTGTACAGACCCCGACACTGAGAGAGGCACAGTGAGTGTCAACAGCCATTTGTAAAACACGGTGGAGGCTCTGTCATGTTTTGGAGCTGCATTTGACCCAGTGGTACTGGAGCTCTTGCCAAAATAACAAACAATGGAACACTATTAGTGATGGAGTGGCCTCCCCAGGGTCTGGACCACAGCGTTGTTAGTGTGGGATGATCTTGACAGAGAACAGAACAAAAGGCCAACATCCGAAGAAGAGCTTTAAATGTCTTTCAAGAAGCCTGGAGAACTATTCCTGAAGACAACTTTAAGAAATTACAGGAAAGCTTGCCTAAAAGAATTTTGGCTGTGTTGAAAAATCAATGTTATCATACCAAATATTGACTTTCAAACTCATTCAAATTGTACAAACTCTTTTTTTTTTCCTTACATGCTGTATCTGTTTCTATGCATATTTGCTCATTTCAGTAGATTCTTGCATCCGTTTTCCATTTTCAGAGTAAGCTGCATACTGAAGTAAAACTAATATACATGGCAATTTCTGTTTTTTGTCATATAAGAGAAAACGATTTGATGTGTTCATTTCATGTGTAGATAAAACTCAGTCAAAATTGGCACCTCTCTGAAATAACTGTCAGAGTGACCTTGTCTGTGTGAAGCTTTACTTTCCCTTTTCTTTCCTGTTAAATTTAAAGCCAAAAAAAGTAAAATAAAAAACTAATAACTAGACCGATCCGATATTACGTATCGGTATCGGTCTGATACTGACCTAAATTACTGGATCGGATATTGGAGAGAAATAAAAAATGTAATCCGATCCGTTAAATATCAAAAAAGCACCTCACAAAATTTGGGACACGCTGTAACTCGCCTCATAACCTTAGCATCTCGGAGCAGTATGCATCACGTGATAGAGCGGCTGTGGCATGCGAGACCTGTCAGTGGTCTGGTTGAGCATTTCGCTACCAAACCGGCATTTCATCTCCGACAAAGTTATCCCCGAGAGAAGTAAAGCAAGTGTGTAAGTTCATCTCTGAATGTTTGTAAAGCATTCCCGCAGTAAGCTTAACAACCGATATATGGAGCGACTGCCTCTTCCTCCCTCTCCTGCTGCTACTTCAATCATGAAACTGATCAATGATCAGCTGATCGGTTTTTCTGTCGTGAGTCCGTCTCTCTTGTTTGCTTTTGGCCCACTTCGCGCCAGAAAGAGGAAACCAGCGGCTGAACAACAGCAGCACGTTTAAGCTTGATAAGCTGTTGTTAGAATTTATTTAATATTACTTTTTACACCAGGATCTTTTTCTACGTAGCTGACGGCTGGTAACTGTGCAGGGGCGGGTCTAGCAAAGTTTAGCCAGGTGGGGCCTATAAGGCATGAACAGGGAGAAGGGGGCACAAAGACATACTTTTCTTTCTTATTCTCATTTAAAATGTGTAGCTTTTAATAAATAATTATCCGAATCTTACACCCAAAGTTTTAATCGGATGAAAAATGTATAGAAGTCCATTACTGTATATAGTAACTATTAAGTCTAATATACCCTAGGTAAGCTATAGTACTTTTTCCATCTGTGCAGTCTGCAATTCTGTTGAAGAAAGATGTTGAATCTATTTAATTATTCTTGAAAAATAATTGACTTCTGTGCATTTTTTCCCCACACTGCATCAAATTAAAGTTGATTACGTCGATTAAGCATCATGAGGTGGAGGGTGGGTGGTTCCCTATGTTTTTGGGGTTTTTTTGCTGGGAGTTTTAGAACCCTATTAGTTAGGTTGCTTACTCTTTAAAATACCAGAATAGGGAGGATGGAGTAGGTTTAAGTTTATTAGATTGATCAGTATTGCTGAACTATGAAATATTTTGGGTGCAGTATATTTTTTACATACAGGTATAATAGAATAGCTTTAGTGTTTGTTTTTTTGTAACTTGAGTATGAACTTATACAAAAAGCAGCAAGATATTAAAAAAACATTTTTATTGATTAAAAAACACTATCGGATTCATATCAGTATCGGCAGATATCCAAATTTATGATATCGGTATCGGTATTGGACATAAAAACGTGGTATCATTCCAGCTCTACTAATAACAAGGCAGTTTTGTTCATAGGTCTTTTTAAATACACTGAGGGCTCTTGACGAATACAATATGTTCGACAACAGAAAAAGTAGAAACTTCAATCAGTGAAAGGGGGCAAAAATTTGCTACATTACACATTTTGTGGCACAAAGTCACTCATGTATAAAGAGAAAAACATAGACAAACAGCATCAATGCAGAAGTCCTTCACAACTCAGTGGGCACGCCATTGCTTCAGGAGATAAAATGAGTCTGTGTTTGTGTGTGTGTGTGTGTGTGTTCTGTGAGGCTTCTTTTGTTCCACATACTTCAATCCTTAGTTAATATGAAACAACTACATAGCAGCTTCACAATAGACAAAACAAGATCCTAAGAATAATTCTCGAGCATCCTATGCTGCCAATATAGTCTCAGTGTCTCACCCTCTCTCACGCAGTACAGCCTATCCAGCTCAGACTGAGCTTGCCTATTTTCTCGTGTAACATTAAGACTGATGGCATCTCCTCTGCAGGGCTAACTTAATCAAGTGGAGGATGAACTGGCCTCTGTACTCTGTGTTGGTCATTGTGCGTGTTTTCATCATAGTGATAGTGAGCTAAGCAGAGACGGTAAGCACCGTTTTATGAATAGGGCTTGTGTGTGCGTTTCTTTGTACAGTATAGTTTCATGTACACTGTTGAAAAGGCTCTGCAACCAAAATAGTCCATTTGTCTAACTGTCAAAAATAGTAAAATCAAATAAGGATTTGCTTGTTTATGTCTATGTGTACACACAATCAGAAGAAACAGAAAAGCAAAGGCACTTTTCCCACCCTTCAGATTAATCAGAAAACCTATCATCTGCAGTAAAGATTGGGGTTTTGAATTAATGTAGGGATTAAAATTAGTACACAATGTATATTTTATACTATGCAAGTAGATTCCCATGGGCTCTGTCCCAATTTTCCCAGTTCACATTAGTCACTTGTGAGCAGGTTTTCAAACACTGCTGAATGCTAAGACCTCTTGCTGAGAGATTTATTTTTTCTAATCTAGCAAAATGTTAAAAATTATGCCCTGGCCAGTCACAAATTGCTGGGCAGAACACTTGGTTTCCCCCAAAAAACAAAAACAAACTAATGACCAAGATGTTTGAGCATCTTGTGAGGTAATTATATTTAGTGAGGTGGGTGCTCTGGCTTTTAATAACACGGTGAATGCTTCTTCCCAGAAACCAGTGAAGAAGAATTCTAATATATGTGGAAGCACAGCTCACTGTGTAGGCTTATGGCTAAATTAATGATAAGTAAAAGACGGGTGCCATGCTTGGATTTGCTATACTCATCAATATGTTATGTCCAGTTTCAGTGACAGCTTGCCAAGAGCTGCCAGTTAGCCATTATTCAGATTTAACCGATGAGGTGCACTGACTGATTTGGACAAAAGTACACCGTTCTAATAAATCCTAGCCTGATATTATTGAAGGTACGTAAGGGGCACTGTGTTTTAACCCATACTGCCAGTCTTTGTTCTGTGATATGAGAAGACAGTTTGTTTCTCACCACTAAGTGTAAACCAAGTGTATTTCTTATATATAATCTATCACAGATGATCCTTTATTAGATTCATAAAATCAGACAAGCTATTTCATAGACTGTACAAAAACACCCGCTTATTAAACCTTAGCCTAGTTTTGAAACATTTATTCATATATAAGGTGTTGACATTTAATATTAATAAATTAACACCTGTAACACCTGTTTGACCAACAATTTCATCTGGCTTTCCACATAATGTTTGGGAAACTTTAACCTGAATTAAGTTTCTTCTTTTGATATCTGGGTTGTAAAAACAAACTAAACTCACTACTTAAAAAGGTGACAAAAAAAATCACTGGTTACATAGAAAATACAAAAATGATATAATACTAAATTTTAAATGTAACAAAAAGGAAGAAAATCAATGTTTGTGCTCAGCTTTGATTCCCAAATATGTGGCAGAAAACATTTCATATGCTGATACACAAGAAAACTAATCACTATTTGAAGCCCTTTTTATGTTTGCTACAAACACTGCACTGAGACCTGTTGTGACATTATAGTTTGCAAGAGAAAAAGCTCTCAGAGTGTATTTTTCACACCAGAAAAATCACAGTAATACAGGCTTCACAGTGCAGAGGGGTAATTTCATGGGAAATGAATTTCTGTAACTACACTTACAAACACACAATTCGGCACGCAAGTCTTATAAAGCTGAAATTAGATTTTCAACACGATATTGCTATGATATGTTCATGCATGTCTCACTCTATTGTAGTAGCCACCTACGAGCTGGAAAGGGAGATGAATTATCTTTGGCTAAGCTCTAACACAAATGGCTGAACAATTTGAGAAATGTCTGGTGTGTGGCAGAGAGCATGCCTCCTCAAGCAAGACTCTCACCTTTAACTGCCTCCTTGCTGGCAGTCTTGGAGTCATGGTAACCACATGCAAACTTCACAACAGTGTTCTTAGCTGAAGTCATGTATGAAAGTGAAATGCACACAGCGACACACATAAAGAGTAAAATGTGATGAGCAGACTTTGATAAGGAAACATGCCACATCAGCGCTAGCAGCTACCAGTGTGAGTCAACGAGACCCATGCAGACACACACACACTGTACGCAAACACACTGACACACAAACACAGCAAACAGACAGCTGAGCTGCATTTGCTCTGAGACGCACATCACTTCCCATTGTCCTCAGGCTGGTTTTGCTGACTGCAAGGGGCTGCTTACAGATACGCGTGGACACCACACATGCCCAGACAACAAGGAACACACATTGTGACTGGCAGTGAAATGACCTCCTGCTCATGGCTTTGTGATCCACGTTACAGGGATGACATATATATTGTTACAGAACATTCACTGACTTTGTGTACTGTTTATGTCCACTGTAATACACATGTACTAGCCAGTGCTCCCATCAGACACTTTAAAGGTTATTGTCTCGTCTGGTCCTACTGTAAGTAAGACTGGGCACAGCACAGCCGTGAGGATTCAAATCTCACGGGGAGGCTTCGTTATTCAGTCTCCACTTTGGGCAACATCATTATAAGTATGTATGCTCACTGTCGCTGAACAGCTGGTAGTGGCCTGTAGTTTGTTACAGGTTCTGATAAAAATTACGTGACCACAATGTTAATATTCCCTATCAATTAAAATAAAGTCAAACGTGGTCACAAAGGCTAAACGTCTAAAGAAATCATGTTCTCCTTATCCAAACAAATTACAGTAATTTTACAGCAAAAATTGGTCGTGGCAGCTATTTTAGCGCCAGTAAAATGATAAAACCAAGGGACCTGCGAACTGTTCTCTGTTACATATTTATCGTATACTAAATATATAAAATAAACAGAGCAAAAGGTGTGACATAAAAAACCCCACCTCCAACATCTAGATAAAAACGGCACATATACCCTTAGTGTGATAACCAGTGTTGGTCAAGTTACTTGAAAAAAGTAATCAGTAACTAATTACCGATTACTTCCCCAAAAAAGTAATCCCTTTACTTTACCGATTACTTATTTTCAAAAGTAATTAATTACTTAGTTACTTTTTAAAAACACTATTTACAACCTGAAGAGGTGATAAAGCGACAGATCTTTCAGCCCAATTCTACTTTTTCTACATAATCCATCATACAAAATGTAATCAAATGGAAAAGTCTCTTTTTTTTAACTTGTTTTATCAGTTTTAATCTTTTAACTTTATGCATCAAGCAAAAATTTAATTATATGCACCATTCTCTGACTTGAATAAATTAGTTTAACATTTAAACCTATTTTCTGCACATTCCAGCACATAAAATAAAATATTTTTTGTGTTTACACTCACTCTTTCAAATAGATGCAAGTAAAACACAGCAGAAAATAAATAAAGTCAAAGACTCAGTGGTCCTGTTGCTCTATTTTCACCTGTAAAGCAGGACTGCGGTAGGCGGAGGTTTACCCTGGTGCAGGTGTGCCGCGGTCAGTTGAAGAATCCGCGAGTTTCTCTGTGAGTTTCCCATTACGTGGTAGCTACTCGGTGCTTGTTTGGAAGTTTAGGGGTTTTTTTCGCTGTAAAAAGTTTTCTTCCCACGCACGATGGACGGTAATGTTTTAATGTGCTAATATGGAATCAAACTCAAAGTAAGGTCAGTACTTCCACGCTTTAAACGCTGCACGCTCATACTCTCTCCCACAATCGATATGTGATCCATTGTTGATCTGCACACAGCTGTTGTCACTAACGTCGCACTGGCTTACGTCACTGTCGTGAGACATTCTCACAAAAAAAAATCACGGTTTTAGTAACGCAGTAACGCAGCGTTACTACGGGAAAGTAATGGTAATCTAATTACCGTTTTTGCAATAGTAATCCCTTACTTTACTCGTTACTTGAAAAAAGTAATCGCGTTACAAGTAACGCGTTACTGCCTATCTCTGGTGATAACTAACAATTTTTTAATGTCTTTAAAGCTGACTGACAGTTTCTTTGTTCATACAGACAATTATAAACCTTATAAAGACAATGCACAACCCAAGACTGTCAATAGCCACTGAGAAAAAATAATTTTCAGGGAACTGGATTAGTCTTCATGACTTCATGAATCAAACATCCCCCAAGTCCAATTTAAAATGAGGTACTGCTTGTTATTATTATTTTTTCCATTATCTAAACCACTTCCCATGTGATAATTGGTCTGTCTTTCATCTACCTTCATTCTCAACAGACATTGTTCACATGAAATTGATTTATGCTTCTTTTTCTGAAGCTGATTTCCCCACTGCTGCTGGTCATTTGGTTGTAGAGGTCCAATGTTATTCTTTTTGAAATGAACAAAGACAGCTAAAATTATTGGCACACCGTTACACCAAAATACAACACCCACTGGGTGTTTTATGTAATTTCATTTGTTCTACAATAGCTTCTATTAAACATTGTAGACAGATGATAAATATAAATAAATAAACTTTAATATGCAGTATTGTTTCACTTGCTTAAAAGCTTAATTTACGGTCAGAGTCACTGAGACTTCAACTGAGCTGGTAGGGGGTGATTTAAAGAAAAATTGGACCAGGACTTCCACACTCTCTAAGTTCATCTCTGAATGTTTGTAAAGCATTCCCGCGGTAAGCTTAACAACCGATATATGGAGCGACTGCCTCTTCCTCCCTCTCCTGCTGCTACTTCAATCATGAAACTGATCAATGATCAGCTGATCGGTTTTTCTGTCGTGAGTCCGTCTCTCTTGTTTGTTTTTGGCCCACTTCGCGCCAGAAAGAGGAAACCAGCGGCTGAACAACAGCAGCACGTTTAAGCTTGATAAGCTGTTGTTAGAATTTATTTAATATTACTTTTTACACCAGGATCCTTTTCTACGTAGCTGACGGCTGGTAACTGTGCAGGGGCGGGTCTAGCAAAGTTTAGCCAGGTGGGGCCTATAGGGCATGAACAGGGAGAAGGGGGCACAAAGACATACTTTTCTTTCTTATTCTCATTTAAAATGTGTAGCTTTTAATAAATAATTATCCGAATCTTACACCCAAAGTTTTAATCGGATGAAAAATGTATAGAAGTCCATTACTGTATATAGTAACTATTAAGTCTAATATACCCTAGGTAAGCTATAGTACTTTTTCCATCTGTGCAGTCTGCAATTCTGTTGAAGAAAGATGTTGAATCTATTTAATTATTCTTGAAAAATAATTGACTTCTGTGCATTTTTTCCCCACACTGCATCAAATTAAAGTTGATTACGTCGATTAAGCATCATGAGGTGGAGGGTGGGTGGTTCCCTATGTTTTGTTTTTTTTCTTGCTGGGAGTTTTAGAACCCTATTAGTTAGGTTGCTTACTCTTTAAAATACCAGAATAGGGAGGATGGAGTAGGTTTAAGTTTATTAGATTGATCAGTATTGCTGAACTATGAAATATTTTGGGTGCAGTATATTTTTTACATACAGGTATAATAGAATAGCTTTAGTGTTTGTTTTTTTGTAACTTGAGTATGAACTTATACAAAAAGCAGCAAGATATTAAAAAAACATTTTTATTGATTAAAAAACACTATCGGATTCATATCAGTATCGGCAGATATCCAAATTTATGATATCGGTATCGGTACTGGACATAAAAACGTGGTATCATTCCATCTCTACTAATAACAGTAGCTTCTTTTTCTGAAGCTGATTTCCCCACTGCTGCTGGTCATTTGGTTGTAGAGGTCCAATGTTATTCTTTTTGAAATGAACAAAGACAGCTAAAATTATTGGCACACCGTTACACCAAAATACAACACCCACTGGGTGTTTTATGTAATTTCATTTGTTCTACAATAGCTTCTATTAAACATTGTAGACAGATGATAAATATAAATAAATTAACTTTAATATGCAGTATTGTTTCACTTGCTTAAAAGCTTAATTTACGGTCAGAGTCACTGAGACTTCAACTGAGCTGGTAGGGGGTGATTTAAAGAAAAATTGGACCAGGACTTCCACACTCTCTGTGTGGCGACAGGGAGAGAGAAAAAGTAGTCACACCACTCTGGAAATACTGCCTCCAGTCAAATACTACTCTGGATGACACAGTTACATTTAAAGACTTCATGTAAATCTCCTCATTGCCATTTAAATGGAATGAAAAGAAGGAATAAAAGACAGTTCTGACTGACAGGATGAGAAGAGTGGAGAGGAAACTGGGGGACCGTAAAAGACATTTGCAGAAGAGAAACAAGAGTGCTGACAGAGTGAGGGCAGAAGGTGAGACTATGAAAACAGAGGCTGGAGAGGGGTTAGAAGGAGGAAATGAATGGGAAAAAATGGGTGGATAAACAGAAAAAAGAGAAAGGAGAAAATATGGAAAGTGGAGAAAAGAGGTCTGAATTTCACACAGAAATGATGAAAGAGGATGTGAAGAGTGAGGAGAGAATGAGGAACATGTTAGCCTGAGAAAAGCTCCCAGATGTTTCTCAATGCAGCTAATCTGCATCCTAATAAGTGAGCAGGAAACTAATCAACTCATACAGTTCTGCCTGTCAGTCTCTCTCTTCATGTCTTTTCCATACACATAGACACACACTGACATGAACACACACTTTGAGATGCTCATGTTGAGATACCCGCCTCCTTCCCATCACCCACGATTTTATCCTTCTTTCTAATTTTGGAGTTTATGATTTCTCCCATTTCCTCCCTCCTCAGCAGTAATCATCCATCCATCTGTCCACCAAGCAACCACTTTGCATACGCGGTTTTTTCACAGCTTAATGTGGATCCACTTTGCTCTGCATACGATTTAACAGTCATGCACGTCCTTACTATGTTTTGTAATAAGTGCAAATTTTAAAAAAAATCCTTTTACACTGTTGGGGGTAAAAATGCTAAAATTTCTCCTAAATTATTAAATCTGAACACATGCACAGGTATTTTCAGTCATGTTGTTACAGGTCTATAAAATCAAGCCTCCAGCTACGCAGTCTGCCTTAACAAGCCTCTGTGAAAGAATTGGTCATTCTAAAGAGCTCACTGAAGAGTGTCGTATTCTAATAGGATGCCATCTTCGCAGCATGTTCCCTCCTAAATATTCCCAGATATTCAGCTGTAAGTGGCAATATTGCAAGTGTGAGTGTTTAGGAACCACAGCAACTCAGCCATGAAGTGGCAGACCAAATAAAGTTAGGGATGTGGGAAGTGCTGGGGTACATAGTAGGTAAAAGTTGCCCACGCTCCATTGAATCATTAACTGCAAACTGCGTTCCAAACCTCCTTTGGTATTAATGTCATCACAAACACTGTGTGCTGGGAGCTTCATGCCATTGGTTTCCATGGTCCAAACAGCTTCTGTAGGTGTAATGTGTAGGTGGCACAATACTTTTAACCACAGACTGCTGAAGCTAATGAATGGGTTCAATTATAACAAACTGGCTGAAATTGAATCGAAACTGCTGCTACACATTCTGTGGTTGGCTTCATTGTTGGTGTCTGAGAAATCTGTACCATGCTGTGACTGCAAATATAATCAATGTCAGATCCATTCTTGTTTGCTTTCACCCTCAATAAAATCTCCAGAAAGACCTGGAGGAAAATATCAGTTACAGAGCAGCTGAAAAAGAGTTGCAACATTTCTGTTTTTCCTCTGTAATTCTCAATTAACGAGGATCCATTGGAGGGCAAGTCTGGTGCCAGCAGCCGCGGTAATTGCAGATCCAATAGCGTATCTTAACAAACTTCATTTTAACTTGAAAACATGCATTCTACCACTAAAGGTAATAATGCAATGCCTGATCACAGCAAATAAAGCACCTTCCAGGATCCACCTGGCTCACAAAAGTACCGACACAACCTTGAGATGCATAACTACACATATAATTGTAGCAGAGATTGTGAGACAGGTGTCATATAGTAATTTTTCTATTCATTGCTTGCCAAATGTGGATCTTCAGGTGGTTATTATGTCTATATTAATATATTTCTCTCTAAAGCACAAAACACAAACATCAGAACTAACCATCATCTTTGTGTTATACTGAAAACCTTTAATTTCATCTTGCATGTGCGAACCTGTTTTTACTGAAATTAAAACACCAACTTTGTCTCCAAGCAGCTCAACCTGAAATGTCCCTCTGATATAATCATTTCTGGAGAGAGAGGGGATCACTGGAGATTTCTCTCTGGTGGAAGTGTGCATGCATGAAGTATGCATTAGAGAATTAAAGATGATATACTTTAAATAAGACTATCATGCACTTTAAATATAATTTTGAATATCCTGCCTGTTGGTATCTAATCAAGATAGCAGACCTGTGAATGATTTAGTGTGTACTGCAGTTAGGTAAAAAAAATTATTTATCTAGAAAATGATTAATCACTTTACAATTTATATTCTCATTCATATTCATTTATATTATTTCTGAATAAAAAATACAAATAGTTCTTGACTCTTGGTAACTACAGTCTCAACATACAACAATCTGTCAGCCAAAAATGTCATTTTTGCAGTTTAGCCACATTCAAAAATTAACCTTCATTTCTATTCTTGGCCATCCTGGTGACTTCCATTGAAAATCTTCACATCTAGAAACGGTCACATCCAACTCAGACCCTGTCTTTTTCTTAGTGTTGTCATCTTCAGGCCATATTATGTCTCATTACCATCTTATATTTGAATTTATATTATATATATATATATATATATATATATATATATATATACATATACACACACACACACACACACACACACACACACACACACACACACACACACACACACACACACACACACACAGCCGGTTACCAAGATTACGTGAAGTACCCTCAGAAGGTCTGCTAGATGATGTTAATGCAGCACTACGGGCAATACCTACAACCACGATTACCGACACTAACAAGCTGATCTACAATACGGCAGCAGTGATCAGTGAGATGCTTGGCTACAAGTTGAACAGTGACAAGGGGCAGTACCCTCCATGGAGAAGGAGGCTAGAGGGCAAGATCAAAGTAGCACGGAGGGAGGTTAGCCAACTAACGGAGTTGCAGCAAGGTGCGACAAATAAGGTGCCTAAGAAATACAGCAAGCTGTCCATACCTGAGGCCTTGGAAACTGCCAAGCAAGGACTCACGGCCTTGGCCAGCCGCTTGAGGAGGTACACCAGAGAGATAGAAGGCAGGAGAATAAACCAGCTGTTCTCCACAGAACCAGCAAAGGTGTACTCTCAGTGGCAAGGGAACAATAAGAGAACAGCACCACCAAGGCTGGAGACGGAGCAATACTGGAAGAGCATATGGGAGAAGGATGCAACCCATAACGGCAATGCTCAGTGGCTAGAGGATCTGAGGGCAGACCACAGCGACCTCCCTGAACAGGGTCCAGTAACCATCACAGTGGCAGATATCCAAGAAAGGGTCTCCAGTATGAAGAGTTGGACAGCACCGACATGGTTCACGCCTACTGGCTGAAGAAGCTGACTGCACTGAACGAGCGTCTGGCAGCACAAATGAACCAGCTGCTAGTTAACGAGAGACACCCGGAATGGCTAACCGAAGGCCGGACGGTCCTGATCCCCAAGGACCCCAAGAAGGGACCGGTCCCCTCCAACTACCGACCAATAACCTGCCTCAGTACTACATGGAAGCTCCTGTCAGGCATCATATCGGCTAAGATGAACAGGCACATGGGTCAATACATGAGCGGGACACAGAAAGGAATTGGCAAGAATACCAGAGGCGCAAAACACCAGCTACTGGTAGACAGAACAATCAGCCGAGACTGCAAGACCAGACTGACCAACCTGTACACTGCCTGGATTGATTACAAGAAGGCCTATGACTCAATGCCCCACAGCTGGATACTGGAATGCCTAGAATTGTACAAGATCAATGGGACCCTAAGAGCCTTCATCAGGAACTCAATGGGGATGTGGCGTACAACACTAGAGGCCAACTCCAAGCCCATAGCACAAGTTACCATCAAGTGCGGGATCTACCAAGGAGATGCTCTGTCCCCACTGCTGTTCTGCATAGGCCTGAACCCCCTCAGTGAGATCATTAACAAGACTGGCTACGGATACCGACTACGGAACGGAGCAGTTGTCAGCCACCTCCTGTACATGGATGACATCAAGCTGTATGCCAAGAGTGAACGAGACATCGATTCACTGATCCACACTACCAGGCTATACAGCAATGACATTGGAATGTCGTTCGGACTGGAGAAGTGTAGTCGGATGGTATCAAAGAGAGGGAAGGTAGTCAGAACTGAGGGGATTGAACTACCAGAAGGCAACATTGCAGACATAGAGGACAGTTACAAGTACCTGGGGATCCCACAGGCAAATGGGAACCATGAAGAGGCCGCTAGAAAGGCTGCAACCACCAAGTACCTGCAGAGGGTCAGGCAAGTCCTGAGGAGTCAGCTGAATGGTAAGAACAAGATCCGGGCCATCAACACGTACGCCCTGCCTGTGATCAGGTACCCTGCTGGGGTAATAGGCTGGCCAAAGGAGGAGATAGAAACCACTGACATAAAGACAAGAAAGCTCCTTACCATGCATGGAGGGTTTCACCCCAAGTCCAGCACCCTGAGGCTGTACGCTAAGCGGAAGGAAGGGGGCCGGGGACTGGTGAGTGTCAGCACCACAGTCCAGGATGAGACAAGGAACATCCAAGAATACATTGGGAAGATGGCCCCAACTGACCGAGTGCTCAGTGAATACCTCAGGCAGCAGAAACCCAAGAAAGAGGAGGGAAACGAGGAACCATCATGGAAGGACAGGCCCCTGCACGGTATGTACCACCGGCAGATAGAGGAGGTGGCTGATATCCAGAAATCCTACCAGTGGCTGGACAAAGATGGACTGAAAGACAGCACAGAGGCACTAATCATGGCAGCACAAGAACAAGCTCTGAGTACAAGATCCATAGAGGCTGGGGTCTATCACACCAGGCAAGACCCCAGGTGCAGGCTGTGTAAAGATGCCCCAGAGACAATCCAGCACATAACAGCAGGGTGCAAGATGCTAGCAGGCAAGGCATACATGGAACACCATAACCAAGTGGCCGGCATAGTGTACAGGAACATCTGTGCCGAGTATAACCTGGAAGTCCCGAGGTCAAAATGGGAGATGCCCCCAAGGGTGGTGGAGAATGACCGAGCTAAGATCCTGTGGGACTTCCAGATACAGACGGACAAAATGGTGGTGGCTAACCAACCGGACATAGTGGTGGTAGACAAACAGAAGAAGACGGCCGTAGTGATCGATGTAGCGGTTCCGAATGACAGCAATATCAGGAAGAAGGAACACGAGAAGCTGGAGAAATACCAAGGGCTCAGAGAAGAGCTCGAGAGGATGTGGAGGGTGAAGGTAACGGTGGTCCCCGTGGTAATCGGAGCACTAGGTGCGGTGACTCCCAAGCTAGGCGAGTGGCTCCAGCAGATCCCGGGAATAACATCGGAGATCTCTGTCCAGAAGAGCGCAGTCCTGGGAACAGCTAAGATACTGCGCAGGACCCTCAAGCTCCCAGGCCTCTGGTAGAGGACCCGAGCTTGAAGGATAAACCGCCCGCAGGGGCGTGCTGGGTGTTTTTTTAATATATATAATATCCTTATATAAGTTTTTTTTTTTTTTAAATTTTGTATTGTACTTTAGCTTGGTTTTTGCAAACTAACACTGCATGTGCGGTGTGTGTTTCTGGCACTCCAGCATTAGGCACTCCATATGGCTGGGTTAAATAAAAGCTATTACCAACAATTCACCTTCATATTAACTAAAATACTCAGGGTCTAAATCTGACAAGCAACTTTAGAGCATACCAAATTCAACTGACTATACAAAAGAAACCTTCCTTGAAATACTGTCAAAACAACAAGACATATAGAACCGATATGATTTTTACCCTCTGCTTTCAATTTTATTTTATTTATTACAGAATGGCGTCCTTACTGCTAACTTTTTCACTGCTCTGTGGCTCTACTCACAAAGTTATAGCATGCTTGTAAATAATAAATGGTTCGATAGCAACAGAGGTACAGGTCTTGATGGAAAGCACTACTGAGGGGACTATTCTATGTCAGGAGCTTGGAAGCATAAGATGTCAAACCAGTACAGGTTCAGGTCATCTCAGTGTGAACATGCCTGCAAGAGTCCAGGATTCTGGCAGGCAGAAAGGCAAGGTTGCTGTCTAAGGTGTGTGTGATGGAAATTGTGATGGATTTAGCCTGGAAAGTCAAAGTACTTCATGGTATCTGAGCTTTCACTCAGAAACTGCGCACACATGCAAGTGTATACCAGGCTGGACACAAAGTAAATCCTACAGTGGGTGTTGTTCAATAATGCGCATGGGAGGGTTGAGGGATGTCGTCTTGAGAAAATGGGATTTCATCTTACAGAACAGAGGACTGTATCAGGCTGTCTACAAAGACACACAACTAACTGACAAAGTGTCAAGGGTGAATATGAAGTGCACGCTTTAGGCCTCACTTACTACAGTGTAATACTATTAGCTGCGCTATCAGAGATGCCTGAATAGAATGGTAAATAAACAGTTCTATCCTCATGGGGATTCACAGGAGGTGCAAGGCTATTAAGCTGAATTTGAGCTCACACTCACAAGGGAGAGGAATGAAATGTTGACAAGGTGTGAACACTTGACAGATACATTTTTATTTTGGTTGCTTGTTGCTCTCTCATCTGTACTCTGCTAGATGGAGTGAAAATGCAACACAGTGAACATGTATGAAATATTTACAACCAGAAATGTAATAAGTGAAGCTGAATGAAGAGGAGACACGGGAAAGCTGACAGTGGGGAGGAAAAAAAACATGAATTTTGGCGTGGGTGTATCTTTTTGTGTGTTGTTTGAAGTGCTGCAGTGAGACAAGACATGGATAACGATAAGGACGGCAGAGTTTAAAGAGGCGGCACGAAAGGAATTCCTGTTACGGCACGAGGAAAGGGGACGTGTCAAGGTCACACACGTACAAGCATACACACAAAAGCTGTTAGAAAACTAAAAACAAATGACTCTCTTTCACTTTTTTGGCATATATAAACCACCTAATATATAATAGTTTTAGTATTTTGCTATATTTCTTCCTAATGTAGTGGTCTTTCAGATTCCCAATTTGTACAACCATGTTTATTGATGTTGAGCCGACTATGCCTGGAGAGAATCTAGATTACAATGTGCCTCCTCTGATGCACACAAAGTCACCAGCTGCTTCTTTCCTATTAGCTGTAAGGGGTTTCATTGACAGGAGGGAATCCATGCAGAGGTTCATGCCATTTCCTTGCCTCCCTTCTCATTCTAATTACCCAGAACCCCTGCGAACCAGCTTCTTAAAATGTTGCAGAAGAGCATGTAAACAACAAGTTCGAAAGAAAGAATATCAGAAAAGCAGCAGTTCCTCTCTGACTAGAATACAAACTTGAAATATGTGCACTTTATGTGGGAACAAAATTTCATCTTGTGTTGGAGCCCAGGGATTTCTGGTAAGCAGAGTCTACAACCAACCAATATATTATAGCCCACTGAATTTGGAAAATGGGTTCTGTGCATCTAGGGATAAAGATTTGATGAATATACTTAATTTCATTGGGATTTTTGTAAACAGTATTGCGACAATGATTTCAGGAATTGTTACTGTCTATAAATTAAATACCTTGCATTATTACAGCACAGCCACGTATTTTTGGCAGTCTGTTTACAGACTGGCGGCTATCTTGTTGCACTTTTAATTTTTTTAAATATTGGATAAAGGAATCCTGTCATTTCCTACACAACCCAGCATTAATAAGAGAAATCACTAATAAAAGCCACTTGCTTGTAATCAGTGGCAAACTACTGTGTAAAGGTTGAGTGTGCGTGTCAATGTGTCAGCATTTTTGCTTGTACAGAATCTAAAGATGTTTTAAAATGTCCATCAACTTCAGGAGATTGTGACACTTTCTTTTTCTACATCAATAACCAAAACAGCTCAAGATCAAGGTTTTCTGAGGAAATCAGAGCAAGTTTGTTGAGGTGATGATATGAAGATCCCCAATCAGAAGCTTTCCTAGGGACTGCTAACTGAGCAGCATCTTAACTGTGCATGTCAATGCATCACTTACCTACTGTAACCTACTGTCATTATTTAGCTCATGTGTGACAGCACTGGAATCCTATTGCCATAACCGTCTGTCTTCTCTCTTTTATAGTTTCTTCTTTGTCCTCTTTGTTTTTCTCTCTGTACTTTTTTGCAGGCATTTCTAGCTCAGAAACAGCATTTTTCTCATATCCAGTTACCAGCCCCAACAACCAGAGAGTTTATTTTTATATTGGTTGCAGTTTATTGTCTTTTTGTGCTCTTCTCTCTCCTTCCCATTACTCCCTAACTGGCAGCAGATGGCTGTCCAATCTTGAGCCTACTTCTGATGGAGATTTCTCCCTGTTAAAAGGTCGCCAAGTGCTAGCTCAGAGAGGATCACTGGGAGTTTGTCTACTGAAAGTGTGTATGCATGAAGTATGCATTATAGGGTTATAGATGATAGGCTTTAAACAACACTATCATGCACTTGAAATATAAATGTTAAATTTCTGGCTACTGGTAACTAATCAAGCAGGTGTTAGCCATAGTAATGAGACGGCTTGTGAATGATATAGTGTGAGCAGCAGTTAGCTGGAAAAATTATTTATTTAGAAAATGATTCACCACTTTACAGTCTATATTTTGGAACATCATAATGAAACAAAATGTTTTCTTTCTGAATAAAAATATTTGTTAAATCTTGTCTTGACAGTCTCAACATATAATAATCTGTCTGCCAAAAATGTCATTTTTGCAGTGTGGTCACCTTCAAAAATTAATATTAATATCAGCAGCAGATTACATCTGCAGATGCCAATTTGCAAAATTGGGACTTGGTGAATAATTACTTCCCTTTTTACAGCAATTTAAAGACATTGTTGGTAATATGTGTTGGTGAGTCATTACAACTGCTCCTCTTGAAAATTCTAAATTTCACTTTTTATTTCAGAAACGATTAATAATTCAACCCTATGTAATGAAAACATTAGTGCTTGTCCATATCAAGTCCACGCAGACTTCTTGTGGGTACCTAGGAACCACTTGCACCTTCAGTAGGACAACCTTTCAGCTTAAACACATGTCTCACAAATGCAAAATGGAAGCCAAGACACAAGACACCTGGGTCAAATCTTAGCGCTACAACTTGATATCCAGGTCACTGCTTCTACTTCAACTAACCTTGACATGACATGTCACAGAACACACCTTGCCATTACCAGGTTGCCAAGTTCCCAGAAACAACAGTATTGCTACCAACTGAACCAAATAGAGGGTTTTAGTGTCAGTTGTAACAGGTCGGTGCAATGGAACTAACCTTCTTCTGCCTCTCACATCCTATTATTCCATGAAAGTATGGCACTGCTCTGCCACTCCTCTTTCTGACTACTGTGTCATTCAAGTGGTGGAGAGAGCAGTGATTGGTTTGCTGGCTCAATTCAAAGATGTGTATGAAGACATTTAACTGTCTAACTGAACGGGCTAACAAGTGAAGGGTACTTGCACTATACCACTGTGGTGGATACCAACATACTAAATTCCTAAATCCAAACTATAATTTTATTTCATTTAGTCTTATGACTCAAATCACTTGATCCACTATTGTGAACTTGATGTAATTTGAGCATTTGTTACCACCACAAACAATTTGTTTGAGTGGAATGAGGTCTCAAATGCCTTTATTGTTGATCTGCTGTGTCAACAGTATAATGTCTTCATTGAATCAATGACAAGTGAAAGGCATCATTGGTATACAGTGCACCTCAGGAGAGGTTAACTTGTTTTGTATGTAATCCCTTGAAAACAATATTGATTCTGGGGCATAATTTAAGTGTTAGTAAGTGCTAGTACCACTGTGTGTCGTTTTTTGTGTGTGATTCAGAAAGCAGGAGAGGAGGTGTAGTCCCTCCCCTCCCAATAGACAAAACAACAACTGTTCACCAACTGTGCAGAAACAGAAAGGGATGAGCAGCGCTCCTTTTCGTGCTAATGAGCAGAGCAGAGTGACAGATTAAATTGTGCACAGGCCCACCCCAGAGTGGAACTATTTTTACTTTTCTCAAATGTCACCAGGTACTAATGCTGTACAAACATTTTGACTTCAAAAGAACACATCTTGATTTTTACTCAAACACTGCTGCAATAAAAAAATGAAAGAAATAAAATCTATTAACTTAAAAAAAAAAAAAGTGAGCCAAAAATACATGAAACTATTTCTGAACAGATACTGAAGCCAAAGCTGCTTGTAGTGAGACATTTGAATACAAGTTTTACAGCACTCTTGGACAAAAAGTGTGTGCCGTTTCTTCAGACTTAGTGAACATTTAATTGTCTTCCTTGCATAAAAGAATAGAAGGTATTTTTTCGAGGATCTCTGACAGCTTTGCCTGACTATCAAAAGTGGAAAATGACAGGATAATTGGGTAATGAAAAAGTAGAAAAAGACAAGCAATAACTGTATCAGGCTATTGACTCCCTAAAACAATACACTACACCCATACCCATTGCTTTAACTTTGGGTTAATAACTTTACCTGATGATACTAAATTTTGGTGGTAAATCAGTTCATTTACAACCTGAATCACACATTCTTGGCTTGATTTTTAAATCTTTGCTGTAAAAAAGAAACAAATGCACAGTAAATAGAAAAAAAATGTAATTTACTGCATAATTATTGCATACAATTGGAAATATGGCATGAAAGCAAATCAGCCTCTTCAACCTCTTCATTAAAATTCTCTCTGACTGAGAAGGTCATGCTGACTATTAAAAGAGGTGATGCTTTAAAGAAGCTGGCCTGGAGAGAAATCTTTATGATATACACCCTCAACACCATGGGAATAAATAGAACTGATGATTATTTAAATATTAAATGCCTTTTGATTTATGTGACAGTTGATAATTTGGGGGTTTGTCTTGAAGTAAACAGGAACCTGATAATGACTTTTCTAATGGATAAAAGATGGCCAGTGGCTTTGGTATATGAGGTTTTATGCATGTATGATGGATAATGTACTAGCTCTGTCCTTGTGTATATAACTTAATTCATTTTGTGTACCTCACACACTTTAATGAAGTCTTTGTGTTGAAATATCTACGTGTACTTCCACTGAAATGTGACCCAACAGACAAGTCAAACTCACTCTACTGTACAAAAAAATATCAGGTATAATATATGCTTCGGCCGGCAAAATCCAATCACCAGTTTGTCGCATCTTATAGACATGCCAGCCAGAAACTTCTACCAAAAGAAGCCAGCTCATCTATGATTCGGAACAATCGACACTGGAACTCTGACTGGATGCAGCCGAGAGCTGGCCCAGGTACTCAAGAAGAGGAACATCGACATAGCCTGTGTTCAAGAATGCAAATGGACCGGAAGCAAAGCGGCGGAGAATGGAGAGGGATATAAGCTCTTCTACTGCGGAGAGAGAGCCACTAAGAATGGAGTGGCCATCGCACTCAGCAAACACCTGCTCCAATCCCCGTATAAGATTGAGCGAACATCTGATTGATTAATGTCTATCAGAATCGAACTAGGAACAGCTGACGTTAATGTTGTGACCTGCTATGCACCACAGACTGGATGCAGCGATGAAACAAAAAATTAATTTTGGGACACGTTGGACAGGATCATACAGCGCATCCACAACATTGCGGAGGACACTGTTGGTTCAACAAAACCGGGTGAAAAATACATTGAGAAACAGGTCTGGTGGTGGAATGAGGAGGTACAAAAAGCAATAAAAGTGAAGAAGCTGGCCTATAAGACTTGGTGGCGATCGCGAGCGCATGAAGATCTCACCCGATACCGCTCGCTGAAATCAGCAACAAAGAGGGCAGTGGCCTCCGCGAAAAGACGAAACCCCAAGATTTTTATGACCAGCTCCAAACCCCAGAAGTGACCAATAACATCTACCGACTTGCCAAAGCCCGCCACCGCGTGAAGTAGGACTTTGATACAAACCATGTTGTCCAAATCAAAGGAGCCAATGGGCAGGTTCTGCGAGACCCCCGAGACATCCTTCAGCGCTGGTCAGATTACTTCACTGGAATCAGCAATGAAGAATTTACACATCCGCCTATCCCGCCCGCAGACCCAGTCGCAGGGCCTGTCACACCAATCACCACTGCCGACGTCCAAAACGCAACTGCGGTACAACATTCCTTGCAGCACTCTTCAACCATATCACGGTCGAAGACAAAGCCCCCCGAGCTTGGACATAGAGCATCACAGTGCCCAACTGGAAGGGCAAGGGAGACGTCACAGAGTGCACCAACTATCGGCCAATTCGTCTACTCTGCCATGCAATGAAGATCTTCGAACGTGTCCTGGAAAATCTGATCCGTCAACTGGTCACAATCACCCCGAATCAATGCGGCTTTGTTAAGGGCTGTGGATCTATCGATGCCATACACGCGGCCCGTTTGCTGATGGAAAAGCACCGGGAAAAGAACAAGACGGTGCACATGGTCTTCCTGGATCTGGAAAAGGCATTCGATAGGGTCCCCCACAAGCTGATTTGGTGATCATTACGAACTCATGGTGCCCCGGAAGCCTATGTGAAATGGACTCAGCTGCTCTACCGTAACGTCACAAGCGAGGTCCGATGTTCAGCGGGAACATCACCAGCCTTCCCGATTACCGTTGGCATCCACCAGGGCTCGGCCCTCTCGCCCCTGCTGTTCACTCTCTGTATGGACACCGCAACGGCTGATCTGCAATCACCACATCCATGGAGCCTCCTGTATGCAGATGATGTGTGCCTATCAGAAACAGAAAACTGCCTAGCCCTGCAAACCCAAACACAAGCATGGAAAGACTGGCTCTTCGAAAACGGCATGCGCCTGAACATCAAGAAGACTGAGTACCTTGAATGCAGCCCCCAGACCAACAGCACCATCACTATCGACGGCGAGCCGCTGACTAAAGTTGCCCAATTCAAGTAGCTCGGGTCCCTTGTCATCTCGGACTGCGAAAGTCTACCAGACGCCAGACTCCGTGTCAACACAGCGTGGAGGAAGTGGCATCAGGTGAGTGGAGTCTTATGTGACAAGAGAATGCCAATCTATCCTAAGGTCAATTGTGCGCCCAGTGGCACTCTACGGGTCAGAGTGCTGGCCAGCGACGACCAAACATGAACAAGCTCTTCACACCATGGAGATGAAGATGCTGAGGTGGCTTCTGGGTCTAGGCCACAAGGAAGACCAAAAAAAGCGCTGGATGGACCGAATCAAGGATGATATGAAGGCTGTGAATATTACACCAGAAGACGCCCTTGATAGAAAGAAGTGGAGGAAGGCATGCAAGATAGCGGACCCTGTGTCGCGGGATATAAACTGCTAGGAAGAAGAAGAATATATGTTTCACAAAAAAACCAATTACTCCTCTTCCTCTCATCTCAACTGCCATTGATTCATTAATGGCACCAACATAGACTAGGAGAAGTGTGGTTTTATGTTTTGAGAGGCAATAGAGTGCAATAGAGTGCCTTATGTGCTGTACAAGGAGACTAGATTCGAAATGGCCTTTTGGGAGAAGGTGCATTTACTACAGCAGATCTTTTTGTGCGGACAGTGGCCAGTTTAATTTAAGATGAAATTGAACAAAAAGCTCAGAGAGATCCCTTTTTCACCACCAACTGAGTAGCTCCAGGCTAGAAATCAAAATATGACAGATAATAGTCATGACCATCTGCTTTCGAGGTTGGGGAAAAGACTTGCTCATGTTTAATGTTCCTAATTGGTCTAGGAGGGGCTGTTACAGAAAGAAAATAAGAAAAAAAGGACTAAATGATAATATATTCAAATTTCAGTATGTGTATGTTATCTGGTGAGGACAGCTTGGGAATGGAAATAAATGTTCTTCCTTCATGTTGCCCCTTCAAGGGACTGGTTTCAGCATGGGGAGAGTAGTGAGAAAGGGAGCATACTTGGCAAATCAGTCCCTTACCCATCACTTTAACGAAGTAGGCATCGGCTTCGAAATTGTTCTTCAAAGCGTGAATTCTCAAGTCCTGTTTGCCCTCTGCCTTGCTCTGAACCAGCATGTCTAAAATACCCTGCAAATGAAGACAGACACATAGATAAGGGACAATGAGAGCATGGCATGGTGCTTCTTCTGATGTACATTTTTATCCCTCTGACATACTGGATGTCTCATCCAGAATTATCGCATCATCTCTATTCCGCTGTCTTTCTCCTTTCCTCACTAAGTCTCTCTTTCTCTCGGTCTCATTTATAAATTCTCTCTCAGGGGCGAGTGAGAGAGCCAAGCACTGAAAGCGGGAGAGTTGAATTTAATAGACAGGCCACATTAGCAGTAGTAATTAATTCTGATAAGACAAGAACATACAGTAGATCGCAATACAGCTTCTGTACTATATGTAGTCTCTCATTAAGAGACTGGGGGTGAGTGCTGGAATCAAAGTCTACGACACACACAAAGAAGGATTTTGACAAAGGTAGTGTGTAAGAGAGTATGTGTAGATGTTTTCTAGCAAGGCCCATTTGCAGCATTAATTAAATGCTTAATATCACAGAGCAACACACTTAACACACTTAATGAGAGCAAAACCTAACAAATCATTTCCCAACGTTTGGGAAAATTAAAGTATAGCTCATCTTGTTTTATCTACTCTTCCTCTATAGTGGTGTATTGCCAGGTCCTGCATCTATTGCACCCACTCCCACAATGAATCAAATTCCAAAATAAAAATGCACAAAGTGAAGAATAACACTGCAACAATGAGGGAGAGCAAAAAAACCAAAAACACACAGAGCACTCATGCGCGCGCACACACACACGCACACACAAATAAATACAGTAGCTCAGAAAAAAAGGGGGGGAAAAAAAGCACACTCATGCACACGCTACCCCATGTGCTTATAAATATTTTAATAACAACAATGAAGCACTGAACCAAATACTCATATTCTCAGTCTAAATCAGGAGTTATTGCTTCAGAATATAAAAGAAAACCGATTAATGTAAACAATTCTGTTAATGCGCGTGTCAAAAAAGCTTTACACATAATCCACTTTTCTGCATTAGAGATATCCTAGTTTGCACACTCTCTGATATGCATTCCTCTGCTCCATTTGGCAAGGATTTCTTTACGTAGGATTTTTCACAAAATGATTTCAGTTTATTGGTATATCTAACAAAATAAGACAAAAGTGGAAAGACTGTGAGCGGAGACAAATGACCCAGAGCTGTATTCTGAGGGTCAGCTGGATGACTGCATAGTTGACTTGTGACAGTTGTTAATGCTGCATTCATAAAGAAAAAAGTACTATACTAATAGCCTACCAGTATGAAGTAATTAATTAATTAATTAATATGAGTTCAGAAAGAGCAATATTGTTTTTGACAGCAGGGAAATCTGACTAGTTAATGCTTTGACTCTAACAATCTAACAGAGAATGGTAGGTCTAACTAATCTAATGTTGACATTTATTCACTTGATGTCAGCTCTTAAACTAGGAGAGGTGATGAGTGTGGGTGCTTTTTGCTAAAAAAGATATAAGCCTAACTTGTCTGATATTCTCAGAGTTTGCATGTAAGAGTTCAGGTAAGATTAACTTGTCAGGAGCATTGGATCTACTTACACAAAGGTGGATGACGCTTCCCTCATCATAAAAGCAAATCTAATATTGCAGTGGGAGTTGTTATAGTTGTTATTATAGTTAAATTTTCAAAAGTACAAATATTGCAAGCTGCATACAAGGCTCCTGTGAGTCTCCTAATGTATAAATAACAACAAAATAAAATAACAAGGTTAAATGATTAAATATGCTGCACATGGCTTTTTATGTATATTTAAAATAGGCTATATTTAAAAGAAAATCAGCTGGCTAAAGAACTGTAGTTCCACTAGACCAAGATAATCTTTGGCTATGGAAATGTAGTCAAAACACAAAAAAATTATTAAGAATAGTATCCATAGAAATGAGTTTTTAAAAAGGCGTAAGAAATGGTACAGAGAATGATTTATGAAATACTACTGGACAGAACTGAAAATCAACACAAAATTTAACTACTCACGTCCTCATAGATGTCAAAGAAAGTTGCCCTGACGGCATTTTGAATGGCTCCTAAATCTGACTGGTCCCAGTGGATGTGGAACATTCGTCCAACACTGTGGCACGTGTCGCTGTTACAGGGCACGTTCTCCAATAGGAAGGCCTGCTGGCCACTGGGGGGCAAAGAGAGAGAAGGGGAAAAAAAAATTGTAAGTGCATGTTACCATTTACATTTAGACAGTGACAGAGAGCCCTGGTGATGTCAAATGTAAGTAATGTTCATGTCATCAGCTGATCAGTACTTTGCTTGTGTCGAGTTTGTTATCTGGCAACAATAACACCACGATGAGTCTTAGCTGGAAGTTTGATGCTTAGAATCATTTGGAGCTACAGGCTTTTACAACAACATGACATTTGTTATGCACTTGGAATTGACAAATTAAAATGCTACAACATATTAATTTAGGGTTGATTTTCTCTTTTTAAGATGATGAGAGCTGCCTTAGGCTGCTGCCCTGAGGAAATTTTGTGCTTTTTAAAAAAACTTTAATAATTTTCTGCATGACTGGATATAGTCCAAACCTTACATTGCACTGTGTCATAGTGTATATATTGAAGGGTGACAAATTATAGGAAAAATGATGAGCCCTTAACTAACATTGGAAACGATTCAGCTGTTTTGTAAGCTTTGAGTTCATTTTTATTATAGTGCAAGGTCATCGAATGCATTATACTATAATTTGGTCCCTAAGATTTGGGACATGAAAGTTTTGGGGGGAGGTTCAAATTTTTCCTCTGTAAACCACCAGAGTGGAGTTTGAGTCAAATAACTAAGATGTGACAGAAATTACTTTAATTAAAGTATAACATTAACTGTTTAGGAAATACAGCCATTTTTGTGTAAAGTTGCAAATAGAAATTTCCAGTTAACTCTGTCAAATGCTTTTTCTGCATCTAAAGAAAATATTGTAGTTTCAAGGTTTTTACTGTATGAGTAGTCTATCAAATTAAGTAATCTACGTGTATTTGTTGATGAGTGCCTACCTTTTATGAAACCAGTTTGGTCAGGATGAATTAAGAGGGGGGTTATTTTCTCCAGTCTCTTTGAGAGAGCTTTGCAGAATATTTTTAAGGTCTACATTTATAAGGGATATTGGACGATAGCTTGCGGGATATACAGGGTCTTTGTCTGATTTTAGCAGGAGATTAATGTTTGCAGAATTCATATTTGATGGAAGTCTGCCCTTTTCTTTGATTTCCAACAACGTTCTGTAAAATCTGGTGCTAGAATCGTCCAGAATTCTTTGTAGAATTGTGCAGGAAAGCCGTCTGGACCTGGAGTCTTATTATTGGGCATACTTATCAGGGCTTCCTGGAGTTCACCTGATGTCAGTGGCGAATCCAGTGCCATTGCTTGAGTGTCTAATAATTTTGGAAGAGTTATGTTGTCTAAAAACTGATCAATTTCCTTTTTAGACGGGTTTATTTGTGGTGAATACAATCTTTTATAGAAATCAATGAAAATGTTGTTTATTTGTTTCGGGTCATATATTGTGTTCCCAGATGAATCTTGAACAGCACATATAGTTGTGTTTTCTTTATTTATTTTTAGCTGGTTTGCTAGAAATTGACCGGATTTATTACCATGTTCATAATTTTGTAGGCGTAGTCTTTGTACTAAGAATTTTATTTTTTTTATCAATTATCTCATTTAACTCTAGTTTTGTTTTGCGTATTTTGTTCAATGTTTCCTGATCTTGGTGGGACGCATAGGCTTCTTCAAGTGATTTAATGGTTTTTTTCTAATTCCTGAATATCTTTGTTTTCTTCTTTCTTTTTATGTGATGAGAAAAATTATTTTACCTCTCATCACAGCTTTCTCTGCTTCCCATAGAACAGATGCTGAAGTTCCGGGAGTGTCATTATAGTCTAAATATGAAGTCCACTCTTTTTTAAAATATTTAATAAAGTCTTCATCTTTAAGCAGTGATGTATTAAATCTCCAGTTTTTACTTGGCGTAGTATTATTCTTGTGCATTAGTGTTAAAGATACAGGAGCATGATCGCTGACAGCTATAGGGTGAATCTGAATCTATAGGGTGTCTGAAATGCCATTTTTATTATAGTGCAAGGTCATCGAATGCATTATACTATAATTTGGTCCCAAAGATTTGGGACAATTTTTCCTCTGTAAACCACCAGAGTGGAGTTTGAGTCAAATAACTAAGATGTGATAGAAATTACTTTAATTAAAGTATAACATTAACTGTTTAGGAAATGCAGCCATTATTAATAATATCCAATCCTCAGTATAAAATACTTATGGACCTCAACTTACTTTGATCTCTTTTATCCCATGATAAAACATTTCTACCCTGATAAGCCCCTATCTGTACAGAAAAAAGGGGTCAGTGAACTGTTTCAGGAGTATGAAAATGATGTGAATCTGACACTATGGCTTTTAAAGTGGCAGAATATTAACTAAAATGAACACAGATGGAAAATTCTAGACAGATATATCACAAAGAACCCTCCACCACCATCATCTTCATACCAAAGGAGAATATCTTTTGGAAGAATGGTGCCCCATTCCTTCATTGAGTTACAAAGATAAGTTGAGGTCTAAATACTGAAGCTTACTGTGGTATTTCCTGCACCTTGTATTTGGCATTTCTTTACAAATGCAAGCAAATAAGTATACTTGATCATATACTTGAGTTGAGGCAAAACCCAACCCCTTTCCTCTATTTTCCACCCATCTCTGTACTTGCACTTTTTCTGTGCAGTCTTTGTCACATCTTAATTCACTGGCGAGACTAAATTCAATCTTTATCACTGGAGATAGCTATCTGTACCTGTTCTTAGATCTCAGTGGGATTGCTGAGCTTTAAAAAAAAGAAAAGCTGTTGGTTTAAAAATAGAATAATTGTGAAAGCCCTCAGTCAATCAGGATTGTAAACACCCATCCCCACCATCACCACTACCCACAAAGCTAGTACAAGCCTCTGGGGACTAGAAGATAGACCGCAAGCGGGGACATCTTTCATCAAGGATATTTTAGAAAGACTGTGTGATCTTTTCAGCAGCAGGAAAACATTCTATCCTCATGCTTCCAGAAAATGGTGAACAGAAAAGATAAAATACTGTAATGTATAGAGTGTGTTGCTTGATAAAACCATGATTGATGGAGACGTGTCAATACGATTATCTTATCCTCCTTGGAATTGTGTTTGACTTTGCTTAGCATGCGATCTTGTAGAGAATATAAAAAGGGGGCACATCATATGGAGTCAGATGGAGTCAAGAGAAGTACCACACTACGACACGATGCACCAACACAAGTTACTATTGTGTCACCCACAAAGGGAGGAAGACACGGCAACAAAAGAATCATTGTAAAGTTTATGTAGTGATTATGAAGTGTATGCTCTATTTAAAGTATCAGCTGTGTGCAGTTGTTACATTATGGCACCATAGTACATTATAGTTGCAACACATATCTGATAAATGGTGATGTTACATAACAGCAAGCTTCAGAAAGTGGAAACCTACTGGTCAAATTGGTACTTGAAATATGCTTGTAAGCCTCTCCACTGCTGTTAGCTGTGTGATAGGAAAAAACGGAGCTTGTGGAACCAGGAGTAAGAGAAAGCAGATGAACAACTTTTGTAATATTGTATTTTATCCCTGTAGTCCTTTTCATAAAGCATCTAATTGAAATTTTGATTGTTGCTTTTCACAAAAAAAACACAAACTCCTGTAATCAGCAGCAAACAGTTCAAAGTTTTGCTAAACTGGATCGTCTGACATAAGACTTACTAACTTCCAAACACAGAGGTGGAGAAGCTACAGAGCTTGGAAACCTTAATTGTCACGTAAAATGTTGACATATATTTGGATGGAATTAACACGTGAAATGCAATGAGCAGGTTGCCTCTGCAATATTCAGGACCTGTCATGGTCCTGTCACATCAACACCCTGGTTAAGAAAGCCCGTCAGCGTCTCTTCTTCCTCAGAAGACTTAGAGACTTCCATCTGCCACTGAAGGTGCTCAAGAACTTCTACTCCTGCACCATCGAGAGCGTCCTGACGTCAAACATCTGCACCTGGTTTGGGAACAACACCAAGCAGGACAGACGAGATCTGCAAAGGGTGGTGCGCTCGGCAGAACGCATCATTCAATCAGAGCTCCCTGACCTGCTGTCCATCTACACCAAGCGGTGCAAGTCCAAAGCTAGGAAGATTATGATGGACCTCTCCCATCCCAACAATGGACTCTTCTCACTGTTGAGGTCTGGGAAGCGCTTCCGCTCCCTTAAGGCCAAAACAGAGAGAATGAAGAGGAGCTTCTTCCCCCAGGCTATTCGGGGCCTGAACCAGGTGTAAGACTGGACTCTCACACACGTCACCACACGCACCACCACACATTTCCTATAATCCTATAATTCCTATAATTTATAATCCTTATCTTTATAATCTCTTCTGCTATTTGCACATTCTTTACTGTAAATTCCTAAGTTAATTTGTAAATTTTTGTAGTAAATTGTAAATATTGTAAAACTTTTCTTCTGTCATTTAATGGTCGGGCATTGTACAGCTACAAGCATTACACCCCCATGTCATACTGTGTATGGTTGTGTGTGTGTGACAAATAAAATTTGAATTTGAATATTCGGGTTAACTGAAAGTAATAAATGTGCATTTAGCTGTTAATTCCTAGATTCAATAAGGACAAGAATCTATATATAAAACACTTCAAAGAGCAGGGAAGAGCAGGAATTTAATTAATTCCTATAGCAGGGACGTAACGCTTCAGGCTCAGTGTCAGCTGAGATGGTGTGCTGCTGTTTCAGAATAGCTATATCTCTGTGTGGGGTGAGTGGGGTTGAAGGGTGGGGCTGCGGGAACCTCTGTAGGATTAACTGACTTTGGCTGTAATTACAGCTGGAGGTTTGTTTAAGGTCATTCTGTGTAACCCATGCGTACTGACAATGAACTAGTCCTCCCCTCCTCATTAGGCTTAATGCAAACAACACTGTATCCAGAATATGATCGGCTCTCATTAGGACCTGCAACTGCAGCACCTACTGGACAAGACCCAGTGTAAATGGTGAGCACTGATTGGCTCACCAGTAGATAATCATGCCTGTAGCCAGATAGATTTGTTGACATTCAGGGAGAGTATCTCTGTTTGTGCATGTGTGTGTTTGAGTGTGTGTAAAAAGAAAGTAACGCTATCAAAGTTTCAGGCTGAACTTTAGAAGGTATATGATTGTTATTCGCCAATATGTGTGTGTCCTTTCTGAGATTTTCGTACTTCAAAAGAACCTCTTTTCCAGCACTGCAGGGGTGGTTATGGTAGGGATGAACTCAAGGTCATAGTGTGGATCAGACTCAGACTTACACACAGGTACATGTGCTCTCAATATATACACACACAAACACACACAACTTTGTTCTCGGCATCGGTTTTATGTTTACAGCAGCAGGTAGAGGTGCAAACCTGATATCTATTCATATTATACACATGCACTCGTGCAGATGACTACTCTGAACCCACAATTTCGCATGCTGGTGTTAATTTTGATTTGAGCATCACAAATTTCTTTTTGTGTAATATAGTATTATGATTCAATATGTATTCCATGTTTTTTGTGTTTTTTTGTTAGTAAACATCTACTTCATGTCCTCTATGATGTCTTCCCTGTCCACATTTCTTTTAAAACAATGTTAAGACATGCAACTCTTAAGTGTTTAGCATACCAAGTCAGATACATGGCGACACTGTGTTTTATATGGCAGTCAACTCCATGGCAGTGTAATACAGTATTTCATTTAATCAATGTAATATAAATGTTTTGGTGCATTCCATTTGAAATTGGAAGACCTTTTCAACTCTAACGCCTTGTTAAGTTGGACTTCGAACTTGAATGGTTGAGCACCCTCACCAACTCCAACTTCACCTTCAAAGATAGTGGCAGTGCATGTAAACTTTAGTGACTGGTTGTGACAGGCTAAATAACCCATACAGGGACCAAGTTCTATCCATTTGCAAAAGAACAAGCACAGTGTTGTACTGTAGCTATACTCTGTGACTGGTGTTGTTTAAAGTACTGCCACAATTGTTCTATGCTGGATTTATTCAGCTAAAAAAAGTAAAAAGGATTTGCAGATTTGTGGGGGAGTCTTGTGTATCTGTAATCTGTATCTCACATATTCTCAAAGTGAAGGGAGCTGAATTTGTCTCCACCACTAAAAGGATTCTTCTGTTAGAGCCCAGCTCAAGAGATCACAGTGAAAATGGTGTGCGCTGTCCATGGTCCTGAAGTTACACCAGTTTGATTTTATATTTTAATTTGAATGCAATAAACTTTATTAAAGAAAGATTGTTTTCATTAAATGCATTGATCATAACAAAAAATAGCACCTTCAAACCATCAGTACTATTCAAAAAATTAAAATGAAAAATGTGAAAAATTTGACTTTCAATGTCTAATGTCCAAGGGGTAATTATTTTAAGGATAGGGTCCAAAATCAACACTTTCTTCCTTCTTTATTTCTATCTTTCAGACATTTAGCATTGATTTTGCTTTTTCAACCTCACTACACAGGCTGTTAAATTCTTGCCACATTAGTTGAAAAGAACACAACAACAAAATATTGAAGAGTAGTAACAGGTTTTTCTGTGATGTTCCTGTGAGGTTAAAATATATAGTTTTACTGAAATGAGATTAGTTTTAATGGGGTTACTCAATACCAGGAGAGAAATGTCCATTCTTCTTATTTCATGGCATCAAATTCTTCTGCAGACAATTATGCACCAATGAGTGAAGTCAGTTATTATTATTATTGCTTTTTTTTTCCTTTTTTTTTAGCTTTTCTTTAACCAGGAAGTGAATACAAACCACACCCATCCTGCTAGTTAACAACTGAGTCATCATGCTGTTTAATTTGTAATAATGTCATATTGATCACAGCTTCTTCATCCTATATTGGTAATAAAACGTTTAAATAAAAACTGACAGTTAACAAAAACATGACATTAAATGCATGGCAAGACTTATTTTATAAATACCCTAATTGCATATTATAAGGTCTTTACCTTATGATATAAAACATTAGAGTCACCTGTTGCTGTGATTTGGCGCTTTAGAAATAAAACTGAACACAAAAAATTTCAATTGAATTGAATATTGAGCCTGTACCGACACTAATATGTGTGTGTATCTGAGGTAGTGTGCTTGAGAGATTCCATTATTGTATGAACCCAGTGTCAGCTCTGTTTTCTTGTGTGTGTATGTGCTTGTGGGGAGTCTTACACTATTTCAGGCTCTATCCACCTTCTCTCTAATTGGCCTCCAGAGGGGTGGTGAGTTGGCAGGAGGCTGACCAACTGATCACACCAATGACCCTTCTCTCCCTCTACCTCAAAAGCTCAGAGGCACCACTGTTACCTATCCACCTTTGTCCCTTTCCTCTGTCCATCCACTCATTCTTCCATCTACTCAATTCCCTAAAGCTGAATGACTAAGCTAACCTGGCCAACTTCTTCTTCATCTCTCTCTTTTTTTCCTTTTCTGTTCATTTCATTTCATCTTATCGGCCCTTCTGCTTCTCCCTCCACCTCAGTCCAACCAATCATACGCTTTTGTTCCACATTTCTGCCTTTCATAACTCCAAGGACTAACACATGGCTACAAGACATTTTAACAGTGTGTGTGGGTGCATTTCAAATTTCTCTTTTTGTTTTGATAATAACGACATTACAGTGCCAAGGAAAGACTCCCTTCTTCTTTCTTTGGTGAAATGACCTACTGTCCCTTTATTTATAGGGTATAATTTACCTAACTATTTATTTCATTATAACTTTAAAAAACAAAACACAAAAAACCAAAAGATTAAAAAAAACCTTTAAAATAATAAGGATAGACAATTTAATTTCCATATTTTAGGTCAGTATTAGTCTTATCTCATATTTATATGATTATAAATCCACTCTCAAATGTGTTTTTACAACAGGGTAATTGTACCGTACAATTTTGTTGTATGCAGACAATCTCACCTAGTACATTGCAGACTGTAACCACGTAGCTATATGTAGTCTCTCTTTCATAGTCTATCAACCCTAAAACATTTTGTGTTGTTTTGTGTGAAGAAACCTTACCATTTAATCTGCTTTCACACCATCTAAATCACTCGCTAATCAAATTGATCCAATCATAAAAAATTCGTTGTTTATGCTACTTTTCACCCATATTAGAATACATGATTTCAGCAGCTGGTCTATCTTCTAACCCATCATACATTCATCCTCCAAATTCACACCTTGCCTAACATGTTTTTGTGCCTAATCCAGAGCATGTTGTCTTTTTGAGTAGACCTGCTGCAGATTAGAATGTCTACTAGCCAAAAATATAGATATTTTTTATTGATGAAGAGTGAAGATAAATCAGTATACTGTTGAACTGTAAAACCTTCATAAAATCTAGACTTAGATTAGGATGGTTCTTTTAATCCTAAATATTATGTAACTACTTATGATCTGGTTTACCTATTTGCAATTAATTTTATTATTATTTTTTAAATCCTGTGTTTATGATTATGCATTCTGCTTTTGTGTGTCTGATTTCTATATAGTAAAAATATATAACAAATAAAGAACTCTTTCACAGACAAGTTTTAATGAGGGCAAATAGTACTGGTACTAGTAGAGTTCTCTGTAGCCTTTGAAAACAATTATATAATACTATTAACCCACTCTGAAGGAAGGAAATAACCCTGTTGATGCAATCACTGTGGGAATCTCCAGTTGCAATGATTCCGATGTAGCAGTCCTCCAACTTATTGACCAGCTGACAATAAGAGAGACTGAAAGACTGACAGCAACAGGAAAAACCCCCGAAAGACACGGACGAAAGGTGAACGAAGGGAACGAGTGGGCAGGTCCACGTAGACGAAGTGACAGTGAGACAGCGATATGTTGTCCTGGCCCCGAGGGGCTGTGATTTCTCATTCTGCTAGCCACTGTGGTGATGAACACAGGCAGTAACTCACAACGACACAATCAAAGTCAAAGTACATCCTTTGGTAGTGTCACTCCTCTACACGGTCCGCCTGCTGTCACTCACTCTTTCATCCTCACTGTCTGTGTCTGGCTGCATCTTTGTCCTCACACACTTTACAAAGTCAGCTTTCTTCTGAGTCTTGCCTTACTTGACTTTTTCTTCACAAGCTTATCAAATAACAACCACCAAATTGTTTTGTTCACCAATATGTCAAACAAGGTTTTCATTACAAAAGAAAATCACAATCTGTGAAGCAAAATTCACGTATCCATTTCAGGGTTGCAGACGGGCTGGAGCTTACCCTAGCTGTGATAGATGGAGGGGGAAATTACACCCTGTCAGGTCAGAGAAGTTTGATAGCTAAAGTTAATTTTTGTAGAGATGGGTATCAAATGGGTGCCATAGTGTCACCATGGTCTAATTGACTTAAAAATAACAAAACTGAAATACTTTACCCAAATTACTGATGAACTTATGATACAAAAATAGCAAATAAATATTATATGCAACCAATCACTGGACTTGTTCAATAATTTTGTTTATTTAAAAAAATTGTAAAACTAGTGGCTTGTAAATCAGCTTTAGCTGTGACATCTATGACAGAGGGTAGAAATTATACTGGATAAAAATCTACTCGTTAACATCTTGATGCTTGCACTATAATAATAAAGTAATTTGGATTTACTGAGTTACTAGACTTCTGGTTTATTGTGCTTTTCACAAATCAGTTCAACTAAACTGATCACCTACATTTTTATGCCTATGACTGTGTGCTAAGTACAGCCAAATAGAAATCGGATTACACGTGATCTTTACAGACAAATACTAAATGAAGAATAGACAAAAAAGTTTTAAAAAAAAAGTGAAAAAGTATACAGCAATGGAGTTTACTCAAGACTGTCCAATCAAAAACTGGATTTTGAGGACAGTAAATGTGAAACATTATAACCTGGGAATAGCCTCATTTCTACTGTGTTGTTTTAACCGACAGAAAACAGCAGTAACACCATTGTGCTGTGACAATATGTGGTAAGAAATACTAGAATGTGGTACAATGACAACTTTTGACACTAATCATCAAAATGACAAACACCCTCAGTCATTACATTACTTAGCAATTTCCAAGAAAGCTGCATAATTTACTTCATTTAGGGTGTCATTTGAGTTCAAACCAGCCTCCTGCAAACAAAGCAAAACTTAGCAAAGAAAATACTGTGCAGGACTAACAAGCCAAAAGTCTCATGCTACTACAGTTTCCACTCTGGTATTAACAACAAAAACCGAGAGACAAATGCAGCTACCCTGCTTCCAACATACAGAGTAAGATGGATTTTAAATGGCATTGCCTAGCAACAGCCTGCTAAGCTCTTGGCAGCTGCTTAGTCGTGGTGCATACTGATAGATAGAAACAGAGAGCCTAACACACACACACACACACACACACACACACACACACACACACACACACACACACACACACACACACACACACACACACACACACACACACACACACACACACACACACACACACACACACACACACACACACAGACAGCAACAGTAAAACTTAATGTGATGGAACTCATCAAGGCATCAACAAGGTGAAGAGCAGTGAGCTTTGTATAAGCAAAAGGATTAATTGCTGCTCTGCTTTATGTGAGTGGGCAAATGAATGCGATGCTATACTGACTTGAACTTTAAGTTTAACATATTTAATTAAAATTCAGCACGGACACTAAAAATACATTATTTACATTTAATTGCAAAAAAAATATTAAGAATCAAATTTTTATTTGGCCATGCTTAGTGATGCAATAAAGTACTCATAAAACTGTGCAAACATTGGTTTAAGTGTTGAGTGTGACTGACCAGTTTGCAGGTACATGATGCCCCATAACTACAAGTAGAAAGTTTTTTCACATCAAGAAGAGAAAAACAAGCTGACAGCAAGCCAAGATAAACAAATGTCTGGGAGCTCGGCTCATTATAATTAAAGTACCGGTAACTGAAATTATGACTTTGCAAAGGGAGAATCTTTCAACCAGCATTGTAAGTTTTTGTTTGAAAAAGTCATTCTGTCATTTTCAAAAACAATCATTTATCTCTGACTGTTGGATATACATTAGCTTGGCAATAGGAAATGCCAGACTCTGCATTAATCTACAGTTATCTAGACATAGGAAGCATATGCTAAAAAACAAAATATGCAGGCTGAACCATTATTAATTGAATGAGAAAAGGCTTTGCTAGGGAAAAAAATAGCTAAAGGACAGTGAAGCATTTGACACTACGGAAAGAGTAAGCACAGAAACGAGACAGAAGCAATTCCAAAAACTTTACAGAGAGACAGGTATGTGTTAGACAGATGTGTGGTTAAAGCTTTTCTACAGAAGCACAAAGAAATAAACAAGATTGAGAGGCCTTAAAAAGAAAGGATGAAAGACTGACACAGCCATCAACAACTTGCACAAGAGTAGTCAGAAGTGGTTTTAATGAAAGACTTGCACCCAAAGAGCCTTTTCTCTTTCTCCCTTTCTCTGTGCAAAAAAACTCATGACATAGAAATGCACAGAAAAAAGAAGTGGGGTGTGAAAAATGGCAGCAGGTGCTTTGAACTGACAAGTCAAAATCTGAAACATCTGCCCTCACAGAAGACGGTTTATATGCTAAGGTGCCTACAAGACAGAGTGTCTGCAGGCAATGCTGAAGGATCAGACTCGTTTCTGGCAAGTTTGGGACTTTAATTCTGAAAAACTTTATTGAGGATTTTGTCAGAATGAAGAGACTCACAAATGTTCAGAAGAACATTTGGAAGTCATTTTCCACCAGGATGAGGACCCCAAGCATAACGGTAATAGAAGCCATCTTCAACAAAAAGTGCTGTGGCCACAAGATATTGTGATAACATGAATCCAGGGAATAAATGTTAGGAATAAACTCTGTGTCAAGGACCCTGAAAAGTTTTACAAGCTGTGCAAGTGCACCTGGTATTGGTGGTGTTTTAAAAGCAATGAGTGATTTATCTTTGATTTATCTTTTTTCTGTTGAAGTTAACTGATAAAGAGAAACTAAACTAAAAGACTGCACAAAAGACAAATTATCCCACTTAGCAACTACCACTGTACTTAATATCTTGGCATGTAATTGAAGATAATTTAATCGGTGTAATCTATAAATGGCTAGCAGATTTTATTTGGAAACTGTCAGTTTAAAGTCCTTCACTCTGTTTTCAGCTCATCATTTTAAAAGCCCTGAATGTGAAGGATTCAGGCTGTGAAGCACCTCTTGCTGACAGCCTGTGAAGCTAAAGTTAGTTCAAGTAGCTTGAGTATAGAGTTGTCAACATTTTTACACTGGCTTTGTATATTTTGCAAGAATCTAGTATTAATATCAGAAGAGGACATTTCCTTCTAATATAAAGAAAGACTTGCAATTCATTACAATTAGCTAGAAATTGACAGAGATGGTAAATTTTATAATGAAAAAAAGAAAACAGCCAATTTATCTGATTCTTGTCATGTAGAAACAAGATAATTATATTATATTTCATAATTGTTGCTGAATCAAGAATGTACTTATAATTTGTTTATTTGTTTTTTCTTCTCTCATAAAACACGTGTTTATTGCAGAGTGAGACAGAATTGATAACACAATAAGGTATTTTGTGACTGTAGTTAGGAACAACCTCAAGCAGAGGTTAACTACATTATTCTATTACACTCATTGACCTATAGCCTGAAGAGGTTTACACACATGTGTGTCTGAGTGTGTGTCTTGCAGATTTGCTACACATCCTCAAGGCTTATCCTTTCCCATTGTTGATTTCCTCAGCTTTGCAAAGATTATTATGACATCTGAACGTGCATCTTCATAGACAATATCAGTTTTAAATAAAACTATCTGCAATCAGCAGTAACAAGTAGTAAGGTGGTGTGTAGGACACTGTGAAGTGCTCTCATATAGTGTTTGAGGTACAACAGAAATCACTTAAGTTTAGCTGCCTCTGTCTGTGACCTCATTTCATATTCCAGAAATAGCTCCCTCTCACCTCACACTGCTACATCGCATGGGTACATGGGACATGTACACACAGACACAGACAGACACTCACACACACACAGCTATGTAATGCAGCCCAGTGGAAGGTGCAGTGTGACATGCAACAGGGGGGGCTCTTATAAAACCGAGGAGGAACATTTTAACATCAAACACTCGAGGCCAGCAGGACGCAGCGTCTCGTTGAGGGTCGCAAATCGAGGGTCGAATGGAGATCATATGTGCGTCTTCCTGTGAATGCGAAGCCTACCTGAGTACAGAGAGGCAGTGGGGTACTGGTTGATCTGCTTCACTATTGTTGTGTCTATGAAAGTAGCGTGGTCTAACGAAAAGCGGCACTATCTGATTCAAGGAATCAGCATTTTAGCTCCAGTTGTCACAGTAAAAGGTTGTAAAAATGTGCAGGATGTCTGCTCTTCACTGGCATCATTGCATTACTTGCTAAATTTAAGTATGGGGAATGGAAGTTATACAGATTTTGTGTTGATATGGTAAGGGATCTTTCTGCTTTGTTTGTCTAATGTTAAGTTTCAGTAGCTTCATGCCATGCTTCATCAATAATGTCCTAAAAGCTTTTGTACACAACCGAAAATGAATCTATATTTTTCCTGAGCAAAGTGGAGAGCAAGATGCTTCAAGGTAAAATTAGTTAACTGAGGCAAATGGCTTAATAAAACAAATTAAACGCTGGAAACTGCTGTCCAGTTTGGGGTTTAAGCAGCTGCCTGGATGATTAGAGGCAAGAAAAAAAAACACCTACACAAGCAGTTCTTTTTCCCGCAGTAAATTATGACCAACTGGATAGAAACATATAATTTGTGTGAAAGTGAAAATATTTTTCAAGTTATACCCTACTATCAAATGGTGAAAAGGCAATTAGGAAAGAAAGCAACAAAGAAATATTATTCCCAACTTTCTATTTGAATTCTATAGTTTAGAGCAGAAAGGATTTTCACAAGCTGCCACTGATATATTCTGATGACTGCTTTCCCTAAGCAACATCTGTACAGGCTGACAACTGACTGCAATCACTGAGGTGGAGTTATTACTCATGTAGGAAGCTCTCATTCCTGCCTTCCTTTCTTTATACAGCATCTTCCACAGACTTTACAATCTTTCTCATCGAGTTGGCAAAACAAATACACATTTTTTTCCTCCATCTCTGTCTCTCCATGGCACACAAACACTGCACATACACATTCGTACTCATGCTCAATCCCTGAGAGGGCCCTAAAGCCTTAATAAGGAAGATTTAATTAGTTTTCAAAGTATATGGGTGAGCAAAGAAGGGGCTATTATCTTTATGCTTAACAGCAGCAGTTGTGTGTTCCCATGGAGAGAGCATCTCTGGTGGCATTCAGTAAAACACTATGGCTTTGATGTACAAAATGAGGAAAAGAGAAAAAAGCCCAAAGGAACGTGTAAAGGCTGATTGCTCTCCTGTGTCTGTGTATGAGAGAGCAGGCATATGGTCATTAATTTGCTTTGACTCATCAAATAAAAATAGGAATTTATCACAGCAATCAGCACATTACTGACTTTGTATACAATCTATACTCAGTGTATAAATTCTTACACTAACTTGACATTTAAGAACGTCCCACGATTTCATCTGGAAAAAGGTACCAGGAAACATGAGTGTACTGTAAAGAGAAGCTGGTTTTTGAAAGATGGCATCCTATTCTGTGTTTTAGAGATGCCCAAAAAACCAAATAACTGTGGACCCATCTGTGGGTAGCACAAAGAAGACAATGTAGTTTGTTATCCTTTAGTCATTCCTTCATAAGACAAGAGAAAAAAGAAATGATGTTTTTTCTTTGTCAGGATGATGTGGGAAATCCAAGAGGCATACAATATGCACACAACCCCATCACAAGATGTTGTTAGACTCATTGTGTTGCTTGTTAGTCTATATTTTTCTCGCTCTCACGAATACATGGAAAATCGTTTTCAGGACAGTAAATATTCCATTTACTTGTAGAAAATTACCTACAATTAAACAGCAAAAGTTCCCTTTCACAGTAGTGGTTCTTAACTTTTTAACATTCAACTTGCTGACAGCGCTATGGCATCATCCTGCCCTCTGTCCTCTACCCTCTGCAGCTGATGGGGAGAAACAGTACAACAACTGGAAGAAAAGTGGAGAACAGCTCGGTCTCAACCCCAAAACTATAATTTCCCAGCTAATTATACCAAACGATTATATACAATTAAAGCTTTGTTAAGTTTGTTTAGAATGAGCCCATAACAATGACAATATTAATAGATGCAAAAAAGTGAACTGTGTCATCTGAGTGGACCAAGTTAAGTTGAGTTGGTAGCAAATCTGCGTGCGACATGAAGTATGGTTATGAGAGCCATCACCATTTAACTGCCTGTATTGGTTCACTAATGTTACTCGTTTTGTGGAGATGTATGTGCAACAGCAGCTCAGAACACCGCAGCGGGCTGGAGAGAAAACCAAGAACCATTTTTTAAAGGTCATGTGTTGTAGAAGTTACCTTTTTCCCATGGTGGGAACTTCATGCAGTGCAAATTCAGAAATTGTTCTTCCGTAAGAGCACCGACTTCACTTCGGTGAAGTTGTATGTCTATAGTACGGTACAGACCAGCTCTTTACCCTCTTGAGGATACTTCATGTGGCATGGGAGTGTGCCCAACTAGTTTACGTGTGTTTTGTGGACTTGGAGACTGCGTCCCTCAGAGTGATGGGTGCTCACGGAGTATAGGGTGTCTGGCCCGTTGCTACATGCCATTCTATCCTTATACAACCGTTGCAAGAACTAGGTCTGTATAGCCGGCAATAAGTCTGATTCATTCTCAGTGGATGCTGGACTCAGCCGGGGCTGTCCTTTGTCACCAATTCTGGTCATAATTGTCATAGACAGAATTTCTTGGCATAGCCAAGTGACGGAAGGCTTCCACTTGGACAGTGTGTGAATCTCGTCTCTGTTTTACGCAAATGATGTGGCTCTGATGCCTTTATCAGTTGAGGTGTTTCGGGTATCTGACCAAGATGCCTCCTGTGCGAGGTCTACCAGGCATGTCCCACCAGGAGGATGCCTTGGTGTTTTACCAGACAAGCTGGAGGAGGTGACCAGCAGGAGGGAGGTCTGGGCTTCTCTGCTTAGGCTGCTGCCCCCAAGACCAGGCTCCAGATAAACAGAAGAAAATGGATGGAATTAATTTTGGAAAAATTTGGATTTTTTTTTTAAAGAATTGTGGCTTGATGCTAGGACCAGTGCTTCACAGCACGAGGGACCTGAGTTTCAACCCAGACAGGGCTCTTGTGTGTGAAATTTCACCTGGGAGCTGCTGACATTGAAGGACATTCTAGGTTATGCTTTTAGCCCCCCATGGCACACACTCAACAGAGACTGCATGAAAACTTAGTGCACTATTAAACGTAACGGCTTTGGCCTGAAGTTTCTCTCATTTAGGTTGTATTCTGGTTCCAGCTCTCCTGAGACCCTGAACTAGATAAGCTGTTAGGATAATAAATGGGTGGAGGATTGTGCATTAACACTCTCATGTGAACCTCCTGATACCTTCACATTTAGAACAGTAGGACTAGACTGATTTATTTGCAAAGTATAGGGAGAAATCTACAACAAATTCAATTTTCGCAATTAAAAGTGGTCTTATCGACTTCATAGAATTCACTTTTGGACAAACCAAAAACTAATTTATTAATGGGGCCACCTTTTCCAAAAGCAGTCACAGTGTTTCTGTGTGCAAAAGATAGCATTTAGCTCAAAAAGCCTTCTGCTGGTTTTAGACGTCTGATGAGTCGTTTTTTTGTTGTTGTTTTTTTTTTATACTCCGGCAGCTGGTCAGAGCTAAAAGATCAGAAGGAGACAGTTAGTGCTGCTAACTGCTGCCCACGCCACACTCTGCTCTCTAATAGAAACACCAAACAAAAACACTCCACATAGTTCATTATCAGAGAAGAGTTTAGCCCTTTTTCAAAAGCACACTATAGTGGGAGATCTGACTGGTATTAACATGTCTACACATTAATGTCCTCTAAATGTTGACACAGGCAAACAAAAGCTAAATTCAGAGAGATCAGCAGATGTTTGGAGATTCTGTTTATCTAAAAAACATTTCTGACTCCAATTTGGGGGAAAAACAATTAATGTTATTCTAAACAGAAGGCTGATTAGACATTTAAAATAATGACCATATTTTCTTGGGAGTAAATAACAGTTGGCAAAACAAAAGCAAAAAAAATAAAATAAAAATCTCTCTACTGAGTCAAAAATGGTATATACCTTTATTATTGGCAAACCATGCCCTGAATCTCAAAAAGTATGTGGGTAAGGAAAAACTATGCCCGACTAAATGAAACCACCAACCACCAGCAGTTTATATATTGCTAAGTAAAGAAACTGTGAAAGGGATTCATAATATTTTTGTTTCTAGCTCAGTGGCAGTAAAAAGACAACCCAGAATCAAGAAAACACAATAAGGTACCCTCCAAAAATTATATATATTACTAATTATTAATATGCTATCTGGTTGATTTATAGTCAATAGGAAGCAATACATACTAATTTCTAGGTCCTCGGAATAAATCAATTTCTGCATTGGGACCCATCTCTGAAGTCTCCGAGGAAGGGTGGGAGCTTGTCACTGCTGTGGCGTGTTAGTGCTCGCTGACTCATACACCTTGAAAATGGTTGTTCTGAACATTTTATATGATGAGTGACAGGGGTGGAAAGGCTGGAATATTGCTTAGAAGCATGCTGATACAGCCCAAGGCACAACACAGAGAAATATTCATGCTGGAGAGATAAAATAGAGAAAATAGTCATACTGCAAATATTGTATTCGCTTTGTAGCATTTATTTTTTATCTGAGAAGGTAAACAGTGGACAGCACTTGGACTTAATGGGTATTAAATTATTATCTCTGTGTATATGAGAGTGCAATGATGATGTAGGCCCATTTTAATCCATTGGTCTGATTTCACTTGCAGTTATCCGCTGAAGTTAAAGGTTATGGTGACGGAGGTTTGGGAAAGCCTCAGAATTGCAGGAGCAAAGATCTGACTGAAAGTGAGGTTTCATCTAGAAGGTCATCTGGCTGTTTTCAATTACTTGAGACGCACATGCTGATGTGCACGCTGGAGACACACTTGTAATTATCTCCAAGTTGCTTCAGGCAGATTACACTTTAAAGCTGACCTTTGCACATTTTATTCAGTCTATGAATGTGATACAGTTGAGGGTGGGTGATTACAGCTGAGGATAATCCCAGTCTGTGAGGGCTGTGGCTGACACAAACAGTCTTACACTCTGCATACAAAAGCAGTTTAAGAGTGGTTCATATTTTGTGTTATACCTAGAAAGTAAAGCCATTTACTGGTTTATCTAACTGCACTCTGTAGCAGCTTGTGGCAAATTCTCTTTAAATAGGCATCTTCTGAAGCTTTGACACTTTCAAAGTCACACTAATGATGGTAGTACAATATACTAAGTTTGTTCTTAGTATATTGTACTACTGTACTATGTGTCCAATTTACTTGCATAACAACTTATCACAACTTTGGGTGATCAGGACCTACATTGGTTTTTAGAGAAACAGTAGATCTTTCAAAATAATTCAAAATAAAACAAAACAATACCTTTATTACTATCTTAATAAAATTAGATGTAATTAGATTAACTGTTGCATAAAGTGAATGTTCCCAACCCACATGCAGGGTTTATATCTGTAAACATGTAAAAGGTTCATAAATCATTATGCTTTTGTCAACGTGACATCTCTAACACTACTTAGTCTATGAATGGTGAACCTCAAATGACTAAAGTGCAATTAATAACTGCTTTTTTTATTTTATTATTTTTTATTCGAAGCCGTAACAGAAAATGGGCCATGTAAGTTTGTGAATAAATCATACAGCTCTACAAGCTGCTTCATGCCTGGAAACAAGAAGAAGAATCTGCTACATGTAAACTGCACAGTGACATACTCTGTCATCTATGCCAGAAAAGGAGATATTTTATCATGAGGATTCCGGTAGAAAGTTTCTTGCATGTGTAAAAGGCAACACAGGGAAAAGGTCATGTCTTTTACTTTCACACTACGTTTCTTTCACTGAGACCGCATTGCTCTCTCTCTCGGTCTTGCTTCCCATCTCAGTCGGCATCCCAAACTTTCTGGCAATCACTGAAATGCCTATAAAATTTCTTTTCAGCAGGAAGCAACAGCCTTGTACTCTTTGTTGTGATGTTCATCTGTGTGAGCATGTAACAGTGTGCACGAGACAGAGCAAGAGTGACAGAGAGAAAGAGTCTGGAGGGACCATCTGTCCTGTGACCTGGACATAACGTAGACCAGGAGGAGTGCAGCTCTGGGAACTGCCGATAGACATTAAACTGCACAAAGATAAAAACCTAAACACGTGGCACAGATATGAAGACACAAACACACACAGTGACAGTGTCTTGGAATTCATAATGCATCCATCTCTTTCGCTTATCCAGTTCAGGATGGTGGTGGTGGGTGGCTGTAGATGAGAGGTGGGGTACACCAAGCTGCCATTCTATTGCTGGGCTAACACAGAAAAACAGACAACCATTCACACTCACATTCACACCTATGGCTGATTTAGAATACCAGTTAACCTAGCATGCATGCATTTGGACTCTGGTAGAAGCTGGCTAACCTATGAACATGCAAACTATACACAGAAAGGCTCCAGCTGGCTGGGGAATAGAACTCATAATGACTGCTTCGCAAAGAAATCTGTAATTATTATTAGTAATAGTATTGAGAAAAAGTATTACTAGAGGATAATTCTAGTTTTATGCTGATATAAAGTTTCTTACCCTGAAATGGTAGGTGATGCAACTGATGACTTTGACAGCAGTGACAACAGCTTTTTAAAGTGAAAAGGCTGGATAGTAGGTTACCTACATTGCTTACAACCTAAAATTTAAATTAAGCATACAAAAAATTAATTTAAAAGTGACTCCTCCTTGAGATTTATTGGGTTTGCCAACTTTCTGCTGAGCAAAATCTATTCTTAATATCTTCAGCTATTACACATAGAGAAACATAAATTCTAATTCATAGAACTGTAGTGTCATGAATGACTTGAAATGTCTAAGAGCTTAGCAGTCTGAATGACATCAAGAGCAAACAAACTCTGAAATCATCTTAGGGTCAATCCTACAGCCATCACAAACAGTAGAACTACATGGTACTTAAGTATATTGTCACACTGGCTTTCAAGATCATTCATTTCCCAAAATTCCCTATTAGCAGGTCTGAGGTCTTAAAATAGGAGGAAAAAAGAACAGCGGAATCAATAATTAAGCATTAATAAGATAAGAAACATATCATTCTAAAGCAGTATAAACAACTTGGTTTTTTTTAAGCTTGAGTAGTAAAAGAAAATGGCCTCATTCATACTAAATGACCTTCCAACTCTCAATTTATTCCTTCTGCTGCCTCCATCTGCTCATTGTTCCATTCATTTCACTCATCTCACACCCTCTCTTCTTCTGTTCTCCTATTTTGAACACTTAAATCAACATTCATTTTCCTGCGAGGAGGAGTGACGCGGACTGGCAGGACTTTCATCTGAAAAGCTGCTATAAATACCCAGTTGAACGAGAAGAGATGGAGAGATGAGAGAGAAAAGAGAGAGGCGGAGGGGGAGTGGGACTTGAAATAGACTAGTTGTGGGCATTACAAATATTTGGTTAGATGAGAGCATCTGAGTGGAAAGAATTTACAGAGACAGCAACGCCCGATGCAGGTTGGACTTCAGAGCGCTGCTGAATCCAAAGCAGACGAGGAGGTTGGTGGTATTTCATAAAGTATGTGAACAAAAACAGCTACATCTGATCTGTCAAGGCTATCCTCTGAAACCTCGTACCTTTTACTCAAAAGAAGCAATTCAGACCAGAGTTGTGGGAGAATGGTTGTGTATAGGCCTATAGTCTAAGCATGATATAGAATTTACTAATCAAGCCACTGGCACTGTTATGCTAATCTTCTAAGGTTTGTGGTAGCTGAAAGAGATCTAAAAAAATCTAAAAAGGCATCTAAAAAATTCTCTAACCTTTTTTTTCTCTCTTTATCCTGCTCTGTTTTCATTAGTTTATAACGTCATTTGAAAAGTTAGCTGGAGCAGACTATACTATATTGGTAAAGTGTACTGCAATAATGTCCCTGACCCAGTAGAGGATTACAAAGTTCAGGCTTCAGATGAGAGCGAAATGGAAAAAGGATGAGAGGACGGGAGACACCATTGCTTTTTGTGATTAGAGCTTTTGAGAAATAAGCCATTTGTAGATGAGGGTGAATGCAAAGAGTTAAGCCCAGCAGAACTTACTGATAATTATACAGAAAAATAGAGTTCAAATGTGTCTTTTGAAGCTCTTACCCAACGTCTTACTACTTCTGACAAACACAGCAATCAGTATGCATAGATAATCGCAGCCTTGACCTCTTCAGCTATCTTATCATCATCTCTGAGGCAAGATAATCCACAACAAACATGTCCTTCAATAAACACATACTCCTTACTCCCAGTGGTTGTGGTGCTTGCATTTTAACGCATGCAGCAATGATTTTTAAAGACTAGGCTTATCAGTCACAACGTCCATAAGCTGAAGAACAAACTCACCTTAGTCGCCTTCCTTCCAGCCTGTGCTCAGTAACACTTCTTCATTAAATTATGATGTCATACATTCTTTCAATATTAAATAGATTTGGTTAATGCTACAGTCACACCAGGGGGGGGAAATGCAGAATAACATAGGTGCCTGCATTTTATATATGAATATAACCAGAATACATCCAACTGCACGGCCCCGAGATTGAGCGTGCAACACTATCAACCTCTGGATGACCAGTTTGCCATTGCACCACCTGAAATTGGTCACCATATGTGAATGCATTGAACATGTTAGAAGTGACCGTGCTTGAGGAAGAGAGCTGTTCTGGAAGTCTACTGTGAACAGGATTGCAGGTCTATTTCTGAATACCTTGTACACTGCAAATATATAGTTTTCTGCCTTTGAGCACTAGGATGAAAATGTGTTGCCCAAATTAACTGCCTTTGTGAAAATGTAAATTAATAAGGAATAAATGCTGCTATATTATCCCTCCTGTCCCTTGTGGGTGACTGTTGCTTTTGTAAAAAAACATTTTTTTTAAATGTCATAATGGATAGTGCTATACTGTCAGGCATATACCCCCACCCCCACCATGAGAATGCGTCATTTGCAAGTACACTAATTTCACAGTAAATTAATGAGTAAATTCATCCACCGTGTGGCATCTTTAAGAAAAGAAAGAAAAATACATTTATAGTTTTGAAAGCTAAACAAATTTGCATAAGCCATTTAATTATGCATCTTGAGTTATTAGTTTCCAATCAATTCAAATTTATGGTGCTGCTGGAATACTATAGTTAGTATAATCTCATCAAATGTAGGATGCTACACAACAAATTCAAATGTGGTTAATAAATGAAGCAAACTCAGAGGTTTCCATGAAATCTGAGAGTCTCATGATATTAATGTCAAGAAACTAGAGTAATCACTATGCAAACAAGGTTTGTACGTAGCTGCACTACATGCTGTAGGCTCCTCCTGGACCTGTGCATACTGACAGTTTATTCCTCTGCACTGATGGCTCATGAAGTGAATGATGGGAGTCAAACATTAGCTGGATTGGAGTTCGGGGACCTACTTGACAAATTTCCAAGGACCCTCTGCCAAGTGAGGATTAGCTTCATTCTCACATGAAATTATTTTTTTCAAGACACGATCTTATACAAGGATCTTGGAGGAACTTGAAAATTATATCTACATATCTCACCCTCGCACAAGTAGGTTTATTACAGAACAAAACCTGCAAATATGCACACATATGAGGAGTTATTAAATGGAGCTCAGGTGTGCTTTGTTCCTACCTTCCACTTTTGTTTTGGAGGACTACCAGGGCATCAGGGAACCCATCCAGGTTGTAGTCCCCAAGGTGAAGGGCTGGGGGTTGACTCGAGTTATCTGGCACAAAGCCCCAGACAGTTTCTTTCCGCTTGAAATCTGAGAGAACTGGTATCCACTGCAAAAACAAGTCCCCCAACAGTTAGTCATCAATCACAGTCATACCAGTGATACGTTACTGGAACCTTTAACAATCAAGAACAACAAGAATACAAAGAGAAAGGTAAACAAATGAGCCTGGTAGAGAAAAAACGTTTGTGTATATTTATCTTTCTCAAAGAAAACCGGAGATTATAACTCTTGAACAGTGTTCAGAAATCTGATATATATTAAATAAATACAGTAATAAAATCATGAATATTTAAAGTTGAATTTACATGAAAGAAACAAATTTTACATATTCTGTTAATCATAAATGACTTGGTTAAATTACCTGTCTGGAGTGGTTGTTATATGAGTTTAACCTAATTTCTTGTGGAATCTTTTATTTGCATTTCAGGTATTATTTGTACTTTAACTGCATCACAAGTTACAGATCCCTTTGCCCACACAGTGTATACACCTACACATTCATACGGTACGTATGCCAATGTAATGGAATTTTGACAGCAGTAACAAGCTTAAAGAAAGAAAGAAAAAAAAAAAGAAAGAAAGAAAGAAAGAAAGAAAGAAGCAATCTCAAGCTAATGACAAATGATTGCCTATTTTCAAATGCTTTTATCTCATCCAAATCAGCAGACTAAGAGCAATGGTTCAGGCAACTGACATTAATAGCAATTTTTCTTTTTTTTTTTTCTTAGTGCGATTAGAGCACTCCAATAATACTCAAACCTGATGGTCCAACAGTGGCTAGCTTTAAGAGCATAACAACATTAAGTGTTTCAAAAATGAGTTTCTTTGAAACTTTCAGCAGTAAAGTAAAAAAACAAACAAAAACAAACATGACTTAAGTTTAATCCTAAATCTTCTCACCATGTAATAAATCATTCTCTTTCTCCTGCAGGATCTTGAATAAAAACTAAGGCTGCAAAAATACTTGACAAACACTAAGTATTAGAGATGTGAAAAGGAACTTATACATCTCTAACTGGTAGCACTGGAATTTTTGCAACTCTGTAATGTTCAGTGTATTTTCCCAAACGATTTTTAGAATGAACAATGTGACTGAATAAAACAAAATATACAGAAATCAGCCTACATTTCACTTACATACTACATTGAAAACAAAACTGTCACCTATAGGGGAGTTTTAGAATCAGATGTTGTGCATGTGCTCACAGCCCACAGTCTCGTTTCGATGCAATTTTCTTTACACGTTAAGAGAATAATGAAAGTAGGCCCCCCACCTTAGCAGCATCATTTTTGCAGTTCGAAAACTGACTTACATGACATGTTTGTCCTATTACTGTTCTCCAGTTGCCTACAATGGGAAAAAAATGCTATTGCTTTCCATGTTGCAACAGAAAGGTTTTATTGTCCAAATATTCCTAAACAATTAATTTCAGCAAAGTTGTTACCATGATGGCCGTAATGATCTCTCTGCTGTGATTAGTGCCATTACAGTGAGCTGTTACACAATAGACTCCTGTGAATTACTTACAATTAAAGAGAATGAAGTGTTACACAAAGAAAAGGGGGAGACTATTATCAGCCCAAATTTTCACTTTTATAAACAGAGGTTTATGAGTAACATGTGTTATCAATCAGTGCATGTATTTGACATCAGATGGTCTACAGTTAGCATTAAACTTGGATTTGAGATACTTTGAGATGCCTCGTCCTGATCCCCGATAGGTATAAGGCACACCCAACAACCCACAGAGCAGCCATCAATCCATTCATCAATCCTTTTACTGTAAGTTGCTGTAGTTTTACAGATATAAAGGGAGGGGGGAAAAAACCCTTTTAAAAACTGCACTAAACGGGCAGTTTGTATTAATTACATGTGCAGTTTCTAGAGAGGCATAAGAGGGGATGCTAGAGGTTTAAACTATTCATGAATGTTAAACATACACCAGGTGCAGGGGAGAGACACCAGAGATACATTCACCACGACTGCCACTAATGGCTCCTAATACAACCAGTATGTCTCGGAAAAGAAAACCATAGCCTATTTCCAATTAGTTTGAAATCCATCATGAAAATCGTAATCCACGTTTTCTCCAAACCAGCTGTGCACACTACATGATATAGAGGTAACACACGATTGCCTATTCGTAGGCGGGGTAGTGGGCTTAGGTCATGTTAATGATGTGACGCCTCAGTGGCTAAATGCAAAATGAGCATCAGCAATTTGCTTAGAGGGTCCCAGGTTGAAATATCATTTCTTTACTCTTCATTTTCAAAAACAAAGAAAATAAAGAATAGTCATTGGCCAAGTAAAGCCCCCCCCGCTTCAAGATGCTAACAGAAATCCCAGACAGCATTTAGAAACATGACTAAAACACAGTTATTGGCTTCTCAATTCATACTAAAAAGCCAAAGTGCAGAGCTTGTCTTATTCCCTTTGCTTAATTACTTTTGGTTTGACTCAGCAAATGTAAAGACACAAACTGCCATAACTAAGTACCACAAAATATCTGCATAATTTCAAACAATTGCATTTGGTTAAAATTGGTCGCTTTGCCCCAATAAATGCTTAAATATTATTTAAATCATCATTTTGTTTTATTTGGAAGCCAATTAAAGATACTTAACCACTTTAGCTTTTATCATGCAGAATATTTTTATCGTGAAGGTAGTTGCTTTTAATATCACGTTCAAGTTCTAATTTAGTGAAACATTACAGTTGTTTTCATAAATCATGCAAATAATGTGCTTTAATTCCTTAAGCGTACAAGCAGTAACTTGAACTGACTAAATGTAGGCAGAAGATTGTTGAGGTGACAGTAATTATTACTCTTCTACATTCAGATGGAGCATTAAAAGCGAGAGCGTAAAAAAAGAAACTAAAATCTACGTTTCATCTTTTTCTGAAGATAACACCGAACTTGGAGCTTTAATGCAATGGTGCCCAAGTAAGCTATCATTAAATGACTGTTAAGTGATGTTGCGATCCAGCTTAAGAGGCTGACTGCCTGCCATATGGGCGTAAAGCTTGGCCATGATTACTGCCATCCAGAGTGGATGGAAGTGCCAGAGATTGCGGCAGTGCAGCAACTGGCAGAGAGAAGCGAACAGAGAGTAAGACCCACAGAGGCTGCTGCCAGCCTATTTGCGGCCAGTAAACACAATGCTAGACATGGATGGACATAATAGTACACTGTCCCACAAAATCATTCTCATTCGGACACATCCAGAGAGGTGGAACAATTATTCCCCTGTTAACGTAATGCCGGGGGCAAACATGTTAATTTCAGTTATTTACAGTTTTTTACTCAGGGAAGTCACCAATAAGACATCGGGTGGAAAGAAAAGAAATGGGAGAGAAACAAATGAGAAAGAAAGGAGTGAAGATGACAGGCGTGCATATACTTTAGTTTGGATGAATACATGTAGGCCTTGATCTAAAATGACAGACTGTGCTTTAGATAATGACATATTACTGAAACTGGCACTGCTTTATAAATCCAAATGATATTTATTTTCAATCCAAAATCTCTCTCTCCCTCATTTATTGAATTTTTTAAAAAGCTATAAGATGTGGTGGTTAGAATTGTGTACAAGTTTTCCAGACTGATTGGGTTACTAGATTTTCTGATTACATCTTCAATCTTTGCCCTGTAGTCTGCCAGCCGAATTAATTCACAGGTGAATTCTTTCCTCTTGAGTCCTTTGGTCCCTTCTGTGCTCAGTTCTGCTATGACATTCTCTCTCAGGACAGAGCAAGGCCTTTGCTGGCCGCCAGCCTTATCAGCACACCACTGTGCTGCTATAGGCCCTGAAGCAATCATTGTACTGTCTGTTGCTCCTTTCTGACGCTGATTAGAGGAAGTATGAGGAAAAGCATGGAGAATACAAACAGCTTCTACACAACACTGAAGAAAATGCAGACGTGTATTGTGCACTGGGTTAAAGAGTTTAATCTAAGCATTATCGTTATGTGACAGTTGTTGATGGAACTGGCAAAGAAAATTATTAAAAAAATAAAATAAAATAAAGTCAAATAAAGTCTCATAAACAAAAGACACAAAAGTGTTACAATTAAAAACCTGCACTTACTTGCGTGTACACATACAAGAACTTGAATATGAGATAAAAAGATGCTTAATGAAACAAGGGACCAAAATGAAGCCTATCATATTAGTAATTTATTTAGCTGAGTGAAATCAAATGCAAGAAATACATTATCATTATGGTCTCTTATTACATCATTTCCTAAATAGAAAGATAATTTGTGTCTCTCAAACATTACCTAATGACACAGACACGTAATGATCACATTGTGTGAACATATGGCAGAACAAAAGCAGATGATGAAAGACTTAATTGTGGTAAACTGGCAAATGAAGTCATAAAGCAAAAGTGGAAGTCATAAGTTAACTATTTTCCAAGCAAAAACACCAATTCATGGTGTTTGGACACGGCAAAAAGAGGCCGCATTTTCACTCTGTTTTGGTTTTATTGGCCAGCAGTACTGTGTAGGGAATCATGCAAGGCTCAGTGAGGATATTAAAGGTTTCTAGTCTACTTAAATAATTTTTATTTCAGAAGCTGGATGAACAGCCAAACTGACAGAGCAGCTTTTTGAATAAATCATGAAGCAGTTACTCCTTCCTTGTGGCTGCAGAAGTTTTGACATTTAATCACTAAATATAGCAGAGTATTTTAATAATGTCAAGTGTGTGTCTTTATAGATTAATCAGTGGCTCTACAGTGTCCAGTTAAACAGAGAGATACTAAGTCTAAATAACTTGAGCTCGGTTCAAATGTCGACATATTAACATTAAATTGAGTGTGAGACTTTGTGTGTGTGTCTGCATGCAAATGTGTTAAAGCACAAATCCAAATGACCAAGTTAATGGAGATAGAGACGATGATGGGATTTGTGTGTGAGAGGTAATCTGATACCTTTAATGGTAGTGAAGGGAAGGATCCCGCATACAAATGGCTTTTTTATGAAACAGTGAGAAAACACCATGTTAAGACAGCTTATTATGGTGTTGTGCATGCACACACATGCACATTTACATGCAAAATGTGCATGTATGCAGAAAAGAATAAGAACTAGGAAGGGCACAAACACAGACCCAGACGCAAATTCGCTCTCCTGGCTTTGCTGATGACTAAAGTGAAAAAGCCGCGGCATGCTTGCAGACTCCCATTGATTCAACTTGGCGGAGAGAGCTCCCGCTTCATTAGGCCAAGAAATTAAAATGTGGGCGGCCTGCAGTGGAGGAGGGAGGTGGTGCGGGTTTATGGGGTGATGTGGGGAGGTGCAGTAATACTGACAGACAACAAGGCTGTCCAAGACAAGAAAAAAAAAGGAAACAAAAATCACAAAACAAAAACAAAAAAAAGTGTAGTAAAGCAGTGACTTTTATGCAGCTACTGATATAATGACTATAATGCTCAGCACACTAGAACTGGCATTAAAAGACGGCGTGGGACTGAACAGTACAGAAAAAAATTAAATGTAATCGTGTATTAATGGCTTTGATTATGAGTCTACATGTATGTTATAGCAGTGTTCTAGTAAATGACTCTGTTTAATTTATTAGCACAGAATGGTATTTTGAAAGAAAGCAATAATGTCTATTTTTGGACATTTTAAATAAAAGTTTGGTTTTCCTAGAAACCATAACATCAAAGAAAATACAACAGATGCTATATACAGAACATCCTGTAGTCTCAGATTAGTTACGCATTACAGCTAGAGAGGTTTTCTACTACTAAGTGTAGCGGAAATCAGAAAGGGACACTATTTCTGTAGATGACATCTACATTGCCTGCCTATACAGTAGAACACCTTACACTGATACATCCCTTTTCAGTTTTTAAGGTTTTCTACCCCTTTTTTCTTGTCCGGAAAAAGGCAGTCAGAGTCAGAGCCAGTAACAGAGTGAGACCATATGTCTTTGTGTCAGCTGAGCAGGGTGGGGACCCTGGTACCTGCTGTCAGTGTCACCTCTTTGACCACTAACTGACCGGCTGACTGGGAAGACTGGAAGGAGGCTGTCTGACTCACACTGGCATCCCTTGCAATGCCTGGGCAGCAACAGTAGGCAGCTGGCTTGGCTTTTATGGTGGCGCTTTGTATGTTTTGGGTGTGTTGAAAGATGACAGATGACAGAATCCACAAAACACCATCAGTCACAACACTAATAGCACTGACAGGTGAAGTCACATTGCTGTAACAGCGTGAGGCATACACTGTCATTGTTGTAGCAACATTGTTAGTACAATGCTCTGATAGGAAACTTTACATTCTGACTTTCATCAGGAATGTTCCTTCAACACATATCTCCCACCTAACCACCATCTGGCATGTAATACTCTTCAGATCACATCACAATCAAATTGCTCATCCATGTAGATACAGTAGAACAAACTCAATCTAGAAAGTGCAACCCTGAAACCACAGGATACACCAGAAGTCCAATGTGCATTCCTCAGTGGGTTACAACTGTTTGTTGGTATGAAGGAGACCTCTATTATGCAAGTGTATTTAGAATTAGCTGACTTGTTTCAAAGAGAAAGAAGTTTGCTGATGGATTAAAAACAATAAAGTACAAGATGAAAACAATTTAAGCTTTGTACAGGACAAATAAAGTATGACAACACTATTGCATGAGCATTACTTTGTGCAAGTGGGATGTCTTTCTATTTGTCGTCACTTTAACATTGAACATTGAACAAAACCATTACAAACATCTTTGATTAGCATACTCCCCACAACTAATCAATTTTCAAATGTTTCTTTCGCCACAGAGTCAGGGGATGTGGCCTGTGGCCTTGACAGCTGCTACTTGAGGTCAGACACTCATTAATGCTCGGTGAAGAGTTTAAATGAATGCTGTGCTCAGTGCCTATGTACCACCAAGGGTCTTTCACAACAGTGTTACAATTCTGTGTTTATTTGCAGTGACGCTATGTACAGTCTATGTGACAACTTATTATAGAAGACTATTTATAGTTTTGCAAAAAAACTCAAAAATAAACATCAGAGACAGGTATTGGTAATAATTATTTCTTCATGGAATTGTTTAAATTGTACTGCATACCCATTTATTCAATTATTATCTGTACTTTTTGGAGCATACTAAAGGAACCCATATGGAAAAGATATATATAAATCTTATAAAGTTTGTATCTGTCTTGTGTGAAACTTGTATGAAAAGCATATAAGTGTGAAAACAGATATAAGATCCCTTGAAAAATTATATAATGAAACTTGTATGTTTTGGATACTTACTAAAACAATGTATGAAAGTAATGCGAAAGTGGCCACTTTCATGAGTAAATCATGTAAGCCTTATATGATTTACTCATGAAAGTGGCCACTTTCATGAGTAATCACATATAAGTTTTTACTATTTCTTTTCCGTATGGGAAGCCAGTATGACCCCTTAGACCTCTATAAAATCTCTCACTTTTAAAGAAAAACATAGCCCATGTTGTGTGACTTTAGATATTAAAAAACACCATAATTTAAAAAAGAATATCTTAAGTACAAGAATGTCAATAACAGTCACTGTAAAACATCTGTTATTTTTGAAACGATTGCTCGTCTAAGTTAATATTATGATTACAAAAATCAATCTGTAAAGTAATTTCATCAATGCTTAAGCTATTTAGAACTAACCCTACACTATATGTCAACTCTGCCATTCATATTTTTTACTTTACCCAACTGGAAATGAGGCATGGTATTAAATGCTTACAGAAGCAGTACCACTGCCTAGGAAGTGCTCCCTCATGGTGCAGATTTCCTCTGACATTCAGGAGGCTGTTTTGTCATTTTGTGGTTTGGTTTGTGTTGCTACAATTCGTTTGATAGGTGTGGTACAAAATGAACCAGTTCTCTTTAGTAATAACCTATTGTGTTAAAGAATTTGGTAGGATTAAAGAGGGAAGGTCCAAAGTGAAATAGATGCAGTCAGTATGTGTGTCTGTAAAGACAGGGAATGAAGCAAAGAGAGTGTTGGAAGCCCCCTACGGTTTCTTTCAATATGGTAAACTAAATGCCTGGAGCTGCTGCAGAGGTAGAGACAAAGCTGTGGTGGAGACTGCAGGAAGGAACACAAAAACTGCTGTTTGGAGATGAACCGTTGATACACACTAGTTTTACTCAGTGGGTTTCATCCCATCTCCTCTTTGCCAGTGTACATATCACTCATTTTCTCCATCATTATCGCCCCTCCAGTATCTCACTAAATGGGCCGTTTCCCCTCAAGGTGACAATAACAGGACAACAAAAATCTCTCTTTTACACTTTCTCTTTTTCTTTCAGCTCGCTTTTCTTTACTTTATCTTTCCCACATAACCACAAAACCAACTCTTTTCTTTGATTTCCTTCTATGTTAATCCCTCCTGTAAGGTTTTACGAATCCTTTTCCTTATTTCTAAACTTTTCTTCCTTCATCTCTTCAACCATTTTCCCAGGAGAGGCATCTGCTGACTGTGTGCTTAAAATGGCTGGGAAGCCACTCTAAAGGAGCAACCAGCCACACACATAATGTAGGATCAGGCATAATTATAGCTGGCAGAGCATTTGCACAGCAAATAATGATGAACTGATAAAAATCAACAGAGTCGTGTAGATAAAAATACAAAATGTGTGTTGGCCTCTGTTAAAATACGATATTATGTAGACTGCACATTACTACAGTTCCTTGAAAGCATACAGTTGCAAAGGTTTGGGCACCCATGGGCAAATTCTATATTTACTTAATCTGGAAAGTAAAAAGGATCAAGTACAACCCCTGAAGTGAATGCATATTAAATATCAAGGTTTTCTTCATATGTTAATGCACTGTTCCCTTGTAGTAGATTATTTTTTTAAACAAATGGTAACTATTAATACCCGTCTGCAGTACTTTTGCCCAAAGTAATTCAAAAATGTTGTCAAGATGTTGCTATGTATACTTCATATGTTGATGTATCTGATGAGGTTGATCAGATTTCCTTCTGATTACTTTTCTTTATTTGCACATTATTGTTGTGCAGTAAAACAGTGCAATCATAGCAAGGTATTGCTTTCCTGTTTTGCTGTCCTTTCACATCTTGTTTTGACTTCAGCAGCTCCCCTTAACTACCATTTTATTTTGACATGGCACAATTCCGAATTTTAAGTATCTTTTTATAGTCTTCCAATGCAATGTTGGCTTTGTAGGCATCAGATACCCATGAGATACAGTTACTTTGTGTTCCAGCTGTGACATACTGCCATAGAAGTGCACGGCAACTCTAAACAACGCTTGTGATTCCATGGAGTTCGCCACAGACTTTCAGAAGGATCCCAGAAACAGCTCCTCTGTGCTATGACAAAACCTATGTACCCAATCTATTTTTGAGCAGAGTAAGACAGCAGGAAGTCAGTAACATAAGTTTCATAGAGCATCCAGTCGATCTTCGAAATAAAACACCCTGGCCAGGTCCTGATGGTAATAAGCAAAAAGCAGAAAAAAGGTTTGCTACACAAGACTTGTTGTGGTTGGTGGTTGTGGTTGTGTTTCATAGAGATGTCCGAGTTGCTTACTGGTGATACCAGGAGAGTTCTGATGTTAGTTAAATCAGCAGCCTTTTACACAATTTTGGAATATTAATTATATTGATGTTTCAGGAAAGACTCATTTTACAATCTGCTTACTGTAGGGAGTGTATTTGTTTCTTTCGCCTTTAAAACTCAACAAAAAAAGTAATTTCTCAGTGTTAATTAAACGTTTACTTATATGTATGAAAGCTTAAAGATATACTCGTTTTCCTGTCACTCCGCTAAACCACTGCCACTCAAAGGAAGAATCCTTTGCCTGTCTCTTTTTTGACAGTGATTACTGTCTCTCAAGCAAATAGCAACACAGAAAACAACATGTGTTCACTTCATCCATCAGTGCAGATAAGTCCTTCTCACGCTACCTTCCCTCCTCTTTCTTCAACACTCCTTCTTTCACTTCCTCCTTCAATCTTTTTTTCCCCCCTTGTGGCTGACAGGCAAACAAAAGACGTCCATGTCCACAGGGAATGCGCATCAGTGTGTATCTGCATGTGTGTCTTTTGTGTGCACATGTGTTTGTGGGGGTGGACACGCAAATAAGCCTGTAATATTTCTATTTTGGACTGGAAATGAAAGTGGAAGCTTGTTCTCTGGTGGCAGAGGAAGGAAGAAAAAGAAGTGAGGCCTCATGCCAAATGGTAGGATGCAACTGAAAAGAATAATTCAAGATGGTACGTAGGTGGTGTTGTGTGTTCATATGAGTGCAAAAACATGTCTGTGCACATATAATAATTTCTGCATGGGTACATTTAATTGGATGGGACAGCATGTTTATGTGCATATCTTTTACTTCGATCTTGTATGGCTCCATAAACACAGTGACATGCAGTCCTTATGTCTTTCTAAGCAAGAGAGCCTCCTGCAGAGAGCCACGTGGGTAATGCATTCCTGAAATAGACTACCATTGTACGGGTAAACACTGCTCTACTTTGCAGCGGAGTGATTGGTGAGGTGAACTTCACTCAGCGTTGCTCATATGTAAAAACACTTCAAATAATCTTTTTAAAAGCAACCTCTTTGGGTTATTACCTTAAGTAGTGTTACACAGATATTCAAGATGTCAGGGGGGGTTAGAGTGAATTTTTGTTTCACTCTAGATGACAATTAAGTGATTATCTAACAGTTACATTTTTAACTAATTAACTAATTGGTTGATTGAGTAATATTTTCCAGTTAAATGGTATCAGAAATATAAATCACTTTAAAACTACAGAGTACTATTTTTTTTTAATGTTATGCATTCAACAAAGTTAATGCTTATTTTCTCTAGTTTAATAAATTACTTTTGATTTTCTTTAAATTTCACTTGAGGTCATATACAATATTTGCAAATGTTTTGGGCACCTCATAAATATATATTTTTTTAAAATCAATCATGCAGTATCATCATGGTGGGGTCGGATCTGCCCCCCCAATTCATTTTGGAACAATTATTTTTTTAATGACATCAAAATTGTACTCATGAAAGATAAGCTGCAAGAACAAATTGAAAGTGTCTAAATCCACAGAAGAAAGGTGGTAGGCTATCCGGCATGTGCTGGCTGGGCAATAAAATCTTAAAATTGCAAAAATTATATTTCTGGTGATATATAAAAAAAACAAAAAAAATTAGTTTAACATTTTTAGGACTAAGTAAATTAGCGCCTTTAATCATCCCACTTTTTGTATGTGTTATCAGTGAGCAGCAGTCACTGATAACACACAAAAGATTATCTATCAAAACAAGGGATCAGCAGCATTATATTGGATTAGCATTAACCCAGAATTATATCCAGTTAAATGTGAGCACCATAGTAGCCTAGGAAATTTTAACCTCTTAGGACCTGGCGTCCACATATGTGGACATCACATTTTGGGTTATTTAGAATAAAATACTCAATTTTGCTCTACATGGGCCTGATATCCACTTACGAGGACATTATACTGCTTCTGTTGTATCAAACTTTTAAACAAATATCCTCATATGTGGCTCTTATTTTTCTTAAAAATAAGGTAAAAAAAAAATCTGGTAATTCTTTGTTTTTTACATTCATCGGGCCCCAATATGCCCAAATATCAAAGAGAAATTAAAAATGCATGTCGTGAAAGAATTCGGGTCTTAGGAGGTTAAGTACCATAAGTGCTTAACACTTACCAATACCAATCACTAAAGAAAATCACCCAGTAAAGCTGCAGAATATTGTGGCATAATAACACTGAAAAATATATTTTTATCCCAGGATGTTACCTAGGATCGACCTTTCTAACCCGCCCCAAGGACTCTAACTAGGAGTTCTCCAGTGATGCTTGGTTGAGTCCTGTTTACTCTTGGGCTGCACACTGGCAGCCGCTAGCAACTCCTTCGCATGTGCTACCATAGCCTGGTTATGCTCAGTGTATTTTCGCCTTAAGTGGAAAACAAGTTTGTCGTTTCCACCTGTAGTGGGAACATCTTTCTTTCATATTTTGCAAAGTATTGTGCTTTGTTGGAGGTTGTTGAAGTAACTCGCTTTTTAGGTACTAAGTCGTCATTGAAGACTTCTTGCAGCTCTTGATCTTAGACTTGCCTGTGCTAGTCTCGCTGCTTGCACTTAGGGATGTAAATGCATGGCAAAATATTGCTATATGACATTTTTATATCTGGTATTATCATGGGCAACATGATATAGCACAATTATACAATGAGAAACCTCGTAACCAACCCTTTAAAGTACCCTAAGAAGCCTGTGCATAAATTTACTTTGGAGAGTTGGTGCCATTATAAAGGACAGACAGTATGTAAAAATATACATATTACTGCATTACTGCAAGTATTGTGTCATACCACCTTCACTGTATTATCACATTTCCTGAAAAGACACTGTTCAAACATTCTGTAAAGGTAGTTGTTGTATATCTGTCACTTTTTAAATGTCTCTCTAAAAGGTTGTTCCATACATCTTTAAGAAATCATCTAAGTTGTTGTTATGGCTAAATGTTTTGTCAGATCTCCACGTCTGAACAGTACGTGTCTTTGTCTGCTTGCATTTACATTTTCAGTGTGAAATGAGAGTGAGGAAAAAGATAATAACATACCAAACAAGATATGCTACAGTTTAGAGTATACTAAAACACACAACAGGCAAAACTGCTTTTTGTTGTGCTACTCACTATACTAACAGTAAAAGTCATTTACATAGAAATGACAACAATCCTTTTCATCCACATGAGATCCAATCTATCTTTATTTTGAGAGTGTAATAAAATTCAAATTTAGAAAAGAGGACAGTCAAGCAAAGAAGTGAGGAAAACAAATGTAACAAACATTTGTTGTAACAAAGAATGAAGAGTTTAACAAGGATAAAAGCAAACTAATACATTTGAATGACTTCAAACGCATCAAAATATGGTCAGGTGCGTACCTTTGAGTCTCTTGAGCCTGACTTGGCTAGGTAGATGGTACTTCTTTGACAGCTTTTATCCAAACATGCAGGAAGGAGATGGTCCTGGTAGCCATCGCCATCTGCCAGAAACATACACAAAACGTTAAATCACAAAGCAACAAATTCTGATTGAACACAGGGTTATTGTGATGCTTTACTTTCTAAAGCTGTGCTATTTTCATATTTTTATTCCATTACAATGTCTCACTTTTTTTTCTCATGTAGAAGATGGATCACAGGAGCACCTGCTTGTTTTTCACAAGCAAACACAAATCTAAGCAGCACTTGTCTCTTTGATGCCTTTTAACAATGTCAGTAGAGTTGAGTATCATTTTCTCAACTGATTTTCATTGCTATTAATTATTCTAATCATGATGCCATGCAGGGTTCTGATGTACAAACAAGGACAGAGCCTCCAAAATCTAAACAACAGTTTTTCAAAGCACAAAACACTTGAGTGCACCAGGTATGGCTTTGCCGCACAAACTAAGTTAAAATAGCCCAAAAAAAACCCTTATTAAACCATGCTGACTGAATCTTAAATGTTTCAACACATTTGCATCAGCAAGGATAGACAAAACTATGGGCACTAATAGAACTTCTTATAATGTTTTTGTTGCTTTTGTTATAAGTCGTCTGTCATTTGTTGAGTAACATGAGACTGTTACTCAAAATCTGTTAGCAACAAATACTGAGAGGATTTCATTGATTGATGACACCATGGCCATTATTAGCTGTGCTTTTAAATTTGATTCTTCATCAGTTCTCTCATTGATTCTTGATCAATTTACTATGTGAAAAAAAAGGCCAAAGTGCCAAAGCAGCTTTTTGGCGTCAATGAAAACAGCATAGAAGATGACTAGCAAAAAGCCTCCATATGACTCAGGTGTGAAATGACTCGAATAAGTTTGATTTCATTGCTGCTCAATGCGGCATCTATCAAGGGAAATGTTAAGCTTGTATGTATTGAATTTTGATGAACTGGAAAATATCCTGTTCCTCAAATTCTAATATGAGTTTGTAAAAAAATGACACAGAATTGTGTTATTGTCCAGTTCCTTACAAATATCGAAGTAAAGTCACATTCCTTTGACTTGCACGAGTTTAGGACCTTTTCTCCTATTGCGGATATTTTGACTTGCCAAAGCACAGGGATCACAGGTGCGCTCAATAAAAATAATCAGCACTGAATTCCAATTGAGTATTAAATCTTCAGAGCCTTGCAATGATACAGGCATGCTTGCTGAATTATTAAGAGGAGATTTAGTAAATTAAGTGAAGCCATCATCACCTTCGCTACTTACACCTGTGTTCTTCTTGTTGTAACAAGAAATCTTCCATAACTAAACAATTTACTTTGGCTTAAAAGCACACATCAAAACACTAGAAAGACACAAATAACAAAAGGTTTGAATATCAAGTAAATGGTTTGTTGCACAGCTTCTAACATTTTGCTGGGCCAGTTCATAAAAACACACCACTTGCTCTGTGTTCATGGGTTGGCATGTATTGACACCAGACATAAAGTGGTGAAACTGCTTCCAGCCTTCTCATCGCATGGTTTATCTGAATTTGTTTCAACAGGACAGAGCAACACTCCCAGACAGATGCTGTGCCATGTGGAAGGAGAAAACTGAATGACATTGATGATGAATGACAGTACAAAGCAGGGGAGGAGAAGAAGCTGAACATGTCTGTCAGGGGCAACTGAGCAAGTGACAGAGAGGGGGGAAAAATGAGTCAGATAATTAGATGCACTACAAAACAGAACAAGTCTAAAGGTCATTAAAGCCAAGTTTTCTTTAAATAATGCACAAAATATCAAAACATTTCCTGCTGTGATGCAAACACACACTCAATTTTATTTATATAGCGCCAAACCACAACAGCAGTTGTATCAAAGTGCTTTAAATTGTGAATAGTAAAGGTAGATGTATTTATTTCTTATAATTTTTAATACTGATGGCTGATAAAATTTCAACAAAATAAACATTAAAAAAGGTGGAGTTTTTTTACACTTTTAAAATATAGCTTATTTCCAGATTTTAAAATTGGCTTCTGAGTAGGCAATGATACATTTCTTTTCTTTTCTGTCTTATTTAAACTTTAATATTCATGAAATATTACAGTTTCAGACTACCAGAGGCTTAAGTATCATCATCTTTTGCAGCCTTGGTGAGAATGTTTGCTTATGTTTTACTTCTCCCATCGCAGCCAACACACTCAGGACCTTCTGTTGACGTAAGACCGTGGTACCATGTGACAGAGAGATACAGGAAAGTATTCTTTAATGCATAATCCCAGTTCCATGCAGTCTCTGGAGAAGATGTGGAGTTGGAGAGGTGTAGGCATTTGAAAGACGGGCAGGTCCTATCACATAGAATGAATTGTAGGAGGCCAGTATTTTGGGAACGTGACCGCTATTTGTTAATAAATGTCGGTATATGCTAGTCATTACTGCATCCCCCAATGTTGGAGAACACAATTCCAGCAACTCTAGCTCAGTTAGCACACAACCAAGCAGAAGCTGCAAATATTGACATAAAAATAATACAATGTTTTATTAGGTGGAAAGCAAAAACATGGTTTTAGGTGTGGGCAATGCTTCTGATTTATGTCATCACTGTGGGTGTAATAGAAACAAAGTGAAATGCAGAAAATGAACGCATTTGGACATTTCTGCAGTGTGGGATGTCGAGAGGCTGTAGGGAAAGAAACAGGAAAAAAAGAGACTGTGAGAGAAAATGAGTGCAAATTTAGTCCTACAGAGGATGTCACTCGCCACTCTGCCTCTGATGCTTACTGTCAGTTCTGCTATACACACAAACACACCCCAACATTAGCTCCCTCTGTCCCACCTGCCCTCTCCTCATTGAATACCTTCTTTCATCTATCTACCCATCTGTCTCTTTTATTTATGTTATGCTCTCCTTCACCCGTCCCCTCTTGCCCTCCTCCTCTTCTAGCTCACATGATATTCCTTCCTCAGTCTCAAAAGTTTCTTTTCCTCAGTCTGTCTTTCCTCTTTATTCAACCTCATTCTCTCCTTCACTCTTCCCTACCTACCTCCCTCCCTCCCGCTTTTCATCTCCCGCTACCACTGATGATGCATGTTGTGATGTAGATTGGATGAGAGAGTCGCAGAGGGAGGAAACTGCAGGTATGGATTGAAATGGAGAAGGCAGTGAGGAGAGGGGAAGTCTGGAAAGGGTTGGTCAGAGAAGGAGGCGAAACAGAGCTAAATAGCTAGAGAGAAAGAGAAAAAGGAGAGGATATACAAAGACTGATGGTATCCACTGTGACCTGATAGGATTCATAGCACACACACACAAAACAGCAGCAATAACTATGCAAATCATAATATGCATCTGCACAATAATTCAACAAGAGTCCTTGAGTCATTGTCCTGTGTATATGTTTGGCAAGTATCTGCATGCTATGCTGTATATGCTAGGAGTCTATAGGAAAATGGCCCTAGGCTTCCTTGCTTTATGACCTCAACAAATTTTTGGGCTTAATCACTAGTCATAAAGCACAGGTGTCGAACTCCAGGCCTCAAGGGCCGGTGTCCTGCAGGTTTTAGATGTGTCCTTGATCAAACACAGCTGATTAAAATGTCTAAATGACCTCCCCAACATGTCTTGAAGTTCTCCAGATGCCTGGTAATGAACTAATCATTTGATTCAGGTGTGTTGACCAAGGGTAATATCTAAAACCTGCAGGACACCGGCCCTTGAGGCCTGGAGTTCGACACCTCTGTCATAAAGAATACCGAATTCAATTCCCTCATTAGGTTAGAAAGGTAGACGAACCAGAGTATATTAGATTAGGTATTGGATGACTGGATAACAGCTTGTGACTAACAAGTTATCAGTCAATGAGAAGCAGTGTCAGTTTCAGTGTGATTCCCCTGCATTCAAGATGGATGGCTTTAAAATCTAAGACACCAATAGCATAAGTGCCCAGCTTGAGGCATCGGGATTTCAGTCTTTGATCATGACACTGTAAGCACATGCACGCATCGTGATAAAACAGGGCCATATAAGATGAAAATTATATCTGACAGGTCTATAGAGATCTCCCAAACAAGATAAATGTAAACTGTGACTTATCTTTTCTTATTATTGTGTGATTCACTTTGACTGAGGGATAATCACGCTGTAAGCTTTGAAGCTATTGTTTTGATATTTTAGTTGCTTTAGGGAACTGATGCCAAATGTTGCCAACTGGCATCTTGACTGGCTAATACCAGTCCCTGTCTGCCATTTACCCATGGATCTATATACAATCATCATTAAACCCATTGAAAATAGTGAGGGAGAAAACAAAACAGAACAAAACACATCTTCAGGAGGTTCTGAAGCTACCTGTGTTTGTTTTATTATTATTTTAATAAATCAGCACTGCTACTTTTTACCTCATGACTCATGTAGTAAGTCTGTGTTATGTCTATTACTGTGGATATAAGGGATGGAAAACTAACTAAACTCTTATACAGAAAGCACATACACAACACTAAGAACATGTGCAACACAATCTAAAATTAATTCAAAAATTAAGTGCTAATTAGTGTGTAGATTGTTGTGGGTGAGTTCTTCTAATTGAGAGTGCCACTTTTTCATAATTACTGTGCAGCAGACACTGGAATAAGAAAGAAGAACTCTTGGGCTTCTACCTTCAATGAAGGACACTTTTGTGAGATATACTTTGTAATTTGCATCAAATTGCATATTAAAATGTGCAAATGAATATCTGAACTTGGAAACCGTAAACCCAGGAGAATAAATCTTTTGCATTTGCATTGGAATATCTCTAAATGCAAGGGATGTCACTAAATGGTGCCTGATTAGGAGATTTTATTTTTCCAATTGCCACATTTTCACTTCATTAACATGGTCTGGAGGGATGTCTTTCACATAAACATAGATGCATAATGTTAAGCAATATTGCTTATACAACCCACTCTGATCCTGACTAGCCCAGCAGCACTTCACTACCTCTGTTTTACAGGTATATCCACTTCTCCTGGAGTCTGAGACAAAAGGAAAGTGATGGAGAATTTGAGACTGAAAAAGCAAAGCGAGTGCGATGGCAGAGTAGACTGGCTGAAAACAAGACAAGACTGCCAGTAAAAGAAAGAAAAAGCACACAGACACAAAAAAGGGGGGGGGGGGGGGGGGACTGTGAAAGGTATGCAGTGGTTGAAGAGAGAATGAGGCAGAAAAGAGGGAGCAGGCCAGAGGTTGGATGTAGCACAATATAATAAGATGAGTGGAGAAGAAAATGCCTGGGGGGAGAGCGGAGTGAAATAGGCTGTTAACATACCGACTTACCTGCACGCACACACACACACATACACGTTGTTGAGCACACGCATGCACACACAGCATGATGACAGCTTTTCCAATTTTAAATATCACTTCCAAACACATTCCCGTCTCGCTGTCTGAAATATCTCCTATCCTAGTGAGCTGCTGGTCGCTGAGCCGCCTCCCTACATCCTACCTGCGCTGACGCGAGCTGACACACTCGGTTGTGGGACTTCGTTGTGCTTTACCTAATGATGAATTATGCATTGGCCGCTGTCACTTTGAAAAATGCAATTACCTCAGTGATAAGGCAGATGGGCCTGTTTTGTCTGGCATATGCTGTGCATCTATTAAGAGTGTACTGCTGGAAAATGAACTGCAAGCACACAAACATGGATGTGTGAACAGATTCCCGTACGCTTTCATGAACAATCGCATACACATGCACATAAACAAGTGCACGCACGATTCAAGTTTAGCCAATGTATGCTGTCTGGGCATGCTGCTCAGACACTTGGATTCAAATTTTTCGCTCCTGTTTGGTATTTACAAGTGTGCATCATTTTGCCCGTGTGAGTTGAGTGGTTGAAGGCAGTGCCGTTTCTGATGGGACAAAGACGTATTATTTGGTTCCAGTTTCTTTCACTTTTAAATTACTGACACACGTATTTTCACAAGACTATTACTTAACCTTAAATCTCTGCCCACACCCAGAGGTGATGGTGTAGGCCAGAAAGGTTCCAGTCAATAAAGCGAAGATTTGTGACTTTTGAAAGTAAAAAAATGTGTTCTGGTCAGAAGCCAAACTCTAAAGCAAGGGAAAGAATCTTAAGCACAAAGCTGAGTTTTGCTAGAGTGAGCTGAAGAAAATAAACTTTAAATCAAATTAAAAAGCCAAAATTGGGGCATTTCTAAACAAATCTCAGACTCAGATTTTTTGGATGCATGTACTATAGATAAGGGAAAATGACTTGAATGTGCAAAGAGGGAAATTATGAGCCATTGTATTTTTTTCCTTATGCATTTTCAGTCACAGCGGACACTTAACCCTTCGGTGATGATCCTTTGGTGACAAGACACTAGAATAATTTGCCATTTGAGAACAGGTTACCTCATGACAAAGATGCAGTAAAGCACGTACTCACCAGTAACAGAACTTTCCAGCCACCAAACACAATGCAGTAATGATAAGAATTAATTGTCTTTTCTTTTTCTTTTTTTATTACTGTTGCTATTGTTATGATAAAATATTTAATATTTTTAATAAAAAAAGAAATTTTAAGAAACAGAAAATGACAGAAACATGTAGAGAACAGACAGGACAGCAGACACAGATGTAAATCTATGGGGGAAAATCTGGTGGAAGACAGAAAACCAGAGGTAGAAGGGTAGAGTGAGAATTGACATTGTGATGTGTGATGGAAATAATTCCCACTCCAAATCACAGAGGGATGCAATGCTGCTCTATTTCATTCTCTCCTCTCTCCTATTGCTTTTATTATCCTCCCTGCCATCTTTCCTCCTCCGTCTGCAGATCATCTACCTTGGCTCTTTTTCTATATTTCACCCTTTTTTCCACCTCACTTCATGCCACCTTTGAAATGTGCCATTTGCCCTCACTCTTTCCTTTTCCACTTTCTCATGCATTTAAGTTTTTAAGGTAAATTCACAAGGTGCTCATTAATTAACCTAAGCGGAAGCTGGTCAGAGAGACTCACAGGAGGGCCGCACACAGAGAAACAAACGCTGTAAAATAAGATTGACAAAGTGAGACTGGATGGCAGAAACAGACTGGATCAGGTACGTAAATCTCAGCAGGTAGATAAAGAAAAACCATTGGAGCACACACAAAAATGGGACTTACATGACTTTGGCAATTTGTATAAATAACAAAGATGAAGTAGAAGAGGATTTATGTCAATACTGTCATCACTCAAGCTGCATCTATTTGTAGAATTTACAGGTAAGAACTATGTTTTCTTCAAGCTGAAATAAATCAATTTTGGACATTTGGCACTAAAATATAATACGTCTTCTTTCAGGTTTGTGGTTATTTTTGTCAAATACAATCTCCTCTGAATTATACTGCGTTCACTCTCAGTGGCACAGAGCATCTCTCTTTGTATCAGTGTCTTTTGCATCTCAGAGCCCAGAGACAAAACCATAGGTTATAATGAGGAATGCCTTTTGAGCTAACATCACCTTATACAGCATGACTGATGGAACCTGAACTAAATGTAACAATTTATTCAGTTATTTCTTTTAAACACCATTGCTTCATATATTGTAAAACTAATCATAACCACTAAAGTAAAATGAACAGAGTAAAGTGATGCTTATAAGAACACTCAACAAAATAACTAAACGGATTAAAAGACAGAAAAAGGGTGATAGCTGGTCTTCCACTAGTGTAACAATCTGTGACACCCAAAGCTGTTTAGATGAAGAACAGACGGCGATGTAAGAAAACAAGAGCAGAAAATTAGTAAGCCGTAGATAGGAGATACGGAGTAGATCAAGAGAAATAAAGAAAGACACTGACAGCTGAAGAGGGGCTAAGTGAAGCAAGACAAACCAGGACAATTAAAAAAAATCCCTCTGTATTCTGAAGGCATCTTTTTGCCTGGACTTGGCAGATTATTAGAAGCGTGACCCTTAAAGGCTTCTCTCCACCAGTTAACAAGAACAAGATGTGGAAGTGTGCATTTCCAAACTGAAGGAGAAATTATGATTTTTTTTAAAAAAGGAAAAAAAATTATGTCAAGATAAGCTATTAAAAAAAACTTCTGAGATAATAAATTCAACACGCGCGCAGATTCCCTCAACACAAAGACACCCACATGCAGCCACAGCATATAGGTCATTTTCCCTTTGGCTCATACAATATTGCCAATTTTGGCACAGGGAGTTTGTTCACTAAATATTTGATGGACACCCTTTTGCTGCAGTGAGATTAACACATTAATCTTGCCAATAAGGATGTGTTTATCAGTGTGAAGCCCTTCGTGCATGTGTTTGTGTTCATGTGCATGAGTACCGCACAAGCCCAAAAGTTAATTAAAAATGCATTGAACATTACACAGCTAATAGCAGAACATAACTCAAACTAAGTGATAAGGTTACATAGATTAAAAAAAAAAAAAGATAAACAGAAAAACAAAACTAAAGCTAAAAGCCAAAGAGCCACAAACTAAGAGATACTACATGCGTGAGATTTTAAATGTACTCTTTAGCATACTTGTAATTTAATTTTCATACAAATATCTATAGCGCTATCCTGCCAACTTACTTAATATTCACTGCCTGGCTCACAGAAGAGGGTGCATTTGATTGTTTTGAATAAATACAGCAGAAGAAATGTGTTGTCAGCATGAAGCAGCAGACATAAAATCTAAGGAAGAAGAGACCTTACATGAATGAGCACACTGCATCGTTTGCCCTGAAGACATCAAGTGGCCCCCATCTTGAAGCTCCTCAATTACGAGGGATGCGTTTGATTTCTTCCTCTCTTATGCATAATCTAACTCGCCTTTCTCAAAGACCACTACAGCAAGAAAGAATGTGATGATGGATGCGTAGTGATCTCTGAGAAGTGCAGTTCCCATGATTGGGAAAAAACACGAAGAAGAAAAAGTCTGAACTGAAGCCAGAGTATGCTACGGGGATAGCATCTAACAATACAAGATGATTCTAATATAAAAGGGGAAAAAAGATTTAGTAGAGGTGGTTCAGCATCTTCTCAGGATGCCTCCTGGGCATCTCCCTTTGGAGATTTTTTGGGTATGCCCAGTGGGGAGAGACCGCAGGCTAAACTCGCTGGAGAGATTATAATCCTCATCTGATCTGGGAATGCCTCAGGATCCCCCAGAAGGAGCTCGGAAAGTTGCTCGGGAGAATGATATCTGGACTACCATGCTTAGTTTGCTGCCACCATGACTTTGTGGAATCAGAAGGTTACAGATGGATGGAGAAAAACCAAACCCTACATATACATGAAAAAATAATATCTCTCTACTGCCTCTGACAAAACCCTCTTGAACTTTTGGCTGAAATTTCATAAAGTTCTGCAATGTATTTATTAGCTGGTCTCAGGTCGTGTAGGTTATTCTATCCACTCCTGTTATGCATCTTACAATAAAGAAACACAACCTTCTCTTTAAACTCTTACACTGAAATGAATTCACTTTTTTTTTAATCCAGTAAAACCAGCTTCCTGGTCATTTTTTTATTTTAATGGTTTACAATTTGCAGTAAAAATATGTAAGTTCAGCTATGGAATTTCTTGCAGAGGTTAAACCAGCAACATTTTCAACTGTGGCGTCAATTTTACATAAGCCACAAACCACTCTGTTCAAACAGATACTATGTCAATAGCGTCTTACAGTTCCTATATGCTTATCCTTTTCATTGCTAATGAAACTATCACAACTAATTATTGTTAGTATGAGCAGTAAACTGGTCAGTTAGCCAATTTTCTGAAAACATTCTGCAACCATAGTAGTTTCATGGTAATTTAAGTTATTTTAACAAGTATAATAATGAGAATAATAATAACAAGAAGAAGAATCATAAAAAAAAAATAACTACATGGCATCTGTCAAAAACAAAGTGACTTAGAGATGTAAGCAACAGAAAGAGAGAAAGAAAATAATTATTGCATTATATAAAGTAGTATAATCTCATATAAAAGTAAGCGCAATCCTGAAATACTCACTTGTAAAGTTAAAATAAAAATCAGTCTAGAATCTTTTTTCATAATGGAGTCCAGAGGATCAGTCTACCATGGTTTCAGTTCAAGAAATTATTAACAGAGTTGTGTAGGAGGATCTCCTGCTGCTTGCAGGTTCAAAATAGATTGGCACATTGGAGTGAGTGAGTTAGTGTTATTGGAGTCAAATCAAAATCAATTTGAGATTCATCCAAACAAAACTCCATGCTTCAAGAGAATCTGACATTGAGACAGAGTATATAATGAGCCAAGGACCGAAACACTTCACAAGTGTTAAATTACAGTTACTGGTGCTCAAATAATCCCACACTAATGTTAAGACTAAACAATATTTAAGATGTTCAGTTCGATCAGATGTTTCTATATCAGTTTTGTAGTATTGCTTCCAAATGAGCCAGCTTGATAACTTTGACTCTTCTCTATTTGAGCAATCATTCACATACTGTAATACCCAGACTACAGAGCGCACCTGATTAAAAGCCGCATGCTCTAATTTTAGAAAGAAAATCAATTTTGTACTTGTACAGGCCGCACCGGATTTTAAGCCGTATGCATTTCACTTGTAATCTGAGATATTTACACAGAAATATTACACATGAGGATTTTTAACGTTTAATTTAATCCGTAAGGTAACATAAACATGGTAACATAAACATACAAAAATACATACTGCAAATGCTTTTTTTCCGCAAACAGCGCCTGTAACACGGCTACCTTTAAATATACGTATGTATCAGTAACACACAAATTACGTTGCTTATGTTTTTTTTACGGAACAGTGCACAAACAACATTACAATGTCTCTTAACAACCGGTAAAAATATATACCGTATATATACTACTTATCAATTTTATTGGTCTACTGTTACCAGGCAAAATGTTTTTGGCCGCATGAAAAAAAAAATGCATTAGCTGCACGTCAGTATAAGCCGCAGTGTTCAGTGTGGGAAAAAAGTAGCGGCTTATGACCCGAAAACTACGGTGCTTTCCCTTTCATTTTACTTTGTACATCATCAGACTGGTAAATGAAACGGTTACTTACTTTTAAAAACAAGCACAAGAAGGCACCAAAAGACAATGCTGCCCTAACTGAGGTGACAGCACTGTCAAGATGACCAGCCAACTTTGTGGCATGCAGGCTGCAGCCTGGAGATTAGCGAGCCAGCAGAGATTTGCAGCGGATAAATGTAAAGCTCATCTGAACAATGAATAGCGCTGGCCAAGATTGTTTGAAGGGATAAGATGTCCACAAAAATCTGGCTATGGGATTATGAGTGTGTATAATAGAGTTTTATATTGTAGTGTGTGCCTGCCACTGTGCATGGATGAGATTAGCCTGCCAGTTAAGGAATGAGCATATCTGGGCTGTAAGTATTTGGAAACAGACAGTGAAACTGTCAAACCTCAAAACACAACATAGTCCTGTTTGATAGCCTTTGAAGCATCAATGCAGAAAGAGCTTTCAGGACTTCAGGAGGAAAGGAAGGGATGTAACAGACACACACCAGGACAAATTTCAGTACAATCCAGCCTCGTCCACACAGTGACTAAATGTTGGGAACTTTTATGCACCTTGACTGCACATATTGTCATTACACATTGTCTTCTTCGATTTTTGTTTTGCTCCATTTTGGCTCTGTTCATATGGCCCTGCTACTGAAAGTATATCCCAGTGCTAGGTTTCAAACCGATAACTGTATCACATTTACACAAAAACACAGCAAACAAGCAAATGAAAAATCTTTATAATTCTCACCAAAGTCCACAAAGGAAGACTGCCCAATAATTGTGGTTTCGTTTGGCTTTGACATGACGTCAGTCTTGGTGAAGTTCCCGTCCTGATAGATGACAAATGGACAGAAAAAACATAAAGAACAACTCAAATGTTTAGTCAGAGATCCAGCAATAAAAGACAAGTCCAGTTTACACCTCGCGTGTACCATAAAAAGCTGTAATGTTTCTGGAAAGCAAAAAGTAAAAAGCTTGCTCTTGTTCATGCACTCAGTAAAATTTCAAAATATATGCATAACGCTTATCAAGCAAAAACTTCGTTTTAATCTTATTAGAAATGTTTGATTAAATGAAACAAAAACAAGATAAAAACACGATTGGTTTACAAATTCTTGAATTACAGGCCAAAATATGCTTCGTGGAATAACTGAAAATTTTTAAATAGTTAGCATTCAAAACCAGTGTTTTTGTAAGATTTTATTATTATTATTATTTATTTATGTATTTATTTTTAAATCATTGCATTTAGCAGAAAAGAAGACAAACCACATTCATGATGAGTTCAACTAATATACGGTAAAGCAACCGGCAATTGTCTCCATTCTGGATTATTTAATATTTATGTATTACATTTTAATTTTAAATACTACAGCAAAATGCCACTTTTTATATTAATATTTCATCCGTTGAAGATAAGCCCCCCACCCCAGAGAGTAATTGTTCATTTTAATATGACACTGCACCTTATTGCATTTTACATTGCTGGTTTGTGGATTTAGAGAAAACAGTGGCTGTGAGAGTTCTGAAATTTAGCAAACCTATTGGGTAAGTGGTGCCCTTTACATAGGGCAAGGAAAAAAGGCAAGGGTTTAAGTATATCAGTGGGGGGGAAAAAAGATTTGTATGTGTGGGTGCCTTTGCCTAAGAACACATGTGAGTCTGTGAGCCTGCCGATAACAACATTACTGATTTATGAGAAAGTGACAGAGTAAGAAAGATAGGAAGAGAAGGTGAGGGAGGTACAATAGTTGAGTCAGAGAACACAATCTATACATTATTATATATAAGTATATAATGTGTGGGTGTGTATATGTGTGGTCAAATGTTGTTCTATGCACAAGCCAATAATTGTTGAAATGAATAAACTATGACATGAGGGGTGTGTTATACATCTATAAATTATTGTGTTTTACTAAAGCTGAGTGATAATAGACTCAATAACAATGAGAGGACAAAGAAATCAGACAAATGGCAAACCACAAATTAACAACTGCACAACAGTAATTTAATAGTTATAATGATGTGAAAACTATTATAACAACACGACTAGAATCAAAATATAAATTTCACTTAATGGTGCTGGGCATGAGATGTAGCAAAACAAGTGGGTAAACTATCAAGACAAAGCTACGGTGAAGGAAACCAAAGGTTAATGCAACACTATTACTGCAAATTATTAACTATAAACTCCAAAATGTCATTTAAATAAAACTGTGTAACAACACTTGCAGCACATTTTCTACCTACATTGCAATCCAGTACACTCTGTATGATATTGATTTCTATGTAGATAGAAATTCCACTACACCACAAGATTGCTTGAATATTTCATGCAGACGGAAGCACCGGTTTGAACAAAATCTTTTCCAAAGAAAACTCACGGCTGTGAAATATTTAAGGCTTTCTAATTAGAACGCACAGACGGACATAAAATTACTGTATTCTTTTCTACTGTCAGCTGTTTGCAGAATGGTCATAAAATAGCATTAACTGATTAAATTCCAGTTCCAAGCATATTTGGCAAGAACACTAGCAGTGCCTATTCAAAAGTTACTGTGGTCCAAAGTGAAAGCAGTGTAATTGAACTTCCAGGGTGTAATCTGAAAATCCCAGCTGTAATGAAAATGGTCCAGGAATGCAGGAGAAGATTACCTTGAAGTTGATTTTGAGCAAATTTACATGATTTTTTCCTCCTAAAGTTTTTGGCTGTTTTGGTTATCCCAATATATGCAATAGAGATGGCACGATACCACTTTTTTATGTCCGATACAGATACCGATATCATAAATTTGGATATCTGCCGATACCGATATGAATCCGATATAGTGTTTTTTAATCAACAAAACTGTTTTTTAAATATCTTGCTGCATTTTGTATAAGTTCATACTCAAGTTTAAAACAACAACTACACTAAAGCTATTCTGTTATACCTGTATGCAAAAGAGAATATTTCATAGTTCAGCAATACTGATCAATCTAATAAACTTAAACCTACACCATCCTCCCTATTCTGGTATTTTAAAGAGTACTTAGCATAAATATTAAGCAACCTAACTAATAGGGTTCCAACTCCCAGCAACAACAAAAATAAATAAATAAAAAATAGGGAACCACCCCTCACGCGCCACCTCATGATGCTTAATCGACGTAATCAACCATAATTTGATGCAGTGTGAAAAAAAATGCACAGAAATCAATTATTTTTCAAGAAATATTAAATAGATTCAACAGCTTTCTTCAACAAAATTGCAGACTGCACAGATGGTACCTTCCCAAAGGAAAAAGTACTATAGCTTACTAGGGTATATATATTAGACTTAATAGTCACTATATACAGTAATTGACTTCTATTCATTTTACATCAAATTAAAACTTTGGGTGTCAGATAATTAATTATTAAAAACAAGACATTTTAAATGAGAATAAGAAAGAAAAGTATGTCTTTGTGCCCCCTTTTCCCTGTTAATGCCCTATTGGCCCCCCTGGCTAAACTTTGCTAGATCCGCCCCTGCACAGTTACCAGCGTCAGCTACGTAGAAAAAGATCCTCGAGTAGAAAGTAATATTAAATACATTCTAACAACAGCTGATCAAGCTTAAATGTGCTGCTGTTGTTCAGCTGCTGGTTTCCTCTTTCTGGTGCAAAGTGGGCCAAAAGCAAACAAGAGACACGGACTCGCGACAGAAAAGCCGATCAGCTGATCATTGATCAGTTTCATGATTGAAGTAGCAGCAAGAAGAGGCAGTCGCTCCATATATCGCTTGTTAAGCTTAACGCAGGAATGCTTTACAAACATTCAGAGATGGACTTACACACTTGCTTTACTTCTCTCGGGGATAACTTTGTCGGAGATGAAATGCCGGGTAGCTAGCGAAGCTCCAAATGCTATCCAGACCACCGACAGGTCCCGCATGCCACAGCCGCTCTATCACGTGATGCATACTGCTCCGACGTGCTAACGTTCTGAGGTGAGTTACGGCGTGTTGCAAGTTTCCTGAGGTGCTTTCGTGATATTTAATGGATCGGATTACATTACATTTTTTATTTTTCTCCGATATCCGATCCAGTAATTTAGGTCAGTATCGGACCGATACCGATAGTAATATCGGATCGGTCCATCTCTAATATGCAAATAGAAAACATATCTGATTTTTTAAAGTGGAATCTACTGCCAAGAGAGCCGAGATCAAGTTGGCCAGTTAAAAAATAACAAGAAAGATATCAATGGGAAAGGTGAAAAATAATCAGATCCTCGAAATGATTATTGCCCAAAGCCTCCTGGAAAAGCCGAGACAAAGATCCCAGTGTACAATCTCCTGGTCTGTTTTAACAGTTGGAATTCTACATCAGCAGCTGCAGACAACACAAGCAGCCAGAAAGCTGCACTCCAGGGAAAAGCATCCGTCTACTGACAGCATCATCGCTGCCAGGCTCATCCCAAGGTTTGTTAGTTTGCTGGCATAGTCTGACTGCCCCTCCATCCATTTTCAGGCAGCTTAGGCCCTGAATAACATCGCCATAGGTACCGTGGACCAGACAGCTGCTGCAAAGCAAGCCTTCATAAGCCCGGTGAATTCACCACATCTGAAAATTTATATCATGATATTTGTGCCCTGGTAACAGCAAAGGTAATGGATCCAGCTATGAGTATAATGGGGGACTCGAAAATTGCTCTACGTGTAAAAGTAGATAGGTTTGGGAAAGAGGAAAGTCATGACTCAGACTCAGTGAGTTCTTTATTTATTTATTTTTTTATTGCTGGACTATAAAACACCTTTCTTCTGTTATACTCAAGTGTCCCAAAAAGCCATGACATTGTGACAGTGTGCCAGAATGAACAATAGGTCCCTGAAAGTGAGGCAGTTAGATGAAACTAATTAATCATTAACTTCCTAATTTTCTCCTGACACATGTAAGACGACTTTTTGTGAGAAGGCAACCTATTTAATTGTGGTGATACAGTTCAGTTTGTGCAGGTCCTGGAGAGATAGAGTAGGCAGTGCTAAAAAAGTATTTTTTTCTTCCTGAGAGAGGGCATTTCTGAAATGCCAAAGACTGTTTTTTATCTCGGGGAATTGTCATGGGTTTAATGCTTCCAGAAAAGTATGATAGAAAGTACCTACTTGATCAACTTAATGGCAGCTTCATAGCCATGGTCCCCCACTCCACTCTGAGACATTAAGATTAGGAGACTAATGAGTAGTGCTGCCAACATGATTGCTTAGTAAGACTTATGACTGTTCAGTCTGAAGTTCCCTTTAGGTTAGTTAGTACTTCAATATTTTGACATCTAAATGGGGCTTTTGCATGACTTGATTGCGTCATAAAGAAGTGGAACATAACAGTCTGACAGAGTTGGCTAGTTGAGCCCTAAAGGTCCAACTCAAATTCCAATTATCGGTTTCATTTTTACTGGGTAAAGAAATCACTTCGTTTTGAGTTAATAACCTCAGTAGTTAGATAACATATACTAATATTTGTCTTTTAAAACTAAAATATAAAAACTTGTAAAATTAATAATTACTTCAGGAAGTTTTTGTTCTGCATTTAAATATATACACGTCTTGCCAGATTTGCTTTTAAAGCAAACTGAAAGATTATTTCTTGAAGCAATGTGGGATTCATTTGTTTGGTTTTCTCCCTTTGCTAATCATGCATTTCTTAAATACTGCTGACTGCAAGTGAAACCCTAAAAATGATAATGTTATTGCAATATTTATTTCCAGTAGGGTTACAGAGCCTTCAAGTCAACACTTACTCATCCAATGCTGCAATGAAAAACATGCAGGTATGTTGTTCTGTGCTATTTTAGGGTATTTTGGTGCAATAAGCCTTCAGTAAAAGGCCAATATTAGATTCAATTTAAATTATTTACGATACATAAATTGTGCACTGAAAGGTTAATTCTTTGCATCATGTTTGATGCTTTCAGTCCTGACAAGGCACAAATGTAGAAGTACTTAGCCTGGTGATTTAAATGCACCAAGAGGTACTTTGGCAAAAAGGTTTAAACTATCACTAACAGTAGAAAGTGCAGATTCATGCGTTTCCCAAACCTATTTGTTTCCATTTGAAAGAATTACTACTTTTGTAACTACTGTGTACTGACTGTACAAACAAATCTTCTAGGGAAAGACTGCAAAGCACAAGTGCACTTTGAAGTGTTTTTCTATGATTTATAAGAAGTTACAGGGAACAAAAAAAAAAAATTCTGTCATGCTGACATTTGAAAATGTACAAAGTAATTGATATTTAAACTCATTCAACTTGAATATTCTGTCAATTTGCTTACAAAATTAGAATCAATCCACAATTAGGAATGTGGAAGTGGTCCGTTAACGCTCTAGGCATTGACATGAAACATTTTAATAGTGTGACTGACTAGTATTGATTTTGCATTCATGTGTGTGTAAACCAGGGGCGGAGCGTGGGGGTGGCTTACGGGGCTTAAGCCCGGGTTGTTTTGTCAGAAGCCCGGGGTATTTTGGAGTGTAATTTTTTCATAGTTAGATGCCTGGCTGACAACTGTATAAAACAAAAAGTACACACAATATTCGAAGCACATAGTGCACACTGTGGGAATTTACGACTGTGCGTGAATCCCCCCCTGATATTGGTATGATCCAAGCTCAGGCACTAAGCGACTGAGCGAGGGGGCGGGGGGAGCTGCTGCCAGTGAGTGCGCTGTTGGAGAGACGGAGCCAGCCATACTAAGGAGAGCTTAAGTTTGAGCAGGTACCAAAGCAAATCATTCGTACCGTACAAATAATGTAAATATGACGGTGCATCACGAAAGATTGATATGAAACTGATCACTTGACCAATATTATTTTACTTGCTCTTCAAGTGAATCAACAAATGGCAAAATGAAAAGCCGAACAAATGCTATTTTTTAGAGAGTCTTAGCTTACGTGTGTTTATTTCATATTTTCAGTTCTTACCCTCCCCGACTAATTCGGTTTCAGTTATGTACTGAAATATAAGAATGGACATTAGAGGGTTCTTTCAAAGAAAAAACTCAGGTAAATGTTATTTTATATATTATGCTTTGTATGTTGTTCAGTATATTTCTATGCAAAACAAGAGGGATTTCAGTACACAGCAGGATATTCACATTTGTAACCAGATATTTACATACACTTTAGGGAGAAAACATAAAACATTTTTACTGTACAACATCAATTTAGAGTAAACTTTTGTTTTAGATAAATATTGAAATATATTTTGAATTAGTTAAATGTCAGAATAAAGAGAGACAGAGCTGTCTATTTTTTATCACTTTCATCAAATTTAGGAGTACATGTACACTAAGTTTATTGTTAATTAATAAGAAAACTCCAGACGATTCCATTCTGAGCTGAAGAAGCTTCTGATAGGTTAGTAGAGTCCATGTGAGTAAATTGGTGGCACAGCTGTGGATGCATATAAGGCAAAACACAGAGCCTGTTTCTGTGACATGGGAAAATCCAGAGATGTCAACCAAAACACCAGGAAAAGAATCGTGGAGCTCCATAAGTGTGGCTCAATTTGAATACAATTTGGTGCCATTTGCAATTAAAAAAAACACAGACAGTTTCTCTCTTTACTCTTAAAGTTAACAAATATGTTTTTATATTTATCAATCTAAAAAAATAAACATTTAGTCTGATTTGATGTTACAATTAAAAAAGTGTTTGTGTTTTGATCTGAAGAGTTTGTAAATATCTGGTTTCAACTGTATATTTGATGATTGTCAGCACAAAGAGGGAGAGAGAGGAGCAGAGATTGAGATGGAGAATGAGGACAGAACAGAGATGAACAAGAGCAGGTGAGACACACATGTTAGTCAAATGGTTGCTTACTAAAAGTATCACTGTATCATAGGTACTCATGTATCTCGTACCTAGTGTTTCTTTTTAGGTTTGCTATTTTTCAAATTCTATATTTATTAAGTTCTGCAGGGTTGTTTGCACAACAAGGCTAAATAATTATATAAACTTTTCTCAATCTAAATAGTGGACTTTGGTAGAATTAAATAAATAAGTGTAGTGCAGGTCTATGATGATTTTTAGTGCTACTATCATCTAGTTCTGATTGTGGTTATGTCTTGGTTAAGTCCTCAGTAATCCTGCTTTTGAACTGTTGTAGTCCTGTTTTAATTCTGGATCAGTTCTGGGTCTGGTTGAATTGGGGTTTAGTCCCTGTGTCTTGATACAGCCCCGACTTCGTTCTGTCTTGCTGCTCAATTAAAAAACTAGTTTAAGGTGTCCTGCATGTGTGATATATATATTTCCCTATATGAAGTCATTCTTTTTTGAACAAAACTCAAAACAGAGCCTATTAATCTTTCAGTCATTTCTACACCCCCCCCCCCCCCCCTCAAAAAAAAAAAAAAAAAATCCCACATGCATACTACCCTTTAGGGCTAAGCCCCGGGTGTTTCAAATGTCTGGCTCCTCCTCTGGTGTAAACTGACTGATTTGTGAAGATAAAAGGATAAATTTTTGTTATTGTTCCTTATTTCTGTTGACATTACCTTCAACACGTTTCTGTCACTCACACCCACTCATAGGCAAACAGCACAATCACATATGCCCAGCTAATGCACTAAGAGATGCTGTGCTATGCAAAAAAACAAAAAACAAAAAAACAAAAAAGAAAATAACAGAAGGGAACAGGGACCAAGTCTATCTTAGAAAACTAAGGGAGATGGGTCAAAGTGTCTAAAAACACCACTTAACCAGTATTGTGTATAAGTAACTCAAATGCTAATGGAAAAGATGTGTATGCATGAAGTGTTACTGTGCTGGTGCTTTTTGAGCTAAAAACAAGGGAGGCCTGGATCAGCTTGTGCAAGGTATCATCAAGTTCCAAAATCCCAGCAACTAGTGATGCAGGAATCCAGATTTATACAGCTCTTTTACAATACTGATACAGAGTATGAATCCAATTAGGGCTGGGCCATATTATACCGTTCACGGTAATACCGGTACAATGTTAGGCAACGATAAGAAAATGAAATATCGCGATAATATATGGGTAAAACGCGCATGCGCAGTGCCTTTGTTTTCATACGCACATAGCCAAAAAAGCATGGCGGTAACGGAGAACGAGAAGGGAGAAAGCGGATCGTTGAGTGAAACGCATGAACCAGAATTGGTTTGTAAAAATGGTGCCACTTCAGTGATGTGGAACTGGTTTGGTGTTTGTCCGTCAGATACCCTACAAAGCTCTTTTTTTTTTATAGAACATGGGAGCGGGCCGTCGTTATTACCGTATTTGTCGGACTAAGGTGCTTGTAAATCTGGGAGTAATCAGGGTCCTAAACTCCGTTCGCTTCAGGTCCCAAAGTCAAACGAACACTGCAGCATCACTGAGAGTTAAAAACGGTCTAAATTCTTTCATCTTTAATAAAACGATCAGCATTGCTGCTTTATCAGGTGTAACTATGAAGTTTAACATCCAGGCATCCATGAAATTTATTACATTTAACGGAGTTAGAAGTTAGCAGGAAGTTAGCTCGCTAGTTTTGCTAGTTACCTAAGCATGATATAGCATGTTCTGACTGAGAGATTTCTGAAAAAATTCAAACGTACAGCTCTGCTATCACTTCCAACATAAATGAAGACAGGAAACTAAACAGCAGTGACGTGTGTAAGGTTACTGAAGTTGGGCTAGGTGGTATATAATGATGAGCTACGTGATCGCTAGCAACACAGCTATGTTAGCATAACACAGCGGTCCCCAACCTTTTTTGCGCCACGGACCGGTTTATGCCCAACAATATTTTCACGGACCGGCCTTTAAGGTGTCGCGGATAAATACAACAAAATAAAACTAGTACCGGTACCGATAAAAAGAAGATTTATTCATAACACACGTGAAAAGACCCAGGAAAACCAAGTTAACGATAAAAACGATGACAAAATAACGATAAAAACCCTGAAAACCATACATTTCACACCTGAGCCTCAACTCTCGCGGCCCGGTACCAAACGACTCCGAGGCCTGGGGGTTGGGGACCGCTGGCATAACAAACAGTGAAGCTGGAGGATGAACGCTAACACTTTCCCACTCGATAAAAGTTAACGTGAAGGTTCCTGATGGTTAGAGACAAATGCAATCACATGGCAGGATGCTGTAAATGGACCAAATTTCAGTCAGAAGGACAACTGAGATAATCCATCCACAATAGAAGGTTAGTCATTAATATAGTGCAACAACATGGGAATAGAGCAGCTGTGATAGAATATAGCATTAATGAGTCAATGGTACAGACGTGGAGGAAGCAAGAATGAGTTGAATAAAGTTTGATTTATCTGACTGCTTTGTTTCGCTTAATGTGCCTTATAATCCCGTGCACCTTATGGTCCGAAAAATACGTATTTGACTTTAACTTATTAAATGTTGCTTTTGTAACTTGTAATCTGTAAGGCTTAAAAAACAATTTTACTGGTATTTATAGTAAAATTACAGCCAAGGATACAAGATATTATACCAATATCAGGGCCAAATTATTGAGTCAGGATCAAACTGATCTCAATCCAAATATTGGATCAGTGCATCCCTACCATGAGTAAACTCGTGGTAGTAAACTCAAAATCACAAAAGCCCCTTAAGGCCATCTTCTAGTGGGTCTTTATATAGCTTCCAGTTAATTCTTGCTCACTCACCTCAGAAATGTACCAGTTATTTCGCCATATCTGTAATGTGACAACATAACCTTTTAACATGATTGTGATTTTCCTGAAAAAGATGAGTTGCAGGGAGGCAAATCTGAAGAATGGGGCAGGTGGTGAGCAAAGCGATATTGGTTTGGCCAAATACTGTTTCCAATGTGCTCTGTGCTCATGACGACGTGCCATTGTTAACTTCTCTCTCCGATCCCCTGTTGTCAATATGAAGTCTGGGGATGAATTTACAGGACAAATTCAAGCTGTTGACTTCTCTACTAAAATTGCTATAACCTATTCTGTCCTAGACAGAAATCCACCTTCCATTACCAGTCATGAGCCTCCATACAAAAGTCAGGTCAGTTTGTTAGAGAACTTGCTTTGCCCTCTGTGCCAGTTTGAGAAATGCATGCGAAACTGTGGATATAGAACACTGTCTGGGGATGCAGTAAGGGAGATCGATCAAATTTAAATCACATGTGTTTGTTTTTATTCATTTATTTTATTGTAATGGGATTATTCCAGGAAGCTTTTGATCACAACTTGTTTGTGTGTAAGACTGCAGCAAATCTAATTCTAATCTATACAGCACAAAACCACAACAACAGTTGCCTCAAGGTGATTTTATATTGTAAGGTAAAGACCCTACAATAATACAAAGAAAACAGAGAAAATCCCATCAATTATATGATCCCCAACATTAATACAAGCAAGCGTTTTTGGCGACAGTGGGAAGGAAAACTCCCTTTTAACAGGAAGAAACCTCCAGCAGGACCAGGCTCAGGGAGGGGCTGGGCCATCTGCTGTGACCGGTTGGGGTGAGAGAAGGAAGACAGGATAAAAGATGTGCTGTGGAAGAGAGCCAAAGAAATCTAATACTACTTATTTGGAATGATGATACACATATGGGGGAGACTTTAAAAAAAATGGATGTCGTGAATAGCCAATAAATCTCATCAAATGGGTCCACATTTGACTTCTTCTGTTGCTCAAAGGACCAAATTTCAAGCAGAACTCTTCGAAATGACATTCATTTTCTTCTTATTATAAAGAATTTTTCATTTTGCCTACCTCTCTGATATCCTGGTGAAAAGCAAGCAAGCTGATCTGAAAGGTGTTTACCATTAAAAACTGAAAGCGCAAGCCTCAATATAAAAACACTGACTTGCTTTGATGGCAAGCAGTAGTTTATTTATATGCATGTGCTAATCTGTGTAAGTGTGTGACTGGGGATAAAAACAGCTTCTCACTGACCAGTGAACTAAATTATTATATCAGCCGTTAAAGAACTGACCTTTTAAAGCACTTGGCTCTATTTGGCAGCCAATGAAAACACCTCTCTTCACTCATCTCTTTGGAGCTTGTTGATTTTATTTCCCCCTCTGTGACTGCCTTCTCTTGTGTAATCACACAAAAACAGGGGAAAGAGGAAAGATGGAAGGAGACTTAGGGGAAGAGAAAACATAGAAAAGTAATTAAAACAGAGTGCTGGAGAAAGAGGAGCGTGCTGGCCTATGACCGATAGATGCAGCCGCATTGAACCGAAAACCACGATGGGATTAACAGAGGTCTAATGCTCTAAGGATGCTGGGAAATGGCTTGGTCTTCTGTGTTTGTGTAGATTTGCACAAGTGTGTGTGTGTGTGTGTGTGTGTGTGTGTGTGTGTGTGTGTGTGTGTGTGTGTGTGTGTGTGTGTGTGCGTGTCCATGGAATGCTTCCGAAGAAACCTTTTTTGTTTTAGAAATTATTCAAGAGTGTGGATGTACAGACTTGTTTGTCAGTGTGACTGAAAAAAATGATACACTGCTAAGGAAAACAGGAAAAGCACTATAAGTAACACCTCATGTCTGTATCGCTCAACTGAGCTAAATTAGGGTGTACTCACACAAGGCACGGTGCCCCCCCAACAATGCACTTACACCGCCTGAATATCTGGGCCTGAATACGCTTAATTTTGTCTTTAGGATTTCACACTCTTTCTTGGCTGGTCTTACCCTCTCCCTCTCCCTTCCCCTCCACACACACACACACACACACACACACACACACACACACACACACACACACACACACACACACACACACACACACACACACACACACACACACACACACACACACACACACACACACACACAAAAAGCACTCTTGTAGAGCATAAGGGGGTTCATGATTTTATGCATTATGTGGCTTAACTGTGGAAGCAATAACACACACTGGCCTCTCACATACTAGCTAATTAATTAACAAAGTGATTTCATGATGTCCATTACAATCACACTATATTTATACTGTGCCCACATCCAACTCAACTGTGCCTGGGCCTGCTTCTTGCAGGAGCCCAGAGCACAACACTTAGTAGTGATCACACTTAGCCAAACAAAGTGGACACTTGGGGGTCAAGAGTGCTCTGACATGGAAGTGTGAGTACACCCTTTAACTGGAAATTCATGTGTCTTGGCACGTACATAAAAACATAAGAAAGAGGCAGGACATATACACTGGTTGTTTTAAATAACTGGAGTCACAGAGAAGTTGATCTTTTGCATATAAAATGTCACTTTGCCATTATTTGTACACAATCATAATTAGCAAATAAATTATAATAAATGATAAGGTATGGCTAAAAACATATTATTTGAGTTCACAGCTGAACTTCACCTTTGACCACTAAATACTGCTCAGTTCAGCTCAGTTCAAGTGAATAAACTCAACCAAAATTTGAAGAAATTCCATCATAGTGTGGCTGAAAAGCTGCAGCCAGTGGATGCAAAATAAAATTCATAAATAGAAAAAGAAAAATTGAAAAAGCATTGCTAATAAATGAGAAAGAAGAAAAAAAGACAAAGAAAAGGATTTAACTTCTTCATAGAGTAGCTAAGAAGTAGATCAAGAGATCCATAATCTGAGACTGCAGAGACACTGACAAGGTTCACTTTGTCTTGCTCCCAAATCCTTTCCACTATACCTAGAGATGCTTGTAAGACATGCTTTTTGCAGAACTACTTATGACTTGATTGGCAGGAGGCAAAGTATGCAAAATTACAAAATAAATGCCAAGATCAACATTAAATAGAATTATAAAATACTAAAACTGTTTTGGTGTGAGTGTCAATTACTTATTGATTCACTAAAAATTCTTCAGTTCTTAACATTGATAATACTATGTACTTCACATTTTTTTTTATTTCTTCATGGCTAAAAATTAATCCTTGAAAAGTGTAAGTCATAGATTCATCTGTTTTATGGTTTATAGTCTACGTATGTATCCATGTATACACCGAACAGAAAAAGGATAAACGTATATTAAAAAGTGCTTCAATGAAACAATTCCACAAGCAAAACTGAGCTGAAAACAGTATCTTTAAAATGTGGTAGCTGATCTTTGGTCATTGTAAATTCCAGTTATTGATCAGGGTTAAAAACAGATGTGATGTGATATACTGGATTTTCTTGAAAAATGATTGCATTGTGCCTGTTAGCACTTTTGTCTTAAAGGAAATTATACTTTGCATATTACTGTGTTTAGTGATATTATGGAAGTTCTTTTGTAGAAGGATAAAATAGTTGAGGTCAATGCACTCAGTGTCCTATTGTTTTAAAACTAGAATTAAAATTTTCTGTTAAACTCAATTATTCATTTTTCATTCATTTCATTTTCTCATTTTCTCATGTATGTTTTGCATTTGGATGTAGGCCCTGGCATCTATTTAGATTCTATTTCATATTTTTCATTGTAATAACTGCAGTGAAATGGTTCAGTCTGTTGAAGATTCACAACTGAATAAAACGCTAATATATTTTTAAGATATTGTTTATGAAATAGACAAAAACAACAACAAAAAAAACCCTTCATTTGCAGAGTTTTATAAAAATCATTTGGAACTACCTCAAAAGTTTAAAGTGATCTTTCTCTGAAATTCATTTGCTTCATCCTCTCCGATTAGCATTCTTGCCACCCATCGCACATCCAACTGGTATTTGGGTATGGCAGTTTATTTGCACAGTTTTGCTCCTGCTTGGTCTCTCTCCCCTCAGACACATTCTGTCTCTTCCACATCCTTCAATCTCTCTCCGTTTCCCCTCTTCTTCCTTACCTCCTCCCCGTCCTTTCTCCTATTCCCCTTCTCTGTGATAAGATAGACTACTGTTCGGCTTGTGCCTCGACCTGCTGAATTTCAAATAGGCCCCTTTGACAAAAACCCAGAGCCATGGTCTCCCCTCCTTGCTCTCCCAGAATATTAACTAGTTCTGCAGCAGTGCCAACAATCCTAGACTCCTAAGCCCACCAAAGCACTACAGATCCATTTGTTGCATTAAGGAAATGAACACTGAAGCAGAGGAGGGGATCATCACTGTCAATACCTGTAGTTATACTTCAGGACGTGAGACTGCAACTGAGGCCATACTGTACATTCTTAGTTTATAACTGAATGCCTTTGAGACTGAACACAAATCTTAGCAATAAATAAATGAATAAATGTTGTGTACCAATAAATTAAATAGCTGTTGTATAGTGATCACCAATCTCTTTATTCTTTTCAAGAAGTAGGACAGACTACAGCAAAACCTCTGTTCTAATTTGATTGTCACAGTTAGCTATGCTGTTCTTCATAAAAACTCAAACTATACATTTAAGTTCTACTCGGAAGAGACCTGCTGCCCTCTTTCGGAACTCAACCTATCAGTCAAGACCCACTGAACCAGATCGCTGACAGTTTACCATATGACTGATTTTTAGGGGTTATTGAGTTTAACTCGTTTAAAGCTCCAAACATAGATGAACACAATATGAATATTTTACTCTAGTGCACTGTAATGAAAACGAATAAAGTTATTAAGCTCCTGGAAAATAAAGTGCAAAAATATTAACTGCTTTACTGAGATTGTGTAAACGTCTGTGGCATCATCAATGTCAGTGTATAAGCTGTCGGACATTAAATTTTGAATTTTTTTTTTAACAGAATATAATATAAAAAAGAATGTTTGGGGTAATTTAGATATGGGGTCATCTCAGAGTTTGCTCTGGAGAGCAGTCCTGGCTTTCTTGTTTGTAATACTCTGCAGTGTTTTTAATACATATAGCTGAATCATAGCTGAGCAGATGGTTTTGTATACTCAAGCAGTGTCTTCACGGTAAGTTGCCAACTAGTTTACACTGCCAGAAGCTTAAACAATTCTACCATTGTTTTCCTTTTCCAGCATAACTGAAAAAAACCCCCAAAAAACAAAAAGATGATAAGATGTGATATGTATAGCCAGCCAGTTGTAATTTGTCAAATAAATTCATTACAATTGCGTCATTGCCTGCTGTAGCTGTAGTGGTTAAGGTGGATGGAATCAGTTGATTGCCGACTTGAGGCAACATTTCAGGTCACTGTGCTTATCCTACTTGTTACATTACAAATGGCTAACCACATAAGACAGACATTATATAAATGCCAATATGGTTTTAGGCTATTAGCAGCACCATGCATGCAATACAAGCTGGGCTCTACTTTACTCTGGAGGACTGTAATGCTTCACTAATGTCAATTTTGATCATTATAGAAGAGTCTGAGTTGTAAAAAGTCACTAATGATAGGCAAGAGACTCAAAGACACTCAAATAAGTTCAAAAAGCTTATTACCTTGTTGATCCAGGTCTCAAACATTTGGTCGTTTTTCATTGTCAGGAATAAATCTGAGAGGAAGAAAAAGACAGAAGAAGGGAGGGTGCAAGTCATTAAGTGATACATTAATTTGTTTGGCAATTATAATCAAGTATGGAGCAGACGCGCTGATCAAATGTGCTGATCTACAACACAGAGAATCACATAACTGGAAATGTACACTATACTCTTGCAATAAGGCTTTTAACAGATATGGACAATGTTAACAAATCTTGAAAAAATTGAGAAGACCTCTATTGTAGCCAAAAAAAAGTTCTCTTTTTCTTTTTGTCTCTCAGCAGCTAAAATTGAAAACATGAAATTAAATCTACTCTTCAACACAATATATGACGCACATGACTCAATACATGTTTATGCTCAACTTAATTAATTAAACCAAAATATACAGAAGAAGAAAAGTCTAAATATTTTAACATTCAACAGTTGACACAGAGGAATGATTAATATCTTTATTCATTTTTGTATATTTTTGACATTTCTTCCTCCAACTCTGATATAGAGAGGCACTGCTTGTTCAATATGCAGTTTAAGTAGGTTTCCTAAAGCAACAAAGATAAATTGGCTTCTTAAAACAGTATAAGTAAAAACAAGTAAGGAGAAGGAAAAGGGATAGTGGTGGAATCTCCTGCTCAAAGCAGATGGATTTTGCTCAGCTTCTGGAGTCTTCACCCCTGGTAATGCCTGTAGCTTGCTCTATTGGAATCCTATAACCTGCACTTGTACTCATATTACTTGCTCTTGAAGCTCAGGCTGCAGGCTGCACTTATAATGCAGTTTCTGCGTGCTTCTCTTTGAGAGGACGTTTACTTTCATTCCTGTGTGCTCTGGTTCTGCCCCAATAATTGGACATGAAATAAATATTGCCATTGATCTGCTTTGGGCCCTGCTATGTGTTGCTGTGCCCTGCATGGGCATATACAAATGGTACTGAAATAAGGGGAAAATTAATAAAGGAAAAACTGGAACAACAGGACAAACGGAGGTTGTGTGTGTAATGATAGAAAGCACTATAGAAATCCTATATCCATACACAGAAGAATTATCTAGTAATGTCATGGTCATCAAAGCCAACAAGTTCAAGATGCTACAATGTCACTCAATATGCATGACTATACATGACATTAAAAATACTGTTTTGAAAGAGATTTTCAGTCAAAGCTTTTTGACTGAAAAGTGATCCTCTGATACCATACCGATTAAAAAAGTCTTGTAACAAATACACATGGAAATGTAGTCCTAGATTTCATCTGTAGTCATTTCACAAGTGACAAGTAACTTTCTCTGGATGAGCTCAACTTCCCAAATACATTCTAGGAGCTCATGTGAGAAAGGATTTAGTTGGCTAGCATTCTTAAAATCTAGGTTTTAGTGCATATATGTATGTTTTGTGCTTTACACATGCTTCCCACTGTGGCAGGTGCTCCTAATTTGGTGGATTTGAATTTCCTGGCCCTCCTTCAAAATAATTCATCAGCTTCTTATGTCAGAGAGATACCAACTATTAACTATCAAGTTACCAACTATTAACATATAGAGAATATACTACGCCATCTGTGCTAAACACACATGGATTCATGGTTTTAATAGAACCTACGGTGTACTACAAATTATAGTCATATAACATTACATATCCAAAAATGTATCTGAGGCTCTGGTGCCTTTGTGTTTAATCACAGGGATGGTGGGCCACAGATGGTGGTTATTTATCTAAAACCAGCTACAGCTGTTGCAAAGTAATGCCACATTTAAGGTGCTCAAGCTGGTAAAACAGTTCAACTACAACTTTTAATCCTTGTGGACTTGCAGAAATGCTGCCCACGCGGACTCCAAACTTTTTAACAAATGCAAAGTACATAACAAATGTATGCATAGATTATGCATATGTGCAGACGCACAAACAAACACACAGCACTTTGCAGAGCGTGTTTATGCAGGTTTTCGTGTTACTATGTGTGTTTGGAGCCACACCGGGTGGTGTGTTGATGAGCTTGGTTAATCAGCCAATCAGGCCTCTTAAACAGAACCCAGCCGTGATTGGCTGATTAGATGCGATGGCGTTGTGTCAGTGAGAGAGGAATAGAGCAGCAGAGAGATGTTCATCTTGTAAACACTTAACATTCTCGCTGTGGGGGTTCTTCCTCTTTTTGCTCATCTTATTGCTTTTCTTTTTTTCACCCATGTTCACCACTAACAGACTCATCTCCATTATTTTCTCTTGCTTTAGACTTTTACTAAATTCAGCCCAACTTAGAAGGTCACTGCACTTATTTTGGTTAGTCTGGTCTTCACCACTTTCATGCAGCATCTTGAGGGTGTAAACTGACAATTTAAACGTGGAAAGACCACTTGAGCACTCTTGAAACTTCACTCTGTTTCCTCCCTGGACACTACACTACAGGTGGCTCTGTTCTCAGATCTGTCCTAAGAAGGAAAGCAGTTTCACAGTCTGTCAAGGGGAATACAGACAGACTGAAAACAAAGTTCTGGTTTGTAAACTATGCAATATTGTAATCGCAATGTGATTCCTTTAAAATGATCTTTTTAAAAGTATTGTACTTCTCTGTTCCCCCTTCTCTAACTCACTTTCTTTGCAATAAAGTATTCCACAAATTCTCCAGAGAGAAGAGCTCCAAATAGCAATAGAAACATAAGTGCTGCCACCATCACTCACTTTAACATAGTTTTGCTGTTACAGGGACTTATAACTGGGCTTCTAAGGGTCTTTAATATAAAGATATAAAGAGGACTCCAACAAAAAAGAGGAACATAAACAAAAAACAGAACAGAACAGAAGAGTGGATCCTATGGGAAATTCCTCCGGGTATGGTATTTCATGTTTTGACCACTTATCACAATTTAATTTTGTTCTGAAATAATGTTTTTTCAAAGCATATCTTTATCATTCTTTTCTAGTTCACTGGATACTTTTTCAGTCATATTGAAAATTTAAACCACTGCCTATAAAAGCATTCCTTTTGATAATTTAAGTTAAACAAGAAGTATGTATTTACTGCCCTTGATCATTTATCATTTCCTTTGATACCTCTGATACCTTAATGATGACCATGAGTCCAAACTACTTTAGCGAAGGATAACATGTATGCAGTAAAGTATGTATGAGTAAGAATTTATATATCAGTTTAAAAAGGTTCATAAATTTTAAACCAAAACACCATCCCATTGAATTAACCCAGTCATTTTTTGCTAGAATATAAACAGTTAAATTATTAAAAACTGAGGAAAGTCTTGTCAGTTTTCCAAAATGCAGAATCTTTGGACAGACAGCAGGGATCAAAAGGGATATGACTCAATAGGTCAAGTCTACTCCATTGTTTTAACATAAAAATCTGTTTTCCTTCCTATATTCAATATGAGAAAGACTTGCCGAAAATCTTTTTAGCTTCATTTTAGCAACGTTAGTAGGGCTAGAACGTGTGAAGGAAAAAGAAATGAAAGAAAACAAGCAAGGCAGTTTAAATGTAATACTAGTGTAAGGACCAAAAATGACAAAAAAAGTATGGATCAAATAAGGATGTCGTTGGTTCTGCTGCTTTAATTTAATCTTTTTAATTTTAGAAAATGCCCACTGTGAATTTGACAGTGTTGTATGATAGCAATGGTAAATCAGCGTGACACCAGTTTAATGATACAAAGAAATCACTGAAGCAGCTGGCTTTATGGACTGTTTGATAGTCTTTTAGGAATAAGCATTAGTTATCTGATCACCAATCTCTTGTTGGGGGGTGGGCTCCTGCTCAGCACCAAATTCAAGCCACCCATGTTTGAAGTAGAGATTAAACAGCTGGATGAAATTTTTTACATTTTCAAATTTTTTCAACGTCAAGCAATGCTATGACAGGCAGATGTTCTCAATGAAGATGACACAAAACATTGAAACATTGACTGGGAGTTCACGGGCACTGTGGTTGTCCCAGTATCACGACAAGCCACCAGTAATCCTGTCAGTCCTGTGCATTTGGTGGTGACCAGTACATCCATCAAAGCCAGAGAATCCCATCAATCCACGGCCCAGTAGAAAAAGAAAATCAGGACAGCTGCTGTGTACTTGTAAGCCATCAGTAATGCCTCAGCTATAAGGAATGTGTAGCCTTCTGCTTAATATTAGGACTATACAAACAAAGTGATTAGCAAATGTTTCTGCATGTTGAGTTTAAATTGTAGTGAGGTGTATGTCGGTGTGACCTGCACTATTATATTGCTGAATCCCCAGGCAGAACCTCTTTTGATCAGTGCATAAACTAACCATATAATCTGTAAACACAATCTTCTTCATCAGATAGATGTTAGAAGACGTAATCTTACTCAGTTTTCTTTGTTCTCAAATACCCAGTACAATTTACCACGTTCTGTACAAAAGTATTCTCCCTGTTTTTTCCTTCTTCTCTCAATTACAGTTGATTTGTCTTCTCTTATGTTTTGCTATGTTTTCTATACTGAGGGTAACTGTTTTTTAGGACTTTATTGTGCATAATGCTCTATTCTTTTCATCCCATACAACTATAGACAAAAACAAACAAATACAAAAGAAACTAATCATGCGTCTGAGGCTGGAAATACCGACTGCTACATCACTTCATCCTTTAGCTCATTTTATTTGCTGAGTCACATTTAACAAACTAGAGGCACCAAATCCAACTTCAACAACATTATCTAGCTCCTTGCAGTATGAGCACATACACTCAATTAAAGCATAGGCTAATGGAGCTGTCATCCTCCACCACTTGGGAAAGATGCATAATTGAGGTATATAAATGTGTTTGTGTGTAGGAGGGTGGGATTGCGTAACAACAATAGGGATTCAGAGCTCTAACTGGTATGTCATGTTGTCGGATAATTAAAGACATGCTAACTGTGATAGCTGACGCGATGGATATACAAGGCATCAAAAACACTGGGCAGAGGGAGACAAAGCAAAACAGAAAGAAACTGATACCAAATGGTAAGGCCATCCTGTGCTTGAGATGCATCTGAAAAAGATGTTTACTTAATTAATTAGTACAGAGCAAAAGCAAGCTAGTCCTTTAATTTGCAAAAGATGCTTTCCATCTTCAGTAACTTCACCATTTCTTCCATGTTACTCTGCTTTCTCTTTCAGGCTTTTCAGTGTTGTTAAATTGTTCCTTCCCTAGAAATGGCACTGCAAAAGGCATGCACGTCATACCCATATGAGTGGGTACATGATGAGCAGCCTGCATAAACACATGCACACCCACCCCCACACCGCATGGCTGATTTCAGCACATTATTTAAATATCTGAGCGTGCATCTGTGAATTTCTTTGTCATCAGTTTGTGATCCAGCCAATCATCTACAATCAGCTGGGCCTTTCACACTAACAGAATAATTGCAAGTGTCTCTTGCTAATAACATGGTTTTTAAAACAACAAGCAAAACAGCTCAAGTACCACAGAACAACCAGCATGGTAAACTGTGGCACACAACACCATGTTGCACAATGCTGAGGCTGTGTGGGTATTGTACGTCTTTGAGCTGTTATTTTTGGGACAAATAACAGCATGTAGCACAAAGGCTGGATGGCTGATGCAGTTCCTATTACTACATAGATGATTTGAACTGCTTAGGACAGGTGTTTGCTGTTTAACACATGCTGGCAACAAAACATGCAATGTGCCTCATGTGGATTTACAATATCCTCAATCACATAAGAGTTAGTAACTGTCTTTTTTTTGTTTAGGGTACTTGGAGAAAAAGATTTTTACTCTTCCTCTCTGGAAGTTATTCTTTTCTGCATTTAGGATCTGAAGCTTGACGTACAATTTTGATCCTAATTTTATGTATTACCACATGACTAGTTCAAGTGGCTGTTGCTGTAGCTCATCCCAGGCTGCCCCAGTTCCTCACGCAAGACTGTGGACTCCTCTGATGTATCTATTGGCATATGAATGTGTGCATGATAGCTTATAGGCAAACAACAAATTGCTCCACAAGTGTGTTTTATATGGTTGAAAGTGACTTTGTAGTAAAAAGCACTTTCAGTATTCAGTAAGAGCAGAAAAGCACTTTATAAGTGCCAGTCAATCCATTTACCAAGAGGTTCTAGAGAAGTAATGGAAAGTAAATAACCAAAAACAGTGGCTGTTATGTTTTGGTTCCATTTAAAGAGAAGAAGGAAAAAACAGAACATATATAGTTTTTCACCTAAAACATCAAAACCCCAACCTACCAGCTGATGAATTTTTACCTTCTATGATGTGATTTTTTGCCACATCATTAATATATTTTCACCAAAAGTGAGTTGGGTCGCAAACTATACTTAGCAAAATGGTGGGGATGCATATTAGTGGAATTTCTTTTATAAATATATTCTCTTCCTCAAAATTTCCTCTCAAAGCAGGGATTTATTCCAGTCCAGTCCGGACCATTTGTTTCACCGCTTTTTCATGACAACAGTAGAGATAATGATTCTCTGGCTTAGACAAGTCGTACATCTCAGGCTCTGATTTGACTCACCACTGTAACCTGCTTTTACTAATTTATAGCACACCTCCTGCTCTAAATTCAAACTAGGCTGCATCTTTCATGTAGAAAAAGTTCAAATGTATTGTAATATTACTTTACTTTTTTAAACTTCAATATCATATAAACCTTTTCCCCTTGTTAGTACTGAGTGCTTCTTGCTTAATAAACCCTGACAATGAAGATGAAAACATCAGAGCTGAATATTTTAGACATTCTTGTAACCACATTTCATTGGATTGTTTCAGTCGATTTACATGACGCAGGAGAAAGAGAGCATAAAAGAAGAAACTCCAAGGGTGGTCTCTATCAAACTGATGTCGCTTGAACAAGTCATCTGGAGACTGGACTATATTCTATCTGGTCTGTATTCATTCATAGAGAAAATGTACATTTCTGAAGAAACTGTTTGCAGCAAGTGTGATTTAAATTAAGATCTCCAAACTGGAAGGTAAGCACAAGAAGACATATCCTAATTAATAAAAGTAAGAGTAAAAGTAAGTTCCGTTGCTGGTTAAGTACGGCTAATCTGAGAAGAGAAGAGAAGAGAAGAGAAGAGAAGAGAAGAGAAGAGAAGAGAAGAGAAGCCCTTGAGTTATTCATAGCCTCTCCATCAGATTTGTTAAGGGGATTGGAAGCAATTTAAAGGCCTCTACTGACTGTTTGACTCGAGCAGCATTATGTCTTTCTATTCCATTATGTTGAGCTGCAGTGTGGGGATAAAGACCAGGCTTCCTATTAGCCTCTGTATAAACAGATAGGGTGATGCTAGGTGGGTGCTAAGCCTCTCGCAGAGAAGGAGAACTCTGACATTGAGGAGAATAGACAGCTACAGGCAGGGGCCTATACTATCTATTGCTTTGTCTCACTATCACCTTCGCTCTATCTTTTTCTCTCTGCACACACAAAGTCTTTTATCTGCGCTACTACAGGGTAGCATCATTGCCGCGGATCAAAAGGTGTTATGACTCCCAAGAACAGTAAGCTGAAACATTAACTGGTTTGTATAAATGAATGAGCACATCAAAAGGCAAAATTTCTGGCCAAAGGGGAAACCCAGTTGTAAATGATTAAGCAAACTGTTAAGGGCTAAAATGCCTTATCACAGCAGTCTCTCAACACTCTCTCTATAGAGCTAGTCCTGTACTGCCATTCCCTGCATTCTCCTAATAATTCATGTTCCAGAGTGAAGCAAAAAATGGCAAAAAAAAAAAAAATTCTCCTGCCCCAAAAGTGAACGACAAACACCACCTGCATTTAAAGGGCAAGAGTGGAACCTGTCGGCAGACCATCACTTAGCGCCCATTCTACTGTCTTGAGGACCAAACAGCCCCCCCCCCCCATCCCCCCACCCCGTACTGCCAACCCCGCTTTTTTTATTTTTTTGGGGAGAGCTTAAACTAATTAAAAGGCCCTGGTACTGGATGCTGTCTAGCTGTTATGGCTTAGTGTGATATCTTATGGAACTGAATCAGTAAAAAAAAAAAAAAAAAAAAATCTTCTGTGCTATGCTTTTACTGAAATAACAGTTGCTTTTCCATGCAATAAAAAAAACGATCTGTAGGCATTAACCTGGCCTCTAAAAATATCCAGACACAATTATAAAAAGGACCTTGGATGGTCCAGTAGTGCAGCACTATCAAAATATAGTGGAAAGAGCCTCTCGTTTCATCCCACATTTCATGAAGAAAATTAAATTCAAAGACATGCATGCTAGGAAAATTTGTGAAATTAAAGTGGCCATAGGAGTGGATGTTATATGCAAGTGTTTAATGTGAAGTGAATAAAGTGTAGTGTGAATTTAGCTTTGAGTGGTTAGTAAGACTAGAAAAGTGCAATACAAGCACCAGTAAACTTCCATTTAATGGTGCAAAAGCGAAGTCTATATATAGAGCTGAAGCTAATTGCCCTGTTAACACCAGTTGTATTACTTTCATGTCTGCCACAGTATTAACATACAAATACACACACACACACACTACACTGGAATACTCTGAACACATCTGCAGGTCTCTTTGTCTTTCAGCACCGTGGAAACCACATACTTAAAAAAAAGAAAAACAAAAACAAAAAAAACGCATTCATTTGCTTGTGACTCTTTGTGCTTGCAAGTTCACAATTAGCAGCTTGTTAAAAGGCTAGTGCACTTTTATGGGTGGGTTTTTGTGCGTGCACTGATTGACAAGTAAAGTTGGGTCACTGTGTACAAGATTTACATAGTATGCCTTGTACATAGAGTTTTTGAAAACGCTACGTCCAGATGAACAGAATCAACTTTTGTACATAGTATAAGATAACATAATACAGTCACTCCGTCCACTCTTGATATACTCAAAGGTTTTAGAACCCAGACTTCTTGATTCGTATATACTTTGTCTTTTTCCATCCATCCATCCATCCGTCCATCCATCCATACATACACATATATACACTACCAGCAGACATTTCCAAGTCCAATTCTCAATTTTAGAGACCATTGCAGCTGCTATCGGCAGTGGAAAGTGGTTAAATTGGACACTTCCTGTGGACTGATTTCTAAGGCTGTATGCTCTGACTTCTTTTTCATGACAGCCATCGAATGTTTTCAGCAACTGATACTGTAATAGGTAAAGTCAGAAACAATACTGTTCTTTTTTTTAAGTAGGTCCAACTTCAACAACTGACATACTAGCCTAAAATATTAAAGGCAGCAAAAAATTCACTTAATTTGTTTGAGCTTTATTTAACAAAGAAGTATGACTCTTAAAAATAAGAAAATCTATTTTAAAAATGCTCAAGGTTGCTGTATTACCTGGCTTATTTTTCAATGGCAGGGATGCCTGGAGAAAACCTGAGTGGTCACAGGGAGAATCTCCACAGAGGAGACTTTAAACCAAGTCTCTCTGTCTGTGAGGCATCAATACTAACCACTAAGCCACCACGCTGCCTGTGTTGTAAAAATCAATTTTGAGGAGCTACAAACTAACAGTAATTATTTTACTGTCCATTCAATTAGAGCAAGTCAATGCCATTTATTACTTAAACTTAGGATTTAAATAAATACGTACATAAATAAATAAATAAATAAAAATGATGGAGACTAATTACAATATAAGAAATAAATTAATACATATAAACAAACACCTTTCACACTTCAATATATAGGTTCTGTGTAAGCTTTCTTTAGTCTTCAAGGGTAATTTGAGGCCAACAACAGCAAAATAACAGCCCCCTGCTTATACCTGTAAAAGGCTTGCAGCAGCAGTAGCTGCGGTTTATCCAGGCTGCAGTGCAGAGTGGATCTGACAGCCAGCAACACGAATGCTGCATTAGTGTCTGATGTGCTGAGTGTTTTTCTGCACGTGTGCTGTCACATCACTCACCACCACAACACTTCAAGCCATTTGGGTTATATAAATGTTTTTAGTGCTACAATTATATATGACTAAAGTAAAAAGGCAGTGCAGTCAAAATAGGATAAAGGGTCAGTAAAACCTTGAGAATGGCAGCAAAAGAGAAACAGAGACACAGTATGAAAGTAATAGTGAGAGAGAGAAAGTGCCAGTCCTTGGTTTCCTTCTTGTCCTGCTGCCCCTAAGCAGGTTATTTGTTAGCCAGTTACTCAGCAAACAAGCTGTGACTCTCATCCCCCCATTGGCTGTCAAATATGAACGCAGGAGCACAGACACACATGTGAAGATGCACAGCTGTGTATAAGGGTTTATCCTATCAGGGTTGCCATGAAGATAGGCTCAAGGAAGGCTATCATTTCCAACTGATCACATTGTTTTATTTATGGAGGCTAGAGGACAAATGTCCACTTCATGGGTCTTTAATTATAGTGTGTGGGTCCATGTGTGTGCATGACAGAGTTTGGATTATATTGACAGTAATGAAGTAAAATGAGGATAAAACGGAGGATAAATGCAGAGTGTACATATGTGCACTTTCTTGTTTTTGTGTATTTCGGATATATTTGTCTACAGGCCTGCTATAAGCCATTCTGCAGCCTATCAGTCAGGCCCTCTGTGTTTGTTTGCATCGATCTGTTCCTTCTGTCTTTAACCCTCGGACTGATCCACAGCTCAGCTGGACAGAGAGAGAGCTTTTGGCATTCTGAAGGAAATGTCACAGCTGTCACCAGTGAAACAGATACTTTACCTCACTCACTTACAGCGAGGAGGGAGCAGAGACGCAAGGAGACAAGGTTGGTCTGAAAATATGTTGACATTTGAGCCCAAAAGGCTAATAACTGGTGCCTGTTTCAATGCTGGAAGAAGAAAATTGTACTAACTAACGCACTAACTGGCACCACACTGATAATCTTCTGTTCCCCCAAACCTTTTATACTTTTCCTGACCAGCCCTGTGAAAGATTTGCATCTTGGCACCAACTCTGATATCCACAGTTCTTGTCAATGAGGATTTTTTTTCCTCTTTTTGTTTTTCCTTTTTTTCTTTATAAAATTGTTTGTCCACCACTTGTAATCATTTGGTAATTTCTCATCTGTAATACTTCAGCAGCCTTTAAATATTTTTACTTGTGAATATAAACTTATTGTTTGGCGTCGTTTATTGGATTGGATGATTGAAGTCTGAAGAAACAATTTTTGCAATATCGGCAATTTAAGAATGTATTCATTAATAAACAGGGGTCTTAATACCCTGGCACCCCCCTTGTACAGCCAGTGCGGCTGTGTTGGTCACTCTGACACAAACAGCACCCCCCAGCTGATGCTACCAGTTTCAGTGAGGTTGAGATCAGAATTGCAAGTAGGCAATTCCATCCTCTCCACTCCCAAACTCTGGAGGTAGTCTCTGATAATGAGGGGGCAAGTGTTATATTCTTGGAGGACAGCATTCAGTACCAGACTGTGGAGATATAGGATTGCCACTGGTTGCAGAATCTCATCTTGATAGCACTCGGCGTTGAGATTGCCTCCAATGATGATAAGCCTTGTTTTATGATGGAGGGAGAAGCCGCCCCTCACCATCACACTGCCTCCACCAAAAGCTATTACCGTATCAGTGCGATCTAACTGCCATAGGCCAAATCTGGACTCCTCGCTGAATAATGCTAATCAGTTGCCAATCAGGCACCTGCTTGTCAACACTCGGGGTACCACAAACTAAAAACAAGAGCCTTTAGCAGAATAGGCTATTTAGCATTGGCATAGACGATTTGACAAGTTTTTCATGGGCACAACCCACATACTCAACTATGCTGTGGAAACATTTAAGGAAAAATAAACAAACTTTCCAATGATATAAGATTTAATGCCAAGAAGCACTTTTACAACAAAGAAATAATCGACCAGACACAAATTTCTTTACTCTTCGAGCTAAGTTTTATATTTGTAGTGAAGAGCTTTCAATTTAATAAAAAAAAAAAGAAGTAAAAAAACAAGGAGAAAATGTAAAAATGTTCCCAGTGTAAACACACCTGACAAACAACAGATGCACAGAATATGAATGAGTGCATATAGTGAGTGGTTGCAAATAGACAGGATGTTATGTCTGTGATTGTGCATTACAGAATAATGGTCTGTATTTTATGCAGAGTATGTATGCTTATGAAAAACAACATAGTTGCAGACATCTGCCATCTATTTGATTATGTGAGATCAAAAAGGTCATCCTAAGGAAACGGATGCCTGACACTTGCTCACCTTTAGCCCTTCACAGTTATAGCACACTGAGGTGTCTGCTCAAGAATTCTGGCTCTAAAGAATATCATATCAAGGAATTCACACACAAAAAAACCAACTTACAGGGCACCAATCACAGTAAACTAAAAATAATCCTAAAATATTTAAGATGATTCTGAAATTAAAAGAACCAAACAGTTTGAATCCAGTGTGATGGTGAATGTAATGTCCCTTCACATTGGAAAAACTTTACAATCTTGCAATGTCAGAGTGTCCCTTTAAGAGGTGCAGGGCAGTGGGTAGTGTGCAAGTTTGGTGGCAAATATTCTCTGGCCACCTTCACTGATATGTGGCCCTGTCTCTCTGCTAGCAAGAAACCAGTGGACTGTGAAACGAGCTTTTCCAAACTTGCCCAAAGCCCACAAAGACGATTTACTATAGCGTTGAAAGATAGAGCAGACGCAAACCTTTAAAAAAAACATTTGCACTGCTACTATATCACCTACACTTCACTTGTTAATGCAGTGAAAAATGACAGTAACTTTTTCCTCTCTATTAAAATGTCTGAAACAGACCAAGAGGGTTGAAAGAGCTGCTTCAAAGATGCTCTTCTCTATCAGTGTTTTTCCCCAGAGGCTGCAACATGGCTGACTTGGTAAATTAGTCAAAACACTTTTAATAAAGAATGAATGCCGTCAATCAACGTCAAAGCAGCTGCACAGGTTTTACACAAGTACACACACTACAAGCATCCATACAAATGTACACCGTTACTTACACACAATTCTCAGCTCCTACGCAAGTACATGCACCAACTCTCACACATACAGGACCATCAATAAACTGTCTCAACATCATGATGTTAGTTCTGATATTCACAGTATACATCCACAACCTTCCCTTACAAAACTACCCCACACACGCCCAGATAAAATGCAAAATCCGGGCCAGGAACAAAGTATAAAGCTCTGCTGAATAAATCCGTCTCTAAGCCAATATGTAGGCCTACTCCACACTGTGTGACTCTGACCCCGATCCATCAAAATGCCTCATTCACAAACATGGCAAAACACACAAACGCAGAATGGAGCCACGCTATTCCCAGAAAAAATAATCTCCTAAAACCATTACAGGGAACAACGTAGGTGCAGTAGCTATGGGGACTTTCACACAGACTTTCAATCCTATTTTGTTCACAACATTTTTTATGCTAAATGTGTATCTGTCTGTGAGTATGTGCAACAAGCTATAAAAGCTCATTACACAGAGTGGAACCAAGTGTGTGTGTGTGTGTGTGTGTGTGTGTGTGTGTGTGTGTGTGTGTGTGTGTGTGTGTGCGCGCGCATACAGTACATCAGTGGAGTGTCCCAACATTAAGAGCAATGAGCAGTGTACTTGCAATAAATACACTGTTGGGTGTGTCTATTCCAGGTTAAGCAATAACATTTGCAAGGGGCACATTACATATTAAGATTGATAAACACACACAAAATATGCAAACCTAAAGTGTCACAAACAAGGTTGGCAGGACTTGTCAAAACCAACCATGTTTGTGAATTTGGTTAAAACGTGAAAAATTTTTTTTTTTTTTTTTAAATCTCAACAACCTTCCACGGCTGAAATCCAACCTGGGACCTTTCATACACATCGTCAAACAATCGGTCACCCAATACATGCTTTAAAGAGTGTTCTTTGAAAGCAAGTACAAAAATGCCCCTCTTTTCATCGGCCATTTAGCATTCCACACTAATGAAAGCAATACTGCCATTCAGTGACACTGCAAAATATGCATGTCCACAGCTCCTGTTCAATTAAAGAAACAAAGAATCAACGTGTTTCATGCTGGGAACTTCATTCATATGTTAATTGGTCAGCAAAGTATTTCACTAGGGATTTGGGAAAATCAAGTGATTCACATTTCTTCCCACTGACAATCTGAGTGAATCACTCTGTACCTAAAGAGTTAAGTAGGTTATCTGTCATATTATACAAAAAATTTCCATCTAGAGTTCAAATGACTAATACTGGAATATCGGAATATTTAAGCAACTGGTGGTGCTGAAAGACACATCAAAGGATCCCCAAATTTATTAAGATTCATGCTCTGGCTAAAATGGATATATGCAGCAAATGTCATGGGTACTCATCCAATAATAGCTAACACGTTTCTCCAAAAGACAAAAATGTCAATATTCTAAAGGTTAAAAAATGGATCTTGGAGGTCAGTAAGAATTATTCTTAGATACTTTCTTCAATATTTTACTTTTCTTCTAAAGTTTGCAATATATAATATATATAAAAGAGGTAATGTATATTCACAGGCTACGGTCATGGACGTGAATGCCACAACACACCACTACCACACTTCAATTTACAACACAACTATTCAAAAAGACTGGGCATTTATTCTCAGTTTATCAAGTTACTGCAAATATGGCAGACATAGTACTCCCACAAACCAGACCCGCCAACAGTTTTTGTGGTCTCTTTTTTGGGTCTGTAAAGTTAAACTATCTGTTTAGTTAAGCTTAGATGAATATCAGTGACGTTGATCTTTTCGTTTGTAAGACACCTATGAGAATTTCAAATCCCTTCATACTAAATGCACTTTGGGCACAGGTATTCTCCAAAATGCATGACCTTCAGTGTACAGAAAAATAAAGAAGGGATCCATCCTGTCATTTTCTTCCAATTTCTTTAAAATTAGGGTTAAGGTTGGGGGTTGAGCCTATTCCAGCTGTCACAAGGTGAGAGGTGGGATACACTCTGGACAGGCTTCTACTGGCTAACACAGAGAAAGAGACAACTATTAACACCTACGGCCAACTTAGAATCACCAATTAACCCAAGGTGAATGTCTCTGGACCCTGGGAGGAAGCAGGAGTAGAAGGACAACACAAAACTACACACAGAAGGGGTCCAGCCAGCCAGGGGATTCAAACTCAGAAGATTCTTGTTGTGAGGTAAGTGCTAATCACCACATCACTGTGCTACCCATAAAAATAAGGAATACTTTATCCCATATTTAAGAAATACCTTAACATGACTATCACTCATTCTTTTAGGTTTTCACGTCTGAAATATTCCTTCTCGGAAACTATTTGATAAAACAGGGAAATATACTGGGAAAAAAATACTTTTCACATAACAAAAAGACACAGCAGCAATAACATGTTGCATTGGTTGGTTGTTAAAGCTTAAAATTTCTGTAATATCCTTCCTCACTTAGTGAATGTCTCTCTCTTGCTTTCTCTGTGCAAGTGTCCTGATTCTAAAATGGCTATTAAAAATGCCTCACCAAATGTAAACTTAATCCCTGTATAATCAATTCTTCTTCTTGGCCACCCTTGTTAGGTGGCAAATCTGTTCTCTCCCCCCACCACCACATTATTAGTCACACAATCAACAAGCCACTTCAACACAGAGGTAGTTTAATTGGATGCTGCACAGAGCATTACCATGTCCGTTGCCTAGCAATGGAGCCTTATGCTGGTATTGCCGTCTTTGTGCATGTTTTTCCCCTAAAATGGCATCTAAAATTACCTTGCAATTACTACCTTTCCCTCAGACAAGTTCTTATCATGCTCCTGATACTTCCTTCCAGGCGGTGCTCTTTTTGAAATGAAGTGATGTGGCCCCTGGAGGTTACTGTGATCCTCTACGGGAGACAGATCTTATGAGTGTGAATACTCCCACAGAACATCATTCAAAAGATAAGGACATCTCCTGTAGCCATTTTTGCTATGATGACTACGGAAGCTTTGATGACCACTGAAGCACCTGCTCACATTGGCTGTCTATTTTCTAAAGCTGGACCTCCTGGCTGTCCTGTAAGAGCGGTTTACCTGTTAATTAGGTGTCACTGTGGTGACAAGTAATCAGAAGAGAACATCTACACCTACAATGAAGTGCTTAATGACAGGCTTTCTTTTGTCATTCAAAAAATAAAACAGAGAAATATACTGTACTTTTGTTTTGTGGCATCACCCCTTTTAAGTGCTAACAAATAGTAGCCTGAGGACCATTATTTTGACAAAATGGTCTAAAAATATATCTGGTATATCTACATAATTACATTTTAATACACAAAGTTTACACAATGAACTCTGTTTGAGAAACTAAATGACAAAAAATGTCACTTTGTTAAAACAGGCGTCAGCTTCCCAAATGTTTTACGAAAGAGATAAATTTACTGCAAAACAAATGAGCATGAAGCTGTTACGAATGTGTTGCAGTTAGAGACAGAGGCTGGGGGAGGATGATGGCAACAAAAGAGATGATGAGCCATTTGCAATGTGTCACCACCAGGTTGGTTGGCTGAAGTGCCCAATAAGCAAGCTAAATGAGGCCTTGACACTGCCCAAGTAACTATTTCTGACTTCCCCCAGCCCTTTGCTGGCAGTGCTAATGTAGGGAGGTCACCCAATACACTACTATAGTGCTGTTTACAGGGACACTGGACTTAGATTGGGGTCATGACACAGCCCTGCAACAGCCTCAATCCTCCTTGAACGACACTAACAAAATACCTCACTGTAAAATAAGATGCTGAAGAAAGCATCCTTTAAACAGCAGCGCTGACACAAAGTTAAAAACAGAGTAAATATACTGGGTGACCAGTTTATTGGGGTTTCTTAGTTAGATTTATTGCGAAATACAGTAATATAATGTAATATAATCAATGTCTGTTACCTTTAAAAAACAAAAAAACCCCACATCTTTCAATCATCTGCTTGACATGTTGATTGACATGTTGATATGCTGCTATTAGTAGCTTAAGTAAAGACAGGTGCTTTAACTGAGCTACAGTATATGAAAAAAAAAACTGCAACCTGGAGTTTATTTTAGGCTTCATGAATTCTTTGTTCTTCCATTTTACCTACAAAGAGTGTGCTGAGCAGAAGTGGGAAGTAACAAAGTATAACTACTTAGGTGTCTGTACTTTACTTGAGCATTTATTTTTCTGACAACTTTTTATTTTCACTCTCTACATTTTTATACAAATATCTGTATCTTCTACTTCTTACATTTCCAAATTGAATTTGTTATTTTGGGTTTCCACAAATTTGAGGGAAGTTTTTATTTCTTAGCACTGTTCGCCAAATAAAGCGAACAATGATGCATAAAAGACAATGCTACTTGTGCATCCAGTGCAATTTATAATTTCTGCATAATCTGTAGCAGATGTTCATAAGGCATGGTCTTGGTACTTTAGCATCAAACTAGCATTACCAAAGAGGAGCGAGTATAAAGGGAATAATGGTTTTTTTTGTGGCAAGTAATTCAAAATGCAATTTTTCTATCAGCTCACCAAATATCGGCAACCACATAAGGTACAGTTGCTAGGTTTATCAAAACAGATGCCAAGCGTCTTGTCTGGAGGAAACTAAGCAACAGTCGTCATTTGGGCAATGCCATACCTACAGTAAAGCATGGTGGTGGTAGCATTATGTGTGGGGGCATTTTTCAGCAGTAAGAACTGTGAGATCAGTTCCAGAGAGCTCTAGAGAGCCTGTATCTCAAACCAAGGCAAAGGTTTATCTTCCAACAGAACAGTGACACTAAGCACACAGCGAAGTTCATAAAGAGATGGCTTTGGGACCACTCTGAATGTCCTTGAGTGGCCCAGCCAGAGCCCAAATTTAACCTAAGTGAACATCTCTGGACAGATCTGAAAATGGCTGCACATCAATGCTCCCCAACCCACCTGATGGAGCCTAAACTTCCCAGAAATAGGTGTATATAAATAATGATGATGATGATGATGATGTATATAAATAGGCGCAAAAAGACTTGAGGCTACAGTAACTGCCTAAGGTGCTTGACTATAAATAATGAATTATGACAAACATATTAATATCATAATAGAATATGAATACGTAAAAGCATCAATGTCACTTTAAAGACAAATTTATTTTAAACTGGCTAACTAACAGGATCCAGATTGTCTTCAAAACTCATTCTCTCCCTGCTTAAGCCGCACTGTTATACTCCAGCCGGTACCGCTTAGAGGAGCAGGTGGTCGCAGCAGACAGCGAGCTGAGCCATTCTCAAGACTCACCCACTGCGTTGCTCACCCCTCCTCCCACCCTTCCTCTGCCCTTTATCTTTCCAGGCATCCTTTTATTTCAAACCATCCATCCTTTCCGGCTCAGCTTTATCACTCCATCACTTCCTGCCTACTTTTCTCTCCTCTCTCTTCCTCCATCTGCATGCCCCCACAGATAGCAGCAGCCAAAGAGTCTGACATCGACCAGATGTACAGCAAGTGTCCCCACCCCCCACAGGTTCTTCTCTCTAAGCTGTTTCCTTGCATTCACCACAGCAAGTGATTGTAGTTGAATGTACTTGACAAGTCATAAGAATTTACTATAATGATCACTGTCCTTGTGTGTTTTCTGTGATTGCACATATGCACTGCAAGATATGACTACCTAAAGCAGAGAACCTAAAAAAAAAGTAAAAGACAGGCTGACGTGTAGGCCATCACTCTGACAGACAAGCTGCAGCACACTTGATAAAGAAATACATTCTAATTTGTATTAAAACAACCCCAAAAAACAAAGTTTTTTTTTTCAATTCTGCAACAAAAAGGGGAAATTTATTGACTTTCTCCTAATCCCTAAACAGATTAAATATGAATTAAAATCTTCTCTGGTTAAATTGTGACAGCCTTGGGAAAAACCTCATAGCTCAAAAAGATACCTGCAGTGAGTATGACATGACTAAATCCTTTCTGATTACCTTAAACACAAGGATTAGCTTCCAGAGGAAAAACAAAAATCCTCCCATAAGTATAAGTGACAGCGCTACACTTAGTGGGCAGAAGGACAGGAGTGAGATGCTGTAAAACAAGAATGAGGTGATTTCTCCATTCACTGGTGAAGAAAATGACTGTTCCATTTTCCCCTAGTCAAGCTGAACTTGTGGCATTAAATATATTTTGGTCTTTTTTTCCCAGTTCCTCAAGTTCTCTCTAGAAAAAGAATAAAATAAAAAATACATCTTTGCAGAATGAACTTTATGAAACAATTCAGCTACACCACATCTGCATCGTATGGAGATTTTTGGAGAAAAATGCACCAGTTCTTTTTTCTTTTTTTTTTATAAACACTAAATTTATTCAGGAGATTATATGGATTTTATGTCTCCAAACACCAAAAGGTTATGTTTGCAGCTGTAAGAAGACAGTGATTACTGTGGTTTACAGTAGGCAGGGTCTCCGTGCTGCACTGACTGATACAAATAAATAGAAAAAAAATGGCATTATGGACAAAGTCACTATAAATAAGTAAAAACTAACAAATGATACATTTTAACAGCAAAAGGATCCAGATTTTTCTTTTTTTTGGGGTGGCAGGGTGGGGGGGAATGCTTACTTTTCAATCAATTCATAAGCTTTACTAAATAAAAGACTATAAAAGACTTAGTCTCAGAAGTCATGCTTTAAAATAGGTGATAACAGGTATCAACCTTTACACCAAAACAGTACAAGGACACCAGCAGAGGAATGAGCCACAAAACAAAACAGTGTTGAAGAGATTTAGGTCTCAGCTGAAACTGATCATAGGCCAACAGAAATGGAGCAATATGCTAGCAAGAAGGTTAAGTGGAAGGCAACACTGCACTTTTAGAGTGAGGTGACCATAGGCAGTGTTTTCAAAGCCAGGCTTTATGTAAACATTATTCACGCTTGGGGTCTTGTATGTTCTGGCTGTAGGAACCAGGCCCTGTAGGAGGTTTTCTAGAGTTGTTTTTATGGGAGAAAAAAAACCTACCAATTCCAGGCCACGTCTTAGTGTGCCATGAACCTATGCCCAAAGGGCTTGGTTAAACTGCTGCAATCAGTGGTGGTGGAAACCTATTCCATCCTCCCTTGGGTCACAATGGAAACAATGTCTAAAAGGCTTGATTAGTGGAGAGTTTCTGTGAACTCCCAACCTCACACATGCGCCAGCTACAGCATTGGAAAGGTTCCTCCTGGATTTTTTTCCACCTTTTTTTCCTCTTAGTAGCTGTACTCAATTCCACGTTCAAGGTTATCAAACACCCGTAGTGCAAACATGCAGTGACACAAAATGTCTCAAAATTATAGAAAATGAGATCCTTGTAGCACCTTACTGTACAGTGTAAGCTCACTTTATCGACCTGCTAAACGATTTGAAACAACAAATGATTTGGGTATATTTTGGGCAAATCAGGAGGTGATTAGGGGTAAGAAATTTGTGCAGTTAAACAAAGCAATGCATTTGCAGTGATGGTGAATTATGCCGGGAGATCACAAATCATAAATTGAGGGAAAACATTTCTATATCGTTATGCAGGAAATATTATTCCACTACAGAAACAAAAGAAAAGTCCCAACATGAAGCCAAAGATGACCAAAAAAGGAATAAAATAATACTCATTTAGTTTAATTTTAGTTTTTTTAAATTTATGTGCATGATACATCAGTAAAGTATCATAGGCACTTTTGCAATATGCAGTCATTTATGATCGAAGTTTCTCTGATAATTTCCCTTAAGTCAATGTAACCTTTGTACAAAGTTGTGACAGTTTTGAAAACATGCAAAGCTGAAAGACTTGATACAATTGACAACATAAGTTGTACTAAGAACACCAAAGCATTTTACAGTTGTTATTCATGCTTAGGCAATGCTTAAACATCAGACTTACCAGCAGTGAAGTCCTTGTTGAGGTCAATGAAAGCATTGGAGTGAGGCATACGCATGGCGCCAGTTAAACTCAGTGCTTTGCTGCACACTTCAGTCCTAAGAGAAGCCAAAGTTATAAAACAACCAAAGAATTTAGACACACCACAGAATTGAACTTCAGGTGTAACAGCACTAGAAATAAAGATAGAAAACTCTTAGTTTGGAAACTTTTCCATTACCTTTTGGTGAGATAGCAGACTACACTGGAGGAAGAGCTGATGACTCCAAAAACATCTGGAATCATGTCCCCATTAAAACTGAAAAGATTGTTTTTCTTTTAATGAAAACAAGACTTCAGGAGAGACGGAGATCACCAAAGTAGTCATTTTGAAGGACTTCAATGATGAGGGAGGTAAAACATGAGGTAATGGTTGCTAATATATTGGAAAAGTTAGATAAGATTTATTATTGAAAACTAAGACAAAAAAAACTCTGTAAAAACCAAGTTTGACTAAAAATGCACAAATGGAGCCAAAAATCGAAATCAAGCAAATTATTTAAAATTCAAAGCAATTCATGTAAATTTACACTGATACTTACTCCATGACAAGAGGTTGATCACTAAAGGTGTGATTCAGCTTAATCCCCCCTCCAATATCTATACAAAATGAAGAAGGTAAAAAGGCCTTGAGTATTAATGGTTTGACAAGAACACAGAACAGAAATCAGTGGTTTTGCTTAACTGAAGTCAACAGCTACAAATTGCTAAAAATAGCTAAAGCTTGAAATATTCATTATGCAATGGTTTTTCTTGTATATATATTCTGCCTGTAGTTCAATAAAAAAGGAATCCCTAAACAGAAAATATACACATAAAAAAGAAACTAAAAAAGAAACAAATCTGAATAATCAGGTGATGAGCTTCTACTGGCATTGTATATTAAGCAAAAGTTGGTAACATGTGGAAAATGAGGTATCATTTTTATTGATCTAGTTAATGTTTATTGTTTTGGACTGAATGGTGATAGCCTATAAAAGAAAAAAGGACAGCAGTTGCTAATAAAATTAACAATGTGTCTTTTAAATTACGGTTTCCCAGTGAGTCATGATATTGTGGCAGTGACCCTCCAAAAGGTCCTAAAAGTGAAACATCTATGCTTTCTTCACTGTAAATTACTGCAATACCAACTCTAAAACAGCAAATGAAAAGTTTGGCGGGCAATGTACACATTTTGTGATTTATGTTACATCATGTGTTGCAGCAATGATTGATTCACTAAGAATTACTGCATTGCAATAATATGCCTCCATCAACTTGTAATATAAGCAGTAAAATCTGTGGGGAAATTAATATGTGTGGATACAAAGTTTAGTATCACCAATGACAAATCTGAGCAAATGCATAATCTTGACAATGTTTTGCTTCTGTTGTAACAAGTGGATAGAGAGGCCAAGACTTTCTGTTCTCTCTACCAACCATTGTTTACAAATGCAATTTAAAAAAAATTAAAGTATCATCAGAGAGTAGAAACGGTTTTTGAGTTTCCATTTCAGCAAGCATTGATGGTTGTCGATCTCTATGTGTTAGTCCTGGGAGAGACTCGCGACTTGTCCAGGGTATGGCTTTTTCCTGTGACGGCAGGGCAGCATTTGTAAATAAATCACTATTAGAGCTGTACCTAATGTCTGGTTGTGCCCCCAAAAGATGAAAACTTCTGTTTCCTGGCCATTCTTAGCTGTGAGAAGGACATCCATCTGAGAGTCTCCATCATAATCTCCGGGAACCACGCTGGTGATGTTTCTGAAACAGCAAGAAAAGTACTGAGTAAACATAATGCTGAAATGCGAGTAAGTTCAGTTTGTCAGCACTGAACATACTTACAATCATAAATTAAGACCAGTGCCATAATAAAGCTAATGGAGTGAAATAACAAACACATATGCATACTTTCCCAAAATGTTTTTGGCTTGAACTTTGGGCTTGAAGTAAGGTGGTTTGGAGTCAGCCAAGAATATGACCAAATCAGTCTCTGAAACAAAAAGAAGACAATATAAAGACGTTTAAAAAATTTAAGTTTACTTACTTTTTATTTAAGTATATATTTTTCACAAGTCATTCTGAAATGTCATTGCAGAGAAAACACAGGTGCATTTAATAAAAATACAGCAAGACCAGGCTAATTGTCGTCCAGAGGTGGACTTCCCCCCCCTCTGGCTGCTATGAGACGTTTAAACTTCGGTTTTAAAAATAAAGAAGCAAACCAAAGCTACATTGTAGCTCAATGTGTAGGTAAAAACGCATTTTATATACATTAATACATGTCAAATTACATTTTATATTAAATTGATTACATTTAGTGTTTTAACTCAATATACATAATTTGTGCAAACTGTTAATAAGAAGCCTTACTGACTGTTTGCTGTGTGAAGTGTGGATGAGTAAACCTACGTTCTTTGATCGTGAAGATGTCTGTCTGTTTATCCGAATTAAAATCTCCGAAAGCTGCCACCGTCCCATAATTCCCGGGACCGAAAAGGTCGGCCGTTACATCTTGAAGAGCAAATGTGTTATACTGTCCCCCCAAAAGTAACAAAAACGCTAAAGTAATTAATTTAAGCGTCCAAATCATCTTCCTGTCAGTGTAGCTCCCAACAACAACACTGACTGTAATACGGCGCACTGCTTTACAGCAGAAGGAAATGGTAGCTGCTTTTTAAGTAATTACACATAACATTTAACGGCGTTAAGCATATGTCGTGCTTTTTTATTTCTAGTGGGAAAAGCTGCAAGTAACGTTTAGAAATAAAGATAAGTAATATGACATTAGAATTTCCTTATTTACGTCAGTGTCGTGCTCCCCGAGCTATTTCACAGCTATCAAGTCACTGAGAGTTACTTAGAAACAAACCGGAAACGGAAAGAAATTGTGTTCTTAATAAATATGAGACACATATTAACTATCGAAATGAGTGCGTTAATAAAAATAAATTCAATATCTTAACACGCAGAAGATAATTTGTGGAAACACTCGGGCTTTATTTACCGGTAAGCCACGGCAGAATTTAGCCTTATGATTTCTTACCCTATGCTGAGAAGCCCGATTCGCGTTTTATTTTGAAAGAAGCTACCGGATACACCTTAGCTTTGTAGCTATTTTAACATTTTCATAAACATGGCGAGCTTAGCAGATGTCGGGTGGAAGCTCTTGGAATTTAAAGCCCGATCAAAGCGATCAGGTCTGACATAACTTTGCATGATCTTCTGCATTGTGACACGCCCGCTTTTTCTGTTGTGCTTGCAGTGCCTCTGTACGTAGTGCCTCTGTTCTGCCCGTTTTAATGTGTCTACTGCACTGTTGGTAGAAGCATGAAAGGTCAGAGGTGTAAATGTGAAGCACTCAAGAGCTATTTTAAGAGCTTCTCATCAGGTCGCTGTGAGATCTCGCCCATAGTAAAACTGTGCTGCTGTATATTACTGTGTTAAACTGTGTTCCTGAAGGACTGTGCGGGCCTGTGAAAGCTGACACATTATGCTACTCTTGCGCTGTGGGAATGTGTCGGATATTGCACAAACGTTACCTAAACTCTTAACTGTCGCCAGCTGTAAGAAGCCAACCATTTTAAGAACTGCTGATAACCATCTACTTTAAAAGAGATCTTGGTGTGAAATTATGATTTAACAAGAGGTGTATCCCAGTGTAGCCTAATAACGCAGCATTCTGAAAGCATACCATTTATGTTATGAAGAAAAAAGTGCAGTAATTAGTCAAATTATGTCCTAATATAGTGATGTAGTCATTTAAACCATGTATTGTCATCTTTCATTATAACTCTACTCTTCATCACTCATTTCTAAAGAAATACAATGGATTGTAATTTCTTGCATGTTCTTGATTATTGTCGTCATCCCAGGATGTAATTCGTTGTTGATTCATGCATGTCTAAAATTGTAACTCTCTGCTACTAACTCATTTACTGTGAATTGCTGTAGATTTGTGATTTAGCTGAGAGTCGCTTGGCCTTAAATTCACCTTTTGAGAATGGCCGGTTCGGCTGCGATTACCAAGCTCCACCGGACAGTTTACAGACTCGGTAAGTAGTGACAGCAGATCTGAGGGAAACAGCTGAAGGGGACATAGGTGACGATATCTGGACTCTAGACCATATACTTATTTCACGATTACAGGAAAACATATGTTGTGAATGTGATCATCCTATTCCTTCAAACAGCAACCCAAAAAAGTTCTGGTCAGAACATTTTTTTCCGTGTTTACAAGAAAAGAAAACCATCTCATGCTTGGACTGTTGGGAATTCTGACGTGCAAAGTAGAGTATTACCCATAATCTTCTGTAATTTCACACTGTTGATACAGTGTGGCTTATGTGGATTAAACTCAGAAGAATTATATTGCTCCTCCACAGTAAGCATGAAAGATCCTGATATGGCACAAAATGAATTTACAGTATTAATGAAGTCACTGAAGTTAGTCAGGGGATTGTTTAAAACCAAGCAAACAGTGACAGCTTACATTTGTCTGATCTCATGTTAGAAATTAAAATTGGAACATTGTACTTCCTCCATGCCTGTTTAAAGTGTTATCTTTAAAAAGAGATGGATTGGCTTTGTCCCCAGCAACTTTTATGCTGATGGAAATTATGCTAATTTCAGTAAGAATGTGAATTTTTCAGTACCTGTGGTACTGACCCAAGGTCAAACCTATTAAAATGCAAATCTCAGCAAAGTGAAAAGTGTCTGAAAATGGAGAAAGTCTAACAAATTGGGGCTTCCCTCAAACTGCTACTCTCTCTCAGTTCAGAGGAAAATGTCTGCTCACGAGTCGCAGCTACTTTCTGAATGTTTAGCTCAGGGCTTGAATATCATTTTGTGTGCTGAGACTTTTGTGAGTCTCAGCACAGATGTGTTGCAGTGAAAAACAGAATGTACTGATAGCATGTGTGTATTGTTTCTGTGTTTTGTCTGCTGCCTGTTCTTGTGTCCCAAGCTGACAAAAGCCGTGGCCAAGAGCATTATCCATTCAGGTTGTCTTTGTGGACATACAAAGGTTTGTCCAATAGATATGACAAGTCATAATCTCTCTAAAGATAAACAGAGTTTGGTGGCCAAAGGTCAAACTCACTTTGACCACTCAAGATATGCCTCAAGACATTATGTGCTAATTCTTACAGTCAGATAGAAAATGTCAACACTTCTTTATTCTATCCAAAAGTTCAAAGGTCAGCTTTACTGTGATATCACAATGTTTGCAAAAACACTTTTTGTCCATTGTGCCGTAACATGGAAAAAGACATGGGGATTTTGGCGTTATTTCATAATTCGGTCTCTACCTTTTTAATTTCTGCATAAATTAATGGCTGTCAGAAGTCTCTTCCTGTTAAAATGGAGTTTTTCCTTCCCACCATCGCAAAATGCCACTTATAGGATGTTGTTTGATTGTCGGGGTTTTCTCCAGAATACTGTAGGGTCTTTATCTTATATTAAAAAGTCCTTTGAAACAACTGTTGTTGTTATTTTTGGCTATAGAAATAAACTTGAATTGAATTGAGATGAAATCTATATTACTGTATAGATCAATGTAAACATCAGCTTTAGTTTGATGGATACATACAACCGCAAGCCTACAATTTTAGTCTTCTTTTTTAACTGGAAACATCCAACAAAAAATAAATGTATTCTGAAACTGTTGCTAAACTTAAACCTCTAAAGAACATCAGTTTTGGGAATGCTATTGAAGGACTGTGTTTGCAAGTGTTTGTGTTTAATATGTATATTCTTCTTCAGGCTCCATCTATGAACCTCTGAAGCTGTCAAATCTCCAGCGGGAAGATGAACCCCTCTGGGAGAAGCTGGACCGCTACTACAGTGCAGGTAAATACATTTGCTCACTCTTTGGAAGCTGCGGATTAATAATGTAAAGATGTGTAGAAGAAATGGCAATCAGAGGAGTTTGCAGGCATTTTGGTACTTTTATGGAGGAGAGTGATCATTCACGTGTAATATTTTTCCCCTGATGTAATTGTATTAATTTCCACTCAATTTCTGCCATGTCATTAAACATAAGAGAAACTAGTCCCTGTTATTCCGTATTACAGGAACATTAGATCGCTAATTTCCCATAGTAATTCCAACATCATCAAGTTTATGAGTCTTTGACACCCACATAATCTACACAGTATCTCAGTGGTTTGACTTCATCTTTTATGTTCTCTCACTGTATAACTGCAGTGCACAGTGCACAGCTTTTAATATTTTAAAACTGCGCAGAAAAAGTTTCTACATTGTCTTAGATCAGAGGTTCCCAAAGTGTGGGGCCCGCCCATTGCAGGGGGGGCGTGGTATGAAAAGAAAAAAAACAAAGGAACGCTTTGGACACTGCTAGCATAATGGACAGGTTTTTAACGGGGCTCCCACACAAACGCAAAGCAGGAGATGAAGCATCGCCAAATATGCTTCCTAACATATTTGAAGCATATCTGCCCTTTAGCTTCACCTGCACCAGTGCCGAGGTAGCTCTCCCCTGCAGAATTGGTTTTCCCTGCGTCGGGAGGATCCGCTGGGCTCTCCAAATCACGGACAAACAGTATCCTACATTCTTGATTTTTAGTTCACAAACACTTGCTGTAATGACTAACTACTCCTGACATTTTGGAGATGTTAGCTCTTTATACAGTAAAGTGACAGCGGGATACAAATAACATCAGCCTGATCCTGCCATGATTTGTTCCCCGGTTCAAATCACAGACAAACAGTGTCCCACAGTTTTTTGTGTTTTTGAACCCATTTTGCACAAAGAGGCATTTTTTGAAAAAATGTTTTGATAGCAATGTTGAATATTATTACACAGGAAACAACAGAAACAACAAGTAAAATAATCACACCGTGACGCCTCTGCCTTTCTAAATAGAGGGACAGTAACTGCGTGGGTATATGTAAGTGTGTAAAACCTGCAGATAGTCAGATTAACAGTAACAGTATTTTGTCTCTATCTGCCATTCTGCAATTCATCTCATGTAAACAATTACATGGCGCACAGCGTGACGTGAAAAAAGGCACATACCTTTGACGTTGCGTGATGAACTCTGTATTCCTCGTCCACACGTAAACGCAGAAAAGGAGTTTTAACAAATCTCAGTTTTCTGTGATTCGATTACATGTGGAGGAAAGGCCCAAACGCATAGAAACAGCTGCGTTTTCAAAAATACCCATGTAGGTGTGGACACAGCGTAACAGAGTTAGTAGTGGATTTTACTACTACCTGTAATTTATTGCAGTTTACTTGTATTTGCTTAATTGTTTACTAAATGTTTGAGGTGTGAAATAAAGCGCAATGGAGTTTGGAAACAATATGAGTGTGTGTGGTTGGAGGATGTGTTTGTGCGAGGGGGTGGGGGGTTAGGTGATGGGGGGGCGCAAACATTTTTCTTGTAAAACAAAGAGGGCCCAGCAAAAAAAAAAAAAGTTTGGGGACCACTGTCTTAGATAATGCCTTGCACTGTTTCTGTAATCTCAACAGAGCATCAGGTTGCATGTGTTAAGGCATGATCATGATGGAATTTAAACATAATCTCTCTAACCTCAGCTTTAACAGTCTCCAACCAACAACAGTGCTTTCAGTGTGTAGCTCCCCTGTTAAATGTCACAGAAGATGATGTAGAAAGTTCCAAAATACCTGGAAAGAAAGGTTTTATAGCCTAGGCATTCTTTTTATATATTATCCAAAATGTGTCCTCATCTCTGTCTTGTGTACCTGTTTCAAACTATATTTTCCTAATTTACAAGGTGTCATTATATATTCGTCTGAGTTTTATTTTAAGGTTTATTCAGTTTAAATGCTGGTTTTACTGTGATGTTGGACTGGAAGAACCTACAGTGTTCTATAACTGGATATCCTTTCCTCTCCATAAACCTGTGGCCCACTGGCAACACTGCTGAGCTATTGTATACGGCAGTAAAGGCTGCATTTGTTTTGTCATTGCCAATATTCTTAAATTGCAGCCTTGGGTATAGTGATTACATCTTGCAGACATACATTATTGTTTGGAGAGAGACTCAGCTGGCAGGATAAAGGCCAGACATGGGAGTTCACCGATGTTAAAGATGCAGGAGCATTTACCGCAGCATGCATTGAGCTGCAGTGGTGAGAACAGTGTTTGGATCTGTTACTTAAGTAAAAGCAGCAAGAGCGGTTTGAAATAATGTGCAACAAGTAACGATCCCACTTTAGCAAATCTCAATATTGGACAGAGCTAAGAAGAAGTACTGGCACCAAAATGCAATTATAGCACCAGAAGTAAAAGTACTCATTAAGAAAAAAGCCTATAGTGCAGTGTTCTTTACATACTCTGTGACAATACTATATACCAGCGTTCCCCAACCCCCGGGCCACGGACCGGTACCAGCCCATGAGTCTTTTGGTACTGGGCTGCGAGAGGTGAGGCTTGGGTGTGAAATTTATGGTTTTCAGGGTTTTCATTGCTTTTTATGGTTAACTCGGTTTCCCTGGGTCTTTCCCTGTGTGTTATGAATAAATCTTCTGTTTTTAGGTACCGGTACTGATTTTATTTTGTTGTTTTTATCTGCGACCCCTTAAAGGCCAGTCTGTGAAAATATTGTTGGACATAAACCGGTCCGTGGCCCAAAAAAGGTTGGGGACCGCTGCTATATACTATAGCCTCTTAGAATATAATAGTCATATTAAAATCAAAATAATCCAAAAGCTAATAAACAAATCCTGGTAACTAATACCTGAAGCTGCAGAGTACATTTTATAAATGTTAGATACTCATCACTCGGTTGGTATTATCTGAGTAAGGACAATTAAATGACTTTCCAGTGTGTATTACTGCTTCAGAGCCTTTTAGGGTTTGGGCAGTACAGATACTGATACATGAGCACATTTCACCGCTGATGTCAAGTTCTTTTGACCTGTGTGATTGCAGTGTACCATGCCCTGGTACTGATCTGGTATGATTGAAAAAGAAAAGCACAGAACTCCAACCCTTCCTTGCAGACAACTGCCTCTGGTGAATAATTTTCAGCCGAGCTTCACAATCTATAAGGCGTGTGAGAGGGCAGTGTCTCTGTGCTTTCAAAAAAAAAAAACAGCCACAAAATACATAAAATCATGAACCTCATTGTGGTCTGCGAGAGCGTTTGTCTTCAAAAGGATGCGTGTGCATGAGAGAGCGAGCGGGCGAGAGGATTGAAAGGCCTTTAAGTTCAGAATAAAGAAAAGACAGAGTAATGGGGTAAAATTTACACAGAAAAAGAGAATAACTGAAATGTACTCAGACCTGGAACATTAAACGGTAGCCAGCGGGTGAGGGGGGGGGGGGGTGAGTGGTGGTTGGGAAAGGAAATCATGCCTAGCATATGTATGTGCTAAACTTATTGGCGAAAGCTGTTAACATCTTAGGAAGTCGAAGATGTTAATAGATAAAATCCCAACATATTGAACATATACGCAAAATCATGCCTACATTAGCAGAAGCTTGTCTCATTAGTTTGAAACTAACTGTGAGCTACAGACACACAAATTTGGTTATGGATAGCCTGTGTGGCTTGGTCCAGGTGATAATTCTAGAATGTGTAATCAATAAGGAGGCACCAGCCTCACTGCAGGAGAGATAAATACGCATTAGTGCTGATTACAGAATTACCTGCAGCTGTTAGTGCAGCACTGTGGCTGCCAGCCTTACCTCCCAGTCCACACAGGCACCTCCCCACAATGCCACACAGCTTTAGCATCCTCAATTTCAGAATTCATTCAGATCACCCGTTTGTATGTATTCTAGCCCGCTGTTCTATAAAAGTTAAGATTAGACTTTTTATTGCTTTCATTTATTGGTTTCATAAATGTTTGTGTGACAGGGACAATAAGCTGGCAGAAGGCTAAACAGCAAATTGCAGTCAAATGTGGGACTGTAAAGCTGCTGTGCTCCTCACAAATGGATATCGGTGTGTCTAGCGATAACCTTTTTCCTGACACAGCTTTTGGCTTATTTAATAAATTGCTGAGGTGTAACTAATAGCATTAATGTTGGTTCTGCTCTACTTAGATGTGCCTGTGAATATTACTTCTGAGCCATTGTACACTATTGCAGAGTTCAGGCACTGCAACACTTAGACTGAATGCATCTGTTATTAATCTCGTAGACTGTCAGAATGTCTGCCGTGAGACTGTTCTGTGTTTGGCGGCCTTAATGAGAATGTGAGGACAGTTAAACAAAATGGGTAATAAGGTGGCAATTTGCCGTTATTAGCTGGTCAACACGTATTGTAGTAATCTAAGCGAAATATGAAACAACAGAAAACTGTCTCTTTATGTTTGTTTTGCCTTCTGATGATAAACTGGATTCGCCTTTCTTTTTATTTTACAGTAAAATCAATACAAGTAGAGCCAGAGAGCCAAACACACTGCTTCATCTGAGCAGAAAGAGGTGGGTGCAGGAGGCAGCATCGTGTGTTGCCTCTGGCTGTGTAAGGCTATTGGATTCTGGTAATGCAGCTCAGGATGCTGTCCCTAAGGATCAGTGCTGATGCTGCCACTGTTGAAACATGGTGGACTTTTCTCCGTTGCTCTTTTGAAAATAACAAAAACCTAATGTACAGCAGCTAAATGGGCACGTCATCTCAGAAGGAATGTCAGTGCAGTTGGTGTTTTTCATATTTTTATTCTGTTGGTTTGTTTTGCAGAGTGCAACCAGGCAACTTCGACTGGCTGTGCGCAGATTTCCTGGGTAGAAGTAGAAATACTGATGTTGTGTAAATGATGTCGGTGCTCCTCTGCTCATGACATTTAAGGGATTACAGAATATACAAAAATTGTGGCCTTCTCCTGGCAGTGACCGTGAACAAAGATCTAAAAACAGGGTGACCTACATTAGCATTTCTTTCTTTTCTTTTCTTTTTTTCACCTGGAATTGCAAAAAGTGAAAACTAGGCTACAGGATCTCCTGCAGGATTTTTCTAGTGGAAGCCTCTCCTAAAAATAAGGAGCACATCTGCAAATGCCAGAAGACAGTATTACACTTTAATGAAATATATACACTGATCAGTCTGCATATTAAACCCACCTGCCTTATATTGTGTAGGCATGCCTTGGGCTGCCAAAACCGCTCTTGACTCATCAGGGCAAGCTGTCGTGTCTGGCACCAGGACATTAGCAGTGGATTCTTTGGGGCCTGTAGCTTATAGGCGTGGAGTCTCTGGCAACTGGGCTTGTACAAGTGCATCCCTCAGATATTCACACTGGGATCTAGAGACTTTGCACTGTTTCTCAAGTTGTTCTTGAGCACTGCTGCCAGTTTTGCTTAATATCACTTAAAATAATTTTCTTTGTCCATTAGGACCTTTTTTTGAGTAAAGTGCACTTGCACTTGCAGACTGTATGACATCTCTGATGGGTCTGAGTTCAGCCCAGTGAATTTCAAACCACACTTGTGATGTCAAGTCAGGTCAAAGGTAATACATGCTAATTATTAAAAAGCTGCAAACTCCTGCCTTTCCTCCTAGCCTTGAGTCATTGTTTATGATTTTGAATAGCTTGTCTCATGGATTCATGCTGTTTGCATCAATAACTGCGATCATACACAGCTCTAAATTAAAGAAGAGCTCAGCTTCTCCCCATGGACCCAAGCATCACAGTGCAGCAAAACAAAGAGGCAATTTTCACACCTTGTTATAATGCATGATTGAAAGGTATAACAAGCGTTCATTCTTTTTCTCTGTAGTTCCAGCCTCGCCTACAAATCTCCCCAAACCTTTTGTGCATTGTTTGCAGCTACACAACCTTGACTTCATTAGTTTCCTCTGCTGCCTCTTGTTTACTCCAGCTTGCATTGACTGGACTGGTTGCAACCGATTTCTTGATATTAAACAGTTGCACAGCTGACAACTACAAACAAGTTGTTAAATGAATCTAAATTAAGTCAAGTCACTCACAGACAAGCTCAGCGCTACTAAGCATGTTGAAGTGGATCAGATGTTGGCAACAGGTTGGTGTTTACTACAGGTACTTAACTCAAAGGTAGCACAACAAACATTTCTGTGTTTTATAGTATTTTAAACACACAGTAAAATGACATATGTGTCATTTACATTTAGATGATCACATTGTAAATGTTAAATAATACCAAAGTTAAAGGGCAAAGAAGAATAGCCGTAAAAAATGCGAACATTTACTGAGGCAAATCACAGCTTTGGGTGAGGATTTAGCTCAGGCGTCGGATTTATTTAAGGCTTTAGAAACTGCAGCTTTTGAAGTAAGCTAATGCATTTTTATTTGTCTCGTTGTTTCATTCCACAGTTGAAAAACAAGGAAAAGGAAAGGTAACTGCCCCTGAACCAGGTGCTGATTGTTAATATGTCTTGTGTGAAAGCATCTGTTAAAGGCTGGGTGCACCATTTTCTCACATGAACAAACTCGTGGCAGATATGACACAGCCCATTGGTCAGCCCTGATGAAGACGGGGCAGCTTCTGTGTGCATGTGTGTGCTCCTGTGGCAGTTTGCGTGCGCATTAATGTGCCCTTGGTGGCTTTTCATTAGGCGGCATGTTTATGTGTGTTTGGAAAATGACTGAAGACAATAAACGGTGCTTAGTGTGCAACAGGTGTAGCTCTCAGTTGGAACCGATTTGCTGCTATCAGCTAAGGCAGTAGTGCCTCCAGCATCAGCTTCTTTTGAGACCCCATAGATTTACAGAAAAAAGCCCCTGCCAGATAGCGGTATGTCGAAAACGCAGCGCTGAACATTGAGCTTGTTTAATTGTTGTGTTGGGGGCCGATTGGAAGCGCTTGTCCAATTCTAGCAGGGAACAAAGCCAACATTGTTATCGCCTGTACCCAGACCCGCTTGCCAATATACCTGCTTTCTTTCAGTTTTAGGGAGGAAAAGGGGTGGAGAGGGGTGAGGCTGGGGTGACAATGACAAACAAACCAGTTACATTTTTCCTTCCTTCTCTTTGTTTGTTTGTTGTTTTGTTGCCACCCCTAGCTCAGTCAAAGGCAGCAGTATTAAGCTTACGCTGCTGTGATTGGGGGCTTGTTTTCGCGTTATCAAGAAAAGAATACCAGGGAAGGTTTACCTCCATCTCTCATGGTTCATCACTCAATCTCCTCTCTCCCTCCACTTTTTTTTTTTTTTTTTTTTTAAATTTGGAACCGCTCTATGGTTTCTTGTTTATGTGGCATTGAGCACACACTTCACTGATTCAGCCAGTTCCCTGATAAAACAGGAAGCAGAAGGTATGGCTACTATCGCTCTGCCTTCTGCCTCATACTGATTACAGAAGAGAGAATAAGAATACGCCTCTTTTTTTTCAATTATTGCAGTCTTTTATCTTCACTTTGACTACAAATTTAGATTGTCTTGCTCTCTTATATCTTGCTTTTCCAATTATGTTATCTGTCTTTGTCATCTGCCTTATTTCTTTCATTCTCTTGGCAAGAAAAAGGCTTTCAGGATTTAACAAAATCTGCGTTAAAAATGATCAGCATCCCATATTCAGTATTTCATTGTTCACTATTTATGACAAATTAACACATATCTCATTGGTTGATCCGTACAGGGTTTGTGTTACATGCTGTAATTCTTTATTTGGGGATCCAATGGAGCTCTTCCCTCATGCCTCTTGAATTTATGGTTAGGTCACCTCATGAATTTATCATCCTACAAGTATCATTGATATCAGTCTACCTTTCCCATCTCACGCTTCAATAAAATTTATAGGAAAAGAATGTGAAGCCTTTTTCTAAACTTCTACATAAATGTAACCTAAAACACAATTTAGTTCATAATTGTTTCTTGTATTTCTGTACTGAATGTAATGTAGAACTATAGAACATTCCAAGAGTTTATACAATCCTTTCTTACAACTGTATATTTACTACATATTTTATAAAAGGTATTGTACATTATAGAAGTGCTGTTAACTGTGGTTACTCTGTTAGCATTGAGATGCAAGCAGGTCCTTTTGTGGCTTTGTGTGTGCATTTGTTTTTCATCCAACAGCTCGTGTCACAGATGTGGAATTGCAGCAACCATTATCTCAGCGTCAGCAGGAGTAGAGAAGTTATTGTTAAGACTGGTATGAATGATGAATATCAACGTTTGTGTATTTTCTCTTGTAGCATCTGCTGTGGAACTATTCGGATACCATCTGACTTCTTCCATCTTTTTGCTCTTGTTTTTTTTTTGCTTTTCAATCTATTGCTGTTTTTTTTTCCTTTCTCATCATCTTCTCTCATTTTCTCCACACTGTCGGTGCAGTGAAATGGCCCATTGTAAAAGAGCAGACTGTGTGCGTCTGAGACATTAGCTGCTGATTTAGTGGGACATTAGCTTGATGGATGGCTAGGCAGAAAACTCCTAACAACAGTTGATTTGCATCCAGAGAAACTTGCAGCTTGAGACTGAACAATGTTAAGCTCTCTCTTGTTTATGTTCTACATCTATTGAGGACTTCCACTGCACCGTTTCACAGCAGAGGAAACTCGAGACCTTACCAGTTTCAAATTGAGCAATAGCAAAGCATCTCCACTCGTTTTATCCTGCTTGACTTTATGATTGTTTGATGCAGTTGAAGTCGATTCTTTAACAGATGTATTATAAAACATTGTTTCTATCCATTGTTTAAAAGGTCAAAAAGGAGGGAAAGGAAAGGTGATGCACAAAGTTGCTTTGTCCATCACCCATGAAGTCCTGTTTTTTTAAGCTAGACTTGAGCTTTTTGCCTGTTGCCCTGAAGCATGTGTGTTTCTTATTGCCTGTTTTACTCTTAATAGGTCCACAACTCACAAAAACCCCCATCATGTTATAGTGAAATGAGCAGTAGTGTCTCTGTTTATCAGAGACTTTTTTTACTACAACTGCACATGTTCTTGCAATTAAAGGTTTTGCCCTTTGCTGGCCATTAGAAAATATATTGGATTACAGCACCTTGACATTGGCTTCTCTCTTCTTTTCTGCGCCAGGGACTTTGTGTATTTTCTAATATGCAGACTGTGGGCAGGTGAACGAAACCCAGTGTTGTCTGTTTGGTTTACTGTCTGCAAGGTTGCGCTAAAACGCTTGGCTGAATATCATCAAACCTGATGGAAGGGTGGAGCGCAAGCAAAGAAGTAGCCCTATGAATTTAGTACACCCGTTTCACTTTTTAAAAAATTGTTACCTACAGTATTGGCCTTGGCAAAAGACGGCATCCTCTGAATGTCCTTCTGTTTAATGCTAATTCACCCCATCAGCCTCTTTATCTGACTGCCAATGTGACTTCCATTTTCAGTTGACTGAACACATATGCATGCACACACACAGATGACATTCCCACCCTCTCGTCCCGCTTTCAGTAGCCTTCACTTTTTATTCATACACACATATATTTTTTTCTCCTTCACACAGACACATCTCTTCTTGATCTGGTTTTCCTTCATCTGTGTCTCCTTCCGTCTCTCTCGATATCACTCTCCTTCCTGTCCGTCTCTCTTTTGCTCTGAAACAAACGACAGTGCAGAATGGATGTCCCCTTCATTTGCGTCGGCATAATGTTCTGATGAAAAATGAAGTGATCCCTCCAGACAGATTAGTCATCAGCGAGGGGACCTCTGCAGGAGAGGTGTGTGGGCATGTGCGTGTGTGTGAGAGACATAAATTACTCTCCCGGAGCCCTTCTGTTTGACTATGCAATATTTCAGCATATATTATTGGAGAGCTACGATCTGTTTTTGTATTAAGATCTTTGAACCGTTGTTCAGTCCTCAATAACTAATGCTGAGCATGAACCTTGATGAACTTGAACCATCCTAGTTTATCTTTGCTCATCCATGTAGTGCAGACAGACTTTCACAGTCAGGACTCCAGCTGAAAAATGTCCCTTTTTTCCTTATGAAATGACCTTGGTCATTACCTGCTGTAGTACATCCCACTCTGGTGACACCAAAGCAATTAATAGATGGGGGCACTCTCTCTTTATACTAGCTCATCCTGGCACTGTAGAGTCGGAATTCAAGGGATTTTTGTTTCTCTTACACCAACATCACAGTAAGTGTTGCTTATTAATATGTTTAGAAAATGCCTACTGCTGGATTCAATTCTGTTGCAAACATGCTTTTAGTTGTCTGGGTTATATCATAACATGTATAGCCTTTATGGCAATCATTTGGGAAGCCTGGTTTTTATCCCATATATCTAAAAATCCTGTGAAAATTAGTTGCAGACATTTTCTAACTGGAAAAATGAAAAAAGTTTCAATTGTAAATCAGGAACCAAGTGTTAGACATTTAATTCTGTTTTTGCAATTTTAAAAGACTCTATATAATTAAAAGAAAAGAAGGGGGCAAGCAGAGTAAACATCTAAATTATTAACAAGACTGAAAGTCCACAGTACTGCCAATAGCTTTGTTAGGCTGTACTTAGGCACAGTGGTGTTTTTGAGCTAAATGGTAAATGTGTGCTGGCGTGCTTGCAGTGACAGCGGTATTCAGTCTTAATAGTTATACAGGTGTTTGGTCATAAATCAATGGAAAAGTAAAACCTTGGATCTGATTACACAAATTAAATGTCAGAGGATGATTAAAGTTATTAAAATTCACCCAAAGGGGGTCATGAATGTCTGTACCAATTTTTGGGATCTGAGTGAAATATGAAATGTGAATCTCATGATAGCGCTAGAGGAGATCGACATGCTGTAAACAAGAATCCTGGTTTCTGTAATGGGAGATGGGGGATTAGATAAATCTTACATCTTACTGGTGTCTTTGCTGTGCATACCATAAGTGGCTTTCTAATCTGCTTTTTGTAAGAATTTATGTACACGATAAAGACTTCACACTGGTGCAGTTACAGCAGAGCAGGTGAATGAATTAAAAAAGTACAAAGAGTGATGTGTCGTATTTAAAAAGAATCGGCTTTGCTGATTTAGACACGCAGTCGGGATCACATTTTCGATTCCTACAGTCAAAACTAGAAGAGCTTGTGGCGTTTCAAGGCTGATGGTGCATTTTGCATTTAAAAAAAACAATTCAAGTGTTTCAGGAAGAATAAATTCACATGTGAATTTAATATGTCATACCCAGATAACCTGTGTGATGGGATTTATATGTAGTATGTATTCGTATGTAGTATTGTTCACAAACACTTTTCTGGACACAGTACACACTACAACTTTTAAGGACAGAAATTGGGACTTCTGTGGTTGCAAAGGCATACATCTATAGGCATTTTTTTGTTTTGTTTTTTTATTTCCAAGTCTAATATTGATAAAGCAATGCTTGCTTTTCTTAAATTACTTTCAAAAATCAATAAGTTGGGTTACTTTTTGTTTGTTTGTTTGTTTGTTGAGCCAAAAATGTGCAATTAATTATTTCCTGGAGTAGTGTTTCCTTTTTCATAGCATCTTGATTCTAATGTGGCTGCAAAAGAGGTTAAAAATACTTAATTCATGAAATTATATAGTTTATAATTGCTTTAGCAATATATGAGAACATGTCAGATTGTAGTCTGAGGTTATGGAACAAGGGTGAGAGGACCAGAGGCGACGGGCAGTCAACCCCGCTAGAGGCCAGCCACCATGGTACAAGTCGAGAACAAGGTCACAGGGCTAGGGGGCACCTAGCAGAGGCCCCCTGACAAGGAGGAGGTCCAAGCTACCCTGAGCCAAAGTGGCCAATGAACACACCAGAACATCCAGTCACATAAACAAGCAACCACATCCCAGGGAGGGGTAGGAGCAGGGAGTGGTGACCATGTTCCACAGGGTCAAGGCTCAACAAGCCCCAGACCCAAGCCCAGCCACGCACACACACACCCACATACAGACCATTCACTCACTCATTCTCACCCACTTTTTTCCCCAGCTCACTCAAGCAGTGTAGAATTTTACTGTGCTAAAGAAAACCTAAATTAAAATGATGACCAAGTTTCCTTACCCTCATAGAAAACATGGTTAAGTCTGTAAAGTATTTAAACATGAGCAAGCTGACACTCTCAAGCAATGTGCCCTATAAAACATTAACATAAACTGGCTCTTGTCACCTTATGCAGCAAAATGCCATTTTTTTTTTTTGTTTGAATGAAAAGGAAAAAAAACAAACATCTTTAGTCAAAGTCATATTCCTCCAGGACCAGTTGCTTTTTCTAAACTGTTGCCAAGAAGCCATCTGTTGTCACTCTGCCTAAAACTAAAAGAGGAGTGTGCCAAGTAAGTTTATTAGATCAGTTTTTGTCATCTTTGATCAAAGAAGAAAAAAAAATGCATGTCAAATATCTTTGCCCAATCTTCTTCTAAATGGAATTTAACATAATCTAATTTTACCCGAGTGAATTTATGCCTGAATTTGCATACAAACAGATCCAGAGAAATGGATGAGGCAGTGACACAGCTGCACACCCTGAGGAATTTTACAGGTCAACCATTACAGCACAAGAGAGGTGTAACCTTGCTCTAGAGCTAGTTAAATATATTTCACATGTCACAAATGAGGACTAGCTTGTGAACCCTAAAGCAGAGAAAGTATGTGCTGACAGTGCATTACTGGATAGCTTGTGTCTGACTCTGGCTCCCAGTTTACATAGCGATATAGAACGAAATGGCGAGGAGGGTGTCACTGTCTTACCGAATGCATTAGTTAAAATACACAAGCTAAAGTTATGTATGCATGTGGGTCAAATGAATAACTGAACTGTTTGTTACCAATATTTATCATATCTGGTACATTTCATGTTGTTCATGCTGTCTGTTTTTAGTTTTTTATATATATATATTAGGGGTGCAACGATACACAAAATTCACGGTTCGGTTCGATACTTTGGTGTCACGGTTCAATATTTTTTCGATACAAAAAAAATGTTCATACCTTTTTAATTTATCATTTATTAAACTTATAAATATATATTTTAACTCAAAAGTACAGTTTTTAAATTTAATGTTGCTGAAACAAAAGTAATTAAAAAAATAAATATATCTCTGGGCTCTCAAAATTTCAAAATCCCTGGTAGCCCTTCGGGCAGGGACTCTTCAGTTTTTGGTAGCCCAAAATAAATTTAAGTAGCCCAAATAAAAAAGAGAGCAATTTTTTGATTGATGTTTTGTTTCCTTTACAATATTATACATTAAAGTATAATATTGTAAAGGAAACAAAACATTAATCAAAAATTGTTGAAAAACAAATTACAACATTGTATAAAAATTACAATCATCAACTCAAATACTTGGTTCTAATTGAACAGAAATTTCTATGAACTTGTAAGAACTGTGTAGGACATGAATCAGTCTGTGTCAGATCCTGAATTTGAAATTTCCACTGAAGTCACGGGTAAGAGACAAGTGGAACCAAGATCTAGGCCATTTGCTTTTTGAAGTTTGCAAAGACTGCTAAATTTTGCCAGTGGTAGTTCACTCCTTACAACATAGTACGCTGTTCTAAACAGATTTTTTCAGGTTTATTTTTAGTATGTTATTTGCAATTGGTGTTTGTTCTGGGAAAGATAATGCAGACTGAGCAATAATGCATTTCTTGCATTTCTCATGGGTTCTAATGGGGGCCTTTCTTAAAATGACTGGTCCCAGTAACAAAGGCGCTTGTCGACTCAGAAATCGAGAGAAAACCAACAACACACCCAGCAGAACATTATGTTATTTATTTACACGGGTGCACATAAGTGGTCCGCATGTGCGCATTCGCTGTCAAAATAAAAGACGCGCACCAGATAAGAAGTTGCAACGCGCATTTGCGTCCATATAAAAAGCACTGTTTTTGTCCGCTAGAGTGGGATTTTCACGGCACATTCCGCACCACATCTCTGTGCGTTCATCATTTGTTTGAAGCCAGCTCACCTCCTGCAAACACTTTTCCGAGAATAAGTGCTTCTTTTGTGGTTCGGACTCCTTCTGACATTTGTTTGGAGGTGGAGGAACACCAAAATAATTGCTTAAAGGAGCTTCTTCGACATCTTCAAGAGTTCTAAACAAATGTCTGTCCTCCTCCAGAAAATCTTATGTATGCAAACACGCGTTGCAACTTCATATCTTGTGTGCGTTTTTTTTAATTTTATTTTGACAGCGAATGCGCACCTGCGGACCACTTATGTGCAGCCCCGGTTATATAGCTTGTCTTGCAGCCACAGAAATTCTTTTGTCCATGAAACCATAAAGCTGCACTTTCTTTTTGCCTTATAGTCTGATTTGTCATAACTTTTCCGTTTTGTGGTAAACTTTTCTTTGGCGGTCACTTCTTCACCCTGACCCGTCTTATTTGGCTCAGCAGAACTAAAATATATATATCCTGCTACTTTTATACACACACACACACACACACACACACACACACACACACACACACACACACACACACACACACACACACACACACACACACACACACACAACGGTAAGCGATTCTCTGCGCGATCAACCTCTCACATGTTTAAGCTGCGGGAGATTTCACTTGTCATGTTTGCATAGTAAGCCAACGATTGATAAAACGATGTCAGAGGAATTGGTGCGCAAATTATCATCACTCACCAATCAGTACTGTCGCTCTCTATACACAGTTTGCGCGATTGCAAAGTGAAAGCAAACAACAAGCGCAAATTCAAACGCGATTTCAACATGTCACATATTGACAGTGGCTCATCGATGCCAATGACATAATTATCCAGCTACATTTCCGAAAGAATGCAAAAGCATTGACATATATTTTTCCTTCCTACAATCCGGTTGTTCAGTGATGACGCAACGAATCCTACTTGCGGGTCTAAAGTAGTCTGCGTTTAATATGGCTTTTGTGTTGTTAACATGTTTAATGTTATGTATTTTCTTCTATTTGATCTCAAAAAGCTCCTAAAACAGTCAGTGATCACTGTTGACCTCCCTCGGCTTTTATTACCACTAATCATTTATTTAAGCTCAGTTTTTAAAACCTTAGGATGTAACTACAGCCCAGCCCATGCAGCAGTATATGAATGACTAACCTCGTATTGTGGATGGATTATCTCAGTTGTTCTCCTGGCTGAAGTTTGGTCCTTTTACAGCATCCTGCCATGCGATTACATTTGTTCCTGACCACCGAGAACACTCACGTTAACTTTTATCGAGTGGAAAAAAAGTTAGCTTGTTTATATTATGCTAACATAGCTGTCTCTCTAGCGGTCATGTAGCACATCATTATATACCAGCTAGCCCAACTTCAGTAACCCTACAAACGTCACTGTTTAGTTTTCTGTCTTCATTTATGCCGGAAGTGATAGCAGAGCTGTATGTTTTAATTTGTTTCCAAAACCCTGCAGTCAGGACATGCTATATTGTATTTAGATAGAAGCTAGCGAGCTAACTCCCTGCTAACTTCTAACTCCGTTAAATGTCATAAATTCCGTTTTCATGGATGCCTGGATGTTAAACTCAATTGTTACACCTGGTAGAGCAGAACGCTGATCATTTTATTAAAGATGAAAGACTTTAGACAGTTTTTCAACTCTCAGTAATGCCATAGTGATCGTTTGATATATGGACCTGCAGCAGAGTTTAGGTCCAGACACGGCTAGTGACGTCAGACTGAACAATCGGATAGCCCGACGGGCAGGGCAGAGATAGATTTTGGTAGCCCGACTGGAAAAATCGCTAGTCCCGGGACGTCGGGCTAGTGATATTGCAAGCCCTGTATCTGGATTGAGGAATCACTCATCTTTGGAAAAGAGAGTTTATTACAGAGAAATGGCTCTTTCCCAAATAAAAGCTATACTATACGCTTCTTCTGGGCTATATTCTCAGCAGCATATTGTAGCGGGTCAGGGCTGTTCTGTTTGTACAGTTATGTTTTGTTTATGTTGCCATAGTGACGGGTGACGCCCTCTCGCTGCAACGGTGTGTCCTTCCTGGGTCAGAGGGCGCCCTGTGTGTTGTTGTTGTTGCTGTGTGGTTGCCGTGCTGAGCAGTTTGCTAGCGGCAGTGTTCTTCTGCAGATGTCAATAAACGGCTGTGCTCCCTGGCTACCTCACGGGAAGCAAGACCAAACGACACCTCCGTCTCCTCCTTGTCTGAGCTCGCCACAATATTAAACATATCAGGTCCCCATAAGGAGAATCATGTGCTAACGGCTGTCTAAATGACTCGGGTAAAGTTTGTAGCATGCATGTGTAACAGTGTTTATGTGGTATTATTCCACTTGCCACAAATATCAGTGTAATGGGGAAACAGCGCCCCCCCCCCCCCCCCCCCCCCCTCTCGGTGTGGCTGGTTAGGTGAGGCTGGCTGCAGTAATCGCTGCCAGTCTGCCGTAGCCATATGAGAGGTGAGTTGTATTGTTCCGCACACAATATAGCTAAGTAGTACAGACACATAAAACATGTTTGATTAGCTGACGAGCACCGAGTGTAATAAGTGCTTAGTGGACACATGTCCAACACCAGTTTTATGTACTTTTGTCTTATGTACTAAAGCGGAATGCTAATGAGATGTTCTGCCGTAGTGTGCTGTGCGGAGTGGTGTATGGCGAGCCTGTGTACTGATAATACACCGTTGTTTCCATTCAGGTACATCATTTGTTGTTGCTGTTATTTTATTGTATATTAGAAATTGTAATATTGCTGCAGTAATCGCTGCCAGTCTGCCGTAGCCAAACGAGAGTGTGCTGTGCGGAGTGGTGTGTGGCGAGCCTGTGCACTGATAATACACTGTTGTTTCCTTCAGGAAATAAAGTGGCAACGATCGATCAGAGACTCCTTGTCTTTTTAAAAACACTACACAACGCAGAGTCGAGGAGTCTGTTTGGGCCGAACTGTTGCAGCGGGATGAAGCAGAAACCGGTTACACATGCTTGTTGTTTTTGTCTGCTTCCACTTGTCTTTGAACCAGGATGATGTCGGCGTAAATGTGCAGTCATATTCGTTGTGTTCCCACTAGTGCTGTCAGCGTTAATCTCGTTGAAATGACGTTAACGCCACAACACGGCAAATGTCCGTTAACGAGCTACCCCTGATCACCCCGTGCATGAGGCTAGATGGCCAACACGTTAACGAGCTAACTGCGCTAACACACTAGTTCCCACCCATGTAATTGAGCATTGCGTGGCACATCCAACGACGTCTTATCAATCGCTAACTGCTCAGCGCGGCAACCGTACAGCAACAACAACACACAGGGCGCCCTCTTACCCCGGAAGGACACACCGTGGCAGCGAGAGGGCGCGTCACCCGTCACTATGGCAACATAAACAAAACATAACTGTACAAACAGAACCCCGAACAGCCCTGACCCGCTATACATAGCCCCCAACTAAGGGGTCAGTCGTCCCCGACGACCCCATTACCCCACACAAAGTCCTGCAAATGCCCAGGTGCCTTCATGAGTGCAACGAAACGATACTCGTATCGATATTGAACAGTGCTTTTTACGTTCGGTATGCACATGTATGAACAATACAAAATTTGTAATTTATTTTATCAACTTTCCTTCTGACGATGCTGTCTGCCTAGGCTGCACTGTCGAGCGCAGATCCACTGAGCGCTCAACACAGACAGCATCAAGAAGGAAGAGCGCAGGGCAAGCTAGCAAGACAGAAGTTAAGCTCTCCTTGCAACATGGAAAATTTAACCTCCCCCACCCTCATTCAGATCTGGCGTTTGGAATTATTTTGGTTTTCATGTGACGTATGACCCTGAAGGTAAGCGCGTCATGGACTAAAGTAAAACAGTATGTTGGATGTGCCACGCAATGCTCAATTACATGGGTGGGAGCTAGTGTGTTAGCGCAGTTAGCTCGTTAACGTGTTGGCCGTCTAGCCCCATGCACCGGGCGATCAGGGGTAGCTCGTTAACGGACATTTGCCGTGTTGTGGCGTTAACGTCATTTCAACGAGATTAACGCTGACAGCACTAGTGGGAACACAACGAATATGACTGCACATTTATGCCGACATCATCCTAGTGCAAAGACAAGTGGAAGCAGACAAAAACAACAAGCATGCATGCTACAAACTTTACCCGAGTCATTTAGACAGCCGTTAGCACATGATTCTCCTTATGGGGACCTGATATGTTTAATATTGTGGCGAGCTCAGACAAGGAGGAGACGGAGGTGTCGTTTGGTCTTGCTTCCCGTGAGCTAGCCAGGGAGCACAGCCGTTTATTGACATCTGCAGAAGAACACTGCCGCTAGCTAACTGCTCAGCACGGCAACCACACAGCAACAACAACAACACACAGGGCGCCCTCTGACCCAGGAAGGACACACCCGTCACTATGGCAACATAAACAAAACATAACTGTACAAACAGAACAGCCCTGACCCGCTACAATATGCTGCTGAGAATATAGCCCAGAAGAAGCGTATAGTATAGCTTTTATTTGGGAAAGAGCCATTTCTCTGTAATAAACTCTCTTTTCCAAAGATGAGTGATTCCTCAATCCAGATACAGGGCTTGCAATATCACTAGCCCGACGTCCCGGGACTAGCGATTTTTCCAGTCGGGCTACCAAAATCTATCTCTGCCCTGCCCGTCGGGCTATCCGATTGTTCAGTCTGACGTCACTAGCCGTGTCTGGACCTAAACTCTGCTGCAGCTCCATATATCAAACGATCACTATGGCATTACTGAGAGTTGAAAAACTGTCTAGGCTTTCATCTTTAATAAAATGATCAGAGTTCTGCTCTACCAGGTGTAACAATTGAGTTTAACATCCAGGCATCCATGAAAACGGAATTTATGACATTTAATGGAGTTAGAAGTTAGCAGGGAGTTTGCTCGCTAGCTTCTATCTAAATACAATATAGCATGTCCTGACTGCGGGGTTTTGGAAACAAATTAAAACATACAGCTCTGCTATCACTTCCAGCATAAATGAAGACAGAAAACTAAACAGCAGTGACGTTTGTAGGGTTACTGAAGTTTGGCTAGCTGGTATTTAATGATGTGCTACATGACCGCTAGAGAGACGGCTATGTTAGCATAATATAAACAAGCTAACTTTTTTCCCACTCGATAAAAGTTAACATGAGTGTTCTCGGTGGTCAGGAACAAATGTAATCGCATGGCAGGATGCTGTAAAAGGACCAAACTTCAGCCAGGAGAACAACTGAGATAATCCATCCACAATGCGAGGTTAGTCATTCATATACTGCTGCATGGGCTGGGCTGTAGTTACATCCTAAGGTTTTAAAAACTGAGCTTAAATAAATGATTAGTGGTAATAAAAGCCGAGGGAGGTCAACAGTGATCACTGACTGTTTTAGGAGCTTTTTGAGATCAAATAGAAGAAAATACATAACATTAAACATGTTAACAACACAAAAGCCATATTAAACGCAGACTACTTTAGACCCGGAAGTAGGATTCGTTGCGTCATCACTGAACAACCGGATTGTAGGAAGGAAAAATATATGTCAATGCTTTTGCATTCTTTCGGAAATGTAGCTGGATAATTATGTCATTGGCATCGATGAGCCACTGTCAATATGTGACATGTTGAAATCGCGTTTGAATTTGCGCTTGTTTGCTTTCACTTTGCAATCGCGCAAACTGTGTATAGAGAGCGACAGTACTGATTGGTGAGTGATGATAATTTGCGCACCAATTCCTCTGACATCGTTTTATCAATCGTTGGCTTACTATGCAAACATGACAAGTGAAATCTCCCGCAGCTTAAACATGTGAGAGGTTGATCGCGCAGAGAATCGCTTACCGTTGTGTGTGTGTGTGTGTGTGTGTGTATAAAAGTAGCAGGATATATATATTTTAGTTCTGCTGAGCCAAATAAGACGGGTCAGGGTGAAGAAGTGACCGCCAAAGAAAAGTTTACCACAAAACGGAAAAGTTATGACAAATCAGACTATAAGGCAAAAAGAAAGTGCAGCTTTATGGTTTCATGGACAAATGACTTTCTGGTGGCTGCAGATAGGGGTGATTGCTCAGTTCTTGTTCTGTTTAACCTTAGTTCAGCCTTCAGTACCGTTGATAATCAAATCTTAATCCACCGCTTAAATCACATGATAGGGATGTCTAGCTCCATCTTGGGGTTGTTCAGTTCATTTCTGCGAGTAGAACACTTTTGATGTCAGTGGGAAACTTTTGGTCAGCTGTAGCTAGATTATCATGCAGCGTTCCGCAAGGATCTATCTTAAGTCCCTTGTTGTTTAACTGGTATATTGTGCCACAAGGCCATATTATAATTAGTTTGAAATCCATTTCCTATCATCTGTATGCAGATGATATTCAACTGTACCGTTATTCCAAACCTTATAGTTAGATAAACTATCCATTCTAATGGAACTTCTTAAGGAAATTAATGGTTGGATGAGTGTTAAATTTTTGCTCCAGAGAGCATTAAGCCCCAGACTAGACATCATTTGGGATCTTTCTCATCCACTGTAAAAGCTACAGCTTCAAATCTTGGGTTAATTTTTAATCAATTTTTGACTTTTCATGTTTACATCAAGTCTATGACCTTCTATTGCTTTCTTTACTTAAGAAATATCGCTAAACTCAGGACTGTTGTCTCTAAAGGTAAATTGGAGATGCTTTTTTATGCCTTCATTGCCTCATGATTATAATATTGAAGGCTTCTTTAAATTGCCTTCAAGCTGTCCAAAATGCTGCTGCAAGGCTTTTAACTCACACTCACAAATTCTCACATATCACCCCATTGTTAAAGAGTCTGCGCCAGCTTCCATTTAGTTTCAGATCTCAATTTAAAATCTTGACTCTTACTTTCATGGCCTGATGTGGAGAGGCCCCCACTTACATCATCTTCTACATCATGCTTCTTCCTTCGATCTGCTGATAGTGGTCTTCTGGTGATTCCACGTACCGATCTAAAAAATAAATGGGATTTTGCCTTTCAAACATTTGTGCCAAAACTATGGAGCAGTTTACCTCTCTCTCTTTGCACCCTTGACTCTGTGTCTTCTTTTAAAAAAAACAAAAAAAAAAACAGCTGAAAATGCATCTATCCAGATCTATCAGGCATTTGAATAATATTTTTGTGTATTATAGTTTTTTTTTATTCAGTTGTATTTTAATATTGTAAGAATCTATTGAAGTGCATTACAATCTTAAAAAGTACTTATTCATTAACAGTAAAACATATGAAAAGTGTCACAGTCATTGGTAACGTGGTGATTCTCTGCAACAATTGCTCACAAGTGCAGAATTTCTTTAAATTGTAAAACTCTGGTTGCCCACTCTCCTTAGATTGCTGCAGCTATTTTGGATTTTTTTATATATAAATTTATAGCCTTTTTTTAAGGCTTGCTGCTGGGTTTGCTCTGGGCTCCTCTATATGACGCTGAAGCTGGGAGGTCCACTATTCCCCCGCCCCTGACATTGAAGCTGTGAGGCGCATAGTGCTCTCTCTCTCATCTTATACTTATTTATTACATTTATCTGATTTGTTTATTGCGCTTTAAACAGAATCTTATGGGGGGGGGGTTGTTTTTGTTTTTTTAAATTTCATTTTTGTATTTTCCAACTGGTAATTTTACTCTGTTGATTCTTGATTTACCACCTAATTCATCAGTTAGAACGAGATGCTTTTGATATTCGTAACAAAGAGCTGCAGGAGAATACTTTACAGCCTAGAAAACAGGCGCTTTCTTCACTGGCCTTTCAACTACTTAGCTGTGAGCAGATGACATTTCCAGTTTTGCAACTATTAACCCACCACTTCTTCTGTCTGTCTCTATCTTTTTTGTGTCTTTTTAGTCAAGACAACTATTTTGAACTACCAGAGTCCCACCACTGGTCTGTTCCCAGTAAAAACATGCTCTACCTGCAAAGAGGCAAAGGTCCGGGACTCTCTGTACTGTGCTGCCAGTGCCTGGGCCTTGGCAATGGCATATCGGTTAGTATGCAAAATGCACACGCATGCAAAATAAACTGTGTAATATATGTTTGTTTATAAGTATGCAATATGTCTTTTTCCAAAATTTGTGTGGACTTAGGAAGCTGGCACCTTAGCTGTGTGCTAAAGATAGTGCTTTTTACCTAAAATTGAGTTACAAAACTCATAGAAAGCTCAACTTGACCAAAGCTGTTTGGCAGATTACCAACATGTACGTGTTTGTGGGTGAGTGTGGCTCCAAGATAAGCCCAGTTGTACTAACAAGTGCACACAATCCTTGAAATTATTTGAAAATATGTCTTTTCACACACCCAACCCAACAAGCTAGAGGTTGCAGGGTCTGTAATTGGTGCAATCATAGAATATGGGTAAACAGCTAGTGATCTGTACAAGTTAAAAACTTAGAACTCATGTTTATGTTCAGTTAGACTTTTTAAAGAACTCTTCGATTACTGTTGTGAGAGTATCTCAGACTGAAATCTAAATTCATGGTGAGTAGTGGAGGCGGAGGTCATAAACACAGATGGTTATTGCAGTGAGTCCAGTTTCTTGTGGGCAGAGGTCTTTCTTGCTGTTATATAGTGATAGATGGTTGCAGCATGTTGTGCTTCTGAATATGCCACTGACCCATAAACTCAGGAGTAGCTGAAAAACCAGTCCTATGTATTGCCTTTTTTCAGCATCACAGCAACGCTGGTGTAAAAGAAATACTAAAATAGATGGACAGCTCAGTTTGTTGGGCATTATATGAAAGCTGACCAAAAAGCCCCAGTTAGTTTCACAGGTTTTTTTTCCCTGCTCTCTTCGTTTTCATGCTTACTGATCCTCATCTTTAATCTGCCTCTGTCATTTGGAGGCTTTGCTTTTTAACCACATAGGGGTTATTACTTCTAGAAGAACATTTCAAAATTTCACTGGGGCCACCAAACCCCTTTATCAATGTTCCCCTGTGTTGATGCCCAAATTCCTCTTAAGGAAAGAGCACTTCCACAAAATGAGCTTGTAACAGGGCACAGAAGAAGGGTGGGGGGCAAAAAGATAAAGAGGAAGGAGGCAGAATTGGAAAGGGGAGGTATACGAGAAGAAAGAGTGAAAGTGGAGATGCGGGAGTGGTAGAGGGGAGATTTAAGCTCGTCAGGGTTCGCAATAGAGAAGAAGAAGTGGAAGATGGCGAGAGAGGCAGAGAGGAAACTAGATGGAGGGGGAAGACGGAGGGAAAGAGCGGGGTAAAAATAGAGTGTACTGCAGTGATGTGACCAGAGGCAGATCCCAGTCATCAGTCATGGCTGCCTCCTATTAGAATTGTCACTGGGATTTAATTAAGATGATTCTCATCTGACAGGCTTGGATAGTGCCATTACTTACTTCACACCCAGATGCTGTGTGTGTTTGAGTATGTGTGTGTGAGATTCAATGACAAGACTGGCAGTTGGAGTTACCACAAACTTCTATTTTAAGGAAACATGATAGCTTTTATCTGCAGCTTTGCCTACTCACTTTTCTATTTGTTATATACATTTTCTTGTTAATGACACTGGGTAGCTCTAGTGAAAATTTCCTCTCACTAACAAGTCCATGCAGTCAGTTTTGATGCACGGGGTCATGTCTTGAAGGCAGTCATTAATGCATTGTGTACCTTGTAAATTTTAAACAAGTATAACATCAGTGGCTTAGCTTTCCTTTGTTGTTAGCCAGAGTCATTACTAGCTTGACCTTTGTCAAACACATCTGACATCTGCCAGCCTCAGAAAGAATGAGCTGATTCGCACTGTGGTCGCTGCAACCAAGGAACAAAGTGGCATTTTACTACCAGTATTCATTTCAGGACTTTCAAAACTTTTCTTTTCTATACCTAACAGATTTAATTTAAAGCTGATTTGTTTCCCCACAATTTGAATGCATTTTTCTATAGTGCATTCATTCATGTTTTAGTTAATTTGCATTCACTATTAAATGTAAATTGTGTAAATTGTTAAGAGCTTCTGTTGGTTTATCAGCACTGATGACTAATATACTTCAAAGTCAGTACTACGTGTGGGAAAGTCTAAAGAGCAAAAAAAAATCACAGTATGATCATTATTTCATAGCTATGGGTAACTGAAACAGCCAGAGAACCATTGTATTTAGTCTTGGGTTAAGCAGTTTGATCTTCACAGCAGTCCTGGCCAACTGACAGCTTTAACGGAACAAATGATTGACCATTACTACTCTTCCAGTCCTCATCAGATCAGGATTTGTGTTGTCCATGTCAAAATCACATGGTAGTTCTCTGTATCACAATAATATTTAGGATGGATCCACAATCCTATTGATGAAATATGGGCTAGGCAAACATTTCTAGCTTTATGAATGCAAAAGTTTGGCTTGATCTGGGTTATGTCAACCTAAACCTGATTCATTTTTTTATTTTTTATCTTTCTTACCCCAAAAAGGGTTCAGCAGGTTATTTATTATTTGTTATTTGCTTAAACCTGGGAACAAAATGGCTTGACCAAAAGGTAGTAAGGAATTAAAGACTTAATATTTAGCATTATTTATTTATTATTTATTAAGCTGGTTCTGATGTTCTGCTTCTCTTTCACTCATATTTTATTTGAATAAAATAACAGTTTAGACAGTTCTACAATGTGTCTGATCTTCTGACTACTTGGACTTTTTTTTTCCTCGGAAAACTTGTCCTTCATATTAAGTTGTGAGATCTCTGCTGTTATTTTCGGACATTTAAGGAGTAAGAATACTGACCAAAAGACCAACTGTGACTCCAGTTAGTAATATTTGCCATTTTTAAAACAAAAGGAGTTGCTGTAGGTGACAGTTTGTCTTCATGTGTTCGGCCTTTGTTCCCTGCCCTTCAGACGCATTGATGATGACATGGGACGAACTCACGAGTTGGAGCATTCTGCCATCAAGTGCATGAGAGGAATTCTCTACTGTTACATGAGACAGGCCGATAAGGTGAGTGTTTCATCCTGGCTCAGTACAGCATCTGCATGTTTGCATAAAAACACCCCCGAAATTACACACTGCGTTGCAGATCAAAGGTATATTCCTGCTCATCAAAGCCTCTTAGTGCTACAGCCTTGGACACATCTGGTTCCTCTTTCATATCACAACAAATAACAAAAGGAGCCAGTTGATATAGTCCTGAGGGCTTAATAACCAGCAGTCTCCTAATTTCCAATGACTTTTGCTCCGAAGGAGGAAAATTTCACGCCACCTCTACTGAAAACTGATGAATGTGTAGAGTAGGCTGTGAATGAGGAAAAAAAATGGCAAACCATGTTATGTATTCAAAGAAAAGCCAGATATGTCTCCTGAATATTTTTTTTTTTCCCTCGTTGAGCATATTTTTTTAATAGAGCAGCCTGCTGCGTCCCTGTGTATCTGCACGTATATGGTGTGCACCGTTGAAAGGCATCCTCTTTCATCTTGCCTCGACCTTGACGATCCAATTTAGGGGAGAGAGTTTCTCTGTCTTAATTACAAAGCTGCGTTTACACAGTTAATTACACAGAACAGCTTTCGTTATGGCCCCGTCACCAACGCTTACGAAGTACATGGCATTTTTTATGGAAACTGTGACATGGGGGCACTGCAGGGCAAATATCACAGAGCAAATACAGCAGCTGTGCCCCACTGATTAGATAAGATAGTGTATGAGGAAGAAAGGATATCTTTTATTTAACAATTACACTTTTCTTAAAGGAAAAGATTCTACCTTTGCCATTGATAAACAAATGAGGTGGCTGTTTATGTTTATTTAAAGCAGCTCTGTTCGTACTGAATACAAAGGTATACCGAAACATTTAGAGATTACTGATGATAACAATGATAATAAAAATATTAATGCTTAAAATACATTGTTTAAAATTTCACCAGATCTTTTCTCTTCCTTCAAATAATCAATTCCTGTATCTTTAAACAATGTCCTGAGGTGCTTAAACTTAATTATAACAAATAAATAAATATAATACTTGTGTGTTTTCCTCAAGGAATTGGACAATACTGCAGGAGAAACTCATGAAACTAGCTAGTGAACAACAGATACAACATGCTATATAGATGCTCTGCTTTTATGCTGATTTGCATTGAAATTCAGGCAGCGTTATCATCCAGAACAATATTTGTTAATACAAATTTTTATATATGCAACAGAGGAACTCACTGTCCGGGCTTATTAAGGCTGCAAACAACACTCTTTTCCATTTCTATAGTTAACTAACACCGGCCTTCTTGTGTTACTGTGACATCCCTATCCTTAATACATACATACAGTGGTGTAAATGAAGTTCTTTATGATTAAGAAATAAAAAACTCTAGATGGCCCTGTGTGGAAAAAGTGATTGCCCCCTAAACCTGATGACTGGTTGGGCCACCCTTAGCAGCAGCAACAACAGCTATTCAAGGATTTGCAATAACTGTCAATGCTGTGGAGGAATTTTGGCCCACTTACCATTATTGCTAATCCAACATCTATTTCTTTAGCATATTTTAAGTCATTTTTTGTCAGTTCAGGACTCTGCAACTTTACTTTTGTTTTTTGTAATTTTTTTTTTACTGTGCTCCAAATGCTAATTATGTGCCAGTGGCTGCTGGAACACTAAATAGGCCAATAAGTCAGTGTTTTTGTATACGGCTTGTTACACTGCCTGAAGAGACCAAAACATTGATCAATTCAGGGATATGGTCACAGATCTAAGCGTAAAAACGTGAGCTGATCATTTAGTCGTGATGATCTAAACAGTTATTGAGCTCACTGTATCCCTTTAACATAACTTTGTTTTGAAAATGAAAGTCATTTCCTTTTCAGTGAGAAATGATAAGGAATTGCAGTTAATTGACTTGATGAGATGCAAGAGTTTTGTGCGTAGCTAAAGATGGAAAATAAGTGCATGAAAGTGGACTGTTAAAACAGCAGGCGTTGAAGTAGTTTGCTAAATTGAAGCCCATATTGGCGCATTGCAGCACTTGAAACAATAAGCAAGATCGGGGGCCTCTTCAAATATCCCAAGAGTGGAGCCACTTGACACTGTGGCTCTGCAGGGGCAAGAATCAGGGAGACCACTACACAAAAGCAAGTTTTATAGAAACATAAACAACAGCGTTAGCTGCTGACAGAGGTACCCCTCTTATTCTGTACACATACGCACATAAGCATTACTCACTATGGGATGGCAAGAAATGGAGCAGTTTCAGTGAAAGTGGGACAGCGGGTCTCCGCTATGACCTGACTATATAGCAAAATAGGTGTGAGGGGGGGACGACGACAAAAGAACCCAAATAAAAGAGCTCATAGCGTAAAGTACAGGAGATAGAGAGCTAGAAGTAAGAAAGAAGGTAGGAAGTAAGAAAAACAATGGAGACAACAACGAGGGATTTAATGATAGAGAGAGCAGTGAGAGAAGTAGAGAAAAGAAACGAAGGAGGTGAAAATGGGACAAAGGGCCAATTATTTATAACTGTGCGACAGGACAGGCGGCCCATCTGTGATTTGGTGTGTAGTGTAGTCGATGAAGCAAACACATGCGAAGCCATCAACAAACCACCGAGGATAAAGCACAACTAAAATGTTGTACATGTCTTGTTTTAAACAGTGTTATCATTTTGGTTGCCATAATCTGGCCCTTATGTGGTCCCGAGCAGAGATGTTTGTACTGTAACGTGTAGCGTGTGGTGTTGTTCCCTGATTAAACTCTTCACTCTTTATCAGGTTATTTTATTAAAAACCAAAACAAAAGAACAGATTATGTGCAGCATGTATGATTGTAGTGGGGATGAACTCTTGCAGCCAGGATTGTAAACATTTAATTTTTTTGAAACGGCTTAAAAATGTTAAAGAAATGTTAGTTCCTTTTAAACCTTTTGAATCATATTTGTATGGGTATAATAGATTGAAAAAACAGTGCAGGCAGATGGTGGTTAAGATTTAAGTAGCTGATTAAATTTAAGCAGCAAGACTAACTGAAGTGAAAAAGCTGCAAAGAAAGCTAGAATAAGCTGAAGTGCCAATTGAAATGGAGGAGCCAAAAAGGCAAACAAACAAAGACAAACATTTAAATGGCCTAAGACAAAGGAGCCAGATGTGGAAATCCACTGACTTCTGTTAAGTAAGACTCAAGTTTTTGCCTTAACTATATTCAGACCAATTATGCTTACATTCTGATCACCCTTCACCCCAGCCTTTGGAGCCAGGAAAAAACTCTGGACGTTGATGGGTCAGCAAAAGTGAATGCAGTAAAAGAAGTTCAGTTTGACAGTTTAAATATAAAAAACAAACAGCTTTAGCTCAAGAGAACATGCTGAAAGGAAGTGAAGTGTAATTTAATTTTTTTTCCATTCACAGCAGTTATCTCAAGTTGCCTGAGAAAATTATAGAAAAGAAATCCCGGGGATGTGGGAATCTGTCGTGACAAGTTGACATGGGGGAAAGAGAAGAATGGACAGAGGAGGATAGAGAAACAAGAAGCAGCATTGAATTTGATTCGTTAGAATTGACATATATAGAATTAGAGCAGAGGTGCCATCTCTGCCTTAAGCAGTGCAACCATAAGAGACATGACAGACATTACAGTGTGTAAAGAAAGTTCATCACCATGTTTGACTCAATACAAAAGGTTTCGGTTGATATGTTTTTGAATTTGTTGAAGGCTACTCTAGTATAGCTAGTTTCTTCTAGTAACCTCTGTGGGGCCATGGATGTCTCTCCCTTTGATTTTCTCTCTCCCTCCCTTTACCCTGGACCTTTTTTTTCCTCCTTTCATCTCTCTCTCTTTCTCTCTCTCTGTGCATCTCTGTTAGGTGGAGGAGTTTAAACAGGATCCTAGCCCCTCAAAGTGTCTGCACTCTGTATTCCATGTGGACACCGGAGATGAGGTTTACTTGCACGGCGACTACCACCACCTGCAGGTCAGCCAGCAAGCAGACAAGTGAAAAAATGGGGCAACTACCAAATGAAAAAAGAGCGTTTAAATTGAATTCTTCGTGCATACACCTGTGTGCTTGATGTGTGTGTGTTACCTAGGGGTTTTACTGTATATTGTAAAAAATGTAGAGTAAAATTTGCCACCCTGGTATTTTATTTTGTGTCACATATTTAATATAACTTTAGGAAAAAATGAGGTCAGAGAAGAAGGTCTGTAGTAAGTGAACCTTGCTAAAGATGAATGAACAACAGGATGAATAAAATAGACAATCAATCTCTTTGTGACAGGTTTTGTTTCAAGTGTTTTGAGTGGGGGGGGGATTCCATTAAAATGTCTCATTTCCTCAGCCCCTCTGCCTGGCATGCATAGACGCTCAGAAAAATGACTTTCTCCGAGAAGTGCTTGTGCACTAAATTGGCACTAAAACGGCTTGTTCCTTTGTCAGTGGTATTAACAGAGGTCAGTTTGGTGTGTAGCATTTGAATGGAGAATGCATTTCTAGTGAAGGGTGGCCAATACATCAAGAGAGCTAGAGAGAGAGAGAGAAATCGAAATAAAGCTGCAAGGTTAGTTGCCTGTGAGGGGAGGAAAAAGACATTCAAAAATGTAAAAGAGGTAACTTATTTATTGATTATTCTATTTTTTCCAGCAACTTCACCATTGTTGATGATTTCCAATGTCAAAAGTTTAATAGCTACTGTAAAGTCTGTCTCATTCTCTGCACTGTGCGAGAAATTGAAGACTAATTTATAAGTATGAAGTTATTATACGGTGTATGTGCAAATGATAGTAATTGCTTTGATGGCATCTTATCCACCCTACTTCCCTCTGTCACCTCTACAGATCGATGCCGTTTCTTTATTCCTGCTGTACTTGGTGGAGATGATCTGCTCTGGTCTGCAGATCATTTTCAACACCGACGAGGTAAACAAGGCGTTAAAATGACTGCGGTTTTCAATATTAGGATGTAAATGTCGGCCTGTTTATCGCTACATTTTCTAAACTGTGAAGCAGAGGCAAATAGTGTCAATCTCTGGTCTCACTTACTGTCAAGGTTAAATGTACTGATATGATTATAAACTGCATGAAAAATAACTACGGAGTTGTTACATTTTATCACTTTGTGGATTTTCCATGGTGCTGTGCATTTATGGCAATGTTGTATTTTAAAACATCTCACAGCTTCTCTAATCTTTGGAATTTTTTTTTTGTGAAATTCTGTATTTATTCTAAAATACACCACGATATAGTTTAAATGATCTAAGTAATCTGATGCTACCTTCTGAAGGTTGAGCTAGCTGCTGTAAAGTAAGACCAAAGGGTCTCTAAAGCCAGTTAGATATATCCTAAATCCCCTACAGATATCCTAGAGCTGACACAAATGCAGGATCAGGGGACAGTATCTCACTTTTATAGCTTGGCTCACATTTATGCTCTTGGTGAGCCGCTCAGTTGACTTTCAGCAAAGAAAACGTTTAGATGATTTCATTGTGGAAGCTTAAATAGCCTCCTGAGAATCGAACCGGTAACGTTGTGTTTGGCAACACACCAGCCCTCTATTACTGTAAAGCTGAACGGTCTCTTGTAGTTTGATTTATCTGTTGGTGTCATTTTTTTTGCCTTTTTTATGTTTGGCTCTAAATAAAACAAGAAGGCAACTTGGCTGTTAAGTTTACACACTGTGCTGTTTATTATGTGGCCCGCAGGAGTATTTGGAACGTCATTAATTCTGTTAGTTTTTACAGCCTGCTCAGCTTTACTTACCGCCACAGAGCAGTGAAATTTGTGCCCCTGGTAAAGGAATCCATTTGTTTACTAAATTGAGCTTATCTTAAGAAAGTAAGGACATGGTGAAACATTATACCACTAACCAATTAGTGAGCGTACACACACCTCCCAACCCAGTCATCTCTCATTTTTCTCCATTTCTTACTCTGAACAAAGCAAATTGACAATGTAAGTTTTTTATGAGGGCAGTCCTGTTTGTGCAGCAACCTTAATTTGCATGGTTAAACAGTGCTTATTAGGTTGTGTAATGCAAACCGAAGCACGCCTCCCCCAATCTCACATTAACAAACATCAGATGCACTGAGCATAAGGGTTTGAGATTAGCTTTCTCACTGAACACTGTTTGAAATGTGTTTCATTTGGACTAATCACATTATTAGAGTGTTTATTAGTTTGTTGTTGGCTGTCACTACTTGTGAAGTCCATCGGTGTCCACTTGACTGAGCTGGAAGCTGCATTGCAGTATATTTTTTTTTTCTTAGAGTGGCATAGAAAGGCTGATGCATGTCCTCTGAGAAGATACACTATCGACCTCCTCCCAGATGCCATTTTCAGTTTCATGCAGCATGAAATGGAGCGACTCATTAGCCAGTTTGTATGTCTGGGGTGCTTTTTTTTCACACAGGAGTATACGTGAGAGCTGCTGGCACATGGTAAAAGCAGAAGCACATGTAGTGTGCTTTTGCCAATGTGCCCACGTTCCCAAATAGTCAGCCCCCCGCCCCCCACAAAAAAAGGAAAAAAAAGCAGAACTGGCCAGGATGGTTTTCTAGCAGCAGGGAGGGGAGACAGAGGGACTCATTTGGCCGACGGGCAGTAACATTCATTAAGATACCATTAAGATACTAAAAAGTTCCCCTCGTTAATCACTCTGCTCATAAAACCCCCCAATAAGAGACCCGGCAAACACCTTTCCCTCTTTCCCAGCCTCATCTGCTTTGCCCCCTCTTTCTCTGCCCATCCTCACTGCCTGGCCTATTTAAGACCTGCACAGGTTCTGTCTTTCTCTTTCAGCTGTTTTACTCTCATCTCTCAATTCCCCTCCACCACTTTGTCATTTTAGATTAAATCTACCATCACTCAAGCACATACACCAGTGTGCTGGCACATTATATGTTTCACTTTTTAGTTAATTTTTTCCTATATGTATACTGTATAATTTTGCAGGAATCTGCGTGGGCCAGATGCTAGTTATAAGAAACATTTGAAATCGGCTAACTGCAATTTTAAACATTTCGATGCCGCTGTAATGTTTGGTGGAATCAACAACACTACTGATGAGTTTTTAGAGCATCTAAAGGGTGGCATTTGTTTTAGCTGGAATTTGTAAAGTGTGTTGATTTAGTGTCTTTATAGTTATGGGTAGCTGACAAGGCAATGAAGCTCTAGCTTCACGTACTGGTGCTCTATTCTTTTTAATTACAGTCTAGCCATAGGGTCAGTTTCACCTTGAGCATGGATTAGAAATCAGCTTTCTTTTTCACCATAGTAACCTTTGTAATGAGAGAGTTATACTCATCACCCCAGATCAGTATCAAAGGTCATCTATCAATGGATCCAGACGTTCATTTATATGTGTGTGTGTGTGTGTGTGTGTGTGTGGCTGCATTTTACGTTATGTATTGCGATTCCACTTTCTTTTTGGACACAACTTCTGTCTCTAGCCCCGTTTATGCATACATGGGCATGTGTGTGTCAGTTGTCAGTATACTCTGTGTATGCAGGTTGCATAAACACAGTATGTTGCATTTTTTCCGAGTGTCCCATGTATGTTTGTTTTCTACATGCAGGTTTCCTTCATCCAGAACCTGGTTTTCTGTGTGGAAAGAGCATATAGGGTACCTGACTTTGGCATGTGGGAGAGAGGCAGCAAGTACAATAATGGCAGCACTGAACTGCATTCCAGGTCAGTAAAAAGAAAACACACAAAAACATTCTCTCCACACTCTCGTTTTTTTTTTTTTTTTAAACCTTACTTTTGCTTTTCTCTATACTTTTACCACTTTTGTAGTACTGGCCAGAATATGTCCTGTATGCAGGGTGCTGCAAAAGTCCTAAAACTCTTAAGTTACATACCTGAAATAAGGTCTGTGGGAAAGTTGTAACACCAGAAAAAAGATGTGAGAATGTATCAAAGATTCAAAATAAATGTTTTTAGAGCAAACCCATACTTCATGGGTTTGCAAACCCACTATATTTTACATGGTTAGCATGGTTGTCTCACAGCAAGAAGGTCCCGAGTTCACTTCCACCATCAGGCCGGGGTCTTTCTGAGTGGAGTTTGCATGTTCTCCCTGTGTTGCGTGGGTTCTCTCCGGGTACTTCACCGTCCTCCAACAGTCCGAAGACATGCAGTTTGTGGGGTTAGGTTAACTGGTGATTCTAAATTGCCCTTCGGTGTGAATTGTTATGTGTCTCTATTAGAGATGGACCGATCCGATATTACGTATCGGTATCGGTCCGATACTGACCTAAATTACTGGATCGGATATCGGAGAAAAATAAAAAATGTAATCCGATCCATTAAATATCACGAAAGCACCTCACAAAACTTGCAACACGCCGTAACTCGCCTCAGAACGTCGGAGCAGTATGCATCACGTGATAGAGCAGCTGTGGCATGCGGGACCTGTCGGTGATCTGGATAGCATTTGGAGCTTCGCTAGCAACCCGGCATTTCATCTCCGACAAAGTTATCCCCGAGAGAAGTAAAGCAAGTGTGTAAGTCCATCTCTGAATGTTTGTAAAGCATTCCCACGTTAAGCTTAACAAGCGACTGCCTCTCGCTCTCCAGCTGCTACTTCAATCGTGAAACTGCTTAAATCAGCTGATCGGCTTTTCTGTCGCGAGTCTGTCTCTCGTTTGTTTTTGGTCCACTTTGCACCAGAAAGAGGAAACCAGCGGCTGAACAACAGCAGCACGTTTAAGCTTGATAAGCTGTTGTTACAATTTATTTAATATTACTTTCTACACCAGGATCTTTTTCCACGTAGCTGACGGCTGGTAACTGTGAAGGGGCGGATCTAGCAAAGTTTAGCCAGGGGGGCCGATAGGGCATTAACTGGGAAAAGGGGGCACAAAGACATACTTTTCTTTCTTATTCTCATTTAAAATGTCTAGCTTTTAATAAATAATTATCTGACACCCAAAGTTTTAATTTGATGTAAAATGAATAGAAGTCAATTACTGTATATAGTGACTATTAAGTCTAATATATATACCCTAGTAAGCTATAGTACATTTTCCTTTGGGAAGGTACCATCTGTGCAGTCTGCAATTTTGTTGAAGAAAGATGTTGAATCTATTTAATATTTCTTGAAAAATAATTGATTTCTGTGCATTTTTTTTCACACTGCATCAAATTAAGGTTGATTACGTTGATTAAGCATCATGAGGTGGAGCGTGAGGGGTGGTTCCCTATTTTTTATTTATTTATTTTTGTTGTTGCTGGGAGTTGGAACCCTATTAGTTAGGTTGCTTAATATTTACGCTAAGTACTCTTTAAAATACCAGAATAGGGAGGATGGTGTAGGTCTAAGTTTATTAGATTGATCAGTATTGCTGAACTATGAAATATTTTTTTTGTATACAGGTATAACAGAATAGCTTTAGTGTAGTTGTTGTTTTAAACTTGAGTATGAACTTGCAGACTTGCAAAATGCAGCAAGATATTTTAAAAAACAGTTTTGTTGATTAAAAAACACTATATCGGATTCATATCGGTATCGGCAGATATCCAAATTTATGATATCGGTATCGGTATCGGACATAAAAAAGTGGTATCGTGCCATCTCTAGTCTCTATGCGACAGTCTGGCAACTTGTCCAGGTTCTACCCTGGATCTCGCTTAAGACAGCTGGGATAGGCTCCAGCGCCACCTGCAGCCCTGAAATGGACAAAGGGAAGAGAATGGATGGATATATTTTACATATATTTAATATGCTAAATGTGTCACTTAAGAGTTGCCATTTTACACATCCACTCGTCTAATGCATTAGGATGCATTTGGAGTCATTTTTTGTATGTATCTGATGAGTAGACCAATATCGAGTCACCTTCCACCACCTTGTCCACCCACACCTGAGGGAAATGCGTCACTCTTTAGCTGGTAAATTCTTCACTGTGCTCACCTTAGCTGCTCATGTTTTTTTTCTTTCCCCCCCCCTTTTTTTTTTTTTTTTTAAATCTTAGCAGCTGTTGCTTTAAATTGGGGATTGAGCAGTGGGTGTAGCAGTAAACTGAGGTGCCTACTGATGAGACACAAGAGAGAAACAATCGTTTTTTAAAAATGCAACAGTGCTTAAATGCTCCATGGGCCAAGAGAAACTATACCTTGATGCTCTTCTAGTTTTATAAATACACCCGTTAAAACAGATCTTTTAGTTTTACTAAAGTATTACTTTGGTTTTCTTCTTACGCAACTGCAAATCATATTTGCCTGGGCCCATATTTGTTTCTGTCTCACTGTCGGTGAGTGCAGCACTTGGAAAAACAACAATGATGTAGAGTGTTCCATCTTCTTGAAATTAACTACAAAACCCCTAATTATTTCAGATTTTTAGTAATAGGGCTCTGAGTTAAGTTTATTTGTAATATCTATGTATTTTAATTCACTAGATTGTGAAATTCTAATGGTTTTTGCCAATGACTGTAGAAAACAGTCATTGGTTTTTGCTTATAGAGAAAACAACAGTAACTATAGCAAGAAGGACTCTTATCTATTCAATCTTCTTTTTCTTTCCTGTCCATATAAATAGATCAGCGCCAAACAATAAATGTAAAAACACTGTATTTCCTGCAGGAAGCAGCAGAAATGTGGGAACATGTAATGCTTTTCTTTATAATCAAGTCTATTTGATCTAGTGAGGTGTTTGTCGGGTCAGTGTGTACTGATGGAAATGTCAAATCAGCACAAGTTGGTAGCTAAAAAAAAATGTCAGTCAGCAAGTAAATAACCTATATTAAAAGAAAATGTAATGGACCAGCCATCTGAATGGTTAACCACCATGCAGATAAGGATTTGGAACAACCTGTTCAAACACCAGCACTGTTCTTAGCCCGTGTTGACTTTTTGTTACGTTTTCCCTAACTGATTTATCATCCAAGGTCAAACCGGCCTTCCTCTCCTCGCTCGGTTTCTTGATAAAGATCCTCAATTTCTGCTATTGCTTATCTCTGAAAAGCATGTCTTTTTTTCTTTCTCCAACAATCCAGAGCTATTGGCACCAGCCTGTCAAGATGTCCTCAAGAAAAGATAACAAATTCAGTGCATTGAGGAGTGCTGTGTCTTTTCGTGTTTCTATCTCTCCATGCCATGCTTTTGGATTCCCCCAGTTAATGAGTTGGCTTATATATGTACTTTTGTATTAATTACCATGGCGTATCCAAAAACGAAACAATTCAGAATGGCTCCATGGAAACACGATCTGTATAATAATCAAACTCCATATTAGAACCATTCCTCATCTGTCACGTCCGGCTTCGAAACACGAATATGGCTCTAAGCTCACAGGATTCACAATGGATCATTCCTGAGCAGTCGGTGGTTCTGTCAACTGCAGAATCACAATCACAATGAGTTTGTCCATTTTTAATCAAGTAAAGAAAAGTTGGTGTGTGTGGATCAATACTGAACCACTGTATGTAAACACACCTACTCTCAGAGTAGCAGAAGACTGTTGTACAGTCTGCAGCAATATTTTCATCATGCGAATCCTTATCTCCACCTGTCAACCGACATGGTTGCATCATCATTTTACTCTGGTCCTGATTCCAAGCATCACTTTTTTTAACACCCTGGGTTTCCACAAAGCTTTAAAGCATTCTATGTACATGTGAGGTACTGTCAGGATTTCTGACCACTGCTGTCAGTTTGCGCGTGTTTGTGTATCTCTGTGTGTTACACAAAACTACTTTCAGCAGAACTCTTTTAGAGGCTAAATTAGCCTCCCATCATCTGTACTAATGCTTTTTAATATGTCAGCACATCTACCACCAGTCAGTGGCAAGTTTCCTGCATTTTTTCCCTTTCTCGTCTCTGTTCTTTTCTAGGGAAATCTTGGTAGGGTAGAAAGGGAAACAAAATGACAGTAAAATTGATTCACATTTAGGCTGCATTGCAATCACAGTAGCCAGCCACTGTGAAATGCACTATGTTTTTTTTTTCTCTCCTCTCCATCATCCATTATCGAAAGTAGACCACAATCTCAGGAGCCTTCAGCTTTATTGAATCCTAACAGATAGCCATTTAAGATTCAAATGTGATTCAGAAGGCTTTCTGGTGAACTTTGGGGACTTTTGACATTTTCAAAACACATTTGGTTCACGTTGCATCATTTTTTCTGCTTTCTTAAGAATGAAAAATAATATATTCTTATACTGATCAATGTTAGATTGAATTATACTTGCTTATTGTATGTTTTGGTGAAAGTTTGCAGTTTCTTTTCTTTTCAGCTCTGTGGGCCTTGCTAAAGCTGCACTGGAGGCCATCAATGGATTCAACCTGTTTGGAAACCAGGTATTTGATTCCCTGACTTCTTATACTTTGCCACCTCTTCCGAACTCACATTGATTTGTCTCCTGTTTAACTGTGCCACCAGGTAGTAGACTGCATTATAGCCCATTCAAATCTCCTCTGTACATCAAGAAGGTATCCTAGCTGGGTGCAATGTCACCCCGATGACCAGCCTGAATAGTAGAAAACTGCAGTTTATTTACAGGTAGACAGCATCAGTGTAATTAGTGCCGCTGTCACTGTAGCAAGATTGCTTCTCTGAGTGGACGATTGATCAGGAAAGTATGTTTGTGCATGTTTGTGTTTGTCTCAGCAAATTGTTTGTGCTTCTACAGACTGTGATCGATGGCCACAGTTGAATCAGGTTTCCCTCCAAATTTCAGAGGCTGTTTTTCTGTGTGCAAAGTCTATTAGTGGATATGTTTCTTATTTATTTATTTAATTTTTTTAGGAGAAGAAAACAGACATTCATTATACCTGCTAATGGATTGGAAAATGAAGCCTTCCACTTAGCAAGCTTCCTCTCTTATTATCTTTTCTTCTTATTTTCTTCACTCGGGTATTTGCCCAGAATGGTTTGTGTGGCAGTTCTCTCCATTTAAGCTTAGACTCTTTATCTTCTCATCGTATGGCTGTCGGGTATGACCGTAAAGTTGCTGTTTGTGTTTCTCTTCTGAACATCTGCAAAATAAAGGATTTAACTGTGCCTGAAAATGGATTTTGTCATTGAGCTCAAGCTTGTTGAAAGAATCAATTTATAGAGGTGGCTGCTTTATGGTCCATGCTGTATGGGGCTTCTGTACATGTGAGAGAATGAGTGTGCCTGTCTCTGCCGGTCTCGTGCCCCTTTGTGGGAATGCTACAAGCTTTCCAGTTGCTTATTAATGATCTCTATCAATCTTGATGTCCCAGCTGACGCTCAAGCACCAAATGTAGCTCCTTCCCCTCGATGCCCTAAACCGGAACATTCAGTACACTCTTAACTCTTCTATCATACTTTTGCACACTCTTGTGGCTGTATATCACAGTTAGCCTTTGTATTACATGGACAGACACGCATCCTTCAGTTTTGGAAAAGTCACACCCGACCCCTCACCACAGCCCCCTCAAAGTCACACTGAACGCATGATAGAAGCCTCTCGGTGTGACAAATTGAACTGGGCGGATAAAATTGATCTCACATGAGGAGGATCCTTCAACTTTAAAGCCGGTCTTTAAATTCACAGTGCTGTTTACACACGGCTCTACAATCAAATCCCAACACATTCTAGTTTCTCTCAAGGGACTGTCACCTAATTCACACCGTGTCAAGAGCAGGGATAAAGCAGAGCCAAGCACATGCCTAACAAAGTCCAGTTTAATATATTTCTGTAAATTAAATGTATTCCATACATATATCAGTGCATAGAAAGTGGTGCCAAGTTAAAGTTCAAAGTAAATCATTATAGTGTCTTTAAAAAATGGGCTTTAAATAATTGACATTCAATCAATGTTCATAGCAGACCATAAAAAAACCCAATGACATCAGTGGTTTTTTTGAGAGGCGTGAGCCAAATCCTCACAGTAGGTGGAAGGATGGTTGTATTGAGAAAAACCTGAAAATAATTTATATTGACAGATATTTCAATGATCCACAGAAATTTTGGAAAGTAATCAAGTCTTTTTCCGCCAATAAAATGACTCAAACCTTTCCTAAATCTGTTGTAAAAGATTCAGTCTCAATTAATGATAAAACTGAAATTTTGAATTGTTTTAATGAACACTTTCTATCAGTGGGTTCCTTGTTTGCTTCTGCAGAAACTTTTTTAACAAATACTTGCCCAGAACTCTCTATGTTTTCTGGAGACCGTTTTAACTTTGTACCTTTTAGTGTTTATGAAGTGCATAAAGCTTTAAAGGCTTTGGATCACAGAAAACCTCCTGGTCCAGACTTGATGGAACCTTATTTTTTGAAGTTGGCAGCTGATTTTATTGCAGAACCACTCTCAATTCTATTTAATTTTTCAATTAAAACCAAAGAAATTCCAGCGGTTTGGAAATCAGCTTTCGTTTTGCCTTTATTGAAAGGAGGTGATCCATCGGTGTTGACTAATTATAGGCCAATATCAAATTTGTGTGTTTTATCCAAAATCCTGGAATCTCTAGTTTGTGACCAGTTGAAAGAGTTTTTGTACTCTAATGATATTGTCTCCAAATTTCAGTCAGGCTTCAGGAAAAAACACAGTACTAACACTGCCACTATGAAAGTGATAAATGATATTATTGTGGCACTTGATAAGAAATTGTACTGTGCGTCACTCTTTATTGACCTCTCAAAAGCTTTTGACACTGTTGATCATGCAGTCCTAAAAAACAGACTGCTCAGCCTTGGATTGTCAGAACATGCATTAGCGTGGTTCTCAAATTATCTGAAAAATAGAACCCAGTGCATTAAACTTGAAGGTCTTTGTTCTAAATTTGTTGCTGTCCACAAGGGGGTGCCACAGGGCTCAGTTTTGGGTCCCATTCTGTTCCTTTTATATATCAATGACTTGGGTCAAAATGTCTCAGACACAAATTTGCATTTTTATGCTGACGACACAGTTATTTACTGTTATGGATCATCTCTTGCTCAGGCCATTGAAACTTTACAGAAAGCCTTTGTTGCTTTCCAGCATTCACTTATTCAGCTAAAATTAGTTCTCAATGCTGACAAGACTAAGCTAATGTTGTTTTCCAAGTCAAAGAAGGTCCCGGAGCCTATTCCAGTGGTGTCCACCCTTGAAGGAAATGTCATAGAGATAGTTCATGAATATAAATACCTTGGTGTCTGGATTGATGACTCCTTCACCTTTAAACCACATATAGAGAGACTAGTAAAGAAACTGAGACTTAAACTTCGTTTTTTCTTCCGTAATAAACAGTGCTTTTCTTTTGCAGTAAAAAAACGTCTTGTCACTGCAACCTTTTTATCTGTGTTAGATTATGGTGACATTCTGTATATGAACGCTTCTTCTTCATGTCTTCTAATGTTGGACACGATGTATCATGCTTCCTTGAGGTTTATTACCAATTGTAAATACCTGACCCATCACTGTGATTTGTACTTAAGAGTAAAATGGCCTTCTTTGGCCATTAGAAGACAGGGGCATTGGTACACTTTTATTTACAAAGCTATGCTTGGATTGCTGCCTCCTTATATTTGTACTTTGGTCACAAGGACAAATAGTGGTTCTTACTCCTTGCGCTCAAATGATCAGCTGCTGTTGTCTGTTCCCCTTGTCCGCACAGAGCTGGGTAAGAAAGCCTTTGTCCACTCTGCGCCTTTTTCATGGAACATGTTACAGAAAGACTGGAAACTAACTGAATTGTTGTCTTTAAATGTTTTTAAAACTAAACTCAAAGGCCTACAGGCTGCCTCAATAATGTGTAATTGTTTTGTGTAATTTTAACTTTGTTTGTTCGTATGTATTTGTCTTGAAATGTGCTGCCTCTTGGCCAGGACTCCCTTGAAAAAGAGGTCTTTGATCTCAACGGGACATTCCTGGTTAAATAAAGGTTAAATAAAAAAATAAAATAAAAATTTGCCTTCAAAGACTATCAAAGACTGCAGGTTATAGTCAACTTTTTTTTTTTTTTTTTTACTTCAGATCACTCATGAGGATGCATAGTGATAGATGCACAAGGAACAAGCAGTGCTTAGTTTTCTAAAATCAAAGTTGGTTTGAAGAAAACCTTAAAACAGCATCCACTGCTCAAAAAGGGTTGAGCTGTTGCACTGAAAGTATTCTACAGATTATGTCTTATCTTAACTCATTGCCTAGTTTTTTTTTTTTTTTTTTTATTGCTTAGTTCTGTTGGAAGAGATATTATGCTACAAATATACAGTGCATATTCAAACTTATTTTTTATTTTTTGTAAAAGAGGTAACTAGAAAAATGTAGTAGTTAAATCATGATAAGCTGGTTGGACTGCTTCTGCTTAAAAAATGTGACTAAATAAAAGAAGACAAAATGGCTCAAATCTAAAAGGCAAAAATACTCATTTCACATGCTTGCTTTGTGGGTTAGTGTTTTTATACGTTGCTTTTCTAACACTCTGTTTTCTTATGTGGGTTTTTTCACTAACTTGCCACACAGCTGTCTACACTGGTGGCTAGCAATTCACTATGTATGCACTATGTAAATTTCTAGAGGAAAGCTTGCTGATTTGACTAAAAGCCTTGGCCAGATGTTTTTTTTTCTTTCTTTTTTTTTTTTTTTAGAAATAAAAAACGCGACATTGGCAATATTCATACATAATGCATCTGACTTGCGTTAGAAACTGCTTAGCAGTTTGGGGGAATTGCCCACTTGGTTTCATATAAGCACTGCTGATGGATGGATGGATGAAGTGCAGTGGACTGTTTTTTTTTTTCCTGAAAAATGGTTTGATTGCTTCCCTTACTGAGTAAAAAGCACAAAATGTCCCCCCCCTTCCTCTCGTGGAAGTGTTTAAGTGCTCTGGATGGACAAACTGCATCGTGGTAGTAGTGCTTCATTTTTGTACAGGGAGACTTTTAAAGTGATCGGATGACTAGCTGTTGTTTAAGCACTCCCACACTGCACTTCAATAACATGAGCAATCCAAATATATCTGCCTGGTTTTACAGCAAAACAGTGTTTTGATGTGTGGAGGTGTAATACCGGAGGCTTTGAAGCCAAATAATTTTAAGCATTTCCATATTTATTTATTTATTTATTTTTATTTCTTTGGACAAATGGAGGACTTTGTGTATGTTTGTCGTTTTGCACGTATAGAGCTATATGTTACTGTGAAGCACAAATTGTTTAGCTGTAAATTGAATGCTTTTCTTTTATGCTGCAGGGCTGCTCATGGTCTGTGATATTTGTGGATCTGGATGCTCACAACAGGAACAGGCAAACCCTTTGCTCTCTACTACCCAGAGAGTCTCGCTCCCATGTGAGTACATCAATCAATTTATTGACTGTGTACATCTTCTAAATAATTTTAATAAAACAAAGAAAAGCATACAGATTTTACAAGTAACAAAAGGCAGAAACGACACAAAGCAATATGTGCAATAGAGCACTTCTAAAATTTGCAAAATATTATCAGCTTCATATCTTAAACATCTTGTAGAGCCATTCACTCTCAGAGTGCAGGCTTTTCCGTGGTTCCTAGAGTTTCCAAACGTAGAATGAACTTAAGTCAGTGCTTTCAACTATCAATCCCCGCTTCTGTGGAACCAGCTCACAGTTTGGAGTTGAGATACTGGCACCCTCATACTTCTACAATTAGGCTTAAAACATTTCTGTTTGATAAAGCTTGGGGTTGTAGTCAGGACTCTCTCTGGTAACCATTTCTTCTTCATTATGCATTTTATTCTTGTTTCTCTTTTCTCTCCTTTTTTCTCTTCTCTTTTACCTCACCCCTAAACCCTTACCCTGGTTCTGCTGGAAGTCTCTTCCAGAGAAAGAGGGGGGTTCTTTCTTCCCACCATTGCTTGCTTCATAGGGGATCGTCTGATTGTTGTAGTTCTCACTCTAATTAGTTTTTACCTTACAATATGAAGTGCTCTGAGGTGTCTGTTCTTGCAAATTGAATCAAACTCAGTAAACTGAATTTCACTGAAGGCTTATGACAAATTGGTACATGGTCTTGGGATGACAATGTCAGTCCAGCACAGTGAGCACTTTGCATTTGCTCAATTTTTAAAATATTTAAACTATTAACTATTGTAGAGAAATGTTGAACCAGCATACAGGAATGTGCAGTCAGAGCAAAAAAACTCCCACAGTATTTTTATGATATCCGCCTTGCAGTGATCGTTAAAACAGTGATCAAGTAACCTTTCGTTTTGCTCTAAAATGCAACAATCTTTTAAAATAGTTTATTCAAAAATCAAGAATCTTATTTTTATTTCCTTTTTGTTATTTTGTCTAAATTGATCATAGTAGAACTAGAATAAATATTAAAATATTGTTTAAATGTTGCATTTTGTCTGTGAGCTGATCTCTTTGTTCTTAGAAAAATATCCACAGTTTCACAGCATGACGCAAACGTTTCCCCCAACGCTCTTTTACGGTGTAGAGAAGCAGCTGTATGCATAGTCTCTACAAAATAGTAGCCTGTCATGCATATGTCAGATAAGGTTAATTACACACATCAAACAGACCACGCACTCATGTCAGTGTGTCAGTAGATATCAATTCAACAATGTATGTTCCTCACGGTGCAGTCATTACACTGCCCGTACCTGAGCTCTTGATCGTACACCACTGACAAGAAATGGCAAAAGTAAGAGCTGGATATAGAGATGCAGGGAGGTAAAGCTCAAAGAAGAAAGCGTGAGGAAAATCTTTCCTACTCGCCAACACTCGCAGGCACTTAAATCATTACAGCTGTGTGTGCGTGTGTGTGTGTCGAACTTGTAAGCCAGAATTGTCTAGTCACCAACAGCCTGGGAGGAAATTAGTGTAATTAGACGATCAGCAATGGCATTATAGACATAGGAGACTGACATTAAGAAGTCTGAAGGAGTGCAGGAGACGCCAACAATTGTCAGGATTGTGTCAAGATATGCAAAACATCAATATATTATCACTATGTCATGTAATATGTCAAAAGATTGAAATCCAGTATTCAATTCTAGACACATTCAATACCTGCACAGAGTGTGTTGCAAGCTGATATGATTTCTCAGCTGTAGCTGCTGAGGATGTTACCATGTAGATTAGGGTTGTAACAAGAAGTTGAAGAATATAAATGAATAGGACTAGAAAGAGCTACACCTGGCTCCTCTGTGAGCTGCAGAGATATGTGCAAAGTATAAAAAAGAAACGCGCTACAAAGGAGAGCAGCAGAAATCAAAACAGAACAGAAATCTGGTCCTTAAGCGTTCATAGCCACGTCCATGTCAGAGCGCTTGTCCCTGCAGTTATTTTATAGATTCCAGTGCTCAGACAGGATATGGAAAGGCTTTGATTTTTGGAATCTGCCGTCTATTAATAAACTTTAAATATTCATAGCTGTTTGCAGTGAAGCTATGCCCTGATAGATTTCATTTCCCTTGCTTAATAGAGTAAACCAAACAATAAAATGGGACTATTAGATGCTCAGTCACAGTGGTTTGTCAAGCCTGATAACAAGATTCGTTCCTAACCATAGCCTGTATGTAAATGTAGTCAGTGCTGTAGTGTTTTATTTATAAACCGACACTTTCACTCCTAAACCGCTTATGGGCATTCACGCATGTTTAATAATTCTTTCTGTAGAATATATAGATGTACAATAAATTATCTTATTGGCTTCCCTCATTTTATACTCAGAAATTATGCAAAGTGACTGTGAGATGCAGTCATTGGGAAAAGTTTTGGTCCTTGTGGAATTTTCAAAATATTTCTCTGACCTAAAATGCCAGTGGATTTTTACACAAACACTAAATGTAGCTAAAAAAATATATATATTTAAAAAAAATGAAGTAAAAATATCAGCCTGGAAATATATATTATATATAGCAAATGTGGCAAAAACATTTCACGTAGTTCATAATTGTTGTAAATCTTTTTGTTTGTCTCCGGCAGAACACAGATGCAGCTTTACTTCCAACCATCAGCTATCCTGCGTTTGCTGTTGATGATGATGCTCTTTACACTCAGACACTTGACAAGATTGTCCGCAAGCTCCGTGGCAAATATGGCTTCAAACGTTTCCTCCGTGACGGCTACCGCACCGCAAACGAAGACAAGAATCGCCGCTACTACAAACCTGCTGAAATGAAGGTTTGTACTCGTGTTTTTTCTCTATATTCTGTTCTTCTTTGGATTAAAGCCACAGTTTTTGTTTCATTTTAAATAGCTCATTTGTATTTTGCCAATGCAAAGAAGAAATTATGGGGTATATTCCTAACGAAGATAATGTGATCCAAAATGTTTCTTGTTGTTCCAGGTTTTAATAAGATGGTCATTAGCGTAGCAGTTGAAATAAAAATTATAGCTGTGAATAATATGCTTCAAATCTAGTAAATGGATTTTAAAAAAATTAACCCGACTTTCCATTAAAGAAAATGATCAGTTAGAGATTTACGAGCAGTGACATTTTAGAATTTTTAGACATCGAATAAATATATTGTGGTCCAGTGTGCTGACAGCTACACTTCTAGTCCTTTTGTCATGGTTTGTGATTCTTGTTGAGTATTTTCTTTAGCAATTTTCTCTTTTGTTATTCCTAATCTGTTTTTGCTTTTTCTTTTTTCGTTTTACCTCCTTTCTATTATTTTTATCTCTTTTAAAATTGTCTGCGCTGTTCTTATCACCTCTGTTTAATCTGCCTCACATGTTCCATAGCAGCTAATTATTCACAGAATTAAAGGATGATACTTTATTAGGTACACTTTGCTGCTTCAGAACTATCTTACCTCTTTGTTGGTAAAGTGCTGGAAACATCTTGGTGAGCCAGTCCAGTTTGAATTGAACCTTAAGGTGCATACCTTGACTATAACAAACAATTGAGTTACTGTTGTCTTATTGTTAGCTCTAATTAGTTTGGTCATTCACCTCAGACTTCATTCACCCCCCCCCCCCCCCCCAGAGAACTGATGTATATGCAATATTTCTTCTCTTTTTGGAACACTCTTTGTAAGTCATGGAGATGTAGATCAGCAGTTTCTGAAAGTCTTAGGCCAGCCCATCTGGCACCAAAAACCATGCCATGTTCAGAATCACTTAAATCACCATTCTTCCCCATACAGATGCTCAGTTTGAGCTGCAGGATGCCTAAGTGTGTTGCATTACTGCCATGTGATTGGCTGATTAGCTATTTTCATTAGTGAGCAATTTAGCAGCTGAACAAAATGACGAGTGTATGTGTGTGTGTGTGTGTGTGTGTGTGTGTGTGTGTGTGTGTGTGTGTGTGTGTGTGTGTGTGTGTGTGTGCGTGTAAAATATAGGTTTAATATAACTGAGTTGAACTCAATTGCCAGTAACCACAAGCACAGCTAGCAATGCATAACATGTGGAAAAGTTCAGCTTGAAAGTGCTTGACATTTCAAAAGTTTTCGAAATTCATAATCCTCCAAAGGTTTCATCCTTTTATGATAATGCTAAGAGATCTGCCTGCGACTTAGCCTCTCCCATTCCACGCATCCTAATCCCCCAGGTATTTCACCCTAAATCTTAGCGTGCATGTGTGTGGGTGCGCTGGGTATGCAGCTGAGTTGTTCCTTATCAGTGTGTATGCTCATGCATATACACCTATGTGAATGACCGGGCATTCATTGTCCTTTAGTGAATTCCCTGTGATCCTGGCCAAATGACAGTGCAGTCACTTTAGAAGCATACCATGAGTGAATCGCAGGCTGGACTCTTAATACTAAACAAATCATTACTTTACCTGGAGAGCTAGCCTGCTAGAATTAATGAGCTCAGAGAGGCGTTAGGTAAGAAAGCAGAGATCTGTGAGTTTAGACAGATGCTGGAGTTTCTGTTTGGCAGTGAAACACTAACCAACTGTTTCAAAAGGCCTAATCAGTTGTACCTAGTAGGGATGTATGTAATCAAAGAGTCACCTGACAGTAATTTGATTCCTTAATTACATTCATGATTCATTAAAAAGGATAGTCATCACTTTGTAGTGACAAAAGGTGACTTTTCTGTCTGAAAGGTGAGGCTGAGAAAAAAAGATTTAAAAAGGCACTGATGATGGAAGTGCTTGCTTGATATGTCAGAGTGGGCACTCATGGGGCTCCAACTCTGAACCACTTTGAAATGAGCTTTGTTTAATCCTGCGGCTAATAGGATACAAAGACTCTAAAGACTCTAAGAATTATCAAACAATGTTTAATGCCTCAGTTCCTTCAGGCTCCGTCCTGCCCTTAGTTCGACCAGCAGGCAGTCAGATTTGTTGTGGAAGACACTCTGGCCAGTTAACGTTTCATAATGTAAAAACCCAATTAATTTTTTCATTCATTAATTTTTTTTATTAATGAATTAAAAAAAGTGATTTGCCAGTTTCAGAATCCTCGCTGATTAATAGTGTTACAAATATAGTCGAAAAGCAATACCGTGAGTAAAATGTTACCTCTTTTGAGTCATAAGCCACCTCACAACAAAATGAAATGCTTTGAGTGTGTCTGACACAGTTTGCGTTTTATCTGGAGGAAAGAAATCACAGGTAGGCCGGGTTCCCCTGCAGAAGACATTGACTAAAGTTGTTGTTGGTGTTTAAGAGAGAATTCACAGCAGGGCAGGCGTCTGTGCTCCCTGTCTGTTTACCATTGACAGAGAGCAGCGGCAGCAGCCTGTGTGATAGACAGTTTTACCAATCAGTCGAGCTGCTCAAGCACAAAACACCAGGGATCCCTGTCTGTTTACAGCCTCAACGGGCCAAAAGGCACAGGCCTCACTGGGTGACTGCCTCAGCTCTCCTGTTCTCTCGTACTCTCTCCCCCCCGCCACCAAATACACCCCTCCCCTGCTTCTCTATCTCTTTATGCACTTGCCTTTCTTTTTTCCTTCCTCTCTATAACCCACCTGATAGCTGCTATTGCTTCCCGTCTTTGGTGAAATATACACCTCGAGACCTGCAGATCTACATAATCACAGAGTGCCGACATTTAAAGAAGCACATTAATACAGACATGAGTATCCGCTCAGTGAAAAGCACCTTCTAAGTGTGTTTGTACGAGCATGTGTGCCAGCTCAGCCAGGCATTTGTTATTGCATTAGGATGTCTCTGTTATCTTCCATCAGCGCAGAGATTATTGAAAAAGATAAGGTACAAAGATAGTCAGAACTAATTACTTTTATAGATAGAGGGACTAAAATGCAGACACACACGGACATATGCACACATGCATTTTGTATCGATGGATTTTTTTAAGAGGCTAATAAAATTCTGCAGATTGTTTGATCTTTTTATACACTGACCTTTATTATTTTTAGTGTTTTTCCAAATTCGGTAACTAAAGGTGGGTTATTGTGTAGGGACAGTGTTTTGAGTTGATCCTCTTTAATTAAGCACTGAATTGCTAAAGTGAATAATTGTCTGCTTAGCTTTATTGTCTATTGTAAATGTGACTTGTAATTGAATGGCTTAAGATTTTTGTTCGTTTGTTTGTGCATGGGTGCTTGTGTAAGATACAGTGCAAATACAGTAGATGAAGTGTGCAAGATTCAGAGAAAAATCCAGGAAGTGATGGTGTGAATTCAAGTGTTTATTTGGGGAACTTTTGTCTAGCTGCTGCCACTTGGTGCTTTTGATTTATTCACATTCATTTGACAGCAATGTGTTTATGAGCTGACAGGTTTAATTAAATAAATAAAATAAAAAACTGAATAAATTGGCCAAATAAGAGGAAGCAAGGAGGGAAAAACACTGAATGGTTTGACAAGTATAAAAAATGATAGAAATCATATGCCATGGCCTACAAAGTCACTAGTTCTTACTTGTGGGAAGAGGCATGGGTTACATTTTGCAGTGGATTTGTCAAAACAGCAACTGAGTTAATCTTTTAGAAAAAATTATGTTCATCTTAAATTAGACAAATGTGTGCCGAGGGTTTTGAAGTTGTTTTGGAGGCTAAAGGAAGCCGAACATCTTACTGAAATGACTTGGGTTGGTCTGTTCCAGGCAACATGAGAGCTGTCAATCAAACTTTGTTGCACACTAAACAGCTGGACCACAACCAAGCAATCTGCTGCATGTCTGGCGTGAGAAAGTGAATCAGTCAAAGGATTCTGATTTGTGATTTAGTATGAATACACAAGCAGAACTATCTACTATAAAATTCATGTATTTAATGTGAGCCAAAGCTCCCATATTTATAAATAGTTTGAATTAAAAGAAATTATAGGATTAGAGGCAAAACCCTTAACACTCGGTCAACTATTGTGGTGGGATCAGGTGGCTCAGTTATGCTATGGTGACATTGTGCTGATGCATTTTGGCTTCACTTGACCTTTTAGAGGGAAGGGTCACTGCAAAATCACCTTTCTTCTGTGATGGAGCGGTTCTGTCATGATGGGAGTGGTCATTGAACTACAATGAATTTGAGTATCACGCGTTATGGCCTTCACAGTCACCAGATCAGTCTCCACCACCATCATTAAAACATCCAAAAACAAAAATGTTTTGGAAGAACATGCCTCTAACAAGCTTTCAGAAACTTGAATAAAAACCTTAAAGGGTATATTGAAGCTTATTTGTGGCCTGACTAAATATGTACGATAGCTTGCAGTCCCATTTGTAACACATGGTATAGTTTATTGATTGGATTTTTGTTTGGACTTTATACTTTCAACTTTAGGTTATATAAAACTCCTGTGAACCTCACATTCTAAAATGTCAAGAAGAACTCGACCAGAACTAAAAGGCAACATCCATCCATCCTCATCCGCTTTATCCGAGGCCGGGTCGCGGGGGCAGCAGCCTAAGCAAACAATGTCTTTTTTTTTAACTTAAGCACACAGCGAGTAGGTATTTATATTGTTAAACATACATTGTAATTCTCTTGTCTTTGTTATACTGAGTGAAATCTGACAAATCTTTGATATTGAAGGTCTGAGTTCACAGGCAACATGGCAGTGTTTTTTGCCACAGTGTCATTTTCTGAGCGCTGCTCTTAAGTGTTTGTTGTTGCTAGGTTACAAATAATACCTTATTTCATGTTAGGTTGTAAAAGACTGAAAGCCAAGATTTTGATTATTCAGTGATAGAGAAGTGACACTGAGTCCTCAGTAAAACTAAACTCCGACTTTCTCTGTGTTTTTCCATCTATGTGTCTGTATTGTAAACATACTAAACTTTCACACCTCTAGATGTCCTCCTCAAAACAAACAGCCAAGTTTTTGAATTAGAAAAAAAAAGACCTTGTAAAGGATCAGTAATATTTCTCTCTATACTGACAGGTTTCATTCAGAATGTCACATCCTTTATATTTTTTCTCTGTGCCATACTGTTCCATATTCAGTGCTGCTCAAATTCAGCTTTAAAGCTCCTGCGCCTCTCTTCTCTTTGTGAAATGAAAAAAGCAATAATTCCTCCCCTCTCTTCCTCTCTCTGTCTTTCTCCAGCTTTTTGATGGGATCGAGTGCGAGTTTCCCATATTTTTCATCTACATGATGATTGACGGTAAGCCTTGTTCTATCCATTGCTGCTGTTATGGTGCCTCAAGTGGGTCATTGCCATGGTATAAGACAGACTTATAGCGTTTTACAGGAAATTACATTTTTCTCTGGTTTTAGAGGACATGGATACACACTTTTTTTCTTTTTTTTTAATTTGTTAGTGACCCAAAGTAAATGGTCAGAAATAAATGAAAGACTCTAGTTTTTCCTAAGCATAGCCCCTTTGCCTCTCTATATGCCACAGATTTTTCTTAAGACTAACAGACAACCTGCAGGGCCTGTTGCTCTATATGAAGCTATTCATCTTTATTGGCTCTGCTCAAAAGAAAAAAGGCAGTTAAACTGATCCAGACGGATACATCAATAACCAACAAGCCTCTACAATGAAATGCTCTTAAAAAAAATCTTGTATACCTAGGAAGATTTTTATTGACAGTGCCTCACCATTTTTCAGTATTGTAAAACTATTTTATTAGGGTAACTTTGCCTGACTGATGCAGTTAACAGTTAGATGTGAAAAAGCATTTTCAATGTTTTATAGTGTGTGTGTGTGTGTGTGTGTGTGTTGTAGGGGTCTTCAGAGGAAATAAGGCCCAGGTCAAAGAATACCAGGAACTCCTTGAACCCATCATCTTTCAGTCGTATGAGGGTGAGTAACCACATAAAAGCCAACATGCACCCACACACATGCAGTGACCGCTGAATGAGGAAAACCGTGAACTCCTGAACACAAACATATATGATATTATCTCATCTGGCCTGTCAATATAGTTCTTTTTAATACTTTTGATTCTGTTCTCTCCCCTTCCGGCAGCGACAAACTTTCTCTTATTAAATCAGTTTTACATATTCATACACCACATACCAAGGTTCACAAGAGTGATGCATCCAAGTGAACTCAACCTTCCCTGTGAGCTAAAGAGCCTGGCTCATGCATTCACCGGTACACATTGATGTGAGAGGACACAGTTAAATGATGAGGATGTCAAGAGCTGGGTGTTTCTATTCATCTATTCATAAAAGAAATTGAAATAATTGGAGTGCAGAAAGGATAATGATGTGAAACAGAGCTGACTTAAGTTACCCTGAATGTCTCTGCAGAGCTCTTTGTACTGGTTCTGTATAAATTAACAAAACTCCTGAAGTTAATTGGCTGGGTTTTAGAGGAGAACACAAAGGGAGTGTTTTCTGTTTTACTGTTAAATACTTATTAAAAGTGTAAATCCACCAATGGATTTTGTACTGTCAAAAGCTGCTATTGTATCTTCTTTTGCTGGTTTGCCTGACCTCCCAGGAGTCAGGGGCTCCTATTGTTTTGATAATACATAAAGCACATGCAGGGTTCAGCTATTGAAGACATGCTAATATATTGTGATGAGTGAGTGAGGACGGTGGTGGGGTCCTCAACTACAGTTGTGCTAGCCTTGAAGTAAGCATTTATATTATTTATTTAATATTAGTATTTATATTATACACTGCAGGTCTTAATGCTCAATTCTGATTTTTTTGATCAAATCTGATTTTTTTTGTCTGATTGTTCACACTACAAATAAAATGTGACAGCAAACGTGCTCTAGTGTGAACCCTCAAAGCGGCCCGCATGCGCAAAAGAAGACGTCACACACAACGCGCTCTGTTTAGACCCAGACCAGACAGTATTGTTTGACTGATGGCCGTTAATATAAAGACTTGTTTCGGACTTTACGTTTCCCAATTTTGCTTTAAGTTATAAAGTTATTTTGTTATTTAGATATGGCCTAATAATGATCCTTATTGCTGTTTTAGAGAGGAGCGGTGCTTCAAAGGATAGTTGCAGATTTCTGTCAGAATCTGCAGATTATACAGTACAAATAAAATGTTCACGTTTCTCCAACGCTGTCTTCCCAACAGTTTCACTAACATCTACACTGGATGACCAGGAAGCATTCACGATGTCTTCTCCGGCGCTGATAATTGGCGTCTGTCTTGTGTCAGTGACGTAAAAGACGGATTTAATGCGACATGACCATTCAAACAGCAGTCGCTTTCTAAAACATCAGATATGTATCGGATTCAGGACCACATACTAGAGTGACCCAGGTTGGATTTGAAAATATCGGATTTGTGCCGTTCACACTGTCATACCATGATCGGATATGGGCCGCATAGGGTCAGAAAAGTCGGATTTGATACGCTTTCACCTGCAGTGTGAACGTAGCCTAAGAGTGGGCACAAAAAGATTTAGTGTTCTTAGCTGTAGGTCCAGTTACAACCACTATGTGTGAAATATCCTGCTAAAGTGCTAAACTTAGATGGTTAACATGGTAAGCCCCATACTGCTAAAGAGAATTTTTAGTAGCATTAGCCAAGTTTTTGAATTAAGCTAAAAGTACAGGGGTGTCTCACGTAGCCATTTATAATTATCTGATTTTATTTATTTATTTATTTGTTTTTTAATAATAACAAAATAAAATAAAACTTAGTTTGGGAACAAATTGAAAAATACGCTTTAAAGTTATTTGCCTATATCGCAGCTGTGCCTCAGGAGTTACTGGTTGTCCACCAGTTGGAAGGTTGGTAGTTTAAATCCAGGCTCCTCCAGTCTGCAAAGTGTCCACAGGGAAGATAATGAACCCCAAATTGTTTCTAGTCCATCTAAATTCAAATACCAGGTTTTTTTTTATTAAAGTCCAGGTACACACAAAGGCTTCAGTAGAAACTGCATAAGAGTCATGTGTTTAAACATGCTAAGATGTAAAGGTGATCTTAAGTACAGCAGTGGTTCAAAGGTTAAACTCAGCATCTGTACTGCTGTATGATTTGTTGCTATTATCCCTGTGTGCCACCAGTGCAAAGTTACTGAAGTACATAGTTTTTGTACTATGTAAGAAGTAAAGATTATTTTTGCTTAGTCTTATGCACATAGAGCTTACACTTCTCGTTTCTCGTGCCAGGCCACGCTATAATCCCCAAGTACTACTATGTACCGGCTGACTTTGTGGAGGCGGAGCAGAACAAGCATGGGAGCCAGAAGCGTTTCCCTAGCAACTCTGGCCGTGATGGGAAAGTCTTCCTGTGGGGTCAGGCCCTGTACAACATTGCCAAGCTACTGGGTATGTCTGTGCGTCTGTGTGCTTAGTATGTCGACTTGAATTGATGCATTCATTCACTGTACTCTGACATTAATCTGCAAGTTCACGATTAGCTTAAAACTAATATGTTTTCAATAGTTTTTCATTATGAATTATTTTTTGTAACTGTAGCTTAATACGTGTCTCACAATAATCCAAGGACCAAGTGTTTATGTGGGGTTTGTTTTCATTAAGTCTTTATGCGTTTACACTTAGTTACTTGTCAATAGTCGTGCGTCAGTATCCCACAGTATTCCCTACATTTTAATGGTATTCATATCTACCTTTTGTGGTATGTTTGTGTACATTCACTTTTCAGTGGATGAGCTGATCAGTCCCAAAGATATTGATCCAATTCATCGCTATGTGCCACGACAGGACCAGCGCAATGTCAGTATGCGGTACTCCAACCAGGTAAGCTCTGATGTAACTCTATCTGACGATCATCTGTCATCTACAGGCGTTTATTATCAGTACAACATCGGATTCAAGTGCTGAAGTGTTGTAAACTTATACTACCCCCCTGTAAATATGGCTGAAATCAAAGCATTTAAGAGCTTTTAGCCTATGAAGTAATTGCATCTTACACATGATGACAATCCTAATTGTTAGTTTATTCTAGATGTCAAGTAGCTGTAAGTGGAATTTTGCTGTAGATGCAGAAAGTGGGCAGCAAGTGGATTGCTCACTCTGCATTAAAAAAAAAGAAAGAAAGAAAAGGACTTCTATATTTGTAATTTCTATCAACTGGGAGGGGAGTAAAAGGAGTGGAAATGTTAGCAGTTGTAATGAAAAATCAAAAGCTGATTGCTGATTGGAATACACTATATATAATAATAAGAATGTCTCCAGTGGTGATGGTGTTCTCTGCTAGCAGCTTCTCCTCTTGTTTAAAAGTCTACATTTATTCAAATTTAAAACAGATATTTCGATTTTATGATTCTTATCAGGCTTATATCTGGATTCTTTATATAAGCTGCTCCAGGGTTATTCCTGGCATTTTAGATCAACAAACACCTGCATCAGAGGTACATAAACAAAAAGGTGGTAGGTGGGTGGAGGTGGTATTTAAAAAGGCGAGGTCCTCACTAAAGCCACTCTTGTTCCATGCCCACGTATTCACTTTTCAAATCTGGCTGGATTTATATATATTTTTTCCAAAACAATGACAATTGATGATACTGAACAAAACTATTGAGTGTAACTCAGACTAGCTAGAAACACAGTTCTTCACCGCACAGTGTTTAGAGTCTTTTTTTTTTTGACATGGTTTCAAAATGCAGATATACTGTTCATGCTCTGGAGTTTGCCTAGTCACATGTGTTACTGAAAATGAGATATCTAAACTGAGCCACACTGTTTCAGTATCAGCGATCTTAGAAATAACCAGGAAATTGTGGGAGAACCATAACTTATCAGAGTTCTACAGATCTTCACTTGCTGATGTTAAGTTTCATATTTCAGGAGGATTACATAAGCTATGACCTCACCTATTGTGCAGTTGCATGTGTCAGCCTCAAAGATGTACAGTAACCTCTCAATGCCAACTATACACCCACCCTTACTCCCGCAAGGCAATTCCCGCATCCTACCTTAAACCATTCACACTACTCAGTCCTGCTTACCACTGTTTGTTATTCATGTGTGGTAAGGTTTTAATTACTATTCATCCATCAACATCTAAACAAGCAGAAACTCTCATCTTATTTTACCTTGCCAAAGGCCAGGCTTGCAGACGAGGATTAAACCCAGTCAATTTTCTCCACAAACTACCTCCCTGAATAGCAATCATGTCTGAGGTTTAATTCTGTATCTGAGATGGCCGGCAGCTCTGTGGATCACACAGATGAAGGGTAGAGATACATACACACTGGAATGATTTTCATTTTCTTTGTTGTACAGCATCCTATTCTGTTGCTGTATGATGAATTGTGTTTTTGAAGCTAGGTCTATAAGACAGTACTAGAACAAGGCACACAAGAGAGGACATATCCTCAGAGGTATGATGAACACTAGACGGGATCAAATAGGTTGCCTGGAAAAAGATCAGCAGACAGAACAGACAGAGAGAAACAAACAGCGAGCCAGAAATGGAAAAGATCATGTCAGAAAAAATCAGCAGAAAATCATTTGTGAAGTGAGAAAATTTTAGAGAGAAATATTTGGTTCTGAGACGAACACGTATATTTTTAACTTTGTGAGGCTCACAAACATTCTTCAACTCAAGGAGGGCCACACTTACTGAAAGTTTTGGACATTTGCAAGCTCTGTGAAGACGTAACTCATCTCTCTTAATTCTGAATAATTGTTAAAGAAGGAAGCTCCCACGCCCATTACACTCCGTTACAGTTTTTGTTTACAACTTGTCTTGTCAGCTAGCAACTGAGTGCAGTTCAGAAGATAAGGGTTTGGTCTACATGTGTTCTTTTATTATGAAAACTGACCTGATGCTTTATGCTGTGTCGTTGTGTCGTTCTGTTGACTTCATCAGGTTAAAGAGGTGGGAAGTCTGGGCTTCTCAGCCCTGAACCCACAACCCAAACTCAGGTACTGCTTTTAGCAGGTATCCAAAAAATTAGGCAGTGGTATGATAGCAAGCATTGGCTTTAGCAATTAGGATCAAGTCGAATCAGTTTCACCAGCTATTATATCAGGAGCCCAAAGGCGTTCTCCCAATGGAATTCAGGCATTAGTTCCAGCACAGGGCATTCAAGTACTGTGGGTGACAACACAGGTGTATAAAATGTATGTTATTTTCACTCTTTTCAAACACACCTTCAAGCAACAGCATAGGTACTCGGAGTCATTGATCTAAGTCTTGAGCGTTGCTGAACGACTGAAAGCAGATTACTTACTAAGCTCTCTATGATCTTTGCATTTTGGAACAACCGTTGATTTTTAGCTGGGATCAAACAGAGGATTTTAAATATGTGTGTTTGTATTTGTTAATAGGATATCTACATATCAGCATCTTGGATGCAGAGGGATCGTTCTCAAAAGGAAATCAGTATGAGTATGTTTAGCTGGCAGCACTGCTTTTATGAATTCAGTGTTTAAAGAAGTGTGCCTTGTGTGCTAGACTCCTGTTAGGAGTAGGAGTAATGCTCAGAAATGTTCTAACAATAATACTCTTGAAAGTTGATTTGTAGGCAGTGTGAAAGCTTGCTGTGAACCTGGCCTCTGATGGTAGCAGGCACGGCTCTGTGTGAAACCCATCAACAAAAGCCTATCGTATTGAGTTTGATGTTTTCAGTCTCACGCAGTCCAAATAAATGTGTGAATGGTCTTACTTCAACTTTAGTTCTGAGAAACCTGAAGGAAATTCTGGTGTTTTGTGACAATGATGACACACTCATTAAATCCTTTTATGGTTGAAAGAGAGGTTCGAGTTTTGCACAGTAAGGTCATTCAATAGCTGACAGCTTCCTACCTTAACGTAACCGTTTAATTCAATGTGCTAATTTTCATCATAGAACTGCTTCCATAGGTGAGAAATACATGACCTCACCTGTGAGTAGTCACATAGGAATTTATAAAAGGTAATATAATAATAGACAATATTGCAGTGTCATCATACAGCAATCGTCATAAAATGATGATTGCTGTCTGTACATCTGTATCTGAAGGTCAAATAGGAACTCTTTCTTTAGATCATGTAAATTTTCAAGAAGAATTAGCTTTTAAAAAGGCTATAGCATGGGTATAGTCTCCAGGTGTCATAGTTTCCATTTCCCTGTGTGTGCTTGCGTCGACCTGGATCCAACTGATGGAAGTGGTGGAATATGGACATTTCCGAAAGCTGTGAGTGCCTTTCTAACAGTAGCTATTTAACACACAACTAGTTACACAGAGTACTTCATCACTCCTTGGACATTAATGTTTTTCATCTGATATTTTTTATGGTTTTGCTGTCGTTATCATCAAAAATACCTCGTCTTATCTGGTCTAAAGTAGCCATAAGTTGTGATATATACATTTCAAAGACAGATATAATGGACTCTTGAAGGCTGGCTTGTGATGAATATTAAAACTAATTTTGCTTAAAACGTGAAATAATGATATTAATGTTTATACTTGGCCCATTGGGGGTTATGAATGGAAGCATGACTGACATATAATCACTGTTACAGCCCAAGCAGGCTGTGTGGGTTATCCAGCACTCTCTCTAAGTCGTGTGCCAGCCCTTGTTTCCTGTGGAGCCAATTTCCACTTAGTAATCAGCACTGGCTTAAAACTGGTGTGAGAAGTTTGCCAGCTCAAAGTGTGGGCCAGTGTTGAGCTACCAGTGAGTGGCTTTGTCCTCTTGTAAGCAAGAAGCGTTTTTGTATTTTTCTTTTTAGAATTTTTCATTTCAAGATGTTTTTCCTTTTTGTGCTTTTGTTTTAGGCCTTTGATTGGCATAGCCTAGCTATTTCCCATTTATTAAAATTAGGGCTGCCACGATTTGTCGACTAGTCACGATTACGTCGACTATCAAAATCGTCGACGACTGATTTAATAGTCGACGCGTCGTTTGAAGCTTTGTAAGATCCCAAAAGACGCAGGAATAAGTAGCAGGATTTAAGAGTGTAATAACGGACTGAAACAGAAGATGGCAGCACTGCATGTACAAGGATGCCAGCTGCCGTTAAACCCCGAAGAAGAAGAAGAAGAAGCAGCTGTGTCCCAGAATTCATAGCGCGGCCCAGCTTAGTTTCCAACAATGGCGGCACCTAGTTAGTTTTAATATTACTCTTATTATTCTTTCTGGGTCACAAAATAAACGTTTAACATATTTTCAGGCGAGAATGTAGCTGTGTAAACTTTAAATATCTGCTCAGTTTATCAGGACACCACATATTTTCAAAAGCGCTCCGACGTTTTCGGAGACGTCTGTTACCCACTAGCTCGATAGCTAGCCGGGGGCTAGGTCACTAGCGCGGTGAGAACACCTGACTCCCGGCAAATTGTTTTCAAACCCACCGCCGTCTTTCGCTACTCAGGTTAAATATATATGAGTCACTTAGATAAATTAAAAATGTTGTTGTTTGGCTTTTTTTTTTTTGTATTTTATTTGTTCCTGAGTAAATCGGTTTGTCTGAGATTAAAGTTATAGTTTTTACACAGCTGAATAAACGTCAAGCAGACAGCTGATTATCAGAAGTATGAGATGCTGGAGAATATACTCCGTTGTCCTGTTATATTTTAGATAGCAAGGAGTTTATTAAACTTCACCGAAACAATCTGCAAATTTCATTAAAATTGAATAAACTATCATCTTGTCTTTATTTTTAGTTAGCACCTTAAAAGCTTAAAGCTGTAAGCTAATGATAGTTATATAAGAGCAGATGCTGCTGGTGCAATAAGCTGTAGTTTTACGTCCAGTGGATGATGATCTGATTAGTCGACTAATCGCATAAATAATCGGTGACTAGTCGACTATCAAAATAATCGTTTGTGGCAGCCCTAATTAAAATACTGTTTTATTTGTGAATCTGCTTTGTTTGACTTTTTCTTTAGTCAGATACTTTATGATAAGTATTCCTCCCTCCCTCCTCCCCACCCTTTTGTTGAGAACATAACATTTGGGCAAATGTTTTCAGACTTAGAAATTCGCAGAATTTTTAGATAAAAAAAAAAAGTCACAGATTTAAGCTAATGTGACAAGCCTGGTAGAAAATAGTTGGTTACTTTTGCAGCTACACACTGAACATTTTAGGTGTACTTGCACTGTGAATGCCATTTACAAAGCTGTGATAAAGATTTGAAAGGAGACAGCATTTCAAACAGGGGTGTTGCAGGTGAAGCAGGTGTTTTGCTCTTCTGTCTGCATATCAGTAAATATGAGAAATCTTTTCAAGCGGTACCACCTGAAAGCTTATGTGAAGAGGATTTTATTTTCCTGTAAGACAGGAATGCCAGGGTTGTTTATTCATGCAGCTGGTGCTAAGCTTAGCGTTTCTTGGGGTCAAATGGCCACAGAATTTGTAGACTTCATCCTCTATTACCATTCATCCTCCACTGCCTCTCACCTTTACTTTTTCTTTCTTATTGCTTTGTAATAAGTCTTGCTGGATCATAATCTTGTGTTCGTTTTGCCCCCCCCCCCCCCCCCCCCTTTTTAAAAAATCTCTTTTTTCTTTTTTTCCGCCAACTTACCAGCTTTCTCTCACTCACACCTTTGTTTCCTCAGTATGAAGCTTAGGTATCATGTTGTGTCAGTAAAGAGGCCCAAGATGGGAAGAGGAAAAAAATATGAGTGAGGGGAGAGGAAAAGAAAGAATAAGAAATGTAGTGTATACTGTGTGTGTGTGTGTGTGTGAGTGAGACAGAGAGTTGTGTGTGTGTATACATGTATCAGCTGTCCAGTTGCTTCTGCATCACCAGCGTCTTGTGTTTGGTCTGCAGGCAGAAAAGACACATGGGCATGCTGAGCTTTCACATGCAGTTAAGGCCTGATTTGTGCACTCCTATTTTCTCTTCTGTGTGTATATAATTCGGTTCTCATAATGTGTCCAAAAACAGAATACCTGTTCTATGCATACATACATACACATATACATACATACAGCCTCTACATATGTCTTTGCATGACATCTCAGTCTCTATATGAAATGTGTGTGTTTTTCTGTGGGTGCAGTTATTTACAGGATTGCGTGTTGGCGTACGTGTGTATTATTCATCGTGCCTTTCCTGCAAATGTTACGCTAACACTTAAAGTCCCTGCATCAATTCATTTCACTGGGGAGAATGAGATGCTGCACCCATGAATAGCCTGCAATGTTGTGCTGTTGGTTCCACATATAAGCTTATGATATGAGTTACCGCAGGGCTTTTTGACATCAGCTCTGACATTCAGTAAAGGTTTAGAAAAGAAAATTATTTGCAAAAGAACTGGGTTGCACTCCCTCGTACAAAATCATATAAAAATACCTGCATGAGGAATTAATGCATCTTTTGAGTCATTTCCACCAAAATATCAGGAATAGTCAATTTTGAGAGACTCAATTTAGAAGCTATTCTAAACAGCAGGATGTTAGAAGCTACATTTAGCTCCTTTGAATTAAGTGCAGAGGGAGATATAGTTGTAATGTAATTTTAACAGTTTCCCCTGAATACAAATGAACATACTTATTTTCTTTATGAGGTTTATTGTCACAGCTTTTTAATCCAGTTCCTACAGAAACCCTGGCTTGAATCCACTACCCTGGAGGAACTTGGATGTGTTGGCGCTTACATGCCACTTGCACTTATATTCATGCATCTTGCTTCAATAGTGGGCACTACAAAGCATCTGTTTTTTTTTTATCATCAACCTGAATCTAAGAAATATTATATCATAGATTCCTGTATTATGCATAGGTAAAGAATGATGCATTAAATCTGCATTATGTGTGCACCTGAGCAGGAAGTGGAACGTGGATTTCACTCCAAACAATAAGCTTTTGGATGGTGGAGCTTTGATTTTAGTTGGTGATCGGGATATTCCTATATGCAGCTTTAATGCATTGTTGATGTGCAGGAACCTTTTACTATTGTAGTAAACTAGAAGCCTGTTAAATAGCGTATGAAGCTGTAAAATCAAACTACACAGCTTAAATATGTATGTAAGCCATGTGGCAAGAGGAGAGAAATCAGCAAAAGCGCATTATTACAGTGCTGCTGGCCTCTTGGTGCGCTAATAATAGTTGCAAATAAATTACCAAGATTATTTTCTTAGCTGGAGTCAGTGGATAAGCACAGCTTCCCTTGATATGTAGCAGCTTACAAAAGTTCATCGGTCGACTGTGTGCTGATTTTTTGCATGAGAGAAAAGGCGCTCCCAGGGCTGTGGGGGTGAGTCAGATCAAGCACACCCTGGGGAGCGTGGGGTGACATCCCTCTGACAAACGTGCAATAATACGCAGCAGGCATAGCAATTTGGGGATCCAAGAAGTCATGAATGGCTGTGAAAGTGAATTAGCTGCTTATGTTGCTTGTGTCACACACTTGCTATTAATGTTGTGTCCCTAATGTGCTCAGCTACTCAGGCATCCTTACCACTGTGGCATTCTCTTAGTCTTTTTTATTCTTACTCTGTCTGTATCACTTGTTTCATCTGTCGCTTTGAATTTTGTTCAATTTGCAATGTGTTCAACTAAACACGCAAATTACATACATTTCTTAAGCACATGCAAAAAGAGCATGTAGCCATCAAAAATAGCAGCTCTGTTATAAAACTCAGGGATCCTTTAGCTTTTGTTAGGCTTCTCTTTTGCATATAGATCCATTCACTTTTTGACACACACACACAAACACACACACACAAACAAACTCACACACACACGCTTGGCCCTATGTGAGAATGAGGTTAATGGAAAAATTGCATTTGTGGTCCACACTGTGGAGGCTGTCAGTCATCAATCAGAGATAAGGCGTGGGTCAAGAGGGGCCCCCAATTGGATACTACAGCAACAAACATGCCTCCTTAGAGGCGGAACGAAAGGAGGTAGAAAAGTAGAGAATGGGTAAGGTTAGAGGGGTCAGAGAGAGGCGAGGGAGTGAGTCTGAAAGAGGTATGGAGGTAAAAAGCAACAGAAAGATCACCTTATTTCATTCTATATATTAAGCATGAAGTTGGCTGAAAACCAACTTGTTAAATCTAATTGGAAAATCTGGGAAATGTAAATCAATAACTTCCAGGGTCCAAACATAAAGCTTCATTAACACAACACCAAGACAGACTTAAGTTGCTCTCTCTGTAGCGTAAGTCCCGCTGAGAATTAACAACCACAGTGTAGCTTGATGCAATGTGTAGCAGCTTTCAGCTCAATATATGCTGCATCTGGTGGAGGCCCAAAATTCAAGCTAACCTCTGTGATATAAAACTTTAGGCAGGTTTGTTTATAATACCAGCTGACTGAAATCTTTCCAAGGTTGCAAAAAATGATTTATATCAAAATGAAAACCTTTGGAAATGTGTCGTTTCTGGAGTTTTTTGGTAATAATTTTATAAAGCTAATAAGAATTTGCCCTCCTTTACAAAGCTGTTGGAACATAAAATATAGGGCATTAATGCACGCATTAACGATGGGATCCAAAAGTGAGATGGAGTTGGGTAATCAACTCTTAGATGAATAAGAAATACACAAGCAACCACATTTGTTTTTTGTTTTTTTAGCATCACTTTGGTCAGATATTGTTTCCATTGATGATGTTTAGATGTTATATACGCACTATTTACATGCCTGCTCTTAGATCTTACATTAAATGTATACGCATGATAGATAGGGCTATATTTATCACATAATCTGTAAACGTGACCGAATATAGTGAACGAGTCCATACTGGAATCTGAATCTATACCCATCTAAATTCATCTTTCTTTCTACACAGTGTGCATGTAGCATTTCTATGAATAGATTTTGTGCAGATAATGAAAAATAAAAGTAGTGGAATAATAGATGAACCCCCCCACCTCCCCCCACTTTGGTATATGGTTTGTGGGACATTATAAAGTCATTCTGGTATCACAACATGATAGCCAAGAAGAACACGTAGTAAAAAAGAAAAAGAAAAATCATACTAACACAACAGGAGCGCCATATGGAGTAGATGATTTCATTAAATTTTGTAATGCCAGTCTGCATAGATTTGCATAGTAATAAGAAAACCCATATTTTCAAGAAATTGCTAACTCCTTAATACTTCAAGGCTAACAAGTTCAAAGCACCTCCAGATATGTTGAATCCAAAAGAAAAATATTGTTATGGAAAATCCAACTGGATAATGAAGTTATAGGGTAATGTAATTCTTTATAATGACTCAAGAACAATATATAGTTGAGGCATAAATAACCAATATACCATATGGAGTTGATGATTAAATACTGATTATTTTTGCATGCCTTGTTGCATACATTTGCATGCTAATGAGGTAAAACGGAATTCCTTCCATTTACTTTTTTATTTGCACTTTGGATGAGAAGATACCAGAGCAAACATTCTCTTTTGTAGTGATCATGTCAATCCAAGAGCCTCTAGTTTACAAAATAACTGGCTCTATTTGTCATTGCATAGTCACTATGCAGTTCTTTTTATTCCAGATGAAGCACACAATTTTCTTTTGAGCAAGAAATTGGCTACAGGCTGAATTATTTCAGAACAGCTGTTTTTAGTATAACAGATTTAATACAAAAAGAATAACTGAAGTATCATTCTCATTACTTCTTCATGAATCTGTGTATTTTCCATTGGAGCACAGCACAGGGTGGAGAGGAGAAAATGGCCTTATTTGTATCAGTCAGTTTGCATCAGGTGGCTGTTTTGTGTTTAAATGCATGCCTGCCTTCAAGCACACATTTTATTGAAAGCATGATGTGTATTAGTCCATTTGCTGAGACAAAGGCTACAATATGTGGCAGTGGCATCAACTCGTGGAGCTGTAATACTCATTTCAATAGCTGTGCTGCAAGATTATAACACAGACGCCTGATGAGATCATTGAAATAGGTATGTGCCTCTAGATTCAGTGGATTCAGAGGTCAGTAGTAGGACACTGTTCAATAATCTACAGATTGGCTCTTTCAGAGGAGCAAAGTGACACCTTAAGCAGCATGAAACAGATGGGTGTTAGAATCCTTCTGACCCAAGAGTGTACACACATCCACACACACCCAGTCACAATATTTTCCAACATGTGCATCCTTCACTTCATACTATTACACACAAACAGAATCACACATTTTTCACGCCAACATGCAAACACTTCCTTCTGTATCTTTTGCCTCACTCGCACCCTGAAACATTCACACACACAAAGACACAGATTGAAAGTGTGCTAAACCCTGCTGTTTGCCAAATGGCCTGGTAGTGGGCAGGAAATGTCGAGCTCAGTGGTCTGTGACAGTAAAAGCCCTGGAGGGATAGCTACTGACCTTAACCTGCAGGGAAATGGACATCACTCACACACACTCATGCACTTTGCATGCATTAACACTTGACACATCACCCGTACTCGGATGCGTCCTCATGCTCATGCCAATATGTGCGCTGCTTTTATGTATTCTCACAATGTGGGTGTCTCTGTGTATCTGTCTTCCTTTGACACACCTCTACTTCTTCTTCTGGGTTACAAGCCGTTCTCTGTGCCAGGGGCCCCATTAGCAATGTCTGATTGGTTTGGCCTGTCGTTTCTTTGTCTAACTGTCAGTGTTGTTGGCCAACTCTGTTGTACAGTGTCTTCGTGTTACAGGTTGCTAATAACACCAAAGAAAAAGCAGACTGGGAGGCTAAACAACCTTGGGTGGAGTAGAAGAAAAAAATCCAACTAGAGATCAAATATTTGAACCTGTGGTGCTCAGTTCATCCAAGCCCTCAATTTAACAAAAGACTGTCTCATCCCTTGTATATCAAGGTATATCAACACTTCCTGCTGCTGCTGCATTCAGAGTGTTAGGTGAGTGTGGGATTTGTGTTTGCAGCAATATGTACTCAGAAGAGGCATCTTGGCATCTATTCTCTGTTTGTTCATAGTTATTCTTGACAGTGTACAAGCCCAGGCTTTACAATAGACGCACTTTTCCCAGTACTCAAATTCTGCTTTAAACCCAAAGAATTCTGACAGCAAACAAAAGATGCCCATTTTTTTAGATTAAACAATTTGCACAACTTTTCTCATTTAAAATAAGTCTTTTGGCATTTTTTTTCTTTAAATGTCATATGCTTTGTGCACTAAAAAAATACTAATTTTTTTAGTATTTTTTTTATTACTAAAAAAAAAATACTAATTGTTAATATGTGTATGGAAACATTCTTACCCTGCATAAATTATATAAATTTACCATCAGATTTATGAAACATGCCCACTGGCCCATTTGGTTCTTACCACTGTGCATATGTCAGAATCATTCTGACTCAATAGACTAGCACAAAATGTATAGCTTATACACTATTTGCATGCTATCTAAATATAAAGACGCATGTTAACAATCAGGTGAGAAACCAGGACAAAATCCAAGTCTGAAGAAACTGAAACAATTGTCTCCAAAGAGAAAGCCAGGAAAGGTAAATGTTTCCACCAGAGAGACTATAAGAAAAACAAGAGAACAGCACAGTGACCTGGTGCAGCTAGTCTGTCATTCCAAGATAAGAAACTAAATACAAGTGAAAAAACAAATCCAGATTTTCCAGCATCTGTAGACTAGTGCCATGAAATTTGTAGTACTAGTAGTGAAATGCTTTAGTACAAAGTATGAGCAAATTCAGGCACTGATTTGTGCATCAAACATTTGAATGCACCAGCCACTCACCGTCTGGTGAGAATGTGTTTTGTTGGTTGCTGATGCAACCCACTCATCTATGACTTCAAGAAAACTTAAGGTCACTCATAGTTTTCTTCTGGAAAACTTTACACCTGAAGAAAACTATGTCTATCAGATAGTATAGGAACTGGTCCCTGGCACTTACTTTCCAATCATGCAGTTTATGAAAGACTGCCCACCTGCAGTGGACTGATGCCCCACAGTTTGAGAACCAATGACCTAATTTGGCACATCTGATCCGCTGCCTTTTGTAAACAGAAGGGTTGAACAGCAGGTGGGTGGTACTTCTGTGCTTATAGTCAGAGCTGTGATCCGGGTAGAAAAAGGAGTAATCTGAAGCCTGAACGTCTGGCTCATAGGAATCACTTACATATACGTTTACCTTATTTTACCTTATAAAATACTCTTTTGCCATCTTTAATATGAACATCCACCATTGTAAGAATATTTATAAGAAAAAGAACATTCAAAAGGTTCCTGCTGAGTTATTCATAGACCATGTTTTGTTATTTTTCCAATGTGGCTGTTGACTACAACATTCATTTTATGTATAGTATCAGTGTGCTAAAATGCAAGGTGTGAGTGAGAAAAGTGGCTCAGTAGTAGCTTTTTTCCCCCTAAAGTTTGCTATCTCGGCTTGGCAAGTGTATTTTGGCTAACACGCGTACGTCTGGAGAGAGGAACAAAAGTACAGGCAGGAGACAGAAAACGTGCTTAGGAAGTTATCTGAGCGAACAAAAATACTACCGCCAAGTCTTCCCTATCTTTTGGCTTGTCTGTCAGTCTGAAACGACCAAACAGAACTAACATAACTGATACATGCAAGACTCAGCCACCAGAGAACAGCACGAGGTCTGTAATTATATGTTGGGAAAGAAGACAAATTACTGATTAAACATAGTAATCTTTTGGACGGAAATTCCCACTGATGAAAGCCTTCCCTCTCATGTGGGCGGAGGAGAGACAGATCACCCAGGGAGCTCCCTATTTGCTCCCCAGCAATAGAAACTAGAAGTTAGAGACCGCTGTGGTCCTGGCAGTAGCATTTTCCCAGGAAGTGTAGAGAGAAAATGAAAGGGAAACAAGATTATAGTAGGAGAACAGGTACACTGTTTAATAAATACAGATAAAGAGATGCAAGCAATTAAAACACAGCCACATTGCATCTGTTGCCACTACCAGATAAACTCCTAAAAGTGTATTGAATATCCTTTGAGACCAAGAAATGTCACCTAAACAGTTCATTAGTAACACGCCTGCTGAAGAAGTTTAAACTTTAGAAGCTCAGTTTTACTTAAAATCACTGTCACATTTTTCTTTTATAATGTAGAAATATATTCAGTAAATCATCAGACTGTCTTTTATCCTAACCTGTGGGTTTCCTTTAAAAGCAATTCCCTAGAGGACACTGGTATCATAATTTTTGAAAAGCAGCATTAATTCTTTATGAATGCCTACAGACGTTGTACCAGTATAACATGATATTAGGAATGTGACTGGATGTTTACAGTTTGTCATCTGTGACAGCGGCATCCTGTGTACGCATTTGAAGGTACACAGAACACAGACTGCAGCTCCCGTAGTGACCTTGGCACTTTACCTTTGCTGGCATGCATAAGAACAGCTGTGCATGCTTTAAGATTTTTAATGATTGCAGATTCCTCTGACTTCACCTTGGCTCTCGCATATGTCTAAATGATTGGATCTAGTTTATATTTATCTTGTTTGCATTTATGCTCTGCTCATCTGGTGACAGGCACAGCAGTGTATTCTGTTTGTCAAGCATTTTAGAGCTTGTGTGTGTGTGTGTGTGTGTGTGTGTGTGTGTGTGTGTGTGTGTGTGTGTGTGTGTGTGTGTGTGGAAGCGATTAAAAACAGCACACATTAGAAACCAAAATGCCCATCTGTTCCCAAAGTTTGTAATTATGCGTGTACGCTGTTGTCTGTCTTTTGTGTGGACATCTGAGTGGAGCCTGGCACAGCGACTGGGAACATATTTGTGTTTCCAGGGTCATTGTCGGCCTGCGTGTGTGCATTAGAACTCATTTAGAATAACGCATGCTGGCAGGATTTGCTAGTTTGTGTTCACGTTTTGTTTTTTGCTTTCTTTTAATGACTTGCAAAGGGGATGGAAGGTTAAGGCATTATCTAGAATTGCATTCACACGAAATGGAGAAAGACAAACATTGCGCGCTTAACTCTGAGACAACGTGTCACCGACAGGAGTTTGATCTTCATATGTGGCTGCATGTATATTTCTTTATTCAATGCGGCACTCATTTCATTATGCTCCTCTGCACACGTACAGGCAGTGGTAATCAGGCCACTTATCTTCCCCAGCCTCCCTGGCTCTTCAGGCATGATATCAAACGGGGCTGCTATGACAAGCAGAGGCTCCTGTAGCTCACACCACGGCTCACCTTTAATATCAATAGATTTTTTTTCCTTCACTCATAAGGATTCCTCCGGCGGAGGATAATATTTCTGAGCTGAGGAACAATGTATCGCTTTCTCAGTCAGGGCGCCTTTGCAATTATAGTGGCCAGCAGCATGCAATTGAATTCTTCACTTGGTTCTCCTCTGTGGAGGTGACTCCACCCTCCTTCACTCCATCTGTTTTCCTCCCTCTCTCTTTTTGTCAGTCTTTCTCTCTACAGGCCTGCTGGTTTCTTTTTCCGCCACATTGTCAGACTAAAAAACATTTCCCTAAATCAAACTCTCGCCTCATCAACTCCTCTTCCTTCTCTTGTGTTCACCTCACATTCTTGTCATGGTCTCATCGTTATTACCACTAGATGACCTTTTGAAATGATCCAACTTTAAAAATGTACACAGGAGACATTTCTCTTTCCCAGACGCTGGATTGAAAATGACTTAGCATTACTTTTATGCCCCCACCCCGCCCCACATATTTCTGCTAAAACCCCTGACACTTTGAAATTCTCTCATCAAAATATGAATCTCAGAGCTGCACAGAGACCAACTTCCCGAGGACGATACAGAGCCTGGAGTCATTCGTCTGTGTAGGGGCATGAAAAGAAGGGATTATATTCCATTCAGATAGTTTTTCTTTCTTTTTTTGGGGGTGGTGGATAAATTCCATTGCTTGCTTTTTAACTTTATGGAAGCCTTTGAATGTTTTGTTCCTTTGTGATGTGATGCTCGCTTGAGGCTGCCTCCCTCGTGCTGCGCTTTGCCAGCCGACACACTGGGAGGGATCTGACCTTGAAATAGCGTCACATCATTTGGTTCAGCAGAGGTGTTTTTTTTTTTTTACTCTTAAAGTTTTATATAAATTTTATATAGACTGAGGCTCGAGGAAAACATCGTGTCAATCAATAAATATCCTCATAAGTCACTGTATGTTATAGGCAAATGAAAACAGCTATAAATTCTAGGTTTACATCACCAGAACATTTTTTTTCTCTTTTCAGTCCATCTCCTGACCACAACTAATATCTTTTGGTTTCAAATATGCCCAACCAGCGACTAAACTGTAGCCCTGTCATAATAAACTGACTCTTTTGGTGAAATTGGGCAGCCAGCTTCTCTAAGTAGGAAGAGAAATTAAAGGGAAGAATAGGAGTGGAAGTTCAGCACACAACATTAATCAGAAATAGTGATGCTTTGTGACAACCCGATTTGCAGCTGTGCAAGTAAATCTGCTACTGCTTCAAGTTATTTCCAGTGTTTGAAAGTAGCTGAGTTTTGATTGTGTTACTGACAGGAGTGTGTTGACAGAAACCTCTGAGATTTGTGAAAAGCTGTTTGTTTGTAGCCGATTCACTTCTGGCTTGTGAGACAACCTGAGTGACAGCAAGACTGAGAGAGTGAGAGGAATGAAAACCAGTAGTGAGAATGTCAGAATCCACAGAGGTGGCAGAAAAAACAAGGAACAGAAAGAAGCAGCGACAAAAAAAGTTACAATAATGAAGGAGAGAAGAAATGGTAAATGGTTATTGGTCTGTATTTGTATAGCGCTTTGCTTGGTCCTAAGGACCCCAAAGCGCTTTACACTATACACAATCATCCACCCATCCACACACACATTCACACACTGATGATGGCAGCTACATTGTAGCTGCCCTGGGGCGCACTGACAGAGGCGAGGCTGCCGGACACTGGCGCCACCGGGCCCTCTGACCACCACCAGTAGGCAACTGGTGAAGTGTCTTGCCCAAGGACACAATGACCGAGACTGTCAGAGCCGGGGCTCGAACCGGCAACCTTCCGATTACAAGGCGAACTGCCAACTCTTGAGCCACAACAGTGAATCAGAAGGAAGGAAGAGTTGGAAAAGAAAGAATGGGGAATTGGAAGGCAAACAGCAGAAATGGAGGAGCTATATGAGGAAGATGGAATGGTAAATGGTAAATGGCCTGTATTTGTATAGCGCTTTTCTAGTCCCTAAGGACCCCAAAGCGCTTTACACAACCTGTCATCCACCCATTCACACACACATTCACACACTGGTGATGGCAAGCTACAATGTAGCCACAGCCACCCTGGGGCGCACTGACAGAGGCGAGGCTGCCGGACACTGGCGCCACCGGGCCCTCTGACCACCACCAGTAGGCAACGGGTGAAGTGTCTTGCCCAAGGACAGAACGACCGAGACTGTCAGAGCCGGGGCTCGAACCGGCAACCTTCCGATTACAAGGCGAACTCCCAACTCTTGTGCCACGATCACCCACGAGCCACGAATAAATGGAAGGAAGAAAAGAAAGGTCAAGGAGCCTTCCTTGACCTTTCTTTTCTTCTTTACTATCTTATTCCAAAGGAATAAGATACGGAACACTGGAAGGATGGGAAAAACAGAGCTCCAAAGAAAGGAAAAACAGATGGAGAGCAAAACATCGAGATTGAATTATGGAAGGTAAAAATCAGTGGAAATAGGAAAAAAAAAAACTAAAGAGAGGAAGAAAGATTTGAATGGAGGACGCAAAAAAAGGCAAATGGATGTAAAGACAGAAGGAAGGAAGAACAGAAGCAGAAGAAAAATACGGAAATTCAGAAAAAAAAGACTAGAAGTAAGGAAAAGTAGAATGATACAAAAAAATGAAATAAAGTAGAAATATATAAGCAGGATGAAATAAAAGACTGAAAAGTACCAAAGAAAAAATGAAAAGATGGGAAAGAAGTAAAAAAAAAGAAGTAAAAAGTGAAAGATCTGAGATGCACTTTTCATCTTGTGTCACAACTCAGTGCTTTTAATTTTGGGGGAAAAGTCAAATGAAGCGGAGCTGAAATTCATTTCTATTCTGCGGGGACTCACAGCAGCGCTCTCTGGCAAATGGCTTTTCACTTTGTCAAATTTAGCGAGGCCGTATCTCTGAGGGGCAGCACGCAGCATCCAGGCCTGCTGCAGACTACTGCCAGTCCACCCGGCAGCTGAAGATATACTATAGCACTTAACAGCATGTTCCATTTCAGCACTTCTTTATTTTCCTTTTACCACTTCCTTGTCTGCGTGCATTGTGGTTTCATGCTGTCTTTAGCAGCCAGGTTGTGCATTTTTCTGGAATCCACCTCAGTATCGTAATCTGTAACTTTTCATCTGTATTTTATAATCACAAGTATCCAACAGCAGTGTAGGCTGTAGCCACTTTCAAGCAGCTTATGTAGAGTATTTCTGAAAATCCTTCCCATGCAGTATATGTATCTCTCCTCAGTCTTTCTAGGATTCTGTGTCTACTCTTTTGTGGAGTTATTTATTCTAATTTGTTTGGTTTGTGTGACAGATGTGTGCCATCTCTATTTACTAATGCGCCTCTTTCATTAGTGATTGTGTGTTTATCAGTCTACACACAGGTAAACAAAACTGTGTGTTCTTTCTGTCACAGCGAAGTGCCTGAGGTTGTTCTATTCATTCTATACACACATTTGAAATAGACAGTATTGTTAGACAGAAACAAAACAAACAAGCTCCCTGACTGTGTCCCTCCTCTCCGGGAGTTTTTTAAGCACTTTTATATTCCAGTTCCCTGTTTGTTTTACCTTTTTTCCCCCAATAGTATGCTTCCTCTGTAGAAGCAGTCCAATTTTTCTGAAGCGCGAGCATCTGCAGTTCAAATAGGTCAAGAAATTAGACTATGAATGCATTACTTCTTGTTTATCTCATTTTGGAAACCATTATTTGAAACACTACTTACTTGAGGTTTTTTGGGGTTGAAGGGAAATACACCCCGAAAACCTAAATACTAGGTTCATTTAGCTAGTGTAGCAAAAGTGTGCACTACACAGTAATTCTTGTGAGTTTAGTGATTTTTTTGATTGACTGTTTATTAAGCCTCAATAAATGCAACTCGATTAAGCCCAACCAAATTGAGCTGAGTTCTCCAAATGGGAACATTCGTTTCTATATTTAGAAGTGGTCGGCCAGTGTTTGTAATTACTGTCCAACTAGAATGCTGTAAAGTTTCTTTGGTAACAACAGACATCACTGATGGTCTAAATTGCCTTTTTTTAAGCACTCTGGATCCACCTCTAAGGCATCTCGAGTTAATATTGAGGACTTCACTGCATTGTTTTAGCTTTCATCTACTTAATTCATGAATAAAATAATCACATTTCCATATCAATTCAGTTGAGGAACTTGGAGGCACTCCAGCGGTATTCAAATGATTTAATTAATCATTGCTATCCAGATGCCTCCGCTGATGATATATTCTTGGTTTCCATTTCTATTTGCTCCTAAATCTTAGTCCATGACTTCTCCAGTGGTAACTCAGAGTTTTCTGCCACTGCCCACTTGCCCTCTTGTAAACAGTATTTAAGTATTCTGTGATCTGGCCTGCTGAGCTGGATTTCCCTCTGGCACAACATGTTTGACATCGTGTTGTTATGCATTTATAAGAATACAGCAATATTATAAGAGTGCTTAAATTTGGCATGGGAAACGTATACTGCTGTGAACTAGAGGGCATGTGCAGATCCTGCTGCTCTCTGCTGCTCTCTTTGTAAATAAGTTTTCATAAAGTCACAGCAGTTTATAACTTTAAAATATCTTAGTGTTTAAGAATTAATACAAGTCTACCTTTACACTGCTCTTGCATTCTTAGCAATTTGTTTATGCATTCAGTTGATAAAATGATATTAACTATTTACTTGGGGCACTGTTTGAATTTGCCTCATCAAAGTGCATTTGAACTTAACTCTCCTATTTAGATTTATTTGCCACTAGCGCGCAGCTCTTAAGCTGCTACTAGACTCAACAGCTAACATCAGCTAATAATTTTGTTGTGTGCTAATTTAAATTAATTACCCTGCCACAATAAGGACCTACCTGCATCTTAGAACCATTATGTTGAAAGTAATGATAGTGGATCAAAACGTTTTGTCATCTTAATTTAAAGATTGGGAGCAATGGCAAACATCTAGCCTGGCCCTTCCTGAAGGTAATAAATTTCACCTTCTGTAACATTAGCTCTACAACTCCTCAACATTAACAACAAGGTACCCAAGCCAGTTTCTACTAAGCTTCTACTACTACGGATCTGCTGAGGTGTAAACCAACAATACCACATAAAGTAAAAAAGAACTCATAAGCAACTTGCAGGGCTTTCTACTGGGCAGTCTCCCACAAACCCTTAGCTCCATATTAAGATACTATCCATGGGAATCACAAACAAATTTGCTGAATCGCAACATCCACTGAAAATATGCTTGATTTTCCACTAAGAATAATGACAGAGCACTTAAGTGCTTAAGTTGTTTGCCCTTGCCAAACCCTACTTGAGTCAAACAAAGCAGCTGATTTTACCTTTTTTTTTTTTTTTTTTTTTTTTTTTTTTATCGGCAAGAGATCCCTAGGCAAATTGTGGGCGCAACAACGTGTTTCTCCTAACCAGTACAATCAGCACCAAAGACTGCAACCAGCACCAAAAACCTTACCACAGCTTAGAGCAACCATGAACAAAGTGAAGAGATTTTATTGGGCAGTCTGCTTCATAATCTGGAGTAGTGAGGTGCTGGAGCCTATACTAGTTAGTTTCCAATATTTTTGCTTTAAAATGAAAATATTTGTTGTAGTCATTGGTCTTTATTTTATTATAGCATATAGGCCACACTGAGTTTTTGGAAGTATAAATTTGAAGTTTCTGAGTTATCCAAACATCTCTCACTGGAGGACATGGTAGGGCAAATTGTCTTATGCATGGTAATTCTATTTTCTGGTTGCTTTGTCGGAGTAAATTTACCTCAGTTTGATTGATTATATGCAATCCTTAAGCTGTTAACAGCTGAATCCTTAATGCTGGCACAACAGAGGAGTGTCCGCTTGGATACAGTGCACTGTACTATACTCATGCTGAGTAGTTCCAGCAGTTATTTTATGTTGAAGCAATGCAGCTCACGTTTCATGTCCCCTTTCCGATTTCCAGTAGAGTTACCTGGGAGAAGCTAAGTGAACTTGTGGTATTTGTGGGTATGTAATATGTGGGTTTAATTGTGTAATTGGAGGCACTGTGGTACAAGAAAGGGTTCTTTTTTCCAATCAAGCAAAATTATATTCAAATGCGTGTCTAAAAACAATGTGAGGCTGGATTAAGGCAGCCTACCTGTTTTCATCAAATCTGCCTCAGTAAACACATTCTGAAATATCGTCTCTGAACTTCTTATTGTACTGAGTAGTTAAAGTTTGAGAATTTATTTGCTCATAGGTTTAAATGCAGCCCATTCTTTTTCTTCCGTCTTCTTTTTCCATTTATTTATCTAAAATCAAATTCCCTGAAGTATCGTAAAGGACTTTGGACTCTTAGATCTGCGCTGGTCTAACCACTGGGTATACCCACGGTCCAGTATGGTTTGTTAACTACCTTCTAGAGCCCCTGTGGAGAAACCACACGTCTTTTTTCCCCCCCCCACACTCGCCTCAGCCTTGAAAGCATTCCGGTCACACTACATTGATGTTTTCAGGGTTCCTCTGAAAGGTTGTTTAAAGAAACATTTGAAGACTCATCTCATTTTCCTCGCTGCAGTTGCATAGTCGTGTGTCGACTATGAAAGAAAGCGAGCGGGAGTACATATCTGCTGCGTCTCCATTATACATTTCAACATCGTCTCCTTTGCCAAATGAGTCCTTTGTCAGCTCAGAGAGCAGCGCTAATGAGAGAGTTGCATTGCAGCATTTTAGAACCCATTGCTCCCCTATTAATCTGGAGAGATTTGTGTTCAGGCGTATTTTTTTTTTTTTTCTACTCAGCCGCCCCCATCTCTCCCTCTGCTCTCTGATTGACGATAACGAGATGGTTGGCTAAAACCAGCTCTTATCGACAAAACAAAATGGCTCCCAGCCGTGTGTGTGTGTGTGTGTGTGTGTGTGTGTGTGTGTGTGTGTGTGTGTGTGTGTGTGTGTGTGTGTGTGTGTGAGTGTGAGAGAGAGAGAGAGAGAATGCCTACTTGTGTGTTGGTTTCCCTGGCTCTGCATTCTCTCCCTGACGATGATTCTGAGCATCAACACATACTGGCACGGTGCTCATGCTGCCATGTTCTGCTGCATGTGTGTATTAGTGTGTAACCGTTTTAGTGCGAGTATCATCACAATGAGAACGAGATGAAAGGCCGGTTCGTCTGTGAGTCACAAGATGCTGCCTGCTTCCTAAATGGCCCCGAATAGTCGATGTACAATAAAGATGATCAGCTCCACTTACAATTGGTTTGTGCACATCGAAATTACAATCGTGAAAATGAATTCTGCAAATAAAGAATGAAAAGATGAAAGACACTGAAGGATACACAGAGAGAGAAGCCTATATACAGATGAAGATGCATACAGTCAACTATTGGATAAAATAAAGCAATGGAGAAAAACTGATTTGCAAACATATGAATACATAGAAACCCGTCATGTGTTAAAGTACTGGAAAAGACATGTAAAGGTGAACTTTGATATGAAAGAATACTGTCACGAAGACCTGTAAATGCATAATAAATTTAAATAAAATTACTGGCAAATGCAAAGCAAAGTTACAAAAGCCTTTCAAAAGTCTCTTCTTGTGCTGTGGAAGATAATGAGTACAGATTTAAACTGTCAACATTTTTTGTGCCTTTATGCCTTTTTTGTAGTATATAAGTTCTCCACAAAAGACAATTTGTACGTCTCTTCAGTCACTTTTTTTCTTTTATTATTGTTGTTGATGTCAACATGACTGACACGTTTCTGTGTTCTGGTCAGGTTGGCAGTGTGTATCTTCATGCTGTCTATGAAAAGGATTAATATAATGGAGATGAAGAATACTACGATGCTGTTAACTTTGCTGATGAACTGATTTGTATTAGTGGTTTAGGATATGTTTTGTTTTTCTTTTATGTATATTCCCCCAAAACCCTCAGTTTGATATTTAACATAAAAATGTTTCCTAAAACAAACTTTGGATTATAGTTTTTGACAGATGTTAGTATGTATGATTCTGGTGCTGTGGATTCAGCTGTGGATTAATTCACATCTGCGTACATTAGTGAGTCTTACAGCAGGCAGTGGCACGTGGGATGGGACAAAACTTGATGGTGTTTGTGCAGGGAGAAAATCGAATGCCTCTGTTCCACTACTGTGTCCATTTAATGTAATTTCATTTCACCATATGGGTACTTAAGCAGAGAAAACATTAGTGTAATAACATTACATTTCTCTAATCTTTACTCCCTTTTCCCCCCCATCTATGTCGCTCTCAACCTTCCTAATTACATTGCACTTTCCTCTCAGACAGGTACCCCTGTATCAGTTGTTTTCTTTTTCAGTTGAATTGTTTGAGATTAGAAGTAGCAATAACACAGGTTATTGTTTTTCTTCTATGCAACTGAGGTAAATTTCGATTATAGCCACTTTCCACTCAGTTTTCCAGTTTTCTTCTTTGTTGATTGATGTTAAATTGCAAGGCTCACCAATGCCAGAAAGTAAATTTAAAAAATATCTTAAACAGTAAAGAACAAATTTCTACTATATCATGGAAAAAAAACACAATAAAGTCCATGTTAACAGTGATTCTAAAACGTGATAAGAATCTTGATCCAGTTATTTACTGTCTGTGTAAATATTTGCCGACAATTTCCATTGTGTCACAACAGTCTTTAGTCAATTCTGAAGACCAGTTGTTGTAGTTCTAAAAGCTAAATACATATATATCTTTAAAAAAATGTGAGCGACAAACTGGATGGTCCCTGTTCTCCCTGAATTCGTATTTCATAGTTGGATTTGTCAGACAGGACATTTTTTTTCACGTTTGTGTCTGGTTATTCATTAGCAACCTGTAGGCAAAAGTAGTCTTCACGTAAATCTCTCTGTTTTTCTCTTTCACAGGGCCCCATAGAGAATGACATTGTGATTCACGTGGCCCTGATAGCTGAGAGCCAGAGGTAATTTTTGTGTGTGAGTGTGTCTGTGTGTGTATATATATGTGTGTGTGTGTGTCTCTCTCTTAATGTGTTGCAGACCATAAAGGGAGGTTATTTTCCACTGCTCACTCCTAGTCAACTCTGTCAGTGCCGTAATTGTGGTGAGCTCATAAAGCTGGAGCTCAGGCTGACCTTTGCCTCATCTGTCATTCTTCTCATTGTCTGTGTGTGTGTCTGTGTGAGTACACATGTGCCTGTGTAAGCACACTTAAATACATGTGTGGCATGTGGGTATGTGTGTTAAACAGGGTCAAGTGACTCTGTGAAGCTTGTTAACCTGTAGCTCCAATTACTGCTGCTTGCAAGTCCCCATCAGGTCTCCTGCATCATCTTCAACATGTCTCCTGTATATACTGTGTCTCAGTAAAGCTCATTAGTAACATTTCGATACATGAGTAATTTGCGTCTAGTTTTATATTTACAACAGTCATTCTACATTTGTTCTAATTTAAAGAGAATGAATCTAGAGACATAATATTTATTACCATTCATTAGATTTCACTTGACTCAGCCACAGCTTTAACACCTATAAATTCACAAGGCTGTAGATTTTAAAACATCAATCTGTTGGGAAAGTTTTGCAGGTCAACAGATTTTCAACATGATTTTATAGCTGCAGAGCCGTAAAACATATTCAGCTTTTAAAAAAAAGATTTCAATTCAATTCAATTTTATCTATATAGCGCCAAATCACAACAGCAGTCGCCTCAAGGCGCTTAATATTGTACAGTAGATTGTACAATAATAGATACAGAGAAAAACCCAACAATCAAATGACCCCCTATGAGCAAACACTTTGGCGACAGTGGGAAGGAAAAACTCCCTTTTAAAAGGAAGAAACCTCCGACAGAACCAGGCTCAGGGAGGGGCGGGGCCATCTGCTGCGAGTGGTTGGGGTGAGAAGGAAGACAGGATAAAAGACATGCTGTGGAAGAGAGACAGAGATTAATAACAGATATGATTCAATGCAGAGAGGTCTGTTAATACATAGTGAGTGAGAAAGGTGACTGGCAAGGAAAAACTCAATGCATCATGGGAATCCCCACAGAAGAGGGGCCTGAAAACTGAAGGCTCTGCCTCCCATTCTACTTTTAAATACTCTAGGAACAAGTGTTCTAATAGGGTGATATGGTACTACAAGGTCATTAAGATAAGATGGGGCCTGATTATTTAGGACCTTGTATGTGAGGAGCAGGATTTTGAATTCAATTCTGGATTTAACAGGAAGCCAATGAAGAGAAGCCAAAACAGGAGAAATCTGCTCTCTCTTTCTAGTCCCTGTCAGGACTCTTGCTGCAGCATTTTGGATTTAAGGAAGGTTTTTTTTTTTTTTTTTTTTTTTTTTTTAAATGAATAATTTTACTGTCAACAAAATCATTTGTAAGCGGAATTGATTTGAAAAAGCAGCCATTTACTTGGCCAGAATTTGCTAGCCAGTATCAGACAGACCGATGCTAAAAGAAGTCTCTAAGAACCTCAAATTGGAATTGGAAATGGAATATGCAGGCTACTCTTGCAGCTGTTGGAAGTACACGTGTCAACAATCAGAAGAGAGATTGCATAAATTTGACCTGCATGTGGGTGTGCCAGGAAAAAGGGCTTCACAGTCCAAAAAAGAAAATTAGAGCAAAACAGCAGTTTTGCTGTAGACCAGACCTTTTAGAATAATTTACTTTGGCCTGAATGAAGCATAGTGAACAGTAGACACATTTGGCAGCGATTAAACACAGCTTTCTGGAGAAAACCATCATACCAGCTGTGAAGGATGGCGATGGAAATTTTTTGGTTTGAAGGAGGCAGTACATCCATGAAAAACCCCGAACCCTATGTAACAAAACCTTTGCTTGAAAAAGTGGTCAGCAATGCCAACAAGCTTGTGTCGGAGGCTGGTGGACAAACGCTTATGTACAACAAGTCACCAAGTTACTTCTGCTAAAGGAGGTAATGCAGGCTTCTGAGACCAAGGATGTAGTTACTTGTTACTCATTTTGAGAACAAAAGACATGCAGACACGATCCCATTAATGATTAATAAATCATTCAACAGTTACCCGTGACCACACAAATTGAAGCAGGCCCATTATAGTCAGCATATCTCAGCAGCTTAGAGAGCAAGGAATATAAATGACGATGCTAGTTATGACCGTCCAACCGTTTTTTAAAAAAACTTACAGTGGTGAATTTCAGTTGAATGGCACTGTGCTAGATGGCCTCCAACAGTTTAAGTGAAGTGAGGACAGGATTAGATTACAGCATCTCTCCATCTATTCTTAAAATAAGAAAAATGATAATAATAAGGTGAATCATGGGTATAGTTTTTTTCTTCTTTTGAAGGAGAAACGAGTTCCATTTTTTTGTTTAGTCATAGTCTTTTAACCATATATTTGAATAGATATCCTGCTGTCCAGTTAGATTTCCAGCTTTTTGTGTCTCTCAGCATATCAGGGTTTTTCATATGTATTTTTCAACAAAAGGTCTGTGGGAGCTGATGGAGATGGCATGAAAATAATATTGTATGTTTTTTCTCTATGTGGTTGTAGACTGCAAGTGTTTTTGAATACCTATGGTATTCAGACCCAGACACCCCAGCAAGTGGAGCCCATCCAGATCTGGCCCCAAAAGGAACTGGTCAAGGTAAAGCTTGTTGGTCACATGTTGGTTAGAAGCGTTTTAAAATCATACACCTCTTTGACCTGTGTTTATGTTCTCCTCTTGTGTAGTTCAGAATGTTTGAGGTGTTCTCATTCCTATTAGATGTCCACTGGAAAAATGACAACAGTCAGAAAAGAGGTTTTAACAACTAATCAAGTAACAAACTGAAAACAACATACCGGTACTTGAAAATACACTTTTTCAGTGAGGCTTCCTGTTGGTTTTTTGTCTAGTTGTGTAGTGATGATGTCAGGTAAACTATTACAACTAAACTATTAGAAACCAAAAAAAGGTTCCTTAACACAAACTTGGATGTGGTATTTAATATCATGTGGTATTAGTGGTAATTCAGCACTCACATGGGGCATATGTCAGTCCAGAAGTGGGCTCTTCATAACGTGATTTGTTTTTCCCTCCTTCATTATGAGGCAGTTGGTTGAAGACAAACTAACTACTGCCCACAGAAGTAACTAATTAACTATAATCCACAATGAGTCTAAAATTCTACAGTCTAGCCATGTACATTTGCAATTCTTTATGATTAGACAGTTGCTGTTTGAGTGATGGATTTTACCAACGTTAAACTTGAAATGTAACTGATTGCAGATCCTTTGGAGGTTAGCGGTTAGCACAGTTAGCGCCAGTGACTTGTCCTTGAGTTACGGGCTTTTCCTTATCTTCAAATAAGAAAGCCCAGCCCTGTTTGCTTTGAATGATTGGAAGAAAATGTGAGGGAGGAAAACTGTGATAGACTATTGAAGCCACCCCACCACCAACACAACTACACAGATCAATCTTGCAGTGAGCCAGATTACATTTCAGCAGTCATCTATCAATACCCCAATACGTCTTGGCTCAGTCAGTCCATCTGCTTGTCAGTCCAGGATTTCCTGCTCTTAAGATTTTCCTCTCGATTGTCCCATCAGTCACAGTGGGGCTGCAGAGTAGTTGAAGTGACTTATTAGTTGAGCAGTCATTGTTCACATTGATTGATCAGCATAATGGTGTAGCTTTCACTGTGGCAAACTAGAGATGCATTGAGCAGAGCTGTCTCCAAATTTGGTTTCAGAACAGTATGTTAGATGGGTCAAAAATTTTGAATTGGTTTCACTATAAGCTGTTTCAATCTCGCATTTAAATATTTAAAGATAAACACAACCCTTAAAAAGCCTTTTCATCAGCATTATGAGACTAGGTCGAGTGATGAACGATAAAACCCCCAATAATAATAGGTCAGTTAGTGGTTCAGCTACATTTTTTTAATTATAAGCCACTAGAACTATTCCTTTCTTCGGTTTACCTCAGTGTAATTCTTATCTGATCTAAGGTACATTCTCAATGCAAAGTGATATTTTATAGAATAAAATGATAATGAATCTTTCTGTGTAAAAGGATTGTTTTAAAAAAAAAAAAAAAGGTAACTTTGATTTCAGCAGTAATCCTGCTCTTATGAATCAAACAAGCATGTTGTGAAAATGAAAGTCCAAATCCTGTGTGATGTAAAAACTCCCTGATGTCATCTTCAGTATAAATCAGCTTTTACTACAAAAGGGGTTGAGGTTCAATGGCTTTTAATTAAATCTGAATTCACCAGTGAATCTGCTCAGCAAATCTAAATCCCTTCAAACCTTAACTTTCATAACTTTAAGCAACAAAAGTCATAAAACTCTTGCTATTTAAAGAGCAAAATTAATATACTGATTGTGAGATGGTCTAGCTTATGCTCAGTGTCTAGATTTTTTATTTATTTATATATTTTTAAACACAGAAGAAAAGCAAGTAGCAGATTGTTATTCAGAACAAGGAACTGAGCCCTTTACATGGAAATATTCCTGTAAGATAAAGATGAGATGGAAGGAAAGTGAAGCCGTTGTCACTTGCTTGAGTAGCAAGTTTAGCACAAGCTGCTATTTTCATTCCGTCCACTCTGCTCCTTTCATCTTTTGCAGATTACACTATTTGTACTGTCATATTTATGACACCAAGCACTACCTCCCTAGCAACTTGTGCTTCAGTCCCATAATATCCATCACTCAAATCCTTGTCTCTCCACTGGATACTGTTCCTCATCTGCATGTCTGTTGTTTGAAGTCTACCAACTCTGTGTTGTCTGTCTTTCCTCTGTCATATCCATCACTCAGTCACTCCCTAGTTGCTGGTGCTCATCTGTCATGTCGGTTACTTGGCGTTTATCCTCCACGCCACATTCTGTAAACAGCCATTTTCTCCTATCATGTCATCTCTTTGAGCTCTGTAGTCATGGGCCTTTTTGCTTTCTGTCCCTCCATCACAATATTCGTCACATTTGAATCCGTAACCCGAGTCTCCACCCTAGGCCCATATCCTGCCCCGCCCCCCATTATGTCCGTTACACCAAACAACTCTCCCCTCCAGGTCTATCATCTGCCTTTGAACTGTCATACCTGTTACTTTTTCCTTCTCTCCCTTCTGCCTCATTCTGCTGCACCGCTCAGCCTCTCAGATGGATATGCAATTGTGAGTCAGAGCGGGCACTGTGCTGAATATTAAATCTGAAGCCCAGACAGACATTTCTTCCTCGACAGAATCTGTTTATCTCCGAGTCATCACCATCTCTGGTGCTGCGGGCTGCATTTGCTCACCTCACCTCGTTTCTTGCAGCCATTTGATTGTGTTGACAACAGCTGCCTGTCGATGGGAGAGTGGCAATTACATTTGAAATGTGTTATTCCCACCCATGCACCCTTAAGCTGATCCTCTTTCATGTCACTGCTTTCTCCAAAAATAGCCTTCCTTTTAGCCGTTTCATATCTGATTGTCATCGCCGATTTCACTAAGGATGGCAATTTGTTTGATGAGACTACTCTTGAATTTTTTCCAGCTTGTGAAGCCTTCCAAATAAGATCCCAATGAGGCTCTTAAAGGTCATTAAAAATACATTTTGTTGTTTTGGGGGTGGGGATGACACTTTGCGTCAAACACATGTCTCGATAGAGACCTAAAAACTAAACTGCAGTGTGCTCATGCTTGTTCAGTTTTAAAGCCTATAGAAAGCAACCTTCTTCCCACAGTTACTCCTCCTTTTACAGCATGTACGGAAATGCAGTGGAGGAAAAAAAGGCATTGAATCATAAGCTGCTGTATGCATTCCCCAGTAGCTTTGACCTGTTGTCTTTATGAAGGCTCTGTAATCTATGATCTAGAAGACCAAAACTCTCCGGCGAGTGAGTAAAATACTATTAAACAGTCATAATGGACAAAAATATAAAATCGAGAATCAGCTTGTGATAGCTTATCCATTTCTCTTTGTAAATCTACACTGAAAATGTGTTGGTCAATGTAAAGAGGGTTTTTTTGTTTTCTTTATTGTAATTGTAATCAATTTTGTGTCATTACTTCGACCATAACTCAGTGAAAAATAATATTTCCAAGGGACTTTTGGGCAAGATGTGGAAACTACCCATGTCATCGCGGACATTATTTCGAGCTGTTCTGCAACCTGTAAGCTTAATTTAAGTCTCTCTGGTTGTCAGCAACTACAGCAAAACTAAATCTTTTGTGAGCATTGACTTCAGCAATTAAATGTACACTGTGCAGGGCACCAAACCAGCAATAGTAAAATATGCAGAAAAACTCCTGTTTGAGCACCTGTCGAAATGAGGAGTATATCTATGCCGAAGAAAAAGTTTTGTAAGCAAATAATTGCTCATCCTCACACTTACCCACAGAAGAAATGCGAAATACAGCTTTTTGTTACATTTTCCACATGTCAGTCTTGCTGTTTGCGCTTCGGTCAGTGGAAATGCGAGAGAATGAAAGGATGCTTTGATAGGCTGCCTGCGTGTTGTTGTTCGTCATTGGTATTCTGCACACAGGAAGAACTGGGTGCAGAGGTTCCTCCACCCTCCTTTGGGTTTTCTCCTCCAGGTCTTATCTTTGCCTGTTATGGCAATAGTTTGCAAAGTCAGTCAATCTTTAATTAACATTTTTCTACTTTATAAATAAGCATATATGTATGAAACTTTACTTTTTCCCTCTTTTTAACATAATGTTGTATCATTTAGTATTAAATGCCAGCGTTTCAGAGCAGTGAGGAACCACATAGGAGTGGCAGAGCACCACCTTTTGGAGGATGTTGTGTATTGCAATTAGGATGTGTTGTAATGCGGCAGGGAAAGCTTGATAGGCAGATTTCCTGCTCTGATATTTGAGTCTTTGTGTACTGATGCTGCATGATGATAGAACTCAGAACGTGTTTAAATTTCACGCTCATATGTTGTTCATACTGGTTTCATACTCAGCCACGTACAAAAGAGAAATGTAATACTGCAAACACAGATTTCTCTCTCTCCCTCACACATAAATGATAAGTTGTGGTGACTGTGTCACACCACTGGGCTTCGATCCAGCAGCGGCAAGAAATCAATGTCCACCTTCTTTTTCTTTGCATCTTTGCATCAGTGGATTTTGTCAGCAGGCAACTCAGTGGTAAGAAGCTTTTATCTAAAACACCAAAGAAATGCTTGGGAAGCTGAAAGGCTGGAGCTCCTGTATTCTCTCTCCTGTCGTGTGTAAATGCATTTCAGAGATGGCTGAGGGGGAGGCCGTGACCTTTTTCCTCAGTTCTGTTTTGACAAACTGTAGAGCCTTTTGGATATAATAATAAGTTATTACCTGCAAACTTACTCATCCATCTTGGTTTTACTTGCTAGTTGTTTATAGATCTGGGTTTTCCAGTTCCATAATTAGTGCAAAATGCGTAATAATGCCTATGTGTATATTATATCTTCAGACTTGACTTACAAGTCTTAATCAGTTCACCAATTAAATGTGATATTTGACCTCTGCCTGTCTTCATCAGCCAAACCATGTTGGAATTGAGAATTAATATCAAGCTCTCTTCCGGCCTCTGTGCACCAGACATACTCGCACTGCTGATGTTAACATTTTTCATCTCATAAATTTGTTCTGTACTAAAGAACTGACTCAGGATTTTCACCTTGCGACTGAAGGACCAGACTGAGGCTTGAAACTTGACTTGTGACTTGATTAAAGTCAGCACAGTACTTCTTCTGTAGAGCTGGAAGAGATGGAATTACAGTGTGAAGAGATTACACATTGACCAGACAGAAAACACCTACTCTCAAAAAAAAGGACCCCTTTCATTCTCCAATCTATATCAATCTTGGATGTGAACATAGAACTGGATCATTTTATTGAGTGGAGCTGTGATGATTTACCCAAAGGGGGAAAAACATCTATCCAAGAAGAAGTTTTGAATGTCTTTTAAAAGAATAATTTTAAATATTTTCACTTTAGTTTAATTTGTAAAGAAACAAGGTCATATTTTGTAGTTCAGTGCAAAGAAAAAAAGCTGATAGATGTTTCAATTCAATCAGTGATATGTTATGGTATTTCATGAGGTGGAGAATAGTCAAAATCTAAGCAGTGAAGATTCTAATTTTTCCTGTTTTATATGTTAGTCTTCAATAATGCTTAATCCTACATATCCCATAGCATAAACAAAGTGTCCATCCCATTCAAGTATTCGCCTGGTTTGTAACACAATCTTCATTCTAAGAAGTTACTGTTTTCATGGGCTAAATACAACTCTTCAAAAAGGCCTTTGTAACATTGAGCCACAACATTAAAACTAGTGATGGGTAAAATAAATAAATTATATACCCACCAACAGCACAATTCTCCTATGGCAGTGGCACTGAACTTTCTCGCAACTTCAAGAACCAAACTGCTCCCAGCAACAGGCAATATTTCCAAAGCCACATCACTCGCTAACTTAATTATTTTTTAGAAAGGCAGATTATGGCAGAGGAATCCTTCAACCAGTCGAGAGCCAGTGCTAATTAGCTAGCTATCTACAACTGATAAAATCTTTTGGTTGCTGTCATGTCAGCCAACAAATCCCAACAGTGTGAAATTGAAGACCAACTGTTATAAAAATTAATCAAAGCTTTGGATAGATTTGCCGCTGTTAACATCATAACTTGTATATGTGTCACGTAACAACAGAGCGATTGACAGGCTTTGCAACTCAGATCACCAAATACAAGAATAAATCATTTTTGGGAACTATCACACCAAAAGATGTTGTTGAGAACTCAGCGTGATGTCAGTGTCTCTTCTCGTGGGCCCCTGCACTGCATTACAACAGTGTTATCAGCTCTCGCTCCCATGGGTATACTTGGGTCCGCTAAGCATGCTGCTGATGGTGGCACGGGGACCTTTCATTATCGCCACGTCTCATAGCTTTACACAGAGCTACTATCAGTAGGTGGTTCTGCCATATGGAGGTAATTTCAGCTTATGAGTTGCAACAACAAAAAATGTCCCAGTGGGACAGACAGATATTGGACCCACGCTTTCATTTAAATGGTGAATAGAACTGTGCTGCATGACATTTTAAATCAAATGTGGTATTTTCAGTCACCAATTTGATCGCAGGGACTGCAGATAAAGATGTAGGTTGTAGCTTATGTGAAATCAGAGAGCAGGAAGATTTTTCCAGAGTTTAGTTTACTGATAAGGTGTTAGTTTATGTCTCTGTATAATGTGTGTGTGTTTGTCTTTCTGCAGGCATACCGTTTCCTTGCCTTCAATAAAAAGCTGGGGTTGAGTGGACGCCCAGAGAGGCCAGTGGGCTGCATTGGGACCTGTAAGGTATTTGAATATGCACACACGTACCCACAGTCATGTAAGTACATCTCAATACATGTGCTTACTGTACATATGTGCTCCATGAGACTTTGCACAGGTCATGGGTGACCATTAACCTAACAAACCTCCCACATATTGATCCACATAAATATTCCAGAGCTTCGCAATATGGCAAAAATTATTCAGCTCCACGAGTGCTTTCCTTCTTTATTCATACACTATGCATCAGTGAACGCTGAGGTTTTGCGTAGTCTCAGGCGTTATTGCATTTTAATGTGCTAAGTTGCTGTCCAGCAGCCTGTATGCTTTGTCCGGGTATGTGCATGTTGTGTAGCTGTTACATATTAGCATTTCTAATGTCCATGTTTGCGTGGCGTTAATGTTTCTTGCTGGTGTTGTTTGCGGTTTCTTGCAAATGAAGAACATAGTACAACTAAATAAGTTGAGCTATAACAGCCTCCTCAAACAAAAGCATTGCCAAACAAATGAATCATGTCTCCCAACGCATTGCTAAGACAATATAATAATGGAACATTTATGGGGAAGATGGCTGACTGCCAGAGGACATTATCAGTGTGTGTGCCCCTGTGAAAATCTGTATGTGTGAAAAGGAGCTTTCTACCAGTTGTGTGAATGTGCTGCATCAGTGTGTGTTATCAAGAGTGATTGTGTAACTCCTGTGTGCCCCCTCTGTCTTAGGATTGATGGCATGTTTTATACGCTATCCAGAATAATGTATATGTGGCTTCTTGTGAGCTATCCGTCTTCTAATGCAGCTGTTTGTTTGCGTGTGTGTGTGTGCGCGTGTGTGTGCGCGCGTGCTCGTTTCCCTCTAGATTTATCGTATCCTGGGCAAGACGGTGGTGTGTTACCCAATAGTGTTTGATCTAAGTGACTTCTACTTGTCCCAAGATGTTATGCTGCTGATTGATGACATTAAGGTAAGTCAGAGTCACATTATGGAGCTTACCAATGTCACGAGTCCACAACTTACAAGATTTTATGTGCTTACACAACTTAAATAACTGAGATATATTCAGCTTGTCTGGTTTAAAGAGTCTGTTTTTCAAAAAAGGCAAGAAATCGGTAATTTAATGTGATTTCTTACTGCTTTCACTTGGCCCAATAGAAAAGGCACACGCTGTCATAGACTGCTTAATGCTAGGACTGATAGTGGCTACAGTTATCACTGGCTTTTCCAGTGATAACTGTTTAGGCTTGATAATAGCTAATCTTCAATAGTTGGTGCAAAGTAGCCTCTTACCACTGAACATTTTTGAATCAGGAGATGTAGAAAGTGCAGGTAGCCAAAATATTTAGCACATTCAACTGTTATCATTTGTATACTCAGATCTCTCAGCCGTGGTGGTAATTCATGGAAGGTTCAGAACTTGTTGTTCTTTTTTAATTACTTTAAAAATGTCAGACTTTCTGATTATTTCCATATTTCCATAAAAAGACTAATGATATTAATATGGTTGCATACTTTCAGGACTGCTCTATATATGCACTACATACATCAGTGTCTGACACTGATTGCCAGCTAAGAATGGCTTATCAGCATTAATTGGCACCTGCCACTGAAAAACGGTATGACTGCAGGAATTGGCATATACCAAGACTGAAATATTAATTAAAGGAAATTATCAGGCAGTCTATACCTAAGTTTCCTATGTGGTCATTAAGCCGCTGTTGTACTTTTTAATATGTAACAACTGTCAAAGAATTTAAACCCAGAGTGAACTTTAGAAATACCACAGATTCAAGCTGAAAGTTGAATCTTTGTTCTGGACGTATGAAATGGTGTCTGTGTGTTTGTGTGTGTCTGTGTGTCCAGAACACCCTGCAGTTCATCAAACAGTGCTGGAAGATGCCAGGGCGTCCTCTCTTCCTCGTTCTCATCCGTGAGGATAACATCAAGTAATATTTACACTCTATAATAGTCCTTTTGTCGTTTTTTTGTGGTCTTCCTGCTGTATGATCGCTTTCTCAAAGCACTCTCCCTTCTCCAATCTCGTCATACATCACTCACTATCTCATCTTCTGTCTAACATCCGACTCAAGCTTGCAACAAAATGTCTTGACAGAGAATTTATTTAGCTTTTTTTCCCCATCAATCATGTTTCTGTTTCTCCTCCTCCCCTCCATTTTTTCCCTTCAGTATGTACTATCTGTCTTTATAGCAGAAAGGTGCTACTGCACATTTGCTTGCTGATTGGGTGATAATGTTTCTCATTTGTATCACTATAACCTGGCTGGTGGGCTGATTACAGTAGTATTGACCGTTATCCAGGGAGCCATATGTTAAATGTGCTACAAACGTTTAAGCAGCCACGCTACAGCATCTGGAATGAGTCAGTGGGCTCTCATAGAAACAATTCAATAGTCTTTAGTTTGCTATTGATTGGGATTATGACCTGTCTAGGGGTCAACAACATACCAGATAAAGCACTGAGTATACTCATTTGATCTGAAGCTTCAGTTGCATACTATTAGTGTGTTTAATACAGATATTATGTCTGGAATAAAATCAGTGATACTTGTGATGAAAGGAGAGAGAGCTTATCACAATATTTTAACTTCTGTCTCATCAGAGGAAGCCGCTTTAACCCAGTCTTGGACATGCTGGCCTCATTCAAGAAGGGCAGCATCGGAGAAGTCAAAGTTCATGTTGACAGACTTCAGGTTTGTGGATCCGGTTAATTATGTTTTTGTTTGCAGTGCAAATGTCAAAGATATGCTTTAATCAACACTTAAACAATCAAACTGGTCAACTAAATGAAAAAACCCACACAAAAGTCGAACATGACCTGCAGCACCGAAGCTTTCTACAGTAGTTGGATCCAGTTAGATCAAACAGATTTAATCCTGGCAACTCTCATTGCAAAGCGAGGGCGATCTCTGTCTGTGCCCATTAGAGACTATAGCAGGTAACTGTCTGGTGAATTCACAGTGAGGCCAGTGGGTATCGTGTGTTCTGCATCCTGCACACACTAATCAGGTAGCTTGCTCACCTAAACCTAATGGAGTCTTTCCACTTGAAACCTGAAATGGACTATGTCCACTTGAGGCACTGTGAACAATGACCTGAAATGGTTTTCCAACATGGCCTGGATTTTATGTGTGAAACAGCAAAAGCAATGTGAGGCAAGTTTCTTTGACACTGAGATACTAGCTACTATCTCTCCATCCATCCATTTGCTTCCGCTTATCCTTTTCAGGGTCGCGGGGGTTGCTGGAGCTTATCCCAGCTGGCATAGGGCGAGGAGCGGGGTACACCCTGGACAGGTTGCCAGTCTGTCGTAGGGCTAACATAGCCCTACTATCTAGTTTAATGTAATTGCTTTGACTGCATTTTGTAGTTATTCAAAATAATTCTTGTCAAAATATGAAATGTAACAAAAATAGACAGATACAGCAGCACATCGTAAGCTGACATGATACTGAAACAGGATGGTAGATTTAGTGCTAGACACCAGTGAACACAAAAGGCTATTGCAGTTGATAGCTTGACTTTATTATGATTTTATTTCATAGGATTATATCTGAATACTTAAGAGAGGCCACTGGGCATGTATTTGGTTAGGTTTGGTTCTTCTTATGTGTTGAACACGTTGAATATATTTCATATCATATCATATATTTCTACAACTAGAACCTCTCTTTCTTGTGTGATCATCAGAATGGGTCAATCCTACATTTAACTGATCAATCATGCTCTTAGATTCACATATTCTTACATTTCCAAGCAAGCACAGAATCAATATCACCACTACTTTTCCTCCACTTTTGATTGTTTGCTTATTGTGGGGGCTTTTATAAAAGCAGCCGTAGAGACAGAAGTATACAGGCTGCTCCCTTCTTTTAGCTCAACAGATATTACAAATAAACTCTAAAATAAATGCACTGGTGTAATATAGCAAATGTTTTAATAATAAATAGTTGTCCAGGGCTTCCCCTCTGCCTTACAGTACAAACAAAAATTTCTCAGCCTTTAAGCTGGTGTTCCCCTTTATTTTAATAGCAGCACCAGTGTTCATCTGTGTGTGACCTTGGTCTGTGAAATTCAGTATGAAAACTATCATTGTTGGCTTGAGAAGGCTAAAGCTGCTTTGAGCTCTGAATGTTAAAAAAGGTGACTGGGACTGTGTGAGTGAAGGTTTTTTATGGCTTGAATTTGGATGACAGCATGGAATTAAATGTTATATTTATAGAAGACAAGTCTTTTCCTTCTGTGTGGGTTTTGACCTACTCAGAGGTAAATAAAATTAAGTCTAAGTGCATAAATGAATAAATAAATGTGGCTTATTGGCGTTATGAAATGGATGAAACAAGTGTTACAAATGCTATGAAATAACCTCTGCCTATATGGTTCATTAGTCAGTGTTCAGTAGATGTTGCAGTGCCTACAATCCGAAGAAGAGTCAGGACCATAAAGCATATTCAAAGTAAAATCAGATTATATTTTTTCTTATTTGCTAGATTTTGAGTACTTCTGGTAGCTCAGGAGGTAGAGCAGCTTGTCCACTAATTGGATGGTTATTGGTCCAACCCTTGGCGTCATTGGACAAGATAGTGAATGCTTAATTAGCCCTTATGCATCCGTCAAAGTGCAGATGTGTATGTGCGATTGTTATAAAGGGATAGAAAAAAGCTGCTTTATTTTGCTGGTGCCTTGTCCATATTATATCTCAATTTGGTGCATCATGGAAATCTTCGTAGGGCTATTCCCAAATTTACAGTTAACCTTAAAGCTAACCTGTAGATCATCCTCAGTTTTAACTGCATGGTTCAAATATGTCTACATTGAATGATTTTGAACACAGTATTCATGATTTCAAAAACCCAGAAAATTAGGCCAAGGTAGAACCAGGATTATTTGCACACTGGTAACTTTGCAAAGTTTATGACAGTTTTCTAACTTAAACTTCACTTCCAGTGTGTTTGTGGTGTTCAGCAGAGACTTCCTCATATGATCCTTTCTTTTTCTTTTTTTGCTTTCAAGTTTTTCCTTCCCTTTGCCTATTTGCCATTCGCAACACAGCTAACTCCTACAGCTTTGAAACATTTGCTCTTCATCATCTCATTGTTATGGGGAGCAGGATGGCTCCTCTCCTACGCCTCTTATTTTTGTTTTGGAGTTAACTTCAGTTGGAATGGCTAATATCACATTTAGACCACAGGAGAAAGGCAAACCGAACTGCACTCCTACACAGCTATGCTTTTAAAATGCTCAAACTTTTATCATCGCATTACCGTGTAAGACACTCACTTGTCACTGCAACAGTACACATTTGTAAAAATTGTAAGCGTGAACTTATTGCACACCTTACTACTCCATTTGTTATCTGGTACAAACTGCATTATTTAAACAGTTGTTTTGTAAACCGAGTAACCCGACAAACTTCCCCTCTGGGATCTATGCAGCTCCTGAGTAGGCTTTTAGAAGTACTTTGTCAGTGCAGTACTGCAGAATCTCTTGAATGCTAAATTCACCAAAAAAAAAAAGTCACTTGACAATTTCTTTGATGTGCACTGTCCTTATCAATCATTTAGACCCTGATATCTGGGGCATTTGTGGAGCAACTGGACTTCCTGCGTATCAACGAAGCAGAGTAAGAGTCCCTCTAGTGTTTATGCTCCCTTTGACAGATGTCAGTGTTTTTGCCATAATTACTGCATAAATCAAAGTGTCTAAGTGATACCAGCTTTATTTTCATTTACTGCTTTAAATGTGAAAGCAAAGCTGCGGATAACACAAAAAATATAATTTGTCTGTATCTGTATCTGTGTGTGTGTGAACAGGATCCCAGAGTTTAAAAGCTTTGAGGAGCTGGAGCTGCCTAAGCACTCCAAGGTGAAAAGACAAACAAGCACGCCCAACGTCTCCGACCTGGAGCAGCAGCCTGAGATTAATGTGGAGGAGTGGCAGAACAAATCCACCAATGAGATCATTCAGAAGTTCCATGTGAGTTGTTCAAAAAGTACCCAAAAATAACACATTCTCTTAACTAAAGAGAACTGTGAATAAAATGGGCAGGGCATAAACTTTTCCTCACTGTTGTCGCTATAGCTGCTAATTAAATGGTAATCTTTTATCCGAACAGCATTACCAAGACTGGCAGAAGCCCCTCCAGCTCTTCCTTCTATGCCATGTCTGACTTAATCAGTGTCGTGCCTGTTGTCACTGATGCATGCTCAGCTTTGTTCCCCCCGGGGTCTTTGCCTCTGCTTTCCCAGAACAGAGCCCTACTGTCAAACAGAAATGATCTTGGCTGAAATGTTTAACTATACTGTTTTTGTATGGAAGGCTCATCATCCCTTTCATCTGAATGTGTATCATTGTAAAGGACTGTGACTGCTTGGCAAGTCAGGCTCAGCTTGCTAGCATCCTTCTGAGGAGAGAAGGATCGGACTTCCTTGCCAAAGATGGTAAGCACTCGCATTGTGAGCTAGAGAGCAACTAAAAGCTGTACTTTCACAAATTAACAGCAAATCTGTTTAAATCGAGGAATTTCCACTTCCCAGTTTTGCCTGACATCATCTAAACTGTTTTCTACCTTAAAAATTGATGCATTCATCAGTTACATCTTATTAATTTAAATACAACTCTATTTCTCTTTGAAGTTTTTTTTAACGTCTGAACGTTTTGTTGTAATTATAGAGAACATGATGGAAGAATTGGAGAGAATCTACAGAAGAGCTGGCAGCCGAAAACTTTGGTCTGATATTCTCACACACACACACATGCACTATTAAAATCTGTTCATAGACCTTTTTGCAGCAGTTCAGCCTTCTGTTCCTACATTTCTTTGGATTACATTATATTTGTCCTGATTTGATTTTCGGTTTTTGCCTTTGCTAACATTCTTCGTGTGTGTAATAAAAGAACTTGGAATGGAGTTTGAAAATTGAATGAGATGTGAACTATATGAGGATTTTTCTCTGTACTTTAGCGAGGGTTCTTTTAAGCAGTTGCTTGTATATAGACCTGTTGTGTAATCTTCATAAACACTTCAAAATAACTGTCATTTAATCTGGCTGAACTGTAGGCTGGCAGTGCGCCATGCTGCAGCTATTACCAAGAAGTTTGCCAGCTCTATAGCTCCTCACATCACCACAATTCTGGTGCATGGGAAACAGGTAATGTTCAGGCAGAGATGGAGTCAAGTCCGTGCATGAGTAGCACCGGTTAGTTGGCTAGCTTGCTGTCGAAAAAGCTTTCCTAGAGCTGTGTGAGGTTCAGCCCATCCACACTTTGGATTCTTCTTAGGCAGGTCATTTAGAGGTGTGAAAGAAAACATTAAACTGAATTTGGAGTTCATTCTTTTTTAAACAAGTTCAATAAATATGCATAAAACTTATACAATGCTTACAATATGTGAACATAAGCAGTGGCCACTTAATGCCCCTAGAGTTATCTAGCTATTAGAGATGTGTTTAAAAGAATAAGATTTAGCATCTTAGTGTTATTTAATTGACTAGCAGGTGTTGGAAAAACACGAATAGGCTAATATCTTAGCATATCAAGGAGATAAACGTATTCCTAGTGAAACCACTGGGGCTAGAAATATAGAACATAGCTAACTCTCACACAGTCGTCAGTTTGGATGAGGCAGCTTTGCCAAGCTAGCAGGCGCCTTGACACAGGCTGTACGGGCTTTCTCTCTCCATTAACCATCACAGTGGCTCGCCCTTCACTTCTGCTGTTTTGATATACATATATAATTTATTTTTTAGCATCACATGTTTCTCTAAGGCTGGCTGTATACTGCAAATGAAACAGAATTTGACTTGCAGCCACAGGTCCAATTTATTTGTTTGCTAGATGAAAGTGCTTCATAGCTACTGCGGGAGCTGGCAACACACATAATGTAATATTAGAACAAATGTGGTATAAAATTTGTGGAATACATAACTGAGCCAAATTGACTGCCTTTTTCTGTGTCTGTTGTTAGATCTTGCACAACAGATGCACAGAAGGCATTCAGTAATTTTTGAAATAATATACGGTTCTTCTAAGGCAATGATATGGGTAAATGAAAACATCAAATCAGGGTACAGTGTTTTATGTTGTCAAGAAATCTCTGCATTTCTCTTTTTCATCTTTGTCTATAAAACTGCCAAAATTCCTTTTTGTTTGTGGTGTACTGCTGGCCTGTCTCACAAAAAACTGACCAAATACTACAAATGGTTGTCACAACTTGTGAGCTTTTGTTCCCCTCAGTGTTTTTATTTGATTTTGTATCCAGTTGCCTGAAATGACAACTTTTATTGTATGCTGTTTTTTGTTAATTAATAGGATTTTAGCATAAAGAAATTTGATTATGCTGTCAAGTTAAAAAAAAATTGTCTGCAGGCAGGTTTTCAGCTTGCTGGCAAATGGCATCAATACTCAGTTCAATTTACTTTCTCATTTACCTAACATGGGCCAGGAAGTGAAGCTTGAAATAGGTTCCCCAACAAAGCATCGGTGGATTGACACCACATCATGCCTTCTAAACGTTAAAGCTTTGTTACCTTTTTTATTCATTGTATTCAAGATGTGCCCTTGTATTTCTGCAGGTTTAAGCACTGAATAACTCTACAGATACACACACACACACACACGCTTTCACACAGAAACACACACAAAAAAGATATTCGCAGCATATAATAAGAGGAGGTTGTGTTTCAGCTGATTATATCCATGCCCCCCATTAATTAAGTATTCCATGTGTTCCCTGCTTCTGTGTTGTGGATGTGTGTCGATAGCAGGCTTGGTTGTGGGCTACCATGTGAAGATTTGTGAACAGTTTGTGTGCTGATTTTTTCCTCATAGGATTCCTGCAGGCCCGAGGAGGCAGTTTGAAGGTTGCGCTGAATCCTGAACAATGCAATCAGAAATTAGTGAACATTAAAATATTTTAGGAGATGACAAACTTTTAGATGTTATTTATAGGGACACATTTTCTAGTCATGTGTTTGACTTTTAGATTTAGATTGGTGATTTATGGTTGGTTTACACAGCTTGTGTATGTATGTGTAGCTGTATATATCTGTATATATATGTGTGTGTGTGTGTGTGTGTGTGTGTGGGTGGGTGTGTGGGTGAATTGTGTTGCTTACATTGTTGAAATATACATTGCTGTGCTTGAGAGTCACCATCTACCAGAACCAAATTCCTTGTATGTGTCTGTGCATATACATGGCCAATGAACGCGATTCTGATTTAATACTTTAAAGAGTATTTAATCAAATATTGGAAGAATTGCAATGATTATAAATTTATTTTTTTAAACTTTAATTAAATGAGGCTGCAGTCTTAGCTGTTAGTCATTATCTGTCGTGGTGTAAAGAATGTTCTTGTGTCTTTTCGCCCACTAGGTCTGTTGTCCGTCTTGCTGCCAGTCTGTTATCTAAGCTAGTGGACAGCCTTGCCCCCAGTATTACTAGTGTTTTAGTGCATGGCAAGCAGGTAAGTGGACACACAGACTGCAGGGCCTGATTAGTGACAATCCTTTCGGCAAATTATGTCTGAAAAAATGTTGGTGGCATGTTGGGATAATAATTTTAATGTTCACTGATTAGGAAAAAAATTAAAGTTGAAATATTTGATTTAAAGCTCCTCAAGCTGTCGTCCTGTGGGAATTGCTTAGGCCAGCTGCATGCTCATATCAATCATCACAGCTCGCCTCCATTGTGTGTCCATATAAGCTGTAGTTATAGTAGCGCTGCTGGTGTGACTACCATAGAGTCCTAATCTGCACCGTGTCTAGACACACTCCATATGCCAATTGATATATTGTGACCCGTGAATTTGCCTGATGCCACTCCCTCACGCTGGATGAGTTTCGGCGCATCATTTTCTGTCAAGTGTTATTCAGAGATTAGCCTCCTCTCAAGAGTGTCAGTTATCTTGCCTCATTTTTACCCTTCTGAGCAGTTTTAGGCATTTCATTATGCTCAAGTAGCTCAAGGTGTGAATCTGCATATAGATTGCCTACCGGAGGGAATGCTCCTCTCAACATGATTGGAAAAGCTGATTTAAAATTTGAGACGCCTGTGTTCCTCTGCTTACAATAACAGCTCAGTTGGAAAAAATAAGAGGCACCACCCCATTTAAGTCAATTCTGACTTGAGTTTTGATTAAATTTCTCGTCGTTATTGAAATCCAACAAAGCATTCCCCTTGAATTTAAACTCGGCTGTACCCAAACTTTATTTCCAGCTTGTCTTCTTTGTACTCAGTTCGAATCCATTTAGATGTATAGATGAAAGATACATCTCAGTGCTAGATTTCATCAGCTGAAGACGAGAGTAAAAGCGTGTCCTCTCATCAGTTAGACTGCTGAGGTGTAATTTTCTTGAGATGGCTTCAGAAGAAACAAATACAAAAGTGGAATCTTGAGATCTGTAATTTTTCCTACTCACTTTTATGTGACTCTGAGAGAGGAGGCCAATTTTAGATTGATGGAAAAAGGATACTTGTAAGAATTACACCTTAGAGAAGTACTGCGCTCATGCTCGCCTCTGCACATACACACTTTTGCAGATTTGCCGGACTGCAAAACTTTCTAACCAACGTGATGTTTGCTGTCTGTGTGTGTCTGTGTGTACATATGTATGTGTCTGTGGTGTTTCCTGTGATTACCAGGTGACCCTTGGTCTATTTGGACACGAGGAAGAGGTGATCTCTAACCCACTGTCTCCAGGGGTGATCCAGGGCATCATCTACAGCAAATGCTCCCCTTATGGTGGGGAGCGGGAGGCTGTTCTGCAGCAAGAGATGGTCATCCACATCGGATGCATTATCTCCAACAACCCTGAGCTGTTCAGTGGCATGATCAAGATCAGAGTCGGGTAACCCAAGTGTATTTAGTGAAGCTAGATGAATTTGAGCAGGATGGGGCAACTGTAATTCTTCCCTCCCTGCTGTTCATTCTAGTACAAACTATAGAAAGAAGCCCTCATGTTAGCTAATCAAAGCAGTAATAGCAGCACAAGGTGACACGTTTGATCAAGAAATTACTTAATATTAGTTATTTTTGGACATATCCATTCTTTCTCAGACCAAGGCTGTGACATATAAAAACTTTACAAAAACACTGGAGAGCACAAGAAGGTGGCATTGTAAATAAGTTAAGCAAGCTGTAAAAAATGGCTTCTCACAAGGGGCACAGTCAGAAATTATGCGTTGTTTTCCAGCTCATTAAAATGAAAAAGCACATGTACCTGTGGCAGATTTGACTTCATCCTTGTTTTTTTTTTTTTTTTTTAAACCTTTGAATTATCTGCATCCTGTGTGTGAGCATGAATAAAACCCTGTGAAGGTGTAATCCCAGCAGACTAAAAAGGCAGTTTTTTACCTGTGCACTTGACTATTGTCTGCAGTTACACTAAACAGTGATGGATTAGAACTTATTTTATCAGTTATATACGTGTGAATCAATTTATCCCTAAGTGATCATATTGATGTGAGCTGTGCAGGGCTCAGTGCCACCATTGATAACAGCACATGTGTATTATGTGGACTTCCAGATGGATTGTCCAGGCTATGAAACATGAACTGAAGATCGTGGCAGGAGACATGCCACCCCAGGACATCTACCAGCTCTCCCCCAGCGACATCAAGCAGCTTCTGCTGGACGTGCTGCAGCCGCAGCACACTGGCAGGTATTCTCTCTCTTTCACTCACACACGAACACGCATCGTACAAACACACATTATCGCACTTTATCAAGAGCGTCATCCATGCTTTCTCCTTACATTAACTCACAGATCTGCCTTTGAAGATGCTGTGTCTTTATCTTAATGCCTCTACTTTTTGTATAATCTTTTTGACTTTAATTATTTTATCTTCTTTCTTGTCTACATTCATATCTTATTATCTGCGGCTGCCACAACCCAATTTCCCCTTGGCAATTATGAAAATCTTATCTTATCTCATCTGATCTAATACACACCAGCTCACAGACAATTTTCCTTTGGCACAAAGGCTGGCATCCTCATATTTTGCCTGTTACTAAGATGTGTTCAGCAGTTTCTTCCTCGTTTCGCCTCAGGTCTTGGCTGAACAAGCGTCAGATCGATGGCTCTCTGAACAGGACCCCTTTGGGCTTTTATGATCGTGTGTGGCAGATCCTGGAGAGGACCCCAAATGGTATTGTGGTAGCTGGGAACCACCTACCACAGGTACCCGCCTACCCCCACTTTGCTGCTAGATAATTACTCTGACCCATGCTGATTAATGATGACACTGTGTGTTGTGTGCTGTAAAAGAATCACTTTTTTTAAATCTGTGTGGAAAATTTCTGTAGGCCAGAAATTCTTTTTTGGTAAATCATTAATATGTTTGCATATGCAGGCATGACTCCCATGAAGAAATACAGAATAAGTACTTGTGCATAAGCCTTTTAATGAAACCCTTAATTGACTAAACCAACTTTAACTGTTGGTAAAGTAACTACTTTTAAAGTCTCGATAATGCTCATATGACCGCCACATGGATAGTTGCTCTGCTAAAATGTGGAAACACTGGAAATGAAGATGGCTTTCTGCACAAATGTTCTGCTTGACATGTAGTAGTAGCCTTGCCTCCTAACAGGCTTCACTGCAGGTTATAGCCCTTTGGCTCCACTGTGGCCTGAAATCTAAAGCACGTAGACACCACCACATATGGAGTTTGCTCCCCTGAGATGCATTGACAGACATTTTATGGCAGGCATTTTATTGCAGCCACCTTTAGCTGCTGCTTGTTTGGGAGTAAAGACCTGTAAAGTCTGTACACAAGCAGAATCCATGCAGTTCGCATGCATACTTTACGAAATGTGAATTAGCACTAATATCAGTAATTATGGACTAGAACCTTCATAAATATGGTGATGTCTGGACTTCTGGAGTCATTCACCGATTTTCTGTGAAGAATTATTTATAACTGCTGGTTGTTTGGTCAGTAGATTCAGTTAGTGTGACTTGATTAGCTATTTCTGCTCACAGTGTTTTAACATTATTTAAAATACAACAGGTTCATGTTATTGTGAAGTGTTTCTAGCTTAATTTGTTGAAATACATGGAAGAGTAAAGCTTTAACAAGCAACACAAACTTTTTTGATGTCTACAGTAGGTCTCATGTATACTGTAGCACTGCAGCATGACCATATTTTGCTGGTCGCAAACATGCAAAGACATGTTCCATTACATTTTTTTTCTCCCATTAATCACATTTATCTCATCTCCTATATCCTCATCTCTTTGCAGCAACCCACGTTGTCTGACATGACCATGTATGAGATGAATTTCTCCCTGCTGGTGGAGGACACGCTGAAGAACATTGTTCTGCCCGAGTACAGACAAATCATAGTGGAGGTAAACAGGCCCGTTCATCAGCACCAACAAATAGAATCAAAGTATTGAAGGATTTTACTCATCCTGGTATCGACTGTTCCTGTGGTTTACAATGATTAGATTTCAGTAATTTTGAGACCGTCTTCATTGTTATTAATATTAACGTCTTGCCCTCGCTCCGGTTGCCCATAGTTGCTGATGGTGGTGTCCATAGTTCTGGAGAGGAACCCGGAGTTGGAATTCAGTGAAAAGGTGGATCTGGACAATCTGGTGAAGGAAGCCTTCAGGGATTTCCAGAGAGATCGCAGCCGCTTTGAAGGAATGGAGAAACAGGTAATGTGTCTCAACCTTAGGGTGACCTGTAATATACTTTCTTTTTCCTCTTTAAACGTGACCTTAGTGTCTACCACAAAATTGTAACATCACCTTCTTAAATTGATCCTCTAAAATCTTTTATCTTCTGTTCCAGTTATATTAAGGTGGGTTTAATTTAATTAAATTGTTGAAGGGTTAACACTGACATTTTCCAATTCATTAGAGTCTTATTACATTTGTCAGATTTAATCCTGTTGATTTTTTTCCTCCTTTATTGCATCTAATTCATGAACAGCCTCTTCGTACTTGCAGCTCGTTGGTTTAGGTACTTTTTAAAGACATATTTTATCATCTGACCCTGACTTTACTTGTCCCAGGATGACATGGAGGAATTCTACAACACACCACCAGTGGGAAAGAGAGGCACCTCCAGCTACTTGACCAAGGCTGTTGTGATCCAGTTGCTGCAGGGGGATGTTAAGCCCTGCAAGGATGACCCATGCACTGTTAGTTAAATTATGAGCTTTTTTAGCCCAATACCAGTTGAAAACAGTGGACTGTCCCCCATTCTTGATATGCATTATAATGCATTATATGCATAACTTCAGTCTTCAGCAGTACCACTTTAGCAAGCTATTTTTTTCAGAGATTAGCATGTCTGCAGTTTGCTCAAGGAAATAAAAATAGCTATAAAAATAAAATTGTAATCATTAGGGATAATTCTAAAGTAGATCATGTGTTCACTTTGTTTTAGCGATACAAATTTGTGTGTTACTTGTCCAGAACAGAAGTGTTTATCCAGAGATTATTTATCTTATATCTTTACATTTTACTCATAACTAGCTAATGTCACCACACAACTAGCTAGCTCTTTTTCCCTGCTATCTGAATGTTTTTGATTAGCATATCTGCACTTTGTTTTGCAATTCATATACTGTACATCCAGGACACTTAGCTTAACTCAGCATCTACATTCTGGTCTGCAAGAGAGAAATTGTTTATCACAAAGCTTGAACTGTTTGTTGAACTATTGCTTTATGATTTTTGTTGTTGGTGCTGAGAAATTGGTTTTAAATTCTGTGCATTCTAGCTGTCAGCTATGTCAGAAATTATACTTCAGTGAGCTGTGCTAAGTAACAGCTGTGCAATACATTGTAGGTCACCAGCAATAACTTGTAGATGTTACATAGAAGTTTCAAGGTCATACTATATCAGGAGAAAGGTGGTTCTTACACTGGTGAATTTGATTCCCTGGACATCATGTGACTTATCATGCAAAGCAGAGGGCAGTAACTTCTGTCTTTATTTCATATATGGTTCATCCAAAATGTAGCAGTCTCAATCAAAATGCAGCATGGCCTTGTTAACAGGCTGGCTCTGGCTCTTTGGCATTAGAAACACATTAGAAATGTGTGCACACATTCTAAAATGTCTTTCTTTTTAATTTAGTGAATTACATAAAATTTAGAAATGTAGAATTCAAAATACGAACAAAGTTAGGTGTTTGCTGTACTCTTAAAGGAACTCTGTGTCCTCTTATTTTTGTGCATGCAGAGAATACGCATGACAATAGGTACTGTTAGCATAACAATTGTGAGGGTTTCTCTCAGTATTACAGGTCACAAAACAGAGCTTTTGCGAGGCCTTTTTTCTCCACAATAGTCCTCTTTTTGACAATGAGTACTGCTCATCCAAAGTCTGGGACTGAGCCTCCCTAAGAAACTGATGTTTTGTTAAACGTGGGAAACAGAAAAGATTTCTGCCATCCTTAACTAGAAATGATAAGGCTCCCTTTGACTTATTTTAAAGCGTGCCTCTTTGAATATCATCACTGTGATGAATCTGCCCAACCTCGTCATGGTCTGTTTGAGTGTGTCGGTGTGTGTTCTTTGCCTCTGTCATTCAAAAGGAGTATTTTTAACTCCAAACTGTGGTTTGAAAGAATAAAGTTATCACAAAAACTACAAACATTTTTCTCTCTGTGACTTCCTGTTGTGAATTGTGCTTGTGAATGAGTAAAGAGGCCAAATGTCACTTCCAACCCCTTTGATTCTAAATATATAATTACTTTACATGAAGCTAAAATCTCATGTTTCTTATAAAACTGCAGCAGAAATGGAGTGTAACTGATATCCCCGAGGGGGTGTGTTTGGCATTGTGCTGCATCCTACCAGTTACACCCCCTCATGTTGACTGAACCCCTTATCAATCTGCATCTCAGCACTGAGTCTGCGTGAGCTGCTGTCTTGCAACACTGACTGACAGGCAGACAGGGTGGAAAAAGCCAGAGAAGATAAATGAGCTCTGCCTCATACTCGATATATTCAAGTCGACTCTGGTGAGAAGAGCTTTTGCCTGTCTTGTTGAATGAATGTTTTCCACATCGAGGCAAATCCAAAAGGAATCCCTAAGCATTAATTTAAACAAGTAACCTCAAGAAGGCTTTTCATTTCTTCCCAATTAGTTAAACACTTTGGGATGTATGATAAAGAAGCCGTGCTTTCATTGAGAAAGGAGCTCTGCTTTCAAACACCAGGGAACGCCACTCATAAATAGATTACCATTCAGGCATTATGTCCTATTTTCTCATGGCCTGAATCATAAATAAGATGATATTGAGAAAAAAAAGCCTTTCTTGTATTGAAAACTAAATCATATTAGAGAGCATTGAGATGCAGCTCAGTAATATTGTACAGATGTACCGCTGAAGTCTCAAACTGATGCACCATCGGTCCACTAGAATGCAGCAGAGTCCAAGAAATGCAATTCATATAGTTTCAGTTATATTTCAAAGGTGTAACTTTCTTACCAACTTACCAAAGTAATGTCAAAATATATTAATGATCCAAACAAGTCCATGAAGCAAGGAGCTGTTATGCAGCACTTTGTTTTACATTATATTTAATATTAATTTGTGTTTTCAAATCACATTGTGGACTCCATTAAATGTCTCCTACATAAAAACCTTTGAATCAAGGAGCTTTTGTGTTCGTTCTTTTGCTTTTGCTTTTTTTGCTCTCTGATCAAAGGGTACACATGGTGAGAGCAGTCAGAGGGCCTTTTAACTTGTCCACTAGGGGGGAAATGCAAAAAAGTGGGAACTGGCGAGTTCCCTAGTGTTTGGCTGAATGGAAACAAACAAGATGGGACATTAGCAACCAACAGTGAGCAATCCAAATATGAGGGGCTTTTCATGCCAGAACTAAAGCAAATGAAATCAAAAGAGTGTTTCAACTGATTATTAGATTAGAATAAATGAATAATTACGAACTGGTGTGAATTTGAAACACCACTTATAAATTACAGTGTGGTCATGCAGGGATTCTTTGAGGGAAAGAAGAGCGTTTTGCTGGTAGATAAATGAAGTGCATATGAGGAGGCATTTCATCATAAATATATCTCTCCAGTCATATTCATGTCATTATATCCACACACATCCCACAGAACAGCAGCCATACATTTCTCTGGAAATGTGTTGTCATCATGGTGAGCATAATCGCAGATGACAAACCCATGTGGTGTGCTCTGACTGACTGTTGAAACAGAGGAACTTCATCCCATAGCGGTGAGCACAACATTCCCACATCTATATCTCTATCACACCTCCTGCTATAATACAGCAGGACATCTGCCTGCCTTCTCCCTTGCTGCTATCTGGTTTGATATGTGAGCGAAAGCCTGACTGTAGATAAAATGCTGCTATGATGTGTTTAGTCTGCAGGCAGCCAACTACAGGAGAATTTATACAGCTGTTCCCACAGGTGGTTGTCATCCATATATAATCTACACCACATCAACAAAACTGCCTTAATATTGTGTAGGTACCCTCATGCTACCCAAACATCTCTGATCCAGTTTCCCGTGAAGTCTGGCATTGGGATGATAAAATGGATTTCTTTGGTTCCTGTAGGTGGCCCCCGCTGACCCCAGTGGGCACCCCCATACCCCGCGACCCACCAGGGAGAGGGGGCCCAGGCCCATCCAGACCGGGGCCCAGCGCAGCAGCGCCTCCCGGCCCCACAGAGCCCAGGACAGTCCACCCAACCCCACCACAGAGAAAACTGCACCCACCCCACCATCCACTCTTCTTCCAGACTACATAAGACAATAAACACCCAGGCTGTGTTTATATATATCAAATATATCAACATCGTTGATATATTTCTGCATTGCCAGGCAACTGGGGTGCTCTGTGAGTTGGTTTCAGGACAGTTTAGTAATAAGAGTGAGCATCCAGTGAAAACTGCACAATGCCCTCTTGCAGATCTTCATTTGGGTCAAGCTGGAATAGGTTTCAAGGAATAACCTCTCATCTGATTTTCTGCGAGTTTGTCTAGGGTATATATGCTGTGGTATGTTGCATTTGTTCCTGTTACATCCTTTACTCTAAAAATAACTAAAGTTAAATAAACCATATGCTAACAGCATTCATCTCAAAGTCCCGGTATACCCATAAGGCCTCATGTATAAATGCATTTGTATTCTGACCGCCTGCAGTATTGTATCAAAAATCCCCTCTGGCTCAGACAGTATTTTCCAATAGAAACATTAAAGAGAATCCTACAATGGCAAGCAAGGTCAGTTTTGACTCTTTGTATTACATTTTTTTTTATCTATGCAAGGGGAAGACTTTCCCAGAGTGTAGAAAAGTGATTTTTTTTATACCTATGTGCCAAGCAACATTGTAGATAAGGTATTTGCATGAGAAATGTCAATGGACACATACAATGGGCCTTCAAGCTGATATCTAGAAAATCATTTTTAAGGCTTATGCACCAAATGAAAACATTTCATTTGAGTGAGTGGTTTGAATCCACTTTTCAGTTTGTGCAAAATTTGCCTGCCTGAGACTCTAGGGGAAAAAATGTTCGAATGGAAGAATGAAGAACCAGAAGTGGTGGAAAAGGGTAAGATGCAATGATGATTAAAATTTGGAAATACCTGCACACACTGTCAGTCAGTCTTCCCTGGGAGGCTTTCATAAAGCTGCACTTTATGGTGCAAAAAACCCCCCACTCTGTAAAGACTATAAAAGCGAGAGCTACTGAAACTTTGCTTAGTTCCTGTACAGTAAGTGGATTTTTATATTTCTATCGCTGTTTTCAGAAAATTACAGAAATTGTCAGAAAGAATGCGCTCAATACTGGGATCAGGGAGGAGGACTGTGGATTGAGAAATTTAAAGCAGTTATATGTTGATCCCCTTTTACTTTCAGAACTGCCCTAATTCATAAAACTATAGATTCAGCAAGGTTTTAAGATTTTGGTCCATATTGACATGACAGTATCACATAGTTGCTGCAGATTTCTGTGCTGCACCTACATGATACGAATCTGTCATTTTGCCACATCCCAAAGGTGCTCAGTTGGATTGAGACCTAGTGATTGTCGAGCACAGTGAACTCAGTCATGTCCATGTTCAAGAAACCATTTTGATATTATTTGAGCATCAAGACACATCTGACCAGGCAACATGTTTCTAATCTTCTGTTGTCTAATGTTGGTGATCCTGTGACAATCAGCCTCAATTTCCTGTTTTTAGTTGACTGGAGTGTCACCTGGTGTGATCTTCTGTTGCTGTAGCACATCTGCTTCAAGGATTAATATGTTGTGCATTTGCAGATACTTTTCTGCATACCCTTGTTGTAAAGAGGGCTTTTATGGGTCTTGAAGAATTGTCTGGTCACATCGCTCTGATATCTGTCATCAGAAAGGCATTGATACTCAGTGGATAGTTGCTCTTTTCTGGACTATTCTCTTTAAGTCCTAGAGATGGCTGTGAGTGAAAATCACAGTAGATCAGCAGTTTCTGAAATACTCGGACCGACCCATCCCACACAAGAAATCATGCGCACATGTTCAAAGTCACTTAAAAGACCATTCTGATGTTTCAGATACTTCAGCGGGTCATTGTAACCATGTCTACATGACTAAATGCACAGATTTTCCTGCCATGTGATTGGCTGAGATTAGATTAACAAGCAATTGAACAGCTATACATAATAAAGTAGGCAGTGAGTATGTTCCCCGTAAGGCAGGGGACAGCAGTGTATCAGGGTTCTTTTTCTGAAGCTGTTTGCTCGCGTTATGACACACTGATGCTGCTGCAGTCTCATAACTCAGCATCTGTCATCAATAACGCCAAGGTGACACATATCTATCAATATTTCATATTAGGGCTGGCAGCGAGCCTAGACACACACAGAGAACAGCACTGGCACTGAGAGGGACTTTTACACAAGATCTCTGCTGAACTGTAGACAAAAGATTAGAAGGTACCTTGCCCGAATGAAAGAATGATTAGAATATTTGAAATATAAAATTATTCCCAGTGAAGAAATAGCCTTAGAATTGAGGTGAGACATGCGGTTAACCTTTTCTCTTTTGTACCAAGTAAACAGAGTAAATGAGTCTGCCTTAAATTTGAATCTCCAGAAATGTTCTTTCTGCATTGTGGAAACGTTATTGCTCCAGATTTACATGTAGCCACATTTTCTTCACATTTTTCTTCATATTTTCAGCAGGTCATCGTGACTCTGTCTAGACGACCTGCTTAAAGTGGTAGTGTCTAAGCAAAGCTGAACTCATTTGGAAAGTTGGACATTCACAGGAGATCCGTCTGCACTACTCCTACTGCTACATGTAGCTCAGAGATGAAAGATTGTTTCAGCATGTGTGCAGATTAGATTTTTTTTTATTCAAAGAGTACTTTGAAATGTCTCAAAAGTGAAGCAATTGTGGAAGCACTATAAACCTGTGTTTTTTGTAATGACTGGGATAGGATGACTCCTTTAATTTCAAAAACATATCAGACTGTAGGCTGTAGAAACCTTTGAGAAAATGGCTGAACTGCACATTTGATCTGTCACCTTAATAAACATTTTCCTAATGAGTCTGCTGTTTACAGTATGTTTATTTTATTACCTAGAGAGAACAAGACAGAGTATCTTTTAGGCCATCACTACAGTATTATCAGTCTCTCAGTCAGATTCAGGTGTCCACAAACCAGAGGGTGACATTGTGTTGACTCTGTCCTCCTTCATTAAGTGAAGAACATGTCTACACTGATTTCAGCAATTCAACTAATGCTAAAATCATTGTGGATACTAAACAGGCACAGTTATTATCTGGCCAAGTTTCAAATGAGTCTAACCTCGGGGAGGTTATTTGCTCTATGGAGACTCCATAATCAATTAGCACTCGTGTGGTTTTTGATCCATGACAAACATGTTTAGTGGCAATTTTGGCACCAATCCATTGCTTAATTAAAAGGAAACAAGCTCAATTTCACTGCTGAAAATAATTCACAACACACGGGTTAAGCTGTCAATGACACTATACAAATAACAGCTTGACCTATAGCAATTCAACGTGAAGGTATTTTCTCTCAAACAAGCATAGTTTCCATTGATTTTGTCTCCACAGTAATTGGACTGAATATCTCTACCAGCTTTCTGACAACAAGTAAGCTGGTAGAGATATTATTTCTTTTATATTTTATAACAATAGTAATAATAATGGTGACATTTATGATCAACATATATATTATCCTCTGCACAGATTAATATTAATTTTTCTTTAAACATATACTTTTAAAATGACCCCCAAACGTCCTTTATGACCACCTTAAACCTACGGCTATAACCAATGGCTGCAAGTATCTGCCTCTTTTTTTGTTGTTGAAAACGTTTCTATGCTAATATGATTTGTCCATGTTAATGAAAAGTTTGTGTTCATCGCCTGAAGAATGAACTAAAATGAATTAAAATCTGAACTGCAAGTGAACATTATTGCCTGCACATGGATGTACTTATAAAAGGAATTTGATTTTCAGTGGCTCTCAGTGTATTGTTACGGCCCTAGCTGGGGACGTAACAGTATTCATGTGCAAAAGCAAATGTAAAGACAAGTTACATACGGAGATCCAGCTAATAGACTCAACAGAGACCTCAGTTAAGCTGTTTTGTGTAATCAAGAGTGTGGAAACAAAAATCTAAAGTTTCTGTACCTGTCAAAAAACAAACCAGATCTGTACTCAAATGCAGGTCTCCAGAGTAAAATTGTAATAGGTTTATTGTAAATATGCAAGTCAGAACAGTCAATAAAGCAGAAACTGAGAAATGCTTTGTCTTTCTTTCATGTGGTGTAAACAAAGGGAGCAGGTAGATAACTTCCAGATAACTTGTTTTTTTTTCCAGGTTCCTTTTTCTCCACAAATTTTGCACTACAGAATGAAAGCAAGCAGGAAGCATCTGCACGCAAGGAGAATCAGGTGGGTCCAAAGCAAGCTTGAGCTACACTACCACTGCTGATGCAACAATCAGGCATTAGCTGAAAGGAATCTTCAGCCGTAAGTAGGAGATGAGTAATCACAGGCTTGCACACAGGTGAGTTATCACCAGATTGCTTTCAGGTGTGCTGGTTGAGAAGCAAAGAAGCCAGAGTGAACACACACCCACACACAGACAGGAGAGAAAGATAGAGGGCAAGTTGGCAGAGGAGGACTAGTGGACTGTGACAGGGCCACATATATCCTAATTTAATCTGAAGTGGTCCAGATCAGCGAAAGCACGGTGTAACAACTTACATTTAAAAAAAATGACCATAGCCAAGATTTTATAAAAAAAATAATAAAAAAAAGCCAAAAACAGAAACGATCATTTCTTGTTGAATTATCTTTGCAGTTCATTTACTAAACAGATGGTGAACAGTCTGAGAAAATTACTAAGTACTACAGCATGTCAGCAATATAGTTTTCCCATATTCATTGAATGTGTTATTACACATTCATTTACACATTCCAGATAGTATTTTAAATCTTTATGACTGCAGCTGATTACTTAAATTAAGACATGATTTCCAGACATTTTACTCCTCTTTAGTAGTGATAAGCATCACAGCATAATTAATAATTCAATGTCTTAGATTAAAAAAGAAGAAGAAAAGAAACCCCCCCCCCCCGAGTGGTACGTTTTGCAGAGCTATCCATTGGACACCTTTATTTGCCCGTTCTGATGTGAAGCCATGGGTGCATCTCTGTTAGCCTGACTTGTTTATGGGTCCTGTAGCCACCAGAGGGCCCTTGGAGAACTTGAAATATGCTTTAAAATCTTTTCCTAAAGAAATAAAAGCACCTTTACCTCAAAATGTTACCTAGGTCATGGTTTTTAACAAATATATTGCCTGAGTAAGCTTTTTGTTTTAATGGAGGGTTTGTATAATGGAGGTATATTGTATGATCGACATATTCGGGGTCTTAGTTTAAAACAAGCAAATCTGTTAATCCATGCAGTTATGAATCTCTGTTTCTGTTCTGTTGTCTGTACACACTGGTTTTCACTTAAATATGTTTTAGCACGTGAAACCTGGTATTAGTATGAGAACAGTAGACAGGATACCAGTGCACTGCAACATGTGATTCCTGTCAGGATAGGACGATGTACTGCAAATATGTATTTTTTTGTAATGCATCCAATCTTAAACTCACAAGACTTAGTCTCATACTACAACTGAGGGCCATCTCATGAAATTGACTACTTTGTGTTTCTCATACTCATTTTTACTTGATTAATACCTTATCTTTTTATAGCAATTCTGCATGAGTGGCCAGTAAATTGTAGTGGACCATATGTCTTAAAACATTGTTTTACTGTATTTTCCCATATGTGTAGTTTGACTAGAAGCTTTTTATGTCAAACCTTACTACCTAATTCTGTTTGGGGAGTGTGCGAGATTAACGACAGGGTGAACTAATCCTCCCACAGACGCACTCCCTGTCTGTGTCTACAGTGAGGTAGCTGTAGGCAGATGTAGGTGAGATTAATATAAACATCCTCAGCACCATCTTTCAGTCTGGACACTTTCCAGATAAGAATTACCCTTCGTGGGAAATTTAATCCTCTCCTCTCTCCAGAACCCAACCAAAACGAGAGTTAATGCTTTCTGCTCGCTGACAGAGGAGGACAAGAGGAGGTGAGGAAGGAAAGTGGAGATGGATTGGGAGGAGGACCTGGAAGAAGGAGGAAACGCAAAAGAAGAGAGCTGAGATGCAGTGTGACAGAAGCACAACGCGGGCTGATTAGACAATTGAAAGATTAGGAGCAAGAATGAAGAAAAGGAGAAGAAAGAGAATGTGAAGGACAGTCACATCTGACCACATGTGGTGTGTTTATCTCTGCAGCAGCAGTTGGTCCAGACTGGAAATGATGGGAAACCTGTGAGGAGACTTGGGGAAGTACCACATCCCCTGACCTTGTCAGAGAGAAACTCCTCACAGCAAGAGAAAAAAGGAGTTTGGGACAGGAGAAAACAGAGCAGACAGAAGCCTGGAAATACACATAGTCCTCTCTTCTCTGAGTCAGGGAGGATGTGGTAACATATTGAAGCACCACAGTAAATTTTAAAGTCCCATTACAATTCTTCTGTAGGTTCTGTAGCTCCTCCAGATGGCTAATTTCTGTGTTTGTTTTGGATCAGACTCAAAAGCAAACATTTAATATGATTCATGTTGAAATTGTATGTGTTCATATTGGGAAGCTGCAGGGAGAAAAACTAGTAAAAAACGTTTGCATGACCCAAGGAGGAACAACAGTCACACCAATGGGAAACATGTCAGGTTGAGACTATGGAATTATCCTTAAATTGTTACTTGACAGTGTCTCAAATGAAAATGTGGAAACATTTTACCCAAATCAGTTTTATTGGCTTTCTGTTGTTTCTATGTGGCCATAAAACTCATACAAATCTTCCATCTGCATAAAATATAGATGTTTAAAATTAGACACAGTATTTCATAAAGAAAAGGTCTTTCCTATTAGTAGTATAAAACTGACATATCAAATGCGAACAATAAACGCATAGCTTAACCTTTGCTTCCCTCGGTGGGCTTTGTGTTCTGTATAAGCTATGTTGAACTACTGCTGCAAAAGGTACACTGCAGGTGTTTTTACTTGCTGTGGAATGCAGCTGTGAAAGGGCAGCAGACCTTCCACCTTTTTCAGAGCTAAACTACTTAAACTTAGCCTCTAACCTTGGTCGTCCAACACAGGGTTGAGCATGCAGTATGCTAGGGAGTAAGAAAAACAATAGGGCAACATTGGGTCAAAGTCCCTGTGAGTTTCTACAACAGTAGTAAATATAGATTTTTTTAATTAAAGAAAATAGAGCAATGGGGCAACAAGAAAACAGGATGTTATTTCCATCGTATGATTTTCAGTGTTTTTTACATGAATAAAAGAACTTAGACTGAACTAAAATTGTTGTGTTTTTCAACAGAGTCTGGAGTGTCCTGCAGGCAGAGTCAGCTTCACTGTGCACACCAGTGTGAGTGGTGCTGAAACAAGGAACTCCAGCCTGGTAAGGCTACTCTACTGTAAGCCTACCCATAAATCAGCCATGCTGGGGCTGGATTGCTTGTCCGCTAAGCTATCTGTCTTCCACAGCACTCATGCTACTTCAAATAGCGTCACATCTGCTGATGTCTTGTTGGTGCTTGACCAGTGCTGTCAGCTGATCATAGCTCTTTTACTTTCTCCTCCCTTCGCTTACATATTGTCTTTATCTCAGCCTGTTTGACTTTCTGGACCATCTTACCATCTTTCTTCTCTCCTATCTGACTCCTTTTGTTTCAGACTCATATATTTCTCTTTAAGATAAGATATTAAACATTTTACACATCTTTTTAGGGAAACGGAGACGAGCAGTGCCAAAAGAGACAGTGGCAAAAAAGGAAGAATGTAGCCAAATTCATGATTATGTAAATGATTCTTTTATGTGTTGTTCATGCTTTTGTTTCTGCTGTTATGACCTCTGATACCTTCAATAAAGGCTACCAGATATTAGGGAAGAACCAGGACAATGAAATGGTCTTGTTCTTATAAACATTCTTTCCAGTAGTACCATAGAAGCCCACAAGATGGCAATACACAGCAACAAAATAAACAAACATGGTAAGTCCTACCTTATACTGCGGAGGCTTGATGTTGGGCTGTACCTCTCAAACGATGGCATAAGTAGGAGTTAATATACTAAACAGTATAGAAAAATACATAAACATGGGGAAAAAAACCTTTCACATATAAATGACAGCCTTAAATAAGATCAGATAAGAATGGCAAAGAAGGAGGCAGTCTGGACCAAGGTCATAGGGGACAGGGTCCTCTATCCTCTTTTGTCTTCTCAGGGACACACACTGCAGTAATTACATCATAACTTTGAGGAGACAGCTAGGACAAAAAATGCCAATTCAGCTTTCAAAACTCAAAACTCATGTGTTTAAATAAATATAAAATGTTTGATTCTGGTTGACTACGCATACACTACTGGTTCTGTTTGTCAGATGAAAGGTCTCAGCATACTGAGAGGATCATTTTAAATTGTCTTCAGATGATACTGATGACTTTTCCTATCCAAATCCTCCAAGAACGTGTGCGGGTACTTGTTTTAAGCACGCATGGTGATTTTGTCATTTTTATGCAAGAATGAACAAACTATGATATGTAAATATCCACATGTGTTACCTTATAAGAGAGAATTTCAGATTCTGTAAGCTCCACTTTCATGCAATTAACAAAGCAAACTGCAAAGCTAAATCCCTACTTGAACAGAAATCGTCCAATTTTAGAACTTTCTTCACATTTACTGTGTAGGTTTGTGGTAAGTTTAACAAAACGGTTTTTGGTTGTTGGTTTTTCTTTTTTCTTTTTAAAATACTTAAGAACTGCAGGAAATTTAAAGCTCTTCTTCTTTTACTTTTTGTTCTGTTGTCTGTGAAGGTTCTCAGTCATCCAGGTCATCGTAGTCAAAGGAGCTTGCAAAGAAAAGCGTCTGGACTTCTTTAAGTTACTTGAAGATGTTTCACCTCTCATCCGAGAAGCTTCTTCAGTTCTAAGGTGGAGAGTCCCAGATATAAACCTAGTGGGAGTAACCCCCCACAGAGGGACAAAAGGAACCCCTGATGATCTTCTAATCGCCTGAGCCAAGGTGTGAAACTGGGTGTGGGTCCCAATCAGCCAGAGTTTCGGGTGTGTTCATTGTGAACATTGCGTTTTTGTTCTGTTCACTGTTCAAGATGATCCCACACTTTTTTAGTAATGTTGAGGTCAGGCTCTGGCGAGACCAGTCCACGACTGATACTGCTTCATTGTGTGTTTTTCTACCCAAGTATGCTTTTACTGCATTGACAGTGTGTTTCGGATTATGTTGCAATAGATACATGCTGCAAAATGTATCTATTGCCACTTAATCGCTTTCCTGATGGTACTGCATCCAGCCTAAGCAGGATATTTTACATGTCCTCCCCAGCCACATCAATTTCTCATGGGGGATCATCTGGGATCAAGCCAGATGAGATATATACATTCTCTCTAACGGGTTTCATAGAGTCTCCTCCCAGTTGGGCATTCCTAGAACACCTCAAAATGGAGGTGAACCATCTCAACTATCTCTTTTTTTGGTCCCTCTGGTTGTCCAAGAGCCTCACTCTATCTCTAAGGCTGAGCCCAGCACCCTACATAGTAAACTTAATTCAGCTGCTTGTGACTGTGACCTTACTCTATTAAGCATTAAACATATTTCATGACCATAGTCGAGGGCTTGGACATAGATGGCAGAGTCCAACATACTCTGAAGATGTGCTTGACTTTGTGCCAAGGACCAGACACAGTTCCCACCTGACGGCCTGTAGCAGCAACTCTTGAACCCCATACATTCACAGTACACCCCACAGGTGTCCCAGGGGAACCTGATTATAAGAATTCACCAAGTCCACAAAACATATGTAAAGAGGATAAAGTGGATAGTCGAACTCTCACAATCTCTCCAGAAAACTTGTGGTTCACTGTTCCACAGCCTGAATCTGCATTGCTCCTACTGAATCCAAGGTTCAACCAAGACACCATTTTTGGTGAGGCTTCACCATGTATCAGCATCTCTCAGGTCCTGTGCCAGTAGTTTTGCTTTTTCCCCACTATTTCTTAAGGGCATAACTTTCAGACACCATTCATCTGTACATATTTTTTTTATTCATGCCACTTCTTCCAAAAGCACACCATACTGTACCCAACCAAACCCTACAAACCCTAAGTTGTCTGTTATGTGCTGACACAAATCTGGTTCATCTCTGTGGTTGTGTGCTATTTTACGTTTGAATGATTGAAGTGGTTCATCAAACACAGAAAAAAACATCCCTCTGAAAATGGTCACATATAAAAACCGAACTAAGAAAATTAGCAACAAAAAAGCAGCCAGTGTCCAAATTAATGAATTGAAAGACCTCTAGAAAGGCTAGAGAACCTTTGCTCAAGGCCACTCTAAATAAAAGAAATAGCAAAAGTGTGGTTCCTTGGAAGCAACATTTCACATAAAGAAATTAAAGGTAGTCCAAGGTTTTTCACAGCACTGTACTTTCAGATGTTTTTGACTAATGTTTTATTGGATATGAATAGATATGAAACGATTTGAGGTCTCAGTGCTTTTGGAATGGATGTTGACTTGGTCTCTGGAACAGTATGTGAGTAACATGCATGCAGGTAAAAATTAAATACTGGAACTCTCTGAAATCTAATACTAAGTAGATGAATCTCTAATTTTAAGGTTTAGTAAGGTGCAGAACAGGAAGCAGGGGTGGGGATGAGAGAAAGGACCTGTTCTCCATTTCAACATCAACATTAAATGCAAACCAAAGACTGTTTTTTAATACATTAAAAATGAAATGAGCCTCAGCTCTTAGTTTTGAGGAGTTATTTTACATGTTGTCCTTTTCTCCTGCAGCGGTGTATGTGTGCAATATGTTTGGAAGTGAACTTGAAAAAGAAAACAGATTTCTTTCTTTTTTTAAACTAAAGTGTGTTATCAATTATTTTTCAACCCCCACTTCCCTCTGAAGTTAATACCAGAGAGTGAGAAACAGAGCCACATTTGCATCTCGTGCTCCCCTGAAAATTTTAAATGCTTTAATTTCCTGCTTTTGTGCACCCTGAGAATAGTATGCTGCTAATTGGTTCTTTAGAGTGTATTAGAAGCATAGCTGCTGCTCTAATAACGGCTCCATTTTACACTGGATCTTTGCAGTGCAAATTCAGAGGTTTACAAAACAGTGTTTGCCAACAAAGGTTGCCTTGAGGCAGTGGGACTGCTATGAATAACTGATTAATGAATCGTGTTTACACTTGGGGTGTACAGCTGCCTAAATGATGAAGCTCCTGAATGAAACAAAAGTACAGAAACTACCAAACACCCTCACAGTGAACATCTTTTGTCTGTCCAGAGCTGACAATTAGAATCAAGTTGACCTAATTAGTCATTTATTTTTGAAAAAAATAAAAAACTTCTTTTTAAATTTACTTTTTTTCTTAAATTATGAAGTTGTTCAGTTTTAAGGTTTCACATATGGCAATTTGAAGTGAATGGACACAAAGTTACTCTATCATGTCATATCATCTCATCTCTTGTCATGTCTCTATAAGAGGACTTCAGATTTTCTGCAAAAGCTGAGCAAAGCTGCTGAGAAGATGGTTCTCTGCAGCACTTTATTAATTAGGCCTTTAGTTTAGAAAGATTATATGGAAGCTTTTTGAATAAAACCCTTGTATAAGTCGAACTACTTGGGCTGAACGTCACGTGCCATGTCTAAGAAACAACAGGTGCTGCTTATCCTATAACGGAGCATGGAGGTGGCAGCATCATACCTGAGGGGGCTTCTCAGCAGTAATAGACGACAGCCAAAAGCCCTGTTTCAGAGTGCACAGAGACTGATGCAATAGATTAGCTTTTTCCCAAAATGTTCAACCCAGGAATGGATTTAGAACAGTTCTTTGACTGCCCTTTAAAGCACAGACAGTACAGAATATCTGGGAGGAAACCTGAAGATGGCTTCTTACAGATGCTCCCCATTCAATTCAGCAAAGTTTAATAGGATCTGTGTGGCAGTATCGGAAAACTCCCCAGGGCATCTGAGGCTTGTAGAAACTTACCAAACAAAACTCAAAACCATGATCCCTGCCAGAGGGGCTCCTACAAAGGGCTCCTACAAATTATTAAATTAAGGGTCTGTTCCTCAATTGAAACACACACTTGACTAAAACATTTGACAGCTGTATGTAAATACTCCATTAAAGGCTCAAATCTAAACTGTGATTCTGACCCTGGCCACTATGACTTCACCGCACACATTCGTTACAGTTTCATATGCTGCAGCTTTGTTTGGTCTTTAGAACTTAGAGTACTATAGTACAGAATGTGTAAGTCAGATGTGCGTAACACTTTCTTTGATTTTAAAGTCTTTCCTCCCACTAATGTTTTCTCGTTTCCTCATCTGTCAGGGCATAGACAGAGTGGCATTGTGTTTTGTTGCAGTAGAGCTCTGGCTCCTCTGATTTGTAATCCAAGATGAGAACTGGCTGCCTTTTGTTTGGTTTGATTTTCCTTAAATGACTGTTCTCTAGTTTGACAGCAGGTAATTGTCCCTGTGTGTGTGTGTGTGTGTGTGTGTGTGTGTATGTGTGTGTGAGGGGGTGTATGGGCTCACAACATGTTTATGCAGACAGCTGTGGCAGGTGAGGGGATTTTTCTTTATTAAAGGGGACTTGAACCACTAAAGAACTTCACAGTTAAGTGTGTTGGCTCCTCAGATCACATTTCTCATAACAGTGCCTCCAGACAAGGAAACTGGAACAGCCTTCATGTATTAATGTGTACATTTGAACACATTATAAAGAACCTGTTTAATACGGTCCCTATTGTTTTCTGGAATATGTTTTTTTCTGCTTCTGTTCTGCTTTTTATATGATTTTCTGCAGCAACAGAGTACATGGCAAACTGGAAATTCTTATACTCATAAATCTGCCTGTGTGTTATAGCCAAGAAAATGTGCGTATGTCTGTATGTTTCCTTCTGAGATGATGAAAATTGGATGATTTGATGTTTGGCACTTGTGTGTGTGGGAGGATGTGAGCAAACATGTTTGCCAGAGCACCCTCAATCCACGTAACCTCTCACTGTTGGCCTCCACCTTTAGTAGAACTTTTACATAAACATATCTGCTTCTACCTTTTCAGGCCAAGAACTCTGAAAAGACCCGTATCCGCTCTTCGCTGCAGAAAATTAGTGAAAAGACCCGGGGCAAGGGATGCGAGTCTGGGCGTTGACACTCCCGCTGAACAGATTGATCATTAAAACACCACGCTGTAAAACAGAGTGTAAACAGTCATTACCTCAAGCAATGATTGAGTCATAATTTTCACAGGGATTTGAAGAGATATTAGGTGGAAGTCTGGCATATTTAAAGTCAATCCTTGGTTACAGTGAAAACAAATCTGTAAAAATTTATAAGCTCTATGCTATGCACACACAGACACACAAACTCACTACAAAACGTTCACCACCAAGACGCAACATGCCTTGATGTATACAGTAATTAAATAAGAGTTGCTGCAGGCGGGAGCTTAGTTGAAAGGAAGAGTGCTGATCTAAGAGAAAAGTCTTCATTCTGTTAAATGTACTATATTAGTGAGTTTGTGAGCTACATGTTAAACATGAAACTTGAGCTTATGATTTACACAAACACACTTTATGGCCTCTTGTAAAAACAGGTCACATCGTGTAGATGTTTAAGGATGTCATGAGATAATGGTGCATTAAATTTGCTTCATCTTTTTTTTTTTTTTAGCATTGACATTATACTTATTGTTTTTTGCACCTTATTGCATCTTAAAGGGTAAAAAAATATTATGACTCCTGGGGGTATTATTTGTTTATTTTGTTCTTTTCCCTCTTTTATAACCTTTTCAACCTTTATTTAAGCACTAAAGATTTAACTAAGAAATATTAAGACAACGCAGTCACTTTAGACTCCTGGGAATTTGTTTTGTGAGATCAGCTCCTTAGGATCTACTAACTTGACAAATAATTTCTAACAAAGGGTTATTCCCATCCCAGCTGTTACAAGAAGTCAAAACACCAGGAAAGGCCTTCTGCCATTAAAAGCTCTATCTAGCTGTCAGAAAACCAGACGACCCTGTTTCTCTGTATCCTTATAATCTTTTGTGCTAATGCTGCATTAACTTTCTTATATATAGAAAAAGGCTCATAGTCTGCAGGGGTGTGCAACTTGGCACGCACAAGCATCAAGCCTGAGATGATGTCACATCTCGAGCTGTAAGAGTGTGTCATTTTGCCTCCACGCTGCGAACTTTAAGTGAAAAGGAGGTGGAGAGATTCAGCTGAGCAACAGAATGACCACTCATTCACTCCAATCAGGGCGGAAAATTGCGAGACAAGAGATCCCTTCCCTCCAGGACTTCCACCTAACACACACATGCGCACACACTTGCACAGTGATGATGACTGGCTTCCTGTGGCCCTGGCAGCAGTTGAAAGCGGTCGGTACGATCAGACAGACCAAGTTAGGCCACTATTGTAACAGATGACTAGAGAAGCCATGTGACCACTCTGATTCTCCCTGCCACTGCGCTGCTGTGGGCGGGGCTTATCAAAGTATGAGCTCACATGTGTGGCAGTTGCTCTTGTTATCATTGTTCGGACGCGGCAGTAAATAATAGCATGCAGCTTTGTTGTGGACAGAAGTGCAGATCAGAAAACATTAAAAGTTGCTGTTGGAAGCTGTTCTAGTCACGTTCATCTTATCTTTTATAAGTAAGAAGCTCCTATTGTTCTCATCTTGCAGAAACACTTTTGCTGTGAATAATGAATGAAACAAATAAAATTGTTTTTAGTTCCCTGAAATGAAAAGAAATGTTGCATATTAGCTTAACGTGTATATAATTTATGTCTAATCCATACATGATATCTATTTATGACCAAAGACTACTTTGGGATGTGACAGGATTACATATTCATTGCTGCCTGCATCATTCCTTGCTTGCTGTTAGATTACAACTTTCTTTCCCTGCCTGCAGTCAGGGGTTTTCTATAGCACGAGTAATAATGTGCCATTGTCACAGTGAAGGCTGTATTACTTTCATTAGTCAACCTTGTGAAGGATTATAAAGAAAAGTGGAACTGACTTAGCTGCTGTGTATGAATGAGCTTCAGTTCTCTGACTCTTTGATACAGATATTAAATCACTTTAAGCCCACACCACTGGAGACATGAAACCTCCCACTATGTAGTAAACCTGTAAATCCTTAAGATTTCAGTCCTATAGAAACTCAATGAACATCCTCTGAATTCCCAGTAAATCTAAATTAAAATGTGTCAGGTTTTATGTCGAGGTTCTTTACAGTGACAAGGGCGAGTAGTAAAGTAATGATGCGATGAAAAAGGGACAAAATGATGTTCTAACACAGTTTTTCAATATTCATGAGTCTTTTGGTGTTTTGGTGCTGGGAGTGAACTGACTGTGGAATCTTAATTGAGAACTCATCTGTTAGGTGTGCTTTTACAGCTGCCTCGGCTCAGAGCATTACTGTGATTTACACATGAGAAAAAGACACATTTCTCTTGTTCTAAGAAACGAATGAACAGAGAGACAAACTGCCTCAATAATAGACAGAATGTCTTTGCTTTGACAGTGGAAACCACTCATTGAAGATTTAGCATAATGAAAACACAGCACTTTCCCCCCCCCCACAATAGCAGTTTCAGATACACAATGTAGATGTGCATTATAATTATCATCATCTTATAAAGGATCAGGCTTAGCACCCTGTGTATTTTGAGGCACTGTTTGGACAATAAAAAATCAACCGTGAAAGCTGCCTTCCGTTACAGATCCATGAGAGTGAAGGCTAACCAGTTTCCACAACACTCATGGTGGTTTAGACGATTATAAGGAAGGAGGGAAACTTTTCTGGTAAACATCCTGGCCTTGCATATGGCAAGCCACTGTATATGTATAGTATCACCAGCCAGTAATGGGGGGATCAACCCATTTTTGATGTATGACCTTTATGTACTGTCAAGACATGTACAGCTTTTAATGTAGGGTTCAGTGACTGCATATGGTATGGCCATATGGGTTCTTATCTGTTCTTGTAGCATCATCATTACAAAATGATACATGCAGATAAGTGACAGATTAAAAGAAAAATCTCAACGCCAGCTGTTGCACTGAGGAAATCCAGAGTCTGTTGTACTGTTATGTGCATTTTTGGGTCCACTTTCCACCTTTCAAGCATAAATCACTGCAAACTAATATCTAATTTAAAAAAAAAAACTTTTCCCTGTGGTCAGATGTTTCTATCCTGAAGGGATTGGCCTTTTCCATGATTATAAAGCCTCCTCCTCTATTGGCCTAACTTCATAGTTGTTATCAGCCTGAAAATGATCATATCCCATGATCTTCACAATTACGGGATGTGAATGTGTTTGTGAAGGGTCTCAGTCATCCAGGTCATGGTAGTGTAAGGAAAAACTGAACTTCTTTATGTGCTTGTGTAGATGTTTTACCTCTTTGTTAAGAGGATGCTGTCCCAGTATTAATCATGTGCCTCATCACATGAGCCAAGGTATGAAAAAAGGCATGGGTCATGACTTAAAGAAGTACAGTCACTTTCTTTTCAACCTCCTTAGACTACCAGATCTCAGCTCACTTGAATACCCGTCTACTACCATCACACAAAAAATAAAATCATGGAAGAATGGTGCTCAATCCCCATAGAGATCTGTAAAATCAATGCCAAGACTAGCCTAATTTGAAAAGTGAATGGGGGTTGTTGGTAATCAGTAGCATGATAATCAGCTGTTCAGTGATTTGAAATTGTTAACCAATGGTAACTGGTTAATCTGTGCTTTTGTGACTTTGTTTACATGCTTGCCTGTTGAACTCAGTGGACCCAGCACTTTGAACGAGGCCTTGTGTGGGTGAAGAGTAAAAACAAAGAGAATAATTTGTTGTCACATGTTGCGCTACATTAGCCTGGAAATAAAAGTGGGTCTCGGAGATTGACGGTAAATTGAAATTCATTTTTAAGACTTCCTTACCCACCAGATTGTGTTACAGATTTCCTTAGCTCTAGTAAATAAACAGAACCATTTGTGGGGAATTTGAGCTCCATGTTCCAGAATTTATTTATTCTTATGAAAAAAGGAAAGAAAAGAAAAAAAAGTGGTCTTCATTGCTCCTTGAATATTACCCTTTTGACTATTCATTCCATAATTTATTTTAAAGGTAATAATTATTCACTACTGTTGGAAGTCAGACCCTTTTAGAATTCACTGACGTACTTTGATCCATACAAGGAAATTATCTTTGACAACTGGGAAAAGGCTTGTTCTGACAGTAGCTTATTGTTGGATTTTGCTGGCATATACTGTGTACTAGCAAGGTAGAAAAAATGCTGAATGTTAAATGTATGATCAAAGACTTCCTAGATACTAGCTGAAACTCTGGGAATAGCCTTCTGAGGATGAAATATGGAAGTGTGTATGATGGTAAATCACTGTGGGTGCAATAATTGCAGCCAATAGTGAAAGTTAAAGTTCAATTCATTTCTTTGCAGCTCCCAAGTGGTAAAGTCAACAGAGTAATCGTTCCATCTGGATCTAGCAGAGTTACATGGAAAATATATAAAAGTATTCTTTATGTATTAGTAGATCACATTACATTAGTAGACTAACAGTTCGCACTTTGTTTTCTTGGTGTACAAGTCTTCAGTTCAGAATGTCACGTCCACGTCACGTCATGAATGATTCTTGACTAATTGTTCTCACAATGACAGTAATACCAGGTTAAAAATATTGGTCCCCTTCCACATCAAGGCCAGTATCCCTGCTTCTCTGGACTCTGGACATTAGTTTGCTTACAGAGCCTGCCAACTTGCTAGCTCATCAAAGAGATCAGTCACTCTAGATCAGTCAAGGCATCCTAACATATGTTAGGGTGCTATTTGTTCACTATAGCTCTGCCTTCAGTTTTGCTGTCCCCTGGCAGCTCACTCACAAACCATATTACCTGGATCTCAGCTTACCACAGTTTACCTGGATCCTCAGGTGGCATGACTAGAGTCCTATTTCTTCTCCACCATAACACTAAACACAAAGACGTGCGAGGCTGTGTATTGAGTATGTATTGATTCCCTATTCCCTCTTTACTCATGATTGTCTTCCTGCATTCACCACCAATACCATCATAAAATTCACTGATGACAGTGATTAGGCTGATTTCCAACAATAATGAATCAGCCTACAGAGCGAAGGTGCAAATATGGTGAGATGATGCTCAGTGTCCCTTAACACAGGGAAGCCCAAGGAGCTTATCGTTGACTTCAGAAAATCATGTGATGAGGATTATGTTCCAGTCTTCATCAAAGAATGAAGCATGTACCAAGCATCAGGTTCCAGGGGACCAACACCTCTGAGAACTTCTCAGTGACTGCCAATTCCATGGCACTGCTGAAGAAGGCACAGCAATGACCCAAAGAGGTGCTGCTGATTTACTACTGCTGCACCACAGCTCACAATGTATCTGTGTGTTGGTATCTCAACTAATCACAAAGCTCTATAGTTGATTGTGTCAAGAGCACAGAAGATTATTGTAGTATAGCTACAAGCTGTGGAGGATGACATGTGGAGAAGTTGCCTTTGAACTTTGATGTACTGTACTAATAAAGGAATGCAATTCCTTTATTAGTCACTCTTCATAGTCACTGGATCAGTTTGCTGTCTGAGGCCATTCATGTCATGTATCAAATATGCATTAGTTGAACTTCAAAATAAATAAATAAATAAATAAATATATATTTTTGTATATATATATATATATATATATATATATAAATATATATATATAGGCAAAGTCTAGAGAAAATAGATACATCTTTAGATGTGAAAGCTGATGACAACATTTCTGGGATTCAAAATGATATTTTCATGTAGCAATTCTGTGAGTGAGGTTTAGAAATATTGCAACACTGTATCCCATTGTCTTACTAAAACAAAAATAAAAACAAGAAGGCAGAGGGGGATTCCCTGTGCCAGGGAGGTGAAGATGAAGAACACTTACTTGAAGAACACAGTGGTGCCTTTAGCTACATGCAGATTGTGAAGAAGACACATTGCCAGTTTTTTAGAATATTATTACTTTTATTGATTTAAACTGATTTATTTGGGGGGCAAGTCTCTGTCTACTACTTCCAGCATAATTCACTTCGAGTCATCACTGACTTTAAGAGAACCCTTAGAACTTGCTGACCCTAAAAAAACCTTACTCAGCAGGCTTGAGATCACATAGTGAAAAGACTGCACGGTGCAGCAATATCCTGCTCTCTACTGTAGGGTTGGGGACAATGAAGCTGGTGTATGGGCGTGGGGGTGTAATCCCATCTGAAATGATCTCACCTCTCTTCAGGTCACTTCATCATTGAGGCCCTACATCTTTTGTCCTTTTCTTTCACTCGCTGTATTTCCTTCTGTGTTTTTCTTTTGATTGAAAAAGCAAATACGTTTACCCTCCAACAAATACACACAGACACACACACACACAAACATCAGTGAGAAAAGAGGAGATAGAAAAAGTCAATAGTGCTGTACCCTTGGAGGACGGGATGTCAGAGGTTTGTCTTTGCCCATTGTCCAGCCTCTGAGGCCAGAAACAGGGCAGGGTTTACAGCTTCTGCCCCCAGACAATGGGGCCCTTGGAGGGGGCCAGGACTGACAAAGTATAACAAGCGGCTGGGTTCAGATAGAAAGGTTCAGAGAGGTCATTTAACTAGACTCAGCTATTTAACTTTTGGGTCTGGTTGTCAAAAAGCGATCCCTTGTGACTGAATTTGGTCTGAAGATGGAGATCGCAAGCTTGAATTTTGCCAAAGATGTCAGGTAAAACTAATATAGCTTTACTTTAGGTTAGAAGCTCTTGCCAATAAGGCATCATTTAGCATGAAATAAATGACCTCTGTGGTCAAGAATTCTACTGTGCACCGTACTTCCTTCAACTTTGTGGGTGCATTTTACAAACAAGCAATACATATTTATAAATACATCAAAGGATGGCCCTTCCACCCTTGGTCTGTCAGAGAAGCCACAAATTGAGATCCATGTGCAGAAGTCCAGGGATGAGATTATCCTTAGAAAGACAAGTTCTAAATACAGCAGGCCAACGTGCCTTCCTCGTGCTGTGCCCTGGTTGCTGAACCTGCTGGTTTTTCTGCTCCTGGCTGCTCGGTGTATTTTTGCAAGGGATGTTTATCCTCAAAACGCTGGTTGAGCTGTAATTTTGGTCGTTCATTCGTCTGCGTGTCTGTCTGTTGCTCTCCAGGGAAGGAGCGAGGCTGTGGTTGCTGACCACTAGCGCAGACTGGGGCTGAACTGCTCATGCAGCTTCTCCTCTGGCTAATACAGTAACGCTCGTGTAATATGTGCCATTTCAGACGTGTTCAGGACACACCATCTAGTCAATGAGTAGTTAAAAGAAAATATGTGCTACATTTAAAGTCTTGCTTTGAAAGGCATAATTCTGAGAATGTTAGATACAGTACCAGTTTTGTACATCTACTCATCAAAGGGTTTTCATCCCTTTTCCCATTTTACAAAATGCAAACTGTCTTGATGGAGGTCACACATATGCTTAGCACTTGTTAGCTGTTTTTCCCTTCACTGTGCAGTCAAATTCAAACCAACATTAGGTGGCAATTAGGGCTGCCACGATTTGTCGACTAGTCACGATTACGTCGACTATCAAAATCGTCGACGACTGATTTAATAGTCGACGCGTCGTTTGAAGCTTTGTAAGATCCCAAAAGACGCAGGAATAAGTAGCAGGATTTAAGAGTGTAATAACGGACTGAAACAGAAGATGGCAGCACTGCATGTACAAGGATGTCAGCTGCCGTTAAACCCCGAAGAAGAAGAAGAAGAAGAAGAAGAAGCAGCTGTGTCCCAGAATTCATAGCGCGGCCCAGCTTAGTTTCCAACAATGGCGGCAGATAGTTAGTTTTAATATTACTCTTATTATTCTTTCTGGGTCACAAAATAAACGTTTAACATATTTTCAGCCGAGAATGTAGCTGTGTAAACCTGGTATCAGGACACCACATATTTTCAAAAGCGCTCCGACATTTTCGGAGACGTCTGTTACCCACTAGCTCGATAGCTAGCCGGAGCTAGGTCACTAGCGTGGTGAGAACACCGGACTCCCGGCAAATTGTTTTCAAACCCACCGCCGTCTTTCGCTACTCAGGTTAAATATATATGAGTCACTTAGATAAATTAAAAATGTTGTTGTTTGGCTTTTTTTTTTTTAGTATTTTATTTGTTCCTGAGTAAATCGGTTTGTCTGAGATTAAAGTTATAGTTTTTACACAGCTGAATAAACGTCAAGCAGACAGCTGATTATCAGAAGTGTGAGATGCTGGAGAATATACTCTGTTGTCCTGTTATATTTTAGATAGCAAGGAGTTTATTAAACTTCACCGAAACAATCTGCAAATTTCATTAAAATTGAATAAACTATCATCTTGTCTTTATTTTTAGTTAGCACCTTAAAAGCTTAAAGCTGTAAGCTAATGATAGTTATATAAGAGCAGATGCTGCTGGTGCAATAAGCTGTAGTTTTACGTCCAGTGGATGATGATCTGATTAGTCGACTAATCGCATAAATACTCGGTGACTAGTCGACTATCAAAATAATCGTTTGTGGCAGCCCTAGTGGCAATGAAGGCCAGGTCTTCTAGTAATCACTCCATATCTTTTCTTGGTGAAGTAATGTGTTTTCACTTATTGTCATAAAAATAATGAAAAAAGACAACACTGGGGAAGATGTTTTAGTTAAAGGAGTCTGGAAGATGAGTAGGCTAGTTTTGGCTAGCACTGTCTGCGTTGATGAACACAATTCGTCTCTTTGCAGTAGGGGACTGTCTGCAGACTGGTTGTACTCTGGTTATATTTCTATATAAAAGCAAGGTTACAGGGCACTCATATGATTTTGCAGTTTAATTGCTGCAGCAATTTATTTTATTTGTGGAGGAATTTCTGAACTTCTGTTCAAAACTATGAGGTTCTGACTACTTACTGACGATGTAAGTAGTCAGTGTGATTTTCTGTTTAATGCAAATTTCTGTTTATGCAGAAGGCAGTTTTGCAGTTTTTATTGATTTATCACAGTTAATAATCACATTATCACAAACAGATTCCCTGTAATTGCCAACTTGACCCGATTCAATTTCAAACTAATAGCAGACCGACTCTGTTTTATTGCTGCCTTGACACACGAAAGTCACTTTGAAGATTTCAAAAGCCATTTCAAAGGCAACAGGTTGCAAGTTCATTGCGCATTATTGCATAATTCTGGTCGTGTCACAGTCTCCAACCATTGTTTTCCCTAGTGCGACAGTTGCATTACTTCTGTAGTTTGGTGGGACAATTCAGTTTATATGAACAGTGGGTTATAGATTGTTTCAAGAGCCAAGGCAAAGGTATGCGATCTCGCATTTTGTAGATACTGCACAGAACTGGCATGAGCATCGGCAGTAGCAGCGATAATGGCAGGTGAGCCACTCTCTCAGTACCTTTCTTGTTCATTTTGCTGTTTTTTTATTCTGTTTTTTTATTTTTAATTCTCTAGCCTTTCTGCCATTACAGACCAAACATACTGAATTTAATATTCTTCTTCACTACTTAATTTCACGTTTTTGCATGTTTTTAATGTCTTTGGTTGTCTTCATTATTGAAGGAAACTGTGAAAAAAGCAGAAAAAAATACCTCAATTAGAAAGTGTATCCAAACTTTTCATCCAGAGTCTAACCCAGTAAAAATGGATGGCACATTGACCCATTGATTTGGTCCCTTGTGTGTAGACTTTTCTACACATCTGCATGTATCTCTTTTGGATGATTTGGTTCTCCCCCCACAATCCAAACACTTGTCAGCATTCTGAATTAGAAACATTTTCATGTCCTACTTCATAGGGTTTTCAAATGTATTGTTGAACCCTGTCAACTATTCATTTGAGACTCTGCAAATGATTACAGTGCACATTGAAAAAACAAACTTCCAAATGTTTTGTGTGGGAAACCAATGACATATGTTGCTTTTGTTCATCCACATTAAATGTCTGACTTGAAAACTGTTAGCAATGAGCTAGAATTAGGGTGTGTAGCACCATTATTTACTCGACTATGAAACATTACATCAGTACTTATCAAATCCCAAAGTTCAAATCAGGACTTATCTAAGCCAAGACCTCAGCACCATTCATATCAGCCAGTGTGAATGGTGTCATCTTAGTAATACTACAGACCTGCACTTTCTCACGTCTCCGCATGGGGATTGGGCCAACGGGAAGAAGGCAGGATAAGGGGATAAGGGAGTATGGAAGACCCCAGGGCTCATTATGGGAAATCCCGATGCGTAGAGCAAAACAGAGGACTTGCACTGTGAGTGAGCCAACACGCAGCCATGTGATGTGAGAGATGATTTTGGGATTTTGGGATGGAAGGGGGGGCAGACAGGAAAGACACTGGCAGTTGGTGCATCCCTGACAGAGAGACGAGTCCGGCTAGTTGTCACGTTGTATTTGTAGCATGGTGGTGGAGCACAGAACACAGACCTCCAAGGCTGTTGCTCTTGGCCAGGCCTCATTATCCCATCAGCTCTGAAGTGACTCAGTGAGGCAGAATTTTTTCTGTAGCTCCTGTCTCCAGCCTCTCACTCGTTCTTTGTTTTAGCCGACCCAGCATCTTCACACATCATCGTCTTTGTTTGTAAATTCAAGCTTGGTATCAGACTTGTACTTTGGATTTTTAATCATTTAAAGTATTAAGCACAATTTGAAAAAAAAAAAAATCTTACATGATGCAAAGTTTGTTACAAATATAAGTAATTTTCACTTCCCCGTGATGGGACAAATGTCTTGAAATTCTAATAAATTATTAGAATGAGTGATAATTTCTTCAAATTGACTATAAACTACTCTATATTCTTTAGATATCAAAGTTTTTGTAATTAGCAGAAACATTGTGAGTCGTTAAATAAATAGATGTCCAATAGTTTGCATTGGTTAACTGACCAATAAGGACTAGCTAAGCCTAAGTGACTACACACTTCCTAACAGCATATTCTTCCAGACTCATCAAGTCTTGTATGCTGAGAGCTGTAGGTGAAATCTGCCACGTGGTCTGGACAGATTGCGCTTGCTTAGACTCAGTGAGGGGTCATCCTAGCTTGTAACAGACACCGTGGACTCCTGATTGTCCATTTACTTGTGGAAACAACACACAGTCTCTACTTCAAATAGAGTAACTGCTTTCACCCAAACACAAAACTGGCCAACCTAACTGTAAGCTAAATTATAGTTTTACTGCATGTAACTGACAACAAATCTGGTCACTGCTGCATGAAAAAAATATCTCCTAATTTACTAATCAAGACAAAGTCGCAAAGTGTACACTTTTGTGTAAAAATCCTTTAGTGCTTGCCAATGATGCATATGTCCTATGTGAAGGAGTCCTTTGTGACTGTGACAATGCTACCATTTGCTAATTGCATTGCACCAGATGATAAAGTTGCACAAGACTGATGTAGCCCCACTTTTCACTTACAACAGCAGGTTTGATGTTGCACTGATATATCTTGAAACCTCCTGCAATCCAAATCCCAGCTGTCTATCTGTATGCTCACTATTCTGCGGATTATTTGAAGAAGAGTTTAACGAATTTACATCTCATTGAGATAAACGATGAAGCAGTGAAGCCTTTCCACACTGAAAGATTAATAAGACACTTTTTTGGACTCAGGGCAACAGCTTATATGTCTTTTCTTTTTGGTAATTGTACGTTTCCATGAGCTCAATGTTCCCGTGTGCTGGACAGTCGTATCCAGTGCTCAGGCAGGAACTGTGCTGCACTTCTAACTTGAAGGTTTCCACTGTCAGCTGTCCCTGGTGCCTCACATATCAACAGATATAATAAGAAAGGAGTATGCTCCAGAGGTCCTGAAAAGGCCTAAATATGAATGGAATAGAGCTGACTATGAGGTTTTGCCAAACATCAGCTCTTTTTATTACCTGTCATCTGACGCCTGCAATTCTTTGTCTGCATAAAGCCATTAAGCAGGTATCTGATGCCTACGGGGCACCATGTGACACAAAACAAATGCCCCTCTGTTATTCTTTACCTGTAGTTCCTGAGAGAAATAGAATGAGGTAATGCTGCTCCACTTACACACTATCTGCACAAGCAGATAGCATCATAAACCTTTACTGTCTGATGGATAAACAGAGTAGGTCAACTATCCCATGTCTACTATTACTTTCCAGGAGAAAATATTCTCACTGAATCTGAAACAGAGGCTTCCCTGCAGCTGCTTTTGCTTCCACTAAATCCATCTCCTCTTATCCCTGGCTCAGGCTTGCCCTCTTCTTTACTGGCATTAAGATATCCAAAGATTACGCCCATATTCAGCCCTGTAAATATTTTTGTCAAATGAATGTTTATTAAGAGCTTCTTATTTTCACTGGAGAGCAGATGATGGGAGAGGTTGACAGCTGCTTGGCATAGTTTATACCTTTCAGCCTCACCGTCATCCCTCTTATCACAGACACAATGCTAGTCCAAATACACTATTGAGTCATCTTTTGACAGTCCTGGCCTCTGCCAAATTCCTGTTTGTGTTGACATCTGTGTCCTTGTGTGATCTAGTGAAGGAGCATGAAATTTATAAGCACGAGCTGCTATCTTATAACCAATTTCTGGAGTTATTGTAGCACTTTTGGGAATACAGTGTTCAAGTGGGAAACATTTATTTTCAGTTTTATGTTCATGTCATCCAAAAATAATAGCGTTAACTGCAACGTGTGTGTTGGGGAAGGTGGTGTGAATTAAATACAGGCAAACTAGAGTAAGTAGAATACAGATGATATTTTTGGCAAAACAACATTTCTGAAATGCTTTTCTCACTAAATGAAAACAGTGAGTCAGTCAGTGGTTTTGTGGCTGAGCAGAATCTCACAAACCTTTTAAATTTGATATATGCATTTCATACTGTATACTATATTATTGTCAACAATGGTGTAACAGGAGAACAGATTAAAGTGGTTCATAAGAAGGTATTTCTACCAAGACAGATGTGTTTTAATCCTGGGTGGATGGGTGGGCCTGAAAGTATTTAGGAGGAAAGCTCAAGCTGCATTTCAAAGCAGCCAGCATCACTTCAAGGATGAAACAAGTTTCATACCTCTGCTGTTTTGCACTGTTTCACCTGTCGATTTGACACTGTGAAACATTAAGTGAGACAATGAGCTGTAGGGGTTCAGTAGGCTTAAAACAAATTACTTCATACATTATGTTGTCTAGATGCTGTATGTCTGAATGCCATAGCGTCATTCAGCCCTGTGGCGTGAATAAGGCACGGCGGGACCACCGAGCAACGTTCAGAGCCAACTTTATTTAATTCACGTCACACCACACACCCACCCCAACCCCTGAGTCCACGTGTTTTAACACGGCGGGCGTGATTGCGGATGCCGTGCAGGTGCGTCCGCACGGCACCGCAAACCACGCCCCACCACAAGCCCGTACTCCCAAAATTTCACTTTATAATTCTGTCTTTTTTGTGTCTAGAGACTCTCAAATAGCCCTTACAAACAAAGCTATGGGCACACATTTTGAAAGTGGTTGAACTGGAAGATGTCTGTGTTACTTATCTCGGACAGTATTCTCCTACCACTTACACTTGGGTTGAAGAGAATAGAAGAATAGCAAAAAATTGTTAATATCTGATTTACATGAAGAACAAAATTAATGTGCGTTGCAATGGCAAATACAGGAAAAAAAAAACACTATAGAAAACTTAAAGAGCCATTTCTGCAACTGCAAATGAACCAGCTTGTCTTTCTTGCAACTTTTTTACTCTAGGGCGGGTTACTCTACAAGAAATAGTCCCTGTGTTGTAGTTTATGGAGACTTTTATGAAGAACATAGAATTGGGTTTGTTGAGGGAGGCAATAGACATTACAGTGTGTGTATGTGTGTATGGGAAGACTGGCACATACACTGGGACCCGAGGGCACCACCAGACCGTACCTAATTAGAATTAAACAGCGTATTTAAACATTGCCCAGTCATCTTTGCCCAGCCCCGCCACAACAGTTAGAACCTTCCTATGTTTGTCTGCTGAACTATTTGCACTATCAACACCATGCACTGTATAAATTCATTGACAGAAGAAGACACCAATACCTGTAGTGTGCAGAAAAAACTTTTACAAAGTGCTAGAAATGCGCAAATTTGCATGCATTCTTCTTGCAAACATCAAGTATAATTTATAAACTGTGCTGATAGAGTAAAATATAACACTACTACTTGTCTTGGACTGATGTCATGTATTTCTGCTATTTCCTCAAAGCTTGTTCAATTTTTAAACTCCAGTGCAGTGATGATTGTAAGTATATTTTATGCAGGCTTGCATAATTGGCAAGTCTGTTAATTCATTGTACAGTGACTATTCACAAATCTTTTCCTCGCAGGGTTACGTATGTTTCCAGTGAAACACAACAACACAGGCACCTGGTTACGTTTTAAAAACTGGGAGAAAACTTGGAGAGATCCTACCAATAATTTCTTTTTGGAGTGATGTCTGAGGTTTCTCCCCCAGAAAAATGACTGTAATTTAAAATAAATGTCTTACATTTTTACTCCACCTAACCTTTTGGATGAAGTCATCGTTCTGTTGCACTCATCTAGATTAATTAGATTGAGGCTGCTATGAAAACCAAGAATGTCAAGAACAGTAATTTGGTGGATCAGGACAGGAAATTACTATTAGAAAAATTGCTATTTTACATTATATTTACACAAAAAAAATGTTTTGAAAAGGGATGTTAGGGCACTATTGGTCAATCATTAACCCAGATCAAACAGTGTTAAAGGGCTGATATTCCCAAGGCCATCTTGAAGGTCCAGTTGAACTGAACTGTTTAAATAAGCAGTGAAACAGTCATGACCTCTTGCTGTTTCTGGATACAGATTTTCCACTTTTTCTGGTGTTCCTGAACATGAATTTCTCAATATTTTTTTCATGTCCCCGAACAACATTTTTCGCCTGTCTGGCCACTGTACTGATTTAAATTTATAATTTCCACTTTGAAATGTTGGAAACTTTCATACTTGGAGCCTAGACAAGTTGGTTGTTTAAATAACCCTTTCAGTGCTCTCACTAGAGGACCAGGTTTGAATCATATATGCTGCATGTTTTCATATTTCATTAGGAATTTAGGAATTTTAAGAATAGAGTCTTTTTTTCTTTGTTAAGTTTAGGCATTAAAAATACTAGATTACGTTCAGAAAGATGATTATTTATGGTTGCTTGTTTTGTTTTTTCAAAACGGCAGCTTCTGTGTTGCCCTGATGACAAATTCCCATGAAAATATTTTAGGCTTACTTAAGTTGTGACTGTCAAAAAACATGAGAGTTCCATTAATATAAAGACAATGATATTGTTTTCTTTCTTTTTTTATGTGCCTATTTCAAGTTTTGTTTTTAGAGTAAGCTGATCTATAATATCATAAGTGTGGCTGTAATAAGTATTTAATTTAGAGTCCTTATTTCAGATCTTTAAATTATTAAACATATTTATGGGTCTCTTGGGGTCATTCTTGATAGCTTTGGTGAGACCCACCTTATTCGCTGAAACTATTAAAATGGAAATGTGATTTTACACAATCATTTATGGTCCACAGAGGAGAAAGTGTAAAAACACTGATCTCACAATTACTGGTTTTATTTAAAAAAAAAAAAAAAAAAAAAAAGATCTGTAAAGGTGAGATTTGTGTTTATGCATATGCTAACTTGCTACGCTACAATAGAAAAATAGAAAAATTCCTAAAATAGAAAAATTCTGGGACATATATCTACATTTTAGCTTTAGCTCATTTTTAATACTTGTTCTGATCTCAATATTTAGCTGAGAATGGTGAAAGTGAACCAATACAGTAAAGGTCAGGCTTCCAAACCAAAACAGTGAGCTAAAAGACGCTAAAACATGAAAGCCCTTTAATAATACTCTTTGACGTCAGGATTCATTTAATGCTGTTTATATACAGATAGTTTGGGTCAGCTACTTGTTAATCGATGATTAAAGTAAATGTATTTGTTTCATTCAAGCCACAAATGAATGACGTCTTCTTAGTGTGCCACCCCCCTGCCCGCCTGCCTGCATCTAATGCAGATTCACTCACTGGAAGCTAAAATGAAAATAGGCCTCCTGACTCTGAACTGAGCTAATGGTATTTTTGCACTTCCGCTACTTTGCCATTGGTTCACTCTTTATTACATTAACTTTATTTATTGAGCACTTGTCAAAACTGTCCTTCATCAGAGAATGTCCTCAGGAAGTAGAGTCTCTGCAGGGTTCTTCACCTGATGGGAGATGTTTGCGAGGTCTGCTGACTAGAAGGATTTTGAAATACCCCACCTTTTTGCGCCCTAAGCAGAGTCCTCAGTATGCCTTGGTTATCATCAATTATCATCTTGTTTGCTTTTTTCATGTTAAAGTCCAAGTTTTTATACACTAGAAGTGCCACTTAACCAAGTATTGATCCTCCTTCCTATAGGTTGTCTCAAAGTAATTGGTTATGAGTCCCACTATGGTGGCATCATCTTTGAATTTTGCGGTTAAAGTGTGTATGTGTCTATATTTCTCTTTGTGTATTATTACTAGGTGGGTGAGAGTGAATGATCTATGGTGCATGGCTGGGCCTGGGTCTGGGGCTTGCTGAGCCTTGGCCACTGTGGGACATGGTTTTGCTCCCCATTGGACGCTTCTGCCCCTCCCTGGGATGTGGATGCCTGTTGGTTCTGAGGTACGTGGCTGGATGTTCTGGTGTGGTTGTTGGCCCACTCTCTTGGTGGCTTTCCCTGGCTTGGACCTCGTCCTTATCAGGGGAGGTTCCTCTGGTCGTCTGGGACTTTCACCTCCCTCCTTCACCTGCTGCCTGTGGCTCCTGGTGGGTGTTAGTGTGGCTTCCCACCCTTATTATCAAGCGCATTTGTGACAAAGAGACACACACTCTCTCTCTCTCTTTCTCTCTCACACACACACTCTTTAGAAGAAGATTTATGTATCCATGTATTTTCTAGTTTATCTGTTCCAGGTGCTGTTTGTTTTTTCTTGCCTAAAATGCTGAATGTAAATAATTTGATTATGTACATTTTCATTCAAGTGTGTAAATGTTACATTTAAAGGAATCTGGCCAAATGAAATTTATTTGATATGTACAGATTCAGTTTATACCAAGCATAAATAATAATTATTTGAATAAATAAATTCAAAATGTTTGCTTCATGTTTATGAGGTCAAAGTATAATTTTGTAACCTGTGAGGATATCATATGTATGACATCCTCACAGGTACTGCTTACAGCTGCTGCTTTCTTAGGAATTGGGACAGTCATGGCTGACTAGAGGCAGGTGGAAAATGCAGCCTGCTTCAGGTTAAAGGTCTTTGCAAATGCCTCTGTTAGTTGCTTTGCAAAGGGCTTCAGTACTTGTAGCTCTGGCCCAGCTGCTTTACTTACTTTTTGCTTAGATCTGACCTCATTCTTCCCTGAATATGCAGGATATACACTGACCTCATTGTTCTGGTGGTCAAAAGCAGCAAAGAACTTAAGTGTGTCCAGCAGAGTGTTGTCACTGGAACTGGCTGTGTAGCTTTTTGTTGAAGTACTCCTCCATGAGGTATCTGTAACTGCACTTGGCTCTTCTGATGCCTCTTTCATTAGACGAGTAACAGAAACAGGCTGAATCCACATTAGAACAGAAAACAAACAAACAAACAAAAAAAAAAACCCATAAGTGATCGATAGGTATATTCCTTATGTTCTCATTTTAGTCTACCAGTCTATTTCAGTCTACCTTCTTGTATCCTGATTTTTTAGATGAACAAGTATTGATGTATGGTTTAAATAACTAAAAAAGTCAGTTCTTTGTGTTTCAAATTGTTTTTATTTTGTAGAAAAAACTGACGACACACAAAGAGGGTAAAGAGTTAAAAAGCCAGTGTGTTATATGAATATAAATGCTTTTATGCATTTTCATGAAAACATATCTACAGTCCTATGGTACCTACAGTCCTGCATATTGCTTTATAAAAACCAGCTAGGAAAACTGTGTAGTTGTATACAGATGAATCAGATGAATGTCTACATATATGACAGAGGCACAATGAATTTAAAGCATAGAAACTTATATTTAAAAACTAAAAAGATAAACTGTCCCAGTGCCACAGAGCAGCAGGCTTTCACTCTGTTTCACTACAAACTCTCATCAAACTCACACTCAGTGGGCAGTTAGCGCCTCCACTTGCACAGGCTCAATTGATGTCATCAAAGGCAGAAACCCCGGGTGCTGATTTGATAGAAACGGTCTCTTTGGCTGCTCGCGACTCAGGGCACCTGGCTGACAACTGATGACATCTCCTTTTTCATGTAATGATCCCTTTGACTTCAAAGTGAAAGTAGGGGAATCCCACCTCAGATATGCACACTGTTGCATGTAAACCATGTATTTATCTCATCCCCCCCATTGGCAAGTTGTGAGCTGAGCTGAGCTGAGCTGCCATTTCCTCTTTCTGAGCATTCTTTAGCAGTTTAAAGCTGAAACACAGGGTTTTAAGAAAACACGGGATTTTGTGTGATTATAGCAAAACTCAGTCTGAGAAGCCAGAAGAAAAATCCAGAGAAATAAGAAAAAGCATGTACCAATATAAACCAATTTGATTAAGTGTAGTGTGCATTGCAAAAAAAGTATTTCAATAGCAGATATTAGATCAAAGAAACATTTTCAAACACAGTAAATGTGGCATTGTCAATTTAAGTTATGGATGTGTTTCATCTGGATATCAATGGCATTTAATCAATAAGTTTATTGACTTATTTATAAGTTTTATTACACAGGATATATCCTGTGTGATGTTACCAACTGATTTGTGTACTATGTGTACTAAACAAGTAATTTATTCTATTTTTACAGTATTTTATTCTATTTTGTATAGTATGTTATTCTGTTTAACAATTAAGGCGCTCAAAACTACAAAACGTTGCATGTACTGCACGATCCTCATGGTACTGATACACTATTATTCTGCTGCAGGCTACTATAGATTGTGGCTCTCCAGCTCTGTTGTAGATATTCCACAACTAGAGTAAGCTCCCTTCATCTTTTCAGTTTTACTTACTCCCCAGTACCCAGCTCTTTCTCTGAAACGCTACAGTGAATGTGAAAAGTTCATCTGACCAACAGTAGAGACATTATTGGGAAATATGACGGGTTGATATTAACCTGAACTGTCCTTTAGTCATCCTACATTGAACTGGGAGAAAAACAGTAGGGAGAGAACAGACGCATTACTACATGCAATTTTTAGCATCACTTGTTGTGACGTCACAAACAAATGTGGCTTTATTACTTTAGGAAATAACGTAGGGCATGTAAACACATACGTTAATCCACTCATTGCACTTTCACTGCTGTGATTACAGTTGGTGAGGTTCCAGAAAACACACAACCCTCCAAACACTCAAGCGTGTAGACTGAGAAATCCAAAGCTTGACAGACCTGTCGTGCCTACTTAAAATGGTTAAGCTTGGAATGCAAAATCTCTGTTTGACAGAGGGGTTTAATGAACAGTCAATTATAATGATTCACAGTTTAGACATAAAAGATTCTGTAAGAGTAATGTGGAGAGACAAACAAGTCTAAAATCCTTTCCAAAAGCCTGTAATCTGAGGGCAGATATTCAGAGCAGAGCCATAAGCTGCACGGTTCTCTGCTTCCAGATGACTGATATCCCAGATGCTGCTTCCGAATTCTTAGATGGACCATCTGTGAGCTAAACTATAACATTTCACATCTTTCATTTCTGTGTGGGGTAGAGAAAAACAACAGAAGGTGGACTGCAGAAGAAGTATTCGGCAAAAAATGAGACTATCAGTGACACTGACTACTTATACTGCCAACAAACACTCTTAGAGACATACTGTGTGTGCATGGACAGGCTGCATCTGCGCTCATCATAAACTTGCATTCTAATCCGTTTTTGTGTAGACATCATCTAAACATATTTCAAATCATTGAACGTGATTTGATGACATTAGTTTCAAACTGAAACATTATCACATGTTCTGAACGTGATTAGCCCATGCTCTGTCTATTTCTGTCCACACGGAAGAAGAGTTCTTACAGGACAGGAAAGGACAAGACGCGACTGACAGGGAAAGAAATGCCTGCCACCGTGGCAACCGCTGACATGGCTTAAAATAATCCTGGAAGGACAAACAGACAGAAATTCACCCCAAAAAGTCCCGCAGATACAAGCAGGAGGGGAAATTACAAGGTCTGAAATGAGGACCAGATACTGGTGGAAAGGACCGATGAGGAGAGAAGAGGAACGTCTGGTACTGGAATTGTACGTTTTGGGGCCCGTGCTGGAAAAAGCAGTGCCTTGTGACAGGCAAAACAAACAAACAAAAAGTGAAAAGAGACGTAATCAGGGGAAAAAAGCTGACATGTTCCTGAGGTTACAGCTTGGGCCTTTTAAGGCTTCACTGAAGTGTTTGACTTTTAAGTAAATAGGTTCTACATCTGATTAGAAACAGCATGCATCTGCTTTTCTGGCCAGCTCTGCACCCATCCTAAATGGGTCTTCCCTGTGGGTAACTATATGGCACAGTATAATGAGAAAGCTTAAGCAGTGATGAATGACATCAATGCAGTGGAGCCTAAGCCCTAAACCAAAGGCTCACTTTCAAAGCACAAAGTTGTGTTGTAGAATTGAGCCACATATTGGACTTTGGTTAAACAATTCAATGTTCATTTCAATATAATTTCACAAATAAATGACAAATTAGATACCTTATTAGTGATTTTTTACTAAATTTATGTTGTGTTCCACCAACAGACTGTTTTAAAAAATTGGCCTGAAGTGCAGTGATTCCACCTACTGGGACAGAATTTCATGCTTCGACACCATCTGATGTTTACAACTGTGACTAAATGTTAACTTAGTTTTAGTGTTGGACAACAAGTAGAGAAAAAGAGACTAGATTTGCCTATAGGTAGTGCACAGAAAGAGCCACTGTCTAACTATCTCCTAAGCGTCTCCTATTGGTAGAGCCCAGAGATTAAACACTTTACAGCTTTACAGCTGTGGAGCTGAGTGTTTTTTTTCCAAAAAAGATTTTGATAAAAGAAGAGGTGATGCAAAAAAAATGATAAACTACAGTTCCAGCTGGTATGAAATTAAAAATCAGAGTGGGGTTTAATTTCAGCAAATAAAACAAAATTCTGATTTTTAACAACTGACTTGTTTCCTTTTACTAGTTTTAATTAATTTAACACAGATTACAGATTCAAATTAGCCCCTTTTATGGTAGATTAGACTGAGCTCAGTGCAATTGTAGGTTCGACAGAGGATCTGGGTCATGCAGATATGGCTATTTTCACTGTGATGATGAAGAACTTTGAAAGCCACCTTTCAAATATTTGTTCTCAGGCATGTTTTGCTGCAAGTACAATTATTTCTGTGTATGATTGAGTACAATACGTCTGCTAGTTCTGAGATACCATCAAATTGTCAAAGTTTCTTTACTCTGGTTCCTTCCACATCTTGTTCCCAGTACAGAAGGCTCAGAGGATAGATGTGGTCTCAATATGGTCCCCGGCAGCTGGGTTGGCCAGGAAATCTAACTGCTTATATTTCCAGCTGTAACTGGATATGTTGTATCGCTTTTGGGAAACAAACAACAGACCGGCCTGACAGACCCTGGTAACTCAACAACCCAACTGGGGCAGAGACATGATGAGAAAGGAAGAGACTGCTAAGGGCTTTAGACAGTGGGTTTAGTATGCTGTAAATAAGCACATCATCTTTCAACACAGTGGCAGAGTGCAACAAGCTGCGGTGTGCTGGGGTGTAACAGTACTCAGATTATAGATTTGAAAACATCTGTAGCCACCACCAACAATGCAAACAACATTTTAAGTGGAAGAGAAAGTGAGGCGTCCGTGTTAAGAGAAAAAGATTAACACTGAGGCAGAAATAGCGGGGAACGAAGGACGAGAACCACATCATGCCGCTCAGACCACAAATCTTTCCTCTTTCTAATTTTCTGCATTTTATATGGCTCTGGCAATGGAAACTAAGAAGTGCGCTGTAGTGTCAAATGAGCAATTACATCTACAATCATTCAGAATCTTTCCTGAGAACTCAGAGAAACATTGTGGTTTTATTTCCTCAGGAACTCTGCATCAGACTGCGCGGATGACAGTGCAATTACCTGCTGAAGTGCAGTATAGTGCAGGAAATTTTCCAGCAACCTCAAATCACTGGCACTTACACTGACACTTAGGGCCACCAAAACTGCATTTTACATTGTAATGACAAACATAAGCTGTAATAAGCCAGTGAAATAACCTATATCATATAACTTAAGAGTTTATTCCCAATTTCTGTGGACACTGGGTGGAAGGTCTTGAAAGCCAAGTATATTAAAAAAAAATGCTAGGGATAGTAAGGTTTTTTAGAAGATGTTTTAGATCTTCTAATGGGATCCAACAATTCAGTCATTCCTATATTTAAGATAGCTTCAGCTTTTACTATCCTGCTTCAATAAAAAACTATTCAACTAAAATATGTTGAATTATTAATACTATTTCAAGACGCAGAAAAACGGAAACCTCACCAAGTGTAGGCTTTGGAATCTCATAACCACATCTGCTTTTCCTGTGTGTGTGTGCTTTTGTTTGTTTTAATCAGTTGAAAAAGAAATACTACAAGAAGATAATTACATGTAATCAAGGCTTGTTTCCTAACCTACCCAAGTTTGCACCATGGTGTACACTTGCTCCCACACTATCCCCACAACCCAGAATTACTTCAAGCTTCACTTTTTGTGTTAAATACATAAAAATCAACATGTTAGAGACAGAGAGACAGTTTTTGGAGCTGTACTGAAAGACAGTCAAGTGATGTAGCTCACTGTAGATAAATAACAGCTAATGAATAACTGATTATTAGCTTTATCTTTACTTCTGCCAGAATGTCCAGGATGCTCTGACAGTTTTCCTGAATACTCTGTTGTATTGTCTGTAATGCACATCCTGTTAGATGTGCTTCTATTAACAGTTTGTCTGTTACATTGATGGGACTGCGAGTCCCTTCAAATCAGAGGCTGGTTAATTTGCTACGGTAATATACCCCATATGCTTACAAGCTGGTAGTTCTGGATCACTTAAGTATAACTGATTGTTTGTCATCTTACTCTTTTTCTTCCCTCGTTTTCTTTGCTTCTACCTTCTGGAGAGCCTCCACTGCCGTAGGTTCATGAATTCTCTGTCTGGTTTGATTGTTGTTTTTTTTCTTTTTCTTGGCACAGCTGGTGTTCCAAGGTGCGGGGAAAACTGGAGGGCTGGCGTTGTCGGCTGTCAGTTGTTTCAACAAGACAAGCACAGAAGTATAGAGCACGAAGAACAACAAAATGTGCTACTGAACTTAGTGTCTGAGGTTTCTTGGGTTATATATCAGAATTGTGCAAATAGACTATAGTCAGAGTTCCATCAGTAGACAAGAAAGAATTCTATAAAAATTATTGCTGTCATAATATTATGCAGTTCTGTCCAGAAGACAAGTGTTTAAAATTTTCTTCCTAATGCAAGAAAAATGCATTAGATTTTTTTTTCTTTTAACTGGTCTTTAGTAATAGTTCTCCATCCTTCCTGAAGGTTTTTACGTTTTTTTAATGGAAATATTTCTTTAGTCCTTGTTGTTTACCATTTTTAGAGAGATGTTTTTTCTTTTTTTTAAGCAACTTAACACTGAGATTTGTCATTCGAGCATAAAATAGCAAAGCTTAACCTCTACATGTATTAGACGACCACATAATTTGTTTCTATGCCTATGAATGTAATAAAAAGATGACAATGATGACACAGTGTGACCTTAAAAATACGAGGGAACCGGACAAGTGGAGGACAAAAGAAGAAATGGCAGGCCATAAAACTATCTACGGCAGATTAAAAACTATCTGAAAGTCATGTCCTTACGAAACATGAAAAAAAATCCAGTGAAGACCTGACACGATTCTTCATTGATTGATCTGTTATTTGTTGAAGTCTCATCAAAAATGGTCTCAATGGAAGGCTGGCGGTAAAGAAACTATTCTCATGGGAGAGAAAAGGCTGAGATATATCAAATTACACAAAAGAATCTGACTGAAAATCAGTAACAACAGGTCTCAAAGAATGATTTTAATTTTTTGGCTTAAACTTCATGTTTGAAGAATGCCAAGAGCGAGATACAACACCGAGTGTCTAGACTAGCCATCTGTAAAAGACAGTGGAAGTTCTCTCATGGTTTGGGGTTCTGCTTATAAATGCAGAAAGGTACAGTCATTCAGTTGATCCTCTATCCAATACCTTTTGGAAAGCATCTGAATGGCTTTATTTATCAGCATGACAATGACCCTAAACACACTGCCAAAACAATAAAAGCATACCAGATGGAAAAACACACAGTGGAACTCTATCAGTGCTGGATTTGCCTCCTCAGAGCCCGGATCGCACCATTATTGAAGGAAAGCAAGTGAAGCAAGTGTAAGATGATTTGGTAGTTACTTCCTACATACTTGCAACATAAGATTAAATAGCCCACACAGTTATTTAGTACTTTTATTAAGACAATGCGATTCATAATTCAATCCACACAAGGTGGTACAAAGTGTTAATATGCTTTGTGATGTTGATATCTGTGCAGAGATCTGACAATATACTTCAGTTATGTTTCTGTTGGTGCAGCAAAATATCAAGGTGTTTGTCATCTATTCACAATAACTAATGCATTGTATTAATTGCTGCAAATTGATGCAGGCAAGTGACAACCTCCTCTTTAAATGTCAAAAGAGTTAGCAACCACTTTGCCTTATTTACTGTAATTGGATAGTCATTAACACTGCCGCAAATAGGGGGAAATCAGTAAAGCACGATTTTCCTCAAATACTGCCAGAATTATTTTGGTTCACGAGTCCACGGTTTTGAATCAATTTGTGCTAATTTGTGTGGCAATTTGGCACAAACTGCTTTTCAGCCAGTTTGCTCTTAAAACCTCTTTAATGCTTGTTTTTCTTAATCCAAGCTCTGTATTTATTTTATATCTTGTGCATTTGTCTTAACTCGGCCATTTCTTGTTTTGGCACAGGCTTTATTGACGCTTAGTACTATTTTTGTTGGAATGTTAGTATAATGTGATGAAAGCACAATGTCATTTGCAACCACAAGATGAAACACTTTGCTGACAGTTTCACATTTGCAGATGAAATGGAACCTAATATGGTCTGACAGACTTCGGGGACCCCGGGCAGTTCTCATGTCAAAGCAGAATAATGAAACCTTGAGCCTTTAGCTGCATTCAGGGAATCTTTCATATTTGTTGCCAGTTGTTTATGTACAGCCACAATAAGGAGGTTTTCTCTGATTGCCTTGGATTCTGCCGTAAATTCCTAACTTCCACACTTTTCTTTCTGCACTCCCTTTATTGTGATTTTCTTTTAAATTTATGTTTTCTTAAGTAAAACTACTTCAGTTATCGCTGTCTCTCTTTTTCTCCGTGGTCAAACAAAAACGTCAGTGGGATCTGGCTTCATCTTTGTTGGTGTATTTGAAAATAAATCTGCGTTATTGTAAGTTTAAAGTTCGTACTTACAAAGAAAATCTGCCTTTCGAAATGCCGCTCAGATCTTTGATGTTGCCAACTTTTGATTAAATATCGGCTCACACAACTTTTAAAGCTTAAATTTCCCGGCGGCCTCTGAAGGCACCAGCAGCCCAGCCGCTGTCAAGAGGAGAATCTCTTTTTCTTCTTTTATCTACGCGTGGTAAATGATGCCGCGCGCTGATTGGCTGTCGGCCGCTGACTTGTGCTCCATCCCGCAGGCCCACTCTCTCAGAGCCGAGCTGAATGCTCAGTCAGCGCTCCTCCTGGTGATCCCCGACACCGCTGGCCGCCGCTTCTCGCCACACACGCTCACACGCTTACACATACACACTCTCGTGTGTGCGCACCGCGTCTGCGCGCACCACCGGCTTCTGCAACTTTCCGACTTCACCTGAGCGAGCAAAGCAGGCGGACAGAACCACTAAACAATGCGTGCCAACTGCACTATGCGCTACCACAGGTTACTACTTTTGCGCTCATTTAGGAGGTAACGGAGGAGGTGTGAGCTTGCATGCCATCACCATGGATTGCCTTTTTCTTCTGTTATGGACTTTACCAATCCCGCTGGTCGGCTGCACCTCAGTCAAGCTACTCTCCACCCTCTTGTCCTGGAGTATTTTCAAGGCATGTTGCACTTACATACGAAAAATATATACGTGTGCACTTTTAAATTCAGCACATGCACGTGTAGTTTGCGAGAAAAAAACCAAACAAGCAGTTGTCTCTTATCAGCAAGACTAAATCAGCGACAAACTTGTCTAATCACATTCATTGCGGTGAAAAGTGATCCCAAATTAATCTCAAGTGCAACTCATATTTCAGTAGAGGAACTCGATATCCCCTTTTGGCTCCCAGTTTTCTGCTGCTTGTAACCTGTTGCTACCTGTCCATTTATGATTTTTTTCTTTCAGACGCTGCACATTTACTGCTCACAGGCCTCCCACACCGTTTCAGCCAGCTATTCTTCCAGCAACAGCCACGGATTAAATCATGGTGAGTGCTTGTCTTTTCACATCTGAGGATGTTTCTTCCAGCTGGCTGTATTCCATGTTTATAGGGAGAAAGTGAATAAAGTGAGATAAATGCCAACATTGAATCAGTTACTAGACCAGAGTGTTAAACAGTGAAGAATATTACTTGTTACACAGTGTGACATGACTACTGCTTATGTGGATGGAAATGATAGAAATGCTTGTTTACATGAACCAGTGAGTGCAGTACTTATTCAAAGACTCCCTTTTCTGTCCTCCGCTTTCCCGAATGTGATTTACATACTTTTGTTTACTCCCAGCACTTTTTCCAGAGGTATACTATAGAAAGGTTTGGATGCTGAAAATAACAATGATGAAAGAGAGATAGATGTTTGAATGAAAATGACACCTTGGTGACTCCACTGGCACATATAAGCAAGGAAGAAGACAGCACTCCCACTTGGTCAAATTATGCATATTCTAAATTATACTGAAAATTGTAGTTAAAACATGATGTCTTTGTGCTAAAGTATTTGACATCAGAATTTTTTGATGTAGTCTTTCTATCCCTTATCATCCCTTATCATCAGACTACGTATTTGTAACCCCTGTGGAAGTGGACTCTCAGGGAGCGTACCTGACCCATGATGTGACCAGGCGAAGCCATCGCGGCAAAAGGTCCTTGCCTCCTTCTCTGCACTATCGCCTCTCTGCCTTTGGGCATGACATGCACCTTCACCTGCATCCATCTTCTGTGGTTGGCCCTGGGTTCACTGTGCAGATGATCAGCTCAAATGGCATCACCACAGCAATGGATGATGCAAAGGTTCACAACTGCCTTTATCAGGGATTTATCCGTAACCAGTCGGCCTCCTCTGCAGCCATATCGACATGTTCTGGACTGGTAAGTGTCAGTAACCTCTGGCTGAGCTTTTGTTACATGAAAAACTGAGTCATTTTATGTTTTACCTCAATTATATGGTTTTATTCTTAAACTGATTACATGCTTCTACTTAGTTCAAGAAAGGCTGACAAAACACTTCTAAGTCAATTTAGATGATTTCACAACCCTAATGGGAATTTTTTTTTTCAGTTTCTGATAAGTTTGTGGAGCTAAAAGGCTGTCACACAGCAGATTTTGCACTCCACCCCTACCTCAAGTTCCATGCCTTTATTTGTCCTTGAATGCTTCGTGTCCTCTAGCATTCCAGCTGTTTTGATGCACCATTGTCAGACTTTGGTCATATCATGGGTGAACTGTAACATGACATCATTACCCATGAGTGTATGCATCAGTTTCGGTGCTTTGTCTGGAACTGCTTTGAACACAGGGAGGAGAGGACATAAGAGAAAGAATAAAAGGAAAAGAGCAGAAGAAGAGAGAAAAGTTACACTGCTACAGGACAGTACAGTGAAAAGGCCATAATTTAGTCAGGGATGTCATCACTTTTTCCTTGACCACTGTGTTACAGTGTAATTTTGGCCATTGCTCAGGGCAGTTTTCTTCAACCACTCGCCCAGTGGTGTACCTTGTAAGTAATGGTATAGGTCAACATTTAGGAAAAGGCATTACAGATTACAAGATAATATCAACACGGTCCTTGTGAGTTTTACTAAAGAAGATTCAGGACAGGGATAGCTCAGATAGCCTAGTTACTTTAGCACTCTGGAAAAATTTGCTTTGGAGATGCTCATATGGATCCTGCTGCTGTGTGATGCCACAGCTCTGTAATAAACTCAAGGGAGGGACTCCACAAACACAGCTGGATGCAACAATGTAAATCTTTTCATAAAGCATTAATTACCACCAAGTCAAAACAATGAAATCTGTCCATGTGCATATGCATACATCCACTAGTGGCATGCAGTGTGTGTCTTTTGTGCCTTTTGGTCATCTATAAGCTTCACTATTTTCTTTGGTTTATTAGATGTTTAAAAGATCACATTCAGTGTTTGACACATACCATACCAGCATGGACCAGATGGACATATTATACCCCCATAAATGCCATACTTACATTTATCATCTAAGCTCCATACCTCGTCTTACCTACTCCTCCTGCGCTTGCCCTCCTCTTTTGTCCTCTGTTTGCCCTCCCTCTACATCTCCTCTTGTTCACAGCAATTAAAGCCAGGGTGAAGTTTGAGCCGCCTGGCTGGCACTGCTAATCTTTGCATTGTCCCTTTCATTAGGCTAGCTCCCACTAACAATAAAACACCACTGACCCGTTCGCTTAAAAGAGCTGCGAGGACACAGTGTGATTGGGTTGTGATTGCATTTGAATGAGTTGGTACAAACACTTTGATCTATTTTTTACTCTTCTTGAACATTTGCAAGTTTTTGTTTTCCTCTTCAAGTCCGACCACTGGGCCACTGATGGATGTTTTGTTATCGTTATATTTCTAGCAGATAAACAGAGTTTTCTCCAAAATAAAATAATTAAGTAAGACACAATGACAAGTACGCTGAAAAGATACTCTGGTACCAACCATTTACTCTGTCTCTTTGTAAAAATCCGTCTGTCTGTGTTAAATTGCTACGAGCTTTAGGACAATAAAGACATTTAACCCCTTCTTTTCATCTAGCCCTCTGCTTAGAAAATTTGGATTAGGTATAAATGAGGAAAGAGTCATTCAAGTGTGCTGACTGCACTGATGGGCTTGAGTAAAAGATTAAGGTGGGATTAAAGACATTGGTTGAAGGAAGAAAGGAAGAAAAAAAGAGGAAGACAAGGATACAAGAGAGAAAATGGAAAAGAGGGTAAAGTAATGAATGAAAAGTGAGCTGGGTCAGGTTGGGAGGCAGCACACGAGAGAAAGTGTTGTGCAAGAGTAATGTGAATTTATTGTCTGTGGTTCAAGCTCCCAGGGAGGCTGGATAGTCTCTTTATAGAGAGTTGGAGAGATGGGCTCTGTTTATGTCAAAGGGCTTTGGAGAAGAAATGAGGTGAGAAGAAGTGAGGTGGAGATAGGAAGAAAAACGTTTTCTCGTGCTTTGTTTCATTGTCTCCTTTCAACAGAAACAAGGAAATGGAAGAAAAGGGAAAAGACAGTGTCTGAAACAGAGCTGTGGACCTTGCGTTTTAATAAAAGCAGAGGTTTCAGCACCAGACCCCGGGCCAAATAAGGGCTGGGACATTTTCTTTTTTAAACAGATGGGAGTGGGATTCAACTGTTAAAATGAAGACCAGGGTGGTATTAAGAGCAGAGTGGGATAGCTGGATGAATGACTTGCATAGTGGGATTTTCTACTGTAAATCCTTATTAATTGAACATGGTGTTATTTGTTGGGTTTAATCACTTTCTCCATGACCTGTAAAAGCACCTTCTGTTCTTGAATGAACCAAAGTTGTCTGCCTCACTTTTGCATGAGAGATGAAAGGATGCCTCTTTAGATGTAATGCTCTCTGATTTGTAAGAGAAGTGGATGGTGTTGGGGGTTGGGGAGGGGTCTTCTCTCTTTCTTCTTTTGAAGGTTTCTCGTCTGAGGTCACTGTGCTGCTTGACCTAAATTTTCTATTCATTGGTGTATGTGGGGGTTGGTGGGACTTAACCTGAACTCTTAACAGGTCTTTACAATGTTCAAGTTCAGTGCTGCTCACCACCTGTGTGAGTCCAGAAAACAAATGATTTATAGCTCCTCTTTGTCTTTCTAGCACCTTCCCAGGATAGGAAACTCCTTACTGGGTAAGCACAGCAGATCTGAATTCTGTCCGGCCTGTACTATTCTCTGCCAACCCTTAGAAATACAACATTAACACATGATGCATCTTAAACCACAGTTAAAGTGGTTTGAAGTGGTTTAAGATGCATTGCCTTGTAGTAAATTTGCAGTACCTTGTGAAGTATATTGTGGTACATTTGTAAACATTTTCGACTTGAGCAGTGTGACTGCTCTAAATAGCATTGTTTGTGACTTGGCAGTGTTCAGAACTTAAATGTTTGAGCGTCAAATACACCCCCCACTAGGCTGGTTATATCAGATAGTGGTATAGCTGACCATGACCTTTACTACAACCTTTCCCAAGACCCAACAGGCCAGGTCAGAGTCAGCCTGAGCTCTCTGGTCTTCATTGGCTTAGGTCCAGATAAACTAATCCATTTTTTCTTCTCTAGGATTTCTATAGTTCATAAGTTGATGCAGCAAACATGCTACCCAATGACCTATTGTTTCTACTTGATAGTTAAAGCAGAAGAGGTAAAGTGTAGATGGCCATTATAGGACCATTTAAGTGGAGCTACGTCTGTCCGTTTTTTGTCAGTTTTTAAAATAAAGACCATCAGACATGTACCCCACTATTTAAAGTGATATACTTTAAATGAGGCCTGTGTCCCAGGCTAAGCTAATATGTGTCCCAGGGAAGCCTTTTGCTAACAAGTAGGTAGTCGTGAAAATATCATATACCTTCATTTCCCACAGAGTATATTTTCTGCAATAACCTGAAGTCTCATGGGAAAAGCACCTTTGGATTTTTGTCATGGAACCAAGACATTTTGTCTCTATAACCGATGCACTGTTGAATTTCTGAATGGTCAAGTACTTGGGTGAAACCACATTGCACACTGACTTGAAGAACATTCTTGGTCAGTCAATTTATGCTACTGTGGTTGTATCCATTTGTGGAGTATTTGCCTATGGACCCTATGGACAAAGGTTTTCAGCCAATACAAACATGCTCCCAAGCAGTCCTGCAAACACTTTGTAAGTTATAACTTTGCTCTTCTTTGCGGCTGGTTGATGGACAAACAACAGCACAACCATAAGTAGACCACAGACAAGTAGTACTACATATTTTTGACACTGACCCCTTTTGACAGCTGATACTTTGTAGGTGGAGAGGCAGTCCAGAGCTGCCCACAGCTGTCAATGGACTGTCCACACACTACTGAGCCGTAATTTCCTCATAACATGTCTGTTAACCTCATGAATGAGACCTCTTGGATCTTTATTAGGGTCGTAATGATCCAGCAACCCCCCAGGTACCACAATTTATAGCTTAAAGATGTGTTTGAACAATCAAGTGTGAGAGTAAAAACATTAAACAAAGTGTCAATACACACCTCCTCTGTCTTTCCTCCATTCACTTTCATCCTTTCAGGAAGGTCAAACTCAGTGTTTGATAGCCATCGTTGACACAGCTCTGAGGCTTGTGGCAAGCACCGGTGACTGTTGTAAGAGGAGAGCTGAACTTACACCCTCTGTTCAACTCCACCAGGCGTGGGACTCCCTGTGGCGTGAAGAAGATGCTTGCTCTTTTCCCAGGCGTTGTTATTGATGCTGGATGTACTTTGTTGTTGTTGAACACTTCACACTGTGAATATATGAGAGGTTGAGCTTCATTTCTTTTTGTGAAAATGTGACATCGTCTCTTGCTAAATTTTTACTGACATCAAATTCCAGTCAAGAGTTGGTTGTTTTTTTATTGAATAGTGATGATTTAAAAATTAGTCCTACCCAAAGATGTTGTGTGGGAAAATAAACCTGAAAATGACACTATTTAGCCAAACAGGACATTGAAGTGCTTGCTTGCGCTGAATATTCAACATATTGTAATCCTGTTAGACTCCTAATGGGGCTGAGACAGCATATGATTACTCATCCACAGGGTTGGAATGTAGACAATATATGATGTGTGCTGCCAATCCCTTAGGCTTTTGGAGAGTTAAAGTGACACTTGAATGACCGATTTCCGGACAACTTTTGGGCTATTTGTACCTGTCCATTATCTGTAAAGCCCAGCAAATTGGAACATCTTCCCACTACAACATACTTCCCTGGCTTGGCCATAATTCAGCGACTGGGCCGGGCCACAGAGGAGCTCAGATCTTGGCGCTACACGAGTAGAGTGGCCCGGAGCTTTTTCCCTGGTGGTCTGGATGCTGACAGTGATGTAGTGCCCGCTGTTAGATGCCAGCAGGAGAGGGGGGTCAGGCTCTCAGCATGGGTGTGGGATGGTGTGTGTGTGCTTGTACGTCCTTTCTATGCTGTGCAAGGTCTTTCTCACACAAGACTAATGGCCACTGTTGAAGTGCTCAAGTGGATGCTGCAACTTCTACAAACAGAGGCCATACATCAAATCTGACCTACTGTTGTCACCACTGCAGCACATTGACTGGTGCTGCTGTAAAACAGTCCAGATCTGCAGAAAACTTAGAACTGCCTCGTTAATAGAGTAATGAGCAGTAAATAAAACCCTTTTCAGATATCATCACAGATAAACCAGTTAAAGTAACATGACTCACTTTTGCATTTATGTTCCTCAAAACTTCATTAAGACTCATGACATACACCTTTAATGGAGAGAGCTATGATATAGGTGTGATATTTGTAATACCTGTGAGTTTGGATGTCAGCATGTTGTAATCTTTTGCATGCCTGTCTGGTCGTACAACTGCATGCAGTTCAAACTTGCGCTATGCTAAAAGTGATTTGTAAATGCTGTTGCTGTTGGGACTTATACAGAGTCTTTGAATCGATTTGAATTACACTCCTGCCTCATTTGCAACACAGTAGTGCTATATTAGTTAGTAAAAGTGCTAAAGCTGCACTGTAACCCACTTATAGAGAGTAATGGCACGTTGAAAGAGGACATTTCCATTTTTATGGACTGGTGTGGGAGTAGCCCTCCTGTTCCCTGCTGTGTCTACATGGGATAATTGAGCGAGCCCATGCCCAAGGGCTCCAACCGACAAAAGACTCAACCAACACCATCAGTTTCTCACTCTGTGTGTGCCCACCTCTTCTCTGTTCCATAGACATGCTCAGAGGGTGTCAGTAGGTTGTTCAAAGGCAATTAGTGTGGGTAAACAAGGGCTGCGTGACCTCAGGCTATTGACACATTGTGATTCTAATGAGCTGTACATGAAGAGAGTTATCCATATATGCTATCACTAATAAGAGTGTTTGTAAATAGTCCAGGTCCAATTCAGTGATAGTAATTTTTTTAAATAAGAAAACTCCACTGTGCTGGGAAATACAGTCATTTGAAAGTAAACATAGAGAAATTCAACCAATGTTCCGCCCTGTCATTGCTGCTTGGCTCTTTTCTTCTTTTGATCCCAGTTCCGAAATTAACATGTCTTCTTTACCCATTTCTTACCCCATTTTAAACACACATAATTCACATAAGCAGACTATAATTACTCAGATTGTGATTCTATTGAATTAGTTAGATGCCTGAGGGCTCTCCTTTGCTCCTGTGTGATTTTTTTTCCCCTCTTCGCCACACACACTGTGTTCACGTGATTCTTTGCTGAGCTGGAGTGCAGATGTGCTTTAGAGCTCAGTAATCACCGGCTTGGGGCTTCTCACCGCTCGTCCCAAGTCTTAAACAGCATGTAAGCACTTACTCATTTGCCTTATAATATCATGGTAGGGAACTTTAAAAGAGGCTGCAGTTTATACAGAGACAAGCTAAAGTTGCCGTCTACCATGACAGTTGTGCTGCTAAAGAAACAGAGCTTGTGCTTGTGCTGACTTTATCCAAGGAAATGAAGACGTTTTTCTCATGTACGAAATAGCGACTTTGCTGACTGAAGGTGACTTTGTTGAACCTGTAATCTGACTGTGACGTAATGAGAAATGTGTGAATGTGGGGTGAAAACTAAAGTGGTGTTTAGCAGAGAGTGCTCATCCCTTTAATCTAGTAAGGTCTTACAAGTGTTAATGTAGAGAGATAAGTAGAGGTCTTCTCTATCAACTTTACAGGTGGCCTTTCTGTGGTCTTTGAAGATTGTGCCTGAAAAAGAATCAGCTTATCTATCATTTCATCTGTAAATCTATAGATGAGTACAAGAGTAGTGTGCTTTTCTCAAATGGTACTGGCATTTTGAGTAATGTTATGTTTCCCTCAACACAATAAAGATGTCAGAGTGGTCAAGTCAACAAATGCTGAGGTAGTGCAACTTTTAGTCTTTATTGTGCCTGAAGAACTAGAAGAACTGGGTCAAATAATGCAAGATCAATCATAGGTTAGATTTAGTTTTTCATAGCATGTTTTTCATGCTTTATCACTTTACTGAATAAGACACTATAGCACAAGTGCTTTGGGTGGCGAGTAAGATTTGAAAGCATTACGCTCTGATTTTATGACTGTATGTGTAATCCTAGATAACTAAGCTGTTGCCATTTTCACACACCCAGAAGGGTTCAAATCTGACACTAATCGATTGATGTTGCATACAAGGCAGGAAGCTTATCTTTATCTAATCTGATTAGTCTAACTTGGCCTTATGACAGCTGCAAAGGTTACATTCTTGAAATAGTCACTCTTACAACTACATGAAAAAGTAAATAAAACATGCTTGATGCATATACCTAGAATTGTTTACGGATTAAAAGATGAGAAATGCTCATTTGAGTGAAAATTGGTAACCTGGAAAATGGACCAAAAAAAGACTTTGCTTCAGTGTTATTCTGCCCACTGCTCATACACTGGCCTGCTTGTAGATTCCAACTAATCTCATAAAGTTTGCATTTTGTGATGATGTCAAGAACACCAAGCAAAAATTTTGTAGGCGTTGGCAAAGCTTTACAAATATGAAACCACCGCGGATCAAAAATTCATAATAGAAAGGGAGAAAAAAAATGGCCTGTGTTACAGTTGGAGGTGTCTTTTCTTATTGTGGTCTATGGGAAAATTCTTTTTCAGCTGCAGAAGAGTTTTGGGCAGAAAAAGACAACTGGGAAAATTTTGGCAACAAAACAGACTTTCAGTGTTATATCCAGCTTTTTAATATATCCATTATTACACCAATAGAGGTTTGTGGGGTGTCAGGGGAGGTAGACTCTCCCCAGTATTACGAACTTAGCCAAACATCCGTAATTTAGCAAAACAAAGTCCTTACTCGTCCAAAGCACCATCGAACATTCTTTTCAATAAAAACCTGAGAGCTAGCAGAAAAGCAGGTTGAGCAGAGGAAAATGGGAATTTGAGTGTGAGCAAATGAGCTTTGAGCATGATCCCACCATATTAAAGCACACTCAGCTTCAGTGTGTAAACACGCAGTAATCTTCTCTGACCTCTCACCTTGTCATTGCGCTTGAAAAGCCTATTTATGCTCTGCTTACTTAGTGCTCACGCCTTGCAACATACTCCTTTGTGTATGCGGTGTTGGCAGCTGTGTCCAACATTAAGAGTCCACTATAACGTCATACTTTGGTATTCACTAAAACACAAAACATGCTGACAAAAGAAAGTTCAATCTATACATTGAGATAAAAACACAAGCAGACACAGAACCATATTTTAACCATTGTTGCAGATGGAATTCGTTTCCTGTCATTATCATCACAGACTCTTCCATCTGCTATCTGCTGGAAAAGAAAGTGGAGAGCTGGCAGATTTGGTGACGCAGCTATAGAGAGAGAGAAACAGAGCACAAGCAGGGATGTGAGTTTTGCACTAATCAAGTTCAGATCTTTGTGTTTCTTTAATTTTAATGTAGGATTCTTATGGTTACAAAGTTACTTGTCATCTCATGGTGACTTTATATCATGAATTGGTTTACATTGCTTTGCATTGTAAGGTAAGGGCTTTACATTATTATAAAGAGACCTTTCATCTGTAACATTATGGCATTCTGAATGCTTCAGTGGGGGAAAATGTGAAATTATGTTTTACTCATGATTAAACTGTTATCATTTAATTGAAGGAGAAAAAAAGATAAATAATAAATAAATAAGTGTTTCATCTTTAAAGAGGAATATTTGATTAGGTGTATGTTTTTGCAGGCCAGGTATGTGCTGAATGCCAGGCAGATGAAAAGATGGGTAAACGAGAGGCGACAGCGGTGTGTGCTGATTGGAGACACCTCCTTTGACCTTCTCTAGCTCTGTTTTGAATTCCAAACTATTTTAGGAAGCCACAGTCAATTTTTGCCAAGGGCATTTTCTCTCTCTTAATTCATTTCTTTGAGTTGATATATTTTATTCATGACCCAGAGGGAAATTTTCTTTCCACAATGTGTTCGCAGTGCAACACAGCTGGAGCAAGTAGTCGTGGAGTAGCTAGCATAAGGTTTGTTTTGGCATGTATTGATATGCTGGGCTTCAAACTATTGAGATTGCAGAACAAAACTCCCAGCCACTGGACCATGTGGACATTACATATAGTCAAGATAATAAAATTTGACAGTTAGCTTCCTGTAAAACTTCACGTTGCACCAAGATTGATGGAAGACGTAGAAGATTTATGGACAGTTGGGCGATCAACTGGGAGCTGGATGGTTATAGAGATGGATGGTTCGATGGATGAATAGATGGGCTTGATGATGGCAGTCTGCCACATATCCAGGCACTGTTTTCACAACAAGAGCCTCACCATGGCTTCCCTTTTGTCCAGCCTCTGTTTATTTTGCCACCTGCTAGTCTGGGCGGAATGGGGTCAGTTCAACAGGAGCAGGGCACTGTCACTCTCTCTCTCGCTAGTTCTCTCTGTCTCTCTATCTCACGCACACACACACGCACGCATGCACGCACGCACGCACGCACGCACGCACGCACACACACACACACACACACACACACACACACACACACACACACACACACACACACACACATGGTGAGTTAGATGACACACAAAAAGGCCATAGGTCACTGGGTCAGCGAGTGTATTGCAGTGAGTGTGCGCCTGATTGATTGCACAGCTATTCTGTGTACATTTGTAGAGTTGCAGAGTGAATTAGGTAGAATACCGTGGTCAGACGGAATGTTTAAGGTTCAGTAGCTTGATCTCTCGTTCTGAGGCCGGTTAAGACTACTCGATTAAAACTGCACGCCAAAACACTGCGTTGACATTATTATGGCAGGCAGGACAATTGGATTGGGTTCATAATGTGTTTCGGGAGGAACCCTGCAAACAAAGCCTGTCAAGCATCCTAACATTTTTAGTTTTTCTCCAGCCATTCAAAGCATGCCTGTGTTTTTATATTCTTTTCAAGTAGAGGTGACATAAATAAATCATTAGTTCGCCATGTCGCAAGTAAAATGTGAGAAGTATGTGTCAGGAGAGTAAAGAAAAAGATACTTTACTTACCATTTAAAAGCCAAGATGATAAACATTTCCAGCACTAAAAGATCTCTTTTTTTCTTGGATTTATTCTCTTTCTTACTTGACTTCCATTATCTTAATCAGTTCCAAAAATATTTCCTGTTAGGCTTGAATTGAATGAACAATAAACTTTTGAGAAAACACACAGTACACTGGACAAATAATATATCAAAAACAAACCCAGGAAGAAATCAAATGCTGGCAGTGATATGACAATGTCAGCAAGAAGTGCTGCAATGTAGTCTGTTTTCAGTAAATTATATTTTGAAGTAAGGCTCTAACCATGAGTGATCTCATTTTAGTTGCGCACACAGTTTAGATTTTGTTGAAATCAATTAAAAACAAATCCCAGTTCTTAAAAATCCCCCCACCAGTAATTTCACGGTGTTCTGTCTTCCAATTAAATAAGACCTTTTCTCTCCTTAACATCTGTAAACTCTTAGAGTGCACATCTGCCTAATGTTAGGATAGAGTTTGGGTTCGAAGAATGAGTGAGGTTGTGGTGGGTGGATCTTGAGGTGATATGTGTGATACAGTAGAAAGGATTTCTGGAAACAGCTGCTTTAGCTACACTGAGGCTTTGACAAAGCTTGGCAGTGTGGACTCAAATACCATTGTAGAGGTGATTTGTGTGTACACTTTGTAAAATACAGTTCAAATCTGTCAAATATGTTTTGTCTTAACTCTTATTATATAGTTTATCTAGAAGAATTTTCTTGTAACCCTTTCTACTTATTGTGATCGACTTTTTTGTGTGTTTTGCAGTCAGGGTTGATCCGTGTGTCTCAGGAGGAGTATTTGATCGCCCCTCTACCCCAACATCTGGCCAGACAACACAACTACAGTGCCCCCAATGGTCATCACCCGCATGTACTGTACAAGCGCTCAGCAGAGCACATTGTCCACAGAAGATCCAGAAGCCCCTCTGACGTCAGTTCTTCTAGACCTGGCAACCCTTACCTTCATGATTATCATCAACAGCAGCAGCATCATGACAACCAGCATGGAAAGCTGCAGAGGCAACACTTCTGTGGACGCCGCAAGCAATGTATGTAAGGGAACCTTTAATTCCTTTCCTTTATTATATGTATATATCTATCTCTCTATCTAGAGATAGAGATAGAGAGATATGGTGTGTAACATCTGGTAGACAATCATTTCTATCCTTTACATCTATTCAGCTATTCAACGTTTTCATAACACAAGTTTCATCTTACCATTAAACTGCGTGGCTTCCATATGTACAGAATATTTATGTGCTGCATGTTAAATAGGACACTTTTACAGTCTTAACTTCTTAAACATTACTGCTGTTGTATTTAAAATGTACAGTTCAAGGTGAAGGAAATATCCATTCTTTCTGCCAGCCACATACTGTCCAGTTTTGAAACTAAACAGTTAAATACAAGATGTGAACTGTCATGTAAAGAACCTGTGTCTTAATCTCCTGTTATTTATTCTGAGCTTTCATGTTACTACACACTAACTCATTGGCTCAACTAACTGATTATGTTTTATTACTATCATCTTTAATTAAACATTATGTTTGATTCTGTTCAGAGTTTACTCTGGCAGGATAAAGAAGGCTCTGATAAAACAAGTGAAACCAACATGGAATGCTAAATAATAATCTAATATAGTACCTCATTTTGAAACAAAAAACATCACCATAGAGGATTATAACACTTTATAATAACAGGTTTTAACGTATGTGTATGTGCTGTGGGTTCAGAAAGTCTGATTCTGATATTTCTGATTCTGCTCTATTTTAAAGTCAGTAATCAAAAAGAAAAGATCAGAATTCCTGAAGTTGTATCTTTCCGCTGAAGCAGTATTTACTAAGGTGAATTTGATCTGCTCAGCAAAGGCTTGTAAGTAAATCAACCTGCAGCCGTCATTCACCTGCTATACTGAATGCTTTTTAAGTAACATTGTGAGACTGGACAACACGGCACCAGATCCATGTGAAATTGTCACAAGTCAAATTATTCCAAGCAAGGAGGTTCTTTTCCAGTGTCAAATTGTGTCTAGACTGAAGGTTTCTGAGGGGGAAGCGCATTACACTCTAAAATGCTGCGTGGAAACTGGATCAGTTGTATCTAAAACACAATCAGGCAGACCAAATGTGACTACATTAATACATCAAACATTGTTCACTGGGAGATAGAAAAGCTAAATCTAATAATAGTTGCAGAATTCGCTAAATAAAGAAAGCAAGACTGCAGTCAGCAAAAGTATTGTTCTAAGAAAAGCTGTGTAGTCGTAGTCTCAAATGATTAAAAGGGTCTCTAAAGTGCATGTCAGGATGGGAAATAAGGCCAAAGACTTGAAGTGGGCTAGAACGTTTCAGCTTTCACAATGAATGATTATAGAAGATTTAATTTTCTAATAAAGTCTGAGATTTGTGGATAAAAAAGAAATAAAGATAAAAATAAAGAAGAAATGATACTACAGTATCGACTCCACCATGAAACACAGTCTGGCAGTATATTGGCAGTATATTGTGACAAAGTTGCTGTACACCCATCATTATTCTGCTCCATAATATAGCAGAATAATGACTTTGTTCAGACCCCAAAGCCTAAAAAAAGCCTGTGTGCATGTTATCCTAAAAGTAAGATGAAATCATACCACATCTGTAATTCAGTTTTCCAGGGATTCAGCTTTTCATTCAAATTGTTATGCTGCATTCACTGGTGTATTCAGACTTTTTGATCTTACTGTACATATATTATGATGATTTATGTCTGTATTAAATATTTGAGAACACTCAATTTCAGTGCATTATATGTTTATCAGCATGCATTTCAAGTTGTTGTGTCCAGCTAAAAGTGCAACACTAGCCTGAAGCTACTGAACCCTTAGGCTTTTTAACAATTGTTTTTTTAGTGATGATAGGAAGCAGCATGGGGAGTGAATTTCCTGTCCTTTCAACACCAGAGCACGCACTTTTAACACCTGGCACGAGCCAGGACAAAGAGTTGATTCATTTGACCCTCACTGCCAAGTTTTCTATCTCTGAGTATCATTGTCTGTCTCCTTCATGCTGTCTCCCTCTTTCTGTGTCTCTCCTCCCTTCCTTTTTGCCTCTCCCTTTTTGCCCTCCTAGACGCACCCAAGCCTCCTGCTGAGGACCGCTTTATCATGCCTGATGAGTTTGCGGTACCTGAGGTGGAAGGTCCAGGGAGGGAAAAAAGATCACCCATTTCCAACAGGGTGGGAGGTCTGAATGTGGAGACCCTGGTTGTGGCAGACAGGAAGATGCTGGAGAAACATGGCAGGGAGAATGTCACCACCTACGTCCTCACCGTTATGAATATGGTAGGGCTGAAAAAGACAAGGGAGTGGAAGTGTTGGAAAGACAAGGTGTGACAGAACATATGAGGTAGCAATCGTTCAATTACACATAGGAAATCTGTCGAAATTTTGTGTTTCTCAAAGCTCTTGTTCATTTACCTAACATAGCAGGATCTCAGCAGATCAGTATTTCCTGCGAGGCAAGACACAAGTGCTAAGCTAACTTTATAAGCATTCAAATTTGCAACGTTTCTCCAGAGAAAAGTGCAAAAACGTTGCTAACCCTTTATGTTTGTGATATTTGTTTGATTGCAACTTTGAATGCAACTTTTTGCCACTTTCCTCTGTTTAAAAAATAAACAAGTTAATTTTAAGTGTGAACTAGGATATGTCAAAATAAATGAAGGAGGACTACTTCCAAATTCTTTAAATTCACATCAGATCATCAGATCATCACCTGGACGGCTGAAACTTGGAGACAGTTGGGTGTTTCAACAGAAGAATGATCCCAAACACACATCAGAAATGGTTTTAGATTGGAGAATGAAAGTTAAGATTAAGCTTCTGGAATGCCGTCACAAATTACCATGACACTCATACCAATGGTGACTGAATGTGAACGTCTGACTACAACTCTTAGTGGACACAAATCCTCACTCAATCATTTTATGTTTCTCCCCAAAGAAGAATGGTTTCAACGCATGCCTATGTAATGACACTATCAGTGGTTCAGGTCCACCTTTAGAGACTTTGTTGCACACATACATAATCCTTTTATCCCTATATTTTCTGCAAAAATGTTACCAATAAGTATTTTCAACTAATCTACAGGTTTCCAGCCTTTTCAAAGATGGCACCATTGGGAATGATATCAACATTGTGGTGGTTAGCTTGTTGCTGCTGGAGCAGGACCCTGTAAGTAGATTTACACTAACTCCTTGCCTGACTGTGCTGCTTTTAACTTGACACTGATTAAAATACCCATGGCTGTGTTCTAAATCTCAATTGTTCTCTCTACAATTCCAGTTGGGCTTGACCATAAATCATCACGCTGACCAGTCCCTCAACAGTTTCTGTCAATGGCAGTCAGGCCTTGTGGGGAAAGGTGGTAAACGGCACGATCATGCTGTTCTCCTCACTGGACTGGACATTTGTTCCTGGAAGAACGAGCCCTGTGACACTCTGGGTGAGATAGGGCTTAGCTCACTTTAACAAGCCAAAGATCTTTTTTTTCTTTTTTTAAAGACGCATGTGAAAAGCAACAGTGTGACTTTGTCTGGACCACTGACAACTAAGAACCCCTTGCATTGCTAAATGTTGTCACATTTTGGTTAACAACAGCCTAGATGCGATGCTGTGGGTGCAAACATTATAACAGGGCTGACAGGTGAAGCGAAAATAGTTGTCAAGAGATAGACTGGCAGTCATTTGTCACTATGAGCAAACCCTATATTTTACTAGAGTATTAAGCCGTGCCATAAAAAACTAGTGACAGTATGAATGCAGACACATGCAGAAGGAGAAGGGGGTTGATATGCAAGAAAGTCAACAGATTGAAGTATAAGCACCAACTTGAGCTGTCACTTCAGGCAAAAACAGCTCATTAAAAATATCCTGCCAAAGCTGTCTGTAACAAAAAAAGGTAGGGTCTAACCAAAAATATTTTAACTAAATGAAAAACAAAGCTGAACCATTAATGTTAATGTTTAAAATCTGTCTCTTTTATTCTAATGGCTCAGTCATCCTGGACTAACAATAGGACAGCAACTTCCTTACAATTAGTTACAAATAGTTATGACCACCAACTGGTCACCCAGAGGTTGAGCATACTCACCTTCAACCTCAATATTTGTCCTAAATTTATGTTCCAAATCTTCAAGGTTCTCGCTGGACTCTCCTTTATTATAAGGGGTCAACATAGCAGGTAGCTTGATTCCCTTCCTGGCACAATACCAAAGGGAATTTCTGTTTAATGGGAAATTAAACAGAAATTCCCCATTTTTGAAGCAACCATTTTAAAGGCAGCTGCTCACAGTTGTAATAATTTGCATGTATCCAACCAATGTTCTCTAAACTGAGACTAACAAGCTATGTTTGACAACTAAATATTGACGTTGGTTATTATATTTTTGGGCCCATTGGAAGAAATTGCTTCCTGAAAATTAGAAACCCCAAGTAAAGATTCCTCATCAGCTTATCAGTTACAGAAAAATCTCACATCTGGGTAGTTAGTCACTGTGCTGGTGCTATCTGCTACACAGTTAACAGTAGTCCTCTGTGTTGATTGCTAACAAAGTCTAAGAACTAATTTAAACTAAACTGGGCAGGACATCTGAGGTTACATTTGGCAGTTCTGTGAGATTCCCCTTCCAGGCAAGCACGTGTGTGAAGATACATGTGTGGCACATATTTGTTGTCTTTACAAACTGTCAGAACAGATTGTGCGCTCAGTGTAAGAGAACAAGAATATGATACAGATTTGGGGTTTTATCTTGCTTGTTTTTGAATTTTCAAGTAGCCCAGATTTTCAAATAACTTTTCTCTCCTTGTTGTATCTGCAGGTTTTGCCCCCATCAGTGGCATGTGCAGTAAGTACAGGAGTTGTACGATCAATGAGGATACAGGACTTGGCTTGGCTTTCACCATTGCACATGAGTCTGGACATAAGTATGTTTAGAAGAAAGAGCAGCAGACTGTCTCAGAATGTAATGTCATTTTGGAAGGGGCAGCCTAATTGCCTTTATGCTGTCTGTGGATGTAGTTTGTGTTGAAGTGACAGATGTGGTCTGATTTAAACAAACATACTCTGAAATAAGAGCATTACGTTAGACCCCTACTTCATCCACTCCATGACATTTTATGGGAGAATAATGGAAACTACCCAAGGCAGTGCAGCTCTGTGTTTATATTTATACGTTACCGGTGGGACTGGAGGCAGTTTATTTTTGATATGTGTAGATGTCATGTTGCGGTAAAACTCTTCTGTGTGCCTCATATGTTCTTAAAACAAACTATGAATTAAATGTATTCACCTGGGTAATAATATGTCAAAATATCCATACACATAAGTATCCTAAAGCTATTAATCACTGACAATTTGAAAACGGCATAAGTGTCAAACATATGACATGGTAATGAATCAAAGAAGGGAGAAAATGTTGCAATGTATGAAGCAAACTGTTACAACAAATTGAATGACATCAGCAGGGTCTTTACATAGAAATCTATCAGAATGAGTGAAATCAAGCCAATTTAAAGAATTCATGTTCATTTTCTTTAAAATCCTGTAACATTTTATAATTTGTCTCAGTATCAAAATGTGAATTATCATTATCATAAACTTCCCCTTTACTCACAAACAGCTTACAATACATGCAAGTCCATGTATTTACCGTATATCTCATTGCGACTGAAGTCTCTTATCTTCATTTTCTGTAGTTTTGGTATGATCCATGATGGGGAGGGAAACCCTTGCCGTAAGACTGAGGGTAACATTATGTCCCCTACTCTCGCTGGTAACAATGGAGTCTTTTCCTGGTCCACCTGCAGTCGGCAGTACCTTAGCCGCTTTCTTGGGTAAGCCCAGTTAATGCAGATTGTTAAAATTACCAGTCATGCATTTGGCTTTCCTCCTTACTGACACAGGTACTGTTCTGTGTTCACCAGAACAGCCCAGGCATCCTGTTTAGTGGATGAACCCAAGCAGATCGGTCAGTACAAGTATCCCGAAGAGCTTCCCGGGCAGCTTTATGGAGCAGACACACAGTGCAAATGGCAGTTTGGCTCCAAAGCCAAACTATGCAGTCTTGATTTCGTCAAGGTAAAGTAATCACCTAATTTGTCAGAATTATTCGATCTCCATTTCCTTTTTTTCCCCCAACATGTTGCAACTGCAAAAACAGTTGTAACATGCGGTGCACACGATGCTGAGTTACTGGGGGAATTAAAAAACAACAACATATTTTTTCTGGCTTTAACGATTGTGATTTATTATATCTTTCATTTGATAACAGCCCAGACCAGGAAACAAACAACAGTTCCTTACACTAAAGAAAGAAGTGTTAACCATGGTTGTATTTCTACATGGACCAACAGTCCTTAATCATTTACTTTTCACATGTTTCTTTGCCAACACTGAGAAGGGGGCACCCCTGGACCATATAGGAGCTGGAATTTATCTGCTTTACAGACTTAATGATCCAGTGCTAAACTGGCACTTTATTAACTAGCACAATCTTTACATCAGCAACCTTAACCCCCCCCCCCCCCCCCCACACACACACACACATTTGACCTTCATTAAAATGCATTCCATCATTTGAATGGGTCCCTATACCACCACCCCAGTCTGCATCAAACCCTTGTTGTTTTGGTATAAGGCTTTATGCTAGGTGCATTCAGTGATGTTGATTCACATGTAAATTTTATTTAAAATGCCTCAAGCTTTTCTTCTTGCATGGCTGTAATTGCTGGGAAATTGACTTTGCCAAGTCGTATATATGGCATTAGCCCACATGACGACGCCTTGGCTGTTCACGACTTCCCCAGATTCCTCCTATGTTTCCATAATAAAAGATCAAATACTATATTTGCATTTCTTAGACCTGTGTAGGAGTTGGCAGGTGGTATATTAACCTGCATGCTGATTAACAGTGGATTTGAGGGTTCCATTCACACTTTTCACTCTTTTTTCTTGACCCTGACATTATCATGTACAAGGACTTTCAGCATGATGCCATAGCGGTCACCCACCTGCTCTATGTCAGTGAAGTAGATCTGCATAAGGTTAAGTCTTGAACACACCAGGGAGCTGTCTGTCCTGCTTCCTCACTCCCTCCTTTCTGATTCCATTCTCGTTGCCAGTTGCAGTTGGGCCAGTTGCCAGATTCTGCCGCCTGTCTCTCGACCCCAGCTCTCCCTCTGTGCTCACTCACTTGCTCTGTCTCTGTATTGTTGGGTCAGATGACACATACAATTATAGCCGGTTTCATTAAAGAAGTTCAATGATTAGTCTCGACACAGAAGCACTGTGGAGAAGTCTGTCAGAGGCAGTGGGGGCTTATCAAGCAAAGTGATGGTGGTCCTGGCAAAAATCAGGTAGAGGGAAGAGAAAAAGGAAAGGAACTCTTAACCAAAAGATGCCACGGATAATAACATCAGCAAACACCATGTTTGATGGATGTCTCATTCTTTGCGTGTCTCATTCGACAGGACATTTGCAAGTCATTGTGGTGTCATCGCACAGGGCATCGGTGTGAGACCAAGTTCATGCCTGCTGCAGAAGGTACCACTTGTGGCCCTGACATGGTGAGGAATGGTCTCCTTATTTATATGAAAGATCACAGCAGTCAGAATGTTATTCTCCTGCTTAGCATCCTAATAATTAGCATTTTATTGAGTCAAACGAAATCCTTTCATCTTAGAAAAAAAATCCTAAAAGAGCTTTAAAAAGATGCAAGGATTTACTTTAAGCTCAAACTGATGACAGCTCAAACTGCATTTTTTTATTTTATTTGAATACTTCTTTGATCATAGATAATTAAATAAATCAGACAAAGTAACCATCGATGCTCCTCGTACATGCATGGGTGCACATTTTGGACACTACTCTCCCAAATGGATTGAGTTGATTTGTACACACAGAAACATGATATTTAGAAAGAGTGAAAGGCGGTGATGTGTGTGAGTGCAGGGTTTGGCTTGGATCAACCCAGGTCTGCTGCACAATAGATGTGCATGTGTATGTGTGCATTTTGGCTGTAGATAGAGAGTCTCTATGTCCAGGTGTGGTGCTGGGCATTTCTCCAGACCAGGAAACAGAGGCGAGATGCCAGGGCCAACACTCAAGTACTGATAAGAATGCTATTTCTGTTGTCGTCTTCTCTTTCATTTCCTTCCTACTCTTTTCTTCAGTGGTGTCGGAGGGGTCAGTGTGTTAAGTATGGAGAGCATGGTCCTAGAGCAGTGCACGGCCAGTGGTCAGCCTGGTCTCAGTGGTCTGACTGCTCCAGAACTTGCGGTGGAGGTGTCATGTACAGAGAGCGCTCCTGCACCAGCCCAAGGTATACATACACTTGCACACACTTGCAAAACCTAATCTAATTCATCACCTCTATTTTAATGCTTTCGATAAGATTAACTAGGCAAACAGTCGACAAAATGATTCATGTTGTCACGCAGCTGCTTCCACAGTGCAAATCTGAGGTGCAGTTTGGGCCAGAAAGTAATTCTTGAAGGCCTTGTATTCTACGTTTTTTTTGAACACCTGAAAGTGCTGGCTGCCAGGTAGCTGTCAGCACAGTTATGTATGCACATTCTGTTCGTGCACACACACACACATGTGCTGATAACTGCTCTCATCAGTCAGGCTGACAGTCCAGACGGACAGACTATCTCTCCACATGCTCCAGACAAGGAACACCTCCTGATGGCATGCTCTTTTCTCTGAAAGCTGCCAAGATAGTCAGCAAACGTCCCCCATTGCTGCTCACTCAGACAAATATAATTCTACATAATTCTGTAGACCCAGATCCCACAGTGCATATCTCTTTGTTAGCAAAGCACTCTGTTCATGTCATTACAAGCTTGACAATTTTCCAGTGTTAATGTTGTATTTCACCACAAACACGCAATCTCTCATTAATTATCCCTCGAACACGTAAAGATTTACTAGATCTTTTAAACCTTTATTTCGCTTCCATAAAATACAGATTTACTGCCGTTGTTCTATTACTATGCTACAATCAAGCAATGTGGCAAGTGATTGACTCAGCCTGCAGACGGTTAAACACCTGCCCCCACGCTGGTTCTGTAGCATGGTTACAATGGGATACTTGCGAAGGTGATTAATTTTGTGATTATTCATTTAATCTTCTTTTCATCCTTTACAGTGTCATGTGTTTACTCCATAAATCAGAAGTGATCCCATGGTGACCATTCTTTAGCAAGTTTATCTTATGTTTAAAGAGGTTTTGCTGTTTGCTTCACACACCTCAGAGAATGGTTGACTCAATTAAAATAATAATAATAATCATCTTCATCTATTGGAGCCACAGCCAATTAGCCGACAGATTCTTAGATAACGCCTTCAGTATTTTATTTCTATTTTTTTCAAGCCATTGACTGAATCTCAAGTTTTCCTAATACTACATAAAAAGAGGAAGAACTGACAACAAAAAGAAGCAGCTTTGCAACATAGAACTGATAAGCATGCATGAGTTTCTGAGTGTTTAAGAGCAGGGAAATGTTTTTGTCATGACAGGGACACAGTTGCCCTTTTAAATACAGCTGCCTTCATATGTCTTGTAGCCATGCGAAGTGTATATGTGTGACTTGAATGTCTAAATGACTTCATAATGTCGGCTTTTTTTCTCTTGTAGCTATTCACACGATTGCCACGGTTGTCAGCCGAATGCATAAGAGCCTGGACTGAGTCACTGTCAGCCCAATTAACAGGCTGACCTGAAAAATCCAATAAAGTTTAATTTAGTCATAGACATTGACTTAATTCATGTTACAACAGCACAACATATATATATATATATATGTATATATATATATATATATATATATATATATATATATATATATATATATATATATATATATATATATATACATACATATATATTAGGGGTGCAACGATATTCGTATCGATATTGAACCGTTCGATACAGTGCTTTCGGTTCGGTACGCATATGTATCGAACAATACAATTTTTTTTCAAAATTTTTTTTTTTCAATTTTATTTTATTTATTTATTTTTTTGTGTCCCGTTTGGATCTATAGCCATCAGAATTGTTGTCTTGAGGCCAAGAAAGATGCCAAGAGGATTTATTTTAAGTGGATCATCATATTGGTCCATTTGATTGACCTTTATTATAATTATGAATTTATTTTATTTTCAGTTGCAAACGGGACAGACATGACTGTGGGATAGGACAGGGGGAAAGAATGAAAGAAAGAGGGGGAGAGAAAGAAAGAAAACCAAAGGGGAGAAAAAAAAAGAACAATACAAAATTTGTAATTTATTTTATCAACTTTCCTTCTGACGATGCTGTCTGTGTTGAGCGCTCAGTGAATCTGCATTTGACTACTCCGCCTATATATATTTGACATTGCTGTCAAAATAAAAGACGCGAAGAAGTTCGCATTCATATAAAAGGCACTGTTTTTGTCTGCCAGAGTGGGATTTTCACTGCATATTCTGCACCACATCTCTGTGCATTCATCATTTGTTTGAAGCCAGCTCACCTCCTGCAACCACTTTTCCGAGAATACGTGCTTCTTTTGCGGTTCGGACTCCTTCTGACATTTCTTTGGAGGTGGAGGAACACCAGAATACTTGCTTAAAGGAGCTTGCTTCTTCGACATCTTTAAGAGTTCTAAACAAATGTCTGTCCTCCTCCAGAAAATCTTATGTACGCGTTTGCGTTCATAAGATTTTCTGGACGCACCTGCGCACCACTTATGTGCACCTCTGTATAAGACTTGGACTATGTCACACATAGTATCACTACTTGTATTTCTTACCATAAGTCTAAGTATTTCTAACTTTTCTAACTAACTGCCCTTCCGTTGCAATATAAAACCCTTTCAAGTTACACATTTTCACCCTCTAACCAGTGCTATTACCCTTGTGTATTAGGATTCACACAACTTCAACTTCTATTTCACTTGAAAAAACAAAAACAAACCAAGTTAATATCACTGTAGCATGTGAACCTGTAATTGGAGTTAATTTGACTTACAGCAGCAACAAAAGTACTTGTTTAGGGTAAGGAAGAACTCATATTTAATGTTAAAATACAACCTTTCAACCCTTTACTTACATTACAAAGCTTAATGTTACCAGTGTGATAAGGTAGAAGAGGCCTCTATAATCAGGGTAAGGTAATATGCACCTTGTGCAGTCCTAGTGAGTAGAAAGAGGCACTTACAATTCGAATTTATAGAACTGATTACAGTTAACAATTGTGATTTAATAAGCTGATAACATTTGAAATAGGTGGTTTGGTGTCTGAAATCACACAAAGCCAGATAAATGCATTGTATTGTCTCATTCTTTTTCTCTGTACACATTAAACAGCATTAAGTTATCATGTTTTTCCAAACTTGGAAATAGAAATAATATGCAATTAGACTTTTCTAGTTGTCTGCAAGGAGAAATGGTACCTGTTTTGGTATTGTGATGCTGATGTATAATAAATAAGAATCAATGAAATGGACTGAACTTTCTGTACGGTGCTGCATGTCTCATTGTGCAGTATGATCTCCAGAGTAAACCGCAAACAGTGATTTCCACTACATTGTCACAATCAGTTTCTAGTTCAAGTTGCATTTTTGATTTTTGCAGTTCTATCAAAACGATCTGACTACATTTTTTTGCCTTCATTTTAAATGTCACAAATTTTAAGCCGAGTGTTCAAATGATTCCTTAAAAATGTATTTATTTATTTTTTTCCATTGACCCATTTCATTATATCAACTCTATTATGGAGTCCATTAAGATATTCACAGAGTTACACAGTGTCTTATTTACTCATCCGGCTTCATCACTGCTTACTTAACAGCAGGCAGTCACCAATGTGTCTGTTCTGTCCATCACAGCCGACTCGTCTCCTAATCCCTGCGAGGGATCAAAGAGACAGGCTGCTTCTCATATGATACACATTATACACCATGACTGGCAGACCGAAAAGGGTCAGGTTATCTGCCAAGTTCATTTATCATTCTTGTAGAACTAAGCAAAGCATTGTAGGAGAAGCTGCTGAAAATAATGGATTGATGCTACCAACCGTTGAGTTACGGGGTCAGACAAACAGAGAGGGGATGGAAAGATGTTGAAGGCTAAACATTAAATCCATTAATGAAATGTAATGATATCATTATCAGAATAAACACAATTAGTTGTCAGAACTCCTTAAATGTAAATAGGCTGTGGTTGTCTGTATAAAGCACTGTTTCACATGCATCGCCATCCTCAGCTGAAAGAATTCAGCCATTCAGACAGACCCAAGCCTGATCCCGACAGCAGTGTGTACCCCTGAGTCACATTTTACTCCATGACTCATGATATTCAGAGTGTGTTTGTCCCCAGTAATCTCTGTGATTATTTTGGCCCCTCTGCTCTTAATCTGGGCAGAACGAGAAGGATTAGCCTGAATTGGAGTGCCTGTGTCTGTTATCATCTTTACCCCTAAACTGAACCGTCTGGATAGTCTGGGGGTGTGCTACTAAAAACTTGTGAAAATATCCCTGACACTTGTAACCTTTGCCTTGCTACAGAATCCTCAGTCAGCAGGAACAGATCCTAAAATAATTTGATTCTGCACAAACTCATTCATTTTATAAGGTAAGCACGTATGTTTTGCTCAGGCTTGTACAAGGCTTCCGATCAGCCGACTAAAGCCTTCCCTTCTAGGAGTAGCTCCAAAATGGAAAATGAATCTTCTCCCCTTGCCTCCCTCTTTTCCTCACTCCATCTCTGTCCTTGCTCTTTCATTCCCTGTAGACCACCTGCCAGATCAAAGATCCTAATCCTTAGCAAAAAGCCTGGGAGATTAGGTTCATGATCTTGACCTGGTTTTATAAGGAGCATTTTTTTGGCACACCCCATTTCAACAGGGTACACGATTAGGGAATGATGGTACTTAGACCATTGTTTGGTTGGAATCTCCCAGTGGACTTGTAAAGGGGTCACAGCAGCAGAATGTGGATCTATTTTTTATGTGAACTGCAGAAAGGGAAGTCCTGTGAGGGACAGGGAGGGAGCAGTTGACTCAGAAAGATGACAAGACTAGACATAGTGACCTCTGAACTACAGGGGTTTCGGCTTCTGTCTTTGGGCAGATTTAGTAGGCTACTGGGACATTTAAACACCCTTCAGGGTCATAAGGACCCTGCATTGGGGCTTGTTGTATCTGGTTTCTGTCTTATTGTTAGAAGTAAATTTACAGTTGCAATGATACTGGATCATCCAGATAGGAGAGGAAAGAATGATAAAGAGAAAAGGAAGAGAGACAAAGAGTGCTGTGAAACTTAGGGGCCACTTGTACAAAGTCTATGAAGTGCATTCAACTCCCTTCTCGAGTAAACAGCCCATCTTATGTGATTCTCAGATCATGAGACCTTGACTGATGGAGTATACACCGTAAACCCCCGCTGGCCTGCCGTAAGCACATTACCATATGGGCTGCATTTGTCTGCTGCTAAGTCTTAATAAGATCAGGAGTGCAAAACCTGTGCCAAATCCCCCTCTCACCAAGGGATGCATGCTTGGCACACAGCAAATTCACACATATACACAGGCACACCTTGAATGGAGTTCCATCAGTCTTGGCAGCTAAGTCATTCTGTGATTGAGTCCAGGGCAGAACAGATATCTGCTTGTCTTGTTTGCTGACATCCATTATACACAGACATTTTCATTTGCTGCAGAAAACTCGAAAGAAATATACATCTAGTTTTTCCTGTGGTGTTTACTGTTTCTATTAGGCACTGTTTGTGTTTCATTGACAAAGTGTTTCATTATATTGTCACACTTAGTGAACTGTTTTTATTAGACGTGTTTGATCAGCATGGTTCTCCAGTCTCTGTATGTATGTGTGTGTCTGCGTGCGCACTTCTGTAAACAGCTAAACTCAATTTTCTCTGTTGGTGGTTGTGTTGGAATGCCTGGCATGGGTTTAGAGAGCCTGGGAAGTCTGACATGGCATCTTGATGTTCACTTAATGTCAAGAGTCTGGTTGTGTTTTCTAATAAGTGGTGACTGGTTTGATCATTTTGGTGACACATTAAAGCGCCACTTCCTTTTTATCAGCTGTTGATTTTATTCATGTGGTATATAAATTGTTGATTCAGCATAGCTTGTAAGCATGTGACTTATGATGTGATGAAGTAGCGTTAAAAATCCCACTTTATTCAGTTAAATGATTCAGTACTTGGATAAATAACTTCCAAAGCTTAAAGGACGAGTTTTATGGGCTAGTATGAATTTTTGACCGTTTGCTGAGAGAGATCACTGACAAAATCTGCATGTTTTTGATGATATAAACTTGAAGCTGCAGGCAGCAGCCAGTTGGTGAAATTTACCATTTAGAATGGGTAAATATCTAGCTTGATGTTTTTCAAAGATAAATAAATGTTACACTTTTTAAAATATTTTAAATACACACATTAAAATAGACAGATATGTGTATTGTGTGATATATGTTGAGGTATATGCTGAGCAACAAAAACTTTTGCCTAATGTGCTGCTGGTCCTTCACGTCCTGCCAAACAGCTTGGATACATTTGAGTCGAGGACTCTGCAGGATTTCCGAAGGTCCATCCAGCCAACTATTTTATTAACTACTTTCCCACCCATGGTCACGGGGACTTGAGCTTATTGCAGCTGACAGTGGATGAGAGGCAGGTTTCACTGTGAGAAACCCACTGGTCTATTCCAGGGCTAAAGCAGAGAGACAGGCAACTATTCACACCTACGGCAATTTAAAACCACATAGGGCTGTTAACAGTATCTTTATATTGTGCTATCTATTATACCAGTATACCATGTAAGGCACCCTAAATTATTCAGCTAGACCCTAATAAGACATTAATAAGAGATCCTTGAAATACTATCAGTTGCAAGTCGAAGTCACAATGTACCAGACCTGTTCCAGGACAACACCCTTTCCCTGGTTCATGGTTTGTGCCAAATACTTCCAGGAATATTCTGATGGACATCTGACGATAAGAATTTGGCCTTTGTTAAAGTAGCTAAGGTCTTTACACCTGACCATTTATCTCCCATCCAACTCCTCGACTACAAGAAATGACCATTCATTTATTGTATAGTCTTTTACTTTTAAATGTACAGACTTTTTTATGTACTCCATTTGCATGTTAATCATTATTGCTTCTGCAAGATGGCTTTTACAGCTTTCTCACAGGTGTACAGGGATTTCATTGAAAAAGTTATATGAATAGAACGAGAACTAGAAGTGTTGAAAAGAAAAAATTTGGGTGGATCTTTTCCACTGACCAGCTGTCTCTCCCGTGAACTGCTCTGGCACGTTAGTGCTGTTGATAAATTGCCAAAGGTCCTGTAGCACTTAAACAAATCTACCTTCCCTGTAATTCCTCTCCCTTTTCTCTGTCTTATCTCGTCTTCTACCCAGGCCACAGAACAATGGCAAGTTTTGCTCAGGCCCCAGCCGTCTCAACCAGCTGTGTAATATTCGTCCATGCCCTCCCAATGCTGTGGATTTCCGTGCCCAACAGTGCGCTGAGTACAACAGCAAGCCCTTCAGGGGCTGGTATTATAAGTGGAAACCCTACACCAAAGTGGATGGTAGGTGGTCAGTTACTTACAATCCCCACAAGTAAATGACACAAAATACAAAATACACAGTAGATCTTGTGGATTATGAGTAAATACAGTGATTTACTGTATTCTTGGCACATTATATTCATTGGCTAAAGGCCACAGAGCTTTTAAATATACAGAGAATTGCAGATTGTTCAGGGCAGGTTTGCTTGTCTTAATTCTCTAGATCTTTTATATTCTGCACCCGCTCTGCTTCCCCAAAACTCTTTTAAAAAGAGTTTCTGTAATGCCAACCTCTATTTACTGCTGCAATGATTAGGGCCAATAAGCTGAAGGAAACTATCACTGTGTGTAATGTGCATGGAAGACATGTAGCCACCTGCACCCTCTGACACACCGAGAATAGATTTAAAAAGGAAGCCTGCGGGCCAGCTTTGTTACACAGAGCAAGGGAAAGAGAGTGCAGTGAAGGAGAGCCGTGTGTTTGGCTGTCGTCCCAGGCCTGTTTAAGCTGGAGATGAATGGGGGGTGATCTAGAGAGGAACAGATTCTGAACTGCCTTCTGGGACCTTGGGCCAAGTCACCTTCATCGTCATTTATTTTAATCAAAGACGGCTGTAGAGACTTGTCTGTGATAACTGATCTGAACTACAAAATAAACCTGTAGCCCCATATGAATACCCCTGGGTGCATTTGTAGTTGCTGTCTTTTGTGTTTCAGTCTTAGTGCATACCTGCAGAGTCAGTAGCCTCTGCAGCTGTAAACTGACCAGACAATAAAACTTGAAGAACAGTTTGTGCATTTTACAGGTGATGCCATCATTCTTAATGATACCTCTCTTCCTCTCCTCTGTGCAGATGAAGACATCTGCAAGCTGTACTGCATTGCAGAAGACTATGACTTCTTCTTTGCTATGTCCAGCAAAGTTAAAGATGGCACTTCCTGCTCTGACCACAAAGAAGATGTCTGCATTGATGGAGTGTGTGAGGTATATCAGCTCTGTGGATTCACTGTACTCCAAAAGTGAATGTTTTCTGTTGTCTAGTGGTTGTATGAGAGGCACAGTTAGTGTCAGAATCAAAAGACAGTGCAGTTGTCTGTAGATAATCAGTATGTGCAGTTGCATCAAATGCATTGAGTAAATGGAAAAAGGGTAAAAAAATCTTTTGGAGTAATTTCTTTGGCTTACTTAGCACTGGGAAGACACTTTTGCACTATTTTAATGTATTCTCTGTTTTCCTTTATTTATGAGCTCTTTATGAAAGCGTTTTAAAATTGTTGTCACCTCAGAGTAACGCTGCTTCTCTAGTCAAGGTGATATTCATCTTGTAGTCTTTCTTCTTGAGTTATCACCCTTTGATGCATAGATTTGTTGATAGTTGGAGAGTTTATTTTATTGACACATGCACTTCAAGAAACAAGCTTATCATGCTCATTTTGCTCCATTCACACTGATGGCAAACATGCATTTGTGTGTGTGTTTAGGCTGTAGGTTGTGACCAAGTTCTTAGCTCTAAGGCCTCTCTGGATGCCTGTGGAGTTTGTAAGGGAGACAACTCCACTTGCAAGTTCTTCAAAGGCCGGTACACTCTGCAACACCGGGCTAACGGTAAGATTGTGTTTGTCCTTGTTAATAGTGTGTCTGAACATGTTAGGTGGCGTACACTGAGTATTTTTACAATACAAAAGAAGACTTAACCAAAGAAACAAGGATAAAAAATTAAATCCACAGACAGACACATGCACATAATTCCACTGGATAATGGACTGACTCACCTCAGAAGAGGTTAAGCCATGGTAAAATCTGGATGATGTTAGCAGGATGAAACATGACAGGATTATAGAACAGCAATAATAGCTAATAATGATTTAGTGTTGGCTGTTGTTCCTTCTCTTTTTGAAACCAGAGTACTACTCCATGGTGACAGTTCCAGCTGGGGCTAGAAGTATCCACATTCAGGAAATGGAAGTCTCCACTAGCTACCTGGCTGTCCGCTCCCTGAAAAAGAAGTACTACTTGACTGGGGAGTGGACTGTGGACTGGCCAGGGAAGTTCCACTTTGGTGGAACCGTATTCGACTACCAGCGCTCTTTCAACAAGCCGGAGAGCCTGTATGCTGCTGGACCGACTAATGAGACGCTGGTGTTTGAAGTAAGCCGCTGCTGCTGGGTGACATCCGTCTATGGCAATTGACAGTGACAGGGGTCTTTGGCGGATCTGCTGCACCTCCTTTTTAATGCTTGGACATGATGAGGGTTAGATGAAAGAAGTTTGGTGCTATGGAGAAAAAGACTGGTTGAAGCTTCCTGCAAATCTTCTGTGAATAATTAATTGTTTTGGGTGTCTGATTATGCCAGAAATGGGTGGGTGCTTTGTAAAGAATGGACACATTTTTATCTAAGTCACAGTGAAAACGATTAAAGGGCACACATTGAACACATCTACTGTGCTCGCTAGCAGCCTACAGGGACTATTTTAGTACTAACTGATCTCTGTAATCCACTTGTATCATACACAAGAATTCAGACAGGGCACCCTATTGCCAAACTCCAGTCCAAACAAAGCCACATGTTCATATCTATTGACATATATTCACAGCTGTTAATGCAGACCCTGTGCTTTGTTGTAGCGTTGCAATTTAAGTCAAATTGAGCAAGTAAAATCCCAACATGAACGGCCCTTTAGTGGGTAGGAAGAAAAGCATAAAATCAGATGGTTACTTGGAGTGAGATATTCTGCACAGTAAAGCAGAAGATTTATTATGTGGTGGTCCATATTTCTGCTTCATGTTTGTATTCAGTGGTGTGTTAGAAACCAGAGCTTCAAGGGGAGTACGAGTCTTTACCTGTCCTAAAGTAGCAAAATGTGATGCTGGACAGAGGTATCCTCCTGAAAGCAAAACTAATATTCAACAAGTGGCCAAGTCATTCTGAGGTTTTAAGTGAATGCTGGTGGGAGGTGTAGGATGTTTTCTCACATAACTTTGTCCGCAAAAGCATTTATTTTGTTTTGACCTTTGAACTCCAGCCGTGAAAACAGAAGTGAAAACCAGGTGAAAGCCAGACAGTTTTTTTTTTTGCCATGGGGGTGGGGGTGATATTCATGTAAAATCTAGTCTCCCCTCAATGCCCTGGGCTACTGCAATACTGTGGTTAAAACAGGAATGATTGGGCTGTAAATCCAACAGGAATACCAGTGTGATATTTTCAAAGTACTTGGATTGGATGGTTACTTGTTTGGCCATCAGGAAACATCCGTGTTTATATAGCTTTTTTAGAAAGAGGCTTTGGTCTGTGGGCAGTTTAGTGGAGTCTGTGTTGTAGTTGGCATTTGAAAAGCACATTGTTGTCCTTTTGCAAGATGAACCCTTGCAGAAGTGCAGAGACATGCACACATAACGTGCATCTTAGTTTCAGTCGTGGTTGGCGACATAGCTTAAAGAATAGCAGTGCTGGATTATTTGACTGATTGGCACTTTGTGTAAGGGAGAAACATTTCAGCGGCTGTTGGGAGGTTTGTCATCAAACTTGGTACAGATAATGCTCAGAAAATACATTCCACAAACTTTAAATCAATTCCCTATTCTTTTTTTTTTTAATCAACAGGATAACAATATTTTCATATAAATTACTCACCATTTTCTAAATAGATAAGCAAATAATTTTGTACAAACATTTGTGGTTCCTAGTACTTAGACTTCACCAAGTCTAAGTACAAAAATAGGAGAAAACCCCACCTCAGCTCCACTTTATGTTTAGAGCATCCCCTGAGTGATGCCAGAGAATGGAAAACATTTTAGGTTTGTGTGCTGGGGAGGTATTTTTCCATGACCTGAGTGGCTGATAGATAAATGTTTAAAATACTGACCACTGCAAACTCTTGAAAAATCCATGTGCTTATATTTGACAATATAAGCACAAGAGCTACTGATCACAGAGACCCGAACAGATTTTCTGACAAAATCAACAAAAAAGTATGGTTTTATGAGAGCGTGAGATTAGTGACAGTGACATTATATATGACATCAGGGTTGTCAGTCAGTAACAAAGTATACAAAACTAGCTGCAAACATACCCAGTAAGCTATAAACACACACAATGTCAGTAAGAATAACTGAACGATGATTGTACACGCTGGTCTGAGTGGGCTGGAATGTGAGCCATAGTTTTTTGACTATGATGACATTGCTATTGGCAGGTTAATTGCTTTGAATTGTGAGCGCAGCACAAACAGTAAAATGAATCTGTCACATATCATATCCATCACACTTTACATACTGATTTCTGTCTATAGCAATATGTACAAAGTTTTCTAATGCAGCGAAGGATCGTTACAGACGTTTTGGAAACGGTAATTTTAAGCTTTGCATGTGGATCAAGAGATTTAATAAAATGTTACGTCTAAACAGTTGTCTTTGGCTCACTATAGTGTCATATTAACCAAAAGAAATAATAGCAATAACTACACAAATGTGCCCTATCTTGAAAAAATGATAATTTAAAGAAAGTTCCTTTTTTTTAGGCTGATGGTACTCCTCTTACGTGTCTGTGTGTTCTGATCATACATCTGTCCAGCAGTGGACTCGGCGATGGCTTGCAGCTGATCTGCAGATGACATGACCATAATCTCTATAAGTATGTCCTGTAATTACAAAAAGGAGAAAGAGGTTGATAGAGGGAGAAGGATAGAAAGAGAGAGGATGCAGAGTGAGATTAAAAGATTAAGAATTCTGCAATTGAACTCTGGATGTGAGAAGTTAAGGTCAGGGCACGAGGACTTTAAGTGCAAATGAAAAGAGCCAAATGATGGAAGGAGAGCGCAGATCTCTTCATCTGTTTCACACATTCTATTTAACTGGTGCTGTCACAGAAAATCTGAGAGAGCACATGGGGGAGGATATACACACGGATCACTTGCAGACTCTCACTCAGCTTGAAGCGCTCAAAGAAAAACAAATGGTAAGGAGTGTGAAGTAAACTGTGACAAGGTGTCCACATCTGCACAGCTGCTTAGCTGGTAGGAAGGATGAGGGAAGGGGGCATAGAAATAGCTCACAGGAGGTGGTAGAAGGAACAGACACAACATATGGCTGCTTCCGGAGCTCTAAGTGAATACCAAGTAGGATTATTCCCCCTGGAATTGGCATTCTTGTGGTATGGGAAGCAGGGTCATGCCAGTCCAACACAAAACGCTGTGAGATTGATATCTGAGTCCACCACATTGCAATTCATCATCATCCCAGCTGACTTGACGAGTGCTGTGATTGTTGGGTTGTGAAACCAATACACTCTGTGGTCTGCTGTTGCACTCTAGGAAGCTAGACACACATTAGTTTCACAACTTAAATATGTTTGTAGCCACTGAAAGTCATTCAAAGACGATAATAAACATTTTCCTTTCCTAAAGCCCAAAAAAAGAGGATAACTCAAGTCAATAAAGACCATCTTGAGCTATGATTTTTATTACTTAATAATTAAATTCCATATTTGTTTCGCTATGTTTTTCCTTTTCATTTTAAAGCATTTTTGAAAATGAAACCCTTAATTCTGCTAATCATCTGCCACAGTAACATGTCCTTGTCTGATGTATGTTTATTAGCACCAGGAAATGCAAAGAATTCCTTTGTGTCCCTGGTTCCCAAACTTATGTCTAATAATCTGATCACTGAAACAAATAGGAACAAAACTTCCCCAGGTGAGTTATCGGTGCAAAATATGAACAATATCATTAGGAAATATACTGGTTAAAAGATTTCAAGTTACACAACAATAATAATGTGAACATTTAGCAAGTGAAACACTCAAAACTTTACTGTTATGTTTGCCAAAAAAGACATATTCTTTGAGCTGCTTCGCCATAGCAGATTCACTCAAGGCTTGTTGGCAGTTTGGTGTTTAGAGGTTCCCAACATGTAAACTATATTTTAATGAGCAATGATTTCTCAGAAGTTATGTGGAAAAAAGAATTAGGGACTTTATGTTAGTTGAAACTTACAATACATCCTCATACGTAAACGACAAAACAGCTATATTGCCAGTAAGACCCAAAACACTCATGAATCTTTCCACATTTGCAATGCTAACGACACTAGTAACAAGACTAAACGTAGTATGGATGGTAATGGATGCTAAACTGCATTTGGTGGTTAAAGATGTGATGGTAGAAGGAAAATGTCTTCCGTCTGCAAAAAGCTTCTCATCTGTTGTATTTGCTAGCACAGTCACAAGCCCTGCTGGTATCATCACCAGTGCGTCTGAACAGTTTGGACATGATACATGCACTCACTAACACGTCTGTTGGAGGCCCCCTGAGTAAACCCTCTGCGTTGTGCTGTTAGTGTGTCAGTGCAGATAAGGCTCATGTAGAGTTTGGGTCAGTTTTCATGTCTTGTGACTAAATTGAGGCAATATTTTGCTGCTTCTGTAAGTTTGCTTTGACTACAAAGGAGTTCACAAGGCCAGTGTGTGTTCTGTCTATTAAATGGGAGCATGCAAGTCATTGAAATTATCGCTGGTATTGTTACTGATTGCAGAAAGTTGTTGATTTTGGCTTGAATAGTGGTAGGTAGGTGATTGTTTTTTGTTCGTATTGGTTTAGTTGTTACTGAAAGGTTGAGCTTTGGGTTTAAATGATCAAAAACTAAAGCAGCGGTGGGTAGGTTTGTCTGAAACTATTGTTTCTATTTGTCTCCTCAAATGCGAACACTGTGGTTGGTTGGGTGTTTTAAACATTGTACATTTCTTAGGAAAGAAAGATCAGTGATTTGGAAAGCTTGAACAATTCAAGGGCATCTAAGTCCTCTACTAAAGTGACTATAAAAACTCTGACCAGAGTTGTTTTTGTAGCTGCTGTTTCACATCACTGGTGGTTGTTTGGTGAAAGAGCAGAAAGTTGGTTTGCTTGGATAAGCACAATGTCCCTGTGTGGTTAGTGGTGGCAGTTTTTCAATGGCATTGGGTTTGGTTGGTGTTGGTAGCATGGACAAAGAAACTGTGGGTGTTAAAATGTGGCCAACCCTTATGTGGTTTTGTTGAGTCTGCAGTTTTTATCACTTTAGCAAGATACTAAAGTTTAGTATCTCAAACAATTAGGAATGTGTCACGGTGCTGGGTCATGTGACCCAGTGTTTGAATTTTTATGTATCTTTTGTATTCATTTGTGTTATAGTTTAACTCATCTAGTTGATTTCTAGGTTGCAGTTTAGTCCTTTGTTTCTTAGTCCCTTTTGTCATCTCTCCCTGGTCCGTGCGTCCACTTGTCATGTTTCATGTCTGTGTGGCTCCTGTTGTCAAGTTTGTGTCATGTCTATGTCTCTGTGTTTCCTGTTTTATTTTGGAAGAGTCTGTGTTTTGTTCATTGTAATTAGTGTTTCTCTCCCCTGTGTTGTCATTATGTTTCATTCTAGTCAGCTGTGTCCTCATATGTCTCCACTTCCCCTGATCATGTGTGTATTTAAGTCCTCAGTCTTCCTGTGTTTGTCGTCGTGTCATCTGTGTTACATCCCTCATGTCGTGTCAGGTTAAGTAGTTTCAGGATTCTTGTGCAGTTCATGCTTCTGTTAGTGATTCATGTATTTCATTGTTTCGTCATGCACTCTGCACAAGGTCCTGTTCATAGTCATTGCCAGTCTTCCTAGTTTGTCATAGTTAAGTCAAAGTTTTCCCAGTGTAGGTTCTAGTTTAGTTTCGCCTCTGTCCTTGCTGCTTTATGTTGCCCCTATATCAGCCATAATAAAGGCTCGCCTTTTGTTAAAGTTAGTTCTGTCTCCTCGCCTGTGTCCGCACCTGGGTCCTCCACACACTCTCCACATGGTCTGCCACTGCTGATTTGACTCGTAGGTAGTAATTAAGGTTACTTGATGGCAAAAATGCAGCCTAAAGACACACCATATAGATGTTGAGAAAGATCTTAAGTAGAAAATGTGACATCAGAACCACTTTTGCCCCAACTAAAATTAAATTGAAGTATTGATTTTAAAACACTGACTTACGGATACATTTTTCTGACATTGGGTATCTGCTTGCTCATAGATTTACATCCCTCCTTTTGTCCCCCATCTTGCAATAGCTGACTTTATGCATTGGACAGTTAACAATCAGAAGGTTATTTTTAAGTTAGTGGAAGCGTCCCAGAGCTGTTTAATGTGGATTGAACCCAGGAGGTGCTTGGCGTTGAATGGTTGATGGTAGATTCCTTTCAACTTTAGGAAATACCCCAAAGAAAATACACCTGTCAAAATCCATTATCACAGATGCTGATAGACTGTGATGTTTCTCAAGAATCACAGGTGGACTTAATACATTTTGCCAAATGGGCTGAGGAGTAATAGTTACCCAACCTGGACTAAACCGTGGTTGGATGCAAAAGAGACAAAGCTATGCTGAATACAATCCAGTGCAGTGTTTTGAAATGGTTTATTAAAATAACACACTAGGAGCTGACTATGTAAATGCATGTCAAGCAAAACTTTTCACCGCAGCAGGGAATTCTTATGGGGTTGTTTTAATGATAGCCTGATGCTTCTCCTGTAATGGGCATGTCTGCATTCATTCATCCATTAGTCTCTGCCTGACTTGAATGTTCAAATAAATCTCTTGTGCAGAAAAGGTACCTCAGAATCACTGGGCTGTGTAAAGGACGTGGTTAAAAAAAAGAGACACATCACAAAAGAAAATGGAAATTGTCCCTTGCATGAGCATTATATGATCCAAATAAAAGTGTGCTCATCCAGTTCAGAGTAGAAATGGAATAAAGCGTTTTGTAGGGTTTCTAGAATCTTCTCATTAGTAGGTAGTCTGTCGAGCAGCTCGAGTAAACTTGAACGGCCTAAATAGGCTAATCACATTGGCGGTTGTCTTGCATTTAGTCTCTTACAGTGGGGTTCATAACAAATGGGTAATTTGCTTTGGTTTAGAATGCGCAAGACATAATACATGGATTACTGGAGGTCTAATAATCAGTCGACATTTGAGGGAATACGTGGGTTTGGTGCTGAAAAGACATGTAGATGAACCAGTGCTAAATATTTGCCTTACTTAGCTTCTTAAATATTTAGTGTTCCTTTCTGTTTAGTATGCAGTAATGCTATATTCTCTAAATTAAGCTACAAAGGGCGGCTTAGAGCTTTGAGGAAGGATCTAAAGGTTGCTAGTGTCACTCCCTTGAGCAGCTGGGAAAACGCAGCTGTAGCCTGGTGGATGACTTACAGTTTGATAAATAAAGGTTAAAAGATAAACTTTCTCTACACAGCTGTCACCTTTTTTGACTGAATGTTTTCTTGTCTGATAGATCCTTCTGCAGGGAAAGAACCCGGGTGTGGTATGGGAGTACACTTTGCCTCGCACTGAGAGGAAGCCTGATTACAGCTGGGGTGTGGTGCGCTCGGATTGCTCTGCTCCCTGTGCCGGAGGTGAGGCAGTTTTTATTTGTATGTCCATCTGTTGATGCCTGGATAAAACTAGAGGAGTTCTGTACACAGGATAAGTAAATTAAATTAACATTTGCCAAAATCCACCACTGAACTGCAACAGTCAAATCAAGCTATTACTTTAATTGACAATGTAGCAGCAAAGACTTCAAACTTGGAATTGATGGAATTGATCATCAATTAAATAGCAAATAAACTAAGAAGACTTCTTTTAACATCTCAATTTGAAACAAAATCCCCAGCGTTTTAAAATCTGCTCAGGATTTGGAATGCATCAAATCAGCCCCTGATGAAAAGCCTGAATGGCATAGCAACAGAATCTAAGTTGCTTACAATAAAAGAGAGGCAGAAATATGTGCAGATGTACTAAAAGTGATAAGGAAAAGTTGTGTGTGTGTGTGTTTATAGGTCTGATTTTTCTGTGTGTGGCTGTTTTTGTGTTGTGTATAATACCCTGATGAACAGTGTTCCAGGAAATGTGCTAAGGTTAATGAAAAGCACCTTTGTCAGACTTTCTCCTGAAAGACTCACAGCTACTATCCAGCTTACTTGTTAGTGAATAGCTGTTGTGTTTAAGGTACATGTAGTTTCATTTGCCATGCCTCTAGGTGCTGCGACAGCCGGCAGACCTCTAGACATATTTTTTGTGTTGATTCATGACAGTTAGAAAATTTAAATTTGACTTTAAATGCATCCACATTGCAGGGATGAAAAATAAAGATCCTTAATTACCTGAAAGAAACACATTACGATTTCTCTGCTTCTCTCTCCCTGTCTCTCCATCAGGTCGTATCTCAACCAAGGCTATCTGTTTGCAGGACCAGAAGGCTCAGGTCAACTCCAGCATGTGTAATCCCCACACCAGGCCTGCACTGGGCTCCCATCTCTGCAATACGCAGCCTTGCCCTGCATAGTAAGTGTGTGTGGGTCAAAGAATTTCTATGTGTACAGTTGGCTGTGGGATATGTGGCATGTGTCTTTATGCTGCCAAATTTTCAGGAACCTAGGGCGCTGTTTTTTTTTTTTTTTTAATAGGTGCACACACACACACACACACACACACACACACACACACACACACACACACACACACACACACACACACACACACACAAAAATACTGTGGTTGAGCTGTCTAGAGGTTGCCTGTGGTCTATTTGCTGTGGCTAGCCAGCACTCCGCTCAGCCTGTGTTCTTCTTGTCACTATCCTCGTCTTTTCTTGGCCCACTTTTTTTTTTTTTTTTTGAGAAAACACATGAAAGCCCACTGCATCTTGTGCTCTTTTGGATAAGTCTTTGTTGCCTTGAAGTGTTTTCTCCAGCTGTGTCTCCATGTGAGTGTCAAGTGTTGGTAACTGATCTCTTGTCTACATGTATGCCCTGATGATTTTCATTCTTTCATTTAGACCATTTAGTTTAAACAATTTTAACATGGCCTTTTAACCCGTTAATGATCCTGAGACCTAAAAATGCAAAATATGAGAAAAAATGCTACATTGTTTTTGATCACTAGAAAGAAACTTTCCGAGCTCATGCTTCATCTGAGCTGAATCTACCGCTGAAGTCACAGAGGTCATGTCCATATTTCTGTCAGTGTTTGTAGTGAAATAACAAAAAGAGAGGGCTTCATTGTGGAAATGTAGTTAAAAGCAACCAACATCTTAGAATGCAAACTCTTTAGATTTTTAATATGGATTGTGACATTTTAGGCTAAATATCAAATTATGCAAATGCAAAAAAAAGAAACAAATTTTAGGCAATGATTTAACTAAAAAGGAAACATTGGGGTTGAGATGAAAAAATAAAGAAAAGGAAGGCTAAAGAGCAGGAAGAAGACATCAAAGCTGGCTCTGAACGACTGCTGATTTCTGTGCATACCCTCTCATATATACTCAGCCCAAAGCTTCCTGCATTTCTCAGTAGCAAAACCATGGCTGTGTTTTATCTCCTTGGTCTAGACACTGAGCCTAATGGCATGCATTTTTAAAGGAGACAGTGCATTTTGGGACCAATGCAGCAAGCAAAGGAGGAAAACAGGAGATAGTTCAGTGGAGTAACAAGTTGAAACAGCGCTGAATAAATGGCCCCTCTTCTACAGTATGTAGGGCTTTGGCTCGGGGAAATTGAGCTAGCTTGATTTACAGCATTGCTCCAAAGAACAGGCAAGAAACTGTGTCTTAGGTTCAGAGAGAGTACTCACTCATGCACATGCAAACACACACACAGAGAAAAGCAACATGCCAACATAGAAAGGCAGCATGCATTCTTATAGTTCCTTTTCCAAATGCATAATGCTGGAATCATGTATTTCTGGTCCAAACCGTGCTTTAAAAGTAGAAATATAAGCTGCTTCTCTGATCTTAATGATGTTGTTATTTTGTTCACTATTAGCCATGCTACAACAAGTCCAGACTGAACTTTCTCCTGTGTCAGGAGTTGAATAAGCCAGACAGCTATCAGTTACACCTCCAGCATACAGCCTCTGTTTCTTACTAAGTTTCCCACCACCCGAGAGGACATTTCCTGCTCCTAATCTTGGGCATACCATTTCTGCTATCTCGGTGAAAGCTATTAAACAGCCTTGTTGCGTGTCCCATCCGCCTCTTTTTGCTTAGCGCAGAAAATGGTATAAATAATTACTGTCCATGCAGGGAAATAAATAAGCTTGACACCCATGGATTCTATTTTCTACAGTAGCTGACAGTTTTTCTCAGATGGTTGTGAGTATGGGCCAATTTATGGATGCTACACAGGAAGCAAGTTGAGTTGAGTGAGCAGCATGAAAGCTTTAATGACTGCATTAAGACCTCCAGGATGTATGGGCACGCATTCAAGAGCCCAGCAGAGAAAAGAAAAATTGACAATGAAGTGGATGCATGTGTACTATGTGAGTGAACATCAGTGTTTGGGTGTGTGTGTGTGTGTGTGTGTGTGTGGAAGGAGGGGTAATGTGAAAGTGCCTGTTTATCTCTGTGACATGTATCTCGGGTGCTGACAGGCCTATCCATGTTTTATTGTGCAGAGATGGAAGGATTCCCATGGGGCCAGGCCAGTCTAGCCATGCAGAGCCAGTCAACCCCCACCCCAAGCCCAACGCTCACAGCCTCACATAAAATACACACACAGCTTCACCCGTTCACTCTTATCTACTCCCTTTCTTTTGCTTTAGACCTGTTCTCTCTCTACTTTGCGGGGATGCTGGACTGTGATGTTGCAGCAGGTTCCCATAACATGGGGACGGAAGGAGAATTTTAATAAGTCAGTTCAAACATTTGGGCTAGCTTGAAATTAGGAAGAGAATCCTCCTTTAAAGATATTTAACTCAGCATGAACATCAGTTTTGTAAGTGCCAACAAATCAGTTCAAACGATCTATGTACCAGGCATATTTACCACTTTTTAGGATCTATACTGCAAAGTTAAGAGTAAAATAACTTCAACATGAAAAGAGCACCTTTATCTTATTACTCTTTTCAACTTGCAACAGCTTCTAGAGCTCACTGAATGTTTGTGAAGAGACAAAGGACACAGTAAATGCATTTGCTAAAGGACTGGACATGTGTGGGAAATGCAAACCAGACAAGCAGCTTGTTAAAGAAGGTTGGATTGTGGTATATAATTATGCTTAGGATCTTAAGAAAACCACACGGCTCCAATATTAGAATTAGAATAGTTCCATTCACTGGTGGTACCTGGTCTGCAGCCATGCAAGTACCAGAAAATATACAGTCGAGCTTTTCAGAACCTCCTTTGCAGCAATGTGCTGTTCTTACCTCAGGTAATGAAACATTTTAGAGATACAAATTACAGCTAGGTCAGTGGTGGTTTGCAGTGAAGCGGAGTGGCTCTTCAGCCACTTTCCCCCAATGATATATTGTTATTTATAAGCCAGGAAAAACAGCAGGGGAAAAAGCAAAACAGTCCACAAGCCAAAAAATCCCAAACCATTCCTTTTGGGTCCCACTGGTTGACATCTATCCCATTTCCAAATTGTAGTTTAGTCCCGCAGCTTCATTTGCCTGTGGCATTTGAACAAAAATGAAAGCATTTTTCTTCCCCTGAAGCAGGTCGGTGGTATGGAGGAATGGTCCCTGTGGTAGCGTGTTCTCTCAGAACTGGACAGCGCCATCTGCCCATCCCTCCATCTCCCTCTTCTAAGCCTGTGGTTGTCAGACCACTCATTTGGTGAAATCTCCCCCTACAGCCCTGATGCCAAGACAGAAACTATTTTAGACATAACAGGAGGCTTTTCATCAGTGGTGAAGCAGGATTTCAAAAGGACAAAGAGCGAAGAGATTAGAAGTAAGAAGATGAGGGCAGAGTGAACAGGTGAAAGAGAAATAAATGAGCCAAACAAACCAAAGGGGAAGAAAAAGTGTTGCATGTTGTGGTTGGCCTTGAGGAACTTGAAAAAGCTGTCATTAAGAGTCAGGTATAGAAATGGTTTTCCTGTTTAGTTTCATATACAATGATAAATATGGAGATTGATCGAACTGCAGAGACATGAAGATATATTCTGTCTTTTCTTTTATTGCTGATAACCAGCTCTGAGCTTAATGAATTCATTTTTTAAATTTAACCAGGGTAGAAAGGGCTGTTTTACGAAGCACAACAATAAGAACTTTTCAGAGATGTTTGGTGCGATGACAGCTTGTATTTCAGTGGGTAATTGAGGTTTATTGGTAAAAAGGAAGTTTTTCTTTCCCACTCATGCACTTGGGAAAAGCACAGAGTGGGATTGTCAGTTTCTATGATATTGTAAGGTCTTGAACTTGGAATATGCAGCTCTGTGAGACAACTGTGCTGAATGGCACTAAAGTAAGATGCAATTAAATAAAACTCAATTTCTGTATTTGAGCAGTGACTGAGGCAAACCTTCCATGTTTTCTTAAATCTCCTCTGCTCTTTTGGCACAGTTGGGCACCAGGAGACTGGGGTGCTTGCAGTCGGTCATGTGGTGGCGGTCAACAAACCAGGACACTGCGCTGCATGAGGAAGGTAACCTACCAACGGGAGGAGGTGGTGGCGCACTCCTTCTGCCCTGTAATCTCTCCGGCCCAAGTCCAGCCCTGCCACACCCAGTCCTGCCCGCCAGAATGGAGCACTGGATCTTGGTCACAGGTGGGTTTGTAGCAACATTCCAAAACCACAAGAGCAGTGTAGCTTTTAATTTTGACAGTCCACGTTGACCTAGGATGAATCGCTATGAAGTTTTGTACTGACATTTACGATCCCTGCAAGTCAAATCCTAATGACTTTGGGAACCTCTACCTTTTCCTTTATTGCCACATGAGGTTTATATTCATGGTTTAAGGAAAATATTTTGGCAACTACTAAATGGATTTCTGTGACACTAGTTACTGTTATTCATGTTCCCCATAGGGTAGTCTGCAATAACTCTGCTGACCCTTCACCTAACAGTCAATCTAGTGCCATTAACAAACTCAATGTTAACACTTAGCAAATGTCCGTACGCAAACATGTTAAACTCAAGAATTAAACTGTTGTGCTCTCCATGGCATTACACTGATCACATTTAGAACACAGTAGCACTGCACAGCTTCAGAAAGCTCTTAGCAAAATATTGAACACTTTTTTCTACACACATTAAGAGCGACCGTGGCTCAGGGGGTTGGGAAGCGTATCTGTAACCGGAAGGTCGCCGGTTCGATCCCCGGGCTCTCTGTCCTGGTCGTTGTGTCCTTGGGCAAGACACGTTACCCTACTGGTGTTAGCCAGAGGGGCCGATGGCGTGATATGGCAGCCTCGCTTCTGTCAGTCTGCCCCAGGGCAGCTGTGGCTACAACCGTAGCTTGCCTCCACCAGTGTGTGAATGTGAGAGTGAATAGTGGCATTGTAAAGCGCTTTGGGTGCCTTGAAAAGCGCTATATAAATCAAATCCATTATTATTATACCAAGACGATCTGACATTTTATTTACTCCTGTGCATTTCCCACCATGAAAAAGGCTTTAGGTATTGTTTTATAAATTTTGGTTAAAAAATGAGTTTATTTCACTCATAGGTGTCAATACCCAGTCTTTGCCTACTCTATTGTTAAGTCATTATTTTTTTACTAAAAGGGTTAGAGGTTATGAGGGATATCTGTCATAGCTAATTTATTTTCCTTAAGTGCAAGTAAAGCATCACCAGTGTGTGGTCAATGCACACTGGTATGTCTCTGCCTGACAGAACCCTGTCTGTGTCTAGGAAGGTACATATTCACTCATACACTGAGTTTCCTTTTCAAGCTGTCAGTTGTTTCACTCAAGCTCAAACAAATGCTCTGCTGCCCTCTGTTGGATTTTTTTGCCTTTATTTAGATAGGTGGGTCCCATTAAGATTATTTTCCTATTTATAGGAAGTTCTGGATTTGTGGAACACAGTACGAGATAAATTACACAATGTAATAGTCTTTACTAGTAAAGAAAGATCACTTGTCAGGAACATTAAAGTTTTAAAAAAATTCAGATTAAAACAAATTCTTACCCTTTTCTATATTTCACCTCCTGTCAAAATTAAGTCCTTTGTGTTGTTTGACATATCTATTTAAGAACTAACTGTATCCATCTAGTAACATAGCACATGCTTAAATAACGACACAGCTACATAAGGTGGAGTCAACTCTTTTATAAGCAATGAGTAGTTATTCGCTGCACAGAACTGTTTTGTTTCTTTGCAAAGCATGGTCTTGATTACATTGTTTAATGATCTGGCTAGTTGATGGATTTGGCTGGTTCCTCTTTATCTACAGTGCATCACATAATAGCCTGAGCCTTTCAGTGCTCATATCCCTGTATACAATATTAATAGCCTGGCAGCACATCTGATACTTTGTAAACTGTTCCAGGTTGTTTAGCTGATGTGACCTGTGCAGTCCGGACATTCAGCTGCCATTCAGCCATCATTCTTCGGGACACTCAAATTGTGTGTTTGCACTATTTTGTAACAGCAGCCTGAGTTCAGTTTGCGGTCAGGCAGAGACAAGGCCAGCGTCCCTGAAAAGATCAATCGGAGCTTTTAGTGACAAGAGGACAACTGGGATGTGTGTAGTTGTGAGTGTAGATGCTCAGATGTGTGTGTCTGTTCTCTAATAAATTAATGCGGTGTGTTCAGATAATCTGCCCTGATGGCTGTGCTCCTCAGTCCCAGTGGGGCAGTTCGACTCTGCTGTCCATCTCTCTGCAGTTCACATGGAGTTTACAGAACCAATGTCTGCTGTTAGTGAGGACTTTGATGAGTTGGGGTCACATTCATCCCAGAGTTATTGGTTTATTGTGTTTAATGACAGGCCATAATGTGCTGCCATCAAACCAGTGACCTTCTGTTTGCTTATCCACCATGTGGTGAATTAGGAATGCATTAACAGTGTCTGTGCCAAGGATTTAACTGCTGTTAATATGGCCTAATGTTTAAATGTGATGGAAGCTGAAGGTTAAACCAATCATAAGACTATAAGTTACAGTGTATGTGCGTACAAGTAATCTGTGTATGGCCATTAAACCTTTGCTTAGTGAATCATTAATATCCCAAGGATCATCTGTAGTTTTGACTTTTGCTCCACAATGACTTTTACTTCCTACTTGTCCGTGTTCAGTGCTCCAAGACCTGCGGCCGTGGCCTGAGGAAGCGGACCGTGTTTTGCCGCAGCACCGATCCAGGGGCCAAAGCTGTGGTGGTGCCCGACAGCATGTGCAGACAGCACCACAGACCCAAAGCCCAAGAGACCTGCGTCCTGCGGCGTTGCCCTAAGAATGAGAGGCTTCAGTGGATCCCCACTCCTTGGGGAGAGGTAAGAAAAAAGGACTCATGAAACTCAAGAAAAATGGAAGTGAACTGAATTTTGAGTTCAGATCCGCAGTGAGGCATTTCTATTTGTGGGTCAGTTTGTTGCTTATTGGTGTGTCTGTCTCGGTACAGTGCGACAGATGAAAAAGTAGTGTCCTGAAACTATATAAAACATCAGGAATAAACATTCTTTTTTTTGATGTTGGACCCTCAGAATAAAGAATACAAAGCCCTCTTTCTAGCTTGCCCATTTTTCAAAAACACTTAACAATCATACAGGGAGAAATCTATCATAGAACAGAGAAAGCAGTTTCACAGCCAGCAGCCTCAATAGACCAGAATGAAATGCAACATGTTTCATCTGGAACTATCATTACTCCTCTGCTTCATTTCCCCGCACTGCGCTTGTTGAAAATAATACTGGCACAAACAAATTGAACTGGGAGTAGAGGAGGCAGGTTGGGGGAAATAAGTAACTCTATATATTTTACAAAACTGAACATCTAACTTTTTGTGACCTGTGGAAGATGCATTTCTGCAAAGAAACTACCAACAACCAAAATCAGGGAATTAAACTAACCGTAGTGTTTATAATTCATTTCATTTCACACATTATCAGTACATACTACCAATGCGCAAATTACAGTAGGTGACCTAATTAATATTTTACAATCTGCTGTGGTGAGCGCAGCTGAAAGAAGATGTTTGAATATTGAGAGATGAAGAAAACAGTACAATAATTATCTACACCTGAAGCCCTTTTTTGCATTCTTTTTACAAATAGCAACGTTAACTTAATAATTGCAGTGAAAAAAACAAACATCTGTGAAAAATCTTGGCTGTGTTAGTGAGATACTCGAGCCTCTTGCACTTCACTCTGCTTCTCTGTGGCTGTGTGAGAGGGAGCTGCCTGGGTCCCGCTCACAGCCAAATAAGCTGAGAGTGAAAGAGAGAGAAAGTGAGTGAGCGCAGAAGGACAGAAGCAGTGTGACCACAAATGACAGCAAAACGAGTCTCATTTTTCAAAACCAAAAAACTTCAAGCTCCTCTTTTGTGCACATATTCTTCTCATCTAGCTCCAACCTCTTTTTCATCCTCCCTGTTGCTCTTCAAGCCTTCAGTGTACTGAACCTTGTAGGCCCTGAACCTTTTCTAGCCATTAACAGGGTGTCTGCCTGGCATGTTCAAATTGCCCACCGTAGCCTTAGGAAGTGCAGTTTTGGAAATGTATAACATGTATAGTCAGAAATGTTATAGATTGTTTCTGCTCGACTAAACTTTGCGTGATGTGACTTTTATTTGCCCCATTGAAAGTACTTAGTTGTTAGTAAATATTTGTTTTGCTATACACTTGGAGCCATGAGTGTGAATGATAGGTGGTTAATGGGGTCCCATGCTTCTGAAATGGATAATGATTAGCAGCGGTTGCTACTTTGTGACAGATCAAATGTGTTGGCTCACTCGATACTAATACTGAGAAGTTTCACCCAGGTGAATCTGTGGAAGTCAGTTCAGATAGGATTTTTTTTTCTGCATTTGTGCCAAAGATGGTCATATTTTTACCTGTTGTAGCAGAAAGCCGGGCTGATAAAACACACAGGTGACACAAACTGTCTGCTCATCATATATAATGACTGAAAAATACACAGTAAAGCATATCAGGGTTTTCTTTTTTTTTTTTTTGCTCCTTAACTACAACAGTAAATGAGCTTGCGGTGTCTGTAACTACAGGAACCATCCCATCACTTACAACCACTCACAGAGTTCATTTTCTAAAGCTGTCCCTCCTGCTTGCACTCTGTTTCAGTGCTCCAGGTCGTGTGGCTCAGGCATCCAGAAAAGAGAGCTTCACTGTGGGGAGAGAGACTCACAGGGAGGGTATGTGCCTTCAACTACACACTAAGACATCCCTCATACTTTAATAGATCTGCACAGATACTTGAGACCCCACTGTGCCATCTGTTTACTATCATCTGAGTCAGAATTTCAATGTTTTTCAAATGAGAAGCTCTGTAGGAATAGTCATTTTGAGCAGATAGCCTGTCCTCTCGTTGCACAGGTATGTGGCGTTTACTATACGGAGGTGCAGGAATATAGCCAAACCTTTGGTGGATCTTCAGCAAGGATGCAACCGAGGTCCATGCCCAGAGCTCCCTCGGGTGGTCCCTGGAAGAACGACCTCAAGCGTAGTGGTCTTAGGCTGGTACGCCTCTCCCTGGCAGCAGGTAGATTTTCTTGTGCTTTGGTTAAATGCTATCTACATCAAGCTGAAAATCTCACAGTTTGAAGATTTTCTACCTTATATGACACAGTATGATTACAGCTTTGATGTGTTAAAGTTACACTGCTAAAAATATAAAAAGGGACACTTCATATCCATTTGTTAAACATCGTGTCAAGAAATGTTATTTTATCTACCTTTAAAGTTTATTCAGACTGACCCATGTTGCACTACTGCCTCTATGGGTCAGCTCACATCAGCAACACATCCTGAGCCCTCGACTGTCACACAGAGTTGGTCTTAGGTCAGTTTTCACTTAAATCGGACTAAACACGGACTGCCATTGTCGGACTCTGATTGGTTATGTCATGAGGCATGTGATACTGATGTAAAAAGTGTAAGAACTGCTCAAAACCTGATTTCATTCTTTTTGAACTATTCTGTCACAGTACTTGTCACAGTAAAGATTTATAAGTTGCACACATTGTAAGTGACAGATGATTGACTAGAGCAGCCTTTTATTGTTAACAGTACCCAGCATGTTCAGTCCTTGCCATGCAAATCACTGATATCAAATGGAATGCTGCCTTGGCAGTAGGTATACTGAAATGGCTTAGTGGGCTTCAGATTGAACTTGCTTTAACTTGTGTCCACTCTAATATGAATGGGTTGGACACACCACTCTAGACTCGGGTGATATGTACACCAGCTCTAAAAATTGATTTATTTTCTATTTCACTGTCTCTGAATTGACATTTTTTCGCTTTTGTTTAAGAGACTCTCTTCAGTCTGAGTCTTTTGCATAAATCATTAATTGTTACTAATTGTCATAATACCACATTCAAGTGCCCCCCCCCCCCCCCCAAGAAAACTAAGTGGCAGACTATACAGTGTAGGTGATGTAAGTTTACAGATGTAGCAGAGGTCTTAGCCAGAAGTGGAACTGTGGATATGTGGGATAGGCCAAAAGATGTAGAGTCTTTTGGGGTACGGTTGTGTCGACTATGTGTTACATCATCTATTATGCAAAACGTCTTAAGGGCAACCTCTTATAGTGCAGGTCTTATTCTGCTTGATCTCAAGCTTGTGATCCTTGTATGATTCCACCAGAGAAGATATCTCTTGACACCTGCTGCAGGGCAGGTACATGGTGTTAGGGTTGTTTGTTTTCTTCATCTGTTCTTTGTCTCTGCGTAGAGTTTTCTTCCATTCTTTCCCCTCCCTCCCCTTATCCCTTTATTACAGCTGCTTTTCCTCTCTCAAACTTTTTCCCCTCTTATTTGTATGACTGTGCTTCCTCTTGTATCTCTTCTTCTCATTTGTTTCTTTTCTTTTTGGCTCACTGCCTCTTCTCTCCTGCCTTTGTCTCAGTGCTCTGTGTCCTGTGGCGGAGGAGTCCAGACTCGATCCATCCAATGTCTTCGACAAGGTCGCCCCGCAGCTGGCTGCCTGCCACACCAGAGGCCTGTCACTTCTAGGGCATGCAACACGCAGTTCTGCCCGGCTGCTCCCCCGGCTCCAGCACATCGCTCTAGCAGCCGGGTCACAGCTGCTGGACCAGCACTGAAAGGTATATTTCTCCGAGGGAGCAAAGAACAAATTTATTCAGCATCATTAAATGATGACCATATAATTACAGACATGGAGGAGATTTACTATTGAGATTTCATTCAAAGACTAGCAGCCCAAGAGTTTGCAAGAGTTAGCATCATACTGTATCAAAGTAATATGGCAAACCAATTAGTTAGCATGCCAACACACTAATGTGTAGGACACTTCAGTTTGTTAGTATTTTGCATGTTAAGGAGCTGAACCATTTCTCACCTTTTCGGTGGCGATGACTCAGACAAGAGAGCATTTGGACTATTAATTGGAAGGTTGGTGGCGCAGTCCTCATTTCCTCCAGTTTAGGCGTTCTTGAGCAAAATAGTGAACTCCAAATTGCCCCTGATGCATCCATCAGAGTATGATTGTGTGCATGATAGTTAAAAAGTGCTTAAAGGCATAGAATTAAATGCTGTACGAACGAGTGTTTGTAAATGGCTTTCAATAACAAGCACTGTATAAGTATCAGTCCATTTATATTAGCAGGCCATCACACTAAAGTGTGTAACAGTTATTAACATCATTAAACACTGGCCTATACACAGCTTAAAACCAGCATGTTAGTATTGCCATTGGGAGCATATTAACATGCTGACATTAGCACTGTGTGTGTTGGTGTTCAACTAATTAGTCACTGAATGAACTGAAAAACAAAAAAGTTTAGCAATAATTTAGTCAAATGTTTTCTGGTTTGCTACTTTCTTTGCTTTGTTTATTCTCATATCTTCAAGTTAATGTTTATTCTTATAATATGTATAATAGCATTGCTTCTTTTTGTTTTCTCTTCAGAAGAACACTGTGTGGATCACTTCAGCTGGTGCCACTTGGTCCCTCAGCACGGCGTCTGTAACCACAAGTTCTATGGAGAGCAGTGCTGCAAGTCCTGCTCCAGCAAGAAGCCATAGAGCTCTGACACCTCTGAGTCCACAACGGCCAGCCTCGAACAAAAGTGCTGCTACGGAGGCCATTCAGGGGCAAATACCCACTACACACAGGACTGTGCACAGCAATGTGTGTTTTCTTCCTGGAGTACTTGACTAATGCATTTTGTATAGAAGTGAAAGAGTACATACACAGACTTTGTTCAAGAAGGCAACGTGGCTGCTGATGCTCTTCTGCCAAAGTGGTGTCATCAGGTCAATGCTCACATTGAAACTGGAAAGACAGTGAAATCCAAACTGAAGACTTGTTGTAAAATATATGTATCTTGATATTTTGTGGAGTATTTTCCTCTTGAAACCCCTGAAACTAGAAAGCCATCAGGACAACAGGAAAGAACAATAGTGTGATTAGTTATATGTTGTGCATTTAAAGGCATCTGGTTTCGTATGTCTTTGTTTAAGTTATTATGGGTCCTAATATATGATTTTACATTTTGTGAGATTTACAGTGGATTTGGGACATGTTATTTTTGTGTTTTGTGCCAGTCACCCTTGCATTCACATGATTCAGTTTTATATGGGGCGTTAGTAATCAGGTGAACTGCACTTCTCCTTCACATGATGTCCACTTGTCCTGTTTACTACTCCTGAATCGCACCACGTCACATTCATGTCAGTGCTATTTAAACATCCGTATCTGTGTACCTAAAATATGTAATTCAACTGCGTTGTAAGTGGTTGTATTTTTTTTTAATCTCTGCTTTATCTTTATGGTAAATAACTTCACCATCTATCTGCTTTTCTTTTCTTCACTGCATTCTCTCTATCGATTACAGCCACAATGAGGTGAATAATGAGTAAGGCTGTCTGCAAGCCTGGGGGAGAGTAGAGGAGGGTGAAGAGGGAGAGAAGAGGATGATTGCTCGGTAAGCGTGGGTGCAGTCTAGATAGCAAGGGGTTTTGGTTATTGAGAGAGAGTAGTGTAGGTGTGTTCTTCACAGAAGTCTGGTCAAAATATAGAGACGTGGCAGGTTGAGCTTGAGATAAGAGATGATGCACTCGTGTTCATTTCTGTTTTGATTGGGGCACAAAACAACATAAAAACAACATATATGCAGTAGTTTGGTTGAAGGGAATTTTAATGGCTCAAACTCTAAAAGCAGACAGTAATGTAAAATAGACTGACTGATTTATTGGCAATCCAATATTAGCTATTGGCTGGTCTCTCAATATCTACATTTATAACAACTGATAAATACAATTTCTTAAAAGAGATCAAGGAAGAAAAGCAAAAACACCCTTGAACCAATATGAAATCAAGACGTAAACAAACCAATATCTATTTCTTTAAATAAAAGAATCTGCAAACATGATTGATCAATGTATAAATAGTCTACAAACTCACCTATTATGCTATTTGATTTACCCCCTTAAGAAAACGACTAATAATTTGAGACTTCAGGTAATACTGTATTTATAGATGTATATAAATATACAGTATAAAAACGAAATTGTAGTTAGGCTAAAATTTTCTTCGTACATAAAACTGTTGCCTGTAGTGACAAACCAATGAAAAAATGTGATGCATTTTAACTTCTTGTTTTTTTTTTAGATTTCCCCCACATCTTTACAATTCACTTTCTCTTCTCTGATCAGTCTAAAAAAAACTTGTTATTCTCACTTTGCATAAGACCACATAAAAGAATTAGCAAGGTTAGCAACTAACTGGTAAACACAGGAGACCAGTAGAGCAGTAAAAAGCAGCATATAATATTGTCATTTTAAAACCTGTCTTAATTTATATTTAGGCAACTTGAAGTTAATGGAACAAATATGCATGCAAAGTGAAAGTAAATCAATGTGTCTTTACCTTTGGGAAAAAAAAAGGCTCTTAAAGTGCCTGACTATTAGCTAGTTGGTAATGGTGGCTGTCAATTTAAGTACAGAGTAAGCCATGTTCAGCTTATCAGAACCATGACTGCAAACAAAAACATTAAAGCAACCCTTTGATGTCATCACAAAAGAAAACTGTTTCCACACTAAATATGCTAATTTAATCATTTTTAGTTGTGAGAAAATTGATGAAGCAACTTTAACGTTTGGCATTAGTGTTGTCTTGCATTCTATCCCCATGAGCACTGTGATTATTGCCCAGTTGGACACTTAATGCCCATTATTTGTCTGGCCACTCAGTGGGAATCTGCTTTCACTATTATTGGCCTCTTGGCAACTTCAGACATTTGATAACTTTTTGCCCCTCTCAAAACTTTCATAACTAGAAGCATGCTGAGATTTATGCTACTAAACAATGTTTTTCTTACAGTGATTATGCCACCCTTTCTCGCTCTGCGGGGTCTGCGATTGCTCTTTAATCAAACCGTCTCCATGAATCATGAAGCCTGGAGTCCTCACATCGTCTTGGCTGCATGCTGTTTACTGGCATGCTGTGAGCCAGACACCACAAGCTGGGGCACATGCACATACACACAAATATGATGGCTAACATACACACAATTAACTTGTTCACTGAGCATCAGGCTGACTGTGAAGTGTGTGGGTGAGAGCATGCTTTTGGAATTTGGGCATGCATACCCTTGTTACATGGTTTCCCAGCTGCATGCCTGCATTTGCTGCTTGGATTCATGCATTTACAAGTGTGTGCCTGTGTCTTAAAGGGTGAGTGTTTGTACAATACATATGTATGTCCCTACAAGCCAGCCTGTGATGTCTACATCGCAGTGGGGCAGCAATTTTACCGCTGAGCTGATGTGAGAATTTCTATATCTCCATCCTGCTTTCAGTTCCAGATGGGACTCAATTTCCTCTGCCCATATTGGTTCATAATGACATATTTTGATTATCTTAGCATGGGGAGCCACATCAACCCTTGGCATTACTGCCGTGGAGAAATAAAGAGATTGCGACTCAAATAAAAATGCAGAAATGGAGGAGTAGCTCTTTATTTGGCATCCTCATTTGAATTTGGATTTGTTGGGTAATGTGCTTGCAACATCAAAACTTAAAAACTTCCCCAAAATATAAACAGATAATTCATCACTTTAATCAGACAAGTTTTTCTGATGCACTCAGAGCTTAAACAAGTTTAGTGTATGCTGGATAAAAAGTGTTTGCAGAGAATTATATGACAATATTCCTAAAAATGTTCTAATATCTATCTATAGATACCAGAAGTCAGTATTAATAAGTTTGATTAATCCCATCCTATAGGGGGTTGTTGACAATGATAATTTCAGGAATTGACAATGCTCACCTGCTACATCCTGTCAATCAATGCAATGGAACCAGATGTTGGCATTTTAGCCACGGAGGACAAGTGTGCAAATTTTACACCATAAAAATACGTTTTTATTTATAGTAAACTCTGATGACAGATTGACTAAAATTTGGCAGTAGCAGTAGCATCTGTTAATGAATTTAATGATCTCAGAAATATTAAATCTGGTTAACTTAAACCTGATATGCTTCCATTAATGTGGCAGTTTGACTCTAAGGGTCATGGCAACTTTGTATACTCCAGCTCTATCAGGGAAGTTAAGAAGCACAAAACAGCAACAGCCAACCTGATGGGGATATCTATTACAGCCATCGGAATGACTACATTAAAGGGAAAACAGACAAACCTTAAAAATCCATTATTAGGCAAAAACTTTAATACCACATGATTTTGACATTAAGCTGTACTTTGAGTTTAATGTTTAGCATTTTAGTATTGTTGCCTAATGCTTATAAGGATGCTGATGCTAGCATTTTGGGAGCACATCTGTGCCTTGCTAGAGCCTCAGTGAGCCACTAGCATGGCTGTGGCCTTGTTTAAAATTCATCACATCTGTTTTCATGTCTCCTGAAACAACCCGCCGCTATGAGAAACCTTGTCCAAAGAAAAAGAAGTGTACCTTTTTTGGAACCTGGTACACAATGAGCACACTGCACGAAAGTAAATGCCTGCCTTGGTCTGTCAACTCCAAAATAGGCCTGTCTCTCTTAATACTTGAGCTACCCAGGCTGAGTGATGCAGGTATTTCTTTCCTGTTTCCTGTTTTCCAGTTGGCAAAGCACCAGTTGTTGTCGGTCCAGTTGTAAGTCAGGGTCGGCTGTTATTTTCAGCTTAGACATTTCTCCGCTAGCTAAGTGTCAGGCAGGCCGGCTAAGACCGTCGTTTGTGTGCACTTGGCAGGCAGTGAACCCTGATAGGACCTCTCACAACTGACAGTCAGTCTAATCACATCTTAACAAAGTTCCATCTAAGCCTGTGTATGAGTGTCTCTGTGTGTGTATGTGTGTGTGTGGACTGAGAGAAAGTGAGAGTGATCTCTCTTTCTTGCAGGGCTTACTCTGAGGGCAGGCTTCACAGCAAGTGAAAGCTGTCATATTTCAACTCCACCTCTCCCATCAGTACCTCTGTATCAGACAGAGTTCACGAAGCACGTGCCCACACATACAAAAAGATAGCAGACACACACTCTTACCCCTTTCTTCGTCCCACCATCCCCTCTATCTCTCCCACACACACACACACACACACACACACACACACACACACACACACACACACACACACACACACACACGATGTGGCTGCCTGCACAGGGGAGCGCCTGGTATTTGCTGCAGGGTGATTGCAGGTGGATCATGGCATTGGCAGGGCTTTAGAGGTGTGCAGTTGCGTGGGAGTCGCAGTGTGGGGCTCATTCGTTGCTGCCAGGCGTCTCCTCTAACGTTAAGAGATCTGCGAGGAGCAGATCTAGGTGATTAAGAGCTCAAAAGACGACTGGCAGCTCAGCGTCAAGACAAGCCTTTGTGTCTCTGTCATGCTGGATGATTTAAGAATCGAGTAAAGACCTGTGTATATATGGCTCACGCATAACTAAACCTCCTCAGCTCTGGCGAACCCTCACCCCCGATCCTTGCCCATCACATGCTCCCAGCCTGTCTCTCATTAGCTTTTCTGCTATCCATCTCCATCTTTTTTTTAAAAACATTTTCTTCACCTCACCTTACCTTCCTCTTCCTCTCCCCCTTCGCTGTCTCACCTCTCACTTCTTTCATCTCATTACCCTTGCTTATGCTTTTGTAAACTCTGGAAAGTTTGTAGTGTTTGGCTTTTGAAGCGCCTAAATCACTTTATAATGCCGCATGCTGTGTGTTTTCTCTCTGCTGTGTCACAGCTGTTGTATATGCATGTCTCAAAATTCATTTTTTAATTAAAAGATCAGGAATCTTCCGGGGTGTTTAAATTTGTGAGAAAGCAAAAAAACAAACAAAAAACCCCAGAAGTGTCCCTTGACCCCTCTCGACTGAGAATCATCGATTACGTGAGCGTTTTGTTTTAAAAACATTGCACCATCCCTGTTTGTCATACTGCAGCAGAGGCAGCACTTATTCCCCTTGGCTGCTCAAGCACCACTTTTACAAAATATAGTCCACCTGTTCATTTGCTGATTACATGAATGCACTGATTTGCTAAGCATATTTCGAGCATTTTTTTACTCATCCCCCTAAGCGCATAGAACCTTGAATGTGGACATTTTCTTATTTATTTATTTTTTGTTTGCTTTTTTGCTCATACCAGCTTATTCTCGCTCTTGATCTCTCTCTGGTGCATAAAGGTTTTCTGAGCGTCCCTGCTCAGATCCATTGAGTAAAAAGCTTTTACTTAACGTATTTTCTCCTTGAGGCTATGAATATTATTGATCTGTGTGTTTGCTGCAACTCTCTCTCATCTATCTTCCTTTGAGCGGCCGGTTTCTCATCATTTTCCCCTGAAATGTAAGAATTGATTAGAATCCTTGGGGCCCTGTAGGCACCAGCTGCAGCCATGCCCACCTGCCTAACCTCGTGACCTTGAGCAAACAGCATCCAAGTGGCTGGAAATGGACTGAGCTCCTTTTATTGTATCTTTGTCCTTTTTCAGATTTATTCTTGTTGTGTTTTTGTGTGAATTTATAAAGATGGAGCTCTTCTACGTCATTCTGAAAGAAGCGCACATTTCTTCCGCTACCTCCTCTTCCCTGGAGACACACTGCTATACAGATTAAGTCATGTAGAGTACACCCACATGTATACAAGTATAGTATGTACACATGCTACACATTTTACTCTGTTTAATGAGCTGCTGGTGAAATCTATGCGCGCTACAACATCTCCTCAGTTCTTTGTCTGACCACCAGAGGGCAGTGCCCACTCAAAAATTCTGCATTCAGTCTTTGAGTCTCTTTGTCCCTCCACGTTAAATGCAAATTCCAAACTATATAAACAAAAACAACAACAACAGCAAAATAAATCACTTTCTCACACCTAGATGTTAGATGTATGCAAATGGTCTCCCCTTTATTTCCTTACACTAAACAAAAGCAATGACTTCTCTAACCTCCAAGTTACAAAGTTAAACTCGTCGCTACTATATGCACATTCCCAAACTTCATTTCGACAGGCGTCATTTCAATATTTGTTCCTCAGACTGTCATATTTTATTGATGAACTGTGAGCTCAAGCTGGCCACGGGGAATACAATTCCACAACAGATATGTAAATTCCAACCTATCAATTTTTCAGACCTTTTGGTCGGCAATGCCAGCTAAATCTCTGAGGCCATCCTTCACTTTGCCCCTTGTGGATAAAAAGATGAATAGGCGAAAACAAGCCAGGCTTGATTTTTAGACCACCAGTGATTTCCTAAACTAAATGAAGCACTCTCCGCACGTTGAGGGCAAAGCTGAATTATAAATAATCAGGGGGAAACGTCATCAGACGGAAAGAAACAAGGTCAGAACTATTACCAATTAACTGTTACTTTTTTGTGCAAGGCCAGCAACAAAAGTGTAAAGGAAGGAGGGTGAAGCACTCCCCTTCACTGTGGAAAAACAGCCGGGGAGTGTGTGTTGTAGGTAATTGGCCAAGGTTACAAACCTCAATAAATCAAAGCCGTGCTAGTGCTTCAAACAAGGACAAAGCAATGGTCGCATTACAGCAGATACATTATTTTCCGACACATATTTCAGTTTCCAGCATCCTCGTACATGATTGTACTTCCCACGTACAGCAAGCCGCACTCCCCCTTACTCGACCTCTCACTTTATGTTCTTTTGTACTGAGTGGCACACTTAGAAGATAAAGAGCTTCCACATCAGGCTTTCCTACAAGACTTTCATCTTAATGAGGCCTTCATGAGACTGAACGGATTGGTTTGAAAGTGAAAGAATGTCTTCTTGAACAAAACATCTTATTCGGTCGAGGATTTGCTTTAGTTGCTAGTTAGCTAAATTAAGAGAATACTCTGAATCATTCTGAGAGGGCAAATCCCATCACTGCAGGGTACGGTTGATCTCTGGCAGCTCTAATTGGTGTAATGGATCAGACAAAGTTGATAAAATGCTAAAAGTTGAGCTACAAAAAAGTAATTTGATGCTGTATTTTACTCTACAGCTACATTTTGTAGAGGTGCTTGGGGAGCTGGTTTGCCTTTCAAATCAAGAAAAGCTCTAAAATCAACAGAAAGCTTCAAAAATTGCTCTAAAAAGGTGCCAAAACAATCTGTGTGCAGTGCAGTGTATACTAAAGCTGGCATCTTTAAATCAGTGAAAAGGGAAAGCACTGACGGACGTACTTTGTGACGTCTTGAATAGCAAGTAGAACCAATTTACAGCTGTTAACCCTGCATGTGTGCGTATCTGAGCACGAGATCCTCTCGCTGTGTGCATTTGTGTGCAGACAACAAAGTTGCACGGGAATAAATCATAACTTTTTCTAAGACAATAGTGACAATTCCAAGTAAATCTCAGCGCGCTGAAGCGTCTGTCGCTGTCAAGCGCTGCTCTGAAATGGAGAGGTTTTTCTATATATACAGACAGAGAGGGAGAGAGAATGAGAGAGACAGACAGAGATGGAGTGAGAGAGAGGAGTCTGACAGATTTCAGTGACACTGTGCCTCACAGCCACTTCCTCAGTGCTTTTTACCCACTGCCTCTAGTGAAGCATACACATGAAAGTGAAGTAGGCATCGCATGCACCCAAAACGGCGAACGGCACCATTAAAGATACAAAACAACTGTCACCTGAAGCCAGAGTCAGTGCATTTGACGTTTTTTCACATTACCATCAGCAGTTTGTTTAGACTGAACTTAAACTGTGGGGATATTGCAAACAAAACCAAAAAGAACTCTGACACACATCCATGCAACTGTAATATCAGCACAATAAATAAATCCCATTTTACAAATGCTTTTCTCTATTAGACGCAGCACTTGTAGCAGCCTGGAGTATATACCCCCACCTCTCCTTTGTTCTCTCCGGAGTTGTATAAACCTCTGTCGACAGCAATCACATCCGCAATAGATACAAATCCAAATGAAACAAATCAATCTAACTGCCTGCCCCTCTTCCTCTTCCCTCTAGCTTCTCCCCCACTTGCCTCCCACCAGCAGAGAAAACTGTGCCCATAAAAGTGGAGCTCAGATTGGAAAGTTTGTTTCCATTTGGGTAGGGTTTCCTTCGCATAGCGCTGGAGTAGAGAAACAATGAGAAGTGGGCAGGTGTGTCTGGCTGTGCTGGCGAGGTTCGGTTTCATTGTTACCTTTGCTGTACCTCGGCTAATCATCTAACACAGTGGTTGGTCCAGCCGGCAGGAGACTCAAATACCTCTGCCCTCCCCGGGTTGGCCTCAATTAGTGGGGAATTAAAGTCCTGCTTCATGGATAGGATTCATGGGGGACACTGCTCCTTAATTACAGCAGCTCTCCATGTACTGCTGGGGACTGATTGCAAGGCAAGACAACACCCAACCCAGCACCCACCCAGCCCTATTTGGGGGTGTCTGGAATACTGCTTTGTTGAAATCAGCAGGCAGATGCAGATTAGTTACTCAGCTAATACAATAGTTCAGATCTACAAGTGTCACTGTAATTTCTTCACTTTCCTTCCCTGCTGTCTACAACAAGTCCATGGAGTCTTTCTTTTTTCCTTTGTTTTAACCCAGAAATAATCAACAGCAGTGATGTGAAAAATGTTGCTTTGAGCGCTTGTTTTGCTATAGTTTATACAAGTTTATACAGGCCTTGTAATAAAAAGTTTAAATACTTTTTGTATTTTTTTCTGCTCATTACAAATAGTTTCTCTATTGGCGACTAAGTTGATTTAAAGTAGAGTCATTATACTCATTTTCAGCTCTGTAGTTTTATGGGTCTCTGCACGCCTCACATATTTATTTATTTACTGATGCAGTTCCTCAGTTTATTCACAACAAAAAAACAACAACAAAAAAACAAAGAAACAAGAAAAAGAATCTTTTGACTTAGATTGGAATGGCCATTTCTCAAATCCATAAGTGTTCAAGCTGGAAATTAAACAGCAAAAAAAAGAATGCACAGCATAGACTCTGCAGCAGCAAAGTTTACAGCGGGAAGTCTGCTTTCAATCACAAGCTGAACAATAAATTGTCTATTAATATGTCCTATTTAATATAAAATACCAGCTGAAGATCAAAACCTTTGCCATCACGAAATAAAGAAGGTGGCTGGCTGAGAGTTTTCTGTGTCATATTCAGAGATGGGATTACTATTGCAAAAAGGTAATTAGATTACTGTTACTTTCCTGTAAGCACGCTGCGTTACTGCGTTACTAAAACCCTGATTTTTTGCGCGAGTGTCTCATGACAATGACGTAAGTGACTGCGACATTCGTGGCAACACAGCTGTGTGCAGATCAACAATGGATAATATATCGAGTGCTGAGAGCATATGACTGTGCAGCGTTTAAAGTGTGGAAGTACTGACCTTACTTTGAGTTTGATTCTGTAAAAAGTAACAAAAACATTAGCGTCCGTTGCTCACTGCGTGGGAAGAAAACTTCTTTTTACAGCGAAAAACCCCTAAACGTCCGAGCAAGCACCAAATACACTGTGTGAATGTGAAACTCCCAGATCCTTCCACTGACCGCTACGGCACACCTGCACCAGGGTAAACCTCCGCCTGCCCCACTCCTGCTATACAGGCGAAAATAGAGCAACAGGAGCGCTGAGTCTTTGATTTTATTTATTTTCTGCGTTGTTTTACGTGCATTTATTTGAAAGAGAGAGTGTAAACACAAAAAACTATTTTATTTTATGTGCTGGAATATGCAGAAAATAGGCTTAAATGCTAAACAAATTTCTTCCAGTCAGAGAATGTTGCATATGTACGAGCCAGGATCAACGCAGCGTGGATGAAATGGCGCCAAGTCACCGGCGTCCTGTGTGACCGAAGAATGCCCAATCGCCTCAAGTCAAAGATCTACAAGAGTGTAGTGCGCCCCGTCGCCCTCTATGGATCCAAGTGCTGGCCAGCCACCGCAAAGCACGAACAAGCCCTTCACACGATGGAAATGCGGATGCTGCGATGGTGCCTAGGCCTGACACGATGGGACCACGTCATGAACACCGACGTTAGAAAGAGGATGGGAATTGCGCCAATCACAGATAAGATGCAAGAAGCGAGGCTGCGGTGGTACGGACATGTGGTACGGAGCGATGAGAACTCAGTGGTGAGAACAGCACTGCGGCTCAGCCCCCAAGGACGTCGACCTAGAGGCAGACCAAAGCGGAGATGGATGGACCGAATCAAGGACGACGTGAAGAAGATCGAAGCCGATCTGACCGACGCCCTTGACCGACCCAAGTGGAGACGACTTTGCAGAAAAGCGGACCCTGCAACCGAGCGGGAAAAACGCTAGGAGGAAGAAGAAGAAGAGAATGTTGCATATAATATTTGCGTTATGCGTAAAGTTAAAAGATTAAAACTGATAAAACTAGTTTCAAAAAGAGACTTTTTCATTTTATTACATTTTATATGATGGATTATGCAGAAAAAATAGAATTGGGCTGAAAGATCTATTGCTTTATTACCTAGGTTGTAAATCATTTTAAAAAAAAGGAACTAAGTAACTAATTATTTTTGAAAATAAGTAATCAGTAAAGTAATTATGTAGATGAGATAAACTGTGGCAACTATGAGTTAACAAACTAGTGTATATACCCTCTCAGAGGCAGTAAAACTCTTTCATGGCAAGCATCTTGCTCGTTATTTGGAGAAACTGAGCAAAGAGGGGCTGGAGATGGCCCCAACCAGTGGTGGCAGATGGCCCCGCCCCTCCCTGAGCCTGGTTCTGCCGGAGGTTTCTTTCCGTTAAAAGGGAGTTTTTCCTTCCCACTGTCGCCAAAGTGCTTGCTCATAGGGGACTGCTTCTCATGTCCAATATGGCAGACAGCTCTTACACAATGATCATGTGATGTCACGTGCAAAACCTTTATAGCATTAGTCTAGCTGAAAATCCTGCTAGATACTGAGGTCTGTTAACACAAGAGTCCTCTGAGAAGCCATGTAAACAAACATGTTGGTTTCCTTTAAATGTAAGCCATATCCTTTTAGTTTTGATTTCTGTCATGATGACTCCACTGCTGTGCAAGTCAATCATACATCATATATGGTAAATGGACTGATTATTATATAGCGATTTTCTACTCTGAGTACTCAAAGTGCTTTATACAATTTGCTTCTTTCACTCATTCACACAAGCACTTTTTTTCTTTGCTTTTTTTACGTAAGTGCTTTATATCTAACATTCACACACATTCATACTCCGATGGATGGATTGGAGAGTTGGTATCCTGTCCAAGAATATTTGGCATGCAGACTGGAGCAGCCAGGGATTGAACCACCAACCTTCTTATTGATAAATGACCTGCGCTACTTCTTGAGCTACAAGCCAGGAAAAGTAATAGACTAAACATAGTTTAGAGCGGCTGACACATTAGAATAAATAATTCCACAATCCACACTCTACATCAAGAGAAGACGAGCCAAAACAGTTAAGCTCTCGCTAAAGCTTTTAGGTTTTAGCTTCTCAGGAGCACAGAGGCTTCAATAATTGTGAAATGGAAAATGCCCAGACTAAATAACTGCGCCATAAGGACAACCATCTTACCAATGTTGTCAGGATTTCATGGTAGATTAACAGAATTAAAGTTACTCTGAGTAAACAGCATGCAACTTTCTTGGATGTTACCAGATGGCAATTAGAGAACTTTGGGGGCAAAATGAAAATATTTTCTAACTCTCTGCAGGCATTAAAGTACCATATCTGCTAGATGCTAGACACTGCTAGACATCATTTGGCCAATATTATCCCTAAAGTGCTTGAAGTATCATGCAATATGGCTGTGTCACAGCAGAAAAACGAAGGGAAGGATGAATACAACCCAGTGCATAAAGGTCCTTGCAGAACACCTGTTCCACAGCAAAGCGACAGTTCACCTCTTAGCATAGTAATTATCTTACGGATACAAGAAAGATATGGAGTAGACTCGGCACAAGTTTCTGGTTTAGGGAAATAAATGTACAATGTAAAATTGTATTAATTCCACTGATATCTTTACATAATGTATTCCACATAAATACACTGCCATAAATTGATACTCAGGAGCACTGGATCTAGAATTAAAGCATCAACTGAACCTACACTTGTGTGCTGATAAGTTCTCTAGCTTCTGATGGTTTGATATGCATTCTTTATTTGGGAGGGCAGAAAATCACACAGGCTGTTTCCACAATCCACATCTCAATGTGGCTTTTTGTGAAAAAGGTTGGAATAATTGCTCTTTGTCTCTGCACCTGTGTGATGCAGAAAAACCTCCTTCAATTTCTATGAAAAAGCCCACAAGAGCCACTTGTGACATGGGAACAGCAGCAGGCTAGAGTGTCTGCAATATTATATACTCAGGGAAGCAAGTGGGTACACATCTCCTTATGTTATTTTTACATTTTATTTCTGAAAGTCAGAGGGAGAAGAGTAAGGGGGAGGCATCCACAAAAATAATTGATGGTACTGTTAGCATCCACCTTACATAAAAGTGGTCAAGAAGGCAAGAGACAAAGCTAAATAACTTGATTTGTGTTCTCCTTAGTAAGAAATGTCAAACATCAGCATTGCTAATTTGTATTCTGGGATAGTGTTTTCCTGTCACATCACATATTAGCAGCCGAGATATTCCCATTTCTCACTCACTGGAAAACCACTTGGAGCCTGTATCCACTGCAAGACTCTGACAAATGTCACCAGGGTACCTTCCACACTGGATTTTGCATTTTGTATCAATAGTTAGGGAGGTTTCATAAATCAGCTCAGACAACCCCCCCCCCCCCCCCCCCCCCCAATCTTCTCAGAAGTTAGATTTGCAGCACCGCCAGTGATGGCATGAGAAATGAGGACCATTGTCATTTTTGAAGAAAAAGGCGAAAGGAAATCAAAAGACAGATATGTTGAAGACAGGCAGAGGGATGGAGGAAGGAGAATTCAGGATGAAAATGGAGTATGTGGACAATACCAGATCAATTGAAGCTATTTTAAAGCTTTCCTCAACCTATTGACCCCCTCTTCAACGCATATTGGCAGATTTTGATTCATGGCACTGAGGGTGATGCAGGTTTGATGTCCATACATGACTGTGTGAGTCATCATCACCATCATTACAGGGTAGCGATAGACAGCAAAGCACATGAAAAACAACATCTGCTGTGTGACTACAAGCACAACAGCACGTCAAAGACAGAAATAAATATAAAAAGCTAATCATGTACATGTGTACAATGTATTGTCTTACATACCATCTCGGGTTTATCCTGCCAATAAGGAAACAATTCAAGTAAAAAAAAAATGGAGTGAGTGGTCCCTCGCGATTTATTTATTTTTTTGCAATTTGGCATACTTTTTTTTTTTTTTACAGGGCATTGTGTTCTGCGTCCTGATCAACTGTGATCAATCTTGTGCTGCGTCTCTGTAACAGTACGGAATGTGTTCAGCTCGTCAAATTTACATAAATCTTCGACCGCTAGCAGTGTGATTCTGAAGTGCTGCACTGTATGTTTGTAAGTTTTCTCCCCAACAAACACGACGTCTCATCGACATTAATCCAAAACGTCGACGAGACGTTTTGCACTGTCAAAGGCACTTGTTGTAGCACCCGAAAGGCAGAGGAAGATGCTAACCATCGTACAAAAAGTTGGACTTCTTTACATGCTAAAGGAACGTAGAAGTTACCATATTTTTCAGACTATAAGGCACACCAGATTATAGGACGCATTAAGTGAAACAAAACAGTGAGATAAGTCAAACTTTACTCAACTCATTCTTCTTGCTTCCTCTACTTCCATACTATTGATTCATTAATGTTGAATTCTCTCACAGCTGCTGTATTCGCATGTTCTGGACCTGAAAACAGGGTTTGATCTTTGGTTTCATTCTATAATACCGTACTTATTTATCTATGAAGGTTTGAACTTTGAGGGTGTTTAAACAAGAGAGAAAAGTGTGAAAATGTTCATGCCTGTCTGAGAAGAGTGTATAAAGTGTGTAGTGAGGGGTTTTACAGCCTCAAAACATCAATAATAATAATAGAAAACTTCGCAGATTTCACCTATCGCGGGTTATTTTTATTTATTCATTTATTTATTTATTTTTTAGAACATAACTCCCGCAATAAACAAGGGACCACTGCATACTGATTTTTGCCTTTTGTTTTGATGTTACTCATCCAGTTCACTGGCATAGTCAGTTTGATGTCATGTCCTCAGTTTTCATTTAGTATTTAAAGTCCGGGACTTTAAATACGCACACTTTTACCATAAACAGTTGTAAATAATTAGATAAATAAAAAGTCAAACTCATTTCTAAAAGTTTATAAATGGAGTTTTTAGAACCTTGAACTTACCTTATTTACACAAAAAGAACAGGGAGCTGGTTCATCAGCTAAAACTAGGAGGCTTGGTTAGCAAGCTGCAATCATAAACTGTACAGGCACAATAGCAAGATACACATTGCTTAATACCATCATTTTACTCACCCAAACCTTCTGGCAGTGGGTGAGACCTATTAGATGCCAGTGGGCTCAAGCTTCTTGTATAAAAAAATTAAAACCTTTCACCTTGTTAAGGGCGAAACACATGGAGTTTTTTTCCTCTTTGCCTTAATTTTTTTATTTTTTTCTGGCAATAAAAATAAAGAAGGCTCTCACTTCAGAATTTTTCACATATAGACACTTGTAAAGGACTCATTACTGTCCTGTTAATGTTGTGAAAGAACTTTAAAACTAGCCAAATAGCTTTTGGAGCCTAAACCTGAACAATTAGTTAAATTAACCAGAAAGGGAAAGCAAAGCTAAAGAACCCTAACTACTTTTTTGGTTTTTAAATGAGTGCTGATGTTTGTTGGTGTTCAATAACACTGGGGCTAGCATGTCAAGACCCTAAGATGGCATGGACAGAACACACGTATTTGATACCCTGGGATGACAACACGTTGGTTGGCACAAATGTATGTGATTAATTAAATCTGGCTTAACTTTTTTTGGTAGTCAACACAGCAGCTTCTGCAGCAGTGCTTTCGCTCACGTCAAATAAATATTTGAAATGGGTTTTTCCACTCAATGCAAAAGTTGGCTTGAGCATATAGCAAATGTAGAAGGATGAGTAAATGAATGAATGCATTCTCAGGATTCATGTAATATGCATCAGGACTCACCTCACTACATGATGCCAATAAAATGTTAAATGAGGAGTTTTTTGTGCCAATTCAGAGCAACACAGTAGGTTGTAAACACAACAATGAAATATAATCACAGAGTAGTTTATTAGGGGCAAGCATACATCTGCTTCGTGCCATTTTCCAGTCTTATGTCAAGTTCTAAACCAGACAATCAAACATGAAATGGAACAAGGTATGATTTGCACTTAAGCCTATGGTTTCCAGCCTTGCAGACAGTTTTAGTGTTGTATACCATTGTTTTCAGTTATCCCCTGACACTGCTGCCACGCAGACTGAGGTGAATGGGACTTTGTTTGTGTAACCCAAAGCCCTGAAAAAGTCTATTTGATTCAATTTCACCCCCATTGTACTGGGGTGGCGCCAGAAAACCCAGAGACTGCTATCTGAAAAACCTCTGCTGATAAATCCAAAACTATCTACACAGCTACAGGGGTTTGGGTGAAAGAGAATTCGGCTGATAACTTCAAAATGTAAAAGAAGTGTCAGAGAATAATCAAGGCTGCCACATGCCTCATTCATAGAGAGATGCAGCAGGAATGAGGCAAATGAAGAATTACTGTTCCACCATAATTAAATGCTGACATGAATCCGCTTGAGTAGCAGCCTCAAAACAATCCAAAGGTGGCCTCTGTCACAGTGGTGTCTAAGAATAATGTCACGCTCACTTTTTCCTTTTTGACACCCTCTGTTTTATGCTGAAAGCAGTGATGTTGAGGGTTTGGCAGTGCACAAAAATGAGGGGAAGCAGAGCAGCGGGTTTGTTAGCAGCACAAAATTAAAATGTCATTATGTATCTCTATTCTTAGCAGAGACTGCTGCAGGGATCTCCCAAATCTCTGGCTTTGTTCAGGGAAGTGGCATATGGTTTCACAAAAGTTCACAATTTCACATAAATTCCAAAAGGGAGTAATGTGCTATTGTCTAACAGGATTTTAATGTCGTGTTCACACAATGTAGCACACATAAATACAAAGGCAACATCTTTTATTAATACAGCTGTGAAAAGGATCATCTAGACAAGATAAAAGCGAGATATCAAGATGTCAAAGTCAGCTTTAATAATTTTAAAAGTGATGTTTTTATTGAATGCTTTATTGAAGTAACTGCAGGTTGGAGAATTTTAAAATAAGATAAAATACATTTGGGCTCATGAGACACCTCTCAAGTTAACATTTATTATCTTTACAAGATGCTGTTGTTGGTTACAATTTTTATTCTGCATGAATCTGTTACACTCACACACTTCACAAGATGAACTTCAGAAACCTGAATCTATGTCAATATCACAGAAATAGTGATGCCATCACGTATGTTGATTTAACCGGTAATTCTGAATTGATTATATTTGTGAATATATTTGTGTCTGTTGCTCTGCGTAAGCACTGCAATTCACTGGTGAGCTAAGGTGACAACATATCCCAAGTGTTGCCTTGTCACCATGCTAAGGTGTGCTTCATAGCAAATTGTTATTTTCATGATAAAATTCAGCTTTTAGGCCAGATTCGATAATTACTTATTCTGTCTTGGAATGTGAAGTAATAATGCTCATAATCATAAATATACATTTTAAAGATAAATATAAAGATAAGTATTAAAGACTCAAAGACCCAAATAAGATTTCCTCATCCGAGTCCTGGTGATGATGCACATTCCTTTTGCAGTGTCCAGTGACTAAATCATTTTTTTTGATCCGGATCAGATGAATCAAGCTCCCGTTTGGACAAGAAAATAGTCTGGCATGTAGCATGACAAAATTAGCTCATTAGTGATAAACCGGGGCTACAGATGAGACTGTCATTAGCTTAATGGGCAATGTAAATTGCCAGATCACGCATACTCTAGGAAGCATAACCAAGTTTTACTGGGAATTCATTCCCCGCTTGTCACCACATTTCAGTTTGGTAAAACCGGTAAACCAGAGGGCGTACTCCTGGTGTGAAGCAACTTCCACCTTGCTTTCTTTTTTAATAGTTGTACATAACTTGTCACAACAGCCATCTTCAGTTCATAATGCAGCAAGAACTTGGAAAACCAAATTTTATGTATTTTCTGCGTGTAAGTCTGCCAGTAAAGGCCTTGTATTTTCAGTCACTGTTGAATCCTCCCTTCCTCCCTTCATCCCCTAAGCAGTGTGCAAAACGCAGCCTGTTGAGCAGCCATCAGTCTGCTGGCATTTGATCAATGCCCAGGTCCCTTTGTGCTGCTAAGTGACAGATAAAAGAGACTGTTATCAGCTCCGCGGCATCAGCTGCAGATAGCTATGCTGCGACGGCTGTGTGCGCCAGTGGAGCAGAGGAGGAGAGAAGGGGTACACTTCAACAAAGTGTCGAATGGGAGAATCAGGGCGGGAGCGATGAAGGGGAGGAGAAGGACGGGGCTACACATCGCAGGTCAACACCTTGATACAAGGTTTTACAGCTGTCACAAACCCTCTGGAGAGAAACACAGTGTGGGAGGAGATGAGGAGATGAGGGCAGTGACAGAGAATGAAAGTGAGGCAAAGATTACGAGGAGAATTGGTGTAACAGCCACCCTGAAGCTGCAGGAGACAGAATTGGACACTGCTGTTTGGTTGAACTGTGCTAACAGCACATGGTCAAAACAAGAGGCAGCAGGAACGCAGTCGATATCAAGCAGAAACATATGTAAGATGCAGATACGTGTTGGTAATGTGCATTACAGGCCAATGGGAGATGGATAATTGATCTGTCTAAATTATGTGCAAGCCCTGTTATCTCTAAATGAATACGAGCAGAGTCGCACTTATCCCATCAGATTTACTTTTCTGCCAACATTCGCTCTCTCCATCGCCATCAAACAGTGCCCCTGCCTTTTTGAAGAGTCAATAAGTAGCATTGATTGGTATCTTTATAAGATCTCATTTCACAAAGAATTTGTTGACAATTTGTCAACGCCCTCTTCTGTTTGATGGAGACAAATATATTTAATTTATGGCACCGCTTTGACCAAAGTAAACAGAAAACTTTATACTTGTAAACAGCCTAATGGATTGAAGTGTCCAATTCTGCAAAGCGACGGATGGTACAAATGAGCGATACTGAAGAATAAAACGGATTCTGAAGCAATGCGTGACAAGCAGAGTAATGACACGATGCTTGGAGGGCTTTATTTTTTGAAGTGGATTACTGGGAGCGACAAAGGAAACAATGGTATGACAAAAGGCTGACAAGACGGCAGATATCAACTGCTATTAAAGACCCTGAAGCGAAGACAGAAATAGTTTCTCACTCCCCTAATTTACTAAGGATGGGAAGTGAGGAGAAAGTTTGGAAAAATATTTCACAAGATGTCTGCTTATTCAAACAGCCAAAGGACCAGCACAGGAAATATGTTGACACAAAATCAGAATGGAAAATGCAAATACTCATATTTCTGCAGTGGAAGATTTCAGAGTTATGTAAAGTGCCAGGATCTTGACACGTTTTTGATGAGCAGCTGGGGGTCACTGCTGCTTACTCACCTTACTTTTCTACTCCAGTTGGAAAAACAATTTGAATATTTTAATTAGAAGTGATTTCTATAATAAACTAAGATTTTTTTTAAATCTATGGTCTATTAGGAGATTGCAATGTATCTAGGTGAGGAATGGCTCATTTCCAGTTGGCTATGTTATGTAGCTGTATAAATATGATGAGAATGGATGAAGTGCATTTTATAAATCTGAAATCTTAAACTACAAATGACTTAGCATCTACACCAACTTTCTTACTGCTGGACGAGGTAGGAGGTGAGAAGAGGGGATTTTATGTGTGTTGATTGGTAGGTATAAGCATCAGAGTCATCTGAGAAAAGCCAGAATACACACACACACCTACACATGCACACACACTTTTATAAACGTCTGCCTTTACAGAACTTTTGTTTCCCTGTTATTGCCTCCCTCTTGTCTTCATCTCCCACTTTCCTTCTGTCTCTTATTGTTTTGCTGTCGTCCTTGTTGTGTATTTTCTTCTGTGAATATTAAATGGCTTTTACTGTCTGTCAGCACAGAGCCCACACTCACGGGTGTTTGCGTGTCCATACGCACATGGCTCAGGAGGGTTTTATTTGTCTTAATTACAAGGACAATTATAGTGTAGTGACCAACATTCGCAAGGCATTCACTGACTTAATGAATTAAAACTAAGTGTAGACATAAACTGCGCGCTCACATCCCACCCTCCTTATTTGCAGAGATTCAGTGAATGGAAGCAGTTTGCACATGATGGAAGCAGCTTGAAAGAAGGACAGGGGGGTTCCGAGATAATTTCACAAGCCTGTTTAATAAGACTCTTGTCAAAATTGTCTGTTTTTGTGAGTGTTCAGTCCTTTCTGTCTATTGTGTTGCAGCTCAGCTGCAACAAAGCACACCCATGAAACAAGCAGAGGATTAAACTTACAGGAGGATGGCATCATTAACTGCGTTAGTTAAATGTTAATGGGCGTTCTGCTGTCTCTGAGCAAAGAAGGAGGAAGGTATAAAATGCAAGAGAAGAGAAAAGGCAAAGACAGGGAAAAGAAAACGAATGCTCACATTTTTAAACCATTATTTATGTAGAGAAGGAAGATTGAGAGAACCTATTCTTTTTCAGCAACCCTCAACTTCACATTCACAGTCATATTTAGAAACGGGAGCTGCCCCATTTCTGCTTCTACTTGCAGCCCTACTGCTTAAGGCATTTCACTGGTAATTATAGGGCAAAGGTACTGAATTAATGTATTCCCCTCTGCCCAAATTCCAAATCTTTACCTTCATAGGAGATTCAAACAAATTCAATTTCTTTCTCTACTCTAAATTTAAACCATTGACCAAGTGCAAGTGATAATATGGTTAACATCCTCACCTTCAATAGTATTAAAGACCTTAAATCTAGGGTAATTTATGCTGCAAGTTCAGTAAGAATGACACAAAAATGCTAAAACATAAATAAAGCTGTATTAAGATGGGATTTTAAAAAGTTCACATGAAAATATAACGATATTGGTATGTGTTGACATGTATAGTAAAATTTACTAGACAGATGATCAGTAATTTCACTGCATCCAGTAAGAAGACTAGGAATAGGCAACTTTACAGACAAACGAAAACAGAATCCCAGGCACATGACCACTGACTTCACAAAAATATGAAAAAAATCTACTTATGTCCTGTTTCCTTATAACTTAATTTGACATTTTCAAATATCTTCTCTTCAAGAAATAGCAAAATTCAATTATACTAAAGAAATAAATTCAAACAAACATACAACCAGGATCATTCAATTAGAAATTACTCTCACTGCATTAGGCAAAAGATGTAGTTTATCCAAAATGCATTTCAGGTATACAGCCTTTGTATTTTTCTTGTTTCCCTAAAGGTTGATCCTTCTGTATGGTCTCGTGTTCCTTTGCTATGAATGTTCCTGTAACATTTGTGATTCTTGAGATTTCAAAAAACATCAGTCCTAATTAGTAGCTGTGCTTAGATGCATATTTTTTTTTCATTGTAATTGTAATCATTCCATTTCAGATGCATCAGTATTCCAAAGACCAAAGACATCTGTCAGCAAAACATGTGGCTTTGAGCTTTATTCTCTCCCAGTGTGCCCTGTTCAGTGTTTGTGCATGTGTGTGTTAGCGGTGTGTTTACCCAAGTGTTTTTTGTGAAAAATGATAAAAATGAGCAACCTTTTGTGACTGATACGTCTAAAAATAGTATACTAAAGAAAAACATGGCTGAAACCTGCTAGTCACCCGCTGAGTCACAGCAAATGCTTCAAACAGCTTCAATTTCAATATTCTTTCTGACGTGTGTCAGTTAGTTAGAAACCTGTATGAAATAAACAATAATGATTTAGTCATGAGATGCCTAATGTCTTGACAGTTTACTCACAAAGTTTGAACATTTCATTACTTTGGATTTTACATACATGTGAAAGTGAATGTAGATACATACATACACAAACATAAACAGCATCCCATAATATAGCACCCTATCAACATTATCTAAAAGGACTTCCAATGTGCCACAGGTACCAAATACAAAGCAACCAGTGGTGTAGGGCAATAGCACCGGCATCCATAAAGAAACAGCATCCATATGAAAACAACAGCCATGGAGATAAAGTCTAAACTGAAATTTCTAAGAGAGAAATAGTGGTGATATTAACGTGAGAGGAAAATCAACTGAAGCTAAGAGAAGCAGAATCAAATCTTAAAACTGTGACTAACACACTGTGTAAGGCCAAGAGGGAGTATGAACTTCAAAGAGGTAATATGAAGCCAGAAACATCTACCGTTACAGCTAACAGACCTGGAAAGACATTCACATACAACAACCCAGAGGGAACTAAGAGAAACACATCAAGCAATTTATCAGTAATTGTAGCAGAAAGGTACCTAGCTAAAGCTGAACTTCACATACAAAGATGCCAAACACAACTTGGTTCCAAGTCTTCCAAATAGGCACAGACACAAAGCAAGTTGTCATATACCTCCTGGCAATGGTGATAAAAAACAAAAAACTGGTGACACACTCATGGTCAATGGTAACTTCATTGTCCCCAATTGCAGTATGTCCACACATCAAGCAACACATACATAAAACTCTGTTGTTTTTTTGATTTTTTTCATCAGTAGCATCAACAAAGTGCAATGTGCCATAGTGATGGCAACAGTGCTTATGGTTTAGTGTCATTAAGCATGACAATAGCAGCAGGTATAAAATACACTATGTCTCCTGGTCTTCACTGCAGGCACTTTATAGCGTCGACCTGAGGGAAGCAGCTGAAAATCTCTAAAGAGACGACAGTCTGAACACAACATGACAGAGGTTGCCTTCCTCAGCACCTGCCTGTTATAAAAGTCCACCAGCTGGACCTGAGACCTCCCTGAAATCTGGCCAGCCACTTTAACCCGGTTACCAAGTCTGGTCTTATTGGTCAAAGACAAATTACCATACCAAGCAATGATACGAAACAATAAAAAGGGTAATCAAAAAATGGGTAACCATTTCACATGAAACATAAAAAAACGCTCAATCTCCTTAAAAGTACAGTCGTTATTGGACCTTTTTTAATGTTGCAGCAAAATGTGACTCACCGAGAGAGTATTATCAAGAACAACCCAAATACTTATAACTATCCACCAGTTCAATGGCTGCACCATTTAGTACTGTTAGTGCAGGATGGGGGAATGGAAGTCAATTACCAAGTCCTTAGTAAGGTGTTGTTTAAGGTGTTGATCTTTAAAATTCCAGGTGTGATTTCAGAGATGCTCTTTTTTTATACCTTTGTTGTAACGAGTGGTTATTTGACTTACTATCAGCTCAAAGCAATCTAGCTATTATCCTCTGACTTCTAACATCAACAAGGCAAAAAACCGCCACTCACTGGATAGTTTCCCCTTTTTTCTCTACAATTCTCTATAATAAACCCTGGAGATGGCTGTGTGGGGAAATCAGAGATCAGCAGTTTCTCAAATACACAGATCACCCTGTCTGGCTCTAACAATGTTGTCCCTCTGTTTTTTTCTCCTTTTGGACATTTGGTTTGAATTTCAGCAAGCGTCTTGATTATGTCTATGTAACTAAAGGCAATGAGGTGCTGGTGTTTGATCAGGTGAACCTAATAAAGTGATTTGCGTATATACACATAATAAAGTACTTAAAAAAATCTTTCATCTTTGAATAGAGGAATAAATTCCTGCTGTCTGGCCAATCATAATTTCAAGTCATTTTTGCGCATCAGGGATGGGAGAAAAGAGAAAGGTCTATGAAGTCACAATTAATGCGTGTTGGAGCTGCCGCTTAGAAAGTATTTTTGCTTGGAAAGGTCGTGCTTATTATTTTTTAGGCCAACCAAACCATATTCTGTTTGTGGCCCTGTAGTAACCCGCTATCCATTTTTCACAGATTGGAACACCAATGCAGATGAAGGAGGCCTGTGAAATGCACAGAAAATCCTATATCAGGAAACAATAGGAAAAGCATTTGGCTTTTAAAACTACAGCAACTAATCTTCCCAGTTCCTAAACACTTGCAGTATTACAGTTAGTGCTTCTGAAAATAGAGATGATGCAACACAGTGGTAAACATGCTGCAGTTCCAACTTTTGTAAAATGTTCAAGCTGAACATTTATTATTCGAAATGATCTCAGTTTCACTATATGAGGATTGCTTCAGTTAAACATAGGGTTTAAATGATAATAGGGTTTAGTATAGGGTTTTTATTGTATTCTGCCAGCAAATATCATGGACTGAAGTTTGTTACACTATTCTTCCCAAATATGGATGTAAACAGTTTAGTATAATATTTTTTCCTTTTTTTAAATCAATTTGAAGCTTGCCCTTAGAACATATTCTCCGAGGATCATAGAGTATTAAGAGACTGAAAAATTAGATGAGGACAAAAAGAGAATTCGATATAACTTCCAGCTGTTTCTTTAGTTTTAGCATAATATCCATTACAGATATTGGTTGCTAACTTATATTTAATACAGTAAAAAAACAGCACTGCAATTCCCAGCTTGGTATGCAAATAAAATAGTTGCACTTCTTTTATAACAAATATCCACGTTTGACTATAAGCAACATAAACTATATTTTTGTCTTTTGTGATTTTCTATGTCTGAATTTAATTCTGTTTGCTGCTAATGCTACTTTCCACAGGGCCTCTTTCTTGGTAGTTGCTGGGTTGGAAGGATCATGTAAGTTAAATGGAAGAGACTGAGAAATATGCATTGCGCAAGAAAAGTGTCAGTTTTATATATTTGGGGATCTAACATTCTTAAGCCTCCAAGTCTTGTGTGAGGAGGCAGGCAGGCTCAGAAATACAAGTTTTAGGTGTAGCAGGTTTAAAGCATTTCGGTTTGCGTGTGTTCGTCTGTGCTGTCACGTTTGTGTATGTGTGTCGGCAGGCCACACATGAGGTGACGTATGGCTACCAACACTACCCGAGAGATTGACAGGCTTTATCGTGTGTCGGGGCGCCTCAATCCACCACTTGCCCACCATGTGACATGGCCTGTTAAACCACTTTTTCACAGTAAAAGAGGGGTTGTAATACACACACACACACACACACACACACACACACACACACACACACACACACACACACACACACACACACACACACACACACACACACACACACACATAAACCACACACTCCATTTCAACTTGTAGATCACTGTGTGAGAGAGGGTGCTGAAGACGGAGAATGAAATAAAGAAAGAAAAAGAGAAACAGATTCTTATTCACTGGGGAGAAAAGTGAAGTGCAGGATTTAAGGGCCATTTTGAAGAAAGACCAACATCAAAAAATGAGCTGCGTCTTATTCATGATCGGAACCACAAACTCCTGGTGTGAATAGAGAGCAGGAAGTGCACAGAGGCTTACTGTCTTATAGGAATTGTTAATTCAGAGGTTTGATATAGTATTTCTCATATATGCGAGCATCAAAATACATCAGTGAGCCCTGCCATCCCCTCAGTGCTTGCTTTTCTGCTTTTCTGCCAAAAGTAATTCATGATTGCCGCTGGAGAAGCTTGTTGTATGTGTAGATCTTAATGTTTCTGACAGCATAACATTTTCATCCAAAAGAGGAACTCACTGAAAGTCAAGTAGGGTTTGTAAATAGCTCTATTTTAATGCCAGATAAATGTAGTGGATCTAAAAAAGGGCTTATTTCAAAGGACTTGGTTCATAAAGTGTGTTATATGCAACAAAGTTACGGTTAGTATTTCAGCTGCACACGACCATTTCCTAACAGCAGAAGGAGCTTAGGCCAAAAGGTGCAAACAGTGCATTTACAAATGGTAAACAAATGCCAAATGTAATAATTTTAGTTAGAAAAAAAAATAGTCTTCCACAGTCACAAACTTGCTGTTGCAGCCTGTTGGAAGATTTGTGTTTGCAAGAGGCAAATTCCAGCAACAAAGTGGGTCAAAAGATAAAGGTAGCTGTCCCTTTGATGTAGGCAGGGGTAAAAAAACAAAAACAAAAGCTGACTTTTTTTTTACTAAATAGGATTTAATGGGCCTGATATCATGGTAAACTGGACGCGAATAGAGATGAAACAGAACTCTTATCATCTCAGCTGGTGCAAATGTCATGGTTATTTGTTCAGAATACCATCTGATATAATGATTAAACACAGCTTCATAATCTCTTTAATAAAGAGCGCAAATATTATTCACTTAAAGGATAGATTGCAGGTTATTCTTTCAGTTAACTAGGGCTTTTTTGTTAGCACCATGATAGTGGTGAAATTTTTCACAGATTAAAAGCAATGCTGTGAGAGGAGCATCTAAGATGCAGCTGCATGCTTCCAATTGCTTGGATGTGGACAAAGCTAGGAGTGAATCACAGTCGCACTGATGCAGGCTTGTTGAAGATTTCAAAACCATATACTGCACTGTTCATATGGGGAGGGGAAATGTATGAGTAATACAGAATATGACACAGTGGGGAGAGAATCAAAGGGTCTTTTTTCTACCACAGGGGAGATATAAATATATATAAAATATTATAGAGCTGGAAGGAAAAAAAGCCTGTGGAAAATTTATCAGGACTTGACCCTGAACACATTTTATCTTGCTTGTTAAGATGTTTCCTTGCTCTGTATATATCACATTTATAAGAATTGCCTTCTAAAGAACCATCAGAGTATAAATTGTGTTCATGGAATATGGAGAATAAGACACATCAATCAAGCTACTCATCTCTACTCCTCATTTAACACTAACCTTTATGAGTAACTCTTATAAAGGTTACTGAACATATAATTTTTCATATTAACTCAGGGAAAGACTTCCAGACAAGTATTTAGACTCTTAATATTGATTCATAAAAATTATTGATACCTCCAGTAGCAATTAATACTCCGCTGTGATAATCCCATGGAAATTCTTATCTTCACTGACGAATTTTGACTAGATAGATAGACAGATCCTTCATTGATCCCAGGGGAAATTCCAGCCAATTCCAATCAATATGAACAATATGGTTGAGGGTATTCTTGCATGTATTACATGTTTCAGATCCTCCCAATCCTCCAGATTTCATCAAGGTATTACATTCACAAACTTGTGCTTCAATGATGCCCGTCCGCCCAGACACCCATATTGCCAGTCCACCTGGATGCCCACACAGCCACAAACCTGGCCACCTGCTTGGCTGTCCGCCTGGTGGACAACACCCCACAAGCCTTTTTTATGGCTGAGGGGTAAAAAGGTTCAAAGCTTTGGCCAGGCTTTGAACCTGACATACTAAAAAAGTCAGTTTTATCTGCACTTTTTCATATTTGTCCAAATGCATTTCAGTAACAAATTCAATATATTGATTACAGAAAACTCTTCATATTTGGCTTTAAATCCATGATAATATCACAGCATACAATATTGTGAGGGGGGTCATCATTCATCATTGCTTGCTGTTCATATTTGACAGGCCATGACAGCTTAAGTGTCTCCTTCCAAGGCTGACATCTGCTGCTACACTGTGCAATATAACTACATATGGCCTGGAGCAGTGTAGTTCTCTCATATGAGCTGCAGTCATAGACTTTCCATCTCCAGGAGGAAAGCAACTCCCCAACTGGATTTTGAAAGGGAGAAGAAGGTGTAAGGAACACCATCACACGAGTTGTAAAGGATTTCAAAACAGTACAATAAACCTCAGAGGAGAACAAGTTTGTCACTAAGGAAATACAAGAAGCTGAATCAGGCTACTCTAGTTTTCAAAAGATATCGAGTCTGACAGTTTCCAGTTTAGTCTACTTCTCTGTACTTCTGTTCATAATTCATTTTGAATTGTTATTTAATTTCATGCAGCCTACTGAGCTTTATATATTTATTCTGGAACTCTAGCTTTGCACAAATTATAGTTAAATAAGAATTTTTAAAAATCTCATACTGGCTCTTTATGCAGCCTCTTGCAGCAGATCAATCAGAGTCTGAAACAAGCCATTTTAGCTCTTAATTCTATAAGGTCAGCATCCTTAAACACACACTTTCTTCTGTCATCAGTTACCTTAAAAACTGGTGTGGAACTAACACCCCTTTGAAAATTTGCTGGACTAGTTTGCTGCATAGCTTATCGCCTGTTAATATGAACATCAGATCAGAATCACTTTTATTGTTTGTGTACTTTTATTGTACACAAACGAGGTATTCGTCATTACACCATGACACCAAAATAACTCTATATAAACAACTCTCTATATAAATATTACAAATATTAATAATAAATGCACACAAAAGGAATATATACTAACATTCACATGTGGGAAATGGGCTAGGGTACCAAGTAAAATGTGAAAATATCTGCTGTGGGAAAATACTGAAGGTAATGTGACTAGTAAAATGTTATTCTTGTGTTGATAACTGTATAGTAGTAAAAATTCAGACAGTTAGATTTCACAAGTATGTTGTGTAAAATTAAATTCATGAACAGCTGACACACAGCTGCCATGTGGAATTCTAGGCATATTTCATAACAATAACATATGATGCCACATTCTGATATAAGAAATAAGGACATACACAACAGGCTCATTTTAAATAAAGAGGATAAAATATCACCAGTGACGTTTGGACTATAATAATAAACTGGAACATTTTTGTTTCTCTAAAGAAATACAATAGTATTGAATGTTTATGAATTTTTATGTGTTATTACCAAACATTAAAACAGAAACTGGCTACTTTGTAAATTTGCCAGGATGAAACAAACCAGAATTCACCTTTATATTAAGCAGATATAAAGGTTTCTGAACCCCACTCTATACTATGAAGCTCTATGGTTTCACTTTATAGTCCTTTATAGTCAGTCTGTAATCTGAGTGCCATTGGCCAACTAGGTTTAAGCTGCGGTCCATGTGGAGAACAAAACTGGCATGGCATTTGCAATGCATAACCATTGACCATCCTAACTTTCTCCCCCGATAAATGTAACTGTTACAGTTATAAACTAAATAAATAAACAATGGCTGACGATTAGAAATATTGGCCTGGATATTTGCTCTTGCTTTGTTCCAAAACAACTTTGTCTCCAGAGGCAAAGTCTGCTGAGTAAGTCTCTGGGGCCAAGGGTCTCATACTAATTGAAATCTAAAGATAGAATTTTTGGCACTGATGGTAATAATTAAACAATTATACTTGAGGCATGTATTTATTACAGCTCATTATGAAAGTCTATAGTGGAAAAGACCAGCATGGAACAAATACCTAATAATTTAAGCTTCTTTGTTTTTTCTTTTGCAATGTTTTTTACGCTAATGAATATAAGTTGCAGTTTCAATGTGATGATTAAAGTTATTCTTTTTTTTTCTTTTTTAAAAAACTTAAAAAAAAAAAGAGACAGCAATGATATAGCTTCATATTCTTATTCCATGCGTGCGTTTGGCTCTTCTTCTCCATTTCTTAAAGTTCAATATCCATATAAATAAATGACAAAAACCAACCTTTTTAAAATAGATAAATCCCAGAAGCCTAGAAGCCTCTGAATTAAAAGTAAAAAGGAATTTTCGGTACTTTTCTCCAATTTCCAAAGGGTGAGGAAGATGAAATCAAATGTTCCCTGTGATGTATCAAAGACTAATAGCTACACTTGAGCATGAAGGATGTGCTAATCCACAAAGTAAAGTGAATCTCCGGGTACTAAATTATTTTTAGAGTTTAGATTTTTGATATTATGAAACAATTTTCTCTTGCTTGCAGGTCCAACATGTGTGCACCACATTGTGTGTGCACAAATAACACACTTTGAGTCTTTCTAACTTGCCCTTCCATTACCCTTTGAGACCTTTGCAGCCTGTTTGTTACTTGAAATGACCTTTCACCTTCAATTCACATGGCTACCGCTGTCACACCTGTGACAATGGGCAAGCCACATTAGGATTCCAGTCACTTCTTTACTTCTGCTGATAGCATTTTAACACACTGTGTATGACTTGTAAAAGAACATCAAACATATTTCGATTAAGTTAAAAACATAGCTTGTATATTTTAAAAATGCATAAAGGATAACATGTTTGTATGAAGAAGTCGACTTAGACCATGAACCACGATGAGTTCTCTGTATCACAGACGTGTATACATCAGAATGAGTTGAATTTTTTGTTTGGTTTCCTTGCATAAATATAATTCTGAAAGCCAAGCAAGTGAATGTGTTGGATTTATCCATGCTTTAGTATACCATGTATCCTATTTGTCATAGGCCATACCAGAACAGGTAGCCAGCATTATCACAAAAGACAGGCAACTGTTCACACTCAGATTCACACCCACAACCAATTTAGAATCACTAATTAAACTAACATTGTCTTTGGACTGTGGCGGGAAGGCTGGAGTACTCTGACAGGCAGAAGGAGAACATACAAACTGAAACTCATGCAGAAGGACCCCAGCTGGCCTAGGACCCTCTTGTTGTGGGGTGATAGGGCTGACCAACTCCTTATCATACTGCCCTGGTGAAAATCAGTTAAGTGGAAACTAGACAGATGCAAGAACTGGAAAACTCTTGATCATTTATATGTATCTATGTATTTAGATTTTTTTTTTTATCTACAACATAATTTGCAGTGTACTCCTGAGGTGATGGTGGTGCACTCACTGGGTGTAAATGGTGATTTACTAGAGTCAGTTTAATTTAAAGATTTGGACTTTAAGATTTTTTCATACAAATATCTGAATCACACACCATTCTGTCACATGTTAGTATATTTATCTAATGTTTTGATGATAACATTGTGGGTGGATGTTGTTGAGTATATCTGCACTGATAAAAGTTCCACTGAGCTCTTTCTGAGGCTGCTTGATTGATACAACCACTGATAAATTACAACTGTGTTTTGCAGCAATGATGTCACACAGCATGTGCAGAGAAGTAAGAGGTTTGCACAGAGCCTTGAATGCAGAATAGATCTGAACAAAGCTATTATGGTGATATTGCTCACATACTGACTCAATCCAACCTGTTAATAATGAATAATGGTTGTGTGGGTAAAACCCACAAGAGATTAATGTTAACAGCATTTGGCCATGCAGTCCATTGGCAATAATGATATTAATGGGCAGGCTGGGAGATGCAAGAATTTCAGCTGAATACATTCTTAAATCAATATCCTTTTCATTACCTATCTCGTGTTCACACTCTCTAACAGAGGCGCTCTGAGGAGCTTGTTTATGTATGAGTGCAGCCATGTGTACACGTGTATATGTGTAAGTGCATAAACTCATGTTTCAAAAAGTGCGTCCTCAGTGCTTTCTCATCTCTCAACTACTGTCATTTCTGCTTCTCCACCTCATCAGCACCATTTCTATCCGTCATGCGGACGAGAGCGTGACGTTGCAAGTGTTTTTATAATTATGTCCCATCTACCTACCCTACTTCAGACATTCCTTCACGGTGGCAATACACAGTTTTCCCACCTCCCACATAGATAGATTCACATCTGCTGTCCCACTCCACCTCCAACCTAGAGCATCAATATGCGTGCCGCTTACGCACTCAGACTATAAAGGCCCAGGCTGTGACTAGCAGCATCCCATTCTTCAACAATTAAAGATAACAAGATGAACATTGGAAATGAAAACCCATCAGGGTTCCCTTTCAGCCCAGCGTGAGTGACCGTATCGGCCTTCTCAATCTCTGTGTTAACCTTGGCATTGTGTTTGCTGAAGCACGCCGCGCTTTTATTGGCATTAAAATCAAGGTGGTGGTGGGTGGGCTACAATCCTCCACACACACACACACACACACACACACACACACACACACACACACACACACACACACACACACACACACACACACACACACACACACACACACACACACACATTAAGTCTAATTTTTCCTCAGCTCCATCTGCTGAGGTTGAGAGGTTTTTAATTTTTTTATCCAATTTCTGCTCTTTGGCTCGTAATGTGGCAGCATACTGCAGCCATAAAGAGCAGGAATATAATATTTGTGTGGGCCGGGTGTTAAATGCTACCTGTCCCTGTTAAGCCTGTGTGGCCATGTAGATAGCCTCCACTCACAGGCATTAGGCACAACTGGAATAGTTTTCATTTGCTGCAGGGACCATGGAGCGCGACTGATAATAAGGTGTTGATAGAGGGCATTAGCTTGACTGTTACTGCAGCCTGATATACCAACAAACCTTGGGCAAGGGCAAGCTCTGGGAGAGGCAGAAAGTCAGAGACAGCAGACAGTAGTCACACGTCAATTCACATATCACTCATTAAATCACTGGAGATCTGAATCAAAGGAACCTCTGTCAGTTTGGACTTTGTCCGGCAAGGTTTGATTAAAACTGACATGCATGCAAAATCTAAATGATATTGTTTATTGACTCCAGTTAGGAGTGAACCACAAAGACAGTTTTCACCACAACGGGGAAAATATACAAAATAAATACCCATGTAATTATGGCCCTCACAAACTCAGTATATCTTCACTTTGTTCTACTTGGGATGGAGTGGAACCAGCAGGTGCTTGATAAAGACTTTTCTGGAATCTGGAAGTAAGAGTGATGGTGCGAGTTAATGTGTGGCTTGAGGAACAAAAGGTGGAAAGAATTCAAAGTTTCACTGTATTGATGTTGAAAAAATTTATGAACGAAAAAGTTGGGAAGTGCAGGGAAATGACAAAGAAATCAAGTACGAAAGAAAAAAAATTGATGTTCCTTTTACACTTTCACTAAAACATCTTTTTATAATGTGAAAGAAATGTTTGATGGATTCAGTTAAATGCAACATTAGTAGATATTTTGACAACTTAAATTTCTTCTGATTTATTTTATAATGATCTCTCTCCTCACTGAATTCACTGGACTTTAGGGATATATGTAAATGTGTTTTTTCCCTCCTTATTCAGTCAGCAAATTGTGCAGCACAGCCGGCATTTTATAAGGAGTGAGCCATGCTTTCTGTCATCATCCAACCAACAATTTCGTTGTTTAAATTTACACATTCTTCTGTTTCTGTTGATCAAAAAAAAGAAAAAAAGAAAGAAAAAAAACTCTATTAGACTGCATCTCATATTTGTTACCTGTACCCTCAGGTACTGTTTGCGATGTTGCAGTAATTCTTGCACTGAGACATTAATCAGATTACTACGTTTAAGATTGCAAAGTCAACTGGAAAAATAAACAACATGAGATCTGGAACGCTGAAGTCTCCAGGACATGTATTTTCCCCCCCTTTGTTTAAATTAAAAAAAAAATGTTCAAAAGCCTGAAATCATTGCATCACTTTTCATGTCTTTTGCTCAGGCTAGTTAGTTTAAAGGAGCAGGGCTCTGCTCACCCTGATGACAAATATAATTCAAAGATAACATCTCAAATACAAATCACATAAACAAATTTTGTGCTTCCTTGACATTGGCAACAAATATGATACAAGGTTTTACACTAGACCCGGAAATCTTTTTGCAACCACAGCTATCACCATATTTGCTGGTGCTCTACATCTAGTCACCTGAAAGAGAGACAGACAAAACAGCAAAGCATTATTGTATATAAATAATAATAAATAAAAATCCTCCATACCACTAATACTGGTTAAAACCACCAAAGGATACCTCTAAACCTTGATTATACTTTTGCATCTGTGAATCTGCTAGGGACCACCTGGGTCCAAATGACATAAATTTCATCATGACAGAGTGAGTGTGAAGTTCTGTGCAGATGCATGCATGCTTGCAGGGTATCGGTGACCATAAAGACCTGTCCAGAGAGAATTAACATTTCAATGCACCAACTACGCATGCACCTTAGGCTGTGGACTTCAAGCAGTCTTCAAAGAAGTATGTCCCTGTCTGCAATGGAGTATAATCAAGGCTTTACATTTTCAGCTGTGCAGTACTTCACTTAGCCTTCATTATACTCTGTTGCAGACACAGACAGCTGGAGACCCGATGGCCGAGTAGCCATTGCTGTTGTACTTCTTTGAAGTCTGCTGCCTGTGGCGCATGCGTAATTGGTGCATTGTAATGTAAATTCTCCGGGGATGAGTCCATGTGGTCACAGAACAGGCAGGCACACAGACATCTACGCGGACGCTCACACTCACTGACTGATGTCAAAGTAACATCACTCAGACCCAAGTGGACCCTAGCAGACGTGCAGATGCAAGTAATCCCATTCTTATAAATATGCACACAATGCATCAGAAATCAGTAATCTCCCCATATCCTGACCACACCTGACACTTGATTAGCCCATTCTATTACTTGTTTGTAGTGCTTGCCATACACACCCATGCTTATGCATGTAAAAAAGCTGATTAGAATCCCACTTATGAAATACAAAGGATTCTGGACGACAAAACTTCCTTAGCCAAAGGCCTATGCTTTGACAGTTTTCCTGTTATTAGAGAAAGCTGACGGTCACCTCTGTATGCACTTCAAATGCATTGACTATCTGTTTAGGCTTATGTCATCATTTTCCAAAGGCTTTGTTTTCCTTATCTCAGCTAAAATGCATGGTCAAATATTTTCAGATTTATCCACCCTGGACACTGTTTCCCTTCTACTTTTTGAAGGCTTTAGAAAATGATTAGTTCTAGTGCTACTTGGAAGGAGTATATTTTGCAATTCTAATAATTCTTCGATATTATATTTTGCACTATCCTACTGTATATTACTGTATACTTGTATTCTATTGTACATATTGTATATCTTATTACTGTACTCTGTTCCTCTGTCTATCTTGCTACATTGAGCATGTGTATGACAAAAGAATTTCCCTCGGGATAAATAAAGTTCTTCTTAACTTATCTTAAATAGTCAGCAATGGCCATTTTATTTGTGTCATAAATTTGTATGTTTCTAACTTCAAACGCTCATTAAAATGTTTAAAATGTAATTAGTAAGATGTAAGGTGATCTTCCTATGCAGTTGGTTTGATGGGCTGTTTAAAGTCCAGAGTTTAGCTCTGCTGGACAATAGTGTCATGAGTCATAACTAATATGGATGCAGAGGAAGGTCATACAGGCAAAAATAACCTTATTTGGCATGTGGTCCAAGAGGTGTATACAGCAAAGACCTTTATTTATTTATATTATCTGTAATGTTATTTATATGCCTTTATATGAACAATAAGCATTTCTTTTGGTAACTTGATTTCAGCACATTTATGTTTTGGGATTTGGGATTGTTGTTCAGGATTGTTTATTTATGGATATCATGAGAGACTTTGAAAAAAATAAGAGCTCTGTGTTGCAAATCTTTATTTCTATTCATTATTTATTTTTTGTTTGTTTTTACGGCATCTGAAGAAGAGAGAGAAAGTTCAAATTAAACCATCAAAGACATCAGCATGACGTGTGGCTAGCGTTTCACTGGACCCATAAAATTGCAGTTTGTTTTAATTACAGTTTTGCCTGGTATGCAACAAATAAAACCCTTGAATGCTGAATTTAATTAAGTCTTGGGAAGCTATGTAACACTAAAAGATAATATGACATGGTCCACTTATTAAAAAAAGACAGAGGGCACATAGAAGCAAAAAGGAAATAAATAGGACAGAGAAGTAACTATTTGGAAAGAAAAGTGAGAATTATAAAATTATAAAACAGATCCCACAGAGCACTCTGCAGAGGTGCAGTGCAGACAATACAGAGAAAGGGGAAAAAAGATAATAAAGACAAAGAAAGGGAGAAAAGGAAATCCTCAAAAAGGGCATTGTGAAATATGTTCTTTTTTCTTTTCAGTGCGTTGGCCAGCCAGAAATCTGATAAGTGCTTATCCTCCAAAGCACTCCCTCCACTGCCACCTTGACAGATTTAAGGGAAAACATGGGGCGCAGTGTTTATCACCCCATTGCCGTCATTAGGAATCACACAGATTAGCCTTGACATTCTCACAGATGAGAAGGCTAACAAAGGCAGCGCGCTATTAGCATGCTAATGCACATCAAAAGAGTTCAGAGTGGGCCTTTCATCCAGGCTTAAAGCCTCTATTCTGGTAAAAACCGCTCAGATATTACATTTCTGACTCACCCGTGAGCATGGCTTTGTACCTGAATGTGTGTATCTCCTCTCTCTCACTCTCCGTCTGTGTGTATGCTCAGGTGGTTTTACAGAGCCAGTAAATGAGGCTTCATTTGAGCTCCTTAGCAGTGACAGTGACAATGCTTAAAAAGGCTAAAAGACAAAAATGCTCAACTGTTTGCCACTATCTCTTTTCAGTGGTCATTAGACAGGGAAATCTTTCATTATTTGCATGCCACTGCTGCTTGTTAGCCTGCCTTATATTCTCTCACAAGATGGCAGTGTACCGCCTTGGATTCTTTGCTCCAGAGAGAGACAGCCCAGGCTTCTGGACACGATCAAGACTCTTTGTTCGGACTTTGAAGGGAGAGGTATCAGTCAAAGCATAGAAACGCTGATAGTAGCGTCTTTCAATCCTAATAATGTGCTGCAAAGAGTTGTACGTGGTCTTATTGATTGGACAACTTGGGCTGAATGAGAAACAATGGCTTTGGTGAGAAAGTCTGTGTGTGTGTGTGTGTGTGTGTGTGTGTGTGTGTGTGTGTGTGTGTGTGTGTGTGTGTGTGCGCGCGCGCGCGTGTGTGTGCGTATCCCGTTGAGTGCATTCCTTTGTGCGTGTATGCACAGACATGGACATAGTATTTATGTGGGTACACATGTGCTTCAATTGTGTTTTGAGTGAAACGCAAGCACCATTGTCTCATGTTACTTTGCATTGATAATTTCAGCTTCATCCTTTGTTCATGCAGCTGCATCGTTTGTTGAAAATGAGGACAACCCGCCTCAAATCCCCTGCTACCCTCACACTGCTGTAAAAAAAAAAAAAGAGGAAAAAAAGGAAAAGGATGGCATATTAAAAAGGCCTCTACATGCAATTCTTTTAGTGTGAGTTTAATCCTTTGCCTATTTCTCATTTTCAAGGATAAGCGGGCATTAAAGCCTTTAGTCAAATGAGTCCATTATTTAGGCCTTTTAACGAGAATCCATGCATTTGAACATATCTTCAGAGGCTCTTCACAAAGAGCATGTGATCCATATTGGTTCAGAATGGTGCTGACAGACAACTAGGTGGCAAGTATCTGGATATACATCAAACCAGCAAGATAAGGCAATCTCATGGGAAAGATCAAATAGGAGAGCCTAAAAGGGCCAGCTGTCTAAATGATAGCTACTCAAATCAAGATTTGCACATTATCATCTGAGTAATGAAGCCTGAGTCGTGTTTGTAGGGTCTGGAAGGGAGATCAAAACAAATAAGGAGGCGTGTTTTCTACTCTAAATATTAATACAAGGGGACAGCAATGTAAAATTACTGATCTGACAAGCATCAAATTTGAAGCCATTTACAGTGAGTGAAATGACACAGAGTGGATCAGAGCAACAGGAAGCCAGGTACAAGAATGGTTAGTTATTTAAATGCCTTGTTCAAACTCTCTACTCACCTGTGACGAAGGCATTAAACAGTTTTTGAACTGTCATCATCATCATCATCATCATCATCATCATCGTTTATTTATATAGCACTTTAAAAACACACAAGGCTGACCAAAGTGCTGAACAACAGAAACATAATAGATACCATAAGAATAATAAATACGATAAAATATTAAACATAGCGAAAACAATAAAATACAAGTCAGTCAACCACTGAGTCAAAAGCCAGTGAATAAAAATGCATTTTCAATCTGGATTTAAAAACCATCACTGCTGTCATACAAAAAGTTCCATTTTCACCATTTTATGTTACATTTGACTGTTTATCTCTTTATTCTCTCTATATTTTATCATTCCTTTTGGCTTTAATGGAAGTTTGAGTTCTTAGTGGAAGTGAGTAATAATGAAAAAGATTAGGAAGAAGTATTGCAAGTGGAGGTGAAGATGGTGCTGGTAGCCTCTCTCGTTGATGAAGATGATTGTTTAGGACATCAGCTGCAAAGGCATTTAAGAATTTACCTTCCAAAAAAAAAAGAAAAAAAAAAAGAATTTACCTTCCAACTCATTTGTTCAAGTGATATCAGGTGGAATACTGAGGCTTGTCAAAAGCTTGTTAAAGACAACAAAGCAGGGGCTATGAGAACGTTTTCCATTCCACTTAGGCCCCCGAGTGGAAACTAAACATAAACTGAGCAAGTGATTTGTGGTGTTTGTGTACAATCAAGTCTACTTGAAGTCATTTATTTTTTTGGCATACATAACCTTAATACAATATACATTATTCAATAGTCTCTTCTCAGAGATTCCAACAATTTATACTAACATAGACTGTAAAAAGTTGTTTCTGTTCATTTGAGTCTTGCTTGTTTTCCTGGCTATAGTTTCATCGATCAGCCTGAGGTCAATGGCCTTAACATAATGCAGAGAGAGATGTCTATATGGGTTGGCTAGTACCCAGCATAACTCTCCTAACTGTGAAGATTGACCACTGCTGCCCAGTCTCTAAGTTCTGTCAGCCACTGATTGATGCCCTTCAAGGAGCAATCCAGCAGCAGTTTGGACACATGCTTGCTGACCCTGAACTGATTGCTGGAGCAGTTGAGCAGTTCTTCTGACAAAGTACTACATCCTCAGCAAGCAATGAGAACATACTTCAACTGAGTAAATAATTTCAATTACTAGTCAAATTGCAAGCTTTTGAAGATTTAAAAAATACATGGTTTTGTTACAAAGAATAGCTCAGAAAAAACAGAAAAATCTTGCTCTCCTAATTTTAACAACGATATAAATAAGTTTTCTCTTACATTTTATCCAAAACCAAAATGTATTGCATGTGTAGCTGTTTTTCTTAAGCCATTAAAGAGGAATTTGTCACAGCTATCCACAATGGTCTTATCTTGCAATTGGTTCAGATATTGTATTGTTTTTACTACAATACCACAGTAATGTCAATATCATTCATTTCTACTTCAATAAGAGGAACGTTTTCTTTATTTGGAAGTATTTAAATTTGTGTTTAGGCTTGGATTGTGTCAAGACCAATTTGGAATGGTACCAAAAGCATCTCAAAGTACAACTAGCTCGGTGTCACAGAAAGTGCAGCACATTGATACTACATTGATACTTGCCACTCAGCCACAACCATGGATGTTTTCAAGTCAGGCCACACAGTGTGTAAGTTGGTGCTTAAGCCCACACACCATTGCCTGCTACAGCAGCCTACAAAAGGCTTCTCAGTGAAATGAAAGAAATGATGGGAAAACAAGCGGTACCTCTATAGAGGTTAACACTCAGGTCTTCTTCCTTTGGCTACTCCCTTTAGGGGCTGCCACAGCTGCTCATCCTCCTCCATCTCAGCCTAACCTCTCTTGCACCAACTCTCTGCATATTGTCCTTTACTACATCATGAATCTTTCCTGTGGGCTCTGGCAGATCCACTCTTCCTCCTCTGCTCGTGTCCAAACCATATCTAATTGTGTCTCAACCTGAACCATCCCTCTGATATACTCATTTCTAATCGTGCCCATTCTGGTCACTCCCAATGAAAGTCTTACATCTTCAACTGTGCCACTTCCAGCTCGGCCTCCTGTCTTTTTGTCAGGGCCACTGTGTCCAAACTGTACACTCATCTTGTAAACCTTTCACTCTTGCTGCTATCCCTCTGTCACAAATCACCCCTGACACTCTTCTCCATCTACTCCACCGTGCCTGTACTCTCTTCTTCCGCTCTACTGGATGGTCAACTCCAAGTATTTCAAACCTCGCAGCTTCCTTTACTATTGAAAATAGTGTCGGGGACTGAAAATATTGTTTACCATTGAGGATTGTAGTCATAGTTGAATATACAGTAGTTAGGAACTATAAAACTGGAGGAATTAATAACCTGGAGTTGACATGTGTGCAGTTTAATGTACAAAATGATGTAAACCACAACTACTGCTCACTGCTGATAGTCTTCTGTAAACTGAGAATTAAGATCAGACTGGATATCACAACAACCTCTTATTTCCTGCAAGAATATTCTAGCAAAAGTATAATATTCATATTGTGGGATATGTTAAAATCCCACTTAGGACCCGTGTTTGTCCCGAGGTTTAAAGGTGACTTGTTTTAAACTCCCTTTTATAAACAGAGAATTTTGATTTGCATATGTTAAATACTACAATAAATAAACTGCAATTATTTATTAGATAACTTTTTTACGGTTAAATAAAGGGCATTATCAGTTCTTTTGCTTTATGGTAGTTCAGAACATTAAAAAAATAAATTTTATTCTGACTCACAGAATCATAAGTCCAAAGGTGCAATATGTCATAGAAGGTAAACACATTAAGAAGAGTAACCTTTCAGATAATTGATATGAAATTGTTTGCCAGTTTGCCCTTAGACTCATCTGCAGCATTCTTCATTAAAATGGCACAGCCTGTATAGCTTTATTTCTTTTCTTTTCTTATTTCCTTTTTTTTGTTGCTTTGAGCACAACGTACATAAAGTAAGGACGTGTAATGATAGTTTAGACCATTGTGTTAAGTAATACTTTTTTTCAACTACTTTTACTGAAGTGGAAAAAACAAATGTTCTTTTTTCCCTGAGGACTATCTTTGTCTGTATTTGTACTCCAGCAAGTTTCAGTAACATGAATACTTACGAGGGATAAGAGTGTAGGAGCTGGCCACAGGAGCTGATGTTTTTATATCACACACACACACACACACACACACACACACACACACACACACACACACACACACACACACACACACACACACACACACACAAAAGGAGACCATTTGTCATGTTAGCTACCTATATGTGAACTATACTTTCGTGTCTCAAACTTTCAAATGCTGAATATTATGAGGAGGTAAATAATTTATTAAAAATTGATAAATGCTATATGATTTTGCTATAAAAAGGTAAAAACATCTTGGATTACTGTCTGTGGTTCAAGATGTTTTACACCGAAGAGAAACCGCAGAGAAACTAGACATCCTAGCAAGGATATACCCACACAGACAGTTGGTGCTTCTGAGGCTGTTTCTATAAATATAAGAAAAGAAAAAAATCCGTCTTAGAAAAATGTTATAGTTGCAGAGGGAGTCTATATTTCTCAGCACAAAAAGCAAAAATTTAAGCTTAAGACTTTAAGCCAAGAGACACAGCAAGCTGTAAGGTTGTCTTTAAAAGATGCTCCACTGTGGAAAAGCAGGTGACCTCCATTAAAGAAAGTGAAGCCCTATACAGATAAATACAGAAAGGTGAGCGATAAAGGGGATAAATCTGCAGTATTATAGAAAACAAGAGAGAAGGATGAGAGACTGAGCAGGAACCAGAGCAAACGGACAGATTGTTTGTTTTTTCTTGGTCTGATATAATCTGTCTGCCACGTATCACCTTCCTGATTTTGAGACGCTAAGCTCTTTATAAGACCATCTTAACATCTTGTTGTCTCCTTGTCTTTGTGTCTTTCTCTTTTGTCTTTTTCTATTTTGCCCAAGAAGCCCACCACCTAACTGCTAGTCAACTGTCATCAATCTAGACCCCAAGTACAAAAGTATCGACTTTTCCTTGTCAGGCTCTGCAGATAGATGCTGGCTTATTATTTTGGTTCAGCCCCCAAATATTGAGACACACAGTCCAGGGACTCTTGGCTCTATTGATTTGCCATTAACAGGCTGGCTAGCCTTTGGCTGTGTGTCCTGTGGAGTGTAAAAAGGCAAAACACACACATACACAGGCATTGACGGTGAAAACAGTTTCCGTCCTGCATTCTCTGAAGCACTTGACCTTTCTGCTGGACAGGGTTTACCTCTCCACATGTTGAAGGAGCTCTTGAAGAGCGTCTTCTGCTTCCTGGAAGTACAGAGTGTCCTCAGTATTTACACAGACTCTCTTTTCATCAGCACTCAAGTGCCTTCAGTTACAAGGTAATATGACAATGTAGTGACAGCCGCCTCAATGTCATACTTAGCTCTGAAAATTCTCATCTATGTAAAAATCATGCAGCAAAAAATTCATGTGCATTCCTTCTAAAGAACTGCAATTCTGCACCTTACATTATGATAACTCCTTACAGAAATTACACACTAGATTCATTCATTAATTGTTACATTAACATCTGATATTTTTACACAAAAAAACCCCATCCGATTATGACAAGAAAAGTCATCATCGTTTAAACGGCTTTGTTTTTGTGAACAGATATTAGAAAGATAGCATCCTATGGACATGTAATTGCATCATGGTTTATTCATATTTGTTTATTTTTAGAAAATGAAGCATGCCAAATTATTAACATTTTTATTTGCTTGTGCTATTTCTAAGTAAATTATCATTTCTTATAATTATATATATATCTTTGCTCAGGTGTATGCAATTAGCCCTTCTGCAGCACAAACTGCAACAGTTGTTTGGACAGATCAGAGGCGTGGTGGCAAAAAATACAAAAAAGAAAAAAAAACCTGGTGTTTGACTTGAAACGAATTAATGACCATAGATTGTGGGTAGAAGAATTTATAGTTTACCGCCTTGCCACAGGTTGACCTGACTCATTCATAATGGACAGTGCAGTATGAATATGTGAAAAGCTTAGACTGTGGCGACACGGCAGGCAAAGTTTCCTTATGAGTGACATGCTATATAATTTAAAAGGTTTGTTTTGTGTTGACTAATGGTACCAAAACAAAATGACCTGCTGATCTTAACACTTTAAATTGCAGGGGCACATTAGGATATTCATTCTACTAAAGAAGAAGGTCAAAACAAGAAAGAAAAAAATCAAGTAGTGCATTCAACGAAAAACTTAATTTGGAAAAAAGACAAACTATGCTAAGCTAATTTAAAAATGATTTACTTCCCCATTTTATGTTGTCTCCCTTATTTTACCTAATGTTTTAATGTTAACAGGAATAAAGTCAATTGAAACAAATGAAATTTGGAGGACTGAGGACTCATAATAACATGGTGATGAGTCCTATGTGCTCACTGGTGGAATCATCAAAATTCTGACTAAAGTCACCAAAGATGGTCTCTGTGTACAATGTGTGTACAATGTACACTGCATAAACACTGTAGGATGACCATAGGACAGGATGACTATGGGGCAGCTGTTGCTCAGGTGGTAGAGCAGGTCATCTACCAACCTAAAAGTCATGCTGGATTGAGCTGGCGATTGACACACTGCAAGTTTCATGTTACATGCAGAATGTTGACGTCTCTTTGGGCAAGATGCTAAACTCCACATCACCCCCAGAGAATATAACATACTATGATCCATACTGGGATAGATTGTAATCTTCATGTATATCAGAATCAGAAGACTTTATTTATCCCCAAGGGGCAATTAACAAACAACCGAGCAGCATACGTTGAAGATAAGGACAATAAGAACAGGCAATAGGAGTGAAATAGTAAATACACAGAATATACAGTATATACAGTTTTGAAATGACACAGTTGCATAATGTTGCGATATGCATAATGTATATAAATGCACAAATGTGCCCTCAACACATGCCGTGCAGTAATCAGTGATTGAGTAGCTTTAACACAAAATGTATAATTCTAACAATGATCTACACCCTGAAATAAGTAATTAAGTAGTAAAAATTTCCACCATTAACGAACTGACAACTTTGTAAGCAAATGACCTCCTGGCATACAAAATGCATAAAAATGGTTTCAGTTGTTCAACAGTAGCAGCAGCTACTGCAAGAAGACAGTTGTGTTTCATGTTTGTGTAACTGTGGCTCCAAATTACTCCTGCTTTTTCAGTATTTTGATAACACTAATGTTAATGACTGTGTCAGTGGGTATTATGCAAAATACAGCAGAGGAAAAAAAAGATAAAATCACAGTCTGGTTCCTGAACTATTCAGCTGTGAGACAGTTATAAATTGCCTTTTATGAACGTTAAATAAATAAAAGCAACAATAACACAAATAGAACAGATGAATACAACAGGTCCCTTTCCTCACAGTTGGTCCTCAAAAAACTAAAACTAGTAAACAAAACAAACCCTGGCACAACCAGAAAGTGGCTGATGCACAGGCTGACCAGCAATGCTTAGTATTGCTAGAATCTGTAAAAACCCAAGGGATACCAACCCTTCTATCGCTACGGCATACGGTCGATCTATGGGCCTTTTAATCCTAACAGTGCAGTTATGTGGCTTTTATTGGCAGTTTGATGCATATATATATTTTTTGAAGCCAACAAAATAACCATGCTTATGTTGTCTATTTTGTGAACACATCTTACTATAAGTAACACAAAAGCGCTTTAGATATTTTATGATGTGATAACGAAACTATGTAAAATGACAGCAAGTGATAGCAACTAAGAAAAAAATATTCTCTGTCTCATTTAACGATATATTTTAGATAATTTCAATAGATATTTATGATTCAGGTATTTGTTTTAGTATGATATATCGCACATATGAGAGTTAACTTGTTCAGGGTCATGGTGGGTCTGGAGTATATACCAGCTGTCACTGGGCAAGAGATGGGGTACACCCTCACCGGGAAAACACAGAGAGACCTATGGCCAATTTAGAATTGTGAATAACATACATGTGTTTGAATTGTAGGAGGAAGTCAAAGTATCTGTAGAGAAATCCCTCATTGGGAAAACATTTACACTATTTTACATGGAAGCAGATTGTTGACCACTTAATCAGGAGATCACACAAAATCACAAGATTCCCATCGATCCCAAAAAGCTTTCTTAAGAGAAAAATGGGGCCAAGTAAGGAATTTCTCAGGAAAGGATACTTTTACGGTGGCCTAAGACACACAAATACTTTAACAGTGACTACAGTGTGAAAAAGTTCTATTTACTGAAAAATCCAAATTTGAAACTTCTGGTAGCAACAGAAAGTTGTATGTTAGGAGATGAATAGGAGAGAAAATGATACCGCAGTGCAGCAAAATGCTACAAACTGGTGGTGGGAATATTCAAGCCTGGGGATGTTCTGCCTCCTCTGCACACCTGCATCGAATCGACTCCACCCTGACCAAGGAGAAGCAGCACAGAGCAAGGATACATACTGGAGCACGATAATGACCCAAAAACACTCCTCGGAGCTTCCCAAGAACTGCTTGAACACCGGGGAGTCTTTTCTCCACACTCGCCTAATCTCAACCCCACTGAATATTTATGGAACCAAGAAAGGCAAACATTCCTGGCATCAAAAGTATTTTATTTTAAACTACCTGACCTGAACTGCGTTAATGAAATCAACTAACTTAGATTCAAAATATTATATCATGAATTATAAAAGCGATAAATGGTGAAATTATGCCTCATGATAAATCACATAGAACATATGAATTGATAGCTAAGAGGTTAACGCAAACATCATGGGCAGCTGGTTGCAAACATAGTAACAACAAAACAACAAAAACGATGTAGGATGCCAGAGGTGTGTTAAAGAAATGATAGCCTTGGATATGGGGTCTTAAGATAGTACCAAAGGGAAAATAAGTAATATAAATTTATGTCCAGTGATACTTGTTTGACTTACAAGGCTTACAAGTAATAAACAAAATTGCAGTTTCCAATCATGGCCACGCCGTCATGCCACCAATAAAAACAAAAGTTTGATGCCAAACACTTTTGCTCCCATACTCTTCATGCCAAATAAAACTAATTATGTATGCAGGCTACGTTTCCTTTGTTTATTTTTACTGGCAAACTGGTTTAGAGGCTGCCTCTGTGGTAAGAAAAACTAAAATCAAAAATAGATTGACATAAAATGCCAAATTGATCATTTTGTAAGTGATGATGACTGCCAGTTCTCCAAGAAAGAACTGTTAATGAGTTAACACAGAAGAAAAATGCTTCTGGACTGACAAAGGCATCGCATCAGAGTTTGTCCAAGTTGTCACTTGCACTTGGTCAATCCACAGAGAACAGATGATCATTTTGTGGTTTTAGAAGCCATCACATCCCATCTATCCCCTACTGGCTCCCCTTCAGCCACTCTCCTGTGACTTGGCAGACATGCAAATGATCCTGTCAATATCGCCCTCACCCCACATCCCCAGCTCCCAACCCTGCAAATAAGTCATGTCCATTTGCTGAAATGGGGGCTGTGACCCAGGCTGGCTGTCACACCACATACTGCCTCTCCTCAGTCACTTTGGAGATAGTACTGACATCTCAACTAAGGGACAGAAGAAAGAACATAAGGGAGAAAGTTTGAGATTTATGTTTGGCTGTTTGTTCATGGGGATTATAAGAATTACTTTTGCAGCATTGCAAACATTACAAATTCCATACGCACACAAATGCATATGTAGAGAAAACCAACGGCATTCGCATGTCTCTTCCAGTTTTAACCGAGCCTGAATAAATGTGTGCCAATAAAGACTTTAGTGCAACTTTTTGTACTCTTGGGCATTACTATAACTAACGGGGACCTGGAGCCTATCCCAGCTTCCATAGGCTGAGAGGCGGGGTACACTCTGGACAAGCTGCCAGTCTATCGCAGGGCTAACACACACACAATTCACACTCACATTCACACCTATGGGCAATTAAGAATCACTAATTATTCTAAACCATCTAACTGCAAGTATTTGGACTGCAGGAGGGAACCCACACAGACACAAAAAGAACACACAAACACTACACAGTAAGGGCCCAGCCAAATGGGGACTTTCTTGCTGTGAGGCTTCCTGGTTATTAATTTACTAAACACACCAATTAAATTAGTAATAAAATTATATATTTATGTATTCTTTTTCTTTGCAAGCTACTTATTAATTGTATAAGACAAAGTAATTACAGGCAGTATTAATGTCATAGTTTATCAACACTTATTTTTAGATATGCATGAGGGCATGTTCCAAAAATATTTAGCAAAATGTTTTAACAAACAACAATGTGACATATACAACATGTCAACAACGTACACGTAACATAGATGTAAAGTTGCCATTTGTTTATTAAATATGACTTGTAAGGATTTTAGTGTCATGAAAATAATAGCCAAAAGATAAAAGTTGTATGATTCGCATTACTCTACTGGAGAAAAATAGTATCTATTCTATTCTGTTCTCTTTTGCCAAATTGTTGCTCAAATTCAGCCTTAAGAACTATTCACTCATAGTTTCCTGTTTCCATGACACCATTTTTTTTTACTCGGCTGCTGAGTTAATTCAAAAAACCATCTCTTTAAATAATTCCATAGGCTTGACTGATGCTGACAATGTCAACTAAAAGAACCATTTGTCACAACAACCTTTGAATCCACTTTAATCTATCATGTAATGACTAGATGTCTTGCCATAAAATATGATACTGACAGTCCTGCATTTTAACTGACTAGCTTTGAGCTAGTTTAAATATTAAAAATGTTAATATTACAGCAGATTCTTAAATCATTCTACACCTTGATATAAGGCATATAAGTATATAGAATACACAGCATGCAAGGAAAAATATTCCTGCGATGTTATTTCACTGGTTCACAAGTGGAGGTAAGGTGGTAAAGAACAAGGTCGCTAAATGTTAAAAACATGTTGGCTTGAAATGGTTTTTCTTCCAGATGTTTAATGAGGAATTATACAACTATGTAAACAAAAGTTTGCTCACACCTACTCATTCTAGGAGTTTTTCTTTCCTTGACAGCTATTTTATCTCTTAAGGAAATTATCATCACATAAGGCCTTATGCGGCAATTAAAAAGCAAAAAAACCCCAACAAAACAATGTATCCACTGCTTGGATACGCTGACGTTTGATGGCAGTTTTATAGATAATTGGAAATATCTTACCCTCATGAACATGTGTGCCTTGTCAGAAATTAATTGGTGTGATTCCTTGCTTTCTTAATATCCTTTAGACCATTAGTTTTGTTGTGCAATTTTGAAATTTTTGGGTCCAGCCTTGTGTGTCTGTGAAATTTGGAAAGGGTAAATTGATGGCAGCTGCATGTGAGGTTCCTCTTTTGAAACATGACACATCCCATCTGGTTTGCGTTTAATGGAACCATCATTTGTTTTTCAGGACAAATGACCCAAAAACAGATCACCAGACTGCATGGGTCATTTGACCAAGAGGGAGATTTATTGCGTGTGACACAAGATGACCGATCCTACAAAATCAAAAGACCTAAAGATTAGGGATAAGTTTGATCAATGACTGAAGTAAAAACAATTCACAGACTATGTTAACTCGATTTTGTAAAATTTGGTTATTCTAAAGCTGAGGCTGTATCGCAAGTTTGAGCTCTTGTTGGAAGAGTTGGGATCTGAGGAGGCAGAGAAATAATTTCAGAGAGCTGATCGACTTGGAGTCTAGCTGTGTTTGAGGTAAAATAGCATTATTTTGGTATTTCCATGTTATTGTATTTTTCATACTGGTGCATGTTTTTTTTTTTTTTTTGCTAAATTACTCAGCTGGTGTGAATAGCTGCCTTAAGCATGGGTGAGTCCAAAACACATTTTTAATACACAAAATATTCTCACAGATTTTACTTGTCCTGTGTGCAAAGGCTTTTAGTATCAGAAAGGAAGATTATCCAGGCTATGCTCATGTTGCACAGTCAGGTCAACCCCTCACATCAAAACACAAAGATTGCAATCGTTAAAACTATGCACAGTAAATATTTTTGAGATTTGTTTCAAAAATTACAACTGAGCTACCATTTGCTAAATAATATAAAGGGACTATCCACTTAGCTGGCCATTGCGGTCCAATGCCATCCTGTAAATGTGACCCAGGCCTGACACCAGGGCATGGCAGTAAAGATGGGCAATGAAGCTTAGCTTTTAGGGCTACAGTGTGGGCTTTAAATGTGCTAAACAGAATGTGGCATTTTGAGGTGTGTACGTGTGTGTGCTGTCAATTGTGTGTATGTAGGTGCAGAGTGATGGTGGGTGTTGCTCTATTTACTGGGCATTCTGCCTCTAGAAACAGCCCTTGTCTTCACCTCAGAACAACAGGAGACATGACAGCCATACGGTCCCTCTGCAGCTGGCTAATTGTGTGCAACATGTCTGTGGAGTGGAATGCTTCTAGCCCACCGCCTACCCCACTTCTTCATGACTGTCCTGATGATAAAAGCTTGCTGGTTACACAGAACAATAACCATTTAGGTAAGGTATGATTCACAAGGTGTTCTTTGGCTGAGATACCGCACAGGAGCTACAGAACATAATGGTGGAGCCCAACACTGTAAGGTTAGATTCTCCAAAACTGTGAACATAATCATCTTTTATTTGCTACACAGTGTACTACCCACGATGGAATAACACTGAGCAAAATGATGATTCATAAGTGTCTGAAATCGCAGTGTACCACTCTGCAGAGTGTGACTGTAGACAAACTGAACAGTTCAGTGATGGTGGGTGTTCAGACAGTTCAGACATCAAAGTATTCTGGTCAGATTTCAAGGCCAAGCAGACATTCAAGGACCTCAATATTATGAATTTTAATGGATTTTCATGACTGCCCAGTGACAATATGCAAAATAAATAAATAATTACATCTAAGCATAAGTATGGTCACTGGAAGATAAACACACGTTCTTGTCTTTTGGGGTAAATGTAATCATGGCAAAAATTTTTTTGCCAATCATCCATACTGATTACAATAACACTGTAATTACCACTATATAAGGAAGTACAGAATAATACTGTATTTGTAATACATGCAATGAAAACACAGTAATCAAAACTGGATAATGTTTATTGTTATTTAATTTAATTATTTAATAATTTCTGATTCTGCCTAGTGAATTGTAACAGAAGCCACATGTGCTACAATTAAGTATTTTTCTATTTTTGTATTGACATAAAAATAATCCATTTGCAGGTATGTTTAGATCATGTGACCTTAAACAATGCCATACCTATACTGCCATACCCATTAAGGCTACCACAGGACTTCCCATGATGAACTGAATACTCCTTTATTCTTTGTTTTCACTTCCTGTGCATGTACAGTTCATGGTAAACATTCATGGTAAACATTCAACACAATATCATGGCAAAGCATATAAGCTGGTCTACTGTGTACACACTTTGACTCTCCAAAATGTGAAATGGGAAGTTGCAGTAATTTGCAGTAATTTGCAGTAAGCTGCAGTACCAGCAGAGGAAGCTATTTTATTTTTATTTTATTCTAATTTTATTTCAACCCAACATGAAAATAATCACAAGAAACAGACATTACTAACAAATTTAGATATAAATGCATATTAGCCACCTAGCGTAATTGTAGCATAGAACTGAAACACTAATTGAATAGTTCCGTTGGCTTTGGTATACACTGGGAACATGTCATTGAAAAGCAATGAAATAGCTGACCTTGCATATCAGTCTGTGCCTCCCATGTTTGCTCTCTTTGCAGACATTTCCATACTTTTTACTCCTCATCACTTTGAAGCTTTCAGAAAGATTTAACGTAACAAGTTGTAACAAAGAAACAATTCACCCTGTACATTATGTAAAATGAATGTGGTATAACCCTGTTTATGATCTTTGATGTTACACTAGTGGTGGTGCTTTAGAGTCTGGAAGTGCCTCTAAGATTTAAGTCTTCCCATTGCAGACATCTTTAAATACTAGATGAAAGTTTCCAATTTGGGAGGGTAAGTTTTGATCTTTGTTTATTCATGTGGTGCTTTGGTAGATGTTATTCAGTTTGTATGCCATAATTGTGTTCTTGTTATTCAATCAAAGTTTCAGTTTCAACTGTGATTTGGTTCATGGCTAAATACCAGCAATGACAATCTCATTAGCCTTGGCTAGAAAGCATGAAAAATGTGTTAACATTTCCCTCTTCCCTATGGTTATGCAAAATTTTAGCTCTGAATACAACTATCACTAAATATTCTGCAGTATGTTGCTGCTTTTTATCAATAACTGTATATGTGTTAGACCAAAGGCCTGTAGTCCACATAAACACTGGTTTATCTCACTATTTCTTTCTCCCATAAATGGAATGCTCTGTGCAGATTTACAGCTGTTCCATATTTTTTCCTGGATTTTTCAAACGTCTGACCTCAACTTTCTCCATGGGATGTTTATTGCCATGAATTTCTTTGTGTCCTTCTCTGTTGATTAGTAATTTCCGCCAACCTTGGAACAGACTTGTTTGGTATGTAACCTTTTACAGGAGTTGATCTTGTAGACATAAACCAAATTACTTATTGAGCCATGGTTCTACATATGTGCAATATAATAAATTGCTCAATTCGGTTCAGTTTTATTTCTGTTGCACCAAATCACAACAACAGTTGTATCAATGTCACACAGTGGAAATTTGTATTTATCTTGTATATTGTTTTTATTCTGATTTTTAGTGTTTATTTATGAGTGTTTTATTTGCATGGTTTTATTCTGTTTCTATTGCATGGTTTTTAGTGTTTTATGTGACATGGTTTTTATCCACTGTGGACTGGCTGCACATGGGACAAATTAGCTGATAGGGACCACCTGCTGAGGCAGGGGTGTGTCCAGAGGTGGCCTATCAGCTGTGTAAAGACCTTTTAAAAACAGGCTAGCTGGGCACTGAAAGAGAGAGGCCCCAGACTGGAAGGTTAATGTGAGATGGCAAGTGTGATGCGGCGACCAAGTCCTGACCTCATGGAACGGCAACAGTAAGAGACAACGCGTGTGATTGGCAGCAGGGCAGAGGTTTACCTCTGCCTGCATTTGTGAGTAGGGTCTCTACTGTTGTTTACTGGGTGCAGCTGGATTGGGAGAGGGTCACCATGGCCATGAGCCAGGGCCGCTTCTGGGACCATTGTTCTGGCCCCTATTTGTTATGTTGCAGGACACCGACGCAAGGGGAGCTGTGGCGGTGGTCGCATCATGGATTCGGGTGCAGAACGCAAGCCGGGCTGGGAAGCGATGGGCCAGCGGAAGGACAAGAAGATGGGTGGCTCTTTCTTGTCTGCTGAAGACGGGGCTGGCGTGGACTCTGCTCTAAAGGAGGAATTCCTGGCCTGCTGATGGACCCATAATGAACATGTGGCCTAATTATAGCAGGGGGGTTTTTAGTGAATGTAGAAAATGGTAGTTTTACGGGTTTTAGAATTGTTTTTAGTAGAGAGCAAACATTTTATTACATACATTTTAAGGGTGTTTTTATTTGTGCTCCCTGGCCTAGTAATAAACTGTTTCTGATCAGACCTGCTTCCTCTCTGTGCCCGTGGTATCTGACTCGCTTGCTCCCCCTTGTATTTTAAAGAATCTTTCTTTTTAGCGTGACATTCTGGCGCGACCGCTTTAGTGTTCGCCGCGTGCTACATCAAGGCACTTTATTAAATAAGGTAAAGACTTTACAGTAATATGGAGAAAACTGCATCAAACAATGCCCTATGAAGGAGGAAAACAGAAGACAAAATCTCTATGGGAACAACACAGGACAAAAGACACATTTAAATTTTAGATACAATTTATAGACATACGGGCGGTCCATCTTTCAAGCTCAGGTGCTCTACTAGAGACCTGGGAGCTTGAAGGTCCTGTGCAGTATCTTTGCTTTTCCTAAAACTGCACTCTCAGGACAAAGATCTCCGATGTTGTTCCTGGGATCTGCCGAAGTCACTCGCCTAGTCTGGGGGTCACTGCTCTGAGTGCTCTAATTTCCACTGTTACATTCACTCTGGTCATCTTTGCAAGTTCTTCTCTCAGCCCTTGCTACTTCTACAGCTTCTCATGTCCCTTCTTCCTAATGTTGCTGCCACTGGCATAGCTACATCTTTCACTACTAAAACTACTAAACAGATTTGTTTGCTGTACTGGGATGGATTTAAAGCAAAGAACAGTTTGTTGGACTGGTGTCATGGTAATGGTGCTCATGGTCAGAGTTAGGTTACATCAAGTGTAGCAGAGATGAACTAACTAAATTCGACCTTCATACCAACTTTATACCTTCTAGTAAAAAGACAACAAACAGTGTACTCTCAGTGTAGAGAATGGAAATTATCCAGGAAAGCTCATGAAACATTTGCGTAGCACAGATCACCTGATCAAAGCCTGTACATTAAGAAAAATAGAAATTATTGTAAGTTGTAATTCTTTTCCCCACACTGAGCCACTACAACTGATTTTAGGGTTCCCCCACATCCTGAAGCCCACTTTAACCCTTTTGCTACACATTTGCCTCTTTAGAGGCAAAGTCACCCTCTGCAAAATAGGCAACAAAAAATATAGCTATTTTTCTCTTCTCATGTTCTTTAAGGTGAGTACATTTAATAGAATTAAAATTTAAGATAAGATAAGATAAGATAAAACTTTATTAATCCCTCGGGTGGGTTCCTCTGGGAAATACGGTTTCCAAAAGCACAGCACCGACAGAAGTTACAGTTACAGAATATTTTATTTATATATATATATATATATATATATATATATATATATATATATATATATATATATATATATATATATATATATATATATGCACACACACACACACACACACACACACACACACACACACACACATATATAAATACAGAGACATATATAAATAAAATATATGAAGGGGATAAATAGAATAAATAGGTATAAAAATAAAAATACAAGTGAATTGCACATTTCAAGTATTGAGGTCTATTGCACCATTGACTATTAACAAAAGTATTGCAAGTATTTAGCCTGAAATAAAGGTTATATTTTACTAATACCATTTTATCATAATATTAATATAGCACAAGGTTCAGTTAGCATTTCACAGAAACAGCTGGAGCTTTTTTTTTAAAAACTTTCTTACTTTGAGTACATTTCAGAGCCTGTTTTTTTTCCAATTTTACTTGAGAAAAGAAGTTGAATCAGTACTTTAGTTTTTAATAGAGTATTTTTTAACATTAGTACCTGTACTTCTACTTAAATACACAATGTCTGTACTCTTGCCACCTCTGCGAGAATGCCCCGTTATTGTCAGGCATGCATACAAGCACATAGGGGGCATACAGACTACTGAGTACCAATTTGAGTTGTTGCAGTGAAACTTTGACAAAATGGACTAGCCTGCTAAGCGATTTTCTCACTTTGATTTTCAGTGTCTTAGAATTCAGCTCTTTGTAGGTTGCTAAATTTTATTTCTATCAAACACTGTGGTATGCTCTCTTTCCTATGACATTACCCAGTCCTTAACTGTATCCAGCATGATTTAAGGGTTCCCCCACATGCCACTGAGATCTGATGTTTCTTCAAAGTGCTCCTGTAATTTTTTTTGAGAAGTGTTTATGCTACATACAATGCGGATACACATCTTAAACATATGCAAGTAGTTTTTGATTGCTTTTTCTTTTTTTTGCTAAAATATTGAATATACACAAGCATGTTTATGAATAAAGAAATGCCGAGATTGTGTGATAAGAAAACTATGTGCAAAAGAAAATGCATAAAAACTTGTTTAGGAGAAATGAAAGCGCCTTCAGGAGAAAGTTAGTAATCATGTGGTTGCCAGTGTTTGTATGCATGTGCATACAACAAAAGGTGGAAAAAACATTTTACATAGCAAAGGAAGGAGGATAAAATAAACAGGAAGAAAGAAAATATCTCGCTCGCTTAAGCTGCTGATGGGAATACGCTAGTATTAGGTTTAACCTTCACACTAACAATCCAATAGAATGATTAAAGTCAGTGACCTACTTTTCCTTGCCTAATTCAATCCAGCCCAAATTTACCTTGAGAAGGGGAAAAGGAGTTCCAGAACAGAAGTGGAGAATCCCCGAGGAGGGAGCACAATCTTGGGCAAATGCTATCAACAGAGAACGACACCAATAGAGATTGACAAAAGTGTGGCACAGGTAGACCTCCAGCTGAACACTTTGTTGTGGTCTTCATCAAACATTAACAGTGAGGATGAACACCATAGAGGAAAACATTGCAACATTGCGCTTGGAGAACAGCGATGATGAAAAGCCCCCAAATGCATCTGACAAGGAGTAAATATTGAATTGAAAGATAAACAAGGTGAATGTCCTTCATTATTCATGCCAATAGGGAGACAAAGAAACTTGATAGCATTGAAAACAACATGCTTTATCTGTCTCCTTCTCTCCTGGAAGACCCTCACAGACACACTACAGATGAGGTCAAAGCAAATGAACGTAGTGTTTCGGTTCTTTTACTGTTTAACTACAGCCAGCAAAAGGCACTTTTGCATTTCAACATTATCTCACATTATCAGTTTTTGGTTCCTAGTGAAATGACAGTCACACACACATGGGCTGTTTTTATGATTGGACCACAGAGCACATTCAATTTCTATTCTTGTGGTGCAGGACCTTATTGGTAGCTGCTCTGCATTCAGTGGCTCCATTATCCCTACAAATCCATGTTTGGGATGCAAGCCGGGTCCACTTTGATTTAAAGAATCTTCACCTTTCAGCAGCATTATATTACAGCACAGCAGATATGCACATGCATTCTGGACTTTGAATTGGCATATTTGAAATCTCAGAGAGTGACCCCAATGCATACTTAAATAACTATACTTAAAATAAGTTATCTATCTATCTATCTATCTATCTATCTATCTATCTATCTATCTATCTATCTATCTATCTATCTATCTATCTATCTATCTATCTATCTATCTATCTATCTATCTATCTATCTATCTATCTATCTATCTATCTATATACACATTACATTAATTTCTATGTTTTGCCATGTTAATAGCCAAGTTTTGCATTTAAATGTAAAGTTCCCAGACAGTTGATCATAAAGATGATAATGAAAGTGTAAAATACCAACATTCCATGAGCCTTTTGTTACTTTTTCAATTTATTGCTCCATTCATCTTTTGCTTCTTAACTGAGTTTGGGTCATGGGGACAGCGGTCTAAGTAGAGAAGCCCTGACCTTATTCCCAGGCACCTCCTGTGAGACGTAATCTTTTCAGTGTGTCCTCCTTTGAGTAGAACAAACCCAAAACACCTCACCTAGGAGGTGTACAAAAGGCCTCCTTGTAAGATGCCACGTCATCTGCTCCTTTTGACATGAAGGATTAGGGATTCTATTCTGAGTCCCTCCCAAATAGCTTAAGATCTCACCCTATCAATAATGCCTGGAGGTCACCACCTGATGAGGCCAAACAGGAGAGACATGATATCCGCCACTTCGGGCAACTCTAGCAGAGTCCAACTAACACTGGGAGTGGATCTGTCTTAACTACCAGCAATGTGAATCAAGCTCTTGCTGTAGTTTTATAAGGACTAAATATCCAGTAGCAATAGGCCAGTGTTCCCATATTCCTGAGACACCCCAACATGATGCTAAGAGGGGTGTTGCTGGGCAAACTACATACACTTACCCTCCCACAGCTTTGAGATGATAAAAACTGGTTCAATGTTCAGTGACCAAACCCTCTGATCCAACTTCTTGAAAAATGTGACTACACATCTGCCAATCCATAGGCACTGCTTCCAAATTGAATGTAATGATGCAAAGGCTTGATAACCCCAGAAAGCCCTGAAAGATCCAGAGCCTTACCGAACAGGGTGAATTTTTATCAGTAAATACATTTTAAAAAATCAGACCAACTTAACCATAATTGATATAAAGTCGTGAATGGTCCTTTAAGGAAGATTTTCATTTATTATTAAATCAGTATTTTCTGTCTGCACAAAGCCAGAAGCTACTCTTGCTGAAATCCAAAAGATTTCCAGTTCAATTAACCATTTCTCTGTTTTCCATATCCATCCATCTTATTTCTTCTGCTTAACCAGTTTAGAGTCATGTGGCAGCTGGATCCTATCCCAGCTGCCATAGGGTAAGAGGCAGGGTACATCCTGGACAAGTTACCAGCCTGCCACAGGGCCAACACTGAGAAACAGACAACCATTCACACTCACTCACCAAAAGAATCACACCCCCGCTAGCATATCTTTGGATTATGGGATGAACCTGGGGTATCTGGAGAAAAACCACAGAAGCACATGGGAGAACACATGGGAGATTATGCAAACTCCAAACAGAAAGGCCCCTTGCTAACCTTTGCACCACTGTACTGTCCCATGTTTCCCCCATAGTTAGTAATATACAAAGCACCATAAGAAATAATTACAGAAATAATTCTGTACAAGAATTTTGGACATGATTCAACATTAAAAGCACCCATATGTCCAGCTTTTATAAATGTGTGTAATTATGTGTGCATATATAGCAATTATACACTCTTTTGCTGTTGTGTAGATATATGGGAGTGCACGGATTGAGAGAAATATTGTGTGCCAATCTAATTTTCTGATTTGGGGCCAGATACCAAGGCATCTAACATCTACCTGACATACACACCAATACACAAACATATATCACCCCATCCAACTTCATTTTGGCAGACATTTACACAGAAGCAATCTTCCTCATCATTACTGACCACCTTCTGTGACAATGCCAGAGGCAGCATGACACAGACCTGTGCCAGCATCACCTTCCCCTTCTCATCATTCCCACCGCAGGTACACAATCCAGTGGCCATTGTTTTAGCCAGTGTCATCATTTTATTCACTTTGCCCAGCCAGTGTTTTACTTGTATTGTAAAGCACTCTGGTTATTAACTTACTACTTTATGAATCTAATACCAACCAAGTCCAAGGACTGGGACTGAGAAACCACTGGGGTACTTAGCTGTAACAGGTTTATCAGAGGGTGATGTTGTGTTTGTGCTTAAATTGTAGACTTTTGAGGATGCTTTTTACTGAAGTTTTCTTTTCTTTTTTTTTTTTTTTACAATCTAGTTCTGTAAAAATTGGCTTAAAGTTTGAAGCCAGTTTTTGAAGTTCTACATTAATACGATTAACCAAAAGGAAAGCATGTCTGGTATAGGATGTATACGGGAAAGAAAGCGAGTGGACTTCTTTAAGTTTCGTGAAGACATTTCACCTCTCATTTGAGATTCATCTCACCTCATTTCTCGGATGAGATATTAAATGTCCTCACGAAAGTCTAGTAGTTTCTCTGTATAGAATTGCTTCAACTTGTTGAGCACAATATAGGTCCAGGATCATGTGCCATTAGTTTCTTATTCTTGTCTAGAACTCTCACATGCTTCCTGTGAATCTGGAACATTTTCCCAAACTTTCCCTCCATATTCCCTCCTCTTAAGCTGTAAAATACCCAGATAACTATCACTTTGAACGAGACCCTTTTTCATACAGCTCAATTTATTTTAACTCTCATTCTTGCTCGTCTACCTTGCCTTCCTAGCATTTCATATATGTCCCTTTGCCTGACTGAGAGATCCCCTTGATCAAAAAAAGAAAAGGCTGTTACTTTTTCATCATATCCCGTCATCTCTCTTGGTGTTTCATTTGTTGCCAAGCAGAGTTTTGGGCCACTGCTTGTCTTTAGTATAGGGTTTCTGTTAGTGCAACAGCAGGATAACTATATTGCACAGAGCACACACAGTTTTGTTTTGTCCTTTCTCCTCGAGGCTGTGTGCATTCATCTCCATGTACAGCCTGTTCCGCCATTGTCACTGCACTGTCGCTGGTTATAGCTGAGTGAAAACGTACTCCTGCACCCTCTCAGGCCAACTAATTATGGACTTTGATTATTCCCATTTTGTTTTACTGAGTGCAGTGCCGTCGCCAACAGGCGGACTGGCAGAAAGGCCAGCACCATTGATTGTCTCAGTTTCGGGCCTAATTGAGCCAAATGGGAATGGCTGTTGCCAGAGTTCACTCTCCTCCAGTGTTTACATGCTGATCCACCAGAGAGACATTCATTACTGCTTCGCTGAAAACTCCTCTAGACACGCTCACGCACAAATATACGCTCACATTTTGTATTCATATTGATAAAGGGGTGAAGTTCTCTGTGGTCTGCACATACAGCTGGGCCTGCAGATGCTACTGGGAATTAATGCTGTTGTCTAATGGAGCTTGGGTCTACATCACAGAGCCATTATTTCTATCTCTATTCCTTACTCAACATCACAGACTGAATGTTTGCTGCTGCTCAACCCACACGGATTTCTAATTGCATGCTAGGGATCATGGTGTAAGATTTGTTGTCTGATTGAAATATTAAAATCCATGCATGTGAAGTTTCTTTCACAGACATGTTAATTGCGGTCATGACATAACATTCTCAGGGAGTATTTCTTTAAGGACCATACTCCTTGACACAGTTTCCATTTGTTTGCAGTGCTTGTGCTATGATTGCAACCCTTCTCCTTTGATAAAGCATAAAGCAATGATAATTTTACACTTTTAAATCTGTACTGGACTAAAAACCCTTATTGTCTATGTGATTACGGCAGTTAGATGTCAGTTCTTTTCCAATATGCCATAAAAACCTATTATATAAAGGTTTGCTTCCATCCTATTCAATTATGCAGTTCCAAAAAAATCTGTCTAAACAGTTTAGAGTGTTTCAAGTATGATACACTTTATAGTTTGGCTCCAGTCCATGCCTTTTACCCTTTTTGAAGATGAAACGGTATTTTAATATTTGGCACAAGTCGAGGGACAGCAGGGAGGATTCTAAACATAGACGCTGGTATAAGTGCTCTCATAAACCATTTTAGATATGGTTTACAGTGTAAGTGATCATAGCATTTCTTAAACCATTGTGATCAGATGCAGTTTTGCTGGTATAAATTAATACAACTGTGGTGGAAAATAGAATCCTCCTTGTTGTTTTCCTAATGTTATGCTAGTCACTGGTGCAAGAGAAGGACAGCTGTGGACAGATGGATGGCCCAGTGGCAGAGAAGGTAGGCAGACCTGATCTGAAGTAAAGTTTGCCAAAACGCAGATAGATGGTGCTGCTCAGCAGTCTTGCCCAGCCGAAAGGTAAACAGACAAGCAGGAACATCTCCAAGGGCAGGGCACAAGGTTTAACTTTAAGAGACACTTTGCGGTTTGCCACTGACAGAGCTGTCTTTTTATACTCCTCCTTCCCACACTACATATTAGCACATGTTATAATATAGATATTATTGTAATATAGACACCAGATAGATAGGAAGCATACCTCCAATGATGTAGTACTCAGCACATTAGTTTGGCAATGAAAGGTTGCTGGTTGCAGTTGGAGACACAAGTCCCCTTTGGGGAATGCAGCAATCCTAGCTAAATCAAACATGTAGAACTAGTCACTGTGGTGACCCATTGTGGTGAGAGAACAGCTGAAAGTAAGTTTCTAAAGAAAATTATTTTTAAAAATTGACAGCTTCTTTTAGCTGTTATTACCACTATGAAGGAAATATGGAAGTCAGATGTTTTTTACTAAACTCATAAGAAATACTGATGGAATATTTTCCGAGAAATACCAACATGATCACATCAACAATATTCATTTTAATTTATCTATAATACCTGCAGTATAACAGTGACTAGGCAGTTAATCTTTATCGTTAAGACTTGGACAAAACAAAAACAATTAACATACCTATATCTGTTATCATACCTGTGATTTTTGTTTTTGTTCTGATTAACCAAAAAGCAAGTGTTACCTCTCTGTGCAATTTGTAGTAAATTGCCATCTGCAGTGCTTAGTAAATCACATTTCTATGACTCATTTAAATACTCTTCTCTCAAGAGATTGTACCCTGAAAAAGAAAGCCTTACAAATACACATCAAATAAAGCTAGCCACTGAAATAACTGTCAGTGCCTTTCAGTAGCAAAATTGACTCTGCATCTCTTGAGTAAATCCTGAGAGAATGTTTTTAATGTCAAAAGACTGTCACTAAATCAGTAAACCTTTACAGTTTTTGAAAACTCAACACTTTTGAGACCAAAGCTTCACTGATTATAATTTAGCTTGTAGAATAGTGTTCAGCTAAAACACTACAGGCACACAGCAAAGCCTTCAAAGAGGACGGGGTGATAAATTTCAATTCTTTGTGATCAATCCATGCCACCACAGAGCTCTGGGACATCAAAATAAAGCTGTATTTCATTTCTTATAGCAGGCTTTTTCATTGAGGCCAGGTTATCAGGAAAAAGTGATGCACAGGGAATCCAATACCATCACTTTTTACATATGTATCATATTATTAAGGTGCTATAAACCAGGCTGCGGCACTGGCACATAATCTATGCGGCAAGTGCATGTTTACTGCTTATGTATCAATGTGAACAGAGAGTAAATGCGAATGTCACATTTTACCTGCGTCTTTCTGTTTCTACCAATTTCATTTTGTAAAAAAAAAAATTCTTGGAGCAAGCATGAATGGTAGAGTAGATGATACATGGGTTGGTGTTTCAAGATAATACACTTTTTGATAGACCTCTTCTCAACAGAGTCATCATTAAAATGAAAAATTCCTTTAATAAGGCAACCACAATGTTCATTATGTCATTATGTGGGAGTGAAACATTTCTGTTTTTATAAGTGAATTTTTCTTCATTGACTGATTTGGCAGCCATCAATAGAGTTTAGCAGAGTCGTTTCAGCCAGCCAACTTTTGAATAGACCAATTATCTTGTTGCACTGCCCTCATAGAAAAGTGTGAAGTCTGTTTCTGATAACCTGAGTGGCAAAGGCAAAAATTAACAGTTATCATTACACATGTCTACACTGCCTTTGATAAAAGGACCTTCTTAATGGGGACGATTACTGTAACCGTGTGCAATTTAACCGGATCAACTCAATAGGTGACTTGATCTGGTGATAGGACTTTAATGCTAGAAAAACTGTGTCCACCTGAAAGGCTCAGGCCAATATTGATTATGGCAGCATTAAACATTTAAGTAATCACTGCACTTAGCTAAATGATTGTGTAATGAATAATAGATGAGATGGAAGGCAGACAGGGTAATAAACGGTCTGGGGAATAATAACTGCCCATGTGATATTCAGCCATGCGTCTATATCCACAAGAACACTTTTTTTTTCTCTCTTTTCAAAACTGCACCAACTCTCACTCTCTGTCATGAATCGGGGCATTTGCCTATAGCAATACTGTATACACACACATACACACACTGTGCCAAGGAATCGTTGGGGATTTAATCAATTCACATTACTCTTGTGGAATGTTCAATGTAAGTGCAGGACTTATCCCCCCAAGAGTTAGACTGCTGTTGGGCTGTTTGGTTAAGAATTGCAGAGAATATAGATTTTCTAAACTAAAACACCCTTTTTTTCTATTCTGATTTATTCTATTCTATTCTATTGTACATGGTGGCCTTGAGAAGTAACCAAAGAAATTAAAGAAGAGAGAAATAGCACTCAAAGATTCTTGAATTTAAATGGCAGTAAATTAACGATAGAATATGACTTCCATATGGAATAATAGATTTTTTGTAAACCCTTTTTTGATAAAATCAGAAAGTGTGTGAGAGAGAACAGGGATTGTATACATGTAGTTAAGATCCTGCTTATCAACTGCACTTGATTAACTGATCCTCTGTAAGTGTGATCACTTCTATAAAAGCAGATTTTTTGACAGCTTGCAAGTCTGGAGCATGGAGTCGTGTGATCACGAAATGCAAAGGAGGAAAGACATCGGCAATGATCCCAGAGAAGGAATTGTAGCTGCCCATCAAACGGAAAAGGGTTTCTTTTTCCTTAGAGAACATGGTAGTATGGATTAGTTTTGGAAAGTTACATCTGAAGAAACCACAAGATTTCTGGAGCAGTGGCTTTAGGAGCAAAGTGGAAATGTTTGGACAGCACCACATTTAGAGAAGACAAAATTTGAGCACAAAAACACCTCAACAGCCCAACACAGTAGAGGAGGGGTGGTGATTAGAAAGTACCTGTAGATCAAAAACTCCTCTATATGCTAAAGTATTTTAAATCTGAGGTCATCTGTCCATCATGAGCACACAAGCTAATCTATGACAGAATGGCAGAAAAAGATTCAAGGTGTTGCCATGGCCCAGTCAAAGTCTAGACCTCAAACTGGTAAAAAAAATCTTGTGGCAGGAGAGCTATCAATAAACTAATGCACACAAATGTCAACAAACTGAAGCAACACTGTAAATAAGAGAGGCCCAGTATTCCTCAGAAACAATGCAAACGACTGACAAAGTGGTACAGGAAGTGATAGGAATCAATTATTTCGTCGTTGCTGCTGCCAAAGATGCTTCTACCAGCTTGAGTAATGGGATGTGCACAGGGCTGCAACGAGTCCTGTAAAAAAAAATTCACATAACTGTAGCAAGTTTGCTAGAGCTACTAACAAGCAGCTAAAACCCTGAGAAATTCATTCAACTTCACTTATGATTGGCTCATGAATGCTGACAGTTGCTGTATAGCAGCACAGAACCTGGCAGGCCAATCAGACATCTGTCTTGCAGCCTTTTGTTTTGCAAAGCTCTTGCTGGTGACTGGGACCAATTCACAAGTTTGCTTATGGGCAGCCTCTTGCTCTGTGACTTTCTTTTTCTTTTGTTAGTTTCCTGCATTGTGAACTCCTCTTTTATTCTGCACAGATGGTCATAAAACACAATACATAAAGATTCTAAAATACATGAAACAAAACCAAATACAGAACTGTGGCCTTCATTTTGCTGCAGCATCTCAGGGTCACTGTAATCCTATTGTAGGCTTGAAGTTTTAAACATCAGTTGTCTGAGACAATGTAAGTTCAGTAAAGCCTGTCCACACACACACACACACACACACACACACACACACACACACACACACACACACACACACACACACACACACACACACACACACACACACACACACACACAAACTGACTTCACTGTGCGTGTGGGAAGGACACCTACTTCAATCACTTGATGTAAATGGGCTGAGGCCTGTTGCAATTTACAACACAGTCCTGTCGTGTCTGATAAATTCAGCTCTGTCTCTGTGTTTATCATGTCAAGATGACTTCACTCCTGTCCCTCTTTAGCCCTGGTGTCTCACCCATCCACACGTACTTTGCTTGTAGCCCCTCATTTCCTTGGTGAGTGGAGGTGGGGGCACATGAGCGAGACAGCTTGGTAATTAGTTCTCAAGCATGTGCTCGCTAAATATTCCTGCCTAATGACAAGGCCAAGCGAGTGCACTATGCCTAACGGCCTGAGGTTCAGTTTGATTCTTCAAGCTCTGATCATAATCCAAACCTGTAGTAAAACTATGGCACGATGCTGCAAATTAAATAAATAACTCTGTGAATAAATAAAAGAATGTAGATGTTAGGGCACACTTTGAAATGCACATCAAAAGCAGTGATTTGTCAGCCATCAATAGTCTTTCCAGAGGGAAGCCTGTCTTTCTCTCTCTCTCCCTGTCTGTGTCTCGCTCTCATTTAGTTAGATGATTGCCTCCTACAGCCCCAGGGACCGATAGCAACCACCAAGTCTATTACTTCCTACAGCACTTACTCCTACCAATATGAAACACTCGATAACAACAGGGCCTACTCCATGTTAACTCCTATAGTCTATTAGCCAGACACCAATTCTATCCAACAGCATGTGTTGATACAACAGAACCCCTGAGTAACATTATCCACAATGAAATGAGTCAGAAGAGAATCAGGCAAGTCGTCCGCATCAAAATGAGCATAATAAAAGATTTTTCTGGGCGATGCATAAAAGAAGTTAATAAAGAAAAACAAAACTAACAAACAAACAAACACAGCTGGGCTGATGGGTGAGGCAGGTTTAGCATCTATGTTGAATGCCTCCTTTAGAGATAGGTGATGGAGATGCGGAACAAAGTGCCACAAACTGATGTCTACGCTTTCACATAAACACTGCTGTGTTGCCCCAGTGTTCTAATGGCCGGGCACTGTGCATCCAGATGCTAACCTCGCTTTCTTTCCCCGGATGCAGCAGGGTACAAGTGCATTCCAGCCACTCGAGCGCAGGTGTTAATTTATGCTTTTGCACCACTTTTCTCCCTGACTGCACAGCCTGACCCCAACCCAGCACACCCCACTGTGTAGCTACACCTCCATTTAAGCAGGCCAATTTAAATTTTTCAAAACGGTCTACACGGCATTCAACGACAACAAGACCAGGCACGGTCTAAACAAACATAATGATGTATACGGCTGAAGTTGTATACATATCAAGGCGATTTGCTTGGATAACTCATCCAAAAAATCACCACTGTTGAAATCCTTTAGTAACTCGGCTAGAGTTGTAAATCAGTAATAATCACCAATGTAGAAATGCTTGCATCATGTAGTTAAAAAGAAAAAAGAAAACACAAACAAAGCAGAAAACCAAAAGCAAAACAAAAATGCAAAACAAAAATGGAACAAGGCAGAACGCACACATGTTGTATGGAAGTCAAAGATTCAATGTATATTGCATCAAAACATCAGCTTTTAATCAAGGAGCAACAATGTCGTTCCTTTAGAGATTTTTTTTTTGTGCCAGAATGAAGATGCTTAATTGATGACTACAACTCACGACACAGCTGCATTTTTTTTTTGAAAGATGAGTAAGTGTGTAGAAGAGAGAGCAAAGAGGATGTTTGAGGGTGGCTGAGGTAACGGCAGCTGATGGCCAGTTAGGCCAATATGTTTGTGGTTGAGGGAATTTCTGGGGCAAAGCCTCCTTAGTTGTTGACTGGATGTCCGCTCGGCATCTGAGATTCCGAGCTTCAATTCATTATTAATGATTTGTGGTGTCACAGCAGTCCATTCATTTCATTGTTGAGACATCACCTGAGACATCAATGCACACACTCAGTCTGAGACACACACATACACACAATAAACCACAACAGAAGCTTCTGAACATCTGCCTCTTAAGCTGTTTTCTTATTACTCTCTGTCACTCCCACTGGGCAGAGGGCACTTTATAGATGCCCTAAAGATGTAGACAGTGAGCGAAAGAGGCTGGGGAGAGTACTATTGGTGGCTCGGTGTTCTGAAGCAATAGACGCACTCGGGAAAAGGTGGCTTCTCACTTCATTTCATTCACAAAGCCCTCTGTGCATCCAACAGGCTGACAGATGGGAAGGCCTTCCACACAGACAAGCAGCAAGCAATAGCACACGGCACCCGACCCGAAGGCTTTATAGACTAAAAAAGAAAAGGTCTTGAGGGAAAATAAAAGGTGTAAAAAAAGGAGGGGAGGAGAGATAGTGTTTATAATTCATGTCTGGAGAGGACAAGTGGAGGATGATTCACTTTGTTGTCCATCTCAACGGTCAGTCAGGGAACAAAGGACTTGCAGTTCAAAGGCAACCAGTCATTGCACCTCTCTTACAAACCTGGAGGGACCACGTCATTAAATTCAGAGCTGTTTGGAAACAGATTTCATCACATTATCCCTGTTTAGGATCTTTATATTTGGTGCCAGTATTAGCATAGTAGCCTGTCTGTCTGTCATTTAAGCACTGAGCCCAGGAGATGGAATATATTTGGAGGAAAATTCAATAACACATCATCGCTAAGCTGGTGTAATTTTTCTCTTTGGCTCAACTGAAGCCACCCACTTCTGAACCTGGGCATTAATGTGGGTCTGCATTAGCCTGCAAATTTGCGCTATCAATAGTTCTGCTATTGAAGGGGGTGGGGGTGGCGTCGTTTTATTGAAATATTTATACAGGTAAACCCACTGTATCTGTGTATTTACACAAGATATCCAGGCGTCAGACCAAGGCCGGAATCGATAAAACACAATTATAGCACGACAACCCACTGAGTGATAGGAAGGTGGTGGATTAAAGCATCAGTGGCTAAATGCACAGAATAGCCACAGGCGCAAGAAATGTGACTGAACTGTCGCTCTTACATAGCCTTGCTGGCTTCACCAGAGGTATTAGCAGCTTATAGTCCCTCACCTCACAATGCCTTGTTATTTGCCATGTTCTTGCCTTTTTTCATCCATCTATTGATTACTGATACCCCTGACATTTTATGTTAATGTGCTAATGTGCTGTATTACTCCAACTGAAATAACATATCTATTATGCTTATCCTCCTCATATCAATGGCTTAAATCTAGGAGTGAAATATAAAGCCCAAAGACAAACAGTAACCTTGAGCAGCATTCGAGTCCACATTCACATTCAAGGCAAATGCCACCAACAAATCAAATGACCAACAAGTAAACAGCACTTGCTTTGAAATTGAGCCTGTGGAGCAGCATATAGCCAAGGTCACAGGCCTGTAGGTTCCTGGATTTGATGCAATAGATTTGAACTGTATTAAAGATGACCGATCTGCTACAAATCACAAGTACTTGTGCAGCATGCCAACATTGATTCTCCTATATTCAAGCAATCAATGATTACACACAGGCTCAAGGAAATGATAACCTGACTCTGCACGTGTGGCCGGTTAGCTAGCTGCGTATTCACATCAGTTGAGGACATGTGAAAAATCCAGCTGTGTGTGTATCAAGAAAAAAAAAGGGGGTGGAGGTGGGGGTAGTAAGTAGTTGGGTCTGTCAGTGTCACAGTACACGTTCTGAACCACCTTCTGCCCTCTAATAAGATTGAGCACCAAGCAGAGCTGAACAACTGCCAGACACTGAGACACCACCCGAATAGAGAGGAGATCTTGGGTGAAAAGGGAGGGGGAGCTGGGTTGGGGTGTTTTTCAAAGGGGTAGGCAGGTAGAAGCATTTCAATGTTGCATCTCACTGCAGCAGTAGATCCGTCACGGTCAAGGGGAGCTCAAAGAGCCCTTGTCAGGTAAATCAAGTATGACTTTTATTTCTTGAGGTGGCAGAGGCATGTGGTGGCTACTAAGACATCCTGGGACTATGTTCAAGGGATGTGAGGTGGAAAAAGTGAAAACACCCCCACATACAGACAGTGCTGAACAGCATTTCATGCTGTTTAATATTATATTGTGCAGGAACTGCTGTCTATTCTGTGTGCTCCAAGTGGTGCTCCATCCAAAGTATTCTCCCTTATCAAACCGGTGAAGGTCTGTGTGTGGGTGGATGGGTGGGGGGGATATTTAAAAAATAAAAGCTGACTCTTGTTTTTATAGTCATGGATGTGTCATTATTTACTTTTCTCTCTTTAAAACATCACAGCCACCCTCAAATGCCAACAATAATTTATCTTTTATTTCACACAGCACTTGAATATTGTGAACAGCGCTACACTGTCTGTTTATTCCATCCTCAGGTAGAAAATGTCAAGAGGTTAACGTAGTGCTTGTGGTGGGTCTACTCGTCTACCACTCTCCCAGTGCTGCTGTGTGATTGCAATGGGAGTGTCACTGGTGCTCTGCCCCGCAAAAGCCTCCTCTTCACCCAAAGTCATTTACTTTAAATGTTTTTTAAACACTCTCTGCCTTCCCTCAGGTTGATATTACTTAGCTTAAGCAATTGTCAATTTGCAGGACATCAGAGTGAACCTCTGCATAATGACTGCTGAATTACCTCGAGGAACTCTATTAAAGAAGCATAGTTTCCTCAGCATTCGTGAATCCTTTCTTAAAATGCAATCTTTTCTGTACTTGCACTTGCGGAGATGTAAAAGCAATGTCCATTTTATCAACAAAAACTCTGAATAAAGATATGTGTTGATGACCTTTCACAACAAACCTGAAACGAAATTACAAAAAAATAACATTTAAGCAACAGAACCCCGACAAAATGTTTTACTTCTTTTTGGCAACAAATAAAAACGAAATGTCAGGATGAACTAATGGACAAATAAACAAATTTCTGCTGTTTTTCAACGTCTTATTCAGTGACCTACAGATTTGTTGAATCATATGCTGCATATTCTGCCGAGTTTGTTTTCTCTGCTGCCTAAAATTCCTTATTCAGAAGTTAATTTAGCAACTTCATATTAATCCTAAGAATAATAATTTTAAAATAATCATGTCAATTTTATGCATCTATTTTCTCAACCGATTATCCAATTCTGGGTCGATGGGTTGCTGAAGCCTTACCCAGCTGTCATAAGGCAGTGGGTTAATATTGGGTAATGCGTTCTTTATACCAGATTCCGTGTGATAAACACAAGGAATCTACCACAATGCATCTTATGGTGATATTACAGGATGTTACTGGCTCTTAGAAGACAAATCACAATGAGAATTAGGCAAGAAGTAGAAGTAAAACAGCTGAGACAAACTAAAAGAGATGCAGGAAGCAGCCAGTATTTATGGTATACATGTAAAGTTAATCTAATATTATGCCCTCAATATTGGCTAACGAATAAAAGCTACCTAAGAGAAAAGAGGTGGCTAAATACTGATACTAAGTGAGCAGGACTGATTAGATAAGTGTGGGTGGCATCGAAATAATAACTGTCTGTCTTGACACTCTGAGTGAATAATTTCACTGTATCCTTTTGTCACAACAAACAGAAATAGCCAATCTGTGGATACTATGAGCTCATTTTAATGTGTATGTTATATGCTTTTATTTGCATCCTTTTACATTAGTCAGAGAAAAATATTTTTCATGTGTTTTCAGTGATATGAGGACTTTATTCAGAGCTGTTTAGTGTGGTTTTTGAACCTTTGAGGTTATAAAACTGTTTAAGAAAATACGTTTCTACATTTTAGTGGAATACAATGCAGTGCATAAAATGGGAATATGTAGTAAAATATAACAAAATAAAAAAATATAGGGGAGGTCCACTTTGTTTTTTTTTATAAGTCTCCCTACACCCCTTAAAACTTACTGGCCATCTTTTCCAGCTTTCAGGCTTTGAATGAGAAAAACTACAGCTTTTGCCTGAAATCGATCTAGAACATCAGACTATCAACAGGACAAAGCCCCAGGAGCCTTTAGATCAGTCATTCCCTGTTATATGTATGGATCCTGTGGAAGTTTTGACCACTGGATGATCAAAGTATGCAGTTTTTCTTATATACTGGACGACATACAGTATGTTGGACAAACCTAAAAAGAAGCAAAACATTTGCCTTTTTTGGCTCAACCTGTCACCATAAATTAACAAAGGCTTGGATAAACCCAAGAATTTGCTATACATGCTTTTCAAAAATCTCTTCAGCATTTCTCATAGTAGTCCTGGAGGCTAACGGAATGCCTCTAGATCAACTACAGCATAAAGGGATATGTGTTTCAAACATTTTTAGGACCAAATAAAATCAGTTTACAGTTTTGCCTAAATTTCTTTAAGCCATGTTTGTAGCTAGCACGCTTGTATCACTGCTAAAGAGAGGAGAAAATGGAGCTCTTATCAGTTTGCAGCTAGCTTATATAATCTGCAAGATCTGAAAATCTGAGAAAAACACACCATTCACTTTAACTGAGCTCACTGTCTGCACTGTTGACTCGCTTCTTTGCTACCTGCATTGCATGTCAGAGAGAAAGGAGAAGATGCAGCTGTACCAATATTTACACGCAAGATCACAACGTTGTTGTCACTGTTGTGTCAAGCACTACATACCACCATCACCACATTTCTGATGTGTTTTCTATGCTAATGAGAAACCTCACTTTCTCTTAGTGGCTTCATACGCTAACTGTGAATGTGAAATGTTTTGGCTATGAGGTGAAAAAAGCTCTTTTTTCCCCCCAAGAAGAAGAAAGAAAACAAAACAAAATAAAAATTAAAAAATGGGTCCTCTTTAAACAGGCCACACTCAGAATTTGTGCAAAAACTATCCCTGACACAAAGATGCTCCTGCTAATCAACTTGCTGAGCTCACTGGTTATGTTGAACTCTGCCTATAAAGGATGCAGAGTGATGTAATACTCCAAAACTAACTTTTGATGGGTATGTCCTAATCCTAAACCTACATGACAATTTTTTATTATTTTTTTTTTATTATATACTTCACTAAATTTTAGCTGAAACTCAAAGAACTCAAAGATTTTATAAATATAGATGAAATAATGTACATTGTGGCTTTAGTAATAGAAAAAATAAATACATTTTTAAAAGTAACGTAGTGTTTTCAGTAGAGTCTAAACCTCAAAACCCCGTGGCATGGAATCTATTGATAATGATAAATTGGCCATACTTTCTTTTGATAGGTAAATAGAGCTGAAATACACCTGAATGGTACAGTGGGGATGGGATCTAAAAGAGATCTTGATAGTTTTAGATAGAGAAAAAATGTTTAGGCAAGCTGTTCAAGAGAGGCAGTCTAAATATAAAACAAGCGAAACTGTACATGTGATGTTTTTACTCTAAAGATTAATAACCTTTTGTAAAGAAGGTCCTGAAGTTATACTGGCAACAAAAAGAATAGAGAGCATAACAGTGCTGTGAATCTGTGTTACAGTGCAGAAAAGAAACCAGAGGCTGTTATTGTTTTCCTCTATCAGCGATGAATGACATGTGATTCTGGTACTGAAGATTGCTTTATTATATCTTTTAGTGAAACATGTTTAAACATGTGCCATTTGAAGTAACAAGAATCATTACAGTTTCACTCCTTGCTAGTAAAGAACAAGAACACAAAAAAGAGGAAAATGGAACAGAGACTTGCGTCTCTGCGGGATTGTCTGCCCAGCACCAAAGCTGGAACACCCGAAAAGCTTAAAGTGATATAAATGTCCCTGAATGACAGCATAAATCAGTATGATGACAAATAACCTCTTTGAAGCCAGCACCGCAGCAAATAGGATACCAATCCTGTATTTTAAAAACGGCAGAGGGACTTAAAAAAGAACCCTTGACAATGTCACAGAGGTAGTTTTAGTCATGTAGAAACGGGAGTGAGGTGGTTATCTAAATAACTGTGGCACGTTCTTACTTTTACCTTGCAACAAACCCTCCTTAACAAGTAATCCAACTGAAAAAAAGACAAACAATAAAGTAACACAACTATAGATATATATATATATATGTATGTGTGTGTGTGTGTGTTCTTATTTGTCACTGTGGTGTAATTCATCACAATTCTGTGTTCAACTCCCTGCGAAATGCATAAACTCAGCATGTTGCTATGGAGCAAAAATTGAAATGGACTTGTGAAGAAATGAGCAATTTCCCAGTGGAAGAATTGGAAATTTGCAAGGCCGTTGGTGGCTGACCTGTCATCAATCACTTCAAAGCAGCACAAACTTAAAGCCTTGTGGGAGGCTTAGAAAATTGGGCAAACACCAAGTGTCTTTTGACAGTTTACTCTAAGCCCGCCAACAACCTAAGAGCACACAATTGTACTAATGTGACAAGTCAATGGTGGTGACGTTCAAACATGCAATTAATAAGTATACACATGTATGCAATGATCACCACAAACCTTACAAATAACGTCATACTTAGATGTCTTTTTTTTTTTTTTTTTTTGTGTCCCGTTTGGATCTTTAGCCATCAGAATTATTGTCTTAAGGCCAAGAAAGATGCCAAGCGGATTTATTTTACCAAGTGGATCATCATGGCCTTGCCATATTGGTCCATTTGATTGACCTTTATTATAATTATGAATTTATTTTATTTTCAGTTGCTACAAACGGGACAGACATGACTGGGGGATAGGACAGGGAGAGAGAATGAAAGAAAGAGAGGGAGAGAAAGAAAACCAAAGGGGAGAAGAGACGGTGAGAAGGGGGGGAAGAAAGAAAAAAATAAAACAAACAAAAAAAACAAAACACCCGGATCACCTGTATGGAGAAAAAAAACAGAAGAGAAAGCAAACAACAAAGAGCAACATAATAAAAAAAACAGCACCATCACAATAAACTAGCTAGCAGTAGATATCAGTAGATACTAAATAATAAACGATATTGTGCAGCACGCAAGATAGCACAATGTGCTTTGAGGCAGCAGCCAAGAAAGCTGTATTCCGCGTCTGTGAATACCCGTGTGTACACCTGTGTGCATACCTGTGTGGATCAGCATGCTTGCATTCCAAAGGTTTCATCATGTAACGATCTGCTAGAGGGTGTGGGGGGGCCACAGCCCCGTCCTCCAGGGTATGAAGCAGGTATGGAGGAGATCAAAACTCCAGACATCCAGAGGCCCCCAGAACACAAGAGACCAAGGAAGACCAACAGAGGGGCAGCCGCGCCACTGTCCCAGTAAGAGCTGAGGAAAGTCCCAGATGAGGGCTCACTCAGCAGCTGCGGAGCAAAAGCCAGGGGGGGTTGCAGTGACGCGCCCGTGAGCTCCGCCGGCAGCCAGCTGTGCCTGAGTGACCGAGCCCCAGGCCGAGAGGCCGGGGGCACCCTACCTCCGAAGTGGCCCGAGCGAGCCCCAGGCTCCAGGCCCCGATAAGCGGCCACCAAGGAGTGAGCCGGTGTGTACCTGGACGCCCACCCCCACCCCCAGACACAAAGAACCACCAACGCACCGACACCTGAGGGAGTCCGCCACTGGCAAGGGAAGTGGTGGTGGGTGGAGATAGGCCTCCAAACCTTGGAGGGCCTGAGATGTCCCCAGAGAGGTGGCGTCTGATACCCAACCTGACATATAGACACAGAAATACAGGCACACACAGACACAAACATCCATTCCCACCCTCATGCTCTCATATGCACTCACTCCACACTCAACCAACGTGGAGACAGACATAAAGAGACGCTGACACGATCACACTCCCCAAGCGTACTCTACGAACCGGGTCTAGGTACCCTTGCCCGCTACTTAGATGTCTTAACTGATTTAAATTGTTAGTTAGTTCATGCCTTTTTAATTTGTCATTTATTAAATTTTCACGGCACATTCCGCACCACATCTCTGTGCGTTCATCATTTGTTTGAAGCCAGCTCACCTCCTGCAACTACTTTTCCGAGAATACATGCTTCTTTTGTGGTTCGGACTCCTTCTGACATTTGTTTGGAGGTGGAGGAACACCAAAGTAATTGCTTAAAGGAGCTTGCTTCTTCGACATCTTTAAGAGTTCTAAACAAATGTCTGTCCTCCTGAAAATCTTATGTACGCAAACACGTGTTGCAACTTCTTATCTTGTGCGCGTTTTTTATTTTGACAGCGAATGCGCACCTGCGGACCACTTATGTGCAGCCCTGGTTATATAGCTCGTCATATTGCAGCCACAGAAATTCTTTTCCATGAAACCATAAAGCTGCACTTTCTTTTTGCCTTATAGTCTGATTTGTCATAACTTTTACGTTTTGTGGTAAACTTTTCTTTGGCTGTCACTTCTTCACCCTGACCTGTCTTATTTGGCTCAGCAGAACTAAAATATATATCCTGCTGCTTTTACACACACACACATAACGGTCAGCGATTCTCTGTGCGATCAACCTCTCGCATGTTTAAGCTTGCTGCGGGAGTTTTCACTTGTCATGTTTGCATAGTAAGCTAACGATTGATAAGACGATGTCAGAGGAATTGGTGCGTAAATTATCATCACTCACCAATCAGTACTGTCGCTCTCTATACACAGTTTGCGTGATTGCAAAGTGAAAGCAAAAAACAAGCGCAAATTCAAACGCGATTTCAATATGTCACATATTGACAGTGGCTCACCGATGCCAATGACATAATTACCCAGCTACATTTCCGAAAGAATGCAAAAGCATTGACATATATTTTTCCTTCCTACGATAGGCCGACGGGCAGGGCAGAGATAGATTTTGGTAGCCCGACTGGAAAAATGGCTAGCCCCGGGACGTCGGGCTAGCGATTTTGCGAGCCCTGTATCTGATTGAGGAATCACTCATCTTTGGAAAAGAGAGTTTATTACAGAGAAATGGCTCTTTCCAAAATAAAAGCTATACTATACGCTTCTTCTGGGCTATATTCTCAGCAGCATATTAAACATATCAGGTCCCCATAAGGAGAATCATGTGCTAACGGCTGTCTAAATGACTCGGGTAAAGTTTGTAGCATGCGTGCTTGTTGTTTTTGTCTGCTTCCACTTGTCTTTGCAGTAGGATGATGTCGGTGTAAATGTGCAGTCATATTCGTTGTGTTCCCACTAGTGCTGTCAGTGTAAATCTCGTTGAACACGGCAAATCTCCGTTAACGAGCTACCGCGGATCGCCCCGTGCGTGGGGCTGGACGGCCAACACATTAACGAGCTAACTGCGCTAACACACTAGCTCCCACCCATGTAATTGAGCATTGCGTGGCACATCCAACATACTGTTTTACTTTTGTCCATGACGCGCTTACCTTCAGGGTCATACGTCACATGAAAACCAAAATTGTCATGGTCTCCGTGCCTGCCCGGTCGGCCCCACAAGGCTACAATTGCTGTTTCTGTTCTCTCCCTCTCTGCCTGGGCGGAGCTCACTGTGGGCTCCCGCCCTTGGCCCACACACACACCTGACAACACTCACCCATCATCACCGGGAGCACTATTTGAGGCTGGAACACAGATCCTCTCGTCGCTGGATGATTGTACCCCTAACGTTAGTGTTCTCACAGCTCTTGTGCTTCATATTCGTGATTTGTGATTAGTTGGTGACCTGCCTTCTCGTCTGCCTCAGATCTTCCCCCCCCGGACCTGCGACCTCCCTGCTGCGGGAATGTGTGTGAGTGTGAGCGAAGAAGACGTGAGCGAGTTACCCTGTGATTCCCCCGGAGTTTTGGATCCCTTCACTGTACATATATTGCACTGGCACTGTTACCCTGTGATTCCCCCGGAGTTTTGGATCCCTTCACTGTACATATATTGCACTGGCACTGTAAATAAACTACACCTTGGAGATACCTTACCGCTCTGCGTTTGAATCCCTGTATCAGATCGTGACAAAAATAGTTCCAAACGCCAGATCTGAATGAGGGTGGGGGAGGTTCAATTTGCCATGTTGCAAGGAGAGCTTAACTTCTGTCTTGTTAGCTTGCCCTGCGCTCAGTGAATCTGCGTTCGACTACTCCGCCTAGGCTGCACTGTCGAGCGCAGATCCACTGAGCGCTGAACACAGACAGCATCGTCAGAAGGAAAGTTGATAAAGTAAATTAAAAATTTTGTATTGTTCGATACATACGCGTACCGAACCAAAAGCACTGTATCGAACGGTTCAATATCGATACGAGTATCGTTGCACCCCTAACATTTGTATGTGCATGTGTGTGTGCTGGGGGAGTTGCTGGTGTTGGAGTGAGGCGGCTTTTCATATTGTGTAGAGACCTCTCCTCCATCTGCCAGCCTGCACTCGGCCTCTGTACCTGATCGTGCCTGATGAATAGCAGATGTTTTCCCTGGCTGCCGCTCTCCAACAGGACCTCTCCTGCATCATCCCAGCTTACTTTGGCTAACACCCAGATAAACACACATGCTGCACATTTAATTAAAACCCTCACTTATACACATAAAGTTATACACAGTCACTGTACGCTCACACAGATAACACGAGGAGACTGTTTCCTTCCCTTTCTGCTGATTTCCTTCGAACTAAAGTCACACAGCAAACTGTTTAACTGTTTGCGAATATTTATTGACTTTAAAAAAGAAAATTTAGATTGTTATCCCACTAGCACAGATGCTGTAGACTTGTTATCGCTATTCTTTGTGACATCACGCAGTCACTGGTGAGGTAAGTCATCATTGCATATTGTTTTGTTTGCATTGGTGAAACTGACCTTCTGGAAATAGTGAATCGCTACATCCATCATTAAGAGGAATATTACAAGATAGTATCTCACTCTATAGATGTCCAGAATTAGTCATGGACCGACAGATCCAATATAGACATGATCTGCACGTCTATCCGACGTCCAATGTTTGGTGGGGTAGATGCCAAACTTGAAAATCTTCCACTGTCCATTGATGAGAATAATCCGGTGTGAAAACAACAAATACATGTATAATCATGATATATATTATTGTCCTGGAGATTGTATTTTCCCCAAAAATATCTGAACAAAAGACCAGCAGCTATTTCAGATCATATAAAAAATAATTCCATGGAAGTCTGAAGAGAAGTCAATGTGAAAGTGCTATTAGCGACAACTTCTGTGACTGTAAAAACAGGCCGTTTTTAAGTCTATGTGAAAATTATCTGTGAATCACTTGCCCTATGATAAACACTTTTTAAAATACAATTCACGTTCTACTGGATACAGGATTATGTTAATTTTACAAATTATGGATTCCATTAATGTCTCACAGGACAAAGGATGATATATTTACTGTGTGATTGAAAAGTTACTAGCTGAATCTACCACTGAAAAGTGCAGTATTTCTCAATTTCTCAGTCCCTCATGACGATGCCTAATTCACCTAGAAAATGTGGACAGTACAAAGTTTAATCTACAGTAATCAGACAGTTATTACAAAAACAAAACAAAACCAAGAATTATCCTTTATGTTAACAACAAGGTTGTTCTGGGATGTTTACTTATCAACTTGTTTTTAAATCCTTCTGCCTCCTGCTGGCCAAAATAATGATTAAAACAGCTTTAAGTAGTTTTTTGCTGCCAGTACACTGCTGCCACTATACAACTGCTCTAACTGTGCAGTAATATCTTATAATTTTCTTTTGGGTCTTGACTCACTTTAAATCTTCGACTCAAACTGGCACGAAACAAAGATTAGGCGTACTGCATGGAACAATAAATTGCACTTTTTGGCGCTGTCCTTTCTTCCCCGGTCTGACCCTATAACTGCTGCTAAACAGTTAGTAGAGAGTAATTAAAATCCTCTTTGGCTTTGATTTTTTGCAAACTGCCTGTCAGCAGAGAGGTCATCAGTAGAGGCAGGGAGTCCTAACTGACCACAGGAGAATTTGATAACGAAAATTAACACTTGAGTAACGGCAAAACTTTACCAAGTTTACATATTCTCGCTCTTTTGGCTCTAGTCCATTTCTGAAAAAAAAAAAAAAGGTATTTATGACGGTCCTTCTAGTCATTATAAACCTCCCTGCAAGTACAGCGCCATGTTGGCAAGACACTTGCAGTTTCAAAGCTGCTCACTGTTTACTCACACAGCCAGCATTATGGTACTTGATGGATGATAAGTGCTCGGCTTAAAGAAAGGAACATTTCTGTGCATGAAATGTGTTTCACGGCTTGGAGAAATAATGGAGGATGAAGAGATTAATTAATTGAAAATTAACACGTTTTCTTTTCCATCTCCGTAGTTTAATTTTTGCTGAATTTTGCTGAATACATTTAGAAACCTATAAACAAAACTATTTGCTTTATTTGATTGTGTCAAAGTAACATTAAAATGCAGAACAGGCTTAGTGCAGAACAGAATAAATTGTTTCGAACTGTTGTCATACTCTCATCACAGTGAACGAAGATGAACATGAGCTTCTTGATCATGAGGGATGATTTTCTGTGGCATTTTAAATTCACGTCATTTAATAGCAGGATCAGGGCATGACGATATTGCCATTAAAATTGCATGACAGTGATAAAAAATTATCCAGTTTGCAGTCCCATTAGGAATTATGATTGATACAGTTACACTACAGTTATGTTGCTATAAACACATAAACAGGTCTTTGGGCTAAAGTTCCAACCTCAGAAGCAAGAAGAACACAGATCACACACATTCTGTGTGTTTATTATTGGTAATAATTCATGAAAAAATGCTCAGTCTATAGGCTCTTATTGTCAAATTGACTTTATCTATACCCACTCTTACGGTCTCTGTATCACCACAGCCAGACAAGAGTCAGACTGAGATAGGTTTACTCTCTTTCCTGCCTAAAGGCATCAGTATTTCTCATTCTGCGATTGGACGGCCAAACAACAGACTGCACAATGAACTGTTTGGATTACATTACATTTTATAACAATTTGTCACAGTGGATTTGTAGGATTCAGAGTTCATTGCTCAGGAAATGCAACAAACAAGAAAGCTGCTCAGTCTGATGGTCCTGCCACTGTTTTAGTGGCTGGCTAGCACCTACTAGCTACATGCTGCTGGAAGTCAACAACTAGAGACAAGTGGTAGCATTTGTGCTGCAGTGTTAGGCAAAACATCTCCTCACACATTGAGGTTAACTGATGATGATTTATCACAACATATTTGCCAACGGGAGCTCGGATTATGTTAGTGTGTTACCATGAGGAATTATTACTTTCTTGGTGAATGAGCTAAAAAAAAAAACTTAAAAAATATACCAACAAAAACATTACAAATGACAGCTGTGTCATATCATATAGCAAGCATCTAAGTGGTTATTTTTTGCATATTGGTGTTCAAAGAGTATCAGGAAATATTGATGTAGACAGCCATCTTAAGGGATGTGAGTCAAGAAAAATAAAAGGAAAAAAATGGAAATCCAACTTGGGAAATTTTAAACAGCTCCACAGCTCATGCTTGTTAGGGTCTTAGTCGTTAACTTGTTTAATGAAGTGTGCTGTTTTTGGAATTTGTTGATTTGCACATAAAAATAAAAGAAAAAAAATGTGTTAATGATAATGATGATGTTAATGGAGAGAATGCTGCCAGCATAAGCTCTGAGCAACACATCTGTAGTATCTGATAGTGTTTTCGCACTGACATATAGCTGATAATGAAATAACTTTAACAAGGACAGTGCACAAAGCGGCACCGCTGACTCTAGAAAGGTCAAATGTACAATATAACTAAGCATAGAAAGCCACAACAGAGGTACATTTTGAAATGCCACATATTTTACTTCTGTCAAAAGAGATAGAGCAATGGCCGTATTACAACAGACAGCATTCAGTTCATGAGTGTTTGAAATGTTATCCCATTCTGTTTGAGAAAAAAAAAAAGAAAAGCTCAGCCAAGATGATCCCATTTTAGGCTTTTACAATCCCCTCTCTTCATCTCTCCGGGGGCTTTGGCGCATCTTCTCAGCCCACAATGACTCATTGGTTTAGAAACTGAAATCTTTTTTCATGCAATTAAATGCAGCTGCTTGTCTTATCCTCTATCATTTTGACACACCTACAAACAAAGATGCAGTACTTCAGAAAAAGGATTGATTCACAATACTAAAAGAATGCTACAATGAGGCCTGCCACTTTTAAATGATTGTTAGCATCATGAAGTGCTTTGACAGCAGTAATCAGATATAGAATTGATATGCAATTTATATATGACTACAGCATATAATAGATATAATTACATAAAATTAGTGAAACATCCTGTCAGTAGCGGCAAATTATGCAGGATTCCCAGAATAGAATTCAAATATGAAGGAGCCTAACTGTATATACAGTGAAAAGAAATATTCTCTGCTTTATGTTATGATGAATTCATAGCTCATTCACATAAAGGTGTGAGACACAAGTTGCTGCATTTAGCTGCATTTTGCTTCTCTACCACCTACGACAAACATTCAAAGTGTAAATAGGTAAAACAATAAACTGCTATTTGCCTAGGTGCCTGCTGACGTGTGCACCTTGAATCACAGATTTAGAATCTATTCTGTTCCCTTGACTGGAGCTGACTGGGTGTCCACAGGGATTCAACCGACCTCCCCAGCATAGCCAAAGGTCACACAGCAGAGGTATAGCTTTCTAATGCAATGCCCTTTTGTGGCGTCTGAACTGCCTGCATTGTATTCCTCTCACATAGACTTCTTGCTGGGAGAGAGGCTTTGAGAAGCAGGATAAGGAGAATAGCATTGACAGCAGTTCTAAAGGGCAATCATACAGATAATTCAGTCCAATGGCCCTCTTTATTGAGATTAAAGTGCCAGCACCTCTGATATTGTATAAACAAAACAATGGGCATTTCACTCTGTGATGGTCCAAGGACTCAGGGAGAGGCACAGGGTGAAGTGTTTTCTGCTCAGCAGACAGCTCAAGCAATGCTGGTTTCCGGTATAGCAAGCCAAGACGACCTGTGCTTCTGCCAAGATGGCATCATCATTCACTGAACTAAAGAACAAGATTGCTGTTGTAATGTCAAGATAAAACTTTTAATGGGATTTGGTTTTTTTACTTAGGCATTTAAGAAACTCTAAGGTTCTCAAACTAAATGATCATATTTGTTGTTTGTTTTCACTGCCTGAAATGACCCAAGGGTTCATAGAATTTTTACTTTTATTTTTAACCCAAAACAAGTCAGATATTTAACATGTACTTTGGTGCATTTTTGTTTTGTTGTGCACCTCCAAATTTTGTAACATTACTCATGATTCCATTGCTACAGGAATTTCAGTGATACGCCAGTGATGCAGAACCACATGACACCACTTCTGCTCAAACTTCTGCTTTTTTGTCAGCTGCAGGTATTGTACAGTGGCTTGCAAAAGTATTCGCCCCCCCTTGAACTTTTCCACATTTTGTCACATTACAGCCACAAACATGAATCATTATTGGAATTCCACGTGAAAGACCAACACAAAGTGGTGTACACGTGAGAAGTGGAGCAAAAATCATACATGATTCCAAAAATTTTTGCAAATAAATAACTGCAAAGTGGGGTGTGCGTAATTACTCAGCCCCCTTTGGTCTGAGTGCAGTCAGTTGCCCATAGACATTGCCTGATGAGTGCTAACGACTACATAGAGTGCACCTGTGTGTAATCTAATGTCAGTACAAATACAGCTGCTCTGTGACGGCCTCAGAGGTTGTCTAAGAGAATATTGGGAGCAAAGACACCATGAAGTCCAAAGAACACACCAGACAGGTCAGGGATAAAGTTATTGAGAAATTTAAAGCAGGCTTAGCACTGTTCAAGCGATCATTCAGAAATGGAAGGAGTATGGCACAACTGTAAACCTACCAAGACAAGGCCGTCCACCTAAACTCACAGGCCGAACAAGGAGAGCGCTGATCAGAAATGCAGCCAAGAGGCCCATGGTGACTCTGGACAAGCTGCAGAGATCTACAGCTCAGGTGGGGGAATCTGTCCATAGGACAACTACTAGTCGTGCACTGCACAAAGTTGGCCTTTATGGAAGAGTGGCAAGAAGAAAGCCATTGTTAACAGAAAATCATAAGACGTCCCGTTTGCAGTTTGCCACAAGCCATGTGGGGGACACAGCAAACATGTGCAAGAAGGTGCTCTGGTCAGATGAGACCAAAATGGAACTTTTTGGCCAAAATGCAAAACGCTATGTGTGGCGGAAAACTAACACTGCACATCACTCTGAGCGCACCATCCCCACTGTCAAATATGGTGGTGGCAGCATCATGCTCTGGGGGTGCTTCTCTTCAGCAGGGACAGGAAGCTGGTCAGAGTTGATGGGAAGATGGATGGAGCCAAATACAGGGCAACCTTGAAAGAAAACCTCTTGGAGTCTGCAAAAGACTTGAGACTGGGGCGGAGGTTCACCTTCCAGCAGGACAACAACCCTAAAAATAAAGCCAGGGCAACAATGGAATGGTTTAAAACAAAACATATCCATGTGTTAGAATGGCCCAGTCAAAGTCCAGATCTAAATCCAATCGAGAATCTGTGGCAAGATCTGAAAACTGCTGTTCACAAACGCTGTGCATCTAATCTGACTGGGCTGGAGCTGTTTTGCAAAGAAGAATGGGCAAAGATTTCAGTCTCTAGATGTGCAAAGCTGGTAGAGACAGACCCTAAAAGACTGGCAGCTGGAATTGCAGCAAAAGGTGGTTCTACAAAGTATTGACTCAGCGGCTGAATAATTACGCACACCCCACTTTTCAGTTATTTATTTGTAAAAAATGTTTGGAATCATGTATGATTTTCGTTCCACTTCTCACGTGTACACCACTTTGTGTTGGTCTTTCACGTGGAATTCCAATAAAACTGATTCATGTTTGTGGCTGTAATGTGACAAAATGTGGAAAAGTTCAAGGGGGGGCGAATACTTTTGCAAGCCACTGTATGTACTGTGGCTCAATGTGCAGGTTACCATTCTGCACGTTATTCTTGCTGGTTTGTGTCTCAGCAGCTGCACTCCAGCCCAAAGGACTCCTAGCATCCTCCCAAAAGGAGATGTGGCAACACGGTGTGACAATGGTTGGCACTGTTGCTTCACAGCAAAAACAGCATGAGTTCAAATCCACCATCTGGTGGAGTTTGCATGTCCTCTTCATGTCTGCGTGGTTCCTCCCGGTGTACTCCCGCCTCAACAGTCCAAAGCCATGCAGTTATTGGGGTTAGGTTAATTGATGATTCTAAATTTCCCATAGGTAAGAATGGTTGTCTGTGTTAGGCCTGTGAAAGACCAGCGACCGGTCCAGGGTATACCTAATGACCCTGAATCTGATAAGTGAAAAACAATAGATAAATGGCTATTTTAAAACTGTCAATTTATTTATCAAATCTTTTTTGAGTTTTGAGACCCAAGAGAGTAGTTGTGTTGGTTTTTTATTCGTTTTCTTTATTCTTTTGAATTTAAAAATAAAATTTTCATTTCCATTGTATTTATTTTTAAATAAACCTTTCATATGTGTTGCTTTTACTATTGTTCAGGGCTTTGTAACTTTGTTTTGAAAAGTGCTTTATAAATACAAATAAAGTAAAATATAGTGCAACCATGTCTTGCTTTGAGCTTGGTCATTTCTGAAAGCTTTTCAGCAACATAAAGGTTGACGTATTAGTGCATTCCCCCGAGAAAAGTCAAATGTCTCGATTTCATCTGAAACCTAACTGGAGTTGCTCTGATTTTTTTTTTTTTTTTTTTACCAGACTGAAAAAAAATAGTAGAGCTGATTTCTCTGAATGCTCTACATCTGCGTTACATTTCCACAAAACAAAAACAAACAAACAAACAAACAAACAAACAAACAAACAAACAAACAAACAAACAACTGTGCGGTAACTAAACTGCATGTAACAAGTTTGTTTCTTTCTCTCTGTCACCTCAGTTGGTGCAGCGGACTGGCCTTTCTGGTTTGCACATCTGTGGGTTTTCAAGTTTTCCACAGTGGCAGCCATCGCCTGATTTTCATCAACTCATCCGTCATGCAGTATTTACAGACCAGTTCAAGCCTCGATACGCGCCATGAACGTTACTTCTTCAGTGGTGGGAATCAGGCTCTGTAGTGTTCTTTCTCAGCTCCTTATTCCGTGAAATTCCTAACTTTGCTTTTTTCTCTGGTCACTAGTGAACTGTCTGGTGTGGAGACAGCCGGAAACTCCTCTCTAAACCTCATCGCCCTGTAGAAAGTTTCCGAATCATTCATGAAAACTCACCTACACGTTCAAGCTGGTCGCCACCAGTCAGAGTAAAGATGGTTTACAGTACGCGCTGGCCCTCAGTCTGCTAAAGGGAAAAAATCCAACTAAGCAAACAAACCAAGAGTCCAAACTACTTCAAACTGTAACTTTAACTCTCACCTTGTCGAGCTCTAACTTTTCCTCTGCTCTCAGCAGTAATTCCCACAAAGTTCCTGTCAGGAAATAGCTTACCCGTTGTCTCACCTTTTCAGGAATCCAGATTCTATCATTTTTTGTTTCCAGTTAAATAAACAGTTTCTTGTCCCTGACTCATGCGTTCGGGTCCATATTTATTGGCATTATTATTACAGTAGAAATACAACGACACCATTTATACCACCTGTGTAGTATGTACTGTCTTAAATTCAGAGAGTCGGTGATCACCCTGGGACAATAATTTTTACACTTTGGCTTCTTATTGGCTTAATTTAATCAAATATTTTTCATGGCTGATCCTTTTTGCTACTGTGTAAGACCGACAGCTTGTTTGCATGTTCAAATATTCCTGTAATGTCTGATGCAACCTGTTGCAAGGAAAAACAATGAGTGTATGAGAAGGCAGCAAGCAGATATGGGATTAAGAGGGAGGGGAGTAATCTATCCCCTCCTGGCATTTAGAGCATATTATCTCTGTAATTACTATTATTATCACAGTTAAAAAGGAAAGCATTTGTGAAAAAGTGGTGTTCACGACACTGCACATTACTCCCTTATTATGTTAAAATTCTTATTAAAAATCTAAAAGTGCAATTATGTCAGCTAGCGAAGAGTCATTAAATCTAGCATGAAAGGCTCCCTGATATGAAATGGGGAAATTCTGCCTCTCTTCAAGCCAAACTCTCTCTCTACAATACAGCAAAGCTCTGTCACGCTCTGCAAAGGCTCAACAAAGGACACTGCAGTCCCATTAGCCAAGTAAACAAATCAGAGAGTGAAATGAGATGCTTTTTATACTGAAACAATGGATTTCCCATAGGAGAAAATATGGCGCGAGATGAAACCCAATAATAAGGCACATGCTCTTACAGAAACATTGAGATGGGAGGCTTGAGTGAAACAGGCCCTATCCAGGAGATGAAAAATCCTGATGCTGGTTTATGGGTTGAAATGAGAATTCTGTGTCTGGGATTTCGTTCCACTTCTGAAGTATACAAATTAACATTCACAGCAAGACGAAAATCTGATTTGGCGATGGTTTTGACCATATATCGTATTAGTCTGCTTTTGCCAATTTAAGTGTCAAATTGCAGGATTTGCAGCAAAAGAGATGCAAATTCAGATCATCTAAGAAGAAGCTGTAAGTTCCCATCTATCTAAAATATTTAATGTAGAATCATGTGCTCCATGCTGAGTGAAAATCAATTTGCCATCTCAGATTGTCATATTGCTCTTCACCTGGAACTACACGAGCAATTATTGTGCAGCAGCCAATTCTACAAGTTTGATGCTCCCCTGAGTGCAGATGCCATTTTTATTTTTATTTCTCCATTTCTTGTGAGCACACGGCTCTAAAGCCAGAGAAGATTAGGCCTATGGTGACCCTTGTCTGCAGAAGGGAACTCTTGGGGGATGCCACGCTGGTGGCTTCATCTCTGTCTGTGACCGAGAAGATCACCCTACAGCTAACTTAACACAGAGGTGCTCTAAGTATGTCTGACAGAGTATTGATTATCTTAGGTCTCATGTGCAGTATGGCTGCATTAGTTCACAACAGCCAAATAGATATTGCACATACATACCAGCCTCCACTGCACTCAAAAAAATCTGTTGTTGGATGAACACAATTTAATCATGGCACCTTTTACCACATGATTTTACTAAGTACAATAACCCATTTTTGTATACTTACATTCATTTGAAGTGATTAATTTAAGTATGTAAAGTAAAATTTGTTTTAATTCATTCTACACAAGTTAAAAACTTTAGGAAAGACAATGAAATCTTGTTTGAACAACTACTTTGTTAGTCAAGGCAATTACTGCTAGTCTTGCTTAATGAACCAATATGGGGGTTGATGATTTCATAGAGACAAACAACCATTTGCACTTACATTCATGGGTAATTTAGAGTCACCAACTAACCTAGCTCTAATTACACACTGCAATCCAGACAGATTGTGGATTTGAACCTAGGCCCTTCTTGCTATGAGGCAACAGCAGTAACCATCACACCACCAAGCTGTCAATCCAGGCTTAACAAAACTGGGAAAGCTTTGATTACAAGGCTTGATGCAGAATATTCTGTACGTTTTCGTCCTTGAAAGGTTAAACCACAATAAACAGCAATAGCATGGCCTCAAAACGGATAACTGGGAATTACTGAAATCACAATTTCTTATTTAAAAAAGTATAGAAAGCGATAAACTTACAAAGGACATTTTACCTTCATTGTTGTCAGGTTACATTAGACATCATAATAAATTTGTTTAGCACATCTTTTAAAAAGTAAAATAATTTTAATAGCAGTGATATGGCATATAGCAGCATTATGTACAGTTTTATTCGATACTAAATGGAAATCACATTTTCCCACTGATCACAACTCATTTTTTAAAATCTTTTTGTTTGTTTTCATGCTAAAAACCTGACCGTTTTTATCCTTAATAATGAAAAATGTCTAAATAAAGGTCAGAATGACAGCATCAGCGTAGTATTTATTTTCTTCTTTTAATTCAACTTTATGTGAATATATTTTTCTCCTTGTCATCCACACCTAAGTGTCACTATGCCCCACCAGTTTGACAACCACTGACCTACCTAATACTAATGTATTATACATAAAAAAGTTGAACACTATCTATAGCTTTTGTTTGTTTGTTTGTTTGTTTTACAATGACATTAAAGTATATTTCTAACAGAGCTTCAGAAGTCCTCTACAGAGATGTAAAAACCTGGATGAAGGACAACCATCTTAGCAGCACTCCATCAACCAGGCCACCAAGGATAAGAGACATCTATCTGAGTAAAAGGCAAACAACAGTCTGCATGATGTTTGCAAAACATAATTCAGAGGACTTTGAAGCATATTGAAAAAGACTTTCAGATCAAAGAATGAAAACTTTACTTATGGCAGAACTCCAAACACTATGTCTAATACCTCCTCCATGGTAAAACGCAGTGATGGCAGCAATGTGCAGTGGCAGTGCTTCTCAGAAACAGGAGCAGAGTGTCTAGTCAAAAATGAAGGGCGAATACAACTAATAGCATAAATGTCATCAGTAGTTTCTACCTCATTTGACCCAAACTGCTAAAACTGTAATACTATTACTATCACTAATACTAATAAGACAGCAAACTAAACATTTTATTAAAAATATTTACAAGAAAACACTTCAATTTTATGAAAACAATCATGAAACAGAAAAGTGTGAATACACATTTTAGGTTACCTTTTTTTTAACGTAACAATATTTACATCAACCAAATTTTAAAAAAAAAGTCATTTTCCCCCATGCAGCACAGTTGATTGCATCACATTTAGCAGCAACAGCTGCCACCAAACACATCTACTACATATAAAACAGTCTTTGAACGTGCCATGTAGCAATTTTGGCCCGCTCGCTCATCTTTGAAGAAATTGTTTTATTTAGTCACGTTTTAGAGTTTACCATAAACTAGTCAAAGCATTTTAATCAGATTCAATTTTAATTAGATTTAAAAACATTTGCTTCAATATACTCTTGCTGCATTTCAAGTAGAATTTCTTTAGCACTTTTAAGCATGGACTGATGACCTTACACTTCGTTTGACAGATACATTTTCGGGTAAAATGCAGGTTTGTTTTTTTAATGACAAGTTATGTTTTTGGTTGCTACAGGTGTTGTATCTTATTTTTTCTAATATTAAATTATTTTTCCTTCCACTGTACATGTATGCACTGTTTACCTAGGTTATTTCTGATTATAGAATTTCTTTGAACACCTAAAATGAAGTGTTACATACACACACACAAAAAAACATTGTACGAGGAAAAAAGAAAGAGGAAGATTCTGGATGAGACTGGCAAACTGTGCAGCAAACAAACCTTCTCAGAAAGAGTAATTACAGCTTGTTTATTATATCATGACTAATAAAGTATGCAGAGTCTTTCCTACTGTAGCCATATTTGGATTTTTGAATGCCATGGGAAATAACTTTTCATATTTTTCCAACAAGAATATTTTAAACAATGAAACTTAAATTACATGAAATGCTGATATAGAATAACACACCACAGATCATTATCAGTGTGCACTTTGTTTTTCTCTATCTCAATTTACTCACCCGTAGCTATCACTACTTAAAACAAGAAACAATATATCAATCTTTAATCAAAGTATCTGTAAGCATTGTATTACATTGTTACATTGTTACTAAAAACAGGTGCATTTGCTTTTATTATCTTTTGTATTTTCTTTCTGATAGTGGAAATCATTGTTGTGGGACTGTTTTTGCATTGTTAACTGCCAAATTCACACTCAAAACTAAAACAAAACAAAACAAAATAATGAAAGTACAACATAGTCAATTAGAAGTTGTTTTAAAAAATATAAAATTGTATTACAAGAAAAATGCCTTTAAATGGAAAGTTACATTTATATGTTACTGCAATGATTATAATCTGAGCAATAGGTTAGAATTAATGAAAAAAGTCTCCTATTCAGTTCAGTCATGATTTGAACATGTGAGGTAATTATAAGAACAGAAAAAGTAGAATACATTAATACTGCATGTTTAGCCTTTTTAATAATTTATAAACTATGTTTTAACTCAGTGTGTGCCTATATGGTGGCTGTCTAGAGGAAATAAACTCTTATTGTGAGTGTGTATTTGTAAGTGTATGATGGATCAGATCATCATCAGACAGTAAAGCATATCTATAGCTCTTCTGGATCCTACCTACATTATTTTAGTCTTATTTAATTATTTTAGTCTGTTGTGATACTACTGTTTTACATGTCTGCTTCACCCCATCATACCTGTATACACCTGCTCCCTCCCACTATCTTTATTACACGTAATATTAATGTAGAGCAGGGCGCTGGTTGACATTTTTATTGAATTATTTACAAGGGAAAATAATGACAGTGGGGTCTCAGTGCTAAACAAATAAATAAATCAGATCCCAAATCAAATCAAGGATGATGTATGTGGAGCAGAATGTTATTAGGTTAGGTGCTAGGTGTCAGTGCTCAAGATGCCAGCTGTGGAAGAGTGCATGGGTTTGTACAACGAAAGCAATTGGAATTTTCCGCTGTTTTTCCCCCCTCCCCTTTTTTGACATTTGATTCTCTCTAAGGGAGACAGATGATGTGAAGCTTTAGTAAACCATTATGAATTTTCTCAAACTGTGGAACCGAGCATGGGGTTTACTGATTTTGAGAGAAGTATAAATAAGAATGCTGTTTTTAATTTTTGCATCCTGAACAGCTTTCATTATTGACTAAAATCAAATATCAATATGAACACATAATGATAAAAAAAGCCCCCCAAATTTCAGATAAACACTATTTAGTGCAATATTCAAAAAACAACAACAACAAAAGTACAGAAGTCTTAATGGATGCGATAAATGTTTAAATTCCTTCTACACAAAGAGCAAACCAAAGATATTCTAGTAACACACAGTTCTGGTCAGTTTTAAGTTTATAGTTTATCTTACATCTTCTCTAAAATTTAATATTTTTATCTAAGACCATTTAATGCGCACTTTATACCGCTGCCAGGTGCACATACATTTGTATAAATTGGGAGCACAAAGGCAAAGTGTGCACAGTTTAACCATCGTAAATAAAGGACATTTTAGACACATGCACAAGTCCCATATTCAGACTTGTGTTTTGCCATGATTAGAAGTAGACACTCCCTTTTTTACATATATATAAATTAGGGCTGTCAGCAGTAATCGCGTTATGATGACATTAACGCCAAAACCGCGTTAATGTGGCATATGTCCGTTAACGAGTATCACCCTTTGTGTGGGGCTGGACGGCGCCAATGTGTTCGAGCTACCCACACTAACACGTTGACGCCGTCCAGCCCCACGCAAAGGGTCATCGCAAAGGGTTAACTTGTCAATGGAGATATGCCGCGTTAACGCATTTTTGACGTTAACGTCACTTTAACGCGATTAACGCTGACAGCCCTAATATATATACATCAATCAAAAAAGAAAGAAAGAAAACACAGAAGCAGGATCTACAACATATGACAAATGACAAATCATAAGGCATAGCTCAACAATCTAAGAACTGGAATCCACCTGAGTATGTAAATTATCCCAACAGAAACCGGAGAAAACCAGTTTGCTGAGCACTTGCCAGCATGGTTGATATCCACCCAAACAGATTCACAAATTTGTAAAATAAAACTTCCTAAAATATCAAGAAGATTTGAGGTAAGGAACCTTTTATTTTCGATAAATTAAAAACTTGTACTATTGTTCTGCTGTGATAGATAACTAAAGAAATAAGAAGACTTTATTTATTTGGAAAGATGTTCTAATAATAATAGTGAACACAGTGTTTTATTATCATTATTATGGTCACATATTTCAATTTTCCACAGTGACCTTCATCATATGGAAAGGACACCATGTTGTTCCATTTTAAAGCTACATTTGATCAGAAATCTGAATATGTTGTATAAATGATCACCTGCCCATTCTATTGCATCATCAGGCAGATGCCATGAAAAAAATTGTTAACTGAATCACTTTCACAGACTGAAGGACCTCGAGTTAAAACCATGGGTGGTAGTCACAAATGATGGAGTTGTGTTAAGAACATACTGTGAATTGCACAGCTGGACTTAGTGAGAGCTACTCCCTGGTGTCAGCTGTGTTTTTTAAGGGCATGGCAGCATAACTATGGAGTGCAACTGATTCTAGCTACTAATTTAATATTAAATAGCTACAGAAAGTAATAGGGATAGCTACTATTAGTTGTTTGCACTGTAAGTCAACTAGTAATTATTTTGTCTTACCACAGGATCCTCAGATCCAAAAAGGTTCCTGTATTCCTGAGATAACACCAACATGGCTCTCAACTGCAAAAGATTATAGTGTTTAACAGTCTTTCAGCATTCGCTTTATACTGTCTGTTGATTTTAAAGCACTGTTTAACCAGTAGAGTCAAATAGCATTCTTGTAGATGTGGTAATTAAAAACAAAAACAAATGGAAGCGCAAATTAGATGCCCAAACTAAACTTAATGCAACCAGGCACATTTTTTCAACAATTAGAGTGTATCACTAGCAAAAATCGATTAATTGGAACCCAACATGGTAAAGGGTTTAAATATTGCAATGAAATTACAAAACATGAAACCTTTTCTGTCCTACCTACTTGTCCAATTGACATAGGGCAATTTTTTTGCCATAGTGGTTCAAAATGAGATAATTCCTTCATGGAGGCAATAATAAGTGCATGGAGGAGGTGAAGAAGTCAAAGGATAATTAACTTCAATTGACACTGAATGGACAATATCTCTGAATGCATTTACAGACGTACAGTGGCTGGACTAGCTGGAATAAAAGGAATTAAAATTGGACTACTGTTCACAGCTGAAGCCTATTATCCCACCACACCACAGAGAGAGACAGAGAACGATATAGTGAGTGTGTGCCTGAGAAAAAGAAAGAGAAAGTAAGAAGAGGGGGAGCGGGAACAAGGCCACAGATGGAAGGAAGCAAAATTGAGAGCAATTTAAAAGAAGAAGAATAAAAAAATGAAAATCCCCCCCCCAAAAAAAATGACCGCAGGTGAAAGTGAGATAACTTTCTCTCTTTTTATGGTTTCCACAATGAGGTATTATCAGCTAGAAAAGGGCATAAGGCGGAAAAAGTAAGATGAGGAAGAGCATGTAATGGTGAGGGAGGGATCTCTCTTGATGTATCTATTCAAACTGTAGGGCCCGGAACTGACAGGGCCCAAGGGGAGCCTCTGCAAAGAAACTGAGAAAGATAAGCGGGTCATTATTCCCCAAACTTGAATAATCCCTTGATGGCAAATCCTTGGCCTTCCCCAAGGGTTATGAGACTTCTGAGCTTCTGTGAGGAGAGAAGAAGCAGAATTCCAAAGGAATAAAACCATTTCTGCTCTACATGCAATCCTTTTAAGGGAATCATCAGTTTACACAGTAAATTGTTAAGTACTCTATAAAAGAGGACTGAGGACTATCAGTTGTGAAATTATTCTCTGGTGAGGATCGGGACTTCACATCACACTCTATTCCTATGTTTTCTATTTCCTTTGCTGCTTTGCTGTAAGACAAACATGTCTCCTGAGTTAAAAACATAGCAAAACACATAACCAGGTTTTTCTCCGTGTTAATTGGCTTAACAAAACATACATATATATATTTAAATAAAAAAAACACCCAGCACGCCCCTGCGGGCGGTTTATCCTTCAAGCTCGGGTCCTCTACCAGAGGCCTGGGAGCTTCCAGGTTATACTCGGCACAGATGTTCCTGTACACTATGCCGGCCACTTGGTTATGGCGTTCCATGTATGCCTTGCCTGCTAGCATCTTGCACCCTGCTGTTATGTGCTGGATTGTCTCTGGGGCATCTTTACACAGCCTGCACCTGGGGTCTTGCCTGGTGTGATAGACCCCAGCCTCTATGGATCTTGTGCTCAGAGCTTGTTCCTGTGCTGCCATGATTAGTGCCTCTGTGCTGTCTTTCAGTCCAGCTTTGTCCAGCCACTGGTAGGATTTCTGGATATCAGCCACCTCCTCTATCTGCCGGTGGTACATACCGTGCAGGGGCCTGTCCTTCCATGATGGTTCCTCGTTTCCCTCCTCTTTCTTGGGTTTCTGCTGCCTGAGGTATTCACTGAGCACTCGGTCAGTTGGGGCCATCTTCCCCATGTATTCTTGGATGTTCGTTGTCTCATCCTGGACTGTGGTGCTGACACTCACCAGTCCCCGGCCCCCTTCCTTCCGCTTAGCGTACAGCCTCAGGGTGCTGGATTTGGGGTGAAACCCTCCATGCATGGTAAGGAGCTTTCTTGTCTTTATGTCAGTGGCTTCTATCTCCTCCTTTGGCCAGCCTATTACCCCAGCAGGGTACCTGATCACGGGCAGGGCGTACGTGTTGATGGCCCGGATCTTGTTCTTACCATTCAGCTGACTCCTCAGGACTTGCCTGACCCTCTGCAGGTACTTGGTGGTTACAGCTTTTCTAGCGGCCTCTTCATGGTTCCCATTCGCCTGTGGGATCCCCAAGTACTTGTAACTGTCCTCTATGTCTGCAATGTTGCCTTCTGGTAGTTCAATCCCCTCAGTTCTGACTACCTTCCCTCTCTTTGTTACCATCCGACTACACTTCTCCAGTCCGAACGACATTCCATTGTCATTGCTGTATAGCCTGGTAGTGTGGATCAGTGAATCGATGTCTCGTTCACTCTTGGCATACAGCTTATATATATATATATATATATATATATATATATATATATACATGATTTCAGCATCACAAGTTTATAGATTGGTATAACCTTAAATATAACCTTTAAGGGTATATTAAAGGATTCTGTCAAGAAGTTAAAAAGGATTATGTAGAAATTACTCTGGTCAGTCACCAGATAAAAGTAAAATTTATTGGTTACTGATAAATATGTATTTTTGTTGATAAATAGGCCAAAACTGTAACTGATTAATTTGCACTTATAGAAATGTTAAAAATGAGGCAGCAGGTTAGGACCAAACAAATCCGAACCATCTGAAAACATGCAAATTGAAGTCACAATGTGATGCACAGTTTGCACCGACAGAGATATTTATTTAATCAACACAATTATGATGATAAAAAGGTAGACAAAAGGCAACTAACAAAGTCACTGTGAAGCTGAGTTTGCGTGGGATTCAGTTTCTCTGTCATCTTACATTCTAAATAAAGGTTTTTGCAATTTCTCATATCTGTAATATCAATCCATCTCTACCTCTGGCTTCTTCTTCATCACCTTGGGAATATTCTGTCTCAGTATCTCAGTGTAGTCTATGAGCTAGGTGGCTGCGGATCAGAATTAAGGGCAGCCAGGCATAAAATGGCTACAGGGGCCATGCAGGGAGTAGCGAATGAACAGCAGAAGATCATTTTCAAAGGGGCCCTAAAAATTAACTGTGCTGTGCCGTTAACTCAGTCACATAAATGCAACATGGTTAAGTTCCAGCGTCACATTCCACTGCTGTCCAGTTGGTATTTGATGAGCACTTTTTTTTCATGGATTCCAAATTGCACTTCAGATGTTGTTTGGGAGTTCAAGCATCCAATTACGTTGTTACATTGTACGTGACACATCTGCAATTACTGTCCTGGAGCCTTTTCATTCAAACACAGAAACCAGGCAGACTATAGAAACACATCTTACACAGAAAAAAAGCTCTTTGAGTATGGTATCTGCTACTGCTGCCACTTCCCTGCATTTTCCAAAAAGGTAGAACTTGTAGTATAGCTGCATATGTGTCACACATAATTTTTCCCCTTTTCAGTGCTAAACTCTTGATGTGAAGGACACCTATCTGAAACGGTAAAACTCAGACTGAAGGCCAAATGCAGCATAGTTGAGTCAAACAGTAAAAGATAAGACCACAACAAGCCAAAGAAATTTCTCATAACTTATTGTGTGTGGTGGATAAACAGGGGGGGGGGAAAGGAGAGAAATGCACACGAGGGGAAAGAAACCAGAACACTGTCAGTTAATTTTCAGATCTGGTAATCTTCCAAGTTCATTAACAAAAGCCTGTGTCTGACTTGCTGTGGCTTTTGTACACACCGAGGAGTTGTTGTGATACACCACAATGAATAAGTGATAAGCTGTTTGGGTAATTTGCGAAGTGACACAACTTTTATTATTTACGCCGTAAACCCTGATGGGTGGGGGGTGGGCGCAGATAACAATGAGCGAATGTGACAGGATTGTGTGGGTGGAATCCACTTAGAACTATTACAATCAAGCTTCATTTACATGAGCCGCCGACAACCTTCAGTTGACTTTGGGGTCTGCATTTGGGAATAACGGACACGGGCATTACAGAGCATACTGATGCATTTGTAATGGGGGCAGGCAGCGGAGCCTAATGCTGACTAGCTCGGCAGAAGAAAGAAAAAAAATGCTCCAAATGGATGGAGATCAATTCTCTCCCACTTCGCACTGCGTGATGGATGTGACATTCATCAGTGCCCTGTCAACTAATGCATTTGGTTTTATATTACACCTCAGATTTTTTACTTCTCCCTTTTCTTTTATGGCTTCATGAAGTCAGATTAAAATGGTAAAACTGTGAATTAATTTTTCGTTAGGGCATGGAAAGCCGAGGAAATTTTGGTTTTAGCGAGTGATAAAGTATCTTGTTTTGAGAAAGAAGAGTGATCTTAAGGGCAGAGAAGAAAAAGAAGACAGTTGAAACTATAACTTTTAACCTCTGTTACTAGTATTTATTTATTTATTTCGTGTATGCCATTTCAATTATATTTTCAATATCTCATGTGACCCTTTTAGTGCTCTCCCAATACAGTCTGCAAAACCATAAGCACAGTTACAGTTGTGTTGCAAAGAACCTAAATTTAATTTTTTTTTTAAACATAACCCCTTGCCACCCCCCCAAAAAAGAAAAAAAAATAGAGCAATTGCCTTGCTGGTACCAAGCAACACATACACCGAAAATTCCATTATTTTCACATCAAGGTTGCGATTAATCTCTTGGGGTTTTTTCACATGATAAAATTCCCATTTTTGGTGCACGAGGTCTTACAGGAGAATTTATACAATGGTTATAATTCAAGCAGCGATACATCACTGACGAGGGGATCGCCACAATACATAGCCCACCTAGAATGGGCTCATTTTAAAAGAAACTCCCCCAAACTCTTGGGAGAAAAATAAGACAAGCAAACCACAGTTTTTTTATTGCATGTATACACTGTTCCTGTTGTTTTATACCCTGCTCTATGATATGATCCAAGGCCTTGCTGGACATGCTGGAATACTTTACAGCAGTGTTTATTTTAAAATCAGGATTCAGTCACCATACTATTAAAGAACAATATAATTCATTCATTAAGATTCAGAGGAATATGGTTTTTCCTCATATACTGAAGGATATGCGGTTTCTACATGACAAGTTAATCCATATTTGCATTTTATGACTGAAAAATCCCCCAATTTAAAAATGTGTATATGTTACAATGAAAGCTTCAGATTCAGTGTCCCCAATTTAATGTTTTCTCGGTTTTTAAACCAGGCCTATTTCTCCCTCCTGACACTGGGGGGAGCTGTTATGTTATTACCATAGAGACAGGGCATGGACAGACACGCGCGGTGGAAGTGGAGTGTGGCAATGCTTAATGAACACTGGTTGTGAAGTGAAACTTGTAATTTAGGTTTGAGCATGTGTATTACTTTTAATTCCCACTCTGTATTTTACTGTTTTTTGTATTTACATCTGCCCACCAGGTGCCATCATCACTGTCCCCAGACTTCCTATTATTTTTATTTTATTTTCTGAAATAGATGAATCCAAGCTGAAGCATGGCTCAGTCACACCAGATTGATACCCCAACTGCTTGGAATGCCCTTTGCAGATTATGATTATGATTATTATGATTAGAGTTTGTCAAGTGTAAACAACTGGCTCTGATAAACACTCTTCTCCGAATGCTCATCTCTCTTCCCTTGACATCCCTCTCTTGCTTTCTCATTCTCCCAGCAAGTCTCACACCACCCAATTTATATCAAAAGAGACATTTGATGTCTTTGGCAGAAATCACAAAGCACACTGTTTGTCACATTAGCGTAAGATAAAGGAAAGACATTTTCTGCTTGTTGAACACTGGGGAAATGAAAAAGCAGCTCCTTCTAATCACATCACAAAGTTTAGCAAAGAAGAAATGCGATTCACTACAATCAGCATTTAGGCTGCATCATGTTGCCTTTTTTTTCTTTTGACAGTGCAATTGCTGCCTTCAGTGTGTCGTATCAATACATGTGTAGATGGGTTCTTTCAACCACAAATCTACATATGCTGTGTATTCAGAGGAGACATTTTTAACAGGGAGGGTAAATTTCTGCAAGCAATTAGGGACAAGAAATCTCACCTCTCCATTGGCAACCTGTCTACCTTTCCGTCCTCTCCTTTTTACTTCTTGACAGGGCACCGTGTTGCCTGGCAGAGCACGAGAGAGACACTAGCAGTCTTAAATCCTTTTGTTTTCTATCAAGGTTACACTGGTGACAGTGCTAACAGTATTTGAAGCTAGAGAGGCACAGCTCACGAGCTTTATTAGACACAAAATTCTGATTTAAGCGATCATTCTTTTAAATTCTCAGAAAGAAATATCCAAACAGATGGAACCAATTGAATATGTCTGTACTTAGGCTTTGCTAATATCTGTCTTTAATATGAAAACACCTGCCCATTTTATACTCAGCTCCCATAGGTCAGTGAAAATATGCGCTAATTTACGTGACCTAATTTATTTTAATGATGGATGAGTTAATTGGGCAATTAACTCAATAACAGGTGTCCATAACTGCCCAATGCTTTAGAGACTGAGGCTTAAAAAGCAGCTTTGCCCATACAGAGCTTGATCGACAGAACTGTTAAATATTAGGACTATTTAAAAAAATACTTCATATAATTGAAGTTAGGAGCCTCCACACACAATGACATGACATTTCTGTAGATGTAGTATTCACAACCTTTTTTCTCAAGTATAATACCACAGAGGAAAAACAATGTATTCAAATTTCTAGTCAAATAAGTCGAGTATAATCAGGAAAAAATGTCAAAGAAAACATTTCACATATTTGTTACATTACTGCATATAAAGTTGTTCCATATAGTGATTAGGAAATGTTTTGTCCCACTACATAAAAGGCATATTGTTTTTACAATATAATATACAAACTTTACATTTTATGACCAACACATAGATATATGTTGCTGACAAAGTTTTTATGTAGGTGCCTTTTTATGAGCGTGTGTTGAATAAACAACCCAAAAGCATGGTATAAAGGAGGTAAAACCAGTTTATATCTTGGTTCAGGTCTTCGAATAGTGCTGTTTTATCAAAAGCCACAAGCTTTCAACCGATATCCTCGAGGTGTTCTTTGGTTTTGTTGCCTTAGGGCAGAGGTCAGCAACCTTTAACACTCAAAGAGCACTATGCTGCTGAAAAATGAAAAATAGATATTTGCAAAATTCTGCCTAAATATGTATTTTACCTGGTTACCTGTGTGGTCTGCAGAGCCGCTGCAGGGGGAGGCGGACGCACCTCAACCCGCAATCGCGCCTCGCCGCCTTAACATCTGTGCTATCTATGCTCTTGTGTTGGTGTGTGTCGGGCTGTGCGCTTTAACACCGGCTGTATGCGTACAGCAAACGTGTGTGAAAAGTTGTCAATAAAGAGATGCTGAAAAGCATGTTCATGCAAACATCGTCGGGTCTGCGTGATATGTTTACAATGGGACTTCTGCTCCTGAACCTCTGCGCACAGCGTCTGCAAATCGGGGCTGTACGAAGTCACTTTCATCTTTACGCAGGACTGTAAGCTGTCATCTGTGAGGCGTGAGCGGTGTTTGTTTTTAACATAGTTCACGATGGAGCTGCTGACATAATGTGGATCCGAAGATCTAGAATTGTCTTACCTGGGGTTGAAAGTCTCGATAAATGCACGGCGTTATGGCGGGTATATCGGCTTCCGCAAGTGTGACTCTTATTTTGAGCGATCAAAAAAAAATAGAATATAATTTTATATTTATATTTCAATATCACAATAATCTTCAAATTTAGAACTACAAGTTAAAAAAGAACTAACATAAATAAAATACACTTCAGCTAATTACTTAAAAAAAATAATTTATTTTCCCAAACCATGCGGAGCCGCACTAAAAGAGCCGCATGTGGCTCCGGAGCCGCAGGTTGCCGACCCCTGCCTTAGGGCAACTGTGGCTCGGGACATAAAGTGGGTCATTTACTAATCAGAAGGAGGATTGATTGATGCCCAGCACCTCTAGTCTCTATGTCAAGTTGTCTTTGGGAAAGATACTGAACCCCAAATTGCCCCCTTTGCACTCACCAAAGTGTGAGTATGATAGAATCAGAAAGAGCTTAAAGGCATCGAATAAAGCATTGCATTAATGGATTGATCTCGCTTGTAGTAAAAATAGAAAAGCTTAGAGTGCTCTGTTAGCATATAAAACACTGTACAATTGCCAGACTATTTGACACACTAATGATGCCATTTTAAGGAGCTTTGGTCGGTCCGTTGCTTTTCCTGAAGAATACGTGATCTGGAAGGGAGCATATGTCACTCTAAAACCTGTAAATACTTTCCAGCATTGATGGTGCCCCTCCAGATGTTAAAGCTGCCGAACTTTTTGAAGATCACAGCGGTCCAAGACTGATTTTCAACCCTGACCCATGTTTCTCTATTATGTACTTTAGATAATAAGACATTCGGTTTTCATTTACATTTCTCCTGTAATTAAAACATGGAGTCATGAGATACTGTAAGTTTAGTCTGTCTAAGACAGAATGCACCATGTTTAAAATAGTTCATAAAATAATCCACAAAGCTTTTATTTCTCAGCAAAATAGTATATAACCTTATAACCGTATTATGATATGAAAGAGAAAAAGAGGTGAGGTGGCATGGTGGGGTAGCAAGGAAAGGATGACAAAGGAGTCTTGTTGAAAACAGGTTTAACCCGGCTCTGCTCCTGATGTCTCAGCAATGCTAGGTAATGGCATGAAAGCATCTGTTGCAAAGAGGTTTTGTAGATGTGTAACTCTCATTGCTGTGTGTCATAAACATTCAGCTGCTTTGAAGAAGAAAGCAAATGAAAGAGCAGATGCACTGCACTACTCAAAGCTTTAATTCCAATAGTAGGAAAAAAGCCTGTCTTTCTTTTCTGTTTGAAAACAATGAGATATGATTCTTGTTGGAACCTGTCAAACTCAATAATAGAAGTGTTTGTAATACATGACAGGTTCTGAGGGATCCTATTCCTTCCTCACCCTAAATCTGTGACAGGTTTACCACATTTTGGAGTAATTCATACATTATATGTTAGATAATGGCATTTATAGTATTCACAGAGCAAGAAAAGTCATTTGTAACACTTACTGCAATCAGTGTGCGCTCATGCCAGTGGATTCATAAACAGTGCCTGGAAAAAATATGTTGAAAACACAGAGAAAAGTGAAGGATGACAAAAAGAAGAGAGATCAGGAAAGAATTAATCTGTATAAACTTATTGCTGTGAAAAAGTCTATAAGAAAATTAAAATTCACCACATCTTCAGATAAAATAAATGAAGTTGCTAAATCCAGTGCTAATAAATATTCAGTGCTGTGTTTGTATGTTATGTGAATACCTTTTCATTGGAAGTGTGATTAAGTGAATTTTTTGGAATAACTTATACACACTCTGCTGCACAAAGGAGTGCATATTTGTAAATATACCAATTACTGATGTGATCTTCTCCTATACTGAAATAGATTAATTTTTACATGCAGATGTCTAAAAGCTCATTCCAACACAGTGATTTAAAACAGGGCATTTACTAAAAAACAGTTATTTGCTGTTTTAAGCATAAAAATACAATAAGTTATGAATTTAAAATTATTAATGTTATTGCAGCAACAAAAAAACCCACAAAAAAAGATAGCGAGAGGGAACTGTAACGTTTGACAGATTGACAGTCTGATTAGAAATATTGCAACATGCACACATAAAAATAAAGAGCACACAAATTGCGCCTTAATTTGTGCACATCAACATCATTGCCCAGCAGCAGACCAAGCGGTAAGCAGTTTGGAAACTCAAATAGCATGATCTAGGATGTTGTGAATCTTTGTGTACAAAAAAACTGCCCTGAGTAACCATGAGTGTATGAGGCTATTTCTTTCTTCCTCTAACCCCCCCTCCCATGCCTTTGTGCCTGGTGGACTGTTATTAAATCTGTGTGTGGTCACACAGCCTACGGTCTATAAAGCTTGATTCGTGTGTTTTTCTTCCTCTCACCCTTGCCTTTGTTAGCCCACCACTGACCTTTTATCATAGCCTTGAGTCAGTGTAAGAAGTGCTCTGGGCTGACAGGAAACGTTGTCTTCATGGCTCTCTACCCAGTGTAGAAAAATGTCATCCTGCAATACAAACAAGTTCTAATGACCTACAATAACCACATCATTTTGCCGTTAAAAACAATGACTAACATATGAAATGGCTGAAAGCACTGTCTACTTATAATGATAAAAATGGCTAGTGAAAAGTAAGATAACATGGGAACAATAAAAATCAAGCAATATTTTGGGTACAAATCCTAAAAAAAAAAAAATGCTTATTAAAGTATTTGTAGCATTCTGTACTTATATTCATGTTCACTGCTTTATGCCAAGCAAGCAGCTTGTTCACGTATATCTAAACTTTTTTCCACTTTAACAGAAATGCCATGAAATTTTATAATATAATATAAATTTTATAACAGCTCTCTAGATTTTGAGTGTTGCTCACTATAGTAACTCCTTTACTTTATAAAGTGAAAATATCAGCAAATTGGCTCAGTCAAGGCATTCATCATTCCCACAAGATGAATATTTAAAAAAAAAATTTTTTTCTAAATTAAAAAAGAGGTCATTGTTCCCAGAAGATGACTTTTATGATGCAGTTTTAAAAAATTATTATTATTTTTTTAAACACATCAGATACATTTTCTGCACATCAATTTTAAACTGTTGGCTCTGAAAAGACAACATTGATATTTTAATTAATAATAAAGATCCTAAATTGTTTTGCATATTTAGGAAAGTTGTAGCTGGGTAGTGGATACACAATAACACAGGGGTTATTAGCTGGGATATAGCACTGTGATACTGGCTGAGAAAATATGTCTGCTTCGCAAACAATTATTTACTATAAGTCTATTAATTTATATACTTTTTTCAGTATGAATATTTGCCAATGTCATGTGGTATTTCATAGTTGATTGACAGGAAAATAAAAATAAAAATTGCAGCAGATGTTTTATTACACAGTGTAAACACATCCTTTTCCTGTGAATAACAGCACAAGTCTTTGGTGCAACTCAGCCTTATCATTCAGCCAATCAAACTCTCAATAATTGCAAAGCATTTGTGGCAATCAAATGTCAAGCAAGCAGCCAGGTGAAAAATGACAAAAGCAGAGTCATGTGCAAGCACAAATTGGCACAGGGAAACACAAAATAAAGTAGTTTCATGTAAAATGTAACAAGACCATAAATCATTCAAGAATGCAGTTAAAGAGCTAAATATGAAAAAAACCCACACTTTTTAAAAATGATAAATAGGAACCATAAAGTTTCCATTTGACCCCATGCAAATCAGTACTAAATTGTATCTTTCTTTCTTTCTTTCTGATCAGTTTATAAATATGCTTTGTGAATTAGTTTGTGCCATATCTATATAATACATGTATGATGCTAGGGTCACACATCGCAGAAACTAACATAATGTAAGCTAATGAACCACAACAATAATACCACTTGCCCAGTATTGTGTGGTGTTATTTGGTACTTATTTGCACAGGTGATGAAATTAAAGGGAAATAGATTAAAAGTGATTGCTGTTATAAATATTCCACTGATTCTATTGTTTTGTCTTCGTTATATAAGTCAGAAAGCCAGTTGCTTCTGAGTTGCTTTGATGATCTCTGCTTTTTTTGTGATAATTAAAAGTTGTGTTGAATAATGAGATGCTGTCATGTATATTGTTGCATTGAAGTGTTTTTTTTTGTATTGAAGTTTTGCATTTGTAGATGTGTTAAAGTGGGTTGATGTGAAGTGACTTGATTGATTGCTTTATGACTCTGTGAACTGAAAACATTTCCATTAATGTGGATAATAAAATTATTCTATTCTATTTTATTAAGATAGGGAGAAAAAGTTGATTTTACTCATTCCTAATATTTTTAAATAACAGATGTAAATAGCACTAAAATAGAAAAGTTTAAATACATATAATAATACAAACGTTCGTCTCTGCATATGTCTATGACTTAAAAAAATCTTGAATTTAAAGCTATAGTGACCTCGTGAACAGAGAACTAAGATTATCCTATAATGAGCTTTATCATACTGGGAGACCCACACAATCGATTTTATACCTAATATTGCCAAAGTTAATTTGAAGGCCACTATGAATTATTTTACACAAAATGTTGTTCATGTTCAACCAAATGTTATTCACATGGCAGGGAACATTTGTTGCATCCATTAAAGTGTAAGGAAACAATAGATTCAGGCAAGTGTGACCTCAAGCCTCATTCAGGTATTGCTGGAGAAATACAGTGTCTGCATCTGCAGCTACTGTCATAATTTTTTCTGTGTCTTAAACAAAGAAGCACACAAATATGAACAATGACTTGCTCTTTGGGTAATGTTCAACCATGTTATACTTTACCAATACATTTTATACATGTCACTCAGACTGGTGACAAGAAAATCAGTAGGTACCATAGGAACTCAAAGCATCACCAAATTCAGTAACTTAAAAACTGTTACTATATTTCTTTGTATTTAGAGCTTAATAGCAGATTTTAGAATGATAAAATGCAAAAGAAAATTATTGAATGCATTTACTTGCTTAACATTAGTAAACATTAGTGTTTGTAATTCTAAGCTTGTTAGAGGGCGCTGACATTAGCTTCAGTATCATCACACTGAAGCTGAAGCATTATTTTTATGGGTTTCTTGCATAACGTGTTCTATTATGTAATATTATTGTGGAGTTGCTAAAAATTGAGAAGAGGCAGTCAAAAAAAACAACTTACTGGTAACATGGTTGATGGAGCATTCCCATATGTTTAACATTTTAAAAATGCAAGAAAAGAGACTTCACATGAAATAAATGCATTTACATTACTGGTAAAGGTATCTTTTGGAATACGTCCGTGATACACCCCTGCTGTTCATTCTATTTTGCAGGCAGATGTTATTTTCTAAGGTGGCAGGTGAGAGTATCAGAATTTTTCTTTGAAAACTAGAACATTTCCCTTAGAGATCACAAACAAATACACACCAAGCAAAACAAGTCCAAGTCAGGTGTGAATAAATATGTCTAATCTGCCTATAACACTACACTTTCCACAAGAATTCAGGATAACAGATCAGATGATTTATTTGCTAACATAAAGCAGAAGAAACTGCCTGTATCAAACTTGTGTTGGCCATTTATTGTTGTGAGTCAAGTCAGAGAGATGACTCAACCTTATAGGACGTTGTGGTTCTGTTTACGGTGTGGCTGCTCTGTCAGCTGCTCCTCTAGTTAGCACTATGTCCTTTAATGGTTGGAATTTAATAAGGCAAAACTTTAATATTAGCTGCCACAATGGATATTATACAATGAACAAAGCAGAGCAGTGAAACTGAAAAAAAAAAAAGAAAATACCAAATTAACCTTTTGTTTGCAGAAAAAAATAATCTTCTCAGTGCAGAAGCTCTAAATGACCCATGAATGACTTTGGATAACACAAAAAACACATTTCTAAATATACACTTTATAAAAAAAGTGTTAATAATATGGGAGGGTGTATGGTGATGTTACAGCATGAGTATATTGCAGTTGCACCTCTTACTTATAGTTTGATAATGTGTTCACACTTGAGCCACACAAACGCTTCCATAATTTTTTGTTCCTGCCAGTGTTTCACTCCTTTCTCCACACAGTTTTTCTTTAGCTCTGTTTATACTGCCAGCTTTACATACAGGTTTTTTTCACAACTCCTACATTTGAACACATAGACCTTCCACTAAATCGCTGCCTCATAGGCCGTTGACATGGCGTGTTAGATCATTAGGGACAGGACTACTGTTTTGGCTTTTAACATCAGAAAGAAAGCCTACTTGTGAGGCCTTTGAAGCAGAATATTGTAGAGGGAAAAAGCTGTTCAGAAATAAAATTAAAAACAAACAAACAAAAAAAACCCATTGGTGGTTAAAAATAAATATACTTGCTATAAAATTCATGAATAACGTGTGAAATGAAACCATGTCTTGGCCTTAAACAGCTCTGAATATGGTTTCTGCTGAGATGGCCTCATGCCCAGTTTATACAGTTGTATGTCACATTAGACAGCTTAATGGATAGGCCTGTTCTCAACTGTATTCCTTGGCCTGGCAAATGTATTTTTGATAGCCTATTCTGCTTCCGATATTGGATTGTGCATGCTCTGACATCTTTATTCACACACTCTGCAGTACCAAACAGGGAACCAACCACAAAGGATTTAAGGCATTCCTCTTCATGTCAGAGTGGTTTAGCTTTCCTGATCATCAGGAAACCAAATAGCACACACAATGATACTGTTTACATATGTAATTTAGCAATGTAAGTTAAATTAACATAAGAATAGTACAACTAGTTTATGTCAAAATATATTATTTTATTTTTAAAAAAGCCCTCATTAGTCTGAAAAAAATTCAAGAATTTAGCACTTTAATAATTACTTTCCTCAGACTTCTGGTTCCACACTTGCATCTCTCCACCCGTCGTTCATCAGTGGCAATCAGCTGGATGGTTCTTAAGACCATCTCAACCTGCCATTCTTTGCCTGTTCATCAGCTCCCTCATGGTGGTAACTCGGCACCTAACATGTCTCATTAGCCAAGTTTTGCTTTGTACTTACTTGTGTGTCTTTTTGCCTCTAGTTCCTTCAATACCCAGACTTACCTGCAACTCAGTCCTCTGGATGCTGGTCACTCACGTTAAACCTTCCAAGTAATTCTGCAAAAGCATTCTGTGCAAACTCACCTACCCTGCTGCTTGCTGCACTACCACAGGACCTCTTGAAACCAAAAGTTTGGAAATGCAATCTCACTTGCACTCACGGACCCTCACTCCTGGAGCAAACTCACCACCCTGCAAGTAAGCCTTCATCATCCCAATTCATACTCATCCTCAGCCATCCTCAACTATTCATATCTGTCTATACCAGTAGTTTCCTCTTTAGGGACTCTCGCCACATTCCCACGCCTACAGTTCATGTCACTAATCTGAGTAAAGCTTTGTTTAAATCACACCTTAACTGTCCATTGAGTGTGCTTCAGTGTCCACTCCCACAGTCTTAGGTAATTACTGGCCAATCTCCACCCTTCCTTTTATTTCAAAAATTCTTGAAAGAGTAGTTCTCAACCAGCTAACTTATGATCTGCAGAGGAATGGGTTATTTGAAGCATTTCAGCCAGGATTTTACCAGAATACAGAAACAGCATCAGTGAAGGTTATGATCTTCTTATTACCTCTGATAATGGAGTCATATGTGGTTGTTATGCTAGACCTCAGTGCAGCATTCAATACTATTGACCATGATATTTTACTATAGAGATTAAAACATAAATCTGTCTAACAGACTTATAGTTCATATAAACTGGGGAGTCTTCTTCACCCACTAACTTTAGTTATGGAGTTCCACAGGGGTCTGTGCTAGGACCAATTCAAAATAAATGAAATTGAAAGCAATTGAACTGAACTAAATAAATAACAGTGTTTACAAGTGTATTCATGATTCAAACAATAATATGTTTTATGTATAATGTATCTCTTTTGTTTTAATGTTTGTTTGGATTAGCCACATGGGCCAACGAGACAGTATACTCCCAGTGCTGGTCCCAAGCCCCCAAAAATGGAGAAAGTTGCATTAGGACGAATACCCAGTGTAACATCTTTGCCAAATTAAACATGCAAATTATCAAAAATGATGACCTGTTCGTTGACAATGACTGGCTAAGGAGAAAATGGAGAGGGTTGCTTTGAGAGAGGAGAACATTAGGGATTGGGTGAGATGGAACCAGTAATCCACTGTGGCAAGACCTAAAAGGATGAGCTGAAAGAACAATATGTTTGCATTAAAGCATAGGCAGTTACCTGGAGCATATTTAGTTTATTCATAATGTGTACTACAAACTATAAGGTGATTGAATCGTTTTAAGAGTGTCTTGAAATCATCATCTCTGCATGCATTTCTCTCTGCATGCTGTTATTCTCTGTGTCTCAAGAAGGCTTTGTGTCAGCATTTCAACACTGTTAATTCTAACAAATTGTATTTACTTATCAATATAAGAACCCAGCTACTTTGTGGTAAGCAAGTTTAAAAAACTGAACTGTATCAAGTTGCGTGGAAAATGTTTTGTACCTTAAATGCAATATTGGAGTACTGTATATGCTGCATTTAGGGTTGCTTCTCATTATCACTGTAGATGCAGACTTCAGAAGGTTAATGCTAGTCTTATGGTTCTGCAACTGTGTCTGTTTGCATCTACAGGCTGGGCCATTTATATGGATACATCGTAATAAAATGGGAATGGTTGGTGATATTAAAGTCCTGTTTGTGGCACATTAGTACATGTGAGGGGGCAAACTCCTCAAGATGGGTGGTGACCATGGTGGCCATTTAGAAGTCGGCCATCTTGGATAAAACTTTTGTTTTTTTCAATAGGAAGACGGCCATGTGACACATCAAACTTATTGGTAATGTCACAAGAAAAACAATGGTGTGCTTGGTTTCAACATAACTTTATTCTTTCATGATTTATTTCCAAGTTTCTGACCACTTATAAAATGTGTTCAATGTCCTGCCCATTGTGTTGGATTGTCAATGCAACCCTCTTCTCCCACTCTTCACACACTGATAGCAACACCGCAGGAGAAATGCCAGCACAGACATCCAGTATCCGTAGTTTCAGGTGCTGCACATCTCGTATCTTCACACCATAGACAATTGCCTTCAGATGACCGCAAAGATAAAAGTCTAAGCGGGTCAGATCGGGAGACCTTGGGGGCCATTCCAGTGGCCCACGACGACCAATCCACTTTCCAGGAAACTGTTCATCTAGGAATGCTCGGACCTGGCACCCATAATGTGGTGGTGCACTATCTTGCTGGAAAAACTCAGGGAACGTGCCAGCTTCAGTGCATAAAGAGGGAAACACATCATCATGTAGCAATTTCAAATATCCAGTGGCCTTGAGGTTTCCATTGATGAAGAATTGACCCACTATCGTTGTACCCCATATACCACACCAAACCATCAGTTTTGTTGGTCCAACAGTCTTGGAGGGATCCATCCAATGTGGGTTAGTGTCAGACCAATAGCGGTGGTTTTGTTTGTTAACTTCACCATTCATATAAAAGTTTGTCTCATCACTGAACAAAATCTTCTGCGTGAACTGAGGGTCCTGTTCCAATTTTGTTTTGCCCATTCCGATCTGGGTCATCCTCATTGAGATGCTGCAGTAGCTGGAGTTTGTAAGGGTGCCATTTGTGAGTAGCTAATATCCGCCGAAGGGATGTTCGACTGATCCCACTCTCCAGTGACATGCGGCGAGTGCTACGCTGTGGGCTCTTGCTGAATGAAGCTAGGACAGCCACTGATGTTTCTTCATTATTGACAGTTTCCTTGCGTCCACAGTTTGGCAAATCCAACACTGAACCAGTTTCCTGAAACTTAGCAAGCAGTTTGCTAACTGTAGCATGGGAGATGGGTGGTCTCGTAGGGTGTCTTGCATTGAAATCTGCTGCAATGACCCAGTTACTGCGTTCACCAGATATCAACACAATTTTGATCTGCTCCTCATGTGTTAACCTCTTCGACATGTCAATGGCTGTGAACAAAGAGAAACTTGTAAATAACTCATGAAAGAATAAAGTTACGTTGAAACCACACCATTGTTTTTCTTGTGACATTACCAATATGTTTGATGTGTCACATGGCCCTCTTCCTATTGAAACAGCACCTGAAACTACGGATACTGGATGCCTGTGCTGGCATTTCTCCTGCGGTGTTGCTATCAGTGTGTGAAGAGTGGGAGAAGAGGGTTGCATTGACAATCCAACACAATGGGCAGGACATTGAACACATTTTATAAGTGGTCAGAAACTTGGAAATAAATCATGAAAGAATAAAGTTACATTGAAACCAAGCACACCATTGTTTTTCTTGTGACATTACCAATAAGTTTGATGTGTCACATGGCCGTCTTCCTATTGAAAAAAACAAAAGTTTTATCCAAGATGGCCGACTTCTAAATGGCCACCATGGTCACCACCCATCTTGAGGAGTTTGCCCCCTCACATGTACTAATGTGCCACAAACAGGACTTTAATATCACCAACCATTCCCATTTTATTACGATGTATCCATATAAATGGCCCACCCTGTATATTCACTTACAAAGTGGAGTTTTCAGCCTGTGTAAACATGCTCCTTGCAGTCAAGTGAGGCAAAGAAGGAAGGGAATTCACCAGAAAAATTCACCAGGAATGGGAGAATCCCACAGACTGGTTGTACCACTGCCTCCATCTGGCAACAGATGCTGTCTGCAGGTAGACGGGCTGTCCACAGCTCCCTAAAGTCTGCCAACACACTTCCAACAGAGAAGCATGTTCAGCTCATAACATTTGGGCTTTTAGTGTATGTCAGTGAAGTTAAATTCAGCCCAGCTGCTAGGACTCTTAATTGTAACTGGTCATTTTTTTTTGAAATAGCAGAAAAGCAACAGTGTTTCTTTCCATGACTGCTTAATATCTGCTTTTGGTTTAGTTTGATTTCTTTTGACAATACTCCTTAGCTGCTCAATTTTGTGCTCATTAGCCAGTTGGTAACTGCAGAGGTTTTAAAATATCTTCTCTTAGTCTTTGTAATTGGCTGGGCAATGGTATAATTTAGATGGCAAATTAAGTGGCGGTGGGTTAACGGAGGAAATAAAACAATTTAACTTAGAAATGTTACATTTTATGGTGAGATTTGCATCTTGCCTAAGATGACTACATGTATAATTAAACTAGACAATTCAATATTTCTAAAGCGAATGCTGAGCTTTAAACTAAGGTAATAAATGCAGATGATCAATAACAATGGAAGAGTGAGTTAGTACAGTGGACCACAGTAAGCATGTATACAAGTTGCTTAAAAGAAGCAGAAAGCTTTCAAAACTTTTAAACTAAGCCATAGTGTACAAATAAGGTTTGCTTCACACGACTTTTGTTCACTTAATCTTGTCTGCACAACACAAAATTTTGCAGTTTGACACCATATACAAGAAGGAGCCCTGACTAAGTAAACTCCTACATGGAAAACAACCATTTTAAGAGCTTTGCAGTTCTTGATTACCCGTTACAAACTGCAGAAAACATTGAATAAATAAATATATATTATAACATTCTCTGCTATGTTTTTCATCAGTTTGTTACACTGGTATTATAAAGTACTACTAAATATTTTCGTCTAATGTTGTTCCAAATTTTCTGTGAAAAAATCATAAAAAAGCATACAACTAAAAATAAGACTGAAAAAAACCTGTTCTTTTTCATTCTTATTTAAAATATTTTTGTAAACTCATCATTTAATAATTATTATATAACCAAAATGTTGAAACTTTTGAGTAGTTCTTAAAAATTAATATCAGGTCACATTGTGCTGCTGAATTTAAACCTAATCATCTCTTGTGAACCAGCAGAAGAAAATCTTTTCCTCTGACAAAAAAAAGCTTTGTCATTACTGTCCATCAACTTTCATCATGTGTATTGATAAAATGCTGCAGCATTCACAAAGAGAGAGCACATGCTCAATACTGTGACATGATAGCAGACTGACCCATGCTTATAATTCACCCCCTTCCTTTCTTACATGGACTTTTCCTATAAAAGAGACATCTTTCACAGTAAGTACATCACATGATGCCTTTTCTGGCCTTGAGAGCAATGTGGATGTCAATGTTTTCAGTGCCCTGATCTTCTATGTCCTTACCTTTGTTGAAAGCGAACAGAATTTGCCTTGTATTCATTACAAATACTGTAACTTTAAAGAAGTAGTCTCATCTCCCAGGTAAGTGTGTGTTAAAAGGTCTTAGCTAGGCAAGTCATTTGATCAATGGAGGCTCTAAGCGTTATTCAGTTCATTGCAACCCCTGCTCTGTGCTCCATTGTGACTCAAGAGATTAGACTGGTGTGCACAGGCATAACACTACACCTACTGTAAAAGAGCCCACTGTTCAAGCTCAGTACATATAGACCTTTCAGATGCTCCCTGCTTGAGCTTACAGTGTGCACTTGAGGCAGAAAATAGCACAGTGTGTAATGTTTTTCAGACAGGATGAGAAGGAACATATTGGTGGTCCTTTCCTACTACTGTCAACTCCTTATCCCTGGAAATCTCTCCCAAGTCTGACAGTTTCTGGCTTGCGATCCATGGTTGTCAATACACTGTCGTTCATCCCTACACACTCTCCTTAAACCAGCAGCTTAAAATGGAACCTCAATATTTGCATTCCAATTAGCATAAATGTAAGAAAGTGGAACAAGTAGCTTTGAAAGTCATCCAGCAAAACGCATATTCAACCGGCAGAAAAAAAAAAGCGAGCATGTGTATGGGTGAAAAGGAGAGAAGGAGCAAGTAGAAGAAAAAAGAACAAAAAGAAATAGGGAAAGGGAGGGAGAGTTCCGTATTATAATAGCGGGTTTTGGGCTACACATTTGAATCAGTGGTGTATGTCTTTTATGAGCTTACAACTTCACACTGCGTGGAAAATCCGCCCCGCTGCCAGGGTTTTTTGGCATTCAGAATGTCATTTTTAATGACATTCCCCTCTGAGATCTGATCCCGCTGATCAAAGATGCTCTGACTTCAAGTTAACACGTCAACAAGTATGAGGGTCTTGGTGTGGCACACAAGAAACGCACTGGAAAATGCGGAGAATGGTGAAATTGGTTTATTGTATGCTACTTTGGCATAAGGAAGGGTTAACGCTTGGTTGTGCATAGTGGCTTAAAGGGGGATCTTTGGATGACTGAGTGTGTGGAGGGCCTGTATGTGGTTGTGTGGGTGGTGCAGTTCAGAAAGGTCACTTTCCTCTGCAGTGGAAGGCCAAATGTGAGGAGGGATGTAGAACGTTTAAATTTAGTTGATGCCGAAAATCTTAGTTAAGCGTTAAAAACTCACAGCTATCAGTTTGTTCTCTGTCCATTCATCCGTTATCTTTCATTTATCTGAAGTCGGGTGAGGGTTGCAGCAGGCTAAGCAGCATATGCCAGACGTCCTTTTACCCACCAACGCTTTTCAGTTATTCCTGAGGGATCCTGAGGTATTCCCAGGCCAGAAGAGATATGTAATTTCTCCAACACATTCTGGGTTTACCCCACGGACTTCTCCAGTTTCATGTGCACAGAACACCTCCAAAGAGAAGTTCCCAGGAGGCATCCTAACTAGATGCCTGAACCACCTTAGCTGGGTCCCTTTCTATTTTTTATTCAGTCTCTGGATTTAGATTTAGATTTTGGCCAATAAACATAATACATATCTTATCAACATATCTCATTAAAGTTTTAGTCTTATTCATTTGGACTAAACTATCTTGTCTTTTGTCTGTGAAGGTTCTCAGTCATCCAGGTCATCGTAGTCAAAGGAGCTTGCAAAGAAAAGCGTCTGGACTTCTTTAAGTTACTTTCAAGTAACTTAAAGAAGTCCAGACGCTTTTCTTTGCAAGCTCCTTTGACTATCTTGTCTTTTATGCTTTCTGTTTATTTTAATTATTATTAAATACGATTAAATCAGTGGAATTACTTGATATCTGCGAGGATCATTTCTGGTTACAATACAGAAATCAAATTAAACTACTGGGAAGGTAAAGAAAACAAATATTTATGAAATAAACAAAACATCTTCTAAAAAATGCAGTCAAAATAAAAGTACTAAAACCTGCAGTTTCTGACTAAAGACTATGTTAAACAGAACATTTGCAACCTGGCCTCTACAGCATATTCTGATATATGTTAAACTATTTTATAACAATATACGATAAATTACAATATAATAAATTGTATTATTATTTAACATATTTTTCAAAAAAGCCACAAATGGGCCTTTTTTCTACCCTGTAAAAGACCACCAGCAGATGACTGGTGAACACTGGGTACAGTAAACAAACAGGAGCCCTGTGCCATAAAGCAAAGACTTAAGCCCTGATAATACTCCAATGTGGACACATACAACTGGAGACCTCACCACTGAGTAGCCATTCCTTTATACTTCCTTTAAAGTCCACTCCCTGTGGCGCATCAACAGTTAGAATGTAAATTCTTTGCAGACAGTCCTTCTTGAATTCATGATATTTTCTTTTATTAATTTGCTTGTTTGTTTGTTTATTTATTGTATTTCTGCCCACCCAAACAGACACACATGCACTGGAATTTCTCTCCGCAAACTGGACAAACACTGACGCCATCACATATGCAGAACACTGCCTACAGAGTGGCATTTTCCACTGGTCCCTTGCTGCTAAGGGCTCCCTGGCAAAGAGGAGGCTCCTCCAGGGTCAGTACCTCAGGGACAAGGAATGGTGCTGGCCAAACTCCACAGCTTAGATTGAGGTCATAATGGAGGGATAGAGTTGAAGCTGATGGGTGTAGTGTGTGTGTGTGTGTGTGTGTGTGTGTGTGTGTGTGTGTGTGTGTGTGTGTGTGTGTGTGTGTGAGGGAGGTGGACAGATATGCTTAAAGGAAAATTGTACACAGAAGCAGAAATGCTAGCAGACAACACTGGCAAATAAAGTGAAAACAAATGTCATCTAGTGGTGACTCAATGAGCTCCTCTTCCTGTTTATGTGCCATCTCAGTGTTGAAACCAAAGTTGGGTAAGAGCTAATTACATTTGATCTGAATTGCAAAACCAGACATGAGGTTTTATTGAAAACTAAACTAGCCATAAGTCTTAATGTAGGCAAGAATGTTGCCTAGTAGTAATTTCACAATTGTGAAAAAAACTGTAGGTGACACAAGCAGTATTTACCAAAGTACATTTTTTTTAAAGCTAAAGAATCTGACAAAACATTAAGAGTAAATATACAAATTTATATATTAAAAAATTCCCCTCTCGCCCCTGTGGGCAGTCTTTATCCTTCAGGCTCGGGTCGTCCACCAGAGGCCCGGGAGCTTGAGGGTCCTGTGCAATATCTTTGCTGTTCCTAGGACTGCGCTCTTCTGGACAGAGATCTTCTATGTTGCTTCTGGGATCTGCTGGAGCCACTCGCCCAATTAGGGGATCGCTGTCCCGAGTCTCTGATTACCTCTGGGACCACTGCTGCCTTCACCCTCCACATCTTCTTGAGCTCTTCTCTGAGCCCTTGGTACTTCTCCAGCTTTCCATGTTCCTTTTTCTGATGTTGCTGTCATTCGGTATCACTACAGCCGTTTTCCTCTGCTTGTCCACCACTACTATGTCTGGTTGGTTAGCCATTTTGTTTGTCTGTCTGTATCTGGAAGTCCCTCTGTTTTAGCTGAGAATGACCGATCTCACCTTGGTCATTCTCAACCAGCCTATGGGGTGTGTCCCATTTTGTTACCTCAGGACTTCCAGGCCATACTAGGCACACATGTTTCCCTATACTATGCCGGCCACTTAGTTACAGTGTTTAATGTATACTCTCCCTGCTAGCATCTTGCACCCTGCTGTTATGTGCTGGACTGTCTCAGGGGCATCTTTGCACAGCCTGCACCTGGGGTCTTGCCTGGCGTGTTAACCGCAGCCTATATTGATCATAGTTGGTATCCATAGCCAGTCTTGTCAATGATCTCACTGAGGAGCATCAGGCCTATGCAGAACAGCAGTGGGGACAGGACATCTCTTCCACCTGACATTTCAAAGGTGTGTAGTGTTACCACTGAGATGTGAATTTTGATTTTCAGTCAATCTCTTTTTTGTTTTTTTTTTGTTATGCCCACGTGCATTTGACTCATACTAAGAGCTCAAATCTCTTTGTGCCTCTTTAATGAACCAAAACAACATTTTACTTCACAGTGTCCCTTACACTGCAGCAACAAGTGATGATGATGCCTTTCTATATAATGTTACTTGGGGTGATGTGCACACTGAGAATGCTTTAAGTTGGTTTACATTATTTACATATTAAAGTGAGTAACTCGTTAAATCTGGATAGTTTTGGATTATATTTCTAATTAATATATTTAACATGGAGTATAACCTTCCTGCCTTCTTGGGACCTTTTTGTGCCACTGCTATGTGTTAAATGGCTGCCATTTCCACTGTGTTCAGTGGAATATAACCAAACTTGCCACAGGATAGTTTTTACCTGTCAATGTTAATATTCCAGTGTGAATTCCTTAAATCAGCCTAAAATGGCTGAGCAGCAGAAATCCCCACACCCATCACCCTGGGGACCATTTTCTGCCCATTGACTTCCATTATAAACGCTATTTTTCAACCCCAAATTATCATCATATGATTTTATTTTTTCTTCTTTTCTTGGATGTCAATGAAGACTCAGGGCCTTGAAGTTTTAATTTTTAAATTGCAAAAAAAATGCAAAAAAAATAATGGCAGGTCAAAATGTATGTTGGTGCCAATCTTTGGTCCATCTAAAGGCCTACTTATAATGACAATCACATATTACTTCAACTGGTTTTTTGTGGAAATATTTAGTTTCGTTTTTTGGTTTTTGGGGCTTATAACACAGGGCGCTCATGTAATAACACTGGGATTTGAAGGGTTAAAACAACGAAAATATAATTAAAACTTTACATGAATATTTCAGGGAGAAGTAGTTTTACAAGGTTGGCTAATTTAAAGTGGAATAAAATATGGATATATGGTCTTTTTATGGCGTGGCTGAGAATGGTCCCTAGGGTGATGGGTGTGAGTTTTTTAAAGGATGGCAGGAGGGATAAACAAAAAACAGAGGAAAAAATCCCTACGGTTTGCTTGGTTTTACATCAAGCTTTTTCATACTAACAAAATTTATATCGTTTTTCAAACAAGCTTACGGTAAACACTAATGCCCTTTTCTAAAATCAGAAAAAGGGCATTAGTGTAGAAGAGGGGCATTAGCAGAAAATAAAATAAACAAAGTAATAAAATAACCACAATAATCAGTAGCACTGAAGTACCATTAAATTTTCCTCTGACATGACAATCAAGAAACCACACTTAATACAGTCATTCATTCTGTTCAATCTCAGAAATCCCTACTCTGTTCTTTTTCACATACACACCTTTAAAACGAGGAGACTTTTCCTTTTAGATGAGCTAATAACAAAACAATCCCTGCTGATATGTTTTAGAGTAGATTTCTCTCTTCTGTTTGCCTGTTTGTAGTTTCTTTTTAATCATTTACAGAGAAATGCTTGCCATGCTCTTGATCTTGAAAACAAGCCAAGATCTGATTTTAATCAGACACATCACACAAGAGTGTGTGCATACATGTACTCAGAACAGTTCAAAATCTGGAGACTGTACCCATAACAATAACTTACTAAAAGTACCTTTTATTAAATGGAAAATGAAAGCTGTCAGAGCATTCTGTGTTTTTTTTAAAGCAATGAAAATATTGTTTAACCTACGTTTTTACACATACACACCTGTTGTTGTCTTCTTCTCCATCTCTCATTCTCTCTCTGTTATCCTTCTGATCTCCTCCTCTTTTTCCTCTTTTCAGCACCTCTTGACAGTCCCACAGTCCCACTCCCGGATGAATGTAGAAACAATAATGAAGTAGAGCCCTGAGAGCTTTTATCAGGAAAAGCACTTATGGTATATGTCCACTTAGAAAACTGTTTTTTTTTCTTTGTAAAGAACAAAAAAGGTAATAATAACAACAATGATGGTAAAACAGAAATATTTCCTGGAAAATCTCTTCTTCGGTTGTGAGGTGCAGCAGGCCCTGTACTGGTGAACGCAGCCTAGCTTCTTCATTTAAATGCAAACTTTAATGTCATATTGTGAACCAGATTAGCTTGCATGTCATTGCACCGAACCTCTGAACAACTTAAAAGTTAATGGCAATGTTTCATTCCTGAATTTGTTGGGAAAAAATGCAATTTTATAAAAAATTTTTCTGTTTTCCTGTCATGCCTGTTTCAATTATTTTGGAAGTACATATTCATTAGCTAGCCGACTTTGGGAGAGACCAGTTGCCTCAGCAGTTTAGAGGAGAAAAGCCCAGGTAAATACAGACTTCTGTATTCTAACAATTGTGTAATTGTTGTGATAATATATGGTTTTAAGATCTAATGTTTGAAATAACACAAATCCAGTATTTTTTTTCATTTGCCTCCTTGATGGGCCTCTAACTGTACATTAATCTCTGGGCACATGCCCAGAATGCCCATTGGATACAGTGTTAAATTAACACTTTTGACAGTGTTATATGTTTAAAAGTAACCTAGTCAGTTTTGAAGATTAACAAAGACTAACACTGAGCAGTGCTGATTTTCTAACACTGGAAAATAACTCAAAATGTTAGAAATGTTCCAGTGTTAGAAAATCAGCACTGCTCAGTGTTAGCCTTTGTTAATCTTCAAAACTGACTAGGTTACTTTTAAACATATGACACTGTCAAAAGTGTTAATTTAACACTCAACAGTGTTGTATTTAACACTCAGAGGTGTGGACCTATATAGACACTCCATCCATCCATCCATCCATCCATCCATCCTCATCCGCTTTGTCCGGGGCCGGGTCGCGGGGGCAGCAGCCTAAGCAAAGAGGCCCAGACCTCCCTCTCCCCAGCCACCTCCTCCAGCTTGTCCGGGGGAATACCAAGGCGTTCCCAGGCCAGCCGAGAGATATAATCTCTCCAGCGTGTCCTGGGTCTGCCCCGGGGCCTCCTCCCGGTGGGACATGCCTGGAACACCTCACCCAGGAGGCGCCCGGGGGGCATCCTTGTCAGATGCCCGAACCACCTCAGCTGGCTCCTTTCGATGTGGAGCAGCAGCTGCTCTACTCTGAGCCCCTCCTGGATGGCCGAACTTCCCACCCTATCTCTAAGGGAGAGGCCAGCCACCCTTCGGAGGAAGCTCATTTCCGCCGCTTGTATCCGCGATCTCGTTCTTTCGGTCACTACCCACAGCTCGTGGCCATAGGTGAGGGTAGGGACGTAGATCGACCGGTAAATTGAGAGCTTCGCTTTTACACTCAGCTCCCTCTTCACCACGACGGACCGGTGCAGCGTCCGCATTACTGCAGCTGCAGCCCCAATCCGTCTGTCGATCTCCGGCTCCGGCATATAGACACTCTCCAGTGTTAATTTAACACTGGAGATTTTGCTGTGTATAAAAATTTATGGGGGTACCAAAAATGTATTATTTATTCTCAATGATCCCAACTAAACCGCCACAAGATTGGTTCAGATCTCTAGATTCATATATGTCCAAATTCCTTTGGAAAAATAAACCCCCACGTATCAGCTTAAAAACATTACAAAGGACCAAGGATAAAGGAGGATTAGAATTACCTAACTTTCAGCACTACTTCTTAGTCAACAGGCTTCAATTTCTCTCAGAATGGCTAAAACATCTTAGACAAACCTTGGCTAGATGTAGAACAAGCACTTTGCAATAATCTAGAGATTTCAGATCTACCATTTATCAGCTCAAACATCCAACGACATGAATGCTTTAAAAGCATCAACATCAGCTCTTCTCTGACAGCATGGTGGGAGTTTCTAAAATTGACAGAGTCTTCATTAATCCCATGCAAACGTACACCTATCTGGAACAACCCTGACATATTACAAAACAATAATATGCTAAACTTTCCAGATTGGAGTGATAAAGGAATCAAATACTTAGAACATATATGTGGCGTGGGTGTGGTCCTTGGCCAGCTGCAGAGGAGGGGTGACGCAGTGAGCTCCCGGGGCGGCGCAGGGGCGGGGTGAACAGGTGTGCTGGGATCTGACAGTGATTGTGTCTCTTTATATGTTGGCAGTGACAGACGGAGACGGAGGTGACAGCAGAGAAAGAGAGCGCGGGAGTATATGTGTCCACGTACAACCCCGAGTTTAATAAAAGTTCTGCATTGTCAAAGTCACTCCGGCTGGTATTTCTTGGGTCCACCGTTACAATATATTAGAAAGAACAGAATTTGTTTCATTTGACAGACTAGTTACACAATATGGGATCAACAAGAAAAGATTTTTAGAATATCAACAAATTAAATCCATAGTAAAAAAAGAAATTCAAACGGGGTCAAGTTGAACTACAAACACCACCAAGTGTGGTTCAATTTCTTACTCTTAAAACCCCAAAATTACTTTCCAAAATATACAGAATGCTTTCTAAAACAGATGAATCAATATCACTTCCTATTGCAAAATGGGAAGCGGATTTATCAGTTAACTTAGACCAAAACCTCTGTACTGGTGAACGAGGGTTTTTGTAACTGGATTTTTGCAGAATAGTCTAGAATTCTTATTTAGAAAAATATCTGTATTTGACATAAAGTTGGTTTTATGTTTTCTGTGAACAAACCTTGATTTATTGATCTCCTGATGATGAACTCACTTTTGTTCTGCCAGATTGTGCCTTGAATACAACTGATAGGATTTAGATTGCTATGCAGTGCCCGCTCAGAATCCTTCAGCCTGGCCATGATTTGACACGGCACAAGCCAGTCACAGCTCTGAAAAGTAATTTGACCTCTGATACTCAGTTTCCATGCTGTGTTCCCCTACTAAGCATTTTTTCCATGTGAAATCAGATTTGTAGTTATGAAGTTTCTTTTTTTAAAATTTGGCTTTTCTTGTTAGACAGGGCACATGTACAGGAAACAAATTAACAGATAAAAGGACACAAACCTCTTACCTTATTTCCCACACAACCTTGGTATAGGTAGGGTGATATTCAATTTTTTGGCACATCCACATGGATCATCCACAAAAACAAAATGTGTGACTCAGTTAGAACATAATTCTACATTCATTTCCCTTATCCGGTGTCTCTAACCCTAGCATTTAATCTATTAATGTTTTGTTAATTCCGCATTTAATTCACAATTCTTGTGTCTGCTTGTGGGATTCTGAAAACAGGTGACAGCTTTGACAGCAACTGAAGCAAAAACTCAGGTGTGAGAGAAGTTGTGCAAGGCCATCGTCCCAGTCTCATTCCTTCTGAGGTTCACCCGGTCAGGTGAATGGATGGATGGATGGATGGACTGCAATTCTAGGTTTCTGTGGGTTATACTGGAAAAAAGTGGCAATTGTTATTGCATTGTCAGCACATGGTGGATAGAGGGTTATATGCCCTCTAGTATAGCATGAGCATATTACATTGGCATGCCTTTATATTCTATCACACATTACAGGATCCACACTGGTCAAAAGTTAATGTTACATTAAGTACCAAAGCAGTAAAATGTAAAATTATACAGAGAGTCTTAGAGACTGCTTGGAGATGAGGATACCCTTTATTCCTGGCAGGTTGGTAGTGAAGAAACATATGCACCTATTCTAGCCAAGCTAATTATTAGCTCCCAGCATAATTAAGGCTTATAGATGAGCAAACATAATTAGTAGGCATTATGCGGACCTAATGGGGGGAGAGAACAGGTGAGCATGTTTTCAGTCCTTTGTTTATGAGCTAAGGGTATACTTTAATGAGGCAGGAGAATAAAAGTTGATTAGTTATGACCTAAATGTGTCCTTATATTGCTTTGATGGAGAACAAGTTGTAGTATATCTGGAGCACTGGTGCATTATTGACCAATCTAAATCTACATGGTTTATGTAAGTATGGCTGCTGATGTGAATAAAATTGACAGGCTGAATTTTCATACAGTACATTTCAACCCAGTCAGCATACAGTACACTCTGTGTTTGAAGATATATGTGACACTAAAGTAATAGACACACTACAGTGTCTCAGTAATCAAAGCGTAACTAACAATGTGGTGTGTTATTGGCCTTTAGGGAAAATCATTGATCATAGTGTAAGTATTGGTCGTGTAGCTTGTTTATGACGAGACATAGGTGGGCCGCGAAGCATTTGAGTTTCTGTGAAGGACCTAATAATTGGGCACATGTCATCACTGAATGAAAAAGCTGTCCCAACGGCAGGAGCAATCCTGTCCTACATGACATGTTCTAAAATACTACAGGAGTAAATCTGGCACAGTATAAAAACTGCTCCCTGTATGTGTGTATGATGCTGTTTGTCTATAACGAGCTGAAACTGGGGCCTGGCAAACAGTATAAAGAAAGAAAAAACCCCCATAATAACGTCCCTCCCAAAGAAAGTTGAGTACTTTGAAAACAAGGCCTAATTAAAGCAGTTTACCAGTTATCTTTAAATAAGAGCATTTGTGTCCTTGCTCATTTCCCTCACGAGTATAAGATGTAGGGTTGTAGGCGGGGACATGGGGGGTCTTAATTTGTCGTGAAGAATGCACTTCTCTTGGGGTGGCCTAATGAAAGTGAGATCAAAAGATTAGTTAATATTCAGCCACATTTATTAAACACAATGCTGATTGTGAGCAAACAGCAGTATTAGAAAGAATCCTTGCAGGGCACTGGCTATGGCTGATAAGCTTCCATTAAAAGGTTGGTGTATCACATAGGCACCACTCTGGGCTTTTTGCTGAGAACAGAATAATATTTATTCCCACTCTGTTTGAAATCTAATTCTGCCTTCTTAACAGAACAGTCAGAGCTCACTTAGGAGATGGTCTGCGCCATAGCATGTGTCTAATAGCTAAGCTTTGAACCTCCCACTATGATTCGACAGGAGTTTGATCAACACAGCTTGTAGAATCAATGCTATTAGTTATGAGCATATGAGTAGCCCTTGCAGTGCCACTGAAACAATATGCCCTTGTCCACACTTACTGTTGAGACTATTTTTGGGAAGGACAATGTGCACATTCTGGGTCACTGCCGCACAACCAGATATACAGTTCATCACTATAGACTTGGATTTGCTTTGAAGGTCACAGAGTCATCTGTTTTCCAGTCACATATTCAATACATCTGTTTTGTAGCCTCAGCAACTTAACTTAACACTGCCATGTAGTTTTTTTTTTTTTTTTCAAACCTTCACAACGGGAAAGACGGAAGGTTTTCAGGTGCCACAAGTGTGAACATGAGTGTTGAGTGACTGGTTGTTTAAAAAAATGATGGGGTTTAGGTTTAGTTAATATCTTTTTTTTAAGCAAACGTTCAGATTATGGTAAACCAGATGACACCAATTTATAGAATAACCTTTTTTTTTCATTGTACATGTACAATGAAATAGTGAGTGACATAGCTGGACAGGCCATCGGGCATGCCCGGTAGCATTATTTTTTTTTAATCCTTTTTTTTTAATGGTATAAACAACGAAAGGTGGTGGATTAGCCAGAGGCTGGCTGATGTGTAAAAATAACTCAGTTGTTTGGTGGTGGCTATAGCGGAGCTAACATAAAGGACAGGCAGGTGGATGAGGGAAAGGGGAGGCAGGAGAAGGAGAGACCCGAGGCAGCCGCCGGTGTTGTGCCAAAAAGTGATCGCCTGCCAAAAACAGATTTCCAATGTTTCCGTGTGTTTTTTATGTGTAATATCTTTACGTATGTTGGTAAATAGAGTTGGGTGAACAGGGTTTACAAAGGGATTATATATAAAATTTAAAAATTACCTGTTTTTTTTAAGTATCTTTATAACTCTGTGTTATTATAGACATATAGACACATATTATAGACCAACAAGTTACTTATAACAGTTTAAATATGAGCAATCCGTTTTTGGCAAACACCAGAAATCAGTTTTTGGCAGACAATCCCTTTTTGGCACAACACCGGTCCGAGTGTCAGGTGAACTGAACTTCAGGTGAGAAGTTATGACCTGCAGTCTATCTGGGTCAGAAATAAACCAAGTTTAGGTATAGGTTCAGGTTTTATTAGGCTAGGTTTAGGTATTTTTGTTGTGCTGACTTTTTACCGTCAGTTACAATAACTCATACTGTGTACTAGCTAGCATGACGGAGTTTCTATACAGCTGGGTGGGTGCTATGATGTTACTGATAGAGAACTTTACTAACTAACCTTATGAATAAAATAGAGTGTCCAACCGTCCCGTAAAAAACGGAATCATCCCATATTCAGAGAAAATATGACGTGTTTCACGACAGCGAGACCTGGAGGGAGCCTCCCTGATCTGAACCCGAGTGGTGTTTTGTTATTGGACTTCTGTGCAAATCACAGTTTGGCCATAATGAACACCTTATTCGAACATAAGACTGTCCATAAGTGCACGTGGCACCAGGACGCTCTAGGCCGCAGGTCGATCATCGATTTTGTAATCATATCACCAGATCTGCGACCACATGTTCTGGGCACTCAGGTAAAGAGAGGGGCTGAGCTGTCAACTGATCACCACCTGGTGGTGAGTTGGATCAGGTGGCGGGGGAGGACGCTGGACAGACCCGGTGCACCTAAATACGTAGTGAAGGTGTGCTGGGAACGCCTAGCAGAGGCCCCTTCAACGCACACCTCCGGCAGAGCTTCAATAGCATTCCGAGGGAGACTGGGGACATTGAGTCCAAGTGGACCATGTTCAGCATCTCCATTGCCGAAGCTGCTGCATTGAGCTGCAGCCGCAAGGTGGTTGGTGCCTGTCGTGGTGGTAATCCCCGAACCCAAAGGTGGACACCAGGGGTGAAGGGAGCCAATCGGGCTGAAGAAGGTGTCCTATCGGGCTTGGTTAGCCTGTTGGACTTCGGAGGCAGCTGATAGGTACCAACAGGCCAAGCGGAATGCGGCTCGGGCAGTGGCTGAAGCAAAAACTCAGGTGTGGGAGGAGTTCGGAGAGGCCATGGAAAAAGACTTTTGGACTGCCTCGAAGAGATTCTGGCAAACAGTCAGGCATCTCAGGAGGGGAAAGCGGTTCTCCACCTGTGTATAGTGCTGGCGGAGCACTTGTGACTTCAACTGAGAAAATTGTCGGGCGGTGGAAGGAATACTTCGAGGACCTCCTTAATCCCCACGTCTTCTGAGGAGGAAGCAGAGTCTGGGGATGAGGTGGATGACCCGCCAATTTCCGGGGGAGAGGTCACTGAGGCAGTTAAACAACTCCTTGGTGGCAGAGCCCCTGGTGTGGATGAGGTCCGCCCCGAGTTTCTGAAGGCTCTGGACATTGCAGGGCTGTCCTGGTTGACACGCCTCTACAATGTTGCGTGGAGATCAGGGGCAGTACCCCTGGACTGGTAGACCGGGGTGGTGGTCCCCATCTTTAAGAAGGGGGACCAGAGGGTGTGTTCCAACTACAGGGGGATCACACTCCTCAGCCTCCCTGGGAAAGTCTATGCCAGGGTGCTGGAAAGGAGAGTTTGTCCAGTAGTCGAACCTCAGATACAGGAGGAACAATGCGGTTTTCGTCCTGAATACTGGACTTTATCCTCTCAGGGATACTTGAGAGCGCATAGGAGTTTTCCCAACCAGTCTACATGTGTTTTGTGGACTTGGAGAAGGCATTCGACCGTGTCCCTCGGGTGTCCTGTGGGAGGTGCTGAGGGAGTATGGGGTGTCTGACTCATTGCTACGGGCCATTCGAAGAATTCCTGTTGCTGCCATTGTCCTTGTGATTTCTAGCTGCTTTTGTCACAAAAAGCATCCTTAAAATCAAGGCTTGAAATTACAACAAAAACCAAGTTACAGAACTCACATTTTGGGTGTGTCACTTTCTTTTTTATCTATTTTACCACTGTTTTTAAATTTTGAGTACTTCACTGATGCATTTCGGCTACAATGGTAAATGCAAAATCACAACTTAAATTAGGAGTGAATTACAGTATAACCACATGCAGTGGCTATAAGTCTACTTGTTCAGTTTGGTGAGACTTTTTTTAAATCAGTTTTTTGTGTTTGTTAGTCTTTAATATTGCCTGGACACTAGAGAGAAGACAGGAAAGCTGGGCGAAGGCACACATGAAATGGCTTCAAACCTGGGCACTACATTAGCTCTGCATTGGCCTTAAGGCCTGCTCAATCCAATGAGCTAAACCAAGTTTGAGAAGAATTCACGGTACAAGAATTAAGTATATCAGATGCATGTATATCACTGAACCGATGAACATTTCTCCACCCACCCCAGGCATACAGAGCATGTCTTCTTGACCCCATCATCACAGCTTCATCTCCCTGCTGTGGCCATAACCGCTTTAGGTGGTTAGACAGTGCATTTACATGATTAAAACCAAAACCCCATATTTAGTAACCCCTGCTGAATTGCTCTCTCACATTCTTTCTGTATCTTTCTACATCTCTCACTCTGTCCTCGCTCCTATTTATGGTGGATCCATACTCAGCAGGACATTTCTTTGCATTATCAATCTCACTGCTTTATGCCATTATTTCACTCTTGTACATGGGGTTTACTATTTCCAAAGGCCTGTTGTTTTCATTTCCATTTAGCTCTTTCTTACTGAGTATCAGTCTTCACAGGCATGTAGTTTAAAAGGGTTCTGTGGAGAGGAAGAAAAAAAAGCAAAAAAAAAAAGCATATGACTTTAAAGGAGTCTTACTGGAAGCCGATGCAGAGCTAACCAAAGCCTAGCTCGTTTTGAGAGAACACCAGTTCAATTGTCCTTTTTTTCCTCTGGATTTCAGCTGAAAAGAGAGAAGCAGTAGTGTCAGACAAGAGAGTCAACACTCTGTGAATATTTTCCCTTGTTGGCTCATTTTATTTTATGTCAAAACTATACAAAAGTAATTTTGGTTAAAGAAAAGAAAAAAAAGAGAGAAAAGATCATAACACAGTGGACTTTTGCTCAAATTGCAGAACAATTGTAAATGAATTGCCTTTCATTCATGTGGTGACACTACGATTTAGTGCAGCCTGTGTGAAATTGTCTTTTTGCAATTTAAGTAGAAAACTTGAAAAAACTTAACTTTTCTTGTCTATTTAATTTGTTGTCTGCAGTTAATGTACAGTTGGATGAATATGTTTTTGTACAATGACACTTATTTGGCCTCTGTACACTGCCACCATGTTCAAATGAAATAATAAAGATGTGATTGAACTGCAGACTTTGTTTCAAGAGATTCTACATATTTATTTAGTCTACTAAACGTTTTAAAAGTAATTCTACAAAAATAATTTTATTATGTTAAACTAACAGACAGATAGTTGGTGGAGCTGCAGTAATGCAGATATTGTATCAGTCAGTCATGGTGAAGAGAAACCTGCGTGTGAAACCAAACCCACTTATCTACAGTTCTGGTAAATCTACACTGTCACTCTCATCTATGACCAAGAACTGTTTGTATTGACAAAAAAATGTGATGACAGTAACAAGCGAAAACACACCAAAGCTGAGTCCTCCACAGTGCCTGTATCTTGGCGTATCTCACTTCGCTTGTTTAGTATTAAGTCTGTGCACAGTTTAGCCACATGTCAGACTGGGACAACCAGGTGGTTGGGCACGGCTGATTCCCATGGAGTTCTCAAGGAGGTTATCCTGGGAAGAAGGTACAGCCAGTACAACTTGGTTGATGCAAGTCCATCCGGGAGGTAAATTAGGGTTCAAGACTTTGTTTTGAGCATGATTTTGCAAACTTTACAATCGTGTGTGTGAAAATGCTGGGTACATTTCTTTGTTTTACTTGAAAAACCTGAAGTAGAGCATGTCTCAGGAGGAGGCCCCAGGGTAGAAGCAGGACACACTGTAAAGATTATGTATCTTTTCTGGGAATCCCTCACTAGACGAGGTGACTGGGGAGAGGGAGGTCTGGGAATCTTTGCTTAGACTGCAGCCACCATGACTTGGACCTGGATAAGTGACAGAAAATGGATAGAAAAATGAATTTAAATATAAGAATTGTTTTTAAGTAACTGTCCCAAAATTCTTTCCAGCCAATGTCTGCCTGAAATCTCAAACCAACAGATACCACCAAATGCTGTTTCCTTTCCTTACAGGCTCTGCTAGGCCTTTACTGGGGATTGAAACACTTAGGGAGGGATCTCAAGACTGTATTGTATGTGGCTGATAGCTTGTCTTAAAAGCCACTACCTGTTTAACAATGGTCATTCACAGACAAAGTAATAAAGGAGGCCATTTATGTCCTTCACCTCATACCTAGGACTCTCCCTCAGTTGTTTTAGAACTGAAGAAGCCTCTTGAATGAGAGGTGACATGTTTTTAGAAATCTAAAGAATTCCAATTAGCCTCTTTTTAATCACTCAAGACTTCCATGTCCTGGATGTCTAAGAACCTATACAGACCCTTTGATACCCAGACAGTACCCTACATTTCCATGATATCAGCATTACAGAGGAGCATAGTCCGTTAGCTTCATCCAGCACAGCGCAGTAACACATTGCCTACATAGCCTGTGTATGCTGTGTGGGTGGTGGTAGCCCCTATGTAGGAGAGATGAGTATTTACCCATTGGGAAGAGGTCTTTGCTTATGCTCTCTCTCTCTCTGCATGACCCACATGGAGAGGGATTTAAAAGTCCTGATGTAGCTTTGTCATCAGCAAAACACTGGGACAGCTTTGCTTACCTCTGCTTTATAGATAATTTTTCTCTCTCTGTGCAACAAAGCCTACACACTGAATTTTCACATGTAAATGTAGAAGTATTTAGGTTTTATAGTTTTTAAAATTTATATATGAATGCTTAATGGATTTGAAAGTATACAAACATATATAGTAGACCACGGCCTGAATGAGATACATGAAAGATCAGTATGTGGCTTATAAACATCGCATAGAGAACAGCAGGAAGTTGCTAAAGCAGCGGTAAGCATCGTCTGTGCTCCATCTTTTCAGTGGGAAAACAATGTCCGTGTTACCTAATCCCTAGCTGGATAGAGAAAGAAAAAAGCATCAGTGAAGCAGAGGTAAGCAACATTGCCATGATGTCTTGCTGATGAGAAAGCAACATTAAATCTATTAAATCCCCTCTCTGTGTGGGCCGCGCAAAGAGAGTTGAAATGCAGGCAAAGCGGCTCTGAGCGATGGAGAAACCTTTTCTCAATAAGCAATCACATGTCTCCACTACATAAAACCTAACACAACACACAGTGGATATGCATCTACAATATGTTGCTGTTCTGTCTAGGTGAGTTTATTTTGTTTGTTTGGGAGCCTCGTTCACGTGCAACTTCTCTTTGGACCTCATATTGAGAGTTCCGGTGAAAAACTGTTGAATAGAAGGTCAACAAACCCCTTGAGTCAAAGCTGAATGCGGTAGATAAATCAATCATATGCTCGCTCCAGAATTTGTGTCACACTCACTTTTTTAGTGTATGATTCTAGTATAGGATGGCAAGGAAGAACAACATCTGGCAAAGTCAGCATTAGTAAGCATCATCACATAGCATCTAATCAGAAGGCAGTCTGACTCTTTTCTGGCATCATATTTTACAATTGAACTTAAGTTTAGGTTAAAAAGTACAATTTAATTTAAAATATATGCTTTCTCAACTTCACACACATATTACAATATTTTCTCATCTGCAATACACCTTTTCATCATTTTCCTGGTTACCACAGTTTTTACACAATTCTTTTTTCCCCCTTACCACCTAAATGGTTACTGGACAAAGAGCCATTAATTAATAAAGTGCCTTTAAAAAAATTGGTCACTAAAGCTAACATTATAATACGGCATCTCAGTGTGTGTTTCTCATACTTCCTCTTTTTTACTTTGACAGTTTCTTGTCCTGTGTACAGTATGTTCAGTTTTGGCTCCTATCTCCTTTGTTAGATTACGTTCAACTGTGTTTCCACCTCGTTTGCCCCGTGTATTCATGTCTGCATCTCCCTTCTGTTCTCTCTCATTTCTTGGCTGTGTGTTCTGTCAGTAAGTCTGTTTAGTTTAGTTTAGTTTCTAGTGCCTTTCAGTTTAGTTATTATATTTGGGTGAATCCAACAATAAAGCTGAGGTTTGAGTTCAGTCCTGCTTGAGTGTATTTTGTGATTCAATCCAACCTGCCTCACACAGCGTGCTATGACATTGATGTGACACAGTGAAAGAGCCCTATGTCATTTAATGCCTATGTGGCATTAAATGGCATTAATAAAAAACAAACAAATAAAAAAAACCCCAATATGATTTCTTTTGGTTCACTTGATTTGTATGTGGAGAATATAATTCTAAACCAGCTGCAGGAACATAAGGAATTGGTGTTTCAACAAGTGTGCCTGGAACACTTTCAGACTTGAGATTATGTTTTTTAAATGCAAAAATATTAGAGCTTTTAAAAATTACAATTCATTCACTTTGTTCTAATACACCTGCAAAAATATGATAATGAAGATATATGTTACCATCCATCCATCCCCTTATCCTTTTCAGGGTCACGGGGGGCGCTGGAGCCTATCCAAGCTGTCATAGGGCAAGAGGCAAGGTACACCCTGGACAGGTCGCCAGTCTGTCGCAGGGCCAACACACAGGGACAGACAGCCATTCGCACTCACATTTACACCTAGTGACAATTTGGATTATCTAATTAACCTATACCCACAAGTTGCATGTCTTTGGACGGTGGGAGGAAGCCGGAGTACCCGGAGGGAACCCAAGCAAACACGGGGAGAACATGCAAACTCCACAAAGAAAGACCCCGGCCTGATGGTGGAATTGAACTCAGGACCTTCTTGCTGTGCGACAACAGTGCTAACCACCGTGCCACCGTGCTGCCTGATATATGTTACCTTCCATGGAAATCAGTAGGGATTACATTATTGTAAAAATACAGAGTTTATGCTTTTTTGATTTAGTCAAAGTCTGTTGACTTTGAATAAATCAATTAATTATATCTATATCTCCCCTCTGTTTGAATTGGAGAAAATAAATATTTATTTTATTTATTTATTGTTTCTATTTTATTCCTAGTTAAAAAGAAACAGAAAGTAGCTTATATCATACTATGCCTTCACCTTATATGGCTTACAGATAGCTCGCTATTAGGTCAAGACATTCCTGTCAAGCAAAATGACAGTCACCGTCCACTTCACTATTAGATACCATCATTGACAAGGCCATGTGCTATACACTCTTCTGCATGTTGGTGCAGTTTGTTTTTCCTTTTCCATCCAAGGCCAACCCACGGCATGGGAGACTTTCACTTAGTTAGGAGGGGTGTAACCAGTGACGGCTTTCCCTGTTTTCAGCATAACCTTTTCCAGTAATGACTGATGTGTTCCAATGGGCTAAGATTGCATGCCAAGATATAATTTCTTACTTTGCAAAAGGACTGGATGTTCAACCAGCTGCTGAGATTCTTGACATGAGCTACATCCCTCACTGTAAAGTAAAAGTCTGACTCCCAACACCTGGGAGTTAGGACCTGTAGAAGCCATCTTGTAAAATTTTCTGTCTCTGGTCTCATGTCTGCACTGCCTGAACATGAAGGCTGTCTGTTTGACATTTTGTAAAGCTAAAGTAAATGAAAGCATATAAGAAAAAAAAATCACAGTTTGGTGTCTCGCTTTCCCTTTTCCTCTATTTCCACTTTCTATTTTTTATGCCAAATATCATTTAATCCTGGAAAGAATCCTCGTAAGACTGCCCTTTAGCAGTGGACACAGAGAAAGGACAGAGAGATATTGTCACAAAGTAAAACACCCTACTATTTATTCATTTACCTATGCTAATGATGTTATATAGAAAGGTTTGGGGCCATTAGAAATAGATCCATAGGTTTTTGGACAGTCACACATTCCGTGGCTCTGCAAGCCTCCACAGTGTATTTAAATCAAACAGCCACAGTCTGATTGAATTGTGGACTTTCATCTTTTATTCAAAAGGTTCAACAAAGTACATATATAGGATTAACTGTTATTGAATTTATGTCCTTATACATGGTCTTCCATTTTAAGAGGCTTAAAAGTAAGAGTACAATTGACTGAAAAGCAGTTTAATTGCCAGGTTAGGGCTGTTTCCTCATTATTTCATGACAAATTAAGCAGATAAAGATGGAAAGCAGATATAATCAATTCCAAGTGTTGGACTTGTATTTGAGCTGATCAGTGGAGATGTTAGTAAACAGAGGGCACCATTAGACTAAAAAACACCAAAGCAAACCTATTACAAATAGCAAAAGCTTAAGGAGTAGTAAAGCCAACAATCTGGTACATTTTAAAATAGAAAGAATACACTAGACAGCTCAGCAACACTAAAAAACTTAGAAGACCACAAAAGATATCTGAAGTGGAAGATGGCAAATGTTTTTTGTTGGTTAAGAACATCCCTTTCACAGCATCTAACCATGTCAAGACAAGAGTTGTCTTGACATGGTTGGAGCATCTGTGCCAAGTTCTACCATTAAGAGTCACCTTTGTGAATGTAAATACTGAGGTTTACAACAAAGTGCAAACTCCTGGTTAGAGACAAGAAGAAGAATGCTAAATTAGACTATTATGGTATAGGCATGTATGACAGGGTCTTTAGTTTATATTGGTATTGCGATTGTTGATAGAAGTAGCAGGATGAAATCTGAAGTGTACAAGGGTACACTGCTGTTTGGATGGCACTTGAGAGTGTAAACGGGTAATGGCCCAAATATTGCAGTGCAACCTGGAAGTTTCTTAAGACAAAGTACTGGAATATTTTTCATTGGTCAAATGACCTGATCTCATCACAACTTAGCATGTTTTTCAGTTACCAAAGACAAAACTGAACACATACTCACAAAAAAGGATCAACTGAAGGAAGCTGATCAAGCAGAGCATCTCAAAGAGGTTAGACACAGTATTTGGTGATGTTCATGGGTTTTAGACATTACTTGAGTGTTTGATTTAAAATACAGCCTGGAATCCTTCATGTTTGTTCATCAGTTCATCAGTTTTGTTTTGCCTTTTTGGCCAGCAGATGCATAGCTTTTTCACTACATTTTCTTGATCATCCAGGTCTTTCCCTAAGTTCCTCTGCTACCACTAACTGCTACTTCATGATATTTCAGGCAGTGGGAAATTTCAAGCTGTAAACATATCTTTCTCATGGTTGGTAGTTATTTACTTGGAGGGGCTGTTGGTTGTTGAGTTTTATGATAAGATTTAGAGACTTCATTAGTATTTTCCTGATGACAACTCTCTGCCTGCCTTGTTGTTCATCAATAGAAGCCTAACAGGTTAATAAAGTTCTGAGACTGTAAAAGGATGTTCAAATATAGCAGATTAACAGTATTAATATAATTATTAATATTATGTTTATTCAGTTATGAATCTCTTAAAAGGTAGCAAGACTCACTTAAGCATATTTTTACTACCATCAAATCCCAACAATAGAGATAATCTTCACCTTCTTGCTGTTATAATGGAATTTTGTTGTCAGCTGCAGTACACTGTTCATATGGTGTACATGGACTTTATTCCATCAGAGGAAGTGGTAAATTGAAATTTAAGGGCAAAACATAAAATAGAGCCAACAGGTAGAGAAGGAAGGTAGCAGTAGATCTGCCATTGGCAGATTTATGAACTACTTCAGACTGAAGCCTAAGGTCTTCATTCACTCCAGCTTTGAAATGACATTGCTAATTTGCATTGCATGTGGTCAAGTGCTCTTACTGGATGATTGAGATGACAGTGTTCAGTGTGTGGTGATTGCGTTGGAGCTTCTTTTTTTGTGCATGGCCTTAAGTGAAAACATCACAGATGCATAAACCCAAGACATTTAGAGATTTCATGGTAGCTTAGAAACAATTTCACTCTTCTCGCTGAAGGATATTTTAAAGTGAATTCACCACTAAAACCTGGCTGCTGAACAGAATCTTATTTACCGTAACAAAGACATGCAGAATGTACCTTCAAGGAATTCACTAATGTCTGACTGAAAATACATTTTCTTAGGAGTGCAACAAACTCCTTTTCTTACATGCATGTTTTTACAGTATGTTCATAGCAGAGCCTCCAGTGATGTGTGTGTCAGTTTATGTCTTTGTTCTTTGGTGCCAGTGTGGTCTCTTACATTATTCGACTCCTATCATGCAGAAATTGCCTGGACAGCCATTTGGCTCGTGTTTGCCATTCATTTGTAATTCGAATAGAGGGGCCATGACTGCTCGGGCCTCGGGACAGCAGCAAAATCAATTGGCTAGAAATGACATCTGCCAGAATCTGCCACTAGAGCGCTTGTAGGTACCATAAATGAAATCACAAGCCCTAATTGTGTGCTGATTTATTCACTTGTCTGAGTACATCGCGGTTGGACCAGCAAGTAGCCCCAGAGCCCGGTCTGTGTGCTTGGTCATACATAACACATTTATTTATTTACCCATCCCTTCTGATTCACAGCACAACTGGGGGGTATATTGCACCCCCGACCATCCATTCCAGCACACAGCTCCAAAGCCCATTCTTTTGCCTATCCCCTCCACATTTGATTAATTTAATTTTTTTTCTCTCATTTTTTTTTGTTGTGGCGTGTAAAATGAAATGACTGTGGAGACAACTGTCACTTGGCTCAAGTAAGATAAATATGTCGAGGCCTGACGCTGTTAGAGCAGGCCTGCGTATTTGACTGCACTCACAATAAAGAGAGAGACATTTTTTTATGGAAATCCGATATCGTTTTTTCTTTTTAATTTATCTGATCGCTGTTGAGATGTCATGACAGATATTCATGTTATACTTTAGCCAACAACGTTATAGCTATATTTTGAAGCATGCGAGCTTCGAGCTCAAAGCTTGAAGCATTGAGTTTTGTCTGACCCTTAATAAAAGGCCACTCGTGCCCTCAACGTGATATTTCCTCCATGCCACCAGACTCTTTCAGGGCGTCAGTCTGGTGAAACTTTAACCTAGCTCTAACACACACCTAAATAAAACATGAAAAAAATGCCTGCAAAAGTGTCTGTGAGGCAGTAGAACATCAAAAATTAATACAGACCAGACCAAGAAATTTATCTAAGCCCAAGAGTTCATCTCACTCTTCCTGTAACCTAGGCGACAGTCATGGGAGGTTACAAGCATGCCTGAGATGATACCAAAGGAAAGAGATAGACAAGGGAGAGAATCTTGTTTTTCATTATATCATGGCTAAGAGAGGTTGAATGAAATGAACTTAAAGGAAAGAATAGAGGTTTAGATAAAGGGACAGAGTGAGAGAACAGACCATCCGTTTTGGTGGATATAAGTTGTCAGCAAATTACCTCTCAGAAAGTCTGTAAGGAGGCATATAAAGCATATGGGATAGACGGTCAAATTAGAAAGCATTTGTGTGGTAGGAATATGCCTTTAATGATGCCATCTTTAACACATCAAACATATCTTTCTGGTTCTTGCTTAAATGACATTTTCCAATATTTGTCCTACATTGCTGTTAGCGACATCAGAATGTGTGAACATGGCAGTGCGGCGGCCAGTGGGGAGATGGTGCTACGGTATCATTTAACGCAGTGAACAGCCCTGCCTTTTCCAGCTCATTAGCCATCCTCTTCTTTGTCCCAGGCCATTTGATAGCAGCATTAATCTACGGCTCCACTAGGCTTCCTCTCCCTATTTACCGGTATTTCATGAAGATTACACCACTCAACCGTGTAAATGTATGCTTTTTTTTCCCGCCTCCTCCGTGTAGAGTGAGCCCCAAACTCTGCGGAGTACCTTGTATAAACTTCTGCGACATACGGTGGATTAAACAGTGCATTTCCCCAAAAGCCCAAAGAGATGAGAGGCGGGAGTGAATGAAAGGCGATCAAAGTGTTTGCCAGCAAGCCGTGTCCCGCTTTTTCCTGTTCTCGGGATGTGTGTTTACCACCAGCGTAGATGGCACACTGCCATACACACATTGTCCTTGGGTTAGGATCACCTGCCATTTGATTACAGTTGTCTGTTAAAATGGCACAAACAATGCATGTCAACGTGACTCTGTGAATGCTTCTACAATATGAAACCTAAAAAAATCACTATAATAATTGTAAACGTGGGTTTGGGAATGAAAATATTAAAAACAAAAACAAGACAAAAACAAAACAAAAGCAAAAGAAAAAAGAGAAGAAAAAAGGCAAGAAAATAGCAAAACAATGACAGGACAGGCATGTGAAGTATAGTATACAGGTTTTTACAGGTAATTTAAAGAAAAGCAAGTGCTTTCTTTCATAGTGTCATGTTAAACTCACATTATAAAATGCCAAAACTAACGTGTCACAAACATTTTAAAGCCCAGTTTTTCTCTGGATAAAGCAACAGCTCTGTGATCAGTCTGGTGGACTCCATGTCTCATGGGGGTATCTGACTTTTTTATGGGCGAAAGAAATGACACACAAACTCACACTGCCTAGAACCTTGCCATTCATCCAGGCATAAGAGGTTTGGGTGAACTTGGCATTTAGAGGGTCAATGGCATGTTTGAAAGTGAATCCATTCATTCTCTTTTGCATGCAAGGGGTTGCTCTCTACAGGGAGTGCAGAATTATTAGGCAAGTTGTATTTTTGAGGAATAATTTTATCATTGAACAACAACCATGTTCTCAATGAACCCAAAAAACTCATTAATATCAAAGCTGAATGTTTTTGGAAGTAGTTTTTAGTTTGTTTTTAGTTTTAGCTATTTTAGGGGGATATCTGTGTGTGCAGGTGACTATTACTGTGCATAATTATTAGGCAACTTAACAAAAAACAAATATACTGTATACCCATTTCAATTATTTATTTTTACCAGTGAAACCAATATAACATCTCCACATTCACAAATATACATTTCTGACATTCAAAAACAAAACAAAAACAAATCAGCGACCAATATAGCCACCTTTCTTTGCAAGGACACTCAAAAGCCTGCCATCCATGGATTCTGTCAGTGTTTTGATCTGTTCACCATCAACATTGCGTGCAGCAGCAACCACAGCCTCCCAGACACTGTTCAGAGAGGTGGACTGTTTTCCCTCCTTGTAAATCTCACATTTGATGATGGACCACAGGTTCTCAATGGGGTTCAGATCAGGTGAACAAGGAGGCCATGTCATTAGTTTTTCTTCTTTTATACCCTTTCTTGCCAGCCACGCTGTGGAGTACTTGAACGCGTGTGATGGAGCATTGTCCTGCATGAAAATCATGTTTTTCTTGAAGGATGCAGACTTCTTCCTGTACCACTGCTTGAAGAAGGTGTCTTCCAGAAACTGGCAGTAGGACTGGGAGTTGAGCTTGACTCCATCCTCAACCCGAAAAGGCCCCACAAGCTCATCTTTGATGATACCAGCCCAAACCAGTACTCCACCTCCACCTTGCTGGCGTCTGAGTCGGACTGGAGCTCTCTGCCCATTACCAATCCAGCCACGGGCCCATCCATCTGGCCCATCAAGACTCACTCTCATTTCATCAGTCCATAAAACCTTAGAAAAATCAGTCTTGAGATATTTCTTGGCCCAGTCTTGACGTTTCAGCTTGTGTGTCTTGTTCAGTGGTGGTCGTCTTTCAGCCTTTCTTACCTTGGCCATGTCTCTGAGTATTGCACACCTTGTGCTTTTGGGCACTCCAGTGATGTTACAGCTCTGAAATATGGCCAAACTGGTGGCAAGTGGCATCTTGGCAGCTGCACGCTTGACTTTTCTCAGTTCATGGGCAGTTATTTTGCGCCTTGGTTTTTCCACATGCTTCTTGCGACCCTGTTGACTATTTTGAATGAAACGCTTGATTGTTCGATGATCACGCTTCAGAAGCTTTGCAATTTTGAGACTGCTGCATCCCTCTGCAAGATAGCTCACTATTTTTGACTTTTCTGAGCCTGTCAAGTCCTTCTTTTGACCCATTTTGCCAAAGGAAAGGACGTCGCCTAATAATTATGCACACCTGATATAGGGTGTTGATGTCATTAGACCACACCCCTTCTCATTACAGAGATGCACATCACCTAATATGCTTAATTGGTAGTAGGCTTTCGAGCCTATACAGCTTGGAGTAAGACAACATGCATGAAGAGGATGATGTGGACAAAATACTCATTTGCCTAATAATTCTGCACTCCCTGTATAATGAACCTTGGAATCACTTGTATGACAATAAATGGCATGTCCAAGTTTTTATTGTGACACAGATTGACACGTCTTTTTTCCAACTATATGCATGACAGAACCACTGCTTGTACAAATGTTTGAATATCAGCAATGTTTTTCTTAAAAAGCTGAATTTTAAAATTCAAAGTAAAGACAATCTTTAAGATGGGGTCAACTTTCCAGGTGTCAATGTTTCTCTATCATAATGCCTATATCTATAAACCAAGCATAGGATTCTTCTTTTAAAACTTGAAGACCATTTGGATGGATGAATATACAAAAACCACTACATTTTCAGTATTGGTTGGCAAAAGTTCATTTCCAGACCATTATACTGGCCCAACAGAAAAAGTTAATATTACTCAGCATTGCTTCATTAGTTCAGTGAGGCTGTAAAGCATTTTTCACATATGCACTGCAGCATACGTTTCAAGACATTAGCCGATGAAGCTGTATGTAAGAATGCAAATGTCAGAAACGACTGGATCAGTCACGGATGGGATTTTACACTCCTATCTCCGTAATACAAAGTCTGTATTTCCAATCAGGTCTGTGTGAGACAAGAACATTTAATTTGATTGATTTAGTTTTAGAAGTTGTTAGTTGCAAACTAACTTTGCTATGAAATGTCTTAAATACTTTGATAAATAAGTTGATATAAAGTGAATTGCTATGTTCTCAAGAGAGAGTTTCTCAAGAGATGCAAGTATGCCAAGAAAATTCAAGTTATAATGGAAATTACACTATACAGCTTTGTACTAGTAGCTCCTTTGAGATCTGATGCCAGTGAAGAAGGACAGCTTTTGTGAGGATGTGTGGACAGCAGAAAATGGACAACCAAGATACATCACAGAGGAAAACGGTCCAATGCTTGTTTAACGAGTTATATCAGAGAACCATCAAAGGCCTATTGGTTCAGCTAACACACTCTGCACTCGTGCTTACCAACGTGTCACTGTCAATTGTGAGGCTAACTATCTCTCTGCAAGCTCTTACCCCACCCATTCTGCTTCCTCTTAACAACAGATGCTGCACTGAAACAACAATTACATGTGGTAGCATCCTCATCAAATGTGAATAGCGGATGTCATCTCAGTGCCATCTACCCACACGCACACTCCAAATCTTGTTTATGCTCAAACAAATTAGCCTGTGACTCTCTATGTCATTCATTTCCCCTGTTCAGGATAGGAAAGTGTGACCTCACGAGTGTCATCGTACAGTAGTCATGGTAACAATGGAAAACAATAAACCTTCATGATTTTAAAAACAGTTCACTGCTTCAAAAAAGGCATATGAAAACATGGCCAGTGAATACAATACATTTGTTATTCAAAATCCAAGACACTGCTGGAGAGTATTGTAAATTTTAAATACAAATTGATTCCAAAGGCTCTCTTCACAGCATGTTTTCAGCAGAATTATTTAGCAATTACAGTAGTAAAACCAACATATGAATAAGCTGCCCTAAACCACCTCCGCCCACTTTCTGGACAGCACAAAAAGAGAATGATTACAAATCATTAGGCACAGCCTGAAGTAGACATGCCAGCTCTGTCGGCCAAAATTAGAGGCCATGCAACTTTTCCACCATTTTTTTCCCCTTTTTATTCTTTTGTTTATTTATTTATGTACTTTGCCAGTTTTGTTTTGGAGAAGGAAGTGGCCGTCAATAAGCATGGTCATGATAGTGTGGAAGTACTGCCAGTTCCAATAAAGTGGGAGAGGGATCATCGCAATGAAAGGTGACCTTGGCATAATTGAGATTCATCACAGAGAAAGCAAGGCGGCTGAAGTGACAGGAAGGGGAGTGAAAAAAATAAAACAGGAGGACTAAAAACACAACATAAATACTACTTTCATTTTATGGGGGTGGGTGGGGGGGACCAACTGTTGGCTGAGATGCTGGACCTGAATCTCAATGTGACTGCATTTTTTTTTAGGCAAAACTGCAAGCTTATAAGCTACTCAGAGCCTCTGTGCTTATTTTCTATTTTTGCAAGCAGCTCATATGTACAATAATAAGGAAGAAACATTCTCCATATCAAACATACTCATGTCGGTACTATCTCTGGATAAAATACATATATATATTTTTTAAAAATACCTCGTGCCGAGAAGCGCTTGTTTTGACCACAGAAGAAGACAATTTAGCTCTCCATCATGTTTTGACGCATGTTAAGCAGCAATGCATTGTGCAGTGTTAAAGGCGCTCTTGAGACATGTAGTCACAGTGATGTATGAATAGAGGATGGGGGGTGGAGGGCTGTTGGCACATATGGGGATGGATTATAGTGTCCTTTCAGACCTGCACAATATGCATGCTTGGGTCTGGGCTGGAGCCTTTACATAGCAGCCACACAGAGCTCCTGGTTTGGGAGGTGGGATCCCCCAGACATCCAAGGTTTTCTTTGGCCTACAACAATGGCCCACATTCTGGGTCCACAACCCACCTGGCCTTGTCTGATAAATGGTTTTGAAAGAGGACACACACTGCATCCCATCCAGCATGCAATCTATGTGCCCAAACAGATGACTGTTATTACTCAGTTGTGCTTTTTTGGAGGCAATTTTTTCTGGCCTTCTGCTGAGATATATACAGTGTTAGTTACTGACCCTGGTCCCAACGCTGTCTCATGTGTGTATGACCAAAAAAAGAATCCATGAGACATTTGATGGTCTTCTGGTCGAACCCCCTATAAATAAGAGCACAATCACCCTCCTTCAATTTGGTCTAGGTGTCCAATACTAACACAGGCACTAATTCAAGGCAATGATGATAAAGTTAGGCTTGTGTGGAGTTGTGAGAATCCAGCGGCTTTGACAAAATGAGACAACCTGAAAACATTTGATCTACATAAGTCAAATTTCAAAACCACTGAATTGCAGCATGTTTTGAAAGACAGTCTAGTTGCAGTGACTCTTTCATTAGGCCTTACAGCACAGATTTGGTGCAGATTTGTTCTGTTCTAAGTGGTAGATTTTTCAATGAAAAAAATGTGACCATGCACAAACAACAAGTAGCTGCTTCCATTCTCTATAATTAACTGGCTTCATAATCTTCTGGGGATTAAAAGGCTAACTAATGACCAAAAAAAAGGGATTTGGTGAAATCAAAAAGGATTAATTACTTCTCATACTTTACAAGGTGACAGTAATTACTTTCATCCACTCAAACAAAAAAAGGAATAATATAATTGGCAGACACTTAATTAAAGGTTATGGCTTTGACATAATTGTGAAAGACAAGACAATTAAAAGTCCTATTATTCAGTCAAGATGCACATGGAGTAATTGGTGCGTTGATCTCTAGAGGGCTTGCAAATGTAGGCTCTGTGAAGGGTGGAGAGGGTTTGGTAAACATCAAGAGGATAGTGAGAAGGATGGACAACTACATCATCTAACCCATCCAGACAAGGTTATTTCTAAGGTTCAAACTTCAGAGGCAACCCAATAGAGAACTCAGTCATGTCTATAACAGATTATGGAGAGACCCAGAACAATTGAGAATGTGAAAACCTCCCATTAATGTCAAGGTTATATCAGTGAGACACCTCAAAAAGTCAATGTGTGTAATCCCAAGATTCCTCTTGTGATTTGTTACCTGGACCTCTTCAGTGCTAACACACTACTGTGTTAAGGCATACAAAATGTGTTTTATGTGCATTGTCTGCTGTGTTTACATATCATCAGACCCTGTCAGCACAACCAAATGAAGTATAGTATGCAAAAATGTTCCTGTGCCGATAGTGTTAGGGCAGCTGTCCCTTTAAGAGTTCTGATACCTGGTGACATCACAGGAAGCAGGAAGTAGTAAGGTTTAGTGAAGTTTGCACATGGCCAAGGAGACTGCCATGAATCCACATGCATCTGCCTTCAATCCTTCGTCTTTTGGAGCATCGTCTGTATGTATATTGTTTATTTGATGCTTATCTGTAGTTCTGTGGTTGTATTTTGTGACATGAGGGAAGTTTAATGTGTAACTTTGATACGTTGTTGAAACCACATGTTTAGAGCACGGCTAATGCTTATTCTTGCAGCTAAAGTGCTACACTACTTTGATTTAGATTATTGTAGACTTGTAGGTACAGTGTATATGTAAGATTTAAAGAATATACTGTAATTGTAATTGTGTTATGTTTGTTTCAGTTTCACACTTTCTACATCATTAAACCTGTGGACAAAGAGTAATGGTCTTCAGAGTCTTGATAGAAGAAAAGTGTTGAACCTTGCTGCTGGTTCCTCTTCTGTGCAGTGTGAAGAGGGAAAGACAGTACAGTTCCATTAAGTTAGATATTATCTTACTGGAGTTGTAGGATAGAAACATATCACTATATAATGATTATTTATGTTAATGATCCCTGATAATCAGATGCCAAGGGTTTAATCTGAGTATAATGCATCACAGTATCACAGTCTTTTTTTAGTTGCTCCCTTTCAGGGTCACCATCGACTTCCTCCATCTCATCCTAACACTTGCATCCTGCACTGTCACACCAACCCACTGCATGTCCTCCTTCACTACATCCATGAATCCTTACAGTGGTCTTGCTCTTTTCCACCTGCCTGTCAGCTCCATATTCTCATACAGTAAGAAATGTGCTTAGCTATGGTTATTCTGAATAACTTTTCCATTATAATCTATCTAAAGTTCAACTAAGCACAATGTACTGGTTATCCAACCTGTCTTCTTCCATCTGGAGATAAAGAATTCCTGATAATATAAGCCCACAATTTAAACACAATTACCACAATACCTGATAGCTGAATTTCTGTCAGGTAGCCCCATTAACTTGTTCTGAGTCTTGGGCCTCCTCACTGGTAGACTACTTTCAGTATAGGTATGCAGCTATACATCAGCGCTACAACGCTCAGCACTGGGGAAATTACGATTATCATCAGTATCAGAAATAACGCTGCTGGAATGAGTATCAGCTGCACAGTGCTGTGATGCAGATCCCAGAGTATGTCTCTTAGACAGCATTTTCATTTCCAGTGTACGCTGATGAAGGTGAAAAGACACACCACAGAGAATCTTTTTATGTGTGCATACAATGAAAACAAATTCTCCATCTCTAACTAATTTCTTTTAATACAAATATTATTTCTAAGTAACAACACCAGATAAACACACACCACTTTATGATGTTTTTTCTGCGTTCATCCTTTCCATCCACCTGTTTTTGTCCACTTACCCTTTCAGCCTTGCTGGAGCCCACCCTCACAGAGCAAGAGGCAGGGAACACCCTGGACAGGCTGCCAACCTGTTGATGGGCTTACACATAGCCACACAGACAACCATTCACACTCACATTTGCACCTACGGTCAATTTAGAATCACCAATTAACATAACCACACAAACTCCACACAGAAAAGCCATTTCTTCTTGCTGTGAGGTGACAGTGCTAAACACCACAGCACTGTGACACCTATTCTTCCTTCTATTCTTTTTTTTAAATATCAAAACTGTGACATTACAGATAAGCAATCGTGTAGTATCAGCAAAACAGAATACGATTTATATTTTTGAATTTAACACCTCAGATTAGACCAATTGATGTTCAAAGCAAGAGATACAGCTGATATGATCTGATGGTGCCAGATGTGAAAGTTTTAGTTACAACCATTTTGTCTTCCATTTTTGTTTTTTTATTCTACTTTATTTGTCTTTCTGTCCATCCAGTGTGCAGGTGACTAAAGAACCTTTGTCAACCACATAATGACATAATTACACTCAACACTGGTTAGATTACCCGACTAAGACCTCTGAGAGAGAGAAAAAATATTAAGACTAATGAAAATACCTTGAAAGAATAGGTATATGGATATTTGCAATTGCTGTTTGCATTTCTTTGTTCCTACCTAGACAGGCAAGGCAGGCAGACAGTCTTTAATTTGAACAACAATCTTATTTGAAGTCTCTTCAAACTCATAAAACTCCTAAAGTCCGACTCTCCACTGAAGTGCATGTAAGAGGACATGACTTCTTGTCTGTGACATGTAGGTCAGACTTAATCAAATGTCAGATTCTCAACCCAAATGAGTGATTCAGAGAGAAGCCATCACTCAGACCTGACCCTCTTTTTCTGTCCTCTCTTCAGTCTAATGGACATTAGCCTGAAACTCTCTTCTGCTGAGCCAGTCAAAGGAATTTTCCACAGGTATCCTTTAATTACCTAGCATTTAGTATTCATGGCCCAAGCATCCATTACCCCTTTGCTCATTCCTCACTGACTGAACAATGAAGATTTTTTGCAACAATATGCAGTTTCCAAATGGAATTACAGAACTGCAGAGGAGAAAAACCCCCCAGAAAGAAATGGGAGTAAGGAAAATGAAAGATTTGCCTGACAAGACAGGACGGTATTCTGTTGATGAATGGCAATGAAGCTTACTTGATTCAACATCTCAGTAAAGTTTGAACCGGGTCATATAAAGATACCGCGGTACCCAGTGAGAGAGATGCATTTGTTATCAAATTTACATTGCATCTGCAGTAATTATGCCTTCTCTACCTGACATCAGATAAGGGGACATGAAATGCTACACATATAAAGATTCCTCCATATAAAGATTCCTCCACACAGTCCTCATTTATAAAGCGCTTTACAAACCCGAACATTACGGCTGGATTTTCCCGTTTGAGTGTAGCTAGCCAAACAACAGAGAGCCACTTACAGCTAAACACACAGACAGTGAAAGAGGACAGTATATCCTTGGTTTAAACATAGAACTCATCGTAGCAGACAGGAGCAGCACAAAATTAACCCATTTAACTGATTTTTAGTTTTAGTGTCCTTATTTTCCTCTGAGTTATCAATTCTGTTAGCTAGCATAAACTAATGTAAGTGTATTACCTGCAACCAACCAACCGTATGATGTTCCGTACTAAAAGAAGATGGCACTAAACAGGGCTGGACTGGGATAAAAAATCGGCCCGGGCATTTTGACTAGAGACCGGCCCACCAGGTATTATAGGAAAAACCACAAAGCCTTTGAATGAAAACAAACGCTGTTGTCACAGTGATGTACACTGTCTTGTTGGTATATATGTATTAGTCTAATAAACTTAAACCTACACCATCCTCCCTATTCTGGTATTCTAAACAGTACCCGAAAGTAGACTGCTTGGTCGAGTTAACCTCCTGAACTATCTACAACACATGGTGAAAACCTGAAATTAAGACAAAGACTAGAGGTGAGTCATGATCATTACTGATTACTGATGACAAATTTAGATATATTTTCATAAACCATTCATTTGTCACATCAATAAACAGCATGGCAGGGCAAAATATTTTTTCTAACATGGCAACCTTTAAAAGGTGAAAGGAGATAAAAAGACAGGTGAGAAAGAATAAAACTTAATTGACTTTTTGATGACATTTTACACACAGTACTGGTACAGTATCTAGAAAATGTGGGAAAATACTGGCATCATATACAGTACTTAGCTACTTCTGAAGAAATTATGATGGGACCCTAAAAAAATTTACTATGTACAATAATGGATTTCTATACATTTTACATCAGATGAAAACGTTTGTTGTAACCTTCAGATAATTATTTGATAACAGTGAGACATTTTAAATGAGAATAAAAAAGAAAAGTATTTCTTTGTGCCCCCCTCTCCCTGTTAATGCCCTACCAGGCCCCCTGGCAAAACTTTGCTAGACCCGCCCCTGCACAGTTACCAGCTGTCAGCTACTTAGAAAAGGATCCTGGTGTTATTTGTCTCTCAGAAACAGTTCATAACTTCCCTCCAACTCATTCATGTCACCGAAAAGGTAAACCTGTTTCTCCATCACCCGTTCAGCTCTGATGATTCAGTAAGGACATCTCCTGGTTTCATCTTCATGTTTCCCTCTCATCAGATAACCAAACCGACATCATGACCAGCAGCTTTACAGCTGTGGCTCCAGCAAACATCAGCTGATACTAGAAATTAATATTAAATAAATTCTAACAACAGCTGATCAAGCTTAAACGTGCTGCTGTTGTTTAGCGCGACATCCACTGGTTTCCTCTTTCTGGCGATAAACAAACAAGAGAGGAAAGCCGATCAGCTGATGATTGATCAGTTTCATGATTGAAGTAGAAACAGGAGAGGGAGGGGAGAGAATGAGAGAAGAAGAGGCAGCTGTGCAGCAAAGACAGAATAACTGCAGCTTTGTGTCTTTTTCATTGTAGCTGAACTGTGTTCCTTTTCACCTCAATACAAAACCTGCAATATTTTCTCTGAATACCAGACGATTCCATTTTTTATGGGACTGTTGGAAACTCTAATAACTAACCTTATAAATAAAATAAGATAAAACAAGTTCAACATAAATAATATCATAGCACCCGCCCAGCAGTATATAAAATCCGTCATGCTAGCTAGTACGCAGTACGAGTTATTGTAACTGACTGTAAAAAGTCAGCATAACGAAAATAAACTCCACCTACACTTGGTTTATATCTGACCCAGATAGACTGCAGGTCATAACTTCTTACCTGAAGTTCAGTTCACCGCCTCAGGTCTCTGCTCGTCCTGCCTTTCCGTCATCCACCTGCCAGCGTGTTGCATCTGCTGGCCTCCACCACTTGCTAATGTTACTGAATCTGTAGAAGATCGCCACCACCAAACAACTGAGTTATTTTTACACATCTCCCGTCATCTGGCCAATCCACCACCTTTCAGTGTTTATACCGTTACGGAAAAAAACGAAAAAAAAAAAAGACCACATCTGCCCATAAAAACGAAAAATCACCATCGGCCCACCGGATGGCCAGTCCAGCTATGGCACTAAACATGCTGTTAAAATTTTAACTCTAAGCAATTATTTCTTAAATCCAGCTTCACGACAGAGTTACATTTACGTAAGTGTTTGAGAGCAGGGCTCCATGATGTAAATTCACCTTTATGTGTTCCTCTCTTATCCCTTTTAACAGCACAAGATAAACTGAATCCTACAGCCAAAAAAACCTCCCAGAGCTATTAATCTTTGACTAGTCATGCTTTCATCAAATTCTTAATTATGAAGTTCCATTAGTTAATTTACACTGTCAGAACATCAGTCTTTTAAATTTAGCTCATTGTTTGGTCATCTGCTCATCCCATTTGCACTGTAAACAGAATGGAACATTATTGTTTGTCCAATCACACCAGATTCACATTTAATTTGCCAAATCGTATAATCTCAGTGTGCTGGCATTCTTAGATGAGGACCATCAATGTTCGCATCAAAGAGTTACTTTTAGCCAAAATCATTTTGGTTTTAATGTTCAAATAGAGTGATTTTATTAAATCTAAAACATTCATGTGGGCACTACTGAAATTGTGCATCCAAAGAGCAGCAAGCTATATTCATATGTTTTATTGCATAAAATATAAGACTGTGAAATCCACAGTTTCATAGACATACCAGAAACCCTTTGTTCTGCTGGAATTGGCTTGAAGGAATGAACAATCTAATCAAAGCTTGTTCCCCCTGAAGAATACTGTTAATGAGTTGCAGCATTCTCGACATTTTCATTCTGTCTTGTGGGTATATATTCTAATAATTCTTGATGCCTAATTACCACCAAAAAGCTGTAAAATGTTCTAAAGATGGACCGCATCAGCGTCTAGTAGGCATAATGACACTACTACTGACATGAATTATTTTGAAAGCTGACATTTAATGGTAAGAACATTTTGTGATTTACATTATGTGGAAGAAAATTATCTGTGATTGCAAAGACTCTGCAAATGTTTAACAGGTCAGCAGTGACAGCAGTTCTCCAGCACCTAATGTTGTCGTGGCACCATTTTGCTCTTCTTATTGAATAGTTAGACACCTGCTGTCTGTCACTCTTCTTCTACACACATGGCAGTTTAAGGAGGTACACAGCCGAAATATAGATGAAAATTATTATGCAAAACAGACTTTTTCCCCTTTTTATAGATATATTTCTTTACTTCACATTCCAGTAAATGCTTCAGTGTCCGCTGTCATTCTGAGAGCCAAGAAAGCCTGGAATCTATTCAGTGCTGGAGTCAAACCCAAAAAGTGCTGTTTACCACTGTGATACATTAACTAAGTCATTTGGGATGAGTGGTCTGCCTTTTTCTTTTCTCATTAAACCATTAAGCCTTGATAGAGAAGACATGGACTTTTGGATCTGTTGGTATAATCCCCACCCTCTTCTATCTTGGAAGCCAGACTCCTCTCTGCCTATTAGGATTTTTTTTGCCAATAAGAAAACATTTGGTGTAAGTCATGAAGTCAGAATGGAAATAGAATAAGGGGGAAAAACACTTAGGGAAATAAAACAACACCCTTATGCTGAAACATGCCCAAATGATTTTGAAATATCATTACTTGTGAATGTTTATTAAGCTAGACTTTCATGTGCCTTGAAAGTGCTACAAATTAAGACTGAACAGGAAGTTAAAACACACAAGGAGCAAAGTTTTAAAAAGCTAGAATAAAAAATAACATAAATAATATCAGCTACTGTTGAAGAAACTTAAAATTTCTGATTAGATTTTCTCAGATGCTAGAGGTCTTTGGTTCTTGCTTTTGGTTCTTGCTAGGCCATAGGACAGCGACAAAAACACAAGTGTACAGAACCAATTTATATGCTGTACACGTTTCAAGCTGTCTTTTTGATAAACAACAAATTCATAGGAATTCTTCCATGGTAGGGACCCAATAAATGAAATCAATTCTGAAACATAAAAAATGAAGCACAAAAATATTTTGGAATATTATTAAATTTTTCCGTAGACATAGGCTACAAAAGAGAGAGAGCACAAAATATGAAAAAATTAGTGCTGTCAGCTTTAATCTTGTTAAAATGATGTTAACGCCACAACCGCATTAACGCAGCAAATCTCTGTTAGCGAGTTAACGCGGATCGCCCCGTGCGAAGGGCTGCACTGCGCCAACACGGTTAGCTCGTTAACGCGTTAGCGCCGTACAGCCCCTCGCATGTCATTTTAACGAGATTAACGCTGACAGCACTAGAAAAAATTAATCTGACTGCACCGAAAACTATGGGCAAACAAGTTTTTGCCTCTTTCTTCTTTGACTCAAGAAGCAGCAAAAAACATTTTTCACGCTGAAGAAGACCAAAATATTTTGCTGTTGCCTTCGTTTTTTCAGGCAGCACATTCATATAATTGTAAGCAACTAGAACACAATTAACCCTTTATTTGCTCCCTTGTTTAAATCTGGCTGTATTAACTAGTGAGACAAAAAATACAGGTAATTCTGGCTAATTTTTCCCCTCTCTATAAGACTGCTAATGGCTGAATATCTCCATCCTTCAGTTGGTTTCCAGTTAAATATGGTATTCCAGTTATAGTCTGTGTGCCACATGTAGGCTTCACGTATTGAAAAGAACCGTTGGCTTATTTGGGCTACCCCTTTCATTAAATTTTATATTTATTGTGCTTTTTCAAATTCAAAAATTAGGATTTTCTATAGTGATCTGCATTAACCTCCTAAGACGCGAACTCTTCCACAGCATGCATTTTTAATTTCACGTTGATATTTGGGCATATTGGGTCCCGATGAATGTAAAAACCAAGAATTACCAAATTTTTTTTGTACCTCATTTTTGTTGTTAAGAAAAATGAGAGCCACATATGAGGATATTCGTTTAAAATTTTGATAGAACAGTAGCAGTATAATGTCCTCGTAAGTGGATATCAGGCCCTTGTAGAGCAAAATTGAGTATTTTGGTCTAAATACCCCAACATGTGATGTCCACATATGTGGACGCCAGGTCCTAGGAGGTTAAACAACATCTAGAGGATTTTTAATTTTGTGAGCTGTCTAGGAATGCATGCTTTCCTTTCGATTGTGTTTTTCCAAAGAGCAATGTGCTCATATATATCTGCAAAGAAAGAAATGCAGTTTTTAGTTGTTGATGAAATGTTAGAACGACCTTCATTCTTTTACCCAGCAACAGATGAATAAAAAAGATGGCGTTCTCAGAGACTGTTTGGGTTGCACCCTCTTGCTCACCGCCCTGCGCCAGATGAGAGTCCCCACTGACAGAGATTACAGAACGAAGATGAAAAAAAAGCTTCAAGCTGTCTCCAGGCTTTGCACACAAGACAACAAGGGACACCACGCTGTATGCCACCTTGTTGTCTCTTTTGTGCTGTAAACTCTTGGTGCTACAAGAACAGATGAAGAATGAATGCCTGTTAAAGCTCTACAATGAACCTCTGTAGCTGGCTGTTTAGATTTGTTTTAATTATATTGTGGCTGGGGGCTGAGTTCAGAAAGAGATTCCTCCAGGGTTACTTCCTGTCAGTGCTAATACCCATAGATTTCACTGATGTTCACTTCTTGTGAGTCTTTTTAGGATGTTTTAATATACATTAGATCCAATACATTTGCATTTCCATAGTAAAAAAACGTAAAAAGAAAGCATTTTGCTTTTTTTGATAAAATCATTTTCACTATATCTCATTCATACACCAGCTGGAATAATATCACATTATATTTCAAAATAAAACAGGTACTACACTAAAATTGCAGATGCTTCTTGTTACGATATGCAGCTTTCGTTTTGTTGCCATTTAAAAATCCAAACTTTCAATAATGTGGCATATGCTTTTCACAGCTGCTTTCGTATAACTTATTGACATTTATCAGCATTATTTGAACATTCTCAAATATTTCTCACATCTTTTGTGTTTATTTATATTTTAAAAATCCAGTAAAGAAGTATAGTACTGACTGAAGGATGTGTGGTCGTGTGGCTGGATAATGCGTGATGTGGAAGCTCAAGGCACAAGAGGAAGTTGTCAGAGTAAACCTGTCTTTTTGTGTCTCTGCTGGAATACAGCAAAGATTGTCAGTCACCACAAGGAGATACATGGGACTCTGAGAGTCAGTTGTAGCAGAGCTATAGTCACTCTTGTAGAAAATGCTCATTTTTCTGTATGGGAGGTCTTAGTCCATTATAATGGCCATATTAACACTTAATTGTACAACTGTAGATGAGAAGATAGGACTAATTACTAATTTTTATGTAGTTACTTAACAAGCCTCAACCCAGTTCCATACACTTTAGTAGTTCTTGAAGGTAATTTCTGATTTTTTTTCATACTACATACATATTAATCATATACTCTGATGCATTCAATGAGTTCTCTTATAGTGTAAAAGAAGCAATAAACATAATATTTCTATAATATTATTGTATAAAATGTCTAATTTTCCCGTTTTGTTTTGTTTTAGTTTCAGTCACAGTACAAACGTATACTACCACATAGGCCCACTGATGATGCTAGATGACATAAATAAAGCTGCCCAATTAGTGAGCAACCAGTGTGTATGACTTCATGTTGACTTGCTTCCTTTGTAGCAAATCAGTGAGAATAGAAGAATCAAAGGACATGTATTTCCCCCTTGGTTTTAACCAAGTGATCCTCGGTCTACTGTGTGGTGCAAATGCAAAGCACACCTAAAACAATTTTTTAATGATATTAGATATGTGTTGTTAGAGTGAATTCAAATACTTAGCAATCAAGAGAGTACTTACAAAGGGATCTTTTAAGAAATCTACAGTGTAAATGCAATTATGCAGAAGATATTAGCACATAAGTGTGTTTGCATGTAGGACCTGAGATCTTCTATAATTAAACCGAAAGTGAAACAGAGTGTATTATAAAGGGTTTTTTTGTGTGTCTTTGTTAAGTGTTAGTAAGCGGTAGCAATCACACAGTAACCACAATTTTACATAAAAAAATCTCTTGTCCTGTATTATACCTAATTGCAGCCTTGCAATTATAACAGTCCTTATGATAGTCCTTACGACTTACATTTATGTGAGCTCTTTGTGACACTGAAGGGGATAAATAAATCTAAACAATTATAATTCTATTTTGTAATTGCCAATCAATTTAGAAGCAAGATTTCACAAGTTAATTTTGGTGCTATATATTTGTTTTGCACTGTCATCACAGGCTGTGTATTTAAGGCTTTCGTGGTCTATCAGCCATCTTCACAGCTGTGGCAGATTTGGGTAAGGATTATAAAAAAAATACACAGGGTAGAACTCCTGAAGCCAATTTATGCCTGGTGAGGTTTGGAAAAGATGTACTGAAAATTTGCAGGAGAAGAAAGACAGTAAATCAGGATGTATAAAAGCCTTCTTGTGAGTGGTTCTCTCCCTTTTACACACACACTCTCTTGCTGTCATTTTTATTTATTTATTTATTTTTACTAATAATTCCACAGATTTTTTGTAAAGTCTTTAATGTCAAATAAAAAACTATATAATAAAATTGAATGAGGCATTTAATGGAGTCTGGAACTGCAGGAGCACACTGGCCCAACATGATTTCTGGGGTGAACTCTAATAAGAAATAGATCCTCAGACTGCTTGCTGAGTAGGAAAAAGAAAGGAAGTGGAAGGAAGACAGTGACGAAGAGAAAGTGACTTCAGTAAAGAATGTGAGTTCACTGGCAGCATTAGCTGTGCCAAGCCCTTTTTGTTGCTCCTCTGCATGTAAATGCATCATCTCTGCGGAAACCTTGAATATTTGACCATCCATCAAAATGCAAAAGCTTACACAAGAAAAAATATCATGCAAATAGTAGAATCCATTCTGGTTGGGGAATTCTCTGATCCGTGTCTTCTTATCGTCACATATAAAGCATGCACCTGAGGACTATTTACTGACTTGGTTTAGTGGGCAATCAATACTTATGGATATTCTTCAGTCACTTCTGATTCAATATCAACTTGGCAAAACTCTGCACTGCCACTGCGCTCATGTTTATCAGATCAGTGGAACACCAGGCAGAATTGATTGGCATAAGAATCGAAAGGAAGAGTCTATGCTCAAAATTCAATCAAAATCAAGAGCTACTTCAGCAGTGTCTCACTTAGGATTGATTTGCCAATATGAGGTGTGGTCAGTAACATCGGCAAGCAGCTACACTTTGAGTCTATGAGGCGAATAAACATCAATTTGTATTCTGGATAACATAATGTGATTTACCAATTGGTGTTTAAAATTCTAAAGGCCCAGTTCGCTTGGTTCCGTTGTGAAATAAGAATTTCTGTAAGCTCTGCAAGACTTTTGAAGGGTAAATCTTAAATACTTTCTAAAAAAAAAAAAAAAAACGCCCTTCCCATTCTGTCTTTCCACTCTGTGTTGCAGGCAGACTATTATCTTTGACATATGTACAGTGGCCCAGCAGCAAAAGAGTGCACAGTGCCCTTCAATTGAGTTATAGTTGCCATCTAAATGTATAATATGTGACTTAAAGTGATGATTAGGCCTTGTTCCAGATTTCTTTTTTTCTTTTGTAGCTTGGTATACTCACATGTCATTTTGCAGCAGCAAACCTCGGCCTAAGGCAGGCCCTCACAGCCACTCCGGATTACTGTAAATTGCTGTGAAGATAAAGCTGTTGCCTGGGAGCCAGACAGGACAGTAATTCTCCACTCCACTCCTATTATGGGCTTTTCATTTCTTCCATTTACTTCATACTGACTGAATGGGACTATACTCTTCATCATCCTTCTACTGCTACCATCTGCCTGCATACCTGCCCTGCGTGAGAACGGATGCCATGCGACAAATACCAAAGCTCGGTGAAGCTTTAAGGAATAATAACAAAGCTGATTGAAACTTTATTATGTCTATTGTCTTCACCTACTAGAGCAAAACAAAAGCTCTCCCCTGGTGTGAATGACCTCCTTGCACAAACTAAATTACAGCATCACACCAAAATGTGAAACTAATCCTGAATTCATGAGATTAAAGAAGTTGTGCTCAGCAGCGTTCGGAGAAGAAATAATAATCTGGCAGACACACTTCATTTCATTTCCTGGATGCTGACATGCAAATGAGGCTCATTTGTATAATCTTTTCAAATGAAAAACAGATAATCAAATACCATCAGAAGGCATTAATATTCAATTAGGTGTCGCTTATGCAAAGTCATGCAGTTGAAGGAATTCAAAGGAATGGGAAAGGGACCACTCCAAGAAGAGGAGACAAACTGGGATACAGAACATTCTGCAGCTCCTTGTTTTATATGTAGGGACTGGAAACTATGCTTTTAAATCTATCCTTCAATACACCTTCTTTCTTATTTTTTTCTTATTTAACTCTCATTTTTTGACATAGGTATGTTGTATGGATTTTGCAAGAAGTGGGGTGCACCCCTGACAAGTTGCTAGTGTATCAAAGGGCTGACACAGAGGTAGAGACAGAGAATCATTACACCTACTGCCAATTTAGAAACACCCATTAACTCACGATGCGTGTCTGTGGGAGGAAGCTGGACTACCTGGAGAGAACCTACGCAGGAAGAACATGCAAACTCCACACAGAATGTCCCCAGCCAACCAGTAAATTTAAACCCAGAATGTTCCTGCTGTGAGGTGACAGTGCTAATTGTGATGAATAGTATTATAAAACAAAAACTAATTGAAAAGTTGAGTCTAAAATCAAACCAGTCATGATCCATTTTGAGTTCTGTGTGCAGGTTTCAGATTCATCCTCTAGATAGTAATTGATGGTTGAAGGAGAACTTATTGAAAAGCGCCTTCCAGATTGGTATAGATACAAACTGTGCCACTGAGACAGAGCACACAAACATGTTGGAATTTTACGCTTTTGCAAACCATACACATATAAAATGTGTCTCTTTTTGGATCATGCAATTTTTTATACTCCATGGCCATAATGAAATTTTTATGACAAAATAAAATACAAAATATGAGTAATATTTAATATGGCTCTTGGCTATTGTGAAACAGAACACTGCAATATCTTTAGAGTTAAATTACATTTTATTGCTGACTCCCAAAAACAGTTGCCTCAAAATGCTTTATATTGTAATGTGCTATATAAATAAATTGGATTTGGAATGTAAAAACCCAAAATTTTAGAAAGAAACCCCAACAGTCAGTGATATGAATGTTGTCAGGTATAGTCTTCATGAAGTAATGAACTATGTAAAAAGTCCATGAGCCATAACAACTTGCTCTTAGGAAGGTCATGATGGGGTGGTGTTCATGGAGCCACCCCATAGTAAGACGTAGTGACCCATGGTAGATGAGTGCATTTTCGCTCTCCATCTCTTCCAGTACACAGTCTCACTCCATCTGAAATTTTCTCAGTTGCATGTTCTGTCTTGGTACATGCTCAAAAATCAGTTAAAATTGATTCTATTCATCTGGATACAGCCATTTTCAATGGGAGAAATGTGTCATTGCTCATCCAAGTGAGTTTGTAAGTTGCATGTTTTGTGTGAGTTGAACAGACTGTTTAAGATGAAGTACAACAATGAGCACAAATAAGTTTATTTATATAGCACTTTTAGAACAAAAGTCACAAAGTCCTTCCAGAGATGAAACATTTCACTCTGCCAAGTTTTAGTCAGAAAAAAAGTAAAAAGAAGTCGAAGTCTTTGCACTGAATTAGATTGTTCAGAATGAAAGAGTTGGGGATGGAGTACAGGTGTCCCTGCTGGATATAGTGTGACCACAATAACCACTGCAAAAGATTGGAAAGATAGTGAAACTCACTAGATTAACAAGAAGGACAGAAAGAGAGAAACCAGTTAGCATTTGGAGGACAAGGGGGGTCATATTATACACTACCGGTCAAAAGTTTTAGAGCACCCCAATTTTTCCAGTTATTTATTGAGACTTAAGTAGTTTAAGTCCAATAAATAGCTTGAAATGGTACAAAGGTAAGTGGCAAACTACCAGAGGTTAAAAAAATAAAAAGGTAAGGTTACCCAAAACAGAAAAATAATGTACATTTCAGATTTATACAAAAAGGCCTTTTTCAGGGAACACAGAATGGGTTAAGAATTTAAAGCTATTCTCCAGAAATGGAGGTTGATCAAGCCTTGAAAGCTGGTGCTACTAATTCCTACGGGTGTTCCAACTTTTTTGGATTACTTGGATTACCAAAACTGCCTTTATGCCTTTCTGTCTGTATAAAAGCAGCACTGTGGTACCATACTCTCGTGAGCAGAAGTTGAATAGTATTGCAGAAAGTAGTGTTGCTACAAAAATGGCGAGAAAAAGGCAATTAACAATGAAAGAGAGACAGTTCATCACAACACTTAAAAATTTAGGTATTTCCTAAATTATTTTCCTACATGCAAAGAAAGTCAATGTGTCAGTAAGTACAGTTTCCTTCACCATTGAAAGGCAAACTGGGGCAAACTCTGACAGGAAGAGGTCTGGGAGACCCAAAGCCACAACTGAATCAGAGGATGTTTCTGAGACTTAACAGCTTGTATGATAGGCGACTTACAGGACAACTGCTTCAAGCACAGCTTAATAGTGGTCGTAGTAAGCAAATCTCAGTTTCAGCTGAGATTGCAGCAAGAAAGCCACTGCTAAGACGTCAGAATAAGACAAAGAGGCTTGCCTGGGCCTTTGCACTACTTAACACCGGAAGAAGCTATTATGGACTGATGAATCAAAATTTGACATCTTCGGTTCATCATGCAGGATCTTTGTAAGCCGTTGAGTAGGCAAAAGGATGGTTCCAGTGTGTGGCATCTGAACCAAAACCGCTACCACGGCTTTCTGTAGCACCATGCAATACCCTCTGGTATGCGGCTAGTTGGTCAGGGGTTCAACCTACAGCAAGATAATGACGCACAAGTGCCACGCATTTATGGAAACTTCTGCAACAGCTATGGGAAGAACTTTCTGAAGAATATTTGATTTCTGTTATAGAAAGAATACTACAGGTGTGTTCAGCTGTTATATGTGCCAAAGGTGGCTACTTTGATGAGTCAAAAGTTTAGAATACATTTTGGTTTTTAAATTGATGAGTAGTGTAAATAGTAGAGATGGCACGATACCACTTTTTTATGTCCGATACCGATACCGATATCATAAATTTGGATATCTGCCGATACCGATATGAATCCGATATAGTGTTTTTTAATCAACAAAACTGTTTTTTAAAATATCTTGCTGCATTTTGCAAGTCTGCAAGTTCATACTCAAGTTTAAAACAACAACTACACTAAAGCTATTCTGTTATACCTGTATACAAAAAAAATATTTCATAGTTCAGCAATACTGATCAATCTAATAAACTTAGACCTACACCATCCTCCCTATTCTGGTATTTTAAAGAGTACTTAGCGTAAATATTAAGCAACCTAACTAATAGGGTTCCAACTCCCAGCAACAACAAAAATAAATAAATAAAAAATAGGGAACCACCCCTCACGCTCCACCTCATGATGCTTAATCAACGTAATCAACCTTAATTTGATGCAGTGTGAAAAAAAATGCACAGAAATCAATTATTTTTCAAGAAATATTAAATAGATTCAACATCTTTCTTCAACAAAATTGCAGACTGCACAGATGGTACCTTCCCAAAGGAAAATGTACTATAGCTTACTAGGGTATATATATTAGACTTAATAGTCACTATATACAGTAATTGACTTCTATTCATTTTACATCAAATTAAAACTTTGGGTGTCAGATAATTATTTATTAAAAGCTAGACATTTTAAATGAGAATAAGAAAGAAAAGTATGTCTTTGTGCCCCCTTTTCCCAGTTAATGCCCTATCGGCCCCCCTGGCTAAACTTTGCTAGATCCGCCCCTTCACAGTTACCAGCCGTCAGCTACGTGGAAAAAGATCCTGGTGTAGAAAGTAATAATAAATAAATTCTAACAACAGCTGATCAAGCTTAAACGTGCTGCTGTTGTTCAGCCGCTGGTTTCCTCTTTCTGGTGCAAAGTGGACCAAAAACAAACGAGAGACAGACTCGCGACAGAAAAGCCGATCAGCTGATTTAAGCAGTTTCACGATTGAAGTAGCAGCCGGAGAGCGAGAGGCAGTCGCTTGTTAAGCTTAACGCAGGAATGCTTTACAAACATTCAGAGATGGACTTACACACTTGCTTTACTTCTCTCGGGGATAACTTTGTCGGAGATGAAATGCCGGGTTGCTAGCGAAGCTCCAAATGCTATCCAGACCACCGACAGGTCCCGCATGCCACAGCTGCTCTATCACGTGATGCATACTGCTCCGACGTTCTGAGGCGAGTTACGGCGTGTTGCAAGTTTTGTGAGGTGCTTTCGTGATATTTAATGGATCGGATTACATTTTTTATTTTTCTCCGATATCCGATCCAGTAATTTAGGTCAGTATCGGACCGATACCGATACGTAATATCGGATCGGTCCATCTCTAGTAAATAGCATTTGTTTTGCCAGCACACTTGTTTGTTAAATGTCTCTTTCTTGTTGATATTCTCATTAAAGGTTGCCAGAATTGAAGAAATCTATAACACGATGAAGTTCATTGCTTTTTAGTCATCAATCTAATAAAGAAGAATTGGGAAAAATCTATTTTAATTTCCTTTACCATGGCAATCAAATAAAAACACCATGTAACGGGTTGCTATAGTTGTGTTAAATATCAGGCTATGTACATATTTTATTCTACTTGTGTGGTTGAAAAAGACTATAGAAAACTTTATGAAACTAACTGTATTATTAAGTGGTAAACTGTCTCTTGCAAGTACTAATGTACAAAAGTTTAAAATAAAATAAAAGTAAGACCTTCAAAGTCTAATTTATTTATATAGCACATTTAAAACGACAGCTGTTGACCAAAGTGCTGTGCACTGAAAATAATCAAATGGAAAAAGACATGGACAAAGGAAGACATGACAAAATTAAAAAAGGAAGCATAAAATGAGAAACCTTGAGCAAGAAGTAACACAAATAAAAGCAGCAAAGCCCAGTAATAAAAGTGGGTTTTCAAAGGAGTTTGAAAAATGTCTAATGTTGGGGAGGTCCTTATATGAAGAGGCAGTTTGTTCCACAGTTTAGGAGTAGTCACAGGAAAGGCCTTATCTCCTCTTTCCCGATCTCCACTGACCTCAATGATCCTAAAGGAATGATCAAAAGATCAGAAAGGTACAAAGGTGCTAACCTGCTCAATGCCTTAAAAACAAACAATAAAATCTTAAAGTCAATTTCAAAACTGACTGGCAGCCAGTGTAAGGATGCTAGTATGGGAGATATGTGGTCTTGCTCACATGTGCCAGTAACTGTGCTGCAGTCGGCTAACCGATGACAAACTGACACCTAAATAAAGACTGTTACAGTAGTCAATGCGAGATCAAATGAAAGCATGAATAGCTCTCTCAAAGTCTCTGAAACAGAGGAATGGCTTCACTTTTGCAAGTAGCAGGAGATGACAGAAACTACCTTTGATTACAGCATTCATCTGTTTATCAAAAATTAAATTACTGTCAAAAATCACTCCAAAGTGAAGCAAAGGGTTTTTTTTTATAAATCCCCAAAGGGCCAAAATCATAGAGGTCACAGGGACCAAACACAATGGCCTCTGTTTTCTGTTCATTTAAATTAAGAAGGTTCAAAGCCATCCATCCCGTATCATTATCCAAACAATCCAGTAAAACCTTCAGAGGACTCATGCATTTAAGTTTCAGTGGCAGATAAATCTGTAAATCATCTGCATAATAATGAAATGAAATGCCATGTTTTCTTTGGTTTTTTTTTCTTTAATTGAGCCACAGGGAGCGTATAAACTCCACAAGAAAGGGAGGTTTTTAAGGAAGCTGTATCCCCCAATGTGACAGAAAAACTTCTAGTTGATAGGTAAGATTTAAAATATATTCAGTGCAGTGCCTTTGATTTCATCACAGTGCTCCAGAAATAAGAATTCTATGATTTATGGAATCAAAGGCAGCACGGAGGTCTAATAGTATTAAAATGGCAGAATCTCCCAAATCAGTAAAATGTAAAAGAACAGTTTCAGTTATGCACTTTAAAGGAGCTGGAGCTGATGAAGGGCAACTTTCTCCAGGACTTTAGAAAGAAAAGGCAACTAGAAATTGGTCTGAAGTTGGATAACCAACTTACCTGTTGGATGCTGATTTTGTTCTTTCAGAATATGCTCCACCAGAGTATGTTTAAAATCAGCACGGACACACCCGGACTGACGACTCCTATCGGTAATAGACAGCACACTCATACCCAAAGAGTCAAAAACAGCTTTCTGTAGATGAGATAGAATAATATCCAGAGTACATCTTGTGGATTTCAAGTGACTGACTACTTCATTCAGAAGTGGAAACGATAAGGGCTTAAAGTGATCAAAAGCAACAGAAGTCGGTGTGTGAACCGATGGGTGGCATAAGGTGGTTCTTCTATATATCATTCTATAAAGTTAACCTATGCACTACTGATGACACTAAATATCTGGGAGAAAACTCCTTCAGTGTGTTAAATGGTAACCCCTCCACTTGAATGGCATTTGGTGAGTGGGGCAAGTGTTTTGAAAGATTGTGCTGATGTGGACTTCCTTTTTCAATGCAACCAATCACTCCTTAAGAGGCTTGTGCTGGATGTTCTTGCTCTGGTGCCATTGAATTATCTGTGCTGAGAGTCTGACTGTGTGGAATATATTCTAAGTGTGCAAACCAGCCATGAATTTTAAAAACAAGCATGTTCCTAGAAACACTGCTAACTTAAGTCACTATGTTTAGACTTGGTCACTGTGGACTCTTCAGACAGAAACAGGCTTTTTGGTCTGTTAGTTGTAGCTGGAGACCCAGCTGAGTTTGACACAAGAGCTGATGCTTGCTTAAGTGTGTTTCATGGTGAAATCATAGATGCATGATTTCCCCCCCAGTCTTAAAGACACTTTGCTATTGCAATCTATTTAAAAATAGAAGGCACCAGAAGCAGACCAGAGGTGCACAAAGAGATGACCTTGAAGCGAAAATTATGCAAATTTTAATTATTTTCCTGAGCTGAGCCAGTATAACTTTATAATTGAACTTCATATCATGAGAGAATACATAAAAAGCAGAACACATGCTCAATCTATTTAATTATTTGTTTCAAAAGGGAAAGTGGAGCAGGGACAGAACCTTGGGGATTGGTAGAGCTATAGAATCAAAAATTCACCAATTCTGTCAGTGCTGTCTTAGAGCAAATATAATCCAGTGTTTATGGTTAATCTTGTCAGTTAATCAGGCAGTGAATAGTGAAAGGTTTATACTGATGTTTAGTGTATCTGAAATTAACTGAAAATAACTGAAATTTGGGACATTTATAAACAGATCCATGTCTGTGATCATCTTTCCTGCCATGTGAAAGTTTATGCACCGTCTCATCATTGCACTTTTACCTAAAGAACAATGTGTTAAAATGCAGCCAGCCCAGATGTGGTGCTGAGTTGACCCATGCAGTCAGCCTCATCACAGTCTTGCTGCTGAATACTAATGTACACCTGCTTTGGTAGTGCAGTCTAAATAGATGTCTTGTATCTATTCAGAGTCAGAGCCCGTGGTCTCTCACATCTGCTCTCTTTAATCCATATTTAACCCTAGGACATAATATTAAAAAACTGGTGTACATTTATTTCAGTCATGTATTCATTTTCAATGTTCTCATCCACAAGCTCAGAGCTGAAGATTGCAGCAAACATTTGGATGAATACAAACGCTTGTATGCTAAGTTAACAATTTTGAACACATGTAACTGTGGGAAATAGTATCAAGCCTTGCTCCCACATTTGCTCTATTTCTTCCTCTTGTCTCTTTTTCAAGTTAGAAATCCTCTTAAGAGAGGTTTTCCAAAATAACATTATCTTCAAACAAACATTTCACTTTTAATCATTGCATCTTTCTCCCTTATACAATCCACCGTGGTATTGCAGACCCTTTTGAAGCTGTTCTTTTTCTGAGTGTCTGCTGGGATTTGCTCCCCTGTGGCCTCTCTGCTTACACCAAAGCTTCTCTTTTCAAACCAGGCTTTGAGTAAAGAAGGAAAATGGGGGGGAAAGAAACCTCATAGGAAAATAGGTGGTGAACTGATGAACAATTCACTGGTGCATACCTGACAGGAATAGCGATTTTATCACCTTGTCTATTCTCAGTAACACAAAAATATGATTTCTCACTGGACATTCACATGTCAGTCAAGAAGTTAGGTAGATCACACACAAAAACACACACTTTGTTCATCACACTCAGCTGTATTTGTTGAAATGGCCGAATAAGCAGGGATGCTTTCCTGTTAAAACTTATCTGTGAAACATTTCGTTCTAGAAATAATTTGATTTTTATAAGGAATATTTTTTTCTTTCATTAATATCTCTCCTATGTATAGATTAGAGCTTTCTGTGTTCTTGGTCAGTCGCATTTCACTTTTCAACACCTAGTAAGGCAGGAATATATGTTGAACCCTGTGTGAACAGCAGTTGCTTATTTCCTTCATGATTTGGGATTTTGAATACTCCATAGATAATCAAAACTTCTTGGTGTAAGAAAAAAGCAGTCCTGACTCTATAACATACTAGCTGCAGTGACAACACAGAAATTTTGCCACTTAAAGTGTACTGAGTAGGAAACGTGTAACCTTATAAGCTGGGACTCTCATGGGGAAACAGAGATTTCAAAAAGAGATATGGGAAATGTAGAGTGCATCCAAGTATTCACAGAACTTCACTCCACCACATTTTGTCATGCTACAGCCTTATTCCAGAACAGATAAATTTTTCATCTTGAAAATCTACACAAAATAACTCAAAATAAAAAGTTAAAAAGTTAAACAGTGATTATCCTTGTCATCCTATTGTAAAAAAATAATGAAAGGGTTAGAGAGTGTTGAGGACTTTGGAGCAATCTTATATGTTTGACTCGGGTTGAATATGCTGGAAGTGTCACGGATTGCCGGGGCAAGCCGTGTGGAATTGTAGAAAGGACCCAAAAGGCGGCAGCTCTGGTGCAGGTGAGTGTTTATTTACAGGGGTGGGTAAGTACAAACAGCGGTGGCGACAAAACATGAAACTGGAAACCTAAACTGGGTAAACTAATAAGACAAACCAGAAACGAGGATGCAGGGAGGTCCGGGGAAATACATACGGGGAGACGCAGGGAGACCGAGGGGAAACAACACAGACGAACCAGCAACTACCATGACAGAAGACACAACTTAAATACACTCAGAGAACACAGGGAGATTACACACAGGTGGGGAACACAGCTGGGAGTGATTACGTGACGAAAGTAGGGAGACAAACTGAAAACACTCACATAAGACGCAGACCTTCACAATAAAACAGGAAACACATACACACAATGACACAACACACCAACTTAACACAGACTGGGGGACACAGAACATAGGAACATGAACCACGAAACAGAAGAGTACAAACACCCAAGGCAACCAAAACCACAGAATACTAATAAACTAAACATAAACACGGAGTCGCAGACTCCGGATCATGACAGGAAGCCTACTCTTAAAAAGATTGTGGCATGAATGTTCCACACCAAACAAGGGTTGAACTGCAAAAAAAAGTCATGAGCTACATCTCAGATACATCAAGCCTTAGTTAGCATGGAAAACATTAAATTTCCCAACTGCACAAAATTAATATGCTGGATTGCCATGGCCATACAGCTTAGGCTTGCAAAGCTGCATTCGAACAAACTACATGCACAAGACTGGAATAATGTTCTTTGGAAAGTTGATATCAAAGTGAAGATGTTGAATCACTGTGTTGCAGTGGGACAGTTAACCTTAACCAGATTGAAATACTGTGGGTCAGACATTAAGAGAGCTATGCATTAATGAATGTCTGCTAAACTCAATGAACTAAACGCTGTAGAGAAGAGCGGACCAAAATTTCTCCACAATGATTTAAGAGACCGATAAAGTAATAAAACAACAATGACTTCAAATTTGTAGCAGTAAAGGAACCAGCGCACACAGTGTTGCAAGGTAAGTGTGTTTATTTACACTGTTTTCCATTCTTGTTTCCTGCAGCTTTCCAGGTGCCTCTTCGAGCTCAGCTCAACACATACAGCTCCCTTGTCAGGTTCCGGCATACTACTCATAGAGGGGAGGAATGATTCGATTATGGAGATCAGCTCTTTTGGTCAGCCTCCCCTGACGCCACACCTTCTCCTGCAGCTGAACTACAAACCACACCTCGCCACAAAGTTGTTACTATTACTTGTTAAAATTAGTTCTATCCTATGGTATAGAATCATGTGATACTTAGTTTCTCACCTGACCTGGTATATATTATAAAGCTTTAGTAAGAAGCAAATGTCCATTGTTTCTTTGACAGTGAGTACTAAAAGACTATAAGAGTGTTGACCATTAGGCAGCTCTATTTCATTTAACTTTATTTTGCACATAGGAAATAATTTCTGAATTGATTGCTGCAGCTGGATGATTCATATTTAAATCTCCCATCAACAAGCTATTTTGATTTATAAATACATGTTGTATGGAGTATGAAGACAGGGATAAAAAGGCTTCAGAGGAAGGCAAACTGCAATCTTGAAATGAAGTGACAGCCATGCAAAAGTGTAAACCATGACTAATATATCAATTGATGAAATGGAGAGTGCTGTAGACTGATTACACAATTTACCCTTTCTATATGAAGTATGCAAACATATTCATCTGTCTTTGGCTTTGACTTGTTTCAGAATGATGCAAAGCCAAGTGAGCTAAACCTTTCCATGCAATCACAGTAAGTCACAAAAACCTTTCATAATATGAATGGAGTTCTTATACACTTACAAAATAATCCTGCCAGGCTGTATTGTACAGCTAAAGCAATATGACATGACTGGAAAAGATGGTAAGTTAATGTTTTGTGAACTTTGTCAATGTTCTGAATAAAGGGTTCAAATATCTTTTCGATGATGACGGTGAAATGCAAGATTTAATGTAAGCCAAGGCCTCTTAGTAATATATTGAATTCACGGAAGAATAATAACCTTGTTCATGTGCAAAAGATCTTCAAAGAACTTTACACTGCATTGTTAAAGTAATAGTTTGACAAGAAAACTTGAATATTCACTTTCTTACCAAGAGTTTAATACAGAAGAAAATGGAAGCTGTGCAATATGAGAATGCATGGACAATCACCAAGTTTGCCTGCAGCCTCTTAGTCCATTTTTTTCATCTTTTTTCAGATTTTTTTTTTTACCTGTTTAACTTTCTTTTTTTCACATGGTCTAAAGTCTAGGTATAATGGTATAAAGTCTGTCATCTCTGGACGTGATGGTTGTGAGTCTACTTTTTTTTTGTTTCACCGTGTTATTTGCTCTTTCACTAAATGACAGCCTTGCATTGTTTACACCAGGAGCTACCTGATCATGCTGAAGCAGGCAAACATGGCAATTAGAACAACAGATATCCCTGTAGAAATCAGGAGAAGGACACACAGGGGATGTGGAGGAAGAATGAAAAGACCAGGTAAAAGAGTTGGGTCTAGACAACAGAGCCCAATAGAAAGGAAGAAAATTCATTAGATCTCTGGGCAATAAAATGGATGAGCTAATGGCCCTAGTTAGGGGACTTATTTAAGCATAATGCTGTTTTTAATGTGATGACTGATGGCTTTCAGTTTGCTCCTTTTACTACTACAAAATGTTGTCAAAATCAATAAATCAATAGTTTTACAATAATATAATTCTTAAATGGTAAGTCTGAAAAATAATCATTTTACTTTAGATACTTAAAGTATAATATGATGCTAAATGTTTAGCAGGATTACAACATTTACTTCAGTAAAGAATCTAAATACCTATATCAGCATTCTACAAAAGACTTATCGGGATATTGGACTGCATATGAGGATCAAAATTGTCCCATTGTTTTATACAGAGATTTTGAAATTAGAGATTTTGAAATACAGATACTTCATGCAGTGTCTGTTTTACAATAGTTATACTCAGCTGGGCATTAGAGAGTGCAATCATCATTTTTTTCTTCTCCAATACATTTAACAAGATTTGGTCTGCCCTGCTGAAGAAGAAAATAATTGCCAGGTTGTTGCTCCTGGTGTCCTGGATCAAACACAAAGATCTTAAAGTGTTCATATTTGTGCTTTAACAAATGTGTCAGCCACACTGGTGAGCAGTACTACTGTACCATAGGGAAGTGTCCTGTCCCATTTTTACTTTGCCCTGTACACTTTGGACTTATGCTTTGGGATACATGGACCTACATAGGTTCTCTGGTGATTCAGTTGTTTAATTCAGGCAGAATGATGTATCAACTATCAAAGAGCTGAGGACGGTGAACTAGACCATCTGCAGCTCAAACACACATGTGCTGATGGTGGGAAAATAAGGATCTCTGTCTATTAGGACCAGGAACTTCTGCAAAAATATGTCTACAAAAAGAAATTAATTAACCAAACACCACTAACTGCACGTCTCTGGACTGTGGGAAGAAGCCGGATTACCCAGAGAGAACCCACACAAGCACAGGGAGAACATGCAAACTCCACACAGAAAGATCCTGGACGGATGATGGAGATGAAGGACCTTCTTTGCTGTGAGGCAACAGTGCTAACCACTGGACCATGCTGCCTGTTCTCTGCTGTAATGTTAAAATGCTTTTTACGTTATACTATATATCCAAGCAAACTAACACTACCCCTAAAAAAGGTTTAAAAAGATGTCATTGTGTTTTAAATTGTTTACCTGTCTACCAGAGGTCTGTTTGTAGAGTTGTCATAATGATCATGACGATACCAGGCATTTTGGGGGTATACTGCCCCTTTAAGAGCCGCCTTAAGCCAGAGCAGGCATGTACTCAGGTTTGCCTCAGGCACTGCGAGCAGGAGTACTGGAGTTAAAGGCTGCAAAAGTTTACGTGGTTATCTGTGAGTTGAATATTATGGAAAACTGTAACAAACTGCAAATATTGTCGGAGAGTGGAATTAGCCTCGTAAGCTAAATTTATTGTGTGATGACTCCGTGTTTGTGATGAATTTTGTAGATTTATGAAAGTGCAAGGGGTGTATCTGTAATGGTCACGTGCTGTGAGCAGTACTGAAGAGCAGGTTGGCGTAAGTAATGACACAGTGTGTTATTAAGTTATTAACTTTACACGGTTACTCACGTTGCACAACTTTGTATGTTTCCATTTGGTTCAGAGGTCGCTTGTGTGTATTTGTCCTAGCACAGTGGCTGTGCAGTGAAACAAAAGTGAGTGCATGAGAAATTTACGAATTCACAAAAGACAGTTTACGGTGCATTTAATTCATTCATGTATGTCTTCTCGGTGTCAAGTGCACTTTATGGTCAGTTGAATTCAATTAAATTTTATTTATACAGCACCAAATCACAACAACAGTCGCCTCAAGGCACTTTATATTGTAAGGTAGACCCTACAATAATACATACAGAGAAAACCCCCAAAATCATATGACCCCCTATGAGCAAGCGCTTTGGCAACAGTCGGAAGGAAAAACTCCTATTTAACAGGAAGAAATCTTCAGCAGAACCAGGCTCAGGGAGGGGCGGCCATCTGCTGCGACCGGTTGGCGTGAGAGAAGGAAGACAGGACAAAAGACATGCTGTGGAAGAGAGCCAGAGATTAATAACAAGTATGATTCAGTGCAGCAAGGTCTATTAACTATATCTATATCTATAGTGAGTGAGAAAGGTGACTGAAGAAGAAATACTCATGCATCATGGGGATTCCCATGATGCATGAGAACCCATTGTGTAGCACAGGGGTCAGCAACCCTATAGGCACGCGTACCACAGTTCGCACACGAAGGGTTAACTGATGGCACGGCCATAGCTGGACTGGCCATTGGGCATACTGGGCATTTGCTCGGTGGCCCGATGATTTTTTTTATTTTTTTTTGTAACGGTATAAACAGTGAAAGGTGGTGGATTGGCCAGATGCTGGCTGGTGTGTAAAAATAACTCAGTTGTTTGGTGGGGGCATCGTGGAGCTTCCACAGATTCAGTAACATTAGCAAGTGGTGGAGGCCAGCAGGTGGATGAGGGAGATTGGAGGCAGGAGGAGAGCCCCGAGGCAGCCGCCAGTCCGAGTGTTATTTTCGTTGTGCTGACTTTTTACAGTCAGTTTCAATAACTCGTACTGCGTACTAGCTAGCATGACAGAGTTTCTATACAGCTGGGTCGGTGCTTTGATGTTACTGATGTTGAACTTTATTTAATTCATAAGGTTAGTTAGTAGAGTTGCCAACCGTCCCGTAAAAAGAGGGAATCTTCCCGCATTCAGAGAAATTATTAGGCGTTTCGTGTTGAGCTGAGAGGGGACGCAGTTTGTCCCGGACTTCAGCTAGAATGAAAAAAGACACAAAGGTGGAGTTATTCTGTCGTTACGCTGTCAGCTGCTTCTTCTTCTCTCATTCTCTCCCCTCTCTCCCCTGTTGCTCATCATGAAACTGATCAATGATCAGCTGATCGGCTTTTCTCTCTTGTTTGTTTATCGCTCACTTTGCGCCAGAAAGAGGAAACCAGCGGATGTCGCGCTAAACAACAGCAGCGCGTTTAAGCTTGATCAGCTGTTGTTAGAATTTATTTAATATTAATTTCTAGTATCAGCTGATGTTTGCTGGAGCCACAGCTGTAAAAAGTGCTGTCATGATAGTCGGTTTGGATATCTGGTGATAGGGAAACATGAAGATGAAACCAGGAGATGTCGTTACTGAATCATCAGAGCTGTGATGGAGAAACAGGTTTACCTTTTAGGTGACATGAATGAGTTGAAGGGAAGTTATGAACTGTTTCTGAGAGACAAATAACACCAGGATCATTTTCTATGTAGCTGAGAGCTGGTAACTGTGCAGGGGTGGGTCTAGCAAAGTTTTGCCAGGGGGCCATTCCCATTAACAGGGAAAGGGGGCACAAAGAAATACTTTCTTATTCTCATTTAAAATGTCTGGTTGTTATTAAATAATTATCTGAAGCTTACAACCAAAGTTTTTATCTGATGTAAAATGTATAGAAATCATACATATACCAACAAGACTGTGCATCACTGTCACAACAGTGTTTGTTTTCATTCAAAGTCTTTATGGCTTTAATACCTGGTGGGCCGATCTTTAGTCAAAATGCCTGGGCTGTTTTTTTGTCCCAGTCCAGTCCAGCCCTGGGCACGACACGCAGTGAATTAATCTGGGAAGGTGCATCAAAAAGTAAATCGCAAATCAGCTCGCATAGACACATTAGTTGTGCCGCTTCTTAATGATGGTATCTTAGCTAACAACCCCAACTACCAGATTCAATTTGTAATTGGCTAAAAATAACTTAGCTTACTGGTAAGAGAGACATTGTTAGCGTTCTACATTCCGACACTTCAAAAGCTTCAGGAGCTGTCCGCTCAGCACCGCATCAGCACCATGGAGATACACGGATACATCCGTAGACTCGAGACACAATGCATTTTTGGGACTTTCAGGTGTATGGACCAATGTTTTATTTTCTGAACAAACCAGAAAGCTTTAATGAGCAGCTAGATTTGTCTCGCATTAACTGGCTGAGTTAATGCAACATCGAAGCAGCTGGAATCCACAGCTGTGTGTGTTCATGGAGCTGCATTTTCACCTGCTGGACATCACTACCTGACAAGTTTAACTGTCTTCAGAACATTGCAGAGGCCTTATTGACAGTACTTAGCTCTACATATCTGTGTGAACAGATTTTCTCTCACATGAGTGTCCTCAGGTAGCCGTCTGAATGCTGGACACTCGGAGACCTGTGTCTCTGAGTGGGAGACCAGAAATCATATTAACATGTGTGTCTCTGTATTAACAAACATGCCATATTGGCTTAGTTTATTTTTCTTATCATTGTTGTGAGGAGACCATAAATAGCATTTGTATTTTCTGTTGTACAGTTCATTTGCTGTTATGGATAAAACGTTTTTTTTTTGTTTCAAAATAGCTGATAACTATTCGCTGATAGCTGCCAACATCTGCGAACAAATATGATTCTATAAAGTGGTTCTATATATTGTGTAACTATTAATACACAGCGCTATTAAATTTATTGCTAATGCAATCATATGGCACACTGACTTCTGAGGAAATTTTAAATGGCACTCGCCATCAGAAAGGTTGCCTACCCCTGGTGTAGCACATACAAACTAAACATGTTGCGTTTTTCTGATAATCTATCTTCAAAAAAGACACACTAAACAAATGATGTCAACATCAGTTTATATCGTTGAATGATGTTTCTAAGTAAGAAAAGGAAGACATGTTAATTCTAGGTTTGTCCGTTTCTGAAAAGCAGGCATTTCATGGTTTGATCCAACAGTATCACAACCACTTTCATGCATATTTCAGGATTTCAGTGGGACAGTTGTTGAACTCTTGTTGGCAGAGCTGGGACTACACGTGAGGCAGGGAAATATATTCAGAGAGCCGATTGACCTGGAGCAGATCTAGCTGTGTGTTGGAGGTAAAGTAGTTTTATTTTACTACCTGTATATTCAGTACTGTTTTGAGCTACAAGTGCACTCGTTCCCCACTTCAGTGGACTGATTTGTCAGATCTGTTCATTTGGATACGAAAATCAATCTTGGGTCAAAAAAATAAATGCCACAACACTGGGGAAAAATATACAAACCAGAGAGCAATAGTTAAAAGCATCTGGTTAAAAACATATGCCCTGATATTTTTAGATTAGGGGGTATGTTATTTTTTTTTTTAGGGGGAAAAAGAATATTTTTTTTTCTTTTTGTGGTAAGTAATAAAATTAATCAGAGCAATAACACCTATTAAACCTTACAGGCTCAAGTTGTACTGTTGAGTACACATAAAACAATGACCTACTACAGCGTTTGCAGTTATGATTTATGGATTGGGAGATACTATTCTTTGTTCTATTCAAAGCACTGACGGCTGATAAGGCTGAACACAATGGCCAGATTATAGGCACGATTGGACACAACCCTGAGACGTGCAGTGTTTAAAATCAGCTCTCTGCCTGTAATTCTCCCCCTCTCTACGCCAACCCTGTAACAACAGACCCCTTGATAATGTTATTGCTCGTGGTTCATGACCAGGGAAGATAAGAGAAATAGGTTTCTTTAAGCCCTCACAGGCTTAACCTATGACTCTACTTATAGCAAGCTCCAAAGACCCAGACAACCCTGTTAGCTTTGGTTTTGCACAATACCTTGACATAGTACGTGATAAATTTGAATACTTTCTATGTACTGTATGTGTTGTGTGCAGGAATGAGAACCAATACGGCAATGCCACGATGATCCATTTGGCAAAGTAAATCCATTGGGTATCCTTGTTGGTCTTCAGACAACAATTCTGATGGCTAAAGAACCAAATGGGACAGGCGGAAAAAAAAAAAAAAAAAAAAAAGGAATGAGAACCTTTACTACTTATGCAAATCCAGTTTGAAAGGTTCCACTCAAAGTGCAGCCCATGTAGACTGTTCAGCAGCATCATCTTTTCTATTGTGAAACCTCACACATGTACATCTTTAACACTTTTTGCCACTGATAAAAATCCGGTAAGTGATGTCCTGTTTGGCCTAAATGTGAGCACATACAATAATACACAAAAAAAGTACTAAGAGAGGGGAAATCATCCAAAGGTGGATGTGGATCACAGCTTTTATAATGTGTTCTGCAGTGCTTTCTCTGTTTTTGTTAACCCCCTGTGTTTTTGGTCAATTAAACCTGATCATTTTCAGCAGAAAAGACTTGCTTAACATCAGGCAGTACACTCAAGACAGTTACCCAGCACTTAGCTCAAAAGTTTTCCTGAACTTTAATTAGGAGCTTTCTGACGTACATGGGGAATTCACAGATGAGGCAAGTGTGCAGGTGCACTAGTGAAACGTTGACAGTTTCTTTCACTTCCATCAACTTACCTTGCAAATCTTTGCTCCTTGCCCAAAATTGATAAGTTGCTCCTTCTTAATGGAGCAAGCAAGGATTTATGCACGTATTCTGCTGCCCTGTGTTTAAACCTGGCTCAGTTAATTCATCCCTGACTACATCCCGCTCATTACACAAAATAATAAGCTAATAGGAAAAACAAAATTTGCTTTTGTTTGATTTTTTAACCTTAATAAACATTGGCATTCAGATGTTACAGCACAAAGTAAATACTGTAGCTTGAAGTTTAGAGTAATATTTCTGCAAAGTACTTTATTCACCATGGAAAATCTTCTTCATCCTGGTTGGCTTTTACATTCCTCCTCAGGCCAACATGACTAAAGCACTGCCAAGCATGGTAGATCAATTAATCACCTTGGAACAAAAACATCTTGCTGTTCATAGTTGTAAGGGACTTAAACAGAGGAACTTTAAATCATAAACTACAAAAATACAAACAACATGACAACTCTCTCACTGTAGAGAGAAACATACCGGACCACTATTATAGTTTTGAAAGATGCATATCATTCTGCTCCCCAAGCAGCAGTAGATCATTGCTTCGTCCTACTTATCCAAACAATAAAAGCTTTAAACCCTTGGTGAAATCCATCCATGGACAATGCAGGAACTTTTTCCTTTTAAACTATACTAGCTGGAGTATTGTGAAGCTGCAAACTGTACCCTTGATGAACTGACTGTCAATGTAACACATTACATCAATTCTTGTCAATACCTATAAAAATAGCCCTGTGAGTGGCAACCTGTCCAACTTGCCTCTCACCCTACGGCAGCTGGGATAGGCTCCTGCACCCCTGCAACCCTGAACAGGATAAGCAGAAAAGGACGGATGGATGGACGAATCAACTTAGCACAAAAAGTACGAAAATTTGAATTTGGTCAGTGATTTCTTTGTTGCAACAATGCTTTTTGGCAATAAATCTTATACCATTAGAAAGCCTTTTATCTGAGCAGCAGAATTGAGTATGTGGGTTACGCCCATGAAAAATGGGTGTAACCTTCTCTGCCAATGCTAGACAGCTTGCTGCTACAGCTTCCTTAGTGTCATTTATTAAATTGGATGATTGAAGTCTAAAGAAACAACATGTACTGACAATTTAACATTTTCTTTTTTTAACAAACATAGCATGTGGAAGAACCATACCAAGTCAGACAAAGTGGTTGTGTTGGCGATTCTGGCACAAACAGCATGGGCAAGCTAATCCCACAAGTGTTCAGTGGGGTTGAGGTCAGCACCACAGGTATCCTCTCCACTCCCAAATTCTGGAAATGGTCTTGATAAACCTCACTCGGTGGAAGTGAGCTTTGTCATCTGTGATGATAGCGTTCGGTACCAGACTGTGGAGATATGGAAAAAAAAACAGGTTTTCCAACAGTATAAGATTTGCTGCCAAGAAGCAGTGTTACAACAAAGAAATCTTTGACCAAACACAAATTTCCTTCCTTTTTTGCTAACAAAATAACAAATCATATTTCACTGCAAGACTAGGAACTTTGCTTGTATATGACTGTATCCCCTCTTCTGTTGACATCTTTATTGTCTTAGCAGACTAAAAAAAGCCAAAACCACTAACAATGAGATTATTCTTAAAATGTTGAAACCCTGCTTCTAGGGTATAAAAACCCTGATCCGTCTGAAAAGGTCGACAAGATATCACAAAGTACGAGAGACCATAGCAACCTGTTGAGGCAAAGACCTGGCTGATTATCTTAATCCCTGCTACTGCAGGTTTGAGAGGGACACATTAAACACTGCCCCCCCCTCCCCCAACCCCATTCCATCCCTATAATAGCAACTGTCACTCTATTGACACCTCCTCTTTTCTTGTGTCGCTTTCCAGATATCTCAGAAGTCAGACAATTACTCCTAGAGCAATTCATTCATCACTAGCAGTTGGTGAGGCTTCTTCAGCTTTCCTAGTTGGAAATGTGAGTTGAAGGGGCATTCTAGATAAAAATTCTAGGAACTTGGAAATTCCAACTTCCACGAAATTCGACGAAATTCCACTTTTGGTCACCTGGACCTTATGGTTCAGATTTCAGTGAACTTCAGGAAACCAGACAACCAGCAAAGCACAAGGCCCAGACAAAGTTTCACACTCATGTTTTAAAGCCTGTGCTGACCTGCTGGCAGGAGTGAATGACCACATCTCTGTTGCTCTGATGTCTGAGGTCATGAAGGCCTTTAAACATCTGGTCCTGGATAACCTGCTGAGAAGTATAGGTGGCAGCTGTTTTTATAGACTGAAAACAATTTAAAAAATGTGAGGGAAAAAAAACCCTGAAGATACTTGAAACACTGGAAACTGCTAAATTCACTATAAAAAGTATGTCTGTGAAGGTTCTCAGTCATCCAGGTCATCGTAGTCAAAGGAGCTTGCAAAGAAAACTTAAACAACTTAAACAAGCAACTTAAAGAATTCCAGACGCTTTTCTTTGCAAGCTCCTTTGACTATAAAAAGTAATTTGTTTAGACTTAAGTTCTGCTCTATTCTAATACCAAGACAAAAGGGAGCTTAATAGTTCAAAAGTCTGTGCTTTTCTAGCTCTTTAGGTTCTTTAGGTTCAACAATAGGAAAATCTGATTGACACATGCAAGTATACTAATGAAAACAAAACAAAACAAAACACAGCTTTGGACCACAGCCTCTTTTTCAGTAGTGTGTTAGTTTAGGTGGACCTCAATTCATATGTTTAAAGAAGGCAGTAAACACCATCTTTCCCTAAAAATCTGCAGTCATTTAAAACATTTTTTCAAAGTAAAACCAGGGCCTGTACTCTCAAAGCTTTCTACAACAGAGAGGAGCTTCTAGTGACCAAATTAAAAAATAAAAAATCCCAATTATGACATTTTCAAGAATTTCCCTTTAAAGTTAAATCTAAATCCTGGCAAGTAGAAAACCGAACACACTAGCCTTTGAAAGACCATAGATGAAAAACTGTTAAGAGTAAAGAGGAGCACTTTTCAGAAGTGTAAGACTTTCTTAAGAATAGGAAATTGATACAGGAGCAATTTTTTTTTACTTCCCTTCGAGTGAGGAAACTGTGTATACACAGTTCCCATGGATCTTATTTTAGAAGATTCATGTCACTAAAGTTTGACATCCTTTTTTTTTTTTTTTTTAAAAGAGAAAAAAAATGCATATATCAATCACCTGGATCACCTGCTGAGAAAGAAAAAAGAAAACAAGCAGAAGAGAACAAGAGTAATAGAATAAACAACATCACAATGATCTACGTGAATATGACAGTAAATACCAAATATTAAACATTATTGTGCAGCACATAAGATCAACAGAACACAGTGTGCTTTGAGGTAGGAGCCAAAAAGGGTGTAGTTTGTGGGTGTGATCACCCGTGTGTACAGCATAGTGACTTATGTATTTAAACTTTACACCATGAAACCGATGGTAAGTATAGAAACAAGTCACAAAATAATTGTGTCATTGGTAGATTATTTAACCCCCACTTCCAACAGTGCAGCAGTTATGACAGACGTGTCTGTAGCAGAGTGATCTCAGAAACAATAAATTGTTTTCACAGTCTCATATTCTGACACATTTTATTTTCAGATCTCACAGTCTTACAGAAGGCATTGACAGACAACAGTCTTCCTGATGCTTTTGATGTAACTGATAAAAGCCGAACAGTCCCCCTTTAGTATTAATATATTAAGTTCTAAATAATCAATTTTAGGCATCTTGTAAGTTCAAGACCCCGTATTATGTGTGTGATAGACCATGTACCCAATTTAAGGTCAGAGTGCTTTTTAAAAATGGAATATTTTTTTGTTTTTATTATCATTTGTGAAATCACTGACACATGGTTGCTCTTTTTATTTAGGGTAAAAAGATTTAAATATATTCTAATGCAATTTTTCCACTTGAGTCGACTTGTCTGTGGTCAAAAAGGTTAGATCAAAAACCAACAAAAAAGCATTAACCACTATTAAGAAAATCACATGCTCCTAAAATCAATTATTTCAAGCCTCATAGCACAGAAAAAAAGAGAGAAACAACTTTGAATAAACTACGTAAATAAGAAAATGACATGACGTCATGACTCACACTTGCTTTAAGACTCTGCTCAACAGGCTGTGTATGTGTCTTTAAAACAACAGCCTTAACATGCAAATATTTGTGAAAACTACGTATAGTCCACATTTAGTCTGAATGAAAGACCATTATGCATAGCAATTTCTGTTAAAATTGTTGCCAGCTATTGACATTTACCAAACGCAGCCTCTACTCCAAGTCTACTTTGTGATATTAAACCATGAATGCTAATGTAGAAACTTGCCTGATGTTGTGCTGACTCTCAAAACTGATTATCACGAATCATGACAAATGAGAAATTTCCAGTCAAGAACACAAGTGTGGAAAGAAATTATTAGAGCCTTCATTGTGAGAGGCCTCTGAAAATGGGTTGAACAATTGATAATGCTAATGCAGTCTTCAAACCTGTGAGTGAGTTGCAGGCTGAAGGTTAAATATGATCAGTGAAATTGAATCTGACAAAGCTACATTACAATCCATCTTGGGATATTAAACATTTCAAATTTTCTGAATTAAGGACTAATAAGGCTGCTGAGATGAGTGCGAGATGGATGGTCTTGGTTAACAATCACAAAATAGATCTGATGAGAGTAAATGGCATCAGAGTTGACATATGATATTGTTGAGGGGGAAAAATGAAGTCTTAAATTATTTTGCATCCTGTGGGACTGAGAACACAACTTTCAGTGCTTTCAGTGAGAAAATGTACTCATTCTGTTTGGATTAGCAACTCTTTCTAATGTACTGGCCTCTTATCTATTGCAGCTGGAAGTGGTTATCTGGAGATTACACTCTAGGCTGTCCTTAATCGTGTAAATCACATTAATTACCTGGTTTATGACTGCTGGATGTTTGTTTTTCCTGGAAGTGGGATGGGCATAATACTTTCAGCAAATACTAATAGAAGATAAAAAAATTCCTAAAGAAACATGTTATTTAGTTTAAACTGAACACCCAAGCAGCAGCTATTTAAACATAAGTTTAATATTTACACCTGAGCTCAGCGCAGCACAGCAACATGAAAACCAAACTAAATACACAATAAAACCAGGATCTCAGAAGTTTATAGGGGGAGGGGAACACCTTGGACTCATTGCTGTGTTCCTGGACGCTGCAGTGACACTTTTTACACTGGAGAAATTGTTACTTAAGTAACAAATAACTAAAATTCCTTGAGTGTCAATTGGATATTTAATGACTGCTATAGAGACAGGAGGGCGGTAGAAGACTCACCAATACATGATGCCCACACTACATTCACACTACATACAGAGAGTTTTCATATGCCGTCTTGATTGTTGTTTAGATTACCATCCACTCTGCAATAATCGTGTATTTTTTGTGTTCTGTTTCTTGTATAAGTGTCCAACTTTGAACCAATGTCACAATATTGACAAATACTGTTAATCCTTCATACATACATCGTCCTACATCATCACACACCAATCCTTCATACTGGTATCTCAGTAAAAGAAAAATCTTAAGTCAAAAATATAACTTTGGAAATCTGGCTCTTCCAGACATTCAAGTTCAAAAGGAACTTGTGTACAAAGTTGATAACACAAAAAAGTTTAACTGCTTTTGTGTGCAAGTGTGTGTGTTGGTGTGTGTTTGTGTGCATTTGTGTGTGTGTGTTTGATGTTGGGGGAATAGCGGTTTACGAGAGGATCTTGACAATTTATTCTAGACAGCTGCATCTTTGACAGGCCATCATTAGCAGAGTGATTCCTCAGGTTGTTTCATTCCCCGGTGGCCAAGACAAACTGCACAAGATCTTAATTGCTGGTATGAATAAAAGTTCATTTTCCAAGGAGTGCTATCATTATAAATGCAGTATAAAAGATTACTGAGAAGATGAATATGTCAAGTACTGTACTCTCACACTAGTGCAATAAAGAGGCTAATAAACCTGAGATGGGCCAGAGGGTTATTCAGGGACAATAGAGAAGATAAATGCTGTTTATCTCCAATTACAGTGCGTTGTTATGACTGTATAAGTTAGAAAGACTTAGAAAGACAGAGAGAGGCAGGTGCAGAGAGTGACAAATAGAGACAAAGAACATTTCAAGGCTCTCAGAGTACTTATTTTGGAAGCCTTTCTTCACATGGAAACTGTCCTTTCCATTTAATCCTTTTGATTTTTGAGAAAATGTTTCATGACAGACAAATGAGAGGCTGTCTGTGTTTTGAATAGTTGTAAAGTCAGAAAGTAGCACTGAAAGCAGTTCTGAATGGGGCTGCAGAGTGCATCGCAGTATAATGCTGCCATTATAATTGTGGTCAAGGGACTGTGGAAAAGGAGGCATTTGGACTGTTCTCTGGGGATCTGTACTGGGAGTTTAGGGGCCTTAGTGTAATATAGCATGGGAATGATGAAGAGCTTTATATTCCCAATATCCACTTGACTAAGTGGTTCTTTTCTTCAGTGAGCCACAATTGTACAGCTCCTATTTCGTATGAGAAATTGTCATTCAGATGGAACTGTGAAGTGCCAGCACAAAAAATTGTGTGTTGTGTGTTTATTTAATGTGTTCAATAAAAAAAGGGGGCTCAGACCACCAACCTTTCTCTTTTTCACTAGAACTTACTCAGCTCAACTAGACTGGACTGTACTTGGTTTCAGTAGTTTTCCATTACAGTCGTGTACCACCTGTGTATGGGTCATTATAGCAATATGGCTATCACAGCATTTGCATTAGACAAAAAAAACACAACAATAGAGGATGTCGAGAAGATATTACACCAGCTGCTCGATATACAGTTTTTTGCCAGACTCGGGGACCATAGGGTTAACTTTTTTCCAAAATGGCTGCACAAACAGTAACAGTAATTGCGCTCTAACCCTAATAACTGTTTGTGCCATCCATCTTTAGAAGTTTGTCCCACTCTTCTTTACAAAATTGTCTTAATTCTGCAACATTGCAGAGTTTTTTAAGCCAGGTTAGGTTTGGATACCATTTTACCTTACAGTTTTTCTCGATTGCTAAAACACATTTCTTGAAACTATGCCTCATATTCTCACAACAGTAAACACAAATCCATAACATCTCACTCAATTTCCCAAACATCCTATTTCCAGGTCAAAATGAAGCTCTACACTCAAAACTATTCACTCTTGCTGAAAAACCAAACTTTGCCCTCAGACATCAAACACAAGCCCTCAAAACACACACACTACAACAGAGTTTTGCACACTGGTACAATTAATTCAAAACAATAGTTCCAAAACAATTAGGTTGCTTATGGTTCTCCCCTTCAAAAACCTTTTCACATGATAAACACAAAAGACGCAACCAATGTATGTACAGTGGCACATTTTTATTCATGTACTATACAGTACAACACACACCAAAAAACATTATTCCACCTCAGCATCTTGTCTTTGGTCTGGGTCAGGCCAGAGAATCTCATCCACATCACAGGCTATATTGGCCCTAGCCAGGCAGCGGGGGTAAAATCCTCTTGCATGCCTGATCCACCCCTGGCATGCATCTACTGATATGTCTAGGCAGGCTTCTTCCATGGCCTGAAGGAGGTGAACACGGACATAAGGTTCTCGGTCATACACTTTCCACCGCCATGCCGAAAATAACTCCTCTATCGGGTTTAGAAAGGGAGAGTATGCAGGCAGAAAGATATTAGAAAACCTTGGGTTATTGGTAAACCAGTCACGAACCAGAGCAGCGCGATGGAAGCTGACGTTATCCCACACAACAACGTAGTGAGGCTGCTCTGGCTGTGCTGGTTCCCTGTAGTCCAGCTGGAACATATGTTGTCTTAAACCATCAAGAAAAGCAAGGAGAAGCATAGTGTTATAGGGTCCTAGTACGGAATGGCGGTGGAGTACCCCTCGTTGGCTGATGGCTGCGCACATAGTGACATTCCCTCCACGCTGACCAGGGACATTTACAATAGCCCGATGGCCAATTATGTTCCTCCCCCTTTTCCTTCTTTTGGTCAGGTTAAAACCTGCCTCATCCACAAAGATTATTTCATGGGGAACAGGCCGTCCTTCAATCTCAAAGATTCTCTGCAAAACACATAACACAGTAGAGTCAATCGGTACCCTGAACCACAGTTCAAGAGTGCTGAAATGGCAGCATAAACTGCCATGCTGTGATGGTACACAATACTTTATACAGTATCAAAACTCATACCTGAACATATTCCACACGTTGGTTTTTCACTCTGTCAGAGTTTCGTTCGAAAGGGACTCGGTATGCCTGTTTCATCCGGAATTGATTCTTTCGGAGGATGCGGTCAATTGTGGAGAGGCTGATGGCATTTATGCCTCGAAAAAGATGATCATCCTCAATCACTCTCCTTTGAATCTCTTGCAGGCGGATTACATTATTTGCAATTACCATGTTTACAAGTTCCCTCTCTTGCTCCTCCGACAAAAGCCTTAACCTGCCTCCACCAGGTGGTCGTCTCTGTGTCCTACAAAAATAGAAGCACTCATTACTGTAACTGTCACACATTCTTTTTACAGGAAAATAATGGAAACATACTGAAACTCAAGAAACATAAGTTCAGTAACTTAAAAGTTACTGTACAAAGCAGTCTTACTGCAAGTACACCTACCTGTTTTCCTCCCTGAAGGTTCTGATGATGGAGGCAACAGTGAAGCGACTCAAATTTGGTTGTACTCGTTGCCCAGCCTCCCTCATAGTCATCCCATGGACAAGGACATGGTCAACTAAAGTGGCTCGAATTTCATCCGAGACTGACTGTCTTCTTGCCCTTGCTCTTCCCCTTCCTTGTCGCCGTCGTTCTCCACCTCCACCTCCTTCACCACGTCCTCCTCCTCCTCCACCTCTCCCTCCTCCTCCACCACCTTCCTGTTGTCCTAGACCACCTCCTCCTCCTCTTTCACCACGTCCTCTTCCTCCACCTCCTCCTCCTCTTTCACCACGTCCTCCTCTTTCACCATGTCCTCTTCCTCCACCACGTCCTCCTCCTTCACCACGTCCTCTTTCTCCACCACGTCCTCTTCCTTTGCATCTCTTTGGATCCATTGTTTCAAACCTGAATGAGCTGACTTTGGCCCTTTTATCTATCCATCGAAGGTTCTGATTGGTGTGTGATAAATTTTGACTCCTAGTGTTTCCACCTGGTTAATTGTGTGCTAATTGAGCTCAAGCTATGCTGACTTAAGTTAACATTATTGAATGCTAGTGCTTTCTAAATGACTACATGGTGTAAGCACTGAAAAATGTAGGGATTTGTGTGTAGAGTTTTGCAGTAACAGTTCACCAAATTTGACTCATGTGTCAAAGCAGGGAATAGTGTTTATAGTTCAGGGAAATGGGTGAGCTTTTTGAAAAATAGCGTTACGGTTTTGAAATTTTAGTTTAAAAGCCTGGTTATAGTGTTTAAGCAATCGAGAAAAACTGTAATAAATGAAATCATCACTGAAAACTGAAAACTGTATTTACTTCAGTTATCTTTGTCTAATATTACAATTTATTTGGTCATTTAGCAGTTGGGCAAGAAATGTATTAAGAAATTAGGATGAGGAAACATATTTTCTCTATACTTTATATTTTCTTTGAGTTTACTTCTCAACCTCTTAAGGCTTTCTCTCATCCCTCCAGCCATCATCTCACCCTATCACTCATCATCCAGGGTCACACCGACCCTCTGCTTATCCCCTCACTATATCCCTGCACTACATCAATGAATCTTTTCAGTGGTCTTCCTCTTCCTGCATATTTAACCTACTTTGATATATCCCTGCTCTTTACATGTCCAAACTATCTCAGCCTCTCTAACCTCTAACTCCCTAACCTGGTCTCCAAACTACTTGGCCTGAGCTGTCCATCTTATATACTAATTTCGTATCCATCTGGGTCACACACAGTGAAAATCTTAACATTTTCAACTTTTTGTTGATCCTCCTTCAGTTTGCTTGGACACTGCCCATTTTTTTTCTCTTGGATGATTGATCCCAGGTATTGAAACTCATCCACTATCACTACCTACTTTGTTCTTTGCATCTTCACTGTTCCACCTGTCTCTTTATCATTCCACACATATTCTGTCTCGCTTCTACTGATTTTCATTCATCTTCCCTCCAGAGCATACCTCCACCTCCCCAGATTCTCTTCCACTGGTCTCACTAGAGATCACAATGTTGTCTGAAAACCTCCCTTCTGTCATTCCTACAGCACATCACCATTGCCCTGCTGTCTGCACACATGTCCTGCACAGACCTCATATATTTCTCTGATGTTCTTTACTTTCTTATGCAGTACCATTATTCCTCCCTTGTCACCCTATAACATGCTTTCTCTAGATCCACAAAGTTTCTTCTGACCTTCTCTATACTCCTTCATCAACACTCTTAAAGTAAACATTTCATCTCTAGTGGTCCTTCGCTGCATGACACCATACTGCTGCTCACTGATCATCAACTCTCTCCTTAACCTTAACTTCAACAACTTTTCCCTATCTCTTTATGTTATGTCTCATTTGATTTATTCCTCTGTATTTATTTCATCTTTGCACAGCACCTTTGTTCTTCAGTATCTGTACCAGTACACCTCCATTCTTCAGGTATCCTCACTCTTCAAGATTGTGTTGAATGCTACAGTCTGGTTAAAAAGGCTATTCCCTTCTCTCCTAGACACGTCTCCTTGACAGGTATGTCATCTGGACCTACTGCCTGTCTACTTTTCATCATCTTCATAGCTCACTTTCCCATACTAATCCTCTGCACATCCTGATTCTCCAACTTTTCCCCATCTGTTCTCAATCCTCTGTAATTTTCTTTATTCAGTAACTATACTTCCAACTATCACGCTAACCTGCTGCACACCTCACTACAAGCCACTTCTGTCTGTGGTGTACACATCGCTTCTTACACATGTTGCAGTTCTTCAGAGGAACCGCTATTTATAAAGATGCTCCAGTACAAAAAAGGAAGTGCACAATGGTAACTTTCATCAGCAAAATGTGCTTCAATTCAATTAGAAATTGATTATTTAGTTGCAATGAAGCAGTAAAGAAAGTGATTATTTGTTTCTGTAGTTAAAAAAGTATCTGTTACAATATTTAGAATTGGTAGGGAAGTTTTAGGTTATTTCATCATTATAATTATTTTATGATTAATGTTTTTTTTTTTACTTTTTTTCAGACCTGATAGCTTTGTTTGACTATTAGGTCAGCTTCATTAGGTCTGAATTAGTTCAATTAGCATCAAACATACAGATTAAGCAGGAAAAACAGTACGAAAAAGTTGATGGAGAAGAATCCCCAAAGGACTTGTGAGTAAAATATAACTCTTGCTGTTAACACACCACAGCCCTACGTAATTGGTTCTCATTTGAAGTAGTCTTGCATGTAACCCATATCCAACATTAATCTGACCTCACAGTCAGACACCAAGGTGTCAAGGTGAGACAAGAACGTCTCAAGGTCAGACACCATACTGTTCCAATCTTCAAGATTTGAAAAGTCTCACCGACACAACTTGGTAAATGTTGGTTCTCCTTCCATCATATCTTGCTTCTTGCATGTCTTGGTTTCAGCGTAGAGTAGACATTCAAGTTTTGACACCCTCCTTACAAAATACATGTCAAGTCATCCAACTGACATTTGGCAAGCTCTTTACTGCTGGTCCTGACTGTTCTTCATTCCAGTCAATTTCCTCTAGGATGAATAAAAATGTACCCCAGCTCAAGCCAACAGTGCCTCAGCAGAACTATAATGACACCTGTGTCAGGTGAATGATTTCACTTTATTTTATTTTCTGGAATTGTTTGACTAATTGGCATCTGAAGTATATGAAGTATAAATACAGCATACACAGCATACAAGTATACATGGACAGGAGTCTGGACTGTATGTTACTACACAGGATTACTAGGCCTGGATCAGATCCAAAAGCCTTCAACACAATGTAGTTCTGATATTTACAGTTGTTAAATTAATTTTAACACTGATGCTAGCAAAATACATGCAGTACATGTTTCCTTACCATATGGAAATATATGCACCATATATGAGTAAATTATTGATTAAAATACCTGCTGGTGCACTGAGTTATCCAGAGCACTAACACATGGTTTCAGTTGCATAAGAACTGTGAGTGAGCCTCACAGCACAGTGCAAGGTTATTAACCGGTCAATATATAATTTTAGAGATGGTCACAGTTACCATTTTTCTGCAAACACTGTGAAACTAAAACACTGTGTGTTATTCTTGCAGTTTATTTTAGTGTTTTGGGTAACAAGAAAAGGTCCTTGATATCAGTGAGCAATTGACCTTGGGCTGCTTGGGAAAAAAGCTAGTGTGAAGTTCAGACAAAAAATCCTAGGGCCTTACTTATTAAATATTGATGGCAAACATGTCAAAAGTAGTACTGTGGAGATTTTTTGTGAGATAGACAAATGAGCAGATTTGCTTGACATTGCATCATAGATATGACATTTTCTTTTGATATTATCATGTAAGTCAAAAGTAATGATGTGGGGCAGTTCAGATGACGTGACTGTAATGTTAAATCACTTTAAAGGAGAAAAGATATTTGAAATTTTGTTCATATATAATAAGGAGAAACCTTTTGAAAATACCAATAATCCAGCCAGAGGCTGAGCTAATGCATGATGTTTTGCAGTTTTTACACAGGGGTATCCTAAATCTTAAATATGTGCTATCACATGACTGAAGGTGTAGATCCACGGTTGGCAATATTTTAAAGAAACTCTTGAGTGATTTTATGTCATATATCATTATTCACATTGAAGTGCACTCAGGTAATAGAGTGGCCCAACCCTTTCTCCAACTCTCTCTCTGTCTCGCTGTCTTACTCTCTCACCCCACCCCACCACCACCACCACAATTCCCAGCTCAGGAGGAATGTGGTGTGATTGATGACAAATCGCTCCAAACTGCTCTGGAGAACTTTCTATTCACTAAGAGGAAATTGGTGTTTTCTCCTCTGCATTCTCCATCTTGGGCCAAACAGGGCCGCTCTGCCCAGTTCACCGCTGAGCCTGACAATAAAATTATGATTAATATTGGCCTACATAACCATCCAATTAGAATATCCCTTTGTCTGTGATGTTATAGACAGCTGGTAGAATGAAATAGATATGTTTTGATTTTTGATAGTTAACTATGACAACAGTGCTGTGCGGATGAAGCGGAATAATTTGTTCATTTATCAATCTGTCACATATTGACTCTTTAGAGAATGTCATGCTTTAATGGCTCTTGAGAGTTTCTTGTATCTCAGCAAATTTTGCTGACAACTAAGGCCTGAGTACTTGTCCTCATAAATACTGAGTGGCATTAATGTCAGCAGACTAACAATTAAGTGTGATCTAAATGGGCTTTCCACAATAATCTTTGAATCTAAAGAAAATGCACATCTGTGGGGGAAAAGCCGATTAGAAATAAAAATAAACACTATTTGTTACTTTACTCAGGTTTAACATTTACTTCCAACATAATCAAGTATAGTTAACCTTTATTTTAACCTGACCAGCGGTTAGAAAATATGTACGGCACTTTGAAATACCCCACACTGCAATAAAACAGAACTGGGCTCTATCAAGTTAATAGCAAATTATAGTAGAATAGAATAGAATATATGCTATAACAAAAGAAGAGATCAGGAGTTGACTTTATTGCTTGTTTGGCCCTGAATGATGCTGGAAGGATTCTATTCAGAATGCCTTCAGCTACAACAACCTTCACCAGTAAAGTAGGCCAACATGTAGTGTACTCACCATTGCTCATTAAACTCATTATTTGAGATGGAAAATCAGAAGAACAAAGAAAAAATACTTGAAGCTCAAATATTTAAAAAAATTATTCAGAGGGATTTTGGTGAGAAAGCCATACAGGAAAATGTATGGTATTGTAAAATAATGTGCTTATTATCTTAGTATATTGATTGTATGTATCTGTTCCCTAACTCATCTGGATGAAACTTAGTGCATCAACACCTATATAGTTTTTGGGAATTATCTTTATAACACTCAAGTCTGCATATGTTTATATATGTGTGTGTTTGTAAATTTTGCTCAACAAGTTTCAGTGCATTGGACTTTGTGGGTCATAGGACTATTGTTGTCATGCATATCTGTAAATGTGTTCAACACACTGATAGTGCTAGCTGATTACTTTATTTTATAAAATATATATTGTAGCTTGCAAGGAAGAACAATAAATGTTCATGAACACCTGTTTTTTTGTCACATCACTATAAACAGTTCTATAATAAACATTAAAAGAATAACATGACAAGTTGCCACAGATGTCTGTGTTTTCAAACATGAACAAAGTGAACAAGGCCTGGCAAAAATTGCCTTTAGTCTGGGTTTTTGCCAGTAAAGCTGGAAACACATAGGAATTAATGGACTGATTGTCCAACAGATAGCAACAGAAAATTGTCCTATAGAGTGAAAGGTTTGGTCCTTGGGCCTACGTATCATCTATCAACTGAGAAACTGAGGGATTTGTTTTTTTTAGAGAGAGATTTCCATTGATGGTAAAATAAACAATTAATTTTAAAACTTCTCTTAATTGCCTTTAAATCAAAGAAATCAACCCTTCTTTTGGGCTCTTTCAACCTATAATGAGCACAACTGACAAAGTAGATCTTCTGTGATTGTTTGAATTTCTCAGTTGAAGCGAAAGCAGCCGCATCTTGGCAGTTGTTTTCCAGAAGCCTTTGGGAGACAGAGTTTTCTCCCTAAAGAGGTATCATGGCCCTGAGCTGGTTTTAGATGATGTGAGATATATTTCACTAGTCAATCGATGTGGTACAACTCATCTGGGAAGTCGGGCCTCTCTCTGCTTGTCTTCCATGCCTGCCTCCTCCTCTTTCTTGTACATTTCCTGGGAATAGCCATGATGAGAACACTGAAAGGGGGAATTTGTCAATGTATCAAATATGTTGAGAGGCATCTGAGAGTGAAGTGCAATTACACAGACACAGAGAGAGGGAAAACATGTCTCTGGAGTTGCAGTGGGAGAGAAGAAAGCACAACTTTTATTCACACAACTTTTTATTCTTTATGACAATTCCGAAAGAGTGCAGTGCCATTTTTTGCCTCTTGAATTTATTATGCATGTGTTATTTGTAATGTTTTTTGTTTGTTTGTTTGTTTTTTTCATGCAAACCGCCAGATTTTATTTAGGCATAGTGTAAGAGTTAATTGTGTAGGATCCTCATTAAAGGTGCTTCACAAGCACACAACCAGAAAAGAAAATCAAAATCTTGGAGTTACTTTCACACGTCTTGTCCACTAAGAAATACCACATTACACATACATACTCATGGATAAGATGCCATCCCCAGTAGTTAGATATCACTTCAGTCAAACATTTGTTATTCTAATCAGATATTCTCCCTTATCACCCTCCTCACAAGTCATAAGCTGTTTGCAGTTTGTCAAAGTCATGAAGTTAAAATGGGGGTCAAAGATATGAAAGCATCTCAGACCTGGCACATAGTCGTTTGTTTTGAAACATGTATAATAGTTACTGGGAACATCCAATGGGAAGTGACACTTGCCTGGAGCACTCTCCGGGCTCCATACATGGTCCGCATCAATCCAAAAACATTGTCAGCTCTCCAGAGATTACTGGCAGGAACAGCAACAGAAGCAAACAAATACACCAAAGAGATAACGTCCTTGATACAAATCACGTCTCGTTTGATCGTTATTATTGTGCAGATCTGCTCATTTCTTGAGCTTTACGTGCAGATATTTTAAGTCTAATTGTTTCAGCGCATGGCGTTAGGTATGATTTGATCCTTATTTAACGCAAATCCTGTGGTATTCAATTTTTCAATTCAATTTTATTTATATAGACAGAGAAAATTATCTTTGGGATAACACTTTGTTGAAAGCAGGAGGGAAAAACTCCCTTTTAACAGGAAGAAACCTCCAGCAGAACCAGACTCAGGGAGGGGCGGGGCCATCTGCCACGACTGGTTGGGGTGATGGGAGGAAGACAAGATGGAGACATGTGGTAGTTATGGCAGTTAATAATAATAATAATAATAATAATAATGACTTTATTTATAAAGAGCTTTCAAACAAAGTGCTGTACAACTATTTAAAACTAAAAAGATAAAAAAATAATAATAATAAAAACGATACATAGCAATACAGGTAAAAGACACAATACAAGTTAAAAACAGTAAAAATTTAAAAACTAAAAGCCATAGAATTAATACTTGTAAGATAAGGTGAACAAATGTGTCTTCAGCTTAGTTTTAAAAACCTCCACAGAGCATGCCTGCCTAACATCTTGTTCCACAGAAACGGGGCACGAAAAGAAAAAGCACGCTCTCCAGTTGTCTTTTTTCTGGCTCTAGGAACCTTTAGAAGGTCAGAGTCCTGAGATCGGAGAGCACGGGATGGAACGTAAAGATGTAAAAGGTCGGAGAGGTATGAAGGTGCCAATACGCATTTTACGAATGTTAAAATGCGAGCAGCTGCATTTTGCACCATCTGTAGACCTCTAAAACTTTTCTTTGGTAGCCCAGAAAGAAGAGCATTACAATAATCAATACGTGAGGACACAAATGCATGGACAAGAACCTCTGCAGTGTCGCTTGACAAAACTTGTCTGATTCTGGCTATGTTCCTCAAATGATAAAAGGCGGTCTTTGTTATGAGACTCGAAAGAGAGCACCATGTCAAACCACACACCCAAGTTTTTTACCTTGTCCCTACAATTTATGACACTGTCATCAATTCTCAAGATGACATTTTGGGACAAGTGCTGAAATTTGTGTGGCCCAATGACCATCAACTCTGTTTTATCAGTATTTAGGAGCAAGAAATTATCCGATAACCAGCCCTTAATTGCAGATAGACAAGATTCTAGTTTAGAGACTTCAGACTTCAGGTTAAAGGAACATAAAGCTGCAGGTCATCAGCGTAACAATGAAAGGTTACATTAAAAGAACGTAAAAGAACACCAAGAGGCAGCAGGTACATAGAAAACAGCAATGGTCCAAGTACAGAGCCCCGAGGGACCCCATGCCTCACTGCACAGGTCTCAGAGAGATCATTTTTAAAACTAACAGTCTGAGACCTCCCAGACAGGTAAGATCTCGGCCACGATAAAACATTTCCTGTAATTCCAATAAAATGTTCAAGCCTATCTAATAAAATGCAGTGATCCACAGTGTCAAACGCAGCACTTAGATCCAGCAGTAATAAAACTGAAGTGCGATCGTTGTCTGCATTTACCAGCAGATCATTTACGACTTTTACTAAAGCTGTTTCTGTGGAGTGATTTGGTCTAAAAGCAGACTGAAATGGTTCAAACAGATTGCTTGTTAAGCTACCACAGGATTCAGCTATTTTTCGTAGCTGAGATCCTAAGCACCTAGGGTCAAATTCTGTTGTTTAAATGTTCTATAGGCTATAAAAATATACATATGTGACTCTCAACAGGAAAAGGTTCAGACTTTTTTCATAGTGTATGTTTGATTTTTTTATTTCTAAAAAACAACAACAAACACAATTCAATGGCCTTATTCTGAGCTTTGAGGATAGAAAGTATTGATCCTACTATGTGAGTAATGATCTGATAATACCATGAAAATTTCTTGTGGCAAAAAGGCTGTATAACCTTAACATTAAACAGCACCTAACAATAACGTCTTTTTTGCAGAGGCCATGCAAGTTGTTTTTTTTTTTTTTTAGTTTGTTTTTCAGCAGATAGTTTTACTTCGTTATCTGTGGCATCTTCTGCAACAGACGTATTTGGATAAATTTCAAATAGTTGATGTCGGAGCACTTGTATTGTAATGTAAAACAATATTATAGAAACAAGAAAAAAAATCTTCAGCAACACATTCAAGTTTAGTTTGTTCCATTAGTGTTTGTTGTTAAAGATCTTTCCTTCATTTAATTTGATTGTGTATTTACCAATGCTTTACATCAAAACGGACTTATTCAAAATTCATACTCAGTCATAATATGAAAACAAAAACACTATGTTTCTATATAAACACACATGATACATAGGCTGATCCCTAGTCTGCGTGCCACATATCCTTTCTAATCAAGTCATGTCAGTTTCCGAATCAAGTTTCCCATATTCTACTTTCGCCACCCTCATAACTCCCCTCTATCATCCAAAGTCTGGCTTCCTTATTACCATCAGTCTGTGATAACCGCCACCGTAATGGTTCAGAAATCAGTCTCGTAATTCAGTTGGTTCCTATAATCACTCTGCACAGCTAATGTAGAACACGCCAAAGCAGTCTGATAATTATCTTATCCATTCTCGATGTCTTGATGCCGGGCAAAGAGCAGCACTGTACTGAAGGGTTTCCACATCATGCTCATTATATTACGTATTGTCTCAGCTCATCTAAAAGTATGATTATCCTCTTTGCCCTTGTGTTGTGGGAACCATACAAATTATCTTATCAGTGTGATCTGATTATCATTGACAGTGACTGTGATGTAATCCACCCAGCTTTAATATGAATTATTCATGTATATTTATCAGTTTTGGTAAAGAAATCTTTGTTCTCAGAAGCAGCTAAATATCTTCACTTGCTCAGACAGTATTGATTTTAGTATGGTGCATGAACACCATATGTCTTAAATGTTTTAATGTAATGTAAAATTGAAAGGCGAGTAATAATATTGTTGTACTGTTAAATGATCTGGTGAAGTTTTTTCATACCTTGGATTTCTTCGACAGGAAAAAAGTGTGTGAGGGTGCTTGTTCACACTACTTGGGTAATTGCAACACCAACACACTGTAAGGCCCTTAACTGTGTTGATACTTGACCACAGCAAACCTGTGATCAGCCAGCTGAGAGCCTTGACCGACACTCTGTATGTTGATGAAAATATAGATGCACTGCGGTTGACAGAACAGACACAACTCTGTCGGAAAGCTTCTATTTCGCCGTTCCTACTTTTGAAATATTTTCGCAGCTTGCATTCTTTCCTGGCGTGTCTCTTATTACAAATGCACGCCTGCTGCACAAGCACCGTCTTTTCTGGAATCCAAAACTGTGGGTTTTCTCCGCAGCCTGGAGAGTGGAGAACAGGAGAGATGGGGGAGGATTCTCAGGCTTGAACGAGGCTTTATGACTTTCAACAGCATTTGCATAATTGTATGCATCTCATGCAGTGTGAGTACACAGTGCCAGCATGGATGATCACTTCTTATCTCCAAACTGCACCATAAAGATAAGAGAAATACATGCCGGTACAAAGTAATCTTACTTCCTACTGCCCATGTCAAATTATTTAGGACTCGACAGGCTGGGAGTTGCTGTGGCTGCATAAATGAGTCGATCATTGCATCATGATTTCTTGAGGCCAAGAGTCTAATTTAAATTTAAGAGTTTATTATGGGTAGATAACCTATGTATGTGACTTGTGGAAGACTTCCAATTTCCAAGTAATGTTTTCCAAAATAGAATACATAGTTAACTTATTAGGCTAAAAATTTTATTTAGTTAGATGATACCAATGCCATGTAGATATAAAGATTGCTAGTGGTACTTGACAAAGTCAGGTAACTGTTTCTACAGAACTTCCATTTCTGTAGGTGAACTTCAGTGTCACGTCCAACTGAATAATAAAAGATTATTATTATTAAGAATAATAAAGGTTTGGGTACATTCGATCATTGCTCAAGTCCTTGAAAATAATTGCATTGTACATGCACTTTCAATTATCAGGTAAACACTAGTGCTGAAACAAGTTTTACTTGCTATAATCATTCCTACCATTTACCAGACATGCTTTCTGCCATTGTTTGCCCAGTGCTGCAATGGATATCTACTACTGCAAGAGTCTTTGTATTATTTCAGTGTTTCCAGGGTGCTTTTCTTTTTGTGGCGGAGAGCTCTTGCAAACATGCTTTACCTTGGCACTTTAGTTGTCTAGTTTATTCTGCTGAACCCTTACATTAGATTCAATTAAATGTTTGAATATTGTCTTTCATCAGAAAGGGATGGCCACCAATGTTTATACTGAAAACTTGTTAGGTATGTAAAATCTAAATAAATCAATATAACTTGACTTGATAATGTAGCCCATTTTAAGAAATATGGTGCAATTCTACAGCCGAAAGTGAGAACACTGCAACATCAATCTGTTGGAGTATTTCTAAATTCTATAAGTAAAATGCAGGTTAAGTCAACTCAGATGTTTTTTCTCTAACTGTGGAAGATATTCTGCCCTTTCAAAACACTTTAACCTCATTATTAAAAGTCCTATTTTTACAAAGCACACCATTTAGTTTTTAGGCTATGAATTACAGGGTGACATACATTTAAGTTATTGTAGAGTGTGCACTTGGACACATTCAGCAGCTGAGCCCTTAATTGATATGTGATTTTTCATCCTTGCTAGGTTTCTGAGCTATTATGCTTTCACCCCAACCGGTCGCAGCAGATGGCCGCCCCTCTCTGAGTTTGGTTCTGCCGGAGGTTTCTTCCTGTTGAAAGGGAGTTTTTCCTTCCCACTGTCGGGGGTCATATGATTGTTGGGTTTTTCTCTGTATCTATTATTGTACGATCTACTGTACAATATAAAGCGCCTTGAGGCGACTGCTGTTGTGATTTGGCGCTATATAAATAAAATTGAATTGAATTGAAATTGAATTAAATGTATTAAGCTAACCCAACTAAACCTGCTGCATTACTAAGAATGTAGGCCATGAGGTTCGTAATCAGGTGTTTCAAAAGTATGCCAATAATCAAACAGGAGCCCAGAATGGTTTAATGTTATTTTGTATAAGGCAATGTTTTTGGCATTATTGTATTTATCCGTGATACCTTAAAGGCTGGTCCGTGAAAATACTGTTGGACATAAACCGGTGCAAAAAAAGTTGGGGACCACTGCCTTAGACTAAACCAATAAAGGAACAAACAAACAATTACGTGGGCCACCTCCTGGATCAAGCTCATTCTGCTGTACCATATGGCTGAGCAATTCAATCTCCCAGATAAGGGAATTGACAATTAAAGATGCAGGGAGGATGGGCTCTTCTTTGGTTAGGGCATCTGGGGAAGAGGACTGGCAAGAGATGGTGTCCAGCTTGGTGTTACGGGAGTCTGGGTGGTAAGAAATAGAGTTTAAGCGAAAAAACAAGGACTGTATGGCTTTATGTGCATGTATGCGCTAAGCAGTTTGAATGTAAGTCAGGTTTTTGTGATCTGTCCAAACCAGCAAGGACATTCTGCTCCCTTGTGCCAGAGCCTCTGTTCCTCTACAGCCAGGTTGACTGCTAGCTGTTCCCAGTACCCCACATCAAAGTTACATTCTGCAGGGGCTAAACATCAGAAAAAGAAGGTAAAGGGATGCCTTGTTATTTACCACTTCCGAGAGCACCGCACAAACCTCAAAGTTGTAGGCCTCGACCTTTCAACAATGAACTGGATAGAGAGATCAGGCTGGGTCAGGACAGGCAGTGAAGCAAACATTTTTTTGAACTTGTCCAAAACACAGCTGCTAATTTCTAACAGCTTTTGAAGCGGACAGTCTTGATTAATGGTGGGATCTGTGCTTGTTGTGCTCATGCTGGCCAGATTGTTCTGTCATGGACAGACAGAATGATAGACCCACTCTCAGAGCACTCGGAAGGTTAAACAAGTTTATTTACAGGTAAGTGACTAAATAGAGAGATTATACAGTCAGTAATGCAGTAGAAGTGGTGAAGGTATTGCAGACTTTTTATAAGGGCACACACACACACACACACACACACACACACACACACACACACACACACACACACACACACACACACACACACACACAATACAGTCCACAGGGCTTGGAGTATGCGGAGAGGTCTACACAGAAAGGCTGGTTATTTCAAGGAGAAGAGGAACAGAGGCCGAGTGCGTACCTAGTTGACGCAACAATCTGGCGATGACTGAGTTTGAGTCAAGGTGAGTCTGATCAGGTGATCTTTTACAGCTGAGTAGATAACAGGAATTCGGAGACCACAGGAGGAGCCACCTCTGAAGAAAAGTACACACACACGCAAATAACAGGAGATAAAGAAAGAGAGAAAAGCAAAGGAGAGAGAGAGAAAGAAAGGAAGGGCAGGCAAAGAGAAACTTGGGGACCATGACAGAAACATTTAGCATCTTTTTTAGCATTTTTTTTAATTTGCAAGGAGTTGTCATGGATTCATCAGTGTCCTTTCCATTAGCCCTGCTCATCTTCACACAAAAGCTGTAATAAAAGCAAAACCACACACATTCAATGGACACAATTCAACTCACTGACAGTTACCGGTATGTTATTGAACTTGATGGGGAACAACAATGCTATATCCATTTTAATCACAGCAGTAGTAAGCTTCCTCTTCAGTGAATATGTCATGCTCCACAACCTTCAAAAAGGGTGAATTTCAATAACAGATTCAGCCTTGTTGTGGTACTTGTACAACCAAGGGTAAAAAGAGTTAAAAGAGACTCAATACTGGAGTTCATTAAAAACACATGCTACATGATTTCATCTACAAAAAACACATCACCAGTTTCACGTGTGTGACAGAAATATGATTTCTTATTATTCATATAATTAGTTAAACTCTTAGATAAGGAGTTAAATGAATTATTACAAATGGTTGGGAGAAAACTTTTACAAAGTAAGAAAGACAAAATTCAGAGGGAAAATATTCCCCTTTCACTTTACTTGCATCACTCTGATTTTTAAACCAGCTATGTTTGTTTCCATCATAGCTGCAGTGTTATTATCTAAATCTGGTTTCATCGTTCTTTCAGTGGTATAATGATTCATTCATTTATACTCTGTCATTTATTTATTCTGAGTAAAGTCTCTCCCATCCAGTGAATACTTGTCAGGTGCTTTTTATCTTGGGGAAGCTGGTTCTGGCAGACAGGGTTCACTGGTGAGCGCCCAAGCTGAGCGTCATGGGTGAAGCCACTTCACAAAAGGTACCGTGCCCTTTTATGGTGAAGGATTTATTAAAACAGCCAGCTTCTGACAATCCAATTGAAAATCCACTTCTGGGTCTGTTTTCCCTCTAACTGCAGTGACCCCTTTAGAGCAGGTCTAGGGAGGGGGACTGAAGGAAAGACAAGGACAAGAAGCAGGTTTTTAAAGAGCTTCAGATGACTGGCAGGTAGAAACAGTAGAAAGTCAGTGGTGAGAAATTACTGCAAACTGCAAATGCCTGCAGTTAAGAGCAACAGTGTCATATCTCCAGCGACTAGTGTTTCAAATAGTAACAGTAGTTTCTATGTGTGTCTGTGTGTGTGTGTGTGTGTGTGTGTTTCCTTTCCCCAATGGAAACCAATGTGTGTCAGATTTTGCCCTTTTGCCACTTCTGTCAACGTTCTTCTGATGGTATTTGAGATCATGGCCAGTTTTCATTTGTCTTCACTGCTCACACACTTTGTGCCAAACTCGCCAGCATGTGACATTCACGGAGGCTCATGAAAATGACAGTAGTCTACACTTTGTGCCTGCATTCTCCATCCTAAAACCAATTTGAGCCATGAAGCTTTGGCATAATCCTCATAAAGCTCCCATGTTATTCACAGAATGGTAACCAAGTGAGCCTTAAGCTTTGCCAAACAATGAGCTGAACACAGCCATGGCAGAAAATGCCATATGAAATTCAAGCACTGTTAGGTCAGCTAGTACATGAAAGATATTTTTATTAAATGGCTTACATGATAATCTTATTGTTAGCAAATAAACATAATTAAACAGTGTATAATGCTTTTCTGTGACCCTATACTGCTGGAAGACACAAGGTCTTCCATAACTGGTAGTTCTGAACTGAGGTTCAGGACGAGCAGTTATGTACCTAGGCTGCTAATCATTTAAAAATGCCTCCCTTCTTACCATGTTGAGTCCGTTTTGGCTTGCTTACTACACTGGATTTTTTTAAATAGCGTGTCACTACTGAGCATAAATCAGTGATGTGGAGCACTGTTATTTGAGAATTATTTAACAGATACAGCGGTGACTTATACGAGGCGTTGAACCAAATAAGTGTACTAGGGTCTTACTAAAAATGGTTTTTAATCTGTTGTCTGGTTTTAGCAGAAATATGTATATATATTTTTGCTGTTTAGTTACCACAATATTTGAGATTGCATGTCCCCTATTTACTTTAGAATTCAAATGAACAAACTATCAGTTTCAGGCAGTGTGGAACATATATTTGTAGTGGCTCAACTTTGGACAGTTTCAGTCTTGTAGTCATTCAGTCTGCTTTGAAATTACCTTTCACTTAAGGTTAAGGTTTGACACAAAATTGTTCACATTATCCAACCCTCCCACATATCACAAGAAGAAAAAGAAACCCTAGCTAAAGCTATTTTCTTCTGACCTTTTCAGATACATACCATACTTACAAGGCAGGAGAAGAGGCGAAAGCCAATCGGCCTCCAGATTACTGTGATACCAAATGGGCACTTCATGCCAAGAGTCCAGCCGCTGTAATTGCACAAGTGTGTATTTATTCAGGCAAGCTCCAGGCCATCACATATCTATTAGATGCTGCTTGGAGCCTGGCTCCCTCTCCAGTCAGCTAGATTCCCAAACTCACCATGTTGTGATGCACAGCAGGTTGGCAAGTCCTTGGCAGGAGCAAAGGTGGAGTCGCTGTGAGGTCAAGGGGCTTCTTGCTTGTGGGTTGAAGGTTCAGTGGATGGTTTTGAATGAAAAAATGAAAGGAGTGTTTGAGGGCAGGCTAGGGGAAGAGCTACACTTAGTCTCTTTTTGAGGGATTATTGATTGTGTAAGAAGTAGCTAACCTCAAAGCACACCAAGCATGTTCTCCTGTTGTGTCTGACATAAGGGAAACACTGGGGTTCTCACTTATGATTCTTTATATCATGATTGTGTACCTTTGAAATTGAGATTTGATGTGCTTACTCCATAATCATCCTTAAACAGAATGTTAAAGACCTCATTTAGCGTACAACATATGGATCATTTCATGAACTCAAATTCATCTTTATGTAGATAAGAGAGACATTTTCTTTGAAAGCACTTTCATCTTCATTCACAATGACAACATGCGAGCAGCCAAATGAGTCTCAAGTCATAACTAATCAATTTTACCATGAAAGTAGGAAACTACATCAATATAGCACATTATAATAAGCCTGCATTTTTTGTAAATAATATTATTTCAGATTTAGAAATTCGAAGAACAAATCTTGAAGTGATAAAGAGACATTTTGAGCTATGGATGGCAATTCTAGTTTATTGTCTATTCAAAAACTATTGAATAAATTGATAGTATACCATTTGTGATCATCTGAGTGTGAATTGCATTGGCTTATATGATGTCCTGACTATTCCTTGGGTGCCACAGTTGACCATTAATTTGACTTTAGGTAGAATATCCCAACAATTGCTGGATAGACTGCTGAAATATGAGCCTTATTTCAAAAGTAGGTTCAAAAGAAAACCATTCATATGCTATAATGTTTTTTGTCCAGCCACCAAGTCATATGGTGATATGACCCCTAAAAGTTTGCACGCCAGTGAATTACAATATCAAAAACAGATAAACATCCACAGTACCAATGTTTGTTTCTGTTACTCTGGTAAATGCTTCTTGTTAGGTCTGTGCAGTTTTACTAATGAAACAGACAAACTGCATGATATTTATGTTCAGCGGCTGTTATAGAACACAAAGAAAACAAATGAACAGTCTGAACAGTGGGAAAGATTAGAATGATTTTTAGATTGTTACACTTGGCATGGGTGTAAATTTGATTTTGTTATGCACTTTAATAGCACCTAAATGTGTTTTTTCTCCTCTTGAAACTTTAATATGGCTCTCCTTTGTTAAGAATTTACAAAATCTCCAAAATGCTAGAAAAATAGAGAGACATAAAAACCCGAAATTTTGACACACCCCGTGTACTCTGAGGGCCTGTAGTTTGGAAAATGTTCATCATATGGAGGTCCCCAGCTGAACGTGTTACTGTGAGGCGACAGTGCACTGCTGTGCCACCCCCTTAATATTAACATGTTAAAAATCTTAGCATGCTGATATTAGCATTTAGCTCCAGGGGCCATTTCTGTGGATGTAGTCTAGAGTGAATTATCCTTCCTATTTTGAACCATGAATATGATGCCATAAATCATAGAACTGTCTGGGCCATCGTTATTTTATAGTAAATCAAGACACCAAATTCAGGCAAAGCAATGGCAGAACTGATTTAAAAAATGCATTTACTTCCCATTTTGTTCATTTCCATGTGAAGTTACAGTAAAAAAAAAAAAAAAGAAGACGTAATTGAGACACCAAAAGAAACACAGCCAAAGAAACCAATATCATTTCCCCACAGACAGTGCACATTGTTGCTGACAATTTTACATAGTGATGATGTGAATCTATATTTCAATTCACAGCTAATAATTACCCTGCCATTATGCTGCCTTTACACTGGTGTCTGTAATAAATTCAGAGCTGAGATAATCTGTTTTAGTGTGATAGAAAGGTTCATTAATATGGAGAATACACAGCAGAGTATTATCAATGCCGGCAAACAGCAGCACAAATATTATATATTTTTTTTGTTTTTCTTGAAATGTGCACTACCATGCAATAACAGCATTAACTTGCTTTGCTGATGTATGAATTTTTGCCACCGGGTGTGCAGGCTTCAGCTCTGATCAAGGTTAGCAATGTTTAACAATTATCTGCTTGTTTGTGATCAAAGTTTAACCTCCGGTGCTTTATTCCATAAAAAAACAAACAAACAAAAAAAAATTGCATGAACTCACACCATTAAAAATATCTAAACCTCTCTAAGTTTTTTTCCCCTCTTCTCCTTCCTTAAATCCAAAACAGGACTGTAATTATTCAGCATCTTTTAGATCCCCTCGCTAATGTCCATGTTCCCTGTAATAAATGCCAGGAAAAAAAAAAAAGAGAAAGACTAATGATGGCTGTGGAATAGTCAGTCTGCAAACATGTCAGCAGAAAACCACAGTCAGCTGTGCGCTGTCTGCAGCTTTAACCCAAAGCTAGTGATGGTGCAAGAGAGCTGATGGTAAGGCTTTGGGACTGTGCAGTGGGGAAAAGAAAAAAAAACAGAAGTCAGATGAATATGCCTTCTACTATTGTTGCAATGTTATGACCAGTCTAATGAGATCTGTGGAGATTTGGGGCTCTCATTTTGTTGTATCACCCATACACTTTCCTGCACAAGAAAACCCACTGTGGAATTGTCCTCAGACACATCCACTCAGATGGATGGATGCATTCGCTGATGCTCCAGACAACAGAGCATCATTCAGTACCTTTTTATGGTTTACATCCAAGCATACTGGAGTCCTGTGATAACAGTTTTTTTTTTGTGTTCCCAAATGCTGCACAGAAAGAGAAATGCATGTTTTCATAAAAGTGTCTTTACTGACCTCCAGGAATATAAATGATTTTGTTTTCCCTTATTCGTGTAAAACAATTAATCACACACCGAAAGATTTTTTTCTTTTTTTAATTTCATCAAAGTAGGGAAAAATAATCCTGATCCCTCATTTCTTTAAATCCACACTCTCTCCCCTCCCCAATCCCTGCACATATGCATGTCCTCACTTGTCACACAATCATTTTGATCTTCAGTACAATTCTTTGGACATCTCTGTTCGTTCAAAAAAGGTACAAGAACACAGTGTCTGCTACATAGGTCACGTTCACCACACTACTTGCATTTGTTAGCGGTATAATTTTGGGGATGCCAGACCATCTGCTCGGCATTTGTAGATGGAAGAGAGAGAAGTGATAAATCAGTCAAATGATTGCTTTGAGGGCTGCAGCTCTTAATCTCCTCTTTAAAAAAAGGCAAGAATATTTGCTGCTCTTCATCAGTCATAAGCAAATAATCAGTTTCAGGTCTGTTATGGAAATTTAAGTCATGCAGAACTTTTGTATTGGATATGTGAAGTTATTTTTGACATTTCATAAGTCAAATAGAGTCAAAGACAAACCTCAACCTCATTTTGAAAACCAGAATGGCAATATTTCGAACACAAGTGTGAAAAAGGAAAGTCTTTTTTGTGTCCATGGAAAATCAACTAATATAGATTAACATACATGCTGTATGGCAAGATTTGTCATGAAATTAAAGTTATCCTTAAATACAGTGCCTCCTCACAGGTTCCACAAACACAGCACTAAGCCTGAGGAACATTTTGCAACCCTCATACATTTAATAAAGGGAAAAGAAATATGGTTAGTCGCCATCATTGTGCAAAATAGTTTATTTTGGGAATTGGTTATGTTTAAGTGTAATTTTAGCTGACATAATTGCAGTATAAAAGTCACAATACTGGCCATATTCAGACTAATAGTATGAACAATATTTTGTCCTCACTGCTGGCTACTGAAAGTTAAGTCAGGACAACAGTGTGTGTAAAACTGCAGTTGTCAATCTTTAATAATTGTGTCCACTAAATGTTCTACAGACTTCTGAATCAATACTGAAATTGCACCCCTGATTGCAATGAACTTTTGTACTAGAACTTCCATTCTGTGTATTTTAATCACCCCATTCTTTAGTTGAAAAGGGGTGGAGAGAGGGAAAAGAAGCCTTTCATATTCTGTTCCAAAAAGGAACTCAATTAAGAGGTCCCAAAAGGACTCTTTAATGGCTTATGAGAGAGGCAATGATGAAAGAGACAGAGGTTATAAATATTTCAGGTAATTTTGTTACCTATTCATCTATTCTTCTATATCTAGTCAGCGATCTGTCTCATCTCACAGATGGTTTAATATACTAAGTCGTTTCTGTTGTTCCATAACTTACTGTGAGTAACTAGATAATCTATTTTAAGCAGTTTTTTACAGAATTAATATTCTGTTTTATAAGCTAGTATAGAAACTTATAGCAATTTATTAAAAAGAAAACTGTCCATTCTGTTCAATCATACATTGACATAACATTTATTTAACTTTAATTTCATGAAAGCTTTTACATGTAACCTTCAGCTGGTGCAATCTGACATATATAGACAAAGGTAGAGCTCTGGTCATCCTTCCGTGTTTTAAGGTTCTATCATGTTTAATGAAACATGATTTTGAGTTATTTGCCTTGTTAAGATTCTGAAGCATTAACAGTAACATAATCAGTAACATTTAGGTAATGCAAATAGGACATTCAATTTCTGAATGACCAACTGACAATTTCAGCTGTTATTAAATATTACCGTGGCATTTTTTTGTACTCAAGCACAAGTACAGATATGGGAGTAGTTGCACATCCTCCACAGAAAAAATAAAGTCTGTATGGTAAGAGGGGCGCCATAGTTTCCACTTCATCTAACTTAAATTGTATGTAGTGTATTGTGATATATTTATATCTTATAGCTATGTGTATTTATTACAGTTATTTTGTAATATTTTGTAATATATTGTGTTATGTACTATTGGTACTGTCATGACGCAAAAGCAGATGCAAAGAGACAAGACTGGACTTAACAAAAAGTGAGCCCTTTATTTAGGCTGGGAGAAAAACCAAACAAAACTACAAAACAAAATGTCTGTGAAGGTTCTCAGTCATCCAGGTCATCGTAGTCAGAGGAGCTTGCAAAGAAAAGCATCTGGACTTCTTTAAGTTGCTTGAAGATGTTTCACCTCTCATCCGAGAAGCTTCTTCAGTTCTAAGGTCAAATGGTGGGGAGTCCCAGATTTAAAACTAGTGGGAGCATCCCCCCCACAGAGGGACAAAAGGACCCCCTGATGATCCTCCTGATCCCGCCTGAGCCAAGGTGTGAAACTGGGTGTGGGTCCCAATCAGCCAGGGTTTCGGGTGAGCTCATTGTGAAACCTGGCCCCACCTTATCATGCAAATTCCTGAGGTCAGATGGCCCAGGATGTGAGTGGGCGTTAAGGCGTCTGGGGAGGGAACTCAAAACTGGATTATGGATGGCAGACATTTGGTGTCGTAAACCACCGCCTCTGTTCAAAGGTGGTCGCTCTCAGTGGACATAGATGGCTTCTTTCACTCCTCTTTCAAACCATCTGTCCTCTCTGTCCAAAATGTGAACATTGGCATCCTCGAAAGAGTGTCCTTTATCCTTTTAAAACAGGTTCTATGTAATGTTTTTTGTTTATGCTTTTAACGTCACCATAAATTATTTAATTAATTCCTTTTTTTAGCATTTAATAGTATTCTTTGTGTCGTTAGATTTATCAGGTTCAATGAACACTAGTGGATTTAAGATGAAGCATCACGTGGACCTCCTCCTCAAAAGCAAGCAGCAATACTTTAAGATGTGCAATCTTTTTCAACAGTACAGTATGCCTTTTTCCTCAAAATATTTGAGGGGACCAGTGGGGAGAAAGATCCTGCTGTGTAGGAAACCCTGATGCAATGCATTTACAAAGGATATCCCAGAATGAAAGAGAGTATGATTGACACACTACAAAGCATTCAAACAGAGTGCACAAATGCAGACATACTGACAGCATCACAAGGGCTTCATGAGAATCATATGTCACTGAAACGAGCTTGGATGCTGGGGAGAGCTGTACTTGTATGAAATACTGAACGAATATGAGGGTTCCACACACATGATATGTATAAACCAAATTCAGGCCAAATTTAATTTTAAGGCAAATATAATGATTTTCCACCAACTTTGTTAAAACTTTCACTGAATATAAACATTCTGATTTAAAAGATGCCATGGATAGCGTCAATAAGCAGTTTGCCATTTATAGTGCAAACTCATGGATAGGGATGGGTATCGAAACCCGGTTCTTGTTGAGAACCGGTTCCCACTGTTTCAATTCCTTGGAATCGTTTGCCATTTTTGCAAACGATTCCCTTATCGATTCCAGTCGCCCCGAATGACGTCACCACGTTGCGGAGCGTCATTTACCCGGCAGGAAACACGGCGCCAGCGGCTCAAATGCTCAAAAGCTTGGTTATACTTTACGAGAACGGATGACAACAGGGCAACTTGCAATACTTGCAAAGTAGATATTTCATTTAAGGGAGGAAACACTACGAATATGCAAAAGCATTTGCTCACAAAACACGTGATAACCTTAAATGAATGTCGTGTTTTTAATTCCGCTCCGGACTCGTGAATCTCAACCCAGCAGCAGCGGTAACGTTTGCACGTCCTCTCCCGTTAATGCGGCAGGTAAATAATCAACTAACAGTGCATATTATGCTAGCGCGATCTGCCTTATTACAAAACCTGCCATTACTGTGCATTTAGGTGACCGTGATGAGACAGACAGAGTCTGGCTGGCTCAGATGCTGGCAGTTCTCACTGCAGTCTACCGGTAGCGTCTCCTTTCAGGCCAGGATAGACGAATGTCACCGAGCAGTGACTAAGTTTGTGGTCAAAGGCTTGCACCCATTTGCCACAGCAGATGCCCCGATTTCACTTTGGTAAGTGAATGTGTTTAATTGTAGGCAGGGACATTACTGGATATTCTTGTGTAATTGCTACAGAATAATTTATGTTACACTTTGTTATTGCTACAGGAGAATATTTATTTTATTATTTTACATTTACATTTTTTTTCCTGGGGACCCTGTGACACCCCATTGAAGAGCCGTAGGCTGGATCTCTTAAGATCTCACTGTTGGGTTTGTAAGGCCATGTTACTCCTAAATTTCTATCTTGTTCAAAGAGAAGATAAAAAACAAAGTTCTAAGCTAATCGACCTTAGTGTTCTCCTTTTTTAAAAATAAGAATCGATAAGAGAATCGATAAAGAATCGAATCGTTAAACAGAATCGAAAATGGAACCGGAATCGTTAAAATCTTATCAATACCCATCCCTACTCATGGACACGTCCCATATGGAAAAGAAATAGTAAAAACTTATATGTGATTACTCATGAAAGTGGCCACTTTCTCATTACTTTCATATATTGTTTTAGTAAGTATCCAAAACATACACGTTTCATTATATAATTTTTCAAGGGATCTTATATCTGTTTTCACTCTTATATGCTTTTCATACAAGTTTCACACAAGACAGATACAAACTTTATAAGATTTATATATATCTTTTCCATATGGGGTTGCTCCTCAGATACTGCTGTTGTCAGTGAAGGCAATGCTGACACGTGTTATCCCATCTGTGACCAGGTACAGCTTTGAATAAAATGACAATGAAATGATAATAAGCCTCACTGAAACCAGTTTCCTGTGGTCTATGACCATCTCCAAGCAACGTCTTGAAACCTCTCTCCAACGACTTTTCCCACGAGGAATACTGTTATTGGTTCTTTTAAATTCTGAGAATTCTGAGTAATTTTACAAACACAAAGTTTTTTTTGGAAAATTTGCCATAGGTATACACCACCAGTCAAAAGGTCAGACACACCTTCTCATTTAATATTTTTTCTTTATTTTTACTACTTTCTACATTGCAGATACATACAAACAAATAAAGCAAGATATAAGGACTTATGTAGCAAAGAAAACATGATAAATAACTCCTGAAAGTAGCCAACCCTTGACCTTATGCAGTCGCAAAAACCATCAAATGTTACAATGCAACTGGCCCACATGAGGACCACCCCAGGAAAGGGAGACCAAGAGTCACCTCTCCTGCTGAGGATAAATTAATTCTAGTCAATAGCCTCAGAAATCGCAAGTTGACAGCACCTCAGATTAGAGCCCATATAAATGCCACACAGAGTTCCAGTAGCAGACACATCTCTACATCAATAGAAGAGACTCAGGTGAATCAGGCCTTTATGGTCAAGTACCTGGTACGAAACCGCTACACTGATATATTAAAAGCAACAAGCAGCAGAAATTTGTTTGGGCCAAAAATCACAAGGAACGGAGATTAGAGCAGTGGAAATCTTTGCTTTGGTCTAATGAGTCCAAATTTGAAATTTGTGTTTTTTGCGATGCAGAAAAGATGAACAGATGGTCTCTATATGCATGGTTCCCACCATGAAGCATGGAGGGGGAGACGTGATGGTGTGAAGGGTGCTTTGCTGGTGACACTGTGGCTGATTTTTTCAAAATTGAAGGCACACTGCACCAGCATGGCTACCACAGCACCCTGCAGCGACATGCCATGCCATCCGTTTTACGTTTAGTTACCCTCATTTATTTTTCAACAAGAGAATGACCCCAAACACACCTCCAGGCTGTGTCAACCTTCTATTTGACCAAGAAGGTGAGTGATTGAGTACTGTGCCAGATGGCCTGGCCTCCACAGTCACCTAACTTAAACCCAGTTGTAATGGTTTGGGATGAGATGGACCACAGAGTGAAGGCAAAGGGGCCAACAAGTGCTCAACATCTCTGGGAACTCCTTCAAGACTGTTGGAAGATCATTTCAGGTGACTACCCCATGGAGGTCATCAAGAGAATGCCAAGAGTGTGCAAAGCAATAATCAAAGCAAAGTGTGTCTATTTTGAAGAATCTAAAATATTTCACCCTTTTTTGTTGTGTTCATTGTATGTGTTCATTCATAGTTTTAATGCCTTCAGTGAGCATCTACAATGTAAATAGTCATGAAAATAAAGAAAACCCATTAAATGAGAAGGTGTGTCTAAACTTTTGACTGGTAGTCAGTGTTGGTCAAGTTACTTGAAAAAAAAAATCAGTAACTAATTACTGATTACTTCCCCAAAAAAGTAATCCCGTTACTTTACTGATTACTTATTTTCAAAAGTAATTAGTTACTTTTTAAAAACACGATTTACAACCTGAATAGGTGATAAAGCGATAGGTCTTTCAGCCCAATTCTACTTTTTCTACATAATCCATCATACAAAATGTAATCAAATGGAAAAGTCTCTTTTTTAAACTTGTTTTATTAGTTTTAATTTTTTAACTTCATGCATCAAGTAAAAATTAAATTATCTGCAACATTCTCTGACTGGAAGAAATTTGTTTAATATTTAAACCTATTTTCTGCACATTCCAGCACATAAAATAAAATATTTTGTTTGTGTTTACTCTCACTCTTTCAAATAGATGCAAGTAAAACACAGCAGAAAATAAATAAAATCAAAGACTAGCGGTTCTGTTGCTCTATTTTCACCTGTAAAGCAGGAGTAGGATAGGCGGAGGTTTACCCTGGTGCAGGTGTGCCGCAGCGGTCAGTTGAGTTTCTCTGTGAATTTCCCATTACGTCATTGCGCACTTGGAGCTTGTTTAGGGGGGTTTTTTTGCTGTAAAAAGAAGTTTTCTTCCCACGCACAACGGGCACTAATGTTTTTGTCACTTTTTACGGAATCTAACTCAAAGTAAGGTCAGTACTTCCACGCTTTAAACGCTGCACGCTCATACTCTCTCGATATATGATCCATTGTTGATCTGCACACAGCTGTTGTCACCAACGTTCCACTCGCTTACGTCACTGTCATGAGACATTCTGGCAAAAAAAAAAAAAATCACAGTTTTAGTAACGCAGTAACGCAGCGTTCCTATGGGAAAGTAACGGTAATCTAATTACCGTTTTTGCAATAGTAATCCCTTACTTTACTTGTTACTTGAAAAAAGTAATCAGATTACAGTAACGCGTTACTGCCCATCTCTGCTGGTAGTACATGTGCTCACTGCAATAATGCCATTGCTTTTTTCAGAGAAAAATTGACTTTCTGGCATGCACCGTCCCATGTTCAAATTGTGGTGGCTTCTGTTAATGAGTGGGAACTCATAAAACGAATATCGTCTTGTCCTCTAGACACTGGGTCTTCTGGTGTTGGCAGCACTGTTGAAAATTCATCAGCTGTGGGAAGTGAGCCAGAAGACAATGAGGATTTTTTTTTCTTTGAGAAAGCAAAAATGTCCAGCTCCACAACAGAGAATGAGGTACATAAGTATCTCAAGCAGTCAGACAAGTCAGCTGCTTTGGAGCAACATTAGTTCATAGAGGGTATATTTATCAAGATGTTATATTTTCAACAATAAAACCCCTGCAATATAAGAGAGACTGAACTTACTCGTGCTGCATGTCAGACAAGTACTACTAACAGACTTTTATGCTGTGGAAAGACAACAGTTACTGGACAGAAGATTGTGTAGGAGGGAAGTACTGTAGATAGAGGAGTTGGGTCATGCTGGGATTTAAACTGCTCAAAAGCATTTGTTTATTTGCAATTGTAGTTTAAGTCTCATTGTTTAATAGTTTGTTTTTTCTTTTTTCATTTTTACATTCAATGCTCAATAAAGCTACACTTTACATGTACTTAAAGGAATTTAATTAATAATACATTTTAATGATAAAGAACGCAGTGCTTATTTTTATCGAGCAATATATTGGTGTGGGAAAAACAAAAAAACAGCCACAAAAAAGAAAACAAGCTGTTGCTGTGCTCCAGCTCTTTTTGTTGTTAAGTGGTTTGGAAAAAGTGTTTTTGTTGTTGTACTTCAAACATACATGTTAAATACAACATCTGTTGCCAAGACCATTCTTATAATGAGCAGCTTTTTCAGTTGCCTCTTTTTGTATTGTGGACTGTCAAATAACGTGTTACAGCTACGTTAAACACAAAACACAATAGCTTCTCATCTTTGAATTCAGTTTTAGTACAAAACAGTAATCAAAATGTTACAACCCGTTTTGAAAGAAACATTCTTATGAGAGGAATTATTTTACCAGGTATGATTACAGTAAGTAAATGCTATGACAACGAAAATTGGTTTTGGTGAAAAACACTCATGTTTAATTGATTAGTTAAAATCACCCCCCCCCCCCCCCCCACACACACACACACACACTTTAAGGCATTTTTACACTCACTGTTTGCCCAGTTGTGGCTGTCATGTGCCAATTTTGATGTCACATCATGTGTAGCACACCACAATATTTGGTGCACAGCTGGTTGTGCACCTCTCAGTTTTTGTAACCTGGCATGTTGCACAACACCCGCTGCAGCTGGGTTGAAAACAAGTGATCATGTTGGGTTTTACCACCATTTTAATCATATTTCAATAAAGAAGCTCAGAGATATACAGATATAAAGGTAGATGTTACAACTGTTGGAAACACTAGTTTGACAGTTTGGACTTCTTCTCCTCCTATATCAGGTTTTTTGTGTCATATTGTCTGTTTCGTGGCAGCCATCATTTAGGATGAATACTGCAGAGACCTCCTGTGCCTTAACTGTGGGCATAAATAGACTGTGTGATGACCTTATGGCAGTGAGCAAAGTGACCATTGCGACAGATATGCTGTGCAAAAAAAACAGAAAGGGAAAGATTTTTTCCTTTATATAAAAGTGTGATTTTTGCCAACACCAGAGATACAAACTAGAGAGAGAGAGTGGGGGGTTATTCATTCATGCCACTTTGGAGAGATGGTTGTGGTAGAAAGATTCAGCTTAAGAAGACTTCTGCAAACCTTTATTCATTTATTCAAATGCTTTTCACTAATTAGAGGAAATTGTAACAAACAAGACCCACTCATTTGTTATGTTCATAGCACTTTTCCATCAGTGTTCATCAGCCCTGAACTTGATCCTTGATATTACTCAGTGGAACCTGTTAGTGCTTAAATGTGTGGATCCAATATTAAATGGTCTTTAAACCTTTTAAGCCAGAAACGTCAAATAATTGCCTGATTTATTTATTTATTTTTTAATAAAGGAATGTATATTGAACCTTGCAATGATATGAGTTTTAATTTGTATCGTATTTTCTACACCAGTTTTTTTTTTTGTATTTCTAGTCTATTCATTACGAAAGTAGTGTGAAATTTATTAGTTTTTTTGAGAGGTTAAAAAAAAAACACACTGATGATGTAGAAGTGTCAATTATTAAAACTTAGATGTTGACAAAATGTTTCTTGTAAGTAAGAAAATGTTAAACTCAGATGTAACGACTCAAGGAATATAGCAATATCTTTACACAAAAGTAACATTCTGAGCTGAAGACACTAAAAGGCGATACTAGAGCTAATGGGAACTACACAGATGGGTGGTAATTTTCTGCAGACAAGGGACCGTTTTGACATTAAGGTTCTTATTATAGCCATTGTTAATTTAGACATTTTCAATGTAGTTTAACAATAAAAATTATACTAAGATACACATCAGACAATGATGATGAAATTTTCCAGTAAGAGTTGGGGAACTACCAAGCTTAAAATAAGTATAAAGCAACCTTATGTAAATCTTTGCATTTGTGATCCCAGCAATATGGCTGTGAAACAAATTAGTAGGCTACTTTTAAACAAAGAACTTTTTTTAATAATAGCTATAAGATTTTCTCTCATAGGAGACAAAAATGCCACAGTAATTACTGAGAAAAATATGATCACCAAAAAGGAGCTGTTATGCTTTGGGCCCTTTTCTGAATAAGGATGTTATACAGTGGGAAGTATGCTTAATCACTGTTCACAGTGTCAGGCTGCTTGGAAAGGTGAGCCAGGCTAATGGAGGATGGTTCATCACTTGAAACACACTGGGAAGAAGGCAAGAAAAGAGCTTATAAGGCCAAGGGGGAGATTGAACCAAATAGATGAGTTATACTGGAAGAGAAATAACTTCCATTCAGTTGTACATTGTACTTTAAATGTCATTTGTTTAGCCAAAATTTTGAACACAAATAAAATTATATTTCTATGAAGAATACTACACATTTCCAGCAGGTGAAAGCAGGTAAACAGTGTTGCTATTTAACTTTCACAATCTCAAAAACACCAACAAAAGTAGCTTCTATTATTGTCATGGAATCATTTGTTCCCTCATTAGTAATTGATAAATTGCTTCACTGTATTAGTACTTTTGAAATGCAATCTATGCCAGTGTAATGTTTTTCATCTACCACTATGTGTCAGGAGTTGCAGTGTGGATAAGGGAAGGAGCACCCAAACGCTGGACTCACAGGTGGGCGAAGGTTGGTGTTTATTGTAGACAGAGTGAACAGAACAGAAGTAGGAAATGGCTGGCTGGACGACTGACTGAATGAAAGACTGACCGACAGAACTGACGGAACTGGGACAACCTAACAGCGACAACATAACATCAATGACGTGACAGTGAACAGAAGGAAACTGAGGACTTAAAAACTCTGACTAATGATGATGATTGGAGACCGGTGAGTACACAGCTGAACTTAGTCTGACTAATGATACATGGAAATAACTGGAACACAATACACATGCGGTATGCTGGCACAGAAAACAGGAAGTGAGAAAACTGAATGTGGGAAATAAACTGAACATGACAAAACTGAAAACGCTGGGTCAACGACCCAGGAAACCTGACACTATGTATAGACAATTATTTAAACTTGTAGTTGCTTGGTTTTAAACAAATAATGTAGTGGGAGTTGTTAGTATACAATTATATAAGCTATAAGGGTGAACTAGTTGACTAACAGCTGCTTATTTATTCACACCCAGCATCTATGGAATAATTCAATCATTTCACTACAAGTCTAAAAAGAACTCCCTTTTGGGTCTTGTCTATCTTGTCTATAGTAAAATAGATTATTTCTCTAAATACCCAATTCACCAGTACATCCGTTGCTGTATGGTTTTAAAGGGGTTTACCTAATGCTTTTTAAAGATCCCAAAGGCAAAATAGGTTTGAAATCAATGGTGTGAGATGACCAGAAAAAGCCCAAGACTTTTAATAACTGTAAAAACTGATTAACTTTTAAAAAAAGTACAGAGGAAACATCGTGAGATATTTTTAGTTCTATCAGTCAGAAAACTAACACATTTGAATGTCTTTATTGTTTCTTCATTTTTTATCATGTCATCCTTCACTCTCTCTGGGTCATGATGAAGTTTTATTGGAATGCAGAAAACATTTCTTTCCATGAATTGAAGAAAACCAGTTTGTGATTCTTCAGCCTTCTCATGACATAAATGATGGACATTTCGTTTCTGAATGTCCCACACATGCAATGATGAGACACAATTTTACTGGTAAGCACTTCGGGGAGTCTTGTGATGGCGGTGGTGAGGAGTTATGAGTGTGGAACAGATACAGTACGCCACAACAGGTTTGCACTAACTGTTCTGATTTAATAGCCGGATCTCCGTCTCAGCCTCTGTTTGATGGATCTTTATGTATGTCTATGCATACTATGTGACACAGAACTGTATTTACTGGTTAATAAAATCACAATGTCTTCATAAAAAATTGGGTTGAGGAAATAGAAAGTAATCTACAAAGGCCATGGTGTGTAAAATTGGATTTTCCATAGAAGCCACAGAGAGGAACAGTTGTCGATAGAGGTGGATGCACACTAGCGTGTTTATCATTTTGCCTTTTTAATGCAGAAAAAACTGTATGAAGAATAGTAGCAATATACTTTGCCATTTGCATCCATTGTTTGAGGCTCATAGTTATTGGGTATACCACCAATACAATATCCCATTTGTCTGACTAAGCATTATCCTGCAACACAATAATGTGCATTAATTCTGAACAAGCCTGGCAGAGTAGGAACACAAAGTAGACCTATCCCAAATAAGTGTGCATTTCACACTACATTACCATTACCAAGATTCAATACCTACTCACTTGCATCTGGGATCCAGTGCTACGAATGAACACAAGTTTACATGTGGGCAGCGATTATATTAAGACCCAACAATTGATAATTTAGCATCAAAAGTAAGAACTGGAAACAGCATTCTAGTGTTTTAACATCCAAAATTAACTTTTGAGCAATGTACCTTGTTACAGCCATGCTCCACCTTCCATCTAGGAATCTGTCCACTGTTTATCATATATAACAAAATTAATAATGGTTATATAATATGGTATTATACACCCAAACATTGTTTAAATTGATACCTGAGGCTCTGCTACAGCACATTGTCTTTACATAGCTTACTATATTGGTCATTATTGAAGCCTACTACAGTTTCACCTGCAAAGCTTGCATACCAAAAATATGTATTCTTCCTGCTCTACTAAAAATGTTTTATGCTGGGATTGCACTCATGCTGGACACAACAATTATTTGGCCACACTCTTGTGCTGTTGTAATTTCAGTAGAATTTAGTTCAAATAATGGAAGAAAAGGGATACAAGAATTTGGCTTGATCGACCTCATCAAATATACTGACAGTTTGCTTTGTTGTCACCGTATAATCACCTTCTGATATTGGCCTTGCTACCAGAGACTGGATCATTATAGAGTACACTAATAATTTTTTAAAAATGTAAAATATTGAAGAAGACTGTCAGGACCATGAAATTGTAATTCTTGTTACAAAATAGTAAATAACAGAATGCAGAGCTTTAATAGGGCACATGAGGTCCAGCTGGTGCAAAACAATCTATCCACATGGCCTTTCTAATGCAAACTGAAGGAGTGCGCCTCACAGGTATCCATAAAAAGGCACAAAGGATACATTTTTATCTGTATTTAAAACCAGCATCTTAATAACCCTGTCACCTTGCGGGGGAATTTACAGTACTGACAGTGTGTTAATAAGATTGATGGGAAAAGATTGTTCATGGCCCCCACTGTCAAGATCTAGACAGTAAAAGAAGTGACTTGCATAACACCTGAGGTTTTTTAAACATTTTTTACTCACAAAACATCTATGTGCTCTGGCATTGACTGACAGGCTCTTTTCACGATCACAAAGGCTTATTCCTCCCACTAATGTCATAATTACCATGTAATCTCTCTCATTTATACCAAGGTAAAGGATCAAACATAAACCATTAGAGCAGACTTTAGTCAACCATGTATTTAGTCTCACAAACCAAAGTACTTATGGTATGCAGTAATAATAATAATAATGATGCCCTAGACTGAGTCATGACAGGGAGATGCAAAGAGTCAAAACTTGAATGTTTTTTTTACAGCATAGATACATATAGCATACATACTAAGATTATCTTTGATCATAAATCCAATTTATTAACTTATTTTTTGGGATTTCATGTTCTACGTAATCTTTTCAAAATGTTAGTGAATCCCTTGAAGAACTTTTTCAAGTAAGCGATCCATGGGCCTAAAGATTCTGAGTTTATTAAACCTGTTTAAATAAATACCAGCTATGTCTATATCTGTACTAATGGCTAACTGAATATAAAAAATCTTTAAATGAAAGACTTCTTGCACTGTGAGAATATGGGACATGTCACTTCATTCAGTTTCATTCACTGTATTCAGTAAAATACATTCCACTAGGACAGGGGTAGTCAGATTGATTGTGTTGCGATAATCACCAAAAGATTAATGTAACTTTCACTTTCTAAGTGTTGCATTTTTTTCTGAAATCTAACATCTATGTATGTAAGACAAACAAGGCTTAATATTATTATCTGAAGGGGTCAACACAGCAGCCATCTCCACATGTTTGTTATGGCAGAGTTTTATACCAGATGCTCTTTCAGACAACCCACAAGAGATTTGTGTCACAAGCTAGAATTGAAGCAGCACCTTTTCGGATGCCAAGCAGATGTTTAAACCACTGCATGTGGTTGCTATGTTGCCACATTCCAATCACATTCTCACAATGCTCCTATCATGCTCACAACTACTCTAAATATGTCTATAATTTTACTATGTTCAGCATGATAAACTTTGATTTCAGCATGATAATATTTTCTTATTAACACAAAAGACAAAATAGGAGTGAGAGTCTAAGGGATTTCATTAGTTTTGAAATGATTTAATAATGCATTAAATTAGTATTTCACCTGGTGAGGACTGCTACATGAAAAGTTAAGGGATTACCAAAGGAATCCATCCAACATTTTTAGAGGCATTTTACTCAAATCTGCTCAAAACTACAGTGTGCTTGAATGAATAGATAGATAGATAGATAGATAGATAGATAGATAGATAGATAGATAGATAGATAGATAGATAGATAGATAGATAGATAGATATAGAAATATCAGGAAGTTATATTTCTAACACGTGTTGGGGTAAAGGTAACATGCATTAGCTCAGAAATTGTATCCAACATGTTGAATGATGTCTGCAACTCCTAAGCCATATAAATTGACAGACTTCAGCGGACTTTGTTGACATTTTCTTCATGAGGCGTAATAAAATCTTAATGTTTTCGTCAACCCATTCTTTCGACACCAGAAAACTCTGCTATGCTAAAACAACACTGTGCAGCAGCCAATGCCATGCTTAGTTGTTTAGTCAGGAAGGAATTCAGCTAACATTGCAAGAAGGTTATTTATCTTGGCTAGCCATTGCCTGAGGCTGGACAGGGCAAAGCACTTAATAGCCAACAAGTGACATCTTTTTTCAAATGATTCAACAGTCATCTAAAAACAGAGCTGACCAAAGCCCTGTGGCCATTGTTAGTGTCTTATGTGACTTATAGCACTATGTCACTACACCCCCCAGGGGACCAAATATGGGCTTTGCATAAATTAAAGTCTTCTAAAATAACCCTGTGTAACTTCTTGAAAAACAAAGCAGACCAACCCAGGCTAGCTTGGAGGCCAACAAAATGAATAAAGCACAGTTTTAGCGAGTTTTTCTTTTAATGGCAGAGAGCAATTTCCAACATTTGTTAAAAGTCGTTCAAATGTTTGACTTAAAACCTATGATTGCAAATTAAAATTCTATTCATTAATGCTTTATAATTCAATTATGCCACAGTTAAATTCCAAATATATCAACATACATTTGCTTTAAATGTTAGTCAAATAAAGTCTGTGTATTCTTGTGTGTGTGCAAGTGTGTGGTTTGTGTTCAGGGGTATGGCTGAGCTTTGTGAGTATGACTAACTGCACTATGCTTTATTAATGACTTTTCCCTCTTTCTATGCATTTTAATACCATACAATATTGCAATACGGTGAAAAATTAAACAGTGCCCTCCTGGCCAGTTGGTCCAGTGCCTGCAGAAACAATCTGCCACTGGGAAGAGGAGCAGCCCATGACCTACTTAATGTTTTAGAACCCTGATGTAGTCCTACACAACAGAAAAAGCCTGATTCTCATTCAGATATAAGGAATTGCATTGCTTCTTTTTACTTTACAAAGGTACATATTTGTGAAATGCAGGTATCTATGCAATCTGTATGACACAAGATTTTTACTGTTTTGTTTTTCATTGGGGTTTTGTTTTGCCTTTTGAGGTCTAAGTCAATGGCAGAAAAGCTGGGCTTATTTTAAAAAGAAGAAAAATGAAAGGCTGGCTTTCAACTCAGGCTTCAGTGGTCAGATTTAAGTTAACCAATTATGTGAACCTAAAATGCATCAGGATAAGTCACAGCCTCAAGACTCAAATCTGTCTTCAAATAACAAAAAAAAGATTAGAAAATAAATCTTGATTTCAAGGTGTAAACTGGCCAACAATTGCTTGCAAAAATGAACTTGAAGGGTCATGAGATAATTAAGAGTGAGCAGACCTTATTTGTGCTGTACACAATACTGTCAATTTATCATTTTGGTATTTTGAAAAATAGTTAATCATTTTAACACTTCCACTTATTGAAAGAAAACCAAGAAAAACGGAGCTAAATGCATCGAAATACATAAAAGGTTGCTGATGAGGGGTCATAGTAAACGCACCTTTGCTCTAAAAGTTCACCACCCAAAAAAGCTGCAAACTACAAAAATAATGTATGCCAGTACTGAGACAATTTGAAGAGTGAATACTATTTAAATATCCTTGACGAATACAACATTTTAACTAATACTTTTTCAGTTCTTACTTTGCTTTTGTGATATGAGTAATGATAAACATTTAATGACAACTATTTTAATTCTAAACATGCCAAAATTCACAAGTCCAGCACCACATTTTAAACCAAATATGTTGAATAAATTGATGTCATTTGGATGATTCTCGTATCCATGTCAGTTGACAGTAATATTAACAGACTTTAGGTTTTGAAAGAGGTAATACTGTAAATGTAAAGGTGAGACAGGCCCTTACATGAACCTAGTAAAAGTTTTGATGAATCTACTCCAGCATGGTCGCTGCTCTCATCCTGTGCCAAACCACATTCAGTTGAAATAAAATCCACTCAGTATTCTTGGCAAAGATTCATAAAGACGGATTTCTTTTGAAATCCAAAGACCTCTGCTGCAGAGATGAGAGACCCCCTGTCAAAGCAAGGTGGGCCACTAAATGAGTTTCACACAGTCCTACTAAAGGAATTATGCATAGGTGCCCAAAGTGATGGTATGTGTGTTCTCTGCCTTATGTTGTATCAGACTGCAATTCTGTTTGATCTGATTGTCTTATATAGACTTTTACAGTATGATCGTGTTTTAGTTGGATTCATCCATATTTGCTCATCAAATGAGTGTCTGGCACTGTTGGGGACCCTCTGGATGGGTTTAAATTAGTTGTTTTACATGTACATTAAAATGTATAGTGGACAGATAATGTAAGCAATTGAGTGTTCTGTAAAAAAGTGAGTCTTGTGAGTCTCCTGGAGATTTGTGTAGTCTTCTTCTTTGTTGTTCAAGCTAACTAAATGGAATTTATAGTCTCAAGAAGTGAGTGCCATCTCCTACTAATAATTATTTTTTACCAAACATTTCTTCTCCTGCTATTTTTTCAGATTACGTGAAAAATACAAAAAACAGAACACATTAAGAATTTTGCCTTTCACCACAACACCTGACTCAGCAAACAAGCAGGGCACTGTTAAACAGTCTATAGTTCCCACTCTTTTATCTAAAGATTAATGTGAAATTGCTCTGAGATTTTATATGGTGTGTAGCTAGTGGTGTAGTGGTTAACACGTTTTATTTGGTGCAAGGTTGCTGGTGCAATTCTAGCCAGAAGGGTAAAAGGAAGGGGATCTGGTGCATCTGCTGTGGTAACCTTTTTTGGCAAGGGAAGAGCTGAAAGTAGCTTTAGCTGCTGTTTGTACGGGTACTTTTTCCCCATCTAAGTCTAACCCTAACATACTTTGATAGACAACTAGTTATCTTGAAAACAAATAGCCAAATCTTCATTAGCTTGTATAATCCTGATCTCTGCCCACTTTCCAATTATGATGGTTCTTATAAATTAGTTAATCGACTTCACTTTGAATGCGTTTCCTCCAGGTGCTCCACTTACATGTATGGATGTAAGATAATCGGCTGTCTGTCTCTGTGCTGGCCCTATGATTCACTGGTAACTGAGCAAAGACTTAGCCTGTCAAAGGGGACATTGTACAAAAGGTAAAGGTTCATGATTTTTTTGGCGTGATTTCCATTAGAAAAGCTAAATATTTATTAAATAAGAGGAAAACAAAAGGCATGAGCACCAGTGCAATTAGAAACGGTTGTTTCTAATTTGAGATCAGTGTTTTCCTATATGAAAATCTCACTGATATTGATAAAAATCATGACTTTTAATGTGAAGGGAGACTGACCCGTACCTTTCACACATACTTTATTCTTCAGAGCTGCCAAAATGAAAGAAAAAAGATCACCGTCAGCTACATAGACATTGACTGTGGTCACAGAAAGGATCTCAAGGATTTCCTCCATTCAGTCAGACTGTCACTTACAGTCCTCCACCTCCTGCCAACTCCTTCATCCCACCCCCACCCCCCAGTTGGTCAGGACAGTTTCTGACACCTTGGCGGATGTTGCTTCAACTCTTGGTGAGGTATGTGTGCTGAGTGCTTTTAGCAACAGCTCTGAATCATAGGGACTTTTCATGCATTTCTTTCATCTTCACTGCAGAGGAAAATGTATTCCATTAGATTACTATGATTTCCATTAGATTACCATTAGATCACTGTGCAGTCTGCCGCAGTCTTTTGCAAACATAGTCTATAGGGGATGAATAGTATTTTGTAAGCTTTATATTAGATACAATGCATTGTTTGCTGCCTGTGGGTACTAAACTTTGACAAACCCAGAATCTCATGTAGATAAAATACATTTCCTTTTTGTTTCATTCTCATAGATGTAATTCTCTCCTGCAGTATAGAATGAAGATGGAAGCTGATACCAAATAGTGACAAAAGGCAAATACACTCAAGGACTCCCCACCCCACCATTTGACCTTAGAACTGAAGAAGCTTCTCGGATGAGAGGTGAAACGTCTTCAAGCAACTTAAAGAAGTCCAGACACTTTTCTTTTCAAGCTCCTTTGACTACAATGACCTGGATGACTGAGAACCTTCACAGACACTCAAGAGATAATTTTCAATCACTAATAACTGTCCATCACCCTCGTGCCCACCACTTTTCTCACACAAAAAAAGAAAGAAAGAAACAAAGGTGGGTTAAGAAGTTTGGAACATGGGGGAGTTGATCATTTATCCAACCACTTTTTAATGTACAAGGTTTTTCTAATGGTCTAATGTGTTTGCTTGTATTAGATTGATGTTATTAAGCTTTATGCTTCTGTTGTTCCTATTGTGCCTCTGAATGCACGAGCAGGAACTTTGCCACTAGATGTAGCTGAAGTACTCAGGTACCAGCAACAGTGCTCAGCAAACATCCTACCCCTGATGTCAGCTTGATGATGGTTCTGCAGGTCTGTTTCTCTTTCATGTAACACAGCATAGTGACAGAGCACAAGGTCATTATCTTTGAGTAGAATTTTTGCTTTTTTCTCTATTTAGCCACAATGTTTTTACATTTTAAGAGAGATATTCTTTTAAATTGTTCATGATATTAACATTTACATTTTATCAAGTGTTTCTGACATAAATAAAACCATTCAAAGGCTATTTGTGTTCAGTGCTTACAGATCCATATTAATGCATAGAAACGATGCCAAATGTGATAAATGCTTTTGTTCAGTTGTCCCTACCAATCACTTCTTTATATGTCAAAGTGACAGACATGGTTTTATATGCAGCATAACTTCAAGTGATATATACTTCCCTTTTTCCTTCCCTATGGCTTGTTCTGAGATTGCAAAGAAACAATGTGGCTGGTGGGCAAGAGGTTACAACACTGATTGTGCAATTTTTTCATCCTTTTCAAATCACCAGCTTCTGCTCTCCAAATGTAACAATCACCAGGAGGGTGGGATAGAGGCGCTGACATTTGACCTGATTTTGAGCAGATCTGTGACCGCTAGCTTGGTGTCTGGCTTTTACGTGCTGCATGTAACTTAAAGTGACACTTGCCTGAAGCTCCCTTGGAGGCGCAAAGCTTGGTTGGCACTCTGAAACCACATATGACAAGCAGGGGGAGGGAGCAAAACAGGGAGTTTGCCAGGGTAAGGGGTGTTTGTCAGAATAACACTAAGCAAAGGCAGTTGGAAAACAATGAAATAAAAAAAAAAGAAAGTGTCTCGCTCTCTTTCTATTCCCATAGGTTTTGTTGTTTGACTTTCTGCTTCTCTTGCTCTTGTGCTGGTTTCTTCACCTAAGAGATGCCCTTGGATAAGTAAGACACCATGAGAAAAAAAAATTACAGGACCCAGGAAAACGTGCAGTTACAGTAAGCGATACAGCAACTGCAAAGATTTTATTGTTTTTTTATTTTAATTTAATATATGTTGTAATTTAACAGATTATTTGATATTTCATTTAGCAGAGATTAACAGGACAAGCAGCAATACAAATAAGCTACGGGATGGGGTTATTGGTTTTAACTGTGAGTTGTTTGACTAAACCAAAGGCAAATTATAAGCTTTGTTTTATGTTGACTGAATATATTTGCTGCAATCTTTTTCTCACTGTGTCTATAAAAAGCTGATAAATAACGATTGTACACTTTCAGGTAATATTACTGAAGACCCACTAAGTTCTGAATTCCTCTATGTATTGTGTGTTGAAATTTTGGGGTCACGCCATGGGACTTTATAGCTAGCTTTATATAAAATTAGTGGTTCTGCTCAAGTCTGTTGGATTTGACAGAAAGTAAAAAAAAAAAAGAAAACACGACACATGGGCGGAGTTTATATGTAAAATATTTTCTTATTAAGACCTATTACTGAACCTGATTACTGTTAAATTTCTGCCTGTTTTATATTTCTGTTTTACCCTTTTATTATTTGTTATCTTATGTGCAGCACTTTGTGATTCTGTCTAGAAAGGTGCTATATAAATACAATTTTATTTATTTTATTTGAAACACTGACATTTGAAACTTAAAGCAATCATATAACTTACAAATTTAATCGAGCAAAATACATCGCTAAGAGCTCTCATAATCATAATTTTAATTTTATCACCAGGTAATTCGACAGAGCAGTACAAAAAAACCCCAATTATTTCAGTGCTAATATTTCATCAACAGGTAAGGATGGTTTTTGTCTAGAACCGTTTTTTTGTTTTTTCGTTTTTTTGCAGCACTACTGCTTGTACATTGACCCTGGGAGCTCAGCGCACTGCATCTTGAATAACAATTGCAAAACATATGCAAATCATCACCAATTTGACATCACAGTGACAGCATAAAAATACAATAAAATACACAGCCATGATGGAAATAGCAATATCTTTTCTAGGGGAGACTAATGATGAGCATGGCTCGGTCACAGTCCAGACTGTCATCATTGTATATCACGTTATCAAAAGTTATTAAAGTTTTGAGGTTCCAAATTTATTTCCTATGTACGATATTTAAGATGCATTGCCTGTGCCCCATGACCAGCAAAAGCTTAGAGTTCTAAAGGGCCTAAGTCCTCAAGTTAAAGTAAACCAAAAAAAAACCCCAAAAGATTTTTAGCATGTGTTTGTAATGTTCATTTTATTTACTAGCGCTTTGGAATGTAATTATCTCTGAAAGTTAAGTATAAATGCATTTTGAAATTATTATTATTATTATTTTTTTAATATCTGTAATGGTAGTCGGAAAAGATTAGAAAAAAAGGGCCAAAAATTTCAAAAGGACTGATCTTTGGTGTACCCACGTCCCTTCCTTTTTACCATTTGTAACAAACCTTTTGGGTTATAGCACCACTAGGGGGGGTTGCCCAACTATTGTAGTAGCTGTGGGGGTCTCCTAGTGGGTGTGTGAGTTGTTAGCGGCAGCCATTTCATGCTGCTCATGTTCCATGCTCCAAGAAAGCACCTTACTTACTGTTGTGACAAGCTGGCGCTGGTGGTACCAATCCCCGCGCATGTAGGTTCGGACGAGTACAGCCGAGGAGACCTGGCTTATAAAGTGTAATGTTGCTGACGGCGAATAAAGGTCTGTTATTGGATTTAACCGACTGGTTCCGTGTTATCCGGCTAACCTCCACACCACATGCCCGCTGGACTGGCTAGCCGCTCCTTCCTCGCCAGACTGCTGTTACAAAGTGGCGCCCGAACATTGTTCTCTGGATCTTCATCGTCATCCGGACCGACAGACGGTGGGCTCGGATGTTTTTCCCGTGTTTTTCAACGATCGACACTTCGGCTGAGGTGGCGTGTTTTTTTTTCTCTTCGTCTGGCTGTATTGGCCGGGCCGATAGGACCCCGTGAAGGAGCCGACCCCCCGGGATTTCAACGACATTTGCAGGCATGGAAGAGCGCCGACCCATCGCTTGACACGCTCGCCTGCGAGGGGGAGTACTCCGTGAGTAACTGTACGGTCCGTCGGACCGCTAACTCAGTGCTATTGGACCGTTACGACATCGGCGGTGCTAAAGCTAAGGCTAACGCTACAGTGACTTTGACTCAGTGTTCATCCAGAGGGACGTTTTGTTTTGTGTGAAGCATCAGAGTGTGCACGGACGCTCTCTGTCTGATGGATATTAACGCTTAGGTACTCTGTGGGAACGCTCTTTCACTTTGCCATAACTTTTGTGAGAGAGAGAGTGGTTTCGGCCATACTTTTGAAATGGCGTCCCACCCAGACACAGGCAGCGAGGGAGACGGCTGCGACTCAGATGCTGAAGCTCCCAGCCTGACTAAGTACATCATCCCTCGCTCTACCCCTCATGACCTCAATCTTAAGGTGGAAAGCTTGCAAGAAGAGGTGGAGAAACTGCGAGTCTGCTTGCACGATTCGCTGGAGCTACAAAAGAGCCTTCTGAAGCACTTGGATGGTGGCGCGAGAGGGGAACCGGGGGAGCAAACACCTCCTCAGAGAACCCCCAACCCAGTGGCTTTTTCCACGCCATTCACGCAGAAAGGGATCAACACAGAGCCCCCTCCGCTTCTCCAGCGTCAGTCGGCGGAACTCTGCAATACATCGAGGATGATCGCCGCAGCGCTGCACCAGGCCAAGCTGGAGCCCCCAGTGTTCGCTGGTGACGGCGGAGTGTCACCGGAGGAGTGGCTCCAATCAGTGGATAGCTACAGATCGTCGCTGCGCCTAACCGACTCGCAGGTTCTGAGTGAGCTCCCTCACTTCCTCAAGGGAGAGCCCAGTAAATGGTTTAGGGCCCTCAGCTCTCACATTACTACATGGGCACATTTTTACCAACTTTTTGAATCAGTGTTTGTGTCAGCTGATAACCAAGAGCACGTTTGGCGGGGCATCCTCGATCGCGTCCAATCACTAGAGGAGCCCCTCCCAATGTTTGTAGCTCACATGCTCGGTGAGTTTAATAAGCTAAGGTGCCCGCCGCCGGAGCATGAACAGATCGAGCTCATATGTAAACATTCATTGGAGAAATATCGGGTTGCGTTGTACGGTACGCCGGTCCCGTCGGTTATGGACCTACTGCTTCGCGCGCACGAGCTCCACACAGCCTTAGGTCCAGTTGGCCGCTCAACCCCTACTTCATCTCCTAGTGTTGCAAGCGCGAGAGAACCACATTGTTTTAAATGCTCCCGCCCAGGGTTTACCACACGCACGTGCCCAAGTTGCACCTGGGTTGCCCCAAAAGAACGAGGTGCTGCCAGACCCAGGGCAACCTCCCACCGACCTCTTCCAGGACCACCACCGGGCCTGGAACTGGCCGATGCTGAGGGGCTGGATTCACTGCCGGCAGCTCGTGCGGCCAGTCAGCAGTCGGGAAACCCCCGGGGGGGGAGGACATTTTAATGAGGCAGCCCTCCCCCCATTCACAAAGTATGCCTCGCCCGCATGATGCCCACCAGATTGTGCAAGGCATTGTGGGGCACATGGAAGATGTAGAGTCTGGAGCGCACTGGAACACCCCACTGAAAGCCAAAATTAACTTCAACTCAGTGGCAGTGAACGCTACGCTAGATACAGGGGCATCCCTGTCTGCTGTGCGGGCTGAACTCATTTTGGAGAACAACTTGTCTCCCAGCAGGACCCACCAGTGGATGGGTCCACCGGTGAGCCTAGTAGACGGTGCTCGCTGTCTCCCGGAGGGTGTTACATGGCTGCCCATAGGGTTCTTGAACAAAAGGTTTTATCACCGGTTTGCTGTCATCCGCAACTTGTCGTCCCCCTTTGTCTTAGGGATGGACTTTATGAGCAGGGCCTCTTTGACAATCCACATCCCCTCGAGAACCGTAGTTATGGACGACAGTCCATGCCCAGGCGCGGATGAAGAGGAGGGTTGCTCAGTTGATCTGTTGAGCGATGATAATGTCATTATGACGCTTGACATGGTAGAGCCCTCGCTGGAGACCAAAGCTCTGGAGGCAAACCTAACAGATAGTCAGAGAGAACTATTAGTTGTCCTCCTTGAACAATTTAGCTGCATGTTTGATGGTCATTTGGGCCGCACGTCTTTAACTGAACATGTGATCGACACGGGAGATGCGAGGCCTATTAACCTCCCCCCATACCGCACCTCCCCTGCAAAGAAACAACTCATTGAAGAGCAGGTCCAGAAAATGCTGGAAGATGGCATAATTGAACCGTCCATGAGCCCCTGGGCCGCACCTGTCGTGATCGTTAACAGGTTGGGCGCTGACCCACGGTTCTGTGTGGACTTTAGGGGGCTGAACCAGGTGACTCGGAAGGACTCATACCCCTTACCGCGGGTCGATGAGTCTCTCGACTTCCTAGCGAGAGGTCGATTCATTTCAACATTGGACCTGGCGAGGGGCTACTGGCAGGTGCCGGTCTCAGGGGACTCACGTCCTAAAACAGCCTTTGTTTCCCATTGTGGGCTGTTTCAGTTTCGCGTGCTCCCTTTCGGCCTCTGCAACGCACCAGCCACCTTTCAGAGGCTGATGCACAACGTCCTCAGCGGCCTTGTTTACAAGACATGTGCTGTATATCTGGACGACATTGTGGTTGTGTCCCCTACCTTCGAACAGCATTTGTTGGACCTGCGGGAGGTCCTTGAGAGACTTAGGTCTGCGGGTCTCTCATTGAAGCTTAAGAAATGCCAGTTCTGCCTGAAGGAGCTCACCTTCCTGGGCTACCGGGTTACCCCGGATGGCATTAAACCGGACGATGACAAAATCAAGGCTGTGATGCAGTTCAGAACTCCGTCCTCAATGAAACAGGTGCGGCAGTTTCTCGGTCTGACAGGATACTACCGCAGATTCGTAAAGGAATATGCTCGCCATGCAGAACCTCTGCACGCCCTGACAAGGAAGGATGTTACCTTTCAGTGGGATGACAGGTGTCAGGAGTCCATGGACTTCCTGAAACAGAGCATTGCGACAGCGCCTGTCCTGTCACTCCCTGACTTTTCCCGGCCTTTCTTCATCCATACGGATGCATGTGACCTTGGCTTGGGGGCGGCCTTAATGCAGAAGGATGCAGAGGGTAGGGAAGTAGCGGTCGCTTACGCAAGTCGAGCTCTTCACAAGGCAGAGAAACCATACTCTACGCCAGAAAAGGAGTGTCTGGCTGTGATTTGGGCTTTAGAACACTTTCGTCCCTATGTGGAAGGGCTTCATGTGACGGTCTTGACTGACCACAACAGCCTTAAGTGGCTGATGTCACGCCCAAACCCTACTGGCCGGTTGGCGCGGTGGTCCCTGCGCTTGCAGGACTTTGACTTTACCATCGTACACAAGGCGGGGGTACACAACAGGGTGCCAGACGCTCTGTCTCGCAACCCACTGCCTGCACCAGAGGGTCCTCCTATTGAAATCTTGCCGGAGCATGCTGTCATGTGGGGCATGGATCTTCGTGCCCAGCCTCCCCTTTTGTTAGAGGACCGAACACAACTAAGGCAGCTGCAGTTAGATGACCCAGGTGCAGGTCCAAGGCTCCGAGACCTGGAGTGTTCCCCCAATCTGGGTTCGGACGCCAGTCCTTCACCGTCCTTGGTGGTCAATGACGGCCTACTCTATTACCGAGGCCCGAAACATAAGCGCAGTCTTCGGCCCCAGGAGGAGCTGAAGCTGTATGCTCCTACGGCTCTCCGGGGTACCCTGTGCGGTTATTATCATGACCACCCTACAGCAGGTCACCTGGGGATTGCTAAGACACTAGCGAGAATGCAGTCTAGGTTTTACTGGCCCAAGATGGCATCGGAAGTTAAACGCTATGTCTTGTCGTGCCCAGTATGTCAACTCACAAAACCCAGTCAAAGAAAGCCAGCGGGCTTCATGGTCCCCATTTCGCCCCAGCGACCCTGGGAATACGCAGGGGTCGATTTTGTCGGACCACTACCTCGCACCGCTTCGGGGAACTCGTACATACTGGTCTTCGTAGACTATTTCTCGAAGTGGATCGAAGTGTGTGCGGTTCGGGATGCGACGGCTCGAGTGGCAGCCAGTAAGTTCATTAACGAGGTATTTGCTAGGCATGGGGCCCCTAGGTACCTTATTTCGGACAGGGGCTCACCTTTTGTCAGTGAGCTGTTTGATTCTGTTCTCTCCACTCTTGGGTCCACCCACCGCCTCACGACGGCGTATCATCCGCAAACTAATGCGACCGAAAGAGTGAACAGAACTCTCAAAACGGCCATCCGTGCATACGTGGGCGATAAGCACGCGTCGTGGGATAAGTTCATGTCCCAAATCTGTTTCGCGCTGCGCTCAGCCCCCCATGAGAGTACAGGACTCAGCCCTGCTATGATGTTGTATGGTAGGGAGCTGGAGACACCCCTTGACTTGCTTACTAAGCCGTCTGGAGAGAGCGAGGAGTCATCCATGCCCTATCCGGAGACCCTTAAAGCGTCGCTTCAGGAGGCCCACGATCGAGCCAGGGAGACACTGGCTCGCAGCCATGCTAGGCAGAAACGCTACTACGACCTGAGACGCCGGCCGATGACCTATGCAGTCGGAGACTTGGTGAAAGTCAAAGCTCATCATCGATCGGACGCTCAATCTTGCTTCACGGCCAAGCTGGCACCCTTGTTTACAGGGCCCCTCCGGGTTACTCAGAAGCTTGGGGAGGTCAACTACAGATTAGCCAAGATTGACACTGGTGAAGACGCAGGAGTCTTTCACGTCGTGAACGTTCAGCCATTTTACTCATGGGACTCCACATCTCCTTCAGGGCACCGGACTTCGTCCCAGGAGAGCCTGGATGAGACTGAAACGGGGGAACAGCCCTCATTCCCGAGTTCAGGGGATATCGGAGCAGGCGGGCACCCCGCTGAGGGCGCCTCTGAGTCGCCACCGGCCAAGGGGGAACAATATCATTTGAGACCCCGCCGGTGCCCCAGAATCACTGAGGGTTGGACTGCTACCAGGTGGACTAACCGTCATCATACGGACAGACTCAATGTTGACTGAGGGTTGGTTTCATACATGTACATGCTGTAATTGTTCTGTTCATAGGGGGTGATTACTTGTTCTGTTCCACTGAGCCCTGGTAATCGTGGCCCGTGAGAGCCTTTGTTTGGTTTTCTGTTATACTGATTTGAGTGACCGGTTGTGTTGTATGTCTGACTGTTTCCCTTGTCTATGACCATCTCTGGAAGATGGATTGGCAGTAATACTGCATGTTCTATATTGTTTGCTTCAAGCACTAATTTTGTTTATTGACTGTACCAATGCTATAAGGTAAGGGTGTCTAACATTTCCTCCACAACCTGCTTAGTACCTAATGTAACTATGTATAGTGAAGAAGGGTAGCGGGAGGAGGGTCACCTGGGTCCGGCTGAGGACAGCCTGCGAATTGCCGGGGGGGTGATGTAACAAACCTTTTGGGTTATAGCACCACTAGGGGGGGTTGCCCAACTATTGTAGTAGCTGTGGGGGTCTCCTAGTGGGTGTGTGAGTTGTTAGCGGCAGCCATTTCATGCTGCTCATGTTCCATGCTCCAAGAAAGCACCTTACTTACTGTTGTGACAAGCTGGCGCTGGTGGTACCAATCCCCGCGCATGTAGGTTCGGACGAGTACAGCCGAGGAGACCTGGCTTATAAAGTGTAATGTTGCTGACGGCGAATAAAGGTCTGTTATTGGATTTAACCGACTGGTTCCGTGTTATCCGGCTAACCTCCACACCACATGCCCGCTGGACCGGCTAGCCGCTCCTTCCTCGCCAGACTGCTGTTACACATTCCATTCACTGCATTGTCTCTTCCCTTGCCAGACATGTTTTGGTAACAGTGTTGAACCTATGTTGTCAGACATAACTTTTTGTGTGGTCTAATTGTTCTTGAAAATATGATGATGTCAAAAGCAAAACAAAATAATAACATAAAACAAAATAAAAACAAATAACTAGACTTATAATTCACTTTAACTGTGATATTTGAAATGCAATTTTCTTATCAAGAAGTTGGGAAAAGGGAAAACTGTCTCTTTTGAGAGGTTTTCAGGGACTTTCTTGTATTTAAAATAATATTCTGCAAACACTTTTATAACAGTTTGGTTTATATTGTGTATTTTACATGACAAACACATATTCAAGTATTTTGCGCATGGATTAGTTTTAAATTCATCAGTGGGAGAGAAAATGCCTTGGAAGTCTAGAATAGCTGCATAAAAAAGTGAAGTTAAAATATTTGGCAACAGTAACTGAGTCAGTACTGGCATATTGAGTGGCCAGTTATTTGGGGCGCCTTTCAGAAACCCAAGGTCACCTTACAAAGAACAAAATTAATAAAAGGAACAATAGTCATAAAATACATAAAATAAGTAAAAATTGCAAAACAAAGCTTGACAACAGATAAAATCTGTCATGAATCGCTGTGTGGCAGGCAAGCAGGAGTGGTGGACCCAAAATGCAGAACTCAGACACGGAAGTGAAACTTAAGGCGCAGCTTTATTGCTGGGAAAAACCTCGTACAAACTAAACTCACCAAAAGAAAACCAAAAGTCAGAACAGAGGAACCAAGGACTGAAACACTGGAAAGAAACACTAAACTGGAGCAGGAGACCAAACACTAGGAACATAGAAGCAGAACACACAGCTAGTTGAGGGTACGACGCGACACTGACACAGAGAAACACAGGGCTTAAATACACAGACGGCAGTAATCAAGGGATGAGAGACAGAAGGGGAACACACCTGGGAGAAATCACAGCTGACGAGACAGGGGAAACGTAACTGAGCACACTCACATATGACACAAACCTTCACAATAAAACTGGAAACTCAGACACATGGAACCAGGCAAGACATTGAACTAAACAGACAGATTCACAAACAGATGGGGTGACACCATAGACAGAGACAGACTCAAAGGCAGACCAAATATAACACACAGAACTCAAACAATAATAATCATCATCATCATAAACTAGAAAATGATAACTAAAAGCGCTGGGTCACCGACCCAGGACCATGACAAAATCAGCAATAAAGCGAATAAACCAGTTTAAACAGATGTGTTTTGAGCTGTGACTTAAATACGGAAAGGGAGTCAATATTTCTTATGGCTGGAGGAAGAGAGTTCCAGAGCCGAGGAGCAGAGCGACTACAGTTGCACATTTAGCTGTGCAGAAAGTCAGACTGCAGCATAAAAGTATTACATATTAAGTGTTCCAAGGATTATTGCAACCAATAAGCTGTGGTGATAAGATGTCATGATGATGTGGAATGCTCAATACAAAAAAAAATCACTTCACTGACTGACAGAATTTTGACATCAGTAATTAATTAGTCCCTATTGCCAGTCTTGGCAGCCGGGGGTCAGTCCGCCAGGGCCTCCGCTCCTGGCCGCCACCCGGCACACAATGCACCCGACCCCTATGGCGCCTCCTGCGGGTGGTGGGCCTGCGGGAGGATGGGCCCATGTCTCCTCTTCGGGCTGTGCCCGGCCGGGCCCCATGGACTAAGGCCCGGCCACCAGACGCTCGCCCTCGGGCACCCTCCCCGGGCCTGGCTCCAGGGCGGGGCCCCGGTAACCCTATCCCGGGTAGGGTAAACTGTTCCCTCGATGTCCTTTTCATAAGGGTCTTTTGAATCGCTCTTTGTCTGGTCCCTCACCCAGGGCCAATTTGCCATGGGAGACCCTACCAGGGGGCAAAAGCCCCCAGACAACATAGCCCCTGGGATCCCTGTGACACACAAACCCCTCCACCACGATAAGGTAGCGATTCAAGGAGGGGCCTCTTTGCTTAGGCTGCTGCCCCCGCGACCCGGCCCCGGACAAAGCGGATGAAAATGGATGGATGGATGGATAATTAATTAGTGGACAGATGACATGATAAATGGCCTGTATTTGTATAGCGCTTTTCTATTGCCTAAGGACCCCAAAGCGCTTTACACAACCAGTCATCCACACACACATTCACACACTGGTGATGGCAAGCTACATTGTAGCCACAGCCACCCTGGGGCGCAATGACAGAGGCGAGGCTGCCGAACACTGGCGCCACCAGGCCCTCTGACCACCACCAGTAGGCAACGGGTGTCTTGCCCAAGGACACAACGACCGAGACTGTCCGAGCCGGGGCTCGAACCGGCAACCTTCCGATTACAAGGCGAACTGAGATGACATGATAAATGGCATATGCTAGATTAAAAATAAACTCTAAAAGTGTCTTTCTTTGCTGTAAAAGTTGAATGTGAGGGGCGAATAACTGAGTAAATGAATCTGCACACCTTATAGACTCTAAACAATACAGTAATTACTGCAGTTAATCATCATTTGAGAGGACTTTATGTGGTTCAGTAGGTGTTGAGCATGTGAGAGAAAAGATGAATATCGTATTCTTTGAATGAAGAAGTGAGAAAGGAAGCTCTTCTCCACCATCACGCATGGACACACACTTGCACGCACACACAGCGGACCGCACATTTATAAGCAGGAAATTTGTCTCTTTGAAGTGTGCTCTTATGCAGCAAAGAACACCTGAAGGCGTACATGGCTTGCTGACCTGCAAGGACAACAGGGTGGGTACATCCCGATTGTTTATCCTTTTACTATACGGTGCAGATCATTTTTCAGGCTCATATCATTACCCAACAGGGAAGATGGAATCTGATAATGTGTGTGTGGATGATTCAGCTGCTGCATTTGCTTATTATTCATTGTGGCACTGTGTCTGATTTCCTCTCTTCTGGCTCTGCGTCTGTGGTACAAACTGGAGATTGATGCTGCTTCATGACTTTCTTCTTTGTCCCTGGACTTTCTTGTATGTCAGCCTTGAAAGATGTCTTTAAGTAAGAGCTCTCCGTCTGACTGAGTGACAGCACAGTGAAGCAGAGAAAATCAGCTCCTTTTAACAGTTGTCCTGATGATTCGTTTCTAACAAGGACCTTGGCCTCATACAAAGAGAATGCCAGAAGCTACATTAGTAGTGTTAAGGTAGGGTGACCTGACAGGCACTTGCACCAATGCGCAAATGCCTTGAGCTGCAAGACTTTGCTTTGTTATCCAGGCTGGTGGGACCGTTTGCAGTTTCCTCCTGTTTTTAATCTCTCCTCTCTCTCTCTCTCTGTCCCTTTCAATTAAGGCACAATGGCCCAAAGCATATGTAAAAAAAAAAAAAGTCATGAACACAATAAATAGACCATGTTTAAATAATTAATTATTTGTTTTGCTAATCTGTTTTACCAGATTCACATGTTTCTACATATCAGGACTTCCTCAGGAGAAAAGCAAAAAATAGACATAGAAAGAGGAGAAAAATATACTCAAGACCTAATTTATAGATTGTTAATAAATTAGTCTGAGACAGATATCGTAAATCTGATACAAACATTGAGGCTCATTATACCACATTTTTCATTTGTTTCATTTGTGTGTGTGTGTATGTGTGTGTGACTTGTATATGTATGTAAACTGTATACTAAACTGCCATAACATTAAAGCCACTACCAAGCCTCTAGCAACAGCTGTGAACCATTGAATTATATTGTTATACATGTGAAAGTTCAATCACACTTCAATCAAACTACCTATATTTCACATATGGGTATTGCATTAAGTGCTGTTAAGTCATGTAGCTTTTAAGATGAAATTGTTGGACGTGGTGGTAGTTTGAAATATTGCTGAGTGGCTTGTAACAAATTATTTTTGTATGTATATGCAAACCATCTTTTAATTATAATATCATAATCCCCTCAGAAATATATAAGATTTCATAAAAGTAGAATACTGCAAACTCCTAAAGTTTTCCAAATACAGGCTCAAAAAAATACACTTAGTTAGTTCCCAACACGTCAAACTTTAGAACAAGAAACAACATATGCATCATAGATAATCATGGTCCATTAAAATGTTGTTAAACCAGCGGGGACGAGCTAAATGGCTTTGTCACAACAGGACCTGAACAAACATGAAATGTCACAGAATCCAAAGGCATAATCCAGCTCAGTAATGTTGCCTGAAATGGTGTGTACATTATGTTTGAATTACCTGCCACTGCACATATACACAGTAACTGTTGCTTAAGGCAAAGTAGTGTCTTTTACAAGCAGTTCGCAGACAGAGACACTTTCAGCAGCATTAATGGACTGTTAATATGTTGATCTGTTCATATCCACGAGGCATTTTGCTGCCAGAACAAATAGGCTTCAAAGTCAGAGACTGATAGAACCCTCAGATTCGTAGCTGTAACCATTTAGTCTTACAACAAAATAAATGAGAGCATTTTAAAAAAAAACAAAAGTGAGATAAAACCAACATTTTGCACAATACCTCCTCCTGTCTCCACCTGGATCCTCGCTTCTTCTGTGCTATCAGGGAATAAAACAGAGTGTCAATGAAGCTTGTCATGAAAATGTAAATTGGATTTGGGAATTTCATTTCCGTTTCACAAATTTCCTAATGCTTCTAAATAATATTGAATGCCACTGAGAATTAAAGTCAGAAGAAAAAATAAACTTGTAAACACTGAAGCCTGTATCATATGGCATGTAGAGTATACAACCGTGAGTGCACATGTGGTCTCAGTGGAGGAGTACCAAACCCATTTTTAGCTTCCTGAAATCAGCCTGTTTCAACACAAGTCACTGTGGCTCTGACACTCCAGGGAACAAAGACAATGAAAATTCATCTTAATCTGGCGAATCCTTGCTGGCAGCCTCCCGACTCTCAGCCCCATGGGGCAACAATAATTAATCAAGCTAGCATTAAGTAGGCGGGGTGCAGGGGTAATAGATCAATTGACAAGCTCATGATAAGAATCGATGAAAGAGATAACCTTGGCTAAGGTACAAAGTCTGGAAGATGGGAGGAGAATGTAGGGGAAACAAGAAAGAGAGAATTCTGAGATGATTTGGCTCAAGGTTATGATTGTAAGAAAAAACAAAAACAAAAAAATGTTCATTTCAGACTTTTTCAAAGATAAAGCCAAACCCCAATGCTGAACCGAAAAGGACACATATACACATACACACTTAGGCTACGTTCACACTGCAGGTCTTAATGCTCAATTCCGATTTTTTTGATCAAATCAGATTTTTTTGTCTGCTTGTCTACAAATAAAATGTGACAGCAAATGCACTCTAGTGTGAACCCTCAAAGCGTCCCGCATGTGCAAAAGCAGACGTCACACACAACGCGCTCTGACAGTATTGTTTGACTGATGGCCGTTAATATAAAGACTTGTTTCGGACTTTACGTTTCCCAATTTTGCTTTAAGTTATAAAGTTATTTTGTTATTTAGATATGGCCTAATAATGATCCTTATTGCTGTTTTAGAGAGGAGCGGTGCTTCAAAGGATAGTTGCAGATTTCTGTCAGAATCTGCAGATTATACAGTACAAATAAAATGTTCACGTTTCTCCAACGCTGTCTTCCAAACAGTTTCACTGGATGGCCAGCAAGCGTTCGCGATCTTCTCCGGCGCTGATAATTGGCGTCTGTCTTGTGTCAGTGATGTAGAAGATGGATTTAATGCAACATGACCATTCAAACAGAAGTTGCTTTCTAAAACATCAGATATGTATTGGATTCAGTACTGCATATGAAAGTGACCCAGATCGGATTTGAAAATATCGGATTTGTGCTGTTCGCACTGTCAAACCATGATTGGATATGGGCCGCATAGGGTCAGAAAAGTCGGATTTGATGCGCTTTCGCCTGCAGTGTGAACGTAGCCTTAGTGAAACCATAAAATCTGAATCTTTTTGCTTTAAACACCTAATCATTTCTTGCATTGTCCCTAGAAATTTGGAATTGCATTTTTTTTCTTGAAAGGAATGAAGCTGAATGGAGTGAAGCTCAAGTTAGGGTTAGGGTTGATAGTGAGTCTACAAAATGATAATCTTTTACAAAAGAGATCAAACTTTACAACTAGGCTCAAGCAGAGGCACTGTGGCAAATGCGACTGATTAAACCAGATCACAGTCCTTTACCGAGTACACTGTAGTCGAGTGTTTCCCAGCCTTTTGGAGCCACGGCACACACTTCAAATAAGAAAAATCACACGTCACACCACCCAAAAAAAAAAAAGTCACAAAGGCATATTGATCATTTTTCCCGCACGCCAGGCATAGCACAATTGGTTCAGTTTGACGTTAATATACCTTTTCTGCTTTCTTCTGACCATGCTAGGGCCGTCATCTGGGTCCGAATTTTCTCCAGACAGAAGAAGTGCTGTCAGCGTTAATCTTGTTAAAATGACGTTAGCGCCATAAGCGCATTAATGTGGCAAATCTCTGTTAGTCAGTTAACGCGGATCGCCCTGCCTGATACCAAACGACTCATGGATCGGTACCTGCCCGTCGCCAGGGGCCGCTGGCATAGAGTACTAATCAGGTGGAACCAGATAATCCTCCGCGGCACACTTGATCGTTGCACAGTGGTTGGGAAACACTGCTGTAGTCACAGCAAATAGCTACTGTGCTGCCTAATTGAACAGTTAGCTGGAAAGAAAGAAAGAAAAAAAACGTTTTGGTTTGTTTATAACCCAGTTTTAATTCATGTTCCCTAACACAAATCTTTTAAAATGCTGTTTGGTTTACTTTTCAGTATGAAAAGTGAAGCTGCTAATGTTACTGCTTTCCTCGCTGCATTACTATTGATACAGCTTTTAATTGGCTACTTTGTTTTTATTTGAGAAACAAGAAAAAATGCAATATCTAACTGAACTTTGAACAGATTTAACCATTTCATGGTTGTGTCATTACACTGGCTCAATGAAATATCTGGAAGACAAGGAAACTTGACCACATCAGAGGAATTGAAACAATTTGATTATTCTAGAAAAACGTTTATTTGCTTGCTTGTTGAGACTTGGTTGAGAAGACCAGTACCATTTTCATGGCTGTGTATTACACATAGCTAGCTGCTGACACCATACCCCATTTTTTACTCCATACAACAGAAGAGAATAAAAAAACAATACATTGCAGAGCTGAGTGATGTTATATGGTATGTAGCTATTTTTAGACCAGATGCAGTGACTTTCTGATATTGTGTTATCACCTTAAGTTTACTCTTCAGCCACTGCAGACTTAAGCAAGTCACTGCTTGTAGTCACCAAATGGTCTTCTATACCATCTCTTGCTCTGAGGAGGCATAGCAGCGCAAACGTAATGGTAATATGAGGGTGAATCTGTACTGCTGATGGTATTTGAAAAGACAAAAATGACAAAGAGAATTTGCAGTTATACCATAAAATACACTATAGAACTGTGTTTGCACAGTGCAGTAAATTATGCTGGTTGTGTTACAGTATTTATTGTTGATAGTGAGAAATTGTTTCCAAATATGTCACATATGTTACAGTAAATAATACTGATTTGGTACCAATGTGCTGCAATGGCTGTGTTCTTGATAAAATAAAATTGCCAAGCTGCCACATTCTTGTAATACTGTCAACAACAGCTACCTATTTCCATGTCATGCTTCTGACCACATATTCTTTAAATCCACTTTTTCATGGAATCTTTCTTTTCTTCTTTGGACTGATTTGAAATATGATTATAAATACTTGAATCTTAGATCAGTGATGGTAGTGACAAAAGGTGAAGCTGCAGACCAGCTGGAGCTGGCAACAGGCCGTCTAGAAATAAACTTGGGATAATGATATGGAACCCAACTGATCTTCTACTCCTACTGAGTTGTAAAATACATCTATTGATCCTCCATCTACAACTAAGGAACATAACGTTCTTTGTTGAAATATATGATAAACATGCTCAGTGTTCAAACAGTGCTGCTTACATTTCAGACCATCATCACAGCAGATTTCTTGATACTTTCAAATGAAAGTTTTATGTGTTTTGCTTAAAATGTCTCAGTTCAAAGAGTAAAAAGCTTCCAAACAACATTCTGGCTCTTCTGTTTGGTATTGATTGCTTAAACAATGTGAGATCATACTAAAACGGGAAAATAAAAATATTAAAAATATTAATATATATATACTACGCTACCCTTCAGTTTTAATCTGAAAAGTGGAACCCTTAAAGAGACATAAAGGTGAAAGGCATGATGTCCAAGAGACAAGTCCTTTTCTGGTTTTATTAGGACATTGCTATTTCCCAAGACTCACCACTGCTGAATTAGGGGTAGTGACTATCCTTCTGAACAGTAATCCAAATATCCTGAGGCATACTAGATCTCTGTGAAAACCCATGAGAGTGATAAAATTACACTTGTGTTTGTTCTGTGCCAACACAGTTTGTCACAAATTCTGCAATACTATATGTGTGACAGTTGTTTTTTTTCAGCTTCAGATGTCTGTTGTTCACACTTCTTGCTGTTTGTCAACTATCATTGGACTTCAAAAATGAGGCAAGAAAAATATGTGCTTGTCCAGGACTTTGGGGTTGCACGAAAGTCATTATTCCGCCATGTAAAGTCCAGCAACAACCAGACACTATGCTAAGTCTTTTGTGTTTATACTTCATCTATAGGTATCAGTAACATCAATCTTTTCATCTAAATCTTATCAAAAGACTGAAAGGATGCATTTCCTGAAAAGTTGGGAAATATGTTTTTGTTGCAACAAATATTTCGTTAACAATATTAAACAAGTTCACATTTAACATGCAGCCAAAAAAAGTGTAGGATTCATGTTTAGGCAGCTTATCTGGATTTACGTGATGGACTAGTTCAGCAATTAAAGTCTAATAAACAAATTAACAATTACTGCACTCGGTAATACACTGGGTGTGTGATGTTTTGTTTGTTTGGTATTTTGCTCTGTCCTTCACACAGTTTGAAAATTTTTTATGTCTTTATGTCCTTCTGTCTGACTTCCTCTTCATACTTCATACTCAGTAAATTTCACCCATAGTGGAGTGGGAGTGATCAGCTCTGGCAACCGTTTTGGAGCTGGAATGCAATGCAGCCATGTCCGATCTATTCCCTGGGTAAAAGGGCACTCTCAGAGCACATCCTCAACCCAGGCCAATTACCCAGTTTGACAATTTCAAAAAAATGATCCAGAGCTTCTTTATGAGTTAATGGGCTTTCTTCCCTTACGCATGCGTCGTAAGGGGATCATCTTGCTGACAGATACAAACAACTGAACAAGAACAAAAATGCCTTTTTGTTCAAAACTGTTAAACATTTACACAATTGTCTACATTTTCTGTTAGAGGAAATTTGATAATTGGGTTTTTACCTACTAGTGTGCTTTTTAGATTTACATTATTTATACAAGAAACATAAAACAATGCTGAAGTCTTTAATACAGTTAAGAAGTTGCTTAAAGTTTCTTATAATGCCTCCATGTAGCTTCTGTCATAACTCCTCCAAAAATGGCTTTTACACATAATGTGCTGTTAATGTAATGTACTGATCAGAAGGTTTGTGGTTGGAACCCTGGCTGCTCCCATCTGCATGTCAAATATCAGTGGGTACTAACCCAGAGTTGCTCTCATAGGAGCATGGATGTGTGAATGTTCGATAGATGACCTGCTCTACCTCCTGAGCTATTGTCACATCTTATGATATCCAGTATAACCACCATGGCTTGAGTACAAAGTTTTTGTTGAATATGTCAAAGCACTTGTAATTTTTCTCTGTCTTATTGAGTCAGTGGCTTCTGGACTGCACTGTTTAATTTATTGTCTATGCATGTATATATCACATTTGAATCAATATGAAGAGCTTGATGATGGAAAATACTGAACAGTAATTGCTAGAGAGTTAAGACAGCGATTTAATGTACAAAATAATTATATATTATTACAAAATGATTCTTTGTTATATTACTGAACCCCTTGCCCTACTCCAACTTCAAAACACCAGATGGATCTAAGCAGCTGCTCTCCCCTACACCCTACCCTTTGTTCACCCATCACAGGTCCAAAGCACCTATTTCTACCTGGATAGAATTGCTTGAAATCATGTGTTCAACTCCACACATCCTTTACCCAAGAGTCTGCATTGCTTTAAAGTTGTCAGATTGGGGAAACATCACGTATTTCAGACAGTCAAAGGTTGCAGCCTAAAGAAATCAACCTTTTGTCCCAGCACACAGAAAAATTATGAATACCAACTAAAATCTAATAATTATCCACATCACTTAAACAGTTCAAGATTTGACAATGGAGCCTACAAACCCCGTTTTAATACAGTCTGTCTGGAGGGCAGGCATAAAAAAGTCATTTTAAGTGACAGAAAAGCATTTTTAACTGACCTGAGGCTAACTGAACGCGGTGGTATAACCTAATAGCATTATTTACAGATCTTAATTCTAATGATGTTTTTCTGTTGTTTAATATCAAACTATGATACCATCAGTTTGTAACATACAGTACACCCCTGAAGCATGTTGATAATGGCCACTTAACACAAATTGCATTTGAAGTGCACTTTTTCTTCCACAGAGATAAACAGCCTTATACTGCAGCTATTATACAGATTTTTTAATTGTTTTTTTATTTTAATTTTTATATCTACCATAGTCACAAAAGGTGTCCACAGAACTGTAACACAGGTATTTTCTTTTCCAATATTTATTTGAAATAGCCTACACACTAGATACTTTAGTATTTAGCAAAACCATAGCAACAGATTTATAATAGCAGTAGATTATAGCAAACACAGTAAAAAACTTTTGCTTTCTAACTCAATACAAGATACAGTAACTACATCAATAAGAAACAGATGCTGGGATGAATTAGTTGAGAAACTCAGCTACCTTGTTAATGTGGTTTCCTTCACTATTTTGGCAATTACATGTAACAGTTACTGATACAGGCATGCGTATATAACCATTAACATCTTTATCCATTTAGTTTTTCCAACTCTGAAACACCTGGAAGACCAGACACTGCAGCACGAAAATAAAGATCAACCAATATAGCAGCATTTTTAAATCAATTTTAATACATGTTAGGCAGATAAATAAAAATCCAAATAAGAGCATTTGTACTTAAAATTATACAAGTGCTGCCTACATGGATCCCTTGAGCTGAGAGGAAGCCCCTAAGACAAAAACGAATTGATGCAGAGTTGTTTGCCAGATGAACTTAACAAGGGGCATTTATAACATGTTGTTGAGGAAAGTGAGGGTGCTATCTTTACCTATGTAGCAGGTGGTAGATCAGTGTTAATTTCAGATAAAATAGCAAAGATTATGCATTAACAGTGACACAAAGCGCCTACCTGTGTGTCTGCTTTTTCACTGGCAATCCTTACTATGATGATTGAATTAAATCGTTTTCTATTGTTATTAATTGCAGCCGTTCTTCTACTGTGAAAACATTGAAATTAATGGACTGGTTCATATATAGCGATTTTCTACTCTACTCGAGCACTCAAAGCATCTTTTTTGCTTTGTATGTAAAATTCACGCTCCAGATGTATCAGAGAGCAACTTGGGGTTCAGTATCTTGCCCAAGGATACTTTGGCATGCAGCCAGGACAGTAAACCCAAGAAAAAGTTATGCCGTGACTTGAGCAATGCCACACTTGGTCAAATGCTTTCAGCACTTGGGTCAAATATTTCAAAGTTAAAGATTATGTCAAATGCTAAGAAAAACTTGAGAGTTAATATTGTAACAAAAACTCATCAACCGCAGTGTTGTGAATGAAAAAAAAACTGTCATAATCTTACATGCAAATCCAGTTAGATACGCATCAGGAACTACTTGTTTTTCTTCAAATTTCCATAAATTTGATGCTATCAGTTGTTCAGTTGGCACCAGCCAAAGTAAACACTACACTGATATATTACTACCTGTTCGTAGAAAGCTAATAGCTAAATTAAATATTAGACACATATTACTACATTTAGTCACCTTTGAGCTCAGTATTGTTCTCCGTAATGGGCAGCACGGTGGTGCGGTGGTTAGCACAGTTGCCTCACAAGAGGGTCCTGAGTTCAATTCCACCATCAGGTCAGGGTCTTTCTTTGTGGAGTTTGCATGTTCTCCCCGTGTTTGCGTGGGGTCTCTCGGGGTACTCTGGCTTCCTCCCACAGTCAAAAGACATGCAGTTTCTGGGGTTAGGTTAATTGATGATTCTAAATTGCCCATAGGTAGGTATGTGAGTGCAAATTGTTGTCTGTCTCTGTGTGTTATCCCTGCGACAGACTGGCGACCTGTCCAGGGTGTACCCTGGAACAGAAAACTAGGAATTACAAGGAAACGGAGGAAACACACAGCAATGATGGACAGCATGAAAACAGGCAGAGGAAGACATAGGACTAGATACACAGAGGATAACAAGGGAATAGGAAACAAGAGGGAAACACAGCCGGAACTAATCAGACTAACAAGAGGGAAATAAAAACTGAACATAATGCACACAGGACAGAAGACTATCAAAATAAAACTGGAAAAATGCGATACACACTAAGACACATACTGACTGAAATACAGAGAAGAGAGAAAGCAAGAGACAACTGGAAAACAGATGAATAAACATGGAGACAGAACTAACATACATGATAAACATGACGGACTACACGTGGAAGCACAAACGGGAACAGACTAAAATGAACAAGAACATTTAAACTAGAAACTAAACTGAAACTAAATGCCACATGAGAACATAAGAAACAGAAACACTGGGTCACAGACCCAGTACCATGACAGTTATTTTTAATTTTCTTCAGAACCATTCTTTTTTCACAGTGTAATGATTTTACAGCATTCGTCTTTAATGAGTGGAACTGGGTGCACAAATTTGAATTTATTTTGGGTTTTTATTCTAATCTAAACAGGATACCTAGTATACATGTAGGTCCCAAATATACACATACATAAGTAAATTTCAGTTTACTTATTTAAAAGGGACAATTGGTTTAAAATAGATTTCCAGTATGGAGCATGAAACTGATGTGCTGCACATAAAGTTTATAGCTGTTCCTAATTTCCAAGCCTTGTCTTCTGTTGGGCTTTTACACTCACATGTAAAATTTTACATTCACATCATCATTTAATAATTGGTGCTGGAGAGTCTGAAATTTCTTTTAACTTGACAGGCCAAAGGGCTATTAACTTCTTGTTGTCATTATCATCATCATCATCAACCTGCTACAGCTTTAAACAGTCATCGCGAGTGATGAGATGGAGGCAAAACTATACATTTGGTGGCCACAAAATCAAAGCAAAGAACTTAGATATTCTGAGGGCTGCAACACGTTCTCACTCCCAAAGCATAACATTTTACGCTAGGTGACAAATCGTCACCATATTACGTTTTCGTCTACCCACCACGTTCCTAGATGACGACCTCGGAAAAAAGAGGAAATATGAGAACCGTCTGGACTGAATCTACACATGTTTGCTCTTTTTCTTCAAATCGCTTAGAAACACGCTATTTAACATCATTAAAGTCCTGGTTAAGGTCAGGAATAAGGTTATGGTCAGGGCTAGGGATAAGGTTACCGCGGGAGCGTCATTGCACTGGATTCCAGCCATAGCCCGCCGCGTACCATAAGAATGCCGAAGGTCTCCTTTCGCGTTCCTCAGGAATGCCGCAGGACGTGACAAAACGTCGACATGTTACTCCTCGGGAGTGAGAACGGGCTGTCTGAGGGAATTAGGAGATTTGACAGCCGATAACTCTCATTGAGTAAACCGCTATGCATGGCACCATTTTACATATATATTTGGGTGATGTGCTCTTAATTTATTGGCCATACCAGCTTTAAATATGATGAAATACATTCTCTGACAATTTCCCCCTTCCAATTACAATACGAGCTGCCAACTCTTGAGCCACGATCGCCCACGATTGATTATAGCGGTGTAACATTTTATTCAACTAGAAACTAATATAGGTAGATCAAAGAAGCTATTTACCATTTTCTATTTAGCTTTAGCTATAAGGACTTGTCCTTTGGGTCACTTGTCTGTCTTTCACTTATCTTGACAATTACTGTGCTGCTAACACTAAACACTCCAAATTAAAGTTTGCCTGGCAAGGAGCATACATTCATCAGTGAAGCTGGATGAAACGTGCTGCACTTTCAAGAGTGAATAATGCCAAAGCAATGAAGCTCTAAGTGGATTTTCTGCCTGCTCCCCTGCATGGCACTCACATCAGAGAGCCCATTTGAAGTGTTTAGTCTTGGAAACATTAATCCCTATAATTTCAACTATGGTGTGCCTCCTCTGTCAGGTACATTAGGTCTGCATTAAAGAACCAGGTAAAAAAAAGCAAAGGAGCCCTGGTGTTGTCTACCAGTAATTAGAATGCCATGCGTTATTCCTTATGAGGTAAAATGGCACTTATTATAAATGAAGGCCTGTCACACTTTAAATGTCTCCACTGAGAAAAACGGGGGTAGACTGGCAGAGACAATGACTAGAGGGAGTGAGAGAAAAGAGAGAGAGGAGGGATTAGCCTTGTAATGTCGCAAATGTCATTGGTTCAAGTCATAAAGACAGGATGGGTAAAATTCCTGTAATATCTGAAATGCATCATTGTATGGGTACTTTTGAAATGGATCAAGTTGTGTCAGTGGTACAATTTGTTTTTTTGTCTGTTTGTTAGTTAGTCAAACAATACTTAATTGACTGTAATTGAATTTGGTGGAAAGCCTGGCCACAAGCCGGAAATGGGACTAGTCATCTGCTGGTGGTGTGGATTTATATCAATTTGTATGTAAAGGCTTTTTTAAAATAATTATTATTTCACTCTCAAGTTCTTATGGCTAAAATGTTAAAAAAAAAAAAAAAAAAAAGCAGATACACAAGTAATTGTGACAGTACTAAGAGAGAAAATAATGAACTTTGTGTGTTGTACATGTGGATGTAGCAATGAGAATTGGTTACAAAACAATTATCAACACAACTGTGTTGTAACCGATTAACATTTGGAGAACCCTAACAACAGCACAAGGAGCCAGAAACAAAAGGGATGAACTGAGTCTTGCTAAGGGGAATAGTGATGTGTCGGTCGCGAACGAAATGGCTCTTAGAGCCGGATCTTTGACGTGAACGACGCGAGCCGGCTCCTTATCGCGAGCCGTTGGGTTTTTTCTTGATCGTTGGGGAGGGGCGGTATAGTTCCACTCACAGTAGCACAGGAACAGAGCAGGAGAGAGAGAGAGAAAGAGAGCCAGGGACAACAACGTCACATTAGAAAGGTATAGTAATCATCCACAACTATTTTCAGTTGCGGATGATAAAGGATTCAGAAAGTTTATTCATGCAGGTCCATATGACAGAGAATTTGCATCTTCTTTTTGTTTTCATATTTCAATTTATATTTAATTGTGTTGTGGTTTGCAGTGTTTTGTGTTGTTTCACTTTAAATTTGTTTAAAAGGAAAAAGCTGAAAATTTTAATTGTTAAAAGTTGAAATGTGAATAGTTGGTTTTAGTATTATATGATTTATTTATTACATTTTATGTGGAGTGAATAAATAAAAGTATATTTACGGTGGCCCCTACAGACAAAGCACATACAAACCCCGAAGCATGTACAAACTCCAAAACATGTAAAAACTCCAAAACACGTACAAAAGACAACAGAAGTGCTCCAGGATGCTAGGGGCAGTGTTGAGCTTTTGTTACCTAGTGGCAACACAAGCCAGGAAGTACCAACGACCGGATTTGGTGTGTGGTAGTAACAGGTAAAGGAACATTTTTTTTCAATTATTTTAATATACATGAGTGCTTGTGTATAAATATGCAAACAATACACATATGCTTTCAATTGTGTAATTTAAGAGATCTAGGTAGCTCTGTTAAGGAAGTTCAGTTAACGCTAGAAATGTGTTTTGGAGTTTGTATGTGCTTTGGACTTTGTGCATGCTTTGTCTCTAGGGGCCACCGCATATATTTATATATAAAGATATATAAATAAAACCACTTTTTTTACATTAGTAATTCCTTTGTGCTTAATTTTATATTATTGTTAATAATAAATTAATTAAAGCAACAAAACAACCTGAAGAGCCGGTTTGGAGCCGAAAGAGCCGGCTCTTTTTAGTGAGCCGAGCCGAAAGAGCCGGTTCTCTAAAAAGAGCCGGAAATCCCATCACTAAAGGAGAATACAGGGGCATCAGAAAAAGTACAGCCATCACATGCAGCCCAGTGCCAAGCTACACATGAGCTGGACAGCTCCAGAAAACTGCAGAAGCCGAGCAAAGGAAAGGTATGTGAAGAGGGGCAACCTAGTCCTGAGCTTAGATTGCACCTTATTTGTTGTTTTCTACCAAGTCACTGCAACATGCAGGAAGAGTGGACAAGAAAGTTGAGCTTAAAGCAGGCCTGCAATAAGTAGTTACCAGAGGTGGGACCAAGTCATTGTTTTGCAAGTCTCAAGTAAGTCTCAAGTCTTTATCCTCAAGTCTCAAGTCAAGTCTCAAGTAATGTCAGGCAAGTCAGAGTCGAGTCTCAAGTCACTGGTGTAAAAGTCCAAGTCAAGTCACAAGTCTGAAACTTTGAATTTCAAGTCCTTTCGAGTCTTTAAAAAAAACAAACGAAAAAATAATGTTGCAGTTATATGCTAAATGTAAATATTAGACCATGTAATTTTAAAATCTGTGTTTTTCTCAACACATACAAAATAGTGAACTTAGAAAATATACACAAATTGTGAAATTGCACCTCTTTAAAATGCAGCTCAATTAAACTTAGCTCCAAGAATAATTTTCACCGACAGTTCTGAGATAAGCTGCATGTTATTCTTGGATGCGGTTGTAGGACCAGCTTTAAAATCGCATGACAAAAATATCATACACATTAAAAAAAACGGTATCACCAACGTAGCCTGGAAAACATTTGCTAGTTAGATGAAGTCAGCTATCTCATCTTAGCATATTTATATGCATATTTATAATTATACCATACCATACCATACCAACTTTATTTCTAAAGCACTTTAACATAAAACCAGGGTTTCACAAAGTGCTGTACATGTTAATAGCATACGTAAAGAAAATTAAAATGAGATACGATAAAATAAATAGATACAATAAATTAAAACATGTTAAAACAAATTGAGTCAACCCCTCTAATCAATGCCAAAGGCTTCAGCGAATAAATATGTTTTAAGAAGACTTTTAAATTCAGAGACAGAAGAGGCCTGCCTAACATGCAAGGGCAGATCATTCCACAACTTTGGAGCAGCTACAGCAAAAGCACGATCACCTTTAAATTTATACTTAGTTTTCGGTACCTTAAGGAGCTGCTGATTGGCGGACCTAAGGGAACGGGCAGGTGTGAGTGCATACACTCATGAAGTTTAGTAACTTCCGGTCACTGCAACAAGCCCAGGTACAGTTTACCGACGGATGGGTGCAGGACCTTGAAATGCACCGTGTAGAAAGTAAAGACCATCGTACGTATCATAAGTTTACCAGTCTCACAAATCGTCTTCATAAATACACATTCGTTAACCGTTTATTAATATAACCTTTGAGCTCAACGGTAATTAATTAGTAGTGGAAATAATTTCTGGTAGCATCACAGAAATGTAGCAGTGACAATAATACTGTATGCTGTAATCGTACTGGGCAATTAGTGATACAAAAAACCTGTTTTATCCTGTGAATAAAAGTATGTGTTTTTGTCAGTGTACCATAATAACAGAAGCGAAACGCAATATTGTGTCAGGATAATTTACTATTTATGCACAATAAATAAAGGAGCATAGCGCGACAATTTCTGTTCAGCGCCAGATTTGCTTGTAACCTATATCACCAATTATGTTAAGAAAAATGACGCATTAACTACAACAGCAGACTGACCTTTGTGTAAATGCTTGGAGCAGACTAACCTGTGAGCTGGAGTGTTCTGGGACGTTATATTTGATCTTTGAATGGCTGCAATCCAGTCGCCTCTTTGTTACTTCGGAAACATGGCTCGAACAATTTCTCTTCCACGACGTAATCCGATAACAACCGATCTCTTTACCCGTCGGCTTCCCGTGGCTGTCATGCGACCGGCTATTGCAGTTAATAATACAACAGCTTCTTGACATTTTTGTGTTTCTTTTTATCGCTGTGTGACTGATTTTAATTGAAAGCCTGCGTGCGCTAGTACCGCTTGCCACGAGTTCCCAGAATCCTTTGCAGTTCTACCCGTGAATGACGTCACATTTTCAATCTCTATATAATATGCATGTTAAATTTTATATTTGGGGTGAAATATCAAGTCTTTTCAAGTAAACCGGTTCAAGTCCAATTCAAGTCCCAAGTCATTGGTGTAAAAGTCCAAGTCAAGTCACAAGTCTTAGAACATTTTTTCAAGTCAAGTCTAAAGTCATAAAATTAATGACTCGAGTCTGACTCGAGTCCAAGTCATGTGACTCGAGTCCACACCTCTGGTAGTTACTCAAGATTCTCATGGTTCCTCTTCCTGATGTTGCTTTCACTTGGTATAGCTACATCTATCACTATGGCTGTCTTCCTTTGCTTGTCCCTAGACGCTCTCAGGTGGCACTGTTAAAAAAAAAAAAGAAAGAAAGAAAAAAGAAAGAAAACAACTAACAACCAAGCGACAGATGTCAAACAACACACTGTTCAACTATAAAACACAAGTGACACCCGACAGTTATCATTACCGTTGTTTGTAATCTGGACCATTTGGTAGATAATATTCAGTTGGGATGAGACTTCCCTGTTTTCATAATCTGAACAACTGCTGTTAGATTTATGTCAATGTACTTGCGACAAAAATTCTAGAATGTGTTCCACCCATAATGTTTGGCAGTGCACTAGTTTATCAGGTAGAGGTCAGACTCAAAAGATGGACCACATACTACCACAATGATAATCTCTTAGCTCTCAACACATTTCATTTAACCTTCCTCTATTTCTAGAATCCTAGAATTGCTCTCTTTGCATTGAATGGATCAATTGAATGGCCACTTGGTAGACATCGCATTGAATCTAAGCACAAATGTTACACTAAGACCTTTGAACATCTCAAAACCAACCACTGGAGTTATGTTTTTAAAGGAGTATGTAGCCCATATTTAATTTTAATATTGCTATTCTTTTCTTTTACGTCCTTTAGTCATGCAAAATATACACTCTGCGGGACTTAGATTTACTCCTTGCTTCAACATAGATATATATGAATCTTCTACAAAACATGCATACGATACTACAAAAAATGTATTTTCTCTCACAACCAAAGCATCCTTATGTTGGCTACAGAAGAGCATGAGAGTGCTAAGAAAGAGCGATCTAAGGTCTGCAAAGTGAAAGAGTGTAATAGAGCAGCTTGACAGTGTGAATGTCTTCATTTTCCCTGTATTGAAGTTTAAAAAATGGAACCAATCCTTGCCACCTGGGTGTACCTTGAGCTGTCTGAAAGAAGCAATTACCTGCTCAGGGTGTGTTGAGGAGGCCTTGGGGTTTTGGTCATCAATTAATCACAAAACTGCAAAAGGTGCTATTCATCAAAACCTAAGATTTCTTTTGGTGATGAATAATTATACTAAAAATACAACAAAATACCTGATACCTCCAAATAATCAGCTATAGCACTGTACTCATCTAAGGTGTAGGTTACCAACAAAAGTGTAGGTTACCAACCTTATATTACCAACATAACTGTTTTCTGATCTGCTTGCATTGTGCTTAAAGATAATTTGTGTTAAGGCATTATGAGGTTTGGGGAATTTTTCTGATAGTTACGTTCCCCTAAAAGGTCCAGGGGATGAGGGAAAGTAACAAAAGGTGTCCAGGTCAAAAAAAAAGGAGACAGGGAGGCACAATGGAACTAAAAGAGATGGTCAAGCTGCTGTTACCATTCAAAGAAACAAACCAAAACATCGGTCACTAAACTGAAAAGTAAGTAAAAAAAGGATTTGTCACCAAGCACTTCTCAATGTGTGTGGTGACAATCAGTCACCACACACAGCTCACTAGCTGCAACCACCAGCATGGCTCTCTGGAACTAGAGCTCACTTTTCTCTGGCCTTAAATACTTCTAATTGCTAATGGGAGTCAGCTGTATAAAAAAGGTGGCACCTAAGGCAGGAGATATGGCAGGACACACCGACATGAGGGCAACTTCATGAGGAGGCCCTGCAAGGGCCACAACAGTGACCATCTATAAAGTCATATTTTATCCAAATGTCTTCACTATGATGCTGAACAGCTTAAGGTAAGACATGCATTGTACCTCTAACACTGCTGCTGATCAAATATAATGAAATCTTTATTTTCTTGCTTACACACACACACACACACACACATATGTATATGTAAATACACAGCAAATCCAGCATGTCCAAATTAACACTGTCGGATTTGATTTCAACACTATTAAAGTGTCTATATGGGTCCACACCAGAGAGTGTTAATTTAACTCTTTTTGGAGAGTTGGTACGTTAACTCTGATTTAGTGTTAAACACCAAATCTGTCTGGAGTTGATAATTTAACACTTGGTGTTAAGAGTTTATATATTAACTCTCAAAGAGTATTTTAGTTTAACTACGTAAGAGTTATCTTCTAATTCATTCTAAAAAGCGGGAATTTTACTGTTCTGAACTTCTAGACATTTCTTTTGGAAATAAACATTTACTAAAAAGATGCAATGGTTCTTGAAAAACATTTATTCTGAACTGTGCACCACAATTTCAAAACATTTTCTGAAAGATGTAACAGTATACATGTTCTCACTTTCATTAGAATTTTGTTTATCAAAAGGTCTGACATAAGATAAGATAGAACTTTATTAATCCCTCGGGTGGGTTCCTCTGGGAAATTCGATTTCCAAAAAGCACAGCACCGACAGAAGTTACAGTTAAAGAATATTTTATATATATACACACACACACATACACACACATATATAAATACAGAGACAAATATAAATAAAATATACAAAGGGGATAAATAGAATAAATAGGAATAAAAATAAAAATACAAGTGAATTGCACATTTCAAGTATTGAGGTCTATTGCACTGTTGACTATTTACAAAAAGTATTGCACAAGGTATTGTACAGTGAGGTGAAGAGGCACTACAGCTTAGTTGTTCCCTCCTCCTTTGTCCTCCTGTTTCCCCTCCCTCTCCCCTCCAGAGAGGAGTTAAACAGTTTGATGGCGTGTGGGACAAAGGAGTTTTTAAGTCTGTTAGTTCTTGTCTTGGGGAGAAGCAACCTGTCACTGAACAGACTCTTCTGGTTGTTAATGGCCGTGTGCAGAGGATGCCCAGCATTGTCCATAATGTCCAGCAGTTTCTTTAATGTCCTTTTCTCTGCCACTGTCACCAGAGTGTCCAGCTTCATGCCGACCACAGAGCTAGCCTTCCTGATCAGTTTCTTCAGCCTGGATGAGTCCTTCTTTGCTGTGCTGCTCCCCCAGCACACCACAGCATAGAAAAGTACTCCAGCAACCACTGACTGGTAAAACATCCTCAGGAGCTTCCTGCAGATGTTAAAAGACCTCAGCCTCCTGAGGAAATACAGTCGGCTTTGGGCTTTTTTATACAGGTGCTCTGTGTTGCATGACCAGTCCAGTTTATTGTCCACCCACAGCCCGAGGTACTTGTACTTGTTGACCACCTCCACCTCCTCCCCCTCTATCTGAACCGGCAGTGGACCTTCTCTGGACCTCCCGAAGTCCACAACCAGTTCCTTAGTCTTTGAGGTGTTGAGTTGCAGGTGGTTTGTGTGACTCCATGCGACAAAGTTCCTCACCAGACTTCTGTACTCCTCTTCCTGATCATCCCAGATACACCCCATGATGGCCGTGTCATCTGCAAACTTCTGAATGTGGCATAATTCAGAGTTGTAGCAGAAGTCAGAGGTGTACAGGGTGAAGAGCAGAGGGGACAGCACAGTTCCCTGTGGTGCTCCTGTGCTGCTGACCACAGTGTCAGACGTGATGTCCTTCAGCCTGACGTACTGTGGTCTGTCGGTGAGGTAGTTGGAGATCCAAGCCACCAGGCAGGGGTCCACCTCCATCCTGTTCAGTTTTTCTTGACGCATACAGGGCCAGATGGTATTAAAAGCACTGGAAAAGTCAAGAAACAGGATCCTGACCGTGCCTTTTCCCCCATCCAGGTGTGAGTGGGCTCTGTGTAGGAGGTACAGGATGGCATCCTCCACTCCGACACCCGCCTTGTATGCAAACTGTAGTGGGTCCTGGGCATGTTGTACCTGTGGTCGGAGGAGGTTGAGGAAGAGCCGCTCTAGAGTCTTCATAAGATGTGACGTCAGTGCCACCGGTCGGAAGTCATTCAGCTCATTGGGCCGGTTCCTTTTGGGGACCGGGATGATGCAGGATGTCTTCCATAGGGCGGGCACTCTCCCCAGTCGCAGACTGAGATTGAAGACTTGTTGTAGCGGCTCCCCAAGTTCAGCAGCACACGCCTTTAGCATCCTAGGACACACCTTGTCTGGGCCTGCTGCCTTTCTGGGGCGAAGCTTCCTCAGTTGTCTCCTGACCTGATCCACTGTGACACTGGGAGATGTTTGGGAGGAGGGGAGGGGGGGAGATGTCTTGCTGCTGAGAGAGGGATTGGAGGAGGGGGGTGTCATGGTGTCAGGAAGGGGGGGAAGCGAGGGAGGTAGGAGAGTGGGGAGAGGACTCTGTAGTAAAGGTGAGGGTGAGGGTGGGGGGGGGGGTTGTGGGCTGGTCAAACCTGTTGAAGAAGTTGTTGAGTTCGTTTGCCTTCTCCACAGTCCCCCCCACTGTGCTTTTCTTGGTGTTGTGGCCTGTGATGGTTTTCACACCATTCCAGACCTCCCTCATATTGTTCCTCTCCAACTTCTGCTCCACCTTCCTCCTGTAGGTGTCCTTTGCTTCCCTCAGGCAGCGTTTCACCTCCCGCTGTGCTGCTTTCATCTCCTCCTTCACTTTGCTCCTGAAAGCCTTCTTCTTCATGTTGAGGACAGCTTTGACTTCCTGTGTTACCCACGGTTTGTTATTAGGATAACACCGTACCGTCTTAGCAGGGGCGACTGTGTCCACACAAAAGTTGAGGTAGTCTGTAAGACAGTGTGTCGCCCCCTGTATGTCCTCACCATGTGGGCTCAGGAGCACATCCCAGTCTGTGGTGTCATAAAAGTCCCTCAGAGCATCATCCTTTACTGGGGTCCATCTCCGGATGAAGCGCGTTGTGACAGGCTGCCTTTGGACGAGGGGTGTGTATTGTGGCTGTAGGTAAACCAGGTTGTGGTCTGACTTCCCTAGTGGGGGGAGGGGGGTGGCTCTGTATGCATCTCTCACATTAGCATACAGTAGGTCAATTAACAAAGACTAACACTGAGCAGTGCTGATTTTCTAACACTGGAAAATAACTCAAAATGTTAGAAATATTCCAGTGTTAGAAAATCAGCACTGCTCAGTGTTAGTCTTTGTTAATCCTCAAAACTGACTAGGTTACTTTTAAACATATAACACTGTCAAAAGTGTTAATTTAACACTCAACAGTGTTGTATTTAACACTCAGAGGAGTGGACCCATGTAGACACTCTCTAGTGTTAATTTAACACTGGAGATTTTGCTGTGTATGTGTCACGGCCGGGCGGATCGCACACAGTAATTCGGCGTGCCCGTGTGGTGTGCTGGCTAGACCCAAGCGCGGCGAAGGCTAGCGGTGGGTTTGGAGCAGACACGCAGTTATTCTAGTAATGACCTGAGCACGAAGCGTGGCTTCGGAAGGGTCGTTACAGACAGAGAGCGAGCGGAGCCGGGAAGAGAAAAAGGATTGAAAGGGGTTGTAACTCACAGTTGCTGAATCAGGCGGAGACTGACGTCGGCAGAGTTTCGGAGCTCCTGACACGAGGATACTGATGTCTGAGCGGCGAACAGGTGGGTGGCGTCTCTCTTTTAACCCCGGCCCCGTGATCAGCTGATCACAGCCGATCACCGGCTGACAGGACCCCCCCCCCGAGGACCGGCACCCGACGGGCCAGGACGGCGGCGACGGAAATCCGAGATGAGGGAAGGATCCAAGATGAAGCGGGACGGCACCCAGGAGCGCTCATCAGGGCCGTAGCCAGCCCAGTCCACCAAATACTGGACCCCCCGGCCCCGGGGACGGGAGTCCAAGATCCGACGGACAGTGTAGACAGGACCCCCATCGACGATCCTGGGCGGGGGCGGGGCCCGGGAGGGGGGCGCCAGTGGGGAAGCGACGTGCCGCTTAAGCTGCGAGACGTGGAAAACCGGATGGACCTTCATGGCGGGCGGAAGCCGGAGACGGTAAGCCACGGGGTTGAGCCGGGCGGTGACTTCGTACGGGCCGACGAACCGGGGAGCGAGCTTCTTGGACTCGCCGCGCAGCCGTAGGTGCTTAGTGGAGAGCCAGACGTGGTCCCCCGGCCGGAAGGGGTGACCCGGGCGGTGGCGGCGACGATGCTGCCGGGTGTACAGAGCGTTGGCCCGGGAAATGGCAGCCCGCGCCTTGATCCAGGCCTGGCGACAGCGGCGGACCATCCGTTCAGCAGCCGGCACGTCGACCTCCGCTTCCTGATGGCTGAAGACAGGAGGTTGAAATCCATGACAGACCTCAAAGGGCGAGAGACCGGTGGCGGAAGAGATGTGAAGGTTATGAGACAACTCAGCCCACACCAGGTAACGAGGCCATAGCGATGGTTGGGCGGAGACGAAGCACCGTAAGAAGCGCCCCAACTGTTGATTGGTCCGTTCAACCTGCCCATTGGTCTGAGGGTGATAGCCGGACGAGAGGCTGGGAGATGCTCCTATCAGGCGGCAGAAGGCTTTCCAGAACCTGGCGGTGAACTGTGGCCCCCGATCGGAGACTATGTCCTTGGGGAATCCGTGAAGCCGGACGACATGGTCCAGGAGGAGCTCGGCCGTCCGTTTGGCGGAGGGGAGGCCGGCCAGGGCGACCAGGTGCACCGCCTTAGAAAACCGGTCCACAAAGGTGAGGATGGTGTCAAGACCGTCCACAGATGGAAGGCCGGTAACAAAGTCAAGGCCGACATGGGACCAGGGACGTCTCGGCACCGGGAGAGGGTGAAGGTCGCCAGCGGGCGGCTGGGTGGAGGACTTGGCCCGAGCACAGGTGTCACAGGCGGAAACGAAGTCACGGACGTCCCGAGTCATGGAGGGCCACCAGAAGGCACGACGGAGGAGTTGGAGGGTTCTGTCGGGCCCTGGGTGACCAGAGAGCGGGGAGGAGTGAGCCCAGAGCAAGGCCTCCTGACGGCACCGGGATGGCACATAGAGCCGCCCAGCTGGGGTCTCCGGCGGAGGCGGTTCGGCGGTCAGGGCGTCCCGGATAGAGTCCTCCAATGGCCACCGAAGGGGGGCAGCGAAACAATGAGACGGTAGGATAGGTCCAGGGTCTGACGTGAATTCGTCCTGGGTGAACTGCCTGGAGAGGGCGTCTGCCTTGGTGTTCTTGGAGCCAGGGCGGTAGGCGAGGTGGAAGTTGTACGGTTCGAAGAATAAGGCCCAACGGGCCTGCCTTGGGTTGAGCTGCTTGGCAGAACGAATATGGATCAGGTTCTGGTGATCAGTCCAGATCAGAAATGGTTCTTTCACTCCCAGGAGCCAATGCCGCCATTCTTCCAAGGCCCACTTGATGGCCAGGAGTTCCCGGTCGCCGACACCATACCGTCGCTGCGTGTCAGAGAACTTCCTTGAAAAATAGCAGCACGGGTGAAGTTTTCCATCCGGGCCATGTTGAGAGAGGACGGCGCCAGCGCCAACATCGGAGGCATCCACCTCCACCACAAAATCTCCGGCAGGATCAGGGTGGAGCAGGACGGGAGCTGTAGCAAACCGACGGATAAGGTCTCGGAAGGCCAGTTTCGCACCAGGGGGGAGGCAGAAGGGCCTGGGCAGGTTAGCTGGTTTAGTGAGGGATGTCAGTGGCGCGACAATGGTGCTGAAATTGCGGATAAAGCGCCGATAAAAATTGGCAAAGCCCAGGAAGCTCTGTAGCTGCTTAAGGCTGGAAGGCTGAGGCCACTGGGTCACGGCTTGGAGCTTTTGCGGGTCCATGGTCAGGCCATTGGAGGAGATGGTGAAGCCCAGGAAGGTAGTGGACCGTTGATGGAAGGCACACTTTTCCAGTTTGCAGAACAGCTGGTACTCGAGCAGCCTGCTTAGCACGGCCCGCACATGGCGAATATGGTCCACTTCGGTGCGGGAGTAGATCAGGATGTCATCCAGATAGGCAAACACCCATCGGCCCAGCATGTCCCGCAAGACATCGTTGATCAGGTGTTGGAAGACAGCAGGGCTGTTGCAGAGGCCGAAGGGCATCACCAGATACTCCCAGTGCCCGTTAGGGGTGATGAAGGCCGTCTTCCATTCGTCCCCTTCTCTAATCCGCACCAAATTGTAAGCGCTGCGTAGGTCTAGTTTGGTGAAGATGCAGGCCTGGGAGAGGGAATCGAGCGCGGTGGATAGCAGAGGAAGAGGATGGCGGTTCTTAACGGTGATTTTATTCAAGCCTCGGTAGTCTATACAGGGGCGAAGCCCGCCGTCTTTCTTCTTTACGAAGAAGAACCCCGCAGCTGCAGGGGAGGTAGAAGGGCGAATGAAGCCCTGTTGGAGAGCCTCAGTGACGTACTCCTCCATGGCTTTGTTCTCTGCGGTTGACAGCGAGAACAGGCGACCACGAGGAGGGACTGCTCCCGAGAGGAGCTCGATGGCCATGTCATAGGAGCGATGAGGAGGGAGAGCGGAGGCTCGCCTCTTACTGAAGACCTCGGACAGGTCATGGTAAGCCGGAGGGATCCTATCCAGATCGACGGGCTCCGGGGGTGACGCCTCTTCTGGCTTTGAGTCCTGTCCAGTCCGGAGGAGGAGGCAGCGGCGTGAACACCGGGGACCCCAGTCCAGGATCTGGCAGGAAGACCAGGAGACGTGGGGGTCATGTCGACGGAACCAGGGGTATCCGAGGATGAGGGGAGAGGAAGAGGCCGAGACTACTAGAAACCGGATCTCCTCCTGATGATCCCCGACAGACATGCGGACTGGCTGGGTCTGGAACTGGACCGGGTAGGGTTGGAGTGGTCGCCCGTCTACTGAGGTCACCGGGAGAAATCGGTCGACGGAAGTCAATGGGATGCGGAGCCGAGAGGCTAGTTTTTGGTCGATGAAGTTCTCGGCGGCTCTGGTGTCCTGGAGGGCTTCGGATGAGAGCTGTTGGTGTTTCAGGTGAAATGTGACCGGTAACAGAAAACGAGAGGGATCGGAGGAGTGGGAAGGGCCAGGTGGGACACCCCCGCAGTCTACCTGGCGTCGTCGTTTCCCGGCCGTAGCGGGCACTGGGGACGACGGTGTCGAGCTGATCCACAGTAGGCGCAGAGGCCCTCACGCCAGCGTCTCTCTTTCTCCTCTTTGGGGAGTCCACCCAGCTGCATGGGCTCCTCGCTGGATGTGCTGCTTGGGCTAGCCGTGGCTCCATCAGAGGGGGGAGGAGGTCGCGACGACGTGGTCCGCTGAGGCTGGAAGGGTTTTAAGGCCCGAGGGGCATGGCGAGGCCGCGACATCACGCGTTGGTCGATCTTCAGGGCAAGGTCCACGGCCTCATCCAAGGTCTTTGGCGCCTCACGGCCGGCCATCTCGTCTCTGATGTAATCAGCCAGCCCCTCTAGAAAGATGGAGCGCAGAGAAGCATCTCCCCATTGAAGCTTAGCAGCCAGGGTGCGGAATTGGGAGGCGAAGTAACAGACTGGTCGGCTGCCCTGGCGTAGATGAAGCAGCTGTGACTCCACTTCCACTTCACTGCTGGGGGGAACGAAAGTCTTTTTTAACTCCTCCACAAACAGAGCATAGTCATTACACGCTGCAGACTTATTGTTGTAGAGAGCCGCGGCCCATTCCTGAGCCTGGCCAGACAAGAGAGAGGTGAGCATCGCCACTTTTGCACGGGCAGTGGCGTATTTAGTGGGTTGACATTCAAACATCATGTCTAAGGTGGCGAGCAATCCATCAGGCCGGCCGTCTACTTCGTTCCACTTGTCGGGTAGTCCGATCCGGGGTTCAGCGCTCACCGGCGCTGGCTGACGTTGCAGCGAGGTGACGGAAGAGGAAAGCTGGAGGACAGTTTCGGTGAGAGACTCCATCTTTGTGCTCATCCGATCCACCACACCGCGAAGATATAACACTTCGGCTTTCAGCCGTTCGAATTCCGCTGGGTCTACATGCGGCTCAGACATCCTGTCACGGCCGGGCGGATCGCACACAGTAATTCGGCGTGCCCGTGTGGCGTGCTGGCTAGACCCAAGCGCGGCGAAGGCTAGCGGTGGGTTTGGAGCAGACACGCAGTTATTCTAGTAATGACCTGAGCACGAAGCGTGGCTTCGGAACGGTCGTTACAGACAGAGAGCGAGCGGAGCCGGGAAGAGAAAAAGGATTGAAAGGGGTTGTAACTCACAGTTGCTGAATCAGGCGGAGACTGACGTCGGCAGAGTTTCGGAGCTCCTGACACGAGGATACTGATGTCTGAGCGGCGAACAGGTGGGTGGCGTCTCTCTTTTAACCCCGGCCCCGTGATCAGCCGATCACAGCCGATCACCGGCTGACAGTATGTATGTGTATGTATGTATATATATGTATATATATGTATATATGTGTGTGTGTGTGTGTGTGTGTATATATATATATATATATATATATATATATATATATATATATATATATATATATATATATATATATATATGTGTGTGTGTGTTGAATACCTTAGGCAGCAGAAACCCAAGAATGACGAGGAAGAATCATATATGTATGGTACCATATATATGCACAATAAGTGCACTCGTATGAGCCTCTTAAACTTACAACAGCTATCCTAAAGCCTTACAACTCAGTTAAAGCATATTCTGGTTTAGCAGGGTAAAAGGTTGTATTCAGGTTATATTTGCATAGTCACTTTCAATCATATTCAACTATTGTGGCCTAACAGGACCACTACAGCAGCACCTGTAAGTTAAGTGTGGAGCAGCAGGGAAGCAGAGAGTGTTCCAGAAAAGGAAACAAGAGGCCCGTAGGACCAGTGTTTCTCTATGCAAATGCTGTAGTCCTGAAGGGAACCCCGCCGCTGGAGATTAACTAATCAAGGCACTGGCAGAAAGAGCTGATGTGGGAGGAAAAGTCTTTTTTGATTAGGAGGCTTCCTAACTGAGATAACTCACCTGGAAGAATCCCAGTGGCAGCCATGACAAGGCCTGGTGAAATAAATACTAAAAGAGACAAGTTTCGAGTTTCTTTTGTCTGTTTCCTGTAGAAAAAATAGGGTTATGTCTTTTGTCCTTAGGACACTTATTGGCCTTTTCTAAATCTTTATGACTTTTCCCTTCTCTTTACTCTGATGTGTGCCAGCAAGTCAAAATATATATATAAAAAAAGAAACGACTGAAAAAGAAATAGACATATTTAAGCTATTTTCCAGATATAGAGAGGAGAGCTCACCCACTGATCTCACTTCTGCCTTGTGATCTAGCTCATTTTTTAATGTTATTTTAATGGCACTTTCTCCGAGTGTGCAGGTACTATGACAGTAACGACTTAATAAACAGTTGAAATTAAAATGATGCACTAGGGTAGGACAGCAAACAACTGAAATAACTCAATTACAAAAAAATCTTTAGATTCAGTGTCCGTTTACATTTATAACTGTATAATTATGATAGCAAACAAGCAGCGTACCTATTGGTACAAATGAACCATTAATGCACCTCACTATCAAGGAAATACAAACACACTCCTTTGCATTCAAATTTGCAACTGGGTGTGGATTAGTTCCCGCACTAGCTCTTTACTTGTAGATTTTGTAGTGTTTTCATCTGATCTAATTAACACTGGTAGTAATAATAATAATAATACAAAAAAAAACCTCTCTGTGAGGTTCCTTTAGGTGCTTCACGGAGACTTTGTATGCTATTGCACCGTGTTACACTGCATCTGTAGCTGTATCTTCCCTCATGTGTACGGGGATGAAGGACGGAAAGGACGGGGCAAATCTAAAATCAAAAACACGAAAAATCAAATAAAGAAGAAGAGTGGGTAGCTGTTTAACTAGCAGCCTGATCATTACTGCAACACTAGCAAATGGTACGATCTGGCAAAGAACAGGAGAACAGGCTGGTGTTAAAGGGCAGGAGTTAAGCAGAGATTAGTTGCAGATATATCAGCTGGTAGTGCATGGGAACAGACAGGCATGCAAAAATTAAGCAGGGAAGGGTGGGGAATTGTATCACCTTCATTTTAACACTCAAACCCTGCAATAGCTGTGAAGGTATTTCAGTTTAGACCAAATCTGCGTACCAGCTGACAGACCAGCAGGATTTGTCAAGCTGCTAAAATATACTACACTACACTTATGCACTTAATCCTCTCTGAATGTGCACATCCTCTTTAGTTGTGCTTAAAAAATGTTTGTGAATTTTATACAAAGCATTAACACAAGATTCAAGACTATTGAGTAATGTGTTTGTGTCCACAGGTGTGCAAGAAAATTACTCAGGCTGTTATTTTCTTCATTCTGTTCTCCACATCTATTATAATTGTATAATCAGAAGAGCTCACCATGTAACTATCTGTGCAGATGAACAGAACTGCAGTGGAGATATAGCTCCAGTGGAAAAATAATATGAGAAAAATAATGTGACCTGGTGTGTTTGAAAAGTCTGAACATACAGTGAAAAATACATATCTGTTTTCCGTATAGGGGGCGAAAGCCGTTTTTGTCACCAGAAAATGGACTGAGTGTGAGCAGACATCAGAGGATGAGTTCTTGCCTACAATCAACCAGTTTGCATAAAAGCTGTCCAAGGGCAAAACTGTTCTTTCAGCATTTTAATACTGAGAGCACTTGATAACGTTTCTAAAAAAAAAATAAACAGCATTTAATTAAGTATTGCAGTCATTCTCATCAGTTCATAAAGAAATATTGCTGAGGACAGTGCAAGGATAACATGTAGGTGTTTCATTTAATTTTGCTTTTGTCCTTAATTATATTGGTGCACCTCAATTTAGATATTTTACCATAACTAAATTCAAAAAGACAAAGAGGTTTGTTGCTTAAAGCACATTCAGTGTCTAATGTGCAGCACTGGAAAACAGATGTGAATGGAAACTTCTGGTCAGGAGTCAGGATCTTTTCCCTTAACATTTCCCATCATGACTTTAGAAATTCTTTTAAAGTAGAACATAGGCACAGGTTTGGTTTCTTTAGAAATACATTCATTGTGTAAAGGTGTTTTGAAAAGGCTTATCAAAGTGTTCATTGCCAAATGTCTTTTATACTTTAAAAATGCTTCTATTTGGCATTGAAGTGAACAAGCCCCAAATCTTTGATGTTCCCTTTTATGAGCTCTTCAATATTTATATTTATATCTACAATATATAACTTCAATAGCAAACTTCAAATGAAGGTTTTTTTCTTCATATATTTGTTACTATTGCTGTACTATTCATAATTTCAATGTCTTGTTATTGTTGTACACTATCTAAAATTCTAAAAGAGAAAAAAAAACAATGAGGAGAGACCACTGAATAAGAGTGTTGAAACTTTTGACTCATATAAGGTTGTGTAATGTATTCATGCATACTGCTATATGGTACAAATCTTGTGGAAACATGCAAATCCAAGTTTTATATTTGAATAAGATAAATGATAGAATTGCAAGCACAACCACTACAGAAAAGCCATTGTTGGTTACATTACCTTAAATTATTATACTTCAAAAATAAGAATAAATGGTCCTGCAAAGATTTTCAAAACATATTTAAATAAATAAACAAAAGGACATTACTAAGAGAAATCTGCATGTTTAATTTCTGGGAAAAAAAGCCCAGTAGATTTGAATTATTTATTACATATAAAGAGACCACACTCTCATGCTAGGGATAGTGTATAATTATCTTCTAGAAAACTTTTTCATTCACAAACAAAAATAAATTCAAAAATCAGTCTGAGGTGCATTGGACACACAAAGTTTTTTCTTTCCAGAGAGACTAGAGATGTCCTTTTCCACAGCTAAATCCATTTTTATGAGGTGTGCAGTGGGAATCTGTATTGTGATGCAACAGCAGGCTAGCGAAAACAATGCAGCCAATTGTCATCATCCTGCTTGTCCCATGCGAGTGTATTCATTCTTCAGTCCAGACTTATCGCATCTCTCCTCTGCTGGTGGCCCCTGGGCCTAGAGCCACTGGAGTTTATAGGCCTGCAGTCTTAGTGCACCTGATTCCTCTTCATGTCCCTGAAGAACAGAGCCCTCCATTTGTCATTGGTAAACATGCAGAAGAGCTGGTGTGTGCTTCACATGAGGGAGGGGGAGAAACAAAGAGGACACAAATATCAGCACATTTCTATTTTCACATAAGCAGACACACCTCTCCCAAGCAAACCGTGGGTTTTAATTCCATTTCCCGAGTTTATTAAAGGACAGAGTGGTGTGTTGTATTGTATCTCACTTTGAGCTTAGAAACTGAGTGACTTTTGATTTACTGAAAAATAACCTATCATGTACGAAGAGGTGGCACAATATTTATGGCATGACTTTTTACAGAGTCATTAAAAATTAATTGACCAACATTATGTTACATGACCCTCGTGGTACTCCAGACAATGCATTAAAAAGGATTTATTTTAAATACCCATGCTGAATGGGAATCCTGATGAATGACCTGTCTCACGCACTGGAATGGTGACAAGGAGGAGGAGGAAGAGATAAGGGAGCTAGGTGTGGAAGAGTGAGGGAGTGATCCTGATGAAATTACAGGATGGATTGATTGATCTCCACGGATGAATGTTGCAATGGAGGAATGCAGTTAAAACTGATGCATCTAGATTAGTGTCAGAGGAGCCACTGAAGGACAATGAAAGTCATCGCCAGGAGATGTGACCTTTTCAGCATATGAAGCCCACAATGCACCAGACCACGCTTCATGGCAATAAACCAAGACTGGGGGAAATTTTGTCACTGCCAAGAGGACCAACAAACAAAAAACAAAAAGAGCATATGAGGCAGGAATAAAAATGCAGATGTTTCAATTCATATTCATTAGCATAGTTTGCCATTATGAAGTGGAAATTAATGGTTTCAAAACAACTGGTAACACAGAAAAGAAGTGTGAATCCAGTGATGCAGGCTGTGCTAAAACATGCACCCGTGCACACAGCAGGGTGATAGTTTCCATAGCTTCCCCATGCTTTCCAAGAGGCATCATATTTACATGCATGTTACAGTTTTGCATGAACAGGGTTGTTTCCTGTTTTAGGCCATAATCTGGTTAAAGTGAAAAAATTTAATCCCCACGGATAAAATAAGGAATCACGTTAATTAAAGAGCCTTCCAAATAATGTAAAAAGAATAAAGCACAACATACAACATGCAACAACAAATTCCCTTTCACAGGAAAAGACTGCTGCTGAGGAAATAAGATTATCTGTGTTTTCACAATGATACACATTGTAATAGAATACGAGGACTGTGTTTAGTATGTCTGTTTTATTCGCTGCCATGCAGATTTTACTTAGTTTCATTTGATGCATTCCTGCAGCTGAAGGTGTTTGGTTGCAAAGAATATAATGAGAATATATGATTTATCATTCCAGATATGTTGTAGGAAAACAACTCAAAGAAAGAAACAGTAGATATGTTGACACAATACAGATACCATTCAATCTGCTCCCAAAGGCAATTTGGGAACAGATTGCATATTGAATATGTATAAAAATTTATTTTAGTATCGTCTAATCTAATTTCTTGTTGTCTAAGTACAGTCTTAAGCCACAACTTGATGTGAAAAGGAACTACAGGTATTACAGTTAAACGTCATCATCATAATTATTCTAGCTTCTAATTAGCTTCTAACTTTTTTCTTTATGTTATATTATTTTTCTTTATATATATACAGTATATATATCTTAAAATAACATATTGTTAAAAATAATTCAGCATTTATTTTCTGTATGAAGAACAGACATTAAAAATAATAATGATATACACTGCCTTCTGCAACTCAACAAAGATTTAGCCTGCATGGCATTTTGGCATTAAGTTTCTCTTCATACATGTCTTGAAAATAGACCCGAGGCCTGAAGCATAAACTAGGATCTGAGGCTTAACAAACCTCAGGTTAACTCAAGGTTTTCAGGGTTTTCAGAGGTTTGCTTCTGACCAAAGTTTATTCTCTAAATGTCTGTGGAGCAGATTTTGCCCCAGAAAAGAGATCCCCAGGGGTGAAATCTATTCTCCTTAAAACAGCATTACCACTAGTGAAAGAGTCTGTTGCCCTCAGTGGATTGATAGTAATCGGGTCTAAATCTTTGTCTTGCTCTGTTGAGCATGATTTTTTTTTTAACTGTGTGTTTATTGAGTTTTAAACTTTACACTGACACCAAGATTAAACAAACAACCAAAAAACAACAACACAAAAACCAACAAAAAAACAACAAAAAAAAACAACAACAACATAGCAGTGAGCATCATTAAGAAATACAGATTTTTAGAAGCAAATTGTCTTGTTCTCTTAGCATTAATACGTGACCCTTAAATAGGATATCAGTTTACAGTTGTTAATCTAACATTATAATTTGTATGAAGGTTAACCCTGAGTTAGATTTTCTTCCTACAATGCAACAGTATTGAATACCACAAAAGGTTTTCTTGGATAACACATGTAGGATCTAACCCCCTACTTGCCTGGAAAATGCAATATTCATTACTGCATTAATTTGTCTGCTGCAAAATGCTTTGAATTCACCTTCTTCTATATGCTAGGGAGAGAATAATGAAGAGTGAGGTTGGAGTAAATATGCTGATTCAGTGTTTTTCATATTGCCTCCGAGTGAAAATCCTGGCCACTCCCCTTTCCTGTGCCCCTACTGTGAGTGGTCTTACACAACTAAAACAACCAATTAGCTCCTGTGGAAGTGGTATATAAAGGCCACAAATACAGCATGACTAATTAGGTGTTTTGGTATTATTGTATGGACATAACAGGGTACTGGATAATCACATTTGATAATTTGTTAAGTATCCCTTTTGGTGGGAATTAGTAGCTATCCAATATTATATTAATGTGAGCAAGGGAATATTATCAAAAATCTCTTAGAAGTACACTGCTTTAAACTATGTTTCTCGTAATCCTTTGATCCACTGTATCTCATCAGCTCTAAAAATAAAATGTAAAAAAAATAAGCCATTGGACAGCCCTTAGCTTACAATCAAAGCAGTCCTTCTGAGAAAAGCTATATGACACAAGATAAGGACCTTTGGAATATCCAGCCTGTAGTTAATTCTTAGGGCTTACCTATCCACTGTTTGAAGCACGATATTTGACGCGCACCTGATAATCTCTCTTACAGCATTAGCCAGTGTTTTTTTTTTTTTTTAGAGTGCTCTCTCCATCCTCCTCTCACTTCCCTTGAACATTTCTTTGCTCATTTTCACACAGATCCCAAGGCTGATGTCTGCCACTGATAAAGCCTGATCCACAGTAATTACACAGGGTAAGGGAATTGAATCTGTCTTTGGCTCTAAACTGTGATTTCTACTGTGCCTTGTCCCCCATGCTGCGCCTTTTCTGGTGATGAGACTCATTACAATGCCTGATGCACGTCCCCTTTTGTCCTAAGCAGCACTGTAATCACACAGCCTCTTACATTTCTGATTCTATTCATGTGCTGGGGGTTACATTTCATGAGCTCTAAATTTTCAGAAGCTTGCAACTGACAACTATGGTAAGCAGAGAAAGAATAGTCAAGTTAAAAAAAGCAAAAGGAGAAATCCTATTTTTTTAAATGATCAATAATTCTAGCATCCCACCATTTGTAATAAGTAGTAAACACTAATTTATAGTACTGTAAACAGTGACAACTAATGTGAAACACTGAGGGTGTGCTCCAGAGTCCATTTCTGCTAAATCACTACCTTTTTCTAAAGAGGGAGCTAACGTTTGTGCTAATTATGACTGTTTATGTTCCACCCTATGCTAACACTAGCATAGCTCTCTCGCTATTGTCTTCCCCACCAAAGCCAGCTTCCTGAGGGGTAGCATGTCCTCTGACAACACCAGCCACTGGCCATACCACCGGAGAGTCCTTGTCACCCACAGCAGCCTATGGTCATGCCACCAGATTGTTTTTGTCAGTGGAAGGTCTCCGTTACTGGCATCTTGGCCTATCCTCACTGTCTCCATCACTGGTTTCCCAGTTGCCACCCTGAACTGCTTAATCTTGATCACTTAAAAACATATGCACATTGGATATAAGCACTTTTGGACAGGGCTCCATAATATGACAGCATGGCATTTAGGAATTCCTAAATGCTAATTGGTCATTTGTGAATGTGTGATTGGTCCACTTGGACTTTTTGTGTTTCCTGTTTTTTATTTAAACACAAACTGTTTGATAATCTGCAATGACCCTGATGAAGGCTACAGCTCAAAACACGTTGGTCACCTAATAAAGTTGTTCCTTATTACTTGTCTTCACGTCATCAGATCTTTGTCTTCTCCATGCACCTTGGAAATAGGTGAAGTTTTGCCAGAAAGATTTGTTGCCATCTATGTTTAGGAATTCCTGAACAGCAAAAGTAGGAAAGAACTGAATTTTCATTAAAATATATGCAAAACAAGAACAACTCAAATAGATTGATATTTACACTAGTGTGGAATGGTCATGATGGATGGTCTCTGTGTAATCCAAATCATCATGATTTATACTCCAGGAATCATCAGTGTCTACAAAAATATGTCATGTCAGTCCATCAACCTTTCTAGGTTAGGCAGATTTTACTCTAAAGCCTCAATTATGCTTTCTGTGTCCGCTAGGGTCTACTTGGGCCTGAGTGACATAAATTTTGATAGGATGGTGAGGTCTATTGTGACTGTGCAGTGTTATCTGTGTAGAATTTACTGTACAAGAAATCAATTATCCATTGCCCCCAGGCAGAGGGCTTCAAAGAAGTATACAAGGAATGGCTTCATGGCAACTAGGTCTTTAGTTGTCCATGTTCACAACAGAGTATAACCAAGGCTTAATGGTGAAAGAGATATAAAAATTTTTGAGTATAATACATTTAAGGATTTAAATGATAATTATTAAAATAAAAAAAACAAACAAACCTGCAAACTGAGCATAATTGCAAACACAACACCAAGGAGTCAATAAAGTTGTATTTCGTCCCAAAACAAGCCTTATTTACACAAGTCCACAGAGAGGAGATGAGTCACTGAGATATTATGACATCCACTGCAGCGCAAGTTCCAAAGTCATTATAATTGAAAAGGCAGGGGAAAGTGTCTGAAGGCACACACACGAGGGAGGTCCATGTACCCATTGTGTCAGTCTTTTAGAATAGTGATGCTGGTACAAATTTGTCTTTGCACTGAAAGGTTTATTTGTACATGAATTATACATTAATTCCCTTTTTCCTGAGCCACACTGCCACTGACAGTAGACAGCAGTAAGTGCCAAGTTATACTGTAATTGGTATCTTGGCTATTGTTTATACAGTTTGATCCATTTGGTAGACATAGAATTATGTCAGACTCAGTGTTTGGGTAGACATTTACCTTTCTCCTCTGTAATTTAATGCAGCCATTCAGACAGCTAGAATTACAAAGTCTTACTCCATTATAGTAATCAGAGATTTCAGTTAAAACATGTGTTCACACAGAAAATCTTTAATTTTCACATTAGAACTGCTTCATGGCCCTTGAAAGACTGTCTGAAGAGAGTCTTGAGTGACAAATAAAGTCGATATAGATTTAACGTGCTTTGTTTCTCTCAATATACTAGAGACTTTAGAACCTACCTACTGCTTCATATGCAATGTCAACCTTGAACATATGGGTATGAAAGACATTCAAAATGTACAGGAGAAAGGGAAAAGAAAGGAAACACTGACTTTAATCTGCTCAGTTGAACTGCTGTGTTTTGGGTGCTGATTAAACCTCTGCCAGATGACCTGGGGTTTTTGTTGGGTGACCAATGCAGCACTGCAGCTGTTGCTTTTATGCTAAACCCCTCCGTGGAGACACCGTTGATTGTGGGATTAGCACACAGGTCTCCTCCTCTGTTCATACTTTCACCTCAGCTGTGTTACATGACAATCCAGACAGCTCCAGACCTCAGATCTCTCCTTTAGGCATCATTAGGGAGTACTCGCTCTAACAATCTAATAGCTGGAAATGTGCATACCTGTCAATAAAGGATGTGTGTAGAGTGACAATTCTATGTTCAAAAAGCCACAAATAATATATCGTCTTGATGCATTCTCAATCATCCTGGTAAGTAAATTTCCAAAAGTTGATTCTGTTCATCTGGACGACCAGATGAACAGAATCAACTTTTGGACACAAATAATAATATATATTCTCTCTTTGGGTGTGCACTAGGGCTGCAACAATTCGTCGCAATACTCAATGACATCGCCTATAAAAATTTGTCAAAGTGGAACTTTATTGTCATCGCATCATATACTAAAACCACATAAATGTGTTTTTGCAACTGCAATACACTAAAGGAAGCTACGGGGGAAGTATTGACTCTATCATCTGGCAAGACTGCACTTCAGACTAACAAAGAAGAACCAAGAGCGAACAGCTAAACAGGAGGATGGAAGAAAATGTAAAATGAGATTTAACAAAATGTAAAATTTCACAGTAAATCCACGACAGCCTGACAGCAGTGCACGAGCACCAGCACCCTGCCGCTGTCATGTCAACTCTGAATGGGTCAGTTTTAGAGAATTAAGTCAGTGCTTCATGTTGATACCTTGTTTATGTTAGTGTTTGTACTGTAATTTTTATGTTAGCTTACCTGGTGGAAACGTCTTAGTAAGATGCCTGCTAAGTAAACACCATTTCAGTTTTGTTAGCTAATGTTAATGAGTGAAATGTGATAGTAAACCATTACAGTGGCATAGCTACACTGCCTCCTAGTTTATTGTAGTTTTTTTTTCTCACATTAACAATAGCGTTTATTCTGAATAGTAAACCTCTTCCACCTGAAGTTAGGTAGTTAATCTGTCAGTTTGACGATATCAAAAATTAATTATACATAGGGCTTACCTATGTGTGTGTGTGTGTATATATATATATATATCAATCAAATCAAATCACTTTTATTGTCACATCACATGTGCAGGTACATTGGTACAGCACATGTGAGTGAAATGTGATATATATATATATATATATATATATATATATATATATATATATATATATATATATATATATATATATATATATATAAGATCAGTTAAACAGTTTAACTGGCATTGAACACTACACCATCTGAGAAACTATGATATATAACCAAATTTGTGATTAGTGACTGTCTTTTTTAATTCTGTATTGTTCTGCTTTACTATGAGCAAGCGTCTCATTCATGAACTGAATCATCTGTAAAGTTAAACTTGTTATTTTGGACTGGAAAATAAAATCTTGGACAGAAGCCATTTTTAGTTTCCTATTTGCACATTAATTTTTTGTTTAAATACTGCTAGTGCCCTAATTTGTATTACCTAATATTTCATTTTTATTCTGACAGTTCAATTGAGTAATGTTAAAAACACATTGGATTATTTTCAAATTTATGTTTCCTGGGTCAGTAGTTTTATTTGCTGTGGGACTAGACAACAGGGTGATTATTAACAGGTGGGCAGACTTGAGAAAGTGAGGTACTGAAGCCTAGAACAGGAGGTTTGCCCACAGGAAGTGGAGACAGGAGTTATTTAAATAATCGTTCACTAATCGACTAATCAAAGAAGAATTTTTAGATCAGTCACTTACCAAAATTGTCGTTAGTTGCAGCCCTAGTATGCACACATATTCAGTTTGGTACAAAGAGGAGAGAAAATTGCAGATGACCCTGTGAAATACATATGGACTTTTGAAAATCTTTAACCTCCTTCACAATAGAATCTTCAATACTATGACTTTGCAAAAAAAAGTTTGTATTCAGAGGCATGTGAACAGAAATCAGCCAAAATAAAAATGCACTATACGAAAAAACAAAACCTTTCAAGCATTTGTTTCTAAACTTTACTCATGCTTGCTGTTCTCTGTCTTCGCATCTGGAAGTCATACATATTTACGTCAAACCATTTTGGCACCATGAAAAACCAATACATCCACTCAATGGCATGCTGCCACTCACATAAGCAAAGGTGCCTGAGCCAATTCTGGAGTTGTGTCTACTTCAAGCAGCTATAACAAGTTTTCTGAACAGATAACCTGGCTTTCCAAGTTTGAAAAGATAATGAATGACCTTGTGTAATGCAAATTGGTAACTCCTTTATTAAGCCTAATCTAATTAAGATCCCCCTTCACACATTATTAAGGGAGGCCAATAAACAAATGCGGGTGTGAGAGATTTGGCATGGGAACATAATCATAAACACGTCTTTAATTTCACAGCAACAGCGCTGTGTTGATTGCTGCCATGCTGCTGGCCATATGTCCTTGAAAACAGACAGTAACTGAATCATGTGTAATTTATTAGTTTTACATTCCACACATAAAGCAAATGATATACAAATGATTTCACCAGTCTAATAAGCTCTTAAACAGACTCCTGCAGTGGGAAGACCTCAGTATTGTTCATTACTTATCTCAGTGCTGGCAAAAATCAATCTTTTCTTTTAAAAATGCAGTGATAAAAAATGAAAAGATGCACAGTAGAGCATTTCTTCTCCTTGTGACTTTCTCTCTAGCAACCCCACCCTCCTCGCCTCCCACCTCAACTTTGGATGAGGGCCTCCCCCATGATGCTTCCAGATTGCGCTCGTAACAATGTGACTGGGCCCCAAAGCAGGGATCCACATTTTCATATCTGAGGCCAATGATAGATGAGGCAATCTGAACAAGTAGTGCTGAGAGATACATCAGGAGGTAGACAGCCCCAGATAAAGGAAAAAGAAGACTGGGCCCCCATTGTCACCCTTTCGCCATTCCTCGGATATATAGCGGCTCCCCCAGGACCAATAACTCACATACATATTCAAAAGCTGCAACAGTACTTTGCCACCTCTGGGATAGACTGCTAAACCAAAAAGCAGTCCAGGATTCTGTTTGCTCTTTTCCCTGTTATACCTGCATACCAAGTGGTGAACTACAAGCTTAATGACTGGGCCTCTGTAGGTATACCACTGACAGAATTATGGTTCGTTGTTGGTTATGTGGCTGTTATCCAGTAATGTTTTGCTAAACATGCAGTTTTATGAGGTAGTTGACACTGTCATCAGCTTATATCCTTCAGTGCAATTTAAAACCCTGAATGTTATAGTGATGAATATAAATTATTTATGGCCCAAAGAGACTGTCATTTAATGAAGCTTTTGGTGATTTGACCTGGCAAATGAATCAATGTCTCATCTAATTTATTAAACACACTGCAGGGTCAGAACCTTTTCACCCATTTATCTTTGTCAGAAAGTGTAAGTGCTGAGAAAAAAAAGAACCTGTTAAGTCCTTTTGCATTGTCTCAATGGTGTTGAAGAAGCTTTTTTAAAAATGTAGTTAGCCAACCTTCAACTGTGTACTGGAAATAATTACAGGATAGGAAGCTCCCAGTGTGAGGACAAAAAATCTAACTTTGTAAGGTATGACTTATTTAGTTCCCTCCTGGAAATCACAAACAAGGAGGTAGAGATTTCTGAAATGCTAGCATCAGCTGGACAATAAGTGTACTTTTTACTTGGATATCTTTACATCAAAAACTACTGTAATAAAAACAGTGCCAAAAGTATCAGTCACTGCACTTAAATTTGCTTGCAGTTCGTGTCTGTCTTTGTCCGTTACCTCAGGATGTTTTCTGTACAATGTATAAATCAATAGCAAAATGGCAAAAAATTACATATAATAAATGTATAGTGAAATGTTTCAGGAAGCCAGTTTATTTATGCATGTTCATTCCAACAACATCTGAGCATCTATTCTCAGTCGGCAGATTTGGTGGTCCAATAAAGACTCATTATTAATAAACCAGATACCAGTGAATCAAACATGTCATATGCCCAACACTTCATCTTTAACAATATAACTGCAGTACAAAGTAAAAAAAAAAAAGGCAAAAAAGTGCATTTGGGGGGAAGAATATCACTTCTCTGGACTTCCAAACTCCTCTTCGAAATTGGATCCAGACAATTCCCTGTTTTTATTTTTTTCTCTTCTTGCAATTTTTAAAAAAACACAATTTTGAAATATCCTGTAGGAGACTTCCAAGAATGTCAGCACATGCAATTGAGAAGTAAGCTTTTTAACCCAATTTAAATGTTAAACTGCATTATTGTGCAATAATAATTTGCCTACAACAAAAGGGATTATAACTGATGAAGTAACTGTCTTATAGGAATTAATAGTTATTTTTATTCTAATATTCAATATATGTCTATTAATCTGCAAATGAAGGCATTATTGTGTTAATTGTTAGTCCTATACTGGCTAATGAATCATCACAATATCATTATAAATGTGTATAAAATCAAACACCTAGGCATGCAGAATACTTGGTTGATATCTCTTGATTTTCCCATGTCAAAGAAACAGGCTCTGTATTTTGCGGGTGCCTTATATGCATCCACAGGTGTACCACCAATTCACTCAAATGGACTCTAGTAACCTATCACAAGCTTCTTAAGCTCAGAATGGAATCATCTGGTGTTTTCTTATTAATTAAGGACACAATAAACTTAGTGTGTATATATACTCCTAAATTTGATGAAAGTGATTAAAAAAGACAGCTCTTTCTCTTTATTCTGACATTTAGGGCTGTGCGATATGACACAAATCTCATATCCCGATATAAGACATCTATCGTCCCGATAACGATATAAATCACAAAAATGTAACATTTTCTGTAAATTCTGTGAATCTCGGGCAGCTCGACTTGTGTGAAGTGTTTCCAGCTGGGTGTCGTGTACCTGGAGTCGAGTGTTTTAACCGATGCATGAAACGATACATTTTTAGACATAAGTTGTAACGGCCGCCGTTTTCTTTGTGAGTATTTATTGCACAGCGTGCTGCGGGGAAAAGCCTGTTCTAACGTTTGAGTCTAAGGTTTATTTTTGCGACTCTTTTTTGCTTTTCATCCGTAAATACTCTGCATAATCTTTCATGTGATTCAGTTTATTTTGAAAAGTCTCAACAGGATCTTGAGCTTTATTGTGAAAGGTTTATATGGAAAATAAACAAGCTGACACGGGATGGTTTTACCGTCGTTGTTGCTAACGACAACGCATAAAAACAGGCGCTTGTCTGTCTGTAGTGTGGTTATATTAAATATAAGAGAAAGAGAGAACTTTAAGAAATTAATATAGCCACTACAGTGACCATCAAAACGATGAAGAAATATTGCCGTAAACAGTTTATTTTGCGACACCACGAAAGAAACGATAGCGTAAAATGAAACGATAGATGTTTTTATATCATCATCCGATATATATCGTTATATCGAACAGCCCTACTGACATTTAACTAATTCAAAAGATATTTCAATATTTATTTATCTAAAACAAAAAAGTTTACTCTAAATTGATGTTTAACAGTAACAGTAAAAAAATAAATAAATAAAGTGTATGTAAATATGTGGTTTCAACTGTGAATATATTGCTGTGTATTGAAAATTCTCTTGTTTTGCATAGAAATATATTGAACAACATACAAAGCACAATATACAGAATAACAAAAGTTTTTTCTTTGAAAGAACCCTCTAATGTCCATTGTTGTGTACATCAGTACATAACTGAAACCGATTTAGAGTGCTTTATTTAGCTGTGGAGGGTAACAACTGAAAATATGAAATAAACACACATGTAAACTAAGACTCTCTAAAAAAAACAGCATTGTTGTTCGGCTTTCATTTCGCCATTTGATTCACTCCAAGAGCAAGTATTGTAATGTGGGTCAAGTGATCAGTTTGATATCAATCTTTTGTGATACACCATCATATTTACATTTGTACAGTGCGAATGATTTGCTTTAGTACCTGGTCAAACTAAAGCTGGGCATACACTGTGCGATTTTTGGCGCATTTTGAGCCGATTTTTCAATCGTGCGACCGTTTTGGTGATCGGCCTGATTTTGGCCTTCATCGTGCGTCGTGCATCGTGTAGTATACGTGAGGTAACGAGAAGCGATTAACACCTCACGACCAGCTCCCGATCATCAGTCGCTTGGTCGGGAGGATTTTCAAACCTGTTTCGACACCCTCACGATCGCCGCAGCCGCTCACACTGCGCACGCGCAAACACATAAACATCGGTGAAAAAGAAAGAGTAGCACAGCAGTGTGATCTGGACACTTGTAGAACTTTGGAAAGCTCATCCGAGCCTTTTCCATTTGGCCTCACAAAATCATCACAACCACAACAACCGTGAAAATAGTTGGATTTACATTGCTACTCAATCACAGCTGCCTGATCAATGTTTTTCATTAGCAATTTAGCAAAGTTGATGGTGGTGGTGTGTGTCTGTGTGAGTGAAAGACAGAGAGGGAGCGACGGATTTTCTGTTATAACCTTCATTTTTATGGACGCACAGTGTGAGCATTCGGGTCGCATCAGAGCATCAGGCCATCTAGTGTGAGACCCTGCATTGTGACCTACGAACTTCTAACCCCTGCGCGTCAATCGTACAGTTCGAGCAGAAGCTGAATAACGCGACTGAAAAAATCGCACAGTGTATGCCCAGCTTTAAGCTCTCCTCTGTCTGCACTTCTCCTACAGGAAACTCGCAGGCAGCAGCTTCTCTCCCCTCGTTCATGTGCGGTGCTCAGTCGCCTAGTGCCTGAGCTCAGATCATACCAAAATTAGGGGGAATTTACACATAGTCGTAAATTCCCACAGTGTGCGCTATGTGCTTCGAATAATACTTTTCCATTTGGATCCTGTGTTTTTCTGTGTCTGTGGAGCTCTGGTTCCTCACCTGTCGTTATCACCTGCAATCCATCAACAGCAATCAGCTAGGTGATAGTCTTCACCAGCACAGCCCTCAATTCACCGCCAGTTTGTCAGCTACCTCATGGTGGTAACTAGGCCTCCTTGTAGCTTGTTGCTTTATCCATACCTTGTACTTATCCTGATCTCTTTCTATGCACAGTTCAGCTGTCAAGACCTACAGCTCAAACTTCTGGATGCTTCACCGATTCATCGCCGATTCATCGCTTCGCCCTGCAACCTCTTTGCCTTGGAAACAAAAATACTCACCACTATCACCTTCCTGCCCTCCTACCTGCCATCTTCTCTGGATAAGATTTGAACCTCTCTCGGCTACCTTCCCTGGAGCCTCATGGCTTTGACCTTCAGGTAAGGTCGGAACCACAGAACCCATCTTATTAGAAATAAAGTTTCTCGGACCCTTGTGAAAATTACCAGCTCAGAGCATTGTTGCTAAAGTACATTAGGTCAATTAAAAAAACAAGACAGTAATGTTTTGAGTATAAAGTCCTTTAGAGTATAAAGAACTTAAATAAACAAAAGTGCACAAGATTGTTTCACTGAGTGGTTTGAAGAATTTGAAAGAGCCGTTGACATGTTTCCAGCGTTACTTTTGCACTTTTGTTCTGTGATTAAGATTCAGCTTTCTTAAGAGTAACCTTGGTCTACTATATAACAAAACTGTATTTCTTTTCTTTTTGTATCATGCTATGAAGCCATCCTGGAGAAGTGGAGTAGATGAAAATGCTTTCCCCTGTCCTATCAGAGTTCAGTCTTCATGCTGGCACCTTTGAGCACATTAATTTCCTTTAAAATATAATGTGTGCAGAGGTATTGATGTTGCTTCTACATTCTTCCAGACTTGCTCCCTTGACAGACAAAGTTTGACAGGAAAGAAAAAAAAGCCATCAAATTATAAAATGAAAAAGCCATCCACCTTAAATGCTTTGGTTCTTCCCCAGTACCTTTTATGGTAATTACAAAATATACAATTGAGTTGCGGCCATCAAATTATTATTATTATTTTTTTCTTCCACTACCATCATGGAATGATATTCCAATTTTATGCTCTAGTACCCTGAAAGACGGCAACAAATAAAAAGACACCCTTTATTATTCTGTATATGATTACATTATTATTTTAGTGGTTACTATGAGATAAAATAATGGGAATGATGGCATAGTATTTAAAACAGGCTTGCTCTAAACATGCTGCAAGATGAAATCATTGTGTTAACAAAAAGACTTCAGAATTACTTATACTACATAATACACTATGTATGCATTAAAATAGTGTGTTTGTGTGGGTGTGTAGCTACTGTTACTAGGACTACTTGCCAGAAGGGGTTGCCACAGCACAGTGGGGGGTGCTGAATGTTTAATTTGGCAGTTTTACACTAAACTTTTTTTTTTTTAATTCAAGCGCACATATTAAACAATTACAGAGAAAACTGACATTAATTCTAAAAGAACAGAGGAAGAAAAAATGAAGAAAGGATATAGTCGGTGTATTTTCATTTCTTTCTATATAACCCCAAGCAAGAGGGTTTATATGACCCAGGTGAACTCATTCAAGACAGTAAAGCGGGGAAAAAGAACAGAAAGACAAAAACATTTATTCAGATTACAATTGCGCTAGCTAGTCTTTTTTTTTTTTTTTTTTTTTAAATTAGTCTCTCCTCTCCATATTACCTGACATCAATATCAGAATCAGAATCACTTTGATTGCCAAGTTTGTACAAAAACAAGGAATTTGCCATGGTCATGGTGCAAAAAATATATCAGTAAATAAGTGGTACAGAAATACAATATATGGTATTTACAGTTCAAATATACACATCTATATAATTACCAAAAAGGTGCAAACGTTTGTGGTAAAACGATTGTGGTGTGTAAACTGTCTGATATTTCACCATATCAGTAGCCTGATGGCTTGTGGACAAAACCTGGTGGCTGGGATCAGAGATCATGCACTGGGCCTTTCTCCTACAGTACATATTTAATATGAAATAACAGAGAAATAGCACATCAAAAAGTGCTGTCAGTTTAAAGAATAAATATTCTGCTACAATAGATTCCTAAGGAAACAGTCTGGCTTGATTACAGATTTTCTTTTCTGCAGCATGTCATCCTGTTCTATCCACATCTGTAAATCTTTGGGAAGTGAAAAGGAAGCTTGTCCTTTAAAGACTGGCACATTTACATTTCAGGTCTCTAAAAAACATAATGTCATTATATAAGAAAAGTTTTTCTTTTCCCATATTAACTAATTATTGTGGCTCGTTAAAATCACAACACTGTTGTTTCATATTTATTAAAATCTTTTAATAATTTGGCAACTGTACGATGATTCAGCTTACAAATGATGACACACTGCTCTTTATTGGTTAAAATATCGGTATTGGTATCGGCAATGCTGCTCTTAATTTACTTCTTATCGGAATACCAAGATACAAATACCTATGTGATATATTTATACCTGTATATTCTACAAAGTTTAAATATATAAAAAACAACCTGCCAAAGTCCTCGAGCCTATCACAGTCATAAGTCACCCTAAAATAACTGTCTCTAGGTCCGAAATTGAAAATACACAACTGTGTTCACATTATTTTCTTAACCTAAAATTACATGAGTGATGTTATGAGGACATGCTTTTGAAGATGATTATAAATACCCATAATGTTACACACATACATATACAGTTATGTTTAGGCAGGTGGAAAAAAAAATAGTAATCACTACTGAGTGTTCATGGGTCACAATGTCAAACATTTTGATGGACGTCATGGCTGGAATGAACCCACTGCAAGATGGTCTCTAGTTAAATCTATTTCAGTCACAAAGGAGAAGACATAGATGGAAAGCAGCAGACAAGTACATAAGGATTTTTTTTAGCTCAGAGATAAATCAGATTTGATGTGTGCAAAAGGGCTTTCAACTGAGCAGAGTCACAGACGTCTTTTCAGATTTGATTGTGGATTCACTGTGCATTGGAATTATTTTATTGTCACTAACATATTCAAGAACAAATATTTCACAATTTATAGGTACATACTTACTTGGACAATATTTACGTTTTATTCTTCAAAAAGTCACTACTTAAATTTTCCTAAATGTAAGTAGTGACTTTTCAGACTGGTAGCTTTTGCCTGCAGCTTCCCTAGTGCCATAATAACATATATTATTCTACAGCAGTACCTCAGTTGTATATTGGCCTATAAAAATAAAGGTGACGGTCCTGGTTAATTTGACTTACTTTTTTTTTATTATTTGAAAGAATATTATTTGTCATTCAGACTGTAAGCAGATTCCTCTATGATATGATAAAATACGGTTTCAAATCAAATGAATTCATTTTCAAACTATTCAATTTCAATTTAGTGATGATCATTTTCAAACCAATAAATTGAATTTCAAATTAGGCTAATTCATATTCAGTTTTTAAAAGCATTTATTCAAGTTACAATTCAGATTCAAATTCAAATTTAACTTATTCAAATTCAGTTTCTGATGACACAGATTTCTGCCCATACCGTGAACTCTGTTTTTGGAAGATCAAAGCATAAAGCTGTACTTTAATTCCTTGTACAGTAAAATTTGAATTTCTCTTCATATCCGCCCACAAACATACTTCAGTTTTGCATCTGATCAATGCATTTTCTTTTAGTCTGGCTGCTTTGTCGATACTTCAGACCTTGACTGAATTAATGTAGTAGCACGCAACAGCTACAGCAATTTATTTTTTCCTTGCCATTTTAAGAATTTCATGATTTTCATTTTCCTCCCTGCTTTTTGTCCTTGTGTTGTTCACCATTTCCCACACATACAGTAAATTTGTGTGCTAATATGAAAATGTCTCAGTTGACTTTATAACTAAACATTGCATTTACGAAACAGAAGCAATCCAGGTGCTGTCAACATTAGATTAAATATATGGACAAATCCAGAACAAATGTTATGAGCACAAATTACATGTTATTGTGAGACTCCAATTAAATACAGATTCAAATGTGCCTATTTTCTCTAATGCGTTTACATCAGATATGCATCCTGGAGCTCAGTTTAGGTTCAAATGAGGGAGAAAAATGGCATAGGCAGGAAACAGTAAAGGAGAGGAGTGTGAACCTTTAGCTCCATTTGCAGTCCAGTCTGAAAGGCTGCCAATGTGAAGAGCCCTAGCTGTGAATTCCCCACTGAGATGGGCTTGGTCCAGAGGGAATGCAAGCCAGTCTCCAGCCTGCGTTCCTACCTGAGAACAGCTGCAGCCTCCATCTGCCAGCTCTTCATGGTGGCTACCTGAGGGAAGCACGCTCCACCCCTCCATTTCAGAAGAGAGGCAGCATTCTTTTGACAGAGGGAGATTTCAGGGTTTAATGACATCAGTAGGACACTTTCCCTCGTTGCTGGTAAATATGTGTGCAGGTCTCTCTTGTGAAACACACATGGGCACAAGAAAGCACACACACATAAGCAAGCACTTTTAAAAAATCTATTCTAGAACTTATCTTGATCAGGATAAAGTCATAATTGTAATAAGCAGAGCCTTTATATTCAGCCCAGTCTCTCCACTTAATGGGGCATGTGAACACCTTAGTCAGATTTCTTCAGGCTTTTCAAACAGCTTGTGTTGGTCAGCACATGCAGCAACCGGATGCCGTGTTTACGAAGCAAACACCATGGTGCGAGAGGCAAGCATTAGATTACTCACTGAATCAAGAATGTGTTTCGTTTAACACTTGACTGAAAATATGGCTTAAGGTTTATTCCTCTCAGTAAGTAATATACTGAGTGCTGAATTGAATTTCTAGCACCTGTTGTTTGCATTGGCATAAGTCTGTTTATATATATATATATGTACACTGAAAGAAAAGGCCATAATTCAATAGTGGACATTGGTTGCACACAACTGTTTTGCTTCGGCAGAAACTTAAACAACTGAGTTAAATCAACACAACTTATTCATATTCAATAAACCTGTGCATTTTGTGTTGATAAAACGTGATTGAAACATGTTTAGATGAAGTAAGGTGAGCTCCTGGAATATTTTAATCCTTCGCAATTTTGTCATTTTATTTCAACACTATTCAATAACGTTTAGCCCAGTACTACTTGGTCACTTAAATACTACATGTTGTCCTCATATTACATAATGTTCAACAAAGTCTAGAGCAGGGGTAGGCAACCTTTCTGCCATTTAAAATTTCCTCAGAAGTCAGTGTGCCATATGATTGCATTAGCAATAAATTTAATAACGCTATATATGAACAGTTACACAATATATAGAACCACTTGAATTGTATTTGTTTGCAGATGTTGGCAGCTATCAGCGAATAGTTATCAGCTATTTTGAAACAAAAAAAGACTTTTTATCCATAACAGCAAATGAACTGTACAACAGAAAATACAAATGCTATTTATGGTCTTCTCACAACAATGATAAGAAAAATAAACTAAGCCAATATGGCATGTCTGTCAATACAGAGACACACATGTTAATGTGATCTCTGGTCTCCCACTCAGAGATACATGTCTCCGAGTGTCCAGCATTCAGACGGCTACCTGAGGACACTCATGTGAGAGAAAATCTGCTCACACAGATAAATTGAGCCAAATACTGTCAATAAGGCCTCTGCAATGTTCTGAAGACAGTTAAACTTGTCAGGTAGTGATGTCCAGCAGGTGAAAATGCAGCTCCATGAACACACACAGCTGTGGATTCCAGCTGCTTCGATGTTGCATTAACTCAGCCAGTTAATGCGAGACAAATCTAGCTGCTCATTAAAGCTTTCTGGTTTGTTCAGAAAATAAAACATTGGTCCATACGCCTGAAAGTCCCAAAAATGCATTGTCTTGAGTCTACGGATGTATCCGTGTATTTCCGTGGTGCTGATGCTGTGCTGAGCGAACAGCTCCTGAAGCTTTGGAAGTGTCGGAATGTGGAAAGCTAACAACGTCCCTCTTACCAGTAGGCTAAGTTATTTTTAGCCAATTATAAGTTGAATCTGGTAGTTGGGGTTGTTAGCTAAGATACAGTCATTAAGCAGAGGCACAACTAATGTGTCTATGCGAGCTGATTTGCGATGTGCACCGCTGGCGCGGCCATTTATTTTTTGATGCACCTTCTCAGATTAATTTACTGCGTGTCGTGCCCAGGGCTGGACTGGGACAAAAAAACAGTCCGGGCATTTTGACTAGAGACCGGCCCAGGTATTAAAGCCATAAAGCCTTTGGATGAAAACAAACGCTGTTGTGACAGTGATGTACAGTCTTGTTGGTATATGTATGATTTCTATACATTTTACATCAGATAAAAACTTTGGTTGTAAGCTTCAGATAATTATTTAATAACAACCAGACATTTTAAATGAGAATAAGAAAGTATTTCTTTGTGCCCCCCTCTCCCTGTTAATGCCCCACCTGGCCCCCCCGGCAAAACTTTGCTAGATCCACTCCTGCACAGTTACAAGCTGTCAGCTACATATTCAATTCAATTCAATTTTATTTATATAGCGCCAAATCACAATATAAGTCGCCTTCTGGCGCTTCATAGATACAGAGAAAAACCCAACAATCATATGACCCCCTATGAGCAAGCACTTTGGCGACAGTGGAAAGGAAAAACTCCCTTTTAACAGGAAGAAACCTCCAGCAGAACCAGGCTCAGGGAGGGGCGGCCATTTGCTGCGACCGGTTGGGGTGAGAGAAGGAAGACAGGATAAAAGACATGTTGTGGAAGAGAGACAGAGATTGATAACAGATATGATTCAATGCAGAGAGGTCTGTTAATACATAGTGAGTGAGAAAGGTGACTGGAAAGGAAAAACTCAATGCATCATGGGAATCCCCCGGCAGCCTACGTCTATTGCAGCATAACTAAGGGAGGATTCAAGATCACCTGGTCCAGCCCTAACTATATGCTTTAGCAAAAAGGAAAGTTTTAAGCCTAATCTTAGAAAAGGATCCTGGTGTTATTTGTCTCTCAGAAACAGTTCATAAGTGGGGTGGCTGTAGCTCAGGTGGCAGAGCAGGTCAGCCACTAATCAGAAGGTCGGTGGTTCAATCCCAGGCTGCCTCCTGGCTGCATGCCAAATGTCCTTGGGCAAGATACTAACCCCATGTTTGGCTACTGGTGGTGGTCAAAGGGCCCGGTGGCGCCAGTGTCTGGCAGCCTCACCTCTGTCAGGGCACCTGTGGCTACAATGTAGCTTATGTAGCTTACCATCACCAGTGTGTGAATGACTGAATGTAGTGTAAAGTGTTTTGGGGTCCTTAGGGACTGAGTAAAGCGCTATACAAATGCAGGCCATTTACCATTTTACCATAACTTCCCTTCAACTCATTCATGTCACCTAAAAGGTAAACCTGTTTCTCCATCACCTGTTCAGCTCTGATGATTCAGTAAGGACATCTCCTGGTTTCATCTTCATGTTTCCCTCTCACCAGATATACAAACCGATATCATGACCAGCAGGTTTTACAGCTGTGGCTCCAGCAAACCTCAGCTTATACGAGAAATTTATATTAAATAAATTCTAACTACAGCTGATCAAGCTTAAACGTGCTGCTGTTGTTTAGCGCGACATTTTTGACAGGTTAACCCACAATAAATAGTAATAGCATACACGTGGTGTGTATGTCGTTGTCTGCCTCTTATAACTCCAGTGATTTTCCTGCAGTTCCTGTGCGATCTTGTGAATTTCATGTGTCCAGCAACTAACCACTCTTTCTAGATTGTATCATGTCATCTCAACAAGAAAATTAAGTTGTTAAATTTCATACAGATCATACATGATTTGATTTCATTCAAGATAGAAACATGACATTTTTGTGTTCAAATTACAAGGCAGACCTTTTTAATGTAACAACCACCCAATTTACTTTGTTCGGTATACCAAAAAAAGTAGAGGCGGCTTCTCGACTTGACTGAGATGGATGCCTTCCTCAAACCACGATCCAAAGCGTGCAAGAGATTTAACATTGCTATATTATTGACTTACTTCACTCGAATATGATGTGAACAATTTAATCTACCCTCTCTGCATATAATGTCGTTTCTACTTAACTTTAAAGCATGAGGCAATTGTGTTAAATACACGCAAGATGCTTACATAAATCCAAGAGATGGCCAATCCCTTTTTTTCAGTGTATATAGCTGCATTGGGGAATGTGTAGCTATATGGGATCAACAAAGATCACATCAAATAATTTGAAGAAAAAATGTCAAACAAATTCACCTAAAACTGAAAACAAGTTTGATTTGTGTGCTTAAATCAACACTTGCTAAGTCATTAAAAACCAAAACAAAAATAATATTTAAGAAAGATATTCTGTTGCTCAGTTTTTAATGATGCTCAGTTTTTCTCTTATGGCTCATGCATGGTCATTTTGGATAAACTGCTGGTCTGATGGTAAACTGATGGGAGATTAGCATGCAAGGCAAGCTGCTGCTGGCTCACCTTTCACAGCTGTAGGATCAGTTACGATCTGTGCTTTGTGTGAAAACGCAGCTAACATCAAGTAAACAAGTTTCAGTGATTTATCATCTAACAGATGAGTTTCCATTTGTTAACTACCTTGACCAACATGTGTGATGTAGAAAAGATAAAACGTGAAAAAGTTGTTAACTCATTTAATATATTAACAAGTAAAACTGACCATGATGGAGAGGGGACGGTGGCTCGGACCATGTTCCTTTATCAGAATACACTGTATTTAACCAGCTGTACACTAATGCTTGAAATTCATTTTTTATTAATCTTTTTAATTCCCTATGTAGATATTTACCATTAACCATATCGTACACTGTTCAAGCTTTTGCAATTCACTTTTTCTTTTTGTTCTTAATATATTTTATATAGAAAAATCACGATGTAAGAATGTGAAATTCATGAACAACTGGGGGGGGGGGCAGAAATGTAGTTTTCAGGAAAGACACTAGAAATGTAATTCATAGTTTAGATGCTGAAAATGAAATAAATTACAGTCCCGATCAAAAGTTTAACACAACTTGAAAAATGGCAAAAAGTCATATTTTGTTTCAGTTAATGTTGTTTTTAATAAATTGCATGCTCAACAAATGTTTTGTCTTCTTGTAGCATGTTGAAGCTCTACTTGGAACCTTATTAAGGTTCAACTATGCAAAATGTGATTTTTTTTGCCACTTTTTAAGTGGTCTTAAACTTTTGATTGGGACTGTGTAAAGTATTTAAAATGACCTCAACCTTCAAAATATGGAGCAGTAATATACACTTATTTAATGCAGATGTGGAACATTTTTTTCTGCAGAATAATTATTCTTAGGTTGTAATTTTTATGCAGAATTTTTCACTAATACAGTTTTCTGTGTACTGAGGTGTTTCATAGTATTCTATTGCTTCTTTTCCTAAAGGGATGTTTGAAAAATTCCTCCAACACTTTCAATTTTCAGCTAGTAATAAACAAGTTTTTATTAATATAGTAGATATTTAACTTTTGAAGTAATAATATTTTACAGTTGTGGTGAAGTGAATTCTGTTTTTTTCTTACCCCTCACAGTTCAAGTACATGATGCTAGCTAGGGTGGCCGCTATAAGGAAAAACAGCTCTAGCTGCCATTTATTCAAAGGGAGTGTAGGCTGTAGGTCTGCTGTTTACCTCAACTGTCAATATGTGTCCATGTATATTTATTCTGAAAGCTGCTGTAACTTTGTGAAAGGAATCTGATACAAGTAGATGTTTCAGTGAAGCTAATTCCTATGTGAGCTAGTGAGGTGAGTTGCTGTGGATAGCCTAAACTTTTGTGTGTTGCTATTTTTTTTTCTGCTGTTAGCCTTTAATAGGTGTTCTTAGCCAGTATTAGTGAAACTTTATTCAAAATGTATTTATTTAGTTCAATTCAATTTATTTGTGTAGCGCCAAATCACACCAACAGTTGCCTCAAAGTGTTTTATAGTGTAAGGTAAAGACCCTGCTCTTTTGGGGGTTTTTTTCTAATGGATTAATTTTATGTTGTAAGAGAATACATCAATTAGTTGGAAGATGTAATTACACACTAATCAGTGTATAATTATAGGTAAAGTATTATTTTATCTAAAATCAAAAAATGACTGACTGTACTTGTAAGTACTGAAAAAATTTAGCATTAGTGATGCTCATTAAATCTTACAGAGCCTGCAAGGGAGCAGGGAAATATATCCATCTATGACACTAACCCTAACCTTATGACACTCTTTAAGTATATTTACCTACATCTGCCTAAACACACATTAGTTTTCAGTATTTCAATTTTTACCTCAATATTTGATATGCTATATTCCAATATATCTAAAATAAGGTGTTTTATAATTCCATTCTCTTTGAATATCAGTTATCTATTCCATCCATCCATCCATCCATCCTCATCCGCTTTATCTGAGGCCGGGTCGCGGGGGCAGCAGCCTAAGCAAAGAGGCCCAGACCTCCCTCTCCCCAGCCACCTCCAGCTTATCCAGGGGAACACCATGGCGTTCCCAGGCCAGCCGAGAGATATAATCTCTCCAGCATGTCCTGGGTCTGCCCCGGGCTTCCTCCCGGTGGGACATGCCTGGAACACCTCACCCAGGAGGCGCCCAGGGGGCATGCTTGTCAGATGTCCGAACCACCTCAGCTGGCTCCTTTCGATGTGGAGGAGCAGTGGCTCTACTCTGAGCCCCTCCCGGATGGCCGAACTTGTCACCCTATCTCTAAGGGAGAGGCCAGCCACCCTTCGGAGGAAGCTCATTTCTGCCGCTTGTATCTGCGATCTCGTTCTTTCGGTCACTACCCACAGCTCGTGGCCATAGGTGAGGGTAGGGACGTAGATCGACCGGTAAATTGAGAGCTTCGCTTTTACACTCAGCTCCCTCCTCACCACGACGGACCGGTGCAGCGTCCGCATTACTGCAGCTGCAGCCCCAATCCGTCTGTCGATCTCCGGCTCCCTTCTCCCATCACTTGCGAACAAGACCCCGAGATACTAGTTATCTATTCCCCTTAGCCAAAGTAACACACCTCATGCCTTTGATAGGATTGCTTTTTGTCTGGGGTTATGGTGACATTACTTAACAAAATGAGTCACTGCTAATTGCAATGAATTACCTCTGTGTTTGATACATTAGTAAAGCCTCGGTGTACACAAAAGGTCCTGCATTCTGTTATGCGGACCACCCTGAGTGATTGAATAACACAGTAAGTCGTATTCATTGTTCTTGTTTGACACTTAGACTTGAGAATTCATTTCTGGGGCTTATGTACACAGGATCTTGTTTTATTATGTGGGAAAATGAAAGGGAACATTTTGAATTGCTTAATTTTTAATGGGGTAGGGGGTTTCCAATTTAACACCCTTATCCTGTTTTAGTTTTAAGCTTCCTATCACAACCTTCATCAAAAGAAGAATTTTATTTCACTTGTATTTGTCATCATGCAATCTAAATAGCTGCCTACTTTGTCCTTATTAAACCTCAGCATTTCCTGATTTATGTTATGATTCATGATTTATATAATGCCTCTAGCTACAACTCGCTATAAGCTTTTTACTCCTCAGCCATGAAAGGCTGATGGGGTATTGCCATCACCCTGCTGAGCGAGTGGTCAGGCAATGTGGAGTCCCAAGTTTGTGAATATGATAACTTGAGAACAAAGCGACATACAGTAGGAGCTTCAAATTGATACCATAGGTGCATCTACTAAAAAACTTGGACAAGTTCAAAATTCAGTGACCTTGGCCTCAAGGTCAGAGGTGAAGTCACCTGGGATTTTGAAAATGATAACATAGGTGTATCCTCAAGGAGGCTGAGGGAAACCATTGCCTGTGACCACTATTTTTCTTTTTGCCTTTGCCACATGCCTAGCCTCCCAGTACTTCTGTCTACTTTTTTATCTAACTAATCCCTTGCTAACCCCTTCCTTTACATACTTTCCTGTACTCTCTCATTCCGGCATCAAGCCTCCTTCCTCTGTCCAGAGAGTACACCAAACATCTTCTTGACAGTTTCTCTCATCATACTATTATATTTCCAGTCATCTTATAAGTCTTCCCTAACACCCACGGCCTGTCCCAGTCCCTCCCTCAACTCTGTGCAAGATTTCTTTTTCTTCAACTTGCACCATTTAATGCTTACCTCTGTCCTCATATCCTTCCTCTTTATTTCCAGAGTTGTTGTATAGACCACTATCTGAAGCTGCTTAGCTACATTCTCTTCTGCCACCACCTTGCAGTCTCCTGTCTCTTTCAGATTGTAGATCCAGTCCGTCTTATGTGTGCGCCTTCCTCCACTCTTCTTTTGTGTCATCGTGTATATGTATATACATATATATACATCATATATATCTCCTTTCCTGCTTATGATTATATAAATAACTGAATACTTTACAATTACCTTCACGAGTTATGAAATCAAAGGAGTTTTGCAGTCTTAATACTTTCAGTTAAAGTCAGTTCAAAACTGAATTGTTTACAATGTTACAGAACCCATTCTTATTCCATTTGAATAATAAATGTGTAGGATCTTCCCTCTGGGTTAAACGAGACACCTGTTCAATATAGGAGTGAATAACTTGTATGGAGCAGACAGCACCATGGGAGATTTCATCCTTATATGAAACTTCACTAAAATGGTCTGCATTTTCACTTGTCACTTATTTCCCCATATATTCCTTCCCACAACAACAACTTAATAAATATGTGCCTGCTGCTTTTGTTATGTATGAATTAATGCCTGTGACAGACTTTCACGTTCAAAGTGTTTTGTCTTTTTTGAGTGTGCACATGCATGGCACTAGGCTTCACTGGGACAAAATTACAATAATGTTTTCTTCTTAGATTACTTCATTTCACCTTTTCCAATTCAGCTCAGTTCAACTTTATTTATATAGCACCAAATCACAACAGTTGCCTCAAGGCCATTTTTGCCTTTGAGTTGTTTCATGTCCATACTTAAGACAGCTTCCCATGGTGGATGTCTCCCAATCACCTTTCTACTAACAGCAGGTTCTCATTGATTGCTAATAGTTAATACCACAGACAGCAGGGGGCACAGCTGCAAACAACAGATTTGTTGTGCTTTTTTATATTGAGAAAAAAAAAATCTTAATTGAATACACTGCAAAAAACAGTTAAACTGAGGAACTGAGTCCTGCATGTCATGCATTTAGCAGAGCTGTATCCTTCCTTATTTACCTTTGCTGCTCAATTACAGGCTTGCCTTGCAATTGAGCATTCCATGACACATTTGCCACTTAAAATCTGACATCTAGCTAACAGCCTTCATTTTCTCAGCTAAATTGACAACTGTTACTACCAGATTTCATAATCTCTTATTAGTTAGTATTGTCTGATAACTCTAACAGTTAGTAATCTGTTTATTTAGAATGCAGTCTTTTGCTGAGAAACTTTGGGTCCCAGAAAAAGACTTGCAGAAGTCAGTATCACTTTAACATGTGCTACCTAGATATTTATTTTGGTAATTTTTACTTAATCCTATACAACAATGGCATTACCAGATGATATTTCCCCTAGCAGAAGAATAAATGCCAGCACATCAAAACTAAATAAATAAAAATGAAATGGCTTCAGGAACAAGACAAACAGCCCAAGGCAATGACCCAGCCATCAAACTCCCCAGATCCCAAAACAACAGATCATCTGTGGAAAGCAAGAAAATAAGCTTGATCCACGCTCTAAACCCACAGTCAAAAGGACCTAAAGGATCCACTGATTATGTCCTTTCTGGTAGAGCCACGGGATACCCCTATCCTAGTCAGAGTTGTTTTAGTTGAGCAAGAGAGCTCAATTTAGAATTTGTCACAAAAAAGTGGTCATACATTCTTTATTGTAAGCTGTAAAAGTGCACAAACACACTGTTAAATTTGTCTCCTCTTTTTCTAGGAATATTTCTAGTGAAAACGTGAAGCTTTTTAAATGACAAGGTCGGAAACCAATGTACTAGAGCAGAGCAGACTAAATGGTGAATGGGTCATCCTTCAGTAACTATACCAGCCTCCCTCAGCTTCTATCTTGACTTTCAAGGTGGAAGCAAGGGAGCCCTACTCACCGTTGAAACATTCTTCTAATTTACGTCTGCCAGCACCAGGAAATTGAAGTCAAAGGTTCACTGCCTCTTGTGCCACAAAAAATGATCTGTTCAGGACCAATGTGTAAAGGAGAGAGGGCAAATTAACCTGGACACTTATAAATGGGACACAAAGGGGATAGAGTGCTTTTAAAAAATTCATGCAACCTAGTGAAGTTGGTGTTGTTGGCTGCAAGTTGGGGTGATAGATTAAAGCCAGTGATTTATCAAGTGTCGTGTAATTTGATGTTTTTATATGGTCCTACATGGCTGCTTGTTGTGGCATTGTCAGCTGCCAAATCCCCCACCAGAGCTTAACCCAGAGGGCATTTGATTTAAACTTATTGAAATAAGATAAGAAAAGATAACCTTTATTAGTCCCACGCGTGGGAAATTTTTGTTACAGCAGTAACTCTAAATTAATATGAGTTAAATTTAAAAAATGGTTAAACCAAATGTCACAATGCCTTTGATAAAACTGTTCATGTTTTTAGCAGTTTTTTTTCTACACAGAATTTTTTCTCTTTTTTAAGTGTGACTGGTTGTGATTGACTATGACTAACATCATCTCAACTCTTGACATTTTTCACAGTAAAAGAAAAAGTGTGAGAGAAACCTACAAGAAATAAACAAAAAAAATTGTTTAGGTTTGGTCATTAAAAGGCATAATTTCCTGCCCTTTGTACTATAATATTGTGTATTTTGATAAGTAAAAGTGTGTCCTCCTTTTAGGTTCATAATTTGTTCTTTGCATTAACTGTCATCAGTCATCATTCAATAGATAGAAGAAAAACCAGACTTTTACATTTTCACAAGCAATTTTTTTTTTTTTTACTATAATCTGTGCTCCATATTTTCCCTTCTGCCCTGTAGGATATTGTGTGCTGTGGCCTTTACCAAGCTTAATTTTCCTCCCTCTCTGTCTGCCTCTTTAGCTTGGCCAGCGGCCCAAAGTGTCTTGTAATCCTTGATCTCTGAGGTTCAGTGAATTACCACACACCTAAAAACAGCCGACTCAATAACGGGAAGATTATCAGGACTTCTGACGATGTCAGCAGCAGCAAGAGCATCTGCTGCAGCTTGGGGACGGAGGCCAATCACTGAACGCAGATACTTTCATAGCCTGAACACTTACCAAAGCCCCCTTCCAATATATGCAGCAGAGCAGCCATGGATAGGAAAGATGCAAATAGTGATAAAAAGGGTGTTCGGGCAGCAACCAGTTCAGAACTGTTCGAAATTCAGTGCAGAGTTGTCTGTGTTTATGTTTTATCCTTGATCTTTAACCAGCTTAGAAATGATTGAAAGATTGACAGATCTCCTGTCTTTAAAGCCCTCTTGTACTTGTTTGAATACACTTGTAACGGCACTGTGGTAGTCTTGGGTTGTGTTAACACACAACAGTATGGTTTAGACTTTGTTTGTGAGAGAGAGTGTATCAAATTAACCACTTTCCTAAGCACAAGCCATGAAAACCTATAAATCCAGCTTCCATGGCCCATTTGGCTCCTGGACATATGAGTATTGTTTTAGTCAAATAGTTCTGTGAAATTGCTGCTGTTTTTGTTTCTTGTGCCCTCTTGCTCCAGGAAAATGTTTCTTTTTTGTATTACTGACTGAAATAGCATGAAGGATGTATACAGTTTGCTTTTTTTCTTCTTTTGCAATTTTAACTCATATTGTATTATATTATTTATTTACTTTTGTTTTTTTATTTTGCAAAAATACTCAGTTATAGGTCCACACGTATGCCCTGAAGACATCCCAATGGTGATGTGAAGTGATATGCATATGGAAATGAAATAGCATTTATGCAGCACTTTTCTAGTGTTACTGACAACTCAAAGCACTTTAGACTATAAATCGCATTTAACCATTCATTTATACAGCTCTTTGTATCTATTAACATCACCAATTAACCAAAGATGCTAGTCTTTGGATTTGCTGGAGTACCAAGAGAAAAACCATGCAAGCCTAGGGCAAACATGCAATCATATGCAATACATTTGATATGAGTCTTCATTCAAATTTCAGATAGGGCATTAACCCAGTTTACCTGAATGGCTAAATTTCAATCCACTGGATACTTGCTGACACTGCATGGTGAGACCTTTTTGTGGGGCTAAATGTTTGGAGAAAGCTGGAATTAAAGGAACACCCACAAAAACAAACCAAAAAAACAAAACAAACATAATTTTAAAGTTAATCTTGTGCCTTTGCAAGATAGTAGGTCCTTGCATTTCTATAACATATAAATCTTTAGCCCAATTTTTTATTGGTCACTCAGGCCTGAGAGGACCAGAAAGATCTGTTGGAGGAAAAAGAAGTTGGGTTAAAAAAAACATGAGCAACTTTTAACTAAGAGATAGGACCAGTAGATTTGATAGACTTGATGCATATTATAAACAGTACCAGTAAAGCCTGTCCTTGCCAGTGGTGAAGTGGTAGAGAATATCCCTAGGGGACTGAAAGTGGTGAAGAAAGTGAATTTTGCCTGTTATGCCTATTTTTCTATCACAATAAGGAACAGGATTGTTGGACTTTTTTTTTCTACAGATCTGTAAAAGGTCCACAACTGTTGGTTTGGCTGGTGTGCAATTTAACAAAGTTTTATTTATTTATCTGTGTATTTTTAAAATTTCACTCAGGTTGCACTGCGATATCTTTGAAGCCTTGTTTACTTCAAAGCACTGCTGTGCCTAAGTACAACCTGTAGTGTAAGGCAGGATGGGTTTGATTATAAAGTTTAAAGCTTCATTTGCTATTGCCAGTGTCCACTTCTAAATTGTATGCGTGCTATTCAGTACTGTGTTGTAATATACTGGTTGCTGTTATTGGCTAGATTGATTGGGAGATTAGGGAGTGCTGTTTTTTTGGTTAGGATAAATCAAGAAAATCCAATCAGAGGCATAGCAGAGCATTTCATATCTTCACCATTTAAAAGCTTCAACATTGAACCCATTTAAAATCAACACAAAACAAAAAAACAGAGGATTTACTAGTCCTTATTATAGAGCCATTTGTAGCACAATGCACCCTAACCTGTATGAAAGTAGTCCTTATAGCCTGGATGTCATTTGGAATCCTATGAAGACTGCAGTTAGTATTTCCTTGACATTCCTATACAGGCTATTATAAGTCATGTTACTCACACCAGCTACCAGAACACTGGATCTTTAGAGTCTTATTATACATTTGCAGTTTTTAATTTCCAGAAGATTACAAAACATTAGTACTGTAAAATAATTTCAGATTTGCCTTTGTTCATCATCAGGTTAATTTGTCCATGTCTTTTGACTTTTTGATTGAAAAAAAAAATTCATGTTTTTATGATTATTATTCATATCTATACAATGTGATTTATATTTATCTGTGCTGTCATGCACAGCCAAAACATTTCCCTAAAATCCCAGTAGCAAACCATAAAATATTCTTGATTGCAAACTTTGCACCTCTGTTTTATGAACATCCCCTGAAGTTAAGTTAAAATTACTGGCTAATTTTGGTGTTACCTAAATCTGCAAGTGTAGTCTTAAATAGCACACTTTATCATAAAGAGTGTTTATCTTTTCCTGGATGGGCTGCTTGCAAAGTGGTGGAATAAATAAAGAAGACACTTCTTCATGCACCATTAGACCACCCATTAAGGCCTTATTTAGACTGTAGCTTTATATTCATATTCATAAAAAGGAAAACAAACCAGATTCAGAATTACAGTTAACAGTTCATGACATTAGTGATTGCCTGGTTTTCATTTGAACTACCTTTAGGTAAAGGTCTACATTTTTTGGTTGAAATGTTATCATAAGACTTTTCCAGTGACAAAAATATAAGTTGATTATGCTCTTAAAAATTCTTATCATATAATTACAAGCTAAGGTCAAAATGTTGTCAAAAGAATGTGGAGTTACAAAACAAATGGTCAAAGCCTAACAGCATGAGATTTAAATGTGACAGGGAAGCTGTTGCAGTTTTCTTTTTTGTGAAGAATGGCAGCTGTAGTTGATAAGTAAACAGACAAAAACAGTGTTTGTGGCAAAATACAAAGCCAACAAAATATTCATCATGTTTTCTGATATTTCACAGATATTTGGTTTAGAGGGTCTTTTATTCTCTACAGGTACGGTTCTTTTCTTTAAAGAAAAACGAAATCAGTCACAATACTGTGTTGTTTTATGTCCACTAAACTCCTGATAGGCTTTATTATTCACAGCATAGTTTCCACTCGGAACTGCTTCCTAAATTAAACATCTTTTCGAGCATTTAGTGCACGTGGACACGATTACAAAGAAAATTAATCAATCCAGTGAACAGTATAACACTGCTCACAAGAGGAAATACAGCTTGTAAAGTAGTGGATTTGTTGCAAAACCATTAGCTGGTGATTGTCACTCAATGCATCTATGTCATTTCTTAAAACAGCCCACATCTCAATCTTATTCTTCATGTTTGTGTTTTTATTCATCAACAAGCAGCCTGACAGCATCTTCTCTGCTTATTTCCCTCAAAGGGTCCTGGTTCTGCACGCTTGAAGAATCACCTTGCGCCGCAAAAGCAGTAACCTAGCTGAACTTGTCTGTCAGTCAGAAAAATAGACTCTTAGGAGATATTACGCTTCTATACCTGGCTGCTCATTGACTTAGAGCTGTCAGTCTGGATCCAGCTGCTACGCATTTCATTCCAATTTATCAGAGAAGCACTCACCCATCCTTTCACTTGAATTGACTGTTCTTTTTCTAACTGATGGAGACACGAAGGTGATTATAGCTTTGTATTTACTGCAAGATTTTTTAAAATGTTTTTAAAAAGCTCACGTGATGTCACTGTAATCATGCACTAAATTTTCATAATAGATACTACAGACAGGCACATTGCAGCCTGTGCATATAATGGAGTGCTAATTACATACATCCACTCTCTGCAGTATTGCCTCACTACAATATGTGTGTGTACATGTGATATCACAATAGTATTTGGCAACAAAATGGTAAAAGAACACAAAGGCTGAAAAAACAAAGCATATAACAAGTACTTTGTCAGGGGACTGGGTCTCTAGCATTTTGGGTTTATTTTGTATTTTTGACTTCTGTTATGGTGGAGTAATGTTAAGTTTGTGTGTTATTATTTAGTTAGGATTTAGTTTAGTCTAGTTCATGTTTGATCTATGTGTCCTTATTTATTAATCTTTTCTTGTTTCCTGTGTTAGTCTGACTTGTCCTCTTTGTTTAACATGCTTGTGTCTCCCTTATCTGTTCTCATGTCTTGTGTTGTCATGTCTATGTCCCACTATGTTTCCTGTTTTATTTTGAAAGTCTTGTGTTTCCATGTTCAATGTGTTTAGTTTGCCTCCCCTGTGGTGTTTGGTTTGTGTCACCTGTGTTCAGTGTTGGGAAGGTTACTTTTAAAATGTATCCCGTTACAGAATACAGAATACATGCCCCAAAATGTATTCTGTAACGCATTCCGTTACGTTACTCAATGACAGTAACGTATTCTGAATACTTTGGATTACTTAATATATTATCATGCTTTTTACAACAACGTGAATGTACTATTGCTGTGTGATTTATTACTATTACTCAAGGTCCGCGACTCCGAACTGTAGTAAAGGGACCTCTGACTAATACGGCGGGGTCCCTGTCGGCTTGTAGCCGAAAAATAGCTTTACTTTGTTGTGTGGGTCAACTTTTCTTGCGAGAGACAGAGAGAGGCGTTGAAAGGCTGCTCCAACGGAACTTATTGTTTTCGGAGGAAAACACGAACACGGTGTACAGTCGAGTCCTAATAGCTTACTTACAACTGGGCTCGTCAGGCACTCTTCTTGGCTGAAGTGGTTATTATTATATTTACATGCTTCCAGCTCCCGTTTTTCCTCGACGACAACTCGTACCTTTCCACTCCCCTTTTTCTCCCTCCTCGCGCTCACAGACACATAACGTGTATGGCAGCCCATTCTCCCTGCAACACGGACTACACTGCCCATGATGCTACATTCTTTAGAGCTATGCTTGTAGCATTCTGCCTGTTAGCTTAGCACAACAACAACGAAAAGGCGCTCTCTCACCCAGGAAACACACAGTCTCAGAGAGAGAGAGAGCGTCGCCCTGTAACCATGGCAACCGTAACGCTGCCGCCTGGAACAACAGAACGTAGCTGTCAAACAAAACCTAAACAGTCCTGACCCGCGACAAAATGAAACAGGAAAGTACCGCAGTGTAATCCATTTATTTCAACAAAGTAACTGTATTCTGAATACCACCTTTTTAAACGGTAACTGTAACGGAATACAGTTACTCATATTTTGTATTTTAAATACGTAACGGCGGTACATGTATTCCGTTACTCCCCAACACTGCCTGTGTTTCCTCAGATGTTGCCACTTCCCTTATTACGCTTCTGTGTATTTAAGTCCTCTGTCTTCCTCTGTGCATTATCAGGTCATCTGTTTGTATCACTTCATGTCATGTAAGGTCTCAGGTTTTTTCATGTTTCTGTTCAGGTTCATGTTTTCTCTGCCTCAAGTCTTGGTTTTTTCATGGTCCTGCTCAGATTCATGTTCTCATGTCATAGTTTTCATAGTTAGTCTTAGCTGTTCTAGTTTAGTTTTGCCCCAGTTTGCCTTGCCTTTTTTTTTTTTTTTTTTTTTTCGTATTAGCCAAATAAAAGACTCACCTTTTGTTATATCTTAGTTTTCTCTCGCCTGTGTCTTTTGGGTCCGCTCCACAAACACACCGGCCATTCCGGCCGTTACATATTTTTTGGCAACTGAAATTACAAACACTTATTAAAGCAAAGGGAGTGCATGCACAGGTATACTGAACAGTGCACTGTGCAAACTGTAGTGTTTACAAAGATCAGTTAATTGGTATGCGCTAGCTACTAAAATGCTTTGCTGTCAAAACAGCAGAAATGTAAACCTGAAATCATTGCTGATTTAATATATACTTGCCAAACAATTAGAAATATGACCCATACTGGTAAACCCTTTTTAAATTCATATGTTTTTACTTATGGTTTACACACAACCTGCTGGAAAATCATCCTTGGAAACCACTTCGAAAGGTGCAGTTGTCTTAAGAAAATAATTGATTGGATGAAGAATTTGTCTGTCGCTGTTTATCATAGGCTAGTGCCAACCACTCGATCACAAGAAGATGTACAGGCTGGGCCATTTATATGGATACACCTTAATAAAATGGGAATGGTTGGTGATATTAAAGTCCTGTTTGTGGCACATTAGTATATGTGAGGGGGCAAACTCCTCAAGATGGGTGGTGACCATGGTGGCCATTGAGAAGTTGGCCATCTTGGATACAACTTTTGTTTTTTCAATAGGAAGAGGGCCATGTGACACATCAAACATATTGGTAATGTCACAAGAAAAACAATGGTGTGCTTGGTTTTAACGTAACTTCATTCTTTCATGAGTTATAAACAAGTTTCTCTTTGTTCACAGCCATTGACATGTCGAAGAGGTTAACACGTGAGGACTGGATCGAAATTGTGTTGATATCTGTTGAACGCAGTAACCGGGTCATTGCAGCAGATTTCAATGCGAGGATTTGCAGAATGGGCAAAACAAAAATTGGAACAGGACCCTCAGTTCATGCAGAAGATTTTGTTCAGTGATGAAGAAAACTTTTATGTGAATGATGAAGTTAACAAACAAAACCACCGCTATTGGTCTGACACTAACCCACATTGGATGGATCCCTCCAAGACTGTTGGAACAACAAAAGTGATGGTTTGGTGTGGGTCCATTCTTCATCAATGGAAACCTCAAGGCAACTGGATATTTGAAATAGTGCGCATGCGCCAACCAGTGTGCAGCCTGTTACAGTCTCTCCTGCTTTTCTCTTAGTTTAGCTTTTTTTTTTCTACGTATTCTTTTTTTTTCCTGACTTGTATTTTCCTCCGTTTTCTATCTCTTACTCAATCATGTGGATTGAGAGAGTTTTTGTTCTTCTGGTGGCCGTGGAACTGTTACTTTTATCAAGGAACGGGACCGCGGCACATCTCCTACACGCACACGCACGGACTGTTTACTCCAGAGATCAGCTGATCGCCCTGATGCCGGCCGGTTTGCTGGCCAGGCCCGCAGAAGTACCAGCTGAAATTTGGAGGAAAACACATCGGGGATGCAGAGGTCAAGGACAGAAGAGAAGAAAAAAGGTGACGGTGAGACAGCGGAGGCTCGAAGCGAGGAGGAGGTTTAAACCGTGTCTGCCGTCTATCGTGATGGGTAATGTGCGATCATTGGCAATTAAAATCGACGAGCTCTCAGCACTGGTACGGAGTCAGAGGGAATACCGAGAGTGTAGCCTGATGTGTTTCACCGAATCATGGATGCACCAGGACATTCCCGATGAGAATGCTTCCGTGGAAGGCTTCCACACTGTTCGGGCGGACAGGGACAGCATCGCTAGCGGTAAGCGGAAAGGAGGTGGGCTTGCTGTTTTAGTTAACAACCGGTGGTGTAACCCTGCCAACATAACAATCAAAGAAAGGATTTGTTGCCCGGACACTGAACTGTGTGCTGTTGGACTCAGGCCGTATTATTTACCCAGGGAATTCTCTCACGTCATCTTGGTGGCTGTTTATGTACCCCCCTCTGCTAACCCCACAGCTGCATGTGACACTATCCACTCTGCCATAGCTCGGCTACAGACTCAGCACCCGAGTGCCTTTATTGTGATCTCGGGTGACTTCAACCATGTATCACTGGACAATACACTACCAACATTCAAACAATATGTGGACTGTCCCACCAGGGGAGAGAAAACTTTAGACTTACTGTATGCTAACGTCAAGGATGCATACAGCTCCTCCTCCCTCCCCCCACTTGGTAGGTCAGATCATAACCTGATTCACCTCACCCCCCGCTATGTGCCAATTGTGAGGAGGGAACCTGTGACCACCAGGACTGTCAGGAGGTGGTCAGAGGAGGCCTTAGCAGAACTACAGGACTGTTTCGAGGTGACCGACTGGGAAACACTCTGTGAGCCTCACGCCGAGGACATCAATGGGCTTACTGAGTGTATCACAGACTACATAACTTTCTGCACCGACTCCATTGTTCCAGCTCAGACTGTTCATTGTTACCCAAATAACAAGCCATGGGTGACTAAGGACATCAAAGCCCTCCTCAACAACAAGAAGAGGGCTTTCAGAGGGGGCAACAAAGAGGAGGTGAGAAAGATCCAGGTGTTACTAAAGGACAAGATCAGAGAGGCTAAGGACAATTACAGGAGGAAGCTGGAGTGGAAACTCCAGCAGAACAGCATGAGAGAGGTGTGGAGGGGCATGAAGACCATCACTGGATTCAGGCCAACCAACAGCAGGGGAACTGAGGGAGGTGAGAATAGAGCCAATGAGTTGAATCTGTTTTTCAATAGATTCGACACCACAGTGTCTGCTCCTACCCCCACAACCTCACCTGTAGTCAGCCTGGAATCCAGAGCCACACCACTGTGCCAGCCTCTCTCTTCACATGGCGCTGTTGCCTCCTGTGAGATTCCTGACACCCCTCCCCCACCCATCACCTTCACTCAATACCAGGTTGAGATGCAAATGAGGAGACTTCACTCAGGCAAGTCTGCTGGACCAGACGGAGTGAGTCCCCTTGTCCTCAAGACCTGTGCCCCCCAGCTGTGTGGAGTCTTTCATAAACTGTTTATGCTGAGTCTGAGTCTGCAGAGGGTCCCGGTGATGTGGAAGACATCATGCCTCGTCCCTGTACCAAAGACGCCACGTCCCAGTGGCCCCCAGGATTACAGGCCCGTGGCATTGACCTCCCACATCATGAAGACCCTGGAAAGGCTCATCCTGGACCAGCTGCAACCCATAGTAAGACCACACCTGGATCCCCTTCAGTTCGCTTATCAGCCTCGTCTCGGAACTGAGGACGCCATCATCTACCTGCTCAATCGTGTCTACACCCATCTGGACCAGCCGGCGAGCACTGTGAGGGTCATGTTTTTTGACTTTTCCAGTGCTTTCAACACCATCAGGCCGACCCTCCTGGGTGATAAGTTAGCAGCGATGCAGGTGGATGCTTCTCTGGTGTCCTGGATTGTTGATTACCTGACAGGAAGACCACAATATGTACGTCTCCCACAGTGTGTGTCTGACAAGGTGATCAGCAACACAGGGGCACCACAGGGGACTGTCCTCTCCCCCTTCCTCTTCACCCTCTACACCACAGACTTCAGCCACTGCACAGAGACATGCCATCTTCAGAAGTTTTCTGATGACTCTGCGGTGGTTGGATGCATCAGCAGGGATGATGAGACAGAGTACCGGGCTGTGGTCGACTCCTTTGTCACGTGGTGTGAGCAGAATCATCTGCAGCTCAACGTGGCAAAGACCAAGGAACTGATCGTGGACTTCAGGAAGACCAGGAAACACTTGACCCCTGTTTCAATTCAGGGGGTCAGTGTTGACATTGTGGAGGACTATAAATACCTTGGAGTACACATTGACAATAAACTGGACTGGGCTAAAAACACCACAGCACTTTACAGGAAGGGCCAGAGTCGTCTCTATTTTTTGAGGCGACTGAGGTCCTTCAACATCTGCCAGAAAATGCTGAGGATTTTCTATGAGTCTGTTGTGGCCAGTGCGATCCTCTATGCTGTTGCATGCTGGGGGAGCAGGCTGAGGGTCGCAGATGCCAACAGACTTAATAAACTGATCCGTAAGGCCAGCAATGTTGTGGGGATGGAGCTGGACTCCCTCAAGGTGGTGTCGGAGAGGCGGATGCTGTCCAAGATAAAGACAATGTTGGATAACACCTCCCACCCACTCCATGACATGCTGGTCAGTCACAGGAGCACGTTCAGTGAGAGACTGAGATTACCGAAAAGCACCACTGAACGACACAGGAAATCATTCCTGCCTGTGGCCATCTCCCTGTACAACGCATTCACTTAACACACTGTTTGCTGCTACAACTACACATGTTTCTTTTCCAACTATTTATTTATGAGTGACTTATTTATGTATGTATGTATATATATGTATATATTGTACTATTCTTAGTTAGTGTATTGTCTGTCTTGTCTTAATGTTGGTTTAAAATGGAGCACTGTAACAAAAAATAATTTCCCCCAGGGATCAATAAAGTATTCTGATTCTGATTCTGATTCTGATTCTGAAATTGCTACATGATGATGTGTTTCCCTCTTTATGCACTGAAGCTGGCACGTTCCCTGAGTTTTTCCAGCAAGATGGTGCACCACCACATTATGGGTGCCAGGTCCGAGCATTCCTAGATGAACAGTTTCCTGGAAAGTGGATTGGCTGTCGTGGGCCAGTTGAATGGCCCCCAAGGTCTCCCGATCTGACCCGCTTAGACTTTTATCTTTGGGGTCATCTGAAGGCAATTGTCTATGGTGTGAAGATGCAAGATGTGCAGCACCTGAAACTACAGATACTGGATGCCTGTGCTGGCATTTCTCCTGCGGTGTTGCTATCGGTGTGTGAAGAGTGGGAGAAGAGGGTTGCATTGACAATCCAACACAATGGGCAGGACATTGAACACATTTTATAAGTGGTCAGAAACTTGTAAATAACTAATGAAAGAATAAAGTTACGTTGAAACCAAGCACACCATTGTTTTTCTTGTGACATTACCAATAAGTTTGATGTGTCACATGGCCCTCTTCCTATTGAAAAAACAAAAGTTGTATCCAAGATGGCTGACTTCTAAATGGCCACCATGGTCACCACCCATCTTGAGGAGTTTGCCCCCTTGCATATACTAATGTGCCACAAACAGGACTTTAATATCACCAACCATTCCCATTTTATTAAGGTGTATCCATATAAATGGCCCACCCTGTAGACAAGAGCTCACAAAATTTGTGAGCTCTTGTCTACTGCTTTAAATTTACATGGATCATTTGTGGAATGTTTTAATTACTGCTATGCAAATCTTCCATTCTGCAAGGATACGGAGGTGTTTTATTACAATATGTAACATAAAATAAGTTTAAGCAGACATGTAGGCTACCATAGGGTGAAGTGATTCTGCAGTATTAAAGCATAGTAAAGCATAATAAGCAATTGGAGTTAAAAATGAAGTCACGGAATCAATGTATGGACAGAAATGTATTATAAACTTTTGACTCATCAAAGTGGCCACCTTTGACAGATATAACAACTGAACACACCCATGGCATTCTTTCTTGCTAAGACATCAGAATAAGGCAAAGAGGTGTACCTGGGCCATGAAACATCAACTGGAAGAAGGTATTATGGACTGATGAATAAAAATTTTAAATCTTAAAAATGGAAGTTCTGCAACAGATATACGAAGAACTTTCTGAAAAATATTTTTGTATTGTATTTCTATTGTAGAAATGGCTTTCTTGCTGCAACTTGTTGAACCTGTTAAACCTGCAGCTTGCAGCCTTCTCTTTAACCTCCTAAGACCAGAAGTCTTCTATGGCGTGCATTTTTAATCTCTCTTTGATATTTGGGCATATTGGGATGCGATGAATGTAAAAACAAAGAATCACCGGATTTTTTTATTTTTTTTTTACCTGATTTTTGTTTCTAAGAAAAATGAGAGCCACATATGAAGACATTTGTTCTAAATGTTGATAAAACAGAAGCAGTATAATGTCCTCGTAAGTGGTTATCAGGCCCTTGAGGAGCAAAATTTAGTATTTTGGTCTAGACAACCCAAAATGTGATGTCCAGGATGCCAGGTCCTAGGAGGTTAAAGTTGAAACTGAGACTTAGTTACTATGACCACTATTAAAGCTGTGCTTGAATCTGTTGCCCTGTGAGCCCCCCCATATGGAAAAGATATATATAAATCTTATAAAGTTTGTATCTGTCATGTGTGAAACTTGTATGAAAAGCATATAAGAGTGAAAACAGATATAAGATCCCTTGAAAAATTATATAATGAAACTTGTATGTTTTGGATACTTACTAAAACAATGTATGAAAGTAATGAGAAAGTGGCCACTTTCATGAGTAAATCATGTAAGCCTTATATGATTTACTCATGAAAGTGGCCGCTTTCATGAGTAATCACATATAAGTTTTTACTATTTCTTTTCCGTATGGGCCTGTTCACGCAAGCTGCTAACTCTCAGAAACTCTCAGAAAGGCTTTGGGCCCACCAGACCCCTTAACTTTCTTTCCCATTTCTCTATAGGAAAGACCTACATACGAGTGTTATGATGTTTCTTTTCCATTGTTAATTGCCCCTTTCTTACAATTTTTGTTGCAACACACTATTTTCTGAGGTACAATACTGTTCAACTGATGCTCTGTCGATAGTCTGTAGTGTTGAGTGGCTTCTATTTCCTCCTTTGGCCAGCTTATTATCCCTGCAGGGTATCGGATGACTGGCAGGATAGAGATGTCTATTGCCCGGATCTTGTTTTTGCCATTCAGCTGAATCCTCAGGACTTGCCTTACTCTCTGCAGGTATTTGGTTGCTGCTTTCGTAGTGGCCTCTTCATGGCTGTCATTTGCCTGTGGGATTCCAAGGTACTCATAATTATTCTCAATGTCTGCAATGTTGCCTTCTGGTAGTACAACCACCTCAGTTCTCACTACCTATTCCGTTGTCATTGCTGCAGATCCTCATGGTATGGATCAGTGAATTGGTGTCTTGTTCACTCCTGGTATACAGCTTGATGTCACCATTAGACTAGATGTTGAGTCTTAAAGATTCCTTAGGTTATAGAAAACAAACAAACTAAAAAATAATTAAATTTGAAAACATTCCTCCATTAAACCAAAGGTACCTATAATATTGGGTCAAACTGAACATGGCATGTTTCCCTTGAGATGCAGACACCTAAAGATGCTTGGAGAGATGAAGACTGTTGCACAGGTAGTCTAGCTCTACCAGGATGACATGTCCATAGGCGAAGCTGCATAATCTCAAAAGTAGAGATATGAACACATACTGTACTACAGGAGGAAACCTGAACAGGCCAGGACTGTAGAAGTGTATCAACTGAGCCCCAGGACCAACGTCCGCTTCTTTGTGCAAGAAGGAGCAGACTAAATACTGACACTCCTTTAAGCTGGTTTTATGGTCGAGCAGAGGATGGTCGCTGTCTGCTCCACTCAAGAGCCTACACATTTGTCTTTAGTGAGCTTTGTTCTTTGATGCAGGCAGTGTATAAAGGCTGTTTTAATACTGGTTAGTGGGCCTGTGACCCCAGTAAGGACCCAAGACACTCAGTATGCTTGAGATGGTTTTTATTTACAATTATGTGTGTTTTTTTTTCTTTCCTCATCCCAACAGCTTTCCAGCTGTCTCAACCAGTTCCTCTCTCCCCCAGGTCCCAGTGTCACTGAAAAAGGGAGAGCGTAATTGTTGAATTTCTTTCAGCTCTGCCCCTTAAGCCCACTGCACCACGTCTCCTCTGCAGCAGAGCCGCAGACCACGCCTCTGCCACAGGGCCACTTTTGCTCTTGTTGTTGTTGGTCCATGAGCCAGCTGTGGAGCGAAGTTATAGTATACAAAGAACTGAAGCTAAACCAAGAGTTAAAAACAATGAAAATTGCGGACTGCAATCCCTGTCTGTGCTTTTTATGCTTTAATTTATGATATTTGAAATTTTTTTCACAGTTCTCCCAATCCTGGTGAACTCCACTATCATTCTAAAAATGTGTCTGTCCATTTACACTATCGAAAGTGTACATGGATGGACACATTTGCTGAACGACAAATCTCTTGTTAGGAGGACTGCTCAAGGCCCAGGACCCTGTAAATCTACTGGCATTCCCCAGAGAATACCAGAAGTGGCTGGTCCACCACTGGAATTCCATTCTCTTCACAGATGAGAGCAGGTTCACGTAATTAAATCGGAAGATAACCACCAGCTGCCTGCTCAAAGTGTTTTTCTTCCCTTTATCATCTTTTCTAGGGTTTATCTTGAAGAGGCATCTGTTAAGTTAAATACAGAAAACTACCCAAAACAAAACAATTAACAATCAGCAGCTAAACACCCTTTTAAGATTAGAGAATAGAATACAATAGAATAGAATAGAATACAATTGGACATGCACAACAAAATTATGGGTGTTCCATGCCAACTGTGCAGGAGTAATAAATATACATACAGTGGGGCAAACAAGTATTTAGTCAGCCACCGATTGTGCAAGTTCCCCCACTTAAAATGATGACAAAGGTCAGTAATTTGCACCAGAGGTACACTTCAACTGTGAGAGACAGAATGTGAAAAAAAAAAATCCATGAATCCACTTGGTAGGATTTGTAAAGAATTTATTCGTAAATCAGGGTGGAAAATAAGTATTTGGTCACCTCAAACAAGGAAAATCTCTGGCTCTCACAGACCTGTAACGTCTTCTGTAAGAAGCTTTGCTGTCCCCCACTCGTTACCTGTATGAATGGCACCTGTTTGAACTCATCATCTGTATAAAAGACACCTGTCCACAGCCTCAAACAGTCAGACTCCAAACTCCGCCATGGCCAAGACCAAAGAGCTTTCGAAGGACACCAGGAAAAGTATTGTAGACCTGCACCAGACTGGGAAGAGTGAATCTACAATAGGCAAGCAGCTTGGTGTGAAAAAAATCAACTGTGGGAGCAATCATCAGAAAATGGAAGACATACAAGACCACTGATAATCTCCCTCGATCTGGGGCTCCACGCAAGATCTCATCCCGTGGGGTCAAAATGATCATGAGAACGGTGAGTAAAGATCCCAGAACCACACGGGGGGACCTGGTGAATGACCTGCAGAGAGCTGGGACCAAAGTAACAAAGGTCACCATCAGTAACACACTACAACGGCAGGGAATCAAATCCCGCAGTGCCAGACGTGTTCCGCTGCTGAAGCCAGTGCATGTCCAGGCCCGTCTGAAGTTTGCCAGAGAGCACATGGATGATACAGCAGAGGATTGGGAGAATGTCATGTGGTCAGATGAAACCAAAGTAGAACTTTTTGGTATAAACTCAACTCGTCGTGTTTGGAGGAAGAAGAATACTGAGTTGCATCCCAAGAACACCATACCTACTGTGAAGCATGGGGGTGGAAACATCATGCTATGGGGCTGTTTTTCTGCCAAGGGGACAGGACGACTGATCCGTGTTAAGGACAGAATGAATGGGGCCATGTATCGTGAGATTTTGAGCCAAAACCTCCTTCCATCAGTGAGAACTTTGAAGATGAAACGAGGCTGGGTCTTCCAACATGACAATGATCCAAAACACACCGCCCGGGCAACAAAGGAGTGGCTCTGTAAGAAGCATTTGAAAGTCCTGGAGTGGCCTAGCCAGTCTCCAGACCTCAACCCCATAGAAAATCTGTGGCGGGAGTTGAAAGTCGGTGTTGCTCGGCGACAGCCACAAAACATCACTGCTCTCGAGAAGATCTGCATGGAGGAATGGGCCAAAATACCAGCTACTGTATGTGCAAACCTGGTAAAGACCTATAGTAAACGTTTGACCTCTGTTATTGCCAACAAAGGTTATGTCACAAAGTATTGAGTTGTATTTTTGTTATTGACCAAATACTTATTTTCCACCCTGATTTACGAATAAATTCTTTACAAATCCTACCATGTGGATTCATGGATTTTTTTTTTTCACATTCTGTCTCTCACAGTTGAAGTGTACCTCTGGTGCAAATTACTGACCTCTGTCATCATTTTAGGTGGGGGAACTTGCACAATCGGTGGCTGACTAAATACTTTTTTGCCCCACTGTATACAGTCTAGAGTAATATATATGAAACAAGAGGAAGCCACACAGTACAAAGGCACACACTGGAGAGCAAAGTGCTCTCCAATGGGGATAGGAATGACGGTGGAAGTGTGTGGAGCAGGGGTGGCCTCAAACCGAGCAAAGAAGGTGTTTGGGTTCTCTGCAAGTTTGAGGCTGCTGTTGGGGGTTGGCAGGCTCTGTCCTTTGTAGTTAGTGAGGGTTTGAATAACTCTCCACAAGTGGCAGAGGCTGTTGTCGGTGAGGAAGCCCTCTATCCGCCTGTTTGATAGTCCTCCTCAGGTTGGCTCTGGCAGTGCTGTACAGGGAACTGTAACTTAGCCTGAAGACGGAGTTACAAGTTCTGATCACTCGTCTTCCAAGGTTTTCGATTAGAAAAATCCCAGATGGTTTTAGTCACTGTCACATTTTCTACACAACACTTAATGTAAAAAAAGGAAAGACTGAAAGGATCCAGGTCCTGCTGTTCAAAGATGGACCAGTCTGTCAGATCAAAACAGTCCTGTAGCTGGAGGAGAGCATCATCTGGCAATGTTTAATGACTCAGGTGCTTGGAGGGGTCTGTTTCCTGAGGTGGGTGTAGGCAGGGATGAGGAGCAGAGAGTGGTGGATGGGTTGTCCAAGGTAGGCATGCTTGATCTTAATGTACACATGGTCCAGGGTTCTGCCCCACCCCCAGGTAGGACACTTAACATGGTGGTGGAATTTAGGGAGTACAGATTTTGAACATGCAACAATATGGGCACCTTCATTGTGAAATTATGTTAAACTTTGATTTTTACAGTTTTTTGGGGTAGAAAAATAAATCGGTCTTCCTACAAAAAAAATGAAAAAATGATTTATTCACAATTTTTTGTGTTGTTTAGAGAGATTTACAAGCTATTTTCGCAATTATATTTCTATTTCACATATTTATGTATTCAGGTGAAGGACAATTCAGTAACATTTTCATGATAAACTCTGTTAAATTACAGTTTTAAATTTTTTTTGTTTTTTTACAGTGTAACATAATAGACATTGATGCATATTGAAGTAAATGGTACACTTTGTTATGGTCTGTGCCAGCTTTCAGTTTTCCCTTCTTTTTTCCTTTCTCTCTTTTTCCTTTTGGCATTCTTACTCTCAGGTAGAGTTGTGGGCTAGCGTGTTCTCATGCATCCACCTATGGCTCCCTCTGCCTCTAACCTGCTTTTGTGTTTTCCTCCCAGTAATTTTATTCTCTCATTTGTTCTACAGTTGCAAGTCAAAAGGCCATAGGTCTCCGTGTTCTTGGATTCCTGTAACTTTGAAGTGTTTACTGGACACTGCCTCTTAACCTTACATTTGCAAAACAGGTGGTCACGACATTTGCAAATAAACTGACTTACATGTAACTTACCTGCCTGCCTACTCTTCACTAAATCATTCTTGTCTTTCTTAGAATTCTGCCTGCCAGCTAGCTGACCCTGTTCAGTAAATCAACAAGTGAGTCTTTAAACTCAAACTACAAACTTTGCAAAATCTCATCATACTCACCTTATTCACTGCTAGCATCTTTTCTCTTCTGGCACATAACTTCCAACCCCACTCATGTAATGAAAACACTGTCCCATGCAATTCCCCTTTTTTGGCAATAAACCCTTTAAAACTCCTGTCAGTTTTCCGGGGTCCAATTTGCAGTTAAATATGACAGATTTGTACTTGCAGCCATTTCCCACCAAGGTGTGTTGTTAGGTCAACATGGATAAGTTCTCACTACAGTCACTTTGCAGTGACAATAATTGGAGTGACTGTTTGAAAGTCACATGTCAAAGATGATACCAAAAGAATAGTTCCATCTAAGCCATTAATTCTAACTTATCCCAGTTTCCCATTGCCAAATCATCAGCTCAACCATCTATAACAGAATCTAGCCCAGTAGCTTTGCCAGAACCCCTCCTGTGTGACGCAGCGGGCCTCACGCATGCGTTTTTTGGAGGTGAGTTGGGTCTCTGCAGGGGTTTCCTCTTACAATGCTCTCTATTTTTCAGTTACTAACCTCAAGCATTTGTCAGTGACTACTCCAAAATCTCACATGTAGTAGGTTTACTAGAAGACTGGACACTCCAGTGGGCAGAATGTAATCTGGTGACCAGCCCAAATGAATCTGCCATCTATTGAGTGCTTTTGATTATGAAAAACTTACAAAACACTTGAGGCCAGTTTTACTAACACATTGGTCAAAACTGGGTAAAACAAAGTACTATCAGTACTTACAAAGACAGCACAGTAACAACATTGTAAGAGGTGGGAACTTAAAGGTGAAAGTAATTAGTTATCTCCAAAATACAAAGCATTTAAACTGTAGTCTGGCTAGATAATCATTATTACCTTGCAGGTTGAACTTTACTTTCAGTTACCATGCCGGGACACAAAATATAAAACCTGATAATCTTCTCGAAGTCTAGTCTATCCTCTCCAGAAACCATCTGAAATGTGACCTGGTTGAGACACCCAGGACACAGGAAGCACAGAGGTTGAGCGTCTTATTCACCAAGCTCATTTAACTGAACCTGAACCTGACTCTAGTTTAGATACCAGGGAAGATGTGTTAGTTTCCCAGAGACAAGCAAATCTGTTACAGCCTGTTCTGTCCCTAGCTGTCCCTTGTCACACATAGCTCTTGATTTTGTATTTGCTTTTTCTGCTTCAGAGGGTAATATAGTCATTCTATCATCGACAGATTTCCTTAGCAATACATTTGATACCTAAACTACTCACAGCCATAGAAATAGTAAACCATGTTTTTTTGCTCACATGGAGTCCCTTCATGTAATTGTCTCAGATAGAAAGCATCAGCTGTTTTCTCATATTTGGCAAGCTTTTAGTGAGATGCTTGAAGCTAAAGTTAGTCTTAAACTCAGGTTTTCATCCAAGAGCTTGAGGTCGCTTTACACTGTGTCATTTCATCAAAACCCAGCCACTTGAAGCTCCCATCTGCTCTGGAACGAGTATCCATATGATGTATTGACCTCATAAGTAACTGGTCTCTCCATTTGAGATCTCCCTTGGTTACAGGTACAAAATGTGAAAGTCACCTTATTACCGAAAAATGGAAAGAAACAGAACAACTTCGAAAGATCTATAGTTACAAACTAAATATTTTATTGCTATTACAGCTGATAGATGTGTAAGCATCAGAATAGCATCATTTTTAAACATCTCACATGTGTTCACACTGAAAACTAAAAAAAAATTTCAGTGGTACAGTCAAAAGTGTTAATGCATTGTATTAGTACATAGAAAATAATCACATGCCCGCTTTAGAAAATACTGATTTTTGTTCTACAATAAATTAAGCCCTCATTTGAGTGTGAGCGATAGGTGGCAGGGACTGTGCCCATGGAGCACAACCAGGATCAGCTCAAAGCATTTACACAGGTCCACCCTTCTATGTGCCTACTTCTCCCAGGAGGGCTGGTAAGGCACTAAATGGCAGTTCAGAGTACCCAACCTTCTTGGAGTCACTTTTGGATTGCTGAAGAGTATTTTATCAGAGTATAGTACTTTGCCGTCCTCTGTTCTTTGTGGGGGACACTCATGTGGGCAACAACAATGTAACCTGGAGGGGTGTAACTGGAAGGAATTACCTGCTTGATCCGAACCCAAGTGGTGTTCTGTTATTGGACTTCTGTGCCAACCACAGATGGTTGATGCTCATAACGCCATTTTGGAGCATAAAGGTAAACTGGTACACTTATGTACCATTTTGGTACATAAGTGTACAGGCATTTGGACACACTTGGTCATAGGTTGATGAGTGATTTTGTAATCTCCCCAATCCCCCTGACAAGCTGTAATGGAATTATAGTCTGGGGATTAGGGGAATAACTCGTCCATCACTGGTGTTGATGTCACTGAGGTTGTTAAACCACTCTTTGGTGTCAAATTCCTTGGGGTGGATGGGTTTTCCGTTGAATTCCTCTAGGCTCTGGATGCTGTATGGGTTTCCTGCATGGGAATTTGCCCACCAAGTTTAAATGTGGTTTGTGAGCTTAGGGAAGTCATTTAATGACATCCCTTGGGGTATCCTGTCAGGGGTGCTTCAAGAGTATGCAGTGGCTAGCCAATTGCTATTGACTATTTGGTAGATAAAATGAGTTGAGTCTGGGACAAATTGCTACCCTTAGTGGAGAAGTTTGAGTATCTAGGGGAGTGAATGGGGTGAATAGACGGACTGGTGTCCCATTAGTGGTGATGCGGACACTGTACCAATCTGCTGTGGTGGAAAGTAGAACAGAGTGTAAAAGAAGCTGTGCTTTACCTGTCGATCTACATTCCTACCCCTACCTTTGGTCGTGAGCTCTGAATAGTAAGCAATTGAATGACATTTGTATACAGGACACACAGCAAAAATAAGCTTCCTCCAAAGGGTAGCTGCTGTGCTTCCACATCAAAAGAGCAAGTTTAGTTAGTTTGGGCATCTTACTAGGTTGCCTCCTGGATGCTTCCTGGGTAAAGGCTTTGGGGTAGGATGCTACAGGGTAGACCCAGGATACACTTAGAGATTATATCTCATGGCTAGCTTTAGAACACCTTGGTGTTTCTGCGGATAGCTTTAAGAGGTTTCCAGGGGGGTGGGATGTCTGGGCTTCTCTGTGTAGAATGTTGGCCATGTGACACAAACCCGAAGAAGTAGCAGAAAATGGATGCTTTTATATTTTCCACCAAAGAACTGTACAATTTTCATCATATATTTTCTTGCAGAAAATATATTTTAATTTAAAAAGATAACTTGAGTTGTCCAATTTCATCCCATAACCAGAGCTCAGTAACCTCCTATGTAAACATTACAAAGTATTAAGTTGTGAAAGGTAAACATTGCTTATGGAGCATGTAGCCACACATCTGAAAGCATATTGATTTGCTCTCCTGATAGTTAGACTGTAGTATAACATCTGTTATCAGGCGTTATGGATGTTTTAACCTCCTATGTGTTAATTTCCAAAGAGAAGTTAACACATAGACTCACATAGCACATATGGATATTTTTTTGCCATTACACATGAGGCAGTCAACACATTTTCCATGGCCATACTTATCTTAGATAATGGATTTGCCATATTAAATTTGGCGTTCATTCAAACTGATTTTTAATCACCATATCTCAGTCAATTTTAGTTCATTGTCTTTTTTGATTAATATTTGCCTTGCTTTGATTTCAGTCCAGCCTTAATCACTTTTGTCAAACAACAGACATTCTGAGATAATAAGAAACAAATGTGCTGAATATGAAGTCTCACTATTTGCATCTGCATTTGTAACTGGACAGTGTTGGAGTTCTAGATCCTGATAGTACAGGGTCTGTGTGGTTAGATCAATAGATAGGCTCTTATGAGATTAAAATTACCTAACTGCGAAAACTGAGTAATATTACCAGCTCTGCTATAAGAAAGCTCTATTGATTGTGTGGTCAATATCAAAGAGCAAATATCAAAGGCTGTGCATGAAGCACCTGTGAGATGGACTGTTTTTCCGAAGCATTTAAAAGGACAAAAAAATGATTACAGTCTATATCTGTTTTTTCTTTCAGCAGTTGATGTTTTCTTTCCCCTGCACCAGCGTATCCTTGTTTAAGTATTAGGTTTCTGACTCACATATGGTAGGAATACTATCATAGACATCTATGTTTGATCTGTTCTTTATGCTAAATCGAATAGATCACAAGATGATAAACCTTAAGTCTCTGATTTTGACAACTCCTTATCATACTGTGTAGGCCTGTTTTTGTTTAAATTCTGAGATTTTCTAACATAAGTGCAGATCTGAGATACAATGCTTAGCAAAGAAAGTTTTTAATTTTTACAGTGCTCACAAGACAGCACTGGATGACAAACCCTAGAACAGAGGAACTAAGCTTAGAATGCTGTAGGTAGAAGCTCCTACAAGGGCAAGGGTACTTGAATTCCTAAACTTTTGTAACAATCTCTGTTTAGAGGTGGACCCAAATGCATATTAAAGGATGCAAGCAAAACACAAAGTGAGTTTTATTTAAGCTGATAGCAAATCCAGGACAAAAATTAAACCCAAAGGTAATAAATCCAAATAATCATGAAACAAATAGGTACTGGGAATACAGATGGGGTGCAAAAAAACCAACAAAAAAACTCAGAGGAGCAAAACAAAGATCACAGCTGTCAATCAGACAAAAACAACTAAGAACACATGACGAATTAGGGATTGGAAACAGCAGGGGAATGAGACACAGGTGAAAATAACCAAGACAATAAGACATAAGTGAAACTAAAACAATACACCAGAGAAAAACATGTATCACAGTAAAATAAAGATTTCAAAAGACACATACTTTATACAGAGATAATAACACTCTTGTTAAACATGACAACACAGACAATAATAAAACCTATACAGCACGAAGGCATAAACATCAGATGGAGTGAGGAGAAAAAGGGAAACAAAAGGGAACTTTACACACAAGGAATACAAATTCAAAAAGGAACTGAAAACAAATGAACGTATAACAGAAAACAGCAGTAGCAGCAACAGCATAGCATAGAACAGCAGTAAAATGAAACAGTAATCATGAATATGAATCATGAAATAAACAATAATTCAGAACTCAAAAACGCAAAACCCAAGAAACATAGCACATTATTCTAGTGCATTTAGTATTCAATCATATAAATAGACAGAGGCAGATAGTATGACATCCCAACATCCTGGACTGTTAATTTTTTTTATTTTTATTTTTTTTTATTGTCTGCTTTATACTTTATTAGATGCACTAGAGATTGTGTTTGGGGTGTATTTTTCTCATTTAGTCCAATTGTTGTTTTATTAAAAAACAAAACTACAATTTTTACAATTAAACCATTGCAGTTACAAAATGTAGATTCAGATTATTCTTAGTGGTCCTTTGAGGTACAATCACTTCCATGTGAAGAGCATCTAGTCTTCTGGTTCCTTGATCTCCTTCCTTAAAAGTAATGGCATGGTCAAATACCTGCCTTCAATCTTTTGCTACCTTTTGTAGCAATGATACACAAGATCAAGGCTCTGTTGTACAAATTAAGCTTGATGTTTAAAACGTCCAAAAGTGCATCTGCTGTTTATAGTAAACAGCACAAGTATTTTATACATGAGATATATCCACAGAGTGAAAAGGCACAGGTTGCGATGAATAAACAAAAAAATCCCTACATTTCACACCACACAAGGTATAATTTCTACACAAAAATCATACTGGTGCAAATATTCATGAAGAAACATGCTGAAACAAAGCCCATAACTATATCTGTTGAGAATCTGTCAGTTGGCTTTTTTCCCCCTTTCAAAGTGGCAGCAGTGTCCAGTCACCTGTGAAGCCAACAGTCCATTTACACATAGTGTACAATGGCTGATTTCATGCTGACCTAGCTTTGCAGTGCACTGGCATGTTCAGCTGCTCTCAAGGGTTAGATGATGCGTTGTTTCCTAGTCCACAAGGGCTTGGAAATGACAGAGCGTCCCTGCTTTAAAAAGAGATAGCCTTCAGCATATCCCACTTTCTCTCTGTGTGTGTGTGTGTGTGTATGTGTATGTATGTGTGTGTGTGTTCTCATTTGATTGTATGAGACCTGGTGTCCTGTTTGTGTGTTGGTTACATGCTATATTTTGGCAAATGCTGCTGAAAGACATATTTTGGCAGCAATAGGCATATTTATTTTTGTTCAGTGACCTCAAGGTCTGACTTATCCTTGAATTCTTACTCTATTTGAAGATGGTCTTGTTGTTCTTCAGTAAATAGCAGAGCTTGCATTTGCTCATTGGTTTAAATATTCCAGGCACAGGCATCCATATCATGTAAGTTTACATAACATAGATGAGAGCATTTAATTGTCTTTCGCATAAAAGTTTTTGCATTTTTGTGTGGAAAACATACATTTAAAATCAACCTTTAGATTTATATAAGATCTAAAAGGCTTCATGCAAAAAAAAAGTGCTTTGATTACTTGAGCATATGATTAGGTTGAAAATTTGATGGATAAAGACACAGTGTTTACAATTTTGCTTCAAAATCAAAACAGTGCATTTTAAATCAAACAATCAAGATGTGATTGAAGTGGTGACTTTGAGCCTTAATTCAAGTGTTTTTTTACAAAAAAATTGCATTAAGTGTTTAGGAATTAGAGACCTTTTTATACATATTTACCTATATACACAAGCTCAGAAAACATGTAATAACATGAAAACAAGCCATCACAATGCTCATCAGTCAGTTGTCTACTTACCCCTGAAAATGAGGAAATGCACTTATTTTATGAAAGGTTAATACATTTTATTGGAAAAAACCCTTGAATTATAGCTGACAATCTGCACTTCAATTACAGTCTTCATTGTCTGATTTTAAAAAATATAAATATTGTGGTGGTATACGGAGAAAAAATCACAAAAAAGTGTCTGTTTCCACCAAATTATTCACATAACTGTATAGTTCCAGTAAGTCATCGCCAATGGCTCATATCATAGCCAAGGATAGACAGAGTCAAAATAAAGAAATATAGATCTCCAAGTCACAGAACGAGGTCACTGCAGTTAAAGGATAATGAGGCTTATTACACTCAGGGTCTTATTTTTGTTGCCAAATTAATTACCAGCATCTGGATGCACCTCAAGATCAACTCTGCCCACAAAAAAGCACTCTTATGAGTAGAAAGTGTATTTTCTAATTGAATCTAAACAATTTGAACAACCTTGTGAGCTATAATTGTGTAGAGCAAATTTGAACTGTTTGGAAAATATAAGTTTCAGTTTGCAGATCCCAAGTAGGGACCCTATGTAAGTATGTAATGTAAGTGCAATGACCTTGCCACGGCCTGTTGTGTATTTATTCATGTTATTGTTTGCACATGGTAATTGTCATCTATTAATGACAGCACAGTACCTTGCTGATACACACAAAAGTGAGATACAGCTGATTAAAAAATGATGGCTTACTATTTAGATGCATCTCATTACCTTAACCATGTTGTGATTGAAAGAGATTTAGGTACCCCTCCTGTTTCAGCTATCCCATGTCATCAACCATTGAGTCATTCTGATCTCTCAGTAGCTAAATTGCTTTACCCGTATTAGATTGGATAACTGCTAAAAGACTGTGATTAGGACATGAAACACACAGCAACATGTATTCTGGCACCAGCCACAATTAGTTACACAGTCTGTGTCTAAATATTTATCAAAACAAGTTAAAACATAAAACACAGTGCATCCAAATGTAGCAAAACTGGAACCCAGAGCATATTTGTCATTCTAAGAATCCTTACTTTTGCAAAACAATAACCATTAAAAAACACTAATGAAATGTAACATGGTTGAATTTTTTTTCTTAGTATTTTTTTTTATGTCTTGAGAATTAAAGGTTAATTCTAAATTACTTCATCTGGAATATTTCAATACATAGGTTTTGCAGGATGAATTTAGTTATCCTGCAAAATTTAGTTGATTAGTTATTTAGTTATCTGATCTGTGTGTTCACGTATGTTGCGGACATACGGTGGCCCTGAGAGGCCAAACGGACTGCAACTTCAGAAAACACTTGCAAAAAGAAAAATGCTGCAAAAAGAAAAATGCTGCAGAAAGAAAAACACTTGCAAAAAGAAAAATGCTGCAAAAGCACACACAACACAACGGAAATAGGAAAAAAGACAACGGAAATGTTTCTGGGGAGACAATAACCGGACGGACCAGTTGCACGAACCAAAACATGCTAACAAGTGCACTGGGACTGGGAGACACTTCAAAGAAGTGGAGCGGCCAAAGAGTAAACTTTCAAAAGTAAGTTCTGAATATTATGTCACTTATTTATGTGCAAATGTTTAATAATGAGGAACATTAAAACATTACTATTGGCCACATGCCGGCAAAGTTATGTGACATTAGCGATGTCTGTACTTTCAGCATTTACTTTGTTTTACTTTATACGCCATTAGATAGTCGACCTTAATCTTACAGAGAATCTGATGATTTTGTGGATAATTAAAGTCAGTCATATATCCACAAACACAACAAGCTGAAAGTCAGTGATGCTTCTCGGTTTGCAGTCCTGAATATCACGGCACAAGCAGGATTCACTGCACTGTTAATGTTCACTAGGTTATATTGCTGCCTCTGTTCGGTGGTGTCCAGCCAAACGGACTTTAACGTGTGTTTGAATGAGCTGACGGTTCACTCGTTAAGCTGAAAGAAAGATGCTTTAATCACAGCAGTCACACATGTGTCCACTGTACCATCTGGGAACTCTTCTTGTTTAGCACTCGTAATAACACAGACACTAAATCCTCCTTCTCTTGTCCTGTTTGTAGCAGTGTGTACACCTGAGACTGTCACCTGTCTGTCCTGCACTCTCTCTCTGTTTCTTTCTCTCTGATTGTGGAATAAAAGTATGGACATGTATTTATAAGTTACACTTGTGTTTGAATCCTGCAGCTTATCACACATTTGATTTCCATGTGTGACAACTACAAGTGTCCAGAGTGAGGACAGACTGTGTTTGTGAAAGGAAATATAAATAAATGCAACTTGAATCTTTACTGAAGCTCAGTGTTTGGCACAGAGTTCATGTTCATTGCTGTAATAACTAATAATGATTAATATAATATTGGCCATATTATATTTACATTACCAAAGTGAGATGACTTTAGTCTCATGAACAACATTAGCTAATTGTTATTTACTAGCTAATCTTAAATGACTGTTCAGTACAGAAATGAAGCCCAAAAATCATGTTTTACTGTCCTGTGGTCTCAGCCTCAGATACTTATTAAATCACACAGAGCTCATGTAGAAACAAATGTACAAAATATGTTCTCCTTCATTTCTGTCAAACAAAGCTGTATGAAACGTTTCCAGCTGTTAGTATCATGGTTGCTAGGCAACCTGGGCAGCGTGACGGAGGCTAGACCGTCCCATCTCACAAGCCTACAAGCCTCACACTTCCGGCCTCAGCGGTCTTTGAGTGCGGCCCTTGAGGACCGTTAAGGCTGCGTACTTTAAGGCTACAGACCCTGAATTGGGATACAGCCATACATACATGTTTTGGTTCGTGCAACTGGTCCGTCCGGTTATTGTCTCCCCAGAAACATTTCCGTTGTCTTTTTTCCTATTTCCGTTGTGTTGTGTGTGCTTTTGCAGCATTTTTCTTTTTGCAAGTGTTTTTCTTTTTGCAGCATTTTTCTTTTTGCAAGTGTTTTCTGAAGTTGCAGTCCGTTTGGCCTCTCAGGGCCACCGTACTAAGTTTAACAATTGCTCATATTAGATTGAGAAGTGAGGTTTTGTTTGGGTTTGTTTTGTTTTTAATTACCATTATATAATTCTATTATTTTTAATGTCTTAGCCAGGAGCTTTGACTTAGTGCATGGAGAAGAAAGCTTCCAGTCTTACTGGACTTGGTGTTTTTCTTTTTGGTGGAAGTGAGACGCCATCAGAACCAAAAACAGCAATATTTACTAAAGCTGCCAATTTATTTTTTGCACTTCTACAAACAGGAGTACTTTCATCCATGGACAGATGGGGATCTTTATAGTATGGCACCAAGGGGTCCTGAATTTTAAAGCAAAAAATTTCCTCCTCAGTCAGCAGCAGGCGACACATGGTTCCCTAGGTATGTTTTCGTTTAGTGTGGTGTTATGTGCACCTCGGTTATTTTTTTATTTTTCTCGCTCTTATTAATCTGCTCTCTCCTCTCCGATTTGTCTATAGTGCTGATTGGCTGCAGAGGTTCATTTTCACACATAAAGTCAGAGAAGGCAGCTTTCCCTGCCCTCTGTCAGCATTATTCCTCAGTCACTTTTAGCAGCTTTATTTCTGTTTTATTAGTTGGTTTTTGGAGTTACCAGCAGTCCCACTTTCAATTTTGATTTCATAAGTTTAATTTGCTAACATTCGTTTAGTGAAGAAGCCTGAACCTGACTGGCTGTTATGTAGGTGTTTTTTCCCTTTTTTCTTCCTGTTTTGATTGTTGTTGCTGGGGCTCTCGTCTCCCTTCTTTGTGTTTAGTCTATGCAAGTACTTATTTTTGTTTTTGACAAAAAAAGAATGAGAGAACAGTTCTCATTGTCACACTCCAAACATGCATCGTGAAGCAAAAACATAAAACAGCTGTTGCATTTGTGGCGTTCAGCTCTGGCGTGCTCTTACAAGTGGTCCAAAAAATATTCAGTTTTGGGACAAAAATGTGACTTCAATCGAAGGAAATACTTTACATTGAAATGCCTGTATATCACAAAATGATAGCATTACAAAAGGTCACAAAAGACCCCACTGGGTTTCTGACATAATCTTGGAGGTCAGGACATACAGTCACCTATTCTGATGCTGAGTATCGATCAACTCCAGAAACCTGATATGTGCCTTTCATGGCAATCTCTGTAATCGCTCTAGAAGACATGTCTGCTGTCTTGTTGACTGCTTCCTCCAAGGGTAAAAGTGACCCAATTTCACCATGTAATAATACCTCAATTACCTTACAATAAAGAGCTAAGATGCCAGAACTATGAAACTATTACTGGTAGAAATGACATCTGAGAAAGTCATCTTTCACACAACTATTTATTGCGCTCTGTAAATGGTGAACATTTTCCAGTTTTCTTTCCTGTGATCAGATGAAATGATAAAAGATGTGAATAGAAAGCAAAGTGCCTGAAAGCTGCAGCAACACTGCACCTTCACAATAGCAACATTAGTCACATAAAACTGCTGGACAAATGTTGAAAAAAAATGCACATATACATGTATGATAGTGCCAAATTTCTAAACTCTGATGCTGCCTAGCATTACAAAAAAATGTTCCGTGGCTTTTGGAGTGTGGAGTTGTGTCCGTGTCTTGTCACCTCACTCAGCCTCGGAGATAAAAACCCTAATCGGAACATAATTAGGCACAGTCTTTTTGTAGAAGCCATAGGAAAGAAGCATCGCCAGCTAATGTCAATAATTGTGTCACTGCATCCAAGGTTCTGTCTCTGGAAATTACATAACATTAATAATGTGTAATTACAGGGAAAAGATTGAAGTGTCACTGTGCTGAAAGGAGAAATTAAATGCTTCCCAGCAAGAGTGGATGTAATCCTGAGACATGCTCTCAGTGAGGGATGGCTTCATCTGGCTTCACTTGCCTAAATTACAGAGTTTTGTCGAGCCATTCTTGATATGCGTTTGTGGTCGCTCAGTTACTTGATTTCTTGATGTCTGACTGACTGATATTGTTTCACTTGTAGTTGCAGGCTGTCAACAATATTTACGAGTTACAGGCATTATTTATGAGCACCACAAGGAGTAACAGCCAGAAAGATGTGTAGATGATTCAGTCCAGTACATTTTAATTAATGTTTACAACACCCAAAAATATTTTAAAAGGGGGCTTTTTAGGCTCGTGTTAAGCTCAATATTTTTATTCTTGAGCTATAACAAAGTTTCTTTGCATGATTCTCAGTTCCAAATAATCCTCATTTATCTGTGTTGAGCTTCTTTCCCTTTAAGGGCATCTTCATTTTAAGAAAATTTTTGTGTGATGTGCGCCTCTCTGAAACTAATAAGTCTGTGTGCCCACAGCAAATTGTCCACACAGACCCTGGTGTTCTTGTGTTTACAGTCAGATGATACAATTCACACCAATCCAAGACAAGTGGATACTTGCAGGTTTTAACATGGCTTTTTCATAACCATTTAATCATGAAACGTCCTCCACTTACATTGAGACAATTAGTTTTTGTATTCAGGTTTTCTAAAATACGAAATATCTGTTGGACATTTCTGTAAGATAAACACCTAATAATACACCAAAATCTGTATTTTGGTGTATTATTTCTGCCAGGATGAAAAAGACAGAAGAAAAAACAAAACAAAAATAATTTAATTTTGAAAGATTTTTTTGTTTGTTTGTTTGTTTTTAAATTTTGAAGAGAGCCGTGCATGTAAATGCATCTACAGCAGTCTTCTGTATTTCTGTTGGATAAATATTGATGCTGAGTGTGAATTGTGAGTTTTGTTGTTTAACTGATAGGGCTCTAAAAAGCACTAACCTACTGAGGTTTGGATAAGCAAGCATTTTGAAGCAATGCTTAAAGACAACTTTGGTATATATTACAAAAATAATTAAAAAGAAATTGTTTAATATAACAGCAGTATATGTAAGAGGCATGCTATAGTTGTCTCCATGGAGAAAAAACTGTCCTCTAGTCTCTGTTTTAAACTTGTAGCAAAACATTTAGAGATCTTCTTGAAGTAACTTTCTCCTCACAACAGTTTGTATTCAGATGATTTTTAACTAAGCCAATTCATAAATCTGTATTTCTACATGATGAGCCATTCTGTTGTGGTTCCTATTAAATGTGCTGGCTTTCTTGTGCTTTTGTGTTGCCCTCTGTGTTATCCTGTCTGTGTCATCATGTTTAGTAGTACCCTGGGAATATACCGAGCACAGCTGTGTCATGTTCCAGCTCCAACATGGTGGACTTGATCTCACCGTCCAAAACAATGCTGGAGATTGTGCCAGTCTTGTCACAGGGGAGTGCATTTCAGAAGCATCCCAGAGGCAGCTCTCCACACCTGCACAGAGTTGGGGAGGAGGTCAGAAATAGAGGCGCTGTTTAATTTTCAAAATAAAGGACCCATGCAGACTAAACACGCCACTTGTGAAATGTTCCTGGTGTGTTCTGAACCTATGCAAGCATAACTGTGACATAAACAGTGTATTCTATTAGTTAGTCTTTGCCCCAGTCTTAGTAAATTGTCTTTTTGTTACTTCATGTTTTATTTTGAAAGTTGGTCATCTCATGTGTGATTGGTTTTACCTCCTGCTTCTGTTCATTTTACTCAGTTATGTTTGAGATAGTGAGGCAACTTGAGAACATTTCCACAATCGTGCTTTACATAGGAAATTATGACCTTTTTTTTGGACTGAAAAAGCTATTTTTGGTGTGCACCAAACATGTTACTGCCAAACAATGCACTTTTGTTTGATTTTGTCACATTTTTCCATATAAGATTGGTCATTGTAGTTTTTGCTTTAATGCTCTTTTCAGACAGGTAAATCTCCAAGGCAGGTAAACACTGCTCAATCTCTTTGTGATTGTAGACAATACACTGTAACACCAAAGCTGGGTTGAGGCTGTTATTGATCCAAGCTCATGGACACTGATAATGTTTTTTTTCTGAAAGCTTTAGAGAGCACTTTAGAATTTAACAATGATGCCATACACTTCAAAATCATAAATATCTCAGTGATTTAAATAAGATGGGTACCACCAGTCACTCCCCACAGTGATTTTCAGCCCCATATCTGGATCTGCTGATTCTAATTTTATGAACCTCAAGGTGTGATACATATGCAGGTTTACTTTGTGCTGTGCATTAAAGTACACATTACATTTGTTTTTTTTAAAAAAAAGATTAGTTTGGAACATTTTTTTGTTTCACTTTGTGGCTTTCTGTCAGATCCTGCAACCTAATTTGGTCCAATTTAACATAATCAGATTTGAACTAAAGTAATTTAATAATTTAAAAACAGCTTATCAATATCAGCTGAACTGTATCACCTCTGAAATGCACGGGTGGCGATACAAAGGATACGCATCCCTAATACAAATCTTAAACAACAGACACATGGACGTAGTACTTTCTGATTATCATGCAACTAGCCAACATACCCCAATTGCATATTCTTTCTAACTATCTGGTTTTCACAGTTATTTCTTTTGTGAATCACACTACTGCTCAAATAAAACAAACAACACACCTGTGCATTGGTTTCTTGCTCCAGACAGAAGAACTGAAGACAAGATAGTTTCGTGGGTCACAATAATCAATTGTAAAAAAAATCTACCTTATCTGCTGACTTTTACATTTAACTTTTAATGACTAAAGCACCTGTTCAGAATCAAACTGGTTGCCAGGACTTTTGTGTTGCATTGCAAAAGCTCTCCAGCTCAAACTAAAGGTCCCTGTATATTTTCTGGTGGCCTAATTACTTGCAGTGATTAAAGGCTGTGACCTCATCATTGTTATTAGGGTGCAGATATTTCTGCATACTTTGGTAAAAACAAAGGCTAACAAAAGATACACAAAGGTTAAGGATGGAGGTAAAACATATATAATGGATGATCAACACAAATAAATGATGAACCCCGCCCCCCAATAATTAACTTCCAAAACAAGGATGTAGTCATGGGTGTAATATTGATTCGCTTTCTGGCGTGTTTTCTAGCTGGAAATGCAGCTTTCTTTTTATACACACCCACTGTTTTCTGTTATCTATCTCTCATTTTGTGTTTTTGACAATGCTATCATAGATATAATTCAAAGCCCTATGTGGCAAAAGTACACCTGCTCCCTCAGAAAGAGCAGCACAACAGCATCCTTGGAGAGCTGCTCTGCCACAGAGAAAGCTCCTGAGAGGGCGAGCACTGATAAATCTCACACATTTCCTCTGTGATGTGAGAGAGACCTAAAGAGGAAGGCACTTCATCACCGAGAAAGGCTCTCTCCGATCTGCCTTCAGCACTTCTTGCCTTAATACAGAAGAGGAAATGGCACTAATAATGTTTTCGGGCATGTTTGGTTTTGGGGAAATGGTTTCATATATCAGTTTCATGGGAGATGGGGGAAGGGGTTGCTGATGTGGATGCCTGATTACAACAGGAAATGCTGCGTTGAAGAATTTCCCTTTTTTTCGATAAGGTCTCTGAATTATCCTTGTTGTCTCTTTTATTACCCACTGCAATATGAAATTTCACTTGTCTGCTTTCTATGCTTTTTTATGCCTTTTTATTTTTGACAGAATCATAAAACATTTCAGCACAATGGGATTTTGAGAGGATTGCCAATATTTGCGCTGACATGTCTCCTCCAAAATAGCTGTTTTCAAGTATCATGCACCACACACTGATTTGGAGAAAAGCTCCTGTTAACTTTATTGTTCTGTTTATTTTTTGAATCAAATGGCTCTCCGGTAACATTCTCATATACTTGTAAGGATTTATCAAATATATACAGTGTGATCCTGCTCATTATGTGACTCTGCTGTGGTGCAGAAACTCCAGGAGGAGAAGTCTTTGTCAGGAGTTTTGTTTCTCATTACCCAGAGGGCTTCAGCGCTCCATATTTCTTCTGCAGCAAGTCCCCAGGTTATACCAGTGTTATTCCTTTATTGCCTTCCCCTCCCTCCCAACTAAAAAACACCGTTGGCATTGATTAAGGTGCGCTAAGAACCTGCTTATGTGTTTAAATTATCTGTGCCTAATGCTTGGGGCAAGCGTTTGCAGCAGTGCCCTGGGACCGCATTATTCCTGTGATGGAAATTCTTTGAGGATCACAGCTTTGCATCCTATTTGGTTGCATTGCCGTGAGAGATGCCACAGGGCTAGGAGGCCATTATAAATACAGTGATTAATTCTGAAGCTTTGATAGATGGAGTAAAAGGAGATCAAAAGTACAGAAAGAATCCACGATAACATGGATTACATTGTTTAGGCTTACACTGTTTGGATCTTAAAGCTCTCTATATGCTCAAAGAGCCTCATATTAACACTTAATGTCGAAGAACGTCAGCTTGCCTTGTATAATTTTCCAATTTCAAATCATTGAATGCATTGCAGTGAGCCAGATTTCTTTGTTAACTCTAAACTTAACAGCACTCTTAGCTCTGTAGAGCTGAAACATCCCAAAGAATGTAAAAGCAGTACAATTGCCTTTTATTTCTGATATCCTAATGAAGTAATGAGGTTTTATACAGTGGTCCCTTGCTATAACGCGGCTCATTTTTCGCTGCCTCGCTGTTTGGAGTATTCTTTTTTTTATGCAATTTGCATGCTTTTTTTTTAAAATTAATAACATCTATTTTTACAGCACATTGTGTTCGCTGTCCTGATTGGCTATAGACCATTGTCAACCAATCTCCTCCGTGTCGTGTCTCCTCTACAGTAGAGAATGCGTTCATCTTGTCAAATTTACATAAATCTTCAGTTGCTAGCAGTGTGACTCTGAAGTGCTGTACTGTATGTTTATAAGTTTTCTCCCCAACAAACATATTAATGTCGTTAATACTGTCAAAGGCACCTGGAGTAGCACCCAAAAGGCAGAGGAAGATGCTAACCATCACAAAAAAATTTCTTGGACAGGCTTAAGGAAGGTAGAAGTTCACTGGATTATATGGCGCATTAGGCAAAACAAAACAGTCAGATAAGTCAAACTCATTCTTCTTGCTTCCTCTACTTCCGTACCATTGATTCATTAATGTTGAATTCTCTCGCAGCTGCTCTATTCCCATGTTCTGGACCTGAAAAAAGGGTTTGATCTTTGGTTTCATTCTATAATACTGGACTTATTTTCCTACGAAGGTTTGAACTTTGAGAGTGTTTAAACAAAAAAGAAAAGTGTGAAAATATCCATGCCTGTCTGAGAAAAGTGTATAAAGTTTGTAGTGAAAACTACCAGTGTCCATAGCACAGTGAAAGAAAAGTACTTTTTTTTTCAAGAACCTAAAACAGAGCTAAAATGAACATTAATATCATTGCAAATAAAACAATTAAATCCATTCATTCATTCATTTTCTTCAGCTTGGGGCGAGATATAGGATACTCTTTTGACAGCTAACTGGTTTTTCGCAAGGCTAACACAACCATTCACAATCACATTCACAACAACAAACTGAGAGTCACCAGTAGGGATGGGTATTGATAAGATTTTCACGATTCTGATTCCATTTTCGATTCTGTTTAACAATTCAGTTCTTTACCGATTCTCTTATCGATTCTTATTTTTAAAAAAGGAGAACACTAAGGTCGATCAGCTTAGAACTTTGTTTTTTATCTTCTCTTTGAACAAGATAGACATTTAGGAGTAACATGGCCTTACAAACCCAGCAGTGAGATCTTAAGAGATCCAGCCTACGGCTCTTCAACGTGGTGTCACAGGGTCCCCAGGAAAAAAAATTGTAAATGTAAAATAATAAAATAAATATTCTTCTGTAGCAATAACAAAGTATAACATAAATTATTCAGTAGCAATTACACAAGAATATCCAGTAATGTCCCTGCCTACAATTAAACACATTCACTTACTGAAAATCGGGGGCATCTGCTGTGGCAAATAGGTGCAAATCTTTGACCACAAACTGAGTCACTGCTCGGTGACATTCGTCTATCCTGGCCTGAAAGGAGACGCTACCGGTAGACTGCAGCGAGAACTGCCAGCATCTGAGCCAGACTCTGTCTGTCTCTCTCATCGTGGTCACCTAAATGCACAGTAATGGCAGATTTTGTAATAAGGCAGATCGCGCTAACATAAAATGCACTGTTAGTTGATTATTTACCTGCCGCATTAACAGGAGAGCACGTGCAAACGTTACCGCTGCTGCTGGGTTGAGATTCACGAGTCCGGAGCGGAATTAAAAACACAACATTCATTTAAGGTCATCGTGTGTTTTGTGAGCAAATGCTTTTGCATATTCGTAGCGTTTCCTCCCTTAAATGAAATCTCTACTTTGCAAGTATTGCAAGTTGCCCTGTTGTCATCCGTTCTCGTAAAGTATAACCAAACTTTTGAGCGTTTGAGCCACTTAGGCGCCCTGCCAGGTAAATGACGCTCCACAACGTGGTGACGTCATTCGCGGTGACTGGAATCGATAATGGGATTGATTGCAAAAATGGCAAACAATTCCAAGGAACTGAAACAGTGGGAACCGGTTCTCAACAAGAACCGGTTTTCGATACCCATCCCTAGTCACCAGTCAATATTCAGGAATTTAGACTTTTGGAATTTAGACTTTTGGAGGAAGTCACCGCCTTCCTTTAAGCCTGTTTGTGTGGCAAGCCTCATCTGCAGGTATTGGAGGGCTGGTATGGCTCGTTTCCCATCAGTGACACTGGCAACACCTGGGGCCTAGTGTGCCAGCGCTCTATAAAGGCCCTCAGAGCTCAGTTGCCGAGTAGTTTCCCTCCCTGAGACACTTTTTTGGACTCAGTTGCTCTTTGGTTTTGCACTAAGCAACATTGCATAAACCATTCCTTCACCCATGCATTACACCACCAATTAGACACTCTACGGTTAGTTCTTTTCCTTTTCAACAAATACGACCAGCACATAAACAGGTTGTGCGGAGTTTGTCACAAGATGCATTGATGTATGTTTTCCAGAGATAGAAGAAAAATGTTAATGTTCAACACTGATTGAGAAAGATGCAAGAATGTTCTTATGTGAAATCTTTGTTCACTGTAAAGATTTTTAATCACACGGTAGATGATATTTTGCTAAATTATGTTTTTGTAAATAAATGTCATAATGATTAGAGTCACTCACTAAATTCAGCCTTTTATGCAAGCTTTTACTATCTAAGTGTTGAAATCAGCCAGACAGCTCATGTAATATCTGCTTACATCTTCTTGTATATAGTTGGTAAATTCCACAAAGAGCAGTGGATATCATAGTAGCAGCGCAGGTCAACTGATCACAGCCTGTACAAAGGAAAATCTATTAGAGCTTACAAAACATTCTTTTCCCCATCCCCAAAGGTAGGGTTCTCCCACCTTCCAAATCCCACTTTAACCCCTTAGATAGGGGAATATATTGTAATGTGGCCTCTTGAAATATCTTAATATTCATCCTTATTTTTTTCCTCTCGAGCTAGTGAGTAGAACAATAAGGATGTGCACTATATACAGGTAAATCTTTTTGATGGAGTTCTTTGGAAGAACAACTCTGTAGATGGAAAATTCATATATCCTTAATTGCATAAAAAGTATATGACCCTCAAATACTACTTTGTAATAAATGTAAATCTATCTTGTTCTCAGAAAGAAATTACCACGCCAGTCACACGCCTCCCCTTCTACGGGACACAACATTAAACACAGCAAAGTGGAATGAAACAAAGAGCCTAATATCCTGAGCTTCTGTTTATTAATTAATTTACATTTTGCATGACATTTAACTAATTTATTTCTTGAGAAAAAAAAAGCAGAGTTGCAGTTATTAAAAATTCTTGCCAGGAGTGAAATAATAGGGGAAATTCGTTTACAGGCCCACAGAGCATTGGTCAGGTTTTTGCTGTAATTGTCCTGTTGAATTGCACCTCTCTGCACCACCTGAGCCCTGATGCTGTGCTGCTGGAAAAAAAAGGAAAGAGAGAAGAACACAGCAAGGAAATTAAAAAAAATTGACATAACCTGCAAGGATCTGCCATATAAGCCTGTTATTATAGTGTAACAACTCTGCCTGAATTACCTTTACTTAAGTGTCATTTCACTGTCCTAATTTTTAGTCATCAGTTGCTGTGTATCTTGATAATAAACAATAGTATTTGCTTTTCATCTGAGAAATTAAATCAAAAATAATTAAATGCACTCTAATAATTGGATTAAAGGAACCCCAGGAAAGAAACTAAATCAATTAGCTGGCCTTGACTTATTTTTACACATCACATCTTAAGACAACTGCGATAATTCACTCTCGGGACATTTCCAGGCACACATGCCAAAAAGGAGCCTAACAAGTACAAAAGCTAAACAGTCAAAGTTAAAAACACTTTTGAACATAGCAACTGTGCATCTCTAGTGCTTCTGCCATAAGCCAAACATTCAGATCTCACAGGGATGCTGAAGAGATGATTCTACCCACAGGGCGCACTTGATCCCTTCCATCAAACAAGTGTTTGTTCATTGAAGAGGGGGAAAGTCAAATAGTTCCATATCTTTTTAGCTCTAAGGACTACATAAAGGTGAGCTGTAAAGGCAGTTTTCAATAAATACCACGCGTTGGGGGATTATTTTCTTCAGCTTAGCTAAAAATGATGTGCATCTTGGATCTGTTTATTTATAGTGAATCCTCTTAAAGAGTGCTTCAAAAAAATCATACAGTTTTATTTAGACATTACACATCTTCTCGATGCACTGCACTGTTTCTAGAATGACAGGTAGCTTTTAACTCTACTTACTTGTATTCACATTTAAATACCTTCCATCATTTTTCATTTCACCTTTTAAAAATCTTGGTTCTCGGTTCAAAAACACGTGAAAATTGAAAAGCACCAGGAGCTGAAGGAACAACACGAGTGGATGTGCAACATAAAGACCAGAGTGATCCCAGTGGTAATAGAAGCATTAGGACCTATAACCCCCAAACTGGAAAAATAGATAATAGACAGAAAATTCGAGGTTTATTTCCTGTCCACAAGAGTGCTCAGAACCTTAAAACTCTTAGATCCCATTGTAGAGAACCTGAGCTTGAGGAACACACACAAGCCCCACTTGGGCTAATTTGCTGTTGGTCTGGAACAAGAACATCTAACATTGGCAGCACAACGTTAGCGGTTTGAGAAGAGCGCATCATAAGCTATGTTGTCTGTATGCGCTTGGGTATTTAGCTTGGTGTTGAAGTCTCTACGATAGTTTTGGTCCTTTCCTCATCTCTGTACATGTATATGCCTCATTTGTTTCACTCAGTGTCACAGTACAGCAGGTAGTGGAGCAAGCTCAGATTCAGAGAGGAAGATAAAACGAGATGAACAAGGTAAAACTTTTACTGAAGGTGATGACAGGGACAGCGACAATTAGTACATGGCTTTGCCTGTAACCAATTTTTTATTCTAAATCTTGACATTGTGGTGCTATTCTGGATCCTTTTTCATGGATTATGTAACTTTTTTTTTGTCCCTTCATCTGCCAAATCATTACCTTCTGTGTTCCAGGACCTCCTGATTTACAAATTAAGGACTTGATTTTCCACTTTCTACTGAGAAAGATACACTTGGGCAAATCTGGACTGCTGCTGTGTCTCCTTCCATAAAGCAACAGAGCCCGTGAGTGGTGAAAACTTCAGCAGAGGGATACAGAATAAATGAAAGGTTACATCTGAACCAGTTAGGCATGAAGGGATTATTTTTCACGAAAAGAAAGCTATATAAATAAAAAATGTTTGATGAACAGAGCTTAGTTTTTAGGAGTTAAAAGATGTCAGGAAAAAGGAAACCCCACAACATTGACATCACTGTCAAAAAAGAACAAAGTTGCCTAATTTTTAATAATGCAAATGTAGGCTTGAGAGATTAACCAAAGCCTAAAACTATTAAATAATCTTAAAACACACATTTTACTTACATAGTTACTTTTAGTTACGTACATGTTATCTCGCAAGGATGTTGAAGATAGAAAATAATATGCATAATACAAATATTTAAAAAAAATACATTACAGTATAGTGTGGGAACTTGCCAGAGCCCTGGGTAAATGCGTCAGAAGAGAAGGCAAATTCCAAAAGCTTAACTGATCTATGGGCACTCCTTCTCTGAATATTTGCTAATCAATACCAGACACTCAGTGCTTGGGGAAAGGATTAGGCAATAATATACACCAGAATATATTATTAATAAATGCACAGGTACAGACTTGACTGGATAGAGTAAAACATTATGATCATAAAGATACAACTCCTGAGATGTTGCCACTTTAAGTGCCATATTTTATTTATGCTTATCACCTTTACATAAAGGAGTATTGAAAAACTTGCACATGGTACTGTTATTAAACACTAATGCATTAATACTATTACGCACAGTCTCACAGATTAAAGTAGATCCTCACACAAAACAACTTGTCAGTATGTTCTATTATGCAGTGTGCAGTAGGACACCTCCAGTTACTGCCAAGGTCATGCCTGTATGAGAATGCCTGTGAACACAATGTTGGCGAGTCCTTGAGACCCATCCTTAATAAGCTATAAAATAAATGAATAAATACACCCAACCCCTCTTGCCTTTTGTCCCTGCCATGCAGCTACTATTAACATGATTTTCCACCTTACCCTTTTGGTGATGCCTTGGAAAAATGTGAGTGCAATGTTAAGAGTGATGTGACAGTTACTGTGAATCCAAAGGCAGGAAGGGTGGAGTGAGAGACGGAGACACATAAAAAGGGGAGGGAGAGAAGGATTGCGGGACGGAGACTTCTTCCAGAACATAATTTGTATGCGTAGCAGTTGTCATTGTAGTCAGCAGGCATCACTGCAAATTCCCCACATTTGTTCGCCTTTATAGTCAAACAGGCTTCTTTTGCATCACATTAAACAATAAAGTTACACAAGAATACTTCATAGGATTTGAGGGGGAAAAAAAGATAAAAATAACTTCAGCAGGTTATTCAAGAGTTTATCTGAAATAACACAAAAGATATTTGACCAAAGTAGAAAAGTGAGGCTACATCATTCACAGAGTATTGACTTAATTAAATCCAATCAGACTTTATTGGAGGTTAAATTCAAATAACCATAGACTGAAAAGCGAGATAATGGAGACGGAACCAAAACAAAAAGGTGGTAAGTTCTCATTATTTGAATAAAGAGATGGAAAGAGAGCAGAAATTGGTTCAGCCTAGCGTTTTATTTATGGGGACACAAAGGGGCACACAACCGGGGCTGGTTTTGGTGCCTTGGGCAATCCTCTGCTACACTTCAACTACACAGACATACAGAACCATATATATATATTTGAGAAAATAGTATATTATATACACAGTACATAGATATTTTTTAGTTGAACAGGGCTACAGCAAAGGATATTTGGGAGGAAAAAACTTCTCTTCACGGAAATCTAAACTCCACACAACATAACATATAACATTTAGCAGTTAAAAATCCATGCTAGTTTTTAAAATTGTCTTTATTAGAGAACACACGATGAATGTACTATAAAATGTTTTCTGTGATAAGAAACTACTGTGCCTTTTTACCATATTATTTTAATCATGTTCCACGTTTATCTATTACAGCCTGACTACTGACTCCCACATGACTCAAGTTAGCGACGCACCAGTGCACATACAATATTAATGATATTATAGTCTATCACTGTGTGGGTTATATTATAAAATTTGCCATGAATATCAGGGATTTTGTTATTCATCTATGATTCTTAGTCAGACTAAATAAGTGAACCCATCGCTGGGTCACAATTTAAGAAGAAAGTTATATGATAGTCAGCCTGAAGGAGTGTCCACCTTCAGTCTGATTGTAGCCTCCTGTCAGTATTAACTGAAGGGAGCCTGTATTTCAGGAGTAATGGCAAAACATTTCTTCTTTCTTTTTCGCACCCACACAGTTGGCCAATTCAAAAATGTTCCCTACCTACAACCCTAATTATTACACACTACAGCTCTAAATGCAATGTACTGCTTGGGAATATTTACTGTAAAAGTGATAAGCATCATGAGTTAGGCCTTACATTAGTGCCTCCCCTTGAGGCTCTGTCTCACTTGGTATTGTGGTTAAATATTAGCTAAGTCAAGGCACTTATTCTTGAATAAACTAGAGTTTAATTAAATTACTTGAAACTAATTGACACACAGCAAACCTGGGGCCAGGTGGGTTCCTGTGTTAGAGTCATGGTTGATTTCTAGGTTTTTAGGCAAAATATAATTAAGCTGTTGAGTACTGTGCTGTGCATAATGTTTGCTAGGGACGGGGAAATTCCAGGTACTTGTGCAATGTGTTCAGTACAGGCCTACATCTCGTCTTTGCTGCAGGCTTCCTTAAAGGGCAAATCTGGCCATCAATGCAGCGTCCTCTCCTCATCTCCGCAGTATCGTATTAATCAGTAGAGGCATTAAATGTAGCACATCCTATCAGGTAGCTCAGGGTGATCTATCAAGGAAGGCGACAGCACTTACTTCAGCCTGGTAACTATTATTGGGTATTTGAGATATGGTATTAGTTCCTGTTACCACTTCTTCCTCTAGCCTTCCTTTAAACCGGATCAGGCTGTGAAGTGGAACGTTGTGTTTTGGTCATGCCCATGTAACTTGTTTGCACAGCAAATCAATGACCACACATTCAAACAAACATGATCGCCAAGCAAATATTTAAGCATACAGAAAGACTGTAGGTGGGTCTACAGCTCTGAACATACAATCCCAGAAACCCAGGAATAATTAGTTTACTGTGCTGTTTGCCTTCTGATTTATCGTGAGCCCAATAATACCACCTGTCACATCGGTTGAGGGAAGAAAGGCTTTGAAGCTTTAAATCTTTGCCTATGATTTAAATAAGAAAAGTCAGTTGTTGGTACTGTTGGTTTCTGCCAGACATACTTGTGAGCCTATTTCAAAAGATAACAAGGATATTGAGGTTATTTTCTTTTTTAAAGCGAGCCAAAACATGTCAGCCTGAGTTTGAATATTGCACTACAGTCTAAACTACAATTATCTTGGTTTAAGGATCAGAGCAAGCAAATATGTAAAGACCTGTCACAAAGGGACAAAAAAGATTTTTCTAAAGTATGAGAAACTTGATTGTAAATTTGTGAGGAAAACCAAGGACATAAAAGGTGACAGATTTAGTCTGGGTTCGTTTTTGCTGATTGTCACCATTCGACATTCATGGCCCTTCATGTGATTGGTGCCAAGTGCTCTGGGTGTGTGATAGCAGCCGGCATGTGGTGAATGTGCTCAAAAATATTCACAGGCTTCTAGATTGGCTACTACTGTGAGTGGGCTTGCAGGGGTGAAAGCCTGGGATTGATTACAATTGTTAATCAAGAATCAGTTCCATACACTTAAAAGTGCACTTAATCGGAGAGCCAATTGTCCATCAACTCCTGGACTTCACCCGCAGTAAGGGGACTAGATGGTTACTTTAAGTAGCTTTCTTTCTACTCTTCATGGATTCATTAATGAAAACATATTTACCATCATTAGCTCTATTATTAGTAAGTATAGAGATATGAGAAATAATAAACTTTCAAAATAATTCACTATATTTCAGGTGTATTTTTTTATTGCTTTAGAATTGTATCCTTCAGTCACACTATATGGGAACACTTGACTGCTCTGTGTACTACATTGGAGTTTTTGATAGTAAAAATAAGCTAAATAAACCCAAATGCTTATTGTATGAATATTCTATCAACAAATCAGTGAGTTAAGTGATAGCTTTTCATTTTGGGGAATATTTATTTCTGTTGACAGATAGATTCATTGATACTATAGTAAAGCAGCAATTGCTGTTTAGCATTTAGCATAGCTCTACCTGTAGATCACACAGACAGCAACTTACACTTTAATGTGTTTTGGTTTTACAGAGAGTTAGGAATGGGAATATTTCCTGCTTCTTGTTGACTCTTACGGAGTCTTTACACAACAACCACATATGAGACTATAATAATAATAATAATAATAATAATAATAATAATAATTATTATTATTATTATTATTATTATTATTATTATTTTTATTTTTTTCCACTCTTGTAACACTTATAAACAAAAACAAAACAGTTTTAAATTTTTCAGAGTGTTCTTTCTAACTCTTCAGTATAGATTCAGCTGTTCCCTAGAACCTGCTACTGTTACTCAGAACAATAACAGAAGGTTAGGCACATGTACAGCAGTTTAGGAAACAACTTGTTTCAATAAACAAAACTCGAGTGGCTGACCTTTATTTAATTAGAACCTGACAGTAAGTGGCTCCTCCTGAGCCTTCATGAATGTTTAATCGAAATGCTGACTCTCCTTCTGTTTCACAACAGCCTGCTTCCCCTCTGCACACACTCATAGTGTACACTAGATGCAAATCTCTGCAACACGTCTCCTAACATAAGTACACTAACTACCCTGCGCTTTGCATTGTTAAGCAGACAACTGGTAACTGCCATCAATAGACCTTCAGTAGTGGATTTGCCCAGATTTTACTGTTTTTTTTCCAAAACATTACCATCTCAATTAAATTGTTTGTGTATAAAGTCAGCAGACACATGGATGCTGTAACCACTGGTGAAACATGCTTAATGATGGCCAGATAGTAGGGTGGGAAAAAACAAGGGAAAGGTAGAAACAATAAGAAACATGCATTTTTAAATGTTACATTTGCTGTCTATTTAGTGTTACATAATCTGATATTATTTCAAGTAAATGCTATTAATACTGTAGTAAAAACAATGCTGGAAAAAATTACAAATGAAATCGGAGGTCTCAGCCATGCTAGCATCCATGTTAAACACCTTCTTTGAGCATACTAGCATTTGCTAATTAATCACATCTTTGATGACATCCCATGAGACAATCGTGGCTGCTCACATCTGTAAACTCTAGAGGAAAGGTGAACTTTCAACCCCTGCAAAGACCTTAAAGACTTTACTGGACTTTTTTATATTTAACATATAGTTTTTTGCTCTCCTTGAATAGTTTAGAGAAATACTTCTATAGTATGTGTCATGAAGTGCAAACCCAAAAGAGTGATTTCATTTCAACTCACTTTTACAGGTTTTAAACAGGCACATAAACTTCCCTCCCGTGCTACTAGGTGCTTAATAGATGGTAGCCAAATCATATGAGAACAGGAACACTGAATGTTAAGTTGGCATTCAACTTGACATTCAAGATGGGTTGATTGTTTAGTTATGATTGGTATACAGCGGGGTTCAATGAATACTTACAATAGCTGTGTTAGCAGAGTCACCCATTGTATTCCTTTTTTTGTGAGGACCTTTCTTCTTTTTTGTTCGAGGCATTTAAGTGACATGTGCACATCCACACAGAGACTCTGAATTGTAATAAAGCCATAGTAGGTTAAGAGATGAACAGGTTACCTGTGCAGTGTTAAAATGATCCAACCAAGAAATAAATCTGCATTCTCTATGAAGATTCTCTATCCCTCCTAAAAAGCCGCAACACTGCCTTCAAGTCAGGGGACAGGGCTGCGTATAGGGCGGCCAGGGCAGACCTGAGTAGAGGCATCAGGAAAGCTAAGGCTGCCTATAGGAGGAGGATTGAAGATCACTTTGCTGACAACGACCCCAGAAAAATGTGGCAGGGGATCAATCACATTACCAACTACAGAAGCAATAACCAGGCAACATCTAGGACTGATGCCTCACTGGCTGAGGATCTAAACTGTTTCTTCGCCCGCTTTGAGATGACCAAGCCCTCAGCTGCCACACCACTTCCACCCGCCCCCAGCACTGGCACACTAACACTTAGGGAGCACCAAGTGAGGTGTGTTCTAAGGTCAGTGAATCCCAATCAGGCGGCAGGTCCTGATGGAATACATGGAAAGGTTCTCAGAGCATGTGCTGACGAACTGACCGGAGTCTTCACTAAAATCTTCAACCTTTCCTTGTCATCAAACACCGTCCCGCCCTGCCTCAAAACCTCCACCATCATCCCCATCGCCAAGAAGACAGCTGTGGCCAGCCCAAATGACTACAGGCCTGTTGCACTTACGCCTGTAGTGATGAAGTGCTTTGAGAGACTGGTCTGTCAGCACATCAGGGCCGGTCTGCCTCCCACTCTGGACCCCCACCAATTTGCCTACAGGACAAATCGTTCCACCGAGGACGCCATCACCATAGCACTCCACACTGCGCTGAGTCACCTGGAGCACCGAGGAAGCTATGTGAGAATGCTCTTTCTGGACTTCAGCTCAGCATTCAATCATATCATCCCGGAGATCCTGGTCCAGAAACTGTCTCACCTGGGACTCTCCACCCCCATCTGCCTCTGGATCAAGGACTTCCTGACAAATAGACCACAGTCTGTCAGACTCGGCCCCCACCGGTCCAGCACCATCACACTCAGCACCGGGTCTCCACAAGGATGTGTTTTGAGTCCCCTCCTGTTTACGCTCTACACATCCGACTGCTCCCCTACCCATCTCTCAAACACCATCATAAAGTTCGCGGATGACACCACAGTGGTTGGACTCATCTCAAGGGGGATGAGTCGGACTACAGAGATGAGGTCAACAGACTGACTGAGTGGTGTTCAGTTAACAACCTCCAACTGAACACCACGAAAACTAAAGAACTTATCTTGGACTTCAGGAAGGGCAGAGCAGACCCGGCCCCACTTTACATTCACAGGAGCTGTGTGGAGAGGGTACACTCCATGAGGTTTCTGGGCGTGCAGATATCTGATGACCTCTCCTGGACTGCAAATACTACAGCGGTGGTTAAAAAGGCCCAGCAGCGTCTCCACTTTCTGAGAGTGCTCAGGAGGAACAACCTGGAGGAGAGGCTGCTGGTGACATTTTACAGAGCCACCACAGAGAGCATCCTAACGTACGGCATAACAACAGGGTATGCAGGGTGCTCAGCTGCAGACAGGAAAGTACTGCAGAGGGTCATCAACACAGCCCAGAAGATCACTGGCTGCTCTCTGCCCAGCCTGGAGGTCACTGCAAACTCTCGGTACCTCAGCAGAGCTGGCAATATCATCAAGGACCACTCTCACCCCAGCAACCAACTGTTTGAACTATTACCGTCAGGCCGACGGTACAGGTCACATAAAACCAGGACAAACAGATTCAGGGATAGCTTCTTTCCCAGAGCTATCACCGTAGTAAATAAGCACAAAAACAATTGAACCTATTCCATACCGTCACTGTCATTATATTATGCTGCTATTCATACTGTCATTATATTAATGCTGCTATCCTGTATATATTGTACATACTATTGTTTGAGTACTTACGATTGTTTTTTTTGTACTTTTTATATTTTACATTTATATTTATTATTGAAACTTGCACCAAGGGAGTGGCACTCCAATTTCGTTGTACTCTGTACAATGACAATAAAGGCTATTCTATTCTATTCTATTCTATTCTAAGTCATTTATTTCCTTTAATTCCTAATGATTCTCAAAATGCTCTCACTAGTCCAGCGGCAGGTGTTTACATCCCAATGGTGCCGTATGCTTTCTCTGGCACATGGCTTACCTCCCTCGGACTCTCCCAACATGCACTCATAAACAAACCAAAAACTGGTCAAGGTCTCAGAAGAGTGAGGATATGGGGTAGAACTGCAGGGGATTTTCACACATGTGTGCATCTGGTCTCCCAGCACACACACTGCATACCCTGCAGGATCAGTTCTAGTGTAGCAGAGAATGCAAACTGCGAGAAGAGGCATTTATAGGGCGCAGGTGGGCCTTGGAGTGTCTGAACATCATTAAAAGATGGATTGGGTCATAGGTGATTGAACCATTCCCTAAGGTTGCAAGCAGGGACAATGATAGAGAGAAAGTGCAGAGACTGATGGAGGATTGTATGATGCAGTAACAGGCTGCTGTGGGGAGTTAGGTCCTGCTGATCAGGTTGAGGAAGGGCACAGCAGAGCCTCAGACTGGAAGTAAGTGGTAGGAGCAAGTGGTCATGGAACTTGAGAATGGACTCAGTGGGTAATACGTGGTGACTGAGCAAGCACGACATCCGATGTGCAGACCACAGATGCTGACTTACTCTAAAAGCAACTGAGACAGAATTCTCTTTTCCTCAGTTTTGCAGACAGAAATACAATATACATTTCTACTCCCATAAAAGCTTCATAGCTGGCCTTAATCCATTCATATCACCATGAATGGTATTAAATACATTAGAAATGGTACACTAGGGAGCATCGATAAAACACAACACAAGTTTAATCATAAGCTGGTTTAATTCCACAATGATGAATATGGCTCTTTTGATTCTTAATGACATTAGCAAAATTGACACATCATTTCTGAGCTTGAAAAATAGATTTTAAACTCATTTTTCATAACTTTATATCTTAAAATCATCTTTAGAATGGTGTTCTTCTGGTTACAAACCACAGGTAACTCTATTTTGTTATTTTGTTATAGATAGGTTCATGTTTACAATTTTGAGAAGGTATGTCCTACAGGCCATTTTGAACCTGGGAAAAAATAGAAAAACACTTATTAAAATCTCCATTATCATATAAACTTTAACAACATTTAGTTCAGATATGTTCGATGTAGAATCTGCACTAAATCCCAATACATGTTGTATACTAAAGTTTAATGACATAAAGTTTTAAATATACATTTTCAACACAGTATCACGGCAAAACATGTAATAGACATGCCAGTCTATCATGTTCATTTCATGCGAATATGTAAATATATAATGTAATATGTACGTGTTAATACACACTGGCTTCTCCCTTTGCTTTACTGCAGTTTACTTTTGCAACTTCATTCTTTTTGGAGAGGCAAAGCGTGAAATGGACACGGTGGACCAGTGTGTCTATGTGTGTTATCGGGTTGAAATGTTACACTCAAATTAAGTCCTGATACGGGATGTGTGATACGAGATACATTTACAGTACAAATACCAATTTAAGTCAATTTTCTGCTTATTATTTTTTTTTAATTAAAGCAAAATGAAGCCCATTCCAAGTTGTAGACATAACTTGGGGTGATGACTGAAGCAGAAGGCTGCAAAGTACCCTTTTTTCTGTTTTTTACCAAGTGGTGCTGTTTAGGAATTTATGTGCAATGTACACATCTCATTCTCCAAAATATCTTGCTGTTGCTGATGCTGGAAGCAAAAACAAACAATATGAGCAGCTTGAGGTTCTAGTTGTGAAACTTTGGATGAAACACTCCATGGTTCACATCCCACGACTAATGTGTTGAGTGTGTTTCTCTGCACCCCGTGAGTGACAACTAGACAAAGTAAGAGAAAAACAGACAAATCAAGTGAAGCACACATCAAAGGAGAGAAAAATGAGATGACAAAAGAGGGAAAACATCCATAAAGTTGTTCTCAAACTCTTTATTGAGGTTATATTAGTGCAATCTATCAGTGATGTACTGGAAAATCCATAACCCTACAGTAGAATTTCACCCCTGTGTGCTGTTCCCCTTTATGAAGTGCAATCTCATAGCAGGACTGCATGCCTCCACGGAGCTCATTTTTCAAGCAGTGTGATGTGGAATGGTCATGTCAGAAACATAGAGGCATTGACTGGAGGGGGGGCATTCTTATGCCATTTATCCATCAGAATATCTTCTGACACCACCGTATTGCCTCTACACCGTTAAATAAGAATCTGTACCATTGCAAATTCAATTTGTGATTGATTACCTGCATCTGTTTGGAGCCACAGCCTGCTTATCACACATATTTACAGTGAAAAACCATACGAAATGTGAGATTCTGATTGCTCTTTCTAGGAATGTGTATAATTACTATTTGGCTTAAAAAGACAAACATAATTTGGAAACTAATATTCCCTTATTCATTCTGCTTCTAGTGGTAATAAAGAAATGTTAGTATATTAACAGACAAATCTAAGATAATGTACAGTGCACACTGGACCTGTTCAACAGCTGCATATCAATTTGTAAGTGAGTACAGATTTACCTTTGGAAAGAGCCTCTGTCTTGTATGAAGTATATAGAGCTAAAGCTCAAATGACCTATCAATAGGTTTGATTAAATGATACCTCATTTTCCCTCTTTTTGTGAAAAAAGACAGTGTTATATAACTATGCAGTCCTGTAAAACTAAGTACACTCCATGATTCAGTAGCTTGCAGAACCACCTGTAGACGTAATAATGTGAAATAGCCATTCTTTTGTATGATTTTTACCAGTCTCACATATGAGTTTGGAGGAATTTTTGGGCCTGTTCGTCTCAGCAACATTGCTTCAGTTTGGAAATTCATTTATGCACAGCTATTTTAAGCTCCCACCACAGACTTTCAATCAGGTTAAGCTTTGACTGCTCCACTGCAACATCAGGATTCTTTCCTTTTTCACTCATTCTTTTAATAGGTTTTCTGCTATGCTTAGGATCACTGTCCTGTTACATAACTCAGTTTTGACCAAGCTTTCGCTGCTGGACAATTGGACTCACATTTGACTCTAGACTACTTTGGTGTAGTTTAATCCTGACTCAAGGTCCAAACCATTATCCCTCTATGGTAAATCGCCTGTATTTATATAGCGCTTTACTAGTCCCTAAGGACCCCAAAGCGCTTTACATATCCCGTCATCCACCCATTCACACACACATTCACACACTGGTGATGGCAAGCTACATTGTAGCCACAGCCACCCTGGGGCGCACTGACAGTGGCGAGGCTGCCGGACACTGGCGCCACCGGGCCCTCTGACCACCACCAGTAGGCAACGGGTGAAGTGTCTTGCCCAAGGACACAACGACCGAGACTGTCCGAGCTGGGGCTCGAACCGGCAACCTTCCGATTACAAGGCGAACTCCCAACTCTTGAGCCACGATCGCCCCTCTATCATCATGCTAGGCAGTTTGTATGAGGTGTTTGTGCTAATATGTTGTGTTTGGTTTGTGCAGCTGTGGTGTTGTGTATTACGGTCAAACCTTCCATGTTGTTCCAAAAGTGTTGCAATTTGTTCAACTTTTTTTTGCAACTTTTCAAACCTAAGCTTTGCTGCCATGCTCTTTTAGAGAGAAGAGGCTTCCCCTTGGTAACCATTCCAAACAAGCCATTCTTGTTCAATCTTTTTCTATTATAATGTCATGGATTTTGGACTTTAACAAGCTAACTGAGGCTTTTAGAAGCTCATACAAATTTATTTTAGTTTTTATAATTTTACAGCACAGTTTGACCTTGGAATGAGTTTGCTGGGACATTGCTGGCAAGACTGTGATGCAATGACACAATTTTCCCAGCTGCTCACATTGGGCTACATTTGCTACTAATCAGTTAATCAAGTGAATTTGATTAGCACCACTTGGTTGCTACTTTCTGTCTTAATTCATATGAAAGCAGTAAGAGTGATTTTTGGTTTGAAAACTTTTTTCTTCTTTTTTCTTTCTTTTTTAATGTATAAATTCACACACACACACACACACACACACACACACACACACACACACACACACACACATGGAATGAAGTTAGAGAGATTAACAGATGTATTCATGCTAGGGAAGTATTACCACATGTTACCAGATTAGCATGTTGGTTGCCTACTTTACTCTGGCTCAACTGAAAAGGTGGGTGAGATTCATTTGGCCCTAGCCAACTGAATGAAAGCAGCAGGACTGAGAATTGCTGTGTTAAATTACTAATGATTCTGAGAAGGCTGTATGTCATTACCCTCCAAAACAGCCACAAATAAATCACAAACAAAGTAGGATCATGAATATCATTCTGTTCTGCTAGAGTGCTTGTTGTGGAGAAAGACAGAAAGGAAAAGTGGAGAAGCTGTGATACTACTTATAGCTTTGAACTGAGATACCAACTTTTACTGTCTTGTTTTAAGGGTTAGGCTGTGCTTATAATCCTGTGTTTTGATTTCAGATATTATTTAGTGAATTTATCAAAAAAAAGATGAGTGATGATATATATAAAAAAAAAAAACACCCAGCACGCCCCTGCGGGCGGTTTATCCTTCAAGCTCGGGTCCTCTACCAGAGGCCTGGGAGCTTGAGGGTCCTGCGCAGTATCTTAGCTGTTCCCAGGACTGCGCTCTTCTGGACAGAGATCTCCGATGTTGTTCCCGGGATCTGCTGGAGCCACTCGCCTAGCTTGGGAGTCACCGCACCTAGTGCTCCGATTACCACGGGGACCACCGTTACCTTCACCCTCCACATCCTCTCGAGCTCTTCTCTGAGCCCTTGGTATTTCTCCAGCTTCTCGTGTTCCTTCTTCCTGATATTGCTGTCATTCGGAACCGCTACACGGCCGCCTTCTTCTGTTTGTCTACCACCACTATGTCCGGTTGGTTAGCCACCACCATTTTGTCCGTCTGTATCTGGAAGTCCCACAGGATCTTAGCTCGGTCATTCTCCACCACCCTTGGGGGCATCTCCCATTTTGACCTCGGGACTTCCAGGTTGTACTCAGCACAGATGTTCCTGTACACTATGCCGGCCACTTGGTTATGGCGTTCCATGTATGCCTTGCCTGCTAGCATCTTGCACCCTGCTGTTATGTGCTGGATTGTCTCTGGGGCATCTTTACACAGCCTGCACCTGGGGTCTTGCCTGGTGTGATAGACCCCAGCCTCTATGGATCTTGTACTCAGAGCTTGTTCTTGTGCTGCCATGATTAGTGCCTCTGTGCTGTCTTTCAGTCCAGCTTTGTCCAGCCACTGGTAGGATTTCTGGATATCAGCCACCTCCTCTATCTGCCGGTGGTACATACCGTGCAGGGGCCTGTCCTTCCATGATGGTTCCTCGTCTCCCTCCTCTTTCTTGGGTTTCTGCTGCCTGAGGTATTCACTGAGCATATATATATATATATATATATATATATATATATATATATATATATATATAAATATATATATACAAAAGCTAGATGCTCACCTTTTTTCCACAGATAGAAAAAGTGAGTTAGCTACCAGGCGATGCAGGGAATACGACCCTCTTCATCAATAAACATTTCTACTTTAAAGGTATTCAAGATGAAATGGTTTGTTGGGTGTTAGCTATAACAGATCTTGGGATTGTTTCTAAACGTTGAAGGAACTCTACTAGAGGGATGTAGCACAAAGCCTTGGCTTCAAACACTACATTTGTTTAATTTCAGCTGGCACAAAAACCAAAGCCCAGCAAAATCCACCTACCTGTGATTAATTAAATTGTGGCCGGACTGCCAGTCCTGACAGACAGACATGCATTAGGAGGCACCGCTTCACTGGATCAATATGGCAGACGTGTTGACACATTGTTCAAGCCAAGGGCAGTGGCCAATTAGGCATCTTATGTGCGTCCCCGTACCTCAAGCCTTTATACTAAGCTAAACTAATTACCTCCTGGCCCCAGGTTTATATTAGACAGAAATGAGAGTGGAATCAAAATCTCCTGACAACAAAGCAAATAAGCGTATTACCTGAACTGTTCCTTTAAAGTTCTTGGATAATCAACTTGGATCTGACAATAAGTAAATTTAATTTATGACGGTAACAAAAAGAAAAAAAGAAAAGAAACAGCTGTCATCTGACTTACATTTACCACAAAGTTCAGACTGTGTGACAGCTCAGTGTTAGAGGTCGTTCTCATTCTCAATTACATCACTCTGTCTCACTCATCTGGCTGTAAGGAAACGTACCTGCTTCTTGCACCTCAGCCCTTTTTCCATGACATGCGAGTCTCCTTGGCTTTAGAATCTCACTGTAGCAGGAATGTACCAGCTTTGAAGCGCGCTGTACAAGACAAAAAGAGCTTTCTGAAGAAATAATGGCTGTTTATATGAAGTGTGATGTGAGGAGCTGTCAGGCTATGCCTTTAAGTTGATTTGCAGGAGTGTCAGAAGAGTGGGGGACTCGAGGAGGTGAATCATGGATTGTCAGAAATCAATTCACTGGGCTGCTCTCTAGGGAGTGCTCCAGTCATCGTCAACAATAGGCAAGATGAATAAACCAAATCTCTCGGAGAGTATGTAATAATCCCCAACATAATGGCGTTGCCATATAAGATAATTCAATCTGAGCCTGTAAAAGGCAACTGTTGATCAGTGCTAAATTGAATATTTCAGACGTGTGCTTTTGTGAAATTCCCCAAGCTCTCCTCCACCTGATACCCCGTCTTTTCTCAGCCACTGTTCTGCCCTAGTCCAACCGGCTTCACTCGTCAATCAGCTTTCTCATTGCCGCTCAGAGGAGCTGTTAGAAATCCACGAGGTTGAACAGCTGATGGATCACACATTCTGTTTCATCTCCCCCTGCTTTACATTTTCTCCAGGCTCATTACGGCACTAGCATAGGCTCTCGGCTCCTGGTTGGCAGTAGAACTTGTTTGCCTCATATGCATCGTGCAGCAACTCTGTGTCAACAAGCTCGCCAGCTAAACACTTCAAACAATACAAGTTTAATGAGCAACAAAGCAACATTGTACCTGAGGGTATGGCATTTTTCTCCATTCCCTTCGTCTCAACTGGCACTCTAATACTGTTGTCTGAGAGTTGCTTATCCTCTTCTCTTCCTGCTGTAATGTGACATTGTACGTCTTTGCATATTTTGTCAGAGCGATTATTTCTAAATCTATTGGCACGCAGCCTGCCGTGATTTCAAAGGCACTCGACACCGTCAGGATATTGGGAAGAAATAAAACAAAAAGCTCCTTTGTTAATTTAATTACCACTTTTTTGTTTAGCTGCTACTGTCACAGAGTAAGTGTCAAACTGTTACACAGTGGATTTACAACAAATATGGAAGGGTTTAAACCTAATTAACAATATAAATGAACAATAATAATAATAATAATATTTTGATGAGGAATATCAATTTTGACTTTGTGTTTAAGGCTAATCATTTACCTGAGCCAGACATATATAGAGATATCTTGGTATTCTCAAAATGTTTTATACTTCTTAGAAATGCATGTCAAGGCTATATGTTCTGGGAGAAAATTGCTTACTTTCAAATTGTTTCAGGTTTTCTCCGTAATTCTCTTTCTCTGCAATGTTTTCAATTCAAATAAATGGCCATTTTAAAAGCTACTGGAGACAACATTACATGCTTTTCTTCTTTCTCAAAACGTGTTGATAATATTTTTGTTTTTTGGTAGTCTCCCTCATACACAATTGTGCTGAATATTGTGCGTCTTCTTGTTCATCGTAACTTGTAATTCCAGTGTCCGTGCGAAGAGGTTTAAAAAAACAAAAACAAAATGTCTCTCTTCTTCTGCAGCCACCTTTTCCACTTTTTTCACATTAAATATAGCTTTAAAGCTTATTTAGTTGTCTTAACATTAGTTTGTGTCAGTTTACCAAGCAGCAACCTCAAAGGTGACATGACAGCAAAACCAAAATAGCAGAACTTACCTGTTTATATCACATTCAGGATGCTTGGAGTTATTGTATTTTAATGCTATGGCCAGTTTGAAATGACAGGTGAATGCTGACAGAAGAGGCTGTAGGTGGCAGCTGTACTGTACCTTTGACTGTACTTTCTGACAAATATTATAAGAACCTGTGTAGTTAATTGTACCAACAGTGCATCCCAGAGATCTGATATTCAGTTTTCAACCCTCACAAATGACCACAACACTCATGAGTGCTCCTTCCTTAGTTTACATATATTGCAGCTAAAACATACTGTAGTATGACTGTTGCATGTTATGTGTAATCCAGTATTACTGGTGAACATGCATCGTATAACTAGAATATTGGACTAAACAGCATGCAGGTAAAAATAAATACATTTTTTAAAATTCTGAATTTACCTATAAGTCATTTGAAATCAGATAAGCCTTCCTATCCAAAGGGTAGAGCTGTTGCTTTTTAAGAAGAAAGCATATGTTTATTTCATGATTTTACTTTTACTGAAGCCCACAGACTGAGAAAGCAAGACTCAAGTTTTAAGTGTTTATTTACAAAGTGTGGTTGGGAAGAGGGGGAGGTGGGCAGGCAGGAACTACCGGCTGCACTGAAGATCAGAGAGGGTCTGTGAACACTACAATGGGAGTTAGTACTGGCGAGTGAGGAGATGGAGAATGGCTACACTGTGTTGTGATGCAGTGGGTGATGATGGTGAGGGTGGTTGTCAAAGGGCAGGCTGGCTTTCAAGTGTGTGGCAGTGGTGGAGAGTGGGTGGGCAGGTGAGCCTTCAGTGAGTGGGGGGCTGGAACCAGCAAACTACAATAACACTCCTCAAAGGGACAGCTAAGATTTCCAGGTGAGTTATCGAGCAGCCGGTGTAGAGATCTACAGAGTAGATGAGATCCAAAATTTACTTCAGAGTTAACACAGAAAACAAAGACAGGAGACCAGAGGAAGTATGAACTGGTGGGAATTCATTGCCACAATCAACACCTAAATACTCAGGCTCTTGATTGGAAATAGCCTGCAGGGAGGCAAACCCGCCCAGGCACAAAGACAGGCCCAAACTGTCTATGAAGAGAAAATAAAAAAAGACTCGCCAGCTTTCCTGAGACCTTCATAGCTGTATAGACACATATACTTGTTGAATGCTTATTTGCTGTATAATGCTTTGACTGTAAGAGTCCAAAGAACAATATGTTTCTCAGCTTTTCTTTTTACCTTAATCAAAAGTGACTGATGTAAAGGTGTTAATTGTGTCACATAAATAGTTGGTCAAAACATGCGCATGCCTGCAGGCTGCAATTTGGTTCACCTGAATAGACATTGTCTCTGGCCTAGAGACTTCAATACTCCATCCAGCCTGATGCTGGTGGTGGAAGAAACAGAAATAATGTGGCACGTGTCCTGGAGCTAGGCCAGACATGGTGTAATTTCTTTAAATTAATAGCTAGTTGTGCTTAATTTGAAGGGATTGTAAAGCAATGAGAACAGCTTGTGAAATGTATGTCTAGTGGGTGCTTGTTGAGGAAGCATTTCAATCTGAAGGATCCTGCCTGCACACAAACACAGCTTCCTGGCTGAGCTACAGCTGCCCAACTTGCTGCTGAGATTTTACTTTCCTTTGCTTCTCAAGCTTCCCTGTAGCTGCTTAGTGGAGGGTAGGCTGTTCAGTCTCACTGCTGAACTCCGCTGTAGCTTGCATGCACAAAGCCACAGAGTGGGCCTCATACCAGGCTCCCCATGTACACAAATGCCACAGCTGTTATAAATTATTATTATTATTATTGTTATGGATTTGGCATTTTGGAAAATGCCAGTGTTGTATTTGTTGATTTGGCCAAGAGACCTAATCAGCTGTTTCTATTTTTTTTTTTTTGTTTGTTTTTTCAAGTACAAATTTAAATTTTGCAGACAAACTACTTGACTTGGTTTTCTTCAGTGGGCATTATAAAAAGTTAATAAGAGCAGATTTGGCCTATTTTGGTTGAGAAATCAAAGTTCTCACGGTAACCATCTAGCAGAGTGAGAAGTTGTGCTTGAAGTTACATTGTTAATAAGGCATTTCAGAATTTAGTCATTTGTAATTAACATGAGTGAAATGAACATCTGTAGACATCTCTGTTTGCATAATTCAAATCCTCTTTTGTGTTACTCACAGTGCTCAAGTCAACTAAAATAATCCATTCAGAGAAATCAAATAGGGAATGATTCAAGTCAAATTGCAATTGATCAAGGAATCAGAATATTGATTTGATGGTGAAATTTGATTTTCAGTCACCCAAATGAAAACCTCCATCTGCTTCTCTCTTCCTTTAGGCTCATTCCCCCTCTAACATACATGTGGACTTCAGAAAAATAAATTTAAAACAAAACAGAGAAACAATACTGTGTATCAGAAATGGCAATCCCTCTCTCATTTTCTCTTTCTTGCATGCACATGGCAAACACACACACGCACACACCCTCATCAGCCTTCAGCAGCGCTGTAGGCAATGAAAGGCTCTCCAGTTGGTGATCAAAGCAGGGGAGTCGAGCCGGGTAGCAGAGAGGTGGTTCCGTCTACTGTTACACTGCGACACAATCCCGCTGCTCCTGCTGCAGCCCTGTGGCTCCAGCTCAGCTGCTCCAGGTACAGCAAAGCCTTGTCATCTTCTTCTCTGTTATTTATCTGTGTCACACTAGTGTTGCTCGCTCAAGCATGGCAAAAAAAAACAAAAAAAAAACAGCACATTGTTATTACCAGTGTTGCCTCCTCTCCTCTGTTGTGTTGAATAAGTAGAGAATATATTCATATGTTTCCAATACATGAAGCTAGAGGTGGAATAGGAAATTACTCTTTATTGTCCTGTTTCTGTAGGAGACTTTCTGTGCTTCCAGAGTTTCTGATTCTCATCCATTGTAATTGCCTTGGGCAGAGAGCAGGGTCATGACTGTAGGAGCTGGAGGCGAGCTGCTTGCACGCATGTGCTGGAGCTCAATATTTCAAGCTCTGAGCAGCCATCCTCCCCTCCCCTGTGGTTTAAGAGTGCCTGTGACACATTCAGGCAACACAGCAACCGTACCTTTATTACTTACAGCAAGCATACACATGCACATGCCTATCCACACACCTGCACACACTGCACAATCAGCCACTGACAAAAACACACACACAGGGGCGATCGTCATAAAAGTCCTCTATCATGTATCGATCCAGCCTCCAGTGGTTGTTAGTGGGGCAGCTTCATCTCCACGTTTTCAAAATGTTTTAAAAGAAAAGCTCAATTGGACACCATTTTTGGTTTTATTTATTTATTTTATTAGAAAACAGCTTCTTCCAACTCATTACAAGAATAATTTCCTGTGAACACCAAAAAGATGCAGCTGAACTTTTTCAATACTACAGTGCACTAAGACACACACACACACACACACACACACACACACACACACACACACACACACACACACACACACACACACACACACACACACACACACAATAAATAAACATAATAACAATAAAATATCAGTTAAATTATGTTATTTTGAGAAAATATCTAATGTTTTTGAAGTCTGTAGATTTCAGAAAAACACTAAGACTGGAAAATTTCAAATATAGCAGAAACAATGTGAGATGAAAAGAATCTCTGAAAATAGGATAAATGTATTTGTAAAATAGGCTCCTAGCTAGGATCTAGATCATGCACATGTGCCCACCCACACTCAATTATAGTCACAATAAACTAAATTAAAGAATGATACAGCATGACTATAACATTTCATGTTTCATATCCACAATATTTTATTTCATATATATATATATATATATATAGACTTTTGTCCTTGTAGGCTACTGTAGAATGAAAACATCATCCAACTTTGACTTCTGATCCTCACTGTCTGAACAAATTCAGACTTACAAAGTGTCTTGGGTGGTCTTTCATGCCAATAAAAAACACACAGCACATTACTACTGGGATCATCATTTCTTTTCTATGTTTTTGATTTAACCTTCTCCTTCTCCTGCTCACTCAGAGAATGTGGGAAGCTGGTGGGCGTAACGCTTCGTATTTGAAGGCGGATGGTTCTATCTCTGGAAAAAAATATTTGTCAGCTGGTGAAGTCATGTCAACAGAGAACATTAATCACGGGGTATCAAAGAAACAGGCAAACAGCTTAACCTGAATAAGACAGCTCTGGTATTTTAAAAAATGTTGCTTGTCAAATGACCTTAAACATGTTAGCAAAAGAGTGTTGTCAGTGTTTTGTTTTATTTGTTGGATATGGATTTGTTTTTTGATTTTTGTTTTATTTTTTTAATTCTCATCTTACAAATTAAGTTAAAGCACTGGAAGACAAAAAAATAATCACGATTGATCTTGTCAGATATTTCCTCTTGCAATTTTTGTTCCCCAAGATCATAATAAAAATACATGACTGTACTCACTACATCACCAAATATGTGTTAATTCAAAGCTTTAAAACTCATCTCAAAGGCATTTCTTACCCAAGTGAATTTTATTAATGTATTACATTTATTCTATTTATTAATTGATAAATGTAGACATTTAGTCTGTAACACAATAAGGGAATACATTCTCTTTCTTTCAAGTGGTCCCTTTTTCACATGTCCAATCTCAACCGCCTCTTTGCCTTTTTCTCCAGACTTTAGCTGTCTTTCTCGCACTGTCTTCTTCACCTTGCTCTCTCTATCTGTTGGTGTAGATAGCTGAACCCAAGTATTTAAACTCATCATTTTCACTTAATCTGCTTGATGTATCTTCACTGTTACACTTGTCTCTCTCTCATTCTCAGACATGTATTCTGTCTTGCTTCTCTTAATGGTAAATGGTAAATGGTCTGTATTTATATAACGCTTTACTTGGTCCTAAGGACCCCAAAGCGCTTTACACTATACACAATCATCCACCCATTCACACTCACAGTCACACACTGGTGATGGCAAGCTACAGTGTAGCCACAGCCGCCCTGGGGCGCACTGACAGAGGTGAGGCTGCCGGACACTGGCGCCACCGGGCCCTCTGACCACCACCAGTAGGCAACGGGTGAAGTGTCTTGCCCAAGGACACAACGACTGTCGGAGCCGGGGCTCAAACCGGCAACCTTCCGATTACAAGACGAACGCCCAATCGTGGCTCAAGAGTGTTCAGTCCTCTTGTCTCCAGTGCATACCGCCACTTCTCCAAAGCCCTCTTCCATATGGGATCATAGCCCACAAAGACTCCTGCCTGACCATATGTATCAACCTGTCCATCACCACTGCCAAGAGAGCTGATGACTGATGTACTCTCCTCCCACCCTTTAACTCATCTGTCACTCCTAACCACTGTATTGTTGTCTTCATACACTTCCTGGACCACCCTCACATTCTTCTCTGTCATCCCTGGCTTCTTCATGCAGTGCAAATTTCCTCTCTTGGCAACCTATCATACACTTTGGTGTTCCACAGTAACAAAGTGCAGGTGGTGTGGTCTTCTCTTTACTTATCCATCAGCACCCTCAATGAAATCATTGCATCTGTGGTGTTCTTTCTAGGTATGAAGCCTACTCACTGATCATGACCTCTCTTCTTAACCTAGCTTAAACAACTCATTCCCATACAATGGCTTGAAAAAGTATTTGGCCCCCTTGAACTTTAACACATTTTGTCACATTACAGCCACAAACATGAATCAGTTTTATTGGAATTCCACGTGAAAGACCAACACAAAGTGGTGTACACGTGAGAAGTGGAATGAAAATCATACATGATTCCAAAAATTTTTTTAATACAAATAAATAACTCTAAAGTGGGGTGTGTGTAATTATTCAGCCGCTGAGTCAGTACTTTGTAGAACCACCTTTTGCTGCAATTACAGCTGCCAGTCTTTTAGGGTATGAGACTGAAATCTTTGCCCATTCTTCTTTGCAAAGCAGCTCCAGCTCAGTCAGATTAGATGCACAGCGTTTGTGAACAGCAGTTTTCAGATCTTGCCACAGATTCTCGATTGGGTTTAGATCTGGACTTTGATCGGGCCATTCTAACACATGGATATGTTTTGTTTTAAACCATTCCATTGTTGCCCTGGCTTTATGTTTAGGGTCGTTGTCCTGCTGGAAGGTGAACCTCCGCCCCAGTCTCAAGTCTTTTGCAGACTCCAAGAGCTTCCAAGATCTTGGAAGAAAACCTCTTGGAGTCTCCCTGTATTTGGCTCCATCCATCTTCCCATCAACTCTGACCAGCTTCCTGTCCCTGCTGAAGAGAAGCACCCCCAGAGCATGATGCTGCCACCACCATATTTGACAGTGGGGATGGTGCGTTCAGAGTGATGTGCAGTGTTAGTTTTCCGCCACACGTAGCTTTTTGTATTTTGGCCAAAAAGTTCCATTTTGGTCTCATCTGACCAGAGCACCTTCTTCCACATGTTTGCTGTGTCCCCCACATGGCTTGTGGCAAACTGAAAACGGGACTTCTTATGGTTTTCTGTTAACAATGGCTTTCTTCTTGCCACTCTTCCATAATTCCATGTAAAACAAGAGATAGTGGATAAAAACTCTCGACTGGTAGTGTATTAGATATCTAAAATTAGACAGTAGATATATAACACTTTTTTAACCTAACCTAGATATTTTAAACATGTGTCATAATGTCAATGTGTATGCAATAACATCTCAAGTACACTGTGCAAACTTATACTTTAATACAATGGTATACAATGGCATGGACCACAGGCTAAATTATACTCATCTTGTATCTTGTAAGTAAGTTTTGGCTTAGCAAAAATGGCCTGAAATAATAGCTGACTGCAGTCTGTGGCGCTTTGATGCAAATGGTTGGAAACTCAGGGAGATTACCTCGGGGTGCAGGTGATAACCCAACTATCTCACACAAGCTTCCTCACTGCTAATACCAATTACTCCCTGCCTCATGCACTACCTTACAGGGAAACGGTAACATGCTTGCACACAAATCTGCACATACACACAGCAGATCAACAACTGCTGCATCACCTTGATTTGACTGTTTTTGACTTCAGGCCTGAATGGTTCAGGATGTGTGACCCAGTGATTCTGCTTGGGTTCTCTTTAATCCCTTGGGTTTTTCCAAAAATGCAGCATCCCCTTTCAATGGTGAACAGAGAATCCCTAAACAATTACCTCAAAGCCCTTCTCTATCTGTTGGGGTAAGCCTCTATTTACATATGTCCAGAAGCAAGAGCTCTGACACTGTGTAGCAATGTTTATGCCAGATTTAAGAACTGCCCCTCGAGCCACCATCTGGCTCCCTTTCTCCCCCTTTACAAACTCTCTTACTTGCTTTCTTGAATATTCAAATTAATTGGGTTTAAGATGGTGCACAATTTTTTTTCTGTGAAATTACATTGTCTGTCATGTTTGTGATGCAGACTTTTTTTTAAAAAACGGAAAAAAAAGTCACTGTTTTTGTTAACCTTGCTGCCTCCAGGTATGTGCTGAAAGGGGCGTTTCATGGAATAAGCCTCAAAGAGTGAAAGTGATGGCCAGAGAAAATGTAAGATGAGCCACTCTGACAGAGTAATTGTGCAGTGGAAAGTATCAGTAACCTAATTAACACGGCACTGTAGCCTTTGCTGCATTCAGATCCTGGTCTGATATGTTTCGTGATGTGTTCTGACACTGTAGTTAGGGGAATCATTTCCTAGAGCATGGTGGTATGAGCAATGTAATTACACTTTAGGGTTTAGAGTTATTGCATTATGTAAATGACTTCAGAGTCATGCAGAGGATAACTTAACGATGTCCCTAACCAGTTGCAGAAAACGTCACAAAAAAGAGTTATTCAGGTTTATTTGTTAAACAGTAAAATCCTTTGTCAGAACCACTGTAAAGAAGGAAACAGTGTTAACTAGCTTTCTTTGTCTTTTTGTCACATAAATGAGTCCTGCATGCTCTCTGACATCACATTTTTGATGATTTTAGGTGCATTTCTGTCTGTGCTCCTTCATAAGGTCTGTATGAAAACCTGATGACAGAATGTGAATTGCATTATACAGCAAATAAGCATTCAAAGTTATCTCATTTGTAGCCTTCTGTTATTTTTAATTCTCCACTCTTAACTTCTTCTGCATCATAACCATGTATTTAGTCATATAAAGTAAAACATGAATCACCCATGAGTTTCCAAATTGCAGGGGTGACACCCTATTACAGTACCATGCTTGAGATGCAACGAAGCCCATCTTACGTACGAGATACAATGTTTCCAAATTAACAATAAAAAGCTGAAAGGCCATAAGTTTCCAAAAGGCGAAGTCTGAGAAAAATAAAGTTTATAGGGAAAAACTAAACTACTGCTTCTTGGAGCAAAATCCTTCTAACCTCCAGTATGTATTGTCTATATTCATTGTTACCATGATCTTTTGCTGGTGTTCCCCCAACTTTTAAACAGTGGTTTGCTTAAGGTATAAAGTAAGAAAGGAAATAAATAAATGCTACAATAAATAGCTTTGTAAAGATCAGGAGTGCAGCTTGTGATTTCAGGTTGGACTGAGATTTTTGTTTCTGACATAAACTCACATCAATCAATAAAATATTTCTGCTTTGTATTATTTTTGAAGCTTGTGATGCTAAAGTAGCTGTTTCCTTGTCAGTGCTAAACAAATATTCTTGCTCTATATGCAATAAACTTTGAAAACATTTATTACATGTTTTACTGAAACTTCTCTACTTTGTAGAAACAAGTGCATCATGGGACTAGCTATGTATATATATATATATATATATATATATATATGTGTGTGTGTGTGTGTGTGTGTGTGTGTGTGTGTGTGTGTGTGTTATTTTTATATGTTATTTTTTTGTACATTTGCAATGATTGTTGAGTTTTTGACTAGATGCACAGAAAATAAGATGGCTATAGCCTATTATACAACTTTACTGAACACATTAAGCTTTTGTACACAACAACAGCAAGTATGAGTATTTGGTGTGACCTACTTCAAACCTGAGTTTTTCTTTACTGTGTTTTCTAAAGATGATAATACATGATAAGATAATTACATAATATAATGATAATACCACAAGGGGGAAAATGTCCTTTCTTTGTGATAATAAAATAGCTTTTTTGTTGCTTGTGGGCACATAATCGTGCAATTTTTAAAATAATAGTCCAGCAAATTTATAATTTTTATTAGTTAAAAATTGTTATTTAATGAAAAGAAAATGGGAGAGCGGGAAATTCTAGTAAGGTTTTTGTTCTAATTATTGGGAATCTTGCATAGGGTTTGTCTTGCCAAGCTAACATTAAATGAATCCGATTATAATTTGCATTTTCTGTGAAAAACACATATTTGTGTGATATTATGCAGGAATCTTTCTCAAAGACTCAGGTGTATCATTGGGAATTGTACAAATTCAAAAGAGTCACAACTAAAATCAGATAGACATTCTAATATCCTGAAAAGGTCACAATGACTGTATATCTTTGAAATCTACATGGGCCTTGTTTCATTACCCCAATTTCAGTGGACAGGGCAAGTGAGCTGTGTTCTGCAGCCTGATAGGTTAGACTGATGAACTTTGGCATTTCGGACATGAATAAGAGAAATGAAGTATACCTCCTACTCTCGGTCCTCAGCTATTACAGCTGCTCTATGGTGGGTACTCAGTCTAAATTTAAATCAAAATCTTTCTGATCAGAGCAGCTGCTCTCAGCAATGGTCAATTCAAGGTTTTGTGTGTCTGCTGGGGTCCTTATGCTGGCTGGCAGATGTTCATTAGTCAGGTAGCCTTTCATCTCAGTATGGAGAACAATGGTCTGGCACTCTGTCCTGCTCTTTCATGAGCTAATAAGGCATCATATCTGACCTGAAACCAGCCAATAATCCATTTGGCACTGAACACCTGGGTATCAAGCCGAAGTTCATTATTCCAGTTTGCATTGAACTTGGCAAACTTCTGTAAGCAGACACTATTTTGCCTCCAAATAATGCTGTTTGTTTATATGAAATATTTCAATGCACCTCGCACCTTTGTTTCACTTTAGCTTTTTTACATCATTTCTTTTTTCTGTGATATTCCTATTTTTAATTAAAAAAACAACAGTAGTGCCCTGTTTTACGAGCAACTACAATTTATTTTATAATATATTTATTTTATTTTAAATTATTCAAACAAAGTGTTAGCTTTGCAACACAAATATTAAAAGCAGAAAAAAAACAGAATTGTGTTGCTGGAGTCTTTGTCAAGTTATGCAGCTATCGATCTCTCTCTCTCTCTCATATCTATCTATCTATCTATCTATCTATCTATCTATCTATCTATCTATCTATCTATCTATCTATCTATCTATCTATCTGTCTGTCTGTCTGTCTGTCTGTCTGTCTGTCTGTCTGTCTATCTATCTATCTATCTATCTATCTATCTATCTATCTGTCTGTCTAATATATGTGTGTATTTTTTTTTATTGGTCACCTTTTTCATTTATTAAAATCTGTTGGAAGCTAAGGCTTTACATGAAGCAAGTTTTGTGTTTTTAACGTTTTAAAACAACAACATCTTATGTAGTCACATAGTAGCATAGGCTGCTCTTTAAACGCACAAACTCACTGTTTGTTATATCCGCTGCGGCCTCTGCAAGAGCACACTTGTTGGGGATGAGCTAACTTAAGGGTTGCCGTGTAACTGTGGTCATCAGGCTGTCACCAGCAGGGACAAATGATGTGACAATGATATGTGGTGTGAAGCATCAACATGTCATCTTTGAGTAGAGCAAGAGGTGTCTTGGCATGGACGCCTCAGTTTGTGTCACAGCTGCCTGTGTACTCTGGAGGGAACGAGTAGCCTTTAGCTTGGAATGACTTGTTTACTATAGTCAACCCTTAGGATCTACCCTCATGCATATGCATGTCTCTTCCACAGCCACCACACACTCCATTGGAGAGAACATGCTATTGTAAATGACCCCTCAGTCAAGCCTCTAACCTAAAAGGATGTATTTTTTATAATCTAAAATGTCCTTGTTGTGCCATTATTATGTTTAAAAACCGAGTGAGCACCCCTGAAAATGACAAAGTCAAAATAAAGTGATTGCTGTTGTTGAGCCCTTACAGTTATTTCTTTGGGAATGTGACTCACTGAGTCAGTGAAAATTATTTGATGTGGTACTGAATAAAACAATACAATGCCAAATGCTACACATATAAAATCCCACTGCACTAAAAAAGAGAAAGAAAGAAAGAAAAAAAGGATGAAATTCGTGTATTTATTTAGTTTGCATTTTCTCTGATCTCATCTGCAATGGTATGTCGGATCACAGCTGAGTTGGAAATCAAACCTAGTGTGATTTGGAAACTTGATGCAAGCATTAAACATATGTAGAACATACCTCCAAACTAATTTATGCCATAAGTTGGTACCATCAATAATCTCTCTCTGATATTTTCTGGTGATTTACACACACACACACACACAAAACAGCAACAACAACAGTCACCTCAAAGTGCTTTATATTGTAGGATTCGAGTGAGTGAAGCAGTGATTCAGGTCCATATAAGTAAGGTAGAAAGACCAGAGACTGCTATAGCAAGTTAACAGTCACATTGGTAATGTCAGTAAGCAGCAAAGAAAACCAAACCAAAATAAAAAAAAAACTCTTTTGGAACTGGTACTGGCATTTGGGAATGGCTTCTTTCAACCAATTATTCTTATTTTATAGTTTGATCTTTCTTTTGTCTCTCACAAAAATAGTAGGGGATCAACCTCCTCTGTCTCTATGGACGAGCTTCCTCTGGTAGGCCTTCACTCCAAGGAGATAAAACCACAGAATGCTTTAGCCTTCAAAAAGGTTCTTAAAATCAAAATGCAGTGTTTCGGGCTACCTGTTTATGACAATGTTTGTCGTGCTTACAGACGTGTTTGATCCCAGCAGGACATAGAGACACAGTTTTCTGACAAAGAGGTTCATTAGCAGCTCTGCCAATATTTGAGGCACAGGTTGGATTTCACAGTGGAAGACATCAATGCTTTTCAACTGTGGACTGTGACTTTATGATGGTCACGGAACACTGCACCACGTTCAGTGTATGAAGAACATATTCGGTTTATTTAGTTTGCCAGATTAACTGAACTCTGCCTGTAGCAGTACATCATTATTAGTTAGATCATTGCAGATAATCAGAGCCATGCCTAAGCTGTCTGTTTTGTTGGAAAAGTATCAGTAATAATATCAACTTAGGAAATGAATTTGAAGAGAAGAGATTTCTGCTGCTTTCTCTTAGTGCGTGATGTTGTCTCTGTCATTTCATTTCTGTCATGCACTAAGAAAAAAAAATACCCATCATTTCCCTCTCTTATCAGGGATTTCACATCTCCCACTTGTGTCACCATGTTTTTATATGCTGCCCATGCTCTTAAAACAATTTTCTTTTCCTGCAGCACTTCAATAAGAGAACAACGTGATGGTTTTTAAATGGCAACACCTCAAACTGACATATTTGGTGCCCTGAGGTGACTACAGAGTGTGACTGAAAGACTGCTATTCCTCTTAAGAGGACGGAAAGGTGTACTGCCACAAATCAATACTAAACCATGACCCGGCTGATTCCAAATATTGCAAAAGTGACCACTGGGGCCAACATTAATGGATTTTTTTTTAGCTGAACAAAAACGTATAGCCACCTGACCCAGCAGTTCTGAGATTTGGAGTGACTTAATTTATAAGAAATCACATCTAAATCGACTTATGGTTTGATGAATAGCGTATAATTTACATGAATTTTGAAATATCAATATTTGGATTTCTGACACAAATGATGTATCAATCCTGCTATATCTTTTCTACGGAAATAGTCTTTAATGATGGAGCAATAGTGCTGAAAACACAATGAAACAAAATGTACTGTGTTGCTTTAGGAGTGCCTGATGTGAATCATAATGTCGGTGCCCCTTCTACATTTAAATTCATATATTTGAAGCTTTTGCAGCATGCCCCTTTGCAATATTCTTTTGACAGACACCTGAAAAAGCTGTATCTGTAAGCGGGCATCCATGGGAATAGGCTTTGAAGCGATTACATTTGATAGCAATCTTCAATGGGACCTTGAATGACAGCTATGCATCTGTTTGGAGACAAATGCAAAACAAAATGCTGCCACTCAACTACAGCTTTCACTTTCCCCCGTCTATAACTACCAACGCTGAAAATTTCACCTCGAAAACAGTGGAACAGAAACGCATCTCTGAATACCTCGGCTGTCGCTCATTGCCCAATAGCAAAGTATGAAGTAACAGTCCACTGTCACAGAGTCACTGCTTACCATTTACTTTTGATAGACAGAATGTGACCCTTTTAAAATCTGTCAGAGGTGAAACAAAAACGTTTTCATGTTGCAGCATTTGAGAAATTATTTAAAATATCAGACATAACCCTATGAGATGTTTTGATACTAACATTATACATTACGCGTTCTTAGCTGAAATGGTCTAATTCATGTCAGGCTTTGTTAAGTCTTGGTGCTTTGTCTGTTCTGAACAGGGTCGTGTGCAGCAAAGGCACACAATTGCTTTACTGTTCCATCACTTGCTCCCATCCTTCATGAAAAAAGCATCATGGTTGACATGTCTTTGATACCGTTCATTTATTTTGTCTCTAGACGAGACATTTCAAAGAGGGCCAAGATGTCAGCATTGCCAAATGTGTCCCAAATAAATGATATCCCAGCCAGAATGGGAGCTCCTTGGAGAGTGTCCTAGCCAAAGGCGGTAAATCAGTGGACCTGTGCCAACATCCCAGCAGCCTCTGTGCAGGAACACACAGTAGGGGGACAAACGGCCTCAGTTGACTTGGCAGCTCAAAGGGCCTCTGAGCGTAAGCCAGCATGCTCCTGAGGGAACTAGCAGCACCTCTTGGGCCACTAAGTGAGGGAAGATGGAAACCAAGCAGGGGAAGAATTACAATAAAGCTTGTGAGAGGTAGACAGAGTAAGGAGAGAGGTGGGTCGAAAAAGAGTTTTCACAAATGTGCAGTATAAACATAAAGGAGAAAAAAAGGAGTGGGGTGTGGTGGGGTCAAGCACAGGGCTAATACATCTATCAAAAGCACATTTTGCCAAATAAGTTCTGTCAGACACTCCAGAGACTGAGTTTAGAAAAGAAAGAAATAAACACCTGATCAAAATGACCTTCAGATGTTTACTTTGTGTGTGTGTGTGTGTGTGTGTGAGTGGACATAATATGTGTCTGTTTTTAAAGAAACACAAACCGGATAAACCCATTCATGTTCATTTCTCGTCGCCGATATCCTTCAGCTTCCATATCTCCCAGCTCTCAACATCAATTAATGTGTGTAGCGCCTAAAAGTAATCTCTATCATTTAAATGAATCTAAAGCCCCTCGGCAGAATGCAGGAAGCCCCATATCAACTCACCAGCTGCTACCTTTAAAGTCCCGGATCGTTTGAGTAAGGCTCTGGTGGCTAGTTGGGATATTGATGTGGTACCGTCTGCCAGTGTGTCTCTTCCCGCTGGCCTCTAGCCAGATTTTAGCAAAGACATTAGTGGGAAAAGTCATAACCCACCACCAGCCCTGTTACTATCAGCCCAAACAACGAGGTGAGGCCATTTTCAAGGGTTTACATCCAAGCAGTGTTTGCATACATCAGCATCCACCGAGGCAGCGTGTTATATCACATACACACCTAGAACAGCTACAGTAACCTGCAGCCACATTAGTCATTTTCCTATGCTAATGTGGCTCACATCTACATTATTCAAGAGTTTTGCCTGCATGTCAAACAAAGGCAAATATTTGGAACTCACAAATAGCATATGATTTGTCTAATGAGGAATGGAAATAGGGCTGCATGTCTTACTCATGGGTGAGTTTTAGGTTATTGATTCATCCCAGTGTCAGCAAAAGTTGTAGTGTGAAAATATTTGAATATTTTTAATATATTTATTGATGATAAAACATAAAAATGTATTGTATTTTCCAAAACACCTTGAATGTTTTTACTGTTCTTGAATTTCTAAAGAATATTTTTCGGGCCTATTTTAAACTGTAGTTTTAGAACGAGTCATGTGAGTCGTGTAAGAAATGAGCCATGGCTCCTGTAAATTGGCCAGCATTGTGGAAAATATCTCAAGTGGTTAGCACTGATAAGAGTTAGAGAGTTAAATAGTCAGACAGTAAGAGGATGAGCCTGTACTGTACGTGCTACAAACAGAAGACATTGCTTTTTAGAATATCTGACTTTTAAATTACCAGATATATGTGGAGGAGATGATCAGATAACCAAAATGGACTATTGTATCTCAGTTTACATAGGTGGCAAACAAATACACTTTCAAAAGAGTATTTCTGGACACATGAATTAATCCCTTCGACCCTCTTTCATTTCCTGGCACTTTTAGACCACATCTTGTCCTGCAAAGTGCTTGATTATGTGTACTTCTGTGTGCACACTTGCTGTGTATGTGTAGGCCATTACTGTGTTGCTATTTTAAATGCTATAAAAACCTACAGAGGAAAATGACTGGGGTTAAATTACTCCAATGAGTGCACCGATCAATCTTTGCTTTTTTACTTCCATCCACCCACCAAGTTCATTTCACTTTGTTGAAACACGCAGCGAAAAACCACATATTGAGTAACAAAGAGCCATTTAGAAAGCAATATAAGGTACTACTCTGATTCTAGGGCAGTGATGGAGTGTTGCCTCTTAATTACACTGTATCACTATTGCAGTAAAGCTAGATATGACTCGCTGTGTGGCTGCTGACAGCTGCTGTGGATACTAAAAGACAATCCTTAGATACAATGACAAGTAAAAAAAAATTTATTATGTTGCCGGCTCAGCTTTTTTTTTTCATAAAAATAATGATTATGCATTTACGAAAAGTATATATAGATAAAGAATACAAAAAATATATATAAAGTCAAACTGAAAGTGTCACTGCATTTGCTTTCTGCTACCTGTGTGGGTATTAGTTAAAGTTGGAACACTGAACACAGTTGATTTCAGATACTTTAATTGGGTCACTTTTTTATTTTAGCAGGAATGTCTGAGTTTGATGAGTTATTTATTTAATAAAATTAATATTAATAATAAATTAAACCGCTATTACTACATGTTTCAGGGTAGTAGTTGTTTTAGAGTGAATTGTCTCCGTTTGGGAGCGAAATTAGTAAAAGGTAAAGTAGACAAACCACTGTAACTCTGGACAGTGCACGTTTATAGAACACAGTGTCCAGTTTCCAAGAGAGCAGGTTTCTGCTTAAAGAACTGAGTCTGCTGTCTATGGTTTGCATTGTGGTCTCTGATGTCTAACCTCAAAATGCTCCAGATTGTTAGCACATCTAAAGTAATCAGGCAACTCCCTACAAGCAAGCACTTTGGTGACAGCGTGGAGGAAAAACAGGAAGAAACCTCCAGCAGAACCAGGCTCAGGGTGGGGCAGTCATCTGCTACCAGAGGTTGAGGATGAGGGGACGGAGACAGGACAAAAAACATCCTTTGGAAGAGAGCAATACTATATACTAATGTTACTAGTTTACTAGTGTTAGGAGTGTTAGCTAAATTCAACTGGTCTTCCTGTATGAAAAAAAGCATGTCTGTTAAATACAAATATATTAATTACAGCTTGTGCTGGGGAAATTTCCACACAAAAATATAAAGATTCAGGATGTACTCTCAGGAGTTACTTGATTCTGAGCTGCGATCAACCAGTGCAATCAGCCACTTTTGACTTTACTGATGCTTGTTCTTACAAGTCAGCTCGGTGTTGGCACACATTCCCCTCACATGAGGCGTTTCCGAAAATGAGGTGATTCAACAGCCTCCCACCAGGAGGAAATACTCTCAATCTGCTTTAGTCCTAACGCAGAATTTAATTTTAATTAAATGGTTAATGAGCCATGGGATTAATGCCAATGACTTTTTAAAGCAAACATCTATAAATCATTAAGGCCCCATTTGAAAGGGAGAGCGAGCAGGGCTAACGAGTGTACGTGCCTCCAGCTGCCCACTACCAGTATCTCTTGCTCTCTCTCTCTTTCTTTCCCTAGCACTACGGGACAACATCAGCCTTCTGACTGGTCAAAAAAATAGCCAAGAGGGCAGCTGATATGTGCTGTGAATAACCGTCTTGCCATCTTCTTAAATGGTTAACATGAAACACATAATTAAAAGAGATTAGTTACTGATGTCCAGTGTGGACATAAGTGTAAACAGAAGTCACAGTTGTGGAGCAACTTAAAGATAATTTAAATAAATCTGAGTGGGGAAAAAAGCATGACAGTCAAGCATCAGTCTATAATGTGTAAGAGCCACCACTTCTAGAGAAACACAACATTTAATTTGATAGATGCAAAAAAGCAGAATTATTCGACCATTTAAATGACTGTAAAAGTAGTTAAACTCACACAACTAGAATGTAGATTTTATTCGAATTTGACTTTGATTCTTTTTCAGGAAATGAAAGAGTAAAAAATTCCCCTCTCGCCCCTGCGGGCGGTCTTTCATCCTTCAAGCTCGGGTCTATTACCAGAGGCCTGGGAGCTTGAGGGTCCTGCACAGTATCTTTACTGTTCCTAGGACTGCAGTCTTCTGGACAGAGATCTCGGATGTTGTTCCCGAGATCTGCTGGAGCAGCTCGCCTAGCTTGGCAGTTTCTGCACAGAGCGCTCCGATTACCACTGGGACCACTGTTACCTTCACCTTCCACATCTTCTCTGAGCCCTTGGTACCTCTCCAGCTTCTTGTGCTCCTTCTTCATGATGTTGCTGCCATTCGGGATCACTACGGCAATCTTCCTCTCATTGTCCACCACTACTATGTCCGTTTGGTCAGTCATCACCATTTTGTGCATCTGTGTCTGGAAGTCCCACAGGATCTTAGAGTCATAGTTTAGCTCATAGTCGAGTCTTGTTTGCCGTTTTGTTTGTTTATTCATTATTTCAACCAAATAAAGGCTCGTTTTACTTTTGAAACTTAGTTTTGTCTCCACCATTTCTGCTTCTGGGTCCACATCATCATCACACCGGCGCACCCCACCATGACACTTGTGTTTGTTTTACTGGTGTATATGCATTTCATCCCATGCTTTTCCTGTTTATATCAATCTTGAATGATAATTATTTCTTACCATAAAGCACACATTTTCGATTTGTCAAATTCACTCAGTCAACAAATAGCAAAAACCACTAGTATAACTGGGATTAGCCACACATCTCACTTCATATATGTCGCTATCAATGCATTACAGAGACAGATTTTAGTTCCACCGTGTGAGCAACTTGAATCGTAACTATTTAATTTGACAAAGTCAGTGACTGAAAACCCTGAAGGCCACCTGTAGATGATATATTTGGCTTTCCACTCCACTCCAGCATCTACTGTATTATGGAAAAGAGAATTGGATGTAAGATCCCCTGCGGCCTGTGCTAAATTTACCTTAAACCAAATCACTAAAGCCTACTGGTGCTTGACAGTCTGGGCAGGTGTGCAAACTCCTCAGCAATAACCAAGGGAGGCTTGCTAGCACTGCTCACCCTTTATGCATTCTTATTTATTAATCTAACTCGCACTTTCTCTGCTGAAGGGTCTGAAGCACTGAAAGTCAAACAATGCACTGCCAAAATGCTACATTCTATCAATTCATCTGAAACCACTGGTACTTAAAAGTAATCTGAGGTATTATTATTATTATTCAAGGCATTTATTGTATAGCTGGCTTTAGCTGCACCATGAAACTGATGCCACTTGGCACATCACAGCTGCTGCAATCAATATAGATTTCAAGTACATGCATGAGATGGACTACACAGCTTAAAAAGCGTAACATTGGTAAGGCATTGTTGACACAGACACACAACACAATCACCACAATCACTGTGTAAGTACTCTAACCAACAGTGTTGTCTGTTGAAGTGTTAACTGCCCTGACACTGCTGGTTTCACTGTGTGTCTTGACATGTCTTACTGTGAGTCAACACCCCAACACATATTTTTCTGTTAAATAAATGAAAAGTCTGAGCACTGAATAAACACAGATTCTAAATAGGAGTTGACAACACCAGAAGCTTCAGTGGAGTTTGTGGGGTTTTTCTTGTTGGTTTTTTTTGCTGACAATTGCAGGCAGAGGAGGTGGCAGATAAGAGGTCTGACTTTTTGGTGTCACAGCGTTCCTGTCGAGCTAGTGCAAGGGTAAGGAAAAGTCCTTGTCCCTTGTGATTTAAAAATGCTTATTAAATGGCAGTACAAAGACAGCAGGGCACTTGTGTGGACAGGGCATATTTGTAGGCAAAAGGTACGGAGGTTTAAGAAAAGAGGGAATGATTTAGTTAATGTCATGTTTTTGGAGATAGGCTATTTTTTTTGTATGCATAGTAAAGGCATACTTGAAGTGAAAAAAAAAATAATGAAAATGTATCCATACCAATCTTTATTTTTGTATTTTTGGCAAGATCTCCCAGGTAGTGCGTAAAATCAAGACATTTTGTCACCCATAGATGCTGGTATGAGAACAAATATAAGAAATGGCATGCCGAGCCTGTGGAACAGATGGGGTTTTTAGCTCTGATTTTACATCTAAAGGACAAAACCACAGCGCTGTGGTTTCATTCAGCTGTCAAAAACTGAGTGGCACCACATTACATGGATGATTACCAATAATTCCCTTGCTGGGAGTCAACTGAAAAGCAGACAACGATGTAATTACAGTCCCCTTTGGCAAACTGCTTTGTCATACAATAGAATAATGATATGCTCTTTTGACATCAAACCAGTGTCCCTGGATTGTTCCATAATGGCCCTGTAAGCCAAAAATGGTATTTTTATATAGCCTCACCTGGAGTCCACATGTTCAAGATAGTTTTATAGGAAGTCCTATAAAATAATGCTTTTGCTCTAAGGCTTGCACTATGATCTATGAGATCTGTGACAGCTGTAGAGTAGGCTACTCAAAAGTACACTTAATACGGTGAAGAGATACACAGCTGCTGTATAGTCTTTAATTACTATACACTACACATACTCAGGAGGCAATTAGCAGGATTTTCAATGCCCCATAGCATATCATTATCATAATAAATCTGCAGGGGGTTGACAGGGATCTTGATTGATTCAAATGACTCAAATGTTCTTTGGCCAGTTGCTGAGCATTTAAAAACTCTCTTCTGTCTGACCTGAGTTGTGGAATGCCCACAACTACCCACTTGTGGGAAAATGTATCCCTGAACTGGATTTCTAGTTCATATACTGTTTCTTCAGCACCTAGGTAGGCATATTAAGTCATACATCAATACCACAATCATGTTGCTTTCAGCTAACTCAGAACATGCAATTTTTGCTTTTGCAAACCCAATTATTGTTCCTAATGTTTCCTAAATGATTTATTAAACAATAATAAATGATTTATTAACTACTATTAAGCATTATTTACAGATTATAGACTATATTGTATATGTATAGCACAGATGACCTGGAGACATTTATGTTTAAATTCAGAAGGGTTTTTGGCACTAAAGGGTACTTTTGTTCAAACTGCAGCATTGAGCCTTGAAAAAAGTCAGCAGGCAGTAAGAATAGTATCCACAGGATAACAAGCTAACAAGCACTGGGTCTACTGTCTGTCTCAGGTACATGAACAAATCTGGTGAGCCCCAAAGCCCCCAAGCAGTCTCTTCAGTATTCTCTTTGGGAAGTGTCAAGGGCGGTGAGTCTTTTTCCACCACACGCAGTGCTGCAGGTTCTTCCCAAACAATTCATGCTTAGTTTCATCAGTCCAAGAAACCTTGGAGAGACTGGGAACTTCCAGAGTGCAGAGGGTTTCCTCTGCAGTATCCTCCCATTATCAGTTACCTTGTTTGGTGTATTTATATGTTAGGTTAATTGCAAGATATAACCAGCTCCAATGATTTCTTCAGCCTTGCATTAACAGAAAACTGTAGACATACAGATTCATATGGCTTTCTCTATAGATGGAAAGCACAGTCAAAATGAGGTGAGAACACACACTTTCTTTTCTTGTCATATGACATATTTTTTTCCACTCTCTAATTTTCATGTTGTATTGGATGTCTTTGTAACTCCTGGATTGTTCTCTGAATTGGAGCAAAGCCAAACATACTAATGCAGGGTTGTTTTTACGAACACGGACTTTGGCTTTTGCATTGTTTTTTGAATTGTGTTTCTCTGTCCAATAATTATTATTATTATTACTACCTGGTCATCAGAAATGACCTAACACAGTCAACACAAGTTTACATGTTGTGATTATCATTCACGTGCTGTCATGTTTTGTAAAGCATAAATTAGTCAGAGCACGAACTCTCTCACACTGCTTTGGCAGATAGAAGTTTACGAGCGCTTTCTTTCCTTATTTCTGCCTCAGTCTGTCTCTCTCCATATTGTGGGCAGCAGCAGAATTGTGCACCAAGGTACCATCTATTGTGTTGAGATAATTGCCCATGAGTAGAAGCTCATCAAGAGGAGAAATTAAAATTATTTCCTCATACTCTGGGATGGTGAACCGTGGAGTATAACAGCCGACGAATCTCTATATTCCACAGGGATCTGCTTTCCATAGAGGTAGCCTTGATTAGGCTGGACAGCAACACATTTACACATAAGAACTCTTCCTGTGTGCTCCATTTCTGCTGTATCCATGCACCGTGCTTTTGTTCCACCCAGAAGTTAAAGGTTGGGCTATATTGCTTGTACAATGCAAATACAGATTACTTTCCTCCAATCAATCACAGGCAACGCTTCTTCCCACAAACACATAGCATATTTCTCACTGCCACTGGATTCAATTTTCCAAACACAAAATTAAACATCTTGTAAATTATGTTTATTGTCCCGTGTATTTCCCTCCTGCAATCAAATGCCAGCAGCCATTGCTCATGTACTAATTGAAGTTGTTTTTTTTCCCTCTTATGTAAATTTCTAGAATGCTTAATTGGGGTATATATCACAGTTAGCATACATTATTCTAGTGGTTTATTCTTTCCTCACAAACGCACTATTTGCACTGAGGGATTATTGCAATGTATGCTTGCTGTTGGGCACAAAATGTAGATTCCTTCTGAGTATTAAAAACAACACTATCTTGTAATGTCAACAGGTACAATTAAACATTCACATTTAATAATACCACCTCGCCAATAACATCCTTGCATTAAAATGGAGAGGTAATGACTCCCTTGCAGTTTCCACAGTTCTAAAGCAATCCAGGTGGCCAGATTGGACCCTTTGGTGGCTTCTGGGCAGCATGTCTGACACTCCTGATATAGCTTATAGATGACTCACTTGACTATGAAGACTTACAGACCAATTTAATTCCTTTTAACTCACCTATTTTTATTTTTTCAGTGTATAATTTTATTCAGCAGACTAAAAATTAGTGCAAGGTAAACAATTGATTCACATAGATAAAATGATAACAAAATACCACTGCAAATGAACAGATACAGTATGTTGGTCTATAACTGCTGGATGGATACGGAACTTTCCATGATAAGAAATACAATGTGTATTTGTGCAACTGCGGGGTGCTCCAAGTAGCCACAAAATCAGTTTGAAAATGTCATATCAGGAAAAAGCAAAAATGAATAGCTTTTATTAAACTTTAGTTTTAAAGCCACAGTATTTTTAATGCTGGCCTGTTGTCTTGGCTTGCTGCACTGTTAGAATGTCTCTTAAGTCTCAATCCAAACACTTTTCTGTCTCTTGTTATTAATGAATTAAATATACACAATGGAAATGCTCTTCCTAAACACAAGCTTATGTTTAAGAGCAACCATTGGACTTGCAACTGTAGTACCAGGCCAAAATGCTTGTTAAACACAGACTCCATTCTAGAGAATGAACAAGATTTCAAAAGTTTGCACAATGCACAATGGAGATAAGAATGTAGATGTTTATCATTTATCAGAAAACGCATGGAAAGTACTTATCCAAATGTATCCTACTAGAGGAAACAAAGGCACTTTAAAAGTAAATACCTTTGTTTTCTTATAAAAGTAAGTAAAAGTCAGTAAAAGCCCTGAATTTGGAAGGATTTAATAGTTATGTCCATGATTTTGATATTAACTAGTAGGTATGTATGTCAAAGGAAACAAAATAAGGTCATAATTAAAGCAGGGTATTTAGCATATTTGAATTTATTTGAATTTAATTTCTCCCCCAGAAACAAACACACACACACACACACACACACACACACACACACACACACACACACACACACACACACACACACACACACACACACACAAAGTACATGTATAAAGCAATAATATAACAAAAAAAGAAATACAAAAGCCCAATAAGGTAGAAAATACTCACAAGAAACAAGCTCAATAATTAGCTACCATACTAAATAGCTGTCTTGACATTATTATTGAAATCTGCATAGTGACTTCACAATCATTTAAAAAACAAGCTTAATATTAACCTTAAGCATTAGTATTCATAGTTAAATTGTTATCATTTCCATTCCAGCAAGAGCAAATTAAATTAATATGAACCCATTTTTAATACTGCCACATTTCCATGCAAATATTTACTGAAATCTAATATTAATGTGCATTTAAATATATCAGTAACAGTTTAGTCACTGTAAGCTATTTATTGGCCAATGACCATATTACTGTTGATGTCCTCTGCTTTCTATCAAAAGGAAAACATGTTGGAATGATGAAAAGTTGTTTTTCTCCCCTCCACCAAAATTACTGGATTCTTCTCAGGCGGAGAACCTCCTCTGACCAGTCCGTACAACTAAGAGTAGAAATATGTTTCCTCTTCATCTGCTGTTGAGTAACCAGCCAACTCAGACCTTCATCACCTGCATGCCATCAATGCTCTCCACAATGCATTACCTACCTCACTCAGTGATACAGATGGAATCTCTGCTGCCCGTCAGCAGAAGACAAACAATGCCCACAGGTCTGTGAACAGTGTGCCTACATCATTATTTTACTTAGGTTGCTTTGCACGCACTGCCATCACATGGTTTGGCACCGGGTCATTTTGGCAGTGATGAATTTCATTTACTGCTATATTAAACAGTATTTATACACAGTATTGCTGTGTGCCTTAAAGCTCAGTCACTAATTAATGTTAAAATCGTGTGGTGAATTTGCAGTGAACAATCATATGACAGGAGTTAACTTACTGCTTAATTCTGTGGTCTATCTTTTCTATAGAAAAAAAATACGTCATCTCTAAAATTAAAATGTAAATGTAACACAGCTATTGTTTTTAAGCTCATGTTATTACCTGTGAAAGATAAAAAGATATTAAGAAATCAAAACAGGAAGTGTCTGTAATGTACATTTTAAGGTGTTTAAAAGTAGATATCTTCCAAAAACAGGTCAAATGAAACATCCTTCCAACAATGACTTTACACTGGATTTTAACTATACTTAGTCCAAATTGACTTTCATTTTATAATCTATATGACTGGCTAGAAATTTGTACTCTCACTAGTAATCATGGCATATTAAACATCATGGAACTTCTGTTTATATGCAGAAAGTATGTACAGGAGAAGATTTAGATACAGAGTTCAATAGAATTGAGTGCATGTGAGTTGGCTGTTGGTATTTTGAAAGTGTAATGTATTTTTCTCTTATAGCTACAGCTATTTCTAAAGAAGACATCAGTTTGTCAGGGTCTTGATTCTATTGTCTTTCTAACAGAGCTGCTCAATGCATGTTTTCTGCCCCCAGCGATTGATTAACATCTATGCAAAGGAACTATCAGGCTGAAATGATTAAGACACCTTTAAACGGGACTGAACTGTGGGAGATGAGAATGTTTAATTATACTATGTGCTTTTTCTTTTCTTTGATAAATCTGCAGAGAATCTTATGGAGCCACAATGTATACTGCCTCACAACTACTTCTTCTTCTTTAGAGACATGGGGTTCAGGTTTATCTTCGTACCGCCCTATTAGTATCACAGTGGGAATTATATTTTAAGTGAGGCTGAAGATCACTTCCCTAGCTGTTTAAAATATGGCATTTGTGGATGACATCTGTGGAATCTGAGCACCTCTTCACCCGAGGGCATATCCCAATACGAAAGCAAGAAGCACAGCTGAGCAATGAGTTGGCAGGACCAGTCCTGCTGACTTCTCAGGATTTCAGTGGAGCGCTTTGCCGACTGGTGTCGCATGACTTCTCATTAATTTTGCTTTTGTAGCTCACTTAATATGCTATTGACTGCATTAGTGAAGAGATTAATGTGTTGTTAAATTATGTTGGCTCATGACGCTGTCCCGTGTTTAGATATACTGCCTCATCAGCTGCTGCATGGATTATTTTCCATGTACAAAAGCTCATAGAAATCTAATGCAGGTCACATTCAGCAAGCAGATCCATAGAGTCTTATTGGGAATTCTTTGCCCAGCAAGATGTGAGGGGAATTATTGCTAGATAGTGCTGCAGGCTCATTCAACACAAAACAGTAGTAATAGAAATAGGCAGAATCAAAATATATTTTTGTAGAAACAATATAATAAAGTGGTACTTTAACGGAGAGCAGTTTTTTAGCATATCAGCTCATTTAAACAAAAACTAAAACAGCAAATATCCTGAATCTACTAAGTTCAGCAGTAGTTCCATTTCCTTTGGATTCAACTATTCAGTTGCAAGAGGAACAGTGTGTTATTTATTCTCTCAAAAGTTTAAGTCTTGCTTTGACCACAAAGTCAAAGTGCTTTAGAGGGAAAATGGATTCTGACCAACATTCAAGAGCTATCTTCATACTAGTCAAGATGCACAGCAGCAAGACTTGTTGTCATCCAAACACTGTGTTGTCTCTAGACTTGACAACACCTAAGAGATACTGACAGGCTGCACTGTGCAAGCAGAAGACACTTCACTTGAACAGATTTAGTCACAACAAGATATCCACAAGAGGCTGCTGCTGTTTACAACTTGACAGAAGAATCTAGATTTAGTAAGTGAGTGGGCTTTTGGGTCGTCTCATTTTGATAAGTTAAAAACTGCTTTGGTGTCTTTACTGTGGGCTCTCTTGGCCAGACATTAAGCACAAACTACTAGCTTGCCATTGCAAATTAAACACTCTTTTCATTTCCACGTACACCTGTTATCTTCTGCATTGAGATGTGAAGGTGTGCTTTCCAAAACACAGAGATGTTTTGACTCTGATCAGATTTGACTAGTGTGATGCCAAATCTAAAGTTCTGCATTATTTCTTTGCAAAGGCTATTCACAGACGGATTCAATTAATTTAATGGTGTGATGTAGCCCCTTCTCGTGTGAGTCTCTCACTCTTTTCTATCAAGAAAGGCTCCTAGGAAATTTCATCGACCTCATGCTCCATCATCGATGGCTATCACCTGCAAAGATTTAATGTAGTAGTATGACAGACCTGGCACAAGCAAAGGTGCTTCATTGATTTGAAATAAATGCACGAAACAAATATGGACAAGGTACTGTACTCATACTGTGATTTATTAGGCTGAAAGATGTAAAAAAGCATTCAAATTGAATCTCCATTTTTATGTATAATCATGCATGAGCTTGGCCTTATCTATTGACCCTCCTAGACCCTGATCTTTCTTCACTATTCACTTCAATGCTAGTATCTTGATAATTCAACTGGTAATATGTATGTGAAATTGTGTACCAGCCATAGACTTCATTTAAGGATTCTTATTGTTTTCTTTTCTATTTGGAGTCATAGCGTTTAAAATTTTGTGTGTATTAAAAACCACAAAAAAAGTATACATTTGTGTCACTGAACAATTTTGATACCGAGAGACTGTCAAAAACACAATTAAATGGGATGAATGGGCAAAAATCATAAATGTATTGCAAATCTGATTTTGTCTACATACATAAAAAAATCACATTAAGCAGAAATTTTAATTAACTATTTATATTCTAGTCCAGAGCCTCGTAGATTTTAAAAATAAATTCTGACATTCTTCTAACTGCCACAAAACAGCAAGTAACTGTAAAATAACACAGCAACCTTGCTTTTTGATAGGAGTATAATGAGTTGCAAACCGTTTTGAGCCAGATGAGGGGGATGGAATCTGTTGCAACCCTGAATAGTGACTGGTGTACTTCTTTGAACCGAAAACTGCCATTTCACATTTTACTTATAAAATAATAATAATATGTTGGACCAACCACTATTTCTGACACTGACGAACAAGGCCAACTAGTCACAAGTCAAGCATATCTCTAATATCTCTAATTGTGGTTAACGGTCTCACTTGGATGTGGGAGACAGACACTCTCTCTACTTTCAAGATTAGGCTTTAAAACGTTTTGATAGAGCAAATAGTTAGGGCTGGATCAGGTGACCTGAATCCTTCCTTTAGTTACGTTGCAATAGGCCTAGGCTGCTGGGGGCTTCCCATGATGCACAGACAGTTACTTGTTCATTCACTGTTTTCCCTCCCTATATGATTACAGAGCACTCTGCATCTAATCATTATTTATTTGTCTGTGAAGGTTCTCAGTCATCCAGGTCAGTCGTTATTTATTCCACAGTATGTCTTTTGTCCTGTCTTCCTCCCCTCACCCCCAACCAGTCACAGCAGATGGCTGCCCCTCCCTGAGCCTGATTCTGTTGAGTGTTCTCCCTGTTAAAAGGGGAGTTTTTACTTCCCACTGTCACCATGTGCGAAAGGGGTTGTTTGATTTTTGGGATTTTCTCTGTATTATTATACGGTCTTTACCTTACAATATATTAAGACGACGGCTGTTGTGATTTGGGTGCACATAAATATAATTGAATTCAATTAATGTAAGTGGCCAAAGCTATTTACACAGCTTTATTTTGTGTATAGTACTAATAAGTAACATACCAATTTTACCTGCTAAAGATCAGTCTGTTAGTATTACTTTGCATACTATATTCCTATACTCTGAAGCACATAGCTTTCATCATGGCTGTAGACTCTTAGGAAAACACAAAATCTCCATCCTTGCATTGAAAAGCAAAAGAGGTGTATTGTTAATTTTGTGACAAAAAGCAGGTATTCAATTTCAATTTTATTTATACAGCCCCAAATTGCAACAGCAGTTGCCTTAAGGCGCTTTAAATTGTAAGATTCTTCTTGTGAGTGATGAATTTGACCTGACAAAAGTATCTTATATTGCATCTGATGTGGCTGTGATAAGTATTATTAGCATTAATTTATTATATAACGCTGTAAGTGCAGTCTTGATGCTTTGGCTGCAAATTCTTCACTAAGACTTCATCCTGATTTTTTTAGCCCTACATAAATCTGCTACTTCATAAAAACAGGTATTCTAATGCAGAACAGAACTGACTTAGAAGTGAAGTATCAGAGGACAGGGGAGAATGTGAGGACAAGAAGCATACAAGGGTGCATGCTGTATGATGTGTTACAGAAAGCCAAGATATTTTCTTAAAGTGAGTAAAGCAAGTTGAACACTTTGTTTTTTAGGGTTTTAGTCAAATTTTTACTTTACTGTAGCGGTCTCAAGAGACTCTGTGTTATTTTTCCACAGCATGACATACATGCACAGCTCTGCTACAACTTTAACCCTTTAATACCAAATCTTTCACATACGATATTAAGATATATGTGAAAATGCAACTATTAATAGGACTCATGTTTTAGATTAATGTAGCCGTGTTACATTATGTAATATGCCACTGAAGCGTAAAAAAAAAGTGAGAAATATGTGCATGAGTCGCAGTAACTTCATTCATACCTGCATGCATTGGAATCTGACTGTGAATAATAGTTTGTGTTTTTCTGCACATCCACAGGTCAGCTGTTAGACACAGATTTCAGGTTTATTCACCGGAATAGTTTTTAATAATAGAGACCTCCTCTGACAGGATTCTGCACAACCAAGCTGTCAGTTTTATTCTATGAACAGCTGTTGCAGGATACATGACCACACACAGTCATTCCTTACAGAAGAGTTTACACCTAGGAGCTCACATCAAAAATCTATACTTTTGCTTGCAGCTGTATGTAAAAGATTTGAAGATGAAATCTGTTTCTGAGGGAAACACTTGCGCAAAACTTGCACTTACTCTGCAATCGCTATTTATGATTATCTCTTATCATCTGTCACTGCTCTTGTTAAAATAGTGGTATTACTGAAATTAAACGGTTGTGGGTTTTTTTTGTTTTTTTTTAATTAGTGGACTATTAGCAGATAGCCCACAGTACTTTAAATTCACATCATTGAACCTTTGCTACTGCAGTACCACAGTAGCTTGTCCTACTTAGAAAACCGGGTCCTTGGTTTCGTCTAATCTCGGGAAAGCTATCTTGGAAAAACAGTGGAATTGTGTTGATTAAAAATGTGATTAGCATTTGTGAGTGCTTGGCACAGCACCATTGTATCTTTTAATTTGTTCAAAGCAAGAACGTATTGTTGTGATATTGCAAATATCTTATTATAGAATTAAATCCTGACAAACCGTTATAAACTTCAGGCGGATGTCGTGCTTAAAAGAGGGTTGCAAGACCAATTTCCTCTCATATTAATTGGTGTTAAGTACAATAAAAAAATAGTAGCATTGAAACCTAATTTGTATGATACAAAGCCAAAGTGATTGGGATAATATTTTTACTTGGGAAAATCAGAAGGAAAAGCCTGGTAATTGCAGGAGATTTATAGGATGTTTTGAAATTAACAAAATGCTCGCATCATTTATGAAACAAATTGTTTGGTAAAAGCTGTTTCTTTCATCAGTATAAAACTATTTTAGAGGATAAAGGTATCTATTTATTTTTTAATTTATGACTTATAATCTTTAGACTTTTGAATAGGCATGTAATATAAAAGCGGTGTGACTGTGCTTTGCTAGATAAAAACAAAAATGGTGTATGGAATCGTTAAGTAGCAAATCAGTTTGTGATAAAGCATGAGCTCCATTAGACGAAAAAAAAGTATCATTGCTTACTGGATAAAAAACAGTTTTATCCACATTGGAGATAAATGTATCACAGATTCTAATCTACTCTCTTCCGGTAAGTTTAATTGGGCCTTTTTCCTGCTCGTACAGACTTCAGCTTGTATCAGCCTCTTCATCGGGTGGGAAATTTACCATATAGCATGCAATCAAAATCTGACTCTTCACCAGCATGCTCATTTGTATTTGCCTGCGAGAATGAATGGCATCTTGACGAACATCAGATCAAGCACTTATCAGAGGAAGCAAACCGCAGTTACATGTGTAAATTACCTGCAGTAATATAGGATATTTTATCATACAAATGTAACCCATTTTGTTTCCTGTCAGCTAATGCCTGTAAACCATCAAGGAAATCATTGCAAAATAAGAACTGGTGGCATATGTAGAGGCAGCAACCAAATGATTATTTTAAGATGCACAGGGGAACAAGCTGAAACAACTTTCTGACAGTTTCATCATGCATTACCACACAGCAGTTCCTCCTAAAATTGACATTGTTGGCTTTGATCAAAGCCAAAACAGGGCTGTGACATTCTGAAAGAAGTGTTTCAAATGATTTCCATGACAGAGAGCATAGTTTCGAAACACTGACAGTGCTTCAAAGGATATAATATCTAAGTGAGACTGTGTGTAGGTACATGCCTATGATATGTGAGCCAGCCCCAGTGCATGCTCACTGAGAGTGGGCCGTTTGCATTGACATATGTGACTCTAATGCCACGAGAGACAAAAATATTCTGTACAATGCATAATACTTATTTTGGATGTTATCCTGTATAATCAACCACTATCATACTACTGCATGTTAAAATTAAATGACTTGCAGTGCTGATGCGTATATTTCATCATGCCTTGTTGTTTAGTTTTTCCCCCTCTGTGATGAATCGGAGCTGTGCCCTTGTTGAGGCATTGTCTGCGGGTAGCGCAGTGAGTCTGACTGATTGATGGCAGACAGTGGCTGTCACCCCTGGAGAGTAAGCATTTCTGTGTCGTCTCCCCACTGAAGGTCCTGTTGAGCTTGTTAAGGGAGAAAACACTTTTTGTTTATAGCCACTCTGACGGCACCGGCTGACAGCTCCTGCTGAAGAGGAGATAGACTCCCTCTGGCACACTGCTCCCTCTCTCTTTCCACGGTCTTTGTCTCACCTTCCTGTCTCTCTCTCTATTCCTTCATCTGTCTCTCACCCTTTTCTCTCTCGCTCTGATGTTGTGAAATTTGGTGATGATTTAAAATGCAAATGGCAATCCCTGCACAAAAATCCACAGAAATCTGCTTCACCCATCTGGAGAGCATTAGGTGAGTGAAACACAACCGGAAATGTGATTTTTCTATCTGTGCAAACAAATTTGGTCCAACTCTCAATTTACAGGACCAACAACTTTTGTACTGCGATGTAAGACTCGCTTTTCAGTGTGTGTTTACTTAGCAATAGTCAACACTTTACCAAACTTAAAACACTACAGTTATGATTGTTTGAATTTCTCAGGGTTTTTTTTTTATTATTAAAAGGCTGCTTCTGAAAGAAGAAAGAAGACTGCTGTTATTTTAGATTTTTAATACCTTCAAGCCAGACTTTGAAAAGACAAAACCAAAAATAACACTGTTCATAAATTTTATGAAACATCACAGCACTTTAGCTTTAAGCCAAAAAATTGCCCAAACAGGAGGAATTAGTCCAATTGTTGGGGACTATTTCCAGATGTGTGTTAATACACCTTTGGAACTTAAGTGAGTATTTTACAGCAGTACATGCGATTTACTCAAAATAAACAGTCTGTGTGTTTATGCTAATGAGGTAGCATGGCACTCACTGCATAAGTGTGGCTGGCTGATATGTTTTTAATAGTGAGGCTCAACGGAACAGAGGAATAAACTATATTAGGTTTTGATTATCCACAATATGCTTGTTGTGTATGTCTCTCTGCGGTAATTGTTGACTAGAAAAAATACAGAATATCATCTCTTTTAAATAGGCCTTTTGGACTTTGGTCATCCATCCATTTTCTTAATTGCTTATCCAACTAAGTTGTGCTGGGAGCTGGAACCTATTCCGGCTGCAATCGGGTGGAAAGCAGGGTAGACCCTGGACAAAGTTACCAGTCCATCACAGGGCTAACCCAGAGAGTGTTAGCTCCATGGAAAGACACAGCTGACCAGAAATTTCAAACACACTTGCTGTGAGGTGACAGTTTTAATGACTGCACTACCACCCAGAAGCAGCAATGTATTAATGAATCTTCCAGTCTATATCTAACTCCACTCCAACAGAGGACATACTACTTATGTGTCCAAAAGAATATTTTTTGCTGTTATGAACTACAAAAGCTAATAGATCCAGACTGATGGGTCAACATCTGTACACTGTGTAAAACACACAGATTCAGTGGTAAACACACAATTAATCACAAATGTAGACTTAGCTTTATATCACACAAGACTGATCATGGTGCAGGAAATGTAATCAGAATTTGAGTTTTCTTGTTTCTCCATATTCTCTTGTGTGGATATCTCCCCTTTTTGAGCATCAGTAGACTATCTGGATGTCTTTGGTAAACACACCACATTTTCTGTTTTCCAAGTGAACACACTCACATCACTTTATCCAGAATCACAGTCAGGTGAAATGATCTTGCAGCAGCTCAGCCACCAGTGAAAAATGTACCGAGGCATTAAGCTCTCTTCTGAGACAGCTTTAAGAAGGGGAATAAACAACATCTAAAATTAACGAAAGTGAAAGTGCCCAAACGCATTCTCTCCTCCATCTTTAGAAACCCGCCCCCTTGTCTTCCTTTTTCCATCTATTTATGTAGTCACCTCGACTGGGAAGCACTTCAAGTGAGGACTCTTTTCACTCCCAGATGGGCTCACCACAGAGAGCTGTGTTTGTCTCTGTGTTTGGATTCGAATGTGTGTGTTTCTGGAGTGATCTGCAGCTGAGTGCCATTTGAAGTTGTAAAGCCAAGCATCTAAACACGGCCCGACACTGAGTCATTTGCTTTTTGATCATGGTGTACCTGATGAGAATCTCATTTGAGCAAGAGGGAACCTGCATGTAGAGAGACTCTCCTCAGTCTCCCTACATGGTTACCTCTCTTTCCTCCGCCCACACATGGGGAGTGGTGTCCCAGAGCAGGGTGATGCGGAAGCTTACCCTGAGCTGTGAGCAGGGAAAGGCTTCAGATTCCTGGCGTTGTACTAACACTGCCATTTAAAATAAAAGAAACATGAAAGCCTTTTTGATGTTCAAGGAGATTCATCTTGCTCGTGACACCAGCAAGAGCACGAGCAACAAGCAGCCAATGGACAGGCATACGTGGTCAAACTCTCCCTCAAAAGGATGATCTCTGATAGGAATGTGATTGTCTGATCTGTCAAGTAATTAAAAACAATTTCTATCAAGAGCTTTTCACTACATATCGTACTGTGTATGACTGTGTACGTGACAAATAAAATTTGAATTTGAATTTTGAAGAGCTTAAAATTGTATTTTATATGGTTTTGAAGAACTCATCTCAAATATTATAGTCTTTGTTTACCACAGTGCAGCATCATACAATATTTATCCCGATGGCAGTAGTCTACCCACATTCAGCCGTCACTGTCATACAGCTAGCTGTTAAAAGCTGTGCAGTTCACCAGTTTAACAGCTTTGGGAACATTCACACCCTGCCCTTACTTTGGTACTCTCAAGGCATCTATCCAAATCTACCAAAATTCTCACTGCGTAGGCAGCAGGGCTTGCTTTAGAGGGCTGTAAAAGGCAAGTTTTGTGAACTGCACCAGGGTATTGCTGGAGAGGCTGTGTAGGTGCTCCATGTCCTCCACTTGTCTGACAGGTAGAGAGCGTCTCAGAGGAGACTTAGCAAACAGGGATCTGAGCATTTTCATATGGGATCTTGGACAGTGCAGGCCATGCCTTACTTATCAAATGTCATTACAAAGAAGACATAAGAAAATGTCAGTTTTTGGGGGGGATGTTCTATGTCTGCGTAAATGAAAGAAAGAAATCAAGTGTGTGTGTGTGTGGAGTGGAAGAGCCAGCATTGTAGGAGACATGATTGCATGCCTTGATCTTTCCTATGGCAAGAACAAGACCTCAATCTCTCACTATCTCCCCTTTAATCAAATCCCTACCTTTTTGCCTTCCTGCCACAAAACTGTCACAGGCTGAAAATAAGCCCTTTCCTTATCAAAGAGCCAAGGGTTCAATTGATTTCCAGGCTAGGAGATTTTTTTTATTCAGAAACTTTGAAGCCAAAAAAAGAGAGAGAAAGAGAGTAAAAGAGAGAGAGAAAACACCTGCACCCCTCCCTCTCCCATCAGGCAAATTACTTCTGACTTTTAATTTATTTCGGCAGGAAATGGAAAGCTACATCCTAACCACAGTCAATAGGGGGACTGGAAAGGAGAGGTGTAATCAGGCGGCTCAACTCCAAGGCCTCCATCCTGTCACTTTTAATAGCCACTCAGACCACACAATCTGCTCAGCCTGATATGCTCACGCCATTCCCATAACTGAAAATGCAGCCATCTCCTCCTCTTCTTCCTCCTTTCCCTCCTCCTACTCCTCCTTACCCTTCCTAATAACAACTGAAAATTTCCACACTTCCTTAGTGCCTCGCATGAAACAAATCACAAAGTGCTTTCTGCCTTCTTTCTATCTATCTATCGGATTTATCTGTAGATGGTGGATGATTTAAAATAGGGACAGGGAGATTGACATGTTTCATTTACATTCAGAGTTCCGTTTCTGGCTTTGATACAAGGAAAGATTGGATTTAAACCTGCCAACATGGCTTCCCATTCAGGTTTTGGCTTGAGTTGTATTGGGAGTGCAATGGCAAATTAGTTTACAGCGCCATCGTAGCAATACTATCAGCAAGGCTCGAGATAGCAACATCAGTCTGACGAACAGTCCAACACATAAGTTTAGACTGAAATTACTCAGCAATAATAACTTTAGTTGTTGCCATTTTTATTTATTTTTTTTAACATTTTTGAACATTCACTTCAAGGACTAACTTCTAATTAGCGATTTCAGTTCACCAGAAGTTAAATGTTCACAACAGTCTGATATTAGCTGAATAGAGATAATACAAATTTGTATGCACATATTGTATGGTAGTAGATTGCCCCACGGTTATTCATGGTCCGGGAAGCCTTGACTTTTCAGATGACATTCCCCTTAGTGACACTATCAAAGACTCAGTGATAACATAATGTGATTCACAATGATATTTTTTTGTGCTGATTTATAGTGAACTATCTAAAAAAAACATACCATAATGCTATTATATTATTCATTGTTTTTTACTCACAGGATCTAACTTTAGTGATCCTAACATTTCCACCACTCCCACTTCAACCAGCACAACTGAATTTCAGTTTAGTAATTATATATTTGAAAAATGCTTTGCATTTACTGCTCAGTACTGGGCAACTGATAAAACATAAATAAATAGCGAATAAAAATAATACTTGTCTAATTTGGTTTTGTGTTGGCCTTAATGGAAAGTAATTCTCTGTCCAAGTAAAACTGAAAGAAATTTGAACAAAATTTCCCTGACTAGTTAAAGCATACTCATGTGGCAGACATTTGGACTGGGGCTCATGCCATTCTGGCTAAGAGGTGAATGAAGATTGGCTTGTCCTGAGTGTCCCTGGCTTACAGATCAAGTTTTATCTACAAGCCATTTGCTCTTCCAGCATCTAATGAAGCTCCCTGAAAGGAGATTAAATGGCAGAGAGGGACAAAACAATAACCATTACCAGTCACCTTCATTTTGTTTCAGCCGTTAACATCCTGGGCAGCTGCTGCTATGCGGCAACCACTGCTCACTTGCACACTTCGGTGTAAGAATGCAAGTGGTGACCCTTTCTGTTTCTCTTATAAACTGTAAAGATACTATGTCATGCTCAGACTGTGCTAATAATATTTGCAGAATAAAAGATGCTGAGAGAAAATATCTAAGTAAGACATTTTGGTTGTTACATATGCATTTGCTGCTACTCCAAGTGCACAGCAAACATGTAGCAAGGGGGTTTAGGTAGATACATTAGTTGCTTCTGTAAGGGCATAATGCATCATCGGTTATGGCTCCAGGCTGGCTGATATTCAGGGAAAAACACAACACCTTTAACATTTAGCTTTAGTGGTTCTTGCTTTTATAGGAGCTCATCATCTTGTTTTGTCCAACAGCCTAGCAAAGTCTTTAACCTTGCATGAAGACAGATTTACATCTAACATCTAAGTGTCATCCTGTTTCAATCAATTGGCTCTTTTTACACCGAACAGCTTTTAACTCGGTTCCAAATAGAACACATTAACATTGGATCCAGTCTGCTGGCAAAACTAGCTCTGAAATTCAAGAAGTTAAGATCTCCATTGAAAATGTGTGAACTCATCAGTCTCTCAATGGTTTCTTCCTTTCCTTTGAATACGGTGGGCTGGGATCGATCATCCATTATTCTTGGATTTCATTATGTGGGAAGAACAGTATCAGTAGACAACATAATACAACGTTTACAGTACAACAGGGAATTTAGCACAATGCCACTTGAATGCTTGTTGCTCATATATAGTAACTTAGATCATTTGGTGTTTTCATCTTAGTACAGGTATGTTCAAATATTTTAAATGTGGGGCTTAGGAAGAATAAAATAAAATAAAACATGTTATATGAAATGTTTAACTTTAGTATTCATAAAGGAAATCTATATTTACACTTTTCTTGTGCATTTATGCATTTTAAATATACATTTATATTGCCATGTGAAAATCCATTACATTTTAGTCAACATAAAACAGTCAAAGTTTTTCTTGTTTTTCTTGTTTGCATGTAACCAGTAATAATAGATAATGTTTTGTGTCAACATCTATCCTCTTTTTCTGCAATTGATATACAATATATTAAATATATTATTATACTAAAACCAGAGGAAAACAGTACTTCATAAATTGCTAATACAAAATGCACAAAAACAGAGAGAAAATACAAAGTCATTCATCAAATTTAAAAAAAAATGAACAAATTAGAGCAGTTACATATCAATAAAATGCCATTAGCAAAAGTTATGAAGTGAGATTTCAACAAAGTTCTTGAACTAACCCTGCTCCCTAACCCCCTTGTCTAATCTGTAAACTGTGAGTCAATGAATCAAGGGCTCGGCTACCAAGGCACACCAAGTTCTTATGACCTGCAAGGCCTACTGAAGATATGCAAAGCTACTGCTCATCAAACAAGGTTGATGCTAAGTTTCTGTTGAAATTTTGAATTAGAATAAAATATGAGACATCCAGTCATGTATCTCTATATATTTAATGAAATACATTACACTGTAATGTAAACTGATTTAAATGATCTGCATAAACACTATATGGACATAAATACAGGGCCACCTACACATTACACATATATGAGTTGCTTGGCCATGGAAACAGTTTTAAGATGAAACTTATGTGTAGGAAGATCTGTAATCACTCATCTGCCTGCTTTCTGGAGTGTTGGGCTGCAAGTCCATCTTTAAATCACTTCTACTTTCCCACACTTTCAAACTTGATTTTGAAATCATTGCTCTAGTCCAACCATTTTCTTTCCCACCATCTATGAGCCAATCACCCTCCATTCTGTGTGCTTGAAAGCTCAGTGGTTGTCATGGTTTCCCAGGTCCTTGCCATGTGACCTGCAATTTTGTGATTTGTTTTGGTCTGTGTCTCCCTTCTCCCTCTGTCCCTGGTTGTGTGTGGACATCAGTGTTGGTCAAGTTACTTGAAAAAAGTAATCAGTAACTAATTACTGATTACTCCCCCCAAAAAGTAATCCCATTACTTTACTGATTACTTATTTTCAAAAGTAATTAATTACTTAGTTACTTAGTTACTTTTTGAAAACACGATTTACAACCTGAATAGGTGATAAAGCGACAGATCTTTCAGCCCAATTCTACTTTTTCTGCATAATCCATCATACAAAATGTAATCAAATGGAAAAGTCTCTTTTTTTAACTTGTTTTATCAGTTTTAATCTTTTAACTTTATGCATCAAGCAAAAATTTAATTATATGCACCATTCTCTGACTTGAATAAATTAGTTTAACATTTAAACCTATTTTCTACACATTCCAGCACATAAAATAAAATATTTTTTGTGTTTACACTCACTCTTTCAAATAGATGCAAGTAAAACACAGCAGAAAATAAATAAAGTCAAAGACTCAGCGGTCCTGTTGCTCTATTTTCACCTGTAAAGCAGGACTGGGGGTAGGCGGAGGTTTACCCTGGTGCAGGTGTGCTGCGGTCAGTTGAAGAATCCGCGAGTTTCTCTGTGAGTTTCCCATTACGTCATAGCGCACTCTGTGCTTGCTCGGAAGTTTAGGGGTTTTTTTCGCTGTAAAAAGTTTTCTTCCCACGCACAACAGACGCTAATGTTTTTGTCACTTTTTATGGAATCAAACTCAAAGTAAGGTCAGTACTTCCACGCTTTAAACGCTGCACGCTCATACTCTCTCCCACAATCGATATGTGATCCATTGTTGATCTGCACACAGCTGTTGTTACCAACGGCGCACTTGCTTACGTCACTGTCATGAGACATTCTCGCAAAAAAATCACGGTTTTAGTAACGCAGTAACGCAGCATTCCTACGGGAAAGTAACGGTAATCTAATTACCGATTTTGCAATAGTAATCCCTTACTTTACTCGTTACTTGAAAAAAGTAATCGGATTACAGTAACACGTTACTTGTAACTTGTAACGCGTTACTGCCCATCTCTGGTGGACATATGCCTGTTTATGTGCATGTTTAGGATGGGAGGAGTTTCCCTCTTCTGATGCACGCACCTGATCGCAATCACACACCTGCAACTGATGATCCTGTCTAGCTGCTTCATAAGGAAACAGCAGTGAATGACTTGATGATGTGTGGTTATTCTGCAAAGTTTATTCACCTGTTTGCCCCTTTGCACAGGATTGGGAATGTGGGAGATGCTGAGTGGCGAGCAGATGTGGGAGTATGTTCTGGGATAAAATTGTCACTGTTTGGATTTAGACTTGAGGAGAGTGGACCTTCTAACTGTTTTGACTATTTATGTTGGACTTCAATTCACTGTAAATAAACACACTGCATTCACTTGGAGCCCTGTGTATGAGTCCTTCCTGTTAACCGGTCACCTTGACATTGGTATTCTCTCATTTTGCCTTTCAAGCTCATTGGTGCAACCTGCTCCACCCTCCTAGTCGCCACCTCCTGGTTACTCAGAGCCCAAACTGCACCTTCGTCTTCACCACCAGCGTCTAGACTCTGGGGGCTCATGACCTAATTCCTATCACAGGTAGGATTCTCTTCTGCTATCATGGGTCATCAGAGTCTAACTGTCAAATAGACTTAATTGAATTCTGTATCTTAACAAATCATGTTTAATTCTTCTAAACAATATCTCCTTTTTGAACTAATGTTAATGCCAGAGAAGGTCTGGCACAGTGCGACTGCTGAGTTAGCAGAGCATAGCGACTTTTGCACAGTCTGTGCCTCCACACTCTGCTCTGTAACTTTATGGGGTGTGCCACTTTCTGGCTGAGATGCTGTGGTTCCTAAATGCTTCCACTTTGCACTAATGCTATATACAGTTTATTGTGGCATATCTAGGAGGGAAATTTTTCATCAATTGACTCATTGCAACAGTGACATCCTAGTATAGTACCACACTCAAATTCAGTGAGGTCTTCAAAACGATGCATTCTTTCACAAATGTTTCACAGGGAGGCTGAACGGCTAGAAGCCTGGTTTAATACACCTGTAGTAGTGAGACTGAAAACACCTTAACTCAAAGATTCAGAGGTGGGGCCTAACACTTATGTCCACATAGTGTATGTAAAGCTCTATATCATAAGCATTTAAATTATATGATATAGGGCAAAACATATGTGCTATTTGTCCTAAGAAGAAATTGTTGACTGATGGTATGATTTGTCTAGAATACATTGCTGTGAACCATGAAAGGGAAGTATAGTCTAATAATTTAATAGCGGAGACATATAAAATGTGGTTTGGTAGCACCTACTTCTTTAGACAGTCAAGTGTAATGATCACTGATGTATTTTAAAAAAAAAAGAGGGGGAAAAAAGAAAAACAGCTGCCAATAATTCAAGAAAAACTAAAATACTGCTTTTACCATGATCTCATATGTGACTATAAGGAGAGATATATCTTTGCTCGATCTTAAAATCAGACAAGAAATAATCTTAATCTCTTATAAAAGCTATATATAGAGATCCCTTCAACAAGGAAAGAGAATGCAAGGAATTTGCCTGATACTAGTATTAAACAACATGCCTAATATTTTTGAGAAATTACAATGAATCTGTCCAATAGCTGGAAAAAAACAAGATCAGATCTAGAATACACAAGAAGCTTGCTGTTCAAAAGGTGACGTGGTCTTAAAAAAAAAAAAAAAACTAGCAAAGAAATAACAGACATACCCTGAGATAAAAGAGAAAATGCAGAGAATGAAGCAACAGAAGAGAGAACAGAGTGTTGAGGTAAAATAACACATTTAACATCAGAAACAGAATAGCTTTATTAAACCCTGCAGGATATTCTTTATAACAGTTGCTCAGGATTGTGGAAGTTTGAAAATTAAATTTAAAATTCAGCATAAAGAGAAGGAATTATATAACTGGATGACCACAAGAAGAAAGGGTTGTCTGCAAAATCCAATCAAGTGATTAGTTTCTGAATCTGCTCCTCTGGCTACAAAGAACAGGAAGTGAGATGCCCATGATAAAGACACCATCTTCTCTGTGACTGCATGTAGGTTGTACAACTCCTTGTCCACTACTGAGCTGCTCTTCTGAATAAGGGTATTGCATCTTTTGGTCTTGGTGACCTAATGTTTCTCTAGCAGACTGTAGCATAGAAAATAGTACTGGCCACTAGGGCTGTGCGATATGACCAAAATCTCATATCCCGATATAAGAATTCTATCATCCTGATAACGATACAAATCTCAAAAATGTAACATTTTCTGTAAATTCTGTGAATCTCGGGCAGCTCGACTTGCGGGAAGTGTTTCCTGCTGCGCGTCATGTAGCTTGAGTCAAGTGTTTTAACAGATGCATGAAACGATGCATTTTTAGACATAAGTTGTAACGGCCGCCGTTTTCTTTGTGAGTGTTTATTACACGGTGTGCTGCAGGGAAAAGCCTGTTCTAACGTTTGAGTCTAAAGTTTATTTTTTAGCACCTGCCGTCTTTTTTTTACTTCTCATCTGTAAATAATCTGCTCTTTCACATGATTCAGTTTATTTTGAAAAGTCTCAACAGGATCTTGAGAAAGGTTTATGTGGAACATAAACAAGCGGACACGCGATGGTGTTACCGTCGTTGTTGCTAACCACAACGCATAAAAACAGGCGCGTGTGGTTATATAAAATATAAGAGAAATAGAGAACTTTAAGAAATTAATATAGCCACTACAGTGACCATCAAAACGATGAAAAAATATTGCCGTAAACAGTTTATTTTGCGACACCACGAAACAAACGATATCCGATAAACGATAAACGTCATCCGATATATATCATTATATAGAACAGCCCTACTGGCCACCACAATATTAATCATGTGTGAAGACCTGGACAGGGACAAAAAAAAATAAAATCAGCCTTGGCATTTTTTGGTTGCCCACCATGAATGATTAGTTAAAAAAAGAATAAAAAAAAAATTAAAATAACACTATAAGGTCTAATACCACACAGGCTAGGTAGGGGAAGGGCTGTTGTGCTAAGAGATTTAATTGGGTACTCCAGTGTCAGTGGGCTAAGTAAGTATATGGACCCAAAAAAACAATTATATTGACCCTCAAGTGGCTCGGCCCCCCAGGCAAATGCCTGACATTCCAGATTGTGTAGTCCAGCCCAGCACTTATATTATAGTGCCGCAAACATTACATGACCAGAAAGCTTACAGAAAAAAAGATTTTCAACATCATCAAAGTCAACACCATAGCCATATTTACCATGTTAAATTACATTTAATATAAATTCCATTCATAAAATTACAGGTACTCATTGGTATATATACAGAACAAAAACACAAAATACATCGCCACATTTCTGAGTAGTATCGAAGCAAAATTACCTAAGGAACTGAGCTGGCGCAAAGGAAAAGCTGTGGAAGATGGTAATTTATGTTCAGTATGCTCCCACTGAAGTCCAGTTTCCCTGTTGTCACTTAATGCCAGTACTCTAATGTTACAGATGATGAACAATGCGGATTTTTAGGCTTAGTACGTAGTTTTAGACAGGGATTTTCATCATCAACATCACCATCTCCTATATTAGCTGAGTCATTGTTACAGATGAACGAATAATTAATGGATTTGGCAAAATAATGTTGATTCTGCCTTCTCAGCAATCTCATGTGTGAAACTGTTACTTGAAAACTGGTAAGAGTAGCAGGAATGATTTGATAAAAGTCAGATAAACAACTTAAGCCTAATTAGGATATAAGCTATCAAAATAAAGAACTCTAAATCAAACGGTGCTAAACTTCGATCCAAGGGCATTTCCTTAGGTTCCCTTTAGAGCAGCTCCTTTGATTCAGGTACTTTGTGTGTTTGTCCTTCTTACGATTTGTGCCAGTGTTTGGGCTTGAAGCCAAAGGTCTTAAATTAATAATTAAAGACCTTAGGCTAACTGATAATTACAGGACAATGCGTTCCAACTGTGATGAGCAAAAAGGGGACTGACAATGAACAAATATTCGGGGCTTCAACAGGACAAGACTTCATTGCTTCTGTGCAGGGAGCCGGTAACAGGAATCTGTGACCATAAACGTCATACAACTAGACAATTAAAGAGTGGATAAACTGAGTGGTCCGATAATTTTCAGGTGCCCTATCATCTATATGTTATCAATTTGTTATTATTGTCAAAATAATGTTTATTATTACCTGATAACACATCAATCATAGTTTTCATCTTTCTCATGTCAATGTACTGCATAAAATTCTAAGAAAAAAAACATTTATGCTGTGATTTGAGTTTTTTTCTTAACTGTATGTATGTATGTATAATATTTACAAGGCATCCTAATATCCTGATTCATTCACAATATAAGACTCAAGACTTAATAGTCCCCTAAATAATAAACAAAACAAATTAAATGTAGCCTGGTAACACGGGAACACCCTCTCTCACCCTATAGCAGTTGGAATAGGCTCCAGTTCAGATGGATGAATAAATTAAATGCAGTTTGAAGTTCATAACTGGGAGTGTGGAAGTGGAAAAGGGAAATGTTTGTCAGCTTGGAGAATGGCATTTTCAGATACATTTTGAAATGCATTAAAACTTTCTACCACAACAAGTCTAAATGGAAATGGCAGTGACACTTGTGCAATTAAATCTATAATTCATTTGACCAAATTTAAGGTACTCAGATAAAGCACAAAAATCAGTTTTAGTCTGCAATGTGAGGTAACTTCTCAATTTTAATGATTTGGATAGTTTCAAAGTGTGACCCAAAATGGTTGCATGTTTTAATAAATGTAATTACATTTATTAATTAAACATGATTAAATTTAAATAAAACCTGTTCCTGGCACAGCCAGGGACATGTCTAAACTCCTACTGAAGCATAGACTAGAACAAATGTATCTTTTTTCCCCAACTAGAATAAATATTTCTTCAACATTCAGGCTGACAGTACATTTAACCACAAATGTTACCCACCCTTAAGATCACATGATACACTTGAATACATTAAATATATTACAGCACTGACACAAACTTTGTGCCATATTTTGTACATTAATAAAAACATCATCTAGCGCAGCACTTTACACAGGAGAGATGAGAGAGCTGTCTTGTTTTATATAGAGCCAAGGTTTTACCCCCTGTTGTGGTGCCCTATCATCTCTATGTTATCTATTTGTTTTTTTCCTTCTCTCTCTGTCACTTTCTGTCTCTCCTTTTCTGCCCGTGCATGGATGGTGCGATGTTTCTCTTTTTCTCTGTCAGAAGTTGTCCCTTGTGTTCAGAGATGAAGAGTGTATCACGAGTTCGTGCCTCATTACTGACAGCAGATGAAAGTAAAAACACCCAGATCAAAACATATGTTAATTGTGTAAAAGGGAGACAAACAATGGTATTTATTAGAGACAGTTGCAGGTAGCGGTGCCCTACTGTATTTATACCCCCACCCCTTCTGTCAACAGAATACAAATAAATGCTTCTTTTGTCTGTCTCTTTTGTTTATTTGTCTTTCGTTCTTTCTTGAAAAAGGGCTTAACCCTTGTATGGTGTTCGGGTCTGTGAGACCCGTTTTCAGTTTTTTTCAAAAGAAAAATTAAACAATTAATTATTTTTTCAACCTGAAATTCATTGGCTTTGGCTTATTTTCTGTGAAGAACATAAATCCAAACTAATTTTCAATGACCTCATACTGTACCTCCCCCCACGCATTTACATTACATACAAGGTGTCCGGGTCCACTGGACCCAGGTCTAATAAAAGTGTTGAAAGTGTAGGTCCTGTGTTCCCACACTCTGTCCTCCTCCTTTCTGGTGCTGCTGATAGTGTTTTCCTCCCCTCCTGCACAAAGTTGCAACATTGTTGAAAATTCAACTATCAACACCGTCTGCTCTTACATTCCCACACATTTTACCCTCTTTCTTGAGGGATCCAAATTTTATTTTCTCATACCCTGTCCCACCTGCAAATTAGGGGCATAATACTATAAATAAGACTTTGCCAGTGTGGTTCTTTATCACAACTGATCAAGATGGCAAAAGATTATCTGCTGCGAGGGCCATCCAATTGATTTTGGAAGAGAGAGAGGCTTCGGATGATGATGTTGACAAAGAGGTTTCAGAATATTTCACATTTCTGAAAATTCAGAGTCTGACAGTGACTTTGAAGAAGAGGATGAGGTTGAGCACCATTTAGTAACAAAACGAAGACGAGTACCCCATCTGCAGCCAGCTCTAGGACCAGAACAAGCCCACCAGACAGCAAGTGAAGAAATATGGATGTCAATAACTGGTGAAATTGAATGGTCTTCTTGCCCAAGAAATGAGCCACCCTGCAGAGCTGTTACTGTGATAAGCCATGGGAATTAAAAGGGTACAGTAAGTCACAGCCAGGTGCTGCTAATCAGATAGTGCTGATTAATTTCATCAGCAAGCATTACCATCTCTTTAAAAGCAAAAAATGTTGCTAGTTTGCACGTCTAAATCATTCAGGTATGTGCTAACGCAATGTCAGGGAAGGAAAACACCAGAAACAATCTTAGAGAAGAGATTTCTAATGCCCATTAATTTGGGAAGTTCTATATGACCCTTTCTAAACAATCTGCCCAAGTTCATTCTTCAGTCAGAAATCGTATTGTCAAGTGGAAACAACTACCAATTTTTGCAGGAGTGGACATCACATCAAATTTACCACAAGGTCAGAATATGTAATTGTCAGATAAATCTAAAAATGAGAAAAAGAAACTTCAAAAAAACGTCATTTTGCATGTTAAATATTAAAGTTTATGATCGTACATTTATACACAAGACTGGAGACATATGTTTAGAAGGATTGCAGAGGGAAAATCTATTCTCAAAAGCACACAGCAGCTTGGCTTAGGTTTGCCATGTTGTCTGTGAACAAACTACAAAACATCTGGAACAATGTCCTTTAACAGATATGACCAGAGTTGAGATATCTGGCCATAATGCACAGCACCACATCTGTAAAAAAAAAAACCCACATTAATCAGCACAAACACTTTGCATTACCAAGATGGCAAATATGCACCAGCTTGGTAATACATTCGCATACATTCAGGACCTGGGCACCTTGCAGTCACAATGAGTCGACCATGAACACCTCGGTATACAAAAGTATTTTTGAGGCAAAAGTAAGGCCATCTGTCTGATAGACAAAGCTTGGCACAGACTGCCTTATACAACAGGAAAATGATACCCAGAGTAATACCCAACAACTAAAAATGAGAACATCAGTGCTTCAACAGAACCCTAACTGTTTCCAAAAGCAGAGCACGCTCACACATTTGTTTTGTGGAGTGTCACCAGCTGTATCTTCTGTTGCCTTTGTTGTTGTGCAAACAGCTTTGAGATACTCTAAAAATAAATTTGATGTGACTTGACCTCAGCTCCAGCTTATGCCAGGGTCAGTCACGGGCTTTTTTGGCCTAACTCACTGGCACAGTGTCCTTATGATGATATGTAGTAAACTGTGTTAATGCATATTCATGATCCCTCATTTTTTGACTTCCTATTCCCAGGCAGAAAATGAGGGGTCTACAATGTAGCCATAAAGGACACGCACGCTTGCGTGCTTACACACACACACACACACACACATAATAAGCACGGATGCTTGTACATACCCATGCACACATAAACACATGCATGTTTGTGTTTATTTATGAACATGCAGAAATACTCATGTGCACCACTTGGTAATACATTACACTCACGCACACACAAACTAAGGCGCAGCTGTTTTTAACAATGTGGTAACCATGGGTGTCAACAGATGATACAGTCATATCTTGTGTTTTCCTGTTTTGATTACAGACTGTAAAATCATTTCCATCTCAACAAGACACATGTGACCTCCATTTAAAGGAACATTAATCAAATCTTCCCATGCTATTGTGTTCAGTGCCGAAGGTACGTTACTACAAACTATGGTGGTTTACTTAATTACTTAATCTAATTTCTTAGTCTGACCACAAATTCCTTCCACCTGAGTCTTTTCCCTCTATACTTAATGTGGTTTTGTACTTTTCCCAGAATGGATTTTTGTTCTCCCCATGGAATGGATGGTGAAACTGATTTATTTTGTAAATAGTAGCTGTGGTTGTGGCATTCGAAACTACCCTGATACTCAGACTGCATTTTGATTTCCTTTGCACTAACAAAGTGTATGTTGGCCTCCAAAAAAATAGTAGTGACTTAGTTATGTCCCGTTTGGTCTTTCTCAGTCTATTTCAGAGGACCTGCCATGCATCGATTTGTGATGTTATTGTCTATACCAAATTCCTGCCAGTCCATTAAATACTTGCATTTGTGATCTTGCATTCAAGAGGCATCACATGCACATCTGTGGAAAAATCAGTCACTACCAAAGTCGTCCACATTAACCAGATGAATATCATAGTTATATCTGCTTTCTGAGGTAGTGGCTCTCTGGTGTAGAGGTTAGCATAGTTGCCATATATGTAAACAATCCCCGATTTGTGTCAGATCAAACATGTTGATTCATCTTCTATTAAGATCCCTTGGAGGAAACAGTGGAATGTACCTCTATCTTTAGATTCAGCAAGAAAGCTGCTGAGATATTTTTGTCAAAGTGGAAGAGCTAAGAATTAGAGATGTGCACAGAGAGATACTGTACAGTCTGATGCTCTTGGGCTGCTGTTGATGATAATTGGCTAATGTGGGAGGTTCATCATCTCGCACAGCTCACCTGGGCTTCCCAGGCTTTTAAAACTTGCTCAGATGAAATAACCTACTCTCTCTTTTTCTTTCCTGCCACCTACACCAACATCAATCCTCTTTGCTGTTTGTGTTTTGTTACTTTATTTTCAATAAATTATTTAAGTTAACCTTTTGAGTGGACACCCGCCTTGATGCATACCTTCAGCTTGTGACACCAGGAACCTGACTAATAGAAAGCTTCAGACAGGCACATTCCTTGTGCCTGTCCCAGTGGCCTTTTACAACATATTTTATATTGGTTGAAGAGGAGTCCAAAATGTTTAGAGGGAAACCTGCAGCCTTAAATTGTGAAGGACAGGTATCCAAGTCTGAAATATACAACTGATGATATAATATTTCCCTCCAAGCCTGCACAAGATAAACAGGTTCTAAAAAAAATGATGAATGATTTCTTTTTTTCATCTGTCCTCGTGTTTTGATGAAGTTTATCTTTAGAAGGCATTAATCTGGCGTTAGGTGCATCAGGAGATAGGTATATAGTGCAAGACTGTCTTGATGACAGCAAATGTTTAGTCTCTTGTGCATTTTCTTCTTATTATTTCTATTTACTTATTCCTCTGTAAATTGCATCCATCTGTTGATACTGCAAAAGCCTTTATCACATGACAACTACATCTGGTACTTAAAAACTTGACTTCAGCCCTTCATTATCCCTATGAACAGGGTAGAAATTCTCCTTAAATGTCATCCCTGCTTTCATTCTAATGTTTTACGCTGCTAGCTTTGCAGGTGTGAATCCTCTCTGCCAGGCTGAACAGGAGGAATATGCTTAATGGTATTTAAAGCTGAGGTGCTCGTGTCATTTAGAAACCACACAGCTCTGACTTAGCCAGCCCTTAGAGAGCCACAGTACAGGTGGATCATCTCTGTTCTCTCCTTTCTCCACCGAGGCCCCGACTGTCTGTTCCATGACACTTTTGCTGTCAAGGCTGAACAGAGTAATCCCTGCATTAAATGCCTTGCAATAAAGGTTCACACTTTCTCCTCTCTCTTGAAACCCGCAGTATACCCCTATTGTGTTTCTCAAGTTCATTTTCTGGCTGTGAAAGGGGGTCAGGTGCATTCTGTTTTCATCAACGACTGTAACCAATGGAAGCAAAAGGCAAAGAAAAACAAAAACAAAGCAAAGTAAATGGAAAAAATGTAAGCAAAATGGATATGCGCTGTACATATTGATGTGTATTGTTGGCAAAAGCGAGAAACAGATTGGCCTTTTCTTTGGCAATAAAGATAATACTCTAAAAAGACCCATCTGTCTTATTGAATTCCAGCAGCAACATCAACACACACACACCCGCGCTCCCTATTAAACACACTCGCGTCATTAGCAACATGCACGCACACACACACACACACACACACACACACACACACACACACACACACACACACACACACACACACATATGCTAAAGGGCTACTACCCAGCTGTGTCTTCCATTCATAAATGTCATTGACACTGTGCTCAGTATGATAAATCTCAAATTTGTCCATCATTTGCATAATAAATGATTAACATTCAAGATCAAAGGTTAACCAAAGTGAGTTGATTTTTTTTCAGCATCACAGCTAAACTGTATAGTAAGATACTTGTTACAGTGTTCCTTCTGTATTGTCATCAGATGCCTCTACAGAGAGTATACCTGAGTGTTGCTTGGAAACAAGATATAGTTGCATCACAATACGTGCACCCATGGATATTTTAACTGCACTTGAATTAGGACATTTTGAAATGCATTAATTCACATTTCATTGCAGAAGAAACTTTATGGAATAATGGCTGCATATAACGAATGTAATCGGCGGAAGGCTAATTCGATTTAAAATTAAAAAAAAAATCTTTCAGACCAAAATAGTGCCATCTTAACCAGATGTTAAGTAAAATGTACAGTGCATTATTTTGACCTACATTAGGATGTGAAGATGATTAAATATATAGGATAGTATGTTAAGATATATAATACATATTACATATACATTCTTGTTAAGAATATATCTGTTTTACAGGAAAGTGAAGAGCCAGACTGAAACAGAATGTTCTTGAAATTCAATCATGTAAACATAAAATACTTTATTTTAAAATAAAAGATTTTAAAGGAAATTGATAAATTCTAGCAGGCCTTGTGCTGGACTCAACACAGATACAAGTACAACACATGCATGCAACAAAAAACATGTTTTTTTTTTCCTTTTTTTTTAACTGCTCTTGGGCTTTGGCCATCTCTCTTGGGCTGACTTCTTGGCTCTGGCTGGGTCAGTTGCAAAGGAAAGTTTTTTTGAAGTTAAACTGTAGTTGATTTACTTTGCTGTTTAGGGTCATTGTCCTGCAGCTTCACACATTTTCTTCTGAGCTTTCACTATTACACAGCTACTCTGACATTATCCTGTTAGATATCTTGATAAACTTGGAAATTCATTTAGCCTTCAGTGACAGGAAGTGGCAGAGCCCTAGAGCCAAAAGAGCAGCAACAGTCCACATTTGTCTTACTGTGGGCAGACAAAATATACCTTGAAGCATTAAAAAAAATATCTTTAAAGTGTGACACACTCTATTTTTAGCACCTGGCAATTGTACAGGGTCCTACAGGTGGTCAGTATGTATAAAACACACTTTGAAAATTGTTTCACTTAACATTTGAACCAACACATCAATCCCCTGACCTCACCCGATAAACTGAATATGTTCATCTTCTTTTCATTTTCTAATTAGATGTAATATTTGAAAAGTTGAGGATTTAACATTAAGTTTTATTTTGTAATTAGTTTTGCAAATGACTTACATTATTTCATTACCAACTGTAAAATATATATTTACAATCTTCTCATACATGCAGGGTACAACAAGCACCACAATAACCAAAATATAAGCAATGTAATTATTTTAGGAGAACAAAATATGCAAAAACTAAAATCCAAGTTTTGGACAACATGTCCTAAGCTAACAAAAAGTATACAGACTATGCAAAAGTGCTCATTTTGAAACAGGTCATTAGCTTCATATTAAAATTCACTACACAGCTAGCTATAGCAAAATAAATAAAAAAGAACACATTTTAATACATTAATCAACTGTAGCAGTCAAAGTTTATCACATCATCCACATCTGCTTCCATCTCTCACATCTTTTCCAGGCCTTTCTCTCTCTCTCATCTGCCATATACACTGCTGAACCCCAGTCTGCAGCCCTCGTCAGCTCTGCTCCTCAAGCCTGAACCCCGTTGGATTTGGTTGCTCTCCTCCAGAATTCATCCTTTATGTGCTCTGGACTGTTCATCTAAATTATCCACCCTGCCCTCCACATCCAGTTCCCACTCATCCACGCTTCCGCACCTGAATATCCTATCCCTGATCATTCAGACCTGAAAAATTCAACTTTATCTAAATACAGTCATTTGTTTACATTTATCACATCCAACTAGCCTTCATATCAAAATGTGTGTAAACAATATGTGTTCCTAGGCAGCAAGGATTCCAATAGTTGTTGCCTCATATTGTGTTCTGTGAGGGCCATAATGACTTTTATAAAACCATTTGTACCTAAAACTGCTAGGTTCTAGGTGTAAATGGTTGTATTTTTTGTTTGTTAGCTTTTTCATAATTTTAAACAGCCCAGATATGAAAAGTCGTGAAATAGGAGATTATGGGGTTTTACATGGCTTACAAATGTCACAGGAGTATGACAAAAAATCCCAGTTTATCCTGCTTCAATGAAAAAGATCCTGCAGCTTTACAGCTGAGTAAAAGAGTTTGTAACTGTCAGAAGAATCCAGCATCCAGTACCAGACATCTATACATTTACCCTTTGAACGTTTTACTTTGATGTACTATTGTTTATCACCCTTTTTTAGGCCTCTGTCTTCAGCATAGAATCTAAGGTCTCCTTCAGGAATCACTTCTTAGTTTAAAACGTAGTTAAATTATTATAAGTTATTATAAACTGTTCTTTGCTTAAGTTCTATGATTGTGCCCACTGTTTCCATTTTCCCCTATATATGTTTACTGTAGTATATGATATCTGTTTCTTTCTTTGTGAATTATTACATCTATTTTTTCTGCCTGATGTCCCAGACCACTGAATGTTGTGATGTCTTGCTCTAGCGAAAGGGACAGTCCAAACTCAGCCAAGCACATGACCACATCTGCTTTAATCCAGCCCGCCAATCTAGCATGGCACAATTATTCATAATGTTTTTGCTTATTTCCATAATGAAGGGGTTAATTATGCTTATGAGATGCCTTGATGATCTTGTCTTGAGTGTTTGGGACACAGCTGTAGGTCTGCAAGCTAAATCATGCGCTAAATGTGTCAACTAGAATTAGACCCATTTGGCGTTTGCTGACGGTGAGCTGTTTGCAGTGTGAGGAGCTCAGGCAGCAACTTGGCTGTGGTCAAGTCAGGCGGGAGGGGTTGGGTGGATATCAGTCATTACCCATTGGCCCAGACAAGATGCAGCAAGTCAAGCAGAGCTCCCACTGTGTTTTGAAGATCAGTTGGACAATAAAGTTTTATGCACCCATGAACAACACAAGCATATTTCATTTTAAGTGCAGCATCAGAGGGATATCATGCTCAGAGTTTTTTGTTTGTTTGTTTTAATAGGGCATCAGAGGCAAACAGAATATCACAAAAAAATGACTCAATCATCAGTAGTTTGTTACTCATCTAAGTACTAATTACTGAGATGACGTCGGCACATAAACATATAATGTTAATCAATAAATGAATTAAATGGAAGTGCAGCTGCTTAAATTAATACAGTTGTTCACCCTCACCACGTAATTTTGCAGTTCAAATTTGCCGCATTTTCTCTTTATATTAAGTTTGATTTTTCCATTTTTCACATGAGAATAAATATAACTGACCGCTGCAGTCTGTGCTCAGAACTCAAAGCATGCAGCAGTAATGATAATGCATTCCAGATACCTCAAATGTCAAACTTTTTCTAACTTGGAAAATGCTGGTCTGCTCTGAATTTCAGAGTGAAAAATCTCAGTTGAGGGAATGTTCCGCAAGAAATTTTTGAACGAGAACTCAAAATGTCCAACTTATTCAGGAAGCACCACAAATATACAATGATGTGGAGACAATTCTTACCTGCTGCTCTGTGTCAGTCGGTTCTGAAATAATTTCTGTGCCTTCTCAAATGCGTTTCCCAGCTACGCCATCAGGAGTTCAAACAGCCCGACTGACATCCTGAAATATGTACGAAAGCGGTCGTGATACAGTTTCAACTCCTGGATCACAACACCAAATTCTTCCTGCTGCTGCCTTCTTTTGATAATTGAATCCACTGAGAATTGAATTATTTGCAAAAACTGAACATTCTGGATGTGTACACACGTTACACGAAAAGTTTGCATCAGAAAAATTGTGAATTTCATTTGAGTTTTTTACAATTTGCTCGAGGTGTGAAGGCCTTTAGTTGCATAATAATATATCGGTACATCTTGAAAAAGTGAGATGGAGATGAAGGAGAGTCACCTTAAAAGTAAAAGCTGTGCCTCAGTACTGCAGCTAACATGTTTCAAAAGGTGCAACTTTTACTTTGAAAGCAAACTTGCTCCATTTCCAGTCTGTATTGCACTTTTCACAAATCCACTATAGACAGCTGGCCAGTGTCTATAAAACAACTTCATCACATCCATTAAAACTATGACTACAGCAATCATGAGAAGGTTTATCTTGTGAGCTAGCTCTTTGTGGATTTACTGAATTCAGCAAGATGCAAACACGTTTCAAGAGTTGTCCTGTTCCATCCTCTACACGGACAGTAATCTGTTTATACTTTCTTTATACTGTAAAATATAAAGGTGGAATTCAGTAAATGAATCTAAGCATCATCAGCTTAACCTCAAACTCATCTATTCTATATTTAATGTAACCTAAATCTGACCACCAGCAATGCAGTTACTGCGCACCAGTCCAACACAATATTTTATATCCATCACATTACTGCACGCTAACTGATTTGACCTGCGCCTTTAAATAACACAGTCTACCTCAGTTTGTTTTGCACCACAACATAAGGAACGAAATATGTACACCCCAAATACCTGCTTTAAAAACATGAGGACTTATATGTAGCTTTAAATTTTCAGTTTATGAGATACCCATGTGCAGTCCTTACCTTTAAATCTAACCTCTCTTCTTCCTCTCCTGTCCTGTCTTTCTTATGTGTCTCCATCCCTGAGTGATGTTAGCTTTTTCTTTTCTCTCCCTGTGAAATAAAGTAGCTGCAGCTTTAGCTGGCAGACTGTAGATACAAACAGTTTGTGTTTGCTAATGTTTGTGGAGCTAGTATTTAAAATTACCTGCTACTTAAAAAACATTGCTTTCTTTATGCTCCTCTTTTGTAGAGCTAGCAAGATGCTGAAGTACGGCAACCGCAACTTGTGGACATCTTCACTCGTTCCGGTGTTGCGTTCAAAACACACACACACACACACACACACACACACACACACACACACACACACACACACACACACACACTAGGTAAAAAACTTTAACCCCTGACTATGGCACATGGTTTTGCCTCTTTCTTCTCTTTTTGTGCCAACATAACATGGTGTTTAATACATGAATAGAACTGCCTTTCACGTGTTACTGTTTATCAGTTTAATGAAGGCAGTGTTGGGGAGTAACGGAATACATGTACCGCCGTTACGTATTTAAAATACAAAATATGAGTAACTGTATTCCGTTACAGTTACCTTTTAAAAGGTGGTACTCAGAATACAGTTACTGTTGAAATAAAGGGATTACACGGCAGTATTTTCCTGTTTCATATGTTCAGCTCTCTATTTTTGGTTTCCACGCCCCCAAACAAAACACGCATTAAGAGACTCTAATGCCTGTGTCTCAATCTTGCGGCCCATGTCACCCCTACTTGCGGCCCACATAATGACGTAATGAAATATTTGAAAAAATTATTCCCAAAAATAATTTAATATGAAGGCAATAGGCAGAGTGTTATAGGCATCGTCCTAAAGAATGTAGCCTCATGGGCAGTGTAGTCCATGCTGCAGGGAGAATGGACTGCCATACCCGTTTAAAAGTAACCTTCCCAACACTGAATGAAGGCACTCAGTGATGTGAAAAAAATTACTCAATGCGTTAAACCAAAAGTAACGATCCTGTTTTGAAAATGTAAGTAGACAGTACATTTAAAAAGGTATGGATAAAAGGTAAAAAGTTGTCCGAAAAATAACTATTGAAGCTCAGTACAGATACCTGCAAATTCTAATTAAGTACAGTAACAAAATATTTGTACTTCATTATGTGAACGAGAAAGTTTTCACAGGATTCTATGCAAAACTGTAAAAAAAAAAACCCCCAAAAACTAAGAACAGTTTCTTTAAGCATTGCACAGTCTGACCTTGGAGTGAATTTGCTGTGACATCCACTCCTGGGAAGACAGAGGTATTGTATTAGCACACACCTAAATGCTTTAGACCAGCAATCTGCCAAAACGTGTGCTTTTTTTTTGGAGGTCATACTTGCCGGTGACCAGTTAATAAATTGTATTTCTCAGGAGTGTAAGGGTGTACCTTAGGTGAAAATGTTCTTTTTGATGATTGTGCATGGATGCCGAGGTCAACACACAATTAACAATAATCACCAACTTTCCAACCAAGGCTTTAAACCAGGCTACTGGTTAAATTAAAAAAAATCTAATTTTCTATGAAAATCCTTATTTCATATTTCTAGTAACTGTAAGATTTTTATATCATAATGTATGTTTAAAGTTACTGTTACGGTTCTGCTGTTGTTTTTGGTGATGTTCTGCCAATAATAACTGACTGTAAAATGTAAATAATGATGGATTTCCACATTTTTGTTTTGGTGTCTTCAAAATCTCTTCTCCTCAGTACTGCTGTCCATCAACATCTTAACTTTATTTTCTAAGGAGCTTGGAAAAAAAAGCGTCTGGATGAAAAAGCGTCATACAGCATATTCAACATATTGTAAAATTAAACTGTAGTTTTTTATAAATGTACAAAATATGGAGGTATGTTTGAACATAAAATAGATTTTAATTTGCTCAAATTAAACTCTTTGATTGATAATTACTTCTCTCCAAAATGAAAATAGTTGATTTAAATGCTGTTTTATCAAATCCAAACATCCAAATAAGGTGATTTGTCGCTGTTTATGTAATGTTGTGTTATCTTCTTTTTCTTAGCTGTCAAAATCTTTATACAGGATTCATTATAAGACATTTTTTAAAAAGTCAGAAAAGTGACAGCTACAACAACATATGAGTAAGTCATTCCAAGGCTTTAATCACACGCATCTCATTTCCTTGTATATGAACCACAATGCAACATTTTATTTTTATTTTACAGCTGAGTAGACTAGTAAGAACCAAATGCATGAAGACAATATTGTGATTTAACATCTACTAAGCTTTGGGCAATGTCTTCCCTGTTTTCATTTGATTTTAATCAGCCTGGGATTTTCATCTGCTTGAGTGTTGGCAGGGAACAACAGTGGTAAATGTTCTGCTCCTAGTTGATTTTTACATATTTATTCTGATCAAAAGTAGGCTATACCTGCAAGCATCTGCTGATTAATATGTCATCAACTTTATCTTGAATGCATATAAATGTCTTGGTAATTTACATACAACAACATTATGATATAGAAAGCAAATGCAACAAAATCTTGGGCCTTTACTCTGGTGTGTTTGGCTGCAAAACAGCAAAGAATTTTCACTTAATTATCGGCAGTTTCCATCGTTTCCAAACATGAAAGGATAGTTTTCCCCTGCCGTCCAAGATGGCAGAAAATAGCTGAATTATATTTGTGACTAATTAAAGGAAATTAAATTGAATGAAGTCATTTCTCCTAGGATGTAACTTAAGCATTTGTCTGATGACAAACACTAGAAAATTCCTTTGACACCATAAAGGATCACAGAGGGAGGAATTAATGCCCGGGTTTTGTAAAAGCATGAAACTAGATGCATGTTATTATTATAAACGGGTTGAAATTTTAGATCATACATTTGTTGTTATCAATTGCCAAGTGCGTAAAACAAAAAAACAACTCCACAGGAATCACATGAAGTACGTTTGACTTTGTTCCTTATACTGTTATATACGCTTGTAATGTCTTGATGCTGTCACATCTTTTGTATCCCTGTTTAAAAAGGCCCGCAGAGGAAAGTAATTCAGTCATTCCCAAGGTCGTGAGGACTATTTATTTCTGCTGCTGTTTTGCCATCTTGGTAATAGTCAAATTTTGATTTAAAAAAAAAAAAGAAGTAAAAATTACAATCCAAATAACAAAGTAGATGAAACATCTGAGAACATGTTTCCCATTAAAATCTGCATCCATGTCATTCCATCCCATTCATTATTCTGCATTTCCACTTGTTCAGGGTCACTGAACTGCTTAAACCATTATTTAATAAAACCATCAATAATATTACAGGCAAATCATTTATTTTCCTTTTATGTTTTTTTAGGTTTCCTAAATTATAAATCTCAAATGATAACTCATTCTGAGCATTTCAAATCACAATGTGGAGAATAGAGGAAAACAGTATAAAACAAGAAAATAATGTAAGGATGATAAAAGTGGTCTACAAAATCAAATTTGTTTAATTTCAGCCAAAATTGCTAAGAAAGGACAAAAAAAAAAATCAAATAATTACATAAAATAGTGCAACTATTAATGACTGTTCATCTAACAAAGAGACTGAATCACTTAGGATGCCTTTACAAGGCTAGAATCTACCTGAGCTTAAAATACCCCTCATTCACCATTCTAAGCAGACAGTAGAGATGCTATGCGAAGTGCTACTGTCCTACTCTTGGGGAACAATTTGGGTTTCAGTATTCAGTGGTTTGTGGAGAGGAAGAGCAGTGGCTTGAATCTCCAACCATAACTGAAGACCCACTTTGCAACCAGAATCACAGCCAGGCAACTCTTATTTATCAGCAGTCCATATTCTGCCCCGGCAGCTTTATTTAAATCCCAAAAGTTTATCTTGTACAGAAACCCTCACCTTACACTGTTTCCAAGATGAAACCTTTCAAAGAATGAACAGTTACATATATTTTTGATCTGGATGGGTAACTAATGCTGCTGTGTGGTAGGTGAAGAACAAGAAATTGTTCATCGTTAAAGCGTAAGCGCTACATGGCTAGCTGAAATGAACTACCACATGTAAATCTTAGATTTCGTTGACTTGAACATTTACTTGCAGTGACAGAAATGTTCCAGTAGTTTTATTTGCCAGATTAATGCCATGTCAAAAATGTAAAGTTGATTGGATAGTTCCCCATTTCAGGTAAATAACTCCTACAGTTTCAATGAGCCACCACTAAGAGCCTGGGCTTCTGTTTAGAAGCAGGGGCTGGTGTAATTTCAGGAAGGGTTATGAGAGGTGTGTTCACAGATTGGTACCATAATCTACACCCTTCTGGCAGCTTTAAAAACGCTGATAAGTGCATCTGATAGCACAGCAATCTGGCATTTTGGCTAAATTAAAGTTGAAGACGTTCAAAGGATGGCTGGAGGCCGAAGGACCACAGTACTGTTTTGCCCTCCAGTTGGGCATGTCCCAGTTCCTCTGATGTCACGTGAAAACTATGGACTCACGTGTCAAGCCAACATCAAATAAAGCAGCTCAAATTCTCCAATCTCAAATAAAATGATCAGTATGGCCATTCTGCACCATGAAGAATGGTGCATGACATTGTTTATGTCTTTGTAATTGAGCAAACCTACAAATTCAGCAGGAGCTAAAATAATTATTTACCTGACTGTGTGTTTGACTGGCTGTTTGACACCATAGCAGATTATATCCTGTACATTAAAAAAAATGTTGATTAAACTAGCAGAAGTAATGAGGATGTGTTCTGAAGCACGCATTTTGTATCGACTCCCTGTATATACTGTTGAGGCAGTGGAGACAGTGGAATTACCAGGTCCTATAACACCAGCAGGAATAAATAGCTCATACGATCCATAACTACCTTCATCCATAATAAGTTATAGTGCTTTCAGATTTCAGGCCAGGTTTTTGTTTCAAATGGTGATAAAAATCCTGCTATTGAGCCCTGTAACCTTGTTTCTGTTGGTACCTTTTAGGAGTTTCTCTAAAGTAGCAAAAAGCTCAGCCACTTTCATGGAAGAGTCAGCGTTCGTGCCGCAGAAGCAGAGACAACCGGGGTTTAAATTAAGATAAAGTGTCATGACTGTGCTCAGTGTTCTAGTTATAACTTCCATGGAGGTCACAGGTCACACCTGGACTATTCTTTCTCTGCTCTAACTCTGTGTCACTTCCACTACTGAGGTCAGTCCCAGAAGAGCTTTGTGTCAATGCTGGAGCTCTTTTTGACTCACACGGTCACCCTGATGAGGCATTTCTGGCTCTTGCTCTTCAACATTTGGGTCTTTTCACAGTTGCAATACTGATAGAGTTCAGCTGCTTTATCTTCAATTTATATTAAAAAAACATTTAGGACTGGGGGGAGGGGGGGGGGCTCATTGAAATACTTTGTCAAAAAAAAAAACCAGTTCTTGAACAAGTATGTAATAAAATGTGAGATGTGACAGTTTTTTGGGTTACTCATCAAACACATACCGCCTGCTAAATATTCAGATGTTTTCAAATGACACAAGCTGACACACTTTTCAAGCTATCCAGGACTTGTCATTCTTCTTCCTATTCTTTTACAAAGATGTCTTTTGTGTTTGAGAGGAAATTGGATGAAAGACTCAGAAAAAAAATGTTGGAATAAAAATAGCTAAACAGTCGGAAACCATTTCAACAATAAGTCAGAGACACAAGGAAAGGAGGCGGGGACATCCAACCTCCAAAATTAGCTCTTTCTTCATATCCAGAGTTGTATTTTAAACAAGCTGCTTCCAGGGTATAATTTAGAGGTTGAAACAAACATAAAATCTTGTGCTAAAACATTCATGAATCTCTCTATCCACAGAATTTTATGTATGTGTTAAAAAGAACAAGGTGAGGCACTTTAGAAAGCAGGGGACCTGATAACAGGTCTCTAAGGTACTGTGGGCCTTTGTACAACAATAACCACATTGAAGAGAACCACTATTCAGAAGAGATGATCTCCAAAAAAAAAAGGCACAGCAGTGTGAGAATGTGTCTCTGAGAGGCATAAAGAGATGCAAACAGACCCATCAATGTGCAGAATATTTTTCACAGATGAAACCCAGACAGTCCTATCAGTCAATGGGAAGCCTTTCTGCTGATAAGCCTTTGCAGCTTGAAAGATCTCTCGCCTTACTGTCGTGTATATGGAGCATTGTTTTGTGAAACAAGAAAAATCCATCTCCTCTGCACTGCTGGACATCCTGCATCTGTGTGAGCTCACAGCCAGGCCATGAGCACAGGCACAGTATACAAAGATGCATGCATTATCTCTGAAAGGAAATGGATAAGGTTTTCTCAAGTGAGTCACTGTTGAAAGGATGAGCACACTGCATATCCTTCTCCATCAATGGTCCCTGCAGCAGCATCACCTCAACCCCTAACCAACTGCACTCCTTCTCTGCTCAAGCAAGTCCCGCTGAGAGTGAGCTGTTGCATATGCATCGGACGCAGTACATTTGAACCTACCTTCATGGTGGCTCATCCAGAGCCTAATCTGCAAAAGGATGTTATGGCAAGCAAGGAGAGCCCAATTGTATATTACAAAGTCACAGGCGATTGACCAGCTGCCAGCCAGACACTAAGGCCGGAGAAAAGAGGATTGCTCCTCCTTGTGGTTTCCATCATTCTGTCCACACTTGCCAATGGAGCGGAAGATGTCTCCTTGTGTGTCTTGGCGTCGATTGAATTCTACTGAAAGCAAGTACGAAATATTCATGGCCTCTCCTCAGACAAACATTGAAGGGAAGAAGAGGTTAGCCGGTAGCACTGAGTACTGCAGTCCTGCAATTGTTGCAATTGTAATGCTGGAAAGTCTCTTTTGTTGGATATAGTATTAAAATGACACAATCATGCAACAATAGCCTATGGATCTAAATATTTCTCTTTAACAAGTTTTATAAGTTACAGTGTTGTGTTTCCAAAAGTAACCCACACATATATTACTGGAAAAAGTGACTCCTGGGTTTATTTTTAATCTAGGAGCATTTATCAGGAATATACATAACAAAGTATGAACATAAAATAAATATGACAGATTTAGCTCAATTTCATGTTTAAGGTAATGAAAGTTAAGCTGTCACAGAAGACCCACTCTTAGCGGTGATAAAACACAAACCATCGCGGTCTCATTGCAGAGCACCTGGAGAAAAACCCATGCAGGTCTGGGGCAAACATTCAGATTCCCCAAAGAAAGGCTTCAATCAGTCAGTGGATTCAAACCCAGGACCGTCTTGCTGTAAGGCACTAGTACTAATCATCACACCGTTTGTTGTTGTTTTGATTCTGTTTTCTCAAGAATCTTTTCTTGTCAGCTGAAATGTAAAAATTTTAACTGAAACAGATTTAAAAGCATTATTACGTTATTTATTGGTATTAAGAAATGTACTTCATGCAGCCTAGAAACCGAACAACATTGCTATGTTTGAATAAGTAAGAACCGTGAAAATGAGTTATCTTGATTGGCTGATCTGAATCACAACTCTTAGGCTACGTTCACACTGCAGGTCTTAATGCTCAATTCAGATTTTTTGATCAAATCTGATTTTTTTGTCTGCTCGTTCACACTACAAATAAAATGCGACAGCAAACGCTCTCTAGTGTGAACGCTCAAAAGAAGACGTCATACACAACGCGCTCTGTTTAGACCCAGAACAAACTATATTGTTTGACTGATGGCCTTAATATAAAGACTTCGGACTTCATGTTTCCCGATTTTTGCTTTAAGTTATTTTGTTATTTACATAATAATGTAGATAACCTAATAATGATCCTTATTGCTGTTTTAGAGGAGCGGTGCTTCAAAGGATAGCTGCAGATTTCTGTCAGAACCTGCAGGTTATGCAGTACAAATAAAATGTTAACGTTTCTCCAACGTTGTCTTCCCAGCAGTTTCACCGGATGGCCAGGAAGCGTTCGCGATGTCTTCTCTGGCGCTGATAATTGGCGTCTGTCTTGTGTCGGTGACGTAAAAGACGGATTTAATGCGACTTGACCGTTCACACAGCAGTCGCTTTCTGAGACATCGGATATGAATCGGATTCAGTACCACATACGAAAGTGACCCAGATCGGATTTGAAAATATCGGATTTGTGCCGTTCACACTGTCACACCATGATCGGATATGGGTCGCATAGGGTCAAAAAAATCGGATTTGATGCGCTTTCGCCTGCAGTGTGAACGTAGCCTTTGACTTGATATTGCTTCATGTTATAACTCTTGGTATGTGGAGGTAATGTGAGCTTTAATTATTCTCTAAAATATGACATTTCAGTTTTAGCTTCTCATCGACAAAGAATCTCTTTTGTCATATTTCATAAAATTGCATGAGCCTCAGCTGTAACAACAAAAAGAAAGACTGTAAGCCTCTCTGAATGTGAAATTCATTTTGGCTTAGGTCTTCTCACCCCTTTGGCTTATTCACAATACTTCAGCCCATGTTTTCTTCAACCTCACAAAATTCTCCCTTGTCAACCACCTTCTGCACTCTTTTCCCTCAGTACCTCTGGCTGCTCATATTGAATATGAAGTTCTGCTCTTGGATGTGCTAGGCAGGAATTACTTCCTTCTACCTTTAGGCCACTGCCCCCAGACCAGGTCTGTGCAATGAAACAACTGCTCAGTAAACTCCTCATTTCCTGTGGCTACCTAACCATTTCTCCTCTTTCAACTCCTCTCCCTCTTGGATCTCCAGCACTGAAATGACCTTCCCACTCCTGTTAGGACAGCAGAGGTAACTCCTGCACTATTGAAACAGAGCTGAAAATTCTCTCCACCCCTGCATGAATCATATTTCATATCTCCTGTACTTTTACTTGCCTTAGAAAAAAAAAGTCTTCATCCTTGTTGTTGCTCTTATCAGCAACAAAGGGTAATAGCAGAGCCCTTTTTTTGCATTTGACAAAATAATCAACACACTTAACACAATCCAAAGTGCTTTTTAAAAATAATAAGCTAGTGATTAGTGTTATACTTTCCAAAGGTAACAATCACCAAGGGCAAAAAAGGGAACGTTATTAATAGGATGTTCCACATAAACTGTTGATCTGACAACTACCTGTGACAGACAGCCGGCAGACAAATCTCTTCACCGTTATCTCGACAGCCTCCGGACAGGATGCACAGACTGACAGTGCCTTTAATATTACATTGATATTGTATGGAAAAAATAACAGACCAAACTCAGTCAAGTACCTGCAGCAGAACATGTAATATATTACTGTATGATATGACAATAACATCTGGTAGTAAACGTAGGTGATGGATTATTTTAATCTGAGTTTTAAAAATAATTCAATGTCTTATTGTCACATTGAGCCATTCATCCATTTTATACTACTGCCACATGTCCACACTGTGTTCTTTTAACAACACTTTAAGTGGATGAGAACTGAGGAGACCAATTACTACCAGAGACAAAAAATAATTATTATAACTAATAAAAACCAGTAATTTAACATTATGGCTATCTCTGAACAATAAATAAACAATATACAATCCTTCATCAATATCTGTATATCTGTAGTTACAGTAGCTCCTCATTCAGAAGGAATCTACAGGCTTGGAGAATCCTGCAATCAGACTCCTGAACACTCCCCTAGGGGAAAAGGTTCCAGACTCTAAAACTATGACTGAAATGCTGTTAGAAATTTCTCTGGCCACTGTGGCAGCAGAAGAAAGTCTCACTTGAAAATGAAATATATCATATATTGCCAAAAGTAGGGAGCAGTTCTATTCCTTGGAACTGTTAGTTTGCTTCCCTGTGGATCCTGCCTATCAGTTCCACGTGTACTTGTTCTAATCAGCTAATAGTGGTGCAGTCTGCAGGGTGGATATGGACATTGCCATCGCTCTCGCATCCTTTTGTGCAAGTAAAGTGCATCCAGGATAGAAACAACTGTGTTTTACTGCTAACATAACTTTGGCTTGTTGCAAACACCTGCACAGACACCATGCTTACTCTAAGCTAGCCAGGAACCCAGAGTGATGCTAAAGCTGAGTGAATGCAGGCCCCAGCCCAGCAGCCAGACCCTGAACTTCCACAGGTAACAAATAGAGTAGTCAGGCAGTCAGGCTGCTGCCTTCATTTCTACTTGCTCATGTTTCTAAAATAGAATCACTGTGGTGATCCCTTTGAAGTCTCATTGTACTGGTGTCCACCTTTGTTTTGTCTTTGTATTCATCACGAAACAAGGTAACAAGGAATTGAACTGGTAGGTGATGTTAATAATGGAATAGCTAAATTCTTATCGATTCCCATCCCTAGCCAAAAGTATTCACTTGTCTGCCTTCACGTACATATGAACTCCCATTCTTAATCCATAGGGTTTAATATGATGTCAGTCCTCTCGCAGCTATTACAGTGTCAACTCTAGACTTTCCAGAAGGTTAAGGAGTATGTTTATGAGAGTGTTTGATAATTTTTTCAGAAGCGCATTTGTGAGGCTGGACACTGATGTTGGACAAGATGGCTCTCAGTCTCTGCCCTAATTCATCCCATAGGTGCTCAGCACATTGCTTTTAGTTAGCTCACCTTTTTTAGGCTGTGAATGTAATGTACCTTGTCTTTCTATTAGCACTCACTATACAGTCACACCACTGAAAATCTTTAGTAGAAATAATATTCATTATTATTGGTGAATAGTATTTAATCCATATGTGCACTCAGAGCAGTAGCCAGCACTATACAGTGGGGCAAAAAAGTATTTAGTCAGCCACCGATTGTGCAAGTTCCCCCACTTAAAATGATGACAGAGGTCAATAATTTGCACCAGAGGTACACGTCAACTGTGGGAGACAGAATGTGAAAAAAAAATCCATGAATTCACATGGTAGGATTTGTAAAGAATTTATTCGTAAATTAGGGTGGAAAATAAGTATTTGGTCACCTCAAACAAGGAAAATCTCTGGCTCTCACAGACCTGTAACGTCTTCTGTAAGAAGCTTTTCTGTCCCCCACTCGTTACCTGTATGAATGACACCTGTTTGAACTCATCATCTGTATAAAAGACACCTGTCCACAGCCTCAAACAGTCAGACTCCAAACTCCGCCATGGCCAAGACCAAAGAGCTTTCGAAGGACACCAGGAAAAGTATTGTAGACCTGCACCAGACTGGGAAGAGTGAATCTACAATAGGCAAGCAGCTTGGTGTGAAAAAATCAACTGTGGGAGCAATCATCAGAAAATGGAAGACATACAAGACCACTGATAATCTCCCTCGATCTGGGGCTCCACGCAAGATCTCATCCCGTGGGGTCAAAATGATCATGAGAACGGTGAGCAAAGATCCCAGAACCACACGGGGGGACCTGGTGAATGACCTGCAGAGAGCTGGGACCAAAGTAACAAAGGTCACCATCAGTAACACACTACAACGGCAGGGAATCAAATCCCGCAGTGCCAGACGTGTTCCGCTGCTGAAGCCAGTGCATGTCCAGGCCCGTCTGAAGTTTACCAGAGAGCACATGGATGATACAGCAGAGGATTGGGAGAATGTCATGTGGTCAGATGAAACCAAAGTAGAACTTTTTGGTATAAACTCAACTCGTCGTGTTTGGAGGAAGAAGAATACTGAGTTGCATCCCAAGAACACCATACCTACTGTGAAGCATGGGGGTGAAAACATCATGCTATGGGGCTGTTTTTCTGCCAAGGGGACAGGACGACTGATCCGTGTTAAGGACAGAATGAATGGGGCCATGTATCGTGAGATTTTGAGCCAAAACCTCCTTCCATCAGTGAGAACTTTGAAGATGAAACGAGGCTGGGTCTTCCAACATGACAATGATCCAAAACACACCGCCCGGGCAACAAAGGAGTGGCTCCGTAAGAAGCATTTGAAAGTCCTGGAGTGGCCTAGCCAGTCTCCAGACCTCAACCCCATAGAAAATCTGTGGCGGGAGTTGAAAGTCCGTGTTGCTCGGCGACAGCCCCAAAACATCACTGCTCTCGAGAAGATCTGCATGGAGGAATGGGCCAAAATACCAGCTACTGTGTGTGCAAACCTGGTAAAGACCTATAGTAAACGTTTGACCTCTGTTATTGCCAACAAAGGTTATGTTACAAAGTATTGAGTTGTATTTTTGTTATTGACCAAATACTTATTTTCCACCCTGATTTACGAATAAATTCTTTACAAATCCTACCATGTGGATTCATGGATTTTTTTTTTTCACATTCTGTCTCTCACAGTTGAAGTGTACCTCTGGTGCAAATTACTGACCTCTGTCATCATTTTAGGTGGGGGAACTTGCACAATCGGTGGCTGACTAAATACTTTTTTGCCCCACTGTATTTATAGATGTTGTACAATCAAACTGCATATTATATTATGGATGAAAGACTAACTCTGAGATTTCTAAGGATTAAATACTGTTATATTTGATAAGATTTAATATTTTTTGAAATGCACAATTTCAGTAATGAAAAGAGTTGTGTCAGTTGTGTCCTATGTTTAAGAACACCATATAATTCCATCTATCAGAGCTGACAATAATGCATCAGCAGCTTCTGACAAACTATTGATTTTTGACTTAGAATGCATTTAAGTACACAGTAACTGTATGACAGAGGACATAATTCAATTCTCATTGCACAGAGAACCCTTTAGTCAGGCATATATGGCTTCAGAATAGCAATGCACCAGCCTACATTATTATACCTATCAAGCACACTAATGATCTACCTCAGAGGCACAGGTACATCCAAGTAATTTATGGCAGGGAGAAATCTACAGGTTAATGCCCTCCATCAAAAGTCCACAGGGAAATGTACAATATAGTGTACTTCGCTCACAGATCACTTTGCTTTCTTTGAACAACTGTATCATGGCATTTTGTGTGATTGCTACTTCTGCTATCTTTTTTCCCCGTTAAATACCACATGCCACTTGACAGCAAAGCAAATGATTTGTTGATTGGGGCGCAGTGTTCCTGTCAGTTCGTTGTTGGTTTCAGAGCGTGAAACTAAAGGTCCCCTTTGGGAGATAATTTAGGTGCGGTGGCTGTAATAACAACCTTGCCCCTCCCACCCCCCCTTTGTTGTTAATTCTTCTGACTGTGTTTTGGTTGAGTGGATATACACCTTGCTCACAGGAGTGACGTGAAAAGCCACCCCCTTCAAACGCTGTCACCACCATTGCATTACCCTCCTTTCCACCCTCCCATCCCTACGAGCTGAGGTGACAGGTCATAAATCCCTACAGACATGGGTGTGGGGGTTTTAGAGAGTGGGGTGGGGGCACTGGGGGGTGAGGAGGATGATGGCAATGGAGGGGTGGTAGCTGCAACACAAACCTGAAGGAAATTTCTCCTCATGCATAGAAAGCTGTTTCCCCCTCACCGACAATGTCTCCCTCGGGGATGCTACTGCCAACTCACTGCATGCAAAGTAGTCTCTCCCTCTCTCTTTCTCCCTCTGTGTCAATCTCTCCCTCTCTCTGTGCAAATGGGGTACGGGTCTTGGGGAACTTTGTGGCGCAGGATAAAAGGCGGGGAGCAGCGTCTCATGGAATTTGCCACCCTCCCTATCATCCAGATGATCCTGAATGCCAATTACCCTCCCCGGCTCTGCAGGGAGCAGCCTGTCACTCAGGATGCGGATCGTGTGTCGGGCATTGAGGCGCCAGGCTAAGAGTTTGCCATTGAAGGAGTCAAAAGCTACGATACATACAACTTACTGCTGGACAGCAGCGGGAACCTCGACATTCTCAAAGGCTTGAACAAGCAGAATAAAATAAAATAAACCGACACCTACACAAATTTCCACTGCCTAACATCTGCTGGGTATATCAGCAGGTCAAAGAAGCATTTGACTCGAGAGGCCAGCTCCAGTGGTAATACTTAAAATTATTTCTTTAGAACAGCACATTAAAATCAATAAACGTATAAAACCACAGAGAAAGAAGACATTTTTAATGCCTATCTGTAGCAAAATAGTGGTTCAAGAGAAGCATGTAAAATAAAAGAAAACAGAGGTTATATGTTAAAAAGAACCTTTGATTACTGATTTGCTCACAAGCACAACATCTCTGTCTGTTATCCTCCACGATTTATCAAGTTCAGAAATATCTTCTGTGTTTACTTGTTTGTTTGTTTTTTTTCCTAAAAAGGCATTTGTGCTGCGCTAACATACATCTTTTCATTCAAAATGTAATTTGTAAAATGGGTCAGTATAAACCTGTTGGCCTGTTTGAGCTTTCAAGAATTAAGTATTGTATCGTAGGTTTTAGTACACATAACAGGGGAGAACTGTTTGAGATTACCCTCAAAAAGTTAAGTTCAAGAGAACTTTTGAATCTTGTGTTAATTTAGTGTAACTTTAAAAGAGTGATGTTTTTTGTGAACTGGACAGCGTAAATAAGTAAAACACTACCCACAACAGAAGAAAACAGAAAGATTGTGAAGGTCCCAGTTAATTAAAAGCATATAGCTATATACATTTTAGCTGCTTTCAGAAACTTTTTTGTAATTAGGGGCCACAAGTTTGTTTTTCATTCCCTCTCAGCTTCATTTAGGATCTTCTCCAACAGTGGACAATTGCTGTTACTGCAAAAGAGCCCGACAAAGTTAGAAACTAGTTTATCAATAAGCACACATATCTTACATCTTTTAAGTGCCAGAGACATGATTTTAGATGGATAGGTCTATGATGCCAGCTCTTCGTGTTTTTTATTTTTCACAGTTATAGGTGAGGTCAGCAGATATTTAACTACTTCAGTCAAGGTCAGAACTGAAAATAATAACCTTACATTAATTACAGAATCTGACCTAATTATTCTCATATTCTAATTTTTGTTTGCATTAAAAGACAAAAGTTTTCTCTAACCATTTGCCTTCATCATTGTGTTTTGGTTTTGTGTTATTTAGGCATTAACACTACTGCATTTTGAGTACACAAAATCAGAGTCTGTATATTGAGAAAGTCCGCCTCTAGACTGGAGATTGTAACTTCAATTTCTTGCACTTCGATAACGGCATGTACAGTAACACCCTGAGATGCTTTAATCTTAATGGAATTGAATGGCAACTTAAAGTATGTATAGGATAAAAGCATAAAATGTCAGAAAAAATCAACATCAAAATGTGATTCATGTTTTTTGACATTTCTTTATGTTTGTATTTGTATTATCTCTTCCTCATCATTTTTTCAACCACTTTTTGATGATTCAAACGTGTTATCGGTCATTCCTGAGCACAGATGGTGCCCAGATCCCTGTATGTATTGTCATTTTGTCTTTATTGCTAGCCAGCTTATCCGGCACTGATGGAATTGTTAAAAAGCAGATATGAGCAGAATCGAGGAGGACCAGCTTTTGTCAGAGCATGCGTTCCCATCAGATGAGAGCATGACGATAAGAATCTGCGCAGCGCCTGCAGGTCGTGTCACTCTATGCATAACAATCTACAGCTGTGTGGCTGAAAGGAAAAAACACTAAGAGCCAGGAGAGAATGGTACATGAAAAGGGGTCTTTTGGTGATAAATATGCATAAGGTGTCTTGACTTGCCTTTTCGGTAAACCTCAATGATCAATATTGCACAGCACTGTTTCAAACAAAGAGACAAAACAAGGTCTTGTTTGTACTGTCTGAAGCTATTTACAGGTTTATACGGTGTGTGTGTGTGTGTGTGTGTGTGTGTGTGTGTGTGTGTGTGTGTGTGTTTGCAAGCTTCTTGTTTTTGTTTTTAAAAAAAATCCATATTGAGATCTCAGAGCATGAAATGTAAATGATGTTTAATTTGCTGAAATTACCAAATTAAACAAAAAAAACCCACATTTAATCTACAATTGCATGGTTTTCCCTGCTTCTGTTTCCCTCTCTCTCACACACATACACACACAAACACACACGCGAGCAACAAAACCCCACCAGTTCTGTTTAAAGCATATTATTTAAAGGCAAAATCATGTCTAACAAACTTCTGGCTGTGCACACCTCACAAACTTTGGTAGGAGTTGTGTGTGTAAAATTTAATAAGATATAAGCCACACAGATTGCTTACCAAGTATTTCCTATTTATTTGAGTTAAATACTGAAATGTCAGTTGAAATTAAGACCTGTCCAAACAACATTTAAAAAGAAAAGTAAGGCCAAATATAGCAGTGTACTGTCATTTTTGTAAGCCAACAATCAGACAGTACTGGCAGCTCTCACATATCGCCTGAAAATTACTCTCAGACACGGTCTCCCTCTGAGCAAAGACACGTATATTAATGTAGGTTGTTCAAAAAACACGCGCAGCACAATGGGTATAATTTAATTGACTGCTGAAAACTTCTTATGTGTCATTGTGATCTAACTATTGGGTTTTTGTTGTTGTTTCAGTTTACTTGCTTCGGTGCAATACCATTTATAGTAACATTATTCCATTAGGGTGCAATTTACCTAGTGGCCTACACATATAAAGAAAAATAGAACATATTACCTGCTTACTGATGGATATATAATTCTGTTACAATTAACAGTATGTGTGAGCAGGAAACTATGGATTTTTTAAGGAATTTTGAATTTCCTGATCAAAAGGATATATTTTTCAAGTTTACTATTCTTCCCCATCATATTTATTTAAATTGTTCACCCAAATTACCATAAAATAACATTAAAAAGTCAAAATTGAGAATCTCCCTGTACTGATATCTGGTCATTAAGATAGCGAGATTCAATTTGACATAGTCCTATCTGCCTCAACGAATGAGTGCAGAATTAAGTATGTGGGAAGCAGCATTACAAATGACATTTAGGAAAAAAAAATACCCTCTTTCCAGAAATACTGTCATCAATAGTCTAGGCAGCCGCAAAACCTAAAGTTCCCTGCCACTTTGCCGTTTATAAATTGAAATATATATTTAGGAAAATATGCCTGCTTTTTGTTACACAGGTGTTACATAGCAAGAATATGTATGTGTATGTTCATGTATACAGCAGTATAGTTCTCTATATTTTATATTATTCAATTAGGCCAACTTTCTTAATAAAACATTATTCGCACTGTGGCTCAGCAATGTGTCAGCTGAATAATCAGAAGCTAATTTGGAGGTCTGAACATGCAGGCAGTTGGGTAACAGCAATGGAGGAGTGAGACTGAAAAAGGAGGAGGAGGCTGTATATTTGTTTGCAGCAAGGCTATGATTTTGGAGTGTAGAAATGCTTTTTAAAAGTTAGCCACAAAATATTAATTTGGCTATTTCCCTTTCTGCAAGTGTGCATCCATCAGACCACCAGAAATGTTCCTTACCTTAAGTTCTGCAAGTCACATGTACAAATCAATCAAAACTTTGTCTGCAATAACAGTCTGCCCTACAAAAAAAAGAACCGTGCACACTTTCTGAGCCCCAGACACACTTTGTATGTGTCCATGTTTCACATGCCATGTTTATACTAGAGATGGCACGATACCACTTTTTTATGTCCGATACCGATACCGATATCATAAATTTGGATATCTGCCGATACCGATATGAATCCGATATAGTGTTTTTTAATCAACAAAACTGTTTTTTAAAATATCTTGCTGCATTTTGCAAGTCTGCAAGTTCATACTCAAGTTTAAAACAACAACTACACTAAAGCTATTCTGTTATACCTGTATACAAAAAAAATATTTCATAGTTCAGCAATACTGATCAATCTAATAAACTTAGACCTACACCATCCTCCCTATTCTGGTATTTTAAAGAGTACTTAGCGTAAATATTAAGCAACCTAACTAATAGGGTTCCAACTCCCAGCAACAACAAACATAAATAAATAAAAAATAAGGAACCACCCCTCACGCGCCACCTCATGATGCTTAATCGACGTAATCAACCTTAATTTGATGCAGTGTGAAAAAAAAAATGCATAGAAATCAATTATTTTTCAAGAAATATTAAATAGATTCAACATCTTTCTTCAACAAAATTGCAGACTGCACAGATGGTACCTTCCCAAAGTAAAAAGTACTATAGCTTACTAGGGTATATATTAGACTTAATAGTCACTATATACAGTAATTGACTTCTATTCATTTTACATCAAATTAAAACTTTGGGTGTCAGATAATTATTTATTAAAAGCTCGACATTTTAAATGAGAATAAGAAAGAAAAGTATGTCTTTGTGCCCCCTTTTCCCTGTTAATGCCCTATCGGCCCCCCTGGCTAAACTTTGCTAGATCCGCCCCTGCACAGTTACCAGCGTCAGCTACGTAGAAAAAGATCCTGGTGTAGAAAGAAATATTAAATAAATTCTAACAACAGCTTATCAAGCTTAAACGTTCTGCTGTTGTTCAGCCGCTGGTTTCCTCTTTCTGGTGCAAAGTGGGCCAAAAACAAACAAGAGAGACGGACTCGCGACAGAAAAGCCGATCAGCTGATCATTTAAGCAGTTTCACGATTGAAGTAGCAGCCGGAGAGCGAGAGGCAGTCGCTTGTTAAGCTTAACGTGGGAATGCTTTACAAACATTCAGAGATGGACTTACACACTTGCTTTACTTCTCTCGGGGATAACTTTGTCGGAGATGAAATGCCAGGTTGCTAGCGAAGCTCCACATGCTATCCAGACCACCGACAGGTCCGGCATGCCACAGCTGCTCTATCACGTGATGCATACTGCTCCGACTGCTAACGTTCTGAGGTGAGTTACGGCGTGTTGCAAGTTTTGCGAGGTGCTTTCGTGATATTTAATGGATCGGATTACATTTTTTATTTTTCTCCGATATCCGATCCAGTAATTTAGGTCAGTATCGGACCGATACCGATACGTAATATCGGATCGGTCCATCTCTAGTTTATACATTTATTTCTTGTTTTTGTCAATGGTGTTAAACAAGACACTAGATGGTTAGAGTAAGACCAGAGGTATGGAGTCATTCATCATGAAATTAATAAAAAGTAAAAAAACCCAAAAACAAACAAAACAAACAAAACAAAACTACAAACAAAAAAAGACAACATATGAAATGATTTAAGGACATTGGCGTGTTGTTCATATAGCACTAAGGGGTATTTTTAAAGAACTGAATAAACTGTGTTAATGTTTGGCCAACACAACTATTTCTAATTTAACATAAAGATGCAGCTATGAGAAAAAACCTCTCAAATATGAATGTTTCTGTAAAAAGAAAATAAAAGGCACTTTTGGCTGATCCTTTATTCACGAGTGGTTGCCACAGTGGGAAATGTTTGATTTGGCAGATTTTCTAAAGCAGGATGCCCTTCCTGATGAACCCCCAAAGCTGCAAATTCTAAAGGGACTTTCACATAGGAAGCAGCAACTGTTGCGCTGTACTTTGAAATCCATTTTTTTCTATGGCTTGTGCTGCGCAATAATGGGCAAAGCACAGCGCAAGTGCCTGGGGTTCAACAGTGTAGAATTTGACTTATGGTGTGAAGTGACGTACATTTGTACGACCAACACAGATGAAGGGAACAGGAACAGTACTTGTGAAGATCATGAAAGGCCACAAAAATTAACATAGTACACGCAGACTACTGTCATGTGACGTGATGTAAAAGGCAAGAGTAGGACCCAAATGCAGGACTCAGACACGAAAGGGATAAACTAAGGAAGGCACCTTTATTGCTGTGAAAAACCCAAATATTAAATACAATGAAACAAAAACCTAAAACTGAAAACTAGAAACTAAGAACTGGGAGCCAACTAGGAAATACAAATGAAACAAGGAGCACGGAGGAAACACAGCAACATGTGACAACATGAAAACATGCAGAGGGGAAACAGAGGGCTTAAATACACAAAGGATAACCAGGCAATGAGAAACAGGAGGGAAACACAGCTGGGACTAATCAGGCACAATGAGATGGGGAGGAATCAAGACCGAATACACTAAGCACAGGACAAGGGACTGTCAAAATAAAACAGGAAACAAGAGACTCACACTAAGGTGCAGGCTAGTCACTGGGACGGGGAAAGAAACAGACATGAGAACATTGCCAAATGGGGGAGACAGAAAGGAAACCCGGAAAACAGACACAGAAAACAAATGAACATGAAGATTGAAGGGAGACTAGACCCAAAACGTGGAATACTGCACAGTAACAGAAACCTAGGGACTGGAAACGATCAAAGCACAAGCAAAACACAAGCAGAAGAGCAACCACTAGAACCAGAACCATGAATAACAATAAATCAAAGAATACTAATCAATCCAAAACACAGTCACTGGGTGATAGACCCAGTATGGTGACAACTGCAAAAGAGAGTCAACAAATTTTGAGCCATGTGCTCAATTTAGTGGTCAGCACAGTGCATATCATTTTGTATGTGAAATGGTCTTAACCATTTGAGGTCCACACCAAGAAAAAAGCAATGGAAACATTTTTTGTTTGCATTTCTTATTGATTTGGGTGAGTAATAACCACAATCAATATTTTTTTTTTCAATAGAGCCTGTAATTTTTAAAATCTCTACCAAATGGTTGAGATGTCACTTAATGGTAAAAGTATGAAATGTCATGCAAATACAAGTACATTAGATAATACAGTTGAAAAAAATCTAAAACAAATTTCTTTTTTTTTCTCTCTCTTTCTCTTTTTAAGTGCCCTTTCTCACTGTCCCTCTTCCCCTCTGTTTTTCTTTTCCTTCATCTTTCATTCTCCCTTTCCTATCCCCTAGTCATGTCTGTCCTGTCTGTAACAACTGAAAATAAAATAAAATAAATAATAAGAACAAAGGTCGATCAAATGGACCAATATGGCAAGGCCGTGATGATCCACTTGGTAAAGTAAATCCATTGGGTATCCTTGTTGGCCTTCAGACAACAATTCTGACGGTTAAAGAACCAAATGGGACAGGCAAAAAGAAAAAGAAAGAAAAAAAAAAGAAAAAATCAAATAAAGGGCCAAATTATAATTAAATTAATAACAAAAAATATCCAGGGCATTGGATACAGTTTATTTCTAGTAGCATGCTAGTGAACATTACTGTTTTCATTCCATCAAAGGAAATCATTATATCAAACAAGTTTTTTAATCTGCCAATGTGAAAAATGTGCTACAGCAAAAAATACTCACATTCAGGCCACAATGATTGAATGTTACTGTGCAAAATCATTTTTGTTTAAAATAAATAAATATATAAAAACAGTGCAAATCAAGCACATCTGCTTGTGGTTTTGGTCGTTGGGGTCTTATGGTGTAGTATTGATTCTGTGGTCTTGGAGAGCTAAATCATGGTTGTCCAACTCTAGATGCTGGCTTGTTAACTTGGTTCAGACACAGCCAGGTGGAAACCTTTTGAAGGTCATCGGTTTCTGGTCCAGTAGGGCACAGTCCCTTTTGTAAACCAGGTATTCAAGTCAAGGATGTATCCGAACAGTGGAATATGCCATCTCCTTAACTTGTAACTTATAACTTGTCTTATAAAGGTGTAATATCATATCAGAAAGCTTAATTCCTCCCATATGCTAATTATACACAGGGATGAGTGATGGGCATGGAGTGGTGATCTCTGCATTGGACTCTTTGCTCCACTGTTTGAAAGAAGCATGAACCCACAGGCATTGTTTAGAAGGTTGACACATTTTTATTTTACTGCAATCAGACCTTCATCAGACCTGTAATAACAGGCTCCATGGCCCTTCTTCATCAGGTCTTTGTCTGCCATCAGGCGAGCTCCACCGGTGCAGTTTGGTCAGTACCAATGCATCTGACATCCAAGGAGGTGTGCAAGTTCTGGACCAAGCTGAAACTTGTGAAGAGCTGAGGTTCTTTTATGGGTTTGCATACTGTTTTTTACAACTTTGGCCCCTTAGAGGTCGCTTCTGTTCCTTTTCACTGAGGGGAGCATTGAAGAATGTAGATCCCCTAGATACAGCAGGAAGTTGTGGATGATGCCAGATGAACTTGCTTAGCAGAACAATTTAAAGCCCCACTCATCTGGTTTGTTGGCAAATCTACTCGTGGAGAGTGCCAGCCCTTATGGCTTCATATGAAACCATGACCATAAACACACTGTGGTTGAAGATGGATGGTATCATGAGTATCATGCCACAGGACTATGTAATTTTTAGCCATATAATTGTTTAGCGTCCATATAGTACTTATTAAATATGAAATTATAATTCTGACAACTTAGTAATATTAATTTACCAGCTACTGTAATTTGGTTAAAAGGTAATCAGTTGTGATATTTGTGATTTCCACGTGTTATTCTTGATTTTTACAATATTTACTAATATTAACTCCGAAAGTTACAAAAATGACTTGCTGAGGAAATTATTTCAGAATATTCTTGCTGTGCTAACACTTAATGTGATTTATCAATAGCAATGGGTAAACAAAATGGGTCTAGTGGTCTGATTTTATGGCAAATAATCAATTTTAATAAAATTTAGGTTATGTTAGCATTAGCAGCATAAAGGGACAAATCAACCGTTTGGTTGACCAGTTTTTAAAAAAAATATTCAACATTTAATTTCACTTTTTTAATGCTGTCAAGTGACATACATCTGTTTAGAAAGTCCTCTAACACTATCATATATCAAAAAATTATATCTTCCTACCTTAGTTTCATCAAAAACACTCAAAATATGTTGGATGGTTTTTTGTTTCTGACTTCCTGGTTGGGAGAGGTATAAGACGAGCCAACAGTTTCCATTCACAGTGCCTTCTAGTGGATTTTTTCTGGCATTACAGATGTAAACCAATTGGTAGAAAAGACTCAACAAGGTAGGTCAAGTTTCAGTGAAAGCCTCAGTTAGATATAAGGCCTGAAAATGTGCTCTACCAATTGGTTGACCAGAATGCTAAATTGGAGACAGACATGACCTTTGACTTTTTACATTATTCCTTCCTAGTAAAGAGGCATGACTTCTTTGCCCACATTAGCATAAACATAATAATAATAATAATAATGGATACTTTATTGATCCCCATGGGGAAATTACTTGTTTTTCTCTGCATTTGACCCATTCACTCAGTGAAGCAGTGGGCAGCCCACTAAGCAGGCGCCCGGGGAGCAGTGTGTAGGGACGGTACCTTGCTCAGGGGTACCTCAGGGTAGCCGTTAAGTGGATTCGAACCGCCGACCTTCCGATCATGGGGCGACCACTTTACCTACTGAGCTATCCCTGCCCCATCCTTGAGTTATTGGCAAAATTATGCTTTGTAAGGTCACAGTGACCTTAATCTTTGAGCAAAAATTTTCAATCTATTCATTCTTGAATCCAGTGAACATTTAATCCAAACCTTAAAAAAAATCCCTCATATGCCCGAGATATTACATTGCAATGCAATCATTAAAAAATTAACATTAATTATAATAGTGTTGTATCTATCTATCCATCTATCCATCTAATAAAGTATCTATCTATCCATCTATCTAATAATAATTTAAATTTAATATTTATTCAAATATGAAACAGCAGTGCTGAGAGCTTCTTGCAGTTTTTACACACGTGTTCCACTGAACCATTTAAAACACAAGTAATGTCATTCTGACCTTTGGCTCAGGTCACTTCTGCAGATTCAGGTAGAGCTCCATATGCGAGGAAGATTCAAACTGGCATGCTGAACAGCTCCGAACAAAATGGGCTTTACTAGTGTGACAGGACGTATGTGTTTGATCAATAGAGACAGTTGCCTGTAAAGGTCAGGCAGGGCTGTTGGTAAGCACTGAAGTGAAACTTGTGATGAGCCTTGACTTTGCCTCTTGATCAGCACCCAACGCTCGCCTGGTGCATTGTGCCGGGGGAGCAGTTTGGAGCACCGCTGGATAGTTGTTGGCTCTTATGTGCTGCTTGGTTGGAGCATGACTGTGGGGCAAACACAGGCAATGCTCAGAAATAAAGACAAGATTGATTAGTTTTATTGTGACACACCTCCAACAACACTCCACACCACCCATACCATTCTTTAAACAGAAAGGAGCCAGTCTGAGGGGACACATTTCACATCAGTCTGCTAAACTAGACTGTATAATTTGGTTGTTGGTTACTTAAACCCCCACATTAATACGTTATTATAGAAGCCACCACAAACCACATATTTGTCCATTTTTTTCTGTTTATCTAAAAATATATATTTATAGTAAACTGATTAAAAGTGAGAAATGCACATGATATGGTTGTGTTCTACCACAAAACAAATTCATTGAGGAAAAGTAACACCAATGTACATTTTAATACAATTTAGCAATAATTCCATATTGTATGATATCACTGTAACATGTATACATGTTAGCCCTACTCTGAGAAGCCTTTTGTTTCTTTGTGGCCTTACTGTCACAAGTTAACTCTCATCCTACCAAGTGGGGTCCCCCAGATCGCGTATACCTATATATATATATATTTTTTTGTTATATCTCCCATGTGCTTTTTATCATTCCCATTTTTATGACTTCATTCCATTTGCTCATGATGTTGTGACATCACTGTGGTCCCAGGAGACCCAGTCCAAAACACCCAATCAGTTATTTTTAAGAAGAGATTGCTAGATCTACTGGACCCAAGACAGCTGGAGCATGTGCTGCTCATGCCACTCATGAAAAAGAGAGCTTATATTGCTTCATTAAAAGCCCCAATCTGAGCAGCGATGACGGCGTGACTGAAACTCAACCTGCTGATGTCAGACTAGTTCTCAGGTGCTGCTGTTTTGCATTCCTATGGCACAAACTGTGGCTTCATTCTACAAGACAATTGTATTAACCCATGCAGTTTAGCATTGTCTTCCTTAACTATGCAAGGCCTTCCCTGAAAAAAATGATTTCCGTTTCTTGGATCCCAGGATCATCAGGTCCAAAGATTATGGGTATCCAATACTCGGTTGGAAGAAAATCGATTTTCAGTTTTCTGCCTTTTGCACAGTTTTCACCAGATTCTCTTTTGGTGACATGTAATGCAGATGATGAGATTTTGAACATATTTAAAACTTTACACCAAGGAACATTATCTTGAAAATGTGCCTGAATTTGTAGGTTCAGTATTTTGGGGAAAATCTGCTGAAGAATCACATTACTGGCCGGTTGTCAATTAGCTGTAGCTGTAAAATGTTCCTCTGGCTGCTTCTTTTTGGTATGACTTACCTTTTCTGCCTTTCATGTTTCCAACAACACTAATGTTATCATTCTCTGCTTCTTACATGACAGACAAAGTATTGCAATATTGAGGAAAAAATGTTAAATGGCATTACATTGTGGAAAGTAAAACCCATTAGCACTTTTTTAAATTTCTCTTTTTTAATGTATCTTGTTATTTTGTCAGCATTGTGTGGAACATAAATCTTACAGATTTCCATCATTTAAATAAAATGGCAAGCAGTAAATATAGATCACTCATTACCACATCAAGTCTGTTCTCACGAGGTACCTAAAAGTGTGAATTAAATAATTACTATACAGTATGATAGCAAAATATGATTGGACATCTTTCCTGTAAACTTTGAAGATTGCAAGGAGAATATGCATTGTCAAGCACATAACATTGCAGCCTGGTACCCTGTAGCACATAATTGTTGGGGTAGTGACAACAAACCTGTGTATGCAAACACATGAATGTACTAGCAATAAGAATTTTGTCAAGCTGTTTATCCTTTTCATTCCTTGTTAGGGCACTGTGTGCTGTGAGGCGGCTTGCTGCAGGCAAAGCAGGTGTCCACTGGCTGGCCCTATGTACTTTTCAACATGGCAGCACCACACATAGGTTAATATGATAGTCCCCTGCCTTATCTAATGTGACGAGGGGCCTTTCTTGGCCGTGCCACAAAGCTGCTTTGAAGCATCTGTCAATGCCCTCCCCTGGATAAATGTCATGTGTGGAATATCTCAGGAGGCAGCTGCACCATTGCAATGGCAACGGCAGGAAGCCAGAATACAGCCCAAAGCCTTACACTCCTACGTTTGGTACAAGGGATGCAGGTTTCTTGATTTTCTTTCTTTTTCTATCAGTCGGAAAAAATGGGGTGTGTTTTATTCAGCTACTGCCATTTGAACATATTCTTAAAAAAAAAACCATGGCAATGCAAACATTGTTTTTCAAACATTTCTCAGATTTGTTTTGAATGAAAAAATCACCACATGATACTAGTGGCTCGCAAGCTTCTTTTGGCACTGGAGCTTACTGAGGCTTGGATGTTCATTGAAGTCTTTGTTACCCATCATTAGACTAAGGTGAATAACTGATGGTAACCTTGAGATTCTAATCAGATTATCCTGTTTTTCCATCCAAAGAGAGGCCTCTTTTGCAGGTCAGCAACATTTAGTTTACTTAGAAAAACTTTCAGTCCTTGCCTATTCACATTGTTAAATGGACTGTAGCATTCATATCCTGAGCTTGCAGCGATTCACTTTCACCCAACAAAAGAGATGCACTATCAATGGCATTACTATAGTTTGTGAAGCCCTACAGTTTCCATGGATGAAATAAAATAATCATGAATGGAGTGTTGAGGCTTCTTATTGTATGACGGAAACTACATCCAAGGTTACATTGATTCATTTGAAAACCAAATACATTTCAAAAACATGTACTGTGTTGGATTTTTACTTTTCATATTAAAGTAGTTGTCCACTTTTACTATTTTTGATCTAACCCTTTCGGCACTTGCAAGCTGCGTGGTTTGAAAAACCATGTCCGCTTCTGGTATGCTGTATGCTCTGTGCAAAATAATAAATGTACAGAGGTTGATACCAACAACTGTTTATCTGTCATAAATCATTTTTTTTTAGCAGTATAAAAATTTGACTGTGTGTAACCTGTTTTAAAGTTGTCAGTTATTGACAACAGGTCAAGACCCACAGGTTTCACATTATAACACACAGGCTACTCCTTTACCGTCACTTTTTGACACTTGGGGCAATCCAGTAGGGGTACTTCAATCCATAGTTTTCACGTGACATCAAAGTTACTTGGACACGCCTACCTGGAGGGCATAACGGTACTGTGATCCTTTGCCCTCCAGCCATCCTTTGAACATTTTCGAGTTTAATTTAGCCAAAATGTCAGGCAGTTGCTGTGCTATTTGATGGCCTAATCAACATTCATTTACTGCCAGAAGAGGGTATAGTATGGTCCGAACGTGAGCACACCTCTAATAACCTTGCCATACAGGCCCAACCCCACCAATTTCTGCTTCTTCACAGAAACCCAGGCGGTCAGTGGAGGCTCATTTAAACTGTAGGAATGAACTACATGACATTGGAAAACTACTCAAATAAGTTTATAGTTAGGACACAACATGTACTGTATGTGAGAAATAAATACTACTTGAACTTTCTTGGCCTCACACTGTAAATATCCAAGTCAACAAAATGGAACATTTACATGTGGCGGTTTATTTATTTAGCACTAAAATTTGCTTTAACAATGAACAGTTGCTTATTCTACTCCTCCCACATGGCGGCATTATTTTACCCGTCCAGATTGAAAATATATGCAGGACAAGATGCACGTAGATGCCAACAAACTGGAGTTCTGAGAGAGATGTTGTCGCTTTTAGAGATGAATCACAAATTCCCAAAATCCATAGTTTGTCTTCATATATTTGTTTGTCTGCATGGATGAGTCTTGGCTTAAGACAGGTGAAATAAACAGCACTTTTGTCCTGCAGCACTACCGAGTGTCCACCACTGTCCGTCATGATGGAGTAATGTTTTGCCTGTCAGGGTAGTGAGTCAGTCACATGAGTATAAACTATAAATATCCAAAAAATATGCAATGGGAATATACTGGTGGGTTGCATAACATATCACACTTGTTTCTTAACTAGACCTCTTCCAATTTATGGTACATATTGTGAAATTTTGTTTGTTTTTTTAGTTAAGCAGTGTTCAAAAAGAAGGGGGAATTACAATGTTTAAGGAGTCATATTGTGTTTTCAAGAAAAAAAAATCAAACTATCGCTCAAATTTCAGTTCAGTATTTTATATTTTATTCTTTTCATTAAGTTGGCCAAAGCAATGGCTGATTGCAGTTTTCATGTACAACTAATGCTGAACAATACTTACTTTAAATGAAATTACTTAAGCAGTAAAATGTTCACACAGATTGGTAAAATGATAAAGGAAAGACTACTGGCTATTGCATTATGACAAAGCTAAATAGAACTGCAGCCTGTGACATTAAATTTTGTTTCATGGAGACATTTTCCATCAAGAAGCATTAACTGGCACTTGCATTTCTGGAGAGATGCTCATCAGGCTGCAGCATTTGATTGCTACAGAATCAAATGTATCTGTGGCTGATAAGCTGATAACTGGTCTTTGCTGAAAAGAACCCAATCACAGGATTTTTGATTAAATGGCTAAATGGATAGTTGGTAGGATGAAACTATAAGGGGATTTTCCCAAACTACAAAAATCATGTATCAAAAACAGTGAACTAGATGTCTTTTTAAATATTAATTTTCTATACTGAGATGGTAGATATGTGGAACCAACTTAAAGAAATCATGTATTGAAATATAGGACATAACATTGAAAATTTGGATTTTTCACTGTGAAAACCATACATATGTTTAACAATTCATTTTTATAAAATACAAAACAATCACACACACGCACACACTTCCATTTTATTTATACAGCGCCAAAACACAACAACAGTCACCTAAAGGCGCTTTATATTGTAAGGTAAACCCTGCAATAATAGCTTACTACAGGAACAAGTAAAAAGAACAGACATAAATCTGTGCTTTTCTTTGCGAACCACTGCCAAATCAAGTTTTAATGATCAGCTCATCATTTAGATGCAGAGAGACACCATCTTCCATGGATGAGGGAAGAACTGTGGTTGGGACTTAAACTGTCAGAAACTATGTAAACGCTAAAACACAAGTGGAACACTTCTGAAAACAAACAATTTAGAAATCAATTCAGATTAAGGCCTATACAGTAACATTAAGACAATAATGTGCAACATGTCAGAAAATGGTGCAGAAGGCCAACATGATAACTAAAAAGGCAGTTTCAGTGGAGCAAGTAGAGAGCAGTCAAATGATTTCAGCTCAGTGTGAATGTAGATTGGTGTTGTTCTACTTATCCAGTGAGGATGGAAAAGCCAATTCTTTCCACTCCAGTAAAGTCTTGGATAATTGGAGTTTTGTATTAAGATTGACACCAGATGAAAGTTGGTTATTAACACAGGGTGAAGCGTGGCAGATTGTTTATTAGAATCCTGTCACTATTTACAACCCAAAACGGCAGCGCCTTGACATTGAGAGTTCAATTGAAAGTGAGGTATCAAATTGATATTCTAGCAAAGGCAAGTTTCAGCTTTGGACTTTTCCCTGCTGCTTTTCAACAGAACAGAGTCTATGAAGAAGTTCTGTGTGATGTCCATTTGCAACATCAATCTTCTATTATTTACCACAACAGATGCTGCAGTGTTAAAGATCTGAGGAAGAAAAAAGATTCTGGATTATATATATTTCCATCATAGTTGTCCCTATTTTAAATTCAGAAAGGAGCTGGAACAGAGATTAATCAGATTAAACAGCCATCACAACCAAACTAATTTGACAATAAAGTGAAATGAGGCTGAAATATAAAGTAATATCAAAACAGGGACTGAAAATAAAATTAACTTTAAATAAACATTAATTAATGCTTTTACTTGCAAACGTTTTGCAAGTGATGTTACTGAATATATGTTGAATATAAAATTAAATGTAAATTATTTATTACCCTTCAGTTTTAAAAGGCTGTTAAGGTATTGCTTCCCCTGTTGGGTGGGTGGGCAGCATTGACACAGTTTTTACATTCAATAACCTGAAGAATGAGGTGGCGTAGTAGTCAGAAATTGATAGCATAGGTGCCTCTACTAAAACTCTCGGGGAAGTTCAAATCTCAGTGATCTTGAGCCCAAGGTCAGAGGTCAAGTTTTCTTAAGTCTTGTGAATGTGATAACTCAAGAAGGAAGTCACTTAGGAGTGAAAGAAGCCATTTATGTCCATTGTGAGCAACCATCTTTGAACAGAGGTGGTGGCTTACGACACCAACTGTCTGCCATCTATAATCCAGTTTTGAGTTCCCTTCCCAGACGCCTTAACGCCCACACACACTCTGGGCCATCTGACCTCAGGAAATTACATGATAGGGTGAGGCTAGGTTTCACAATGAGCTCACCCGAAACCTTGGCTGATTGTGACCCACACCCGTTTTCACACCTTGGCTCATGTGATTAGGTAGAGGATCATCAGCGGGTCCTTTTGTCCCTCTTTGGGAGGAAACTCCCACTGGGTTAAAATCTGGGACTCTCCACCATGTGACCCTAGAACTGAAGAAGCTTCTTGGATGAGAGGTGAAACATATTTAAGCAACCTAAAGAAGTCCAGACGCTTTTCTTTCCAAGCTCCTTAGACCACTTAAGACTTTCAAATTAATACCACATGTGCATCTACTAAAAATCTCAGATGGGTTCGAATCTTGTAAATGCGATAACTTAGGAACAAGGCGATGTAGGATTTTGCATACGTGTATCTACTAAAAGGCTGAGGGAGCAGCACGGGCAGCCGTCAGTATTTTTGGCCTATTTCTCCTGCCTGACCATGTGAAAAATACTTTTAAAGAAATGGAAAGTAACAGCAATTTAGATTAAAAACAGAAGTAAGGAAAATGATAATACCAATGACAATACTAATTTCTTTCTATTTTTAAACCCTGAGCTACTGGAGTCTTCTGCAGGGACTCCAGTACTTCTGCACTTGTTGAGTGTCCTATCATCGGAAGGAAGGACACAATAAATCAGATCTGAATGCTTTTGGGAGGTAGTATGCATCATGCATGCGGACATGCGGACATGCTATGTAGGCTGTGCAGTGTAAAAGAATATTCATGTGTGCAGTGTCTTGTTTCAAACTTTTTTTTCTCTTATTTTATATCTGAGCACTGACTTTCCCATCTCAAAATTCTTGGCAGAGCTCTGAGCTGTCCTTGGTGCTCACAGTTTGGGGAAGGACTTGGTGTGTGTGTGGGTGTGTGTGTGTGTGTGTGTGTGTGTGTGTGTGTGTGTGTGTGTGTGTGCCAGACATAGTGTCTGGCATAGTGGTTGAGTTTTGCTGCTTTACCCTCCCAGTAAGTCAATGTGCAGCAGTCTGCCACAGGTAAGCCAAGTCTGACTTTCATTTGCACTGGTACTGGTGCTACTTTTCTCATTCTTTCTCTCTCTCTCTCTCTCTCTCTCTCTCTCTCTCTCTCTCTCACACGCGCACGCACGCACGCACGCGCGCACACACACACACACAAAGTAAAATATTTGGACAACCTTATCTGTGGCACACCAGCTTGCTAAAAACACCACAACATGCCTAATGAATCTGCATGGATTTCATGAAGCAAAATCTGTCTCTACAGAATGAAATCACTTGATATGTTTTCTATTTCTGTAGTTAAATTTTGCAGCATCCCAACTTTAGCCCAGTAGCTTCAGTTTCTAGTAAGTAATGATGACATGAAGCTCGAGGCTTTGGCACATGGAACATGCAGCCAAAATTGGCTTATCTATCACGCTAAACAATAATGATGTACAAAAAATGCAATGTTCTGCATCCCCCCCGCACACCCTCTACCCCCCCCCCCCCCCCCCCCCCAATTCTTTCTCCCTTCTTCACAGTGTACTACAGCCTGATTCCCACTGACGACTTGTGAATAGAAATGGGAGCAGTGCTAAATTATGCACTATGGGGATATCTATTTTCCTGTTTCCTCACAAGATAACGACTTGTTGTTCCATCCTTTGTTATGGACGGTGTGTGCCCATGGGATGATTAGTAGAACAAAGGATGGGAGAAAGAAAACCTGCTTGTAGTTCAAAACAAGTTCTCCATGCCTTTGAAGATGTGCACTTACTTCAGGCAAATGTGGGTTTGTAAGAGGAGATGTTTATGTTGTTAGCAAACAAGGACACCTAATGGCATTCATACCCTTATAGCAAAATGATAACCTCTGACCAATACGGCTTTGAGCAAGTACTGAAATTACAAAGTGTCTCAGTGAGCCAGTGTCATATGTTTAGAGTAAACTGACCAGTGTCATTTGAGTACTGGTTTTTACCATGAAGAGGATTTTGGTATCAAGCAAAAATGATCAAATATATTTAACAATAAAGATATGGGCAATTCTCAGTAATTCTAACTTTTATGGTGGTTAATAATGATTCATTTGCAAGTTCTCGACTTTGTACAGGTCAGTCAAAGAATTATTAAATACTAAAAACTATGTATGTAAACTACAGAATTAAATGGGATAAGGAAGTGTTTATAAGATGGAAAGGCAGATAGAGCTCACCCTCAAGGTGAAGGTTATGAGAGCACTGTTTAGCAAAGATATTTGATCCATTATACATTGTTTGTGTCTACAGCTGGTATGACGAGAATAATAAATATTGTATTAGCCATGGGACCTACATCTCCGTCTCCCAGACAGGTTCATAACATTCTCGGCAGGGAAGGGCGGGACCTCCTGTGGATTTTTCCAATGCTCTTCTGTTCTTTTCCCTCCCGCTCACTGAGATCAGTAGCAGAAAAGACTTTGTACAACATGCAACATGTGCGCCTCGTTCAGGCAATCGTTGCATTTTTCATATAGCCAAATGAGCAAGCGGAACATCAGCATCAGCAACTTGTTAAAAATGGTGATCACTTTGTCACAAATCAAGCTGTTGCTCTCGTTCTTTCTAAGTTCAATTGCAGTGTTGGCTGTGCTGCAGTGTGTGTTCTGCATTATTCGTTGATTGAACCACATTTCTACGAGTTCAGCACTAAACAGAACTAAAGGCTCTTTTTGTGCCCTTCCAAAGCTTTTGACGTTATGCTTCAGCCTTCTCCAGAAAAAGCAGCACCCTTAAAAATTTCATTCTCAACACACACTATCATTAAAAAAGTCATATAACACTCAAAGGGATTATAATTCAAGTTTTTTTTTTACAGAAGACAGTTAACATTAAAATCAATAATTATGAAGTCTTCATTCACGTGTTGCAGTAGACATCTTTTTCCACCATCATCGCCTTCTCACCTCTTGATTTAAATTATTTGCTAAAATGTAACAATTTTTCAATTCAGTTCATTTGAGGTCAGCATAATTACTTTGCAGTACAAATCACGACCGAGTCTTCTCTGATGCTAAGTTGCATTAAGAATGCCTGCTTCTAAGCCACAGCACGTAAGTTTATGAGTTGACATTTAGCTTGAGTTCAGTAAAACTAATCCTTACACTGGGGGGAATGAATGACTCAGAATCTGTCAAAAGTAATATAGGCTACAACATTGCACTCTTATTTCTTTCAAGGTGAATTTTGTGCTTTGAGCACTTGACCAAAACATGGAGAACAAAGGTTTCACCGCAAGCTGTCAGTCAGTCTGCATATAAACTGTTATTAGCTCGAGGCATAGAGAGAGAAAGATGTCTGTTGTCCTTAAAACTTACTTTCTGTGGTTTTGTAGGGGAAAAACCACAGCCCTTTCTTGTGGAAGTCGTTGATTTTTATTCATGTTCCTGTGAATCACTGTAAAAATCTGTGTTACTCTTACTGCTCTCATAATTACTCCAATTATTATACATCATTAATGTAAAAGTTGTGTACATATGCTCTGCTGACTTCGTGCATCTGTTTAGTAGCATTTAGTGCATATGGTGGAGAATATTCACCGTGCTTCTCATGCAATCTGCTGTGTTTATGGTAGGCGGCTATGCCTTGTCAGTGGTGTTGACATGGCTCTGCACTGTTCTCTCACCTATAACTACCTTGTCATCTAGAAGCAATTTCATATCTCAGGCCCTGAATAACCGGTTGGTGTTATTAGGGTCAGGCTTCACAAAGCTCTCAGTGGATAACAAGGAGGAAATTCTACTCCAGCCACCTGTCATACTGTTCAGAACACATGCTGAACTATAAGGGCATATGAATAAATAGCTTAACCCTTGACATTCAAATGTTTTTACTAATAGACTTGAAAGCATTTTGTTCATTTTTTTTTTTAAAGAGTGAAAACCTTGTGATTCAACATTTTTGACAACAGCAGATGGCTGACAAAGATTTTTTCTGCACACACTCTTATTAGCATGTGAGAAACTATTATTGCTGTGGAATTTACATCTTGAAATGCACAATAATGAATTGTGAGGCCACAGTTTGTCAGAATCATCTATTAACAGACCACCTGCAGCTTGATAGCTGTAATTAGAAATGCATATATACACATGTATTGTACATGTGTACATGTATTGGTCATACACATGTACAATACATATGGCCTAATGCTCTCTGTCTCTGGCAGACAGAGTTGTTATAATGGAACCAGGCTGTCAGTAATTGATGGGCTCTGATGTAGGACTGTCAGTAATGTGACAATATTTTGACGTTGCGTTCTGTAGCATTCTTGTATTACAACAACTTACATCCCTTCAAGCAATAAAACAAATCAGAAATGCCGGACTGACATTATTTCTATACTCTGTGACTGGTTGTGTTAACAGTACCACAACAGTTTTTTTATGCTGGATTTGTTTAGCAAATAAATGGATTTGCAGATTTCATCGGTAAGTTGTGTGTGTGTGACACCAAAAATCGAAAAGTTGGAAGAAGTTTTATTGCTGCTGGTATCGCATGACTCCTTTTGATTGGAAGTTCCAGGTCAGAGAATAATAGCAAATACAAATGGAGTTTAAATACAGGCAGTGTGTGAGGCTGCATGCGTTCCTTAGTATGAGACAAAGGTTTCATTTTACCCAACCTTTACCAAAGTCAAGATATAATTGAAAAAACGAATCACTTAAATAAAAATGTAATTGTAGTTTAAACTATTTATATTTATGTTGTGTCAAATCACAACAACAGTTACCTCAGGGCATCGTATACTGTGCACCAAAAAAGTGAGTATACGGGACAAAACCTTGCACTTTCCAGATCTGGGAAGGAAAACATCAGACTAATTTTCTTATCTTTTCATAACTTTAGACATATAATTTTGTTTTCCAAAGCCTAACCCAACATTAATAATAGGAGTGTGTATCATTTAAGGAACTGGCAAGCTAGGTTTACGTATTTTGCCCTTTTCCTAAGAGTTCAAAAGCATTTGCAGTGCCAATATAAACACTGTGTAAGATAGAGTGAAAACCTGTCAGGTTTCAGTTAACGGACTCAGGCGCAGACCGGGACTCCTTACAGGATTTACAGATTTTATTTACACAACGACACCAGGTGATGCTATTTACAAAGTGCAGGAGGGAGGGGAGGGGGGTCCAGGGTTCCGGGGTATGTGAGGGAAAAGACGGGAATCTGACGTCCTCCAAAGGCTCTCTCTCTTCACTCCCCACACTGGGGAAACACCATCCACTCACTCATCCACGGGATGACAGGCAGGCAGGGAAAGGTCCGGGATAGATCTGTACACAGAGATTATAGTTAGAGGCGAACAGACGGAACGAACTCACAGATCCTTATTTACAATCTACTGAGCGACTGACGCTGATAACTCAACGATCCAGCGACGAGTGACACAGTGCTGCTGTCTTAAATCGGCCTTGTGATTATCCCGATCGGCAGCAGGTGCGTGGGCCAGGGGCGGGAGCCCATAATGAGCATCGCCCCGGCAGGAGAGAGAGAGAGAGAGAGAAAACATGTTGCCTAATACAGAATCAGCTGGTGAGGCACAGGGACCATGACAGTACCCCCCCCTCAACGGGAGCCCCCCGGCGACCCACCAGGCTTATCCGGATGCAGACGATGGAACGCCCGCAGCATGCGCCGGTCCAGGATGGCCGCCCGAGGGACCCAGGACCGCTCCTCCAAGCCATAGCCCTCCCAATCCACCAGGTACTGGAAGCCACGCCCCCGCCGCCGAGAATCCATGATACGGGTGATCGAGTAAGCCGGCAGACCGTCCACGAGCCGGGGAGGAGGAGGGGGCCGGGAAGGCGGGCACAGAGGACTGGACCGGAGAGGTTTAACCTGAGACACATGGAAGACATCGTGTATCTTCATGTTGCGAGGCAGCTTGAGCTTAACAGACACAGGGTTAACCAAAGCCGAGATCTCGAACGGGCCGATATAGGCAGGAGAGAGCTTCCTGGATTCCGCCCGGATGGGAACGAAGCGTGTGGAAAGCCATACCTTCTGCCCAACAGTATAGGCGGGAGCGGAGGACCGGCGGCGGTCAGTGAAGCGTTTGTTGCGGTCCTTGGTGCGTAACAACGCAGCCCGGGTGGCCTTCCACACCCGACGACACCTACGCAGATGCGCCCGGATGGATGGCACAGAGTGTTCGCCTTCGATGGAGGGAAAAAGAGGTGGCTGGAACCCCAGAGAAGCTTCGAAAGGGGACCGGCCCGTGGCGGAGGAGGTCATGCTGTTGTGGGCGTACTCGATCCAGGGCAGTTCCTCGCTCCAGATGGCCTGGTTGGAAGAGACGACGCAGCGCAGGGCCGCCTCCAACTCCTGGTTCGCCCGTTCGGACTGGCCATTGCTCTGCGGATGATAACCAGAGGAGAGACTGACCTTAGATCCCAATGAGGTGCAGAACTCCCTCCACACACGGGACGTGAATTGAGGACCCCGGTCAGACACGATGTCATCTGGAATGCCGTGCAGGCGAAAGACATGGGTGGTGAGCAGGCGAGCAGTCTCCAATGCTGTAGGCAGCTTCGGCAGAGCAACAAAGTGAGCCGCCTTAGAAAAGCGGTCAATGATCGTGAGTATGACCGTATTACCTGCAGATGGCGGGAGGCCGGTCACAAAATCCAGAGAAACATGGGACCATGGTCTGGTAGGCGTGGGTAAGGGATGAAGCGGACCCGAGGGTGGCTGGTTTGGGGTCTTGTTTCGAGCGCAGGTTGTACACGCGGAGACGTATTCTTTGGCGTCCCGGCTCAGGGTGGGCCACCAAAAGTAGCGCTGCAGGAAAGTAATTGTGCGGTGTATTCCTGGGTGACAGGAGAAACGGGCCGTGTGTGCCCATTGTAATACCTGAGACCTGACAGGTTGGGGAACGAACAGGCGCCCCGCAGGGCCGCCTCCTGGATCCGGTTCGGCTCTCTGAGCCTCGCGAATGGCCGACTCGATCTCCCAGGAGACAGCCCCCACCACACAGGTGGCCGGGAGGATGGGAGCAGGGTCCGCCGGGTCTTCGGAGGTGGAGAACTGTCGAGACAGGGCGTCCGGCTTGACGTTGCGGGATCCTGGCCTGTAAGTGATTGAAAAGTGGAACCGCGTAAAAAACAGAGCCCACCTTGCTTGTCTGGCGTTAAGCCTCTTTGCGGTTTGCAGATATGCCAGATTCCTATGGTCTGTCCAAACGATCAACGGTTGGGCAGTGCCCTCCAGCCAGTGCCTCCACTCCTCCAAGGCGAGCTTGATGGCAAGAAGTTCCCGATCGCCAATGTCGTAGTTGCGTTCTGCGGGGGTGAGACGACGGGAGAAAAAGGCACACGGGTGGAGCTTACCATCCCTCTGTTGCGAGAGGACCGTTCCTACTCCCGTGTCAGATGCGTCCACCTCCACCACAAACTGCAGGGTTAGGTCGGGCTGGACCAGAATGGGTGCTGAGGCGAATCGCTCTTTCAGCTCCAGGAAGGCTGATTGGGCAGCATCGTTCCACTGAAAAGGAACCTTGGGAGAGGTCAATTGTGTTAAAGGCAGAGCTACCTTGCTATAGTCCCGGATGAACCTCCTATAGAAGTTAGCGAAGCCGAGGAACCACTGCAGCTGCCGTCGGTTGGGGGGTTCAGGCCACTCCACCACGGCTTTCACCTTAGCTGGGTCAGGACGTAGGTCTCCCTGCTCGATGACGTAGCCTAAGAAGGCAACTGTGGACACGTGGAAGACACATTTCTCACCTTTTACAAACAACCGATTTTCCAGCAGGCGTTGCAGGACCTGTCTGACGTGGGTCTCATGCTCTGACAGTGATTTGGAGAAGATCAGGATGTCGTCGAGGTAGACGAAGACGAACCTGTTGATGAAATCCCTCAAAACATCATTAACGAGTGCTTGAAAAACTGCAGGAGCATTAGAGAGGCCGAACGGCATAACCAAGTATTCAAAGTGTCCAAGGTGAGTATTGAAGGCGGTCTTCCACTCGTCGTCCTCTCGGATCCGAACTAAGTGATATGCGCTCCTCAAGTCCAATTTGCTGAAAACTGTCGCCCCCTGGAGCAGCTCAAAAGCAGAGGTCAGAAGTGGGAGTGGATATTTGTTTTTGATGGTTATGTTATTTAATCCACGGTAGTCGATGCACGGGCGGAGAGACTTGTCTTTTTTCTCGACGAAGAAAAACCCTGCTGCTACGGGCGATGAGGATGCGCGGATCAAGCCGGCGGCGAGGGACTCTGAGATGTATGACTCCATAGCCTCTCGCTCCGGTAGAGAGATGCTGTAGAGACGGCTAGTAGGCAATGGCGCGCCAGGGAGTAAGTCGATAGCGCAATCGTACGGTCGGTGAGGAGGCAACGACTGGGCCCGGTCCTTGCGAAACACTTCGGCGAGATCATGATAAACAGGGGTCACTCCGGACAAATCGGAGGGCGCGGTCGACTTGGCGAGGGAGGCTGGTGTGTGAGGCGGTGAGGCGGATTTAAGGCAGGTCATATGGCATTCCTCTCCCCACCCCGTAATGCGTCCCGTAAGCCAATTAATGCACAGGTTGTGTTGACGAAGCCAGGGGTGCCCGAGAACGAGCGGCGTCCGAGTGGCCTTAAACACAAAAAAACATATTTCCTCAGTATGGTTGCCAGACAGAGTAAGAATAACGGGCTCAGTGACGTGAGTAATGTCAGGTAGGCGCTGGCCGGACAAAGCAGTGACATGCAAAGTGTGGGGAAGAGGTTCCTGCCCTAGCTGAAGGCGGTCTGCTAACTCAGAGTCAATAAAATTCTGTTCCGCCCCTGAATCTATCAAAACGGAGAGAGCATGACCTTTGGTGTTGACCGTGAGCTGGGCAGACAGCATTAACTGTGGAGGAGATTTGTCTTGGCTGAGACCGCCCACCAGCACTCCTACCGTCACTGGTGGGCGCGACCTTTTGCTCGAGATGGGCAAGAGGCGACCACATGTCCCTTGTGGCCGCAATAGAGGCACTCACCGGCAGAGATACGGCGCTGGCGTTCCGCGACGGAGAGATGCGAGCCTCCAATCTGCATGGGTTGCTCTCCTCCGTCTGCGCTCTCTGCCTGCCGGGAAGAGCTGGGCTCCGAGGTGGAGCCAGCCCTCCACTGCCCCGTGGCCTCCTGGGAATTGTAGTGCCGCGGCAGACGACGAGCTCGCAGCCGGTCATCCACCTTAATACATAAAGCCATTAACTCGGTGAGAGAGTGGGGGAGATCTCGCATAATGAGTTCATCTTTCACTTCTTCACGAACATTATTGAGCAGTGCACTCCGTAAGGCCTCCGGGCCCCAGCCTGTCTCTTCAGCCAAAATCCAAAAATCAATAGAATAGTCAGACATGCTCCGCTTCCCTTGTTTGTAGTTCAGCAGACGAAGCGCGGCGACTTCAACGCCTGAGCCTTTATTGAACACAGTCTGGAATTTAGACAGGAAATCAGCATAGGCAATCCCGGGATCCGAGCTAAGCACGACCTGAGCCCACTTTAAAGCCCGGTCCCGCAGCAACTGGACAAAAAATTTTGGCACCGTCGTTGTTATGGAAGCGCCGCTGCTCACGGAACACAAGAGTACATTGAGCCAGAAAACCAGCACACTTGTCCGACTCACCCGTAAAAGGTTCCGGCATGGGCAGGGGTCCGTCCGAGGGTGGCAGAGGTGCCGGAGGTGCGCTCGCAGCGGCAGGCGCAGGCTCCTGGGGGGCGGGAGCCGCCGGCCGGGGATCACTCTCCAGAGGTGTTAAGCGAGCGACCGCCTGCGTAAGCGCCGCCATTTCATGGTGGAGCCGCTCGAGCATTTGCTCATGTCGAGCCAGAGCAGCTCCCTGAGCGATGAGAGCCTGAGCGACAGGGTCCTGAGCGGCTGGGTCCCGACCTGCTGAGTCCATGATGGCTGGATCGTTCTGTCAGGTTTCAGTTAACGGACTCAGGCGCAGACCGGGACTCCTTACAGGATTTACAGATTTTATTTACACAACGACACCAGGTGATGCTATTTACAAAGTGCTGGAGGGAGGGGAGGGGGGTCCAGGGTTCCGGGGTATGTGAGGGAAAAGACGGGAATCTGACGTCCTCCAAAGGCTCTCTCTCTTCACTCCCCACACTGGGGAAACACCATCCACTCACTCGTCCACGGGATGACAGGCAGGCAGGGAAAGGTCCAGGATAGATCTGTACACAGAGATTATAGTTAGAGGCGAACAGACGGAACGAACTCACAGATCCTTATTTACAATCTACTGAGCGACTGACGCTGATAACTCAACGATCCAGCGACGAGTGACACAGTGCTGCTGTCTTAAATCGGCCTTGTGATTATCCCGATCGGCAGCAGGTGCGTGGGCCAGGGGCGGGAGCCCATAATGAGCATCGCCCCGGCAGGAGAGAGAGAGAGAGAGAGAAAACATGTTGCCTAATACAGAATCAGCTGGTGAGGCACAGGGACCATGACAAAACCAATATAACACTTGAAAAAAGTGTTTTAATAATGCTAATTAGCTACATATGGATGTGACTTTTTGTGACTGAGCACTGGACCTTTGGAAAGAACAGGAGATAGGAGATGTCCTGTGCCATGCTCATGTTTCAATATCCAAGCAAATATCCAGGAATATGGTATTTACCTGTGGTCCTATATAAGATAAGTAAAATGTAATTTCCCTGTGCAAATATGTGTGAAATTAAATACATAGGAAAGGACAGCTTTACAGGTCCTGGATTTATCCTGACCATATTTACTTTGTATTTTATAGCATGTTCAGTTTAAGAGAGAAATATCACAAATGAGTTTATGACATTTCATGTCTGGGTGGTTCCACATTTCTGTGTGGAGGCAGCTTGGAAAGCAGATATGGGGTAAGTAGTTCTCTATTGGCAATGATATACTGCTCTATCAACAGGCTGAAGGAGGGCTGTGATCGAAACAATCCACAAAACCCCTTCAAGTACATTTTTACATTAAAGATAAGTAGTCAATGACAAACAGGTCTGACACACTACACTTAAATCTCACCAGAGGTTAGGCATGACATATAAAGGGATGCTTGCAGTCCCTGCATGTAGCACATGTTAAACCATTTATATGTCAGCTTCTGGTTTCAGTTCTGAGCATTAGTCACATTTCAAACTCAGGTTGCTCTGCTCCAAGAGGCTGCAAACTACAATCAAACTGCTTTGAACTTTAAGCAATACTGTCTTCATTAGCTCTATTTTCTGTTTGAAGTAGTCAGGTTGTTCCTTGGACCATTGGAGAAGTGTTCCCAGTAATCCCTTTGAGCTCTCATAGTCAAAGCGTAACTGGAACCCAAATGTTAACCCTCAAGCACTGATGTCATCCTGTGGGTGGTTTAACATGAGAAAATGTAAATCACTGGTTCCAATAAATACAAGCTATTTAATGGTGCAGAAATGACACATAGTGCAAGGCGAGCCTTCACAAGTAAATCAAACCATTGCCTGGAGTGGTGGATAAAATCAATATACTCTGAAAAATCTCCCACATTACCAGTCTCAGACTTTTCCTGCTGATGAAATGATGCCCAAAGGCCAAAAGTGTGCTTTTAAGACATGTCCATTTCCATTTCCTGAGGCCATTTGTGCTAGGGCAAAACCTTGAAGGACAAATAATAATAATAAAAAAATAGACACATAGCACCAAAATATACTATGACACTGAAGAAAAGACAAAGTAAGAATACATCATAGACAGCTCAGTAAGTATTTCATCGTCAGCTATGCATCTCTTCCACAATGCAAGTAAATTTCAAAAATTGAAATCATACAGCTGTACTTCCTAGATTAATGCAGTGCAATAAACAGTGATTACAGGCCCAGTTCCCTTAGGGAAGTATGTAGTGCTGTGAATATACAATTCACTTGATTGATATGTTTAAATAAAAAGAAAAAGTAATCAGACTGAATTATGCTGAATGTCTCAGCAATGGAGACGTCAATTAAATCTTTTTGTGTACTTCCTAACATAGCATATTCATATACTCTGTTTATTGCTTAATATAGTAGCTCTATGGAATAGCTTCATTTTTTTAAAAAGTCAAAGCTGCCATTGATGGTAATATGTCAAACACACCTGGCAGCTGGACAAACAAAACTTGGACTTTAATAATAAAGACTGAAAGTGGTCCCACTCTACAGCCCACAAGCAACGATTACACTGATCAATGAGGTAAAAATGAAAACTTTCGTGGATAAATAATGTTGTTCATGTTCTTCTAGAAAGATCACGAAGGGTCAGTGAATAGTTGGCGTATGTAGTTGACTTGAATTATGCTGGGGCTTCCAAGACAGCAATCCTATCTTAACACCACGGGGAGAATTCGGAGCTGGCTGTGCGGCAGCACAAGCACTGCCATCATTAAAACACCAACGATCTAACCACAAGAGTCTCTGAGTCATGGAAAAATCTGACAAAGACTGAAGCTGTATATCTGCACCCTTCAACTGGAGAAAGAACTGAAAATGAGCCCACATGCCAGGTAGCTAATAATCCATCATTGTAGAGAAAACTGAGTGTGCATAGTTACTCAAAGTAAAGGAAAAATATAATCCAGTGGTGCAGGTGCCCAAAATATAATGACAAACAATATATCTAGAGACTAAAGAATTGTATTCTTCAGTATTGGGTCTCCAATGTTGTTTTTTTTAATTTTGTTTTTAGATAAGTTGTAAACTGTGCATGTTTGAAACAGTAGATATTTGTTGTTTAATTAAAGCTGCTACTTTTTATAAAGTAATAATGCTTTTTTACAAAAACTCTACTGTCTTTTGTAGCAGAATTTATCTACAGCAGATCCTGGTCCCCAGATCAATTTTTACCATATTTCAAGTATAGTGAAAGAAGACATATAGAGGGCTGTTGTGACTGAGGAGGATGCTGGGCGCACGGAGTGAGGATGGCGGCAGATGATCTGTCGTGGCAACTCCTAAAGTGGGCAGTTGAAAGACAGAAGTATAACGTATTCAGTGGTAGTCCCTCTTTTGAGCCAATATACACATGGTTTAATTCTAAAAGTCTTTGTCTTTCTAGCTGCCATGTGCCTCATAGGTGAGTCTTTTTTCTCATAGAACACAAAATACACTTAGGCAAATAAATGCACACATTTATTGTCAGTGGACTTCATTCTGAATAAGAAAGGAACACCAAACACTTAATTCTGATAGTGTTCACATATCTACACAAAATCTTATCCAGGTGACTTAACAGTAATGTACAAATATGGATAACCAGAAACTTGGAAACTTATTTCTATTGAGGTGATCAAATAAAACAATGGAAAAAAGTTTGGTTTACCTTTGTCGCATTGTGGACTTGCAAGGGGTGTGTTGGTTTATGTTGAGAAGTTTGCTGTTAAAATGTTAAAGCTGAATGATAATGATGTTGTGGGTCTACACAGCTATTAAAGTAATAATAATAAAAATATTAATAATAATAGAGAATGAAAATGGCCTATTCAGAAGCTCTGTGAGTGTGCTGGATTTTTTTTGCCTGGCATATATCCTCAGCCTACAAACACACAAGGGTAAAATGGAAAAAAAAAATGGATGAGATGGTATGATTTCTTTGTGTGTGTACCTTTGACTGAGACTAGAAGCGAGATGGAGAGAGAGAATGGGAGGGAAAGAGGAGGAGGAAAGAGCAATTTGTACATCTCCGCCCACAGCACTGCCAGCTCTGTGATGTGAGGGTCACCGTGTGACTAACCTACGAGCTCTGGCTGGGCTGCCCTTTCTGTCTCGCTGCACCTGTTTCACCACATTAAACACTTCACATGTTCCTCAGGGTCCCAGCTCCACACTGTTCTTTACACTCATACACATGGCCTTGATAAAAATGCTTATACTCACAGACAGCCAAACATAAGCGCATTTTCAAAAACACACACACAGAAGAATGCAGGGCTACTATGAAATGGAGTGAGAATGAAGGTCGAGAACAATAAAGATGATGTATTGAGTAAAGGTTATCCTGTCTCTAAGATGCTAATTGTTCTGTCAACAGTATTCATTTGCCAGGACTCCCAAAGGGCATGCATCCATTTTGTTTGTTCCAAGCAGATGGGGTCTCTCTCTCTCTCTGTCCTCTCTCTCGCTCTCTCTCTCTTTCTGTCCGTGTATACGTGTGCGCATAAACGTGTTTGCCTCATGTAGTTATGTGCCTTTATTCATGCAGATGTTGTGCGTTTGTGGTGTGCACATAGCATGTGTCGCTCTGTACCAGAGATACATGATTAGAGCGCTGGCCTTCACATCTTTGCATGCAATGATCCAATTGCACATTGCAAAAAGAGGGAAATAGCATTCAGCTCTGAGGGTGATGTGAGCAATAATGTGATGATGGGCGAGACTCAGAGGATTAGGATTTTAAGTTAGTATGTCACACTTACGCTGCCCTATACAGAAAAGCTTAATATGGCCTCTTTAGATTACTGAAAATCTGACACAGCCTCTAAATGTAAAGACTGGAGGGAGTAAGAAACATAAAAATACATAAAAATACGATAAATAATGATGATAGGAGGTAAGAGCCCCTTTTATGTAACCCTTACACTTTGGCTGGATTGAATGCGTAGCATATGCAGAGCAGATGGGTTGCAGAAAGTACACCTGCAGCAAATTTTTAAGTCACAGACAAAAAAACAAACAAAAAAAAGCTAAAATGAATCAAAACAGCAATTTTCTAATAGGATGTTTAATAAATCATTAAAATAATACTCAACCAAAAAACTCTCTTAGCTGATACATTTATCTGTTTGCTCAACCCTAGACAGGTGCCCCCTGTCTTATAAAAACTATAACAGTAACAATTACTAGACCTACATTAACCTACAACATTGTTAAGATCAGATTACGGCTACTGTGAAACTCAGCTTTTTCTTGGCTGCACAAAAATGTGTTAAAGACAAACACAGAAGACAGAATTATGTGTCCAAGGCCTCCAGCTGTCCTCATGTTTCCAAATTGCTATAAGAGTTAAAATAAAAATGCTTGCAAGTTATTTTAGTAATTACTTTTAAGAAGGAGGTTTGTTCAGGTCATCTCTTGCCACAGCTACTGGATTATTAGTTGCCAGTATAATGTCTTCATGTTAAAGAGACTTGATGAAATAACTGAATTGTTATATTTTTTTTAGCTCACTGTCCACTAAAGCCTGTGACATTTATGGTTATTACAACATACTGTTGGTGAATGTTTTAGATATTTAGGTATTGTGACTCCACCACACACGTGTAAAAACTATGTGTTTACACAAATCTAAGTGTGTTTAAGTGTACTCTGGAATTTGAAATATGCTACTGATTATTTATTAACCCAGTTTCATTAATAATAAATATAGTAATATTTTGATAATAGGATTTTCTTTACAGTGACTTACAGGTGCACAGTATACCTTAATGGTAACATAGAACCTATAAATATGCATCATAGTGGGAAATGACTGCTGGTTCTTATTAACACAAATAGTTGGTGAAATTCCACTTCCTGAATCTGTTCATATAACAGCAGGAAAAATAAATAAATATTGATGCTAGGTAAAGATACTGCAGTTCCAAAAATAGCAGCACACACACACACACACACACACACACACACACACACACACACACACACACACACACACACACACACACACACACACACACAAAAGAAAAAAAAATCAGATCTATGTTGAGTGAGGGGACTGTAATCTTCCATAGATAACATTGGACATACATACATGCCATATTTTCTTTATTGCTTTTCCACTATATTATTTATCCATGTCTTTCATTTTACTGCAATTGATAAAAGACTGCAATTGCAATTTATATACATTCACATGCTCATAGTCTTCAACTTCAGTATTTCTTTTTTCCCCCAGATGCAATTCAGATTTGAAAATAATCTTAAAAATACTTCTCTTTGAGTGCATGCTTAATTTAAAGTAGCCTTGGTTTTTGGTGTCCACGTGATTTTTACTAGGCGGCCTAGCATCAAAGGCCCTTCCATTAATCTCTACAAAGCGACCTGCAGAAAGTTTATGCCAGCACCTAGGCATCAGGCGGTCTGCATGTGAACAGTCAGATAAATAAATGTCCTAAATGACAACACGATGATCACACTGCCGTTATCTTTAAGAACTGTTCCAATCAGTAAACTGAAGCCCTTAATAGTTTTGTGATTCATTTATAAACATAATGTTTGGATAAAAACATGTAGAAGACTTTGCTTTTACACAACTTCTGTGGATGAAAACCCACTCCCCAAGTGCCTTAAAATGGCATTCTTTCTAAAGGGTTGACTCCTGTTGTTTGCAAAAAGAAATCAGATTGCATAGAAGTCAATGGGGAAAGACCTCTTGGTAACCTCAGTAAATGCTTTTCTGACAAGTTTAGGGTCCCAGTTTCGTGTCTTCATGTCTATGCTTTAGGAGGATCCTGTGCTGTGATGGACCAGCCATTTTCATTTGAACACATGTCTCTTGGTTTGTCTGTCACAACAGACAAACACCATACAGTTTCATCAAGATGGCCATGGTGAAAAAGGCTTCATAAAAGGACTTCATGAAACAATGCGTTGCATTGTGATGGTAACATTTATAGGTTGTTTGTTTGTTTTTTTGTAAAATTGCAAAAGTTAGCTACTTACATAGGGGGCAAAATGTGATGGTGATGATGACGAATGGGCAGATAGGTGCAGGTGAAAAAAAACATAGCTTGAACAATTAATATGAAATTAATATGAAATATGAAGTTCTTTTGGGGATTATGAACTCAATTCACAGTTCCTAAATTAAAGCATGAAGATGAATTAATAAATTTTAGTCTGTGTTAACTTGACTGATCATCTCATGTAACGTTTTTTGTTTTTTTTTAATTGACTTTATATTGTTATTGCTCTGTACTGACCCAGGAAAAACAAGTCATCATCAATCATTGTTTTTCATCTTATCCACCTAATTTCTGCTATTCTATCAAGAAACGTTTAGCCAGGCATCATTACTATGATTTCTTTGCACTGGACTGCTTAAAGATCACTTGTCAGTCAGAACAGATGCCTGATGTCTTATTTGGAGTCTCTGCTACTCATTTTTGTTGACTGTTGTTGATTATTTTAACTTAATTATTTTAACTATTTGTTTTTCTAATCTATTTCAAATGTATATAAGTACATGTGTAACAGGTTTACTTTGACATAAAGCATTTTATGGGAGGATATGACAATCCAGAATACAATCATAACCTGCAGGCTATGAAACTAATATTAAAATACACTACACACTTTACAAGTGCTGCATGTGGTTTACAGGTATATAAATCGCATGCATACTTAAAGAAACGCATCAGGATGAATGGCACTAACATGCAAGGTTGAGTCTTCAATTTGGTGGCAGAGATGGAATAAATGGCCCTCAGTGGGAACAGTAGGTTGTCCCTTTGCCACAGGCTTGCTTTCAGTTAAAGAGACAAAGCTGTCAGAGTGTGGCCAGTAATGAGGGGCACACAGCGACACAGCTCACACTTATGCCGTACAGTCTTAAGGTTAAATGATATGACAGTCTCTAACTAAGTCTTTTTTGCCTTAAAGGTCAACTGAATATTTTATTGCCAGCCAGGCTTGGCAGTGTATTGAAATGGTAATGTTAATACCACTACAGGACAGCTTCAGTGAGGGAGGTCCTCTGAAAGGTCAGCCAGTCTCCCAACTGTTCCCTCACACACACGACGCATACATCCAGAAACACTCAAACACGCATATTTACTATAAGTAAATGCAGCACAAAGGGAGATTCTTACCCTGCCACATACAGTAAGAAAAGACACACAAACTCATTAAACCATGCTTTTATATCCATCTACACTTTTATTAGTTTCCCCTTTTCTTTTCCATTACAGTCTGTGTTAAACTTCAATGCACAGTTTCATTTTGCGGCATCATTAGAGCAGAAGACAATTTCCTGCCCACAGACCAGTCATGGACATGAAATGAAAATGACTCTGATTGGCTGCTGTAAAAGATATGAGCTTAAGGGCAATGTGAGTTTTTGACTGGTAAGACACATTTCTCTTTTAATGCAGGAGATTGGGAGGAAAAATAAAAATAAAATCTTAACAACCACATTTCATGACAGTGGAAGGTTCTCAGAAGGGCCAAGCGTAAGGTAATGCAAATATAGGCTCAAATGACTTGCTGTAGTTCTTTATGTGCTGTTATATTGCCTCTTATTGGAGGCAGCTTCATCTTATTAGTCAGTTCCTTCTAACAGGTGGATGTGATGGAACCACCAAATGCACATGTTGCAAATGTTCAAATACACATTGAAGCGACAACAATACATTGTTTGGTGTGTTATTCATGTGTTATTGACTGCAGTGATGTCATCACTTACATGTGAACACGTCCTGTGCCTTTTCTCATCTGATATCAGGCACACCCTCTGCCATGTCTGATATCAATATTTTGCCGATAAATAGCACAGGGTTAAGGGAAATTTTGCTTGTAATGTTTCAGTTTTTACGTGCAATTTAATAAAGATAACAGGCATCTAAAAAAGTGAGAGCATTAGAAGTGTCATCCAACCCTCAGCATTCCAGGTATTTATGCTCTTAGCGGAAACGTTCACATACAACTCAGTTCATTATGCCAGCATACAGAAGATCTGCTGATTCAGCCCTAAAGGGAGCAGCTCAAAGAAAAAGAAGACCTTATGGCAAAAGAGCATTTCTTAAGGGTGATTTCCTTGCTTACATATTATTTAATTACTACACTAATGTCTGATTGTATAAATTACAAAATTATAAAATACAAAAACGTCAAAATACCCTCGAGCATTGTTAATGTACTCCTATCACTGTTTCAATGCACCAAAACATTATTTATTAATTCAAAAAGGTCTTCAGAGACAAATCACAGCTTTTTAATTATGTAATATTCTGTTTAACTGAGTGATATGTGGAAGGTGGACAAGCAGTAGATAGCAAGGTGATTCTGTGTCCATAGACAGGGACTCATTAAACTTTTACTGCCACATTTTAATCCTCTGAAAATGGAAGCCTCCATCCTCTGCACACACACACACACACACACACACACACACACACACACACACACACACACACACACACACACACACACGCACACAAACATACTGTGTTCTCCATTCTCCATCCCTCTCTTCATCCCTCACCTCCCTCCATTTGATTTTGTCTGGGGTCAGCAAAGCTTCCTTTGCTCTCTTCCTCATGGATGCATTCCAGGCTGAGTTTCCACATATGCTAGGTGGTAGGGAAAGTTGCTGACGCTGGTATAACAATGTGGAGCCCTGTAGAGCACATCTGTGATTTCAGCCCTTACTGAGACCATGCAGCGCAGCAAAAATTAACCTAATCTTATACACACTGGTGGAAGGTTAGAGTTTGAAGTCTATTTTCACAAATATCACCAAGTTTTTCCTTGTCCTTATTGATCCTGAAAGCAATGCTGGATTGAAAAACTGAAAACTTCTCCCTCCCTTACTAAGCATGCAGTTTTGCCTTCTTGCAATGAAATTCTAGTAACAGTATTTTTCACATTCAAAATTGAATTAATTAAATGTTGGAAGTAAATAGTTTATGATTGGATTTAAGGAAAAGCAGGACAAAACCTGTATTTCCTTTGCCTTTTGTCCTCTTAATGTTTAATAAAATCACACACCATTTGGAGAAGAAAAAAAATTATTGTTATGTAGTTTATTATAACAATACTATTGCTCTTTCTTGTCTGTTTAGGGCAGTTGTGGTGTTGTGGATATACATCCATAATAAAATTGCATATGTACACTAACAATGTAAGATCCAAAGGACAGTAAACTGATTTAAACTATTATTTTTATAAACAGAATCTGTTAGTAAAAAGCTAAAAGTGCTTAAAGGTGATGAGAGGAGTTTTTGACCACTAGTGGTGCTTTAAAGCAGTGTCTGTATCACAGGGTCCCAATTGTGTTTGGATTTCGAATTGCGAACATTCACAAATTTCTGACTGGTTTAAGTTCATTCTACTTGGTGCAGTTAAGGTTCATAAGTATTTGGACAACAACACAGTCTTTCTATTATTCTCCCTCTGTAGACCACTACAGTGGTTTTTAAATCAATCACAATGTGATTGAAATGCAGTCTTTCATTTTTGATTGAACAGATTACTAATGTGATATTAGTATTGGATTAACTATTACAGAACTAGAGACATTTTTAGTGAATCGTTTTAAGAGGCACAAACGTAACCAGACAAGCTAAACTTATTTTAAATAAAATGACTGTTTTAGTTACTTGATTGAAATTTTTTTGAGATCAAAGATTGCCTGAAAAGGATGGCCATCAGCAAATGCTGTGTTTCCTCCCATTCACTGCCTTTGCTTTATTGCAGCCACATTCAGTTTTTGCTTGTTGTGTTTATCTTCCTTTAGTTTTGTCTGAATTAAATAAAAAACATGTTATATTGGGTTGAGGTCAGGTGTCTCACTTGAAAATTGAAGAACACCCCATTTCTTTAAGAAACTCTTGGGTTATTGTCCACTTGCACTGTGCTCTGCACCAGTTTGCTGAATCTGAGCAGACTAAAGCCCTGTGCATTTAAAAATTCATCTTTATACTTCTATCAGCAGTCCCTTTGTCAATACAGGGAGTGCAGAATTATTAGGCAAATTAGTATTTTGCACGGTGGCACGGTGGTTAGCACTGTTGCCGCACAGCAAGAAGGTCCTGAGTTCAATTCCACCATCAGGCCGGGTCTTTCTGTGTGGAGTTTGCATGTTCTCCCCGTGTTTGCGTGGGTTCCTTCCGGGTACTCCGGCTTCCTCCCACCGTCCAAAGACATGCAGCTTGTGGGGATAGGTTCATTGGATAATCCAAATTGTCACTAGGTATGAATGTGCGAATGAATGTGAGTGTGAATGGTTGTCTGTCCCTGTGTGTTGGCCCTGCGACAGACTGGCGACCTGTCCAGGGTGTACCCTGCCTCTCGCCCTATGAAAGCTGGGATAGGCTCCAGCGCCCCCCGCGACCCTGAAAAGGATAAGCGGAAGCGAATGGATGGATGGATGGAGTATTTTGTCCACATCATCCTCTTCATGCATGTTGTCTTACTCCAAGCTGTATAGGCTCGAAAGCCTACTACCAATTAAGCATATTAGGTGATGTGCATCTCTGTAATGAGAAGGGCTGTGGTCTAATGACATCAACACCCTATATCAGGTGTGCATAATTACTAGGCAACGTCCTTTCCTTTGGCAAAATGGGTCAAAAGAAGGACTTGACAGGCTCAGAAAAGTCAAAAATAGTGAGATATCTTGCAGAGGGATGCAGCAGTCTCAAAATTGCAAAGCTTCTGAAGCGTGATCATCGAACAATCAAGCGTTTCATTCAAAATAGTCAACAGGGTCGCAAGAAGCGTGTGGAAAAACCAAGGCGCAAAATAACTGCCCATGAACTGAGAAAAGTCAAGCGTGCAGCTGCCAAGATGCCACTTGCCACCAGTTTGGCCATATTTCAGAGCTGCAACATCACTGGAGTGCCCAAAAGCACAAGGTGTGCAATACTCAGAGACATGGCCAAGGTAAGAAAGGCTGAAAGACGACCACCACTGAACAAGACACACAAGCTGAAACGTCAAGACTGGGCCAAGAAATATCTCAAGACTGATTATTCTAAGGTTTTATGGACTGATGAAATGAGAGTGAGTCTTGATGGGCCAGATGGATGGGCCCGTGGCTGGATTGGTAAAGGGCAGAGAGCTCCAGTCCGACTCAGACGCCAGCAAGGTGGAGGTGGAGTACTGGTTTGGGCTGGTATCATCAAAGATGAGCTTTTCGGGTTGAGGATGGAGTCAAGCTCAACTCCCAGTCCTACTGCCAGTTTCTGGAAGACACCTTCTTCAAGCAGTGGTACAGGAAGAAGTCTGCATCCTTCAAGAAAAACATGATTTTCATGCAGGACAATGCTCCATCACACGCGTCCAAGTACTCCACAGCGTGGCTGGCAAGAAAGGGTATAAAAGAAGAAAAACTAATGACATGGGCATCTTGTTCACCTGATCTGAACCCCATTGAGAACCTGTGGTCCATCATCAAATGTGAGATTTACAAGGAGGGAAAACAGTGCACCTCTCTGAACAGTGTCTGGGAGGCTGTGGTTGCTGCTGCACGCAATGTTGATGGTGAACAGATCAAAACACTGACAGGATCCATGGATGGCAGGCTTTTGAGTGTCCTTGCAAAGAAAGGTGGCTATATTGGTCGCTGATTTGTTTTTGTTTTGTTTTTGAATGTCAGAAATGTATATTTGTGAATGTGGAGATGTTATATTGGTTTCACTGGTAAAAATAAATAATTAAAATGGGTATATATTTGTTTTTTGTTAAGTTGCCTAATAATTATGCACAGTAATAGTCACCTGCACACACAGATATCCCCCTAAAATAGCTAAAACTAAAAACAAACTAAAAACTACTTCCACAAACATTCAGCTTTGATATTAATGAGTTTTTTGTGTTCATTGAGAACATGGTTGTTGTTCAATAATAAAATTATTCCTCAAAAATACAACTTGCCTAATAATTCTGCACTCCCTGTAAATACAGAGAACTAGTTCAACTGACATCCACACACTAATGCCACATATTTTGTTTGATAGATGCTGTGTTATGCTTTAGAGCAGCAGCTGTACCTTTCTTTCCCCATATTTTATTCTCCCATTACTCTGGTAAAATTTAATCTTGGTTGAATATGTCTAAAGATTTTTTTCCCCCAGGAATGTTTTTGACAAAGTCTGTTGTGACCTTCGTGTTTTTAGGTGTAAACAGTCCCACTGTGCAAAGTGACGTCTACTGAACATCTCATGTTGTGCACATTGACAAAGACTTTCAAGCAGATAGTCCAGTTCATACACACTCGCACAAACTTCTTGTACTTTCTTCTCTCAGTCATGCTGCTGATCACAACCACATTCCCTTCTTCATACAAAGCTCTTCACAATAAAACAAGCTACTATATATATATATATATATATATATATATATATATATATATATATATATATATATAATGCAAATGCTCTTCTAAGCGTATTAAACACATTGTTTTCCTTTTAAAAGCATACATTTTTCTAAATAATTTAACCATTATTATTTTATATTTTAACATGGAATTCAACATTTTTGATATTTCAACACCTTTTAATAAATGACGGTTTTAACCTGGTTACAAACAAATAATTTGATTAACTGAAATAAATTAACTAGTTAAACAAAAACAAAAAAATGTAAAATAACAAAAAAATTATCCACATGTACTGAATAAATCAATAGGCTCACACATAACAAATTGTGTTTTAGAAAGAATCCATTCATATGTATCATATTCATAACAACAATGTTGATTTTTGTAAATAAAAATATTACTTTTATTAATCATGCAAATTTCCCGCACCTGTCATAGACATCCACACAACGTCCAAAAAAACGACCCAGTCCAAAGTTTTAATGTTGAAAATCATATTGACATATTGATTGTTTTACTGAAAATGTCTGAAACTGCTGGCATACAGTAGCAAATTACAAAACTTTTATTGTCCAAATATTTCAGTGTATATAATGAACCGCACCATGTAATGTTGCTTAAAATGGATGCATTTACCAGTCGCAGCAGAATGCAGATGCTCTTCCCTCAGCATGGTTCTCCCGGACATTTTTTCCTGTTAAAAGGAAAGCGTTTTTTTCTCCCCACTGTCATCTGCTTGACAGTGTTTTTTTTTTTATTGTAGTGTCTTTGCCTTACAATATAAAGCATCTTGAGACAACTGTAATTTGCTGTTATATAAATTAAAATTGCATTAAAAATGAAGTGAATGAAGGTTTATACTGGTTTACTGGTTAGTTTTAGTTGTATAAGTCAAGTATTACCTATATAAGAACATACCAAAGAATTACAACAAAAAAAAAGACTTCAGAAGTAGAAAAAAGTAGAAAAAAACAACACCTAAACACCCTTTCACCTATTCCTCCAAACAGCAACTGTGTGGCCACACATATTCAGATCAATAAGACAAATAGGGCCAGTCTGGAAACAAAGAGTGTGCCGCCCAAGAACTTCATGAACCTATTTATAACTGAGGCTTTGTCCATTGGAATAATGATCCCACAGCAAGGCTGAGACATCTCCCCAGGCCAGGATCCATATTCCTGTTAAGGCTGCCACCTCTGCAGCCAAACACATGCCAGGAGCATGAAAATAACTCCTGGTTGTGCCCTCTGTCATGTCTTGCACATTATTCAAACATTCACTATGTGTGTAATCAATCTCATGAGTTATGTAAAGGTTGTTAGTTTGCAACTCACAAAAGTTGACTTCAGTAAATCCGATAAGCTTTTAAACTTTGAATAGAAAGAAGATGTGGTCTAGAAGAGACAGTGATTTGGTTATTGAGGAAATAAATTCCAAATATCTAATTCATGCAGGCTAAGTAAAGTTAAAAGAAAATACATTTTAGACGAATAGCTCAATGCAAATGCTTCATTTATGCACAGAGTAATGTGGTTTTCAGGGAAGACAAGGCACTTAAATATTAGTAAATTCAATAGATGGTCTCATCCACTGTGGTCCCTATGAGAAACCAAACACAGAAAATTGAATTACATACTGTAGGTTTTTGTCTTTATTTCCATAATGTGGACCTTTAATGGAATTACTTCACTAAGAGCAGAATTTTCATTTATCATTTGAAATTCAGATGGGTGCATTGTGGGGAAACTTGCTGACAAAATTGAAAAACATAAAAGTGAAACACAAGGCCGTTTCACCCCATTTAATTACAAACAGCAGCAGAGGACAGACGGGAAAAAAGGCATGCACACATTCAAACTGTGTGTAAGAGGAATATTAAGAATACATTTTTCTGTCTTTTCTTCTTCTTTTTTTTTACAGTGAGTTGGAAAATTAAGATTAAGTATTCTGATCTCCATTATGTCACTGTTTTGTTATGCTGGGACAAACACACACTGGCAAACAAAGTTATTAGGATTTATAATGCATCACACTAATATACTAGCGCAGTATAGTCATTAAAGCCGAGGCCAAAGCTGTGACATATTGATCATGCAAGGATAATTCAGGGTTAATGTGTCTGTCTTTTCCTCTGACGTTCTCCAAACAAATAGATTCTGTCTGAGATTTAAGTTGCTGTGATTGTTTTTTTTTTTTCACAAATTATTAAGGAGAAATTCTGCGTTTTGCAATTCCTTCCCCCTGATTTTGTGTAATCTTTCCTATTATTTTTACCGTAATCGTCAGCTCATCAGAAACACTCTGCCATATCATCCTGCTGTGGAAGCTTTTATTATAATCCTTGACAGAAATTTGTATTAGACTATTAAAATAGACAGAAGCACACTATACAAAAATGCGAACTGGTTCTGTAAATGAGTGTTTATGGAGCACAGCACACTGCAGGGACAGAAGCACTTTGCATACTTAGCCAATCAGTGGACGCTCACTTCAGCTCTGCTCTACCGCTCAGCGCACCAATTCATGGCACATTCTGTCGTCAACTAAGTAATCAGTTAGCACTTCCACCTTCCACACTCCCCATGCTGCATTTGGAGATAGTGTGCCATTTAGACCAAGAAGAAAACAATTAAAATTTAAATGTGGAGTTAAACTCTTTGTGCTTTCCTATGTGTCACCCTTGTAGAAATGATCACAGTGTTAAATGTTGTAATTCAGTGTGAAATCAACATTTGCCAGAGTTCCTTTTTCACATTCGGACAAAATCAAGGGATTCATCAGATTTCCTGTAAAAAGCAATCAACTGCAATTATCACAGCTTCATGTCTTGTAATTGGTGTCAGGGGAATGTTGCATGTTTCCCTTTTACTCTATTCAACCCATTAGAAATGAGATTTTTTCTTTTTAAAAATGCACAAACTAAGATGTTTTGCCCACTCAATCACAGATTCACTTCAATTTGAACTGAATAAAGGTAGCATGAAAGGGAGTTGATACATGTTCTGCTGTACAAGGAAATCCAAATAGATATGAATGGCTCTAAATGTACAAATTTTAAGCAAAAGTCAACAATTGTAGACTGCAAACACTCTCAAAGTCAATACTGAGCTTAGCTGTATTTAAATGAAAACAAAAAGCAAAACAAAACTTGATATAATGATACCATTTGCTAACAATTAACGAGGGTTGATACAGGAATATATTTAGTTCCTCACATCCATCACATGATTCTGTTTTCACTAGTCTTTTTTATTATTTATCAGTCAATGTGCATACAGCAATAAACTGATGGTGTGTCTGCAGTAAAACAAACTGACCAGGTTTCTTTATAGTTTAACATTATAGTTTATCTGAAAAAAAGTGTTGGCATTTCCATTTCTAGGGTTGCTTTCCCCCTCTTTTTCTCCCTATTTCTACAACTTTATAGGACTATAATTCACAAGTTATTAGTTCAGTTCGGCAAAACATAGTTAGTACTGGTAATGGCAAACACATGTCAGTGTGGCAGGTGGAAGAGCTCAGTTTCAAATTGACTATTGCATTGATCACTGATAGCAGTAAACACATTCTGAGCTGACTGCATGTTAGCTTATTTTAAAAATGTTGCCTTTTTTTTCACATTGGAGAATAGTTCATTGTTGCTGATGTTGTCTTGTAAGCCAAACATGACAAGCTTGAGGTCAGCAGTCATTATAATTATATCACACACAAAAAAGACCATTAATATAACCATGCAGGTTTATTACACGAGTGTAGCACTGATGCTGCAACATAATGCTTACCATTCACTGCAAATACCTAGTTCTACTGTATTTACCTATGATGGGAAATTCCTTTATTGGTGTTGAATGTTCTGGCTGGCTGTTTGCCCGAAGGTTGATACAGAATAGATGTGAATGAGGCTTTTAGAAGATGTGGGGATTTTTGGACGAGGCTATACTGGCAGCCATCAATAGCTGCATGTTGGCACCACAGTAACTGTTATGTTTAATATTAGATTTTCTGTTTCTTTTTCTTTAATTATGTTAAAAGATTATTATTCACAATGAAAAGTCAAAGAAAGTAGCCCAAGCATCAGATAAATAGTTTGTTATTCGTCTGATACTTGTGCCACCGCTTCATTATTCCATGGTAAAGAAGCTGAGTTCATTTATTTCTACAGGAATAAATAAATATACTGATTCTTTCAAATGCTATAAACTTTGTTCAAACATGATTTTTTTCATGAAAGAGGTATTGAATGAGTAACAGTAAACCACAGTTTATTACCCCGAAGGTTTCATGTTTGTACTCAATGATTGCCATCACACTCCGATTGCTCATGATAGGATGCCAAACTGACATCTGTTGAGTGGGAGTCCTACTTCTAGAAGTTTAGAGGGGCCTGTATGCCTTTAAAGTGGCATTGAACTGTAAAGCAGAGAGCATGTTTTATTCAGATTTCAGACTGAGGTGGAATCGGGTTCCCTTCACATCCATCTGCAGCTGAGAGATAGCCAGGGATTGATGCACAATCAAGAGAAGTGGGTTTCAGTGTAGTGGAAATCATTTCTTTCTCTTTTTCTTTTTCTGTTTTTCTACTTCCCTTTCCTTTCCTTCATCTCTTTTAATACAAAAATTCTGTGCCGTTCATGGAGGTTTGGGTTTTTTTAAGTTTTTTTTTTTTAAGTTTTTTTTTTAGCTTGTCTGCCTATCCTTACCTTTATTTCTCTCTCTCATGAACACCACTGTAGACAGTTCAAGCTGACTTGGGTTATTTGGGGGGGCAGGGTATGTGAGTGTTGAAAGAAAAGGGAGTCTTGAGTGTCTATTAGATGAGAGAGAGAGAAAAGAATGGTCTAAGCAAGAAGGAAAAAAGAAAAACAAAAAAAAGAATAGAGGAGAAATAGAATAGGGAAGGAAAAAGGAGCAATGAAGACCATAGAAGGCGAGAGCAATTGTCCCCAGAGACATAATTAGGTCTAAGAAGGCTAATGATTGGACATAAAATACAACCTCTCTTCCTGTATTAACACATAACCTCTTCCCTCCACTGCCAGGGGGATGGAGGACCCTATAATCACTTATCTAGTGTCACATCTCTTCTAAAGAGGATGTGCAAAGGACTAGGACAAGATGCTTTGAGGTAAAAAGAAAGAAAAAAAGTCAGAATCAAAAGCTTCCAAGTGGCAAACATATCTATGGAAAAACTGTGGTGTTCATTTTTTCTCATCTTCAGCCGCTAGAGAGTTTATGAAACAAGTGAATTGTCAGACATATTGCCTATATGTCTGACAAATTAGTAAGCCCGCCCTGTCTTCCTATGAATGAGTTTTAAATCTGGCTGTCAGTTCAGTTCCTCTGCTCCCCTGCTGTTTTGTTGCATGGAAGGTACCAGCCATTTGCCAGCTCAGCAGGGTGCCTTTAGATCTGTCTCCCGATGGCCATATTGGAAAATACATGATCTCAGGGTGAGAACATATTTGTAATGATTAAAACATGCCACAGTTATAAAAGATTCAAATCAATTTTTTGAACTTTCAATCTGTTTCATCAATTCCTGGTTGTTAGAGGGATTTAATAGATTTTTTAATGATGCATGGATCGGAGATGAGTCAATACAGTATCTGAAACAAGCTGGTGTTGACCTGAATACTGTATGCTTTCAGGGTCAGTGGAGCAGAGAAATTGTAAACTTAAAAAAACTTGTTAATTCAGCGTTGAGTGTCTCTAGATGGCAACATTTGGCCTAAAATAACCTTAGCTCTCTTCTATTTTTTCTTAGCCTGCTATCACTTCATCTCCATGTCTGCTCTTTGTCTCGTTCTTCAAATACTTCTCTTTCTGACTATCCCTCCCACTATCTCACCTCCCGCTGACGTCGTGTCCCTTGGTCCTGTCACATCTTTCTCTCTCCCTCTCATAAAATACAATATTTATCTCAGTCTGTTTGAGTTCACTCACCCTTATCATTGGGTGTGCTCCCAGTGGCTCTGAGGTGGATTAGTCGAGGACTCATTGACATTACATTGGCCATGAAATATGCATATCACGATCAAAGGTGATGGTGTGCAAGGCAGCATTTCTACAAGAGCTCACAACCTGGAGTTTATGTGCTTCTTGAAACCCTAAGCGCCTTTGGACCATTTTGTCCAAAGCTGCAATTTTACAAATAAATTACTTATTTAAAAATAGTTTTAGTTGATGTGAAAGGGTTTGTGTGTTGTCTCTGAAGACTGAAAGAGAGAGAATGGATTAATGTACTTACCATACTGATGGAATACTGTGATCTGGAGGCTTGGGTTTTGATTTGAATATAATGGTATTGATTGCTTGTAACAGAGTCCAGCTGGAGATTAGCTGCAGTCATCTTTTTTTTTACCTGAGGCTTTGGATAGAGAGGCCTGCATGCCAACTCTTTTATTTCCCACATCAAAACAACTCACAGGATGAATAATACATTTGGAGGGAAAGAATATTACATTTGAACCAACAGGATTACAAGCTAGGGAACATCAATATATACATATAACCTGTGAAACCATTTTCAACAAAATAAATGGTCAAATAAAATGTTGGGCATGTAGAGTCAGATTAGCGTAGTAATTCATGTGGGTATCATATGTCCATGGAGTACATATATATGTATATAGTAGTTAATGGATCCAAGAGCACAGTAACCTAAGTAAGAGGCTAAAGAGGCTAAGAAAGAAAGAGTCTTGGACAGTACCAGGCCCTGACGCGATTCACACCTACTGGCTAAAGATGCTAACTACAACTACACTTCATCAATCTCTAGTAGCACAAACAAACAAGCTCCTTATGCACAATACTCACCCTGAATGGACAGTCCCGATCCACAATGATCCCCAAAAGGGACCGGGCCCATCCAACTACCTCCAAATAACCTGCCTCAGTACCACATGGTATCTCCTGGCAGGCATCATAGCATAGCACAAGTTACCATCAAGTGCAAGATTTAGCAAGGAGACGCTCTGTCCCCACTGCTGTTCTACATAGGCCTGAACCCCTTCAGTGAGATCACTGACAAGACTGGCTACAAAAACCAACTACAGAATAGGCCAGTCATTAGCTATCTCCTCTACATGGATGACTTAAGGTTGAATGCCAGGAGTTAATAAGACATCAATTCACTGATCCACTCCGCTAGGATCTACAGCATCAACATCGCAATGTTATTTGAACTGGACATTGTGGACAGTTACAGGTACCTGTGAACTCCACAGGCACCTTCCATCCCAAACACCTCCCTAAAAGTTTAACTTTTGTCTCATCAGTACACAGATTTTTCCCCCTTACATATACACACACACACACACACACACATATATACATTGGGGTGCACATAAGTGGTCCGCAGGTGCGCATTCGCTGTCAAAATAAAAGACACGCACCAGATAAGAAGTTGCAACGCACGTTTGTGTACGTAAGATTTTCTGGAGGAGGACAGACATTTGTTTAGATCTCCTAGCAAGCAAGCAAGCTCCTTTAAGCAATTACTTCGGTGTTCCTCCACTTCCAAAGAAATGTCAGAAAGGGGTCCGAACCGCAAAAGAAGCACGTATTCTCGGAAAAGTGGTTGCAGGAGGTGAGCTGGCTTCAAACAAATGATGAACGCACAGAGATGAGGTGCAGAATATGCAGTGAAAATCCCACTCTAGCGGACAAAAACAGTGCTTTTTATATGGACGCAAACGTGCGTTGCAACTTCTTATCTGATGCGCATCTTTTATTTTGACAGCAAATTCGCACCCGCGGACCACTTATGTGCACCCCCGTATATATATATATATATATATATATATATATATCTGTCCATATCTGAGGCCTTGGAAACTGCCAAGCAAAGACTCACAGCCTTGGCCAGCCGCTTGAGGAGGTACACAAGAGAGATAGAAGGCAGAAGAATAAACCAGCTGTTCTCCACAGAACCAGCAAAGGTGTACTCTCAGTGGCAAGGGAACAATAAGAGAACAGCACCACCAAGGCTGGAGACGGAGCAATACTGGAAGAGCATATGGGAGAAGGACGCAACCCATAATGGCAATGCTCAGTGGCTAGAGGATCTGAGGGCAGACCACAGCGACCTCCCTGAACAGGGTCCAGTAACCATCACAGTGGCAGATATCCAAGAAAGGGTCTCCAGTATGAAGAGTTGGACAGCACTAGGGCCCGACATGGTTCACGCCTACTGGCTGAAGAAGCTGACTGCACTCCACGAGCGTCTGGCAGCACAAATGAACCAGCTGCTAGTTAACGAGAGACACCCGGAATGGCTAACTGAAGGCCGGACGGTCCTGATCCCCAAGGACCCCAAGAAGGGACCGGTCCCCTCCAACTACCGACCAATAACCTGCCTCAGTACTACATGGAAGCTCCTGTCAGGCATCATATCGGCTAAGATGAACAGGCACATGGGTCAATACATGAGCGGGACACAGAAAGGAATTGGCAAGAATACCAGAGGCGCAAAACACCAGCTACTGGTAGACAGAACAATCAGCCGAGACTGCAAGACCAGACTGACCAACCTGTGCACTGCCTGGATTGATTACAAGAAGGCCTATGACTCAATGCCCCACAGCTGGATACTGGAATGCCTAGAATTGTACAAGATCAATGGGACCCTAAGAGCCTTCATCAGGAACTCAATGGGGATGTGGCGTACAACACTAGAGGCCAACTCCAAGCCCATAGCACAAGTCACCATCAAGTGCGGGATCTACCAAGGAGATGCTCTGTCCCCACTGCTGTTCTGCATAGGCCTGAACCCCCTCAGTGAGATCATTAACATGACTGGCTACGGATACCGACTACGGAATGGAGCAGTTGTCAGCCACCTCCTGTACATGGATGACATCAAGCTGTATGCCAAGAGTGAACGAGACATCGATTCACTGATCCACACTACCAGGCTATACAGCAATGACATTGGAATGTCGTTCGGACTGGAGAAGTGTAGTCGGATGGTAACAAAGAGAGGGAATGTAGTCAGAACTGAGGGGATTGAACTACCAGAAGGCAACATTGCAGACATAGAGGACAGTTACAAGTACTTGGGGATCCCGCAGGCAAATGGGAACCATGAAGAGGCCGCTAGAAAAGCTGCAACCACCAAGTACCTGCAGAGGGTCAGGCAAGTCCTGAGGAGTCAGCTGAATGGTAAGAACAAGATCCGGGCCATCAACACCTACGCCCTGCCCGTGATCAGGTACCCTGCTGGGGTAATAGGCTGGCCAAAGGAGGAGATAGAAGCCACTGACATAAAGACAAGAAAGCTCCTTACCATGCATGGAGGGTTTCACCCCAAGTCCAGCACCCTGAGGCTGTACGCTAAACGGAAGGAAGGGGGCCGGGGACTGGTGAGTGTCAGCACCACAGTCCAGGATGAGACAACGAACATCCAAGAATACATTGGGAAGATGGCCCCAACTGACCGAGTGCTCAGTGAATACCTCAGGCAGCAGAAACCCAAGAAAGAGGAAGGAGACGAGGAACCATCATGGAAGGACAGGCCCCTGCACGGTATGTACCACCGGCAGATAGAGGAGGTGGCTGATATCCAGAAATCCTACCAGTGGCTGGACAAAGCTGGACTGAAAGACAGCACAGAGGCACTAATCATGGCAGCACAAGAACAAGCTCTGAGCACAAGATCCATAGAGGCTGGGGTCTATCACACCAGGCAAGACCCCAGGTGCAGGCTGTGTAAAGATGCCCCAGAGACAATCCAGCACATAACAGCAGGGTGCAAGATGCTAGCAGGCAAGGCATACATGGAACGCCATAACCAAGTGGCCGGCATAGTGTACAGGAACATCTGTGCCGAGTATAACCTGGAAGTCCCGAGGTCAAAATGGGAGATGCCCCCAAGGGTGGTGGAGAATGACCGAGCTAAGATCCTGTGGGACTTCCAGATACAGACGGACAAAATGGTGGTGGCTAACCAACCGGACATAGTGGTGGTAGACAAACAGAAGAAGACGGCCGTAGTGATCGATGTAGCAGTTCCGAATGACAGCAATATCAGGAAGAAGGAACACGAGAAGCTGGAGAAATACCAAGGGCTCAGAGAAGAGCTCGAGAGGATGTGGAGGGTGAAGGTAACGGTGGTCCCCGTGGTAATCGGAGCACTAGGTGCGGTGACATATACATATATATATATATATATATATATATATATATATATATATATATATATATATATATATAGTAGACCTTAATGAACCAGTGTACAATGATTAACTCATGTATGCCATGTCTACATTATGACCACTGCATCTGCTGCTTAAATGGCAAATAACTAATCATTACTTCTTTATGTTAAGATTAGATTTTTTTACATTCTTTAAAATGGTGCAGTTTATGTCAATACTGCTTCATTATTACTTGGCCATTAGTGACTGCTTTTATGTGCCCTTAAATAGGGTGTGAACAATACTTATTTGTTTTTAAATTTTATTTAGTATTTAATACTATCAACTAAAAAATCAGCATATAAGAATCATTTATGCCACAGTCTTATTTTGTTAAAAGTAAGGAAAAACATTTGGAATTTACAAAACATACATATGTAAAATACTCCATGCCCCTAATCTACTGCTGCTGTCATCTATTAAGAATAATATGCTTTCAGGAAGAGGAGATGAACCAAATGTGGGTGACCGCAGGCTGATTGTATAACAAAATATGAGTTGTTTTATTTATTTATTTTAACCAATGCAAGAGATGAACTAAAACTCAGTAAAAAAAAATGGAGCAACTCAAAAGACACACTAAACATGGAGATGGGCGATGTGAGATGGACTCACACCAGACATGAAAACAGAGACCAGGAGCCAGGAACTGAGTTCAAAACGCAATTCCTGCACCATGTCCTGGATCTGCCCAGGGGCCTCTGCTAGGATATGCTTGTAAACCTCACCTGGGAGGCACCCAGGAGGCATTCTACTTAGATGTCCAAACCACCTCATTGATAAGGAGATGCGATTCTGCTTTGAGCATCTCCTGAATAACTGTGATCCTCACCTTATCTTTAAGGGAGAACCTATCCACCCTTTAGACAAAGCTTAATAAACAGACGTTTAAGTATCTAGGGCCTTGTTCACAAGTGAATGGAGAGTGGAACAAGAAAGTGAAAGATGGATTGGTTCATTACTGCTGGTGCTGTACTGGTTGGTCATTGTGTAGAAAGAGCTGAGTTGTGTTAAATATTTAAGTTTATGGTAATTGCCGATTTAGAGTACTAAATACAGGGGTGCATAGACTAAACTTGTTTTCCATTTGGACATTATGGAAAGCATTGAAAAATACATATCTCAGCCCATATTTTCAATTGTCATTTACAGTTCTGGCTGCTTATTAGTTTTATGTAGCTTTTATTGAAAATAAACCAAATTTAAAAAAACAACAATAGATGTGAAGATGTAGGTGTGAACAGCTGTAACTCTCAATAGCGCAGTGTCTAACCAGCTCTACGTGTCTGCTCATAAAACCTGAACTGTACTCCAGCAGGACCAAGTTTCTTTCATCCCAAGAGCAGCTGTGAGGGTTCCGATCTGCTCAGGAACCAATTTGGATTCCAGCAGGTTTTTGGCTGAAGCTGAGAAAACGGTGCATGACAGAAACGGCAGGACAGTTATGGTGCATTTCTGCTGGCTGTGCTATCCACCAACAGAGGTGCTAATTAATGCTAATTGCAAGAGGGGTCAATTATACACTCCATGGTGCATGATTAGGACCACCGTGTTAGCGACCAATGAATCAAAACAACAGCTATCCTCTCTGATGCTAAAACTGGAGCCCACACACAAACACACACCTAAAAAACAAACAAAAAAACCCCCCATATTGGTGCTGAATTAAAGGTATAATAAGAGAGACTTTATGTTTTTCCAAGGAATGACCAGAATATTTTTGAAAGATAGATTACAGCTGAAAACCATAATTTAACATATACTTGGATTTGTGAATACATTTCTGACTAAAAACTACCTTCCAGGCTCTTGAACAATAAATCCACATAAAGAAAAATTTAGTTTCGTGTATGTTTGCCTGCTTGTAGCTGAGGATACTGAAAAAAAAGAAAATAAAGAGTCTGAATGAATGAATTCTCTGTTTTTTGTGGCTGGATTTCTGCTGTAGCTTTTTTTTGTTTTGCATTCTTGGAACACAAAATTTATTTATATATATTTTATTAGTTACCGTCTGACACAAATCAACAAACCAGAAGGAATGGAAGTTCCAACTGTAGCTTAACAGAATGTCAAAGTTTGCTGACTGAGATTTGGTCACACAGTCTTGCATGTCAAGAAAACTTTGAACAGTGCTAGGAGAATGAATTAGTCCAGCAGCTGGGACCATATGGTGTTTGTGTGGTTTGGCGGTTCAGTGACCAGTGGTGAAAACACAAGATTAGTTAGACCATTCTCATGATTCTTTTCCTGGTAGAATTTAATCCCTTCAAATCGCTTTCCATTCTGGAAACAAGCCTAGAGACAGTTTTTCTTTAATGTTGGGTGTTTTCTTTTCTGTTTTTTGTTTTTTGCTATTATCATTTGTGTAGAAACATCTATGTATTCCATTATCGCTGTACCTGAATCCAGTTTTTACTTTGATTTTCTTTTGTAGTGAAGATCAAAGTGGACTAAATTAGATATGTAAACACTGTTTGATGGAACATAATTAAAAAGCTACTTTTAAGGTTATCCTATCTGAATAAGTTCAATCATAATGAAGGAATAAATTCATAGACTAAAGAAGCAGGTTTGTTTGTGAATTCTGTTGGGATTTTATTGAGAGAAAAGGTAAGAAAAGTATTTAAGAGAAACTGTACAGGGCTTAGTTTTTCATACAGTAATATGTACAGTATGTATTTGGAAGGCTAATGATTTCTTTTAGCAATATCTTTATGAGCAGCTCAGTGAGTTAGATTACAAATATTTAATTTTTTGAGTTATTTTCAATCCTAAGACAGGGGATGTATGTGCTACTACTACTACTACTAATAATAATAATAACTTTATTTATAAAGTGCTTTCAAACAAAGTGCTGTACAACTAAGAGATAAATAGAATAAAAGCGATACATAGCAATACAGGTAAAAGACACAATACAAATTAAAAACAATAAAAATTTAAAAACTAAAAGCCATAGAATTAAGACATGTAGGATAGGGTGAACAAATGTGTCTTCAACTTAGTTTAAAAAACCTCCACAGAAACGGGGCACGAAAAGAAAAAGCACACTCTCCAATTGTTTTTTTTTTTCTGGCTCTAGGAACCTTTAGAAGGCCAGAGTGCTGAGATCGTAGAGCATGAGATGGAACATGAAGGTGTAAAAGGTCGGAGCGGTATTATTATTATTATTATTATTATTATTATTATTATTATTATTATTATTATGTACTAAAAGGCAAATGAAAGTCCTACTAAAAGCTGCACAATTATTGTCTTTCGGTTGGTCATTGTTAATTTAACTTTGGGAACTAAATATGCAGCTAAAATGTTGAGAACATTAGGATAAATTTATATATTACTTATATTCAAATTCAAATTCAAATTTTATTTGTCACATACACAGTCGTACACAGTACGATATGCAGTGAAATGTTTAGACAACTGCTCGTGACCTAAAATAAAAGACTATAAATAGGATAGGAAATAAATATGAAAATTAAAATGAAGGGTAAATTTAACTAGGAAAGAATAAAATAAAATATAACAATTAAAGTTAAAAATAAAATAACTGTACAACAAAATACACAATACACAAAATACACAATATAGAAAATATATAAGAATATATGAAGAAATATAGAACAATAAGAGCAGCTGTACGAGTAATAAATGGTAATGAAAGAAATGTAATGTCCAGGGTTGTATCCACATATTTAAGTGTCTTGTGCAGTGCAAATATGCTTAAAAGTGATTTATTTAAGTGACTTGTGATAGAGTGATTTGATTAGATGACCACGCAGTGTAGTTGTGCAGTGGCCACTAGTGTAAACAAATGTCCAGAATGTCCAGTGTGTGTGTAAAAACCATATGTGTGGGTCAGTACTATGTGGTGGTGTGATTGAGAGACCGTATTGCCTGCGGAAAGAAGCTTCTTCTCAGTCTCTCTGTGTTGGTCTTCAGAGATGTGTTACGTTTGATTTGTTAAAGTTTTTAATTGTCATTACTGAAATTCTAAACCATAACACTTTTTTAAAATAGCAATAGCTGATAGGATGAATAGTGTTCTGCAGCAGTATAGCATGTTTGAATCAAGCTTTGTTCTTTTCAAGCTCATTAGCTCTTTGGTTAATTGCTTTATCGTGAAGTTTAGTGTTAGACATGATCTTGCATTAGCAAGATGATTCCTAACTCAAGACTTCAGCTCACTGAAGGAATTCCTCCCATTCAGACTGCTGGCAATCATTTGGCTACCGTACTTCTCATTCCTCTATTCTCTGACACTTTTAAAATTAGATCAGTGGAAACCACCTCCAATTTTCCCTAATCCCCCATCAGCGGTCCTCACCCGTCCCAACACTACCAGTAAATATTAATAAAGCCAAGGTGAATATGAAATAAAAAAATAAAAAAAACAAACACAAAAAACTAAACACACACACAAAAACAAACAAACAAAAAAAAAAACACAAGAAGAAAAAAATGTGATATCTGTAGCTCAAAGCCAGAATAGAAGGCAGCTTTCTTAATTTGTATGCACCAAAGTTTGTTTATAATTGGGGGCATCTCTGCCAGGCAACAGTAATTACAGTTTCTACACCACACGAGTTGGAGCCACAGGGCTGCCATATAAAATCTGGCACATATCAGCAGGGAACAACGAGCGCAAAGTTGTCACCCGAGGGACACTTCCATTACGTGACAAAAGTGAGAAGGTAATTTGATTTACTCTTTAGTTAGGCAACTTCTGTCAAACCTGCAGCCATACACAGCAGTGGGGGAGCATGAAGATTGACTACAAATGAGTTTGCTGACCTGCCGGGGTCGCACATTCCAAAAAACAATTTGTGCTATCATTTAGCTGAAGATATCGGTTGCTAAAATGTGTTCCATGGCTGATTTTGACTAATGGTTCAGGTGCATAAAGATAGCAGCCTTCAGGCTTAACATTATATCCAAACCCAGAGGCCAATAGCATCTGAAAAACTAAGACCACTCTGGCAAGTTTGGAAAACTAAATGGTGAATAATAGTGTGTAGAATCAGATTTTTTTTTTGGTTTTTAATTTAAATGTAACTAATCACTATAGCTAGTATTTGTATTGTTTTCATTGCAGCAGTATTAGCTGTGCATGTGCACTCTTTAAATGCTGTAGGCATTTGTGCAAGCAGATTAGCATGATTTTTTTGTCTTTCAGTTCAGTGAGGCAGTGTCTGTATTTGATACTATCAAAGATTTTTTGTATTTATGAGAAACCTTGATATCAGATAAACCCGTAAAAATTCCAATCTTCCAACAAGATTAACAGAAAGAAGACATCAAGAAAAGGAAATATCGTTAAGAAATAACGCTATAAAGGCCAGGAAACAGGAGATCTTACTCCAAAAACATAAATAAATAAATAAATAGCATGGTCAGATGAGCTTTACTGTAACACAATAGAATCTCTCTGGTTTATATCTGAGAGGAGTAATAAATCAGGTTTAATACACAACGGTATCTTGATATGGCACAGTTTAAATGTTAAGACTAACAAAATGTTTTAGATATTGACAAATGTGTAAAAATGCACACAGCATGTGTAATGCTTCTTGAGTCTATCCTTCTTTCCCTCACTGACTCTGCAACCATAAATGACTGCTGTATTCCAATCTGCATGACAAAGCAGTACAAAGTTCAGTCCTGCTGCACTGTTGGCTACATTCTCGCAAAACTAGAACTATTCCATCTTCATAATGTCAAAATGATAAACAAAATTCTTAAGACGGCACAATTTCTTCAAGTAAGTGGCAACTTTTAAGGATGAAAGGTTACCTTCAACATGACAGCTGTTTTCAAGGAAAGTAAACTGGGAAAGGGGAAAATGATAAGCACTGACATTCTTTTTCTCTATTGATGTATTTCCCTATCTTGATGCTGCTTTTAGGATGCAGGTTTAGTCTAAGACTGTTTTAACAGAATACTAATTCAAGTGGGTTAGAAGTCCATTTTTGCTTTCCAAAGCAACATCAACAACACAGCAAAACTGACTTTTATAGCATTCAAGCAGCGCAGGGCCAAAGTATGCTAGGTGACTAAGTGAAGAACGGTGTGGGAAATATAATGCTACAGGGCAGCTTCTGTCTTTATCATGCTGTCTGATGATGCACAATCTTGCCAGAAGCATTTTTAGAGAACCAGCACAGCCATCCCGGTGTTTGGAGAATGGGTCCACTTGTGTCTGCTGATCTTAGATTCTGTTGTTTTGTATTTGTCTGTTTCTTGAACATCCAAAACATTGCAGGAGCTATTTTGTGCTGATGTCTTGCAGTATCCCTTCTGGTGTATTTCCTTTAAATCTGAGTGCACTTTTGTGTAAAAATGTAAATGATTTTGCTTTTTTAAATAGGTCTTCTTCAACTAATTTATATACTTGAATCTTACTTTCAGGGAGTTTAGGAACTTGCAGGCACAAGGTAATGAACATAGCTTAAACAACAGTGGTATCCTAATATTTCAGTAGTCAGCCAAGTTGGCCTGTTCTCAGATGTCTTACTGACATTTTGTCAAAGCTGCTTGTATCTTACAGATTGGTCTCTCACTCCCAATTTATCACATATAGAGGTTCGTGAAGGAGTCCCATTGAAAACCATAGGTGGTGGGGCTACCCCTGTAGCATACCTGACAGAGCTGCCTAGTTGTTGCTGTAGCTGCCTGGGTTTCAGTCACCCCCAGGCCATTTGCTGCATGTCATTCCCTCACTTTGTCTCCCCAGCTTTCTCTCTGTTCTACAATATCGCAATCAAATGTACGCATTCTTGTTCTTTAAAAATGGCAAATTAGCTCTCAAAGTCCAGTGGTGGGGCAGTCCATCAGTAGTGTACAACTTGTGTCTAACGTAGCAATGCCTGTGACACCAAAGAGAATATCAGTATTTGATGGCCGTGGTCCTGTTTTGTTATGTCTGTAAAACGTGCTTTCTGCTATACTATTTGTAGTCTCCAGGCAAGGATGACCTTGAAGTAACTGGCATGATGTCATCAGGGTTACTTTTTCAAATATTTGCCCAAGGATGACTCTGTGCTTTGTGTCACTGAGCTGACCTGAAAATTATCTTCATACACAGCAAAATCTCCAGTGTTAAATTAACACTAGAGAGTGTCTACATGGGTCCACACCTCTGAGTGTTAAATACAATACTGTTGAGTGTTAAATTAACACTTTTGACAGTGTTATATGTTTAAAAGTAACCTGGTCAGTTTTGAAGATTAACAATGGCTAACACTGAGCAGTGCTGATTTTCTAACACTGGAAAATAACTCAAAATGTTAGAAATATTCCAGTGTTAGAAAATCAGCACTGCTCAGTGTTAGCCATTGTTAATCTTCAAAACTGACCAGGTTACTTTTAAACATATAACACTGTCAAAAGTGTTAATTTAACACTCAACAGTATTGTATTTAACACTCAGAGGTGTGGACCCATGTAGACACTCTCTAGTGTTAATTTAACACTGGAGATTTTGCTGTGTAGCACTGTCTTCAACGTTTTGTAGTGTTGACCTCTAGCCTGTATAAGAAAAGCACACTCATTCGGCAATATTTATAAAAATATATTTCACAAAGTAGGAAACAATACAGGGTATCTTAGATTACAGTACAGGGAGTAAATAATTGAACATACACATTTATAAGCATTAAAGCACAGTAGAAAATATGATCTGCATGTAGGACTATTCCATATATATTGTTTAGTCTACCGAGAACTGCCATAATACTGTATCAGTACAAACTGAGTATGCACGCAGCTGTAGTGCCATTGAAATTCTCATAATGTGCAAGAGCTAACGTGCAGAGACAAAACCTACCACCTCATTGAAAGCTAATGACGTTAGCAGTAACTCTATGTACAGTACAAGTCTTTTTATTGATATCATACAGTGTAAGCACAATATGCACATGGTCCTGATCTGCAAATTCATTTTTCTTGGGCTAACACAATCTGTGTTTCCTAAATGAGATTTGATGTTTAAAAAGAGTCACTTAGTTCTCAATTGGACTATTGTGCTCAGACGCTGCACCTCGGAATATATTACGAAATATATTTTACACAGAATTAGCATGTGTCAGAAAGATCCCATTTCTGAAGTCCCAATTAATGAATTCATCTGCATTGCTACAGTAACCTAGAGGTCTTGTTTGCCTGCTTAAATCTAATCTACATCATCAACTGCAATAGGTTTATGATATGGTTTGGCTGTTATGAAATAGTGTTTGAGTGGTTAGAAAAAAACTGTTGAATGTGAAATAATCTGAACACACTCACTTCAAATAGTCAGCACAGAAAAAAAAGACTTAGGAGCAGATATACAAAAACTCAGAACAATAATGAAGAATCAACACATCTCTTGTCAAAAACAGTAGATTACAATTGTATTTAATGTTGCTTCTGTAAAAAGAAGGCCTCAGAGTTTCTACATTTCTCTTTTTTGTCTTCACTTCAGTCTTTTATAGGCTAGTAACGCTTGCAACCCACACCTGTAGCATGTAAATACAAAGAGTTGTATAAAGCAAGCCTTTCTGGGCTTTAGATAGTTTATAAATGTGGCCACCAGAGAACATATCAAATGATAACAAATTCACCTTAAAGCCAATACTGGTTTGTCTTTTTGCTTTTTTTCAAATCATACATACATTCATCATTGTAATGAAGACCATATATTGCTTTGTCATTGTCTTGTTCCTTGCAATCACCATCAGCTGCGTGGCTTAGGGAGACAGGAAACCCTCTCCACCTTCTGTAGTCCAGCTTGTTGTCCATGGAGCATCGAGCATGGTGTCCGCTCAAGCTTCAGAGAACCCACAAATATCTGTTCACTGAGCAACTACCAGCAATGCCAGGGTTTTTCTGCTACTGGTAGTCACAGTAAATGACTAACACCCAAAATACTGCTAGACAATCCACAACGGAATCTAAGTTACACTCCACAAGAATCATAGATCTCCTAATAAAGACATTGTTTGGCTGAACAATTATAATGCGCTTGACATAGTAGATGACAACTGCTATACCTCACTCTAAAAAGATTACAAAAAGGTGGCCTCCCTTGTTATTAACTGTTTTTTTTTCTTTTTAAACACCAGTTTCTAAAAGCCAACAAACCCCCTAGCGTTCAATACACAAGTATGTGGACAGAAAAAAAAATCTTAAGTCTTTTTTTTTGTTTGTTTGTTTTTAAGAAATCAAAGGTCAGGTCTCACGGTCACTCTCACCCACAGAGTAGAGCTCCCCAAGTCTTCTGAAGCGTGGACCCCATTCTCTGAGATAGTCATAGTTCTGGTCAGAGTCTGATGACGCTGTCTCCAGTGAGCTGAGGGAGCCAGCAATGGATCCCCGGCCCTCGTATCCATAGATCTGGATGGAGTCGTAAGGTGGTGCTGTTGGATCATTGTCTGCCTCGTGGAGCCGTACGTTGATGAATTCATCTACATCCACACCATTTGGACCCGAATGTTGACCTGCCCGTGGCATAAACTGCAGGTCAGGCTTGATATCCTTGCGTGGCAGGTACCCATTGATGCCATCCGGGTTCTGCAGCGTGGCAATGTCAAATGCTTCGGTGTCCTCCTCACCTCCTCCTTCATCATCATAACGGATAATATTCTCCCTCACATCTTCGTCATCCTTGATAATCAGAGGCTCATTCTTGTGTCTCCTCAAGGTCACGAATAGTACTACTATTACTGTCAGAAAGAAAGATTGAAAAATAGGTAGAAAAATACACGGGAAACTAGGTTAGGATTGGTCAAGTGGATTTTTGTGTTAGTACAAGTACATCTTTTATGGAGGAAAAAAATCTATGATGTCTACAACATCCATTAAAACCACTTCAATGGAATGATGCACAACAGAACGGATACCTCACCTAGCAGTAGTATAATGCAGGCAAGGATGGCAATTAAAGCCCCCATACTAAGTCCAATGGGTAAGACATACGCCTCCACGTTGCAAGACTGGACAATGCCATCCTTACTGCACCCACAGACTCTGATCGTCAAGGTGTTGGTGCTGCTCATCGGCGGATTCCCATTGTCCGTCACAATGATTGGCAGGAAGTACATCTCCTGTTTCTGTCGTCGGAAGGTATCATGCTTGGCTAGGACACTGATTGAATTGTCTGTCAGAGAGATGTAAAGCCAGAGATGAATTTTTGCAAGGGCGTGAGAAAAACCCATTATTATTCATGGTGGTGACAGACTGAAGTTCTATTATTAAATTGTGTGAAGATCAGTGCAGCATGAGGGTAAACTAATTTCACATCAATCGCCATTAGGCTTTTTAGCATTCTCACATTCCAATGCTGTAGATAGATTCCAACCACCTTCCTTCGTTTCTCTACAGTCCAATTTGAGGATTCTGAAGAAAGGTGAATCTGAATTCGCCGTCCCTCTTTGAAAGTGAAGGAAATGAAGGGACCACGGCAGGCGACACTGGCTAAGAAGATGGCACATGTCGACCCAGAAAGGTGCCAGCTGCTCTTTGATGGCACTTCTGTGAAGCTGTCTGCTCATTAGCTGGCACTCCTTAGCCTCCTCACATTATCAAACACTTGCAGTCCCATAAGAACCTACTCCTGCTGATCTTATGGAAAACATACAAGATTTCTGATAGTCTAACCTTTGCCTCGCAGCTTGAGGGTGATACAGAGAGAAGGGCCAAGTTGAAACATTCGTGTTGACAGAGCAAACTTAATCATAAGATGGAAGACTTCATGATAGAATTATTTGCTTTGCACAATCTGTAATTGATGTGAACATATGCTCAGATTTATTTTCTTATGAGTGCTGCCACAAAGTGATACACTCTGCTTTGTGAGCACCGACATGTCCCTTTTTATTTAGATCATTGAGCACTGCATAGTAAGAAGTATAAACTATAGTGAAGTAAACCATTGGGGCATGTTCTGATATGCAGATGATTTGCATTTTCCTAGCAACTATTGATGGTAAAAAATAGAATTGCCAATCGACATACGGAGTTTCTACTCAAAGAGAAAGACAGCTGTGCACATAACCTTCAAACAGACTGAACTCACTAGGTTTACAACAATGCTGTTTTTATTACCTTTTATATATTAGGCCACTTGAACAGTGTTTCATCTACTGACTGTTAGCGTTCTGATGAACACTGTGTACATTGAAATATTAATTGTCACTATGACAAAAGCAAAGCCTTATTTAAATTAAGATTTGCTATAAATAACGTATTATGTGGGAGGCTACAAATGACAGCAGTGACAGCAAAAGTGACACCAACAGTCTAAACACTTTCAAATTCCCGATGCCTCTGAAGTTTCACAACCTACATAAATTAAATGTTTTATAACCTAACATGAAAGGATCTAAGAAGTGAAAGAGGTCATATTGGTAGGACCAAATTTGCCTAGAAATAAATATACAAAATGGTTAGGGTGTCAGTTTGTGTCACAGTTGTATTGTGTCCTCATTATTGGCATGTCATTGTATGCTGTATAATCACAGACACTAATAATTAGTCCCTAAAAAAGCCTTTCCTTAAATCTGAGTGTAAGACTACATGTTTCACTGACAATCTTTCAGCATCACAACATTAACAAAATTAACATGCAGCAGTAAATGTTGTTTATAGAGCCGGAGACAATTTTGTGTTAACATGCAGTAAAGGCTCATTCAGCAGTGGTGATGAAGAATAAGGACTACAACAATTAATATTTAAACTGACTGACACTTGCAGGTAAAGTTTGAAGCTGTTCGGTGTACAGCTAATTGGCTAATTAGCCTGCAAAATTACATTAGCAAGCATTTTTCCTTTGCTAACCTTTGTCTTGTAGCTGGTTCAGCAAGTCGGGGTGAAAGACACAATTCTTTGGTGTTGTAGGAGGAAAGAGGGGGCATAATGACAAAACTTTGGGCAGTCTGAATAGTTACACTCTTATTTGAAAAGTCTGTTTATATTTAAATTTTTAAGAGACGATTTATCAGCAATGTATCATAACCAGTAACTGCGATATGGACTGTTGCAGTTACTGGACAGTGCTACTTGTCCCGCTCACAATGATGCTAAAAAAAAGTAGAGGTAAAGTGAAGGAGCAATTTTAGAGAAAATTATTCAGCATCTAACTGTCTGTCTAACTGTATTAGGTCCTGGATTACAAGGTTGCAGTTTAAATTTGGATATACTGTGTGGATTGCATATGTAGAGTGTGTGCAGCAGGCACTCTGGCAATCAAAAGCAGATAAACACATGTACGGTGCATGTATGTATGACATTTATTCATAATATATCTTGATGGTCATGGAAATAGGAGGGCACCTAGAGATGAACCTCAAATATTGGAGGCACCCAGGAAAAAAAGTGTTGCCAAGTAGGAATTAAATTTTTGATGGACCCTTTAATTTTTTTAATAAACAAGGATCACTCTGAATAGTCGCAAGTATAAAGATAATGCTAAAAGGTGATGTAGAATTGAAAGGAGATGATTCTGTTCTATTAATGACGATAAAGTAGTACCTGTCAAAGACTATTTGACATTAGCCACCAGAAACTGTAGCGGTAAAACCCTTGAGCATAATGAATTTAGCAACAGTACATTTTATTCCTAATGTGTTGAACATTGCATTTGTAAAAGTAACATTGTGTTATTTCCTCATACAAATGTTAGTGTGAAAATAATGTCTATCAGCAGAATTACATTTTTTGCATCATGGTGAGTATGTTGTCTCAGCTACCAAGGATGGGAAGCCCTGCTCTGTTGCATCCCGCCTACTGAATACTCAGTTGTGAGGACGCTCAGTATCTTCTATATAGCTGGTCAGAACCTTCGCCATTTTCCCCATGGCAGGCTACCCCTAACCTCTTCACTGTGCATTCCCTACAATTAGACTCATCATCACAAACAAAAGCAGCACACAGAGGCTCACAGGAGCCCGGCGCTCTTCACTGAAGTGTCTCCCACAGCTGCCGCCTCAGATAGAAATAGTCACTCAAGTGCAGAGGAATATGGTGCAATGGTGCTTTTTTCTGTTTAGAATTAACATTACCATAGACAAGTGGCTGCTGTGGTGTGGTATGTAATATATGGAACCAAACCACAACACATATTTACTTTTGTTTCAGGCATTTGAGGAAGAGAGGAGGCTTTTTGTTCACTGGTCAAACACAGAGCTGTGCTTTTAGAGGTGAATCATTTCTAGTGGAGGTTTTATCTGTTACATCATCTTAAGAAACTAATAAATCTCCTCTGCACAAAAGGACAGGATTCAGGAGCATGCATGTTTTATAAACTTTGAAGTTGATCCAGAGTTAAGACTAAATAATCTGAAGCAAGTCTGTGCTGATGCAGCCTTTTATTCATAACACGTTGGGATGTTATGCACATATCCTGCCAGTGCTGCTCAGAAGCGCAAGGTTTGTTAAAAATATTATAATAAAAAAAATGGTAGCCCACTTGACCTGATTTATACAAACTCATCTTGCATCAAAGAGAGGTAGCAGTAACTTTGCCTACAGCTTCCACATCGGAACAGAAGGGTAGTACCATATGAAGATCTTTCTGCCCCAAGCTGAAACTATTACACAACTCATGGTGAACACAGTCGGTTCAGAGTCGGTAATGAAGGAAAGGCAAGAGAAGAGGAATGGAATAAAAAACATGAGAAAATGGCAAATAAACCATTCAGAGTATTTAGCAAATAAATTTAGTACCATCTGCCACACTGCAACAGCTCCTAGGAAGTCACCCTACATTTAGCTGAAAGAATACCAGGAAAAGCCATTTGGATCCCATTCATTTAGTTTCCCTCAAAACGCGCTGGGGAGTAAAAAGAAGCTGGTGTCCAGACAATTTCACATCTGCTAATTGTGAGCTACACTGATCCACCAGATTTCATCTCCAGTATGGCTAACGTGCCGCGGGTTGGAGATTAGACTGGAAAGCCATTGAAAAAATTTGCAGAAACTTCAGTCATTCTGCCACAAAAGACTTATTTTTCTCTGATGTCACCTGCTTCTCACCTTGGTTGTTTTTGATGGTAAAATTGGGGTTGTTTAGCATCTCAGGGACTAAACGATAGTCAAAGTAATGGCCCTGGATTGGGTCATCTTTGTCCACCGCACTGACAGTCTGGATCACCTGTGTTGAAAACAGATAGAAAAGCAGATTTACAGAGGAGGGCTCAAAGCCATTAGAGGAGGCAGCCTATTCATTACTCTGTTTTTGCCACCGCAGATTGCCTCAGTGTAATAGTGGCTGGATCATACCTGATGAAATATGTGCCCTATTCATTCCTGGAGTTTGAGATTATTATCAATGAGGTCCTGTCTAGTCTGGCACACTTTCAGGCTCCTGGCTCTATCTGTTAATCTGTCATCATAGGTCTTATCACACTGTATGTCTTTATGATTTATTGGAAATTAGAATTCAGGCCCGGCAGGACAGTTTCATCTTTTCTCTGTTTACTTTTTTTTCTCTCTCCTCCTTTCAATAAAACTCCCTATGGTATATACACAGGTCCCGTGAATGAGGTCGATTGATGAAAAGGAGAATGCTAAGTACTTGTCCACGATTTTTGGCTGGGGGAAGCATTGTGCCATCTGGAGGAGGACATGAAAGACAGTCTTGAATTATGATCCACTCTGATCAATCCTGACTGCTCTCATTTCCCCTTTGCTCAGCGCACACTGTGTGGAAGGAGGACTTTTGTGGAGAAAAAAGACCGTACTCCCACCTCTGTAGTTTCCCACTGAAATAAATAGCCTATAATTCACTGTGGCCAATCATTACAAAGGAGGAGAAAGAGAAAGAAAAGGACAGAGAGTAAGAAATTGATAGATAACTGCTTTGATGAATGAGCGTCTTCTTTCCTTACCTGTCCAGGCTTTCCATTTTCACATAAAAAGGCCTCGTATTCGGTGGCAAATTCGGGTGCATTGTCGTTAATGTCCATTACTCTGATGGCCACAACTGCCCTTGATATCTGACTGTGATTTCCTGATTAGATAGATAGATAGATAGATAGATAGATAGATAGATAGATAGATAGATAGATAGATAGATAGATAGATAGATAGATAGATAGATAGATAGATAGATAGATAGATCGATCGATCGATCGATCGATAGATAGATAGATAGATAGATAGATAGATAGATAGATAGATAGATAGATAGATAGATAGAATCATAAGGAATCAAAAGATGTAGAGGAAAAGTGGAGATTAATAAATAAGAAGAGCCAGTGATAGAAAAAATGTTATACTTGAAATCCCAGGTAAATTCTGTGACCTAGTTTTAATTTCCTTTATTTTCCATCTTTATTCTCCCTTCATTTCCTGGGCTGATGGGAGGACAGATGATAAGCCACATCAATCTAAATTTCAGCCAGTATCAACGATGCAAAACAGGATTCTAGGCAACAGAAATGGAAAAAAAATTCTATTCAAAGTGCTTTTGAAAATCCCCTGTACACTGTAATGTTTAAAACATGAGGGTTAAAACATGCATATTAATGAGTCATTGGTAACTGAAGTCTAAAAAGACAATAAAAGGCAGTTTAATTAGATTAGATTTTGATTGGAATTATTCATCACTGGTAATTGACAGTCGCTTTCGAGAGTCTCTGTGAATGGTGTATTTATTAATCAGTGGTGCAAATGCCAACTTTAAAAGCAATTATCTATTAATGTGGACCCAAGAGGGTTGTGTCACCATGGCCAGTGACAATAGTGATTTTTGTTTAAATTATTTTTATTGATTTGGAAAATTATCAATTTAAGAGAATGCTTTGCAATGTTATTTTAGACGTACACTACATTTTTCTTGAACCGTGTGTGTGTTTTTGTAATTTCCTTTCATTTTTACAGATTAGCTACACTGAGGACATGCTTATATACAACATACTTTATGCTGTATACCAGGTACCACATCATAAAGTCAGCATATGTGATCGCATTTTCCCAGAGTTCTCAGATTTTATCTGCTAAAAACATCGGGCCATACCAGACAGAGTGAAGCTGCAGCAGCAGAAATCCTGAGTGCCGTGAAAAGTGCCAGACTGCCTTTCACTGCTTATGTTCTAGGATAATAATAATAATGATAATAATAATAATAATGGATACTTTATTGATCCCCATGGGGAAATTACTTGTTTTTCTCTGCATTTGATCCATTCACTCAGTGAAGCAGTGGGCAGCCACTGGAATGGGATAAGTCCCGCCATTCCAACAGCTGTTGTCTTTAAAAGTTACACTGTCACATTTCTATGAAGAAATTAAACCACTGTCACAGAGGATTACATTAATATACATTTCTGAGCATGGAATACCAAATTATTTGCATAAAAGCATTAGGTTTTTTTCTCTTTCATAATTTCAGTAAAACCTTAAAATGAAGCAGTAGACGCAGTAGAAACTCAGGGCCTTCAGCCTTTCCAGGAGATGAATTGAAAAAGAGGTAAGCAGTGAGGTGAGTGGAAATTGACAGTCTGATAGACAGTGATAGATGGATTAGAGCAGAGGGAGGGGAGACAGTGTGCCCTCCCCTCGCAAGCGATTTCCCCCTAGTAGCAGACAGGGAATAGAATCTGATTAGTCAGATGTCAACTGGTGCGAGGCAGCAGAACGTTCCTCAGTTTGGGTGGCAAATGGCATCGGGATAGAACTGGGAACACATCTATTGCTTTTCACGCCAGAGAAGACACCGGCTTCTCCTCCCCATCCGTGAAGAATAGCAAAACTGCTGTATTTATTTTGGCAAATTCCTATTAGGTGTTCTCAGAGATGCCACTATCTCAAGCCACAGTTACTTTGCCAAGAGGCATGAAAATGTGCTTTCAATGTAAGGGTGCACGACATGACAAGGGAACCAGCTTATCAAATGAGACACATTCAGTTTCTCCAATAGGCTGCTGCGACGGTGGGATTTGTCTTTACCGCATGGCCAAAACATTGTGACAGTGTACGGACTTTTTTTTCTTTCTATTTTCTGACAATTAATATGTGTTTTCTTTGATTAAAGAAAGAAAGCGACAGATAGATGATGAGACATAGAGAGGAGGAAGAGATAGAAGAGACGAATCGGACAGAAAAAAGTTACAAGCTGTGTAAATTTCTATTCCAATAGCTTAAAGGGGTACATTAAGCTTTATCACAACATACAGCCCCCCTGAAACAATCTGTATGCAAATAAAGCCTTACATATGGTTGGAGCTGTTTGTAGCTCTGCCGGCAAGATTTTCTACATAGTCAGTGAGTTTTGCGGTTCGCAGATGTTCTCTAATCTGTAATGGATGCTGGCGTTGGAGCAATCCACTCTGGAGCATGTCTTTAAAACTGTTTATTTGATACGTCTTAATGTTCTTGCACTTTCACAAATTGACTACTGAGCTGTTTAATTCAATCAAAACTCAGCAAATTAACGTATTTAATGCCTCTGTGGATTCAAATGCTAATTGTTTGTGCCATACTCTTGGAGCGATTAAAAGTGCTGGTTTAGAAAGCAGCTCTATACTGTTGAATGGAGAACTTTGTGAAGCAGGTCAGTGATTCCTTTGACTGAGAACACCCATAAAGTTGTTCAAAGGAGTAAGATAGCATACATGTGTTTCTGCTGTTACCCATTAAAAAACAAAAAAACCCAAAGCTTTATTTTCTAAAGCTTTGGGGGTAAATCATTACGGACAGTGTGCACAGCAGGGGAGAACAGAGCCAGCAAATGTTACTTACTGACTTCTGTGGCTGTTACTGTAATATTGTGCCACATGTCTGTCTCTCTGTCCAATGGTTTGGCCAGCGTGATCCTGCCATTGTCCACATTGATGTTGAACTGCCTCTCCAGATCTGTGTGTCGATCAATGAAGTACCTACCAAGATAAACAAACACCAGAAATTTGAGCCAAAACACTGTTGCGGCAGCACCACTGAAGCATCTTTTCTAATCCTTGGGGTGTTGTGCCTAACAGGAGAAACCTGTAGATCAATATTCATTTAAAAACAATTGGAAATCAATAATTATCATCTGAGGGATAATTATTGCCTCCCCATGAACAGCAGGGGGCATTACACCCTAGAAGCCCTCCCCCCCATCTAGGCGATGCCTCCTTCCTGCAAAAAAGACCATTAGTACATGTTATGTCAGGGTAAGAGATGTGGTGCTGTTAACCCTGTTTGGGATCTGTCAATACTCAATGGCTCCCAAAGGCTTTGCATTAATGAGTTAGGACAGCATTGTGTCACATACAACACCAACAACAGAGGGGCATGGGGGTGGGGAGGTAATGAATATTACAGGAGTTAAACAGTGACCTGCCTATTAAGAACCCTTGTCCGATTTCAGCAATTTTTTTTTCTTTTTAAACTAGTAGAAGGAGATGCTTTATTCATTTTTTATTTACGTATTTTTGTCAAGCTGTCCTTTTTCAGATTGAAATTAATCTATGACCCTGCCCGTGACACACTGACTGAGACTTGTATAGTCTTCCAGTTTAAAAAAAAATAGTGCAACACATAAAACTCCCCACCCCAAAAAATAAAAAAAAAAGCAGAAGCACTGGAATGCACATAAAAGAGAATTTTCTGATGCCACTTGAAGCTGTGAAATCGCTCTTTCATGTTGCAGCACGCACAGCGCCAATTCTTGGGACAAGCCCACACAAAACTGACTAAAAAAGAATCTGTCATTATGGGTCATCTTTGGTTTCACACATTTCATTTGCCATTATGTGTGACTGTCATAAACATCCTACTCACCCAAAACACAAGGCTGCAGTGATTCACGTGAACTAATTACATGTACTGCACAGCACAAGGGTTTCCATACCTCCAGGACACATTGTCCCTGTTACTTTCTCTCTGTTTCCTCACAGTACCCCACCTACCCACCCACAATATTGCAAAAGTATTTTTTTTTCTTCCTTTTCTATCCAGCTGGGTCACAAGCTCTTACTAATCCAATCCCCCTATCCAATTCTGAGCAAACCCCCTTCCCCACACAGACATCCCGGCCATCAGGCACACTGCTCACCCTGTCTCTCCTCCTTCCTCACCCTGGGTCTCATTCTGTCTCACACTGGAACTGCTCATCCCTATCACTGTAGACCTGTTGGCAGGGAGTCTATAGTATTTATGTGAGAGAATGAATGAAAAGACAGAATGGAAAGGAATGCAGAGGAAAGGAAAGAAAAAACAGAAAAAGAGCACCAGAAAATGGCAAAGACAAAGTCACAATAACTATTTATATGAAGAAGGTTGCTGCTTATACAAGAATGGTAGGGAATGAAATAAATAAACCACTGGCCCAGATTCCAATTGTTGGGGAGATGTACCGAGCCGTGACATTTCCATTTTTGAGATGAAATGGTGTAAAATCCTCTAGACGCCAGGCTGGAAGAGGTCCATAAGGACCCCACCCCCCACTACCAACACCCCACCGCTCCTTCTCTTTCTCTCTTGGCCTGCAGACGCAAAGCACTTTCAAGACAGGCAGACAGCAGCAACCCACCTGGGAGCAGCCTCTCTCCTGCAGACTGAGTGGATCCCAGTCAAAGTCTGACAGCCTCACGTGGAAGAGAGGAGACAGACCCTGAAATGTTCTGCCACCTGTCACTCAAACTGACAATGTGATGTGAAAAGAATTAAAAGCAAATAAAAAAAATGATCTCCAACATTATACGTTCGCAGCTTTCCCGAGTGTGATGTGAGAACAGGTGCAAATGTATTCACGCGTCCGTGTATTTCTATCACATCATTTCAGCTTTGCTTTATGTTTCAGAAGATTTTTTTTTCCAAGGCTCTGGACGGGCCTAGGTCAAACAGTTATCCATCATGTTGAGGTTGTTTGTGCCAAATATTTTATAAGTGCTGCAGCTGACATCCAAAAATATTCAGAATCACTATAAACATCATCATCATACATTAGTGGAACATAAGCTCAAATAGCAAAATAGCTACAAGCTATAATTAGACTGTTTTTGTTTGTTTTTTTGTAATTAGAACTTTGATGCACTGCATTTTTCACAGAGTGTCATCTATCAAACAGTGTGGCCAGGGTGGGACTTCTCTGTTGCAGTTTATGAGGATGGCCCCTTTTTGCCATGCTAGCTATCATTGGTCATGCTTACTATGCACAGTGATGTCTCTTTTCTGTCACAAAATTTTCTTCAGTCAATAACATAGACTAGGAACAAAACCTAATTACATATTATATATTATTAAAAAAAATTCTTTATGTGTTAAAGGAACAAAAAAGTTAAGTTTGCTTTTGTTCACATTGCTGTGCAGTGGGCCTACTCATAAAGTGCAAAATGAATCATTAAGATGACACTAAGGATTCTATTATAAAATGAGTATATTATGTTTTTTTCCTTTCCCAAAATTAGGCTCTAATTCAGTTTCTCTATAACCAATTTTATATGTGTGTGGAAAAAAATGTACACATAAAACAGAAGCATTTCCTAAAAAATTTAAATTAAACAATTTTACATATGGCTTTGGCAATGTTGGAGGGAGTTTTATAAAGTACGATGAATTAAAATATTCAAATACAATGAAAAACCAAGAGAAAATGTTATGATAATAATAAATGAAACATTTGTAAAGTTTTCATTAGTTCAAATCGGTTAGAGTTAAAAGTTCAAAAAAGTTATTTAGTCGTTATGGAAGAATTCTTATTACTCTTATTTCAAAATGAAAGACATACATGAATGGTTTACTGTGGCCAAACTAGGCATGATAGTGATGCCTCCCACTTAACTGTTACCGCTAATTGTTTGATGTATCATTATGGAAGTGTCCGATATATCATATAAGCATGCTACACAACATGTGCTGCAGATATGTATGTCTACCTGTGGTTATCTATTATAGGCTAAGCAGCCATGCAAAGGTTTCTATGTCCATTTGTGTTTTTTCACACCCCTGACTGGCTGGGGTTTTATCTCCATTACAGTGTGAATGTGAGTGACTGAGCGCCTGTACAAGTTGGAAGACTATAAGGTGAAAAGATTGAGAATATATATATATATTTTTGTTGGCAGCAAACAAAATGCCCCTGATAATCCTGCTTGCTATTACGTCAGTTATTCCCCTGGGAGGATCACAGGGGTAAAATTAGTTTCCCCGACTCTTAAATGCTGACCATTTATGTTTGAACACAACATCTTATTTAGTTTCATTTCCAAGTTCTTTTAATGGAGATGGTGATTTGCTTGAGAGTTAGAAATAATATATAGTATAAATAACAAAATATTAAAAATATAGGAAAATATCCCTGTGAAGTAGAAGGTGTTTTCTTTAGTGACATTACATTTCCATTTGTTTCAAAACCATCTCCTTTGCTTGACTACTTGTATTACCATACATAGTATGCCAGCTGTCAGCTGTGCCGTAACATATTGAGCCGGCATAAACAAACATTCTTTAGAATTTCATTATGCTCCTGTAAATTACTTCAAAGTGAAAGTAAAAGTAAAAAAAACAAAACAAGAATGAACAAAAAGATGAAAATCCAACATGTTTAAAATCTTTTGCCAATGCTTGTCACTGTATCAATATTTCCGATATAAACTACACATATTATATGAAATCAAACAGTTTGTGTCAGACAACCTTAGTGACTGCCAGATGTCACATTGCTTTTTATTTGTGATCAGTCAGGTAGAAAACGACAGAGCACAGGCTCCAGAGAAAAGCTGTACTAAGGAAGTATTTCATGGAGTGCACCTGAAATGTTATTGGTTGGATGCATTAAGTACAGCTAAGGGGTAGTTTGTCTCCTGAGTGCAGAGGACATGGCAGCCCACCAGAGCACTCGCCTCGAGTGGTTTTGACTCAAACTGGTTTGGTCTGGTCTGGCAGGGGGGGATTAAGACAGAAAGTGATTCTAATCAGAGGGGTCGAATCAGGAGCTTGTTCAGATGATGGCGGGAGAGCGTCTAACTAAAGCTGCTATTACTGCTGCCACTCCAAAGACATAGATCCGACTTTACTAACGACAGCTTTCTTTTGTAGGAACCTGTTCTTTTAGAAAACCGAAGAAATTAAGAGACTAAGAAGAGAAAAACAGAGAGATAAGAACAAAGGAAAACACAGATTAATAAAGTGTATATTTTAAACCAGTGTTTTAATCATATATTAACTGGCTGCCTCAAAGCTCTGGGAGACGGCTGTTACAGGTGGGGTCACAATAAGGTCCTTGCAGTAATCCCCAAATATACAGACTTCCACAGGGTCAAAGGTAATAAACATTAAGCCCTACCAATCGAAAATATTACGTTTCAAAGGAAAGTAAACAAGACTGCAAAGGCAAGAACAACAGCCAAGTATTTTTCCTCTACACTGCACCAAACCTTTGACTGAGGCGTTCAAGTCAGTCTTAGAAGAAAGCCTCTCTTTCCAGAAGTGTGGCAGTCAGGACATGTTTACTAAAAACATCTCGCCAGCTGGACCTCACTGTAAGATGGAAGGATGACCTCTCAGTTTCTCATGTTATAAAGAAAGCACCAAAATCTACTTGAATAGGCCATCGTCAATGGATGGCATAAAGCCTCATTTGTTATCAGAGTTGACTGCTGTGGATTCAGTTCAATTCACTTCAGTTTTATTTATATTGCCCCAAATCACAGTGGCACAGTAACACAGTGGTCAGCACTGTTGCCTCACAGCAAGAAGGTCCTGAATTCAGTTCCACCATCAGGCTGGGGTCTTTCTGTGTGGATTTTGCATGTTCTCCCTGTGTTTGTGTGGGTTCTTTCCAGGTACTATGGCTTCCTCCCACATTCTAAAGACATGCAGTTAGTGGGGATAGGTTAATAGGTAAGTCTAAATTGTCCATAGGTGTGAATATGAGTGTGGATGGTTGTCTGTCCCTATGTGTTAGACTGGCAACCTGTCCAGCCTCTTGCCCTAAGACAGCTGGGACAGTCTCCAGCACACCCACCATCCTGACAAGTTGTGACAAGCCTGATAAGCGGATATGAATGGATGGATAGCCCCAAATCAAAACAACTGTTGCCTCAAGCCACTTTATATCGTAAGATAAACACCCTACAATAATACAGAGAAAACACCAACAAGAAGATGAGCCCCTATGAGCAAGAACTTGGCAACAGTGGGAAGGAAAAACTCTGTTTTGACAGGAAAAAGCTTCTGGCAGAACCAGACTCAGGGAGGGGCGGCTATCTGTCACGAGTGGTTGGGGTGAGAGGAAGAAGACAGGCCAAAAGACAGGACAGAACTAATGATTAACTGGGCGTAATGAGTGAAAAAATGTGACTGAAGCAGAAACACTCCATGCATCATGGGAGGCCCCCAGCATGTTATGCCTATTGCAGCATTACTAAGGGAAGATTTGGAATCACGTGATCCAGACCTAACTATATGCTTTGTCAAAAAGAAACGTTTTAAACCTAATCTTGCAAGTAGAGAGGGTTTCTGTGTCAATGCCATTTCTTTGAGAAGATGAGCTTAGACTTTGAAATAATCAGGGTGACTTTGGAATTTAGATTATCCTGAACTTTTAGAATTTTCAAAAAAAAAAGAAATTAACTTACATTTTCACCAATAAGAATAGTGTGTTTGATTGCAGTCTACTTACAGTTGGGCTGAAGCCACATTTATGAATATTTACTTAGCATATATTTGTTTTGTATTTAGTGACTGTTTCTATTTAGTGTATATTTTGTATAACTTGTACAGCACTTTGGTCAAGAGAGGTTGTTTAAAACATGCTGTATATATAACTTTTGACTTTCATGGAAACAATGGTTGTCACTTTCTGGTTGTACAACAATGTTCAACATGTTCATTAAGATTTAGTTCATTCAATTTTCATTTTTAGTTCTTTTTTTATTGCTTTGACCACTCAGCTGCCCCAACTAAAAATGTGTGGGTGTATGTGTCACCAAACACAATGTGTGTTAAACCAATATATTACCCTGTTCATGAACATGATTTCTGCCTGAGGTATGACAGATTTTAATTGGCAATATTCTCACACTACTTGAAAACATCATTAAATTATCTATTTTATTATTTTGATTGAGAGGACCCCAGCAGAAGAAATTGGATACTGTGAAGAAATTGCATACTGCACATTTAATGTTTATCAATCATTCCAGTTTCAAAACATGGCTTCTGTGGTGTGTAAATGTTCTACTTTGGTTCAGTTTTCTATCATTGTGAGTCACTGAGCTTTCATTTGGTTTTATTGGACAAAGTAAATCATTTGAGAAAGAAAATATGATTTATATGATATTCTTGAGACCAAATGACGACTCAATGTTTGACTTGTTGTATGATAAGTCTTTGTTTAGATTTTCTGTACTGTAGAAAAGACTTGGGATCTCTTATGAGGCATGAAGCTATAACCTTCTGTCAGCCAATATATTTACAAGGACCAAAAACTCACTGAATTATTTTCTCAGAAAAATGCTCAGAGTCACAATACATGCTAACACCAAACTCCAGAGCTGGAAGTGAAATCCAGTGGTCTTTAGTAAGAGTGGTGCAACATACTGAGACCCCCATGACAATAATTTGCTCCATCTCACCAGACAGATCACCTTAATGTGCTAGTTTAAAGCAAATTGTTCTGGCAAAATGCAACCTGGTGTTTGTTTGTATTTTGTTTCCCATGAAGAATGGCACATAAAGTTTTTTTTTACTGCATTCTATGACCTGGTCACCATTTCTTCTGCTTTCTATTTTAGATTAAAATTAGCTTAATTAAAAAAAATAATCTTGAAGCAATGCAACCGTTTCACTGCAAAATATTAAATTAGTGATTAAGAGCTTAGAGATTTTTTCTGCAATAAGTTCAACTAATAAAGAAAGAGAAATAAATATAAATTGCAAATATAGAAATGATCTAGTCAATCACTCAATTTTCACTGTCTCATGTTCAAAATAGTTCAAATGTGCCAAGACTGTGCCAAGAATGTGTTGATATGTGGACAGTTCCATTGCAACAAATGGCCAAAGAGATCATGTCAGCAGGGTTCTGCCATCTGCAGCCACACTCATTCATTATTTAATTACTTTTTCTTTCAATAATGATCCACTGAAGAGAGCAAATAGCAAAAGTATGTGAACACAACTAGCTATTAAAGCTACACCCACTTCAGAGTAAAATGCAATTATGAGATTATTGTATTTAATTATGAAGTGGACTTTCACACACTTAGAATATAATTTCACTAATTTATAGACTACCTTGTCACTCTCCCCAACACAGACTTTCACTAAAAAACATAAGAGCACCGTGACGTAAAACTGAGTTTTAAGGCCAAGGATGTCATTATATATGAAATATCCTTCTCTATTTACCAGGGAAGCAACATGCATCTGTGGGGTTCAATTCCTCCTGGCAATCTCATCACTAAACATGAGGATGACACCAGAAAAGAAAAAAAAATAGAACGAACGGCCACTGCTCTATAACCTCAGCCAATCTATGAAACCCAGCCTGCTCTCTACCATGCAATTACACACAACCTGTTGAGTGTTGTCCCGGGAATGCGGTCAGCAAGTCACTGGAGAATTAATGAAATGCCAAGATGGAGGGAGAGAAATTGCCTGTATAACCTATCCTCAAGGTGCCCTTGTGGTATTTCCAAGACTAAGTCACACTAGAAGAGAGTACAGCAGGCCTGGTCATACAATGAAAGATAAAGTTGTGCGGCCTTCAACTCATAATCTACTTTTTTTCTGTACATTTGTGGAAATGAGAACAATCATTGAGTCCCTTCCTCACTGCAGAAGACACTACCACATTCTCCAAAGGTCAAAGACATGAGGCGGTTTAATTGCATGGCTCACTGTCAACCATTTTATTAAAACAAGTCATTATAGCCTGAAAAGGTTCATTTTGTTAACCTTCTCTCCACTGTTTGAAGTCAACGTACTTTTTGTGTGTGTGTGCAGATTTTGCTACCATTCTGCTGTGGTCAGTTAACAGCAAATAGTTTTGAGGCAAAGGTGGAAATTCTGTCACAGGCTTAATGTTAACTGCATCTTACCTGATAGGGCTCCCAGTAGCATCCGGGTCCCTGGCAGTGACTGTGCCTATGATCTTGTTGATGGGCGCGTTCTCATCCACTTCTAATAAGTACATAGGTTTGGAGAAAACAGGAGGCTCATCTGAGTCTTCAACCACAATTTTCACTGTAGCTGTGTCCTTAAAGGGCCCATTACTCCTGGGTTCTGAGCGGATGTTGGTAGCTTCAACTTTGAGTGTGTAGTTTCTCTTGCTCTCATAGTCTAAAGGCTGTAATGAGAAGATGAAACAGAAGTTTTATTTTAATTAACTAACCCTGCACCAGTCCAGGGGTAAAAAGTAGAGTGGAGTGCAAGTGTTTAAGGATTGTATATCCTCGGCATTGATAACTTTAATACTGATTGTCATTCAACGCAAAACTGAACACCCTTGACATATGATGAAGACATGTGGTGTTATATTATGTATTCAGATAATGTTTTAAGCTTTTGAAAAAATTTTTTAATTGCAGCTGGTGTTTGAAAGGTATGGATGTTCACTATGCAGTAAGGGTCCAATGAAAGACAATGGTGGGTTTTATTAGGTGACATGTAAGAGCCTGTGTTTTTGGAGCTGGAGTATAGGGAACCTACATTTACCCTTTTAATCTAATTAACTATATACAATCCAATTAATATTACCTCGAACTCGGCCAGGTTATAAAAACATAAAAAGAGTCTAAAAGTGTTTACTACAACTTTTTATGTTTGATAATTAGGTATATTTCTCTAATGGGGTGATCGTGGCTCAAAGAGTTGGCAGTTCGTCATGTAACCGGAAGGTTGCCGGTTGCCGGTTCCTTGGGCAAGACGCTTCACCTACCGCCTACTGGTGATGGCCAGAGGGACCGATAGCGCGATATGGCAGCGTCGCTCTGTCAGTCTGTCCCAGGACAGCTGTGGCTACAACATTATTATTAATGTTCCTAAATGTAAAATTTTAAATAATTAAATAATTTTATAATAATACATTATTTTAAAAAATCTGTTAAAATTAATAATATTATTATAATTAATAATAATGTATTTGGTGTAAGGTACCAATCAATCAATCAAAAATCTAATAATGTTATCATTAAATTGTTAAAATGTAAATAACATGGCTCGCACATATCTCATCAATCACACACAATATCAAAAAAAAAAAACTATTTATCTAGCATTAAAGTGGCGAGAACCAATATATTTGTTTTTTACGTGTCCCCAAACCCCTGGCAGCATCGGTGCCAAGACCAGCAAATCACACTCAAAGTCTCAGCGTGTAAAAACTTACCGTACTCTTAACGACACTTGCTTTAACCGGCTCTAAGCATATTCATATTGCACACAGACATTATTTTTGAAGAGATTGTGACTGCCTATGATAATGTCTAAGCTATTCGTATATTCTAGCAAGCCATTTTATTTGGCCAGAATTTATTTCAACATCACAACACATCAATTAGTCACTGTGCAATTTTCAGAGTTATATAACCTGAAAATATTTTTCAACCATTATCAACATGAAAGAACCGAAATCTCATCGCTAAAGCTTTCAGTTAGAGTAGATTATTGGCACTTTCATACTGCTATCACAACCAGCTCACAGAACGTAAATGAGACAGGTGTTTATAGAAGACTACCAATGAAAGGAGTAATTTTACAGAGGGAAATAAAAACACTTTGTACAGGAACATCTCATTGTGTGACTCGAATATCTATTTAATCTTTTTTTTTTTCTCAATTGATGGCCCATCATTAATATTTCAAAGAAAGAGGATAGTAACAATTTTACTCTCTTGGCATCTCTGAGGGCACCCCAGACTGTCACAATTTCATTCTGAATCACCTCTGGTCGCTCTCATACTACTAGAATAATGGGATCAAGTCACTTCCACGCTCCATAACCAGGATTTATAGGGAAATCAAAACTGGGCCTTGCCGCTTGAGGGGACAAGAGCTGGCTTGGGGGAGAGAGAAGGACTTGGAAGAGAGAGATGAACAAAACGAGAAATGTATTCAGTTAGAGAAGGTAGGAGTGCGAAAGAGGAATTGCCCCTGAGCTCCTAGAGGGCCAGTGCTGAGAGATCAGGGGCCAGAATGTGCAGGTGGGTGGAGGAGTGTCTTGGGGCCCAGCTTTGAGACACCAGCAAGAGCCGGAGGGACGCTGGAAGTGACCTGAGGCTCTGACTTCAACACTTCTACATTTCTGTCATCAGGCCACTAGTAGACCAAAGGCTCTGAGGCCTCTCCACGGTCGGAGGAGCTCTTTGGAACACTCATTATTAACCTCCTCTTCTTTTCCTCCTCACCCTCCTCCTCACTTGACACCCACCCTCTTCTGCCATCCCTTCTTTTTCTCTCTCACTGATCCTGCCTTCTGTGCTGAGAAAGTACAGAGTGTGGCTGGATCTTGAGCCAATGGATTACGCTTTAATTCAGAGGTAGTGGAGAGTAAGAGCTTTTATAATGTTTGGCTGGACACTTGAAAAATATTCTATGGAAATGGAGAAATGGGGAAGACCTAAATTTTAATATGAATTATTTTTGGAATGGCATTTCATCTGTATATCATTATCATCTCAGCAAACATTTTGGCCCATTAAAGCTGTGGTTTCATTTTGCTTTTTTAAATTTAACACAGATATATGTAATTAAATTATGTTTCAGCAAATGGCTATTCTATGCTTTAGCAGGTGTTTAGTTAATATAATTTTAGAATTTTGTTGAGGTTAAAAAAATGATATGAGTCTAACTTTGAGAAACCAATTCCATATTATAAAGATGGTGATTATTGCAGGCTTAAAAGTACTTTTCTGAGCTGCTTCTTATTTATATAGCACCAGTGGCACTTAATATTACAAGCTTATGATCCAACAAGCTTACAAAGAGATCCCAAAAATCACACAACTCTCTATGAGCAAGGACTTAGTGATAGTGGGAAGGAAAAACTCCCTTTTAAAAAGACGAAACGTCCAGCAGAAACAGGCACAAGGAGAGGCTGTTACAGTGGGGCAAAAAAGTATTTAGTCAGTCACCGATTGTGCAAGTTCCCCCACTTAAAATGATGACAGAGGTCAGTAATTTGCACCAGAGGTACACTTCAACTGTGAGAGACAGAATGTGAAAAAAAAAAAATCCATGAATCCACATGGTAGAATTTGTAAAGAATTTATTCGTAAATCAGGGTGAAAAATAAGTATTTGGTCAATAACAAAAATACAACTCAATACTTTGTAACATAACCTTTGTTGGCAATAACAGAGGTCAAACGTTTACTATAGGTCTTTACCAGGTTTGCACACACAGTAGCTGGTATTTTGGCCCATTCCTCCATGCAGATCTTCTCGAGAGCAGTGATGTTTTGGGGCTGTCGCTGAGCAACACCGACTTTCAACTCCCGCCACAGATTTTCTATGGGGTTGAGGTCTGGAGACTGGCTAGGCCACTCCGGGACTTTCAAATGCTTCTTACGGAGCCACTCCTTTGTTGCCCGGGCGGTGTGTTTTGGATCATTGTCATGTTGGAAGACCCAGCCTCGTTTCATCTTCAAAGTTCTCACTGATGGAAGGAGGTTTTGGCTCAAAATCTCACGATACATGGCCCCATTCATTCTGTCCTTAACATGGATCAGTCGTCCTGTCCCCTTGGCAGAAAAACAGCCCCATAGCATGATGTTTCCACCCCCATGCTTCACAGTAGGTATGGTGTTCTTGGGATGCAACTCAGTATTCTTCTTCCTCCAAACACGACGAGTTGAGTTTATACTAAAAAGTTCTACTTTGGTTTCATCTGACCACATGACATTCTCCCAATCCTCTGCTGTATCATCCATGTGCTCTCTGGCAAACTTCAGACGGGCCTGGACATGCACTGGCTTCAGCAGCGGAACACGTCTGGCACTGCGGGATTTGATTCCCTGCCGTTGTAGTGTGTTACTGATGGTGACCTTTGTTACTTTGGTCCCAGCTCTCTGCAGGTCATTCACCAGGTCCCCCCGTGTGGTTCTGGGATCTTTGCTCACCGTTCTCATGATCATTTTGACCCCACGGGATGAGATCTTGCGTGGAGCCCCAGATCGAGGGAGATTATCAGTGGTCTTGTATGTCTTCCATTTTCTGATGATTGCTCCCACAGTTGATTTTTTCACACCAAGCTACTTGCCTATTGTAGATTCACTCTTCCCAGTCTGGTGCAGGTCTACAATACTTTTCCTGGTGTCCTTCGAAAGCTCTTTGGTCTTGGCCATGGCAGAGTTTGGAGTCTGACTGTTTGAGGCTGTGGACAGGTGTCTTTTATACAGATGATGAGTTCAAACAGGTGCCATTCATACAGGTAACGAGTGGGGGACAGAAAAGCTTCTTACAGAAGACGTTACAGGTCTGTGAGAGCCAGAGATTTTCCTTGTTTGAGGTGACCAAAAACTTATTTTCCACCCTAATTTACGGATAAATTCTTTACAAATCCTAACATGTGAATTCATGGATTTTTTTTTCACATTCTGTCTCTCACAGTTGAAGTGTACCTCTGGTGCAAATTACTGACCTCTGTCATCATTTTAAGTGGGGGAACTTGCACAATCGGTGGCTGACTAAATACTTTTTTGCCCCACTGTATCTGCCACATTATTGTAAACAATTGGGGGTGAGGGGAAAGAGGAGGTGGCAGAGAGAGAGAGACAGGACAAGAGGCAAATTTAGGAGAGAGAGTTTAGCAATTGCTAATGTTTAAAAAAAAGAAAAAGAAAGAAAAAATGTGTGAAAAGGAAACATCCAGTGCATTCTGGGACATAAGCATAATTAGCATAACTAAGGGAGAGTTCAGGGTTACCAGTTTTCAGACTAATCTTAATAATACAGAGGGTGTCTGCCTCCTGAATCCAAACTGGAAGCTGGTTCCACAGCATAAGGGCCTGACAGTTTATGTGTCTGCCTCTCATTCTACTTTTAATTTTGCTAGGAAACAAAAAATAAGGCTGCAGTCTGAGATTAAAGTGAACTTGGTATAAGTACAGCAATTTTCTTTCTTTACAATATAGTTACTCACTACTACTACTACTCTAAAAGTAAAGATGGCGCCGGTGTACGTGGCTTCTCGTCTGTCGCTGTCAGTTTTGTTTATTTTTATATTGCTCCTGTCGTGTGTCACTCAAGAAATCGGGTCATTACTGGTGTACGATCGCCAATCGCTTCTGAACCTCCGAAGTTCTGGACAAAATACAGCTCCATTTTCTAACGGAGGTCAGAATTCATGGTGTCCGTTGCTGTCACATATCCCAACTTGCCCATGCCGTGCAGTCATGCTACCTCCCCAGCGTAGACGTCGGGGTAGGCGCAGTGGTCGGCTGGTTAAACTCAAGATCTCTTTAGCACACCATCCCACTACCGTCAAAGGAATACAGAGATTATTTCCTGGAGTTTTTGTGCACCGACGTTTCCTGGACCCCGTGGGTTCCTGCCTCATCCCCGTGGTCTGCCAGGATGATGCGCCGCTCCTCCGTGACCCCTGTCCCCCTCGGCTCAACGTGCGCCGGGCGAACCTCCGCAATCTGAGGCCGCTGTGTCGGACCCCCTGTGCCGCTGGGGTTTTTACCTCATCCCCGGCTCCTGTCAGGATTGGGCTGGTAAACGCCAGATCGCTGGTGAACAAATCTTTTATTCTGAATGAGTTATTCACCTCCTGGAAACTAGACTTCATGTGTGTCACGGAGACTTGGCTTAATACTGGTGAGTCCAGTACTTTATCTGAACTCTTACCAGCGGGTTGTTCCTATTTTAACACACCAAGGACATCAGGGAGAGGAGGAGGTACGGCGGTTGTTTTTAAAAAGGATTTTAAATGTAAACAGTGTGTTTTACAGCCCTCGTTTTCCAGCTTTGAGCTCACGTGTTTTGAAGTTAATCGCTCTAACTCTGTGCTCTTTGCTGTTATTTATCGTCCCCCTAAATACAATAAGAATTTCATAAATGACTTTTCAGAATTTCTAGCTGGGATTATGCCCAACTACGATCATGTTCTTATTGTGGGAGATTTTAATATCCATGTCTGCTGTCCTGATAAACCTCTGGTGAAGGAGTTTTTAAGCCTCATTGACTCTTTTAATCTGGTCCAGTCCGTACCTGGTCCCACACATGAACACGGACACACACTAGACCTGGTCTTGTCACACAGTCTACCTGTGTCTAATGTGGAAGTGACTGACACTGCTTTCTCTGACCATATGGCTGTATTATTTGATGCTGTGTTTTCACGCACTACAGCTCAAACCGGTGCTCCTGTTCGCCGCTGTCGGATTATTAACCCTTTCACTGCTGCCCAGTTCTCAACTGCTTTTAACCAGCTGTCTATCCCCGCCGATCGTACTCCCTTGGACACAGAGAACCTCAGCTCCTGGTTTCAATCTTCTTGCCTAACCATTCTGGACTCTGTGGCACCATTAAAAACCAGGAAGCCCAAGGCTGAAACCGATCCTTGGTTTAATGACGCCACTCGGACTGTGAGGAGGGAGTGTCGTAGAGCTGAACGCAGATGGAAGAGGGACAAACTGCAGGTGTCTCTTCAAATCCTAAAGGACTGCTGGCGCCTCTATCAGGATGCAATCAAAGAGGCTAAAAGAAAATACTTCTCAAAGATCATTTCCTCCAACAGTCACAATCCACGTGTGTTATTTAAATCTATTGACTTAGTCTTAAATGCTCCACAAAGTGACTGTTTGGAGGCCTCTCATAAACTGTCTAATGATTTTATGTGTTTTTTCATTGAGAAGGTTGCAACCACGTGGGCTCTCATTTCTTCTCCTGAGTCTGACCCCTCTGTCTTGATCCCTTGCTCTGCTGTTTTTAACCAGTTTGAGCCTGTGTCTCTTTCTTATTTAGAGGATGTGGTTGGCCACCTGAGGCCCTCTGGTTCCCCAAATGATCCTGTCCCACCACAATTTTTTAAGGAGATTTTTCCTAGCATAGGCCAGGCTGTTCTTAGTGTTATAAACAGCAGTTTAATATCTGGTGTAGTCCCTGCTAATTTTAAGCATGCGGTAGTACAACCCTTGCTTAAGAAACCTGCCCTGGACCACACTGTATTGGCTAACTACAGACCTATCTCCAAGTTGTCTTTTATGTCTAAAATCTTAGAGAAAATTGTACATTGCCAATTGATGGATTTTTTAAATGAGAATGGTATCCTGGAGGTCTTTCAATCAGGTTTTAAAAACTTGCATAGCACGGAGTCAGCACTCTTAAAGGTTTTTAATGATATCCTCCTTTCCTGTGACTCTGGCAATCATGTTGTTCTTGTCCTCCTTGACCTAACAGCTGCCTTTGACACTGTAGATCACAACATTTTACTGTCTCGCTTGCACCATCTTGCAGGCATTCGTGGTACTGCTTTGAAATGGTTTAGGTCTTATCTTTGCGACAGAACTTTTAGTGTTAACTTTTTAGGGTATGAGTCTTCCTCTGCCACTTTTCAGTCTGGGGTCCCGCAGGGCTCAATTTTAGGGCCTCTGCTTTTTTCATTATATTTACAGCCCCTGGGAACCATCCTCAGAAGGCATGGAATATCCTTCCACTGCTATGCTGACGACTGTCAGATCTATCTGCCTCTGAAGCAGAACGATGCCTTCTCTATTAAGCCACTTTTAGCATGTCTAGAAGACATTAAATCTTGGATGTCCCTAAACTTTCTAAGATGCAATTCCAGCAAAACTGAGGTCATTCTGTTTGGTCCTAGTGGACCTTGTGAACCCTCCGCTATTGATTTGGGACCCCTGGCAGAGTATTTTAAATCTGTTGTTACAAACCTGGGTTTTAAGATGGACAGTGATTTTAAATTAGATAGTCAAATTAGGGGTACTGTCAAGTCCAGTTTTTATCATCTAAGGCGCTTGGCAAAGATAAGACCTATTTTATCTCAGCCGCATCTTGAAACGGTAATCCATGCTTTTATTTCATGTCGTTTAGATTACTGTAATGCACTATATTGTGGAGTTAGTCAGCATCTTCTCTCTCGTCTGCAGCTGGTCCAAAATTCTGCTGCACGACTTTTAACCAGAACTCGTAAAAGAGAGCACATAACTCCCGTCCTGGCTTCACTCCATTGGCTGCCTGTATATCTTAGAGTTCACTTTAAAATTCTCATGTTTGTGTTTAAATGTTTAAATGGTCTTGCCCCAACTTACCTCTCTGAGCTTCTGCATCCTTACTCACCCCCCAGGTCTCTCAGGTCAGCTGACAAGCTGCTCCTGGAGGTACCCAGGTCCAAGAGGAAGCTCAGAGGGGACAGGGCCTTCTCTATTGCTGCTCCTAATCTGTGGAACAATCTTTCCCAGCACATTAGAGAGGCCCCTTCACTGTCCACTTTTAAAACACGTCTTAAAACTCATTTTTACTCTTTGGCTTATGACACAGTCTGACCCTGATTTTATTGTTTTAATCTAATGTGCTGATTTTATTGTTTTAAATGTGTTTATATATATATTACTTATCTTATATTATTATTACTATTTTTCTCATTTTTTTTAACATGCTCAATGTATCATGTTTGGCATGTCAAGTGTACAGCACTTTGTGTTCAGCTCGTGGCTGATCTGAAAGCGCTATATAAATAAATTGCTTGCTTGCTTGCTTGCTTACTACTCACATGGGTTTGCTTTTCTCTTGTTAACATATTTCAGTATAACTCCCATGTGATATTATGTAGAAAGAACTCATTACATTTGTTTCCAGTGTCCTAACAGCAAAGGGGAAGAGAGAGGCTTTGAGGCATATTTAATTATACCAAATCCACTTTAAGGAAAACATAGTTGTAAACAGCTTCTTTAATTACCATTGTTACTAAGTAATTTTAATTATTTTTTGATACAAATTGCAAAATCAAATAAAGCATCTATTCAAACTTCTATTTTAAAACTATTTAATAGCATGAAAACAGAATACAAGTCATATTATGACCAGTTCAAATTATTAATTCAATAAACAAACAGAGTGCTTTCACTGAATAGTCCAGGGAGAGCCACTTTGATTTTTATTAGCATGCATGGCGGCACTGTTATGGAGCTAGTGTTGAGAGATTCATGAGTGCAAAATCAAATGAGTAGAACTACGAGACATTACGCAGCAAACTTTGCATAGTCATGCTATATTCTCCAATGTTCCCACCAAACAACATAGCTTAATTGAACATCTGCAAGTATTTAAAACAGATAAAGAAAAGGCACAAACAGCAAAAGAAGAACCGTTCCTGTTTTTTCAGTGTTAACACTATCTTTGCTGTCGTGTCCCACCCCACCGTGTCATTCTTCTTTCTCACTCAAGCGTTAGCATCAAATCAGTATGTACACACAGGCCATTTAGAGACTTCAAAGTTCAGCACTGGCTGCAGGGGTGAAAGCTCAGCATCCCACTAACATCTCTCGACAGGCCTGGGGGCTAGTAGATAAAAAGCTTAAAACTCAAACAGAAAAGAATCTCTCCCCTGGTTTGTGCCTCTCCAGCCTCAGATCAATATGATTTAACCTTGCCGCAAAGTATCTTTAATAATTTTAATTCTGCATTAGATGGGAGTTCATAGACGTGTTCCCTTGTTGACAGAGACTAGGCGTGTTTGGGAAAAAACGTTATGTTAAAGGTTTAATCTGTCACACTGGATGGTGGATAAGTGGTGAAGGTACAGAATAGAAGAAGAAAAGTGAAACAACTGCTTCGTAAATTCCTTTCAACTTGAGACACTGTCATCTGGAGGGATGAGAAAACAGTGAGTGTGCAAATGTCTTGCTACTTTCCCAGTGCATTATCATCTATCTTGCTTCAGTTATGTAGGCAGCAAACTCAGGGCCACAGAGAGAAAACTGAGTAGACATGGGAAGACTGAGTGTCTCTGTGGGACATGGAAGTGGAGGTTGCCTAAAAGACTAACACATTTGACATTTGCTTTGTCAACAGTTAGAGATTTTATGACTTTGTGTCAAGTTTGTTCTGCAGCGCTGATGTTTTCTTTAGTGGCAATGAATTGTAGTCCCAGCAGATTGCCTTAGCTCTTATACATTCCACCCCCACACAGTTCATTGTTCACACTTTGACAAAGTCACACCACATGTCCTTGGGGTAATGTCATTTTACATCACAATGCAAAAGCATTGTGCATTTGAATGATACGTAGTCCTCAACAGACACTGAACCAACCATGACTTAAGACTTAAAACCCTCCTCCATCAATCATGTGTATGATTCAGTCTATGTAAATATCTTCTACCAAGCTGAGCTTCTGTGGACTTTGAATATATAGAATACATACATATATAATAGATTTATAAATAGCATGTGCAGTGGTATGTTTGATATTGTTGAAATCTCAGTTTGATTTTCTACAGATGTCCTTGTGATACAGGTGCATCCAGATTTTCCTGCAGGTTATTAAAATGCATTGTACTTTTCAAATTTGAATTTATTATACTTTGGTATTAAGCACGGTATGGGAGGGGGTGCTCTAAGTGTTTACTGGCAAGTGATGACATCTAAACTTCTCAAGCTCTGAACCTGGAGGAAATATTGATATTCCGTGGCTAAAAATGTATAATAATGTATAATAATGTATGAAAATTGCTGGGATTCTTGGATACTTGTTCTACTAGCAGCACGGGATGAGTCTTATATGCTGTACTGTTGGCCTGATGTACTGCCTCGAGGTGAAAGGTTACATTTTGTGACAGAAATAATATTCTTTGATTTTTCTCAAAACCATACATCTGAAAACATCTTGATGAACAATGAGCATTGCCTTTTCTTCTCTAAAATATTGCAACTGTACCTTTGAACAAGGCGATTAACAAGCAACTGTTTTACTAAAGTTACTTTAGGGCCAAACTTTCGCACTGCAGTTTTGTGTTCAGTCCATCTGCTCTTATGGTGATGATGCCAGCAAAACTGAATTTGAGCAAACTTTGAATGTGGGGAGAACAAATTTACAATATGTACCAGTTTACCTTGAGCTAAGAGAAATACAACTGAATGGACTGTAATGCAAAATAAAAGTGTCTTCTCTCAACTCTTAGTCCAACGTATTCTCCAACTTAATGTCAATTCACACACAGTCTGCATTACTTCTGGCAAAAAGAATATTGTTAAAAATTACCTTTAAACTTATTCCTACTATTTATCTTCTTTCATAGATTTTTCTGAATAAAAGAAAAGTAGGTTTTAGAAATGTATTAAAAAAAATGCTCCTTTAGCCTCCAAGCTACTCAGGGGGAAGGCTTTCAGTGTTTAATATTTGATGGTGTACTGTTGAGTACTGCCTTCTCTAAAAGCATATGAAAAAAAATCGCTAGAAGAAGTACAGAAGAACGAGACCTACTGAGAAGGGGATTTAAACATCAATCTTTATACTGTATTGACTTATATGTATGGGAAGTAAAATAACTGATTTACTTAAATTGATTATAGAAACAGAAAAGAAAGAGACAGAAAAAAAGCCAATCAGCTCTTATCCTGACATCATCTAGGTCTTACTTTTCTGAGCTGTAGAATCCCTTCCTGTGTCGTTGCGTTCGTAATAATCTCAAACACGCCTTGGTCGTCTCCTTCGATGATGCTGTACGTCGACTTGGCATTCTCACCGATGTCGCGGTCATTTGCTTTCACCTTGCCACCCTCTTTCCCTAATGGTAGGTCTTCAGGGATCACAAACTCATACAAACCTGAGGATGAACAGACACAGCTTTTTGGTTTCTATAAACGTTGATCAAATTAAGCACAATTACCGAAGCATATTACACTACTGCATCATCATTAGACATTTCACAGTTAGAGGAATTAGTTTCTGAGGAGCATGTATGATGACATTTACAAAATAACATTTATTTTTCCTAATTATTACCAATCAGAGAAATGCTCATTTAGAGCAGCAGTAATTTCTTTTCCCTCTTTATTCAATTTGGGATGGGTAAGGTTATGAAGTTACTTACTTTTAGAGAACTTTGGTGGATTGTCATTGATGTCTTGTAGTGTGATGCTGACAGTAGTAGTTCCAGACAAACCACCCATGTGACCTCCCATGTCTTTAGCTTGAATGACCACCTGATAATCCTCTCTCATCTCACGATCCATCCCATGCAGAGCAATTCTTATGGTTGCTGGAGGTGGAAACAGTTCATAACACATTCACCCAATTATAAATTTGACTGATATACTCTGCACATAATTGTAATGATGCTCATGTGAGTAAACGTAAGGAAGCGCAAGGAAAAAAAGGCATGCAGTCACCTTCATGCTCACATTATTCCCCAGTTTATAACATGCATTATTTTAGACCATGACCTTACCAAACATGAACCCCATACCGAGCAGGGTTAAAGATTTCCCTGCAGGCTTAGTCTCAGAAAAAGCACAGTCTGAGTGAATGTAGTAAGGTGCCCACGACTGAGCCAGTCGCAGCACTGAGAATCAGCTGTGTTTGTTTTTGAATGTGTTGTTCCACCGTCTGAAGTCATTTGTATTCTGATTGAGTGTGAATTATGCTGTCTGTCTTGTATAATCTTGAATATTGTATGCAGAATGGACCTTATTGACTCTGCCGCAGCACTGAATATAAAAAGGGCTCAGCACCGGCATATACGGATAATCCACTCAGGAAACAGAGGCCCGCAGGATCATCAAATGAATATAAAACCCCTCATAAAAGCCAGGCTTTGGCATGACACCCTGCCTTGGTCCTGAGCTGCCTCAGACAATGATAATATGCTTGGCTATGATGGGAAACATGGGAGGGGTTAGAATGTTGTCTGTGTCTGCATTTTATTCTACAGATAGATTTTTCCTCAGAGAAATTTCAGGGTCAGTTGTGCTTTTGGAGGTCACACACGACACAGACGATTTAAACAAAAAGAGAAAATGAAGGACAATAGTTGGACACCTCTTCAGTAAGACTGTACTGAAAAAAAAACAATGCCCTTGTTGTTCGAGTAATTTATTAAAGGAAGTCTTTTTCAAATATGTTATTATTATTTTCACAAGAAAAATATACATTTAGTGACTGTGGGGTGGAAAGACCAATGTGACTTGGACCAGTTGATAACACTGGGGTAATTGATTACTACTCCCATGTTCTAACCTTGAATGGGATTTTTCTGTCCACCAAATATGATGTCTTGATTTTTGCTCGTGTTTTATTAGCAGTAATTCTGCTTGACTTTTTTTCCTGCTTCTACAAACAGCTGAAAGTATAAAACTTACATTTCAAATTAACTCATTTTCTAATTAAACAATTGTATAAAATTTAGTTATTTTGTGTTGAAGGGTTTGTGGCGGAGGTGTGGTCCGGGGCGCGGCTGCACGGGAGGAGTGGTGCAGTGAGCTCGACGGGGCGGTGCTGGTAAGAACAGCTCATGGCGATTTTGGACTGATGGTGGTTTTCCTTCCCTTTATATAGTGAGGCGGAGAGGAGTGGAGGGCGCTAAGGGAAAAGAGACACACATCAGCTGGGATCGAGAGCTGTCAGTCTGTGCGTCATATTATCTGCTGTGTTAATAACAATAAATGTGGTCCTTGGCAATACGGATCTGCGTGTGTGTGCTTGGGCCTGGTATACTCCACAGGGTTCAATGTACTTTATTTTTGTTATTTATTTATTTTTGTTTAACAAAGGTTATTTTCTGACCTGGATGCACAATGTCAGTCCTTAACCAATGGGATTGTTTTTCTCGCCTTGACTGTTCCTGTTTGGTTATGCTAGTAAGGCTGCTTAGCCCACACCCGCCATAGCTGCACCTGTAAGAGGAACGTGGTTGCTGATTTGGAGACCCGAAGCTGTTTTTATGAATACACAGTGCTTTGCACTGGTGAGTAACTGAACTGTTATAGCCGCTGATCGGCTTGCTGAAATGTTGATGTTGTTCGCTTGGGAAACAAACGCTAACGGTGAAGGTCCTGCGCAAGTAGCTAGCGGGTACTATCTAAACTCACAATCCTGTTTGTTCACTGTTATCTGAGAACTTATTAGCTATTGTAGGTTAAGAAAAACAGCATGCATACCTGTTGCATTGAAATGTTTTGTTGTGTTATTTTTATTCACCATTGCTGTTAATTAACAAGGAGGAGAGTATATTGATTCTTCTGCTAGGAGCAGTGTGGATTAGATCTATGGACCTGATTAATTTTAGTTTTATGATTGGTGATAACTACATTGCCACGTAACGCAAAAAAATTTGAATTTGATAGTTGTACAACACGTTAGAAAAAGAAATTTGAAACTGATTTTGTTCATGCTTTTTCCCTGAAGCAGAAATGTTTATGGATAATTGTTAGTTAAGTATGTACAATGTTCATTTGGAGTAACTCTGACCTCACTCTTAGGTCAGGTTTTTTGATTTGGAGATCAAGGAGCTGAGACTCTACAGAGAGCTTCGAATTACAGACCTTCTGGAAAATCCATAGAAGAAGAATGATCTTCCATTACAATGGATGGCAAGCCACAGCCCATATGGAACTGAATCTTGCAGTCTGGTTGCCTGAATTGTGGTAGGACAAACTGTGCAAATCATACATCGATCATCGGATTGAGCTCACACCAATAAACTGCCCAGATCACCTAACAGGCCTGAACTGGATCACACTGACAATTTAAAAGATCCGGGTCTAACTTTCTTTTCTTTATTTGTTGGGGGTCTCTGTGTCCGCACACTATTTTGGTTATTGTTGTTAGTTGTAATACAGTGCACAAAAATTTCTAATACAACTTAAGCATTGCTTCATCGTTTATATGGTTGTGTTTTCATTGTGGCGTCCTCTTGGCTCCTGACATTCCTGAAGTCTTCTGATTTGGCCATCGTCTATTATTTTTGTTACACACTGGTTACAAACATGCTATGTATAAAATTATTGAGGAAGTATCTTGGGTAAAACCAAACTTCTACATGTTTGTACATTTAGTGAACCGCATGTATTGTCACGTCAACAAAATAAGCTTGAAAACATTCGAGAATCTTTTTTTTTCTTTTTTTTAAATCAGTGAAGTAGAATGATATGAATAGAGCTATAGATGATTACACCAAGGACACACTTGTGATATTATTTGAAAGAATAATTACAGAAAATCTATTTGAAATTGTTTTTAAAAAAGTAACACAACAACACAGCTCTTGTGTTACATGTATATACTCTCTCTTACATGGGACACCCTTAGATGGCCTCAAAGATGAAGTGTGTAAAACCAGCATTTCATCAGCATCACCAAGTCATTGCAGTTTTAATGAATAGGCAGATATTATATAGAGAAATAGGATTTTAAATTACTTCTCTCTAATTTTAGCTCTGAGCTCTGATGTGCAATAACAAGGTAGACCTACCATCTGAAATGCAAACAAACAAATCAATAAGGAAAAAGAGCTACACAAACAAGTTACTTTTCCTCCTCCACACACACACACACACACACACACACACACACACACTCTTCCGTCATCCTGCTACAAGCAACACCGTCATCTCTGTTGATCATCGTTAATTATTCAAATTAATTCCTAATCACTGAAAAGGGAAGATAGACAAACACTCATTTCCATAGATATTTGTTTCAACTTTTTTTTTTTCATCGACCATTAACCAAGTGATGAATTGGGGCATGATGTTTATTTATTTATTGAATGCTTTTCATTTCCAGTGTGGTGTTGTAAGTGTCAAATGCATTCTAATGGTTGTTTTCCCCTTACCTTTTATTTTTCATTAACATTCATTAAAACATCTGACTCACTTGAATGAGCCATCTGCATGTGCACAGCGATCACACAAAGCATGAATGTTAATCCTTAAACTGTCCATTCAGCCCCTTCTCGACAGCCCAAGGTCCAGCTGTAGAGGCTTCGAGATTACGACACCTATACCAGTGAGGACAAGCCCGGTTTTTATGTGTTGAAATTATGAAAGTTCATTCTAATTATGTACATAAATTTTGAGTCCTCCTTTCTTGAAGCTTGTTTATTGTGTGTTGTTTTCCAAATTGTGAGCCGTCAATTTCCATCTCATTTCTTATTAATGTAATTTCACCATTATTTAATCATATTGCTTACAGACACATGTTAAAAAGTCAGCTGAAAAAGCAATTAAAGATCCAATCTAGAATATGTTTTGAGATAACTTTATGCACCATGACGCTGCTGAAGAGTCTGCCTTGTGAAAGGAAGAAGTAATTATTATCATTGCCATTATTTGGAATTCATAACCCAGTGATGTTATGGACCACAGCATCATAGGAGTGCTGCCCCATTAGGACTTAGGACTTGAAGTCAGCTGAGCAAAACATGCAACTCACTGATGCAAAGCTCTCATATAAATCTCATTTGGGTTTCAATAATGAATTCCACGCAACTCGTGGGGAACTGTACAGTACCGTTCACTGTTCAAATGTGTTGACGTTACTTATCCAAGTTACACTTCATTGCTTGATTTATCCACTGAAAAAAGTTGGAATTGTATCTTTAGCCACATACATTCCCACTGTGGCCAAAGCACTTGCTGATAGCGGGTCATATGATTGTTGGGGTTTTCTCTGTTTTCTTTATAATATTGTAGGATCTGTACCTTCCAACATTAAGCACCTTGAGGGAAATGTTGTTGTGATTTGGTGCTGTATAAATGAAATGAAACTGAATTGAATTGAAAATTCATGCAAATTCTATCCTTCCTTTTATAAAAGGTTATGAATGTATAAGGTCCATTTAGTATTGTTCAGTGCCATCCCGAGTGACTGAGTACAAAAGCCATGGTTAGTTAATTTATTATAAAGATCCCCCTTAATTAATACTGCCAATATACAATATTTTATTTTTATTTCATGAAAATATTTTTGCATACTTAGATAGTCTTTTTGTTAAATCAAAATGATATGTTATGCAATATATTATGAACCAGTGTGTGTGGACTATATTTGTGTTTCATTCATTTCTATCAAGTTGCTCCATTACATTCATATCTGTTGTTTCAATCAAATCTGTACACCCCTTGGAACAGTTACAATGCTCCCAGGAAAAAAACTTGTTTGCCACTGCGTATGGTATAAATATTGAAACATAAATGTACACGAATGAACAGCTGTAGAGGGGAATTGTAGCAAAAGGGAGTGAGCCAGGAAGCCACATTTAACAGCACCCCCATGCAGCAATAACCTACAAGCATAAAAAAAACAGATGGTCTGAGTTACCTGCAGAACTGATGTTTTTACACAACTTTTCAAACTATTACATTGTCAGGCTGCCTTTTTACAGACATGTAATTTTGTCTCTTACAGCTTTGTTGAATAGAGTTGAAGTTGCATGATAATGGAGACATACAGCATTTGTTATAATAGTTAAGTGTCAGACTATATCCTCTTTTAGTCCTTACAGAAGGTGTTTGCACTTTATGCATAAATGCAATGCAACAGACTGCTATCACCTCAGGTGGGCAAGCAGGTGGGGAAGCTGTTGCATCTCCACCTGTTGGAATTAGTTCAACCTGTAGCACCTGCTAGCAGTGCACATGTTAAAAGCAGGATATCACTCTCAGCTCTTCTGTTAGTATTTATTTTGTATTTGAATCCCAAGTATTGGCAGCACATTGAGGCTGTGGACAGCTACAGGTACCTTGATGTTCATCTGAACAATAGACTGGACTGGACTCATAACTCAGACGCCCTCTACAGGAAAGGGCAGAGCAGGCTGTACCTGCTGCGGAGACTCAGGTCGTTTGGAGTGGAGGGCCCACTCCTGAAGAAATTCTATGACTCTGTGGTGGCTTCTGCTATCTTTTATGGCGTGGTCTGCTGGGGCGGCAGCATCTCTGCTGGGGACAGGAAGAGACTGAACAGGGTGATCCGAAGGGCCAGCTCTGTTCTAGGATGCCCTCTGGACCCAGTGGAGGTGGTGAGTGACAGGAGAATGGCGGCTAAGCTGTCATCCCTGATGGACAACATCTCCCACCCCATGCAGCAGACTGTGACAGCACTGAGCAGCTCCTTCAGTGGGAGACTGCGGCACCCACGGTGTGGGACGGAGAGATTTCGCAGGTCTTTCCTCCCCACTGCTGTCAGACTCCATAATAAAGACTTTAACTGATCAAGCACACACATCCATACATATGCAATAATACTAAGTGCAATAATCCTTTCTGTCATCGTTGTATTTTTACTCAGTTGTATATAGTATTTGTATTTGTATTCTATTTTTATCTTATTGTATATTTATTTTATTTTATTCTACTGTATATAGTATTTTATTTTATTCTATTCTGTACAGTTGTGTACTGTATTTATTCTTATTGTATTCTAATTTTTGCCTCATAACTTTTGCACTGTCCACTTCCTGCTGTGACAAAACAAATTTCCCACGTGTGGGACTAATAAAGGTTATCTTATCTTATCTTATCTTATAGATATGAGGTACCAGAAAGTCGACTACATTAGAAATGAGCGGTTCCAAACTAAACTAAACTTCCATTAAAATATATTTTAGAGTGGATAAGTATACAGCCTAAATAACACAATAAAGGGGAGCTTCCTCACAGTATTTCATATCATGAATGGACCTTACTGCAAAAAACTCCACTTCAAGTCAGCCACCGGTTTGCAGTGGGTTCAGGATCAACTCATAGTATGCATCAGTGTTTTATTATAGTGATTTTAAATGGGAAAACAATTAAGCCTTGTGACTATAAAGGGCTTAAAAAATCCAGTCAAGTATTAATGCAATTTGTGCTGCGTAACCCTAAAACCTCTAAAATATTATCAGCTATTTAGTGAGATAACTTTCAAAATGTTTCAGTTACTGTTTAAACTTTCAATCTTTTTGATAGCTGATCAGATACAGAGTTGGGTCCATAAAGCTTAAAGCAGTCCCTATAGTTCAGGTGTGTCCTTAAAATACTTAGATTTATGCATAAGCTTGACCTTGGTAAAGTTATTCCTGTCATTTGGACATACTTAACCAGAGACTTGTCCACATAGTGATATACCACAACTTGACCTGAGATGACATTGTAAGCTCATTTATCTAGCTCAAAGCAGGTAATGAAAAAGGACAGTGTTTAAATACTAAAAGGTTCTGGCCTGATGTGCATGGCCCTGTCTAGAAGAAAAAGCCTTATGAAATAATCCTTAGATGGAATCACCATCTCTCTGTAAAACCTATTTCTTTCCTTTTTGTCCCGTTATGAACGCCGTGTTCATTCATTGCATTTTGTAATACATTATGCTCTCCACTGGTTAGAAGCAGACAAAGGACTTGCACATTGTATTAGCTCCCATTAAATTTAATGAAGCAACGTTTTGATCTCACAGAAATCTTCGTCAGGCTTTGTCAAGCAAACAATGAATAACAGCACAAAGGGCTTTGCCTGCTCCATAAAGGTGCCCTCCATTTTTTTCTCCTTATTTAAAATCACTCTGATTACACGAGACCTATAAACTATTGCATGTTTCCTTTTTTTTTCTTTTGTTTTTTACTTAATATGCAACTAAATGTCATCCTGCACAGATGGCTCCTAAAAACAAAGGAAATGTAATTAAAATAAAATAAATTCCCTAGTTTGCATGTGCAAATATTTTAAATGCATGAATTTTTAAACCCACATGATTGTTAACTCACACAAGACTTGGAATCTGAGGTTTAATCAGCTTTTCCTTCATGAACGCAATGGAGTATTTGATCAAACTAATACTTTAGCTTAAGCCTAAAATTCAGCAATTATCAAGAAATTAGACTTACCTGAGTTGGGGTCAACAGAGAAATATGGTTGTCCCTCCAGTATGCTGTAGACTAGCTTAGCGCTGTTTCCGTACACCGGATCATCGGCATCTGTAGCTGTTACTGTGATAACTGAGGTACCTGTGGTGCAGAAAGACAAATGTATAAACATCCCTACAGGAAATGATCTCCATGTCTCTGTAAACTAAAATTCTAAGTGCTGAGTGAATCCAAATGAGACTCTAGTCCCATTTATCCCATCTTGTTCCACGTAAGGCCCCAATCACACAGGCCTAGAGACCAGCCTAGTGAATGCAAGTGGTTGCCAGTGGTTGCTTTAAAATCAGTTGCTAAAGGCCCATTCGTGGAGGCCTGGAGAACAATCCTAGTAACCACCTTTTGCAAGATATAAGTGTGTATTCTGCAACCATTAGCCTAGTTGAGCCTAGTTGAGGTTGCTTGTTGTCATAAAATTGGTCATTGTAGCTGGTTTCTGAAGTGGTCATTTACATGAAAAATTTACATGAAAAACACTGACTAGTCTGCAGACACTACTGGCCAAGTATTGAAAACTGCAATACAAACTGGAAATAACATTTGTTCTGTCTTACTACTGCGAGCAATACATTTTAAAGTGTGAAATTTCTGCTTTGGAAGCAAACATTCTCTTGCCGGATTGGATGAGTGTGTGCAGACATGTCAGTGTATTCCATTCAAACTATGGGTAACCGTAGCAATCTGTTAGCAGTAAAAGCAATCACAAGGAAGTGTTTGGTGCAGCACCCAATTGTGGGCGATTTCACATGGCAACAACCAGGAACCTCCAGTAACTACTTGCCGAACAGAAACATTTTTCTGTTTTGACCAGAGGTTGCCAGTGGGCAGTGTTGGGAAGGTTACTTTTAAAATGTAGTCCACTACAGAATACAGAATACATGCCCCAAAATGTATTTCGTAACGTATTCCGTTACGTTACTCAATGATAGTAACGTATTCTGAATACTTTGGATTACTTAATACATTATCATGCTTTTTACAACTACATGAATGTACTATTGCTGTATGATTTATTATTTTTACTGAAGGTTATTCACCATATCAATACCAACTAGATTTTTAAATCTTAATATAAAATGAGTAACAGTAGGGTGGACATTAGGTAAGGCTGCACTTTTTGCAGCGATCTCAAATATGGCATGAAAAATGGATCTGAAGATTTTATAATGAAAGTTTCAGTTAAGTGTGCAAAGAAGTTATTTAATTGTTAATTAACTGTCCTTTCTGTGGTATCTAGTGTGTCAGTGACATATATTTGTGTGTTAGATATTAATATAGCAGGCAAAGCAATTGCAGACATGTATGGGCAAATTAGACTACTTTTTTCACAGCTTTTGATCTTTCAGAACAGCAGACAGCATAAGTATTACTCTGTTGATGGTTATTTGATATTTGGATGTAACCACAAAGAAAACACTTCTCCTTCCATTAAAGTAGCGTGTTTATTAAGTTTAGTTTGTCAAATAAAAGTTTTTAAGTTTAAAATTAAAGGCTGTGTTGGTGTAAGTGTTGGCTCATGTATTTTTTAATTCTTATGGGATATCAAGCATTCTTTATCAATTACAGCAATTAAGAATTACCTTCACACCATCAGTATTCAAACATAAATAAACTTCTTTTTTACACCAGCTTTATAAGGTCTTTATAAGTAAAATGTATCCAAGGACTTTCATCAATATTCCAAGTCAGTCAAATGCTCAAATCAGGAAATACATTAGTGGCAATTCAATCCACCATTCACCTGTCCATCAAAAGGTATCGGGACAAAACGAGCACTGAAAATATTGATATAAAGAGGCAATTCGCGTAATTAAAATCATCCATTTTAATCCAAAGTGACCTAACTCCTCATGAGTCTCAGGGTGTGGGAGAGCATTTGAGAAGAAAAAAGAGAAAAGAACCCGACGTGCTGACAGTGAGCAACAAGCTGGCAGAAAGCTACAGATGGTATGGTAATTGTTTCTGTGAAAGATGTTTAGAGGTGTTCTGACAACAAAGTGAGATGTCCCCAGTCACAGACGGCGGAGGTCCTGCCACAGGCACCTAAATCTGTCCGCTGCAACTGAAAATGCTTGTTGCGCAAAGACCTGTGACAAGTTAAGTGCTCTGGCTCCAGAACTCTGATTCAGATGTTCGGCTATGGATTAAATAACGAAAAATAAATAAAAAAATAAAATAAATTTGCCAGATGTAATATGAGCAGTTGTTCCATAGTTTACAAAGTGTAACCCGCAAATCAGACATCTGTATTCTGTTGGTGTATCATCTTCTGCTATTTCTACAAGCACCGAAACAATTTTCATCAAGCCTGCTCACCAGTGTGCACCACAGTAATGACTTACTACTTCTAACCAATAAGGACTCAAACAATCTGAAAATACATGTTTAATATTCACATCAAATAGCTTCAGTAGTGTTTACCAACTGCAAAATAAAATGGGTTAAAAAATTGCAAATAAGATGACTTTCGCATCCATGTGGTGCAGTTTTTGATCTTATCTCCCATTTTATGCCGTCAGCTACACGTGTCACCTGCTGATTAATAGTCACAGCCGTGTCTGCGGTCTTGTAACAGCAAAACAAAGCAAAAGCCCCTTTGCACTCTAACTGGTGTAGCAGTTTCACTGTTGCAACCCAATTATTTCACAGGGAGAGAACCTCAAGTGGTCCTCTGAGACTGAGGTGTTCCAGTAATTCATAGTCTTATGATGACCCGTGCTGTTGTGTTGCCAAGGCTTACCTTGTAAATTTCCTGAGCTTGTTACACCCCATGCCTTTTGCAGTGTTTAGATCATAGCAGATCAATGAGCTCTTTTTCTCTGTTTCTGCTCACTGCACTAGCACTGACAAAAAAAAAAAACAGAAGAAGAAAAGAACCAAAACAAAAAAACAACAACACCCAGCGCAACTTGAGTTTCAGCTGCTAATACACTTAAATAGATGCATTGCTTTTATCTGCTGAAACTGTCATTCACATGAACTGTTCTCAGTCTACATTAAATAGAAATTTTTCACATTTCAGTATCTATTAATGTTTCAAACTCTACTCAACAGAAACTGCATGTGCACTGAAGAAAAATCAGTATGAGGGCCTCTATGTGACAGCCCTGCCAGAGCACCTGATGTAAAGTGGAAATTTCCAACAAACGTGCTACATAAGTGAATGAAGTATTACATAAATTGGTTGACAGAATTTAAGGAAACATAATTATTTGAATTATATCTCACAGATGTGTGCATTAATCCAAATTGGAGCGCTCGTACTGTATTTTCAGGAAGCAAATTATATCCTGCATGCCATAGGTGTTTGCCAATTGTCAAATGAATAAAATGAAAGACAGCAAGGAAATTGCACCTCCCTTTTTCAGAGATACAGAGCCTTATCTGCCTTAAAGTTAAATTACTACTACTGCAGAGGGAGGAGGCAGCCATCTACACATCCCTAATTATGAAAAGTACCTTCGTACTTCTAAAAGGTGTCTGACTATTGCAAACAGGCTTTAGAAATTCAGTTACACTATGGATTGAAGTAGGGAAGTAGGGGTAGGAAAAAAATCTTCATAAAAACAGTGGAACCAGTGAGGCATGAAATAGCTCCCTCTTTCTTTCCCTCCCACAGGGGTAAAATGCTCCTCACTACCCCTGATAAAAAAAAATGAGGGATTAGGAAAGCCAGTGTTTTGGTCCTGTTTCAAATCAGTGCAGATTAGCTCGTCCTTCCCCTTGATAATGCAGAGAATTCAGGGACACTGCAGAAATGGATGCAGCTGTAGGCCAGGCAATGGGCGCAGAAACTCAATTGTAGGAGGAATATTGTCTCTGGCTTTTATTTGAAGCCTGTAGCATTGTGGCGACTACAATAATAGCAACACAACACCTACAGTATAAATGTCCAGGGATGAAAAATATGAATGGTTGCTAAAAACAAAAAACATGCAGGAACGGATTAAGGATGTAAAAAGCCTACAATGGAATATGAAAACTATTCAGTAGAATGTCTTGCACACATCTTTCTTCCTCAAAAGTGTTGCATATTCTTGGTCAGACCTGTTACATACATGGAAGAAACGTGTAATTGCGCTATTTGGTGTCTAAAGGGATTTGTCTCACCTGTTTCCTACTGCTTAGCACATGCAAAGACTCAGAAAGAGTGCACAGAAGCTTCTCCCGGGAAAGCAAATCTCCCTCTATTGGTTTGGGCAGTGGCCCGCAGGGGAAAGCACATTAAGCCTGTATGAAAATACAGCCTGCGTTTACGGGTGTTTTCCCACATTAAGTGTAATCTCATTAATCATGTTCTGAAGTTCACAGGATTTAATACCACACCAATAATTTAAACACAAACTCATTCTCAAAGGACATCATTACTGTACAGTGTGTGAAAATTTACAGCCGTAGTGTTTTGGTTGAAGGGCATGTGGTGGCTAAAAGGTTCCTCGTGATAAAGACACGGGGGTCTATCCTTATGTTTTACCAAGCGACAGAAATAATAGGGCTCACACTTCCTATTTACTCTGTACACTGGCTCGGTGATAGGAAATCAATAGGAATCTTTCTTGAACCAGAGAGGGGATAAATTGGGAGATGCAGCCCAGTGTGACACACAATGGCTGTGGAAGGACGCTGCGGCTTATTTTCAATAACACATTGTACTGTAACACAGCTTGATCTGTATAGTTTGCTTATTTCCTTAGAAGAAATATAAGTATAATCAAACAGACCAAAGTAGTAAAACTTGCTGTGCAGAACAAGGAAAAAAGACAAAGTTTTAGCATTAAAATCTTCTGAAGCTTTATCTTTGAATCAAGATTTTATTTCACCTGTCAGCAGAATCTTCACTTTTAAACCACAAGATTTCTGTCAAAAAGAAAGCATTATTAAGTTCCATTATTATGCTCATTTTCCACAACTAGGATATACTGTAGGATCAGCTGCTGTACAAAAACCTTTGCCCAGTTTCTGACACTGCACTAAGTCTTCGTTATAATGTTAACTGCATACACATACTGGTTGCATTTTCTAACTGATAAACTCCTCTTTTTCCTTTATTGCCCCAAATTCACCCTCAGCATGCTTAGTACAATTCAGCAAATCGCACCGCAGGAAAGCACTCCTGAGTTCAAGTACCATCACACCTATAATCACTCCAAAGAATGTGTCATTACAGTTCATTTACTAACACTGGAATGCTACAATTCTCCTCCACATCTGTCTGTCCAACAAGCATGGCAGCTGTGTAACACCTCAGCTCTTCTCAGCTTGGACCAGCTCAGAACCGTGAAGGGTAGAAGACAGGGGGCATTCATATGTATGCAAGCACTGAGCCATGGAGAAGGGATATCACTGAGGCATGGGGAGAGCTGTGGGCTGCATGAGGCGTGGTGCTAACAGTGCCCTGCTGTGAGCCCTACCCGGGTAAAACAATACTGTTTATGTCTGACTGGCTTTACACTGTGGGTGTTGAAAGAGAGAGAGAGAAACCAGGATGGATAGACAGAAAAGAAGATGGGCGTACACATAGGTGCACAGAAGATTAAATAGCTTGTTGCTTAATATGCAGATTAGACACTGATATTACAATATTTTCTTTGAGGAAAAAAATTGATAAAACAAAATTTAATTCTATTAAAACAACCTTTTTCTGAGGAGAAAAATTAAAAAGTCGTATTTGAAAATTTAAATATTTGAATATCTTAATACGATTTTAACTCCCAATGGCTATAGTGTGTTTGCTATAAAGCTGTCTGATTTTCTTTAGCTATCTGCTCAACTAACTAATTTTATCAAAATGAAACTAAATCAATCAATGAATAAATAAATCTTGCCCAGCACCAAAAAGCACAAACTCAAAGCTACCAATCAGGTGGTGACCATAGTGGAGCAAAGTAGAGCTTAAACAAGATTGAATACTGGACATGCATTCATCTTCTCATCTGAAACACAACTGTTGATGTGTGGTTTTTGTCTATATTTTACTGTATTATATGTTTGCAGCAAGCAAAACTATCAGTCACTTCAGTGTACACGATTAAGAAAAATGTGAAAGGGATACTTCAATTCATTGAAGTGCTGTTGTATTTATCATTACACCCCGTATACTTACATCAGCAGATTGATGCCAGCTGTACCAGCACAGAATTGAATCAATGTGCTGCTCTGGACAGTGCGAAAGTAAAATTGTAATGTAAAAAGTAATGTAATCACGTAACTAAATCAGTATGTGTACAGATATATATATATATATATATATATGTGTGTGTGTGTGTGTGTGTGTGTGTGTTTCCAAACAAGAATAAGATACTGTTTACAAAATATTTTCTGAATCTTACATCATGTTTTAAATCCCTTTGTTTCCCTCAGCTATATGACGATGTGCTAATTTTTCATAAATTGCAACATTATAATAGTTTTAAATAATCTGTCTGAAATCCAGAGGGACTCAAAAGTCCCTCTGGATTTCAGACAATTTGACAGTGTATTGGAAAACTCTTCACAGAAATTTCTTTTTTTTCCAGCTTGCTGCCAGGAATTATTTCATTACTATCAGCAATACACTTTCAGCTATGGAGTGCAGATTAAATGAATTAAAATCTATTATGAAATAGGGAAGCAACAAATGGAGTAACTGGTGACAATTGTCAACTGCATGTTTACTGTAGCTGTAAATATCTTTATTGACGCTGTCTTTTTCAGAAACTATGTTTAAAGTCTTATAAGCATGAAACTTGTGCAATTTATCCAAGCATACTGACCATGTAATAATCTTACTGGTATTTACTACATAGTATTTACTGATTAAATGAATCCAGCCCTCACTTAGCCATCCGACCTAGCCTCAACCACTGTGACCCCCACCACCATCACACACACACAAAACAACCGAACCTTTTTTCTAGGTCAAAAACGATGGTCTGCCAAATCCCTTTTTGTGAAATGGCTTGTCTATGAGGCTGGACTGTCCCCCGATAGCACCATTGCAGTGACAGGAAAGTGATTATGTATTGATCATGATCACATAGACACTGGTGTAGCTCTCCCTCCTGTCTGTGGGCAGAGAGGATAATAGCTCATGATCAGACAGGTAGACTGACAGCCCATCTCTCCAGGCAGTGCTGCAAGCACTATTTTTGGACAGTACCACCTATGCAATTGAAATTCATGTTCACGGATGGGGAGTAATGCAAGAATTAAGAGGCGATTAGCACTGTGAGGCAGAGTATTGTCAAACACAAAGTGTAGCGCGGTGCTGTAGTGTGGCAGGCCAAAGCTCTTGATAACACAGAAAACGGTTGTAACGAGGTGGAGAAAACAAGCGTGTCGAGGCATCCTTTCATCCATCCAACCATCCCCGTCCATTTATTCTCTCAGAGGAGAAGATGACATACTTGGAGCACTGCCAGTTGATTTTCTGACAGTAGTCAAAGCCACTTTGAGATTCCTGGGCTACAGATGGGCATTTATGGCAACAATGCAGATGGGCATTAAGAAAAACCCTTAAACAAATAAGCATGCTCATAAACACCTGGCATGTGAGAATTTTTCTCATTTACCAGTGCAGCCTCACAACTCCCGTGCTTTCATTTGTCACCATTTTCACTCATCTACAGCCCAGACATCTTCACTAAGATGATTTACATTAATATGAGGCAGATGTAAGTATTTTACAAGGCAGGATGGTGAGGTTAATAATTGCAAAGCAGGGGAAAAAGGGAAAAAACAAAGTCTCCTGTAACACATCAGTGTTTATAACAGAATTAATGCATACTCATGGTAAGCTGCATATTTAGGCAGGGCTTCAGCATGCAGGTGAAGAACGGGTTAAACGAATGAGGAACAGCAAGGAACAACTTGCACCAGATTTTTTCTTTAAAAAAATGTAATGGCTATAATTATTTGTCTCTCGCTCATGTTCCGCGGTAGGCTTGGGTAGCATTGGGTATCTAGTGTGCATGACCTGACTGGGATTCAAACCCTGACCTAATGTTGCAAAAACAGTGATGCTGCCACTACAGTTTCCAGCTGTATCATCATAAACTCAGCAGGACTGTGGAAGGCAACACTGGAGGCCAACTCCAAGGCAATGACACAAGTCGCCATCTTATCACTAAGAGTGAATACAGATATAGATTTAGAAATGGAGTGATCATCAACCTGTATGCCAAGAGTGAACGAGATATCATCTCACAGTGATCCATGATGAGGAAATCATGATATCACTCTGGTTTGGCTGAACGATTACAAACACAGGGGAAAGCGATTGGGACTGAACGAGTGGAGTTTCCAGAAGGCAGAATAGCAGATATACGGGACAGCTAGAAGTACCTGGGTATCCTGAAACTGGAAGAGTGGCTTCAGCAGATTCCCCTTGAGGGGTGAGATTGTTTTTTTGTTTCTTTTTTTTTCTAGATAAGATATGGTTGTCAGCATCCAAGAAATAGTTCCCCAGAGCCAATGATGGATAAGGGATGCTGCACCTTTGAAGAGTATGGGGACCGTTACACTTAAGCACTTACATTGTCATTGTTGTAGTACAATTACTAGTCTTTTATAAGACAGAGAGGGAGCCGTCACAGAGAAACCGGAGCCAGTGTTTGTGTATGTGTTTATGTGCTGGTACGTGTGTCTCTGTGTGTACATGACATCTCCTTTTCAAGTAGTCGGCTACTGAGTCTGCTGCCTTGACAAGCCATTTACAGGAACGGCAGGAACAAAATAATTAAGAGGGTCTTTTGTTCCCCACTGATGGCCCTGACATATGCCGCCATTTTAAAGGGTTGTGTCATTGATTCACTTTAATTAGTTCATAGGAAATGTGTGCAACATGCAGATAGAGTTCAGGACTGGAAGTCGAGGACGGAAAATTGGGCACTTCACATATTTAATTGCTCCCAAGGCATTTACAATGGCAAGGTAATAACAAAGAATAAGGCAAAGTATATTGTCTAATGAACAACTTTATCATGGGTAAATGAACAAAATGTTGCTTAATTTGGGAACTCTGCCACAGGGGCGAGGGTGTTTAATGTGAATTATTCTTCCTCAATGGAAGAATAAAAAAAAAACATGTTTCAGCACAATGCAAAACTGAGGTAGGAAATGAACTTGCGGTTAATATTTTTACCACCAGCTCCTGAGTGCGGAAACCAAAGATCAAAGTTATTACTTAATATCAGAAATGAATTGCTTGTGTACATTGTGCCTAAAATACCCTTAACAGTGTATGTAGCCCTGTACTGTTCCAGCGGAGCTGCTCAGTGGTCATGAGAACACCAGGGAAGACAAATCCCTGTGTGTACGCTGATTTATTCTGTACATGCTCCCACGGACAGTATTATAAGCATCCTATCAATTGAAAGCCACAGTAGAATAACACAGTTATTGGAATATGGTATATTTATATATATATATATCTATGCATGATATTGCACAGTCTAACATCCTATTTCAAAATCCTTGTTTAAACACAAACACAAACTGTGCGGTTTCCCTACTGATCAAGTTCAAGCTCCTCACAGTGCATTAACAGCAAATGTCCTCAGGATCAAATCTTCCAGAAAAACATCAGGCCACATCAGTGGGGAGAAAAAGAGCAGCAGATAACTCAGCAAGGTTCCCTTGAAACCCAGACAAGAAAATAGACAGTACTGTGCAGACATGAAGAAGACTTGCTGATTCAATATAAGGAAAAAGCACTACCAAGCCAGAGGAACTTGAAAATGAGATTTTTTTTCCTTCAATGAGTTATGTCTCTTAATGTTCAGTTGTGGTTATGCTTAAAGGCTCTTTAACCATTTTCTTGCAAGCTTTTTATCACGGGTTTTCAAGTCCTAGTCTAGATAAACATAAAGAAGTCTGACTGTTTGGGTTATTTTCACTGAGATATTTCTGAGTGTGGGTTTGTGTGCGTGTGTCTGTGTGTGTGTGTGTGTGTGTGTGTGTGTTTCTGTCCTCTTATCTGTGTTTTGAAGCAAGTGGGGGTCAGTTATAATGATCAGAATTACAACAGATTTATTTATTTAAATGTGACTGGGATGACAGTTCACAGGTGTTTGATTATCTTACCAGGCCTCCGTCAATCACATGATGGTGAATCTTTCAAATGTTCTTAAAAGTAAGTAAAAGGCTAAATTTAATCTAAAAGCAAAAAATAAATATTTCAAAAAGTAGATTTTTATATGCATTAATACATTTTATAAAGACACTCAAGTTCTTGTAAAACTGGATAGTATACTGATCGACAATAGCCTTTGCAAATGAATAGACTTAGTTTAGATTTTTCTAATGAAAAAAAATTGATTTGCCTTAGTTGCCAGCGTGAACATTGACATTCATTCAGAGTGTGTTATTTTAATATTCTAGGGAGAGCAGCAGCAGTGATAATAATATAGCATTAAAAACAAAGGACAGAACTGGGGGGGGGGGGGGGGGGGCATTAAAATCCCTCCCTCCGCAACGACTCCCTCAGGCTGCCACTACTAGAGGATGTTCTCTGTCGATTACATATTTTCTATTCGTATAGCTTGCAGAGGTAAATAAAATAAAATAAAAATTCAAGCCTCTCAGAGACAGTCATAGTACCCAGTTTGCAGCCCATAAGCAATTGGCCCATCTAAAAGTACACACAACTGCATTAAGACACCAAACTTAACTGAATCCAGCCATACTGTGGGTCTTTGCAGGGAGCACCTTCTAAGTAACATACACTGTCGTCTGACAGCCGTGCTGGAGCGGGAAGGGTTAAAGCATTTTCCCTGAGGAATCTTGAAACGTACTACATCTACGTGACTGGTGACTTAATGTCTCCATCAGCCGGTAAGAGCGGTGCTATGCTGGCATCTGACAAGTAATCCATCACAGAGAACACACAGACAGAAAGCTGCACGCAGCCACATAAAGTGTCCGCACATAAGACATGCTAAAATACATGCCTAGAGTGTACGCCTACTGATTCGTGCCGACAAAGATGCGCATGCAGATCTATAATGAACGTATAGGCACACAGATGTGCACTTGTTATCATGCTTGTTAACATGTCACAAGTCACAGTGACACACAGAAACCCTTTCCAAATACTGAGCAAACATCCAGCACAGCAATAAACTCTCAAAAGGACGTGGCCAACAAACAAAAAGGGGGGGGGGGGGGGGGGGGGGTGACTGAAGAAAAGAAGGTACAATGTGGATTTACAACCCCAGTAATCCCAAGGTTTGTTTACACTCCCAGAAGTGAAGTGAAATTTTAAAGGGCTATCTCTGTTGCGTGCTGGAGAGCAGATTCACCCAATTACACAGCAGCCCCCAGTGTGACATAGCAAACCTGCTGTAGGATTGACTGTGTATTTGGTTGTGCGTGTGTGTGTGTGTGTGCGTGTGCGTGTGCATACTCATGTGTACACCAGACTGTGACTGTGGTAAAACTACAAACTGACTAAATCCATACTGCAGTGTTGAGAGCAATACAGCTGCCAATGCTCCAAAACACAAAAAGGTAGAGCTCAACAAGGTTGCCTGATGCCAAAAATCAGCAGCCCGTGTGATAGTAAGACAGGAGGGTAAAACACACAGTAACACAAGTGGAAATTTGTATCACTTTGCAAAAAACCACAATAAAGATTCATCATTTAAAGTCATCCGTGAACAAAAATCTAAAATAAAAACTGAAATATGAATTTTCAGGGACATATGTTTTGATGACAAACACTGCAAAGACTTACTTGATTTATTTAATGTTCTACTTTCTCGTCATTGTATCAGACAGCTGAGCCGTGGCAACGACTGTATGTGCCAAGCCAGGGCTTTAGTTAATGGGGAAAGACATCAAGAGTAAGGCCTCGCCCGCACTGGAGATTTGATCCTTTCGTCTTATCAGCTTCTTTTTCAAATGACCTTGCTGTACAGACTTTTATGCCTCTCCCCTTTATTCTCTACCAGTGATTGGATGGGACTCTCTAGTCTCAAATCTCTGCCACCTTGATGAATGTGTTCCACCCTCATTTATGTTGCATTGACCAATCCCTCTCCACTACAAGCTACAGTAGGCTGCACAAATCTTAATGCAGCCACACACACACACATGAACACTCACACACACACAAACAGCTAATAAAGATTTTTGTTAAGACTTCCTTTTTGTCTTTCTTTATGCAGTTTCTGCTTTATTTCTTCTGCAGTTAAATTAAGTCTACGCTCTTTTGTGGGAGCAAAATGTAACTTTAAAGAGTGTTATTATGGCATTCATTGGGAAGCAATTGCTGCTTTTAATTTTAGGTACTGACTGTTGGGTGCCTGCGGGGTCCAAATAGCTATAGTTGATAGCTCAGACAATTAATAATGCAGACATGGAGGGATGAGAGTGTGGGGATTCTTTTCTTTCTTTTCATCACTGTAAAATTAGATGCAAAAAAAAAACATGCACACACAACATCTAACTCACACACTCACACACGCACACCTGCACACGCTATGTTGAGTGGAAAACCAAGGAGCAAAATCCTTGCTGTTTTTGAAGCAACAAAAGTAAGTGGGATTGACGGACACAGTGCCAGATGCAGCAGGAAATAGACACAAAGGAGCAAAGAGGACTGAACACACCACAGGAAAATTGCACCAAAAAAAGGCCCTACAACAATACATTAAAAATCCACAACATTCTTCTTGAATAATTAAAAGGTGAGCCATGGCTGTGTACTGAAGTAGAAACCTTTCTGGCATCTCAGCAGATATGAGTAAGCATGCGCCAAGTTTAAGGTGCGATCTGGAACCATCCTCAGTTTGCATGCTATAGCAGTATTGTAGAAAAGACCTTCCACTCACCAGCATGACTTCAAACAGTCTATATCAGCTGCTATGTATCACAGGTGATAGTACACACACACACACACACTTTTTTTTTAATATCTTAGTGAGGACATCTAACTGACATAATGCTTTCCCTAGCTGCTTACCCTAACACTAACAATAAAAAATGAATGCCTAACTCTAACCCTTAGCCTAAACTTAACCACAACCTAATTGTAACTCTGGCACTAAAACTGCATTTGAGCCTAAAATATGCCTTCAACCTCTTGGGGACGGGGATTTGTCCCCATAAGGACTGCTGGTCCCCACAAAGATATGTAAAAATGGTACATGCACACACACCCATACACACATTCACAAAGTGTTTAAATTTCATCAAAAATATCTGAAAATTAACTTTTGAAGTGTGATATTGAAGAAATAACAGATCTAAACTTTAAAAAGGGAAGAAAATCTACATCTACATGCTAATAATCAACTTTTCCCCACTGTGTTTATGCTTTTATAAGTGAAGAGATATCAAAACCAAAATGAACGTGTAATCTGTGTAAAATTATAAAAAAGAACATATTGTACAGTTCAGCATAGCAGAGAATGTGCAGCAAATGGTCACATCTCAGTCTGTTATCTGCAGAGCAGGGGGCCTGTAGGCAATTAGTGAGCAAGTATAGGATTGGCTGTGTAAGACAATGACTGTTTCAGCTGAGCTATACCAGATCTATTTCCAGTAAGATGTGACCTGCTTAATAAATGTAGCTGATGGTATCCACAGCAAACTTCACAGATCTCGGATGAAGATATGAATTCTAGTACTGTCAGCTACACCTGTTGATTCAAGGGTGATGCCACTGAGTTTCTTTCTATTTTCGGGGCTGGAATAGCCAGTGAGGTAGGGCCAAACTACATCCAAAAACAGTTAGCGTAGTGCAATGATTCTTTTAAGAAATTTGCTTTACATCAGTACCACAGTAGTGCAGTGGCTAGGACTGTATGTTTTCCTCATGTCTGGGTGATTTTTCTTCAGGTACTTCAGGCTTCCTTCCACAGTCCAAGCACAAGCATGTTAGGTTTATTGATGATTCTAAATTGGTTGTGGGTGTGAATGTGACAGTGAGTGTGAAAAGTTGTCCGTGTCTCTCTGTGTTAGCCCTGTAATAGATTTGCAACCTGTCTGGGTTGTACCCTGTCTCTTTTCCCATTACAGCTGGGATAGGCTGCCTAGACCACCAAAACTCTAAATAAGCTGAAGAATCTGGTTGGATGGATGGATAACTTAACATGTTGTGTGCCCAATTATTTCTCTAAACCCCTGCACATTTGGCCCATATTTTAACAGCAAAAAGACCCAGTAACAAAGTAGACATAGTCCAAAAGAGAACCAGAGAAACTGTGTTTAATGAAACATTTACCACAAATGGGTGCAAAATGACACTTGAAAATTGTCTGTTTTAATGTAAAAATTGTTTTTCTATGTTTATTGTTGCACAAATTTGCAGAAGCTGAGGGGAAAAGCCCCCTAATGAAGGAGCTTTCCTTTCTGATACCATTTCCCATTTGAAATCACCTCCGGCATTACTAGTAAGTCAGATAGCAGCATTTTCTGTTTGAATTATTAGTTGATTTGTTCATTGATTATGCTACAGCTCTCTGTGGGAGTCTAGCAAAAAAATCCCAAAAAGAAAAACCCAAAATGGGGCAGTCAGCTTTTTGTGTGGCTGTACAGTTTTCAATTCTATCTTTATCTAGAAGACGCTGATTATCTGATCAGTCATTTATCATACTCCTGCTATCTCTCCCATACACAGAATTCATTCAAGGTGCTTACAGGACTCATTTTGAGTTTTACAATTTATTCAGGTCTTTCTCTGAAATACACTCATCAAGTTATCAATCATTAATCAGATCTCCCTATTTTTCGCTCTCTCTTTCACACACAAAAGATGCTATTGCTTTCTTGAAGATTTGTTGCTGTAAAAAGCACTATTTTGCAGTACTACTTTTTGAAGGTATATTTTTTTTAGCTTAATATTAGTTGGTTCCCTGTTACTGAGTATGAGGCATTAGTGTATTTTGTAAGAGGCTAAAATGGCCAAAAAAAAAAAAAAAAACCTCCATAGTTTTAAATACACTGCAATATTGTGGTACAAAAGGATAAATATAATATTCAGTATTGTAGAGGTTCCATGTCTGTGGCTACAAGTGCTTGAGTACTGTGTAAAGAAATAACACACTCAAGGCTGTGCCAAAGTCCTGTGTGGCATCGCTAGAGTTGATATGCACAATAGCAGAAGGCCACCCTCTGCAGATGTGTTGTAACAAACTTGTAAAACACATACACAAAGACCCCTTACATTAAATAGGTCACGTCCATTAAAGAGTAATTAAAGATTGATCGCCATGCTACAAATCTTCCTCGACAATCACATCTATTGCTTTCAATGCAGCATCAGTGACAACAGATTGAATATAAGCTGATACAGTAAGTAGTTGATTGATCTAAACAATGGAACTATTCCCCTTTACATTAACAGTAATTATAGTGTTATTTAAAGTGTTACTCTACCAAAAGTCTACAAAAAAAACAGGCACATGCACTAACTGAAGGCTTACTTGGCCGATTCAAATTTTCCTCTTTTTGGGACAGTTATATTTTCTTTCTAAGAATATTTGATCAGATGTGTTTTTAAACATTGCTCTAATTAATGTTTTAATGTATGTGCCGAATAAAACAATGACTGGGCCCTGGTCACACAGGCCGAAACACTTTTTGTTGGCATCTGGCAATTAGTGGTTGTGAGGGGAAAAGGTGTATCCATCACTACCATTTATATTTTGTGTCATACTTTTTCAAATTTTAGTACAGCTGACAGAGTAAACAGTGTGTGCTTGCAGAGCACCAGTTGACATCTCCCATATAAGCTTCTGACAACTGTGGCAATCTGCTAGCAAAGCAATCACACTGAGGTTTTTGTATAAACACCCTCTTGATGACTGATTTAACCTGGCAGCATCCAGCAGCCTCCAGCTGGCTGCTGCCAGGTGAAGGTTGCAAGCCCATTTACAACTGGACAGGGAATACACATTTTTCCCTAGCGACCAGAAGTTGCCAGGGGGTTGCCAACTGGTCTTTAGGTGTATGTGACTGAGTGTTTACATGACTTATGTGAAATTACAAGTCATTTGCAAGGAAATTGTCATTTTCCCCACAGATATACATTAATGTGTTTCGTAATTAAACCTCCAAAAGGCTAGGAGGCAGTGATGGTTTTATAATACAGTGTTAGACTTAAGAGTGTTTCAGATGCCTTTCAAATGAACTGGATGAATCGCGTGGGATTTACAGCTAATAAATGTTGAACTTAAGCGCTGTTTTACCAAAATTACTCTAACAAAATGATGACAACAGGGAGAATGACCTTGGAAAGTATGTACATGGATTGGCATAGCTGTGAATATGACAGACTAAAGCTACTGTTTTAGCATTATTCGACCATCACACCCTATTGGATATGGTCTTTTTTCTTTTTTTTTTACATGAAAGATATAGTTTTGTTAAATTAAATGAATATGTCATGTAATACTGATTTGGGATTTTATCCAGGCAGCCTGTTGAAGTCTGCACACAGTCTTGCACACATCTTCTTACATTTCTGGACATGCTCGCAACAGGATGCACTGTGGGCTACACATGATTAGCCTTGTGTACTGTAAGTGCTGATCATGCTCAAAACTAATAAAAATGTATGCATTCTATGGAGTGAGATTATGGGAGTTTTAGGATCTGGGGTTTTTGTTTCTCTTTAGACAGTATTTAGGATATTTCGCCCTCCTTCTGATTATTTTTTTATTATTTTGCTGTCTTTAAATTTCCAACTCCAGGGAAATGACAGGAAGGCCAACTACATGGCTGTAGTAGCCTTTTATAATGAGAAGTACCCATCTCAATAAGTGTTTCATTCACAGTATTAAATGAGTCTTTCATTGTGCATAAGCCGTCTCTAATGCTGGCATCAGAAGCATGCCAATTCAAAGCTGATGCATGACAAAGGCTTAACCATCCAAGTAAAGGACAGCGATGGTTAGAGTTACTACTGCAGCTAGCAATTTCATCACTGATTCATCATCTGTTTATTCTCCTAAAAAATCCATTAATCGATTAAAAATTTGTTCGTAGAATAAGGAATGGCTTAAACAATAATAAAAACTACGACTACCAGATTAGTTACTGATTCATTTTCTTCTCATTGAATAATTAACTAATATTTTTGACCCTTAGTTACTGGTGCATCAGTTTGTGTAAATTTTATTGCATTAATCTGTACAATGCAATATTCACAGTTAGTCTGCATGCCCACCAGTGGCCATTGGAAGGCATTACACTATCTTTAGATGACACACTGAACTGAATCAGCCCCTCTCCTACTCTGCACTGATGCTGAATTGAGGATGCTGCATCCTTGTTTCTGTTCTCAGAATAATTAGCTGACCTTGAAATAATGAACAGCAGTGTGTGATAGTATGACAACCACAAATCATCCAATTTCAAAGCAACAAAACTTTCATGACTAATACTTACCGGTAATTGAAAAGCAAGAAACCTGGAAATGCGACAGGTTAGTTGTATGTGATTAAACTTTACCGCAGCCTTATAAATATTTTAAAAAAGAGCATTCAGACAAACAAATTTAAAATTTAACCTTTGATTTTCTCATGTCCCATTGTACTACTGTTGACCCTGTTGCATGAAATTCATTTAATCACATCCACTCAGTGCGACAACACAGACGGTGACACTCATGACAGCCTCAGTTATTCACATCCGTCTCCCCATCATTACAAAAAGATGCACACAAGAGCCACTGCACATGCTCTCACACATAAATAAACATGCACTCTCTCTCTCATTTACCTTCCCTTTCATGAACTTTGTTGGTTATTTATCCTCCTTGCCTTTCATTTTTCTTCTCTTTCTACTCCATAGGAAAAAGAAAAAAAAAGAAGTCAGACTTTGTTTGAGGAATGATGCTGTGGCTAAAGAGAAGGCAGCTTTTTGTCCTTATTCTCATTGAGAGCCTCTTGCTATTCATTGGGGCAAGGCAGCCAGTCCAGCAAGGGAGGCAATCTTATGCAGATCACATTGAAGGGCTTCATTACCTAGAAGCCAGCTACTTTTTGTTCTCCCTCGAGGGAAGAGTGAAGGAGAGCATTAGCTTAGCAAAGGAAAGCAATGGTGAGCAAAAGGGAGAGAGTGCGAGGGTGGCAGAGGTACAGAACAGGAGGAAAAATATGTGCGGAGGGTTGCAAATAGAGTGCATCTCTGCAGGCTACACAGGGGAGAAGGGACAAATTACACCTGAACAACACCATCTTTACATCTGCACTGTGGGTTCATGCTAACAGAGATGCATGTTAGAGATGTATGTGCGTGTGAAACACACAGTTTAGTATGTGTGTATGTGCGTGGATGCCTTTGTGCATTCTCAAAAAGAGAACATACCCCAGGGGGCTTTAAAAGGCTCATATTACTGTATCTGGACCAATGACTGATGATGTTACATGCATAATTCAGAGGTGCATTGGATAATAAACAATATTTGATGAATTAGTAATACACATTTGTAGGTAATATTGAACAGCTATATGTTTTGTTTTTTTTTAACTCTTGAATACCATGTGATTTCCAGCTTAGTCTGAAACAAAGAAATCTAAGTTAATAACATACAAGCGAATGTAAAAAGAATGTAGCAGTAAAAGGAAAAAAGAAGTGACTGGGCAATTAACTGGTATCACAAGTAACCAAATCAAGCATGTAAATACACTCAGATATGCAGAATGTTAGTGCCAAATGAGGTGAGATAAATAGTCGTAGCAGGTTATTTACAGACAAACTCCTCCATGTCAGTTAAATCCTTTCTGCCTCAGAGGCCTGTCCTATTCCCATTTAGCACGGCCACAAAAAGGGCAGGCTGGCATGGACGCTTCCTGGCAGTTAGACAGGCCTGAGAGAGTCAGAGCCTTGGCCAGGTTCACTGCTCTGACCCCTTCTCACCCCAGTTCAGCCTGTGAGCCACCCACCACCATCATCATGGTCCCGGTCTGCCGCATCCCTGTCCAGCCCAGGAGCCTGCTCGTCAGATGTGCCCCAGCCCGGCCCTGGCCTAGCTCTGGCCCAGCTGCCCACTATGTTAAAGGGCCAGGGGCCCCCTGCCACTCAGCCCATCTGCCAAGCTGCAGACCAGAGCCTAGGATCAGAGAAGAGAGACACAAACACCAGACACCCTCTTTCTCAGCTCTCAGCTCAAAGCTCAACTGAGAAATGCCAGATAAAAGATGCACTATAAATGGGCTTCTTTTGCTTATGTGGGTTGCTGTGACCCTGAAATACTGTTAGGGTTTATTCAAGTTAAGCTGTTTTTAATGCATTCAGAGCCATACTTTCCAAGAGCAAGATATGTTCAAGATTTACTGCAAGATCAGCACAGAACAATGATATTTTTGGTATATCGAGAAAGAGGATTTTTATAGAACATCTGGCCCAAGTGAAGCATGAAATGGTCTGAAAATATCTCAGCTGTCCCTGTATTGATCTGACCAACTGCAATGTGCAGAAAAATTCATGAGACGAAAGAATAGATAGATAGATAGATAGATAGATAGATAGATAGATAGATAGATAGATAGATAGATAGATAGATAGATAGATAGATAGATAGATAGATAGATAGATAGATAGATAGATAGATAGATAGATAGATAGATATGCTCGAACACACAGAAAGGCACAAGCTATGACAAAATATACAGCAGTATTTAATATCGTTACGCTTCGTTGAGGTTATGTATCTGTGGATCACTTTGAAAACTGCAAGCATATTAAATCAGCTGTGATCACAGTGTACTCCTGTATGTTGGAAGCATGAGACGATCAGCTCTGATAAAGGTCTGCATACTGCTCATTTCCATACGTCTCCCCTTGATCAAGTCTGCTCATTTATCGTCCAAATCTGAGATGACAAGCCTTTACTTATTTTCCCAGCTGTCGATGGTGATGAGAGCGTAATCAGAAACATCATTAGGTCCTACATAGATGGCTGTGCCTGTTAGTCCTTTTATCCGCACCCATAATAACTCTGAAAATGCAAATCAACTCCAGGTAATCTATTAATGTCACTTCAATTTTATGTCTACACTCCAATTTAGCAGATCTTGACACATTTGGCAGGGATCTGTGCTCTCATACAGGTATTCATTTTGCTGAGGTTTCACAGAGCATGGCCCACGCAAAGAGGAGATGGGCCATCTGTCTACGTGCCCGTTTATTAATCGCCCTGATAATGAAGCGAACTCACAGCCCAACACTCCTGGGGCAACTCTCACATGAGTTCCAACCGGCAAAACAACTTTCAGCAAGTTTGTTTCGCAATGTGGCAATTATTGTCATTTGCACCCCCCTTAGCACAGGAAGGAGGGTCTAGCAACCTCCTCCTAATTACCTGTTGTGTCACTTCAAGCAGATTTTGTAATTTCCAAATACATCACAACCCCCTTGTTAGCTGCAGACGGGTGGCAGAGCCTCATAATTCCAGCATATGGTCGACAGACATACAAGGGAATTTGTCAGCTTGTACTGGCCTTAAAGTTGAAGACCCCATTAACAGGAGAACAAAATCTGTTAATCTTGTGAGCTCTTTGCAATCCATGTGAAAGAATTAAAATTCTAATCATGGACCGGCTTGCAACAATAAGCAGCTAACTCCCTCAAGTGGCACTAAAAAAGTTACAATGTAATGAAGAAACTGAAGTAGTATACCTACGTATATTGTTCATTGGATCAAATGAATGGATAATAATTTGCACCCTATTTGTCTGAGGATTAGAGGATATTATAAAAACATAAAAAACAGAATTATCCAGATTATATTTAGTATCCATTATTAAAACGGCAATTATTAACATTTTTTAAATCTATAAAATAATTTATTAGCATGAGTATTCTGGGTATGGTTTCTCATAGTGATGAACTGAGATTGCTCACAATGTTAAAGCAATAGTCCCTAAAGGAATTACAAGCAACAAGATACAGTATCAAGAAATAAACAACAATTTTGTAACATATGGCACATGTGTCGAAGTAAATAAAAATGCAAAAATATAGGAAGACTACAAGTCATGCGCAAGACAACTGAATTACAATAAAGTTTTCAGGGGACACCACATAAGACAATGTTCACAGTAGGTAGAGGTGAAATTTGAGGGAGGGGGGTTTTCAGGTGCAGTCGTTTTATTGTTGACAACCGATCCCATTCAAACCAGAACGCAGAGGAACGAACAAAAGAAAAGAAAAGATGATACCGAAAGCAAATTGAGTTTTGAAAGTGGCCCATTTTTGTGATCTGCCAACTTTACCATGAGTTTAGGAAAAATCTAATTTTCAGAAAGCTGTACGTGATTTGCTCAGATATTCACTTTTTATTGTGCTTAATCATAAATCTATCAATTTTAGGTGGAGAGTTCATAGCTAGCATGAGCCACAGTAATGGGAAATGAAGTGGAATTATTCATAAAGGGTTTGAGCAGCCCAGAAAAATAAAAAATAAAAAATCAGTTAACACAGTTTTGAAGAAATTTTGTAGAAGCATTTTACCCCTAGAAAACAATTCAATGTAATGCACTCACAGAAGTTCTAGCAGCTTATGCTAATGGTTTCAAATGTGTTCTGACAGATTTGGCAGATTTAGTGAAGTTAAAACCTTTGCTTTCCCCTTCATCTTATTGTTCCACTGCACCTACAGAGACAATTCACTAAACAATTAAAATGTGAGTCACCTCCATTTTCAGCTATTCAGGAAAATGAAAGTCAGACAAAAGTCATAGAAAGCCACACATCTTATCCGACTGGCCCTTTTTAAAGGAAGAACAAAAGGTATTTCTCCTTCATTTCCCATTAACCTCTATGCTCCTGCGCACACAGGATACATGGCGACCTCGGTGACCCGTGTCACATATCTCATGCGGCTGTGGGGACCGTTTCCTATGGGGGATGGTGACATTCAGTATGAGGATTCTCTATCTAGCCATAGTCCTTGACAGATAAAAGGTAGGTGTTGATATTTGTCCCTGGTCTCGCTGATACTGTGTGGATACACTCCCGATAAGCAAGGAGCTGCGAAGACATTGATGAAGTCTGAAGTGGAACTGACAAGCTCTGTAAGTGGATAACATCGTCAGGAGAAGCAGGCTGTTACGGTCTGGATTAGATTTTGATTATTTGACACAGGTGGGTTCACGCTAAGCAGAAATTCATCAGCATACTCAGCATTGTCTCAGCTTAGTACCAAATGTAATGCAACGTTTTTTAGCATGTGCAATATTGCATTTTAATGTTTCCCAGTTTCTTGTCACTGTGAAGATTTGCTCATACGACTTCACCATCTTCATCTCTGTTCAGCTCTCTTTCCCGTGGACTTTATTAGTTATGCGCCACTCAAAACGCAGGAATCCACCGAGTCCTGTGCAAATTCTAATTTACTGATGATTTATGAATATGAGGCGAGCAAGATGAACGACTTATTGTTTGTTTGTCCAGAGAGCTTAATTCTCCCCATAACACCACAGCACATGAAAACTTAACAAGAAGGAAACCAGTTGCTAAAAGAAAAGCCTTTCAAGCTAACAACTGAGCCTTCATGAATGTTTAATTAATCAGTAGTGACAAAAGGGAACAACAATCAACAAAGAGATGCCGATTTCCATTTCTTATGCATTATTCCCACTGGCAAATCACAGAGTGCTGTCAACTACCACTTTGCGCTCTACCCTATCACTATGGTTGTTACCGCACTCCACTGACAAAACCCTTGGAGAGCTACAGTACATTTCATTTGAGATCCAAAGCTGAGCAGCAGGGATCAAGTAACAGAGTTCAGACAAGAACAGTTCACTGTTACTTTGTGTTTACATGGATACTTTTGCATTGTGTTTTGTTCCTTTTTGCTTCCACAGCAGCAGCTAATAAGAGTCAGATACAGTTATCATGAGAAGCTGCACAGAAATATATATTTATATAGCTTTCCCTCTGAGAACCGATGCAAAGACTGCATCCTATGGGATGTACCAAATAGACTCCATTACACTCCTAACACCGTATGTCCTGGCGAGTTATGTCAGCTTTGTGACAGGTAACAAGAGGAAGCTCACTGAGGAAACACAATAACAAGTGTATACCACCCAACAACGGACCCCAGCATCCTTGCTGAACTCCTGCAATGTCAACACAGCATAAAGACACACTCTGATCTCCTTCCTGCTACTGATGGAAGCATTTTTTTCTACAAGACTCAGCTGCGCCGGGGTTAGTAGTGAGGGTCTCAAAACAGTGTAACAATCCACTTACAGGCTTCTGTCTGTCCTAGATGAGCTGCATTATCATCATGCAGTGGTCATTTAAATACATGGATGAAATGAGAAGGAGAATATATGAATATATTAGCATACAGTGCAAGGGCAAAAGTTTTGCGTACCAGTTTGAGGGGGCTTGAGGAATAGTAGCTTGCAATTGGCGTCCGTCAGTATTGTCGCGCTAACTGACAGTTTATGGGTGCACATGCAAACATGTTTCTCAACCATGATATTATTATAATGCTTAAATCTTGAAGTAACAGCCATCCATATCAAGCCTTTCCTACTTTGAGGACTGTTAGGCTTTACTGTTGTGAAAGATGGGAAAAAAAGACTAATTGTAAATGCTTTTGACACAAAATAATGCAGTCCACAGAGGTTCACCCTCTTAATCTCCTTGCCATTGCTTTCAACATCAATCAGTATTATATTCTGCACTTTTAAATCCTTGGATAAACATCTATTATAGTGTGCTATAATAATTTTACAGTAACTGACAGAAAGTGCAATACCCCCGCCCCCCACAAAAAAAAAACTAACCCAAAAATGGCCCCTGACCTACACAAAGTGGAGAATAGCAGATTTATGCCCTAAGGCAATATTTACATATGCTGCTGTAGCCTGTCCGAAATGTACCACTGGTGCCTTTCAGCTTGTGCAGAATTTTGATTGTGTATGAAAATTTTAAGAACTCACCACATGCTTGCCACATGTGGTGAGTTATTTAATTTTACAATCTAATATCTGGCTCATGTTTCCATATTGTTAGTTCTTTTTAAGTGAGCTGTTTGTTGAGAGCCTTCCCTAAGTGTGTGTCGACATTGACGCTCGATGTTCAGTCACAGCACTGAGCTGTGGGTGAAGTCCTAGTGATTTGATTTGATTTATCATTCTTGTATTTTCATTTGTGGAAAAATACTCATAGCAGGCAAGCGTGTAAATAGGCATACTCATTTCCTCTTGTTCTTATTCACTCATTATTTTTATGCAATAGCCCATTAGAGATCAGCCGTCTCGGAAATCTCACAGACTGATTAGGCTGCTGTGTGAGGCAGGGAGCAGAAATGAGCTCTGTCTGTATTGTGACTTACCAACAGCAGACATTTCTTCAACAGCGGCATGATACGGGCCTTCGGTGAACTTTGGTGCATTGTCATTTATGTCCTGGACTTTGATGATGAACTCAGTCATGGGCTCCAGAAGCTGGCCTGTAATACCATTAGTGACTTTGGCGGTTAGTGTGTATTCAGCCTTCTCCTCGCGGTCCAACCTCTTCATCGCGTGGATGTCACCTGTCTTCTCATTGATGGCAAAGATGGTGCCTGCCCCCTCACCTGCAAGGCTGTATCTGGCTGTGTCATTGTCCACCTTGTCTGTGTGAAGCTGCAATTAAAAAGAGAAGAAAAATAAAGGATAAGTTCAATTTTGTTACAAAGTTCTCAGTTTTTTTCCCAGAGTGTAAAGACAAACTTAGGGAGCCGGGTGTGAAGAGCTTTTAATGAATACAAGCTGATATGCTCAGCAGATTCTACAAGTTCTCACCACATAAATGCAGTTAAGTATACAGTATGACCATAATGCGCTGTTTGCACTGCTGTACTCTGTGGAAACTAGATACTAAACGTGGCTCAGCATAGCCTACACTTTGCTAAATGAGGCCCGCTGGGGACAATAACTTTATAAGTTGCACAGGAAATGGACCTTAGTCTAGGTTGTTCCTCGTTATACATCACAAATACATCACACAAACATGTGTTATGGGGTATATTGCTCCCTACAGTATGAAATTTACCGGACAAAGACGTTAGATGTCCTTTCAATGTTCATCGTACTACACTGGAAAAATAAGAAATCCATTAAAAATTCAACAGGAAACTCTACACACAATGATGCATTCTCTCAAACTAGCCCCAAAGATACTGGACGATGGTTCATATTTCTCATTATTTTTGTAATTACCGTTTCATTAGTTCACTAGAACTGCATGCCCGGCTGAGTGGTTGGATCCCACTCATTGCACGGGCTGAGTATAACTAATGAATTTGACGATGCGGCATGAAGCTGTTCAAATATCTGCGCTGAGAAGAGCAGGCAAAATATTCTGCTGTTTCAAGTTAAAAGGGTCAACTGAAAGGGCACAGGATACAATGGTATGGACACAAAGAGGTCAGGGAAAAAGAGAAAGAGCCACCTTTTGACTCAAAAGAAGCAAAGAATTAAATTTTTGCTCCTATAAAGAGACAGAGCATTTCCTGTACTTGAAAGTCACCTTTCATATAAGCCTCTTGAATCCTAAAGTGAGTGAGTTTCAGAAGGGAGGAGAAGCAACATTTACAAATCCAACAATATAGCTGGGACATGGCTGGCAGCACTCTTCTTTTCAGTTTGTATTTTTGTCAACTTATGCGTCTCTTAAAAACACACATGCACACACACACACACACACACACACACACACACACACACACACACACACACACACACACACACACACACGTGACCAAGTACACAGTCATACATCAAAACATCTGTATTCAGCAGCTTTAATTTCATTCCCTGCCACGGCGTTTCAACAGAGGTTCCTGTGGGAGCACGCTTAGGGTATAGAATAGCAAGGTAGAAATGTGTTGGTGACTACAGACCCCTAAACCCCCTGCAATGTTTTCAGAACCTGGCTTTTATGCATATACTGTCTCCGAGGTGTTGTTTGCAGACACTGACAAAGCACATTCGCTTAAATTGTCACACCTTGCACTTTTGTTTTCCTAATTGTGCCATCATTTCACATGAATGATGTAGCTCATTAACACAAATGCCTCGCAACATCCTGCACACTGAGAAACTCTTTAAATGAGCTCAAATTAATGATGGTCTGTCATTGTTTTTTTTGTTTTTTTAAATCCCATGCATGACTACTTATGTGAAGTCTAAAGCCTGCAGCTCAGCATATATGACTGCATGTTGGTGCTTCCCACAACGGGAGGCAAACTGACTATTTTAGCAGCATATTGGTTTTGGTTTATTCATTAATCATAAATATTTTTAGGTAAGCATCCTGGATTTAATCCTGGTTTGTTTCAATGTGACGCGCCACTTCTTCACTCTGTACTTATGTAAAGAAAAAAAAGAGAAAAAGAAAACCTTTTTGATCAGCTGCAGAGCAATACTGCGATTTTATAGTACTGTGATTGTGTCTGTTTCCATATGTAATGCCCACAGAGAGCTTACAGAGAGACATTTTCAACCAACGCAAACGTGCTTCTGTGCTGTCATCCAACTGCACTTTGCTCTATATAAAAGTACAGGCAGGGGCTGCAGTGGACACTGTTTTATTGTTGTTAACACTCTGTTTCACTTCAGTACTGTGTCTGCTATAATCCCACTCTTCTCTGCGGCTGGCTGATGGACCAAAAACAGTTTAAAGAAGAGTAGCCCAAAGACTGGTTGTATATTTTTGACACTTCCCCCACATATTTTAATAATACCCCATTTGCCCCACTACCTGCTCTCTCCAGATAGAAAGCTGGCAATAGCTGCTCACACACTGCTTAGGGACTTCAAATGTGCTACCACCGCTGAACCATAATTTGGCCTTGAGGCAAGCTGAATCCTGCTTGTCTGCTAGTTTTGTCTTGAGGACTGGACCACTTTTCATGTCTGTCTTCCCCTGCCTCCATCTCAGTGTCTGAGAGTCTTAAAAATAAAGCCCACTGTTGCCTGCTTGCCCCAAATAAAATTCAAATAAAATTACGGCCCATGTTTATTCCAAGCTGGAGGTTGCTCCACTGAGTCACACTGCCATGTACATCTGTGCTGTGCCTGTTCTCCTATTAAACCCAGGGGACTTGCACAGGTGTAGATAATTTTGTGGAGTTGTATTTAAGAAATTTTAAACATTTTCAAAAACAAAAATGCAATAAAAAGTGTCTAAAAATCTACTCTAAAGAACAACAACAAAACATGCAACTTATAAAGCAATCAAAATATTTTAATAAAAAAACCACACCATAAAAATCACACTGCGAAGTGCTATAATTACTACAACCTCATGACACTTAAATAGTTTGAATAAACAAGTGAATAGAACCTAAGTAAAAATAAATAAATATTTAAATAAATAAATATTTATTTAAAAATAAACAAGTTTGTATTGTATTATGGTCCCAGTACTGGCTTAATATGTGAGGAGTGTGGAGATTAATTCTTGCTCTCTGAAATGCTTATCCATGGTTGTATGCTATAAACTCATCGCATGCTGGAAACGACCTACAGTATTATCATGTGACGAAATAAGATGCTGTGGTTTTCTCACATACAGTTAAATCATAAAAGCTGATTTTAAATTAGATTTTAGATGTATGGATATTGGTGCCTGTCTGTGTTTCTCACGTACTGGTCAGGATGCGCCTTGTACAACACCTTGTACAACACCTTGTACACATGGATGCTTGAGACATGGCATGTCAGATTGTTTTTCCTCATTAATTAACCAAGAAACCAAACATAATGAAAAATATTAAAATTAAGTTGCTAAATTAAATAGACTGCGTCAAACACCTAACCCCTGTTTCTCACCCAGCAAACATAAGATAGCAAAGACAGTTTTGAAGCTGAATAATCTAAAAAGAAAAAAAAACATTTAGAAAAAAATTAATGCCCACTAAAGATGAGTACCACTGATTAAAACACATTTTGAGCTAAGATGGGGTTAAATCTTTTGTCTCTTAGCTTCTACAAGCATTTTTTTCTCTTCTTTTTTTAAAAAAATGACATTAAACCATTGTATAGATTCAAGGTAGAGCAATGTTGCCTTGTCACAGAAACCTAACAAAAATTCAGAAGATGAATAAAAGCTTGATAGAAAGGCATGCTGTGTTTCTTTTGAAAAAGAAAAGTCACACATTCAGTCATTTTCCCAGAAGCTGCCACTTTTGACTTTAAATTCACGAAGGGTTGAGTTGAGCTAGCTATAACCAACAACAATCCTCAAAACTGTCTCCTCTAAATGCCCTGGGAACCCACTTCGTACACAGCCTTCACACTAGAGTGCACAAATTCTCATCAAAGAGTACAATTACGTGAAAAAAAAAAGTCTGTCACAGGTCCCTGTCATTAACTGAGTTGCCTGGGCAACTAAAACAGCACCAACAATCAGTGACATTGACTGTGGCATTCAGGAAACTAACAGATAATGGATAACAACACTGTAGTTGTGATGATTATGTGCTACACTGGTGTCAGAAAACAACAAGTATTCTGAGCACAGGGTGAGGAAAGCTTACACCACAATGTCTGTTGTGTCTGTGTTGATTATGTATTGGCTTAGTAAGAATGGCATTGACGATATTCGCATCTGTCTTGGCATCGAGTCAACGCGTTGCTAAAACTCAAATAATACGCAAACATACTACTGCTCTCATGTGTATGTCCAGTCTTCTCATAACTAAAGTGAGCATCGACTGCATTATTCCATGAACGTCAACTAAATCTATCACAAAGAAGAAATAACGTTGTCTGTATGTGCAGCAAGTGCATCCAGGCTCTGGAAGTTATTATATCTCTCGCTCTAGCCGCTGTAGGTCAGGTTGTTGAAAAGACAGACATCCATATGTTTTGAAGCTCCAGTTCAGAAAAAAAGACTTGGGTGACAGAAGATATTTTCCTGTGGCAATACTTGTGTGCTCTGATGTCTGCCAGTATACACACACACACACACATAAACATAGAGTACTGCACACCTCCATTTGCCAACCGCAACTCCCAATCAGGGGCTGCATGGGACTGCTTATCCTGTCAGCGGAGGAGGAAACATGTCAGTCCCTGCTGAAGATGAGCTTTTATGGCAATCACTTGAACAATCACTGTGTCCTAATGAGGAAGATTCTACAGATTCTACTCCCACATATCCTCCACCCCCGCCATGGGCCTGGGCTCCTGATGCTTAAGTGTAGCCCTACAGAAGGAACTAATGATTTCCCTAGTTGTCAGGCCAAATGGTAGATAGGACATGTTCTCCTCCTATGTATGTACCAGTAGGACTGTAGAGGGAGAGAGAAAGACTGACGCAAAGAGGGAAAGGGAGGAGATACTGTCACTGTGATGCTTGTCAGCTACCGTCTGCAAGAACAGACTTCACACAGTACGTCGGATTGCTTTCTGCAAAGTCTACTTCAGTTGGAGTAAGGGTCAGAGGTTGATGAATTCGATCTGCAACTGTGTTGGTTTTTTATCAGTGGTGGAAGAAGTCAGATCCATTACTTTTGTTTACGGAAATGTACAAAAATGTAAAAATGTTCCAGGTCTGCAGTTAATATTATACATGGAATCACAGTGATCACAAAAGCAGGAAAAGTAAAATAATTTTTTCCGCCAAAAAAAGAATGAATGATATTTAACAAATTATCATATGATACAAATACTAACTACATTCTGTTACTGACAAACACACAATTTTGTCTTATTATACTGGGTAGTTTAAAAAATATATATATTTATAAATATATAATTTTATTCCTTACAGCCATTAAACAGTTGCAAACAATCTGAACAGAAGATTCATGTTTTGCCGCTGCTGAAAAACAAATGTATGTAGCTACAGTTTGCTGAAAAGCTGAAAAGTAATAAGATATATAGTAACAGTTCAAATACTGTGCTATTTAAAACTACACATTCCTTTCTAAAATATCAAAGAGTGGAAACTCCAAGAATCAGAAAGAGGTACCAATACAGTACTACTACCCCAAATTGCCCACTAACTCAGGAAAAGCACTTAGATTCTTTCCACTGTTATTACATAATACAAGCATTCTGAACACATTTAATGTAGCACACTGCCAAAAGTGCAGGACAGCATGAAGAAGTGCTGTATAATGCATCACTGTGTTGACTCTAAATGTCATGTTTAGCACAATCCCGATGTGGGTTTGTTTAGCTGAGGATGCGAGGTCTGACTGGCCGATAATGTGGAGTAGAAATGCCATGTTAACCATTAAATATGGAGACGACGGCATGTTGTTATGTAAAATGTATACGAACCCCTCAAGGCCGTGCACTGCATGAACTAGTTCGCATAGCACCTTTTGTAAGAGCCAGATGTTGACCTTTTTCTATTCAGCTCAGTCAGTTAATATGGCCCAGTTCTCCTCATCTGTTCAGTGTAATGCCATCTCACAGAAGAAATCCAAAGAATTAATTTGAGAGGGCCCCATACTGCAATGAGGGATCAATAGAGGGTAATTCATTGCCACTGATAAAATTAGAGCTTTTTTGTTCCATCTGTACACCCTCAGGCAACTGTAGCCTAAATAGTTACTCCAGATAGATTCTACTCAAACATGTCGGGAATTAATTGTAGCTTCCTCCCATTTGTTGGATTTTGACTCTGTTAATTACACCTACATGAATAATCTGTAATTCTAAATATTGCAATAACATTTTGAATGTACGGAACAGATGGTGCGATGCATGATATATGATACACTTAGCTATTCTTGGAAACATTTTCCCTCCAGTCTGTCTCATGGCACGTAGCGGTTTATCAAATTGGACAGAAAAGTTCCCTTCTGGTGTGAACCACAAAAGACTTTATTGGAGGAAATCATATAGTGAAGCTCTGTGATGCTGGGGCATTGGAAATAGAAAGTTTAATTCAGAAATATCATAACGTGAAATGCTGTCAGCTCTTCAATTCTTTACACCACAAATGAGGCCAAATTTAAAGGCGTTAAGTAAATGCGTTCAGATGCTATGTGACTCAGTCATTTTTTACTTCTGTGGTGAGCAAATATAGATTTTTTTACATACCCCCAATCAAGATAAACTGTTTTAAAGGATCCGTTATCTACTGCTGCTCCCTTGCACATGACACAAAGGAACTGATTCCTTTGGGATTTGTAGCCATTGGTTGCTATATAACAATAATCAATATTGCTTTTTTTCAGAGGTCAATCACAGTATTCACGGAGGCCAAAAAGAGAGAAGAGAGCCTCACATATTTTCCTCTTCATTTATTATTACTGCTGACACTCGTGCTTTATTGAGACAATGAGAGAGAGATGGTGTCATGACCCATATACAGGGAAAGGTGATGGTCTGTAATTGAAGCCAACTCCACACAGAAAAGGTAGAGTAATTACAATCAGTAAAGAGTCTCCCAGTGTTATACCCCCTTCACACACATGCACAGAACTGAATTGTCAGCAAGCTATCACCTTTTGCTTTCGTTCTGCTTTCGTTTTTTTTCCCAGACAACAATGAATTAATGAGACAAACAAAAAAGGCAACAATTTGTACTGCATTTGTGCGCAGTCTGTACCAAGGTCAATCAGGGCTAATGTGTTTCATGTCTATCCATGCACTTTGAGCAATGGCACATGTGTTCCATTCACTGCCACTGGCACTTTATTGCTTCTGGAGAATAAGTCAAAGTCAAAGCAGCTACCTTTAGTAAAAGAGGGCAACACAATTAGATTAAGCCACCCATGAAAAGCCTTTTGTTTGTGAATGTTGATACATTGGAGGATGCATTTTAATCATAGCGGGGTACAGTGTCACCGCAATGAGAATGGGAAACAGGAAAATAAAAACAATGGCGCATTATGCATTCAGGCTGTCGGCAATATTGGCTCTCAGTTCAAGAAAGACCTGTTGTATGCAAGTAATCTTCAGTATAGATTTTTACCGCCTGCTCATTATATCCTGGTGTTAGAACAAGAGAGAACTGGACAATCACTTTGTTGGTTGGTGTGTGCTTGATATAACCAGAAAACAAAGGTAAATTAAAGCAACACGACTTCTGATATAACACATTTGTCCAATTCATGGCTGCTCCACATGTGGCCCCTGAAGAGCTCAGCAGTCAGATTTAAGCCTTTGTGAGAAAAACCTGTGATTTGCAAAAAAGCAAACAAACAAAAAACGAGGAAGAAATATTGTGAACAATAAAGAGACAGTGTGTGAAAAAGTGTAAATGAGCTCAGCTACAGGGCTACGGCACACATGCCGAGTGTTAAATAGAGGGAGATTTTTTAACATTAACCTCAACTGCTGCCATTACCCTACCTGTGGGCCACAAACTTATCGGTATACACAGCATGCCGAAAATGGGTGGGTGTGGAGAGGTGCTAAACGAAACAAGCTTAATCAAGGACCACAACAGTTTTCTCTTTCTTCTGTGTGGCCGACCTAATCAAATCAAGGAATGAGATTGATTTCACGAGGTGCAGATGGATCCCGTAGCAAGTCTAATTCAATGTGCCGGCTCTCCACTATGATGTGTGTTTTCTCGGTCCAGATGGTGCTGCTCGGGTTTGTAATTCATATTTCAACATTTTACTCCCCCTTCCTCCCTCTCTCTTTCTTCCTTCCACCCTCTCTCTTTCACTCTCTTTTTTTCTGATTTTTGCTCGTCGTTTAACAACCAAGTAAATGTGTACTGATGTGGATAAGTATCATAAACTCATCTGTCAAGCTTGCGATCCTCTGATCTTGTTAAATGTCACAAACAACACATGCCGGCTGGTGAGTTTTATGGAAGAGATCTTGGAGCTCAATTGTTGGAAAGCAAAGCAGGAAAAAGCGATCTGTATAAACTGAAAATATAGCCTTCGTATAGAATTATGTTATGTGGTAAACTATTCAAAAAGATTTCTATAGAATTGTTTCTAACCCTGTAGAAACAGTTCAAATGTAACAGTGTTCGGATATCCATCATTTCAGGTAAATAACTCAAATAACAAGATGGTTTAAAAAAGAAAAACCTCAACATTTTCGTACAATCCTTTAACCAAAAACACTAAAACAAACTTACCTCTCCTAACGGTGGCAAGTCATATTCAGATTAAGGATTGTATAAGCGTGATTATGAATATTTGATAAATAAAGAAATAAATAAAGCCACAAATTGCTAGATAAATTAGTGGACAAACCTGCAATGTGCAATTATCAAAGTTTTAATTTTGAAAACATAGTTTCAAATGTGTTTCATGTATAGCATATGTAGATATGCTCAGATTTCCATAATTGGAAGGCACGCAGAGTCGGAGCCATTCTTTTGGGCTTATTCCTGTGGAAAAATGCAGATGTGCTCCACAGTGCCTGTTCGAGCTGTCAAAGTCATTGTTCTCAACCTGAGAAGTCTTGCAAATTAGCCAGTTTCAATGCCAGCTGCCACTGCTGGAAAGGCATGCATTGCTGGTGTTGAATATTCCTGCAGGTATCGTATACAATACATTTTCTTTATGTAACTTTGAATAATGGGTTCTGACAGCCTTGGCTAACCACCTTTTTGACTTGGAGCAAAATTCTGCTATATTTCATTTCATCTTTATTCTTTCTTAAAACAGACACAGACTATGGATTTATTATTTGTTAATGATGATAAATGCAAGAAATTACTCTAATCTTCTTTGAATGCCAAAAATCTTCCCATAAAGTCAGAATAGCTTTTACAAGTAACTGTTGCCAAAAAAAGAAAAACCATATCATGCATGTGTAAAAAACATCTAAGGATAGGAACATCGATCTCATGTCCAGCAGGATCAATATCGCAGCTGCAACTTTTTTTTTCATATCAGTAATCTATGCCAGATTTACCAAGAGATCCACAAAGTCCAAACTCATAGAGTCACAAAAAGGCTTTGCACTTATCAGCTGTAGTTTTACCGTATTCAAAGCTAGCGTATCTCTCTATGGGATACGGCTTTAAAACTGCAGGTACTGGAAAGCAGTATTTGCACAGACCTAAGAACAAAAGGCAGTATAAATGAGGGCTTCGTTGGCTATATTAATAATCATCTGTGCCTTCTCCTTTGAGAGGCCTGTGATATCGAGTATCATTAGACATGCAAATAACAGCTCCATTTTCCCGTCCATGGGATTAGGAAGGAAAGAGAGAAAAATGAAGAAGAGGCATGGCTGTGGCAGAAACAATTAAGCCATCCTCTTCGCGGAAGCACTTGGCAGCCAGCTTCAGATTGGTAAGGGAGGACAGGAGGGGTCTTTTGGCTAGGCAGCAATGTCAACACGCTTGTCTGAGTGAATGTGCAATTGCACAGAGCATTGCTTTAAGATGTCAGATCACCTTGGAGTGGACGGCTGCTACAAGAACAAGCACTCCTTCTGTGTGTCATGATGCCACTATACGTGTTTCACACTCTGTCTGGAACACAGACCCAGAGACATAGAGTGGGGAGGGAGGGAGAGAAAGAAGAACAAAGGCACAAGGAACAGAGAAAAAGTAGACAAGAGAAAGGAGACAGAGTCATTTCTGTTGTCTTACATGGCTGATTGCAATGACATTCTTTTTATGCCTTAACTCACCTAACACGAACAACCATCGAGTGCATTGCCACATCGCTCAGGGACAAAATCCCCGAACTTAATCTGCCACAACAAACAGCTAAGGACTTTCACTTACATAATAAAATCTTTTGGCTAAAAAGGGGGCAACTTTTGCTTCTAGTTGCAACATGCCAAAAACACAAACTAGAAAGAAAAATTATATCAAAGGTTCTCCTAGAATGCTGCACTTGCATTGAAGTACAACTAAATATTTTTATACAGTAAAGTAAAAGTCAATTACTCTTCCCTTCGCTGCACACAGGATGGGAGTGGGCATGAAAATTGCCTCTCATAACCCATTTCCCTGATTCCCTTGTTGCCTTCACTTCATTTCCAAGTTATCCTCATCTTTTTACTACTTGCTATCATATAACAAAGATACCATCTCTGGAAAAAAAAAGAAAAAAAGAATCAATCTTTGTCTGTTAAAAGGTTGCCTAGCAAAAAGTAAGAAAGCAGGTTAGGCCTTAAGGGTATTATAACAGTAAGATGCAGTTGAATTAAAGAAGCTTTTTTAAGAGCCAAAAAAATGGCAGTTTCTCTCTGTCAGCTTATAAAGAGTAAGGTAAAAATCATTAAAGATGCCAAATCACAATGCAAGATTGGGGTTGACAGCACGCAGCCTACTGAGTTCAGTCCATCATCTTGGAGACGTGGGCAAGACAGTGAGTCAAAAAGTAAGAAAGTCAAAAGTGACTCTCTGAAATGCTCACGTCTCCTCACATCTCTCTCTCCTTCGCTCCTTCCCCGTCTTTATCACTCTCTTCCTCCTCTCCTGCTCTCGCACTGTGTCTTTTTCTGGAATCGCCCGTCGGTAATGTCAACAGAGATTTCACGGCACAGTGCCGGTGCATCAGCCAGGCTCACATTTCCCCTACCTGTGATTTACATCAGAGAAGAGGCTCATGGGGGATTTTCCATGCCAGCAGAGAGATGGGAGTTGTGACGGTGATGGTGGTGGAGGGTAAGTAGGAGGTGGGGGTGAATGGAGCCAGTACCCTGGGGCTTGACGCAGTAAGGCACTCTAACAATAGTGGCGTCGACCACCCGGCTGAGAGATGCTTTTACTGCAAAGGGAACCAGCATGACTGCATTCAGGCCTTCCTCCTTAAATGTCACCATTCTCCCTATACAGCACACAGGGCTGACTGAGTTATTTCCAGCATATAATCAGTATATACTGTGTTTCCGATGGCTTAAATTTATGTTTTTACCTCATATGTAGACCATTTTTTTAGATATATTCAAAAGACAAAACAAAAAAATCTGCACAGCAATTTTTTTAATGGTTTTAGCCATATGGTGGCATGGTAAACACTCCACCAAACCAATAATACTGCGATTATTTAGCAATTAATATGTAAATTAAAAACTGAGGTAGACAGTAGTGATTATATACTGAGCACAGTTTTGGATTTCCAAACATGCCCCTTCAGTGAAAGACTTGGTATAAGGTGAGCAGAATACTAACTCACACCAGCCAGTCACAGACACTGTGGATCCTCTGGGATGAAATTAACTGTGTGTTGTGGTTTCATGCCTGCTGCGTTTTTGTGTCTGTTAAATTGGGTAAGATGAGGAACTGGATTATAGTTTGATTGTTACGTCTCAGAACTTCAATAAAAAGATGGAAAAAACATTTTGTAGAACACCTGTAATCATATCTATCAACGAAGTGGCGCCGCACTAAATCTGGGCCCCATGCTAGACGAGTCTCGATACTCCATTTACTGCACCCACTGTCATGCCTGTAAGAGTAACTGCATCATGTGCAAACCGATGCATCCAAGGTGGTTGTTAGGGGTTTCACTAACTAAGTGTAGCACTGTCTCACATAGTTCTGCCTATTTTCTCATTGTATTCTATTTACACTTTCTTGCTTTTGCCATAAGGCTTTACAAAATTGTTTATGTCAGTTTTTTCCAGGTCTTAATTGAATCATGAAAATATAACAAAATTGGAAAGTCATATTACTTTGATTCCAATATTAAGAAAGGCTTACATAATGTTGTGTTTTATGAGCAAAAAGTAACCTCTTTACACAGATGCCTAGTTTTACTGCTAGTGCTGGTGGGGAGTTGATTCTGCTTTTGTGTGCTAAGACAGCTAGCCTGAAACTGAATGTTACATCCTATTACATGGAGTAAGCTCTGTAAAAAGAAAATCATAATGGACCTTATCTGTGGACTGCATCTGTAAGTCATTTCTGAATTTATTTCTGTTGGCCCACCAGAACCACTGGCAGGAATTTTAATTTTGCTATACCGCTATATTCTTTTTTTTTTCTAGCATTTTTTGAGGGAAATCATGACATGTATAATAGACTAGGATCCATAAGTGAGTGCTACCCCAAACTCTTGCAGTGGCATAATATGACTTTAGGCAAAGGATTAGAGAATGCTATCTCTTTCAAAATGTTTTCCTACTCTTAATGAGCTACTTTCAGCTGCTCCCTTGTTCACGAGGGGTTGTCACAGCAGGTAGCGCCACATATGTGATTTGGCAGATTTTTACGCTAGATGCCCTTCCTGACACAACACTCACGGGATTTGTGTCTCCTCCCAGGATCAAACTGGGGCTCTTTTCCTTATTAGGAAAATGTGTAGAATACAGCAGTGTGCAGCCACATTTCCTAATTTTAATACAGCTAAATAATAGTGCCATTTAAGCTGTAAGGGACTTATATTTCAGTTGCTATCACTAGGATAACCTTTTGAACCTATCATTCTAATAACTACAAAAATGTATATATTAAAAGAATGTGTACATTGTACTAAAAAATATCAGAATTGATGACTGTTATGTGAACTTCAGAATAAATATGATCTATTCCTCCTTATTTCCAGGAAAAAAAATATATAACTGAATGGTGTACATTTCAGTCACATTTTATGTAATGCAACTTGGGTTCAAGACCTCTGCAATACTATCCTACATGCTATTGTCTATTAATTAACTGAAACTCCAAATAAGCTGCATATATTTCAGTGATTACATGTCGAATCCCAACATGTGTTCTGTCTGACTGCTTCAGATGTTTAACCAACAGAAGAGCGCACACAGTGAAGTGAAATGTGTTGCGATGGTTGTCATGTCCGGAGCTAACCAGTTGGGATGCGCCGTTGGTACGACATGCCATTTGTCTCCCGTAATAAGACATGAGAGCTCGCAGACATTTGAAGAAACTCAGCACTGCAAAACGACTCCTTCCTGGAAAGACACACAGTGAAGCTTGCCAGGAAGGCTTTTTTTTCCTCAGTGAGTCACAGTGAGTGTGCATGTGTGCTTAAATAAATGTGTGTACAATTTACCGTTCTTTCTTTTTGTTTGTTTTCTGTTTTTTTATGCGTGTGTGCGTGCGTGAGTGAGAGAGACAGAGACATAAGTGTGTGCATCCTTGCTTGCTAAACTGTGTGGAAAACACAGCCTGTAGTGTGCATATTAGTTTGTGTGTATTTGTATGTGTGTGTCCCTGTACAAATGCCCCCTCCCTATTACAGCTGACTAGTAGATGGATGCTGGCTGTCACACCTGCCTGACTTTGTTCCTGCCAGATGCGGTGGGGTCACAGGGAAAGCGCCCAAACACTCATCAATCTCAACCATTGTCCAACATTCTTTCGGCTCCGGCAACAGCTTCCAATATCCATTTAGTCGCTCCAGATGCTGGCAAAAATGCTTACATACACAGAAACCGGGTGGCCAAACCTATTGACCTGCACTCTCAGTACGGGTGGATGAAAAAACAAAGGATGTCACAGCATCAGGGATAATCTCTAAGAGTCTGTAATAAATAAAAGTTTAACTTTGCATTTACTCTGTGAGGTCGTCATTGTCATTAGGCTGGCAGTAAAAGAAATTGAATTTGGTGTGTTCCCAAAGGCTGCTGTCAAGTGTGATGCTGTGAGCAAGAGCCAGCATAACCACTGTTACCTGAGGTCTTTTCATGTAATGACATCAAAGCCAACCGGAAGAGCTTTAGAGTCACTTTGGAAGAAGAGATTACGGTGGACTGAAAGGTCTAAAGGACACAGGTATGAAACAAAACCAGCCACATGACAGTGTCGAGTCCCAGGTGGATTTTGGAAGGAGGCAAATATACTTGGGTAAAAAGTTTGGCAGCATATCCAAAAGTGAAATAATGTGCAGATTTTCACTAGCACACTATTACGCCTTTGTGAACGAACCAAACTCAATTACATTTGAAATACACTCCAGGCATGTTACGGTTGCCATAGAGAAAAATAGAAGCCAGGAAAGTCATTTTCATCATTCTAGTTTGTGCGGTTTTGTTGTTCCCTTGATAGGAAGCAGCACTTAAGTAGCCAATCCACTAATGGGAGGTTGGGAAATAGAGATAGAAACTATAAACCTGACAACTAAATTTTATCCTGTTGAAGTTTTTGCTTCCTACCACTCAAAGAAATGTTTTAGATGAACTTGTATTGCCTGAAATATTTATGGAAAACTGTGCAATAGCAGAGGAAAATTTGAACATGACTGAACAAAGACAAGCTACTGTGTCGTGTCTTTGAGATGGGAAATTATTCAAGTTCTGTTTATAGTTTGTTGGTCAACTGTTGTTGCTGTGGTCACACTGTTGTCTTCCAGAAAGATGTTTTTATGCAGTAGCACATCTTTTTTTGGGAGGTAGCGTAGTTTCTCAGGGTGCTAAAATGTTCTTCAAACAGTAATAGTGTGAAAATACAGCCCTCTCACATTCTCTTAGCTTTGACTGCCTCTCTTCGTCTTCCTCTCAGTTTCTCTGTGTGTCTTTTCTGCATTTTCACCCCTCAGCTCTTCCTCTCCCTTTTTAATTCTCCATCTCCTCCCCTGGGCCTCCTGAGGGTTGGGAAATAATGTACACAAACATAGCAGGCAAACGGGAGAAGCGCTTGAGTTGTTTACGATGCGATAGAGGAAATAGAAAGAGAGGGTTGAAAAAAATAAGGCGGAGGAAATCATCACAGCGTGCATTTCCATTCGTGTATACACTTTAATTGTGAAGAAATCAGAAAGTTGGGAGAATTCACTTCAGTGTGCAGATGCACTTTGATGCTGTCACTCACACGGTATGAGACTTTTGATTAGGACTTGTCTGTACACTGGAGGCTCATGACCACACTTGGCAGACAGGAGCCATTAAAATCCCAGCAACCTTGGCCCCCCTCTCAATCCCACCGTCTCTCTTTGTCTCCCTCGCTCTCCCAACTGGGTCAGCCCTGCGAGAAACGTGATACTGAAGGTAATAGGTTGTTCTTCTAAAAACATTAAATGAGTTAAAATTATTCATAGAAGAAGAATTATTTATCTTGAACCAAGCAGATCATTACTGAAAGAACAAGTGCAACTTGTATCTCTTCTGATAGATTCTATTGTATTCAGTATTACTATTTAAATATTTGAGTATATATAATATGTGTGTGTATATGTATATACCAGATATATTTAAATTTAAATATTTTAATTCCTCAACTGCATTTTTCCACCATTACTGGTGTATTTTTTAAAGGCAGGACTTCTATTTTTAAGATTTTGTTTTGTACCTGACACTGGTCTCTCATGATTTTTAAAGACTTTTGTCTCAGCAAAAAAAGATATATCCATGACTTCAATGGTAAAGTGCATAAATAAACAAGTATTGATTTCCAAATATATGCAATGAAGGTAAGAAGAAAGCACACATAAAGTCTAAAAAGAGGAACTAAAAGTAAATAAATAAAGTAAATGCAAATAATCTTGTCGTTAGCAGTTAGTGGTGTTAAAAGTACACCTCGTGATTTAGTAGCCTGTAGAAACACCTTTAAAAGTAGTAAGGTCAAGTAATGATTTTCTGTATGACTTTATCGGCCTCTCACATTTTAAAGAACTTTGACCCACTCTTCTTTACATTACTTCAGTTCATTGGAGTTTATGTGTATTAATCTATGCACGGCTCTCTCTCCTGGCACAGCATTTCAATCAGTTCGAGGTCTGGACTTTGAAGGGGTCATTCCAAAACCACGATTCTTTTCTTTTTTTCATCCAGTCATTCTGTTGTTGATTTGGTTTCACATCTGACTCTAGAATACTTTGATACACAGAGCAGTTCATGGTCAACTCAATGACTGCAAGGTGCAAAGGTCCCGTGGCTACAAAACAAGCCCAAATCATCATCCCCCACCACTGTGCTTACAGCTGCAATGAGGTGTTTGTGTTTGTGCTGATATGTCATGACACTGTGCATTACAGCCAAACATCACCACTCTGCTCTGATCTGTCCAAAGAACATCACAAGTCTTTGTTTGTTTAGATGAAATTTTGCAAAGCTAACCTGTGCTGCCATGTTCTTTTCAGAGAAAAGAGAATTTATCCTGGCAACTTTTCCAAATAAGCTATTATTCTTCATTTAATTTCGATTTTTACTATCATGGACATTAATATTTAACATGCTAATTGAGGCCTGTAGACCCTGAGATTTAGCTCTTGTGGTTTTTTGGAGGTTGCATGCTCAGACCATGGGGTCAATTTGCTGCGTTATCCACTCCTGGGAAGATTGATAGCTGTCCTAAACATTTTCTACTTGTGAATAATCTCTCTGTAGAATGAAGGACTTGGAAATGGTGTTATAACCCTTCCCAGATTGATGAGAAGCAACAGTTGCTTTTTTGAGATCATTGCTGACATCATTTCCCATCTTTCCAAACTACTACTGCTTTTCTAGAGGCGGTCACTCTGATAATTCGTTAATGAAGTGCATGTGATTATCAGCACCTGCCTGCCACTTCCCTTCTATGGAAGTGAAAGTCATTTTTGTTAAGTAAATAATGGCACAGTGTAACATGTCATATGGTGTTGGTCATCCGAGGTTGTGCTTATAAGGTAAAAATTAGGTTGTACTTAATTTTAAGACCTATTACGGACCATGTGAGTTATTCTTTGTACTAAGGCCTAAGACTATTTTCTTCTAATCTTTTGTTGCCTTATTTGTTCTGTTAGTGATACATATATAGTGTGTTTTGGAAGCCCACGGACGTATGAGTGAACAAAAACCAAATACAAATACCCCCCTTTATAAAAAGCACATTCAATTAGTGTAAAACCTTTATTTCTATGAGCAGTGTCCTCAGATACACATGGCAACATCCTCAACGCTTTTCCAGCATGGACCTTCATCCTTCTGTTCCTTTCCTATGTTTCTCATCTGAAAAACTAATCTATACAAGTGTTCTCAATGTGAGCTATCCTTCACTCTTCAATAGTTAGAATGATCATGTTTGTGTAGTGTTTACTGCCTCACAAGGATTCACAAGCAATTGAATACTCCCTTCAAAATGCTGCCATCATTAAAAATAAAAGTCCATTAAAAGTTATATTTACTGAAAATGTGAATTGAGATATATTAAACTTTGTATGTCATGAAGAGCTAATTTGTTGTGGAATATATTTTCCTTAATCCAATGAAATAGAACACTTAAAAGAATTGGTTGGGTCCTCAGGAGACAGGAATCAGAATTTTGGACATATTATAAGCAGAAATATGTATATTTCCCCACAGCAAGAAAAACTGGTGTGGCAAAAGTGGTGATAGTTCCTAACATCTAAGAATAAGCAGCAAACTGGACCCTTCAGTCCTTTCATTCATAAGACTTAGTGTCATGGCTGACGATATATTTCATGGATATGTATTTCATAGGCCTGGGGAGTAGTCCAGGGTGCAGCAGGTTATAAATGTTTTTACAATAAAGTGGCTGGACATTTAGAATGTGACAGAAAATCTTAATCAGGAATATGGTGGCCATGTGTAACAGAAAGACAACGAACCAGAGACATTGACACTTACAGAGAGAATGACACTTCCTACTCTTCTGTAAGACCACACTTCCTCTGCCTTTGCCGAGTCCTGGGGACATCTCCCATGCATGCTGGGTGTCACAGCAGACGGATGACTAGCTTCACTAGCACCATGCCATTTCCCCTTCTCACACAAAACTGTCACACCCCCCTTCTCCACTCATTCCCAGCCTGCCGGGCCTTACTGTTTCTTGGCCCGGACTGAGATCGGCACAGACACACACACACACACACACACACACACACACACACACACACACACACACACACACACACACACACACACACACACACAGGAAAGTACATGGATATTCATACATACACACTCTCACAAGAACAAGCATCCATGCCTTTCTCTTTCTCTCTGTGATTTACACTTGGTGGGAAACTGCATAGCCACACATTCATCCCACTAAACAACTCTTGGAGCCTATTTTCTCTCAGGCAAAGTGAGTAACTCTAAAAGACTGGATTCACACTGAAATGCTAAAGGTCACGTCACTGGATCTTACCAAACAGCCCATATGGCAAAGAGCGGCAGCAGATGTCGGCCATCACCTCTTTTGCATAATAAGAATAGACTTTTCCTAAAACAGCTGAAAATCCAGCAACACTGTCTAAGCATCCAGCTTGTTTTACTGACTGAACATTCCTGACCTTACATGACTGTTACTGAAGTATAAATGATGGATGATTTCAAGTTTGAGGACTGCTCTGAACGAGTCCAACACAAAGACACTGGTCCCTGGTACGTGCACACACATGTACAAACCCCTGAGCTGTGTGCCCCAGCAGCTTCCAGTACCAGTAATAATTATTAGAACAGTTGCAACCGCTGCCAGGAAATTATCATAAGTAGCCTATTGCTGTTTTTCTCTGCATTCCAATGATTGGAGAATAAACTGGAGAAAAAACAAAACCAGGCATAAAACAAACACTACCCCCAAGACATCACACAACAAACAGCATATTCACGAGTGGGGGAAACTACTGTATAGGAAGGGATAAAAATGTCTCGCTCTGAGAATTCAAGATTTGCCAATAGGAAAGCTGCACACTCTTACAAATCAAAATTTGCCACCAATTTGCTCTTGTTCAGACTTCTGGAGGGGATGTTGGCTTGTTTGTGTCCCCTGTCAGAGTCTGGAGGGTTCTGAAATTAAGCTTGTGACAAAACATGCAGTTACTGTACTAGAAAAAACCATTCTGCTAGTGCTGCATAGCAGCATTTATTCTTATCAATACTCATGCATTAAAGTTCATTTGCAAAACCACATTAACGCCTCTGGTAAAATCTACCCCGGTTCTGTCTCCCCTTTAAATCTCTCATAAATCTCGGAGCATCCCTTCTTCTACTAGCACCACTGCAGAGAGCCACACTTTTCAATTTCTGGAGTGAGAAAAGGACAGGGGGTAAAAAGCCTCTTCCAGTATTACATCTTTTCTACTTTATTACCAGTCTTCTGGGAAAATGGGGGCAGCTTTGCAGCCTGGCTATCTGTTTACATTTTCTTTACAAGACTATATTGGAATTATAATTGTGTTCTATGGCGCCTTCTTTTGGTGCCTTGCTCTGTTTAAAGGTCCTATGGACCTGGGGAGATGAAGAAAAATGGACCCCTTTTGAGGGATTTGATTACTGAGGAAGAAAATGCAGCTGCACACTGGCCCTCTTTTTTTCTTTTTCCCTCTCTGTTTTCCTCCAGGTGCCAATCTCTCGGGATGCTCGATATTAGAGCTGGAATGGCGCTGACACAAGCGCATTGAAAAAATAATTTCTTTCTGCGGCAAAGGTGGAAACAGAAAAAAGGAAATATAAATGGTCCTTATGAATTAGGTGATTAAAAAGAAGTCTGAGTTTGTCCTGCTGACCAGAGAGCTCTCCTTACTCGCTTTGTGAAGCGTTTTTTTCCAACCAAGGTTATCAAAGGTCACAGTGTTCAAATGCTCTCTGTTGATGAATGCTTCGACGTTCCCTCAGAGCTGATATTACACTAACCTTAAAAAACAATATCAGATATATGGACATATTCATAGTTTTTGAAGCCAGTCTTTGATTTATATTTTAACAGGAGAAAATGCCCCCTGCCAAAAAAAGAGGTAGGTGTGACTAAGAGTTGAAAAGTCTCATTTTAACTTTTTCATATGCACATTCTGAGAGTTGTTATTCACTTTCAAATATTTTGCATTTCTCCAGTTTTAGCATGTTACAACAAGTAAAAAAGAAAGTGTTATCAGCAGGTAGAACACAATATGACATGCAGGGTACACAAACACAGCATAAATATTCCATCACTATATGGATAATTGCTGATATTCCTGCAGCTCAACTACATTGCGTAGTGCAGTCGAGTGAGACAGTGAATTTGTATCCTTAATAATGTTTGGAATTAATTAAAATGCAAAGCCACGAGCCCAGAGTGCAACCACAGGTGGCAGTGAAGTGAGCGCACTAAGAGCTGTGATGAGTGCAAGCCCCCATAACTCATGTCCATTTAACTGATGACTTCTAATTTTATTATTCTTATTCTTATTATTTTTGCCACCATTTCAATGAGATGAGTTTGCCATTTTATACAACAATTTCCTGTGTAATATCATTCTGTCAATAAGTAATTACTTGCTTGGCAAATTGCTGTGCAAAATGTTCATCGGAGGGGAGAAGATCCATATCAATTGTTCATTTGCATAATGCAAATGAATCCTCTGAGAGGAAAAAACAACTTTGCTGCCATCGCTGACAGTTGGATACCAGCACTGCTGCTGGAAAAACATAAGTGTCTTTACTACAGAGCAGCGCAAAGGTCTACAGCATTTCACTGTTAGAAGCAGGAAACTAAACTCTAAGACGCAGCTGATGGAATTATTTTTTTGTTGCTGTTTAGTTATTTTCAGATACAGTTTCAACTGGCAGGAGAAAAAAAACTCCAAACTGCTACCAATATTTGACAAGTGGATCGGGGGTTTCTGAGTAGCTGTCCATTTGCTGACACATTAGCAGAGGATGAGCTACCAGCAACTCCATTAGGCTTTCTCCTGATAGAGTAACACCATTTTAGCCCCCTGTTTACTTAATATGCAGGATCCGGCCCCCTCTATTTGTTTCTAATCAACTGATAAGACAGAAGGCCTTTTCTGCAGTCCCCGGAGGATGAAAACCAAACTCTTAATGGTCATTAGTAGCAATTATGTTCCGTAACTGGCACACCCCCTCTGCTTTTGCTGTGTTGGCTGCTTAGGCACATGTGGATCCGATGTGGACGCAGGGGACCCTGAATGCAGTTTTAGAGCAGGATACGCTCTGATACGCTGCGGCTGACCACAGCTTTTATTTGATGATGGATATGTTTAGTTTCCTGTCTGATTGGGACAAGTTGTTATTTGTCCTTACACATCTGCAATATTGAGATAGTTTGTTAGCTTTATTTAAAAGCATTGTTACAATGTGTAAATTGCCTCATGACCCAAAATACCCCCTAGTCTCCTCTACTTTGAAATCGTCATTAACACAGCACTCTGAGTTTACAGTAATTGCAGCATTGTCAAAGGCATCTTGAGGACACCACATGAAGTCCAACCCGGCATGTAGCAGCACCCCACTCCCCCCCAATTAGCTAACTCAGCTCCTTTGCTACAGGATTCTGGAGACTTGTGATTTTTATGCAAAACCGCTAAGATCAAACGGCCTCTGCCCTAATCCCCTGGGTCGAACCTGGGGAGTGTGATCCTTATCGACAAATGCCGAGCCAGTGCAGACCAAGATCCCATTACGTATTCACATAGACCTTTTTGACATGCATTTTCCCTACGCACCAGTGATGCAACAAAGACAGGAAACCCACTTCTATTTTTGCATTGTAAATGTTAGCACACATTTTGTGTTGATAAAACCTGATCCGAATCCTATCTTGATCCGATGTGGTATTTGTTGAAGCAATGCCGCACACTCACACATCTGCTCAGTTAAATCCCTCCATCCTATTTTCATCTGTGTGTTGGACTGGATATGATCCATTTATGAATCCCCAGAGATAATTTCTAAGAAGCTCCTGTAGATGAATAACTGGATAAGAAATGGGATATTATGGATATTATGACTATTGTTGAGCTACACTGACATATAAATAGAAGCAACATCACACACTTAAACCACAGAGCAGCAGCATGAGAACTGCTAGTGTACTATAGGATTCAGCTGTGCAAACAGGACAACAGAATACCCTGTCACACACTAAAACACACACATACACAGAGTGCTCAGCAGTGATGAGGAAGGCCATTGTCAGAAAACTAATAAAGAGGCAGTGTGTTGCTGCAGTGCGGTAATTACACATCCCAGGATATCAGCACAGTATTTATAAAAACACTGGGCATCAACAAAGAAGAGAAGGTCATCAAGGCAGATATGGCATTAGCATTTTGACAGTATACACATTAAGTGTGTTCACACATGGACAGAAACGTGCTTGTGTGAGTGGGCATGCATTGGTACACGGGCACACCAAAAAGATAATGTCATGTTTTTCTTATCTGGCCACTCAACGAGACACATAGACAATGTGTGTTTGTGTTTGTGTTTGCATGTGCATCTGTGTTTATGTGTCTGCGTGTAACTGTGTGCAGAGAGTGACGCTGATAAACATGCCACATCTTGGCAAGTGGTGGTTCAAGCAGGCCCAGCTTCTGTAAACATTGAGAGGGCTGCACAGATTGAGATGGAGAGAAACGAGGACCTGTGTGACTGCTTCCATCCAGATGGAGGCTACAATGATTTTGGGGTTGGCCCAGGTCGTTTCCCCCAATGACAAACCATTCAAAGATCTGTGGAGGCATTAAAATATTGCTGCTTCACCACAGCTGTTCATTGTCTTCATCAGCTAACAGCAGAAATGCGGTTTCGTGACGTGAATAAAGCAGAGAAAGTAACATAAAAAGGGCACTGTGCCATTTGGCAAAGGGTTCTTTTTCTTGGTGTCGAGGAGAGACATCTCAGGAGGAGGGGGGGGTTCCCTCTAAGACACAGCTCTTTGATTTTGTTACCTTTAAAGCATCTTTGCACTTTCTAGTCTCACTCTTCAATGCTTGCAAAGAATTTCCACAAAGCATACTATGTTATTGACGCTGCTACATTTTTTGGATGCATTTGGTTCAATGTATTACTCAAATACAATTATTAATGACAAATGTGAAAAAAGCTTCTCTACTTTTCTTTTCTTCTTTGTTTTCTTTTGTTGTAAATTATAATTTCCAAAATGTAATTCTAAAAGATAGCATCAGAAGTTGAATTGCTATGCATCTTTGACTTTGCTCCACTCACAGATGTATGTTGGGTGAACTGGAAATTCTAAATTGCCTGTAGGTGTGAATGTGTTATGTGTGTGAGAGAGTTTGTGTGTTCGACTGTGATGGATTGGCAACCTGTAATGGTGCCAAACTATCACCTCTTGCCCAATGCGTACTGGGGCAGGCTCCAAGCCCCATATGGCTCCAAGCTGTTTGTAAGACATATTGGTTCTGCATTGGTATACAATTACCAACATTTAAAGTGCCATATGTAAATAAGAACTCAGTATAAAATATTAAATTCCTTAATTTTACTTTTAGATATTTTAGATATAGCATGCTATATTTAGATAATATAGCATGCTTTTGTTGCCTACAGACAAACAAAGTCTCCAGAGTGCATACACTGTTGGTTGTGCTTTGTAATATTCAGTCATTTGATATGTACAAATTCTGTGTGGGTGACCAGTAAAGCTAATTTTGCTTCAGTTTCACTGACCACACAGTCTGCTAACCCTGCTAGTGGGCTGAAATTGTTACCAGTTCTCAGTCCCATCTGCTATTTGACATTTGAACACTTCATTTGTTCCTCTGTGTAAGGATTCAATTACAGGGTAACATACAAATAAAAATAACTGCATCTATATAGGGCTTTATTGATTACTCAAATTGCTTTACACTACAAGCTCCATTCATCTGTTCACACACACACGGACACACACACACACACACACACAATAATTTTACTGTATACATGCAGCACTTTCCTTATCATGTATCTTATCCGAGGACTCTGACATGCAGGCCACAGGAAGCAGAAATCAAAGCACCAACTCCTTTGATGCAGCCAGTACGACTGAGGTAACAGGACAAAAAATTAAAGACACCCCCTTTGCATAATGTGGGATAGACAATGCTGCTCTTACTTTGAGCTCATCACATGCTCACACTTGGGCATTAAATCAGAAGTTCCCTTTTAACATGACAACTGACATTGTGAATATTTACCAAAACCATGATTTTTGTTCTCAAGTATCTCATGATGCCTAAATCTAATCAAGAAGTGAGTGAAACAATCAATCTTCTTTATGATATTACTGTAATGCTGAATGAGAAGGAACTATGGCTGAATTAACCTCTTAAGGTGCCCAAGGGCATAAAGATTCTTGTTGGCTTATGCTGAAACTACTAATTATTTCACTTTATCTTTTTTCTTTGTTACCCAGAAACCAACCGGCACTCTTGATCTGACAAAGAAACAACTTGGTAAGTAATCCATCCACTTCAAGTAATTAAAAATGCCACAAATTGTGAACATTTGCCAGATTTCTTGAATATGTAAATTAGGCCATTTATTACTAATTTTACACAGTGAACAATGCATTTTTAAAAATGATTAATGTCATCATAGAAGTACAAGACACATACAATGCATCACTAAAGAAATAATGTAACCTTGTGAGATGTTTTCTGTGTGTTAATTGCAGAAACAGGAAAAAAAATAAAGCAATTTGATTTGAAACATCATTAGGACAAATGAGTTCATTACTAAATAAAGTAAATAAGGTCTCTGAACAAGATTGCACAAGTGGTGCCGTGAGGTCTGTGATGATGTAATAGTTCATACTCTTCATCAAAGTTACAAATTTGTAACAAATTTGCAGTTAAAGAAATTACACGAACATAAATGAAGTAGACTAAACCCAGGGCTCTGGGTCTGGAGGCTGAGGGCAATAACCCAGTTGGTAGTCCAGCCTTCGGGGCAATATTAGATAACTGGCTTTTGAGAGCTTCTTGAGAGTCTTGTGTCAACATTCATGTAACACAACATTTTTCAATCACTAGCTTACCATAGAAAATAACTCTGGCTTTCAGATATCACTTGAGTGCTTGGGCTCTCAGTGCTGTTTCTACATTTATGTACAAAAATGGTTCCAACCTTTTTGTGTAAAACCAAAAAACAAACAACAAAATAAAAGTAAAGAATTCAAACATCAGTTTGTCTGTGAAATCATCCTTATTAGCTTTAACCAAAAGAAATACTCGTGTTTATTCATGTATGACATCACCATTAAGCCATAAGTAATCAACCTCTGCAATGATACTACATTTAAACGCTTTGATAACTTAACTAAATGTTCACCCTCCTCCAACATTACATAAGTCCAGTCTTTCATCAAACTCATTTACGATGATGTTACACTAATTGGATGTTCTATTATTCATAATAGCAGCAGTTTTTCTTGGAACTTTGCATTTCATTAAACCACAATAGAGAAGACCACGCATTGGTGAAGATTTTTTAATATTTCATCAGATAGACCATTGGTGCATGTCCGCTCCACAAGCAGAACAACAAGCATTTACCGCTAGGATAAAGGCAATTAGCCAGACTTCAGTAACAGACGGCCTATAGCCCCTAAAAGCTTTTCACATGTTTCTGGCATCCTCTATTCGGTGTCCCTCAGCACATCATTTTGTTGCCATCGAGAGCAGAGAGCAGCTGAGAGAGGCAACGTAACATGCCGTGTCCCTCGTTGTGCATGCTCCACTAGTAGACACACATACACCAGGAATCTTTGAGAACACTTTCAACATCCTGCATGCTCGGCCCTGATTCCCATTAAGCATTCATGATTCATCTGGATTTTATATTATAACGTTTTGAATTTTTCATGCAGCCCCCCCACACACACACACACACACACTCCATCCCCCCTTCCTCTTCACATCCCACCCCCTTTTCTGATCTGACAGAAAAAAGAAGACTTAATCAAACATCGGAGGAGGGGGAACTATCCAAAGTGTCACTTTCACACACACAAAGACGCATGTGTTTCCATCATCGCCACCTGCTTCTTACATATACATATACTTTTTTTTCTTGAAGTTAGTTGATTTATAAGACACAGGCTAGCTGTATCGCATGCACCTTGGAGACACAAACACTAGGAAGAAGGTTTATTGAAGGGATACAGGTGTATTCACAGGTAGAATGCAAGTAAGGTTGGGTAGTAAAGTATGGCGGGTGTGTGGGTGCTGCCCTTTTACGTTCTCTGTCGCCTCCCTTGGCTATTATTTCAGCTATCTTTTTGTTCTTTCTGCAGAAAGGATCATTAAACCAAAATAATTCATTTGTGAGAAAGGTCAAAGCCACAGTCTGTTGGCACCCAGATACCCGAGTCAGGAGTGGTTGCATTAAGGCAGAAGCAAGCACAAAGGATGGCGCCGCCAATTCTCCTTATGTATGTGTGTGTGTTTTCTTTTATTGTCACATTCGTGATTGAGGTGAGCAACCCCGAGCCTTCAACTCAGCAGTAATGATAATCATCATCTTTAACACCCGTTATAGGTGAAGACACCAATCTTCAAGTAAATGTCACACCCACTGTTTACTAAGGCCACTTTGTTTTTATATTGCATGAGGCAGGTGAGGAGGGGGCTAGGGACTAGCTAGGGAAGAAATAGGAGGGAAGCCAAGGTGTGCCAGTAAGGAAGCAGAGGAAAAATGTTGAGGACTGTCATCTTTTAAGTGCCAGAAATAGGCACTCACCCTCCAACTGATCCAGAACTCCTTCCCCATTGTCTCTCCTGCTCCAGCCCACGTGTGCTCCCAGCTAACCGTGAAGCCAAATGCACAGCCAGTCACACAATAACAACATCCATTCTTAACAAGATTACTCCGGCAGTCCCAGTTTGGCTGATGGGACGTGCATGGGAGCAGAGGCGCAGGGATAAGCCGCCTGCAGCTGCCTGCAGCGTTTCACATACGCTGGGATCTGTCCATAGGAGAGGAGCTTCCTGGGGAGTTGAGCCAAACATCCAGCCCACAAGAGCACACTGGCATGGAAGCAAGCATCTTTAGCTACTACTGCTGGTTCTGTGCCTCATGCCCACAAAAGACTATGGCAGAGGCAAGGGCCAATTAGCAGGTTTCAGATATTCATAATCTGTTCATCTGAAAAATCAGATTTGAATAATTGTAACCTCATTTACTGCTACTAATGCTTGGCCAGCGATTTGACTTGAAAACACAATCCATATTTATAAGTATGCAGAATGTCCAACATCATTCAGATAACTTGTTGCCTAATTTAGCTGCGCATAATATTTTGCCTAAGAAATCAACAAACTTTTCAGCAAAGACAAAACTCGAGTCTGTTAAATTTAACTCTTGATGAAAAAAAAGATGTAATCAAACAAAGCAAAATTGAGCCCATTTTTAAAAGAAACATGGCTAATTTAGACAAAACAATGCATCAGCCAAGCCTGTGAGGTGAACCGCTTTAATTCCTATAAATTAGTTAGAGCAAAGTTCAAGGCAGAGTGCCAGATGATTTAGCCCACTAAGCGCTCCACCTCCGCACAGCCAGCACAGGCCAAGCCCGGTGAGCCAGGGAGAGTGAGGGAAGCAGGAGGAGATGAGAGCTGAGGGGAGGGAAGGCAGTTAAGAGAGGGCTGGGGTAGTTAAGATTCGGACTTAATGAGAGGATAGTGTTTCTCTGGATTATAGCTGGAAGAGTTCGACACTGTTGACTGACAAACAGTGACATGGGAGCAAGCTAATCGCAGCAATGCAGTCCAAGGTGAAACCATAAAGGGACCATTTGTTATGAATTAGTACTGATGCAGAAACTCGGAAAAGTGGCCCCCACATGAGCTACTCACTGTACAACATGGATTTAATCATGCTGAGCCACAGATGTGAGTGATAGCAGCAAGCTTGTTACTTTGCTCAGGGACTCTGAAGCCATGTGAATGGATGTGCTTTCCTGTTAAATTATTATTGCAGCTGATGCATGTACACAAGAGAGCTTCCAGGGATGGCGGACGAGGTGCATCCCCTATGATACACTGAACTGAAACATTATTTCAGCTCCCATAAGAAAATACACAAGGAGGAAATATAGTGTGTAATTGTATGTAAGCAGTGGCTGTATGTGAGAGGAGAAGCAGGAAATTGTGATCTGTGGAAGTCTGGTTGTGAGGTGTGTGTGAGTGTGTGTGTGTTTAAAAACACATAAAGGGGGAAATGAAATCAGTGATATTTTTAAATATGGCATATCATACTTATACTAAATGACATGCTGGTAAAAATAAAATTCTTGGCAATAACATTTAAGCTACAAGCACTGTCAGTACACTGGAAAGGTAATCAGGCCAGTGAGGATGAGATCACCTGGAAATTTGAAACACTGTAGATTTCAACCTGCAATTTCTGCTCAAAGCACATATCGTGCAGTTTAGAGAGAAATCTTTCAGAAATATGACCACAGTGAAAACCCAGCAAATGTTTGCTAAGATAGACCAGCTATAAAGCTTCGTGGACACACTGTATTTACTCTTGCACACATAACCCTAATGTCTAAATATACTCCATCCAAGCTGGTGTCCGCTCATCTCATTTTAGTCTGTCTCAACACTCCTGAATGGACTGGAGTACAACACACGCATGCACATACACATATGCAGCTTGTTAATGGGAACCAGGATGACAATACAAAGCCATAGACAACCTGTCAAGCTCTTCGAGGGCAACACTAATGTGATCCCACAGCTCTATCAGAGCCATCACTGGGCCCAGTATTTTATTACAGACTGGGAGGGACAGACAGAGAGAGAAATTGGAAAAAAGGAAGGGGGGGGGGGGGGGGGTGACCATGGCCCATTGATATAATGGCCCTGCTGGCATTAGTGATGTACTGTACAGGTGAGGCACACAGGGAAAGAGGAGAGTGTGGTAACAGGGCAGGGGAAGGTGCAGGAAGTAGTGGACAGGGATATGTTAGAGTGTTTTTAATGTTTGTTTGTTTGTTTGTTTTTTAAGGGAATGGGGGGGGGGGGGGTTGCTTTTTTCTCTAAACTGCAAATGAAGAGGGAATGGAGATCTAAGAGCTGGAAGACAGAGGAGCTGTAGCTCAATGTGGATCTGTGTGGTGCTGCCTGAAGAGAGATTACAGAGCTGTATTCCAGGAGCTGTTGTGGGAGTGAGAAACCAAATGGAATGGAAAGAAGTCCAACAAACATTGATGGGCTTTCCTTTTCTGGATTTGGTGACAGCTTTTTTTATTCAACCCTCTCACTATGGCACTGGAACCTGTGTCTAATTTGGGCTATATTTCAGAATTAATTATATCTGAGCCAATGCTTATAATTTATGTGTCATAATGGCTATCAATCACTGGCAATAAATCGGCTAATATTCTCATTAACTCCCACTCCTCATCCATCAATCAAGGACATAGCCAGATATCCGTTCAACAGTTGGAGCCAGAGTAAATTCAGATAAAGGTGGGCGATCCTCATTAACGTCAGGCCAAATCGGCACTACTGAGTCAAGGAGCAAGCTCAACCTTTGATCTGCTCGAGCGGCAACAGTGGCGCCTTTAGCGGGACCAGGGAGTCTGAGGCTTCTCTGGCAGCTGTATTCAGGACTCAATCTCGCCTTAGCTTTGCCTCACTGCTTCACATCGCCAAAGCCAAACACTCTGAGAAATTTTAACAATGTCATTGTACCACACCCCATCAGCCCCAGAGGCAAGCTTACTTGGGCTCAAGAGCCACTCTCTCCATAATCACCCCTTCACAGAGAGAAAGAAGGAGAAAGAGGTGGAGGTAGAAGTGGGGGACAGAGACTGAGAGAGGCAATCCAGCTGAGCAAAAGTAGCTTGCATCAGTATTTATAGAGTGATATGCCACATCTTGTAATAGCAGTCCAAAGCACAGAAAGTAACAAAAAGATCTGAACCGAATTCGAAAAACTGTGCTAGCTAATCGTAATCTATTCAGGTCCAGACTGAGACAATAAACAGACTGAAAAAAATAACATTCTCTTCTGATATCATGTGAAGTGATGGGAATTTTACCTTTTCAAATACAAAATTCAATAAATAAATAAACACATACTGGGGACACATTTTTTCCAAGGAACACGCGGATGGGTTCAAGCTGTGATCTTTCAGTTTCACCTGAACGTACATCTGAAGGGGAAAACAAGAACGGAAGATTGAACCATTTCACACAAGTCAGTACAAGAAAAAAGGTCTTCAATTTTAGGGGGGAACAGAGCTACAGAATATCACCTTAGCTTCCAGCAAAACACCCAGCAGACTTATATTACACCACCAATCTGATAGTGCTCTGGCTCTTCTCGTTGGGAGTTCTGTCAAACAGCTTGTTTGGAAGAATAAAGCTTGCATTTTCTACCCCAAGAACCTATGTGAAGAAAGACAAAGCATTTTCTTTTCTTCTTTTTTTTGTAGAGATTCATCTGTTGTCTTTGCTGAATCGGTAATCAAAGCCAGATTTTTCTTTCTGCATCACTGTCACTCTTGGCAATCTTATAGTTTCACCTGAATTGATGAATATTAATGGTCCATTATTCTCTTTGTGAAAAAAACACAAAGCGCATTCAGTCCTGTGGTGAATAAAAGTGCTAGACAATAGGATGAGGGATCACTCAGTTTAACACATTTTGAGTACAACTCAGCCCTGGAATCCATCATTAGCAATACTACACCATATGCTAAATGATTGCCTGGAAGTAAAGCTAAGAGTTAAATCTGAGACTGTGAGATTGTTCCTTCATAAACTGCCATCAATCTGCCTTGCACTACAAAGAAAACACATTCTGATATCTCTTTGGTGCAAACACAGCAATTTGTTCAGTGTTTGTCTTCTGTTCTAAGGCAATGTTTTGCCTTTAATGGCCTGGTGTAATTGAGTTTCTTTGTTGTATGTTTGAATAATTGAAATTGCTCTGATTAAAGATGCAAAATGGTTGGTAAACATGGCTAATGCCTTGCCAGGCATTGTACAGAAACGCAGAAAAAAAAAGTCCGAAATTCGACTACAATACTCTTTTTTATACTAAAATAAAAGCTATTTTTCACCATTGTGATAATGCAATGGTAAATCGAGAGCTGCTTTGCCCAAAATTACCCTCTGCCTGGTTTCCAGTGGTCTCCATAAGAGTCTTTACGCGCTCAAGTGGTATTGGTATCTCCCACTCATTGTCATCGATGAGCAAACATGTGTCCATATGAACTAGCTCTCTGTTCTTAATGATGGGATATTTCTGAACCATCCTAGCTGATGATGAGTAATCCTAAAATCCCTTCCAACGCTGTTCGTTTTAAGCTACAGCAACAAGATTTCACAGCTGTCTCCCTGACTTCACTTTAACAGGTACTGCATGTCTGCTTCCGCGACACAAGCAGGACTGACGGGGGTTGACGAGCACGCCGCTCAGTGAATCACAATGTCGAGAAACGATGCGCTGAAGAAGAACACCAAAAGGGAAGGGGGCTGTCACGCCTTATGGCCGTCCTTCTCACTCTTCCACACCTCCCTGTCCTCCCCCTCCTTTCCTGCATTTATGCTAATAGTCTCTGCTGGGAGAGAGCACCGTGGCTGACACACAGTTAAAAATCAATGGCACAATTTCTCTCAAATACAATCTCTTACTCTTGTTACCAGTATTTGTATAGTCATCAGAGTGCACCAGCAAAAAAAAAAAAAAAAAGCTATAGGATGGAAAGAGTCCAGTCTTGGCCTGGACTTCGCTGACAACCATCCCGCAACTGCAGACACAGGCGGCCTCACACAGCAGAGAAAATTGTGCAAAATACACAGAGAGCTTTGTGACCCATTTGAATCACACCTCCCACCCATTTGATTCATTTTTTAATTAAGCACGAGAAACACTGGGAAAGGGGAAGAAAAGGAGACAGAAAGGAAGAGAGATTTATAGTCTTAAAGGGATGCAGTGCCATCTTGGTCTAACACAGGACTTATCTTAGCTCTGCCAGGCATACTCATGAGCACTTAACCTTGCAGTGAACGCTACCCATCATCATCGCTTTACAAAAAAAAAGGCTAGCTGCCTTTTTCTCTGCCCAGAGCTGCCCCCCAACCCTACCCCAATCCTTGCACTGTCCTTCAACAGGAAGATGCTTATATCTATGACTAACCTATCCTACAGTCAACTTTGCAAAGCATTAACTGAGGCCTTGAGAGAACACATCCTTCATGACCGAGAACATAACTTGATTTTGTGCCACCAATTCTCTGCTGACAATGTGCAGAACATTTGACACTCTGGCCAGGGGCACACAGCACAGTATTCAAAGCAAAAGTGTGTGTAAGCTTGGAACTGAAATCACAACCGTGTTATCCACATATTTATCTTTATTAAAGGGTGCTGACTTTATTCTGTTTTTAGAAACTTGTTTTATGTGGCTAAATATCTGTGGATATATAACTGTCTGGGTGATGATGTGTGAAATGTTCAGTTGCAGCTGTGAGCTACTGAACATCTAGCCTGTGAAATCCAGGCTCAAGAATGGAAAATGTGGATCCGTTACTGTTTGTTTGTTTCAGAATTCCGATGAGCAGCCATTGTTAAATTCAGCAGTGGCTGCCTAATTGATACGGTTGAAAGATTAATGCATCACTTAACAGCATTTTTGTGTTAGCATGGCATTTAGAAAACACAGGTGCAAATCCCACATGGTGGTAAATGTTTAATTGATGCAGCCATATGACTACGCTCAGCATAAACGAAGAACAAAAAAAGACGGAAAGTGAGAATAAAATGATGCACTTGCCTTGTTTTTTTGTTTTGTTTTGTTTTTTTAAACAAAAAAATAGAAACAACTTTTTTGCATCAGTCCAGCCATCAGTTATAACAGAGGGAGTGAAATAAAGAATTAAACTCACTGCAACGGCAAAAAGTCAAACAAAAAAGACATACTAACCAATTATCAAATATTAGCTGTGATAAACTGTTTGCAAAAACTACGACTGAACAAGATCAAATATTATGCTTGATGGCCTGAATCCCTGCCCATGCCAGAGTGGCTGGGTGATATTCTGAGGGAGGGATGTGAGCGTGGCTGCCAGCCTTACTCTCCCCAGGTGAATCCCAGCAATGAGCTGTGAACAAGCTGCTTTGGCTGGGCTGGCCAGCAGCCTTCCCCTCCCCTGAAACCTGCCTGACACTTCCACACAGGCCAGGGAGCAGGTGGCCTTTAGCTGCAGGATTAGCCTGCAATTCTGTCCATCACACAGCCGCAATGGAAAATGTAACCAGTGCTAAAATAGACCTAATATTTCAAAGGATTTTATCGATGCTATAAACTGTGTCTAAAGAATGCATTTACATGTCAAAATACAACACTAACATTTTAAAATGAAAAGAAAAAAAAATCAGGGACTGCAGTCTCATCGTGTACCTTTACTTTTTGCAAAAAAAGTAAAAGTTAAGAACTAACAGTTGTGTTTGTTTCTCTGTTTCTGACTAACTTGGATTGCAAAAACATCCAAATGTAACAGCAAGAAATGTGCCACCATTATTTGATGGGAGCTTAATTATTTCTATGAGCATTTTCTGACCCTCTCTCGCTGCCTTCCGCTCTCGTCCCCATATCTCTGTTTCCCCTTGACAACCACAACCCTCCCACTGCCCATGGGAAGAACAAAAAAATGGAGGGAGCATTCAAATGGCCGAATTAATGTTTCCACACGATAAGCGAGCTTAATATAATGCTGACAATCACAGCACTCACCCTGCCAACTAGAATTGGATCTGGTCCAGAAAATTCCTCCAGCACAAACATTTGATTCCAAACCCATCCTCTCTTGGCGCGGCTTAGTAATCTTTGTCCTTCGCCAACACCGCTCGCCACCACTGCGGACCCACCAGTTTGTGTACTTTTGGACTGGCCTATGATAGGAGTCATAGACACGGACAGAACACAAGTAATCCACACCAGCAGCAAGGACAGCCACAGATCCATGAGCATCTCCTCAGACCGCTTTGGCATCCTGTCGCTGTGTGTTTTGTTTGTTTGTTTGTTTGTTTGTTATACGGGATTCTTCTCTCCGCGTTGTTTGCCCCCTCCTCTCTTCAGATCAACCGCTCCTTGTTAGATAACAAGAAAAGGTTACTTGTGTCCTCCTTTAACAGCAGTGCTTGCATTCATGGTGTGGTAAAGGTCACTTGCACACCTTGGCATACCTCCATAGCATTTGGTGAGGGGGTAACTCTCTTAGCACAGCATCCATTTGGCATTATTCCGAGGGGGGGACCTGCAACGAAGAAATCACAGTTTGTTAGTTGTCTCTTGGTTTTGTGGGGAGCTGTCAGAAGATGATGAAGACAGAGAGAGGCAGAAAAAAAACAAAACAAAAGCAAACTAAAAAACAGAGTCAAATTAACATTTGAAGAAATCAGATGACACAGATAGCATGAGAGGCAAGAAAAAAGGTTTCTAGAGTAGCAAAATGATACAACAAAGATGTTTTTAATAAGAAAATAAATTCTCATTTTAGGATAAGAAGTCTGGATGTCACTTCATCTTTACAAATGATCTATCTGTAGCAGCCTGACCCTTTGCTCCAATCTTGTTTTCATATTATTCTGCTACAACAGAACAAATGGTTATGTCTCCACTCTGAGGCTATTCATCCTGAAATATCAGATTGCTTTGCTTTAATCTGTTGTTCTGGGGATTATCCTGATAGATTTTGAGAAATTACACGTTCCTTGTGATTAATGTTTTGACAATACATTTCGGGTTAAGCATTGTTAAAGCCTGCGGTCATATTCCTTAGATATTGGTGCGTGCATGCATGCAATAGCACCAGGTTTAAATAGAGAAGCTGGCAGCAGGTGAGCCATGTCAACAGCACTGCAGCTCACTGATATCCAAGTAATCCAGATGAAATAATTGCTGTGGTATTTAAAGCCATGTTTACTCACTGAAACAAATGTGCAATATTACACTTGAACTGCTGTTTTCTGATAAGCGTGAACATAAAGTTGTTTCCGTAAACACAGAAACACAAACACACAAAATTGGATACAACAGACTGATGTTACAGGAACACATAATAGAAGAAGTGAGTAAATTAATGTAAATTTTGCCCTTCAATCAAGAACAGTTTCGGCTCCTTAAATGCTTCGCTCAGTCTGACGGGCAGTGTTCAGCTGAATGCAAAATCAGAGGGTAAAACAGGCACAGGTACAAAGGGTTGGCTTTGAGTTGTCCTCAGCTAAAACTGATGGAGGTGGAGATGCTACCGGAGCACAGAACGGCTTACTTTCAGCGCGGTTTAATCTTAGTTTTGGTAACTTTTACTATGCACCGAATCTCACTGTGGTCATATGCTGTGTGATTACAGCGTCCCATTCCGAAGGACAGTAACGATGAATTCCACCTGAAGCTGCACTATAACAAAGTGTGAAGAGATCCGAATTACTGTGACACCGACCCGGAGACTAAGAGATCCTGGAACAGGTTAAGAAAAAAAAAAGATTAAAGAAGAAGAAGAAGGAAAACGGAATTGTATACAGATGAGAGAGTAAGTGAAACTGGTAAAATGCCAAATCGTAGCCAACTTAAAAATCAGTCACATTAAATCACTGACATAATTTCTTCGGCATTTTAAGTCTCTGTGGTGCGTGACAGAGCAAGCGATTTCAGCACCAAGAAGACAGAACAGCTCCCCGCCAGAAAGCAGCCGGTCCAGACAGCTCAGCCGCGAACAGAGCGGCGAAGAAGAAGAAGAGCTGTCCAAGGTAGGAAATTCCCACACAGGGAGATTTTAATTGCTAGTCAACGAGCAAAATGAAAGGATAAACCCCCAAAGTTTGAGCTTACTACTCGCCTTTCATGGCTTTAAAATAGTCTGAGGCAGTATCCCGATTACCCAAATTTGCTCTCTATCTGAAGTTTTACCCTTTGAGGAGACAGTCACTCCGTGTCATCGCATTAAACGTGCATAAGAATTCAAAAAAACAAAACAAAAAAAGCATTCAGACATACACGACCGGCTTATACTGGTGACGGAAGCATGAATTACAAAAGATGTAGCCTAAGTTGCTGAGCTCTCTGTAGACTTGCTCTGTCGCTCCGAGTCACCTCGCTCCTGTAAACGAGCCCGGCAAAATGCGCTGAAGCCACGCGTTGGAGAAAGGGGTTATAAGAAGTCCTGTTCAACCTCTCCACAAAACACCAATTTACCTCAATAATACCTGTTAGGTTTATATATTATGGTGGTGGGCTGTACTTACCAGTGAGACTTGCATCCTTTTCCAGTGCTGCATTATTTCTCCCCTTAAAACGCCAGCAACTCCAATGCGTTTCATTCGAGGCGGTGGATAAATAAGCAAAAGCCGGAGAGTCAAACGGCTAGAAATCCTTCCCGCAGTTTGTCAGTGCGGAGTGACAGTGTTGGTGTTGTAGTTAAGAGCTCCTACAGGCTTGCTGGCCGACTGGAAAAGTGAGGAAGAGATGGAGGAGAGATGCACGGTGGCGAAGAGAGCCTCCCCTCCACTGCGCTCATTGGGTTGATGAGGAGTCGGGTCAACAGGCGCACAAATGAATGCATGCCGCTCTGCCCAGGCACGGACGCGCAAAGGTTATCGTCTCACATTGCCGGCTGCAGCTGTAGGTATTATCTAGATGTGTGCAGGTAAAACGGTTCTTATCGCAGTGTGTGTGTTTTCTCTACTCTCTCTTTTTTTTCTTCTTTTAGTAAGTGACGCATGCGTTGGCCTTCGGTTCTCCGGGTTAATAATGAAATTAAATAGGCCAGACGACCGGTGAAACGAAGCCAAGTTGCTCATTTACAATGCCATTTGATATGGTTAAACAATAAACAGATGGACACACACACTGCGGGGCTACCATGGAAAGCAATGGTAAGCAAAGAACACAGAATACAATGGTCACATTTATTTACATTTTTCGAAACTAAAGTTGGTGTAAAAAAAAGAAAGGAAACGAAAAGCATAAAAAAAGGGCGTAAATCCCAGAGTTTTTGAAAACAAGGAGAAAGGAAAAGGTTAAACAGGTCTTCATTAAGACTGTTAGTGAAAAGGTCAAGCTCATCATTGCATGCCTGAATGTGCGTGTGTGTGAGTACAGAAAAGTGCATGAGTGACAACAGAGGCCCGTGCTGCTGTCCACATAGAGAGCCCTCTAGTGTTTGTATAGCTACTTAGCAGCAGTCACGGGGGATGGGGGGGCTTCATTAGCGCAGCGGGAAAAGAATGTCAGTATACTGTCGTATTGCTGTCTTTTTCCCCGAATCTCTTTGTGAAACTCACTTCCTTCCACTGAGCACTTATTTGCCTCCTCTTTGTTGCAATGATAAGTCACGTTCCCATCACTTCAACACAAGAAGTTGTTACACCTTACTACCTTAACACACAGAGTTGTTCCTCTTAGGTTTTTCCTGGTGGAGCCCTTTTGACCCAAGTGCCAGACATCCCAATTAGCAAAGACATCAAGTCTACCATTATATATTTTTTGTACCATTTAATTTTCCTCCCACTCGTGCTTTGATGTTGCAGCTGCATTTCAGATGGGAATTCTCCAATCATCTTTTTTAAAAGCTCCTACTGCATAATGCATAAGGCTGTAAATCTTGAGCTATGTTACTCTTTCTCGATATGAATGAAGATTTCACCGACTGACACTTGAAGCGTAGCAGATATGTGTGGACAGAGATAAATGTATAAGAATGACTGCTTGGGAGGGGCTGTGCATTTAAAAAACAGAAAATACTCCAAACTTTAAAGTAAATAAAACAGCCAAAAGGCATATTACAGTAGCTGAAGCTAATATTTCTTAGATGCAGTCTAATCTTCCTCTCTCTGTCACACACACGCACACACACACACACACACATAAACACTGCCTAACACAAGATGTCAAACTTCAAAGCGCAAGCCCTAATTCATGTTTAATACAAGAATATACACTTTCATAAAACTTGCATTGTCGTTATTCATTGCACGTTCTTTCAAAGGTAGGGTAACAGCTCCACTGACATCAGGTGAATCTGAAACTAACTAATCATTCAAAAATCTCCTTCTGTGAGCAGCGTTTTGTGCAAATTAGAAGGTTTCAACTTTAAATTAGTGATTAATTCCACTGACATGGCCCCTGCCAGTGATCAAAATATCAGATGGCTTCGAAAAAGGCAAAGTAAGTGAAGGGGAAATGGTCTTTGGAACCCAAGCATCCTCAATCGATCATTAGTTACTGCTTTGTCAGTACTATTAATCACAGAGCTGTTGCAGCGTGTGCCACATTTCCACGTCTCAGACTCCACATAACAAGTCATCACCACAGGGATTGTTAGCATATATAAAGTTTGTTGTTGGTTTTCTTCTGCTATTTCTTGACTGTTCGACATCTAAAGCACAAGCTTGTCCACACTTATAGATAGTCACTCCAGGGTATCCTCTGTTTAGGAGTTCATGAGTAGGGATAATTTTGCTGCCCCCACTAATTTCACAGAGTCTCCAACCCAACACCTAGAACTCATTTTAATAAGCAGTGAGCCTTGAAACAGCACTGGGCTAAGGTTGAGATAACTAGAAACTTCAAACTAGCCCATTAGCTTGACATCCCTCCTGTGCTCTGCTTGACTTTATTGGTGTTATTGCTAATAGCTTCTAAGTGTACCTCTATCTTCCCTGCTGTGTTATCTCTTGAAAATTGTAATCTTCTTGATAATAATATGATCCTGATCACCTGATCATCATACATTTTACTTAGTACTTTGATCACTATTGTTGTGCCTTGCAATGATGACTCAAACACACGTCCCCACTTGCTCTGTTGGCAGTCTTTATCCTTCAAGTTTGGGTCCTCTACCAGAGGCCTGGGAGCTTGAGGTTCCTCTGTAATATCTGTGCAGTCCCTAGGACTGGGTTTTTTCTGGATAGCGATATCTGATGTCATTTCTGGGGTCTGTTGGAGCTACTCATCAAATTTGAGGGTCAGTGCACTGAGTTCTCTGATTACCATGGGAACCATTGTTGTTTTCTCCTTCCACATCGTTTCTAGCTCCTCTCTATGCAGCCAGGAGACAACAGTGAGTGCTCACAGCCAATAATAAAACACAGTGGAGGCTCTGCCATAGTTTGTGGCTACATTTCAGCCAACAGTGTTGGGGAATTAATTGAATTATTAACATAGAAAAGTAGAGTCTGATTCTAATCCATTACGCAATACCATGTGGAAAGTCTCTGACTGATAACAGCCTCATTTTGAAGCATTACTGTAATCCAAAACACATTGCCAATGCAGTAAAACACACCTGTATTAAAAACAAACAAACAAAGGAAACAAAGGGGCAAAAAGAAAATCCTAGCAATCATGGAACACTTTTAATTATCGATTGGCCTCCTAAGATCTAGGACCTCATCAGTACTGAATCAATGTGAGATCATCTTGAAAAAAATGGAACAAAGGGAAGCCAAAGAAGACCTTTTAAATGACCTTCAAGAAGCCTGGCCATGGACTATTCCTGAAGACTACTAAAAGAAACTACTTAAAGAAAGCTTGCTTAACCCGTAAAAGTTGAAGGGAGCCCCCACAATCCCATTTGCATATATTTTTTAAATGGCAACCAAATAAGTTAGAGCAATAATTATTTTTGCATATGAAAAGGGAGGAGCTTTACTTATATATCATGCATTCAATTTCATAGGACTTCCTGTGTTGGAATAAATGTCATCACCTTATCAACACAAACTATCACATGGTTTAATGTGCGCCATTACCTGCGGAAACCAGAAGTGATGCCATTTTCGCTGGAAATGTAGTTTTCTCTGGGACCTTTCAAAGCTCCACTGGTGCTATTGAAAGTCATGTTTGACTTTGTGCCTTTCTATATAGTTCCTGGGACACTTAGAACTTTGATTATACTTTTGAAAATAGTTTATTTTGTAGCACATGCTGGGGTTTTTTTTGCAAATTGTGCACAATAATATCTATTTTTGTTTTTGCTGCAGTTTTTAAAAATGTATGTATCTTAAAATAAACTTATGAAGACACTCAAATAAATGTACTTTCAAACTTATTAGCACTGTATAAACTCTGCTTTTGTACTTATATACTGTACCAAAAATGTCCATCTGGAAATGTGCGTGTGTACCTGTGTGGGTCTAGGAGTTTGTGTATGTGTGATTTTCATTTTAACTATATACAACAGAGAAAGGCAGTAAATCCACACAATACAGAAACTAGAGTGAAACAATTTAAGGCATTTAGCTTAGAAAATTATTCCTACTATTAACTGATTATCAGATTAGGTCATGTTTTTGTAGTTCTTATATAAATAAAGTTTAAAGTGAACCCTGTAAGTCACTGTCACTTCAGTTACTAAGGTATCAACACTGCAATGGTCATGTTCAGTTTGTGAACAGTGAAAAAGACACAGTACTATTTTACTGTAAAAAAATAAAATAAATAAAAAAGCTTTAAAGGAAGTGGGACTATTGGGACCAGTGCTTAATCACTCTCCTCCCAGGATTTCCCAAATGATTGAAAGATCAAAAGTACCATGGTTTTCCTTCAGTCACAAACTTCTCTAGCTAATCTTTGTGCTATTTACACAACCTGTAGGCCAATAGAAGGGTTACAATAGGATATCAGTTGTTACAATGCACTCTGGAAGCTGGGCTGGTCTGCAAAATGGCAGTGGGTGGAAGAACTCTGCATTAAAAGTGACAACATTTTCTTCTCCTTTATTTCTTCCTCTTCTTCCTCCTCTTCACCTTCTCTTGCTGTCTTGGTCAATGGAACATTAAAATAGCATATCAGTAAAAGAGCTCTACTCAATAGGCATGTGGCGGGTAGACATGAAAGGCTTGGAAATACTCATTGTTCTTCATTGTCAAGTGCTGCCCTCTCCATTTGACAGTATGATATTAACAGCACAATTGAGTACTCAGGCTGGTTCCTTCCATTCGGCTCCTTCAAAACCACTCTGGCTCATTTCAGGCAGTTTTTTAAAATCCTTTTTAGAGCTACTGTGAATTGTTTAAAATGTCAAAATATGCAAATCACTTCTGACCTCTTTTGAATCATGAAACACAGCATAAAAATCCAACTTAAATTTGAGTATGAGAAAAAATTCTGAAAAAATACGGCTCTTGCTTAAACACTCAGTGAGCAGTAAGCAACCAGTCCCCCATGCTTCAAGTCACTGAAAAATTTGTTGGCGATGTATGTGCTTGAGCAAACCGATATATACTGTAAGTACAACATGTGGCACATTAGCATTCCTAAAAGTCACACTTTAATTGGTTACAGATTAAAGTTAATTGATTTAGCTGATAGTTTTAAAGCTCCTGAAGATAATTAAGTGCAGTGCTGAGAATTCTGATATGTTGACATTTTGAGAATGAACAACCTGTAACGTGTGGGTACAACATAACGTTAACTAACATCTTAATCATGCAAATTGAAAAACACGGCAGATTTAATTATCACCGGTCGAATCATTGGTCCTCATTAATTACATTGGGCTTATTTATTCATATTCACATATCTATTCCACTTACTTCCCAATTATGCAGGACAGTCCTCAGACCCCCGCTGATATAACAAACAGTGATTCCATTCCTGCTTCATTAGAGGATGCATGTAATAGGACGCCGAGGGGATGGAGGGACAAATGAGCATCCAAGGTTGAAAAGCAGTAGACAACAAGAATCCAAAGCATCTGCAATGACTGATAGATTGCCTTAATAGTCACATATCTATATATATTGCGCCTACTGGAGGGGGTAATGAAATGTGTAAGGAGGAGGCTCAACTTTTATCTCTACTAATGCAAATAAATTAACTCCACATCATCCAACAGCCTGCCCATACTGCAACTTTATAAATCATTAAAATCGCAAGGTGATTCAATCAGTAGTACATAGCTGTTTTCCACTATACTACTGTTAAGAAATATACTCTAAAACACTTCTTCAGTAAAGACTCAGAGAAGAGAAACACACAGAACTTCTTGCTAGCAAGGGCAGTCTCCAGAACTGAGAGTCGCACTGAGAAACTGCCCCAGTCTTTATTCATACTTCAGTGAGCGTTTGTTCCTTACATTGGAATGTGGAGGTGTACGTACGTGTGTGTGTGTGTGTGTGTGTGGGGTGGGGGGGGGGGGGGGGGGTCAGAGTGTGGCCCCATAAACGACTTCCCTTAACCTGCTGGTCTGGAAAATCCAACAGTTCATCTATATGTAAAGAAGCACTTAAACTAAAACTGACATAGCTACGTTAATCCTACCGTAAAACAATAAGACAAGGTACGACCTCTCTCATGCTCCTAGGATGTGGGGGTGAACACCCTAGAATGTTACAGTCCTCCTAGGATGAGACATTCTTTCAATATGCCACCAACTATATACTTCTACACACAAATAATTACATGCAGCATTCTACCATATGCAAACTTATATCATTAAAAGATTATGTTGACTACTAAGTACAATTTTCCTATTAACAACTACCTATCATTTGCCACTATACAACTGTGGGAAAGTCCAGATTAAACTGGAATTTTATTTTTAAGTTGTAAATATTTATTCTTTAACAGACAATGACCTGCAATTCATTTTAGCCATCTTAATAACAAATAACTCAGTGGCTTCGCTGCATTCTATGAAATCACTAATGAGGTCACCGTGTTTTATATTTTACTGTGAACAAAGGCAATAAGTTTATTTTCTCTTGAGGGGCTCCTAATATACTGTTGCTGCCGTATGGTCCATGCAGCATTGTGAATCACTTTTTGACGGCACCATATCATTACATTAGCCAAAATAAAAAGACATTAGTCTCTGAAGTCATTAGTATTCATCATTATTCAGGGTGAAACAGCACAGATGTGTTACTCATGACAGTGCCACACTTTTATGGTTTCTAAATCTTGCCCAAGGTCCTTGCCAAACAGATTAACATAAATGAAATGAACTATGATTACACAGAAAAGAACATTGAAAACAACCATAAAAAGCCTGTGGTGCTCAAGAACATGCTACTTATTTATTTTTCTTTTTTTAAAGGTACAGTAAGTAATTTTTTTTTAGATTATTAATCAGAAAAATTAATGTTGTACTCATAAATATACATTGATTACTGAGTAATTTCAACTTTAAACATACCTTGATAGAAAAATCTGATTTAATTCATTAACAACATATAGGAGTGGGCACTGGCATAGTAACCTCCTCATAGGAAGTAGGCTATATCTTCCACTTACTTAAGAGAGGGACAGAGTATGGCATGGGCCCATGAAAAGGATAGAAAAGAAGGTTTGGGGTTCTTCCTCTAGTTTCCCATGTATGAGTGGAGAACTACAGCTGAAGAATCTAACTCTTTGTGTAACACTAAAGGTAATAGTTTGTGCCTTCCATGGTTGTTACCAGTCACTCAAGCCCTTAAAAATTAGCAGATCTCTTGGGGCCTATTCTTTTCCTGGCCAATGAAGTAGTAACCATCCAAATTACCAACAGCAAGCATATTGAGGAGAACTGCTGTTAAGGGGTGTGGCTGACAAATTGCACTTAACCTGCAAGCGTTCTCCGGGAAGTATTTTGTCGAGTTTAGAGAGGGGCATGCACAGGTAGACAGTTAGAGCTATGCAAGTATCCTCAAACATTTCTGCACTGGGGAATACCCCTTGGAATCAGAGAGAGAGAGAGAGAGAGAGAGAGAGAGAGAGAGAGAGAGAGAGAGAGAGAGAGAGAGAGAGAGAGAGAGAGAGAGAGAGAGAGAGAGAGAGAGAGAGAGAGAGAGAGAGAGAGAGACAGAGAGAGAGAGAGAGAGAGAGACAGAGAGAGAGACAGAGAGAGAAAACCTTCACCAGTCTCTGTAAGGATTCTTGTTTGGAGGCAGGTAATCTCCCACCAGTTGATCTGTGCAATCGCCTTGCTATCTAAAATGGTTGAAGATGTAGCTGGAACCCTTCCAGCTCCACTGTAACTTGAGTTTCATTTAAGAAAATGGATGGATGAATAGATGGACATAATGCCATACATGTTTCTGCTGGTCTAGGCTTAAAGCATGTCTAGGAAATTGGTTTTATTTCAAACTAGTTCTGCAACAACATTAAAACCACTTGTCTAATATTGCATAGGTCCTTCTTGTGCTCTGTGGTTTATCATACAAGCAGTATATGGCACCAGGTTGGCAGTGGAGTTTTTTGTGTCTTGCATGTTACAGTTTGGTGTCTATGTGGATGTTTGAGTTGACTGATTGGGGGGCACTGATGAAGCCAAGCTGCAACTGACAACATGAGTGTTGCTATGGTGTGCTTTCCCAAAAAGTTGATTCTGTTCATCTGGGATTAGTGTTTTTAGTTGGAGAAATGTTTCGTCACTCATCCAAGTGACTTCTTCAGTGTGCTCTGTTTGCAAGAAATCTTTACATAATTGGGATTGTCAAGGTAACATTCACATGAATGCCACTACCAAGTTTTCCAAGAGAACATTGCATTGTTATACACACTTACTTTGTTATAAGATGCTCATTTCATCATTTAGTGTTGCTGTGGTTTCAGTGGTCTGGCTAATGTGTGTATTCACACTCAATATGAGCATACAGAGCATGTGTATAGTTGTATTAACCTTTTGAGTTCTAACTACCTCTTTTCTCAGTTGACCTTAGAGACTTTAGCGACAGAACTTTCAAGAGAAAGTTGTATCAGAACTTCATGTAAACCATCTCAGGTTATTAACATGAGTATCTTTCCATTTGTCTAGCTCGTCTAACAGCCATGTTTTGCGAGCACAGTGCAAAACTAAATGCAGAAAAAGGAAGTCATTTGACATTAATCTGGCGTTATGTGAGGCAGAGGTTATAGATGAAGACAAGTGCTCACAGACAAGTTCTATGATTAGATGAAGAAAGACATCAATAGACATTGATGGCTGTAATGAATAGACACAGTAATCCAGTAATGACACTTTACCTTTTATAGTTCTCATTAAGAGCACTAGCCACTTGGTTAACAAGAATGAGAGATGCAGGCCCTGTACAGAAGAAGATCATGGACACAGGTACTATGAATTTTTTGAAGGATAATAACAGAGATGAGAAGGCCCTTGTAGCCAAATGCAAGCATTTTCTGGTCTAGAAAAATTTCAATAGGGCCCAGTTTGTGGTTTTAAGCAGCTGAAATGACAGCAACTGTACTTCTTTGTGCAAAACTGAAGAAACCTATTGGATGAGAGGTGAAACATCTTCATAAACTGAAATGAAATGCAGGTTTTTCATTTCATATGCTCAGACTACCATGAGCTGGATGACTGAGATTCTACACATACTAGGCTGTGGTATACACTCAAACATCTATACTTAGCCAAACTTAGGAAAAAAATAAATGTAAGAAATGTTAGAAATCACATTCTTTCTTCTGAAAAACTGGAACTGTTGTCCAACTTAGTCTGCATGTGATCACAGTACAGCAGGCTTTTGTCTGACTATACTATATTTGCACTATTTACAACATAGTAATAGTGTCTCATATGTGGCTGTAGCACAAATACAAATGATTTAGATTTTATGCTGTTTCATGAGAGCTATATATGCTTATTTCATTCCTTCTCATTAAACAACAATACTCAGTCAGAGATAGCCTGCTGTGCAGTTATGTCCACATCTTGAATAAACAAATCCAAATTTATGAAGTCCTTTGAAACAACTTACTTTCCTCACCAGCGGCTATATCATTTATTAAACACAATCTTAACCATTTATTCCTTTGTAATTTTAAATCTACTATTCTACATATTTGGTTCATATTTTGAAATATGCACTTTTTGTTTATGAACTTTTGGCAGTCGTAGTGAATGATAAATTGGGAACTTCTTCAGATCTCCGTCCCTTTCCTGCAGCCTGGCTTTCCTGCTTCTGCCTGTGTCTATTGCTGGTGCAGCCGTTAGTAAATAGTTCTTGCAACCCAGATTTTTTTCTTTAATTTTCTCTTAATGGTAGCAGTAATGATTTGAATTCTCTTTTCAGCAGTATACATACCTGAACCTGATTCTTTTTGTACAAAACTGATATGAGATCAACAACGATTAAAAATAAAATAATAAATTACAGCAACCGCTGTCCAATTTCAAGTATATATAGATAAAATATCGACAGAACTGCATAGCTTCACTTCATCTTTATAAAGCTATGCATTGTGTATTTGTCAGGGCTCTGTGTGCAGGCGGATGGAGAGGAGGACCCAAATGCGAGACTCGGACACTGAATACAACTCAAAACCTCAACTTTATTGCTGGCACGAAAACAAAACATGAAGTGAACACTGAATACTGAGAACAGAAACACACAGGCATAATCTGATGGTACGACGCGACACTGAGCACAGGAAAACACAGGGCTAATATACACAGGGTGGTAATCAGGGAATGGGCAAGAGGAGGGAGACACAGCTGGGAGAAATTGGACTAACGAGACTGAACACACTCACATGAGACACAGACCTTCACATTAAAACAGGAAACCAGAAACCACTAAACAAAGATGCAGAGAGGCAGACAGAATATAACACATGCAACTCAAACAATACATGAAACAACAAATCCTTAAACACGGATAAACAGAAACATGGAACTCTAATAATAATAATCATCATAGCATCAGAGAAACAAAACAATCATTCAAAAATAAACCAAAACATAAGAACTCAAAATGCTGGGTCGAACCTTACCCAGAACCATGACAGTATTTTCTATTCATCGAAAGTTTGTCTATATTACTTGTTCCACCCACTTTTTCAGTAAAATATGCAAATTCCTTGCATATGTTAACACATAGGGCTTTGAAGATCATTTTACCAAGTACCAGTAAAGCTTTCCTGTACTGAGTATACTTTCATGAGAAAAATAACGTTTCCACAAAGATGTTCAGTACTATGCTGTATTGATTCCCCACCCTTGGTTTATATTTGGTATTTACTTCGGTTAGAGCGCATTTATGACTAAAAGCTATTAATTTTTTATGACAAAAAAGAAAAATCAAAAACCAAGATATGGATGGAAAAACATGTAATGTAAATGTGTAGGGAGGGTACAGTGTGACATCATTAAACATGCATTAGATTATAGGTTCTTCACAGAATGTGAATCAAAGTCTGAGACTGAACAAACAATAACTTTTTTTTTTTTTTAAATAAGTAAACACTGAAAACCTTGCAGTTTTTGGTTTGACCACAAACTCTTCTTATTATCACAGTATTCTAGAGTCAAATCTGGGGCCATTTTCTGACATCTAAAACTTGGCTGTAGTTCATGTAAAAGGACAACGGGGTGAAGCACACAAGCAAATCCACAATAGACTGTCCGAAAAACAAAGGAATCAAGGTGTTGCAATGAACCTTCACCCCCCTATGAGGCTGTGCATAGACAAGTGCCTGCAAACCACAATAAACTGAAACAATGTTGCAAGAAGAGTCCACTCTTCCAAAATTCTCCTACAAAAAATGGTTCCAAAATCCACTCTGCCAAAAATCCCCCACAGACTAATAAAATCATAAAGAAAATTATTACTTTAAGTAATTGCTGCTAAAACCTCAAGGGGTGTACTTAGTCTTTCACATAACTGCATAGGAACCTGTGAAAAAACTCTGTTCACGCTTTTGGACTCCATCTATTTGCACTGTTGTATACAAAAAACATCTATTCATTTTTTGTTGATCTGCAAGTTTAGAAAACATCATCTGTCACTCGAAATACAACATATTGCCAAAAGTATTCACTCACCCACCCAAATCATTGAATTCAGGTGTTTTAATCGCTTCCATAGTTAAAGATTTCAGATACAGAAAGTTAAGCACCTGGGCAAGCAGACTGTTAATGGTAGTATTAAAAAGTGGAAGTGACTGGGAATGACAGCCACTCAGCCAAAATCACAAAGTGGAGTCACTGGTTGCTTGGGCAAATACTAAGAAGAGGTCGCCAACTTTCACTTACTAATGAGCTGTGAGCCAGGTCTTGCCATTAACATCAGTGTCTGACCTCACAAATATAGTTCTGAAAGAATGGTCAAAAAATCCTGTAAACACTTGTAAATATTGTGGAAAGGCTTCCCATAAGACTTAAAGCTGTTATAGCTGCAAAGGGTGAGTCAACACCACATTAAACCCTATGTAGTACTTTGTAGAACCACCTTTTGCTGCAATTACAGCTGCCAGTCTTTTAGGTTATGAGACTGAAATCTTTGCCCATTCTTCTTTGCAAAACAGCTCCAGCTCAGTCAGATTAGATGGACAGCGTTTGTGAACAGCAGTTTTCAGATCTTGCCACAGATTCTTGATTGGATTTAGATCTGGACTTTGATTGGGCCATTCTAACACATGGATATGTTTTGTTTTAAACCATTCCATTGTTGCCCTGGCTTTATGTTTAGGGTCGTTGTCCTGCAGGAAAGTGAACCTCCGCCCCAGTCTCAAGTCTTTTGCAGACTCCAAGAGCTTCCAAGATTGCCCTGTATTTGGCTCCATCCATCTTCCCATCAACTCTGACCAGCTTCCCTGTCCCTGCTGAAGAGAAGCACCCCCAGAGCATGATGCTGCCACCACCATATTTGACAGTGGGGATGGTGCGTTCAGAGTGATGTGCAGTGTTAGTTTTCCGCCACACATAGCGTTTTGCATTTTGGCCAAAAAGTTCCATTTTGGTCTCATCTGACCAGAGCACCTTCTTCCACATGTTTGCTGTGTCCCCCACATGGCTTGTGGCAAACTGCAAACGCCCCTTCTTATGGTTTTCTGTTAACAATGGCTTTCTTCTTGCCACTCTTCCATAAAGGCCAACTTTGTGCAGTGCACGATTAATAGTTGTCCTATGGACAGATTCCCCCACCTGAGCTGTAGATCTCTGCAGCTTGTCCAGAGTCACCATGGGCCTCTTGGCTGCATTTCTGATCAGCGCTCTCCTTGTTCGGCCTGTGAGTTTAGGTGGACGGCCTTGTCTTGGTAGGTTTACAGTTGTGCCATACTCCTTCCATTTCTGAATGATTGCTTGAACAGTGCTAAGCCTGCTTTAAATTTCTCAATAACTTTATCCCTGACCTGTCTGGTGTGTTCTTTGGACTTCATGGTGTTGTTGCTCCCAATATTCTCTTAGACAACCTCTGAGGCCGTCACAGAGCAGCTGTATTTGTACTGACATTAGATTACACACAGGTGCACTGTATGTAGTCATTAGCACTCATCAGGCAATGTCTATGGGCAACTGACTGCACTCAGACCAAAGGGGGCTGAATAATTACGCACACCCCACTTTGCAGTTATTTATTTGTAAAAAAGTTTTGGAATCATGTATGATTTTCATTCCACTTCTCAAGTGTACTCCACTTTGTATTGGTCTTTCACGTGGAATTCCAATAAAATTGATTCATGTTTGTGGCTGTTATGTGACAAAATGTGCAAAAGTACTTTTGCAAGCGACTGTAGTTAAGGGGTTTGCTCCTGGTAGGGACTCTAGAGACAAATTGGTACTGGGTAAGGGGCCAGACAAAGAGTAATTCAGAAAAACCCTATGGAGAAAAAAAGAACAATTGACAAGTTCATCCAATATTTGATCTATATGGCCACAAGCTCTGGGTAGTAACCAAAAGAATGAAACTGCTGATACAAACAGTGGAAATTAGCTTCCTGTGAAGGTTAACTGGACCCGCCTTTTGGTTTAGGGGGAAGAGTTGGTCATACAGAGGGACTCAGAGTAAAACCACTATTCCTGCACATTGAAAGGTGCCAGGAGGCTATTTAGTCATCTGATAAGGGCAACTATTGGGTTTTTAGGGCATGTCGGACCCCCCCCCCCCCCCCCCCCCACACCGATCTCCCAAATTGCTAATCTGCAACAATAAATGCCAAAACACAAGATATATTGAAAAAAAATGTTTTGTACGTTACTTAGTACTGTTTGTGTGTTTATTAACTTTATTGGGAAATGTCCTGTTAATCTACGTACTGATTCATACTCTCAAAGCACTTACATTTTTAAAGTGGATTTTTAATATATATACAAATGCAGTAATAAGCATTTAAATAAGACGCTACTGAAACACAGGACAAGAATCTCATGAAATTGTGTCACTGTGTAAGACACTACAAAATCTGAGTGAAGATGCCTTAATTTATCTAGCTATACACCTCTTGTACATCTTACATTTAAATGACTTGAAGTTTGAACTATGGGACAATGTACGCCTTGTTTTTCTTTTTTTGTTTTCTTTAATTTCACCAAGGAAAGCTCCCAGTGGAGCTTCTAGTTTCTAATTAATAATTGGTATATGTGGCTGAAGCTCTATGAGATTATTTGAAGTCATTAGAAAACACCCCCTTCTTTGGAATCTCAGTAGAGATAAAAAGGGACGAGACATCCTGGGGGATTTGCATGGCTGAGTATTTTGTTTGGGAAATGTAATTGCAGCATCTACAAACTTGTTCCTTTGACTATTACAAAAATAATGACTCTGTTGTAATGTAAAATTAAAAGCAAAATATATATCTTTATGTTATTGCCCCCCCAGGCTGGATTGTTCTTTATGGGAACATATTAATACACTAACACCCCAAGTCTTGTTGTTTTCAGTGCCTTACTTAATTGTTTGATAATAAATTGTCACTTGTCCTGACTCTCAATCTAATTCCTTCTGTTTGTTGCTTTCTCAGTCCAAAACTCCTTCTCCTTTGCTGCAGCTTACAGAAAGTTTCCTTTGTTCCCTACAAAAATAACCAAAACAAGCAGCTAAGTCTGAAGTACTGTTTGATGACAAACAGTGGAAACTGTGAAATACTGTATCATGGCAAATCACGAAAATGTAATTTGCAACAGCTTCTAGATCACATCTAACAAATAAGCTTAAAACCAAGATGCAAAAGAACAAAGGGAAACGGATATCAAAGGCAGTGTGTTGAGAGTAGCAAAGGGAAAGAAAGGTAGTTCAGGACAGGAGCGTATGGAAGGGGCTTGAGGAGAATGAAAAGCACCAGGACAAACACATCTAGGCTATTGATTTATTGGAGGGTATAGTCTTAGAGACGGGTGCAAAATTGATCAAATGGAAGGTTATCCTTACTCACATAGGCAAGCTGTTTGCCAATATCTATCACTGGCAACTCACAATGGCTCAAAGGATCCTTGACATTCTCCAACACTGTAGAGCCGGTAATAGGCCAAGTTGAGATTCTCTGTGTGAAAAGGAATTGTTTTAGACTTCACACTGACTGAAAGACTGCACACCATTCTTTGTGAAGACAAAACAGAGACCAGAGTCAGTTCCCCATTAAATATACCCTACATGTTTTTCTCTTTTTGTTTGTTTGTTTGTTTTAGCTTACCTGTAAGCCCCGCCTGCTGCCAACAAGTTTTATCCCACAGATTTGATATTTCAAGTGTTCAGCCCAGTACTCGATTTCTTAGATCTTTAGACTCCTGGGAATGTTTGTAGAATCTACAACATAACCCCCATAGGTGGTCAATGTAGGTTATGTGTTAATTACTGTATGGTTGTATATAATATAATCTCACTTATAAAATGAAAAAGAAGACGCGGAAATGGAGGAATAGATGGTACTGAACAGGCCAGTCACAATAGCTGTAGGTTACAGCATAAACGTTAGTGTAGTTGTGACAAAGATTTCCTGCTGAGCCATAAATCCCCTATAAGGGGGCAAGCAGTGTAGTAGGGATGGGAATCAAGAACCGGTTCTTATGGAAAACTGGTTCTCAGTAGCCCAATTCCTTGGAATTATTAGTCTGCCTGCCTGTCCATCCTGGTTATTGGTTCTTGAACTCACACTACAATCAGCTGATTTCAGTTCGAGTGTCAGAGGAGAAAAAAAAAACCTATGTTGTCTGGAGCATGGGTATGGACATTTATTTTTATTGGACAACAGGACAAGATGAATGGTAAAGCGGATAACTGCATCCAGGACAGAAACAACTGTATTATGCTGCTAGACGACATGCTAACGCTAAGCTAGCAAGAACCCAGATTGAAAACTGAGTGAATGCCAACCCTAGCAGCCAAAGCCTTAACTTCACCAGGTAACAAGCAGATGAGCAGTCAGGCTGCAGCCTCCCTTTCTACCTGTTCATGTTATGGACGCAGAATCACCGTGATTGCTTTTTTGTGCTGGTTTTCGTCTTTGCTTTGTGCTGTCAGCTTTGTATTCTACGAAGAGAAAGATCTTAGAGATGTGAGTGATCGTTAGGGATTTGTGATGGTGTGTGGGGTTGTAGCCCTTGTTAAATGTTGATTATGAGACAATGTTTTTCAGCTATTTTACAGAGTAACATTAAAATAATGTAATGAGTAGTATAATAAATTACTGCATTACTTTTAAGAAAGGTTCTTTGTGTAATATGTGTAATAATGACTTTTTTGAGTAATGACTCCAACACTGATGACAACAAAGTGGGGAAATATCTCAGTAGACATGCACAAACATTTGACCCACCGCATACAATTAATTAGCATTAATCTAATTTATTGCTGCTTGGCAATGGTGGTGACTCTTGAAACAGAGCCAATGAGGACCCAATAACAATCGATAAGAGAATCAATAAAGAATCTAATCTATAGACTATGTGTGCGTTAGCATATGCTACTTCCAGTGGGGAAACTACTGTATAGCGCTTCGTTTCCGGTGTGATTTTCGCTCCTTCTTTACAGTCGGGTTTTCCAAAACAAGTCAACCAAATGGATGAATCAAGTGGCGATTTACATTTCTCAAGATGTCTTGGGCATTTACCAAATATATCTGTAGATGATGTTCATCGATTTGTTGATATTTTTTCCCCCACGCCTCAGAGCAAAAGAGAGAAAGGATTCAAAATATATATTTCTCAGTATTCGTATACAGTGGTCCCTCGTTTATTGCGGGAGTTACATTCTAAAAATAACCAGCAATAGGTAAAATGCACTAAATAGCCAACTTTATTTTTTACAGTTATTATATATGTTTTAAGGCTGTAAAACCCCTCACTACACACTTTATACACTTTTCTCAGACAGGCATGAACATTTCCACACTTTACTCTCTTGTTTAAACACTCTCAAAGTTCAAACCTTTATATACTTTATATACCTTTTATATATCGAGACCCTTACCAGCAATCATTTATTCATTTTTTTTCTGGCTTTTATTTCACTGTTTGTTGACTAGCTGATATTGGCATAACGAGGGAAACATCTGGCTTTGACTATTGTTCACCTGTAGTTTGAATGCTAAACATTTGCCTTTTTAAATCATGAGAACTATCACTATACAGAGATGTGCTTCTGAACGTGGACGATGGTCTTCTAATTTTGTAATGCAGTTCTTCTTGTGTTGAGTGATGTAAACAATCAATTGATCTACACTCTTCAAATGTCAAAATTGATCATTTGATTCTTTTATGACACAGTAATGGAGAGTGTTCCCACCTTCTGCTCTTTGTAACTTAACGCAATCTTTCCGTTTTTGTGTTTTGGACAACTCTACATCCGGTCTTAAAACAGAAAGTTAGCATTTTCTCATGTGCAGGGTCTATTTCCATCCCTACCGTCTAGTGTATCATATTAGTGTCTTTGTGTCATTGTGCAGACATATTAAAAAAAAATTTAAAGCACTAAACAATTTCCCCAATTATTAATAGATCACTTTAAAGTTTGGAGATGATCCAATGGAAAAGAGAACTTTTTCCAACATTGTGTGACCCTGAACTTTGACCTATAACCTTGAAAGAATGCATACTAAAATTGAGCTTTTGATTATCTTTATGATTGAAGCAGAACTGACTGAAAGCTAGGGCTTGTGCAAGCTGTAAAAACTAAAGACTCTAAGATGTATTTTTCCAGTGTGTGACTTTGTGAAACTTCACAGTGTAATTTTCAAATCATAGGGTGTCATATTGAGAAATAAAACAGGATGTTTTACAGCTCTCTCCATGCCCTTTTATATGATATATAACTCAATATATAGAATGGTTTCTTGAATTTTTCTTTCCAAGGTCAATTTTGACATGTAACTCTAACAATGAAAGTCATGGTTTAAATACGTAGGCCAGCTTATTAACTAATGTGAAGTTTGAAAATGTTCCATAAAAAAATTGTGGCTAATATAGTTTTTACTGATTTTTCACATTTGATGCGAGTTTGACCTTGACCAATTTATGACAAAAAAATAAGAGCTCAAGCTCTTATTGGTATCCACTATCGCGCAACGTTTGAAAATGATGTCTTGAAAACTGTGGACACTAGGCTGTTAACAAACAGGCAGATGGACAAACAAACCAATAACATACTCCCTCCTTTTGGGGGGAGAAAAAACAGCCATGCAGAGCATGTTTAACAGTGGGCTGCCTGACTTTCACCATATTTTTTTTCTTCTCTGGAAAACATTCACTATACTATATATTTAAGTGCATGTCTGTCTATATGATTATGTTTTATTTTTTATTTTTCTTTTGGGACTTTGTAAAAAGGGAAAAAAAGAAGAAGAAGGAAAGAAAAAAATATAATCATTACTTACAAGAAATCTACTACTAAGCATCACATTTCAAATGATCTGCCAGGTTAAAGTCAACGTAACTTAAATAAGTAGTCACTGGATTAAAGGCTTGTGTCTAGTGTGTGGTGTCTAATCCAAAACATGTGTTAACATTTACAGATTCAGCAGTAAATGTTTTATTGAAATGAATGGCCAGAATAGTTTTTAGAGGTTACAGTATAAATAGAAATATTTAGTTGATGCATGAGTTGTACACAACATTTTGACCCTAGCTGAGAGAACAGTTGAAGGAGAAAACCACCAAAACAATGTTTTAGTGGTGTCACGCCAAGAGTGTTTTTTGTATATCCACTATATCGTGAACCTGCCCAGACTGCTGTGGGAAGTTATGGCCTGTTGAGCATCTATTAATTTGCATCTGCGCTCGTGTTGACAAGAATCACCACCAGGTTTACTGCCCTGATTGTTTCGTCTGTCGGGGCATGGGAATAAAATGAGACACAATTAATTCCTGTGAACCAAAATCCACCCTGTCCATTAATCTTGTAATTGTAACAGAACAGAGAAGTGTAGGCAGTGGTGGCAGCTTGTCAAGTGGGGAGAGTGAGGTGAAGGAGATTTAATCATTCTCTAAATTGATCACAAAGAATTTAACACATTACTGATCAAATATTCATATATAAGACTGCATTTAACTGACAGTTATGCAGTATTAAACTAAATGCTTTGTCCATAAAATTTCTAAAAGTAGTGCATAGCATCACAAACCAGTTCTACCTACACAGGTTTAAAACATGAATTGGTTTATTTTGACCAGAGAAACATACACTCAATGGACACTATTTTTATATGGTATTTTCTGCACTATAAGGAGCAGTTAAAATCCTTTAATTTTCTCAAAAATCGACAGTGCGCTTTATAATCCAGTGTGCCTTATATATGAATTCTAGTTGTGCTTACTGACCTCAAACCGATTTTATATGATACCCGGCGCTCAAAAATCTGTCAAAAAATGTTTGAGTATGACTTTGGTAAGCTACGAAGCCGGACCGCTTGATTGATTGTGGGAGCATTACTCTACCATACCATCTTTAATAAAATGATCAGTGTTGCTGCTTTACCAGGTGTAACAATTAAGTTTAACATCCAGGCATCCATGAAAACTCAATTTATTAAATTTAATGGAGTTAGAGTTAGCATAAGTTAGCTGGCTAGTTTCCACCTAAACATGATATACATGATATACCATGTTCTGATTGAGGGATTTCTGAAAAAAATAAAAGGTATAGCTCTGCTATCACTTCCAACATAAATAAAGACAGAAAACTGAACAGCAGTGCCTTTTGCAGGGTTACTGAAGTTGGACTAGCTGGTATATAATGATGTGCTACGTGATCGCTAGCAACACAGCTATGTTAGCATAACATAAACAGAGTGAAGCTGGAGAATGAACGCTAAGTTTTTTCTACTGATAACGGGAGGGTTGCCAATGGTTAGGGACAAATGCAATGGCAATGCAGGATGCTGTAAACGGACCAAACTTCAGTCAGGAGAACAACTGAGATAATCTATCCAAAATATGAGGTTAGTCATTAATATACTGCAACAACACGGGAATAGAGCAGCTGCGAGAGAATTCAACATTAATGAAGCCATGGTACAGAAGTGGAGGAAGCAAGAAGAATGAGTTGAGTAAAGTTACACTTTTCTGACTGTTTTGTTTTGCTTAATGCGCCTTATAATCCAGTGCGCCTTGTATGTGAAAACATCCCAGTCCATCGACAGTGTGCCTTATAATCCGGTGCGAAAAATATGGTACCCACTTTTGGTTTTGGAACTAACTTAATTCCAAGATAGTCAAAAAAGACAGATTTAGTGCTGACACATTGCTTAGAGATTTTGTTTCGTATTGACACGATAATGTCATACAGTTGCACATTTATTGGTTGCACATTCATTATGTGAATCTCCCATTAGACTACACCCCAAAGGTGCTCTGTTACATGGAAATCTTATGATTGTGAGGCCATTTAAGTACAGTGAATGGGTTTGAGATAATTTGAGCTTTGTGAAATGATTTTCTATCCTGCTGAAAGGAACTATCTGAAAATGTGTACACTTTGGTTATAAAGGAAGGGACATGGCCAATTACTATCGAGCTTATATGACAGGCAGGTACACCCATGTGAGGATTAGAACTGGACCACAGAGCAAAGGAAGAAGGTGGCCTGGCCTGATGAATCACATTTGTTTACATCAAGTGGATGGCCAGGTACAATGCATCACTTGCCAGGGAAACATCTGGGGCAGGATGGGAAGAAGGGAAATTGGCAGAGGCAGTGCGATGCTATGGGCAATATTCTGCAGTGAAATCTTGGGTACTGCCAACAATGTGGATGTCACTTTGACATTTACCAACTAACTAAGCTTGTTGCAGGCTGTGTAAAAGCTTTCATAGAAATGGTATTGCCTGATGGCTGTGGTCTCTTTCAGCAAGATGATGTGCCCTACCACAAAGCAGCAATGGTTTAATGATGGTTTAGGAGCACCAAGTTTGAGGTGTTGACTTGGCCTCCATTCCCAAATTCTCAGTCCAATCAAGCATTTGTGGGATGTGCTGGATAAACAAGCCTGATCCATGGAGATCACACCTCACAACTTAGAAGATGTAAAGGATCTTTTGTCTACATCTTGGTGCCAGATACCTCTAGACAGGTCTAGATGAATCCGTGCCTCAGAGCTGTTTTGTTGTTTTGCTAGAGACTCTCAAAATATGACAGTCAGTCATAATGTTGTACTAGATTGGTATATACTATTTCATAAAAAAAAATATATATAAATTTGATGAAAACAACATTTTACAAGAAAGTTGGGATGGCAACAAAAGGCTAAAAAAATAGGAACCTTTTGCGACTAATTAGTTCAGGTAAGCTACATAATTGGATATAAGCTCCATCATGCAAAGAAGAAGCCATATGTGAATATGTTTGAAAAATCCCATCACTTTCTCTCAGCCAAAGTGGCCACATGAAAGATGTAAAATTCTTTTTGGAATACATGGACACTGGATAACTATGCTTAAAAGCTGGGTCTATGCAAGAAAAGCAGTTAATTTAAATGAACTTTGTAGAACTTTAATTCCACCAAGAACAGTGTTCAATCATCCAGCCAAAATTATGCCTGATTCTCGTCGATGGGTAACAAAAGTGTCTGGTAAGGTGCGATTTGCTAAGGAACATATAAGTATTAGTTGGGGTGCATCGCTTGTGCTGATCGGAGAAAAATAAAAGAAATACATACTTACCATGACATTCATACTCATGCTATTCTCTGTTGGGTTTTTTAGTAGAGAGTAGAACTCATGGTTTCCTGAAGCAGGAAAGCAGCATCAGATCATCACACTGACCACCATGTGTGACTCTTTGTGTGATGTTCTTTTTTATGAATTGCTGTGTTAGTTTTATGCCAGATATAATGGGAATCAAATCTTTCAGAGAGTTCACCTTTTATCTTGTCAGTCCACAGAATATTTTCCCAAAAGTCTTGGGGATCATCAAGATTTTTTTTTTTGGCACATGTGAAATGAGCCATTATGCTCATTTTAGTCAGCTGTGGTTTATACCTTGGAACTTTACCTGGTATCCTTCTTATTGTTAAATCATGAACACTGACCTATATGATAATTTATTTAACTATTTGTCATGAGGATGACTACCACAGGTGAAATTTCATTGCAAAGATGCCTGGAGTGCTTATTTATTTTTATGAGATAGCATAATGTTCCTATTCTATATTTAAAAGGAGGCTGGTGTGTGTAGCAATCACACTGGAGAAACAGATAGAATTAATCAATTCTTCATGAACACCAACAAGATTTAATTCTAAAAGTATTCTTGTGTTACATGATGTTATGTTGACACTTCCTATTGTTCCACAAGGCAAGCCACAGGCCTCTCACAGTGGCAAAATGTAAAATAAATTAGCTTCAAAAGATTTGGGAAAACAAAACAAACATTCTGTCATTCTAACGAGATTTTGTTTTCTTTTTTGCTTCAGCACTGACATTCTAAGGTTGCAGATGACATCTAACTGGTATTGTTTTGTTAGTATGACATGCTTAAGTATGTTGATTTTTTGAAAGCCAGATGCAAAAATCACAATATTATAGAGTCTAGCTGCTTACAATTTTTTTTAGCAAAATTTCCTACACTAATGTCCAAAAGCTTGAAGCATTTCTTCTGCAACAGATGATATTGCAGATTTCAGACCTCAAAGTCACTGATTTTTGGCTACCTTGGAAAAAATCCAGTGGAATGGTCTTCTGAAATAACGAACTGCATTTTTTATGTGCTAGAACAGTAGCTCATATGTATATGTACATTTAAATTGCAAATGCAAAAACATTTTCTTATAACACAGTTTGTAAGGCTCAAGTTAAGTGAAAGGAGCAGTTTCTTGGAAGGGGGGAACTAGTTCCACCTGAAAACCTGTCCTCCATGGGTTACCTTGAGTAAACGGAACAATGTTGCTATGAGGACAGAATGTAATTTCCCATGACTTTGGCCAGTGTAAGCACCACTGTCGTACCACACACACACACACACACACACACACTGGCATGTGTAGACACCACAAAGGGTAAGAGATACTTGTTAAACTAATTATTGCACCAGTTGTTTTCAATAACATAAACAGATGAAAGCAGTCTCGTAAAATTTGTCAAGTTTGAAGGCCAGTGAATGTATTCTAGTACAGTAGAGCACTGCAGATTTGCTTCTAACGATAACAGAATTTCTACACTTTACTCAAAATATAGTAAGCTGACATAAAGCTGCACATGCTTTGCTCTTGTCGTGTCATTTTGAGTAATCTTTGGGTTGTTATACTTACTTTACCTGTTCATGCTGCATTTGATTAAATTATATTTCCTCTGCACTCTGAATCTTCTCTCAAAGAGAAGCGCCAGGTGTTTCACAGATAGCGTGATTTGTCATCTGGTATGTTCTGTTGGTGTGTAGGCTGCTATATCATAGGAAGTCCCACAGTTTCCACTGCAGGCGCTTGTGTCACGCTCATCACGTTTGACAGCTGTTCAAACTTCACTGCATCTGCTTATTTGGAGGAAAAGTCTGCTGCTATCATTAGCACATTCACAACATTGCCATATTGCCCCTTTTTGCATCTGTTCTCAGAAGTAAACTGTAACTGATGGTATTATCTAAAGCCGTGATTCAATAATCTGGCTAATCCTTTGGGACTTCTTAGAACTGGATGTTGTAGGACTGAACACTTGCTGTGCTCTTGGAAAAGTAAGGAGACTTAGAGTCAAGAGTTGAAATTATGGTGTGCAGGACAAAACTATTTTTGGTATTAAGAATATTTCACTTGGAAAATTAATACTCCTCAGAAACCTAGAAAATGTCTGTGCCTGAGTACAGATGATTAACACATGATCACAACCCCAAATGATTAAGGACTGAAATAGAAAAGAAAACAATTTCAAATTATTCCCAATAAACAAAAACGGAAATGTTGCAGTGATGGTGATTAAAATGCATGCTTGTCTAAAGGGTGCATTGGATTGGAAGGCTCTATTGTGTGTAGAGTGGGGCTATGTTTAGACTGGAGGAACACTAAGGTCATAAGAAGCTTTGGGGTAAAAAAAAAAAAATACCACCTCCTACCCTCCATCCCTCATTCCTTCACACTTTTCTGCAAACCCTGCCATTTCAGAGATTTATAAATAGTATTAAGCCTGTTCTTGGCTCTCTTGTCGTTATGGGCCGCTCAGTTTGAGTGGCGGTTGTCACAGACAATTTCTATCATACTTTTATAGAAAAAGACTGTTTACCACGGAGTAGAAAATTCCCTTTGAGGAGGTAAAGTCTTAGTTGGAAGAAAATTTGGCACAACTAATGCTGATCTATTTTGTAAGTAATTGTAAAAGGCATGAATATTCTAGATTTCCCAAAGGTCTTCAGTGCTCAGGTAACTTTTTTTTTCTTTTTTTAATATCAAAGCAAATTATTTCAGTGTTAGAATGAAAAAAGAAGGGGAAAAAGATTTAATAACCTGCAGCTATTCTGAACTTGTTTATGTTGCTTAAATTCTATGATTTATGTATTGTTAGGTGGCTACTCCCATGAGGACAGAAAGAAATACATCCTGCATTATATAAAACTAAAATATGACATATAAATGTCATAAGCTGCAAGTGATTCCAAATCATTTTTACATTTCACCTGTAATCGTGCAGCATATTCAGAAGTAGGAAGACAAACAAAGCTTAGAAGTATCAATAAAACATCATAGCTAGGCATATCATGTGCGTAATTGGCAGGTAGGTAAAACAAATCCTAAACAAAGCAGTAATGCATATTTTAGTGTTTGGTGGAAGGGTTTAGGCAGGGACTCAACGCACAATCTGACAAGCATCAGGGAATTGCAGCAAAAATTGGCAAATCCCTTTTAGATTCAGAACTGGGAGAAATAAATGATGTAATTGGCAGAAAATGTCTTGGGTCTGAAGCTTTGTGTTCTGCAGAAGTTCTTCATTCACGTTGGCAAAAAGTAAAATATATACACATACTGCAATAACTAAGAAATCACCCTAACTCTGGAACTCTACCATGTGCATGAGGCTCTTTGCCCTCAGGTCCAAGATGAGCCTTCCGAGATACCATACTGTAAAGACAACTACTCCTATATGTTTTAACCATTTTTGCCTGGTAGCTTAGTGGCAGCCCACTGCTTACGTTATTCAGTGCATCACTCTTATTGTAAATGCTCTATTGTCGCATTATTTTAAAGGGATTGACATGATCACACATGAGACATTTTATGTAGAGCTATGCACCCTTTTTTGTGCAGTAATATTTTCTTCTATTGAATTTGAAACATAGCATCCTGGTTTGCACCACAGGCACTGTGCATTCACCTGCTTCTGGCAGTTTTGAGGAAGCACCCCAGAGCTGAAAATGATCCAACTCTTGACGTGCTCCCGGTAGAAAAGAATGCTACTCTTCTGTCATTATTTTCTCTTTTCTTGTCAAGCTGTATGAAAATAGACGAATACCTTTCTTCTGATTGTAAAAAAAGGGAAAACAACAGAAAAGTTTGATGCACAGAGAGTTACAAGCTTCCAAACTTTAGACACTATATCACCCCACCCAAGAAATGAAATCCAAAACTTAGCAGGTATCACTGGGTAGTTTGGAGGAGTGTGCACATCAAATTTAATACTTTTAAATATCTTTTGTAATTAAAAAACATTCCTAATTAAATTTGAGCTATTGATAATTAAAATTAAGCCCTGCGACAGACTGGCGGCCTGTCCAGGGTGTACACTGCCTCTCACTCTAAGACAGCTGGGATAGGCTCCAGCGCCCCTCGTGACCCTGAAAAGAACAAGTGGAAGCGAATGGATGTTTGGATAAAATTAACGATGGATGAATAACATACTGAAGTTCTCCAGTTTTTGATTTTCTGAACCATTTTTTTGAAAGATAAAGCAAGATGGTAAATATTAATAATAATAATAATAATAATAGTAATACATAGCTATTTATACTGCACCAAAGGGCAGAAATTAACCCCTACATACATTTACATTAACTTTACATTACATGTTGCTTTGCCATCACCTTTTTTTCTACTTCAGGGAAGCTAATCTTCAACATGGATAAGGAAAAAAAAGGACTGAAATGGAATGAACTTTCTTTGTGCAAATTTAAAATTTAACTATTTTGTCTTGTCTCTATCCCCTAACCCCCAACCGACAGCTGTGCCTGCTTGAGCCTAGTTCTACTGGAGGTATATTCCTGTTAAAAGGATTTTCTTCCCACTGTCGCCAAGTGCAATATAAGGTGCCTTGAGGTGACTGGTATTGTGAGATATACCAACCTTTTATTTATTAGTCCTTTATTTATCGAGGTAAAAATCTCATTGAGATTCAAAATCTCATTTTCAAGAGAGACCCGGCATCATGGCAACAAAAGTCAAAAATATATGTACCAAATATAACATTTAAACAAATACAATATCCCGTACAAACATGTGAATATACAATAACAGATCAATTAAGAGTGACATTAAAAACAATCACACTGAGTAAAAGAGTTATTCTCTCATTCCTTTAAGGTGGACTTAAACTTCCCCAAGGTAACCAATTCTGATAATTTCGGTTCCATCTGCAGATTATTCCAGGAAACAGGGGCAGTGTATTTAAACATCCTTTTTTTTAATTCTGCTTTGATTAGGAAAAACTGAACTGAATATAATTAAATACAATATGATCCGAATCAGTATTAGAGATCCAAACAAACAACCTACATCTTGCAAAAAAAAAAAAAAAATCGTGTTTTGTGTTTGTGCATATCAGTTTTTGGAGTGACCTTGTGGAATGGCCCAGAAGAAGAAATTAAACAAAGTGAAAATACTGGACAATTTAAAAATAAATATGAGCAATACATATTTGATGGGTATTAAAATTAAAGATTTATAGTTTATTTTTGTCTGTTGATTCCCATTAGAAGTATATAGATGCACCATTGTATAGAATGAGAATATCGTTATGCTGGCAATATGAGAGAGTATTTGTCTGTAAGTACTGTATGTGTGTGTGTATATATATATATGGTGTGTATATATATATATATATATATATATATATATGGTTACCAGTTGGATTAAGAATTTGTAGGCAACAGCACTGGATAATCCACGGCTTCTTCCTGCTCCCTTTGGAACACTTTTTGTTTTTGTTGTACCGACCATTTTGTTGGACATTTTTTATTTATGTTTTCCTTTTCCTGTGTTTGTTTTCTTGAAATTTTAATCATTTGAAATGAAATAAAGAAAGAAAAAACATTGCATCTTGGGGGAAAAAAAATGATGCACTAATGCGCTAATTTGACTCATATTGACATGGCATTGTGCAAGTGCACCCTTTTCTGTTGACTTGGCTGAGTTGTCAAAATGCAGTTTTTACTTTACTGATTGTTATATGTGTGTGTAACCGTCTCTAACTTACAGATTTGGTGGGACAGAAGTAAAAATGTCACATCTCAAACTGGCAGTGTGATAGAACTAAAAGTAATTTATTAGAATTCCCCCGAGAGCCCAAGATTATTCATTTCAAGCAATCAGTTGCAGACCTGTTAGTGGCTGAATATATCACTTTTAATACTTGTAAGTTATCAGAATGACCATATTTTAAAATAATAGAGAGCAGCTCTGAACATATTTGTTACCTGTTACCTTTTTTTAAACAAATAAAACTTGCACTTCACAACACCTGGAGCAATTTGTTTATGATGCAACAAAAGGTTGCACGGTCTTATCTCCACATATCTCCAGAAAACCACAGAACCATGTGAAGAACTCTGGGGATCTATTCCGGACTTATAGAAGGCTATGAAGTGAGAAGAAAACAATACAATAAAAAAGAAAAACTATACTAAAAAACTAGACAAAATGACAACTGATTTAACTAGCTTGCAAAAATGTATAATAAAAGTTAAATAAAAGTTTAGATGTCATCTCCAACTTTACATTAAAAAAAATCAAAGCTTTTATAGTTGCAAATTTTACCCATGCATGCTCACAGGGCAGACATTTCCATAGCAGTAACTGGAAATGATAAATAATAGGTCCGATGTCTCTTCCTGCAGGTATGCACTAAAAAGATAATTAGTTGACTGCAGGTAACGTGCAGCAATCCAAGTGGTGTTTTGCCCTTTTGACATAGATTCCTGTTGGGTTAGCTGGATTACACAGATGGATTACGTGGCAGAAACACACACGGACGCAGAATAGTTGGTGATGCAAGTTTTATATATACACAAGTAAGGGGGAATATTTACAAGGGAAAGGGGCTATATACAGTGATAAATAAAAATGTGCCAGCAGGAAAACACCGAGGCGATGAGATGGAGCCGAAGCATACAGGTAGGTAGCAGACGCACCGGAGCTACCTGACAACAGAGAACAAAACAGGGTTTATGGCATACCGTTGATAGCCGAACGTTAAACACAAGTGGACGGAGAGTGTTGGAGAGCTTACTTGACCACCCAAACCACAGCCGCTGCGGTGATCGCCGCCTGATGGTACGTAGCACTCCGTCGCGGATCCAGAATAGCCAACACAAAATCCTAGGTAGGCGGGCAGGCGATGGAACAGGCTAAGACAAAGAAAAGTAGGCGAAACGTGGATCCTTTAAAACATACAGCTCCACAGCGTAAAATCAACAGATGCAGCCTGTGCTAACTCGTTACCACTTGTGACAGCGATAATACTCCGACACCAGACGTCCGTGACTCTGCTCCCTAAAAGCGCTCACTGATGACGTCCGATGCGTCGCAGGTGTGTTGGAATGCCATCAAGCCCCGCCTCGCCTACCTATAACCAAAAGGAAAACAAAACCCAAACAACAACAGTACACCTACCCACCACCTCCTAACAGATTCCCATATCCATTTGAAATCAGAACCCCTACCGAGAAAAAACAAACAAACAAATCAACCAATAACAAACTGAAAAATAAAGAAAGTATTGTGCCTAACCAGAATGCTAAGCAATCTGCTTTTTTTGGAGACAAACATGGATTTTGAATTCTGCACCTAAACCATGGAATTTGTCATTTAAATGGAACATCTATGGAGGATTTGTCAGATCTTTGATGTTTCTGTGTCCTGTTCTCTTGTTGATGTTCAACAGGCAGTGACAAATCAGTGGCACCAGCTCCAAAACTATTTGCAGCCATCTTGTTCCCAGTCTTCTACCTGCTGTGTCAAAACAACAAGACTGGGAAAATATTAAAAATATGTTGACAAGGGCAGACTGCCCACACAGCCTCCAGACAAAAAATAAAGAAGGAAAAAACTTGTCTTCACATCTCACCAACCCCTTGCCGCCTAACCCCCCAACCCTTCCCCAAGTGCATTTAGAGCACTTGCTCCTTGTTAAAAGGATCCAACCCTGGACGGAGCGGGGGTGGTGATACCCCCTAATGAAGATGAATATTCAGCTGCTTTAGAAAGGCTCCTGGAAGGCTGCCCAGCCCGCACTCGCTGTTCCAGTCAAATTGGCAGCAAGGTGGGGGTGGAGGGAGGGGTCCAAATCACTGGGCTGAAGTGGGGAAGTTGGGTGTGAGGGGGGGGTCAGTGGAGATGACTAGGCTTGCAGACAAGCAGGGGAGACACGGTGCCTGTGTGCTCCTCTGGAAAATGAGCAGAAAGCAATTCATAAATAGTTTTTGCATACACATAGATGTGGACAGTGTCACATTAGTGAGGCAGCAAACTGTCAATCTGTTGTGAAGGCAAACAAGTACAGTATATTTTAGGTACATGTTACCTGTTCTTTCTCACACACACAGACCACTGAAAGAAGGTGCATTAGCTAATAATTTAGATTATTAGCTATGGAGGAGTATATAATCCAGGGTTATCAGTTTGAAATCTGTTTAAGGATTACGGGCCCAAATGTCACAAATCCAAGAAAATATGGTTTAATGACAGTTGAATGTCTTTTACTCAAAAATAATAATAAAAATAAATAAAAATAAAATAAAAGAAATCTGGGAAAGTACAAACAGCCACATTATCTTCTAAAAATTCTACTATTTTCCTGCTATTGTGACTTACTAACTCTTAAAATGATGAACCTGGCAAATGTGCTTTCTGTCCTCACTGACCAGCTACACTGTCAGTTGACTAGAGGAGCAAAAACAGCCTGTTCTCCTGTGCTTGTTTGTTTCTTCTGGGGAATTGTAATCAGGAAAAAAAGAAGAAGATTTGGTAGTGTTAGTTAGTCTGGAGTAAAAAACAAAAATACAAATGTCTGGTCCGCATAGAATTAGATAATGTCATATGTACAGCCGTTAAAATAAGTGTTATTCTCATGTTCTATCCACACTAAACTCTACATGGCACAATGAGGCAGCATGACATTTAGCAGTCTCAACATAAAGTAAACAAAGATAATATTAGGACAGTGAAATAACTCAACCCAGTGTGAAGAAGAGAAAAATTAGGAATTCAGTTTCATATAAGCAAAGATTTCACTAGTCTGAAATATATGCCTTAAATGTCAATTCATATAAGGACAATTTACAACCAGGTATTACATGAAACAGTCGGGTGCTGTATATACGTGTGCAGGTCCATGCTACATGTTTTTGGCACCTTTCTCCGCAGAGACATTTTTGTGTATTTCCCTTGAAAATGAAGAAAATGTGTTTGAAGACCAAATGAAACACATTCCTGAGATGCAAAAAAAAAGGTGAGAGAGAGAGACACTAGGTAATGGGAAAATGGTAGGATGAATAGAAAATGCAGTAAAAAGTACTGAATTAGTAGATAGAAAAACAAGGGCTTATCAGATTTTATTTTCCATTATTTTTAAACCTGAATGACCAATTTTGGGCCTGAGTGAAAAAGAAAAAAAAATCAATAGTGGTTTAATTATAGTTGAATCTCTCTCTTCACTTTCTGTTAGTGTAATGCCTTCTGACCTGGTTTGTTGCATACGGTGCTTTATCAGCAGGGAGAAAAAAGAGATGATTGAGTGAGAAAACATGAAAAAAAAACATCCTGTAATATTTTTTAACACTCAAAAAATAAGGAAATAATAATAATAACCCTAATTTTTAAGTGGGTGTCCACAGCGCTGGGATTAAATGCTCTTTGCTCTGCCATGTGCTGTCATGGTTCAGGCTACCTTTGGCCGTGGCTGCGAGCACATTCCTGTTGCCAGGTGGAAAGGGGAGATGGAGAGAGCCGCCGGCCATTAGCAGCGCTGGCTATTGGAAGTGAAAAGAGAAGAAATGTGGGGCAGCTTTGCCACCCGTTTGAAGTAGGGACAGCTTGTTTGTGAAGTGGAGGCAGAGCGCTTGGCTTTCATGTCCTGCTCTCATGTGACCTGGGGAGACCTCAGCTTCATAAACCATACTGACTATATTGCCTGGAAAAAAAAGAAAAGAAAACACACACACACACACACAGACTGACACAATCTATTCCAGCACTTATGGGGCTCGGAAGCCTGAAGCTTTATGAAGTGAGATGAATGAGAGAGTGCTGGGAGTTTCAAGGCCATCCCCTGACACGACTCACGAACAGACAAACACTGAAATCTTATCACGTTTTGACTCATTACCTGAGAAATAAATAAGAGGTTTAAGGGAATGTTGTGACAGTTAATTTCAGGCTGCATAACAATACCGATGCTGTGACATTTGATCACGATTCTTTTAAAGATACTGTCACACCCCATCAGTACTCACTCTGTGATACCGTAAATGATTGTGTGATTAAACACGGATTAAAAGTGAAGCCATGAAATTGCAAGTCCTCCCACCACCTTCTCTAAAGTTGAAATGTAGTGCTCTTAACGGGAGTTTTTGACACAACTGCTGATCCAGCTCTCGGGGATGAGAGCTTGAGAGACTTAGACGTTTTTTTTTGTCGTCTCTGCATTTCTTGGGAGGGAATTGGCAGATTATTTGGTCAACCTCGATCAGTTCCACCACAGCTTAGGGGGATACATGCTCGCTGACTAATATTGCCCGGAAATCCATCAAAGTCAGAGGTCCTGTCCCCCTTTTAAAACTTGTGTGTTCCAATCAAACACTCAGCGTGTCAAAGCCATCACAAACAGAGGCCATACTCCTCCTGCAACTGACGCTGACATATCCTGATGAAAATATATTATGCTGTCTCGGAGCATGGAAGTACCTACTGTAATGTCGAATGAGACGACAGTTAAGTTTAATCTTCAAAGCGCTCCTATAGCGTAATGCAGTTTTCGTTGCTGGTTTAATATCCCTAAATAAAAAAGTTAAGATGCTTTCCATGTCTCAAGAGCTTTGATTTAAGGCACAACAAATATCTTCTGTCGTTCAGTTTGAATATTATATCACAGTTTCTGTAAGCATGCTGTGATGTCATTCTTTTTTACAGTAACAAATTATTTTAGATTAGTTACTTTTTGTATACTAAAGTAAATTACTGCTCAGCAACAGTATGCTGCTTTAATCAGATTTCATCAGGAAAAAAAAAGAGTAGTCTGTATGTCATCTCAGATACTTCATTATTTATTAAAGCAGTATCCCCCAGTATGCTTTCCATTAACCTATCGTTATCTATTTTGATTGAACGTGTTTCGGGAACAACTACAATTAATCAGTAATTGACTTTTTACTAACTGATTCATCACTCATTTCATACATTTTATTTTATTTGTTTTCCAGCTGTGGAAAACCGATTTTCTTTGTCTAAAACCTTTCAGACAGTAGGTACACGAACTGCATACTCAGAAATGTATTGTATTCAGTATGCATAGTGTATATTTCATTTTGTGACTTGCCCAGTGTGAACGCATTACATATTCAAAGGCTGCTTAAAATCACTGCGTTCTATGGATTTGCAACACAGCATGGAAAAGACCCAGGAGCACTGTGAATGAGCATTTAACATCATGTAATTATTTCAGACATTAAGTATTAAAAAATGTGAAATTTCCTGTCAAATGAGAATTAACAGCCAGGACAAAGCTGGACAGAAGTTGTGAAAAATACAAATGGACAAAAATGTAACTCAGCAATTAACAAGTAAAACTGTAATTCATGAACCTCTGAATGAATGATGAATGAATGAACCTCTGCTCTGAATGATGTGTTGAAGTGTAAGTGACACATTTTTGGAGCTAAAGTATTTTTGAAACAACTAAAGTTAGTTCACCTCATTTTTAGGTGTGTTTGATTTGATATAGCCTGAGGTTAAAAACAAAGGATCCATTGTTCTTTTGTTTAGGGATAAATTGTAACCGGATAGTAAAAAAGAAATCAGAGATACACAAATTTCAGCTTGAACCAGAAATTCACTATAGGTCTTTGGCTAAAATACATCAACTATTCTTCTGTCACCTTAAGCTATTAGAAACATCAATGCTCTGCTTCACTCAGCAGGCATTCGGCACATAAGCGCAAGCATGCACACACTTACCAACAATTCCACTTTCCTTCTCGTCCTCAGCTGCAGCACGTGACAGAAAAAGTTATTCAGCACAGGTCCCACGGGTTAGCTGTCTGCTGGTTTGTTAATGACAAGCATTTGGGCTAACCATTGATTTCGTGTGGCACTAATTAAGAGCAGACTCATTAAAACATTTGCAATACATCCTGTTTTAACTTTACAGTTTTTTTTCTCTCTTTTCATTCTACTGTGACTGGTGTTTGTCTTTTCTCTTTTTAAGGTGAATGCTCCTAAGTCTGCAGAGAAACTGATCACAGGAATTGCAGAAAAAAAAGGGATACTGATACTCCAACCTCTCCCATCACTGACTCACACACAGCTGAACTGCAGTCAGTTAAATCCAGATACATATAGGGGTATAATGTGTTTCAAACAAAAGACTTGGCTGAAAAAAACAAAGAGATTTGGCTTAAAAACAAAAATTAAAACTCCAATTTTGTTTTGTTTTTAAACTCATATTAGTAAAATGAGACAATTTTATCTGTTTATCCCAAATATTAATGCACCTGAGGGGCAGTATAGTAGTTAGGATTTAATACAAGTCAGAGATAATGGCATAGAAAAAAAATCACAAAAAAACACCCTCCGAGCTCTGATTCCAACTAAGCTGACTAACACTGGGAGGCATTTGAGCAGGCATTCACATCCATTTAGGAGTGCAATCTGTTTTAAAAGCCCAGGACTTCTTATTCCGAGCAACCGTATTGATCCATCCAACTGTCCTCCCTGTGTGTGTTTACGTCTGGTGCCAGGTCAGATATCTGTTCCTGGTGCCGCTGATGTCCATATACCGCTGCCTAACCACAGTTCACAAGGTGACGTGTTGTATTCTGGGTATTTCCTGTTGTTAAATCAGCAGTTTGAGCTTACATACACTGCAATACATTCTTATTCACCCTTTGTGGCAACTAAGAAAGGCACGCTGGTTTGATATTTTAATTTTCATAAAATATTAAGCCTAATATAACAGAGGTCAAGGCAGTTTTCTTTGTTACATCCAAATTATCCTACAATAACATCTTATAGCACTGCTAGCAGTGTCTTCTTCCTAAAATAGTATCCATAGCTATATTGTACTTAGGTTAATCAATGCATCTTACTGCCAGTGGAGCTTTAAAAAACAAAAAACAAAGAGAGAGTCCTAATAGACTTATCAAGATCTGTGGCTTATCACATCTAACAAGGGTATTCTTCTATAATTATACAGTAAGGGTACACTTGTTTATTTTAAAATAATGTTTCAAGAGCTATTCTTTTGCTAACATCTGGTTAGTACTGTTTCATCTGTGATTCTTGGACCATCTTAAACCAGAATACTCAATCAGCCAAACTAAAAACACTCATAATGATGAACTGTTGGCTCTGTTGGCACTTTATATACAACATTTGTCCCATTTTAATGGCAGGCACTCTCTTTTTCCAATCATTCTCTGCTAGTGGGCAGGAAATTTGTGGAATGAAGAGCCTGCAACAATATCAACTGTTAGCAGTCAACTCAACAGAAAGCTAATGAACCATAGCAAACAGCTTGTGGGGTGTAGCAAGAGAGTGCAGTTGAATCAAAAGCCCTTCATCGGCAGTTAGAGCAAGCCTAAGTGAATAAACTGTATCCCAAGGCTTGTGGAAAACAGACATAATCCATTGACATGTACACAAGTGAAAGCAAAATAAATAGCAGACAGCGTTGCACTAAAGAACAGACACCCAACATAACAAAGATTCCACTCAAATTGCTGTGAAAATGAATCACACTGACTTCTATACGGTGACTTTACTTTTCAAAAGACTAGTATCGTGTTTCTGGGCTTTCTTATCACTTCCAATAAAAATGAACACAAGCTGTTTGAGAATGATGGCAATGCCTGGATCTAACAGGTTTTCAAAAGTAGTATAACTCCAGTTTCGGAAAATTCAAATCCCTTTAGCAAAGGTGTAGATAAAATATTGCATCAGTAAAAATGTTTCAAACCTAATCAATTTCAATTCAACCTGTTTGTGTTTTTTGATGGAATGCTTTGGATGAAATATTAATTTATTTCACCTTCAGGAGTCTCACGCCTACAATGTTGCGATTATATTTGCCCCACCTCAAAAAAGTGTGCAGAGAGCAAGTAACCTGTTATAATACCAACTCTAGCAGTACCCAGTCCTATATCTGTCTGCTATTTTTTCCTCTACCCTAAATTTTTAACATTTTTTAAGATGAGATGGGGCCAAACACACATGTAACTTCTGGTAACTACGATCAGCATAGATCTTCCAGAAAATGGTTAGTGTTTATGTTAAAGACAGCGATCTGAGCTGTTAAAATAATAATGGGCACTGAAAAATATTTAAACATTACGGAGCCCCGCAAGGGACATGGGAGAAAAAAAATTAAGACTGACTTTTGCGAGATCTCGTAAAACAAACTCGGGATCTCGCAAAACTTGTGCGAGATCTCGCAAAAGTTTTAGCCGCATTCTTCGGAGGCCGGCAGCTCGAAGCCGACCGGGAGGTCGAGGCACAATGTGCCGAGTGAGCGTTGTTCCTCCCGGCTGTAGTAGGTCTCGACCTCCCTTCAAGATGGTGGGTGTCAGATCTCCGAAAACGTCAGACCACTTTTGCAAATATGTGATGTCTTGTAAACCGAGCAGATATCTGACGTTTACACAACTACATTCACGCCTCAAAATATCTTAAAAGTGTATTTTGTGACCCAGAAAGAGTAATATTACAACTAAGTAGCTGCCACCATTGTTGGAATTTAACTTCTCGCAAAAGTCCATCTTAATTTTTTTCTCTCCCATGTCCCCTGCGGGGCTCTGTAAAACATGAATGTGAACCTTAATCAACAGTAATTTAACTTAATAATTTAATGTTACAGAGCACATGATCGTGTCATGTTTACATTTCTTTATTAATCACCAAAATATTCTTCAAGTAGTTACGCAGCTTCTATATAAATCTTTTATTTGAGCGTTGTTATCAGGTACCCTATCTACATGGCTAAGCCTATGAAAAGATCACAGTTTGGGTGAAAATACACCCTCTCACTATACAAAACACATATTACAAGGCAAGCTTTTTCACTACTTCCTTGGTAACACAGATATACATCGAGCCAAAGTGACAACACCAGCCGAGCACATTTGCCTCCTGTCTCGTGGCATCTATTTTAGACATTGTGGGAGCTATTCAAGTCTATTTGCCTACCCTGCGAACTGAAAAATGAAGCTAAAGGCATACCCAGTGTGTTCAAATGTGTTGCCTCTGGGTCCTGTGCACGCATTAGTATGTGACAAGTTGGAGTGAGAACTGATTAGATACACAAAGTGACTGTTCTTTAGGGTTGTGCTTGACAAACCTAAATACCTTATAGAGGCACAAGCAAACCCAAGGCAGCAGTTTAAAAATAAACCTATTCTGATCAAGATGATCAGATCCTATTCCACAACAGGACTCCGTATTTATGCTGAATGCAATTCAAAGTGTATTATGATGAAGTCACTCAGCTATAATTAAGTTCATATTGTGAGCTACTAAACAGCATCCAAAGTCGTATTTTAAACAATGTAATAAAATAAGAAAGTGGTTGAGATTTAACTGAATAAATATTCAAATAGATTAAGAACCAAGATGGAAGAATGTGATCATTAATGATTATCACTTAGTTGTCATTAAGAATATGCAAAAATTACCCAACCATATTTGGATAGCAGATGTCCCCCTTTTTTGTTGAGAGGTGGATTGTGGGCAATCATTCATTCATTCTCTTTGGTGTTGATCCAAAATATTTTCTTTAAAATTGTGAAAAGGGAAGTAAACTTTTTTTTCCAGAAAAAGAACTAGATGATGTCATTTTGTATTTTATTTTATTTTGTGCTTTTTATTGCTTTGTCAGACGAATTTTGATCTTCTAGGAACCACAAAAAACTCACTGAAAAGTCACTGATTAAGTAATGAAAAATAAAAAAAATAAAAACCTTGCAACGGAAAATGAATTTGTGAGTAAAGGACTGTGCAAAAAGTCACGAAAGTTCTTAGCAACCTGTATTTAATTTTATGTCAAAAAACGAAAAAAAAACAACAACCATAAATCGTTGCGGATCCAGACCTTTTGTACGAGACCGTACGATACCGATAGACTTCAATGTTGAATGTTCAATAGTTTTCAACTGACAAGAGATCTGTTGTTTTTAAAAAAAGGCTCCAGTCACTGTAACAAACAAAATATGACAAATGAAGTAAAGTGGCACATTTGTAGTAAGTTCAAATAAACTAGTATGTGTGTGTCTTCATGATAATGAAGGAAAATGCCAGGCAGCTCAACTGTATGTCTCCCTGATGTAGTTTAATAGTTTTTGAAAAGACTGAAGCTTTAATTGAGTTAATATTGCGTTCCAGTTTGGTATTTAACAGTCTTGTTACAATGAAGTCTGTTTTTCAGCTATTATTTTGTTACTTTTGATTGCTAGTGATCCATTCTGTGCAGGCTAGGGTCATTTTAAATTGGCAAAACTGAACAAGCCAAAGCACATGAAACAGTATTTCGCATGGAGTGGGCATGTCATTATCCAGTCTGATGCACTGGGATGGCATAACCCTATTAAAAAGACTCCAAGTAGCTATAATGTTGCAATAACTGATATGAATGCGCGATACGCAGAGTGATTCTACTGGTAATAATAATGCATGACAAATGCATTTATATTTATGTGTTTAGTTATTTATTTGATTGTAAGCAATAACGAACAATGTGAAACATGAAGATGAGCTCAATTTAAATACTCTGAAAAACAAACTAACAACATGTTGAAAGGTTAAAGCAAGGTTCTTTTGAGGTTTTTGCCCTTCCCTGCCATCATCACTTCAGCATTCAGACAATGATATTAATTAGAATTCATTTCATGTGACTGCTCACTCTGAAAGTATCCATTTCCCCAAGTCCTCTGCCCTAGCATTGTGATCCTCAGCTAGTTCTTCTCACCGCAAATCTTGCCCCTGTTTCCCATGCAGGTGTTGGACTTGTGATGTGAATGGCAGCATGAATGCTAATAGGCCGTTGTAATAAGGTCTTTGAAGTATGCAATACACTGTTGCAGAATCATAATGTGAAAATCCCCCTTTGAATCTTGAGACTCGGCCCTGCTTGATGCTGCCAGGGCCTTCTCTCTCGCTCTCTCTCCTTCTCCCTGTCTGTCTCTGCTTTTTGTAGCACTATTTCTGCCCACCCCCCACTGCTCCTGAAGCCCCCAACCCCACCCAATGTATCCCACATCTTTAATATTCACTTCTAGCAGAAAGACTTGACTTGTTCTGATAGGTCTGGGATGACAAGCAAGGTTTCCAAATACCAACATGTGGGATGTAGTGATCCGTGGGAAAAACTAAAAGGAGTGGACCCGACGGGGAGGGCGCTGGATTATTGGTTTAGCAGAAAAATAGTGGGTTTTTTGGATGGGATAGAATCGGGGTTGGGGTTGGTCAGAAAGGTTCAGCTAAGGTGCATTACGTCGGTAATATTTCAGCTGAGGATGAAGTGATTAGCGTGGGTATTTATTTATTTATTTTATTTTTTACTACTACTTTCATCATTCTACGAAAGTTGTGAAGCATGATATTTGACCAGAAATGGTAAAAATTAGAATAGAAACAAAACATACCAGCTCTTTGCTTCCTATCGGAAGCAATCTGTCTGTCATCATGGAGTCCATTTATCAGCTTTATTTTCCTGAATATCCAGACGGTATGCTGAGAAATGTATTGTCTGGACATTTGGCATGGCATTTGCATTGGTATTGCTATATGAGTTTGTGTAACAAGGAAAAGGCCTTGTTGTTTGAGCAGACCATACATCAAAAAATTATCATGCATACTTGAAGTTATGTCTGTGATTGAGTCAAGACTAATAACAGAGTTATTGTGGCCCTGACCCGTTTTGAAACACTTTCTTTTCCCGTCTTTATTTTCTGCATAGGTTTGTGAAACTCTACTTTTCCATAGAGAAGCGTTTTAACCAGCTCTAAGTAAAAGGACTCTGTGTACTATGCACATGTAGGTGGAAAGAGCTTTAACAGCAGCACAGAAGGGTCTCTGCAGATAAGGGGGGGAAAAAAACTTGAGAGAAGACAAAAAAGCTCTCACATACTGTTATGTGCCAGTGTGCTGTGACTAATTGTATCTGTACTTTTCAGTTTAGATTCTGTCTCTTTTTTTCTGCACATACAGACTAACCTAATGGAAACAAACCCACAATGAAATACAGGAATGTGCTGTAAATATCAGCTTATATCTGCAATAGTAAACCAGGTAATTAGTTATTTTAAGTATGTTTCCAACACCAGAAATTGAACACTTTACTGTAATGTATCACTTTTGTGTTCCCTGGTGACCTACTGCATTATATTTGTACTGGTGTACAAATATAATCAACATTTAAGGAACTTAACACCTCACTTGTATTGTTCTAAATCAAAAGTCTATCATGGTATAAAGCACAACCGCATAGTTATAAATGTGTATTATTTTATTCCTTGTGAAATATAAGTCTGTTGTTCTTTTTGTGGCTTACTTCTTTCCTGAAGCTGTTTGCAAATTAAAGTTCTTCCACAATCAACAATTGAAAACAATAGAAAAAAATAGGATTCAAGAGTTTATCCAAGTGTATGTCCAGAGTGTTACATTCAACAAGAATTTTTGACCAAAACTGGGACACAGATTCTGGTTGGCAGCGATTTAAAAGTAGCCTTATTGTGTGTAACCATGTCATTGGGCTGAATAAGATGGGTCTTTGAAGCATGCAGGCAAAGATGGCTGGGGGAAGGGTTAGAGCTGGAGAATGCAAACCTGACTGGGTGAAAAGACAATTAGATGGCTGGAGAAATCACAAAAGAGTTGCGTTATAGGAGAGCATAACACAGAGAGAGTACAGTCCTACAAAACAAAGCACAAATCTTTAACTACTTTGTTATATCTACTAGTGTATATCTACTCCAAAGGACCTGGAGTAGATAAACACCATGGTAATGTACTGATGAACCACAGGTGTGCACAATAATTGGAGAGGAGATGAAGATGACACGTTTACCACATGACCAGAGAAGTCCTAAGACAGATAAGGAAAACAAACATAAAACAAGAGGAAGTGGAACTCACTAAGGAAAATGCAGAGAATGATAATGACATAAGACTCCAGCATGGCAGTACGGTTTAAATTCACACTCCACTGTTAGAAAGGACTTATTAAAACCAGGATGGCAAGAATTAAAACCTAACAGCCAGTCGACAAACATGCAAATATCTAAATATCTATACATAAAATAGTTACATCTCCTACGTTTTACTCCTCACCTAGTTGGAGAGACTGAGTTAGGATGGGTAACATTATTACATTTTGTTATTAAGATGTTGTATACATAAATTATAATTTTACACTATTTAATTCTAATAAGTAAACCATTACATACAAGATGTGCAAAAGCCACATTCATCATTTTCTTCTCACATACCTCCAGGTTTTGTGAACAGCATGACCAGCATGGTAACATGCACCTGTTCCACATGTACTCACATCTTTGCATTAGTGTGTTTTTAGGTTGCTTTTGGATGAGCTTTCTTTAGGTGTATAGGTTACTGTGCTATTAGCCTGTCTGCCTCTCTCTCCCAATTCTTTCTGCTTTTCTTTCCATCTATCTCTGCTGTCACCTCATCACTTACGCCACTGTCAATCATCCAGTCATGCTTATAAAGCAGCTGAGTTATGAAGCACTTTTATTTGCCAGGAGCGCCATTGAACTTGACCTGTGATAAAGCCTTGACAGGGAACGTGTTAATGATGAAGCTATGCTGACTGATGTGCTGCCATACAGAAGTCAGTAAGGGAAGTTGTGAGAGGCTGACCTTTTGTCAACCGAATCCATCGTGGACTTCCACTTCTCCGCTGCCTTTGGAATATCGACCTCATCGACATCATCACCAAAATAATTATAGCCATCATCACCGCCCCCATGTCATCCTGTCTGCAACAGTTCGGCTTTCTCACTCTTCTATTACTTTTCTTCCTGTGTGTTTTTGAACAGATTACTCACTCTCCTCTTCACACCTCTCATTTAGTCTCTTTTTAAGCTTGTCTATTTTTTCTTTTATCTCTCCAAACAGGTGATTCACCCTGTCTGGCTGTCTCTGCTTTGCTCTCCTTGCTATCTCTCTGTCGTTCTCATTACAAAAGGTGATCACCCATTGAGCTCATCAACCCGGAGTGAACTCCCTTCACCCGCTGACTGATGAGTCTGAGAAGGGGGCTGTCGCCATGCTGACAACTTCTTCTGAGCAGAAACATATTAATGGCTATGCTTCCCACTAAAATGCTACGTGCAGACCCTCCCTTCACATCCACCCTGCCGATACCGCGGCGCTCTTTGCTGGTATTTCTTAAATGTCAACGTCAGTCATGAATAGGTCAAAACAACAAGCACTTAAATAAGGCTTTGTCACTGATTAATGAGAGGTGTTGAGGACTGGGAAGGCCTCTGACTGCCTCGTGCAGATAAAACAATGAATGTTTTGTAAATAGCCACGGGTGCTTCTCTCTGTCTCTGTCTCTCTCTCTCTCTGTTCTTTCTTTCCCCCGGTGGAAAGAAACATCGCCGTCAGAAAACTGACAGCTGCTCTGGGGATCGCAGAAACACATGTTCCCAGCCGCAGGACTGGAGGAAATCCAATCAGATCCCAGCGAGCCTACAGTGGCTCAATTTGTGAAGCCAACAGGCCTTTTACCAGTATTGTTGTAATAGTATTAACAGGTTGGACCCCAGCCAAGGAGCACTATGGCAGTAATATGGTGATGTTATTGACTACTTATCCATAAAAATGCATCCCTTCTCGCAGCATTATACTCACACATGGCACAAATCGACTAATATGAGCAGATTAAAGTCACTTAGAGGAGATTGGAGTTCACCCATGGTTTTAATAAAATGCACAAATCTAATCAGAGACGATGTGTAAATTGGCCGACTAAAAAGCAAAGACATCGAATAGGGCGGAAAAAAATAATAATGATTTTGTTTAGTCTTCTATCAATAACAAGTAGTTTATTAATAAACATCATGCAGCTTAATACACAGATGGGAAAAATTCAAAAAAGAAAAATGAGTTTTGACTTTCATCATTTCTTTATATGAATACGAAATGGCCATGAATGTTGTATCCTCCAGATTTTGGGGTTCTTATGCAAAGTTAGATTAATCAATAAACAGCAGCAGACACTGAGCAGTTTGTGTGATCCATCAGTTGGTAAGTAGTGGTGTTCCCTCGGTACAGACCTGGCTCTTGCACTCTGCACAGATGCCTCAGACTTTCAGCCGTGGTATTTTTTTTTTTCTCTTCCAAAGTAATTAACTTGTGGAAATGATTTACCCTTGAATGGTTGTCAGATCAATTTCTCATTGGAGGTCTTTGTAAACCTGCTGTGGCACCCGCAGCCTGTCAGATCTCTGCCATTGGGCACATCAGGTCCCATTTGAGCGGTTTTAGTGTAACACAGTAATGTGAGCCTTTAAACAAATACCAAATTGTTGCAGATTTGAAGTGACAATTTATTGAAGATAATAAATAACTTAATAGTGAAGGGAAAATGTGTTGGGAAGGTCTGCGGTATTGCCAGGTGTGTTTTTTTTAACTTTCTTACCTTTTAATCGTTAAACAAAAACAGACAAATGGAAATTCAGAAACAATGTGAAAGTTTCCTCGGCTTTATTAAGAGTTTAATTTCAAGTTTTAGTTCACTGTTTTATTTTGTAAATTTTTCTAACATTTTTTTTAACAATTTTGCCAAATTGAAAGATGATATTGTATTCATGCCACTTTCCTGCTTCCTGCATCGGATTTTTTCATAGTTGTTTGTTTATTGTGTTTCCTTGTGTATGTCACCTGGTTGTGCTTTTTGTGTTCCTTCCTGTTCTATTTTATAACCTTTTCTTTTTTTGGTTGTTTTTTGTCTTTATTTTTTAGCCTTCATAATTGCTTTCCCTGCTACAGTTAGTTTCATCAGTGTTCTGGTAGCACATTAGCACATTAGCACATTCGTTTTTACGCTCTCCTGTCTCTCCCAGTCTGTCTGTTTACCCTCCACCTGTTTTCTTCCTTGTGTGTTGCTCTTTTTTTTTTCCTTTTGGTTACAAAAAAAACTGGACATCTGTTAAATGCTCAGGCTAAACTATCCAACCCTTTCAGTTATGCCATCTACTCTACATATTTTATCAAAGTTTTCTTTTGTTTGCTAAACCTGTCTCTGCTGAATACATTCGAGCCCCCAAATGATAAAAAAAAGATTAACTTCTAGTTTAACTTGAATGTTTGTGCATCAAAGCTACAAGTCCTATCAGCAAATACTCTGTACTCATAGTTCCCACTTTGGTGCAGATGAAAGCTTATTATGCATTAAATTCACCTTACCTTGACCACTCCACTGATGCTCCACAAGGGCTGAAAAGATGAAAAGACTTGACTATGGATCATTGTTTGGACAAAGTAAAAATATTCTTTGACCTGAACAGAGATACATTTTTTTGTTTTTTTCGCTAACGAGTTAGCATTTTGTTGCTAATTTTATTGCTGTTTCTATTGTTACGTCTTTTATTTAAGTAGCATAATTGATTTATCAGTTGTTGTTTTTTATCACACTTAAATATTTTAAATTTTTTTACGCAAAAAAAATAAAATAAAATTCTGAGGTAGACTATTCAACAGTTTGCTGCTTGCTAGACAGGCCAGAGTTTAGTCTTATAAAATGCATGACAGGAAAGATTGATGTGTCTTTATTTGGTTGCCTCAGATGTGCTTGGTAATTACAGCATTTAAAACTCTTAACTGTTTTTATATCCTATGATGAGCCAAACAAGGTAGCAGTCTGGTCTGTGGGTCTGTAATTTACCAACACACCACGTCAGTTATTATTTTAAACAAAGCTGATGGCTCTATTTACAGACACAAGAATGTTTGCATTACTTCTTCTAACAATTCCATGCCTGTAGTATGAAAAGCAATTGGTCATATTTGGTGAAAATGCTTCTGCAAGCAGAGAGATGCTTTGAGTCTCAGGTGGAGCCGAGGTCTTTCACTCATTCCCATCATCTCTGTCTGTGGTTCTTAACTGAACGATACATTTTTTAACCTCTTGTGAATGTGCGCTTGTACCCGTGTGGCCTTTTTGTGTCTTTATTAGTAACAGGATGATTGAGTGCACTACAGCGCTGAGACATTAGGATGATACTCCTTGCCCTCTCACAGTCTTCCTGGCAGCTTCCCAAGGACAGGCGGCAGAAAGCAATTGCTATTAGTGCGCATATATAGTCCGAGCAGATAAATATAGGCTGCTTTTAGCAGATGAGCCACAGTGCCATCAATTAAGATTAGGGCAAGCGCTATCACAGTGTCATAAAGAACAACAAGACAGTATTCCTTCAATGTCAAAGGTAAAATGAACATGTACAAGCCGTTGGGGAAAATCAAAGAGAACCTGATGGCTCATATACATAATGCTCACATTGACAAATAGCTATTGATGTTTCTTCATCAATGAGAGTGACATGGCTCCACAGCTTGGAGAGGATCCCGATCAAGGACTGCAATGAAATTACCCTGGAATTTGGCGAGATGACTCTGATTAATTTATTTTAGGAATCAGTGTTGTTTCTGTGTAATGTAGCTGGTAAAAGGGTGAGACCCTCTTCAAGCAGCCAGGGGACACATTCTAGTTTGAGTCAAAATCCCCCACCCTCTTGCACAAATAAGGCCAAGGAGAACAGGAATCAAGTAAGTACATGTGTGAGAGAGAGGGAGTGAGAAATGCAGGAATGGAATTCATTTTTACTGGGTTGTCCAGTCACAGTCCACATCCCTCCTCTGACTGTACGACCCTGTTCTTGCCCAGTGTTCTTGTCTCATCCCACATGATGTCCTCCTTTTTATCTCCCAGCTGTAGCAAAGAGTATGGCAGCAAGCTCCATGCCATGCGAGTGGGACGTGGACAATGTGTGTGCCCTGTGACTCTCAAGTGGTTTCCAAGTAAAGGCCATCACTCTCCCTAATTAGCTGGTCTCTTTTGGGCTGTGACTAAAATCACCTCTGTGGCTCCTTTCTCTATCGGATCACACCTAATTTTAATTAGACCCCTCGGAATATTAGCCGGGGTCTTTGTTCCGCTTCCTCTCATTAAGGAGCCAGACAAATGAGTCTTTAAAATCCTTTTTACATTTCCTCTACATTTCTCCCTCAGCCTCCCTCTCCTTCCGCAACCCTCCATCCACTATTGTCCTCATCATTTTCATGTGCATGCTTTTTTACTGTGATATACCATGTATAATCAGCCCCCGACCTAGCTAAAACCACGTGAGCAGTGATTGCCTATTCTGTCCAAATGTCCCAGAAAAGTCTCATTGTGGCAGTGATCTAAAATCCTTTAGATCACAGAAAACATTAAAGGCAGACAGCAGAACGTGGTAAAAGAATACCCAGAAAGATACTTTTAAAATATATTCACACTGATTTTTGGGGAAAAACGCACACATGCATGAAGGTATATCACATAAGAAAACCACAATACTGATGTTCTCTGTTCTACTTATGTTTCTAGAAGTGGACACTGCCAAAGGAAGCTCAAAAGTCAATCTGAAAAATGCATTAAAACTTTTGCTGCAGATGTTTTGTGGGGAATACTTCTAGAAGGAATGACAAGATGACCATCCTGGAAACAAGATTCATCTGTGATTCGTCACTCTTTCTTACCCTTTTTAAATTATCCATGAATGCTGTAATTCTTGGCTATTTGACAGATTTTCTGCTTAGTTAATACCGTCACAAAAAGGCATTAGGGTATGCTATACTGTACCGCCATTTTAAGTTATCTGTTTATTTCTGCTTTTGCACCAAGGCAAATTAGATGAGCATCATGCTGATGTCTATAGAAGTATATGATGCAATTCCAAGTAGCGACGTCATTACCAAATAACCACGAAAGTTAAAAAAAAATCAAACTCCACACAGTGTCATACTGGCATTTTAACTAGATTTCCAGGTGTACTTTGAAATGCTAAATATATTACAGCAGTTTGCAAAACATTGTTTACTATGAAATACAAATTAACTGGATGGACAGTTTTATTCTAGTGCAAGGCATCCAAGCAAGGCAGTATCGAAGAACGGTGCTGGCAACTGTAGCATTCTAACCTGCACCACCTAAAAATTAGTACAACAACATACACTCATACTGATGTGTGCCATCTGATGATGATGAATACCTTTGAACTTATGATTGTAACTATGCAATGTAGCCACTAAAAATAACACTAACCATAGCTCATTAAGGAAACAGAAATTAGTTAACAGTTTTTTTTCTTATGTTTTTAATGGACAAATTGAGTTGTGAGTTTGTTTACATCATGCGGCTCTTTATAATATCAACCCGGTATGGCCATAATAGCTTATTGCCTTATTGTGGACATGAATAATGATCACTTCAACCTTTCTTTTACTGTTGAAATTCATGATGTTGGTTTTTTTTTTTTTAATATGTAGATATGGTAGGACATTAGTGAATCAAGAAGAATGGGGGAAACCAGGGAAAAAAGAAACACTAATAAATAGTGAGTGTGAATTTGATCTGTGCCATCCTGGAACTATAGACAGACTCAAGCATGTGCTGCCGTTCCTTTTTATGGGCAGTGCTGTTAACAGTGAGCATGTTGACTCCCAACCAGCTGCCAATCTTGTCTAATGGCAGCAGCACCTGTGGGAAAAAAACAACAGTCAAAGCAATTTAGTATCTCCCAGTGGCAACTCACCAAGTTCAAGTTCATAATCTTTCACACGCATAATATTAACATCTGCAACCATTTAGCCCAAGTGCATTTGCAGGCTTTGTGTTTGTTGTTTTGTGTGTGTCCCAATGTGTGTGTGTGTGTGTGTACACACAAACACACAATAGCAAATGTTTACTATTTGTCTGTGTAGAGGAAGTCTAAGGACACACTCATGGGTGGTTGAGTAATAGGCGCTGGTGCTCTGCCAGTGCCGCACGCCCTTGTTCATGAATTATAAAACCAAGAGCAATTATGGCTTTTACACAAATTAACCAAAGCATGCTGGATGCAAGCTGTAATTGGGTCAGTGGTTATTTCCTGCAACACACCTGGGCTTGCAGTAAACATTGGGTATCAATTATGAATGGCTCCTGTCCTACCCAGAGTGTGTAGCCACCATGGCTTAACACAGCATATACAAGTGGATTAACATGCACATGATGACTGTAATAATCTCTTTGATAATGTTTTTGTGTCACTTCATATTGTGCCTGTGTGTCTGTGCAGATTTCAGGGTTAAGGAGGGGGAAATACTTGTTTCATTCTTTTAATATACTCATTTACTACTCATTGTACATATACTGTACAACTCCATCATCTAATGCACAGTACACAGTGCATTACAGTTTGCAGTTTAGGCCAACATGTCAGTCGTATATATTTAACCTCTGTAATATTCTGGATATTTATAATTGAGCTATTTGTATATATTATACATTACTATTTCTTATATCTTGTAACTTTTAATATATTGCATTATTTAATTTAGTTCAGTCTGTTAATGTTCTTATTGTCTTGGAGTAACTGTAACCACATAATGTCCTTGAGGATTAATAACATATTCTGATTTGATTTGCTCTTATTATGAACAGTTATGTTAATTCTCAAGTAGGAGTTAGTTCAGTGAGTGGATCTGATGGATATGTGCATTATTATCATGGTGTTTTATTTTATTTTATTTTCCACTCATCCCTTTAGTGTGAAGGGTCTCTGTAAATGAACACAAAAGAATCATATTCCTATAAAACATCCATTCCTTACTGAAATGCCCCTATCTACAAACTTTGAGGAGTCACTGAATGGTTTGATTATAAATATTGTGTGAATTATATGCTCTGGCCAACATATCTCAGCCCAGTTAAAAACTTATGAAATGTACTGGACTGATATATTATAAAGCATTTTCTCCCCCTGTCTTCAAGGCACCAATGGACTGCCTGTCCTGGATCAAGGGTGGACTGGTAATCTGCATATCAGGTATTTGCCCAGTGGGACGACATACTTTTGGGCCAATAGGTCAGTTGAAGGGCCTCTGCGCACCAGCACACAAGCACTCACAGCAGTTTGTTCATTTTCCTTATTGTCACTGTAACACCCAATCAAATCTCTTAACACAATGGGGCCCTTCCTTGTTGTCTCTGGAAACTTACTCTTGCACCTTGTTGAACAGAGTTTAGTGTAAAAGACATGGCAAAAAGCTGGAGCTGAAACGCTGAGAGAGAAAAAGAAGAACAAAGCAGAAATAGATGCAGCAAATGTGTCAAATTAACCACCATGTTGGCTGTTGGTGCTGCTGCAGCAGCTGCACCGTCAATAGTAGTACCAGCAACAATAAATATAAAGCCCTCACAATCACAGGAGGCTGCTGTAGCTAGCACCAGCTGTGGAGAGATACAGCAGTCTCAACAACAGAGTGAGGACGACACAGAGGCAAAATTAACTTGATAAAAAAAAAATAGGTGGAGGGAGATAATTAGGATGGGAGAGATTCAAGAATTCAGGTAAAATGGATGACTACTTTGACCAAATTCAAATTCAAATCAAATTCTAATTTTATTTTTCACATACATTTTCACATATTTCATGTTAGACGAATGTGTTTTATTTTATTATATTTCTTTTTTGCTTGTCTGTACAAATACGTGTGTGTGTGTATATCTACACATATATTCGTATCCGTAAACGAAAGTACATGTAGACGAGTATATATTGTTTTTTTTGTTTTTTGGTTGTTTGTTTTATTATGTCTGAAATAAATAAAGATACAATACAATACAATACATACACAGTCATACACAGTACGATATGCAGTGAAATGCTTAGACAACTGCTTGTGACCTAAAGAAAAAAAGACTATGAATGGTATAGGAAATAAATATGAAAATTAAAATGAGGGGTAAATTTAGCCAGGAAGGAACAAAATATAAAAATTAAAGTTAAAAATAAAATAACTGTACAACAACAAATTAAAATGAAGGGTAAATTTAACTAGGACCATGAGCTACTGCTAAAAGCTAAAGTGTGGCTTTTAATTGTCACATGCTGCATGGCAGTGCAACTAAGATATCCTAACCCAGCAACAACTGTACCAACCTGATTAAAACATATTTCAATACTAATAATCAAACATCAGCCAGGGCGTGATGTTTGGTGTTTAACTAAGTGTTTAGTCAGTGTTCCAACACACCGCATGAGAACACAACATATACAAAGAGCTGAAGTGAAACCAAGTGTGAACAACAATGAAAAGACTCCACTGTAGATGCAATTTTTTTTCTTTTTACATTTATCCCATTGCTAATGAACTCCACAGTCACTCTCTTCCCTTTTCCAGCTCACCTGTTAAACAAAAAAGCATCTGACTGATGCACATCGTCATCCATGTCTAGCACTCTGCAGTTAGGATTTTGGAGGACTTCACAGAAGTATGTTTGCATGAATGAATTAAGCATGAATCCACAGCCCTTCTTAGTTCTGTTCCTCAGGCCTTAAACCTGTCCGATTCATCTGCTCTGCTCTGGGTTTCATTTGCTTGGATTAGTTCTCCACACTCTGGACTCTTTGCTCATTTCATCCAAGGTTCCCGTACTGCTCTGCAAAGCCAGCCACCCTATCAGCTCTGCAGTAATGATTCATCTTTTATCAAACAGTTCTCCATATATTTCACTGTCAATCATTTCTTAGAAAAGTTATTTTACATTAATGATGTCCTCTGAATATATTATATTATATTATATTATATATATATATATATATATATATATATATATATATATATATATATATATATATACTGTACTTGTACTTTTTTAGCTGTTCAATCTTATCTGGGCCATTTGTTTCAATAGCAGTAGTCAGCCATTAGAGAAACTTTTTCTTGCTATGAAAGTAAAAGTGAACTTGAAATTGTCTATTCTCTATGTCTAATGCACTTGGATGCTATGAAGCAGTATTTAGCTGCAATACACCATTAACAGTGTCGCTGACAAGTACAGTAAATAGTATCAGGTCATATCACTCATTAGCTGAATGACTGTAACGGGTACTTCCAATCATCTTTAATTGTATTTATACAGCTTTAGTTGTAGGGTAAATTGCATTGCATTTTTACAGCAGCAATGACATCATGCCAAGCTACCCATTTGTACTAAATTATTGTCTATATATATATATATATGATGATATATTTTAATGTGTTCTAATAGACATTATTAAGTCACTTTCATTTGTATTTATCTATAGTAATAGAGAACATGAGAAGAGAACCTTAAAATATGCCTAATGAATTACCGGTGGGAACAGATCCAACTATTATTAACACATAAGATGGGTTTGGAATTGTTTTCATGTGATACAGAGACTGTATCGTGACACAAGGTTGCCGGAACATAAACCTAACCTGCTAAACTTTAAAAAAAAGAAAAAGAAAAAACAAACAAACATATGGAATTACACTTAAGCATGGAGCATATCTTTACTTGCTATGATGTTAATGTAACTTTCATGTAGCTTTGGTGAAGGCTGCCTGATCTACACCTCCACACACCCATTACAGCTACTGTATTCTTATCATTAATTATGCATTGAGGAGTTACAGAGCCTTTGATATTTGAATGTGTTTAGTAAAGGCTGCACATCTGCATGTGTAAACACCTGCCAAGGAGAAAAAAAGCAGTCTAACCCCAGGCTCACTGAAAAAATATGTCAAATATAGTCAAATGTTGTTCACCTAGAAAGTCAAGACCCTGAGGAAAGTTTCCATATTTAAATTTTTAATGAATTCTTGTTTATAAAAGAGCTATTAGACAGATTTAATTCCCCCACAGCTGTAGAGCGTAAAAACAAACACACAAAAATGAAAGCTTCAAATAAAAGTTGGTACAAATAATATTTTTTAACATACAAAAATCAGAGTTGATCAATTTCAAAGCTTTTGAGTGAATAATAATCTTACAAAAGAACAAATTAGATGTCATAATAGCAAAAACAATCAAGGCTTTCATATCTGTTTTAAGTATATTAAAAGAGGATCAAGGAAAAAACATTTCCTCTTTGGTAAAAAAGAAAATAATGGGCAGACAACTGAACAAACTGCACAGTCGCATTGGTCTGAATTTTTCCAAATAATGGCATCAATGCTGCTTTTACTTAGCAGATAATAGGTTTTAGATAGTAGTGCTTGGCAAGTGAACTAAACTCAAATAGTTTTAGATGTTTAAATATGAAATTGGACAGGGTGTTTTGCTTGACACTGTTTGACAGGACAGCTAGAAGTACCATGCATCCATGCATGTAGTTTGAATTAGCAGCAGTTTGCCTGGCCAGAAGAACTCAGACTACATGAATACTGCAAACAGAAACCCAGAGAATAAGATTTTTTGACATTCAGTTTCCATTCATGAGAAGGCTAACTATATTTTTAACATTCACACAAAAAAAATTTTAATCAGTGCTTTATTTTCATTACAGTTTTTAAGCTGTTAGGGACACAATCTTGTGATATTTAGTTAAGGCAAAATGTTTAAAAAAAAAAAATATATATATATATATATATATATATATATATATATATATATTTTTTTTTTTTTTTTTTTTTTTTTTTTTTTTTTTAAAGGCTCAGAAGGTCGGAGTTAGGAAAAAATGCCATTACTTTTTCCTAGTATTAAATTCAAGGTGTGATGAAATGATAATAGTTGCTAAAGTTGGATGCTGTGTTCCCAGACTGGATATTGTAGAACAATGAATTAAGTAAATTAATACTGAGCATTTTATTGATTGGGTTTTACCATTTAGTTTAATTAATTGTGGGAGATACTTTTTTTCATTTCTCTCCATATTGTTTTTTTCCAGAGTATGCGACATTAGAGAAACACAAGAATATTCCTAAAGCATAGATTTAATTTAAAAAAACATGATTTTGAATTAAATATAACACAAACCACAAAGATCGACTCATAAGACAAAAAGACGTCTTGAGAGAAAGACGCTAGTCAACCATAGGCTCATTTGTTCAGAGTAATTATGCTAAGATACAATGAGCAGTGTGATTTGACAGTGATATATTGATTTTAAAAATGTCACTGCCATAAGTTTTACTGATCCATAAGAATCACTTAAAAATAAACATTGAATTGATAACACATCTACATTATTTTAACTGACTTGAAAAGATCGATGTTACTAACTCAAATGCACATTAAGCTAGGCCCCTAAGTTTTTGGCTCCATATAATAGATGCAAACTTGCAAATAATCAAGATGTAACTGTTGCATGCAGTACAGGCATTTTATTTCAAGGGGTTTAACAGGGCATTGCATGTTGATGATTGACGGGCATTTTTATACATTTTAAAGGGTCCAAAATAAAATGAATTGGATAACGAACCAGTTACCTTGATTTCTGACACACTAAACCTATAATATATATCAAATTGGTTCCAAGGCTTGAACTTGGAAATAGATGTCTGTGCAAGTGAAGGAAGCCACCATCACCATAGCTCAAATACATTATTACCCAGAGCATACTGTAAAACCAACCCAAGAGTTTCTCAAGGTAAAAAAAAAGAAGAAGAAGAAGATTCATCATTGGCAAATAATTCCTTTCATCTCAAACCAACAAAGCATAATTTTCCATTACTGAAGACAAACTGAAGCCTAGGACATGCAGAAACAAGCAGCAACTAAAGGTAGTTGATCTAAAGGCCTGGCAGGGGGAAACACATTTGGTGATGTCCATGGGTTCTACATTTCAGGCTGTCCTTGATCACTGGCAATAACTAACTAATTAAATAAATAAATAAATTGACCCTGCAACAGGCCGGCGACCTGTCCAGCAGGTACCCCACCACTCGCTCTGTGTGGGATAGGCCCCAGCAACCTTAAATTGGATGGATGAATGTATGTGGGATTAGATGGATTTACAATCTTATAATTATATTTAAAATTATGCAAGTTTGTTCAATTGCTTTTGATTCTCGGAAAATATGGGATCATGTTTAAAAAAAAGCAGAAATTCCACAGTAGTTAATAAAAAAAAAAATAGTTAAACCAGAAGGACAGCACATCTTGGTTATTAAAAAAAAAAAGAATATATTAAACGTGATTATATGGCACTATGATAAGACATTTTTTTATAATCACAAAAAAAACATCGTAACAATCAGTTTTAATTATACCTTCAATTGACAGTTTGTCATATTTCATACAGTACACTGGTCCCTTTGTGGTTACTACTTTTACTTTTATACATCTATGAATGCATCTGTGTACAGGGACTGAATTGCTTCTCAACAGATAAACTAGGGCCAAGGCCTTTATTGATTTAAAAAGAGGATCATAAAATATTAAATTCAGCTGCAGATTTTAGAGCAATAAAAAAAGAGTGGACCACAGGAACATTACTGGAAGTTCTTTCCTCAAATGATAGTGTCACATGACAGACCAGTGGAGTGACATTAAATCTTAAGATAAAGTCATGTGAATCAAAGTTCACTTGATGGGTTCGGGATTTTTCAGGTCTCTCGATGTAGAACTTGTTTCTGTGCAACGAGAAAAAAAGCAAACAAACGGAAAACAGCTCAGAAAAAACAAAAACAAACAAACAGAACAACAAAAAAGCCCAAAACAAAACAGAGCAAAGCTATATACGTTAAGAACTTACCTAAGAAGCCTAATTTAATAACAGACTATTTTTCATGTGTACTTAAATGACATTAATGAGACAGACTCTTTCAAGCAATATGTCAAAAAGAATTAACAGCAGTGACATTTCAGAAGTTACTGAATCCAGTCAGCCGTTATTAGGGAGAAAGGGGTGTGATAGTGGGGTAAATTACTGTTAAATAATAATATAATATTGATGAAAGCATACAAATATCATACAAAGAAAAAAAAAGACACAAAACTCCTGAAACTATTTTTTAAAACCCCAGTATCTTTAAAAACAGACATTTATACATTAATGCTGGCCACATTCAGTGTCTCTCATCTCAGTGTCTGCATAGCTGAATATTCTTCACTCCATTTTAAAACTAAACTAAAACATCAAGATTCCTCTAAAAGGAGACGTGATGTCGAAGGTTTCACTACAAAAGGCCAGCTTTGAGGCCAGATTAGTTCTCCTGTAATAGTCAGAGACACTCACAGCTGTCATTGGGATTTCAAAAAAATTCATGCAGTACTTAAACATAGATATGCATCTTATAGATTGTACATATAGGATAGATACAGTAGTTGATAGATGGTGACCAAGTCCGGTAGCTAGTGGCTAAGTGTGGGACTTTTAGGGCACTTGGATGTTCTATGTTCATATTACAGTTTTTCTCGATTGCCTAAACACTATAACCAGGCCTCTAAACTAAAATTTCAAAACCGTAACGCTATTGTTCAAAAAGCTCACCCATTTCCCTGAACTATAAACACTATTCCCTGCTTTGACACATGACTCAAATTTGGTGAACTGTTACTGCAAAACTCTACACACAAATCCCTACATTTTTCAGTGCTTACACCATGTAGTCATTTAGAAAGTACTAGCATGCAATAATGTTAACTTAAGTCAGCATAGCTTGAGCTCAATTAGCACACAATTAACCAGGTGGAAACACTAGGAGTCAAAATTTAGCACACACCAATCAGAACCTGCGATGGATAGATAAAAGGGCCAAAGTCAGCTCATTGAGGTTTGAAACAATGGATCCAAAGAGATGCAAAGGAAGAGGACGTGGTGGAGAAAGAGGACGTGTTGAAGGAGGAGGACATGGTGGAGGAAGAGGACATGGTGAAAGAGGAGGACGTGGTGAAAGAGGAGGACGTGGTGGAAGACGAGGAGGAGGTGGTCTAGGACAACAGGAAGGTGGTGGAGGAGGAGGGAGAGGTGGAGGAGGAGGAGGACGTGGTGAAGGAGGTGGAGGTGGAGAACAACGGCGACAAGGAAGGGGAAGAGCAAGGGCAAGAAGACAGTCAGTCTCGGATGAAATTCGAGCCACTTTAGTTGACCATGTCCTTGTCCATGGGATGACTATGAGGGAGGCTGGGCAACGAGTACAACCAAATTTGAGTCGCTTCACTGTTGTCTCCATCATCAGAACCTTCAGGGAGGAAAACAGGTAGGTGTACTTGCAGTAAGACTGCTTTGTACAGTAACGTGTAAGTTACTGAACTTATGTTTCTTGAGTTTCAGTATGTTTCCATTAGTTGCCTGTAAAATGAATGTGTGACAGTTACAGTAATGAGTGCTTCTATTTTTGTAGGACACAGAGACGACCACCTGGCGGAGGCAGGTTAAGGCTTTTGTCGGAGGAGCAAGAGAGGGAACTTGTAAACATGGTAATTGCAAATAATGTAATCCGCCTGCAAGAGATTCAAAGGAGAGTGATTGAGGATGATCATCTTTTTCGAGGCATAAATGCCATCAGCCTCTCCACAATTGACCGCATCCTCCGAAAGAATCAATTCCGGATGAAACAGGCATACCGAGTCCCTTTCGAACGAAACTCTGACAGAGTGAAAAACCAACGTGTGGAATATGTTCAGGTATGAGTTTTGATACTGTATAAAGTATTGTGTACCATCACAGCATGGCAGTTTATGCTGCCATTTCAGCACTCTTGAACTGTGGTTCAGGGTACCGATTGACTCTACTGTGTTATGTGTTTTGCAGAGAATCTTTGAGATTGAAGGACGGCCTGTTCCCCATGAAATAATCTTTGTGGATGAGGCAGGTTTTAACCTGACCAAAAGAAGGAAAAGGGGGAGGAACATAATTGGCCATCAGGCTATTGTAAATGTCCCTGGTCAGCGTGGGGGGAATGTCACTATGTGCGCAGCCATCAGCCAACGAGGGGTACTCCACCGCCATGCCGTACTAGGACCCTATAACACTATGCTTCTCCTTGCTTTTCTTGATGGTTTAAGACAACATATGTTCCAGCTGGACTACAGGGAACCAGCACAGCCAGAGCAGCCTCACTACGTTGTTGTGTGGGATAACGTCAGCTTCCATCGCGCTGCTCTGGTTCGTGACTGGTTTACCAATAACCCAAGGTTTTCTAATATCTTTCTGCCTGCATACTCTCCCTTTCTAAACCCGATAGAGGAGTTATTTTCGGCATGTCGGTGGAAAGTGTATGACCGAGAACCTTATGTCCGTGTTCACCTCCTTCAGGCCATGGAAGAGGCCTGCCTAGACATATCAGTAGATGCATGCCAGGGGTGGATCAGGCATGCAAGAGGATTTTACCCCCACTGCCTGGCTGGGGCCAATATAGCCTGTGATGTGGATGAGATTCTCTGGCCTGACCCAGACCAAAGACAAGATGCTGAGGTGGGATAATGTTTCTGGTGTGTGTTGTACTGTATAGTACATGAATGACAATGTGCCACTGTACATACATTGGTTGCGTCTTTTGTGTTTATCATGTGACAAGGGTTTTGAAGGGGAGAACCATAAGCAACCTAATTGTTTTGGAACTATTGTTTTGAATTAATTGTACCAGTGTGCAAAACTCTGTTGTAGTGTGTGTGTTTTTGAGGGCTTGTGTTTGATGTCTGAGGGCAAAGTTTGGTTTTTCAGCAGGAGTGAATAGTTTTGGGTGTAGAGCTTCATTTTGACCTGGAAATAGGATGTTTGGGAAATTGAGTGAGATGTTATGGATTTGTGTTTACTGTTGTGAGGATATGAGGCGTAGTTTCAAGAAATGTTTTTTAGCAATCGAGAAAAACTGTAAATCTATGAAATGTTTGATGGTTTTTCGAACAGAAGCGTCCTATTTAAATGTGTAGACGCCCTAAAGAAGTGCAATATTTTACCTCCTGGATGTCATGCATGGAGACGCACCAACTTCACTAAAATAAAATAAGGTAAAGGTGCTAAGGTGGTCCAGCAACCTGTCCAGGGTGTACCCTATGGTAGTTGGCATAGCTTCAATCACCTTCAGCCTACTAGCACTACTTTTAATTAACTTAGCAGTTAGAGCAATAATATCTTCATAAATATACATCCGCAATCACACGCTGAGGAAGTTCACCACTGCTCTGCTTTATTGTATTGTGGTTAGAAGCCTAGACTATCATTTGCAAAACTCATGCCACATATGTTTCAATGTTTTCATTTATTTTTTGTATTTTGTAGCTTGGTGTAGCAAATTATTTCTGTTAGAATATGTTTATATGTGTTAATGTGAGTTGAAGAGAATCTGGAATTTTCCCTGGGATCAATGGGTGATCAATGGGTGATCAAATACATACAGAAATACCTCCGCCAACAAAACCTTTTACTGGAGCTTTGTAACAAAAACCAAACCAAATCTTTAATTCCTGCATTTAACTAGTTGGATATTATAGTTATTTGTTTTTGTGTGTTTATTTATTTAGTATGTGGAAAGGCAATGCACCTAATGAAATGCAATCAAATGAATTTGAAACGATGGAAAGGTCAGAGCAGTTTGAATACAGTACAGTGCAGTGCAGTCCTAAAACCCCTTCAAGGAGCCCTTCTTTCCTGTATTGTTTTAAAGAGCGTCTTAAGCAATAGTACACCAGGTTTTTCTTTGGACAATGGCTGCTTTTTCACTCAGTTGCACTTCAACAAAGAATCAGTCAGGCATCAGAGAGGCATCTAACACAAGGAACTGAACCAGTGTCCTTTCTACAGTTAACAGAGCAAATACCCAATGTTATCTTATTAACGATAGCCTGTTGCAAAAACACATAATTTGTTCCCTTTTCTTTAGTTGAATATAGAGGAAAAATAACACAGTTTGACAGGCATAAAATGTATTTTTTGTAGCAACAAAGTGAATCCCAAAGAGATATTAGCTCTTGCTATAGCTTGACATGTTGTGCAGTGTGTACTTAATATTTTGAGGAAAGGGAATAAATGACGGACAAAAGAGTGGCAGGCCGAAAAAAACTATGTACACCAGATGAATGGCATCTGAAAGTGATGTCCTTGAGAAATCTGAACAAAATAAACCCGAGACATGCAACTTGCTCTTCAGTTCATCCATCTACTGTTCACTGTTCCTTATCAGAAATGGTCTCAGAAAAGAGTTGCTGTCAAGAATTCATTCTTAAGGAAGGAAAATGGGCAGAATAGCATAAGGTTTGGCAAATTACACAAGACCTGGACTGAAAATCAATGGCAAGAGAGTGAGAGTGACAAACACACTATCAGTGCAGTAAAATTATACATGTATAGAAAAACACACAATGGAACACTATCAGCCATGGATTAACCTCCCTAAAGAAAAGACGCCAACATTATCGTAATAATGATGGATGATCAGCCAACATCAAAAGAAGAGCTTTGAGGTATCCTTCAAGAAGCTTGCAGAACTGTTCCTGAAGATTACTGAGAGAAATTATAAGAACGCTTGCCTAAGAGAGTTGAAGGATAAAGGTGATCATACCAAATAGTGACTTCTTCTAACAAGCTCGTTAGAATTATACAAACTCTTTCTTTTGCCTTATATACCGTACATGGTGACTCGAGAAACTTTGCACAGAACTGTACTTTTATTGATCAGTTTACCCCAAATGAATTTGAAAATAGTCACTTCCGAGTATTTTCACTGGAACTGTCTTTTAATGCATTTAAGAATAGTTTCTGCAAAATTGAAGGCATTCTCCTTTACGGTTATGAATATGTTGAATGTGAGCTGACAATCTTGTTGAAGACTTTCCAGAGTAAAATCCTAAACTGAACCAGTTCATTGTAAGAAGTGATATCACATAAGGTTGCTCCTTTGATCTAATAAGTTATACTAATATTATTTATTAAAAGCAGGAGTGTGATTATACTTCACAAACGACCAGCCAGCTAAGTAGCTGCTGTTAAGGTCATTGTGTGCTTAATAAAAAAAGTGTGGCACAAACACAAATTAAATTGCCGTAAAAGAAAAGAAAAAAGGATAAAACTAGAAGTATTTAAGGTTTATTATTTATTATGTTCTACATGTTTCTAATAGTCAATAAATAATTATGTAGAAACTGTTAGCTGCAGTTTGATTTTATCTTTGTAATTTGTACCATTGTAAAAGAGAACTAAAATACTTATCTGATTTGACAAGAGCATAACAAGCATTTCAATTAGAACCATTATTTTTATACGCTATGAAAGCACTGTTTTTACATGGTTTTATCTGTGCTCTGCAGGCACTTTGAAATCTGTTGCTTTGGGCTATGAACAGAAAGTGCAAACAAATTTGGTGGATACAACATCTCAAATCACAAAAGGTTCTAAGCTAACACAAATGATTTCCACATTTCCAGAGCTCAACTCAGGTACTTTATTACAGTGCACAAAGACTTCATTATGGATTAGTGTTTTAACCTACAGCAAGGGAGACTTAGTCCAGAAGCATAAACCTTGAACTAGTGGGTTCAGTCAGCTGAGATATATGGTAAGCATGCATATGTTTCAGAATGTGCCTTGGCTCGCCACCTCCACAAAGTATTGTTTCTCTTGCTGTGTTTTGAGAAAAGCTCACCTTGAGCTGTTCATCTGTTTCTATGGTGATTCTGCTTTTGCATTTTCTCACTTCTTTTTAACTGTAAGATTTAAAATACTTGTGTTAGTATCATGCAGATGTATATGTTTTTTTAAGTAATTAATACATTATTTGTATTGTGTTAAAATGAAGTCCAGTTATAACTGACAACATGTGAATTTAGCATTGTTTCCTTCATAACATATACTACTTTTAACACGTACCAGCTGACAGATGGAAGATGGATGGCTTAATATTTAATTTGTAATTATGTAACCATGCTGTTATCTAAAACAGCACTTTTGACTTTTTAAAACTTTTTTTTCTTTTGCATGTGGGCTGGATTTATTCAGATATCTTCTTGCCGTGGGCAGCCTACAAGCTATGTTCCAGAGATGAAGACATGTTAATAAGATGGAAATCACTGGAATATCATCTGTGAGGAATAGTGTCTTTAGTGTCATCATCATTCTCTGGATGTCGTGTTGGGCTTGCCAGAAGGTCAGTTTAGGTTATGGAGGAGGAAAGAAGACAAAATTAATCTCGTGCAATGACTTCAAATAATGAGTGTATGAGGCTTACGACTGGGGAAATAATGGAAGCCAAGACACTTGAAGCTAAGTCAAGCTCCATTGATTTTATTTATTGTACAAGTTAAAATAATAAAATGTGGAGGGAAAAGGAGGAAACTGTCTTACTGATACACTGATGAAGGTTTGAAACTTCAGCAGTGATTTAGATAAAGGCAGTTCTTGGTTTAATCAAGATGGTGTTATCATCACCAGAAGCAACTCAGCAAAGCATATTACACAGAAGGTTACGTTTTTGTAAAGTTTTGATGTCTTAATTAAGCGTGCTGTATTTTTCCCCCTCAAAAATCCATTTAAAAAAAGTTTTAAAGTCAGCCCTTAAACTGTTGCCATTTGTTTATTTACTATTATGGAGATGTTTCGAAGTCACAAATTCATTAAATGGTGGTTATAAAATTGTCGTTTTAAAAAAAGAGTACATATATGAGGATTCAATCACTAAATGTGGGTGTGTGTGTGTGTGTGGGGGGGGGGGGGGGGGGGGGTGCGTGCACGTGACAGAAATTAAAGATAAAAACAAAAAAAAAATACATTTCACTTGTCCGCCAATATTTGTGGGAGTTTGAGGTTGTGTGTTTGGCATTTAGTTGTAGCAGCCACTGTAAAGGCTAGGGGTGCAACGATATTCGTATCGATATTGAACCGTTCGATACAGTGCTTTCGGTTCGGTACGCATATGTATCGAACAATACAACATTTGTAATTTATTTTATCAACTTTCCTTCTGACGATGCTGTCTGTGTTGAGCGCTCAGTGAATCTGCGTTCGACTACTCCGCCTAGGAGTAGATCCACTGAGCGCTCAACACAGACAGCATAGTCCGAAGGAAGAGCGCAGGGCAAGCTAGCAAGACAGAAGTTAAGCTCTCCTTGCAACATGGACCTCCCCCACCCTCATTCAGATCTGGCGTTTGGAATTATTTTGGTTTTCATGTGACGTATGACCCTGAAGGTAAGCGAGTCATGGACTAAAGTAAAATAGTATGTTGGATGTGCCATGCAATGCTCAATTACATGGGTGGGAACTAGTGTGTTAGCGCAGTTAGCTCGTTAACGTGTTGGCCGTCTAGCCCCATGCACGGGGCGATCGGCGGTAGCTCGTTAACGGAGATTTGCCGTGTTGTGGCGTTAAGATCATTTCAACGAGATTAACCTGAAAGCACTAGTGGGAACACAACGAATATGACTGCACATTTACGCCGACATCATCCTAGTGCAAAGACAAAAACAACAAGCATGCTACTAACTTTAGCCGAGTCATTTAGACAGCTGTTAGCACATGATTCTCCTTATGCTGCTGAGAATATAGCCCAGAAGAAGCGGATAGTATAGCTTTTATTTTGGAAAGAGCTATTTCTCTGTAATAAACTCTCTTTTCCAAAGATGAGTGATTCCTCAATCAGATACAGGGCTCGCAAAATCGCTAGCCCGACGTCCTGGGGCTAGCGATTTTTTTCAGACGGGCTACCCTGCCCGTCGGGCTATTGTAGGAAGGAAAAATATATGTCAATGCTTTTGCATTCTTTCAGAAATGTAGCTGGGTAATTATGTCATTGGCATCGGTGAGCCACTGTCAATATGTGACATATTGAAATCGCGTTTGAATTTGCGCTTGTTTTTTTGCTTTCACTTTGCAATGACAGCACTGATCTGTGAGTGATGATAATTTGTGCACCAATTCCTCTGACATCATCTTATTAATCGTTAGCTTACTATGCAAACATGACAAGTGAAATCTCCCGCAGCTTAAACATGTGAGAGGTTGATCGCGCAGAGAATCGCTGAGCTTATGTGAGTGCGTGTGTAAAAGCAGCAGGATTTATATTTCAGTTCTGCTGAGCCAAATAAGACAGGTCAGGGTGAAGAAGTGACAGCCAAAGAAAAGCTTACCACAAAACAGAGAAGTTATGACAAATCAGACTATAAGGCAAAAAGAAAGTGCAGCTTTATGGTTTCATGGACAAAATAATTTCTGTGGCTGCAATATGACGAGCTAAATAACCAGGGCTGCACATAAGTGGTCCGCAGGTGCGCATTCGCTGTCAAAATAAAAAACGCGCACAAGGGTTAGGGTTAAATTTAAAAACTGTACTTTTGAGTTAAAATATATATTTATAATTTTAATAAATGACAAATTAAAAAGGCATGAACATTTTTTTTGTATCGAAAAAATATCGAACCGTGACACCAAAGTATCGAACCGAACCGAACCGTGAATTTTGTGTATCGTTGCACCCCTAGTAAAGGCACGTGTGGTTGAAGCCAAATGATCAGAAATTCCCCCAAACTTTCTGAACAGCATGTTTGAAAAGATCAGATAGACAGTTGTTAAAAAAATATAGATGACAAAAGCATAGAAAGTTCTCAGATATGGATTAAGATATTTAACAGTTTCAGTCATGTGACTTGTTTTGAACCCTGGAGGAGAAAAAAAAACTATAGCACAAGAGCAACAGAGCATCATTAATACATTATTTTTAATATATTTTTTAGCTTGGCAACAAACCTTATATAAGTTGTTACTAATGTTAGTTTCAATGGCACACCACTGATATCCTGGTATGACATAGTTTTGAGAAGTGTAATTACATGCAGTGCCTTACGCTACTTGTTGTTTTGCTATACAAAAGTATGTGGTAATTTTGTATCTGATTTAAAAACTATCCAGCATTTCAGTTAAACAAGCCAGTAAAAACTTTTCCCTGCAGGACAACATTCAAATAATGATGTGAAATCATTATAGAACAAGTTAAATGTGTCTTTTAACTGTCCACTTTCCATCTGAGACCCCACATAATATTTTATTTTATTTTATTTTTTTCCCCTGGACCAACATTTCTTTGATTGATGGACAGTATTTTTTGCGCACTAACAAGATCATTTGTCTCTTTTCAACATCGAGCTATCCTGAATCAGCATGTAACAATTCCCAGAAAGGCATTTTAATCTGCTAAAATAAAACACCATAGTAAGCTGCTGTACTAGAAAGTAACTTGGAAGAAGTTTGAGTATGAAGAGGTCCCCTTGCCCTCAATATCCTCTAAAGTTTATTGTCTGCTCTCTCCTACAACCCACAGGCCTCTGCTTATGAAAGTCATTCAGAACAATTTAGCTGCCTCGTCCCTCAGCTCCATTGTTCACTACACTATGAATACACTGCCACCCAAGATAATGCTAGCGCAGCAAGCCAATCTCCACAGAGGGACACCTCAAGCGTGAATCAATACCCATGACTTCCATGAGACAAAAGCTAAGACCTTGCCAAGGCAAGAACCACTTTGCCAGGGACATGCACTCATGACTTTCCCATGTATGGCAAAGTCCCAAAAACACTGGATCACCTACTTCATCGAACAGTGACAATGCAGGGTTTTTTGTGTCATTCCATTCAGGATACTCGGAGAGATGTGCATGTGTTATATATTTGAATATTGAATGTTATTAGTGTATTTGCTCATCATTTTAAATCACAATATGAAAAATTGAGACTGATTGTTCCTTTCATTATTACGTGATTTTTAGTTGGTCACCTTCCTGTTTTCTGACTTTGTAAGTTGAAATAAACTATTGTGTGATGTGACTTAATATAACAGGATTTCACAAAAATAAGGCTGCACACAAATGAGCATCCACACAGGGACAGAAGAGACAGAAAAAGAGGGAAACCCTGGAAAAGTAAGTCATAAAACACGGAAATCAATTTGTGGTTACTCCCAGGGAATTCATTAAGAAGAAAAAAGGAAGAAATACTCAGAAAAGCACAATAGTTGATTTTTTTTATTGAAATTAAGTAAATTTAGTACAGTTTTAATATTGTTCAGAAGTAGAAGTAGTTGCAGTGGATCCCGGTTTCTCAGACAGTGACTGCTTGTCACAAGTACAAAAAGTGTGTGGGAGATGTATGTGTGGGTGGGTGCGTGGGTCGATGGGGGAGCCACAAATCTGGGGTGCTCTGATGAGTTTGTTTGGAGTCCAGCTGTGTGTTTGCCTGTGACGCCTAAAATCCATTAGAAATCTGCTGGGGGTCAGGGCTCCACTTCGACTGCAATGGCTCTGTGCCTTAGAGAGGCCCGAGTGGCCTACCACAACCTCATTTTCTCCACAGAGCGGGGGCTGTAAGGCAATCAGGCTCCACAGGACAGTCGCCCAGAGAGCCAGAAGCATCAAAACATGCTATCCAACTATCTTTAGAGAGCTGACACAGAATGGCTGGCTTGAAAAAGATCTTTAGGTGACGACTGATTATGTGGTGTTGTTTCCATCTGATGTATCAATAGCTTTGTGGAATGTAGGGTTTGAAGTCTTTTTTTTTTATTCTACCTGAATTTTGTTTTGAGAGTTTGCTTTTAATTGCTTTTAGTCATAGCTAGGACGAACAGATGTTTATAGGAGTTTTATGCGAGACTGTGCAAATGTTTGCATCCAAATATCTGCACATATATGGTAAATGTAATCACAATAAGATTACAAAATAAGAGAATAATCCTGATATGAGAGACTTTCAAAGTTTCCATGATGCTTGATAATTGTAACATTATTATTTGTATAACATGTAGTATGGTCTTCATTACACAAAAAGTTTGATTTTCTTTTGAGGTAAAATTGGTTGTGAAAAGTGTAAAAGCACTTTTCACAAAATGCATGTTCTCTGCATGTTTTCCTCATGCCTGAGTGAGTTCTTCTGTACTCTGCTTTCTCCACACAATCCAAAGAAATGTTTTTAGGTTACTTAGTGATTCTAACTTGGCCATAGGTATGGCTATATTAGCTCTGCATTTTCAGGTGTACACTGAAAATTGTGGACCGACAAAAATATTATAAGCTACTATTAGAATTGTGTTAATTTCATAATATTCAAACTACATATCAGTTTTAACTTACTTACTTAGTAATATTAACTTACTTCTGAAGTAAGTTAATAACTTCACAGATGCATATTGCAGAAACTACAAGAAAAAAATAATACAATAACCATCAGAACATTTCCATTCTCTTGCCTGACACAGCTATTCAGTGGTCACCTGAATATACAGTACAAATTTCCAACTTCTATTGTCACTTAGCACGTGATCAGTTTGTTAGAGACAGAAACAGTTGCTGGTGTAAAATGGGCTGAAGTTTAAATCCAGTCTAAAAATCCAGACACACAATGTATGACTACATTCTGATCACTAAAGCACAATTAATAAGAGCACTACAGAGAGAGATAGATCAGCTGATTATGTTGACATGCAAGTTGACTGACTACTTGCTTCATGCTTCAACACTTGGTTATTGGCAGGACCAGTGGCTAAAGCCAGATGTCCCTGGACAGTTCTTGAGCCATCACTGGGACTAATGACAAGTGAGGGATATGTGCAGGAGCCAATCAGTGCCACCTGCCGTGCAGAGAAGGCCGAAAATATTGTTTTAGGAGAAGCACATTTACTGGGAGTCCTCCCGTCCGTGTTGAGAGCTGGTAAAATGACTAGGTCTTGACAAGACTTCAATTCACGGGTCACAAAACATGTCAGAGTAATGGCAGAAAGGTTGAGAAGCACACTTAGCTTGACAGGTTCCTTTTAATGCTAGCTGCCTCCAAGCTCTGATCCACGTGATATGGTGCACATACAGATTAACTTTCAGCACACTTGGTTTGCATGTCAATTTCCTCTCTCATGTCAATCTGAAGCAGTGGAGGGGTGAGTGTTTTTTTGCCATGGTAACAGCATATAGCTATATTGAATCTTTAAAACCATATAAATTGTTGTAATAAAAAAGAAACACCAAAACTGACTTTCAGGAAGAGATTAAAAGCCTTAAAAAATTACTTTTAGATGTTAAGTTTTCTCATTGCAGGATCACCAATCAATGGTTAGCCACTGTGGTTAGACAGCAAATGATTTCTCTCTCATCTGTGGCCCTTTCAGAGGTGACTTCATCATTGGTGCTTGAAAGACACCGTGCCCCTGAGTAACAAATGATTACCTCTGAATGAATCCCTAAAGTCTTGCTGCTAATGCAGAACAATAGGTAGTCAGAAAAGGGAGGCTGTGCTTTGCTTTAAGATCTATTTTTTATACTCGGCATCATTTTTTGCTTCACTGATCTATCACTAAACAACAGCTGCTGAGCAGAAGCCAGAGAGACGCACTGCAGGGAGGACAAGGCAAAGTGGGAGAGGGAGAGACACAGAGAAAGCCATAGAGAGGGAGACGAGAAGAGAAGAGAAAAGGCATCTAAAATTGGAGACAGAGGAGTTTTAAGATGTGAGGTCACTGGTGATAGCCTAAAGCTCTTAGGCAATGGTGGCCCACTGAGAAAGAGAGTGAGAAGAGGGATCCTGGCAGGTCTGCCTCTCTCATGACGGATAACAAGTCACCTGAAATGGCTTCCTGGGTGGCAGCCATTAGACAGACAATTTGCAATCATCCCTGGCCCAATTTCTCTCACCTTCTCTCCCTCTCTTTCTCTCTCACTTTTTCTCATATTACTCTGCTTCTCGCTCTGGTGCCCCATGGACCTTGGCAGCTTGAGTGACAGGGACTTAACTAGTCTAGTCATACAAATGTGAGAGGGGAAATGAGGAAAAGAGAGGGGAGAATTTCATTCATCTCACAAATACCAAATAACCTCTGCCGCTCATTTACATATTCTCTTCACATTCTCTGTTGGCCAGGTGCACTATCCTGTTTCCAAGTCTTCTCATCTGGAACTCACCTATGTCATGTGACACCACAAAGGCAGAAAGCAGAGGTGTAACTACAGTAGCAGATGTAGGAGCACAAAGGCCTGGACTTGTGTCCGCATCATCACAAATACAAGATGCAACCTGTAGGATATAGAGCTGCTGCACTCGAATGCAAAACACTGGTATATAAACATTGTTCCACAGGTATATGGACAACAAGATATAATATATAATACATCTTTAAATACAACATTTACAATATTTAATTGTGTAATATTTTTTTTCTGGATATTTTCCAGATCGTAACTTTCTGAATTGTCATAGTCAGACAGTTTTATTTGCTATTGTCGAAGTTTAATGATGTTCTTTGGTCTGTTCCTTTCATATTTGTAGTTATCTGTGCCTGTTTAGCTAGCTGCTAGGGTTTTAACTGTACTCTCCATTTTAAACCTATCCATGAAGGAAGCTCCGGAGTTATGGTTGTGAAAAAGCTGGAAGAGAAGTGACATTTTTCTTCAGGGTCCCCAGGCTTGGTTCATTTTATGAAGTATAAAGTTAAAGTACAAAAATGTTCATGCATATATTAAACACCATGGAATATATGAAAGAATGTAGCATGATTGGTTGCAAGTTTTCTCTGCAAAATGGGCACTGATATGTATCTGCACCTATTTTTCAGCAGATTACAGTAAATGCCCCTGCCCAGAGGTGAATTTGAACCTTATGCCTCCATATCTGAATATACCGGTACAGTTCTTCTACATTCAGCAACTTTAGTAAGGTCACCACTGATCTTGAGTGATAAGTTCTGACTCACTAAGTTCCAGTTTATTCTGAAGGTCTTTGATGCAGTTGAGGTCAAGACTTTTTGGAGGCCTGTCTGCTTTTCAGCCACATCAAACTTGGGAATATTTTCTTTATCTCCCAGTGAGCATGGATCTGTGATGATGTTAAAACAGAAAAAGGTGTCCCTGAAACGGTTACTACCATGTTGAAAATGGAATTGTGTTGAATTTATTAGGCAATGAAAACAGTGGCTTCATATCATATATATACTCACAACTAAGTGAACTGCGGCAAAAGTACAACTTCAGGAAAAAGTACTGTATAGTGTGATATGATCAGAACTCACTGAAGTGGTCTGCAATCTACCAGATCTCATTACCTTTTTAATAAAATGTTCACATTTTAATTTCAATTGGTACCAGAAGAAAAATGACATCTCCTTTGTCCAGCTAATCCCTGCTACTTCTGAGAAAAGTAACTACACAAACACAAAGAACCAGATCATTATCATTTGATAACCTGAACATTTCTAATTCTGACAAATTGTAACACGCTGATTGTGAAAATAGGTTTTAGGGCCTTTAGAATGTATATGCAAGGTGTTGTCAACAAAGGCAATTTACTGAAGTGCATACCACATCACCATCCCGGTGGCCGCTAGGATTCTTTAATACAGAGTAACATGAAATGTGATAGGCGAAAATTGGTTGTCAAAAACTATGGGAGAGCTATACTGTGAAGTGTCAGGGTGCAGGTTGGGCTGAAGTGATGAAACACAAAGAGCCAATTGCCTCCTTTACCAAACAGTTTTTTAAGCCAGTGAAAATAAGTTCCATTCTTGCCTACATTCAGTGGCCAGTTTGACTCCCTATCTGTGATAAAGGCCACTTTTGAGAAATACTAAAAGATGCACACTGAGACAAGAGGCTTAGACATGTTTGAATAATCAGAGGCAGAACTCACTTTTTTAAGAAGCCAGAGCTCCATGAGGTGAGAAAAAAGATCATCTGACTCAACTTTGCCAGATGTTGTCCTGTTAGTCAGTCTGTTACAGCACTCTGCGGAGCTGACAGTGTTTCATCTTGTTGGAAAGAAGCAGTGTGATTATGTTTGTGGTCTTATGTGGCACCACACTACAGTGGCAGCGGGCATGTCAGCAATGTGCACTGTAGTGATAAATCTCACTTAAAAAGAAGAAAATCGCTGGCAGTGTAGCCATCATAAAGTCTCGAGTGATGAAGATGTTTCAACAAATGCACCAAATCATGATCGGAGCAAGTCTGACAGTGTAAGTGAAGGCCAAGGTTTGGTGCATTCACTATTACCAGAAACAGGGACATTTTGCTGTAAAAGATGACAATTTAGTTGTTCACCTGCTTTACTTAAACAAACAAAAAATAAAATCCAGCTGTTTCAAGCGTATCTCATGAAATGTCAGATTGCCCTGAGCCAGAGGACCAGCCATCAGGGCTGATGTAGTCTTACACCAAAGGTTCAACCGTCTGTCGCTGCCTGCTGTTGCACTCTCCCACACACACCACACCTACATGTTCCAATACTCCTATCTTCACACAACAGACGTGCAACCGTGCTTGTTCACAATGATGGTAATTTTTAGAGAACAGCAAGCAAATGTTGGGCAATGAATTAACACATCATTAACACCTGACCCACCAAAATGTACAGTGCACTGGAGGCCAATAGTTATTTTTCCCCAACACGATTTTCTCTGTTCTCTGACTTTTAGGAGGTCTGCCACTTTTTCTCCTCCCCCATGTTGTGTGTGTCAGAAGAGAAATGCATCACACTCCAGACTGAGTCATACTCGTCTTCCACTTTCAAAACAATTCAGAGTGTTTTATAAAGGAACACACTGCGCTGTGAGTGTTCATTTCCTTTAATAGCACTTGAGCTCTGCAAAATAGGGGAGTATGAACACTGTAGGAAAACAACTAATAGAGCAAAATGGCAGTTACAGTAACAACAATGTTGACAAAACACCCAAGAGAAAGACACAAAGAAAGTGAGAGGTGCGAGGAGAAAATAACACACAGAGTGACAAAGACGGTGAGAGGGAAAGGAAGTGAACGGTTTTCCATTAAGACCAAATTAGCTTCTATTGTCCAGATTTCTTTGTGTGGATTTAAATGAAATTGAATTCTATGAGAATTGGTTTTATGCTCTAAACAAGAATACAAAGCCATGGGTCTACTCTATGGCTCAGTTATATATAAATTACTGCATTTACATGTGAGCTGTAACACAGGAAACCAGATGAACTTTTGTGCAAGGCAGAAAAAAAGTCTAACAGTTCCTGGAAAGTAATAAGCTGCGGAACAACCTGTCTTTACCATAGTGCTAGTCAAAATAGCATATAAAGTAAGAACTCGCTAATGGAGATCGGGGAGTTATTATCTAATAAGTGTGCTAAAATGATTTTTTTTTCCTTCATATGGTTTGCTTATTTAACAGTGTGAGTTTTTAATCTAACAAAGTTCATTGAGAAATTACAATAATAATACAGCTGCTGTACGTTTGTTTTGTTTTAGATCTGCCTGCTCACCTTTTAATCCACATGCACATATACTGGAACTAATCCTGCTGATTTTGACAGCTGAATGTAACAAGAAAGCAGCTTTAACCAATGTTTCCATTTTAACAGTGGGTACCTTTGCTAGGTAACAGTGGGTAACATTCTATGGTGTTTATTTGAGTGACACTGCTATAATTTTCACTAAAAGCTAATAGGTTTCAAGACAGAGCATGTTTCAGGGGTTTTATTACAAAAACAAGAATATATTAGGCAGGCGAGGCAATCCTCAGGTCAAGTAACTTCATGTAGTGTCTCACGGGTTAATTTCCCTATCCAAACTGAATACTTGGAATAGACCCCATGAGAGGACAGGCTGTCACACTGGAGAGGATGTAGATGAGTTCTGGTAAGTGAGTTGAATCGAATGACATATGGATGCCTGTATTAGTGGCAAAGAAAGAGAGAGATGGGAATCTGGTGAAGATTGGGTGGCTGAAGCAGTACCTAAAAACCCGAGTGGAAGATGAGCTGATGGAACACAGGTGTGTCACACATGCACACACACACACTCATGCAAAGGACTGGGAATGGGGATGACAGTCAGAAACAAGCCACTGGAGGCACCAAGGGATCCATTACAGATACACTGAGGTGCAAACTCTGATTCTTCAGTTCCTCTGACAAAGTCTATAGTGGTTTTGTTTTTCTGGCTAACATCTTTTTGGCACTTTTGGATTGTTTAGAGGCTTTACTTGAAGCATAAAAAACATATGGAATTGTAATTACCTGATTACCTATAGCCTGATTTAGAAATGAAGTTCAGTGATTAGTACTGGTGCCTTGAAGCAGAAGGTTTTGTGTTCAAATCCACTTGCTGGCTTCGACCTGTATGGAGTTTGCATGTTCTCATTGCGTCTGCATAGGTTCTTTCGAGGTACACTCCAAAGATATGCACGTTGGGTTAATTGGTGAGTCTAGATTGGCAGCAGTTGTGACTGTAAACGTATGTGTTAGCCCTGTGATAGACTGGTAACCTGTCCAGGGTATACCTTCCCTCTTGCTCTGTGACAGCTGGGATCAGCTCTAGTCCCACCATGAACTTGAAAAACGATTAAGCAAATAGAAGCTATGATAACAGACAAGTCATTATGGATTTTCAGATAATGTGTCGTTCCATACCATAAACCTTTTGCAAGGTGTATACTGCACTATAAAAAGAGCTTGGTATACATAGACATATTTAAAATATTAATTCTGTTGTGTTCAGTCTATACTCAATTCAGTGTTAATAAATAATAGAGCATTTACTCATTAAAAATCCAGTTATTTTACTCAAGAATTGGATGTTAGATTTATAATTAACTGTCTGTATATATTCCCTATAAACCAAGAGCAGTCAGTGTAAATCTCCAAAAGTTGTTTATTTTATGTAGGCTCAGGGTACACACACACAAAATAAAACTCTGTTTAAACATTAAATAATGTTTTGTAGCTTCAGTGGTAAAAAAAAAAAAAAAAAAAAAAAAAAAAAACTGCCCACAGTACCGTGCTGATTATAAAGTCTGCTGGCAGTTTGTTACTCACAGTGGTTTTGTAGAGTTGGCTCCAAACATACCATAGCATTTTTGGGAGATGACATGTTAATTGTTGCTTGTTATTGAAAAATGTCATGTTGCTAGTTAAAATTCAATCGAAATAATAGTAAAGATTAAAGTGAAAATGTTAGGGAAAACAGTCTTTTTATTGTCTAACTTAAAGCTTCAACTGTCATGACAGAGTCACTGACATGCGTGAGCGTCAAAGGGCTGGCCACGATCCACAGTGTGTTTGCAAACCAGCCCTAGCCAAAAGATGACACATTGCACAGATATTGCACTTGTCTTGGTTCAATTTGCATTCAGTGTCTTATTTGGAGACCACCCACTGCAGTGCAGGCAGGGGGTCTGCTTCCAAGGAATATTTAGTGAGCATCTGGCACTCCCTGATGTCACTGTACTATTTAGCTGTCTTTTAAGGACTTAAACTTACACCCGTAATGCTTTTAATACCACCTTAATTAAAGTCAACAGTGCTCTCTACAGTGATCCTCTAGCACACTACAGTTGTCTCATGTTATTTCCGGATCTATCTATCTATCTATCTATCTATCTATCTATCTATCTATCTATCTATCTATCTATCTATCTATCTATCTATCTATCTATCTTATATAGATAGATAGATAGATAAAGTCTTTGTAGACTGTGTGAGAAAACATAGCATCATTCATAAATAAGCAATCAATTAGTCTTCTCAGTTTAATTTGTCTCCCTCATTCTCCATAAAAGACTCCCACAACATGGCAGCATAGCAAAAGTATGTGTTTTCCTACAATCAGGCTCTTTTTAATGCTTTTATCTATCGGTGTCTATCAATTACCATTGCTAATCGATTTTAAGTGTATGGCACCAGGACAGATCTGCGGATTAAAATAACATGAAAGCATTTAACATTTTTATATTTTAAGCCATACACGAGAGAGACCTGTTTTTAAAAATTCATTTTTAAGCCTCCCACGCTAAAAGTTCATGCACTCACAGTGTTGTAAAGCACTTTTGATAAGCATCTTCAGTCCAAAATGGCAGATATAAATGTATTTGAAAATGTGAGTCTGTAGTTACCAGGTGATATGTGCTTCTGATGAGCTGTTTGATAGCTTATGGCTCCTCTCAGCACATTATTAATCATATCTAACGACTTCAGATATTGCTCTAAACAGTTTGCCCTACAGGATTTCCCTTCTACTGCAGCCACTGCTCAATATGCTGCCCAAGGCATGACTGTTACACATACCAAAATGTGTGTGAGTGTGCGTGCTTGCATAAGAGTGAGGAAAGGAGAAAAGTGGTGAGGAAGAGAGCGCGAGGAAAGTCTAAGAGATAGAAGAGAGAGAGAGAGAGGAGAGTAAGAGAGCTGCCTGATCTCAAGCGGCAAATTAGGGCCTCTCTGAAATCGATAACAGGGGAGCCATGCACAGATTTCATTAGTTGGAAAACGTGTGCGGCTAAAGGGATGCAAACGGATATTGATGTTTGAGATTGATTGATCTCTTCTTTTCTCAAAAATGTACACGCTGAGTTGCAATGCTGAGTTTGTTTTGGGTTTGTTTGCGCTCCGAGTGCACATTCAATCTTAAATGCGAGTTTGCCCGTGACCTTTTTTATTCAACAGATACTCATCTGTTGAAAGCTGATATCACACATATCTAAAATAGACTTCCTAGGTCAAATGACAGTCATACCCATCCTGCCCCTATTCTCCACCACCAGACACAACGTTTTTCTTCTGTGAGATTCAAAAATCAATGAACAAATGTGACATTCAGGCCTTTTGCATCTTAAGCAAGCCCACCTTGTCACAAAGGTGGCATTACAAAATACATCTAATGCACTCTTTCAAGTAAATGTAACAGGTAGGCGTACGTGGCTGAAATACAATTCCCCATTGCCTTTTTTCTTAATTAAATTCCAGATGGGTGTGGTTTGTCACAGAGGGAAAACACAGAGGACTAGAAAGGTTTGGTAATCACAGGAGAGTCTATAAAGAGTAATGTTATGCGATGGACTGCTCCTTTGATATTATCTAAATTCCCCACCTTAATTAAAGAACACTCATGTGGTAGTTAGAACAGGTTTAAGGAAGGTGCAAAAAGATTTACATGAATGAATCAAAACACTGGTGTCCAACAGATGGGAAATGGGAAATGTTACGTATAGTAGAAGTCAAGTGAAAATTGTAAAGACAACGTCTCAAAGACAAAATTTGAGACAACCTAATTACCACACACTACAAATCCAGGTTGTTTCCTCTCCAACCTTGGTGAAATCAATGCCAAAACTGCAGTACAATTTTGGGAGGTACCAGTCCTCTGTGTCATGTCCCCAGGTCAGCAAATTGATACATTTAGGGCTACACTATGGATATAAAAGTCAATTGTTTTGTTTTGTGGGGCATTTATTCCATCTGTTTATTTATTTTCTTCTGCTTATGCAATTCACGGTCACAGGGGGACTGGAGCCTATGCTAGTTGCCACAGGGGGAGAGGTCACCAGCCTGTCGCAGGGCCAGAGAGAAACAGACATCCATTCCCAGAGTACCCGGACAGAACCCATACAGACAGAGGGAGAACATAGACAGCACACAGTCAGACCCAGGCCAGATGGTGGATTTCAACCCAGGACCTTTTTGCTGTGAGACAACAATGCTCCCCCGTGTTGCCCTGCCATTTATTCATTAATTTTATTCTTGGCAAACCTTTTGTTGCACTTTTTTATATGTTTAAATTATGATGTAATCACCAACACAGATCTACAATACCTGGCCAGGTGTGTTAAAAATGTGCTATTTCACCATCTTCGCTTTTCTTTATTCTGGTTTCCATGCAACAGTCTGATAAACCTGACAGTGTGATCATCTTAAATGATTAATTGAACTTGAATACATGCTTTAAAATTTCCATTCATTATGATGTGTCACATTTTATCTGCTGTACATTTAATCACTTGCCATATGCATATTAATGATTAAAGTGGCACCTGTGTTATGGGAGTGAGTCACTTGTTGTAAGTGTGTGCTTTGTGCAGTCGCACTACCCACAGCTGTGTGACACATATTCCCTCATTGGAGAATTCTCACCTTCACTGTTTTGGGTTTTTTAAATTATTTTGAGATGACTAATAAGATTCAAATCGTGTTTGCTGCAATCCTATGTCTCACTGTGCATCGAACTTATGTGATTTATATTTCCATTCTTTACACTTCTGTTTATTTTAGAAACCTAAAAAACAATGTTGATTACTTTCATGGTTTATCCCAACACAGACACCAAGAAACTAAGAACAACAACGTGTATGATGGTATGGAGCACGTGTCTGAGTTTTCTGGTTTGTTTTTTTTCACTCTCTCTTTTTATTGTCTTCTTTTTCTTCTTTTGTAAGCTTAGGATTATAAGCAAAGTACTGAGTCACTGTCTGTATTGGTTCTGGTGCCACCTGTTCAATTTTGAACAGCCTTTCTTGAATTAAAATCTTGCCACAGCATCCTGTTTCAAATGGAAATGATCAGAAGCATGACACCATTATGGAATATCATAAATAAGGACAATACCTTAAAATTCAAATATAAATTGCCTTCAGATTGAAGGAAGGAAATCTATTTCCTCTTTAAATGTATTTGAATAGAGGAAGGCCTTTATAAGGAAGGTGAGATTTCTCAGTTTGCTTTCATAAATGAAAAACAGGAGAAAATAGTGAGGGAATGATGATGTGGGTTTGTATTTATTAGTTTCCTAACTGACCATAAATTCTCGGAGAGAAGCAGCTCTATCGTCTTACCTAAGGTAATAACGTTTGATTTTTTATTAATGACAGAAGTGCTCTGTTACCTGTTAATGGATGCCACTGAAGTGGAGACATCATTGATCACTTTTAGCTATCTAGCTAAAGATATTATTCCAGCAAAACAGGAATGATTTCGTGACAGACCTTGTGTAAGGTTAATTAATTAATTAATTCTCTCTTCACAAAGTCTTCACAAATGAATCTTTGAAACAGGTTGGGTTATAGCTCTTCACTTTTAAATTATTTTACATAAAAATTAGAGATGGCACGATTCCACTTTTTTATGTCCGATACCGATATCATAAATTTGGATATCTGCCGATACCGATATGAATCCGATATAGTGTGTTTTTTAATCAATAAAACTGTTTTTTTTTATATCTTGCTGCATTTTGTATAAGTTCATACTCAAGTTAAAAAAAAAAACACTAAAGCTATTCTGTTATGCCTGTATGTAAAAAATATACTGCACCCAAAATATTTCATAGTTCAGCAAAACTGATCAATTTAATAAACTTAAACCTACTCCATCCTCCCTATTCTGGTATTTTAAAGAGTAAGCAACCTAACTAATCGGGTTGCAAACTCCCAGAAAAAAATAAATTAAAAAAAGGGAACCACCCCCCACCTCATGATGCTTAATTGACGTAATCAACTTTAATTTAATGCAGTGTGAAAAAAAATGCACAGAAATCAATTATTTTTCAAGAATAATTAAATAGATTCAACATCTTTCTTCAACAGAACTGCAGACTGCACAGATGGTACCTTCCCAAAGGAAAAAGTACTATAGCTTACTAGGGTATATTAGACTTAATAGTTAATATATACAGTAATGGACTTCTATACATTTTACATCAGATTAAAACTTTGGGTGTAAGATTCAGATAATTATTTATTAAACGCTAGACATTTTAAATGACAATAAGAAAGAAAAGTATGTCTTTAACACTGGATGACATTGTAGTTAGGTTTTTCACACCTGTAAGCACGCATAGATTAAATTAGATTTGTTGAAAGGTAAACAGTAGAAGAGACCATTAATTCCATTAAGAGGCACCCACAGTCTAGCCCGATCGCAGCATCAATACATGCAAGATTGTGTGCAGTAGGCTATAGATGCATACAAATGTGGCTGGCGCACTCTGAATTAAACAAGCATATGCTGTTTAAACCATAAAAGTGCTTTGTCAGTTTTTAATCCCAGCATTTATCCACTTTAAACAGGTGTTCCATAACTTTTTTCATTATTATTTTTCAGTATTCTTTTTTTTCGTGATAGATCTTTACATAACGAGCATCTGACTTTAAATGTTTATTATTTCTTGCTACAGAAAATAATAAAACTATAGTTCAATACCATATTTTAACTCCTACATTGTGTTAAAAGCAGTTAGTACTCTGTTCTATAAATACAAGTAGTTCAAGAACAGAATATATGACTTAGTTTCCTAACAAAGTTTCTAGTAAGTAAGTAAGAAACTTGAACATTTTGGTATTCAGAGTTCTCATATTTGTACTTATACAGTCCAACAGATGTCTGTGTCCAGCACAGCACCACTGTGTTCTCAGCATCCAGGTTTCCCTCAATTAAAGCTTTCTCATATAATCACAGTTTAAACATGCACAGGCACTCAGCATTAGATTAAGCAATTAGATTATTGTCATCCTACACTGTTCTGCAAATACAAATTATTGTTTAAGGGCACAGCTGTGGGTGTGCAAGGGTGAAAACATAAATGATATGCCACATAAGCATTTAATGACAAAGTAATTGCATTTACATTTTTCCTCTAGTGGTGTAAAAACAATAACCATATTAAACACATCTTGTACATTCTGTGTATTCTTTATTTATGGATTTCCACAGATGCCATTAGTGGATGCATGGCCAGAGCTCTTTGAAGCAAACAATTTTCAACTATTATGGTAACGCTATCATTTCAGGTTCCCATTTTATTTGAGTAAGACGACATCTCACCTCCTCAGTGAAAAGTACAGGATGAGACTTAGGGCAGTAATACAGACAAAAAGCAACAATAAACAACTTCATTAAGATGAACAATAAAATTGTAAAAAATAAAGACAGATTATTTTATGCAATTAAAAGTAAAATATTTCTAAAAAATGGGCAGTAACAGTCAACATGAACTGAAAAACACATTAACTGAAAAGTGTGCACAGCAAGTCGTTGCCTTGCAGAAAGCAATCATTTTTTTAGACTGGGATGCCTTCTGCACGTCTGACTGTGTGTTCAGTCTCTTGCAGCTGAGATTTTTCTTATTTCCAGAAGAGCGCAGAGGAAAATAATTGATGGTGACATGAAAATCAGGAGGTGGGAATAGAGAACGGCAGGGTCTGTGGTGGGGTGTGGGATAGAAGGGATGAATAAGTATTTAGCCTGAGTCAGAAGCACCACCACCCTCACCCAAAAGGAGGAAAATTTTCTTTGTGGGACATCAATCCCATTTCTTTGCATCTCCTGCTGTGCACAGGTCAATTATATCTTTATTACAGTAAAATGCAGATCATATTCCTGCAGAATGTAGGCGCAGAAAGACTGATGATGGGGAAGGTTGCAGAATCTCGTTTTTCTCAGATACAGTATGTGCCACTCGTACAGTAGGCACGGTGCAAACTAGGAGTTCATGGTGATAAACAAAGGCAGGATTTCGCTAATCTAATTGTGACCTACTCTGAAACCAAGCCATAACCTCAAACTACATTAGTGAGAATTTAGCTTGACACTTTGAAGCATCAGCACCTTTGCCTGGGTTGGGTGTTGTTTTTGGCACCCCGCATCTGGATTGATGCCAGGTCTCAAAAACTGCGGATGGTTCATTTTATTCATTTCAAACAACGGTGAAAGACTATGTAAAATTTTGGAAATTTTGAAGGTCAGATTGTTTTTATTTATTTATTTTTTATTTTAATAACCTTTTAATAGGCTTTTGTAAACTTAAATGAAATCTAGACACAAATCTAGTAAATTTAAGATTTTCTAAAAAATATCATCTACTCTTTAACCGGTCGGTTTACTGCAGCATGTCCAGCTTTCTCAAAGTCCTAGAAAACTTGAGAGATTCAACAATTATGTTACAGCTCTGAGAAAAACAAACACTGGAAAGGTCATGACTATGTGCTGATAATGTTTGTTTTTTTCTATTGTGGAAAGTGTTTAATGTCAAGCTTGTCTGCTGGTAGATTTAATTAGTCTTGAAGGAATAACAACCCATAAACACATTTCTGTTTACAAAATGAGGCAACAATGCCCTAAACATTCAGATGAATACAAATATTGGTAATGGAGATTACTGCTCATGTCAGGTAGTTTTTATGAAACAGTCTAAACTTTCAGGTGCTGCTCTGTGTGGGTCTATCTTTTTTTTTTGCTTTGGGTTTTATCAGACCAGCAGATGATGAGACAGCGCTCGTGACCGTTAGTGAGCACATTATCCGTTCATTATTTTCATCTACTTCCCCAACATACACAGGGCAGGAGGCACATATAGCCAGAAAAACAGTCACACCTGGAACCAGTTGAGAGTTTTCAGCTCATTTAAAACACTGCGAGGCTCTTGCTGGTCCTCCGCAACAACATTTGTTGGACAAGTTGCTCAAAATATCTAATTTTTCACTCATTATATTTTATACCATAATGAAAAGGTAATTACATTATTACACTAATTGCTCATCAGCAAATGTAATTAGCTAGATTACCCACTGAATAACTTTCATTACTCTGCACAGGTTTACCAGGGATTCTTTTAAACAGCTTAAAAGCTTTCAGATAAGGCTGCTCGATTTTGGCAAAAAAATCATTTTCACAAATATTTTGTGAATATTACCATGATTAGTCACAAAAACTGGAAAATGGTTGAATTATTTGAGCTGAAAAAAAATATAGTTGTCTTTTGTAACTTTAAAGAAATTCCACTGTTATCATTTAACTAAAAAAATAATAATATTAATCACTAAATATGAACTGAATTAAACCTTTCATACTGTGATAGGATCAAACTGAAAGGTAAAATATTATTGTTATTACATTTTGCTGGTTTTTCTATGCATTTTATTTCCTTTCTTGTTACGTACATTTACACTTTTGCAGGGACATGCTTTTAAACTGCTGTGTCTAGGAAAACAAGGCTTTAACAAAAGTCCTAAGATGGAATCCCCCCCCCTATACTCTGGAAACTATTTCATGTTAACACGACCAAGCCCATACGGAAATGAAAGGACAGGGTCATAAGCTTCACTGGGATTGGGACAAAACTGCACGTATAAAATCATAACTCAGATTTGATACAAAACAACAACAGTGAACTAACTGAAGTTAATAATTAACTCTCTATATTTCTGAGAAAAAATAAAAAAGACTTTCCAATTTTGTCACTGGCTTAGACCTCAAAGCCTAAGTCAAGAAGAAGAATATAAAGTAAATGGCCTGTATTTATATAGCGCTTTACTAGTCCCTAAGGACCCCAAAGCGCTTTACACATCCAGTCATCCACCCATTCACACACTGGTGATGGCAGCTACATTGTAGCCACAGCCACCCTGGGGCGCACTGACAGACACTGGCGCCACCGGGCCCTCTGACCACCACCAGTAGGCAACGGGTGAAGTGTCTTGCCCAAGGACACAACGACCAAGTCTGTCCAAGCCGGGGCTCGAACCGGCAACCTTCCGATTACAAGGCGAACTCCCAACTCTTGAGCCACAATCGCCTGTAAGTATGTTACAGAACGGTGTTAAATTCTACTTTGTGGGTCAGTGAAAAAAACAAACAGCATGAGTGGCTCATATATTGTCTAGTTATGATACTATGAAGTAGACGATTGTCTATTTGGATCTTGAAATTCTCTCATTAATTTCTAATTACCATTCTTTGAGTGCCAACCTCCACTCGGTCTCGGTCTCAGCAAGTGCCTCAGTCGAGGTCAGCCGTTTGTTCTTAATCCATTTCTACAGTTAATTATTCCAGTTGTTTTTTGTTTGTTTGTTTGTTTTGGGGAATGTTTTGTATTTAGTTTGCAATGTTTGGACTCAATTATTTAAATGAAATATATTTTATACTGCATTCCTGTCACACTCAGTGACAGTGTCAGTGAGGTTATAAGAGGTGACTAATTCTAAGGAATAAGTTTTATCGGATTATAAAAATAATAATTTAAGTGTATTGCCTTTAAAAATGACTCTATCTCCCTTTAGGATAAATAATTTGGGACAGATCAATGAACAGTTAGCTGTGCTTTATTAAGTGAACTGTCCTAGTATATAATTGAACTGCCTTAATTCTTCATGGTATAGATTCAGCAAAGTGCTGCAAATATTCCTCAGAGATTTTGATTCATAGTGACTTGATGACATCACTCATTTGCTGCAAATTTTTTGGTTACATTGTTGGAGCCATGATGGAAATATCCCATTCTACCAGATCCCAAATGTGCTGGATTGAGATCTGGTGACTCTGGTGGCCATTTGAGCACAGTGAACTCACTGTCAAGTTCAAAACACCAGTTTGAGATGATCTGAGCTTTGTGACATGGTGTGCTGTCCTGCTGGAAGCAGCCATCACACGATGGGTATGCTGTGGTCACAAAAGGGATGGAAATGGGGACCTGGCATTTAAATGATCCTCATTTGCTACTAAGGGGTTGAAAGTGTGCCATGAAAATATCTTCCACTACTGCACCACTGCCACCAGCCTGAGCTGAGGCAGTGGCAGGATGGATCCATGCTTTCATGTTGTTTGTGCAAAATTCTCTCACTGTCCGAACGTCACAGCAAAAATCGAGACTCACTGGAAACAGGAAACATATTTCCAAGCTGCTATTTTTGATGAAAACTGTCCATTTTCGATCTTAGCTGGCAGGAGTGGCACTCAGTGTGGTGTTCTGTCAGTGCATCGCGTCTGCTTCAAGTTGGCCATGTTGTGTATTCAGATTCTCTTCTGCGTATCTGGGTTGTAACAAGTGGTTATTTGACTTACTGTTGTGCAGAAAAATGTCAGGAGTTTTTTGAATCAAAGTTTTCGTCCTGATTCTGATACTTTGTTTGAACTTTTAGCCATGTCTAAATGCTCGAAATGTCTAATGTCTAAATGTGGAGTTGCTGACATGTCATTGGCTGATTAGATATTTGTATTAATAATCAGCTGAACAGGTTTACCGAATAAAGTTTCAGGTGAGCATATTTGTATGTGTGATTTTTGTTTGTTTATTTTATTTTAACTTACTAAAGACGGGACAGACTTGACTGGGGAGAAAGAAAGGGGAGAAAGAAAGGGAAAGAAAAACAGCGGTGAAGAGGAGCGGTGATAAAGGGCAAAAAACAAAAACCAACAAAACAAACAGACAAAAAAATACATCTATCAATCACCTGGATCACCTGTTGAGAAAGAAAAAAGAGAAAACAAGCAAAAAAAAGAGAGCAATATAATAAACAACATCATTGCGATGATCTATGTGAATATAACAGTAAATACTAAATATGGAATAGTATTGTGCAGCACGTAAGATCGACAGCGCACAGTGTGCTTTGAGGTAGGAGCCAAAATGGGTGTAGTTTGTTTGTGTGAGCACAGGTGTTCACAGGTGTACACATGGGTGTACACCTGTGAGCATGAGCGCGCTTGTATTTAAAAGGTTCCTTCATGTAATGATCTGCTAGAGGGTGTGGGGAGCCACAGCCCCGTCCTCCAGGGCATGAAGCAGGTATGGAGGAGATCCAGGCTCCAGACATACAGAGGCCCCCAGAACACAAGAGACCAAGGAAGACCAACGGAGGGGCAGCCGTGTCACTATCCCAGAAAGAGCTGAGGAGGGCCCCAGATGAGGGGTCATTTAGCAGCCGCGGAGCAGAAGCCAGGGGGGGTTGCGAGTGACGAGCCCGTGAACTCCGTGAACTCCGTGATTTTGTTTGTTTGTTTGTTTTTACTTTTTTGAAAGGTGAGAGTGACGTTTAACGTGAGGTTGGTGTTTTTATTCACCAGCTTATTACATTAATCTGTGCTAGCAACACTGAGTCCGCATTGCCTCGGTGCTGCTGTTGCTACCTTCTTGTCCTTGTTATGCCAGATGCCTCATGCACTACAGATGTTTACTGAGCACGTGCGTCAGCCTCCCCACGGCGATAGAGCCAGTATGAGGATAGATGGAAGATGGAAAAAGAAAGCCCGCCTGCCCCTCCCGTGCAAGGTTAATCTCGTCCTCAGCCACAACTAGCATGTCACCCTAATGAAGCCCCAACAGACGAACACTTAATAAGAGTTAAGAGTAAATTAACCTTGAAGACTTTGCACGCATCTCTCCTTTTTTTATACATTTTATGCATCCATTTCCCATGATCAAGGACAAGCGTTCATTTAGCTAGAGGAGGTCAGAACAAAAACATTCCCTTGATGGTTGCAAATTTCTCTCTGACATCTATGTTCCAGACAGAGCTGTGAGGAGAGGATGAGCCTCTGTTTTCCTCTTTAATGTTGTCTGAGGCAGATAAAAAGCTACAAGCTGCTCCCCCACCCACTTACTGTTTTTTCTTCTTGCTGCTGATCAATGCTCTTAATGGTGGTAATCAATCAAGAAAATGAAAGATTTACTCTCCAATATTAATTTTGCTCAGCATCGATTGAGGAGTGAAGAGTATTACTGCCGTTAATGCCTTTTGAGGTGCTGTATTGAGTTGCTTGCTTCTGAAAACAAGTCATTTATCTTTCATTTCAACAGTTTTATTACACCTTTAAACATAATTAGAAACAGATAACAGTCACCTGAGGTGAAATTTACTAAACTCTTTGATAATCTTGTTTTTTTAGTTTTAAGATAATTATGCTAAACTCAGATGTCGATTTCTTTGTGTAAATGTTCTGCTACACTGAATTTGCTCATCTGGCTAAAATTCATTTTGGTTGTGTTGTGCAGGCATCACTACACTTAGCAGCCTGTTATCTACATCATAGCAGCTTTTCACAAAGTAAAACAAAAGTTGTGTCTGTAGTGATCCATTTTATGCAGTTAATCAGGACAGAGGTTGCACATTTTACTCAATTTGTAAAGGTTTTGCTTTGACAGTACTACTTTTCTGTCTGCCGCTTCAAAATGCATGCGTTGTTACCAAATGAATCTGAGTCTGTAGTGCTGACTTGGGGTACAGTGATGACAGCCAGCACTAATGATACGCCACTCATCGAAGCACCAGGGGCAGAAAACATGCCAAACCAATGAAAGCCTGCCTGCTATATGGTGACAGGTTATGATATCAGTTGATCAAAGGCTGATAGGAAACTTGAAAGCTCTGTTCAGCCTTTACTGGCATTTGCACAATTTAAAAAAAAATGTTTTGCACTTTGAACTTTGTGGAGGGACACCACTTGCAGTCTATGCTGCAGCTGTCTCATGGCCGCATAGAACAGAAAATCAAGCGAGACGACAGATTTGTTTACACGTTCACATTTTTAGTTAGTTGTTTAGCTTAGACCAACTTCATTAAAAGTAAAATCTGGAAATAAAAACTTTTTGCTTCCGTAGACATCAGTATTCTGCAAATGTACCCAGTTATCATCACTTATCTTATCGTGACATGGACAGAGTGTCTTTTCACTGTTATTCGCAAGCATAACACAACATAATACTTTTAAGCCAGGTTGCCAGAGCGTCTTCTTTATCCTCGTCTTTCTTTTCTTTTGTCAGTAGTATACATGTTCCTCAGCCAGAGTGAGAAAAGTGGAGCAGGTTTTGTTGATGACTTAAGGGATGGAAAGCACACCGGGGCTTCTAATGCACCTAGTATTTAAATAATCCCCGGGTCTCCTCCATCCTTTTGATGCCTTTGTTCACTTTGAAAAGTTATCACCATACAGCCTGTACTGTTGGCTTGGGGATAAAGCGAGAGAGAGAGAGAGAGACGGAGAGGGAGCGAGAGCGTGTGTGTGTGAGAGCGAGAGAGAGAAATAGAGAGAGAGAGATGTCGAGCCATGCCGCCATACCTTTTCTACTGCATCCAGTTCCCAGAGCGTGAAAGAACATCTGAATACACATTCGAAATCTTATCTCACTCCAGCTGTACTGCCGAATTCTTCCTTTTCCAGGCACTCTAGAAAGCAAAGGCAAAAGGGAACCCAGGAATAATCAGCTATGCTTATCTTCCTGCAGTACTGAGGGGAGCTATAATGAGACTCACTCATCCATAGTGGAGAGCTTAATAATTCATTGTGGTAGCTTTGCAGGTGAACCCTATCACATTACAATTTAAAAGCTCTAAAGCCAGTATTGCTGAGGGGGAGAGCAGCCAGGATGAATGCTAGACTGAAAAACCCTCATGCATACAGGTACATAATACCTCATATAGTCTCACACATCCACACATGTACACACGCACACACACACACACACACACACACACACACACACACACACACACACACACACACACACACACACACACACACACACACACATTATATATATATATATATATGTATACCCTTAATGAGCTCCAGTCAGTTTTCTCTAAACAGACTTCAGACTTCTATTGCACTGCGCAGGCTTCTTCACAAGACAATCTACACCATAAGCGACAACCAAGTGGTACTTTAAAGTGGTAAACAAAAACAGTGTTTATTGTGAAGTGGTCCTCCCTCGCTTCTTAATTTGAAAAGCACTCGGCATATTAGCAAGCAGAAATCAGTCTTCCCGCAGGAACAAAAGTTAACATTCTGTCGGCACAGAAGCTGAAGAAGAGAAAAGAAATAAAACTAAGCATTTTACTCGTTTTTCTCTCTCAAGGGCAAAAGAGTTACTGTCCCGTCTTTTTATAATGCCACCAGCCGCACCCCGTCTCACCCCTCTTTTGGCAAGGTGCCATAAAAACTCTTGCAAGGAGGGGGAACATTAGTATTTCTGCGAGTCAACACCCTTGTTTTCTTGTGGACCTTTGCTCTGATTAAGGATCTTGAACAGTCTGCTGGCATTTTTTATTCCCTCCTAAAACTCATTTTCTCGCAGGGAACCTTCAGACATTCTACAAAGATGGGGTCGGCTTTGTCAGTGACCTCTGGCACCGACTGTCTGTGGAGCGCATCCCAGATGGGTTGGACTCTGGCCCACACTTCTTCCTGCTCCCTTGCTCGCCCTGTGTCTCTCACTATCTGTTGCTCTCCCCGTCTCCCACCCCCTCTCCACTTCACCCTCCCGATAGGACAGAGCAAAGAGCTTGGGTCGCTTGGCACAACGACTGAATACTGGAGTGACCTTGCAGGGCTCCCTAATGGAGAACTTGGCATTGTTCCACAGTTTCTCAGCCAACAGGCATGCATCCCTTTGCCACCACCGCCACCTCCTCTCAGTCTATAGATCCGGGCTATACTCACCTCTACCCCATCCTTCCTCCGTGTCCCCGCCCGAGAGCTGGAACACATCACATCAGTGACATTAATTGTCACCAGCAACAGTGGCCGATAAAAGCTCCCTGCTCCCCTTTCGCTGCAGGGATACAATCGAGCCACGTGGGAATTCAGTTCGCTCCAAGGAACCTATGCAATAAGATGACAGAATAAGAGACTTTTGTTTGTCTGTGTGCGAGTGTGCATTTATGGTTCTTTGCATGTCTGTGTTTGTGTTGGAATCTCGTTAGCCCACTGTAACCCTCAGTCAATAAATGTGATGGGATTAACCGATAAGTAGATAAATCGTATCTAAGAGTATTATGTCGGGATAAAACAGTCCTTAAGTCATCTTGGATGATGCGTTCCTAAACCACACTCCCTACAGTCAACCAACAATATTATTATGATGTTTCCTTCATGCTGATTGCTTCTCAGAGCTTGCACTTAACATGAGTGATGTATTGTAGCAAAATGTGGCAAATTAAAATGAATATTTAATAGCTTAATTAATAGAAATGTACCTCATTGCACATTCATACTATAACATACAGGAATGGTTAAACATTAGCAAATAAATCAAGCTCTAAAGCCAATAGCCTTTGCTATATACTTAAACTCTATTAAATGCTCAGATCACACTGGCAATAGATTGATGTGGGGTAGATTTAGGTTTCTAGGTAGTAATTTAAAACTTTGAACTTTCTTAACTAAAATTACATGTTGAGTTACTTTTTTTGTAATAATCATAAGTAGGACTGCTTGGTTTTATGCCAGTACTTTAACAGGCTGGCTTCTTTGTCCTGTCAAAATCTGTTTTAAAGTACTGATGGAGGCTGAAATGTGATCAGCTAAGATATATCTGCTTTTATCATCAGCACTTTGATTGTGCTACTGCTGCAACACTGCTATTAATTCAGAGCACAGCTGATGGAACTGGATGCAGAGAGGAGGCTAGATGCTGTTAAAACTGGTTCTGAGTCTATGAACTCATTTTGATTGTGCAGAGATGACTCCACAACATTAATTAAATAATCACATTTTAAGCCAAGTCTAGTGCCGGAAAGATGTAGTACAGTTAATATCACCTTAGCAAAGATAAACTAACCATGTGCTGCATTTGTTCACTGCAACTGCAATTGACATTAACCTCTATTTTTGTACTTACTTGTTTGTAATGTGGTTTTGTTTTGTAAGTCTTGTAACTTGATGATTCCTAGATTACATAAATAAAGTTTGTAATCCTGTTTTACGTGTGCACAATAGGGTCACATGTTTGGAACATAAGTAACTTGGTTACTTAGTGTGGACAAATGACCTGAAAAGCAACACCCAGCAGGTCATATGAAAGCAAGAGTTATGAGCCCCCAACAGAGTGTCCTTCTACAGTCTGTCTGGAGTATCCCCTTTGTGTCACCTGTTTAGTGTTGTATGAGAGTGCATTTGTTGACAGTGTTACAGGAACACTGGACGTCAATGACGAATTAAAAGCAGATCAGGAATATCAAGAAAATGTTTCTTCCTTTTGGCTTAAGGTGACCTTTTCCATGCTTGATGCAGAAACAAAAAACTTCCATGTACATTTAAAAAATCACATAAATGTAATGAAGAAGTAAAAAACTTGATTTTAAGGAAAAATTCTCTATCCACCTGGGCAGAGGACAAAATGTTATCTCTGGACAAGTCTTGCTTTGCTCTGACCTTATGTGGACCTCTGGTTCAGTGCAGTGTTCAACACTGAAAGTGAAATTAATGCACTATTTCTGAATGACTAACGGAACAAAAGAGCTGAAGAAAGCTTGTTTTGTCCAAAATAGCTGGCAAGAATTTTAATGAGCCTCTATAACCAAATTTCCCTACACTCTTGAAGATATACACGGAAGTAAGGATTAACAGTGTCCAGGGCCACTCCTATTTTGAAGCCAAATATTTTCAGCTGCACTTGTATACGTGTTTCTGACAGGATATGAACATCAGACCTTTTTCTATACTACTGACATATTTAGTTTAAAGAAAATCAAAAGTTATTCTTTTCAATCAAGACCTTGGAACAATCAGAAGGACCAAGCCCGAGGATCTCAAACTGTGCTCTAGCTTGCACAGGACTTCAAGGATTGTGATAGCCACAGGACATAGCCAGCTGAGCCATGAAAGTAGAATCTTAAAAAATCAATTCTGAAACTCACAGGTAGCTGCAGTGGAGATCATTTCTCCTTCAAGCATTGCTGCAGCATTTTGGAGGAGTTGTAAGGGGGAAGAAACATTTTTCAGAAACTGCAGAGAGGAACAGAGTCACAGTAATCCAAATGAGGGAAAAATGTGTATATATATATTTATTTATTTATATATGTATACAGAGGACAGTCTCTAGCTGTCCCTGGGATGAAAAGGCCTCAGTTTAGAAACATTTCTACTGTCAGCAGGTGGCTTGCTTGGATGTGCAATTGGCCAGCCAGGTAGACAAGATACAGCTTTGGCGCACTGTCACTGTGGACTTGTTGGGAAATCACTAGGGTGTTATAAATAGGAAAAGGTAAATGAGCCAACCATTTGACACCTCACATTTGATGTAGCAGCACTTTCCTTGTGATTTGTGATTCCAAGGTTTCTCTGTAGCAAAAAACAGAGTAGCTAGGCTCCCTTTCTTTCCAGAATATGTCCAATCTTGTACCAGTTTTACAGTTAAAAGAAAAAAAAATACGATTCAATGAGAAATAGCACCTCCAAAGAACGAAAAAAAGAAAAACCAAACATTATCATTACTTATTTTTTGCTGACAGGAAAAATATGTAATGATAATGTTTCATGCCCCTGTCCCTACATCAACTGCCAACAGTGTTGCTCAGTGACAAGCTAAAGTTGAAGTAGAACACGATGCCCCTTTCTTTGAATGCTCAGAATGCAACATAGAAAAGACATTCTACATCTGAGCATTAAACTAGTTAAATACAGATGTGAGTCTGCATTTGAGATACTTTTTAAAAATATAATAATAGCAACAATAATAGTAAACAACAGTGACAAACACTCAAAATTACAACTTTTGCTGGTAATTTGAAAAAAAGAAACTGCGTGATTGTCAAAGGAGCTTGCGTCTGGACTTCTTTAAGTTGCTTGAAGACGTTTCACCTCTCATCCGAGAAGCTTCTTCAGTTCTAAGAACTGAAGAAGCTTCTTTGCAAGCTCCTTTGACTACGATAACCTGGATGACTGAGAACCTTCACAGACAAACTGTGTGATTCATTTGTTTTCTTAAAAAGAAGATTTTGCCATTCAGTTTCTACACTACTGTACAAAAGCCTTTAGTCACCACAAATTTCTATATAATTTGTAAGGAAAATGGAACATAGGCACAGCAATTGGTTGAAACTTGTGCAGTCTTACATGTAAATACATGGAATTTCAAGTGAAATTCCATATCTTGTATGGCCACATTTATCCTTCACCACAACATGAACTCAGGCGTTTTTGTAATTTCTTTCAATAGTCTTCAGGAACAGTTCTCTGGGCTTAAATGACACCAAAGCGCTTCTTTTCATGTTGGCTGCCTATCTTTCATTCCTTGTTTTAATAATGTTTAGAGTGTTTTTCTCTGGAGGGGTCAATCCATGAAAATGTTTCATTGTGTGTTTTTCTTATCAGCTTTTGTTTTTACTGCATTGGCTGTATGTTTGGAAGGATTGTAATGCTGGGAAGTTAAGCTGTTACCTCCTGACCTCTTAGGAACATACTGGCAATGATGTAAACCACATATTTCAAATTTGGATTCATCACTCCAGAACAATGAATAATAACAGCATGAAATTATACAGTCTTTTCTTGTTTTCCCACTAATTTTCAATACAGTACTTTGTAATTTGGCATACCTCATCTTTTTCGCTTGGTTTTTCTTCTTTAAGAATGGCTTAAGATTTTTTTTTCTGACTTTGACTGTTCATTTGTTTTTCTTTACCTCTCCAACTTTTTAAGATCTCCAGATAACTATTGCTCAATATCACCTGAAAACAACAAGATGTAAAAACTGCTTTTTGTGGCTAAATAATACAGTAACATTTTGAATAACACTACTTTTTAAACTGTTTTCTTCCAGTGTATTTTACATAATTTTCATTAGAAAGCAAATGAAAATTTTAAATCTGTGTCTGTATGTGTGTTTTTCAGTGTGCACATATATAACAGCTAAAGTTAAGTCACAGATGTGGATAACAAAGGTTCCCATAGAGATTTGGCTGATTTGACCTGTTTTTATGTGCATATTAAGTGATATTAATGAACCTGCCTCTGTTTACCTGTAAGACACCTCTTTCAACCTGACCTTCGCAGAATATTTTAAATCACATAACAACACAAAGAGCAAAGAAAACCAAAGGTTGCATTAACCTAATCCTGTAGCTTTAGTAGGTTCACCTGCTAGATTCTGGACACAAACCCATGCAGGATTCTCAGCTAGGCTAAGAGCATCATCAACCACACCACCTGCCTGCCCTTCTGCCATCTCCTCGGACCTCTGCCTTCCACGTCTGAGCCTCAGCCTCCTGCCCAAGTAAGCCATTCCATTCCAGCAATCACTATTGCTCCAGCACCAACCCATGCACCCACTAACTCCTTTCCTCTCTCTCTCCCTCTAGTAAGATCAGCGAGCACCGCATCAGCCTCTGTTTAAGTAAAATGCCTCTGGTTGCTGTACTAGGATCACCTGCCCTGTACTATATTGTGTGTTAAGCCAAGGTTCTAGGTTTTGTTCCTGCCCCACACTAGCATTCCCCCCACCAAGCCCATTGTATATCACGCCATGCCAAATTCCTAGGTTTGTCTCTCCTTGTTTTCCTTGTGATAAATAAAACCACTACTTTAGTTCAACTATCCTGCCTCCGCACTTCGTCCCACACTTGGGTCCAGTTTTGTACTGGGTCTACACTGTGAGTCTGAGTCTACACTGTACACCTGAGGGAGAATGCAAAGGAGGATCACCTAAGATACCATTGACTTTGGTAGCATAGAACCTCAATTCACAGCTGAACCAGCATTCCTAAAACTGGCCTCAGACTGAAGAACGGAAGAACCTTTGTTACTGCCTGACATGCCAAAAAGACTTTTGAGCACAAAGTAGAAGACGATAAGAAGATAACTTTGTGTGTATCTTATCGATGTCTCGATGTGGCAGAAAAGCAGTGTGACACTCTGGGATGAGAATGTGATGACTATCCACTTGCTTGAGTGAATCTATATTTTTATCATCTAACTGTCTGGAAAGCATTTATGTACTGTTATGTGGCCAAGGACTAAACAAAGCAATAAACCTAAAAAAGAAAGCTTCCAAGAAGCGTAATGTATTAAACTCATGTTTGATCCCTGACTCTCACACTGCTCTCTGGTCATTGTAAATGAATGTTATAAGTCATGAATGATGAAGTTATGTAATCCAGCATGATATCTGTTAAAACTCTATACTTTTATGTTTGTTTGTTTTTATGTTTCCAGCAGCAGGTTTTATTGTCTCATGGCCAGACACACTAGTTTGCATTTGAGTAATGGCATGTTGTGTTCAAACATATGAATCTATACCTTAAAAATGATCTTGCCTTCAATTTTATTGGAAAATGCCTTTAGATAGATAGATAGATAGATAGATAGATAGATAGATAGATAGATAGATAGATAGATAGATAGATAGATAGATAGATAGATAGATAGATAGATAGATAGATAGATAGATAGATAGATAGATAGATTTTTATTTCAAATACGCAAATATAATTGAAATAACAAGAGAACAAAAACAACACTTAAAAATCATCAGGTTTTCATGTATATGTCTATGTCTACAGAATTTGTGTGCTCGAAAATGAGTAGGATGAAGTTTACACTTTTCCTGTTCCTACCCCCTTATTTCAAATTTCATTGCTTACAAATCCAGATTCAGAATTCAACATTATTTGATCCATATATGTTTAACTATGTACAAGTCTAACACATTGAACATACACAAATAAAACCATTTTCTGCACGTAAACCAAAACAACAACAAACTACATTTTTACATAAACGTAGCACGCAGTGTTTAACACTCGCTTAATCTCTGAGCTTATTTTATATCTCTGTGAAAAACACCTTAATGAACACTTAAGCCTGGGGTTCTCTGTCCTTGATCTATAAAAATGAGGACACAACGAGACAACTCAGTCAATGAGAGGAAGATTTCCTATATTCATGCAATTTATTATTTTTGAAAAATCATGTGAATTTTTTTATTGATGTACTTTTCTTGATTTCATGTGTAGAAGTGTCGCACACACGAGCTCCTCTGACTGTAATGCTGTGATATTTTACATTTGTCCTTACTACTGGCTTGCTGAACACAAGGATTCCTCTCAGGTCATGAGTATTTGGTCTTATTTGGAACAAGTTCTGAATGTTGTGGGGCAAAGATTTATTTGCTGCTTTGTACATTATTTGTGCAGTTCTGAGGTCAACCTAATCTTTAAATTTGAGAATATTTAATTTGATAAAAAGTGGATTTGGTTTTCTTGAAGTAGCTTTATTTATTATCCTTATTGCTCTTTTTTGCAGAGTGTATATTGAATGGGTGTGTGTTTTATATGTGTTTCCCCACACTTTCTCACAGCATGTCATGTACGGCAGTATAATAGAACAATAGACAATGACGTTTGATTCTGTGAAGACGTGTGTGTGCCAACAAAGACCTTTTGCACATACAACAATAATAAACCATGGTTCACTCCTAAACTCCAACATCTTTGTAAGGCCAAGGAGGACGCCTACAGAAGTGGTGACAGGGCCCTGTACAAGCAAGCCAGGAACACACTGACCAAGGAGATCAAAGCAGCTAAAAGCATCTACTCCCAGAAGCTGGAAGAACGGCTCTCAGCCAACGACCCAGCGTCAGTGTGGAGGGGCCTGCAGGAAATCACCAGCTACAGACGCCCCCCACCCACTATTGAAGCAAACAAATACCTGGCCAACGAGTTAAACACTTTCTATTGCAGGTTTGAGACGGACAGACTCCCACGCCTCACCCTCCCCTCCCCAGGGACATTGCTTCAGACATTGACCCCCAACACACCTTCCACCTCTCCCCCCTTCACCCTCCCCCTCCCCAATCCAGCCTCAACGACCACCCTCCCCAATCCAGACCTAACGACCACCATCGCCCTCCCCAATCAAGACTCAACGACCACCCCCACCCTCCCCAATCCAGACTCAATGACCACCACCACCCTCTCCAATCCAGACTCAATGACCTCCACCACACCTCTCAACCCCCTTTCCTCCTCCCTGAAACTCAGAATACACACTCAGGATGTGAGCCGACTATTTCAGAAACAGAAGCCCAGGAAAGCCCCCGGACCAGACGGCGTCTCACCCTCCTGCCTCAAAACCTGTGCTGAACAGCTGGCTCCCATCTTTACTCGCATCTTCAACAGATCCCTGGAGCTGTGTGAAGTTCCCTCCTGCTTCAAACGCTCCACCATCATCCCTGTTCCCAAGAAACCCACCATCACAGGACTGAATGGCTACAGACCTGTCGCCTTGACGTCTGTGGTCATGAAATCCTTCGAACGACTGGTGTTAGCCCATCTGAAAGACATTACAGGCCACCAGCTGGACCCTCTGCAGTTTGCCTACCGGGCAAACAGGTCGGTGGATGATGCAGTAAACATCAGGCTGCATTACATCCTGCAACACCTTGACCGCCCGGGAACTTATGACAGGGTCCTGTTTGTGGACTTTAGTTTGGCTTTTAACACCATTGTGCCTGAACTTCTTTCCTCCAAACTCTCCCAGCTCAGCGTGTCACCAGCTACCTGTCAGTGGATCACCAGCTTCCTGACAGACAGAAAGCAACAAGTGAGGCTGGGGAAGATCACCTCTGAAACCCGGTCCCTCCGTATTGGTGCCCCTCAAGGATGTGTCCTCTCACCACTACTGTTCTCCCTCTACACTAACGACTGCACCTCCAAGAACTCGGCTGTCAAACTCCTAAAGTTTGCAGATGACACCACTGTCATTGGCCTCATTCAGGATGGTGATGAGTCTGCATACCGGCAGGAAGTTGAGTGGCTGGTACTCTGGTGCAGTCAGCACAATCTGGAGCTGAACACTCTTAAGACTGTAGAGATGACAGTGGACTTCAGGAGACATCCCTCAACTCTGCTCCCCCTCACCATATCAGACAGCCCTGTGTCAACTGTGAAGACCTTCAAGTTCCTGGGTACAACCATCTCCCAGGACCTGAAGTGGGAGACCAACATCAACTCCATCCTCAAAAAGACCCAGCAGAGGATGTACTTCCTGAGACAACTGGGGAAGTACAGTCTCCCACAGGAGCTGCTGATCCATTTCTACACTGCGGTCATTGAGTCTGTCCTGTGCTCCTCCATCACAATCTGGTATGGAGCAGCCACTAAACAGGACAGGAGCAGACTGCAGCGGACTGTACGGGCAGCAGAAAGGATCATCGGCACCCCCCTGCCCTCCATCCAGGATCTGTACCTCTCAAGAACCAGGAAACGGGCAGGGAAAATCATCACAGACCCCTCACACCCTGGACACAGACTTTTTGATCTGCTGCCCTCTGGCAGACGGTACAGAAGCCTGCAGACCAGGACCACCCGACACAGGAACAGTTTCTTTCCCCTCGCCATCTCCCTCCTAAACAGTTGACCTGTCACTGCCAGACTGCAGCTGCACCTTATGTACATTTTGTAGTACTCATTCCACCTCATTCATTTCTGTATTTTATGTATATAAGTTTAGATTCGTTATTTATAGTTGGTTTACACAGCTTTGTGTATGTATGTGTAATGTATATATAGACATGTGTGTGTGTGTGTGTGTGTGTGTGTGTGTGTGTGTGTGTGTGTGTGTGTGTGTGTGTGTGTGTGTGTGTGTGTGTGTGTGTGTGTGATTTACATTACTGTGCTTGAGAGCCACCATCTACCGGAACCTAATTCCCTGTATGTGTCTGCACATATACTTGGCCAATAAACACGATTCTGATTCTGATTTATGAGATCCTTAACCTTGTAGAGAATTGCCAGAGACTTTGATATTTTGCCTTTGATATGAGTAATGTGGGGAATCCAGGATAGTTTGTGTTGTATTATCACACCAAGAAATTTTATTTCAGATATTCTGTCTAATACTTGGGGCAACCGTGGCTCAGGGGGTTGGGAAGCACATCTGTAACCGGAAGGTCACCGGTTCGATCCCCGGGCTCTCTGTCCTGGTCGTTGTGTCCTTGGGCAAGACACTTTACCCTACCACCTACTGGTGTTGGCCAGAGGGGCCGATGGCCCGATATGGCAGCCTCGCTTCTGTCAGTCTGCCCCAGGGCAGCTGTGGCTTGCCTCCACCAGTGTGTGAATGCGAGAGTGAATGAATAGTGGCATTGTAAAGTGCTTTGGGTGCCTTGAAAAGCACTATATAAATCCAATCCATTATAATTCAGTGTTATTTATTGTCAGTTTACTATTGGTAGAATATGTGTGATTGTCAAATATTATGAATTTTGTTTTACTCAGGTTCAACGTTAATTTATTATGGTCAAACCAGGTCTTCAGATTATTTAATTCATTTTCTTGTTCATTCAGAAGTTTTTCCAAGTTACTTCCACAGCACAGTAAGTTTGTATCATCCGCAAATAATAGTATTTTCAAAGACATTGAAATTGCACATATCTCATTAATGTACAATATGAAAAGCAGCGGCCCTAAAACTGATCCTTGGGGAACCCCACACACAATGGGTTTCAATTCTGACTTTATGGCATTTATTTGAGGGGTTTTTAAGGTTTTTAAGGTAACTGTTAACCCATGATAATGCCACCCCTCTGACCCCATATGTACATAGTTTAAGTAAAAGGTTGTGATCAATTGTATCAAATGTTTTCTTTAAATCTAAAAAACTCAGACACCATATTCTTTGTTTTCAATAGCAGTTGTTACTGTATCTATAAACTCCATTAAGGCATGTGTTGTGGTCCTTTTGGGTTTAAATCCATACTACTGTTCATATAGTACATTGTTTTTTGTGATATAGTTATATAATATATTGTAAAATATTTTTTCCAGTATCTTAGAGAACTGCGGTAGTAGAGAGATGGGCCGATGTTTATCTCCAGCTTTATATATTGGAACTACCAATGTAATTTTCATCTTATCAGGAAATAAACCACTTTGTAATGACAGATTACAAATGTAGGTAAATGGTTTCATAATACATCCAATAATATCTTTAATTAAGTCCATAGCAATGCCATCACAGTCATTTGATTTTGAGTCATTTGAGTTAAAGGATGTAACTACATCCATAATTTCCTCTTCATCTATACACTCTATAGGGAATTCCTAAAACATTATTTTGTAAATATTGGACCAAAACTGGCAGAACAAATTCCTGAGTCACTGCCATCAGTAGACTGTAGTGAAAACCTGATTGATAGGAACCCTAACTCAATGTTGCTCACATCAGTGGAGGAAAAAGAAATAATTGACATTGTACACATGTGTAAATATAAAACATCTACTGATTGTAATGATATTGACATGAAAATCATCAAGAAGGTCATTGAAGGAATTGTAGGACCTCTAACATATATTTGCAACTTATCATTTCAGACGGGGAAAGTGCCAAACAAAATGAAAATAGCTAAAGTTGTGCCGCTGTATAAAACTGGGGATAGACGCCACTTCACAAATTACAGGCCTGTTTCTTTACTACCACAATTCTCCAAAATCCTAGAAAACCTGTTTAATAAACGATTAGACAAATTCTTAGATAAATATAAATTACTCTCTGACAGTCAATATGGATTCAGATCAAAAAGATCAACATCTCTGGCATTAATCGAATCAATTTGAGGAGATTACAAATGCTATAGATCAGAAACAGTATGCAGCTGGAGTATTTCTGGATCTCAAGAAAGCATTCGACACAATCAATCATGACATATTAATTAATAAACTGGAACGGTACTGGATCAGGGGGGTTGTACTGCAATGGGTGAAAAATTGTTTAAGTGACAGGAAACAATTTGTGAAGCTGGGTGTCCATTCCTCATCATGCTTGGACATTGCTTGTGGTGTTCCACAAGGCTCTGTACTGGGTCCAAAATTATTTATTATTTATATAAATGATATTTGTAAGGCATCTGATATATTAAAATTAGTTTTATTTGCAGATGACACAAATATTTTTTGTTCTGGGGGGAATCTAAAGGAGCTGCTGGATACAATTACTTCAGAAATGTGCAAAATTAAAAAATGGTTAAACAGGAACAAACTATCGCTAAATCTAAGTAAAACTAAAATAATCTTATTTGGAAATTCCCTTAGAAATGCACAAGTGCAAATTCATTTAGATGGTGTGGAAATTGAAAGAGTACTTGAACATAAATTTCTTGGTGTGATTATAGATGATAAATTAAACTGGAAGTCTCATAGAATTCATATACATAACAAAATTTCAAGAAGTGTCTCAATCTTGAGTAAAGTAAAACACATTCTGGACCACAAATCACTCCACATTCTCTATTGTTCCCTGATTGCACCGTATTTGAATTACTGTGCAGAGGTTTGGGGCAATACTTACAAATGTTCGCTATCATCAATCTTTATATTACAAAAAAGGGCCATAAGGATAATCCATAAAACTGGTTACAGAGATCATACAAATCCACTATTCTTAAAATCAAAAATTCTAAAATTCACAGATCTGGTTCATTTTCTAACAGCACAAATTATATATAAAGCAATAAATAACCTGCTTCCTGACAATATTCTAAAAATGTTTTCTAAAAGGGAACGGCGATACAATTTGAGGGGGAATTAAATTTAAAACATCCTCGTATCAGTACAACATTAAAAAGTTTTTGCATCTCTGTGTGTGGAGTGAAGCTGTGGAACAGACTAAGTAAAGATATGAAGCAATGTCCGAGCATAGCGCAGTTTAAAAAGCGGTTTAAGGATATGGTTTTTACAGGGTACAGGGAAAAGGTAGAGATTTGATAGGGTGTTCTTGTCTAATATTTTCATGTGTGTGCAGGTGCACGGGTATGCTGGTATGGGTATATATATATATATATATATATTTGTAGGTTGTGTATCCTTGAGGTGTTAATGGGGTTATTGAAAATGTGTATATGTGCGTATGTGTATATAAGTGTGTATGGATAGATAGAAACATATGTATATATATTGAAAAAGAAAAATACACATGACATATAATGTAATTGCAAGGAGGTATTTCTGTAGTCTATTGATACTAGATAGTGGAAAAGGGGTGGGATTAAATAAGCTTACAGTGGGGCAAAAAAGTATTTAGTCAGCCACCGATTGTGCAAGTTCCCCCACCTAAAATGATGACAGAGGTCAGTAATTTGCACCAGAGGTACACTTCAACTGTGAGACACAGAATGTGAAAAAAAAATCCATGAATCCACATGGTAGGATTTGTAAAGAATTTATTCGTAAATCAGGGTGGAAAATAAGTATTTGGTCAATAACAAAAATACAACTCAATACTTTGTAACATAACCTTTGTTGGCAATAACAGAGGTCAAACGTTTACTATAGGTCTTTACCAGGTTTGCACACACAGTAGCTGGTATTTTGGCCCATTCCTCCATGCAGATCTTCTCGAGAGCAGTGATGTTTTGGGGCTGTCGCCGAGCAACACGGACTTTCAACTCCCGCCACAGATTTTCTTTTTTTTTTTTTCTCGCCTGTCCCGTTTGGCTCTTTTGCCATCAGAATTGTTGTCTAAAGGCAAAGAAAGATGCCCAACGGATTTACTTTACCAAACTGACCATCCCAGCCTTGCCGTAATGGTCCATTTGATTCACCTTTTATTGTTTATTTTATTTTCACTTACTGAATACGGGACAGACTTGACTGGGGGAAAGAAGGGGAGAAAGAAAGAGGGAAAGAGAAACAGCTGAGAAGGGCAAAAGACAAAAACCAACAGAACGGGCAGAGAAAAAAAATGCATATATCAATCACCTGGATCACCTGCTGAGAAAGAAAAAAGAAAGCAAGCAGAAGAGAACAAGAGTAATAGAATAAACAACATCACAATGATATATGGGAATATGACAGTAAATACTAAATGTTAAACATTATTGTGCAGCACATGAGATCAACAGAACACAGTGTGCTTTGAGGTAGGAGCCAAAAAGGGTGTAGTTTGTGGGTGTGATCACCCGTGTGTACACCTGTGAGCATGGACGCGCTTGTTTTTTGTTTTTTTAAAAGGTTCCTTCATGTAATAATCTGCTAGAGGGTGTGGGGGGGCCACAGCCCCGTCCTCCAGGGCGTGAAGCAGGTGTGGAGGAGATCAAAACTCCGGACATCCAGAGGCCCCCAGAACACAAGAGACCAAGGAAGACCAACAGAGGGGCAGCTGCGCCACTGTCCCGGAAAGAGCTGAGGAGAGTCCCAGATGAGGGCTCACTCAGCAGCCGCGGAGCAGAAGCCAGGGGGAGTTGCAGTGACGCGCCCGTGAGCTCCGCCGGCAGCCAGCTGCGCCTGAGTGACCGAGCCCCAGGCCGAGAGGCCGGGGTCACCCCACCTCCGAAGTGGCCCGAGCGAGCCCCAGGCTCCAGGCCCCGATAAGCGGCCGCCAAGGAGTGAGCCGGTGTGTACCTGGACGCCCATCCCCGGACACAAAGAACCACCAACGCACCGATGTCTGAGGGGGTCTGCCACTGGCAGGGGAAGTGGTGGTAGGGGGAGATAGGCCTCCAAACCTTGGAGGGCCTGAGATGTCCCCAGAGAGGTGGCGCCTGACACCCAACCTGACATATAGACACAGACATACAGGCACACACAGATACAAACATCCATTCCCACCCTCATGCTCTCATATGCACTTACTCCACACTCAACCAACGTGGAGACAGACATAAAGAGACGTTGTACACACGATCACACTCCCCAAGCGTACTCTACAAACCGGGTCTAGGTGCCCCCGCCCCTGGAGGGGGGAACTGCACCCAGACCCAGGTGGTGTTTCCCTTTTCCCTGCGGTGGGGGGAGGCAGACCGCCCCGACTCCGCAGCAGCAGGAAGGCTCCACACTCCAGACCGCAGTCGGACGGCCAACTCCTCCTCCTAGTCCTAGCCCCCCTGCTCCAGCAGGTCGCAGAGAACGGGGGTGAGAGAAGACTCCGAACCTCCCTCCACCCGCTCATTGTAATGTTGATGCATATGTGTTCTAAGGTGCATTTAAAACCCAGGAGGGCTTGGAGCTACCTGCCAGAGAGCAGCAGGTAAGCGCATGGTCCCTCCTGCTAGCACTCAATGTCTACGTGTATTTAAAATTGAGAGGTGGGCAACGATGCCAGGGGTGGGGTGTACACCCTGATGGTACTTTGGACTCCGTGTATCGTGCCCACCCCCAAGATCCTATATGTATATATATGTATCCTATATGTATATCCTATATGTATGTATGGGGCAGGGATAGCTCAGTAGGTAAAGTGGTCGCCCCATGATCGGAAGGTCGGCGGTTCGAATCCACTTAACGGCTACCCTGAGGTACCCCTGAGCAAGGTACCGTCCCTACACACTGCTCCCCGGGCGCCTGCTTAGTGGGCTGCCCACTGCTTCACTGAGTGAATGGGTCAAATGCAGAGAAAAACAAGTAATTTCCCCATGGGGATCAATAAAGTATTATTATTATTATTATTATTATTATTATTATTATTATGTATGTGTAATGAGAGTGTGAGTAATGTGAATGTCTAAGTTGTGGGATAAAATTGAGGCAGAGGCAGCCAGAAGGGGACAGCGGGGGGGGTAGCCTCCTCCTCGACGCACCGGCGGCACCCTGCTCCAGGGCTGGGCCCCCATGCACCCACCCGCCCACAACCCCGGCAACACACCAACCAGGACCCAAGCCCCCGAGGCCCGGTCCGGGTCCCAGCCCAGAGACGGAGCGCCCCCAGAACCTCACGCCCATCCCGGACCCACCCAGGGGCAGCCAGGCTACCAGGTCAGTAACCCACGTCCGTCAGCACAGACCCTCCCCTAGCCCCGCTGCACGCAGCCGCGGGGAAACAGTCACCGGAGAGCCAACAGAGCCCCTAACCGGACATGACCGCTACCCCGGGTTGAGCCCCCCAAGGAAGATGCCTCCGGGGAACCCCCCGACGCCCTAAGCCTGTCCCTACCCCCACACCAATCACAACAGTGAAGGCGGGACCAAACTATGACCCCCCACCCCCACTAGGTGATGGAGCTGATCAAAGGAGCCCAGAGCAATTGATCTGATGTGGTGGCAGAGGCTGTATCAAGACTAATGTAATCTAATAGATAATTTCTATATTGGTTAGAATTAAGATTATTTTTATTTTTCCAGTTCATGAGGACTATTTTCTTGGCTATGCATAGGGCAGTGAAAACCATATGGGCGATATTCTTTTCTGAAGTGACATTATCTAAGCTGCCCAACAAACACACTAAGGGGGAAGTTGGAATGTTACATTTCAGACACTTTGATAAGTCTTCACATATCTCGCGCCAAAACTTCTGAACTGGTGGACAGAACCAAAGAGCGTGGATGTAATTGTCCGGTGAATTGGTTTGGCAGTGTGAGCAGTTGTTGGTAGACGTAAAGCCCATCTTGAACATCCGATGACCTGTATAGTGCACTCTATGTAATATTTTGTATTGAATTAATTGAAGACTGGGATTTCTAATTAGATGAAAGGTTTTTAAGCAAATCTGAGACCAGAAGTTTAGGTCTAAGTTAACTGATAAATCAATTCACAACTTGTGAATTTGTGAACTTGTCATTTATTGTTAATCCACTTACAACATTTATGTCAGCAACATTAGTGAAAATATTATTGATAAGTGTAGCACTATGTGAGGTTATTCTTGTTGGACGGCAGATTAAGGGATAAAGACTAATGCTGTACATTGTATGGATGAAATCAGTGATGGCACTGTTCACAGTTGGATTCAACAAATCTATATTGAAATCACCACAAATAAATTTCATGTTCTTGTTGTTAACGGGATTGTACATCTTCAGCATTTCCTCTGTGAACATTTTTATACAAGATCCAGGGGTCCTGTAGATACAGTTGATTTGCAGATTCTTTGACTTTTCAGCTTCTATTTCAATAGTTATGCACTCCATTATGTTATCCAGTGCTAGTGACAATTCACTCATGATTCTACATTTGTAATTATTATCAGTATACAAGGCAACACCCCGTCCCTTTTTTATTTTTTTTGATGCAATACCACCAATCTTCACTAAGTTTTGATTCCCATCTAACCAAATCTCTGAAACTGCAATGACAGTGAATTTCTTAGAAAACTGTGCTAGACAGTCCAGGATTTTTTGAATGATTTGAGTTGAGGCTTCTACTATTAAAATGTATGATTGATATTACATTATCCGTTATTATATTTTGATTAAACTGCTCATTTGTATAATACTCACATTTTTGATCATGCTTATGGGTATAGAAATTGTTTTCAGGGTCTATATCATTTTCAAAGTCCCATGGTCTGTGATCAGTATACTCAAGGGGTTTTAGTCCAAAATCCTTATATACAATGTTCATATATGGGTAAGGTTCATTTTCACCTTACTAAGAAAAGTGATAGCCAGTGGTCTATGATGTTTTCTCAGAAGACTTACAAAAATGGTGTGCTTCTGCTAAGACAGCCTGGGTAAAGTCTTAAAATACTCGTCTAGTCAGCAGGCAGACCTGGCACTAGTCCAAACAAAGCAATGAAGAAATATTTTTCAACAAAGTATGAAAAAACAAAGTAAGACTACAGTAAGCTGATGATCAAAAGCTGAGGTCCATCTGGGACTACAGCAACTCAAGAAAAGTTGTCCAAGATAGTTGCACTAATCAATTTTACATGAACCATGAATAAAAAAAACAATGATGTATTCACATGAGAAGTGCCACAAAAAACTGTCACTGATAAGCTCTGAACTTTGTGGAGCAGTTTAGTCTTCTTCAGTGCATTGTTTCAGTCACGGTATCACATTTCTCCTTCCAACCCCTCTCCAATAGCAGGCACCTGCCCAGGATCACACTGCAGCCAGACAAACACATTTACTACTATTACAAATAAGGTCAAATGTACTTTTACTGCTATAGTGCTTTTCTACTCTAAATGAGCACTTAAGAGTCCTTTTACTACAAGGTACAGGCACTCTTTTCTACCACTTTATTCAACACCTTTAAGATGGATGCTTTCTAACTATCATACACACTCACAGTCTGTTTAATGCATTTTGGGAATAAGGTGATCAATAGTGTATCCTCGTTTCAGTTCCAATTAACTCCTGAAATTATTTTGACATTCTTAGTTACAAAGAACCCTGCTGCATTTCCCTGGTTAGTACTTTGTCTTACCTTTTATACTGAAAACATGAAATGTGTTATTTCAGTTATTTCAAGTGACCTCCTCCAAAATGTATGCACATATTTCTAAAAATCATTTGGTGGGTATTTTTTCTGATCAACATGACAATCAAAAGAAAGCAAAACCTGCAGTTTGTGCAGGTCAATCAATAATGGAATTAGTGATGGATCATTGCCCATCAATAATTCTATTCATTATACTGAGCATGACACAGATGCCTTACCCCACAGTTGTCTATTTTTCATCTCACCTTTACCTCTTTGTTATTATTTGTAACCTCTGACCAATTTAAAGTCTAATAATAGTAATATTTTTTTCCTTGTGAGCTCTTACTGAAATAAGAGATCAAATACAATGTGCACATTACAGTTTAACTGTTCCTTTAAATCAGACACAATGACGTGCAGGTGCAATGCATGCCAAGTAAATATTAATGTTGTTTCGAATCTGCTTTACAACCCTAAAGAGGTGATAACATGTCAGTACTATGTTTTCAGCTTGTTGCGGTTCCCCAAGTGGTTAAGAAATCCATTAATGTAAGTTTAAATATTCATTATTTTACCACCCCGGAGCAGAAAAATGTGCTGTCAGATTGCAGGCTGTGATTGGTTGATTGACAGACAATGGCTTATAGCTTACCAGAATCATTAATGTGACTGATTCCCTCCACTCTAACAAACAGTCAAGCATGACAAGCCATTTGCCACAAGCACTGCCAGTTCCAATCAGCATTGGTCAATAATAGAAGAAATACACTTCGGTTATAACAGAAGCTAAACAGACACAAATGTTCACAGTATTTCTCATAAGGATGACTTTGCTGTTAGAAGGATTTGTGGGTGAAAGTGAAACTACAAGATCAAGAATGTCAGGGGATGCCAATAAAATCACTTGCTTACATGTATTGATATGCTGACAACCCAAACAATGGCTTGTTTGTACAAAGGCTTACTATGAATCAATAAACTTGTCAAAGTTCAGTGACATTATGTTCAATGACCATCACAGGACTTAATAATGTATTGCTGCACTGCCTTCTAAATGTATTTTTGCCTCTGTTAGAACCAGAGACAGAGATTTGGTCACACTGAAGCACCTGTATGTGTAAGACAGATTCATCTACAGCCAGTAAATTAAATCAATCAATCTACTGACTAATCTGTCATAAGCCTGCTATGGGATCCAGATAATCTCTGATGGAGGCTCAAAATCCCAAACTTGGGAATGGTTACAGAATCTATGTGCACCTAATATCCCCTGTGCTGTATGAAACCCCAGGTCTAATAACTCAGTGCAGCTATTTTAAGTCTAATATTTTAGAATGAAATACTGATAAGGGCATTTGTTTCAAAGCAACAATCAATCTTTTACTTTATCGCTTATGCTTTCTAAGAGTAGGTACACTCTCATAAGTGGACATCAGGTCTAAATGCACAGTAATTTGTCACATTTAAATTTCATGAGCTATTTATTAAACATGCATGTACACAACTTAAAAGGGACACACTGTATGATTTAAGCCTGTTCTCTGCTCATGACAGTTAAAATAAAAAAAGGTTATTATTATTATCATTATTATTATTTTATAATGCATGGGCATGTTCTTCATCAACTCTTGATAATTGATCCAAGAAAAATCCATCCATCCATCTTGGCAACTTATCCCACTTTCAAAGTTGGAGGCTTTCCCAGCTTCCACAAGGCAAAAGACAGAGTATATTTTGGACTGATTGCTGAGCCAATGCAGTAAATTCAATTCAATAAATAAATATGGAGACAAATAAGAATCTGGAAACTGAAAGAAGAACATAAAAAAGTCATCAGAAATTACATCAGGCTACAGGCAAAGGTCCTTTACAATGATTAGCCCAAATGTTATGACCTTCCATGGCTTAATGTGCTGTTTGTTCTCCAAGCACTGCCAAAACAGCTCCACCCCACTGACACTCAGTCTCTATGAGAACGCTGAATATCCTCTGTATCTGAAAGATTAACAGCACATCCTTTACAGTACATCTGGTGAGTTTTAAGGTGAGCCAATGCAAATGATAATCGTACCAGTAAATTCCATGTTACTGGTTCATGGTTTGTTGCTACGCCTATCCAGTGCAGCCAAATGGTTAAGTTATGCCCCATTCAAACATAATCTCAATAAAGTGAGAAGAGAGAGAGAAGACAAAGGGACTAAATCTTTGATACTGGAAGTTATTTGGTTGTTAGTGTTTTGTTTTTGTTTTTTTCTTTTAAAGTATGTCCATATGCATAAACAACGAGCCCAAATTATATATTCCTTCTGTACCATCCAGAGATACATACATTGGAAGCACCCCCAAAATTTCCCATTAACCTCAGAATGAACAAACTAGCCAATGCATTCCGAAAAACAACAAACATCTCAAAAAGGCGTCAAGATTATCACAAAAGTTGTAGTTTATTAAAATGTGACATTGTAATGTCCCAATCATTGTTCTGTCTGTACTATTAGAAAGAAAGAAAGAAAGAAAGAAAGAAAGAAAGAAAGAAAGAAAGAAAGAAAGAAAGAAAGAAAGAAAGAAAGAAAGAAAGAAAGAAAGAAAGAAAGAAAGAAAGAAAGAAAGAGCTGCACCACATTTGCTGCATTTTCCCTAAATAAAAAAGGGGGGCAAATGCTAATGAAGCCCGTTCTTCATCTATGATTGAGACTTCGGCACAATCCAAAATCAAATGACATTTTAATAGCATGAATCTATTTTCCTATTCAGATTAGTATTCAGTTATAGCTGTGTGGCAAAATCCTCATAAAAAGCACACACATGTGCCCATTATCATGAATTTAATGTGATGTTACCAGAAAAGAAGGCTTCTCTTCACTAATTTATGAGTGTCTTAATTTGCAATGGTTTTAGAAAATGTGACTCACATTTCTAGACTTCTTAATTAATTCATCAGAGAGTTTGTCATTAAAGCGAGTTGTGCTTTTAGCTCGTATAGATTACATTAATGCAATTAGAAAGTGAAAGACAAAATGTTCCTTGCTTTGAAATGTGAGGGATAACAACATATAGCGCGATCTTACAGACACTAGACTTATTTCGGATGTAAATATTGTGAGAGGAAGTGATGTGCCTGGCAATCTAATTTTACCAAGAGAAAAATCAATGCAATTTCAGCCTGGACAGCAGAGATGTATTTTAATGTCAGGTTTGAGAGAAATTAGACTAAATCTTATGTAGGCAGAGGCTGGCTCATGTACAGCAAATGTCGGATGTGTAAGGTGACATTGATTTTTATATATATTCAGAGGCTCACAATATCAGTGCATGCTTTAGTTATTCTGTATCCAAATGCCATCTGTCACTATTGTAATGTATCTCATTCCTGTTCGATATCCCGGGTAGTTTTTTTTTTTTTAAAATCTCAATCTAAACACATGCTGTAGTTAGCTGAGCGGACAGGTATTATTCCCCGTCATATGATTATTACTCCAAGTTTGCAGTGAGGTTTGCCAGACCTAATTATAAAACTGTGAACTTCCATGGGAGAAAGGCCGACAACATGTCAGTTTAAAACTCATTTATTACGGTGGCAAAAAGGCTTGAAAAGCCACAGTGCAAAAGGAAAGGAAGGAAACAGAGAAGATGAAAGAAAGGAAGAAAAGAGGGAGCGAATGAAAGGGAAGTGGCCCTCTATGGATGGCTTGTCATCTGAGGTGAGACTGAACAGAACAGAGGTAAACAATAGATGTTTGGTAAAAGGCAGAAGCAGTCAGTCAGGCAGTAATAAAAAAAAGAAAAAGGGGGAAAAAACAGCCTGAAGTCTTTCTGAGGGGAAGCTGCCAGACTCCATTTGTCTGAGCGTGAAGCACACTCTGTCACCTGCCATAACTACCCATCAACCCCCTGGATTTTTTAGCCCCAACAATTCTGTGTAGCCCTGGTGAGTTTTGTGTGTGTGTGTGCATATAGTCTATGTATATGTGTATCAATAGATCAGTGTGTGTGTGTGTGTGTGTGTGTGTGTGTGTGTGTGTGTGTGTGTGTGTGTGTGTGTGTGTGTGTGTGTGTGTGTGTGTGATATGGTCTGGATGGTCTCAGTTAGTGTGAGAGCTTGTTTGATGTGTTTGAGAGAGACGCAGGTACTGATACCAGATGACAGTCTTGACTGTGTAGCGCCTTGAGTGTTGACCTGCTATGATGGCTGTGCCAAGTCAAGGCTTCTGTCTGGGCTTATCTAGACCTTCATTTCCTCTTGCTTGGAGACAAGGAGTGTTTGTGTTTTCCTTTTATGAAGTTGAAAGTATCGAATGAAGGACTGTGCACTACCAAAATCAAGACAGCGTTAAGCAAACACGATAACATGTGCATTTACGAAGTGAGCATGAATATCCATCTATTTTCTTCTCTTTGTCCAGTTCATTGTTGGAGACTCTCTCAGCTGTCACAGGAAGAGAGACGCGGTACACCATTGGGCCTGTTGAGCATCACTAACTAAACATAATTCCAATGAAACATAATTGATACAACTTCTTACCTCTAATCAAAAAAAACTGTTGCTTTTACTTTGTGGTTAAAATTCAAATCTTTTATGTCACCTGTGGTAGAAGTCATTTTTTATCACAACATCTAAATGAAGACTTGATTAAAAGCGATCAATGTCACAGGCTAAATTGTGCACTGTATTCTAGATCCCATAATGAACAGTTATGGCCATCATTAACATTAGTGAAAAACACAACACATCTATTACGACCACTTTACAGTAACAGATTAGTAAAATAACTAGCAATGTTTAAATACAAGCAAGTGAGGCTTACACATTGCCATATAATGCAATGCTGAATATTTAATTTTTACATTCTACATCTTGACCACTTTTTTTATTTTTAATATTAGACCATACTTGGACGAGAGGGTGGAGTGTTACAGTTTTAGCATCCATATACTGTATAAGTGCCTCACATAGCTGCACATACTTGTTCATTTTTGTTAAGCAACATAGAAATAATACATTACAATAATTACACTGGCTTGAATGTTCTTTACAAAGAAAAGAATACACGTTCACATCATTTATTTCATTTAGCTATTAATTAGTCTTATAGTTTTAGTGTCATATCAGCTACCTGTCACTTCAGGAGAGTATCACTCTGTGAACTTGCCTTTTACTGAGTGCAAAACTTTTTTTCAGTGTTTGTGACTGAAACTCACTGTAAATCTGTTGTTAATCTGAAGCTATATGCATCTGTAAGTTTCTATGACTTACATGCACGTCCATATATTCTGTGACAGGCTGCTCCCTGTGTCTAGACGTGTTTACCTAATGTCCTCAAGGATGAAAAAAAGAGAGAGAAAGGGATTTCTGCAGACAGGCTTTAAATAACACATCTAGTGTTTTCTTTCATAGCTTATGATAGCGAATGTAGTCCTCACCCACCTGGTTTGTTCCTGTGAAGGACAGCAATTCCAGGTGCAACAAGAAGCGATGCAAATCAATCATTTTATTCTGAGTGAGATAATTTATGATGTGCTCGGAGGGTTACGGATTCAATCTCCACCATGTTCCTACTGTCATGTCCCATGTTTAGGGCTGTCATCAGTCTTCATCAGGCTCCCCGCTCCACTTCTGCCACCCCTATCTCCAGAGTCACAATTTATTCCACAAATAATTGATTATGACAGGTTGCATGCAAAAAGAAAAGGAACTAAATGTGATTAATCACTTTGTTCGATTAATTACAGCTGATTATGCATTTTAAGCGCCAATCTTACAGCAGATGATCACTGGAGAGGTGCCCATATATTCATAGACCTTCACCTGGGATTTAGTCTCCTGTATGTGAAAAAAGCAAAGAGCTTTTTGTAGTCTGTAGTGAAGTGGATAATACAATTTTTTCCCACAGTTTTGGTAACCTGACTTTTAAAAACCTAACACATTAATGTCTTTAAAAAAGAGAGAATAATTTAACTTGTCTTTTTTGATAATAATAATCCTTGAATCCTTTGAACTGTATTTAATGCCATTAAAAGTCCAAGAGCAAAACTGTGGAAAGCTTGTTGCCCTGTCTGACTTTCCTTGATATTAAAGTAATACAATACCATTCCCACTGAAAATTGCAAATCAGATCACATAAGCAGGTTCACAAAAAAGCAATTAAGATTCAGTGAAACATGTAATTTAATCAGACAAAAGTGAAGTATTCAGCCTTTTTTCCTTGACTATTATTCAAATGAAGTCACCATGCAAATAGTGATTTGACAAGCACACACCTGTCTGGAATGACAGACAGTGAAGGCTGATTGGACACTTAACTACTGTTCACATTTCATGCTTTCATAGTATGGTTTGGGCCAGTTTCAATCCAGGGCAACCGAGGCCCTCATAGCAAGAATCTATACCAAATTTGACCTGCAGATCTATTCAGATATATAAACTGACTTTAATAAATTACTGTAATAAATAATTACTGATTGAACAATGACCAATATACCTAGACTGTGGGGCTACACAGAGGAAACCTGCACAGTTCCAAGGAGAATATGCAAAACCCCTGCCAGGATTTGTACCAGGAACCTTGTTGCTGTGCCACTGTACTGGCCTCTGACCTCTGACCACTGTTAGTTTTATCGAAACAAGTTTAAAAGACAAGAAAATAACCAAAGCCAAGCACAGGCTGTGTCTCTGAAGTCAGAGTCTCCAATAACATGAAGAAGAAAAGTGGTACCCAAGTAGGTTGTCAAGCTTTCAGTTGTTTCATCGCTTTTTCATTGAGAATTCTGCTACAACACTCAGCATCAATTAAGCTTGCCTTAAAACAATCCATATCAGTAAAATGTGTTCTTGTTGGACGAGGCATTAAGTCGATTCCTTCCAAATTACAACAAATTAAAGGAAAATAGACATCAGCTGCCGATATAAATAGCTTCACTAACTTCTAATTGTAAAAATAGACTACTGAGAGCAGTCTATTTGATGAGCATCAATTCTTCAACGGGGATTGGCTTGCCCACCTCTTCAGAAAGCTGTTTTGTGGTCTTCCACAGAGAAAGACAAAGTTAAGAAAAAAGGTAGCTTCATAGAATAACAAAAAGGATTGAAAATTCATGAAGCCTTTGAGGTAAGTTTTGTGTGCCTTTTTTGTATGTGCACACACATATATATATATAGACAGTTTAAATCTCATGCCATCAATTTTTAAGTACATTGACACATAGTGTAAGTTCTCTCTCACAGAGATCATTTAATGCTTCTGTATCGATCTGTACAGTTTCAGGTAATCCAGTTCTTAATTTTATCACCTCTCAGAACTGGAAGTTCAAGGCAAAGATGGACAGAAACAGCAGCAAAAAAACTCTAAGAAAAGGAAGCCCTGGACTATAAATTAAGTGGTTGTTGAGAGGATAAGGAAAAAGCTGAGCGCCTGTCGTCTCTCGTGAATGCTCCAGACTGCTGATCTAGTGAGTCTGTGAAGTCTGTCTTGAAGTCGAGTCCTATTCCTCAGAGTCTGTCACAAAGAGCCAATACTTAGTCCCATCACAATGATAGATGGAGGTATAATCACAGACTGACATTCTTGACTGAGAATCTCACTCGTAAAAACACTTGAGTCAGCTCGATTGATCATGCGTTTTTGGAGGCTGGATACTTGAGAGAACTTTGTTTGTGACAGATTTCCTTTGTAAGGTCATCCCACTCAAGCTAATGGCTGCTACATCACCAATCTGACCCACCTTTTAGACAGTTGGCTGTATGATAAGAACATGTTAAGGTTAAAAGGATTTTGTTAGACTGACTTTATCTGCTCCGGCTGCATACATCTGCCAAATCTTGACAGTTATAGATTTAACAAAGCTTGAACAACATGAAGAGTAAAAATGACAATTTTTAAGATTGGAGCCTTCCAGTATGTTATATTGCAGCTTTGAAAGCAATGAGGGAAAATGAACAATTCGAAAGATTATAGTGAGCGAGAAAGCTGTAGTGAATCAGTCTTGTTTGATGACTCTGTATCGATCCACTATGCCTCAGCAATGAACCTTTTGTGCTGTCTTGCAATGTAAGGCACAATCTCAAGAGACTGTGGATCAAAACTCACATGTGTTTACTATTGTGAAATATTAAAGTTCAGTGTCTTGAAATATTGAAGTAATTTGCAAACATAAACATGTCTGTTAGATTTGTGCACACTTTTCTGACTAAATAAGTGCAAAGGGCACAAATATCCTTAGAATAAGCAATATGCTACATAAAGCTATTAACTTATCAGAATCAGAATACTTTATTGATCCCTGGGGGAAATTATTTTTTGTTACAGTGCTCCATTATAAACCAACATTAAGACTCCAGCAGCTTCTGCCTGTGCTTTATTTTTATGAAAAAATCACTAAAGCACCATAATGTCACAGTATGGACCATAATTAAATAACATCTGCATTTTATAAAGTAAACACCTGCATTGTAATAAGCGAGCATAATTTAGTATAGATTGAGTTAATACAAAGGGTGTCCGTGGTTTATATGGCTAACAGTTAATGTGGTAAAATACAAAAGCTGGTAGAGTAGAAAGGAGAGGTCATTCTGTCATTCACATAAATCCAAAAAAATAAAGTCTGAGAGCTTTGGTGTGTTAGACTTGAAAGTTCCTGGCTATATATCCGTGCTGGAGGCAGTCCATGCACCCCTCAAACCTGCAGAAGGACCTATATACACAAGTCATTCATGTTTGGCAAGGGTTAATGCATGTTCTTTGTTTCAAATAACAGCAGGAGTCAGCTGTGTCTTTCCTGAAGTCTAAAACATGATTTATATTACAGTAACATCCAACAGTGATTCAATCCATGAATCAGTCAAGCTTTATTAAACACTAAATGTCCAGATAAAAGACAAACACTGCATACACAAAAGTCATCACATAATCGCACATTTTACTCCATTAAAAGATTTCTCAAAAGAATTACCGTGCAGCTTAAAAATGTCAGCATGGTGACCCTTTCCTTCAGATTTGATGTGTCTCATAATGGCAGTGGGTACTAATGATGAAGGAAAAAGCCTTACAGTGGCACAGGCCCATTTCATCCTCAATTATAAAGCAATGTGCATTTGCAAAATAAAAGCAGGCATTTATTCAAGAGCATAAAAAGTCAGATCAAAAGGAAGCAAGAAAGCAGCAAAACATGATAAACACAACAACTAGTCAACCTTATGATCCCGGAGAGATGTTTGAAAATACAATTAAACACCAGGAACAAACCAACATGTCAATCAAAGCCTTACGTCTTTGAAACCCAGAAGAGAAAATGCTTTGTAATAACTCACTGAAGGCAGAACAGAGCTGGCGTATTTATAAATGTACTTCAGTTTTACTGGATAACCCCTATCCTTTTTTTAGAAAAAAGTGCTGCTGTTTCACAGTTCTGTTTTCTTTGTAACAAAGCAGTTTTTTTTTATTTCTGCACCAACCTTGAAGTATCATTTATTATTTTCCTGTTTGTTCACTATTTCTAATATCTACCTAATCCCAGTCAAGGGCAAAACCAGTTGGTGAAAACAGCCACTTAAGACAAATGACATATTACAGGGGCTTGAGACACAAGCATTTGACTCATCAGATTAATAAAATCATTAAACTGCATAAAAGCCCTTGCCATTCAACTCGGGTCCCCACAGTGTTTCACCTTGTCTGCTTGGCAGCGAGGTGCTCTCTGTCTTGTTGAGAAATGAGAGGAGGTTAGTCTCGGCTCTTGCAGCGCTCGACGAGCCTCTCCGCCGGCCGGCACGTCTGCCTCGCTCAACGCCATTGATTACCTGATGCAAGCAAAAGCCAAGTTTGCAGCTCTGATCATTAATCCTACTGCAGACCCACTCTTAAACAACACTCCCCCCTTTCACTTCTTTCCCCTTCCTTCCCATTTCTGGCATTTATTGAAGCTAACAGGGGCATGGGCTAAATGAGGTCTGAGTGATGGAACCTTTGCTGATTTTTCACATGCGGGAGGAGGAGTTTACCATCGTCTGACAAGTGCTTCACATATTCATAATGCTTCATGGCATGGAGAGAAAATTCCCACTGAAATCAATAATTCATGGCAGTAGAGAATCCCTGCTAGAGCAGCTTTGTAAACTAATTTTAACACAGAAATGTAAAATATTCTTTTCACAAAAAGGTGAAGTGAAGCATATCAAGAACTGCGTGTATTTTACTTCTGTGAAGTAGACACCGAAGAATCCGTTAAAAAGCCAGTTTAATGGAATTCTTTACTCTGATTCTTAACAATAAGACACGCTAATCAAGCTACTTAACCAATCTGTAGCAAGCAAAGGAAATAAACTGAGGAAACAAAGGAGTAACAATAAGAAGATTTCTATTTTAATAATCCATAGGCTACTCAAAGTATTCATGTTATCTATTGGGGAGGAAGCGCAAATTGATTTTTTTTTATCCTATGTATTTGTTGTTTTCTTGGAATTCATTTTAATTCAATTCAATTTTATATATAAAGTTGCCTCAAGGCACTTTATATTGTAAGGTAGACCCTACAATAATACATACAGAGAAAAACCCAACAATCATATGATCCCCTATGAGCAAGCGCTCTGGCAACAGCGGGAAGGAAAAACTCCCTTTTCACAGGAAGAAACCTCCGATAGAACCAGGCTCAGGGAGGGGCGGGGCCATCTGGGGAGTGAGAAGGAAGACAGGATAAAGCACATGCTGTGGATGAGAGCCAGAGATAAATAACAAGTATGATTTAATGCAGAGAGGCCTATTAACACATAGTGAGCGAGAAATGAGACTGAAGAAGAAACACTCAGTGCATCATGGGAATCTCCCAGCAGCCCATTGCAGCATAACTAAGGAAAGATTCAGGGTGACTTATTTCATTAGTATTTGGGGCCTAAAACTAACCATCCAGTGAAAGCAAAAGTAAAAAAAGACACAACGCGTCCACTCATCATTGGACACCTTGTGTCCAATGATGAGTGGACGCAAGTATTTGACACTATGTATGAGAAAGCAACCACATATACATGGAAATGGACTCAAAACCCCATTATTGACTTTTTCAATAGCTAACATTTCTACTGCCAAGCACTGCTGATCTGTGTCTGTGTGTCTGTGTGTGCCACTGTGTTAAACTGTTCTTCTGAAGACTCATACTCTAGCAAGAACTTCCACAAAGGCAGTTAAAGAGAACTTTGATATAGCTTTGGTAAATTACCTGTCTTTCTGTCTCTCTTTCTGTCTATGGACAGATTTTATCACAAAAGTATCACAACAGTGCAAGATGTAGAGACAAATCTTCACAGGTATGTAGTTCAACTCACAAATCAGTCTCAAGGGTTGCAACGACAACATGTTAAAAGGCTCTGCAGCTGGTGTGATCACATCCCAAATGGCTGTGGTTCTTTTTGACTGCTGCTTTCTGAAGTTAATGTCAATGTCAGTGGATACTTTAGTTTATCTATTTTTTTTTTTTGTCAAATCATTGTAATCTCCCATTGTTTTAAAATTAAGGCCACATAATGAATTCATAATGAAGCTCTCAGTGTTTGAAACATTTTATTATTGCAGGTGTTCCAGCATTACTCAGGTGTCTATTTTAAATCCTACCACATAGTTTGCCACTGAAATTATTTCAGGTATATTATGTCAAATTTGAATTTGAATTTCTAGTCTTATTTGTACACAGATGTTTCAGAGAATACATGGTCATGACATTTAACAGGAACATTAACTTTATCAAGTTTTACAAAACTATTTATTGGTAAAAGGTGTCTAAGCTCTATAACAAAAAAGACAGAAAGAAAAAGAAAAAACCCAGATGGTATATGTTTTAGTAAAAAAAAATTAACAAATAACAATAATCACTATTTTTATTATTTATATAATGGACATTTGACTGAAACGAAAGCAAGAGGAAACCTGGACAGAAAAGAAAATCTGAGAAATTATATAATAGGAATAGTTTATTCACACACTGACAACCACAGACAATGATATTTCATGGAAAGTGATGGCAAAAAAAAAAAATAATAATTGCTAGTGCTGGTTAGGTTGTTTTTACACTGATAAAAACAATGAAAAAAAACCAGCCTTCCTTCAGTCTTAAATGAATCAGCAGTTTGAAAAAGAAAATACAATTAAAATAAAAATAACAAATTAGTTCATTCTTGTGATCTTGAAATTAAACGTTGTATTGTTTTAACTTCGGTTCAGAGTCAAAACATAATCTGGGCTATTGTTTTGAAAATGGAAAGAAAAAAGGAAAATTTTGAATTACTCGATTACCCCAAGGAGGGCACCTTCAACACCCACATCAACACAGTAGCCTTGTTGCATGTCCTCAAAACCACAGTCAAATATGAGTTCTGTAACACCCCCACATCATGGTGGGTACCCTAACTGTGAGGAAATTTCACACCAGGTAATTATCTGCTGTTTTTCTTTGCCTTTGGGAGGAAGGTGGGTGATGCTGGCTGAGCAGAGAAGGGAGGGACTGAGGGGGGTGAGGTCTCCCTTACACCCTTAGATGTGACGGTGAAAATTACACAGCCTCCTCCTTGGGCTTGGAGAGCCACCAGACCTCATCAAGCAGCAGGTGAGCGCTTTTTTGCATCTCTTCCTCAATGTCGTCCCATTCAGTATAAATAGAACAGTATGGCAGCACAAGTCACATCTCATTTGGTGTGTTGTGTTTCAGAGCACCTCCACTGAGACTCCGGGCAGCCGGGGCAGCTGGGAAAAAGCATAGCTTCGCTAATGGACAGAAGTTGGGCTCGAAATTTACAGTCCCCACCGAGAAACCATTCGTTGAGCCTTTCAGTTGTGCCCTATTGTGCACAAACACACAATGAAGAACACTTTGGACTCTTTTACAGTTTCATGTTGGTGGAGAGGAGGCACTATCTCAATGAAAGCAGCAATCTTTTTTATGTTCGCTTGCAGTGACAATCTGTATGATAGTGTTAGTTTGCTTATCAAACACAACAATGTATTTTTTTCACCAAATTCAGACACCAGAGCATGGAAAACTGCAGGGTTTTCAAGCTGCAAAATCAAGCTGTTAGATTGGCCTCTGTGGTGAATTTATTAACAAGAAATCAATCAAGTTTGATCCATTTGTATTTTAATCATGACATGAAATGAAATGTGATCGAAATGTTAATGACCTCATTAGTACACACGATATGGGGGCAAATGTATCAGCGTGCAAGCTCTCTGAACCTGTTTGATTTTGATGTTCCATTTCTCGTGACATGTCTGCAAATCTAAAAGGAAACACACCTCGTTCAGCCTTTATCATCTGGGGTCAGATGACAGCAGGATCGCAGGACTGCAGAGCTTTTTCCGTCTTTCATTCTTTGCTGATCAACGTGATGCTTGCTTTACATTTATAGTTTTGTCTTGAATTCTGGCTTTACTTTAGACTTTAGTTTAATCTAAAATTCAAAGTCAAAATATCATCAATAAATAAGATAAACATTCAGTATTGTTTGAAATGTTTAAATGTTAACAGTAGCAGAAAACTGATTTATATGCAAGAAAAAACAGCTGAAGAAAATCTGTCTAACCCTGACAGCATTCCCAGTGATACAAGATAATTGGATTCCGTGTCTGTTTCTATGTTTAACTTTACATGTCAAGCACATTACATATAAAAATGAAAGACTACGTATGAAATAAAAAGTCAAAGTATCACATTGAATTAAAGGTTTATGTCTTGTAAGAGCTGTCCAGTTTGCAAAGTTTTAAAAGTAATTGGACTACCTGCCATCTATCATTTCTACCTTGTAGATTACAGTATGTCATGCTATTCTTTAAAATGATTTCTTTAAACTCCGATCTGACTGAAAACTTTGGGTTTACCTTTTAAAGTGAATCATAGTTGGAGTAAAGAGGATACCACAGCTGTTAGAAGTTGGTTAACCAAAATCAAGAGTGTTTTTCTTTTCTAACATAAGCAGTGAAAATGACAAATTTTCACTACTAACATGCTTTAGACTGAGATGCACAGGTATTTGCTTCACAAAGAGAAGCATCTCTCTGATTACACAGTGAGTCAAGAATGCTTTATGAATGTGGATCTAGGCATTTAGGTGTGTTAGAGGACTATGGTCCTGAATTTACAGCCAAAGCAACTGAAGAGCTTTTCACGGTGAAGGTGGACTATCATGAGCCAGCTAAGCTCCACTTCCACTTTCTAAAGACCAGTCTAAAGAAAGAATGAAGCCACAACAAACAGGAGCTGAAGGTGTCTGCAGTGAATGCCTGGGAGAGCATCAGCAGGGTAGATTCAAAGACTTTAAATAAGTCTAAGGATTGAGGCTATTAGGCAGTCGGGATTTCTTTTTCTTTTCTTTTTTCATTTGTTTTTTTACAAAATATGATGATTTATTTTACTCCATATATGTCCAGTTGTTCTCTTGCAGACATGCTGAAGTTTCTTTGAAATAATATTGTTTAAAAACACTTTGAGATGTGCTGATAACTTCTAGCAAATAATTATTCTTTAGAGTATTTTCAATGATAGAAATGAAATATCAAGAGTTTACAAGATCCTTCTCTGGTGAAGCATAATAAGCAGCTAATGCCAGTGCTGAAAATCACAAAATCATAGTTTTTACCAAGACAGAGTGCAGAGGATCTGTACACGTTGAAGTGAGAGTGAAATCTGAAATAGCATAAGCTGCTGGAAAGATTGTTACACATAGTTGAGTGAATACAAGAAGCTGCATTCAGTATAAAGTATAGTGTATTTTGATTACACCGATTGGCACTCGATCAAATTCAAATAAAAAAAGTAAAACAATCAAACTGCCCAAAATTACATTATATTGTAGCTTTCATCTGTGTGTTTTTGGAAGAGATAGTGTTTGTGTTGTGTGCCACTGATAGCGGCACAAGAGCAGCAGAGGTAGAATCAACAACTGTTAAAAAAGACAGTGGTCATTTGGCATGTAATTCAAGAACACTCCACTACCTCCATGTCTATGAAGGTTCTCAGTCATCCAGGTCATCGTAGTCTAAGGAGTTTGGAAAGAAAAGCATCTGGACTTCTTTACGTTGCTTGAAGACGTTTCACCTCTCATCCGTGAAGGACTCTCCACCATTTGACCCTAGAACTGAAGAAGCTTCATGCAGAATATTTCTTTAAGAGTTCAAAATGTGTTCATTACATAAATAAAATGTAGTTTTCTCTGTAGCACTTCATGGATTTCATAAGCAACACACTTTAGTTGTTCACACAAAGCATAAAGGCAAAAAAACAATATATACAGTGTTATCTTCATTTTAGATGTCAAAAAGTATTTCTGGCTTCCAGTGTTTTCCTTTGCGTAGAAACCGGGTCCAAATGGCTCTTTGGGTGTTAAAGGTTGCTGACTTCTGGCCTAGTCAAAGACAGATTTGATTCCCACTGAAATGGTGTGGGGGGTTTGAAACCAACCTGATCTCCCCGGAAAAAAAAACAATACCAGTCTATTCTTTTTCGGGGGAATTCAAACAGTTGTTTAGTAGGTGACCCCTTTCAGCTGTGTGAATATGTGAATGAAAAATATCTCAGCACCCCATAAAGGTGTTGGTTTGTGACAGTTATGAGAATGGAGAAAAAATGTGGTTAAGTTTTTTGTTTCTTTAAACCTGCATATTTATTTTTTCATTTATTTATTTTTGCTTTTATACATTTTTGTACATGCTGTGCGAGTATATGCTTTAGTGTTGTTTAATTTCTGTTTAACTTGGTGTTTAAGCTGCTACAGTTTGTTTGATTGATTGATTGGTTTTTTTGATTGATTGATTGGTTGGTCGGTCGGTCGGCCGGCCGGTCGATCGATCGATTGATTTGATTTGCAATGCAATGGCACCTTTACTTTAACAGATAAACACACACACATAAATAAAAGCATCCTATCAATCCACACCGAGTCAGTTTACCCAATGGTTGCTGGATTCCTTTACCTTTCATTTGCTAAACACTGAATCTCACATCTTTGGCATGTATAGCAAGGAGCCAGTGGAGAGTTGAACCATCAGCCTCCATCATTATGTATATAGTAGGTGCAGAAGAAAACAGAACAATAGAGGACTCACCAGCATCTCAAGAGGCTCCCAGCAAAACATGGATTAGGTGGAGATTATTAAATGTCAGCTCTTAAGACGAATACTTTTTACAGCCTCAAAGTAAATCAATACTACTTATCTTTGATAAAAGAGGCAGCGTAGATGTGCCAGCATAGGAGTCTGACAGCACCTTCTTTCTCTCTTTCTCCTCTAAACCTTTACTAATACAATTGCAAATACACTAAGATAAAAATATATCTTAGTGCATTTGCAATTTTTACATATATGTTTGTTTCTTTTGTATACTATGATGCAAAATCTCTCTTTTCAGCTGTGGCTTCTTCTTCTGCTACCTGTCTCCCTCTTTGTTTTTATTTGAAAATGGGTTTTGTAAATCAAATTTGAAAATTTGCTGGCCTGCTTCCAGCGTGCAACACAAAATACTCCAAATCAATCATTTTTGAGAGAACTCATTCAGGATATTATTGGGTAGCTTATAATCTCTCTCTCTCTGTTTGTCTTTCCTGCCTGCCTGTCTGTCTGCCAGCACGTATCTACATCACACATACACACATACATGTGTATATTATATGCACACACACACACAATAAATATATATGAAACAATTTTTTTCTTAATCTTAGATTCATGCCGTCCTAACACCAACGATTTCTCTGAACATTCTACTTCATGCTGAAAAAATCCATTTTCTCAAAGGCGTCCAGATTGACATCTGCAAATATTGATGGTAAACAAACCAATCAGAACAGCTCTGTCGATGGTTATATGGAGCTCGCTCACGGACCTCATCTCCTTGCTTTCAAAAACAAGTGCCAAATGCAACGTACTGCACCCGCTCCACATTACTCCTCCAATGATGTGGACATGGGCAGTTTGAAGTTTCGAGTGGTTCCACCCAAAGAGTATGTGCCATTACTGCACCTTTTGCGCTGTATGTGTTCCAAAGTTTGTGTCTGTGTGTGTATGTGTGCATACATTTTTGTCCATTTGCAGTTCGCCCTCAGTGCTTTCACAGTGTCTGCATCCAAATCATAATTACAATGTAATATCACGCGTAAGGCAGTGCCCCCACTGTTGTTTCACTTTCTCCTCCTCTTCCCTTCTATGAATATCAAATGCTCTCATGCTGAGCTCTGAAAGCTGCACAGCTCTTTCTCCGACACACACGTGTGTGTATGTGTGCTTTAGAGGGGGGTGAGTAGTTGGATAGCACTTTTCTCTTCTGGCTTTGACAGGAAAAGCCAGCAGTGGGACCTCAAATTTAAAAATACGCATAGTTTCCCACTGGTCTGTTGTTATCCCTGTACAAGCAAGACAACCTTACATCCTATTCAGCTGTCCTCTGTTGGGTGTACATGATATTTCATATTCATGTCACATAAACTGAAAAATCACAAAGGCTATCTCAGATGCAGTGTGAGGCTATATGCCAGAGTCTTGGCATGGCTGTGCTATCGGATAGATGAAGCCTGCAAGCTGTAGCTATGCCAGTGGCTTAGAAAAGAGGGCATCTGTCAAACGCTCACTCAAAAGAGCCACTCTTTGTGGAAAAACGAGCAAAATGCTGCTAGTTTTATAAATGCAGTGTTTTTGTTTGTTGCTCAGTTGTCAGCTGTGTACAGTTCTGTGATTGCTGTTAGTTTTCCAGCATACATTCTCTGCTAAATTCAAATTTTCTTTTGATTTAAAGGGGCTCATTCCCTCTGTGAATCCATTCTTCGAGCGATCATTTGAGTGATGTTGTCTTTTCAACTCACTAACATAGTAAAGGAAGAAAGCAGCACTTCAAACCCCCCCAAACTTGGCTGTGTTTATTAAGTAAAGCACTAATTCAAAGAAACTGCCTCGAGCAGTAATATAAACAGATTATCCATTCAACTCTGGACTGGGGGGGTCTCTTTTATCTACGAATCAGAAACGACAAACACATAGAACACATTTTGATGTTTGCTCTGCAGGCAACAAACAGATGCGACCACAAACAAATTCAATAATGTTTGAGGGCTAGATAATATCAATCCGAGGGAAATGGAAGCATGTTTAACTGTGTTAAAGTGGTAAGTAAGTAAGACAAAGCTATTTTATATAGGGATCAATACACGTTTAAAATCACACATATAAGTAAGGGACACATCTGATGAAAAATGTATTCATGATGATTATGCATCAGGAAAAAGCTGAGTTTATACTATTATTAATTATAGTAAAACATCAAGTTTTTCGCCAAGTAATTTTAGTATACACATAATTTAATATGCCATCAAATTTTAAAGCTTTGGTTTAGATGGATGTGTATATTTAATATATTGTTTTTTATTCCTCTAATTAAATTATCTATGGAAACCATACAAGCCACAACAGAAAGGAACCAACTGCTAGCTTGCTGAATTTTATGACTGCAAAGACATTAACTGAACCTTGGAGGATTCAGTCATATGACAGAAAAGCTGTGGTGCGAGTCAGAATTCATTTGGCTGTGATTCAGTGGAAAATGCCAGAATATCGCATCAGATTAATCTAATGAGGAGCATTACGAGGGAAAACATTCACACTGTACTTGGCTGCAAACATATAAACATTCTGGCTGTAATTCATTGCTCAACCTGCTTCAACTTTGGAATGTGCTTGATGGGAGACAACATGTTAATAATCATCTGCGTGTCCCCTAAAGCTGACTGAGTGATAAACTATTACGGCAGCACCGATTGCACACAGGTACAGGGTGATTCTTCTGTCACTGCTCGCACAAGCATTCTTCATTAGATATGGAAGATATGGAAAAATAAATCAATGCCACAGCATTCTCGACATTAGTAAGGTGTTTCTGCTGCCTGCTGTCTCATGGGAACGAGTGAGATGATGGCTGCAAATTAATTTGTGACACTCGGAATTGATTTTCTAATCCCGCATGGTATTTGATAAATAACCCTTCAGAAAATGAACACCTCAGACGATAAATACAGTTATTATCTCTTAGAGGGATAATTAGTGCTTCCTGCAAAGACAGAGCACCCTTGGTCCTCTGTCGCATCACTGCAACCCCAAGAAACACAACTAATAAAAGTTACATTACTCAGTGATCCACAAACAAAAAGAATATAATATCGTTTCAGCTTCTGGTGACGCCAGGTCATTGGTCACAGGTGGTTTGGGAAACAGGCACACAAACAGCAGCAGCAGCTTTCCCAGAAGGTAGGAAAATATCAACAGTAATATTCAACCAATTATGAGGTGTGATTTAAAGATGAGTTATTAAACTCACCTGAGGGCACATACTGAAAAATAAGTTTCAGATGCTGTTGTTAGACTGTTTTGCTGCGCCTCTGCATTCTCATTAATGGACTTGTGCCATATCCTGGCTATCTTAATTGAGACACTGTTTATTTGTTTTTTATCTGTTGGCACCAAAGTTATGAAGTCAAATAATCTGTAACAGTCTCATTAACTCTTATAGTTTTGTTAACTCTCTAATCTCACTTTAGGAACGACCACTTTAGGATGTTTAGTGGTGCAAAAATTTAATAAATAAATACATTTTAAAAATCACATTTTTATTAGATTCACAAAAGCACAAGATTGATTATCTTAAAATGTAATACTTTTGTTCATTTTGTCAGGTGTTTCATGTAGCGGCCTCTACAGTTTTCTGCTATAAACCACTGTAAGGTTAACTCTTATGGTTTTGATTGAATTATCTGGGGTAGTGTGTCTTGGCTCATTACAATAAACTATGAAAACCTAAACTTCCACTTCGATTATTATTGGGTCACAATTTTGAATTGCCCACTGCTTTGTTTTTACCGCAACTTGATTTCCATTTCTTTGACAGCTATTCTCAGTGGTTAATACTAATACTGAAAGGAAATGTAAGCATTCACCCTAACTTGACAACGCTGTCATAACAAAGAATCCAATAAACCGTTAGGCGTAAATGTTGAGTTATCACAGAGTTGTAAGATTTGTCAGACATAGCCCAGTAGGGTGGCTGTAGCTCAGGTGGCAGAGCAGGTCAGCCACTAATCAGAAGGTCGGTGGTTCGATCCCAGGCTGCCTCCAAATATCCTTGGGCAAGATACTAACCCCGTGTTTGCCTACTGGTGGTGGTCAGAGGGCCCGGTGGCGCCTGTGTCCGGCAGCCTCGCCTCTGTCAGTGCGCCCCAGGGCAGCTGTGGCTACAATGTAGCTTGCTATCGCCAGTGTGTGAACGGGTGAATGACTGAATGTAGTGTAAAGCGCTTTGGGGTCCTATGGACTAGAAAAGCGCTATACAAATGCAGGCCATTTACCAACAAATTCCAAAATTAAACAGGTGGTACTATTTCTGATTGAGTATACTTGGCCTTGAAGTATAGTTGTAGCCTCACACAGCACGCTTTGATGGGTCTGCCTTTCCTTTGGTTTACTCACGCACATGCAGTCGAACAGGTGAGCAAGTTTCAGATAAATGGCGAAACTGCAGTAAACGTCCTCAAATACTTTCTATGAGGCTCCATTCGAGGGGTTCTTGAGTGAAAAGAAGTTCTCGAATACGTTAAGTATATGAATTCTTCTAGTTCCTTGTTTAAAATTCATAAGGAAAAAATTCCACTTTGCCACTTTCGACACGGTGAGATTTATTCTTTTCCATCCCGCTTTCCAAATTATGCTTCTTATTCTAGTAAAGACTTTTACCTTAACACTAAATTAGTGTGTCTCATTCCTCCCCATTGCTACAACTATTATTTTACTCTCTGTGTTGTACAAAGTAGCAGACGAGAGCCTGTGAGGGGCTTTGCCCAAGTGGAATGGAGCCTCACTGACAGTATGGCATTCACTCTAAATGTAAATTAGAGGGTTTTAGGACTGTGCTGGTCAGGTAACATGCCTAAAATACAATGTGCTCCTTTAGTCTGGACTCGAGAATGAAAAATGCTTTTACCAAGCAGGAGGTCCAGCAATTCCTATCACACATTAATTTCATATATGAAGGCATGCGGTGTAGAGACGAAGCACACGATGGGTAGACAGAAAGGTAAGGATTCAGATGCAGACATGTGGAGAGATTTTTTTTTTACTGCAAGGGAAAACAATAAGGTATTCATCAGCACTTAAACAGACACAAAGTTTTCTACCCACACACTCTGACAAATGCATCTCTACAGAGATGCATTAAGAACAAGCCCATACTCTCAAAATGTCCTCTGATAAAAAAAGCTCACTGCTGGTATTTTCAGATCACAGCAGGAATAAACACCTGTAACACACCGGTGTTTTAGTTAAAACTGGAATCTTCACTGCATCTCAAAAAATAACTCTTTCTGTCCATTTTTATTAGAGTAGAATTGGAGGTTTGCAAGACTTTAGTTTATAATTTTGCTGAAATAAACAAAATAATGAAATTTCAATGTTACTGATGTATACTGAATTCGAGCCCAAGCTGGTAAGACAGCATTATATATATATATATATATATATATATATATATATATATATATATATTAGCTATAGTAAACATTTAAAAGAAAACCTACATCACTGGTAATATGTGATGAGGAAGGCTAACTAGTATTCAAAACAATGCAAGAAAATAAATGTTATGAATGCAGGTCAGTGGATTATAAAGTGCTTCACAACATAATCTGGATCACATCCAGCAGCTCAAAATCTTTTAAGTTACCCACAAGACCCAAAATCTCTAAGATACATGTTGGCAAAACTAGCTAAAGAACTGGACCTCTTGACATCACATGGAAATCTTAGCTGCTGAAGAATTAAATGCTGATGGTTCAAATGAAGAAGAGATCCAGTCCTGAAGGTGAATGTTTTATAGGTGCAGAAAAATGAACACTTTTCTTAATATATACTCACAACACATAAAATTTCAAACAATAAAAAATAAAGAAATTTGTGATTAATTGCAAAGAACACAAAACCATGCCTTATAATTATTTTTAATTGCATGACAGCCCCTTTTTGTATTTCTTTAATTACATATTTGATCAATTGGTGTGTGTTTGGAGAAGTTCATCTTCCAGTTTGCAGTTGGTGAAACTATTAAAAGACTATTCTTGTTTTATTCCCTTTTAATTCCTTATATTTAGCATACTAAAAAAATAAATAGAGTGCAATATATTAAAATATGTGCTCTGTTTCTCAGAACGTATTGTGGTATTCTGTTGAGCTGGACATCTGTTCATCCTGAAGCATTTTATTTTAGAGGTAACATTGCAATATACCTTGTAAGAAGAAGGAATATTTATATATAGTTCTTTTGAGACACTTTGAACTGCAAGTTGTGTTTAAATTTTTAATGCATGTTAGACACATTTAAATGGTATTATACATCATTAGTTGTTTTTCCAGTGATGCCCATTTAATAATGGCTGTGGGAATTTTGCTTGAGCAGTTCCTCTAAGTTCAAATTTGATCAAAAAAACTTTAGGTCTCTATTATTCTAGTCACCTTGTTGGAAGTATTATGTTGTCATTCTGGCAATATCTTTTTTTTTTAGACCAAACTATTCAAACTATTCAAAAGAACAATGGATGAAAAGAAGAGAAGGTTATGAAGAGAGCAGTAAAGTGGGATCATAGAACTGAAATGCAGTTTAAATTTTGATAAGGGATAATGTTCACCGACTGAGATGCAGGAGATAGCATTTTGAAAAGAAAATACATCTATAGATTCAAGGTGACGATGCCATATCATTGTAAAACTGGAAAATATTGTACACCTATATGTTGTCATGGATATTAATAAAGAAATTACAACAATAATCATTTATATTATTATTATGAATGAAATGCAAGAACAAAACAAGGAACAATGGGTTGGAAATTAGGTGCAGCACATCAGTTTCATGCTCCATACTGGAACTAAGGTAAATTGCATTGTACTTTTTAAATAAATTGAATTTAAAAAGTGCTTTGAGTGCTCAGGTAGAGTAGAACAGTGCAAGAGAACCAGCCCCTTTAGCTCTACTGTCTCCCAATGCTTTCTCTGTCTTGAGCCATGATATGTTTTCATCTATTATTTTGTGTTGTCATTCTTCTTCTTCTTGTTAAACCTTTCTTTTGTTTTTAAGTCATTTCATTGTGGTCAAGATCTATTTTTCCAGAGAGTGCTGTATAACCTGGTAATAATATTTTCAATTCTATTCTGAAAGATACAGGGAACCAGTGTGGAGATACTAATGTAAAGTGCTCTGTATGCTGGTGTTGGTTAGAACTCTGACAGCTGTATTTTGTTCCAGTTAAAGCCTGTTTATTGATTTTTCAGGAAGCCCAGTTAAACAAGTATTTCAGTGGTCAAGCCGAGAGGAGACGAGGGCATAAAAAGACAACTCTGAACAAAGACACAGAAAACATACAGAGTCCACACAGGATGCATCCAGTATGTAAAGCAAACTATTGAGTCCCTATAGTCATTTTTCTCCCTTTACTACACAACAAAATCTAACTTTGCTGCAGTTTAATGAACTACATTCAGAAGAAATAGCATTTCAAGCTGTAAGGGGGTAGACTGGGGTAGTAATATTAGCACAGCTGAGTATGAGAACCTCAGGTTTTTGGGTTTGTTTGTTTTTTACCAAGATAGGAATTTGCACTTTTCTGGTATCTTATTATCAGTGATGCCCAAAACAAATAACTGTAGTTGGTAATCATAGACCAAAGAATATAACTCCTGATTTTAGTTTTCGTTAATATCAAAGCAATTAAAAATAGCTGTCAGGGCATTTAGTGGTGCATAGCGAGGAGTATCTGCTTACATAATTTTAGTAATGTAAAGAAAATTGGGATCATAACTCACTTAATCTCTCACTGAATCTTTTTTGTGTCCAGCAGCTTAAAGACTAAGGTGCATAATATGTAATTGCAACATTCACAGTTGACCTCCCAGGCTCTTGCTTCATGTCATACCCCTTTTCCTTCTGCATTTGCTGGCTACCTCTACTCAAGTTACAAAGGAGCATATTAATGAAACATGTCAATTAAAATCTGCTCCACTTTTTTTTAATAATAGCTCAGCTGAGCCTGGAATCATGAATGACATGTAAATACTAAAAGGGGGTCTAATATAATACTTGACTGCTCCACTGTATCTTTGCATAGTCACAATTAAAATAGGGAGAATTCAACAGGCTCAGATATGGGAATTCTGGAGGGCTCAATTTCAGTCTTATTTCTTATTGGTGTCTACCGTCTACCACACACTGACTGCCAGACTAATAAAAAGGGAAATGCATCAATGAAGATTTTCTGAAACATCAAATCTGAGGGATCCGACTGGTTCACTGTTAGTGTGGCTTGGAGGTAAGCACGATTGGGGAAAAAAGCAAAGTTATTTCTCTTAGTTAGTTCTCTTGATAGACTTCCCTCATCCTAGAGTATACTCTATTGTATATAGCAATTCTGGCTGCACCAATGGTAATGTTATAGTTACTTTTTCAGAGTTGAGAGACATACAATATGTACTTTTTACAGATGGTTCCATCATTGACAGATCAGAGCATGGTGAGGTTCCCTGAGGGCAGGACTGATATAGATAAGATAATCTGCCTGTGCTGTAAAAATGCATTGTGTGATGCAAACAAATGATCAAAAAGCAGTACGCTGAGTAGAAAAAACAGAGTGAAGCTTTAATGCAGCAGAGGAGGCTGGCAGGCAGGGCAATGACCTTAACCGCAGGTGTTATCCTGCTGAGGGGAGGGCGGGGCGCAGGATGTAGGGGTAATGGAGGAGCTGAGCCAGGTAGGAGCCAGCCATGTGCCAGTGGAGACATGTGCTTATAAATGTTGTATGCGTATGTGTGTAAATGTGTTTTCACAAGGGGTAAAAATGGCAGCACAAAACATATAGACCTTCGCTGGAGGCAACCACATAGTGCTGGGAAGGGAGGTGAGTAGGGGTAGACCTCATTCCAGTTGCCATCAGAGCACCACCTGCAGGAGAAAAAAACTTTAAAAAAAAAACTTCTCAAACACACATATACACAGTGTCCACTGGCACAATGATTTACACACACACACACATACATGCTGAGGCCTCCTCTGGGCACCTTTTTTCAGGCTGTCAGTCTATTGGCCCCCTCCCTTTTTCAGCCCATTGGACGGCATAGGAATTTTAACTTGCAGGAGGCACCTAGATGGGACATACACAGCATCAAGTCTGAAAAAAGCAAATTTCCCAACATAAACAGCCTGTGGCTAATCTTAAAAGCTCAAATCAAACTCTAGGGAGTATCTAATACAAACACAAGCTTGTTGTGCCATGCTGTCAAATGAATTATATGTATTAAGGTAGTGCTCACAGACAAAATATACAGGGAGTGCAGAATTATTAGGCAAGTTGTATTTTTGAGGAATAATTTTATCATTGAACAACAACCATGTTCTCAATGAACCCAAAAACTCATTAATATCAAAGCTGAATGTTTTTGGAAGTAGTTTTTAGTTTGTTTTTAGTTTTAGCTATTTTAGGGGGATATCTGTGTGTGCAGGTGACTATTACTGTGCATAATTATTAGGCAACTTAACAAAAAACAAATATATACCCATTTCAATTATTTATTTTTACCAGTGAAACCAATATAACATCTCCACATTCACAAATATACATTTCTGACATTCAAAAACAAAACAAAAACCAATCAGCGACCAATATAGCCACCTTTCTTTGCAAGGACACTCAAAAGCCTGCCATCCATGGATTCTGTCAGTGTTTTGATCTGTTCACCATCAACATTGCGTGCAGCAGCAACCACAGCCTCCCAGACACTGTTCAGAGAGGTGTACTGTTTTCCCTCCTTGTAAATCTCACATTTGATGATGCACCACAGGTTCTCAATGGGGTTCAGATCAGGTGAACAAGGTGGCCATGTCATTAGTTTCTCTTCTTTTATACCCTTTCTTGCAGCCACGCTGTGGAGTACTTGGACGTGTGTGATGGAGCATTGTCCTGCATGAAAATCATGTTTTTCTTGAAGGATGCAGACTTCTTCCTGTACCACTGCTTGAAGAAGGTGTCTTCCAGAAACTGGCAGTAGGACTGGGAGTTGAGCTTGACTCCATCCTCAACCCGAAAAGGCCCCACAAGCTCATCTTTGATGATACCAGCCCAAACCAGTACTCCACCTCCACCTTGCTGGCATCTGAGTCGGACTGGAGCTCTCTGCCCTTTACCAATCCAGCCACGGGCCCATCCATCTGGCCCATCAAGACTCACTCTCATTTCATCAGTCCATAAAACCTTAGAAAAACCAGTCTTGAGATATTTCTTGGCCCAGTCTTGACGTTTCAGCTTGTGTGTCTTGTTCAGTGGTGGTCGTCTTTCAGCCTTTCTTACCTTGGCCATGTCTCTGAGTATTGCACACCTTGTGCTTTTGGGCACTCCAGTGATGTTGCAGCTCTGAAATATGGCCAAACTGGTGGCAAGTGGCATCTTGGCAGCTGCACGCTTGACTTTTCTCAGTTCATGGGCAGTTATTTTGCGCCTTGGTTTTTCCACATGCTTCTTGCGACCCTGTTGACTATTTTGAATGAAACGCTTGATTGTTCGATGATCACGCTTCAGAAGCTTTGCAATTTTGTGACTGCTGCATCCCTCTGCAAGATATCTCACTATTTTTGACTTTTCTGAGCCTGTCAAGTCCTTCTTTTGACCCATTTTGCCAAAGGAAAGGACGTTGCCTAATAATTATGCACACCTGATATAGGGTGTTGATGTCATTAGACCACACCCCTTCTCATTACAGAGATGCACATCACCTAATATGCTTAATTGGTAGTAGGCTTTCGAGCCTATACAGCTTGGAGCAAGACAACATGCATGAAGAGGATGATGTGGACAAAATACTCATTTGCCTAATAATTCTGCACTCCCTGTATAAGCAACAAAGAAAATAATTAATAAATTAAATAAAACATATACATTAGACTGTGAATAGGTAGAATATCACAACTTTAAATAGCTATAAGTAAAGGCCATAACTGATTGTTATTAAAGGGAACGACTGAATAAATTCCTTAAGAGGACAAACTGTAGCAAGCACCACGATGGAAATATATTACGTTTTACTCTCATTTAGGACTGTGCTGTTTGTCCCAGTGTGCATGTGCAGGGTTATTGTTGCAATGGAAATCAAAAGGGTCAGGTCCTCCGGGTACCTTTGATGGGAAGAAGGTTTAATCCAAATTTATGCAGCTCAGGTAGAGCTTTAGGTCAAGGACAGTGTGGGCTTGGATCTGACGGCCATGTTGTAAACAGAGCAGCCATTTACCTGCCAATCACCGACCCATCGCTGAAGGACCGGACACGGATCTGCAATATCCACAGTCAGCAGGCAAACAAGAAGTGTGTGCATCTATGTGTGTGTGTTTGTGCACGCATGTGTGTGCAGAGAGAGAGCTTTGCATCCAGAGTGCTTTTGACCTCCAGGGTGAGACAATTTGGAGTTCCTTCAAGCAGTATGAGTGGAGACGGCGTGGCAGACCTCACTGGCCCCGTCCTCCTCTATCACACCACCTCTTAGTCCTAATCAGAACCGACATATTGTCTGTCTGTCAGTTCATTCAGTGGCCATGTTGGCTTCAAAGTTTGCACTATTGCCAGAAATTGCTTTCTGAGCTAGGGGATGAAGGACAAAAATAAAGAGTTACAGCATGTGACAGAAGAGCTATAAATTTCCTGTGCCTGTTGTGTTTTAAGGTTTTGTAAAGCGGCATAAAAGCCGTAATGCTAAAATTACAGATATGAAGAATACAGCTTGCATAAAGGCTCTGAATTTAATGATATTTGCATTAAATTCAATAATGTTCCCATGCTAAATTAAAATTGGAGGCATCTCTCCAGTCTCACTTGTCTGGCCATGATTAGTTGATGGGATTCATTAAAAAAATCCAAATGCAATATGCCTTCCATACATTTTCAGAGAGATGAGTGACTATTACTAAGAACACAGTAAATAAGAAAAGTAACCTTTCTGTAGATGTAATAAAGGCTTTATCGAAGCTGGAGCTTTTAAATCATTAGATGAGAGCCGAGCTCTGTGCTTTGTGATATTTGCATTTTTATCTTTGATTTAAATTCTCAAAAACCTAATCATTTCATTTCTGCAAATGTGGGCCATTCATAAAGCTCCTGCATGATGAAGCAGCTTTCCATAGGCAGAGAAAGGACTAATGACCAAAGGTACTCACTGATTTTTATGTATTTTTTATATTATGCAGATGCTTTTTGCAGTGCAGAGAGTGACAAAGTGTGCAGAATGTTATTCCCAAAAATCCCCACAGTACCAGTGTACAAGGCACTAAAGTTGCATGAGTAACACAAAAAAACCTGCTAAATAACAAATGTTTTTAGTCCACTTGCAACTACAGAATAAAAACTTTAAAGCAAATTCATTAAAATGAAGTGAAATTATTTATTTCCTTCAGGGGGGATTAGTAAGAAAATGGTAATGGAATTTATTATAACTGGAAATGAAATGTTCTTCTCAATGAAGATGTCGTAACAAAGTTTGGAAGTTTTAAGTGCCCTTCTTCACTAGAACTAAAACAACATTCAGTCATTTCTATGATTTACTGGGTCTCAAAATCAAATTGAGATTGCATATCTGTATAACAGATCTAGTCATTATTACCATAGAGAGATACAAGGACACCGAGTTCCATTCTCCTACAGCTCCAGTACAGCTTTCATCTCAATGTGATTGCTCAATTGCATGTTTATCATCCATGACATTGGTGAAATGTTTCTTTCTCAGAGTCACCTCATAAAACCCTCATTTACAAAAGTTTAGCTGAGATTAGTCCATTAGCCAAATTACCTAGCCAAGCAGTTGATTTCCAGACGCAGTGTCTTCAATCTGCAGCACAGCATGGGATCTCGCTCTCAGAAGAAATAAGAGGGTAAGTGATAGACAGAGGAAGAAGCCCAGAATGCCCAGAAAACGCTTGTGCCGGGGGAGCAATCTCTAATCTCTGCAGCTGTGTGTGAGTCACCCAACCTTTACCTTTTCCATGGACTCAACCTTAAGGAGTAAAACACGCATTGCTTATAATGTCAGCTACCTTCATAAAAGCCAGACCAACGTGCTTCTTGCACTTAATTGAAGGATCACAGATGAAGTTCATCCTGAGTGTTCTTCAGGGTAAGTGTCAGAATGATGCTGGGTGTATGCGGCGTGGTTTTTGGGCACTTCTTTGACTACACGTCTGATTCCTGACTACATGTATAAAGTGGGAAGGGACACTTGAATGGGGTTTCTTAAGGGCTCTCATCAGAATATGTCTCAGTTTGGTTGCCCTCATATTAAGTCAGTAAGTCGGTGTTATTGCAAAGGCACAATCAAAACCTCGCCTTGCCAAGTCTCAGCGCCCTTTTCGTACTTTTTCATTATCGCTCAGCGGCTAAGGAAGAGATTAAAAGGCATTAATTCAGAAGGACAATTACTCAATTTTCTTTCCTCAACTTCCATTCAATTTCCCCTTCCTGCTCTGCTCCTTGGGACAGGTCTTGTGTCTAAAATAAGGCTTGACCCCCTATTTAAATAAGTTAATGCTGTGGAATGTTTACGGGTAGAGAAACGGGGGGAAGGCTGTATCAGTTCCATACAGTTGGCTCCAGGGAGAATTTGATTCCTTTTCATCTGTCACTCTCAAGGTGTCATTCTCCACCCCAGGTTGTTATCGGAAAGCGGGCCCTGACAGCTTCAAGCCGCTTCCTCAAGGAAAAAAAAGAAAAGAAAGAAAGAAAAAAAAACACGTTGCAAAGCTCAACGATGAATGCATGTGGAAGGAGACAAAAATGACATATCGTTTGCGCACAGACGTGGATTGATGCTGCATTACACACCTTTCTAATAAACAGAAGAAACCAAAGCACACTGTTCACTTTGTGTTACTCAAGGGTAATTCTTTGATTAGTTTGTAAAGTCGTGCTAATACCCACTGTAAGTCCTATTATAGTATTATGACATGCTTACAAGTCCAACATATACAAAGGCATTCACTGGGTAAGTCAGATTTCTTAGCGGTACAATTCCTCTCTGAATTTTCGTTATTGACTGAAACCAAACAGCTGTCCCATGAGAATAATCTCACTTATCAATCAAAAGATATATCCATCAAGGGCATGCAAAATAGTGAACCAATATGGCCTCTCAGTTCATTCTCAAGCTAGACACTAACCTTGTATTTATGTCATGTGGCAATTTGCAGGTAGCATACAACGGGGATGCTAAGCTTTTTTGGTAAAAACTGCATCCATAAATAATGCTATAAGTAAAAGACTAAAGATGTTTCAATGTCACAGTGTACTGTAAGTAAAATAATAAAAAAGCTGGGAGCAGGTGAGTAAGAATAATTGTCCTGGGTCAAGTCTAAACTGTATAAAGAATTTAAACACACAAGGAACACATTTCTCTGCTCCTATAATAAGTCATCTCATTGAGAAAGTGGAAACATTTTTATTCACAGAGTCCATCTCATTTGCTGTGAGGGCTGCACTGATCAAAATGCAGTATATTGCATCAATCACCCTTGGGAATCCTGTGAATTAATTCCAGCACACTAAATATGCATCACATTGCATTCATTATTGATAACTACAGTGATCTGATGTAAGCTACCTGAATAGAACAGAAACAGAAAGCCTGCTTTTAGTTACAGACTGGGCATGAAGCTTGAAAATGCAACAAACATTTATTCTATTTCCGATCACCAGTGTGAACTGTCATAACATCAGTGCCCTGCTGAATTCCTCTGCTGTCTGATAAGAATTTAATAGCATGCTTCTGTAATGTTCTGTTAATAAGACATATATTTGCAATGTTTTTGAACAAATAATGGGGTTTTAGACATAAAATTCCACAGCCTGAATATAATCCTCTGTAAAGCAGTGTAGGCTTAGTGACTGTGCAACTGCACCTGATTATAAGTGAGCCACAAATCCAAGTGAAGAAAACCAGGGTTAAGTTCAGTGTTTGCTTGCTCGACATGGCTAAGGTAACACTGATTGTCACCAATCTTCGAGCGCTGCCAAAGGTCAGCAATAAATGTTGTAGCAGCGTCAGAACAGCAGTAATAGTTGCAACAACAGGGATGCTCCTGAAACTGTCACATATCAGTGTGTGCAACAGTTTTGGGTGGGGTTTTTTTGGTGGACATTTTGCTCCTTCAAGTTTAGAAATGCACACAATAAATCTGTCTAACTTATTAACAGTGGTTTGCCAGTAACTCAATTGAAACACTTATGTACGTTACTTTATTCAGAGCTACTGAGTTAATGTTGTAATAAAACCGCTACTAAGTTCAGAAGTTTAATCATTTAGATTTTTGAATTCTGTTTTGGTGCTCCCTTGATTTCTCATCTAAACTTCCAGCTGAATTGAAAGGTTTACCATGAATTTAACATCAAAGTTAATGGTCTTGGAAATGTCTTACATGATGTGTATTCATCCATCTCTCTTTATGCACATTTTCAATTTCAGCATGATGCACCGTAAATGAAGCTTTCACTCTGCCAGTGAAATGAAAAATGGTTTGAGCTTGTTTTTTTCTTGACTTTACTTTTTTACATCATCCTGCCATGCCATCCTCTTCTGAAGTACAGAGTCAGTGACACCAGCTGTTTATCTTACCAAACCAACTCCTATTTTTTCATAAATATATTATTGTGCACAAGGGTGAAGTTAATGGTGTTACATTTTTATGGACATTTTGACTGTATTATCAATCATATATTTTATAGAGGTAAAGTCCTATAAATGGAATAAATCAAAAATGTTGATTGCACCAAAAACACAGTTTGTTTTTAAATTAAATCTATAGGTGATGTAACAAACCTGCTCTGAAATGATATTAAGATAGGAGTACATAAAGAAGACAAGCTGTCATGACAGTGGCCTTGTCCATGTTTGGCACATTTGTGGTCTGTGTGAAATTGTCTGCTATTCAAGAAAGAGAATGTCTGCTTCAGCAGAGAATCCTTTTTCTGCCCTCCCTGACACTTCCATTCCTTCTTCATATCTCTCTAGAAAAAAAGAAAGAAACAGTGACATGAGAAATCCCAACACCCAGAGATTGTAATAATCTCTTTTTTACATTCTTCGACTCTAAATATGTTCCTATAAAACAAATTTATGGTAATCCATTGCTGTTGTCAAATCCACATGAGGGCAGCCAAACATGTTTTTTTCTCTCTATTCTATATAAGTATAGAAGCACAACAGCATTGGACTCTGTAATAATTACTTCAAGCACACTATTTGTATTCACATTCCTAAGCAGTCCTATTTGGATTTTGGATTACCGTATCACTGCAGTGATTTTGAAGTTCACATAATTCAAAAATCCCTGGGTCTAATTCCTTACAGTGTAAGATGAACACATGCTAATCTGCTTTGATGTTCTAGAGATGTATGTACATATGTATAGTTCACACAGCAGACTCTGGTCTTAGTCACAGCCAGAAACTAGCAGACTGGGGGAATCAACATACGAGGATTGTTGTCTATTATTAGTGGAGCCATACTGTTGTTGACTTGGCAGATTGTGGTTATAAGCTCAGATAACCATGTGCAGCCAAATGTGTCAATGCATGCAGTAGCACAGTCTCCAGGAAGTTACTGGACCCAGCCAAGAAATAAACCGGTATATAATTCTTTTGTCAAAGATTAAAGAAGCACTTGTAAGGTGGTTAAGTTAAGCTAACCTAAAATGGCGTTCACACAAACCTCTCCAAAATTACAAAAGTACCTTTTATATAAGGTGCAATTTGACTGTTTTTATCTGTAATTTCACATTTGTATCACTGGATCATCCACAAAGACACAACTTCACAGTGAACATCAGTAGGTAGGTAGAAAAACAAGTGTTGTGTGTTGTTTTTTGTTACTGATAGCGGTCTTTCTTCAGAGTTTTTCATGTACCTGCCACATCAGACAGTGAGATCCACATAAACAACTTCAAAGCTGCAGAGTTATAAAAACAATTTTTTGGAATACTTAAATGCAGTGGAGAACAGAGTTGGACAGAAATGGCACGATCCAATCCCAAATGTAGTCCCTATGTTCTTTTGAGCTCTCATAAAATGGCAACTCAAACTACAAGTAAATCAACTACTGTCATGGCGGTAATCCAAGAACCAGAAGGTGAATACCAGAGATGATCAATCAAGGTGAAGAAGGAGTTTTATCTGGCTTGGTTAGCTTGTGAGATTCCAGAGGCAGCTGACATATACTCACACAAGTGGAACGCAGCTCTAGCAGTGGCTGATGCAAAAACTCGGGTGTGGGAGGAGTTCCGTGAGACTATGGGACAAGTCTTTCAGCTGGTTGTAAAGCAATTCTGGCAAACTGTCAGATGATTCAGGAGGGGGAAAAGGTGCCCTTTTCCTTTTCTCCTACTACAACTGAGGATCAGGCAGTGGAAAAAACATTTCCAACTCACTCAATCCCACTTCTGTAATGGAAGCAGAGGGTATGAGGTGTGCAACTCACTATCAATTCAGTTCAGTTAATTTCAGTTCAATTCAGTTCCATTGACGTAGGACCAAATCACAACAGCAGTCACTTCAAAATGCTTTATACTGTAAGGTGTAACTCTACTGTAATACAGAGAAAGCCCCAACCATGAAATGACCCCCTTTGAACAAACACATTGAAATCTGGGAGATCCGAGGTGGTGTCTCTGGACTGGCAGACTGAGGTGGTGGTTCCCCTGTTTAAGAAGGCAGACCAGAGGATGTGCTACAACTACAAGGGCATCGGATTCTTTAGCCTCGCTGGGAAAATCTATGCCATGCTAATGGACAGGAGAGTCCATCCGTTAGTCGAACCTCAGGTTCAGGAGGAATCTAGTCTCAGAATAATGGAGCGACTGTTGTTTGTGGGAGTTTGCCCAACCAGTCTACATGTGTTTTGTGGCCTTGGACAAGGCATTCTACCACTGTTGGGAGTGCTTCGAGTGTATGGTATGTGTGGCCCATTGTTATGGGCCATTCGGTTTATGTACAGCTACTGAGAGCTTAGCTTAGTTTAGATTACCTGCAGTGTGTGTTGGACTGTGCCAGGGGAGCCCATTGTCACTGATTCTCTTCATAATTTTTGTGGACAGAAGAGAGGGGCTCTACTTTGTGGTTCATTTGGCTTCATCAGATGGCGATCTCCAGCTTGCAACAATTCCAAGTCCAAGACCATGGTTTTCAGCTGGAAAACTGCCAAGTTACTACCCCAGGTGAAGACAACAACCCACCAAGAGGGAAAGTGCAGCATGAGTTTCACAGACGGATGTGTTGGCAGTGATGCAGACACTGCACCAAAACTGTCAACCAGTTATGTCCAGCCCTTATCTGAGTAGTGATGAAAAGAATGAGGCTGCAGATACAAGCAGTGGAAATGAGTAACCTTCAGAGGGTGGCTGGGTTCTTCCTTAGAGATCGGGTGAGGAGCTTGGTCATTCAAGACAGACTCAAATTAGAGCCGCTACTCCTTCCCATCAAAAGGAGCCAGTTGAGGTGTTTAAGCATCTGAGTAGGATGCCTTCTGAACAGCTCCTAGACGAAGTGGTTTGGGCATGTCCTACAGAGAGGAGGCCCTGGGACAGATGCAGGACTTAAGAGATTAGATCGCTCTGCTAGCTGCTATTGTCCCCCCAAATGTTGCCAGGGTGAGGGAAATCTGTACTTCTCTCTGCTCAGACTGCTCCCTCTGCAACCTGAATCCAGATCAGTAGTACACAGCAGTGTAAAGCTACTGTATTTACATGGGATAAATTTACTTGTAAGATCACCTTACAAGTTAAGTCGATAATGTCATTGACAGGTGGAAGATAAAAAAAAAAATAGTGGATTTCTCTGCCATCGAACATTGTTTGAAACATTTGTGATAATATAAGTACACACTCCAAACGCTCACCTGACTGTATGTCTATAAGTGCCTGCTTGTTGTACACCCATTTGTTCTTGTTTTTGTGCTCCACTCTGCCGTCCCTTTTTTTTCTGTCTCTCTCAAAGGTGTCAGGGTGATCTGCTACGCCGAGCAGCTGCAGTCGATCCCCAATGATAAAACATGGCCTCTGGGCTAACCTACTGCTTCAGTGAATTAGCCCATTCAATAAATATGTGTAAATTCCCAATTTTGCTTGTAGTCATTTCTCGGAAAACTGAGAAATGTTACATTTTTAACACAGTGCTTGGTGGTATTATTGTGCGCAATTTCATATCAGTCTTTGTGTACAAAGTAATTGATGGTTGTGAATATTCAGTGTGTGTTTATGTTTAAGGATGCTGCCAGAAGTTCTACAGTGTTGGTTTTTACATACACCTGAGCTGTGTATGTACTAGCTACAGATACTTCTGCTAATAGGTTTCTTGTGAGTGGCCCTGCTGCTACTCTCCAAAGGTAATATGTCACAGTCCAAGTCCCCCTGGCCGTGCGGCCTGTCCTTCTGCCAACTTGCAGCACTCCATCAAGTCGTCCCTCTGCACAGACTAGCCTCTGGGGGAGACGTCTGCCCAGGAGTGTCTTTTGGTAATGCAAGATAGAGATATAGAACTGCAGTGGTGTGTGTGTGTGTGTGTGTGTGTGTGTGTGTGTGTGTGTGTGTGTGTGTGTGTGTGTGTGTGTGTGTGTGTGTGTGTGTAAAAGAGAGAGAGAAAAGCCACTGTGAGGCTTAATAGTGTGTACAGCAAGCGTTTGTGTGGTTAAAGAAACCACTTCCCACAAATTGCTCTCTTTTCAAGAGAGCATGTTACTTTGACTGTCAAATAAAAGAAAGAGACAAATCAAATAGGTCATTATTGTAAGTACTCACATTCAAAACCATATGCTGCTGTATTTTTGTTTTTGTTTTTGAAATCATTTGAATCAGTTTTAGGGTAATTTAAAAACAATAAAAACACATACACAATATGTAACAAACAAGGACTCACCTATTTGCTTACACGTGTGCTGTGACCTTTCCACAGCAAAACCAAACATTAGCAACTGACATAAAAGTACACACCATTAACACATCACACCACTACATTCAGTAGAAGTGGATCTGCCACCATTACACCGCCAGGTTTTCTGGTAGGAATACAAGATAAAAAAAAGGTGCGAGACGGCTCAATAAGCCTGCAACAAACATTAGCAAATCCTATAATATCTCCAGTTCACCTATTAGCTGGATCCAATACAAATCCCTGTACAAAGACAAGGCAAAAATAGCAACACAGTAAAAAAAAGAGGAAAACTAAGAGAGAATATGCCTATCAAGCAATGCAGCGTCTTGCAGCCAAGATCTAGTTCCTTAGACAATGCTATCTCAAAACACCCTGCAGTTGTTTGCAGTGTACTTTCAGTATGCACTCTTTGTTATGCCTTTATTGTGATAAGCTCCAGCAAGTTTCTCCAACCTACACAGCCTGGACAACAGGTTGCTTGAAGTGCTTTTCAGGAGACTTGCCTGTTCTTGCACCAAACTGGACAAAAAGCATCAAGAGTAAGCTCCTGAGTGTTGCCTGTACACATCAGTTCTTAAAGGGACAAAATAGTCTTCAGGTCTGTGCCTGCCACTGAGAGAAGGGGTTATAGCTTTGATAGAAATAGAAACTGGTATGGTGGCATTAGTTGTTGAAAGCCTACCTATCACATCTGACTAAACTACATATTGGAGTCTTATCAAAATGAATTTCTCTTATATGGTATCATCACAGTAAAGATTTGAAAGATCATAACTACACAGGTCATCATAAAAGAAAGCTATGGTGTACTTCAGTATAGATTTTGCTGAGACATAGGAATAGGAAAAAAGAGGTTCAATAAGACATTGTTAAAAGCTGAAAGAAAATTTACAGGTTAGTTTATTTGTAGGCTAAAGGAAGTAAAACACCGCAAAATTTAACCAGACACTGCATGTCCAAACTGGCCTCCAAATAAAGTGTCATTGTAGATTTTAGAATACACATAGAATGTAAGCTGTTGGACCGTGTTCATTGTCTGCCAGCTAGTCTAAATGCAGCTGCTAAAATATTAGACACCCACAAAATTGTATCTTGCCACAAAATTATGTTGATTCATTGATGTTCATGGATGGAGCTGTACTGTTTTCAAATTGACAGAGCAAGAAATCCATGTTAAGAGGAAGGATGTGGTTGCATACAAGCTACTGGTTAAATTAATAGATTACATTTCCAGTTCCACACTGGACCAGTGATTTTACCCTTAAAGTGGGGCTAATATGCCCACTTCTAATGCCATATTTTTATTTTCAGGCTCTAGTAGATGTGCATGAATATCTGATCAAAATAACTCTTATTTATATCATACTTAATGCAGCCCCTCAGTTCACAAACACCTTCTTCTGATTAGCTGTCCCTTGGACAGAAGGTGGGCTTCTCTGTTCAAAGACAGAGCTGTGTACATGAAACAATGTTGTCACTGCATCACATTCACTGTTATGTGCAAAAACATGAATGCACACAAAAAATTCTTCTGGTTTATGAAGAAAAACTGACATACTCAGTTTTGTTCTAAACATCATACATATGCTACTGAATAAAAATCATTCTCAAAGTTCATGCTCACTACCTGCAGTCACAAGTCGAGTTTTCTTGATAATGAGAGGACAGGTCACACATAGCCAACAAGATGCTTGTCAGTTGTTCAGTTACCGTTAAGCCTCTGTTGTCTAAACACTTAATGCAATATTTTTGTTAAAACCCATGAATTAAAGCCTAAAATCTGCAATTCATCCACATCTTGATTGCTGATTTAAAATCAGCTGCAGCAGTGTGCAGAGGCAAACTCACAAGAAAAACAAGAAAAAAAACGATGCCATGGTCTAAAAATGTCTTTTACGGTTAGGTCTATACAATGCAAAGATTAAATAACTGGCAAATCAGTGTTGTGGGGTTCAATATGCAGTACATTTAGTTCTCTGTAGATATTTCTCTTTCATAGACATCCAGCTGTGTTATTGAGACTCAAAAACCATCATTTCCTACTCATCTTAGGACAGTAAGTAGTTGACACAGAACAGCAACATCTGAACAAATGACTAACTAAAAGAAATGTCAAACACATATGCTGTGTCTCAAGTCACTTTCTACCATAATCTCATTTGGTATTTGCATGTTGGTATTTGGTGTTATATTAGAAGTCAGTGTACTTGTCAAGAGTAAAAAGTTGAGTGTGGAATGCTGCACGCGGCTCACCTTCAATAGCCACCATCTGGGTTTCATTGCAAAAAGGGAAAGACCGCCAAACAATTTTCAACAGTAGAAGGTCACGTCATCAGCATCACACATTACCTGATGTGACATTGTTTAGAGTTTACTTGTTATGTTAATTTATGCAGTGTATTGTCTGGTTAGAGATCATTTTCTTCACAAAACACAAAAGCTAGTAGGGGTGGGCAACATAGCCTTAAAATATATCACTTTAAGGAAATCTGTGATATTGATGGGTAGTATGGGAGGTAGCACTGTTGCCTCACAGAAAAAAGATCCTGAGTTTGACTCCAGGGGTGTTTGGCCAGGGTCTTTCTGTGTAGGATTTGCACGTTCTTAATGTATTTGTGTAGGTTTCTTCCTCCCAGAGTCCAAACACATGCACTTATTGGGGTTAGATTAATTGGTGATTCCAAATTGCCCATAGATATGAATGTGAGAGCGAATGGCTGTCTGTCTCTCTGTTAGCCCTGCCACAGGCTAGTGACCCGTCCAGGGTGTATGTTAGCTGAGACAGCCTCCAGCACCCCTCCAACCCAGATAAGCGGAACAGAATGGATGGATATTTATGACCATGTAGAACAAAAACTATTATATCTGTCAGTTCAGTCAGCATGTTTTTATAAGTGCAAGTAAACTAAGGACATTTTCCATCCTTCTTTTATATTAGCTACTGTCACTGATGACAGACTACCTAATTCAAAATCTGACCTGCAATAAGATGCCAGGAACTCCAGCAATGCACAGTACAATATGGTGACAAAGCATATGACAAATGTAATCACAACAGTAAGCCTGGTAGTGTTTTCTCTGAACATTTTAAGTAAAAGTATAACATAACTGCTTAATGCTTTAGTCACTTCACCTTGTAAACTGCACAACAGCTGCGTACAAAAGCTGTACAATAGTATCACAGAATCAAACTGGAATTGAAAATGTTTTCCACCTGGATTGTTGTATCTTGGGTTGAGCTTTCTAACAACAGGTCCTTTTTAGTGCCATGTGACAGCATCAGTAACTTCATTGCACCGTTTCCTCTTCCTGACATATGACGTAGTGAGTACTCCAAAAATGCTCAGTTGAGTCATTTGTTTAGTTTTGAGTCTCTCATCACCAGCTGCTTTTATTTTCTGTTTTTATCCCTTGGGTGAAAAACATTTGCTGTTTCCACCATTAGCAGAAATTGTTTTGCCTTGTTGGAAGTTACTGAAGTAGCTCCCTTATCAGGTACTAAATTGTAGCAGGAGACTGACATGATGCTCTTGCTCTCAGACATGATTGGGCTTGCATTATTGTACGATCTAGGGAATGTAGAGGAATAACGTCAGTGTGTCTGTAATACTGTGAGATGCCATTAAACCATTAATACAAGTTACAATATTGATAATGGGCAGTGTCATATGGCTAGCACAGTCAAATATTATTTCATGAGACGACACTACAGTGTGGAAAATCACATGCTACACAATTATATGCTAAGTGTATATGGTCTGCTATTAATTCACTTTTTCTTTTAGCTAAGACGAACTCTCTTTTCCCTTTGCCTGTATTTCAATTTCAGCCACAAGGAAAAGTTAGCTACTGTATAATATGTAGGCTCAGTGTTTTGGGCTGCAACTCTTCCTTCACGGGTCTGCCTGTGCTCGATCAGCCGCCATTTATTACCCCGGAAATCAGCATGTCATGGCTGATGTGTCGGTAACGAAAACAGATGCAGGTTAATTGTTGCTGTAACCAACACCTTTATCTGCCAGCAGCGGTATTAGGCAACACACCCTTACTCTGACTCTCCCCTTTCTTTCATTAGAAGCCTTGAAGTGGATTGATTCTCTCCGTCTCTCTTCAGCAGAAGTAGAGGAGGGCGTTGATTCCCTCGCAGCTCAGGCGAGACCAGCCGCTGTGTTGCTCGGCAAGAGGCAGAGGTATAGTTGAGCGAGAGAGAGGTCACCGATATGATTATCCCCTAGTGTCAATACAAAAGGGAGACGTGAGAAAGGTCCCCGCTGAGCTGGAAAATGAATGACTTTGACCTCATCAAACCTGCGGAAGCATCTCCACTTCCTAATTAAGATTGAGTGGAACAAAGTCATCAGTGTACAGGACCGGCCATCTTAGCTGAAGCTAATCAAGCGTACTACACTGCTCTTTGTATTTATCACAAATTTCTGTCCAGGACAGGAATGAAAAGGGGTGATGTAGATGGCAACATTTTTTAACTGTGATAACGCCACCTTTTCAGTAACAACACTTTATACTGTGCTTTTATCTTTTGTATGAGAACCACTGCAATAGCGAGTGCACTTGGAGCGTGTGCCCATTTCACCCACCTGGTAAGCGAATGATGTCCCAATAACAGCCTCGTTATTCCCAATTAAACTCTCTACCATCCATCACAAACTGCCACTGTAAACCAAGCATAGGGCCATTATTGGCTCCCATTAATACTGTATATACAAGCAGATGGCGAAGGAGGGAGGACCGTGTGTATTTGTATGAGAAAGAACAAGAGAGGGTGTAAAACTACATAATCCAACTCGATATCTGTTTAAATATTCCAGAGTTTGCAAAGCCAAACATTTTGATTTATAACACAGATGCACATAAAGCCACATTATAATATGCACTGAGTAATTAGTTCAACAAATAGCCTGTCATCATCCGTGTGCCAGCAGCCACAGAGAGTGAGGTCTCTCCCCTTGGTTAGGAAGGCAAAATTCCCTGGCTGAAAGCTCATACAACACCATCACCCTCCCTTCGACACCTTTTAGAAGCTCTCAGTGGGTGTCTTGCTTTCACCTCTGCAGATATGTAGTAATCACACTTCCAGCGCCAAAGTGCACCGCCGCAGCCAAGAGACACTACCGCTGCCCAGCCTTATCAGAGGGAGAAACATGGATGACCCTGATCACACGAGGAACTCAGTCATCCTCGAGGAAGGTGTCCTCTTTACAAGGTGTTCTGTATGAGTAATGGGGATATTGAAAGCTCGATCTGATTATCATAACCCTTCTATGCGTTCCCACTGCCTAAAAAAAAATAAAAATAACAGGAACCGTGTCAAAGCTGCAGTCAGATGACAGCTACAGCAACACAGTGCCCAAGGCAGCCACCGGTCCGTTCTTTTCGTTCGCTTTTCTGAAGGTCAATCTTCAGCTGCCCTCCACGTGGCTGCAGTCCTGTTTACCTCTCTCCAAAAGCCAATTACAACGCTGCAGTGCTGTGCCAGTCAAAGCTGTTACATTTCACACACAGACACATGTAGGCTTGCACCTACACAGATGCGCCGTGCACACCCACTCACACAGACAAACACCTGCAGCAGCTACTCTTCTTAGCTGCAGCAGAAGGCATGGATAATGCCTTTTGACCTGTCTGTGGTGAAATATATCGATGTGTACACATAGAACGATTATTTAGAGCTCAGGCACATCATGAAGTAAGTTAGTGAGTGAGTGCATGAAAAACGATGGTTTATTTACCATGGGGTTTTATATTGGGTTGAATGTGAGATGATTATAAACCTGTCTTCATTATCTGAAAAATGGAGAGGCCTTGCTAATGTTTGCTGATTTATTCTATAACCTCGAGGGTTTAGTTCTTGATTTATGTTAGTCAATGACAGCTTGTGTAATCATACAAGTGTTGGTAAAATAGTGATGGATGGCAGGTTGCTGTCCTCAGCAGTACTTTGGCTTTTACCTATTACACTGAATGATGGAAGCTTTAAATGAGGGTGGAAATCCTTATGGGGTTTATCTTTTTCAGATCGTACCTGCTTAGATTGAAGAAATTTCGTCATTTTATTATAATTTCCAGCATTTTGAATGCGATTGAATCAGCTGCGTTCAGTTATAAGCTGTGTGATAATGGCCAAAACTCAGATTAGTGTTCTTCTCTGCCATCTACAGACAGTGAAAGGGAGTGCCAGACTGCCAGATGAGCATCTGAAAAGATCCAGATTGCACTGTGTGGGTTTATTTTTTTTTAAATACTTTAGCCTCCTTTGCGTGTTCATATCTGACATCCAAGTAGTCTCTATATATTGCATGTTGTTTTATGTTATTTAATATTAAATGTGGGTATGAATCAAGACAAGCAATTTCTCTGATATTCTGTAGCATCCAGCAGAAGTAGGGCAGCAAATGATTTCACATTTTCAAACCAGATGACCACCATCTGCTATTTGTGGAGTTGTTGCTGTAGGAAGCACAAAGCAAATGCACAGCTTTCTGTCAGTTTTAATGAACAATGTTCTGTTTTGCAGCTTTTCTGTCATCGAGCTCCAGGTAACCTTGGATGGAAATTTCTGAGGCATTATGATGAACACAAACAAGAAGGGAGTATTTGCTGCATTCAAGAAGAGTGTCATAAAACAGCAAGTAATAATAAAGAAAAATGCGCCTTTATTAAAGTAAGCGGCTGTAATAACCTTCCCATGATTTCAGAACAATTAGAACAGATCACTATATGACCAAGAGAGCATTTAAAAGAGATGAAAAGAAAGAGGTAAAGTACCCCTGTGTGTGTGTTGGCTGCAGCAGTGTAAACAGGTCTCGCTCTACCTACGCAAACGGAGAGAAAGAGCCCCGGGGTGGAGCAGAGACGACGGGCTCCATCTGGTGCCTGGGCAGCCAATGAAAAGAATAGAGTACTGGGGGAGCCAGGAAGAAGGGGAACATCATGAAAAGCTCCAATTGGATTTGTCGTCCAGTTCATTGGCACCGGCTGCAAGGTGGCTAACGAGGTAGGTGGCTTAACAGGAAGGAAAGGTATCATCTGCTGCATCAACACTACATGCAAATGTTGCTTTTTCTGATGTGTCTTTTTTAAATGCTTCAAAAAAATACAAGTGGAACTGGGTATCTAGAAAACAATTAGGGCTTCTGCACAGCGCTTGGGCTTGTTCGTTCCTTAAAAATGAGCACCCTCTAGCTACTTTCTTCCCATGGGGAGACAGAGCGTAATATGTGCTCCGTGCGCTGCGCTCCTGAAGCATTATGGGAGAGGAAACGATCGTAAGCAGAGAGCCATCTGCTTTGCCACTTGCCATGTCTGCCCATGCCAATACCTCTTGCTTCCTTCTATTTCTCAGGTGGGGAGTGAAGTAGATCCACACTGTCTGTGGACACACACGTTCACACTAAAGGATCCTTGAACTTGAAAGTAACAGATGTGCCAACACAGATCCTACATGTGGAGGAATCCCACTTTTTTTTTCTTTTGGGGTGTGTGTTTGTGTGTTCACACATCTGGCACATTCTTTTATGCATTATTCTCTGGTGTAATCAACAGCTGGAGGTGATGAGAGTGCGGCGTGTTATAGATAGATTCTTCCTCATTGATAAGAGAGGTGACAGACACAAAATACCAACTGCATTTTTCTTAACAACCAGTCTGTTTTCATTTTATCAGCGCAGGAGTGCAGCAGAGACAGGCCCCAGTGTCCTTGACAGTGGTGACACTGAAGAGATGGATGTACAGGCGGTCAAAGGAAAGTCATTTATTTCCGTTGACCCACTCGGTCAAGTGGATTGAAGCTGAGCCTTTTGATTTGGCTTTTACTTTGCCTTTTTCCCCCCACAGATTCCACACTGCTCCTGCAATTACTGCAAACAGAGAAGGTGATGGGTCTAAGATTTTGTCCAGATAAAAGAGTCAGGACCCTATCTCTCCTGTTGACACCATTAAGCCATCACTGAGAACTAGAAGCTGTAGGGGAGGGTGGCACTGAGGAGCTGTCAATCAAAGCTTACCACCCAGTTCTTGTTTAAAACCATCTGCCACTGAACTCCCACTGGCCTCTTTGTATCTGATCCTAAAACCAGCCACAGCGGGCTGATGGTCTTCATCACTGGGAGGAATATTCACCACTTACTGTCTTATCAAATGCAAGCAAGGGACTGCAGAAATGCACATATTCTTGGATTGGGGTAGTGGGTGGAAAGCGCTTTAGGGTTATTTATCAAACCAGGCAGCACTGACTGCCAGCACCAGAATAACGAGAAAAAAAGAAAAAAAAAAGCTGTTCCAAATAGCAGTCGTCCAACTGAGCAAGCTAAAACAACTGCAATCCAGCTGTCACACTTTAAAAATGCATATGGATGGAGGACGGTCATGTGAAAAGGTGCGGTTAATTTTGAGTGAAAAGCTCTGGAGCATGACGTTGGTGTTCGTTTGTTTGTTTTTGCAGCTTTTCAACTGTTTCAGGCTAAAAAGTGATATGCAATTTAGTCACTCCAGCACAAGTTCAACCCTAATCCAACTTCAGTGTCAGACAGCGCACCTAAATCTCTTCATGGTGGGACTTATCAAACAATAACAGACACTTTGCAGATCCATTTATAGCTGTAAGAGATGAATATTGTGTTGTGACTTCAGGGAGGTTGCGGCACATGTGTCAACTTGTTGTAATACCCTAATATTTGATCTATTGCATAAATGTATGAGGGGTTGTCACCAGCATTTTATTTTCACATTTTGTTCAAGGGCTTGTGAGAAGATTATGTTGAAAATTGAATCGCCGATTACACTTGAATTCATCTAATTCCACCTCAGGTGACAATTTGGGGCTGAGAAACTGAAATAAAACAGAAATCTCAGAAAACGTCCTAAGACAGCTGTCTCAAATCACAGCAAAACACCCACTTTTTCCTTTCACATGGAATCGCTCCATTCATTGGTGCTTTTCTATTTAAAGTTGTCTCTGTTTGGAGTTGTCATAGTCATAGAAACTAAAGTTGCACAGAACACTTTGGTGTTTGAAACGGTATTAGAAATGTCTGTTTTTATATCAGCATGGGTGGTCATGGATTCTCTGTAACATTTCTGACTCCTGCTCAACAAAAACATCAAAGTGCATGAGCAGTTTAAATTTCTGTACAAACAAGTGTCTTTCAAAGAAAGCACCATCTGCTGAGTAAAATTAAACAGCCAAGACAGTTACATGAGTTACAAATTATCACGTTCAGTTTTATTTATATTTTGCACAGCATCCCTGCTCTTTTAAAAATAGGCTTGTACAGTTTACAATGAATAGCTATAGTTAAATGACAAAGCTAATGTTATTGTCCTTGTTTTCTTATTGTAAATGCCAGCCCTTTTAATTTCTTTTTTGTCACCATAGCAGCATTATTCTTCGGGTGACAGTATAGGTTGGTTGGTTCTACTGAAATATCCCATTATTGTATTCTCATGAAATTTAATGCATTTTTTTTTTCGGATTATCATTGCTACTTGGGTGATCCCTTAACTTGCTATTCAAGGAGCTGCTGCTTCTTCTCACGTTTTAAGGTACACTTAGGGTATGAGAAAAACAGCACCTAGTAAACATGGTGGCACAAGGGTTAGCACTCTTGCCTCACAGGAAAGAAGATCCTGGTTCAAGTTTGCATGTTCTCTTTCTTTCTCCACACTTCTGCATGTTTGATTTGGTAGATTTTTACTGGATGGATTAGAGTGATGTAAATCTAATTAAGCAGTCTTTTATGAATGACAACTCATCCATAATTCATGTCCAACAACAGATTATAATCTGGGCCTTAAAGTTGTGCGTGTAGTTGTTTTGATGGTTACTGTACCAGATACAAGTCACTGACCTGAAGCTCAAAACTTAAAACTTAGCACTTCACTCTTTGGCCTAAACATGGACTCCAAAATGTTTACATGACCAAAATGCTAACACTAACCAGAAAACATAAAATAAATCATGATGGCTTTGTCCATTTTTATATAAAGTCTGCTTTTTTTTTCCTTCTTCCTCGAAGATATGACCTCACTTCCCAGTATTGGACTCTTGATAGACAAGCCATTAGAAAGTAAAGATAAATGAGTGACAGGTTCTCTCTGTCTCCTATGAGCTGCACCTGTGTGGACAAACCTCATACAGACTGTTTGCTCCTTGATTTCAAATCAAAACCAATATTCCATGTTTTCTTGTAACTGCAGTATTTTAGAGAACATTTGAGGCATGAGATGTGGCATGCTGTTGCTGAATCTGGCTTTAGGTTAGATCAACATCTGCAAGTTTTGCACTTTATGCAAATGGGGAGTGGATGACTTAACATTTTGTCATTGGAAATATAGTGCTACCAGAGTGAACAGCCATGAGAAACAATGAATGTGAAGCGTGGAGTGATAGCATATGATAGCATAGCTAATGACCTAAATATTCATTTAACTATAGTCTTTGATACAGTCTTTCATATTGGCCATTGTACTCAAAAACACACAAATAAGCCATGCAATTACAGTGTGTGATGTGCCAGTGCATTACTATAAACATAGACACAGTAGTTTAATTTGAGTCAAAAACACATACCCCGTCTTGCAGTAAATAGCTGTAAAAACAGAGAGTTTTGGGAGATAAACACATTTTTGCTGATCTTTTCCTGTGATTTGTTGAGCAAAAGGGAAACATTGAATGGTATCATATCCCTTGAATAAACATCTTGCCATGGTTTGACCCCATGCAACCACACACTTGCACACACAGGTTCTTCTTTTTTTTTTTTCAGCTGATTACTACAAGAACAAAAATAAAAGGGCTTAGATGTGTGTTCCAAGCTAGAACACCTTTTCATGATGAAAGGCAGAGTGAAAGCGAGAGAAATGAGACCATCTAAATACCGTTGCTGGTAAAGGAGTCAGAGCAATATGGCATAGGATGAGCCTCTCCATCTCTTGTGTAATGAAGAATGACTGAGAGGGATTGCATAGGCCAAAAGCATCTGAAGACGGGGCCATTGCTATGCACAGAGCATTACATTTCAGACTGAGCAAGTTGAGACCTACAGCGCGTGAGGTTAGATTGCAAAAAGACGAGAGGAGCGGGAGGTTAAATGTCTCTCCTCTCAGTCTTTATCTCCTAAATGACATGGCTCATTCATACAAGCAGCTCTCATTCAAGGACACTAGCAGGACTTGTGAAAGAAAAGAGCACACTTGGATAGAAATCTCGTGAAGGCATTGAAAGACTTAACAGAAAGCGGAAAACAGCTGGCAGTATTGGTAAAATTGCATTTAATTAAAGACAAAATCTTCATTACAGTCTAATAACAGGACAGGGGGAGCAGTTTTCTTCATGGGTTGAAGAAATGTAGTTCCTATTGGGGTTCTTCACAGAAAAGATTTGGAAAGCAATACATTTAAAAGTCATTTTAATTCTAACTCAGATTCTTCAAAACAATTGGCAAATGTATGAGACTTTCAGTTTGCACAGTTGGTAACATAAAACTCAGCTCTCTGGGCGCTTTTGCATTTCACACTAAATAAGTGCTGATAAGCTAATAAAGACCATAGCAAAATGAAATTCATAAGAGCTAGTGTGGATAAGAAAGAATGCTTGTAATCTATGAATATCAGGCTTATGGCTTCATAAACCTATGAGCAGGCATACCTGTGTGTAGTGTTTGGAAGTGTTTGATATGGTACAGTCCCGGAGGAGCTACAGCAAGTCACTGGCTTGTTATATAGAGGAATAACTAAATGCATGCTGGCTGCAGGCCTTTCTCTTCTACAGATTTCAATCGTGGTAACCAGAATCATTTATTCACATCAAGAGGCTGCTTTGTAAACTACCCAAAGGGGATGCATTTGACAGTGAGTTTATTCAGTCATAATACATTCCAACAGATGCTTTCACAATAAGTGGATTTGTGTTTTTTTCCTAAACCTGCCTATAGCAAGGTGTTCTTAAGCACATCTGTGGTTGAAAACTTTCCTACACAATTTCCACGAGTAGTTGTAATATGACATTTTTTCCTTGATTAGAAGTCCTTTACGGTAAAATGATTCCATTCATTGTAAGAGGTAGAGAAATAATTAAGGCCAAATTCACTAAGGATTTCTCTTCTAATTGGCCATATGGACTGGAAAGAAAAGTTTTAATTTTTTCTTTTGTCTTTCAAAGCAGATGTCCAGGGTCTTAGACTTTTGGCTTTAGCTACTCAGTCATCTCTCCCCTGGTGATTCCAGCCATAATTACTATTCCACGTATTATGCTATTTTAGTCCATACTAAGGTTAGAAAGTTAAGTACAGTCACAGTTTCCATTGGTGCTTCCAGGTGTATTTACTTGTCAACAGGCTGCTCTGAAGAGGAATTCTGTACGCAGATGTTAGTGTGATGTACTAAAATGTCAGACACCACCTATCCTTGCTGCCCTTTCACCACTTTGTATTCAAGTCAATCAAAAGTTACCCACAATATAAATATATACCATGTTAAATATGTGGCAGTAGCTTGGGCTAGAGTTGTCAGGGTTCTAACCACAGCCAACTAAACAATTACCAGATACTTGACATCAAAAACGTGTTTTTACTCATTTATTTAGGCTTGCAGTCTCTCTTGCTGTCTGTTTGATCTGGTACAGTGGAATCCCTGTATAACAAACCAGTAAGTCATTACTGCAGCAGCCCAATCCAGTCAGGTGGTAAGCTCCAAGAGATGCCAGTAGAGAAGTGCCAAAAGGCCACTTGAGATTGGCTCTAAAGGCAAGTCATTACCCATTATATATATATACACATATAGCTGTCAGAGTTCTTGTTGCTTCTACAATTTCTGTAACCCAGGACATACTGTAACTGCACTAATTCCCCCAACCAGTATGGCCACAAACCTCCCTGATGCAGTCTATTTTTAGTTATGATGTAATTTGCTGTTTTGTTTCCTGTGGCTTACCACAGCACCTGGTCACAAATTGCCAGGGCTCCCTGCATCCCTCCTTGAGGAAAACATAAGTACTCTATTATAGTACTGTTGCCACATATTTTTATATAGGCTGGAACTCCATGGTATTTTTACATTGTGGGCAGAATGCCCATGCAGCAGACTGTTGTTTTGAATGTTTTTAACTATAATTTTGGCTTGTAAAACAGATTAAGGGAGTATGAAGGGCCCATGTGATCCTTCTATAACTGCTCAGAGAATGCCACAAGCAAGACCTGAATAGAGATTAGTCCCATTTCTTCGTCTTTGATGTAGGGATTCAGAGCCAAGCCAGCATTTTAAATGACTGTCACCTGCTGTGCTGCTGTATTTCCCCCAGGGATTCTGTGATCATTGACAGGTTGCTGCAAATCAGTGAGACACTTGACTATTTCTCAATGACAGAACTGCTAAAGGGACGTTGGTCTTTTTATGTATCTGTCTTTCTGCATGGATCACAGTAAGATTATTGGGTGTCCAGCATAAACACATGTATACTGTGCTGATAGCACAGTGTTCAACAAAGTGTCAAGCCTTATACAAAAATCAGTATTGATTCTTTTCATTGGTCTAACCAGCGATTCACAGGGACAAGTTGTGCACATGTTGGCAACTCAGTCACATCTTCTTTGCTTATTTCCCTAATAAAATTATGCAAATCAGGTTGTGGTGCAAACAAGCCCTGAAAAGTGCAAGCAAATGTCTCCTTCATTACCAATTACAAGTGCAAATTGCCTCAGCTTTAAAATTAATCCACCAAGGCTGACACCTTTGCACCCCAAAGCCTCTTTACAAATGAAGCATTCTCTGATCTTATCTGAATTCCTAGGATGGGAAAACTGCTCTGATGCTTACCTGACTTGCTGGTGACAATACAGCATCTTGGCAGCAATGGTTGGAACATTTCTGAAAGGGGAAAAAGTCACTGTCAGAAGTCTAAGAAGTGTGGGTGGTAAGTGGATTAGACACAATCCGAATTTGCCAAACCTTGATTTAAAATTACTATTAAGCAGAAAAAATGAGGAGATTTACATGTAATCTACATACACTTATGGGCTACTTTGTTAGGTACACCTGTTCAACTGCTCATTTTCCAAAAAATACCTAATCAGCCAATCACATGGCAACAAGTCAGGCATGTAGACATGGATGTATAATAATGTTTTTATGTAAATATTAGACAACATGGCATTCACTTTACACACCATTGCTGTGAAAACCAAAAAAGGTTCCACACTGAATTGGCAGGTTCGTGATCTTACTGAATTATTCCCTGATATTCATGAAAATGCAGTTATCGCTTACTTTCAGTATTTTCCAACATTTTAAGATTATCTCTTCATCAGTAGCTTTTAATAATGGTGATACTGGGGGTTTATCTAGAGAATATGAAATTTTATCTAACCAATATTATCTTAGTCCTTATTTCATTTCGAGTGGCAATATGATATCATCATCAATATCATGAAGTTGCCAACAATTAAAACCAAACCTTTTCTCTGTGATTGTGTTTGAGTTGACATGTGCATGTTTAGTTTCCTTGCATTTTAAATGCGTTGTGCAGCATGATCATAGAAAATACATCGAAATTTGTCAAAATTTCATTTTCAGCAACTAAGGAAGGATTGTATTGGTGTGGGCACTAAAACACGAACACAGTGGCACTTAACACAGATTTAGAAAGTCGTGTCAGTTTCACAGACAGAAGCTGATGTTTGTTCTTTGTGTGCATTTGAGGTCCGTAACAAGACTGCAGTGAGAAAGGGAAATCCAGTAAAATGGCCAAAATTGGCATCAGATATGATTTTTAATTTTTGTGGATGGACTTGTGTCTTTTTGTGTTCAGTGGAAGGGAGCATAGAGGTATTTGGGCAGACAAAGTATTGCTTCCTTAAAGGTGAGGGTTAGTTTGGAGGCAGAGTCGGGGTCTTAGATAATAATATCAAATTCAATTCATTTTTATTTATATAGCGCCAAATCACAACAACAGTTGCAAAACATTATCAAAGATACAAGAATATGTACATTGTTTTTTTCTTGTTGTCTTTGGCTTGTGTCCTTTGTGATTCCTTGCCCAGTGTTTTTATTGTTTACTCCCCCCTCTGTTATTTAATCCTGTGTAATTGTAGGATGCATGCTTCTCATGCTTCTCGTGCTCATTTTAGGTGTCTTTGTTAGACTTTTTTGTTTTAGTTTTCATCAAACAATATAGACTTAATTTTGTTCATTCTACATTTGACTTCTTTGTTTTGACCGTGACATTTGTGTTAGTGGAATAGGACAATATTACATCAGTTGTGCCAATTGTATACTCACAGTCATTGATCCAAATACAGCATTTCAGAAAACGACTGCTGCTATATTTGGGGGAGTGGGATTTTGTGTTTGTGTTTATTTTTTGTTTGCTTTTTTTAGTTGCTGTTGGGTTTGTTTGTTTTTGTAGCAACATGTCCTTAGCCATTATTCACACAAGCTGCAAAGACAAGTATATTGTTTTACATCCTGACCAAGTGCAAAGAAGTCCAGCAACAGTCGATCCAGTTTGCAATGACTGTGGGTTTTCCACTCCTGACTATGCATTTGCATAATGGAATTATGGGCTCAGCCATGCTATGTCTTTAGTGGACCATTAGGCAGGCCTTTACTGGATTGTAATTAGTGGCTTCTGCCCTTCACCTTCATTAGCATGCAAATGAAAACTCTGAACACCAAGAAATATTTGGCACATTGAGAGAAAAATGCCAAAGTGATTAACAGGCAATTCTGAAGTGGAATTGTCTATTTCTATCTATCACAGTTTAGAGTGCTTGAAATGAGACATTGCAAAGTGGTTAAGTACTAACAGGTTGATCTGCACAAGCATTTCAAGTGAACTGTGATGACATGACTGGGAGTTCATTTTGATCAAAGAATATTTATGCTTAATCGGAGAAAAATTGACCAGCTGTTCTGCCTAGATACAATATAGTCCCCCAGTTCATGCTATTCTATTTCTGATGCGTCCCCATTGTGCAATATACATTTCTGCTACTCCTTTCTTCTATTCCATTTACACCCATGTGATCCCACTAGATATTTTTTAACCCCACTGTACTTGAACTTATAAACCATCTACTAGCATTTGCAATTCTAATGCTCTCATTTGAATTAAGCACTGATTACCATGAATACAATTGAACTTTCAAGACATGTCAGACAAGACCCTGCCAAAAGAAGCTCTCGGCACATACACATTAATCACAGGAGATGGCCACTAGGCTGGCAAGTTAGAACATCCTTTCAAAGGTGTCACATGCCAGAGAGGGGTGAATCCTGGTGGCTGCTCTTCTTTTGTTAACCCTGTCTAATTAAGAATCCCATGCTAAGACAGGGAGATACACTGAAATAAAGTTTTCTAGTGAAATGATGTGAACTGCTGTCCCACAGCTAAAAACAAGGAACATTTATGTTTACCAAAAGACAAAATTATGTTTGATTTAGTAGAATATACATGATACAATGTAAATAGGCAAATCATTGTAATTGTAAATTTCATAAGTTAGTATTACACCCTTGTTATATTAAAGTTACTTTAATATCAAATTATGTTAAAGTAGCTTTATTTGTACTTGTACTTGTAATTCTACAAATATTTGTTCTCACTTTTAAATTTTCTGTTCTCCAATACACCACACATTTACAGGAACATAATTTTATTAATATTTAAAATAAAATAAAAAACTGAACTAGAACATTGCCTTAATCTCTACCTACTGACATTTACTTCTTGAAAACATAAAAATGACATTAAATGTCACCAAGAATTCTCAAAACAACAGAGATAATGATTACATGATCAAATTAAATATTCTAAAACAATAGCATTCCACTGGTTCTTTGCGCTCACTAATGCACAAACTTTCCAAACTTCCATCTATTCATCCACTCTGCTTATCTAGTCAGGATCCTGTTGTGGCTATAGCCTACAACACAGATTTTGCCGAGACAGGTGACAGGCAGGGCTGACACACAGAGACAGACAGCTATTCACACGCCACCAATTAACCTAATGTGTCTAGTTTTGCTTTGAAGCAACAGTTCTAACCTCTGTATGAAACCCTAAGAAAAAAATAAGATGCTTGACATTAATATGTAGTTATGTGGCAGATTCTGTGCTGCCAGTACTTTGTTCAGTCTAGAAAACTGGCCAACTCTGATCTCATGGCCTTTTCTTCTATTGTGTGACCAGGTCTTCTTTTGAACTGTGACAAACTGTGTTAACTCTGGTCTTATCTGTCCATCTGATGCGCTCCCTTGCTTCACCTCTCCTGTAGCTCTTTTGCTCTCTCGTCTGTCCGTCACATCCTTGGCAACTTTGCTTTCCCCTCCTGTTTCTCATCTTTCTGTCATGCTCATAAAAAGATCTGATTCAATTTCTGTTACCTAAAATCTGAACAAAACTCAATTAGTCTTATCTCATTTGTACACACACACACACACACACACACACACACACACACACACACACACACTTTAACCATAGATTTAACTAATTATTTGAGCACACCAGCTAACATTAAATGATGAATAAATAAAACAAATTCACGGTGCTACCTGTGTGCCCTCATGAGATGAACAGGTGTGCCATATATTGAGAATATTAAGATATTTAAAGTACTGGCAACAAAGAAAAACAGACTTGTGGCATGTGTGTCTACAGAATCCATCAATCCCATGTTTTCCATTCACTTATTTTTCATGCTTTCTGGCAAGTGTTTTAAGAAACACATTTCACTAAACTCAATTCATAATGCGAGAATCAGTTTGTAAATGAGGCAGCAGGTTGGTTTTACTTTAAAATCCAGGAGCAAATAATTAATAACCCATTTGTGCAATAAGGTGCAACAAACCCTCATATGGCTGAATATAGGCAAATATTACCGAACACTGAATATAGGCATGCACCGCGAAACCAACATGGAAATGCAGGGGCACACAGGGTTGATAACAGACACTGAGACAAAGACTGAGTGGATGACAGCACTATTTCTACACAAAAGGGCAATCAGGAAATAGGACACAGCAGGGTAATGAGACACAGATGAAGATAATGAAACAGGAGGGGAAGTCAAACTACACATAAAGCACATGAGACAACTATTAAATTAAAACAAGAAGTGACAGTTAGTAACTAAACAGCAAAAAGTAGATCCAAGAATAAGCTTAAAGGGGAACTGACACAGTAGTGATAGAACAAAAAAAAGTAATTTTACACTGCGGGTCACATCCAGCCCACTTTGAGCTTAAGCTGGCCGGACCAATGAAACTCCTCTTTTGTAACTGTAGAGAAGTTAAATATTTAACTGTTTTTCTACATGATAAATAAAAAGCTGCTGTAACAAAAAAAAGAAATCTGTCAGGACAACTCCTTGGACTTAAATTGTAAGAAAATAATAGAAATTGTGAAATTACAGAAAAGGTCCTGGTAGCTCATTACCCAGACTGTCCTGTGTTTTTTAATTTGTTGTTTGTGTTTGGTATTTTTTGCTTTTTATTGTAGTTGTAAAAAAAATAGAGATTTCTATAGTAGAAAGTGAAAAACACAAACATTTCTGTTTTTCACAAAGTCACAGAGGTTTTATGACAGACATCGGCATAATTTGACAAGAAAGCCAAATTTTTGCTATTCCAGAGCAAAAATATTTAAACTTTCACAAAAGTCATTTTTTGGAAAAAAAAAAAAACAACCCAAAAACCAGCGGCTAACAACACTGTACACAACAGTAGACTGGTGTGTAATAAACAAGCGAATAATGGAGAAAATAAAGATTTTTGATGGGAAACTGGTCTTGAAGCACACAAAGAGAGAGCTGTACAGGAAATACAATTTTATCATGGAAGCAAAACAACAAAAGTCAAAGGGAATACATCACAATGTTTCAAACGTGAAGCATAGCTTTGGTCTTCTTTTGCTGCTGGAGTGAAGAAACATCCCATTAAACCAGATATTCTCTCTCTTGCCCCCGTAACCGGGAGCACTGGGGTTCAACAGGTTAATCGTTTATTGCATAATTACTGTGTGTAGTATGGATAGCTATAAGGGGGGTTTTTATCACTAGGAAAAGCTGGGAATTGCACAAATTCTTCCAATAGTAAACTGACAATAAATAACACTGAATTAGACAGAGTATCTGAAATAAAATTCCTGGTGTGATAATACATCACAAACTATCCTGGATTCCTCACATTACTCATATCAAAGGCAAAATATCAAAGTCTCTGGCAATTCTCTACAAGGTTAAGGATCTCATAAATCAAACGTCATTACATACTCTCTATTGTTCTATTATACTGCCGTACATGACATGCTGTGAGGAAGTGTGGGGAAACACGTATAAAACACACACCCATCCAATATACAATTTGCAAAAAAGAGCAATAAGGATAATAAATAAAGCTACTTCAAGAGAACCATCAAATCCACGTTTTATCAAATTAAATATTCTCAAATTTAAAGATTAGGTTGACCTCAGAACTGCACAAATAATGTACAAAGCAGCAAATAAATCTTTGCCCCACAACATTCAGAACTTGTTCCAAATAAGACCAAATACTCATGACCTGAGAGGAATCCTTGTGTTCAGCAAGCCAGTAGTAAGGACAAATGTAAAATATCACAGCATTACAGTCAGAGGAGCTCGTGTGTGCGACACTTCTACACATGAAATCTGTCACGGCTGCACAGCAGTTGTGTGGTGAATTGAGTAAAGGATCCAAGATGCAGGCACTGACTGGGGTGCGAGTGAATATTTATTTGCAGAGGTGATAAGGGGACAAAAACAGGAGGAGCAGAGCGGGGAGTAAACCAACCTAAACTGGGGAAAACTAAAGAACTCAACTAAAACCAAACACGCACAGAGGGAGGAACAAAATACACAATGAAAGATGGCGGAGAGACGCAGACTAAACACCAGGTTACACAGAATGATGCAGACGGACACGGAGTTAAACAGACGACGCGACAGAGAGCACAGGAAAACACAGGGCTTAAATACACGGGGAGTAATCAGGGAATGGGCCACAGGAGGGAGACACAGCTGGGAGCAATAAGGCTAACGAGACAGGGGAGAGTTAAAACTGAACACACTGACATGAGACATGAACTTTCAGAATAAAACAGGAAACTAACAGACACAGAGAATCAGACAGGACACTGAACTAGACAGGCAGACTCATGAGCAGACACAACAACACCATGGACAGACAGAGGGAACACAGAGAAGTGGGAGCAGGCAGGCAAAGAACAGAAACCTAACAAATGGCAAAATCACAACAGAATACACACTCGGAATGAACAAAAGCATAAGGAAACACAAAACACTGAGTCCTCAGACTCAGGACCATGACAGTACCCCCCCCTCAAGGGCTGGCACCAGACAGCCCAACAGAAACACGAAAACGGACCAAAACCAAAAAAAAACCCCACGAACCAAAAAACAGAAAACAACCCGACCAGGGCGGGCGGTGGGGGTCCAGGACGGAGGGACACAGTCCGAAAAGGCCCAGACGGACAAGGTCAGGGGGCCGACCCGGAGGCCAAAACAGTTCAGTTCCGGGGGCCGACCGTGTGAAAGGCAGCGGCAGTGGGGCAGGTCCGGAGGCCGGCCACGCAGTAGGCAGTGGTGTGGAAACAGTTCTGGGGGCCGACCGTGCAGACGGCAACAGCGGCGTGGAAACAGCTCTGGGGGCTGACCGTGCGGACGGCAACAGCGGCGTGGAAACAAGTCCGGAGGCCGGCCACGTGGAAGGTAGTGGCGGCGTTCAGGAGGGCGTTCAGGAGGGCGTCCACGGTGGCGGAGATGCCCAACAAGCGGCCTGGCAGATGACCGACGATGTGGAGGTGGTAGTAGGGGACCTGAAGGCTGCGTGGCCCCTGCAGCCCCAGGCGAAGCGGAGGCTGGACCAGACGAGGCGGAGGCGGAGGCTGGACCAGACGAAGCTGATGAGGACGCTGAAGCAGAAGCTGGACCAGGCGAGGATGATGAGGATGCTGGAGCCGGACCAGGCGATGCTGATGAGGATGCTGGAGCCGGACCAGGCGACGAGGATGAAGACACGGAGGCTGAACCAGACGAGGATGAAGACACGGAGGCTGGACCAGACGAGGATGATGATGCAGAGGCTGGACCAGACGAGGATGATGATGCAGAGGCTGGACCAGACGAGGATGATGATGCAGAGGCTGGACCAGACGAGGAGGATGATGCAGAGGCTGGACCAGACGAGGAGGATGATGCAGAGGCTGGACCAGACGAGGAGGATGCAGAGGCTGGACCAGACGAGGATGCAGAGGCTGGACCGGATGAAGCCAAAGCAGACGCTGGACCAGGCGACGAGGATGAAGCCAAAGCAGATGCTGAAACCGGACCAGGCGAGGCCGAAGACTCTGAGGCCGCAGCAGGCGAGGGTGATGAGACTGCAGCTGGTGATGAGACTGCAGCTGGTGATGAGACTGCAGCTGATGGCTGGACGGGCTCCTCGGGCCCCCCAGCTGATGAGGCAGAAGGCTGGACGGGCTCCTCGGGCCCCCCAGCAAAAACAGTCTCAGACCCAGTGGGCACTGGAGCCCCTGGCACACACAGAACAGAACCAGCAGGCACACGGGCCTCTGGCAGGAACGCAACAGAACCAGCAGGCACACGGGCCTCTGGCAAACACATGGCAGACGGCAGCTGCACAGAGCATTGAGTCTGCTCAGGCAGCGACGGCCGGGTGCCGTCCCCAGCTGGCTTCTTAACCGCCAGGGGTCCCGAGTCTGCTGGGGGCTGAGACCCAGCCTCTGGGGAGGCCCTGGGGCGAGTAACAGTCTCTAAATTAGCCAGTTTCTGAGAAACTAGAGTGGTTTTAATGGGTTTGTCTCTCCGCTTAAAATGGGTGCTAGGAACGGGATTCAAAATGGGTGGCACAGACACAGCCTCCAGTATGGAGGGAACGGGTGATCGGGCTAATGGCATAGATGCAGGCTGGGCTAATGAACTGGCTAAAGGCTGATGTACTGGTTGAAGTGAGACTGGAGTTGGTGGTGGAGTGGATGAAACACAGTCAGTTACTGTTATGGATGTTTTGAAAATGCCAACTTGTGAGAGGTCAGTTACCACGAAGGTAGGTAAACGCCGTGTACTGTCTCTACTTTCACTATGAACAGCCCCAGAAAACACAGTCCCAGAAGCACCAGCGTCCTTAAAACTCACCACAGCTGGTCGCACAGGAGTCCCTGAATCCGGCTGTGGGGTGAAGCGCCGGTGGTGCGAATGTTTCCTCCCAACCGTTGACGGCTCCGACAGGCAGGGAAAAACCTCTGGGGGGTCGGGCCGTGAAACCTCCGGTGGGTGACTCTGAGACGGATGCTTTGTGGCGGTCGTAGTCCATTGTTGCTGGGCGCAATCCGCTACTTCCCGAGCTTGCACCGCTTCCCGGGCTTTATGCAGCTCAGCGAGTAAGTCTGTAAATCCCCGGACCTGGTGGAGATAGGGATTTCCGGCCAGGATTGCTTCAACGGCATTTATCCCCACAACCTTCGCTCGTGCATTGGAGGTGTGGGTTACCCAGTCCACCAGGCGTAGGGCCCGTGTGAGGTCGCTCTCCCCGGTCAGGGCCGCTGGATCCATCTTGTGGTCGCGTCGTACTGTCACGGCTGCACAGCAGTTGTGTGGTGAATTGAGTAAAGGATCCAAGATGCAGGCACTGACTGGGGTGCGAGTGAATATTTATTTGCAGAGGTGATAAGGGGACAAAAACAGGAGGAGCAGAGCGGGGAGTAAACCAACCTAAACTGGGGAAAACTAAAGAACTCAACTAAAACCAAACACGCACAGAGGGAGGAACAAAATACACAATGAAAGATGGCGGAGAGACGCAGACTAAACACCAGGTTACACAGAATGATGCAGACGGACACGGAGTTAAACAGACGACGCGACAGAGAGCACAGGAAAACACAGGGCTTAAATACACGGGGAGTAATCAGGGAATGGGCCACAGGAGGGAGACACAGCTGGGAGCAATAAGGCTAACGAGACAGGGGAGAGTTAAAACTGAACACACTGACATGAGACATGAACTTTCAGAATAAAACAGGAAACTAACAGACACAGAGAATCAGACAGGACACTGAACATGACAGGCAGACTCATGAGCAGACACAATAACACCATGGACAGACAGAGGGAACACAGAGAAGTGGGAGCAGGCAGGCAAAGAACAGAAACCTAACAAATGGCAAAATCACAACAGAATACACACTCGGAATGAACAAAAGCATAAGGAAACACAAAACACTGAGTCCTCAGACTCAGGACCATGACAAAATCAAGAAAAGTACATCAATAAAAAAATTCACATGATTTTTCAAAAATAATAAATTGCATGAATATAGGAAATCTTCCTCTCAGTGATTGAGTTGTCTCGTTGTGTCCTCATTTTTATAGATCAAGGACAGAGAACCCCAGGCTTAAGTGTTCATTAAGGTGTTTTTCACAGAGATATAAAATAAGCTCAGAGATTAAGCGAGTGTTAAACACTGCGTGCTTCGTTTATGTAAAAATGTAGTTTGTTGTTGTTTTGGTTTACGTGCAGAAAATGGTTTTATTTGTGTTTGTTCAATGTGTTAGACTTGTACATAGTTAAACATATATGGATCAAATAATGTTGAATTCTGAATCTGGATTTGTAAGCAATGAAATTAGAAATAAGGGGGTAGGAACAGGAAAAGTGTAAACTTCATCCTACTCATTTTCGAGCACACAAATTCTGTAGACATAGACATATACATGAAAACCTGATGATTTTTAAGTGTTTTTTTTTCTCTTGTTATTTCAGTTATATTTGCATGTTCAAAATAAATTCTATCTGTCTATCCATAAGCTGTAAAACATATGAAAATGCAATTAAAAATCCAACATTTATGTTTGTGCTTGTTTGCGGTGAGCAGTAGATCAAACATGTTAACAGTTACAAATGGCTTCAAGTGCACATTCAGGCCTGTGAGGCAGGGTGTGCTCATCAAAATAAAGTCCCACCCCTGCCTGTATGGATGTCAGCAGGGCTGAAGTTCTGGCTTCCACATACCGACAGACCATTAATAACTGTTATACACCCCCACTCAAAGATTTGGACACACCTTCTCATTTAATGTTTTTTCTTTATTTTCATGACTATTTACATCGTAGAGTCTCACTGAGGGCATCAAAACTATGAATGAACACATATTGAATTATGTAGTAAACAAAAAAGTATGAAATAACGCAAACTATTTTTATATTTGAAACTTTCCAAAGTAGCCACCCTTTGCTTAGATTAGTGCTTTGCACACTCTTGGTATTCTCTATTCTTCGCAGAGATGCTGAGCTCTGTTGGCCCTTTTGCCTTCATTCTGCAGTCCAGGAAGAGATATTTAGAGTTATTTATCTTTTTTTTTCTTTGCTACATAAGTCCATATATCTTGTTTCATTTATTTGACCTGTTCAGTATGTATCCACAGTGTAGTAAAAATAAAGTAAAAAGGTGTGTCCAAGCTTTTGACTGGTATTGTATGAAATTGTATTGCGAGCTGTAGGTTTGATTATCCTGGCTTAAACACACAGTGAAAAGTGGATCATGACAGTCCATTGTATTCAAGTCACTGGCTCCTCAGTAAAAACAGCGCTGATCACCTTATGCTCTGAATCAAAAGTCTGGATAATTTCACAGGCCATGACCTACATTTCTATTTCTGATTGCAGCATTTAATGCTTTTAATGGATTAGAAAGTGTTTTGATCATGTAGTTACAGTACATGTACATTTAAGTACAATTTATATATCTTTTGTGTCTGATAAACAGATATTTAGATATTAAAACAAATATTAAAAAATGTATTAAAAAAATTAAAAAATCAAGCATGTCAAACCATACATTGTAACACTGTGACAGGATAACTGTATTATTACCAACCACTCTACTTGTATCACAAACGTAAGAAAGTCAGTGATTTCAAGGATGCTTGGTTCTTTCAAGTCAAGCTACAATACCGACTCCTTCACTAGCCTGCTGTGCATGTATTACCATACTTAATACACCCATTGGAATAGATGAAGTCCTTTGAAACTACTCGTTTATTTATTTATTGACAATAACTATTATAATTTATTCATCATAAGGTTTTCTTCATTGTAATGCTCGCTATATTTACTTACCAATCACTCTGGGAATGTCTTTGAATCTAATGCAATGCAGTAGAACATCTCTCACATATATGTAATTTTTTTAAATCAGATTTATTTGTGTTGATCAATTTTTAGTAAAGCTGTTTTGAACTATATAAGGGTGGACAAATCATGAAGTGCTTAGAAAGTATAAAAACCCTAAACCTGGTTCACATAAACACACATAAACTTGACTTGTCTTGGCATTTCTTTGGGGGGAGCATAATCAGACAAATTTCCGTCAGCACTTTTCACATATTTTCTACATGTTGCAGACTGAAAGTTATCCCTGACTGCTACAGCATACATATCACAGTAACATCCGAAATACAGAAAAAACAAATGAAGAAAAGAAGCCAGCAATAACCACTGGACTGAACTGAGCAATCTGAACACAAATGTCTGTTGCATATGTGCAAGAGATTTGTGTGTTCTAACAGCTCTGCTGGATAAATCGTAGGGAAGCTCAGAGCTGCAGTGAAAACAGCGTTGTACACATGGCCTCTGATTAGTATTTAGGCCAGCAGCTGCCAGCCAGTCAATCTGGGGTGCCAGCCTAACTTCGGTGTGTGTGACGGCCCTTGACCATGTTTGGTCCACCAGCCATTCTAGACTTTGACTGAATGTCCAGATAATCAGTCAACCACTTTGACTACTTTTTTTTTCCAGTGTCTAGAAATGTTATGTATCACTGCAGTAGTATGGTCAATCACCTTTTAACTCTTTTTCTGCCCACTGAAATCCTAATGAGCAAAGACCTGCAGCATAATTAAGAACTACAGATGATAAGAGAACAAGTAAAGGAGGCGCATTGTTTCTCTGACCCTGCAGCCCTTTCTTCCATCTGCTTGGTTCAAACTGTTGTCAAGTATGCATACAGATGTCTTTCTCTCTCTCTGTCCCTCTCTCTTTTCCCATAATGCAGCAGCACAGTGACTAGTTCTGTGTTAAACTGGAGATTGGCTTTCACAGTCAACCTATATAGTAAATAGGCACTAGTTGGACTGGAGTTAAATATTTAATATGAAAAAGTCATCATGCATACCCATCAGTCAGAAAGTAATGTAAAGTTGCCAGTAACTAATTTATGTCAGCTTACAATCACGTGTCATGGATAGGGGTTACATTTTTATAGATTTTCTATGATGAGTAATCAGCTTTAATTACATGTCTTTTCATTATAAATCTGAAACCATTAATTGGATTCATAAATGCAAGAGGGAAAATCTATATTATACAGCTAAAGCACTAATCACCACTTATTTTCCTTTCTACGTCCACATGGTTTTCATTTTGTAGCTCCCGTATCTCCCTGAACATCTGTCTCATCTTTATGTATGTTTATTGTCTGTATTAATGCCTTTTCAGTACAATTTCTGGTTTTTAAAAGGTTTTTCGGGGTTGAATAAAAGTTAATTTACGATTAGGGTGTTGAAGAATATGATGAGTTGGCAACCGCGATGGTAGTTACTCCCCTAAATTAGAGTCTGGACTGCCCAGATGAGAATATTTAAAAAAAAAAAAAAAAAAGGCAAAAAGGAACATAATGATTTCATAGAATGAAATAGGTTAGATCTAGCTATCAATCAGTCCTTCGATGGCCTCTCATTATGTAATTAAGAAGTCATAAAGAAATCTTTAATCATCCACCACAGTAAATTAAGTTAAAGAAAATTTTAAGTCCAGTGGGTACATTTTGTTTTATTATTTATTTATTATTATTTCTCCAAAAGTCCAATTGCACTATTGCTCACAATGGACAGCTTGCTCAATAATTCATACAATTAGTTTTTCTCCTTAAGCAAGCTCTCTTGTTTCGATAACCTGCCTCAACCTTCGCACTGGCCCCTGTCTTATTAATCAGTCCCCATCGATTTAGTGTTGAAACTAATTAAAGCCCTGACATGTGCAGTTGATTCCAGACATCTGTATGTGTCACGAATGCAAAAGCACGCCCTCTCTGCCACTCTCTAACTCACTGCCATTGACATCCGCAGTATAACTTGCTCCACTTAAACTAAAGAGAAGCGATGCAGTTTCTGTTTTTCAGCAGATTCATTGGCACTTTTAAACTCTGTCTGAATACTAACAAGCACCTCTGAAACTTTTCTTTTGTGTCGATTCTTAAAGAAAGACTAACTAAACAAGATAATTGGTAATTATATTCCCTGGCATCCATTGTAGCACTACTGCTATATTTCCAGATTTTAGGAGTTAAGGTGAGAACAATACTGTTGCTAATAAAGTTTTAATAATAAAATAATAAGTCCCTTTCTTTTTTAATCCACCTTTTACTGTTGAACTATATTTGTACAGTTTTTGGGGATGGTGGATCATGCTGCCAGCTGCTAAGTATATAGAAATCCCATGTCACTATATTTATAACATCTATATTTTCGCTCTTATGTGTCATACTACAAAAAGTAAAATTTGTGTGTGTATATAACTCTGCCACTCTGTCCATAAAATTATTAGTTTTAAATTTGTTTATCTCATTTTGTGGGAGAAGGTGAAGTCACGTGGAGTTAAAGAGCAAAAAGAGAGTGAAGTGTTTGTGTTTGTGTGGCCGAAAATAATTTGTTCCAGCCCTGCATAACCCAACAGCATCCACCACAGTTTCAGATGAATCCTCTTCTTTAATACCTCAGGATGTTAGAGTAGAACGCCACATTTGACTACCTGGAGAACAAATTCAAAGCGTGTAACCTGGTGAATGAGGCAGAAAAATACCAGTCATGCTCCTGGTCAGAGCAATGCACACTCTTCTTCTGATAAACTTCTGTCTGCTCAAAGTTTTTCTTTATGCAAGTTTGGGATCTCTGGTGACTATCTGGTGTCTACTATCTTTAAATGCCGATTTTAACAGAATTTAAAAAGCATGTTTGCGGCCCAAAAATAAATAAATAAATTATGCCTCTATTGATATTTTTCCCCTTGACAGCAAATGCAGCAAATTTATTTAAACTATGTTTTGGGGTTTTGTTTTGTTTTGTTTTATGATTTCTTATGCATTCAGATAATTTTAGGGCTGAAAGCTGCTAAAATTATGGCTGCTTTGATTGACGACTGTGCCGACAAAAGAAGCTGTAGCTTCATCTCCTATAACTCTACTTGCTAAACTGGAATTCTTCACTATGTTTGCATTGTTGCTACCTTTTGGAGCATCTTAATACAGTTATCTGGGGGGGGGAATGTAATTAACAATGCTGCAAAGCATTTAGAAGTACTGTGTTTCAGGTTTGTTGAGTAAAATTCTAGTATTTTATTGCGCAATTACTTAGCACTAATTAGCAGGTATCTGTCTCAGTGCATTGCACCTTTACAGCTTATCTACGCAGCTTGCTAACAAACTATCTGTTGTTAACTTATAACTTGTTTTCAAGGTTCCATTGTGGTGGATATGTAAATCTTTTTAATACTGCCTATAGTTCGCATGTCCCACTCACTTATTTGAAATAAATGAAGCTTTAAAGTGGCAGAGAAAATTACCAGCTTTAGGAGATAATTATATGTCAAATTCTGTTTATACATTATTTACAAAGTGAAACTTTAACAACCTCATGAAGAAACGCTAAAGCGAGGAGGCTGTAAGATTTGCAGTGTTTAACACCTGTAAGCATCCAATAAATGTTTCAATCTAGAGTCAGACATTAAGATTATTTTTATAAATAAATCTACATACTGCATCATCAGTGAAGGCATTTGTGTGTTAATAAACTGCATACCGAGTAGTTAATGTGTAAAGAAGCTGGCTATGAAATGCCCTCTAAAGAAAACATAATTGACTCCAGTTCAGTCAGTTCATCAGTTCCTCTCGAAGTCTTTAAATTCTAAATTGTTCACATTCAAAATGCTCAGAGCGATTTTCTACAGATTCACAATGCATTTAAATATTGTTCTGTTGGGGAAACTGCTGACTCACTTCAACTGAAAAAGGCCACTGACAGCAATAAGCAGTTATACAGTGCACTAATTTTCTCACATGCAGAATAGAAGAAATGATGTCAAGGCTAAGCTGAGCCTTTGCTTCGGGCTGTTTTACACTGGCTCTGTGTCTTTTAAAATGTATAGTTTGTGTAGTAAATGTTCCTTGCCACTATAAACACTCAACACCATTCATTAAGTAGTATAAACACTCATAACTAGACTTCATGCCCCCAAAATGAATATGTGCTACTTAAAGTAGCAGTGGTGGGTAAACAATTAGCGTATTCAGCCCTTCGATGATGAAGCGTCCCACTACCACTATTAAGACATGGCATCTTTATACAGTTTATCCCCGCTGTTTCATGAATTCACAATTACACCTCATTAATGTGTCATTTGCATAATTACAAGGAATGGGGACACCGTTCACAGTGGGAATACACACTACCTTGAAGAAAAAAAGATGCAACACAATGCTGTGTGCTACAGCAGAATAGATATTTTTATACTGTTCATGTTTTTAGGTGGGGAACTTATTAATGTTTTTACAGTTCCAAAGCTGGAACAAAATTCATGTAAGGAATCTTATTGCAGCCGTTCTTGATTGACAGCCAAAATTCACAAAAAGATACCTTTCTTCATATTTTTCCCCTAATATTTTCAAGTGCATTAATTCCCAAAATGCATTTCTTTCTCATTACGGACATGAAATAAAGTGTGATCTCTGCAATAAAGGGCTTTTGGAAAATTCAGGAAAAGAGCTTATTTGGCCTGCACAGGTACTTTAACCCACCGTCTCTGGGTTATTTGTAAGATAAATGAAACCAGAGAAACAGATGACAGGTCTTTAGCTCAACTATAAAATGCAATTAACCAGCAAATGAGGCCAGGCAAGCCACTCTGACCATTCGGTATGAGCAACAGCTAGAGGGGAAGGGGGAGAATGGTAATTCATACCCAATCTGCAAACTGCTCTGCTACCTTTAGTGAGTTGATAAATAGCATTTGACATTTTAACTGCTGCTGATTTGGATATTCAAAGGTACCTAATTATGATTCCCAAGATTTTCTTTCTCTTTGCTTGCAATCTTGGATGATAGTGTCTTTTTGAAATCTGCTAACTAGTTGGCTAAGAATATCAACCTGTCGTGTGTGTGTGTGTGTGTGTGTGTGTGTGTGTGTGTGTGTGTGTGTGTGTGTGTGTGTGTGTGTGTGTGTGTGTGTGTATAGATAGATATCACCCACCTGTACTTATTGTGTCAGGCAAGGGCCCTGGGTTCAAATATAAGAGTAAGTCAAATATTATTTTGTGTTTGAGTTTTGTTATTCATTTCAAATATGCTATATAACTATAAAAATGTAAAAGTACCACACTTACGAATGCTCAGTACAGTGGTCCCTCGCTATAACGCGGTTCACCTTTAGCGGCCTCGCTGTTTTGCAGATTTTTTTTTTAAGCTCATTGTGTTCTGCGCCCTGATAGAACATTGTCAATCAATCCCGTGCCATGTCTCCTGTACAGGACAGGATGTGTCCAGCTTATCAAATTTACATAATTCTTCGATCGCTAGCAGTGTGACTCTGAAGTGCTGTACTGTATGTTTGTAAGTTTTCACCCCAACAAACACATTAATGTCAATGAAACAGTTTTGCACCATCACCTTGCAAACGTTTTGCAAGGCACCTGTGGTTGCCTTTGGTTTCATTCTATAATACTGGACTTATTTTTCTACGAAGGTTTGACCTTTGAGGGTATTTAAACGAGAGAGAAAATGTGTAGTGAGGGGTTTACAACCTTAAAACAGCAAACAAGTCTCAGAAGATGAACTTAATAAAACTCTTTGGAAAGCAAAACATACACAGTTAAAGAAAATGCTAGATTACTATCTGTTGAAAATGTCACTTTAAGTTTGGATTTAAATGATCTAAACTACCATACCAACTTCAAATGAAATAAAGTAACACACATTTCAGGCCTGAAGCTGGCTAGCTGTTTTAGTTAAAGAGCAAAAATAAAATATGGTACCTTATATTACCAAACTGTCAGATTTTATGGTCTTTGAAGAGCAGGATGAGAAAGACAGCATAGGGTAAAATCCCTCTGAGACTTTAATTAGACTCAGTGGTGCCGTGAGGTGAATGATATAATCAACATATTGCCATGCTTACAAATGGCTCTGCAAACATTTTACCAAATTTTCCATAATGTATATTACAGTTCCAAGAAAAGGTTTTGAGGCCATTTCGACTTACAGGATTTCTGCTTCTATTAATTATCAAGATCTTTATCCAAGTGCATGAACAAGATTTAACTAAACAAAAGAGCTGTACTGTTGTCTAAAAGCACAAAGCAATCATTAAAAGTGAGTGAAACTCCAAAAAGACTTACTTGGGGTCAGGTGTTCCAGTTAAGAAGGCAGGTGCATCCCTCCACATGCAAAGTCTGCTATTTTCAAGAAAAATTACTTGGTATGAAAAATGCCCTAGAAGAAGCTTTATAGAGATACACAAAACAGGAGATGTCAGTCCAAATGCATGGGTGATAATCAGAATCAGAATCAGAATGGGGTTTATTGCCAAATGTTGAGCAGGTTTACAACATTAGGAAATTGCTGCGGTGCTTCAGTGCAAACATGGTGTCATAAATAACACTTAAATAGACATGGAAAAAATAAAAGTGGGGATAAGAATTAAAAGTGCTACGTGGAAAGATATATACATGAGTGCAGGTGGTGATCAGTGCCAAACATGGAATGATACAGTGAACACAGCGTAGGGTCATGTGTTAGTGGCGGGGACAGTCATATGGTTATTGTTCATGTGTCCAACAGCAGAGGGGAAGAAACTGTTCTTATGGCGAGAGGTTCTGGTGCGAATGGACCGGAGCCTCCTGCCTGAGGGGAGCAGGTCAAACAGACTGTGTCCAGGGTGAGAAGGGTCAGCTGAGATCCGAGCTGCACGCCGCAGTGTCCTGGAGGTGTACAGGTCCTGCAAAGATGGGAGTCTGCAGCCAATCACCTTCTCAGCAGAGCGCACAACACGCTGCAGTCTCTGTTTGTCCCTGATAGTGGCTCCAGCGTACCACACGGTGATGGAGGAGGTGAGGATGGACTCGATGATTGCAGTGTAGAACTGCATCATCGTCCGTGTTGGCAGGTTGAATTTCTTCAGCTGCCTCAGGAAGTACATCCTCTGCTGGGCTTTCTTGATGACGGAGGTGATGGTGGGCTCCCACTTCAGGTCCTGGGTGATGGTGGTACCCAGGAAGCGGAATGAGTCCACAGAGGTGATGGGGGTGTCAGTCAGGATGATGGGGGGGAGTGGGGCTGTGTGCTTCCTGAAGTCCACAATAATCTCCACTGTCTTCTGGGCATTCAGCACCAGGTTGTTGTGGCTGCACCAGGACACCAGACGTTCAACCTCCCTCCTGTAGGCAGACTCGTCCCCGTCCGAGATGAGTCCAATAACGGTGGTGTCATCTGCAAACTTGATTAGCTTGACAGACTGGTGGGTGGAGGTGCAGCAGTTGGTGTACAGGGAGAAGAGCAGAGGAGAAAGAACACAGCCCTGAGGGGAGCCGGTGCTGATGGTCCGGGAGTCCGAGACATTCTTTCCCAGCCTCACATGCTGCTTCCTGTCCGTCAGGAAGTCAGTGATCCACCGGCAGATGGGATCAGGCACATTCATCTGGGAAAGCTTGTCTCGGAGATGGTCTGGAAGGATGGTGTTGAAGGTGTTGAAGTAATGTGCAGTAAGACAGGCAATCTGCAAATGGAGTACAGTGCAAAGTATGCAAAGTATATTTTTCCAAATTTCATCATGTTACAGCCTCATTTCAAAATGGATTAAATTCATTTCTCACCTTTTAATTCTACACAGAATGCTCATAATGACAACGAGAAAGAAAGTTTGCCTGAAATTCTTACAAATGTTTTAAAAATAAAAAAACAAAACTATAACATGTACATAAATATTCACAGCTTTTGCTCAATACTTTCTGAAGCTCACTTGGAGCCAATTACAGCCTCAAGTCTTTTTTGGTATGATGCTATAAGCTTGGCACACCTAATTTTGGCAGTTCTTCTTTACAGAACCTCACAAGCTCCATTAGGTTGGAGGGGGAGATCTCAGATCTCTCCAAAGATTTTCAGTAAGGTTCAAGCCTGGGTTCTGGCTTGGGCACTCAAGGAAATTCACAAAGGGGTCCCTAAACACTCCTTTGTTATATTAATAATAATAATAATGGATACTTTATTGATCCCCATGGGGAAATTACTTGTTTTTCTCTGCATTTGACCCATTCACTCAGTGGGCAGCCCACTAAGCAGGCGCCCGGGGAGCAGTGTGTAGGGACGGTACCTTGCTCAGGGTAGCCGTTAAGTGGATTCGAACCGGCGACCTTCCGATCATGGGGCGACCACTTTACCTACTGAGCTATCCCTGGGCTCAGGTTTTTGTCCTCTTGTGGCAGATGACCCTTCTCACCAGTCAGAGGTCAAGAGTTCACTGGATGTCTCTGTACATTGCTGTGTTCATCTTTCCCTCAACTCTGACTACTCTCTCAGTTCCTGTTGTTGAAAAACATCCCTACAGCAATGTTGCCACCGCCATGCAGGAATGGTCTTGGCCAGGTGATGAGGAGTTCCTGGTTTCCTCCAGATAGGACGCTTGGTATTCAGGCCAAAGAGTTCAAACTTTGTTCCATCAGACCAGAGAATTTTTATTTCTCATAGTCTGAAAATATTTCAGGTGACTTTTGGCAAACTCAGCGTGGGCAGTCATGCCTATATTACTGAGGAGAGGAGAGGAGTGGAGTGCTGCAGAACATTGTGAGAGTTTTCCTCTCTCAGTAATGCTTGAGTTTTGTCAGAGGGACCACCGAGTTCATTGTCACCTCCCTGACTAAGACCCTTCTACCCTGGTAACTGAGATTGGACAGCCAGCTTTATAAAATGTCTTGCTGGTTCCAAACTTATTACATTTACAAGTGAGGGAGGCCGTTGTGCTTATTGGGAGATTTAGTGCTGCAGAAAGTTTTTTGTAACCTTCCCCAGATTTGTGTCTCAAGACAATTGTGTCTCAGATGTCTACAGACATTTCCTTGGACTTGACAGTGCATGTCAGAGCACAAACCAAGCCCTCAAGTATGGCACCTTGTCTGGACAGGTGTGTGCCTTTCCAAATTGTGTCTAATTAACCGACTTTACTACATGTGGACTCCAATCAAGTTTTAGAAACATCTGACAAATAATTTCTGGGAATACGATGTACCCGAGGTCAACTCAGGTGTCATGGAAGAGGCTATGAATACTATTGTTTAGAAAGGTTTTGACCTTCAAAAGATTAAAACAGTTAAAAGCTCTGTGTCTGTTAACAAAATGACATCACAAAGGACGGTGAGAAAAAATATATATATAGTAGAACAGCCAGGTGAGTTTCTCTAACTCCTAAATGAGATGTTGCTATATGACAAAAAAAGTTATTCAGTCAAATATTACAAATATTGATTAATTGTTCAGTGATGGTCATTGTTCAAGTCGCATAAGTAGCAACAGGAAATGTCTGGTGTAGACCGTTAAACTAGGTCCTACAAAACTGATATCTTTCCTGCCTTGCTATGTATGGTTACTCACTGTGTCCTTTTTTTATTGTTACCGAACTAAAATGTCTTAAATCAGTAAAAAGGTTTCTTCATAGCGCTGGATTATAAGTCTATGGTAACTTTAAACACTATGATGGTGGCCATTCATCCAACAGTTAACACATTATCTCTTAGCCCTTTGCACACCCTTTGACTCAAAAAGTTATTTCGATAATGCAAACATTTTTAATGAAGACGGTAAGTGATAAAACAATATCAAATTTAAAAAGAAACACACAAAAAAACCATCAAAACAAAGAAATATTTTTTCTTCATTTGAAACAAAAACAGAGACAGTAAATGTGTTAAAGAAGTAAATGAATTAAGACAATAAAGTGTATATTGCATAAAAGCAGAAGTGGGGGAAACATCTTACTCAAATGCTAAACTAAACAGATGTCTTTAGTGGACTTTAGTCAACAACCAGCAAACTTAGAGGTGCAGAAGGAGCCTTCCACAGGTCTGGCACCACACCCTCAAAAGCTTGATTACCTCTTGTCCAGGTCCATAAGCCAGGTGTATAAAAAGACCACAAACAGTATGTGAAAGTTGGGGAGTCAACAAATAAGTTGGCTATAACTTTGTTATGCCTCAAATTCTCTACAAAATACCACTAAAAGTAATTTAAACTGTGGTTCCAATGCTTTGGTGGACTGAAAAACAAGCCAATTTTTTCAGTCCCCATGGCCAAAAAGATCCCTGTTGTTGTAGTAGAAATTAAGAGGATCTGATAATAAAACTTCCGCACAGTTGCCTTTTCATCATTCACTGTGTTTAGAGTATAATCTGCAATCACTACAAAGGATGCCTGCATTTCATCAGGGAAAACGTACAGCTTAGTGGTTCCGCCCACCTAGCCTATCCACAAACAGCCCACAAGCCCCAGTGGTCGGATACCTTGCCAAGGCCTTTTGTTCTCAGCCATAATACATCTTTATTAGTATAATCCCATTGCTCCTCTGCTTTACTCACACGCCATTAGTCTTTATCCAAATCATGTAGTTACAAACAGACTGTCATTGAAGGCAGGAGAAATACTCTCCGGACATCATTGATGGATAATTGCTTTAACTTTTCCACTAACTGTTTAGCGCATCAAGTTTGAAAAAGCCTTTGGCAAGGAGACAACAAGCACCCCACATTCAGAGCTAAGCACTGAAATGAAAAGCCTCCTTCTGACATTTACACTGTCTCCATATTGAAGAAACCTGGCTCTGCCTTTCTTTCACTCCCCTAGACTGGATACAACAATGTGCACAGAGGTCCTGAGATTTATGGGAGCAGCTCAACATAGCTGGGGGGGAAGTCTTTGGGGGTTTTTACATCCCTCCATTTGTTTTGCACATTACTGATGTTTCCCTTAATGTGCTCCGAGCATTCCCTTGAGAAGCTTAGATGGGGCTGTTCTCAAGTTCAGGCTTCATTTAGTTTTCCCCCTGTTCTTCTCTGGAGATAAAACCTGACATACAGACCTCTCTGACTCTCCTGAGGAGCTATTAATACAGGAAAGGGAACAGAGGACAGGATGTGGCAAGCCCCAGATCCACCTGGCAGACCGAGCAATGCCATGTTTATTTGGATCTACATGGAAATGGATGAATAGGCAAGCGACAGCTTTTAGTAATGCTGGTAAACTAATAGATCTGAGGTCCCCGATGAGCAGAGGAACTTTTTGCGAGCCAGAGTTCTCCCTCGCTAATCATCATATCTCTAAACATCATTAATACAACTGTGAACTGCTTAAATGATATATCACCCTGGAAAGGTTTTCTAAAATTGTTGCTAATCTTTGATTTACAATCTTGGCTGTTTAAGTGAGAGTACAGCGTAACAATACATTGGCTGGATTTCAGCTACTGCATGAAACATTGAAAAGAAAAAAGATTGCATTCTTAAAAAAAACATGTTCCTGCTTGCAAATATCCAGGCATAGATTTATATCACTTCCATGTATTTTGTATTAAAGGTGATGACCTCATTCTCCAGTTTCATCTCCTGACATTTATGTGCAATAAACATGTAACCTCTGCTGATGAAAATTTAAAACTGTATTATTATATATTGTATTATTCAGAAACAATGCAATGTGGTGTCAGTGAGCGGTGGATTCCTCTGACCTGAATGTACTCTTGACTCGACTGGTGTTGTGGTCATAATATAAATGCTCCTCCAGGTAAATCCCGCTCACAAAGCACTCACACACCATGCACTTCTTGTGGATTAATTTGAGCAATACTAAAAGATTTCATGTTCTTAACTGATCATTAACAGCAAAGGACTGAGCAAGCTTAGGATGTGTAATTAGACGTGACGGTTGTCATGAGCCTGTGAAATTAAACCCAAAAATGCTAAAAGAAAGTGCAGTATGAACAGTACACCCCAAAGTAATTTGTTAATGTTAGAAAACCTGGCAAATGATGTCTTCACATATGCCAGATTAAAAACTGAGACCCTGTTTTGTTTAACCTTCTAATAGCACCATTTAAAGTTGATACAGCAAGTACTTGATGCTAACCACAATCAGAGTTTAGCTTAGTAGGATAGGTTCAGCTCTTTATTTGCTTTGGGGAGGTTTATCTGGCCAACTTTCACCAAAAACAAATGTATATAAATGCTTTTCTTTTTATTACATGATTTAATAATATTCACCATGTGAAAGCTTAGTTAGTGGTGGCTATTTGCAACTAAGGCTATGTTAACAAGATCTATATGCACATTATTCCATCCATCCTTCTTCCACTTATCCAGTTCAGACTCGTAGGGTGGGCTGGAGTTGTACCAGCTGTCAAAAAGAAAGAAACAGGATTCACTCTGGAAAATGTTACCAGTCCAAAGAAAGGCTGACACACAGAAACACAAACAACCATTCATGCACACATTCATACCTACAGCTAAATATAGGTACAAAGTGTTCTCTTTATTTTTTTATCCGAATCAGTCAGAGATACCAAAACATCATCCAGAAGTTTAAATGAAAAACTTGCTTTCCTCAACATCCACTGATGCAGCTCTGTCACATGTATCACCTCCAACAAACATATATTTTGGCCAGACAGATCAAAAACGTCCAAATCACAATCAGTATTTATTTTTGTCTTCAGCTGGTGAAAAATTCAAACAGAAATATCAGCAGCCTTTCTGATTCCTAGCACAGAGCGCATCCATACCCTGTAGTGGACACTACTCCTATAGTATAAATGTGTGTGTGTGTGTGTGTGTGTGTGTGTGTGTGTGTGTGTGTGTGTGTGTGTGTGTGTGTGTGTGTGTGTGTGTGAAGAGGAAACTCTTGCAAGCTCAGGGAGAACATGAAAACCCCACAATGAAGGGCAGTTCCCAGGATTGAACCCAAGACCCTCTTGCTATGAGGTAATAGTGTGGGTAGTAGTTAAGTTCTTCTGCATTGCATTGAGTTTTATTATGAATTGCACTCAAAAATAATAACCTATCGGAGAAGAGGAGCTTTAGGATACTAGGGCACTTCTCTCACCACTGGACTACCTACCTACAGCTCGCACTCCTCATGCATTATTTCTCTAAGCCCACCAGGCTAAAACTGCTTTCATCTGAAATGAAGGACACATTATTGAAGTTGCACTTGTTCTTGATATGTTATTGCATATCATTCTAATGTTGCGTTCACTCATTCATACATTGTGTCAGTCTCTGCCCTGTTGGCCAGGTTACTCTTAAAACAAAAACTCAGTGAAGCTTTTATTCAGATTAATAATGGATGTTAGTTGTATTTCATACTGTTATTGAACAAAACATATGCTACTCTAACATGTAAGGCTATTGGAAACCCAAAGTAAGCTGGAAAACTGAAGCTGAGTTTGACAAAACAGCAAAGAGTCAACCAGGAATATTGTCATACAGTAGTCTGCTTCTAGTTTCACAATATATCTGCATTAAAGGGAATTTTACTTAATTATACAGTGGAACCCCGACTTACGAATACCCCGTTTCACGAAAAATTCAAGTTACGAAGGCACTGAACGGCAATATTTTTGCCCGTGTTATGGCAAAATGCCCGAGTAACGAAATCCGCTGGCTCTGATTGGCTGAGCCTACAATGCTCACAATGCCTTCCAAATCATGTGACAACCCCTTGGCTTCCGTACTTGCGCTTCATTGTTCCACTTGAACGACGTATTGTTGTTCTAGTTAGCGATTAGCCTATAGCCTATCGTTCAGCATCGCCTCAGTCAAAACGCGCGATGGGTGCTTCGACTTACGAAGATTTTCGACTTACGAAAGACCCTCGGGAACGAATTAATTAAGTATTAATTAATTAAGTCGGGGTAAATTAAGTTCACAAAAGTCTGTCCTTGTGATTGTCCTTCCTGGTCTTGTTAAAAAGATTTCCTCAACTGACACTAGGAAGGGCACACACTGTTCAATTCCTGGCAACCCATAATACCTTAGATAAACATGCGTAGATACTGTTTAGATACATAGAGAACCATTTAGGCTATATTCATTCATGCAGCCTGTCTTTACCACTCTCTCAAAACTTTGCCATGACTCAGTCTCCCCTGGCTAGCTGTGCAATGCCTTAACATAAGGACAATGAAGAGAAGGTGATAAATCTTTATTGAAGCAATTATAGAGCAAATGTTATTTACACCATGTAATTGGGCGCGGGTATCTCTCTGCTCATAGAAATTAAGGCTCGAGGGAAGTTAAAATGGACACCAATTAATTTTTGCTGACAGAATCAGCAAAACAGCAAATGGCAACAAAGGGAGTTTCCCCAGGAGGTAGTGACTTTAGAGAGAGGTGAGAATAACTCCACTAATGTAGTCACAACATCACACCATTTCCATATAAATAACTTCCTAAGAAATAAGAAACTCATTTGCAGGGATAAAAAGAAATCAATTATGGCAACAAACAGGCTAGTCCCATTCCCTTAGACCTTGAACAGTATGAATGACATGGTTATAGTACATTGTAATGCTTTGCGCAGGTTCTAGTAGAATATGCATAATGTGCACTGACGGACAGGGAGGGGTAACGTCAGCTAGTAAATGTCAAGTACACATACAGGACCGCACACAGCTTATTAAAAAGCTGTCACTAGGAGGGAAGAAGCTAACAGGATGTACCAGACTTGATGAGGATTTATTACCTACTGCCATCTTTACTAAATGGCATTCTTAGACTCTCTGAGTCTTAAAATAAATCATGCTACCAATGAGAGTATGTGTCTGCATGTGTATATGTGTTATTGGGTCACTTTTGAAAACTTGTTTTCTTCAGCATAATCTTTGACAAGAACAAAAATTACAAAGGCCACATTTTTTAACTTCTGTGTCATTGCACAGTATATCAAAACAAGAGTAAATGTGGTAGTGTCAGCTTTTCCCTCATTGTACTTCCAGCACTATTTGATAGTTGAATTGGGTTTGTGCATTGCTACCACTTGAAGAAACATTGCACACAGTGAGTGGTGGTATCCTGAAAAGTTCAGGGGGGGCTGAGCTAAATAGGCAACGGTTTCAATAACTATTAAAACCTTTCTATTTCAAGGATCCTGCAGAAATTAAAGCAATCTTTTTTTTATTTGACAGACACAAAATCAATCTCATAACAGTTCAGAAAGTAAACATGTCTCAAAATTGGATAGCTTAACTCAGAAAAAAGAGAGCTGTAACTGTTTAAAAAGTGACTGAATAGACTACTGCAACCAGGTAGATTGACCTTGAACCACAATACAAATTGAGGGCAAACATATCCCAGTCAGATTAAGCACTGAGATGTTGCTTCAGTTTTCACCTAAAGAGATCCATAAATTGGCACCTCTACTGTAGCAACACAGTTTCCAACAGTTTTCTCTAAGCCTTCAGTTCCAGGTTGATGACTCGTCTCTTGGGGCCAAACCTTCACCTGTTAGGAAAAGCCCAAGGGACAGTGTTAACAAAACAGCTTCATAAAGCGCTGACAAAGTGCTTGACATATTAGAAGACTGAATTATATCATGACTCCATCTGCTATGTTACATACCTTCTGGCCCCTTACTTCCAATGCATTCTCTTCCCAGAATGTGAAACACTGTTTCTGTCAGAAGGAAACCATATTCATTTCCTGTTTGTCCTGACGGTCCTTTTCACTTGTTGGTTTAGGTTTAAAAAAAAATGATGCACTTTCACAACACTAACCCTTGCAAGTGCCTACTGTTAACCCAGTGTGTTTATTGCCAAGGGATTCTTTACATGTGTCCAAATGTGACCATGTGGGAGTGAAACATCTGACTATTGCCATCAGTACATCTAGCCCCATAGGTACTAAGGACTCACTGTGGACATTCATGTGAGATCTTTGGCACAGAAATGCCAAAAAAGCAGCATGCCACAATCCACCGTGTAACCACATGATGTGTCCTAGAACACTAGGATCTCATTCACTAATGTCTAACTAAAAATGATTTTAAGCTGAATAAAAACTATTCCTCAAATGACACTTGAATTTATAAAATGTGCACAGCAGCCTATTTTGTTTTTACCACCATGAGTATAAGAGTAAAGAATCTATTGAAATCAGTAGGCTTGTGCAATCTACATACATTCTGCAGGCTTTCTGCATACTGTATAGTACATAAAAAAGAAAAAAACTTTTGACATCAATGATATGATAACAAGAAAAGATATCATCACATGACTGTTTTTAAAAAGGAAAACCAGTGGACAAGGAGCATATGACCTGTTAGCCACAGATAAGAAAGTCACCACAATAATTTAAAAAAATTAAAAAGCTTGATGAAAATGGGATTTTTCTAAGATTTTCAAGTCCTTTGACAATATACTGAAGGGATGTTGCATATACCTGCTTTCTCGGTGCAATTCCCTTTTTGGCCATAATTTCATATATACCATGAACCTTTAACACATGCAGCTGAATGAGATATATCAATCAAACAATATTCATTCAAAACACATTTTCCGTGTAAAATTAGATAAGATTATTTGACATCAGTTTATGTTGGATGCGGCTGTGGAATTTCCGCATTCAATAACTTTAAATTGAAGTAACCGCTGTGTCAGCTATTTGAAGGATAAAGTGATGGAAATCAATCTGCTGAACAAACTGGGAGCAGTCTTCATTTGGAGCAGAAATGAGTGGAGCACCAGTGGGAAAAAGCAATATTGTCTGCTCTTCCCTCACTGGACAAGGTCAATTAGAGAAGGACATGGATTGGCAATCAAACCTGACACCAAAGATTGACTATGGTGATTATAACCATGCAGATGGGGGGCTTTAAAGGTTATTAATAATGATTTATGGAATTAATTAAAAAAGTGAGATAGGATTCCGTGCTTTAAATACATTATATAAGTCCAGCTGAGGGAACATTTACCACTTGCGGGAACTCTTGCTATAAATGCAATATGTTCTATGACTGAATGGATTGTCTTCTGGGCTGCACTGGAGTTATGATCGTGATTATAGTGAGTCAAGATTGATTAGTTGAAAAGAACAACATAAATGTCAGATATACAGTTCTGTTGTTTGGTTCTGGACATATTTGTCTCAGCATTATATATGTATCGTACTCTGATATCCATCAGGTATTTACAAAGACATTCTTCATAACTCATCTTTATTATTGGCTTACAGCAGCCATCTTGTTCTTATCTTCGGTGGCATGTTTCTGCACGTCAGACGGTGGCCACTGTTTGTAAGCTAAGCTATATTTTCAGGTGATTTTTTAATTATGGATTTGAGTTTCAGTGGATGCTCTTCTTAATTTTGTTCAGCTGTGAACTGCAACTAAAGTTTGTTCCATAAATATATAGGACTAAACATAAAATAGTGTATTACAAAATGTACACTCTTTAGTGCAAAGGACACCTCATGTGTTTTCTATTTCCAGGATAATGAACACATCATTAAAAAAAAAAACCTCTGCAGTATAATGAAAAGTTTTCACTCTGGTAGAAAAGTGCATGTTGGTGGGCAACTTTAAAAAAGACACATTACATTTGGGTTTTTTAAAAGCTGAAAGATAGGGCTGTGGCTACTTTGATTGCTGTGTTGACAGCTGTAGATGGAAGTTGCAGACACTAGATATCTGCTAGACAAATGATGTGTCTTACTCTGGAGCAATGTTCCCTCTAAGCTGCACGCGTGCACAATTGCGCACTGCTGGCACGGTCTCTGCGCACAGAAAATCTGCATTGCGCACAAAAAAAAATCTAACCTGAATTGCAATTAAAATTAAAACTTGAACAATTGTGTTTTGCAGTGTTGATCAGTAAGTGACTAGCGACTCACGTATGGGATTAGAACGATGCCACCTTAGCCCATAGTCCAGCCAATGATGCGATTCACATTCGTATATATGCAGCTAATCAACGTCGTTGACAGCCTATGACAGCGTTCTTATGTGCTGACACCGGTGTTTTAGCTAGCAAAGCAGCGTGGCTGATGTGGAGTGAAGCCACATTAATGACAACGTGTACAACCATTGGAGATGTGAGCAGGACAGACGGAACAATTGATGGAAAAAGTGTGGACTTTATACCAGTTTTTAAATTGTGTTGTTGTTTATATTTACTGCGGGAAGAAACGGTAAAAACAGCGTTTTAGCTCGAAAGCACTCTCCGCCTGTGAGCAAAAACAAAACCAAAAAAAACCCCACCCTAGGGCTTTGGAGTTGACGTAACACCGCAATGCATTGTGGGAGCGCGGCACCATTTGAGAAGGCCACAAATCAAAACAAACACACTGTGTTGGAAGGATGACTGCCAGAACCATGCTTAAAATCAGCTAAAAAGTCAAAGGCCTGTATCGAGACCAGTTGCGCCCGGACGCCAAGAGACCGTACTTGGAAAAAATAGCATGCATTGGTAATGTGGACCCGTATGATGAAATACGGGAACTGTAAGTGATAACTTTGGCACCTGATATAAATTTAGTTTTAGTAGTTTGACTAAAATGTGTAATAATTTTAGTCAAATTACTTTGACCAAAAAAAAAAAAAAACTGGCACCACCCGATGTTCTCTTGCTATGTCCCTGCTAAACATTGTAATTTACATAGCTGTGAGTTTAAAGATATGTTAAGTCACTCCAGGCTTCAGTGTAGTCTGAGCTGACCAACCTTGAGATAAACCAAAGACGTATGAAATGAAGGGCATTCAAAATATTTGGGTTTACTGTGAACATTACATTCTCCATATCTATCGTAAAGAAAAAAAAAAGGTAAATGGCCTGTATTTGTATAGCACTTTATTTAGTCCCTAATGACCCCAAAGCCCTTTACACTACATTCACACACTGGTGATGGCAAGCTACATTGTAGCCACAGCTGCCAGACACTGGCACCACCTGGCCCTCTGACCACCACCACCAGTAGGCAATGGGTGAAGTGTCTTGCCCAAGGACACGACGTAGACTGTCTGAGCCGGGGCTCGAACCAGCAACCTTCCGATTACAAGATGAACTGCCTTGAGTCACGATCGCCCCATCGTAGGATGCTTCTACATTCCAAAAAGAACAGGTCCACTATCTATATTATCTGCATTACATTAGATTATCTATCAGTGCTGTCAGCATTCATATGAGCTAATGTATGATACTGTATATCACAGGGTCAGTTGTCCAGGAACTACAGTATCTGTGTGCATGTCTGAATATTAAAGCTCAGCAGTGACCCTTAAAGCCTCATTTCCTCGACAGAAGACAGAATCTGTCCGTGTTCTTCTTTCTTTAATTTAAAAAATATAAAAAAAACCAATGAAATCCCTTTTTTCAATGCACCTATTTCAGACTGCAAGATGACTCTACTAGCTTGTTAATCATTACCCATGCATGGTCAAAACTGACATGATCATTTGATGCATTACTATGCAATGCTCCAGTAATTATTCTTTCCTTTAACGAGGCAGGCAAGCAAAGCCAGGCTGCCCTCTTTCCCTCCCATGTCTCAGTCATTTATTTCTTCATTTTCTCTCAAGTTAGGAACAATCTTATTTGTACTGAAGCATGGAGGAAATGTGACCCAGGGAGTGCTACTCTTTAGCTAATCTGCGAAGGCTAATCAGTGTTATAGCACACTAAGCTACACTTTGTAAGAGACTTGATTATTGTTAAGGTTTATGAATCCAGGGAAGCTTGATTTAGTGCATAGATTATTTTTATACGTAGAAAAACAATGTACACCCACATGTATGAGCAGAGCAAAGTCAAAATATGTCTTCTATTGTTGCTCTTGCTGCACTGGCAAAGATGGTGGTTCAGGGGTCTTGCTCAAAGGCACCATGATTGGCAGTATTTTGTTAGAGGTCAAAGTGGCTCATTGTCTTCCTACACAGTGGTTTACCCCTGCCAATCCGAGTATTTGAACCAAATGACCTCAGTGTTACATGCTTGCTTTTTTTCTGTAAATTGTATTTCTCGCTGTAGCTCTCAGGTGATTGTTAGAAGTGAAATAAACTGGATGTTATTGCAGGTCAACCAGAAGTTGTAAAACATTGCATTCCTTTAATTGCCCAATTGTAGGGAATTCTAACTAACCTTTCTTACCCTTCTGTAGAGCTGCAGCTTGGAAGGATTTATTTAGGGGTTACGGATCAGTAAATAAGGGTGGCACAGTCACCTCACAGCAATAAGGCTTTGGGTTGCCAAGGTCTACCCCACCTCTTGCCAAACGTCTGCTGGGATAGGCCTCACACAGCTGCAGTAGTTGTTAAGAAAACACATCATTGGATCGGTAAATCTTCTTATATTAGGTAACAGTTATATCGTGCACTATAGATGGACATGGATGAGTGTCTGCCAGGTTGAATTAGACTAATAAAATATGAGCATCTATACTTAAAGTATTCCCAATATTCAATTAAAAATGACAAATCTAAGGTGAGCAGTAACTCATAGAAACTATATAGTCAAAATATAATTACCTTGACTAAAATAGCATTTGCTAGTTAAGATAAATATTAAAACATACTGACATAATAGATATATACTTTTGTCCACAAGCACATACTTCAGTATTTTGGTGTGAAATCTGATGAGAGCCCAAACTGGTGACTTTAATTTGCATTTTTAAAGGGTTTTTTTTCCCCCATCATTTGACCATGCAAGCATCATACATCTATGGGTTTCAATCTCTTAGTCAGTTGGTAAACTGATTTCCTCAAGAGTAAAACTTTGCAGTTTTAGCCAGTTTTTACAAGGCTCCTGGTGTAGCCAGGCCAAGGCTTGCCTGTTTTCTTGATTTTGTTCAGAAATACATGAGGAGATGAATTCAGGGGCTATGATTTGGTGTTAAAGGTGACTTCATACACTGTCTATCATCTAACCAATGGCAACTTTGGCAGATATAGTAACTGCTTATTGCACTATGCTATAAACCTATTAGAATCCATGTGACTGCAGTGTTTCTCTTCTTAGGAATATTGGAGAGATCATTACAGAACAATAAAATATGAATGATATGAATATTATTGGATCCTTCTGCCTTGAAACGCTAGGAATCGTCTGCATGGAAGAACAGCAACATCCAGAGGAAGGACAAAAAAAACACAGCTTTAAAATGGTTGAGATTAGAGCTATTCAGCATTGAGGTGTCTGCTTTACTTGAATTTCATTACTGTTCAAAGGTCAATAACAACAAAGGAATCAAGACTAGCACTAAGGATCTAGGTAGTCATGCTTTGAAAATGACTAGTGTGTGTGTGTGTGTGTGTGTGTGTGTGTGTGTGTGTGTGTGTGTGTGTGTGTGTGTGTGTGTGTGTGTGTGTGTGTGTGTGTGTGTGTGTGTGTGGCCTTGACAGAATAAGAAAAAGGAAGAGTCACAGGGAGAGAAAGAGTGAGAGAAGAACAGGTAAAAATGAAAGTAGAGGGGGTAAGCCATTGAGAAACACATCCTACATGGTTCAGGAGACTAATTATACAAGAAGGCCATGCTAAGTCGACCACTTCAGAGAGTCTGCAGGCTACACAGGGACCAAGCGACATGGATACCCCATTCAGAGGAGGGAAACAGCTTCTCATGCATGCCTTATTACCCCAAAGACCTGCGTCTGTGGCAGATAAGTCACCTACTCCTTCTAGCCTTGCTCCTCTGCGGACACAGATCCTGTAATGATACATTTCACTTCTGGCTATTTCCAGTTTGATGGGTAGAAATGTGAAAACAAAAAAAGTAAGAAGTGTGCAGTATGGGACATCATCTCTGACCTCCATCAAAGAGTTCTCTCGTCACATCGTGAGGTACGGCGACATAGTGCCAACCCCTCATTTTCCTGCGGTCCATCTCTAATGGGATTTGGGTTTTATATTAAGTCCACCTTCCCCTCCCACCCTCCCCGTGTCCTGACACTGTGGTGTGAGTGATTTGAATTTAAAAACTGGCTGAATCCACAGAGTAGACTTCAAATGGGATTGTGTGAGGCTTTAACTGTTAAACAGGGCCTTCCAGGTAAGCCCGTCCTGTAAAATGACAGAAAAGGTGAGGGGTGCAGTTATGTAGGGTACCGCTACGCTACATGCTGGTTCACAAGTGAATCCTGCCTTAGATCGCATTGTATAACTCAGTAAGGCAGATTGTCTCTCTCTCTGAGGACGGCTGTCATCACTTTTCATCCAAGGGTGCCAGAAAATTGTCACTGGGGGTGTTCATGAAGAGAACATGCACAGCATTTTGTACATTGCTTTCATTATGCACAATAATGGAGGGAGATGAGATTCTGATGAATAACTGACTCAAGGTCAGCTACGTAGTAACATGAGTTACATGAAGCATTAAACTGCCTTAAGCTTTACACTCATATCATGTGGACCGTTACAGACGTGTTCTCACTGCATGATAGCTTGTTCCAAACTTAAAGATATGTGGCAGACATTCACGTGTATAGAACATTAATCTTTAGAGGTGTCATTTGTAGAAAATAGTATAGCAGAAGGGGTCACTGTTATTTCTGTTAAATAGCCCTGGATGGTGAGGCCACTTTCATGATGTAGCTATATGTGTGTTTTAATACTGACTAGGGTACTTAAATCAGTGTAGAAGACACTGCCAGGCACAACTACAGCATACACATTATCCAACCACCAACCTGCATAATGATCGGCTGAAAATTCATGTCTTGCTGCAGGAATCAAGCCTCCAGTTTTTGCCATTGCTGTTGTCCAGGGGAGGGTATATCATAAGAAGTGTTTGAGGAAGTGTAACAGAGTGCACGATGATTGTGGCCAATGCTGGGGCTAAAAACATATCCCATCCAGCAATTTTGTCTGTCATTATCCAGCACTCTGACTACTTCACCATGCCTTGCAAAGAGGTAGGGATAAGACCTTTAAAAAAAGATATTTTCTCTTCAGCACTCTTGCTTCACCCCATGCTGGACTCAGGGCAGATAGAACACTAGGATAAAGCTATGCAATCTTGAGGTACTACCCCGGTTCCAAAGAAAAGTTCAGACATGCAAAATGCAAAATCTGAGATTTGCAAATTTCATAAACTCATAATGAATTCACAATAGATGATAGAAAATATATCAGATGGTTGAAAAAAAGAAAATGTGTCATTTCTAGGGGAAAAAAAGAGATAATTTTAAATTTGATGGCAGCAACATGTATGCATACTGTGTAGCATCCCCAATTTGTTTAGCAGTCTTTAAACATCTGGGAACAGGAGACCATTTGATGGACCTTTGGTAGAGGACTGCTGTCCCTTTATGTCCGATATAGGACTATAGCTTCACAACAGTCCTGAGTCTTCTTTGTCATATTTTTCATTTAATCTTGTTTTCAGTTGGCAAACGGTCTGGACTGCAGGCAGGCCACTTCAGCACTTAAATATTTTACTATGGAGCAATGCTATTTAATAGCTTCAGTATGTGGTTTACCATTGTCTGGCTGAAATATGTAATAAATTCCCTGTAAAAGACATGTAGATGGGATCATCTGTTGCTCTAAAACCTGCATATCCATTTCAACATTGATGTTGCCTTTCCAGATGTACAAGCTCCAAATTCCATAGGCACTAATACCACCAAAAATGCAGACTTTGAACTGATTGCTGCTTCTTCTCATTAGTCTTCTATGTAATTCATCTGACAACAGAACAGGTTTTTCTTTTTGTCTCCATCCATTTTAAATGAGCAATAAAATTATACAGTGAGGAAGAATACTGGATTTGGATTATGTGGAATACTGGATTACATACCGGATATGTTCCACAAATTGTCTTTTTGTAGACTGATGAATCTCTACGTATTTTTATTTCTGAGAAACTGCCTCTGATGCTTTTTTATACAGTCTTGTTGCTGATCTAATTATTCCCAAAATGTTGCTCCAGTTGTTTCTTTTTACTACCACTTACTCTTCTAACCTTTTGATGTCCCTGTGTCAACTTTTTGGGGATAATTTGTGGTCATCTTTGTGGCTACTGGGACACGCCCAAAAACAATACTGCGTCCTTTGCCATCCAGCCTAGCAGTGGATAGTTGCTGTGCTATCGGATGCACTAATCAAAGTTTATTTATAGCTGCCAAAAAGGGTGTTTAGTATAGCATCAACATGTGAGCACACCTCTCATAACCCTGCCTTACAGACCAGATCACACCAATTCCTGCTTCTCCACAGCAGCCCAGGCTGTCAGTGGCTCATTTAAACTGTAGGTATGATTTACCTGACATTGAAAAATATTGTGGCCTTTACTGTTATGACACAACATTGATGTGGCAAATTAATACTACCTGTAAACTGTAAATGTTTTTACAGTGAATAATTTCTTTTTCTTCACCCTGTTCTTTCTCTCACACAGCAGCATTATTTACCCATCCAGCAAAAATCTATGCTGCTGGAAGCATTCATCCTGGCAGCAGTGTAAGATGAGTTATTCTCTAAAAGATACATGTATATGTCACCAAACTTGGCTCTGCAAAAGACATTGCCAGTTGGAGGGATTTAAATAAAGCAGACGGGGCAGATTATCGATTACGAGTTGTCAAAACTGGTAGTTTCTCTGCATCTCTTTGTTTTTTCCTCCATGGATAGATGATCGAAGTAGTCTTGGATTGAGACAGGTGAAAAAAATACACCCCTCTGTCCTGCAGTACTACTGTCTGTCCACTATTGACCATCATGACACAGTAATGTTTTGCCTGCCAGAACTGTGAGTGAGTCACATGACTGTAAACTATGTCTTGTGAAAATAATTTGGGTGATAAGATTTACAATCATTGCATTCTATTTGAATTTACATTTTACACAGAACCCCAATTTTTGTTTCTTTTGTAATTGGAGCTGTGGAATTATGTTGGTTGGCTTCAACAGGTATCTTAGTAACATAATATCATAATACCATTATTAACAAGCCATAGTATTGTTTGATCACATTCTTTACAAATTTAATGATTTTATGATTATCAAAAGCTCTGCTTAGGTATATAACTATATGTAAGTCAGTACATGAATAAATAAATAAATAAAATTTATTTATTTATTTATTTATTTACATGACTTCTTTCGGTCTATTCATCTGTAGACATATTCATGACACTTTATCAATTAGTTGTGGAAATATTTCACTAAAACGAACTCATGGTAGCTTTCCAATATTTGAGTTTATGCCAAACTGTTGTACCAACCCACCAGGATGTGCAGTACTGCCCAACCTTACAATGAAAAAATATCTATTCCTAATTTACTGGCATGCATCTGTCAGCATGTTTTTTGTCATGCATTCAGTCTAAATTTGCCTGACATGTACTGTGTCTAAGCTAATTAGAGAAGTAATACATTGGTCCATTAGTAATTGCCTTGACAGCGCAACTCATTTTTACCATAACTAGCTGGGACAATTGCATTGGTCTAATAGCATGCACGAAGTCATGCCTTCAGCTAAGAATACATTCCAGTGTGGCAAGGAAATTGTGTGTATTTGAGGTGAACACTCTATATTCAGAGTTATGATGCTCTAAAAATAATGCTGCCATCCCATTCTGTCTGACAGATTTTTGTGTTGTATTCTTCTTATTTTTCCTGGATTTTTGTTGGTGTTGAGAAAACAGAATTAAGCAATGACAAAAAATATATATATATTTTTTATGCTGTATTTGTTCCAGGTAATAAACATAGGTTCCCTTTTCCCCACAAATGGTGAAATTCTGTCCCCATTAAAAAGTCAGACTCTCTGTTGTCAAGATATCAATTATCTGTCACCTGGCCAATGTTCCTCTGGATGGATTTCCTTTTTTATCTTGTTCATGCAATGATCCTGCACTTTATAAGACAAGCATTGTCCTCCTGTCTCCTGTCACAGACCAGCATGTAATGTTTGCACTTCTTTACATAAGCTAAACCCTACTGACAGTCCTATGAGCAGCAGATATCATCAATGATGATATCGTGGAATTTTAGACCATTATTAAACAGAACTGCAAACTAAGACTTATGAGAAACCTTGAAAAGTGGGGCTTCTCTTTAAAAAGAAACAGCTCCTTGATTACTGTCATCGGCAGGACTTTAATGAAGCCATAGAAAGTGCATTTTAATTTGATAAATAAAGTAGTAACAGTTAATTTTAGTTGCTAGGAAGCAACACAAAAACAAAGAAGATTTTCTAGTTAATAACTGGTTAATAAGTAGCTCAATATGGCATATGATTATATGATGAATAATGTAAATACTAATTACTTTTTTTTAATTGATGGTGATTTAAAATATGGTAATTAAGTCTACAGATAAATTATGACTGTTAAGTTGTTAAACTTTCTGTTAAAAATTCAATATCAAGAAATGTAATTGTAGACATGTTTTTAATGATGAAAAACTTGGGCAATTGTAAAATTGTCCGTTGGGGTTGCCTCACTTCTGGAATCACCTTCATGTGGCCAGTCTAGGAAATGCAATTTCTGGTAATGCAGAAATGAAATCCAGGATGCCGCCATAGCTTATCTGCAGGGGCCAGCGTTGGAGTCAGGCCCAGACCATTTCTTGCATTTCATTACCCTAACGCTCTTCCATATTTCCAGTCTGCATCGTCTTATGTATTTAAGACAAAAAAAGACCAAAAATAAATCCTAAAAGTTAAGAAAAGAACATTAAAGAGTTACTGTTCTGCATGTTTACAGATGAAATTCTTAAATCCTTCTTTTACATGTCTCACAATTATAAAGACAGTAATTGCTTTTTTTTTAAAACATAAATTAAATTTAGTGCTAAATGTAATAAAACATGCATCCATGGCATCTAATACATGTACTTTGGTTTCTAATCTATCAAAAACACACAAAATAGTCATTTTCAAGCATATACTGAGTCGCAAAAGTTCATCTATCTTTGACATCACAATGGGTGAAGTTTCTTTTACAGAGGCTTCCTATTCACCCACATCCAGCCAAAGTAGACCTTGCAAGCCGAAAGACCTTTTCCACATCTATCATGTCTGAGAACTGAGGGCTGCTTTCTTGCTTTCTTGAAGTTGTCACCTTCAAAGCCTATGTTTGGGAGGATGGAGAGATGACTGAAGCAGATGTTGCTCGAACTGAGATATGTGTCAGGAATAATGCAGTCTTCCAGTGTCTCCTCCCACGTCTTTTTCTTTTTCTCTAAGATCAGATTGTCATGACATATAAATTCAATCTTATCATTACATTGCAAACAATGCCAGAATTCCCATGGCAACAAAACTCTTTTCCAAGAAGATTATCACATAATTTCTGATCCTCATTCAAGTTGTATAGAACAATTGCAGATATAGGTAAGATCTTTTTGTGTCTTTACAGACAAATCCAACAGTGTGAGGGAAGCTGGTGGACAATCTGTTGTCCAGTTGTTTTAGTCACTGTTCTAAATGTGCCTAGGTCAAAGTGGTGCTCCCTGCAGTGCTTTTGAGCCTCAAACAAGGTTATTTGGAGCAGCAGATACGGAAGCGTTTTTGTGCAGCAGACGAGGGCTGCAAGATGAAAGACAGATGAAAGATGAAGTTAAGAATGACACAAAAGAAACTGCTACAATTTGTCATTACTTCCCAAAGCTGGCCTACTGTATGGCTTTAACTATCAGATGACCATTGTCTACACTGTAATGTCTGTTTAACACCTATAGTTATATAAGAAATGCTCCATCTACACTGGTAGTGTAAAATCAGCTTTTGCAGACTGAGTAAGTTGCTACCATTGGTTCACCGATAAAAATACAGTGGAAAGAGCAGAAAAAGATCCAACTATCCATTTTCTGAGAAACCATATGTCAAACTCACAAATTATGTCACCTGCATTAAAAAAGGGTTGCATCAGAACATACGTGAAATCTCACCCAGGGAAGAAAGTGTTCTGTTTAACTGAAGAGTTAGTATAATAAGAATATAAAACAATCTTTTGTGTGTCATATGATGCAATAATCTAAGGAAAGCAGAACAACTGCTATAGCATGAAATGTGTGTTATGCAGCCAGCAGCCAAACAGTGGAGCATAAGGTTTTGTGGTTTGCAATAACCATTAGAAAACACTGAGCCATTGAACTGCCATCAATGCAGCTTGCAAAGACACAGACAGAATGACACACATAGAAGCAGAAATGTTATTTCAGGTTTTTTTCCACTTTCTTTGAATAGACAAAGAAGAGGCGATGGAGTCCTAATGCAATAAAGACTGCAGTACATATAAACAGATCAACGGGCGGCATCCCTATATAAATATATATCCTATATTGTATGTCCTGATAGATGGTGATTTTGCCCACAAATTCATGGTAGGACACATTCCCTCAAATCCAAACAATAACTATACATTTTGGCTTTGGCCCCTTCTATCAAAAACATGATCAAACTTACTAGAGAAAAAAGCTCTGTAGAAGCCTATTTATTCTGCATTACCATTGCAAAGAGTTTCACATTCAAAAACATGAAAAGAGAAATGAGAGTGAAAGAAATCAATATCTTGTTTTGTTTTGTTTTTGTTTATTTAATACCAGGGCCCTGTTTCAGGAAGCCGGTTTAGTGCAAACTTTGAGTAAGTATACCCTGAGTTAACGAAAACTCTGGGTTTTCGGTTTCACAAAGCGAGTTCAGATGAAGCCTCAGTGAGTCACTATGACGACACACTCCGTGAAGCTAACCTGCCCCCTAGCAGGTTTACTACAACTAACCCTGACTGTCTCCGCCCCTTTGTCGGAAACCTGACAGTAGGAAGTGTCGGACATGGCGTGCCCCTTCCTTGAAGAGCCAGTAGATCGTGAAGCCCAAATTCTCCGCAGAGCTCTCCGCCGGGAGAGAGTGATCAGAGCGCGTTTGGACATTTTATCATTTCCTGATGATTTTCTGTGTGAACGTTACCGTTCTTCAGCACAATCTATAATTTATTTGAATAACATCCTCAGGCCATATATTACGCATGTGACACATCGTGGACATTCTCTCAGTTCTGTACATATTATTTGTATTGCACTTCGGTTTTTTGCAAACGGGAGCTTTCTGTATAATATTGGTGACGCTGAGCACGTTTCCAAGGCTACCGTCTGTCGGGCAGTCAGGAATGTTACAGTTGCACTGAAACGTCTCCTGTACTCGTTTGTGGTGTTCCCCGGTCATAGACCCACAAGATTTATCAAAGAGGGATGCCACAAAATTGCAGGTATCAGGATGACCAAAACTTAATTCATGATGTGGTGATACTTGAACTACTACTTAAATTTTACATTTATTCTCACGGTTCCCAGGCGTGATTGGCTGTACAGATGGCACTCACATTCCAATCATTGCTCCTTCAGTAAATGAAGGAGACTATGTGAACAGGAAGTCTTTCCACAGCATTAATGTACAGGTACATAGTTCCCTGTAGCATTTCAAACTAACAAATTATTTCATTATAGTAATGGATGCTAATTTGTGTTCTCTGCACTGTGAAGATCACATGTGATGCTGCCAACATTATCACAAATGTGGAAGCCAAGTGGCCAGGCTCTGTCCATGACTCACAAATATTCCGTGAATGTACACTGAGCACAAAATTTGGACATGGTGAGTTGAGAATACTTTAAAATATATAAAGACCAATTGCTTCAGGGACATTTGAACTGAAGTGTATCCTTCTGTCTTAGGAGAGTTCACTGGCTACTTGCTTGGTGATAGGGGGTATCCATGTTTACCCTATTTGCTTACCCCTTACCCTGACCCTGAACCGGGCCCACAGCAGCGATATAATCTGGCTAATTGCAGGACAAGAGCCAGAATCGAAATGACTATCGGAATGCTTAAGGCCCGGTTCCAGTGCCTGCAAAGACTCAGGGTCACCCCAGAAAGGGCATGTGACATTATTGTGGCATGTGTGATTCTTCACAACATTGCCACAATTAGAGGAGAACACTGTCCTTCTGAACCAAACATCAGCAGTGATCCAAACCATGAACATCCTGACCCTCCCACGGACATACAAGATGGAAGCGCAGTCAGAGACACCATATGTCACAATCATTTCTTTTGACCCATCACCTCAACATGTTGAAAGAAGAATAAACAGATTTTTTGTTCAACTGGCTTTATTGGTCGCCTGTGTTTCCTGTACACAAAGTATTAAAAGATGTAAACCTCATAAAGTGTCTCTGTTGCTTCCTCCTCTGTAACAGCTGTCAATGTTTCTTCATTATTTTCCTGTAGTAAAGAAATAAACAACATTGCTGTTCTACTGTAAACTCATAATCTGTGGAGTATTACTCACAACTGCATGTTGGTCTGGCTCAACAGGAGGCTGCACCAGATGCAGTACACCACCACCATCAACTGATAGAATATGAGGTTCATACAGGTCACTTATAACTTACAAGGGACCAAATGGCAATTAACAAACATACCAAGCACCTTACACGTCATTGTCATTATGCTCTCAAAGACAACCAAGACTGAGGGAAGGCAAAATCAGTAGGAAAATAACTTCACTACAAAATAATCCATTATGGTAAAGAGTTTATCAAATGAATGAGTAGCACTGCAAAGGTGACTGTGAAGAAAGGATGTATGCACATCATGTATTATTTTGAATTTACCCCCTATGTAGGCACTTGTGTCTTGCGGGGTTATTGACTCAGAGGATGTCCCCGCAGAGATGCCTTCAGCCACAGGGCGCCCACTGTTTTGGCTGAGGGCCAACTGCTCAGCCTCTGTGAGTGGTGGTGGTGGAGGACCCCCACCTGTTTTTCGGGCCTCCGCTTTTTTTCTGTTGGCTATAACGGGTCACATTTGAGCATACAGAGTAAGCAAATATGTACTTGTAATGTGCTCAGATAATTTCAATAAGTGCTTACAGAAAGAAAATTAATGTAGCCTCTAACTGCAATTGATTTACATGGGACAAACAGACCAAGCACTATGGCTCATAATACAATTACACCTTACCTGTTTGGACTATATTTTTATATTTCATTTTTACTTGCTGCCAGGAACGTTTGGGGCCTGTTGGGTTGCACCTGCGCTCACATCACATCACAAAATAAAATGTATAAAATAACAAATAAAATAACATATGATAAAATAACGTGTTAAATGGGTGGAAATCCCTAGATCAATGTTTATATTAACACTCACGCATTGACTCTGTCGGCTATGTTTTGCCATGCATGCTCCCTTTCTTTTGCAGCTGTGGCTGTGTTACTTTTTTCCGTGGAATTTGCATGTTATCGGCATATGCTGCCATCAGAATTTCGGCCTCAAGCGCTGTGAAATACATTGACCGCGCCTTCTTTCCCTCCGTCTCCATGGTGACTCGCTTAATCTGTGCTCCGCTTATCAGGGCTTTATGTATCCTCGTCCGCGCGCTTCACTTGGGGTTGACGCAACTCCGTGTTGATTGAACTAATTGTTATCAGCCTTTCTGAAACCGAATATTCCGAGTTGGACAGTTCGGGGTTACTCAACCCTGAGTATCGTTTTTCACTCTGAGTTTTCTAAACCGGCTTCCTGAAACAGGGCCCAGGTTACAAAATGAAATCAGTTTTAAGGGTCAGGACTGTCAGAAAGGCTAATCTCATAGTAAAAGGTAAATAGAGTGTTTCTGGGTAAAACCAGCAAAGATGGCCTTCTGCTATTACAACTCAAGCTCTCGCCTTATTCAACAAATACTATAGGGCAACAAGTTAGAAAGGTAGTCACTGGCTGAATAACTATTTTTTTATTAGTCCTTTATTTATCCAGGTAAAAAAGCTCATTGAGATAAAAATAAAAAAAATCTCATTTCCAAGAGAGACTCGGCATCATGGCAACAAAAGTCAAAATACACGTACCACATAAGTATACAACATTTAAAACAAATACAATATCCCGTACAAACATGTGAAAGATATACAATAACAGATCAAGATAAGAGTACATTAAAAACAATCACACTGAGTAGAAGAGTTATTCTCTCGTTCCTTTAAGACAGACTTAAACTCTCCCAAGGTAATCAATTCTGATAATTTCAGTTCCATCTGCAGATTATTCCAGGAAGCAGGGGCAGCGTATTTAAAAGCCTTTTTCCCCAATTCTGTTCTGATTTTTGGGACAATCAACTGTATGATATTGTAAGAACGAAGGCTGTATTGGTTGTGGTTTTTACACATATAAACACATAAATAAGATGGAACCAGCCCAAGGAGAGATTTATAGATAAAGAAAGTAGTAGTAATAACTAAAACCTTGCACTGAATTGTAAATTCTTCTCACAGCCAACAGAGAAAGGCTGACATTGGACAATTTGCTTCTGTGCTTTGTCCTTACTGGATGAAGGGCTTCAGCATTATGAACTATGTGCAGACAGACTAAAGCACCACAGCTGAACCAGCAGCAGAATGCTGAGTATCAAAGTGACAAAGCTTGAGTTTAACAGCATTTTTTAATTAGAACTATGACTGATCCTTGAAAATTTTTCACTGCTGAAATATATGTTCAAGGTTTTTGCTGTGAACTGGTCTTTTTCTTCTCTACTTTCTTTCACGGATGTAGCCATCATGCAGTCTATTGTGTAGCTAATGCACTCCAAAATGTACAAAGATGTGAGTCGTTGTTTTTTTCTGCATTAAAAGCATGAAAAAAAAAAACCAGACAGAAATTATTAAAAAATGGAAAAGAGGAAATGGAATTATTTTCTTTTTTCTTTCTTTTTTCACTGGAACTGAATCTCGACGCTTTAAAACTGGTTTGCCAATCTGTAGGTATACGAATTCAGCAAGCCACAAATGTACTCACAAACTTCACTTTGTAGAGCTCAATAATTCATAACTAGAACTTTGTTTTGAATTCTGTATTTCACCAGAATCTGATTGCAAGAAGCTTAAGCTGTTTCTTTGTTCCTGTTAGAAAATATGCTGCAGCCCTTTGATCCACCTGCTTACTGATCATCGACTGAAACAGAGGCATGTTGAGTTATAGAGTACAGATGTCACAAAAGTCTCAATTTGAAAGCATTTTTTAACATAAATCATGGCTGATCCTTGAACTGTTGCACAAGGTGCATACACTTCATACAGTAGAGTTACATATAATCCTTAAGTTTATTATAAGCACACAGTGACACAATAAAAGTATTTGAAAAATACTTGCAAAGAGGCGGGAATACTTTGACCGTTATGCCACACAGACTTTATTCCATAAGCTGACGTTTCAGCACAGGAGTGCCTTCTTCAAAGCTTATCCACATAATGCCCTGCTGCCTGTGTCACCATGATAAATCCAAATCTTTTAACAAACCTAAGACAAAATCTACCAGCAAGTCTAATTGTGTTCCTCTAACCTCTCAACCTTCACAGTTTACAGTTTTTTGCAGCCTGTTTTCAGACCTAAAAACATACTATATAGACTTACCATATAATAAGAAGCATATAGCATCACATAGGGTTGTAAGTTGTCTCAGTGCAAATACCTCTCCATGCACTATTTGTCAGTGTAGGTCAGTGTTAATAATTTAAATACATTATACACTTGTTTTCAGAATAAAGGCTTAGAAGGAAGAGGGGGACATTTTTTAAAAGCATTTGGTTAGCAGCAAACTAAAGAAAGAAAAGATTGTGTGCTCCAGAGAAGGACACCAGTTTTACCAGAGCATGTGCTTGGATGCAGAGGGTATAAAAAAAAGGTTGTGGGTTGTGGCTTCCTCTGATTCATTGCAGGGGGGCTTTTTGAGATCCATAGATGCCCTCTCCTGCCCTTCACCCCAGGGTAACTTACTTTTATTGGTAGTGGTGAGACAAAAGGTCAAAGAATTTGAAAAAAAAATGTATATATAGATCAGTGCCAGCCCACCAGGGCTTAAAACATCCATAACTGTCAGCTGGTTTTATGTGCCACCCCGCAGTTGCCTCCATTTTGTCCTGTTGTCTAGAATCACTCCCACTGGGCATCTGCTTTCATCATCTGAAGGTGTTCTCCACGTGAATGGATGCTCTTGGCTTTAGAGTGAAGCTGACACCAGACAACTTTGTCTATGATGTCTGAACAACCCAGGCCTCTCCTGAGGCATGTCTGTTGGGAGGATGACCTATAACTGTGGCGAGTCAGATGCCCGCCCTGTTCAAGTCTTTCTCATCCACAGCCTAAACACATTTTAGAGAGAAATACATCAGTTCTGTTTGTTTGCCATCAACTTTCTGGCAGAATGTGGTCTGGCTTTAAAATTTGATTTTTATGAAACAGCTTTTACTCAGTGGGAACTTTTCGCTGAATTTAAACAGTTTTCACCATGCAGACAATTTAACTGTTATCATTTAGTCCAAATAACTGCCAAGTTTGACAATTAAGTGTAAAAAATGTTTAAAGTATGGAGTCAGGATGTAAAAGAAATTTAAAATATTGCTATGGCTTTGCTTTCTGTTAAGATCTTGTAGAATTATGGATACCATATTTTTTTATATTCACGTATTTGTTATTAAGACAAGCAGGTCCTCTTAACTAACACATTCCCCTGTTCATTTTTCTAACAATAGTACTACTCCACAATTATTGGAGGTTAAAGGATAACTAACAGGGAAGAAACAATCTGGTCTTGTGGCCGTTCATCCTGTAGTAATAACATTTAATCGAATGATTGGTGGTGTTAGACACAAATTTTCATTGTTGTGTGTGTGTGTGTGTGTGTGTGTATGTGTGTGTTTCTCAATGTGAATTTCCCAAAAATATTTATTGTTCCTCATATGGAGGTCAGAGGGATGTTTGAGCCCTATATCATCTTGATTTTCACATCAGAGCTCCAGGTTTGGCTCATGTTAATAAAATGTGTCACCTCACCTCTGTCAGTGCGCCCCAGGGTGGCTGTGGCTACAATGTAGCTTGCCATCACCAGCGTGTGAATGTGTGTGTGAATGGGTGGATGACTGGATGTGTAAAGCGCTTTGGGGTCCTTAGGGACTAGAAAAGCGCTATACAAATACAAGCCATTTACTTAGTTGGGTTTATCTGTTACAAGTTCTTGTTTAAGAAGTCGGCAAGCAAAAAGATGGATGGATCGATAAATCGGTCGATAAGATCAGGCATTTAAAATTACTGGGTAACACGAGGACAAATATCATTGATTGGGTTATAACACAATGGCAGCCTTGTCTTTCAAATCTTTATCTTTCTGGTTGCCATGGTGATACCTCCCTTCTTTCTATGCAAAAATAAATGTGCAATTCAGACACTCAATATATTTCCTATAGAAATGAATTTCTTACACGTCTGCATTCACTAACACACATACAAAAAATGTCATACTTTGTGTTTATGAACACAAAAATGTAGATTCATAATTTTGTGACTCTTCCGTGAACTGCCACGAGACCAGGCCGGGGCAAACTACATGAAAGTGAGGTAAAGCAAGTTAGAGAGTGTATTGTATCAATACGTTATTAAACTGAAATAATAATTCAGACACAGTGGCATTCGTTTGGTATGAATAACAATACAATGTCTGCTGTTGATCATATTGTTCTATTAAGTATGACTGAATCACTATATTATGATGCATACATACATTTACTAGGGAATCATGGGGAAAATATTGTGACGCACTTGACTAAACATGAATTATGCAAATGTTAATTCTACACTTCTTAACATAGATGAAACCAAAGAGAAACATCCCCATAAAGATATGAATGTATGTCAAGTATGTCCAACTCAGTCTAAACTCAGTGAAATGAAACCCATGATATTCATGTGTGCCAGTAATCAGCATGTGCTGCAGCGACTTCTTTTTTTAACCAAGTCATTTACACATTACTAAAGTCTTCCCTGCCTGTGGCACTTATTAAACCTGCAATATCTGATTTTTTGCCACTCTTTACAGGCTATCATCCTAACAGTGATGTGACCTTTTCAGCTGATAATGGCGTGCTTACAAAGATTTCCTTATTTACACACCCAGGGTAACATTGCCTTTGTTTAGAGTGTCTGGACAAAGGTGAATTTCTTTGAGCTTTGTTTTTGGTTTCTAACAGTGCTGAGGGTTAGCATTTGCCTCTTTCTGAGCAGGTAGATTAAACCTGTCTCACAAATATTATTTGTTATACCTGCTGTACAACAAAAAGTTTGAAACGCGGTAAAAAAATCTTGAAGTAGTGAAATGAAAAGATGATTTTACAAATAGCTGGTAGAACACAATCCAGACTGGCCATGTCAGGGTTGGGTTTATCTATATTTTTTGCCGATTTTAAAGACAAAAAGATGCTAGATTGCATCCCCTGAAACACTGGCACCTTACTCCTTCTAACACTGAAGTGATCTTAAGATTCTTCCCCTTTTGAACTTAAGCCTTTCTCATTTCCGATACAACGTCTTCCCCTGGAAGGCAAACACATGGGCACATTTTGCAACACCCACAGGTCATCACACAGGATCTATGCCTTTTGCTTGACTTTCTAATACCTCCTGGCTTTATCAAAGTGCACAGATGGTGAGTCTTAGCATCTTTTGTGTGACCTTCTACATTCTAGCCTGATGTGTATTCCTGCCTACTGTGACAAAAAATGGAGATGGATGACTTTTTACTTGTTTGCTGCCTTCTCTGTCTTGTATTAGTTTGACTTGGATCTGAAATAGAACACAAGAGCTGCCAGTGCATTTGAGCTTGGTCTCACGAAAGAAGGTCATGGTTTCTTGTCCTGCTTCAAGGTAGGCCTCAAGCAGCTCTACATGCAGTTCCTTGACCCATACACTGACCTCTGCATGCAGCATGCAACAGAATTGTTCAAGAATGAGAATCTCCTCACTTTGTGTCTTCTGTGGTTCTGCTTGGCCACTTCTACTTGTGGTAGAGTTCCCCTTATGCCACAGATCTCCCAGGGGGCCTCGTCTGGTGTGATGTCAAGTTTTTGTGGGTTTCAATCTGAAGTATTTTATGCTTTCCAAACAGGACTGTGTGATATATCTCTTTTTTCACCACATAAAGGTATTTTGATTTTGCAATTACACTAATTTGATATCTTTGGATAATAAATAAACCAAATAATAATAAATAAATGAACTCAGTATTTCAGTATTGTAACAGTATACTGTTCAACCTTTAATTGAAACATTAATATGTAACTTTTTAAAGTCGCAGCAGTCTTCAGCAGTGAAGCAGTTCAGATTCAGGGTTTTGAGCTCATTGGCACGACAGCTGAGAAAGAGTTACCAACCTTGGTTTTATCAAAGCTTCTAAACCAAATGTTCACTCATATGGGATATGAAGGGAAATATATGTAAATGAAAATCCCTAATATATACACTCTTTTTTTTAACAAAAAAAGTTCTGCAAGAAAACTTTTGTAGCAACTAGAATGTTAACTAGAAATGGATCTTCAGATATGTTTCCCAGACTTGAGGTAGTATTTCAGACAAATGGTTATGGGGGTTATGTTCACACTTTGCTATCTTTTATGTAATTTATGTTGCAATTAATGGCAGCTTTCTGTGCCAATGCAATAAAAAAATGAAGTATATATAATGACAAAGAGTTGTTTATAGTGACGATCCCACAGAGACTTAACGCCTTGTTTTGCATCAACAAAAAATTTTGGACTTTAAGCTCATTCTTTGTATTTTCTGTTCCCCAATAGCTCTGAACACTACCCAGCCAGCAACAAACAGAAGAAAGGTAAATATATGGGTGCTTCAAGCTGCTTTAGAATTTCCCATCAAGGTTTTGTGAAATAGTCTTTGCTACCACTCAAACAGACCTTTTTTTAATTGTCAAACCCCAAACCACTGATGATAGAAGGTTATTTTCCATGACCAGTTATTACCTCACATTCAGTTTAAATCATTGGCAATGAATATGTTTGAAGAGGAATACTTTAGTTCTGATTCATCAGAGTATTTATTTTTCATATTATCAAACCTATTATTAAGCTGTATATTTTAGCCTTAGGGTTGATAACTTATGGTAACAATGTTGACACCAGTTTCTAGGATCAACACTTTTTAAAATAACACTCTATTTAAACTAATGCTTTTGTATTGCAAATATGGCAAGCGCACACAATAAAATACAAGTATTTATGTGTCAAGGTGAAGATGTGTTGAGTGACAGTGATTATGAGTTCAGAGATGAGAGAAGAGTAAATGACAGCCTGCAGAGAAGGAAATGAAGGGGGAAGGAGATTGCCAGTACCTTAAATTACTCAATAGTATCTGATAGGAGACAAGAAATGAGCAGTGGTTAATTCTAACCACAAAATAACAACAATGTGGTGTTTTATTGCACAACTGGCCCACATATCTCCAGTCTCTGCTCAGCTGCATAAAAAAACTAAGGCATCAGAAATATAATAGTTTCAGTTTTCACACATAGTTCCACAAACACATCCTTTAGAAGCAAATTGTTTTACTCACTGACAGGCAGTTCATCACACTGATGTCAGCGGATGAACAGCGGGGGTCAGGATGGGCAAAAAAACCTACCCTTACCACAGGCTGAATGCATCTCTGTGTTCATCTAGTACAGATGTTGTGAAGATGCATGAGACTAATGGCAGTGCTGGAGAGATAAAGCTGTTCTCTTCCCATCAGCTCTCTGCCACATCACCATTGTCTGGTTCCTCAGATGAGACTGGTGAGATGAGGTCCAATTATGATTTGTGATCTTTCAGCACCGCATATAAAAGTCACCTCTGACTGAGGATCCCAGCTTCATAAAGGAATTCATTTTAAGTAAAAGAGCCAGGTCATAAAGTGTGTTATGTCTCTACAGCTCTGGATTTTTTTTTTTAAGTACACAGTCTTCTCAGAGATTAGAAATGGGAGTTTTATAAAAGAGCAGTGCCTTGACTAGCAAGCTTTCTTTGCATGTACTACTTTTTTACTAGTATTTTCTCTTAACATCGTTTTGAAAGTCCTGAAGTCCATTGACAACACGTGAACCTGCCTCTGTGTTTAATCTTCTATTTCATTTGTTGAGTCCCTTTCAAAATTGGCCACTGTTCTGTTAACATTTTTTTCTGCTCAGTTTTTAAAACCTTATGGTGTACAGATTTGATCAGATTTGATTGGGGTTGTGACATTTTGGTAGCAAATATTTCGAATCATAGAGCAAGATGTTAATTACAAACTTCATTGTGGATAGAGCCATCTGAATCTCTTTGTCGGCTCCAGTTTTGTCCTAATTGATGAGCTTGGTCTGCCCTTCATTTACTCACAGGTGTGTAGGTGTTCCCCAATGACTGACCCGCAAAGACTGTCTTGTATCTATTTAACCACCCCTCACCCAAAGCTTCTCAAATATGTTGTCTTCATTACTTTAATGATACTTCTGCAGCTAGCCATGCAGTGGCAAATATGTCGACTAACTCTTCCTAGTATTTAGTTGTTTCTTTGTTTTAATATTTCATTTTTAGACTTCAGCTAGCTCGCTAGCTGGCTTAGTGCTAACTAATAACGTTACTCTTTGTTGTAACATCTGCATGACCAGCTGATCACTTTATTTGTGCTGGAAACATTTTCTAATTCTCAGTGGGGCCTCTGTAGTTGTTTGCATTTGAGAATCAAAGTTTAATTTGGAAATGGCGCAAATATGACACTGGCAAGCGATTACGGTAAAGTTACAATCTCGGAATAGGAATTTTGACAAACTCAAGAACGTGTGCCATTTTGCTGTGAGACCACTTGTGTACACATCAGATAAATTAAACCAATATCTCTCTTTTTCAGGATTTTTCTTCACTTTTTTGCACACACGTCTCATCCACCAATATTGTCTGCTGCAATATGTATAAAACCAAATTTGCTTTAAACAAAAAAAGACAAAAGAAAAAGAAATAATAGCATATAATGTTCTATTTTCTGACACCAGTTACCTACAGCAAGTGAAAATTTCATTATCAATTTACTACTTCATGGTTAAAAAAGGCTCATTTTTGCCTCAATCAGAAAGTGGTCAAAATATTCTGTGAAGCAACGACACCTCTCACAGAAACACTATGAAATAACACTTACTGTAATTCCCAATCAAAGACTTACAAGTAAAGCTTATATCTGTGAATACTAGACACCTCATTAGGCAAGCAATGTACAAGAGTCAAGTTCAGCTGCATCAGGTCCCACGCAATGGACCTAATAGTGGTTTAGCATCATTTCCATTTTGACTAATCAACTGAGTAAGGCATCTGCTCTTGCCAGTTTGAAAATGTGTGTGATGAACAGAGTGGACTGAATTACGCCCAGCTTGTAAGTTACAATTAATCTTGCAACATAATGCAGGCAACATCATGGAATATTCAGTCACACACTAACACACTAGCAGATTTAATGCTGTAGCCCTCAGGAAGAGAAACTGTTGTAAACAAAGACATTTTAGAAGAATGGAACCAAAATTTATCTGTAACATCTAATAAGGATTTATGGAACGTTGCAGCGTGATCGGGATCAAATAAATTAGCCAATGAATATAATGTAGAATCTGTAAAACAATTTTTTTATTAATTCAGGCTATATAGGTTATATATTCCCTGCTATGCATTGTGCGCAACTGTAATAGTGGTATATTAAAGTTGGATACTATTATTAACATGCGAGATATTCATGCAAATATAAGATTAATATTATAATGTTAACTTAGGAGAAGGAAAATATCATAAGGTGCCCGGGGAAAAAGCGATCCAACTTCTCAACAGCTGTAATATTCTTAGTTCAGAGTAAAATATCACATGAAGATTAAAGTGGTCTTATAAAAAAACATGATTTGCTAGTATATTGTCATCCCAGATTTATCAGGCCAGCCAACATGACAACAGCCCACCAGCAGCCTTTTCGCTGGCCAAGATGAGACATGATCGCTTCTGAAGTGTGAGAACATTTCAGCATCGGCTAATTAATTGTAATAAGGCTGGCTGGCACATACGTTGGCAATGACAACCCTTGGGTGAGAGGCGAGGCGAGGATTCCCTACTAAAGCCGGTGTGGAGTTTGAACTGTCAGGCCGCTGTGCACCAGAGACTTGGTCTGGCACTCACCTAGATACACATCTGCTCTGATAAATCGCCTGCATCACCCAGTGCATACATTTCATTATCGGCTTTAAGTGGGCGAAAACAACAAGAATCGGGGCTTTGAGCAGAACTTGGGTGAGAGGGTGGATGAAAGGGAGGAACAGGAGCAGAATATGCTGGGTGTTTAAAGAAATGCCCTCCTCATTTTCCTGTTAGTCACATTGACCTCTATCAACCTCTATTGACAGCTATGTGCAACTACAGAATCACACAGTTTAATTGTCTTCCATTGTTATGGGCTGATATTAGTGCTAAATTATTTGAAACTGTTACATTAATATGAAAGCATAAAATAACACGGGTTCCATCCCCATTGCAGTGTGCTATATTAACTACTGCTGAGGATTAACAGCCTTCCTCAAGGGTAACTTGACAAAATGTTCTGAGGGTTTGATAAATTCTGCATGGTTTCTGGCTTTCACAGGGTGGGAAAACTGTATTCTGCAAGTAACACAGTTTAAATGAGAAGGCTTTATCCTGCACCACACACCTGATAAGGGATGATCACTCACTCTGGCTACATCCAAAGGCAATTCACCACGACTTTCTTGTCCATCAGCTCTTTCATTGATTTTATGATTGTTCATGTCCTTGCTTGTCAAGAGCAAAGCTCCTCTGAGTTTGGTCTCAAAATGTAAGAAAATCTCAAAAGCGTGTGTAAGAGCCATTTTTATTCACAAACTCTACTGCTTTTCAAGTCTACTCAATATAGAACAACACTGCCATCACTTGGCAGCTTCTGCTCATTACTCTGACTTGAACCCACGCCGACAATGCTGCAGAGGGCACCAAACTTGCAAGAAAGAGCAGAGTTATGCAGTCCTGCATGGAAGTTGAAATTAAATGGGTCAAGGAGATTTAGATCTAGGCCATTATTGTCAAAGAGAACAATGGGCATGGATGTAGGAGTAATTGGTAGAAAAGGGTAAGCATTTGTCATGTTAGTTCAGACTGAGTTCTGCACATACTTAATAGGGTTTCACATGATTTACAAAGGCATATTTGCTTTATTACAGCCAATGCCAGACTTGCTGTCACTGAGTATAATTAATGTGTCACACTTTAGTTGCTTCCTCTTTCTATAGTTTAAAACACCGCAAACTTTAATAGTAAAAGATTTATTTATATAAATATCCAGCACTAGCAATTTCACATGCACTAATTCCATTTCAAAACAGATTATCAATTAATCAGACAATCTGGAACTCAATCTTTTTACAATTGCCATAACTATGAGTAATTCTGAATTAAAAAATTTTAGAAAAAATGAATAAATTGCAGTTTTTATTTCTTTCAAAAAGAAGAATGTGACAAAGTTAGAGGGTGTTGCACTTCTAGCTTAAAGCTCATATTAGCATGCTAACATACTAACTCTGCTAACATGCTATCACTGATATTGCCAAACTAAACAGATTGTTTACTGTGTTCACAATATTTATTTGGCACTATATTGATATATTATTTGTTTGTCTCCTTTTTTTTCTGTTGTTGTTGCTATACTATTTTAACAAGTTCAAAATAAAGATACATTCTAACTATTACCCAGTAAAAACTGACTGAAAGTCACAGGTGTGTAACCACAACTGGAGCTGTCCCCTCAGAAGTGATCCTGAGAGTAAATGACCCACCATGTAATCATGTAAGACGTTTGCAGTCACATGAGTCAAGTTGTGAGTCAAGGTGTGAGTTGTTAATGTCGCACGGGCCAAGGTGTGAATCCACTGTGAGACATTACCCTACCCCACCCCCATCATGTAAGTTACTATGAGCAGAGGATTGGAGAGTGGATTAACCACTCTCAACACCACCTCCCAGGGGACAAGCCCACTAAGGGTTAAACACTTTTAGTGCATCAGAACTGAAAAGCCTCTTGGATGAGAGGTGACATGCCTTCATAAACCAAAAAGAGGTCCAGTTCATTTCAAGTGCTTGAGTTTTCCAGGTCAGAAAACAAAGAAAGCAGCTTAAGAACAGACAATGAAATGCCTCAATGGAAGGAATCATGAGAGGTCATCATCGGGTAAACGAAGCACAATCCATCCAGTTTTTGGGACACTAAAAAAAACTGTACACTTCAAGCATGCTTCAAATCCTGATGCTCATCCATCACCTTAGAGCCTGAAGTCATTAATATAGTGTCATCAGCCCACAAAACCTTTTCTTAGCAGTGTTGTAGAGGCACAAAGCGCAGTGCTGCTTGTGTTTTTGGAGTTCATACTTAATCTCAGGTGTCCTTTCATGAAAACCTCCCCAGTTTAATGATGTCCCTTTACATTTTTTAACTTAAACCAGGTTCTACAGAGCAGGGTGTACCTTAGCGAGCCCCACCCAGCCACACACACAAAGAGAAAGAGAGACAGAGAACAAATAAAACTACAGATTGATTGGGATTCTCTGACTTATGCAGCGTTTCACAAATAATTAAATGTTCAATCATAATGAATTATTAAATATTAAATATGAGCCATATTCATTTAAGCAAATTAAATTACATAAAAAAGAAATACGTTTTCACTGGTGGTCTCAATCATTTTACTTTGCTGTAACCATGACCAATGTCCAACAGACACATGGTGCTTCCTAGATCTGTTCTTTTCCATCACTGATCATACAAAATAAATCCAGTGAAAAATAGGTTTACTCATCTATTAATATTTGTCATTTTTAAATTGAAATGTAAGTGCATGATTGATTAAACTTACATTTTTTTTGCAATTCAGTATGGTCTGATCCATCCACATAATGTACCATCATGAACTCAGATACAGCCATGCAAATTTACACTCCAGGCACATCTCTAACAATTTCTCATATTCTGTATCTGTGTATGAGGGTTATAGTTCTTTATGCGCTGCAGGTAGGTCCCTTTAGTGGAGGAAGAAACCCCTGTGACTTGCACACAGCCCAGCATGGTCACCGCCCTGCACTCTACCCCTCTCTCCTTCATGCTGACAAGTGGGATCCATTCTTCTGTGTCTGGGTTGAAGCACTCAGTGAGGGTGGTCTGGCCCCCTACCATGCGCAGCCTGCTGTTCAAAGACACCAGGCACATCCCATACTCTGCAGGGAGCAACAGCGTGACAATCATAGATTTATTTTAATAAAAAGGTTAAATTAAAAATAATGTGTCTTTTTGCACATACAGTCAAGAGCAGGCACTTAATACTAAACAAATCTCAGATAAGTTTGTCTTTTCTATTTGTTTTTTGTGACTAGATTTGCTAACACAGCTACGTGGATGTGGGTAATATTATGGTGGTTGAAATCCACTGTGAAACTTTACACCTTTTCTTAGATATAGTTGCCCTTGAAACCAAAAGATCCATCTGCTACATAATTTCAACACCTGACAAAATGTTAAAGAGAGAAAAGCAGAATAGAGATTTGATCTCTGACCTGCCTGCTAGCAGCCTGTGGGCTTCTTTCATCAGCAGGAGGGCGCGCATAGAGCTGAGAGAATGCTAGCATGTTGAAGCACTTGTCCACAACCAGGAGGGCCTCTCAGGCCCCTTTCACTGCTCAAAACTGCAGTAGGTCAGCAGCCCTTAGCAAGCTTTTCACGTTCAGCAAGGTTATGTTGACTCTGGAGGAGTAGACACGAGTCACCCAAGGCCAACACAAGCGCCGCGTCTGCCCCCAGCAGCTTGGATGAGAGAAGTAAATAACATCTTTACTTTCAAACTAAAATGTTTGTACACATTTGAGAACTTCTTATGAAAGTTAACCTCTAAATGCCAATCTCATGATTACATTTTTGTGAAGAGGACCTGCCCTTTACTTCCACACATTTATATTATTTGTGGGTTTCTTTTTTGTTGTTATTGTTGTTTTTACTGCATGATAGTTACTTTAACAGCTCCACTGTGTAGCAGTTTGCACATTCCTCTAACAACCAAACGATCCCTGCTTTGATCCTGGAAGGAGAGACTAATTTCTTTGTTGTTTTGTCAGGAGAGGAATCCTGAAAGGTGTAAAAGGTCTCCCAACTCTAAAACATGCAAGACGACCTACTTTGGTTGTATTGCTGTGAAAGAAAAATGGGAAAGCAGGTCCATTTGCATCCAGTTTCCTTTACTATGCATACCAAATGAGTTACAGATGCAAAAATCATATGTTGGAATGAAACTGACTGCTTCCGAACAATCTTTTGCCAAACTTTCCAAGGAAAATAGTCAAAATTCAGAAAACTTGTACCCAAGTTTGACAGCTTCAGTATTCAAGATGGCTGTTTCTAAGCATCTTCGTTTAATACAAAAATCCTCATCTAAACCCTCTTGCTACTGAAGAGTGAATTCAGAGAGTAAACAAAGCCTGCTTGTCTTGGACTGTAATACCAGGTTAGATCTTAGACAAGTGCAATTGAGTTGTTGGCCCTGATTCATACTCTAAATCTATGTTCCAACCGTGATGCATTTGTGCCAACCTACTGATGTGTGGGGGGCTTTCAGTCTTAGGAAGGAATATCTTTGCATCTCCACAGGATGTAACTGCCTCTCTGGATAGAAATGATAAATCAGTCCTTCATTTGCCACTGATTGAAGTCTGGGTGACAACAGCCCATTTGCATTTATTCATTTGGCAGACACTATAATCCGTACTGATGTACCGCTGAGGCACAATCCAAAGCACAGCAGATCAAGAACTGAGAAAAAAAAACCCTTCCAGGTGTGATGTAATACACAAGTGTGTTGTAATTTTCTTTTTTTCTTTCTTCTTCTTCCTTTTTTTTTTTTTTTTTTTTTTGGAGAAACAAGTGAAAAATCAAGCAAGAGAAATAGACAGAGGCAGTGCAAACTAGTCCAGTAACTCAGAGGCTGGGCTCCAAGCGAAATTTGACAACAGCAGCCTAAATTAAATTTGGTAAATCATTCCACCAAACCAATACAGCTCTACCATGAAGTTCTAAATACCCAAGCAGCAACCTCCAGGGCTGAAAAATGAAGCCAGTGAGCCAGTACCAAACACATTTCCTTTAATTGTAACCTGAGGTTGGCTCCAGAAGTGACTCAGTCCCCATAGAGGCCCATGTTAAGGTGTCCACCTCCAGCAATGAAATGATCATGTTTTTAAAATTACCAAGGCTTATGGCTTTGGCAGTGATGGGAATAATGGCGTTACAAGTAAAGGCGTCACTAACCTTGACCACAAACACAATACCGAGAGTGTCCGAGCCGGGGCTCGAACCGGCAACCTTCTGATCACAAGACAAACTCTCAACTCTTGAGCCACGATTGTCCTAAATAGCGATGATAATAATACTTATGTGATACTTGTGTTCTTTGGTGTATTAAGAGTTTTTTCATGTGCTATGTGCAGAGGTGTTTTTTTCTGTTCTCAAACTGATCTCCCTGTTGGAGCTCAGTCTGGTGGGAGTTATTTTTTTCTCTTTATCTTTCCTCATGTGGTGCATTTTCCATTGTTATACCTCTCTGACCTGTCTTCCCCATGTGATGTTTTGTGTAATGTATGTATGGTCGGAGGGTAAGATGGCGACGCCATTGCGTGCAATGGGTCGGCAGCCTTATGAAATTTCCCCTTGTGGGACTAATAAAGGTATATCAAATCAAATCAAATCCATAGCATTACATTTGAATTCAACAGTTCAATCTTTCAAATAACGGACAGATATTTGTGAAATCATGATACATTTGTGAATGTATTTTAACAATCTAAATATGCATATGTACAGACAGATACAGTTAATAATCATGAAAATTATGTTTTATTACATTACAGTGATTTAACATTAATTTACATTTGAAATGTGAAATCACAGTCTATCTACGTAACTTTAAAGATATTCTAGAAGAACAGAACAAAACTGTACAATGCACAGTAAAATACTTTTATATTAGGATTTTTTCCTACAGTACAGCCATACCCACGACCTTGTGGTTGTTAGTTCACATTCATTGGCCGATGCTTAGCGTCATGTTATTATGTGTCCCAACATCCAATGGCATGTCACATTGTTTTCATGGCCACACCCTCACCCCAGGTGCAGAGGCCTATTTCTGTTCAGGAATGTTGTGAATACTTTGAGATTTTTATTAATTGCAATTCCTACCTCTACATTTATTTTTTAAAATATATAATTAGCACAGCGTGGCCGTGCAGTGTTTTATATGTTTGGTTTTTTTGTTTTTATTCCTATTAATTATATTTTCACTTGTTATCTCTGAATCATTGAATCAGACCAAGATGACATGAAATTTTCAGCAAAATTATAATTGAAATACTCCTTTAATTATTGATTATTTTCATTCATTTTCGATCATTTTATATATTTTCCATAGTATTACATTTGAATTTAACAGATCATTCTCTCACATAACAGACAAATATTTGTGAAATTATGATACATTTCTGAATGTATTTTTACAATCTAAATATGCATATGTACAAAAAATATATATTTAAAAAACAAGTAAATTGTGTTTTACTATATTTACAGTGATGTTATGTTATTTTACCTTTGACATGTAAAATCACAGTCTACTTATGTAAATTTAATGATATTCTAGAAAGACAGTACAAAACTGTAAGATATACAGTAAGATACTTTGACATTACTATTTTTTGGAACAGTGTAGTAGCAGCCTTCTCATTTCTTTGTGTTTTGTGCTGTGTTTTACAGGCCCACAGAGGAGGACAGCTCCGAGGCAGATGAGGGACAGGTCCCAGGACGGTCCATCGGCAGTGGAGCTGGCCATCCTGGTGTCCCTGAAGATGCCACGCCAGTCTTCAACGGAGCATTTCCTCCTCAGTCTTGTTCCTGCTCTGGAGAGCAGCTGGGTCCTTTTTATTCCTGTCTCTCTGTAAATTCTTATATTTTATATATTTATGTTTAATGTTTTTCTGTTTGTAAATTTTAATATTATTTCAAATAAATTTTTATAATGACTAATGTCTCAGTTCTACTACACAGCAAATGTTGGCACACGACTTGACACATGTAGAATTTATTTCATATAATACTAACGACAAAATATACTAACACAGTGGGATGCAAAGGTTTGGGCAACCTTGTTAATAGCCATTATTTTCCCGTATAAATCGTTGGTTGTTACAATAAAAAAATGTCAGTTAAATATGTCATACAGGAGACACACACAGTGATATCTGAGAAGTGAAAAGAAGTTTACTGGATTTACAGAAAGTGTGCAATAATTGTTTAAACAAAATCAAGTAGGTGCATAAATTTGGGCACCACAAAAGCTAGGGGGCAAAACAATCACATGAGTGCTGCTTTTTGACAGAGGAAGAATAAAGTAGTCATGATAAGCCAATCACATGACCACTTCAAGATGACAAAGCAACAAGGTGATATATACCAGTTTTTAAATTATGTTGATAGTCATGATAAACAATATATACGTGGCGTTTTTTCCTCAATAGTTTTGTCACGTTTACTGTCTAAGGACAGCGCTAGTAAGCACTCTCTGCTTATGAGCAAAAAACAAAACAAAACAAAAAACAGCCCGTCTGTGTTGGTGGAAAAATGCACCATGTCGACCAATCAAAAATAATATGGCAACATGACATTTGGTTGCTTAGGAACACGGAGAAGTTTTAGGAGTGAAGTCCAGAGAGAGAGAAAGGAAGACAGCAATAGAGAGTGAGTTTCGTGAGATTTTTTGAGATTGTGAGATTTGTGACATTTAGCATGTTTGGAGTGTGTGTGGCATCTTATTGAATGCAGTGCGTGCCACAGGTAAATCGATTGCAGTGTCGCTAAACGGGGTGTAACGGTTTGCAGTGTTGTGTTATTTTTCGCACCATTTGTGTGGTAAGTCTCATGTGCATCAGCCGGATGTTTTGTAAGTCCTGTCTGGAAATAACTGGGAATTTGTATGTCTAATTAATGTAATAAATAAATTATCTATTTATTTCTTTGCCCCGTTTACTCATCCCTTGTCCTCGGTTACACAAACAAGGCAAAGTAAATAGTTTTTAAAGGTGAAATGTAGAGGAAACCTCAAAAATAGTGAAAAATGGTCAATTATACCCTGGACCCCAGAGGATTAAATATTTTGGGCTAGTGTTGGGCAAGAAAAAGGACCAAATGTTGTAGTCCTTGATAATGCATTGCTTTAAAAGGCGAGAATCTTGAGAGATGGCTGTTATGAGGAAGGGCAGCCCAGAAACTTTACTTTACCAGCAACACACATCATTGTGTGCCTCAACTTTCCGTCTTTTACCCAAGCTAATCTGCCATTTTGGGGGGGGGGGGATTAGAGAGCTGATTTAGATTATCATATTAAGATTTAGGGACACATCATCAGTAGTGTGTGTATACACGTGTGTATATACACACACGTGTGTGTGTGTGTGTGTGTGTGTGTGTGTGTGTGTGTGTGTGTGTGTGTGTGTGTGTGTGTGTACATGTATATACGTATACATACATATGTGTGTATATATGTATGTATATATTAGGGGTGCAACGATACACAAAATTCACGGTTCGGTTCGGTTCGATACTTTGGTGTCACGGTTCGATATTTTTTCGATACAAAAAAAATGTTCATGCCTTTTTAATTTGTCATTTATTAAAATTATAAATATATATTTTAACTCAAAAGTACAGTTTTTAAATTTAACCCTAACCCTTGTGCGTGTTTTTTATTTTGACAGCGAATGCGCACCTGCGGACCACTTATGTGCAGCCCTGGTTATTTAGCTCGTCATATTGCAGCCACAGAAATTCTTTTGTCCATGAAACCATAAAGCTGCACTTTCTTTTTGCCTTATAGTCTGATTTGTCATAACTTCTCCGTTTTGTGGTAAGCTTTTCTTTGGCTGTCACTTCTTCACCCTGACCTGTCTTATTTGGCTCAGCAGAACTGAAATGCTTTTACACACGCACTCACATAAGCTCAGCGATTCTCTGCGCGATCAACCTCTCACATGTTTAAGCTGCGGGAGATTTCACTTGTCATGTTTGCATAGTAAGCTAACGATTAATAAGACGATGTCAGAGGAATTGGTGCACAAATTATCATCACTCACAGATCAGTGCTGTCGCTCTCTATACACAGTTCGCGCGATTGCAAAGTGAAAGCAAAAAAACAAGCGCAAATTCAAACGCGATTTCAATATGTCACATATTGACAGTGGCTCACCGATGCCAATGACATAATTACCCAGCTACATTTCCGAAAGAATGCAAAAGCATTGACATATATTTTTCCTTCCTACAAAAGCCCGACGGGCAGGGCAGAGATAGATTTTGGTACCCCGACTGAAAAGATCGCTAGCCCCGGGACGTCGGGCTAGCGATATTGCGAGCCCTGTATCTGATTGAGGAATCACTCATCTTTGGAAAAGAGAGTTTATTACAGAGAAATGTCTCTTTCCAAAATAAAGCTATACTATCCGCTTCTTCTGGGCTATATTCTCAGCAGCATATTAAACAGCTGTCTAAATGACTCGGCTAAAGTTAGTAGCATGCTTGCTTGTTTTTTTTCTGCTTCCACTTGTCTTTGCACTAGGATGATGTCGGCGTAAATGTGCAGTCATATTCGTTGTGTTCCCACTAGTGCTTTCAGGTTAATCTCGTTGAAATGACCTTAACGCCACAACACGGCAAATCTCCGTTAACGAGCTACCGCCGATCGCCCGTGCATGGGGCTAGACGGCCAACACGTTAACGAGCTAACTGCGCTAATGCACTAGTTCCCACCCATGTAATTGAGCATTGCATGGCACATCCAACATACTGTTTTACTTTAGTCCATGACTCGCTTACCTTCAGGGTCATACGTCACATGAAAACCAAAATAATTCCAAACGCCAGATCTGATTGAGGGTGGGGGAGGTCCATGTTGTAAGGAGAGCTTAACGTCTGTCTCGCTAGCTTGCCCTGCACTCTTCCTTCTGACGATGCTGTCTGTGTTGAGCGCTCAGTGAATCTGCGTTCGACTACTCCGCCTAGGCTGCACTGTCGACCCTAGGCGGAGCAGTCGAACGCAGATTCACTGAGCGCTCAACACAGACAGCATCATCAGAAGTAAAGTTGATCAAATAAATTACAAATTTTGTATTGTTCGATACATATGCGTACCGAACCGAAAGCACTGTATCGAACGGTTCAATATCGATACGAATATCGTTGCACCCCTAGTATATATGTATATGTGTCGTTAAATTCAATTCATTTTATCCTTTCATCTAGAGAGTCTAGAAGCTAGCTTTTATATTTGTCACTGAGTCGTAAAATTACTTTAGATTTTAGGACAACAATTAATCTTAATTAGTCTCATAATTGCCTCATTCTCAATTCTCATTTAATATTTCTAACGAGAAGCTTGTTTTCATCCATTTATGAGTCTGTATAGTCAGTACCCCTCAAAAATCTATTGGACTACATTTAGTATTTTTAGTATAATTGTTCATTGTGAAACACGATTTAAAGCAATACCTCACAATATAATGAAATCTCACCTCACCATCACAGTATTACAAAACCATCTTAATTACTGCAGTGGAAAATATTTGCACTACATTAATTTGGAAATATATTGGAGATAATACTTTAAAGATATGGCCCCAATATTTTATCACTGCTGGTGAGATGTAAGACTTGCCTCTAGAAGGATTTGAGTAAAACCTGAGAAAAAATAATCAAAGAGGTAATTAATTTGATTTAATCACTGGAATTACACAATAACAACACAAAATATTATTTTATCAAACTGGCTTTTGACAGTGGCAACAGAAAGTCAATCAATGCATATATACATATATATGTCTCCATGAGCACGGCTGTTGAAATTGTACATAAAAACTGAATAGTCTATTCAGATAATGCATACTGGCCACAAGAAACCTGAGCAAAATCCTAAATGAGGCAGATATCAGCTGAGGTAAGTTCATGTAAAAATGTTACATTCAAAATGTTGACAAAACCACCTTATTTAAAGTATGTATTAGTTACATTATAATGTGCCTTTTACAGACGTATTTTTAGTCAGTTTACACTAAGACAGACAACTTCATGCCATTTGGCAGTTTCAAGTTCCTGGTATGGTGCATGCTGTAACACTGTCTGGAGCATTTAAATATAACACACCATAATGCCATCAGTAACATCAGTGCTTTTCTTTTCAGAAATCAAAATGTCTTACACAGAATATAGCAGGGAAGAACTGGTATAGTGTTTTTCTCAGATTCATAAAGAAAAATTACTCAAGTTAGTAGGAGTGCTTTAAGCTTTCGGTCATAATGTGAAGAGACAACTAACATTTGTAAACTACAAACCAAATTTAATTAAATGCGATATCCAGAACCCATTGTTTGTTCATTGGTTTGGAAATATTAACATATATCCAGTCAGCCAGTTTCCCAAACACAGTCTGGTGCTCACAAAATGAATAAAATTTTAAAAAGAAAGAAAAGAACATCAGTGAAGGTCTTCACTGAGTAAAGAGTTTAATCACCAGGCTTAATTCAAGGTTGGGAAATTGAGCAAGTGTGTGTTGAGACCCACAAAACAAAGAACGAATTAAAGTTTTTATCTTTTGGCCTATTATTAGAACATGTTTATTAGCAGCCTGTCACAAAAACACAATGATGTCCCCACTTCTGTAGTAAAAAACACCAAAGATGACACAGTTTGACAGGCATGAATTTGCATTATAGTACCAGTGAGCTGATTTCCAAAGTGTTTTAGAAGAAATCCACATCAGTCAGTGTGTAAAACAGGAGGCTCTTTCGTGGTTTGGGGAAAATAAAAAATAAAATAAATTAATACCTTAAAAATTTTGAAAAGTAAAGGTCGTATCAAATATTAATAAAATGCCTTTAACATGAACCTTTCTAGAAACCCTAGTCCAGAAACATTTCAATGGAGACATCTTTTAATTTTTCTTGTAGTCTGGGACTAAAATTAATCCATGTCTCAAATCTGCTCAGAAATTTCCCTGACTTCTACTTTATCAGATCAAGTTAACTTGCTGGTTCATCTCTGCTTCTTGGATCAGCCCCAACAACAGATCTTGAATACTATACTAAATATAATCTTAACTGAATTCTTACGTAGTATTTAACATACACTGCACATGTAAAAGCTGCCGTTGTGACACACTGCCTATGTATTGTTAGTGGTTTCAGGCGCCTCTATTTTCGATCACCACGGAAAATTAGAAAAATTGTAAAGATCATGATGATAAAAGATAAAGGTAAATTTCCCTGCAGACAAATTACCCTTTTTAAAAGACTGGTTTACATGTGCAAATGCTGTCGTTTTAAATAAGTTAAAAATTTCATAAACTATTCTAAAATTTTGAATTATAATATGAAAAAAAAAGAATACAGGCGGCACAATGGATCCTGCAGTGCAGGCTCAATATTTGTAATATTTCATGTGCCACGGCTACGACTGCATGCTTGCTTTCAGCTCCCGGAGAATGTCAGTGCCACTGCTCCAGGCAATGTTTTTAGCTCTTACAGAAAAGTTGCCCTCCTGACCTTCCAGTTTGGCTAGCAGCTTCTCCAGAGTGTATCCCTTTCTTGGCATCACAACATCACGGCCTCTCAGACAGGAAGTAGGGCAGAGATCATTCCCCCCATCCCCCGCATAAAAGATTTGCTCATACTCCACGCCGGCATCAGATTGCAGAGAAAGGTAAAGCTCCAGGACTTTTTTCTTGCAGAGGTTGACAGGGCATTGACCACAGGCGTGAGAATGATAGCACTGCACCTCAATGTGGCCCAACTCATTGAGCTTAGCTGGGTTGGTAAAAACCTTGTCAACAGCCGCCTGGAGTCCTGCAGCATGGAGAATCCATTCTATAAACAAGGTGTTGGAATCAGAGATGACTATGCAGTCAATGGCACTTTTATTCTCTGCTATAAATGTCAGCAACTCAGTCATTCCAGCTGTGAAGGGGATGGTCTCCATCACACTGCGAACCCTGTCTGGGCTCACCTTCTGCTCACCTGCGGGCATAGATTAGAAAATGTTGAAGGCAGATTTCAGGAAGTAGTAAAACAAAAACAAACAGCATGACAGACTCACCTATGTAGTTCAGCACCCTGCCCATGTACTCAGTCCAGTAGCCTTTTCTGTACGAATTCTCCACAGAGCCAGGAAGTGTCTTATCAGGAAGGCACCTGACACAAGGAATATATAAATAAGAGAAATCAGGATAACTCAGCTATAGTGTTTCTCTAATGGTGTATTAAGGTCCTAGTATAAAACAGTAATTACAGAGTAGTAGCAGGAGCAGTGCAACAGAAAATCTTTGTCAAGATAATACATACAGATGACAAGAAACATGGAAAGAGCTGAAGTAAGACTTTCTTGACCTACCTGACCACCCAAGTGTCACTGTTGGCATCGACCACGGTGTGGTCAAAATCAAACACCATCAGAATCTTCATTTGGCACCTTAAAAGCAAAATAGCACACAAAACTAACTAATAAATTAAGCAAGATAATAGTTATTTTTAAGCTCCACCCTTCTATTATTTCGTTTGGTAACGGATACTGCTCTCAACCGGTCTATTTACGTCTTATCAGCTCAAAACACAAGTAACTGAGCCCACACTTCCGCTTCTAAAAAATTACCCTTCCCATTAAAGCCGATCCTTACTTGACATGTCAAATAACATTTATTTAACAATATTTATTATTCCTTTCTCCATCAAAACTACGTTAAAACTAACGAACTTTTAAATGCCTTATTTTTTAAAGGAAGTGTGGTGTAAACTCGTCCCCTTACAAGTAAACAGCCCACGGGTAGAGCTAGTCAGTCAGTCACAGCGGTTCCTAACGTGCTGAAGACACGTGACTGGGATTACATAGCTTTCTGTAATAAACTGTAGTAAACTATACCCAAGATAAATACACATAAAACACATAATAATAATGTAAAATTTTGAGCAACTGCAAAATTACCGGTACGAGTCCTCCGTCAGGAATTCACCGATCTTCCTTATCTTCCTTCTCCTTATCTTGCTTTGCCGCAAAAAGTGGAACAAATCTCAGCTCATTACCGCCACCTGCAGCTTCTTTTGGATGTTGCGTTAAAACGTAGTAGTTCCTCTACTGCCAACAATGAGCACGTACTTTATAAGACATACCATTTTTCTACTTTAGGAAAGGTGTAGATCTTTCAACGTGCAACACTTTTGTGATAGTTTTTACTGATAAATACCGTTTTTTTTATTCATATATTCCACCATAGCACTAACAACAACCCATCAAACCAGACTTCCCATATTTGGCCTCCGGGTGGCAGTATCGCACAAGTGCACACACGAGAACGCAGAAGAAGAAAACGTCAGTTTATTTCCTGGTTGTATAGTCAGGAGAGTCCGTGCAGATTGTTTTTCCGTATCTTTAATTTAATCGATCGGTGTTTTTCCACCAACATGTTAAAAGGTTTAGGGACGTGGTTGGGTCTGGAGGGCCCGACCGTTACGGAGACGTCGGTTGACAAGGAAAAGCTGAATGTGGGGCAGGAAGAGAAGGTGGTAGAAGCACAAACCGAGGTAAACAAACAGCAGCCAGCTGACCAGGATGGAACACCAGAGGCGGAGCAGGAAAACTCGGAACAGTCCACAGGACTCGGCGGTGAGGAACAGCTCATATCTGGATGATTAACTCTTAATTAACTCTAAGCTACGTGCTCAAAGTTACTCAGCGTGACGTTAGTCTTTCTCTCTGTGTTGAACCCTGAAGGCTTTCCTGTTCATCTTTTTTGTATGTTCTTCACTCCCAGCAAGAGCAAATATGACTGCAGGAGAATCTGTTCTCTCATATATGTATCTTTTATTGCAGTGGCAATGGTTTTATTAACAGACTCTTTCTCCATTTGAAGGTTACATCTTCAGTTTTGCTTCCAGTGCCACCAAGAAAATCTCTGATTCAATGGTGGAGACTGCCCAGACCATCAAGAAGACAGTGGAAGAAGGAAAAATTGATGGCATCATAGACAAGGCATGTTGCTCTCAGATTCTTTTTGACTGGTTTTTCAGATTTTAAAAACGGCGTGGGGTTCATCTGTGCATTTGTGGGTTTGTAGGTCAGTTTTCTGTATTTGCTTTCCCCGAACTGGCACACAAAGCTGGTTATCAGTTCGCTAATTTAACCCAGGGTTTCTCCTAGAACTCTGAAACCTAAGATTACTGTCTGGCAGTCTAATAAGAAGATGAGCATAACCTTCTCCCAGCAGTTTTATTTTTGATATTCTCAGCTGCAAACTTTAAAGGTTTGAGAGTAAAGGTTTGTTTGTTTTTTTTATTCAAATATTGGCTTAGTCTACATAAGTTTCATATGAGTTCAGCAAGTACACTGTCGGTGTCCTATTTTAGGATCAGATATTAATACTTATAGTTTGTTTATTAAAACCAAAAGAATAAAGTTGTGTCTAGAAATCTATAGTATTTATTTCTGATTCTTATTAGGAAAACAAAGACAGTAGACGCTATAGAAGAAAACTTTAGACTCCTGTTTATGCACAGAAGTTTGAGGGATCTTCCAGGAATAGTGATGCTATTTTCTGGAGAATTGATTAATTAGTAGGCAGTGAGTTCATATCTGCTGATCTCTATTCTGGATCTTAACTTGCTCCAGATAGCGATTTACCCCGAGTAAGAAGTGAACCACCTTCAAAGTACAGAAAACCCAGGGGTTAAGCCTGAGCTTACCTGGATAAGCAGTATTGTATTATTATTAAGTAGCATTGGCCTCTGGACTTAAAGGTTTGATTATACACATAAGCGCACTGTGCTGTATATAGTCTACACACCCTCTTCTTATTTTTGGCAGTTTGATCAATAAAAAATATCAGGGGCAAATAAAGCTTCCATAGATTAAACATTACTTAAAAAAAATTTCAAAGTATTTTTAAGTCTAAAAGTGTTAAAGTTTAAAATTTGTATCAAAGTTTCCAGATTTTTTCATATGCAAGTAAAATCCTGGATTTTATCATAACTTTTTCAGGACTTCCTGCTTTGTTAACACTTTCCATTTATGCATCAGCTTTTCCAATCTATTTATTTGTGTGTGTGTGTGTGTGTGTGTGTGTGTGTGTGTGTGTGTGTGTGTGTGTAGACATTTTTAGGGGACTTCCAAAAAGAGCAAGAGAAATTTGTCCAGGAGAAGAAGGCCAAGAAATCAGGTAAACCAGACTTTAAAGCATGAACGTTATTTACTGATGACCTCAAATGATTCGTACAGTCACCACATACGCTGATTACACACCTTTGGGATTACAGTGACAAATCTGCAGCAGCTGTGTGGTGCTATCATGTCAATATGGATCAAAATCGCTGCATGATATTTCCAGAATTTTATTGAATCTGAGCAATGAAGAATTAAACTGGTGCTACAAGGTGAATGAAGTGTAGTCATAATGTTTTCCAAAGTCAATTATTGAACCACTATGAAAATAAATATATCAATCAAAAGTTCAAATATTAATTTCTGAAAGCAAGACTTACACTTTGAAATTGACACACTTTGTTTAAAATTGGAGTCTTGTGAGACCTGACTGGGATAAACTGTGTAATCTTTATTTTTACATTGCGCCTGAGGGGCAGCAGAAATGATATTATCACGATTTTATCAGCATACGTCACTTACTGGCCAAGCAGCTTCTATTTACAGAGAGCCAGGTTTGTACATGTGTGCATCTCAGAGATAAGGATTGGAACTGATGGTACATGACTGAATGTGTGTGTGCACACATGCTCTGATGTTTGTGTAGAAGCAGCAGTGCCACCCTGGGTCGGCTACAATGAAGAGGAGACAATCCAGCAACAGATTCTCGCTCTGTCCGCTGTAAGCAAAGACATCATGCACAGTATATAGTACAAATGTATGAATGGGTAGCTATTTTTGTGGCTACTGTTTTACTTATTTAAATTTATAAATTATGCTTTGAGTAGAAACTGAGCTGTTTGGTTGCTGATTCTAGGACAAGAGGAACTTCCTCCGCGACCCTCCCGCTGGTGTTCAGTTCCACTTTGACATGGAGCAGATGTATCCTTTAGCTGCAGTCATGCTGGAAGAAGATGAGCTCCTCAATCGCATGCGCTTTGACCTGGTTCCTAAACAGTCAGTGCTCCTCAAACATTTGTGTGTGTGTGTGTGTGTGTGTGTGTGCGCGCGCACAAATGTACCTGTTTTTGCCTCCATTTATAGCAGAGTCAACCTAAAACTGATATTTAAAAATGGATGGTGACATGTTTGTGTTTGACAGTGTGAAGGAGGAGATGTTTTGGCGGAACTATTTCTACCGGGTGTCTCTGATCAAGCAGTCGGCTCAGCTCACAGCCCTGGCAGCCCAGCAGCAGCGGAACGATAGTGTGGACAAAGGGGCCAGTGTTTCACCTGAAGACATCGTCCTAACAGGTCTGAATTTTTAGCTCTGCTAGAGAGGTAGAGATCACCAAGAAAACTTTGTGGTATCACAGCTGCAGGAAGGCAGGCGGATTTACAACCCCAATTCCACAGTGGAAAAATTAAAATGTAGTGATTTGAAAATCTCTTTTCAAAATCTTTGATCATGGCTTTATAAAGGTGGTTTATACAGTCAAAGACCTTCACAGTCCTGCAACTTGGGCTGTGTTATTTTACAGTTTTCAGGCATCTAAACACCATGTAAGAAAGAAAGGGGCACAGCTCTCTCTTAAAGTTGGAAAGATATCAGTTTAAAATGTAAAAGCAGATACTGTGAAAGGAGCTAAAAGCTATATTTATTTTGTTCTCTAGGAAAAGTTGGCAGATGGTCTGAGAATTCAAGAGTACTTGTACAATAAAGATTACTCAGTCAGATCTTTTGTGGTCTAGAGCCACAGAGAGCTTTATATCCAAACAGCAGTACTTTAAATTGTTCTCTGACACACTGGAATCGATGGCAGAAATTGCTGCCATGTGTTCTTTTCTTGGGCTTTATTGATACTCTGGCAACAGCATTCAGAATAAAAGGAAGGTGTCTATTTGATGTGAAATAATAATGAAGGAAATGGAAAAACCCAATCATCTTAATGCATCGCTGAAATCTCTTTTCCTCCCTTATTTAAATGGGCACATACAGTGTTTGTTAAGACTGATGTGGAATTTATTGTCCTTGTCTGTTTGAGTAGCTCATTGGCTATAGAGAGAGAGAAATTGTAATCCAGCAAACACAAAGGCTTTCAGTAGCGCTGAGAGCAGTTGTCCAAAAAGCCAAGAACAAGTTACCCAACAGTGATGGTTTATGTAGATAGAATGCTGATTGGTTGATAAGCTAAAGGAACCAGGAAAAGGATGATCACCAGGAAGAGGCATGTTATGTAATGAAGGCTTCCTCTCTAAGCTAAAGGATCAAAACCGGTGGAAACATAAAGAGCAGCCCACATTACCAGTTGTTCCATATATTTTTAACACTACCCCCAAGTCACAGTACTTTGCTACAATGTATAAAATGGAGCTAAATACTGTTTTAGTACGGTTTGGGAAGCACCTGTGGACTGTTTGGGAAGCACTTGTGGACTGTTTGGGAAGCTCTGTGGACTGTTTGGGAAGCACCTGTGGACTGTTTGGGAAGCACTTGTGGACTTCCAACACAATATCTGAATGTCTGATTCAATTGTTTAATTAGGGAAAGAAATCTGTCTTTTTTAATTATTCAATATAAACATGTAAAACGTCATTTCTTTTTTATTTTCTGCTTGGTTGAACTGGTAAACAAATTAGATATTTTATTTAAGGACTGAAAGGTAAAGAAGTCATATCATATAGTATTATAGAGTTACCTAAATGGATCATGCGGCATCCATGGTAAAAGCTAATAAGGTTTGTGCTCATATTTTGATAAATGACCTCAGACACCATCCAAAGGTCAGAGGTTAAAGAGTAAGTCCATTGTAATATCAATGTGTTATTTCTTTGTAGACAATGTCAGACCAAAAACGCCGCCAGTTTCCATCAGTGACATACAGAAGGTAAAAGCACTGCACACGTTGAACTTTTCCAACCACCTTTTGAGAAGTTAAGAAAAAAAAAAAAACAAGAGTCGCTCTCCTCTTTCTCTGCTGCCTGTTTTCCTCATAGCCAACACATGAAGAAGATGAGGAGATTTCAACAAGTCCCGGAGTGTCCGAGTTTGTTAGTGATGCTTTTGACTCAACGGCCATAAACCAGGAGGACCTAAGGAAAGAGATGGAGCAGCTGGTGCTGGACAAGAAGGACAGTCCTTCTCCTGATGGTTGGCTTTGGAAGAGTTCCTATCCTTTTTTTTAAGCTCAAAGTATTTCTTGTTCTGTAAGAGAATGGCTTTGCTCATAATATTTCCTCCCTTTCATATCCAGACGAATCAGCAGATTGGGAAAAGGAGCTGCAGCAAGAACTTCAGGAGTATGAGGTGGTGACTGAATCGGGCAACAAAGACGACCAGTGGGATCAAGAGATCGAGAAGATGCTCCAGTCTGATGACAGCTAGTGTGTTTGATGCGTTTATAGTCACTTGTCTGGGCTGAAATTAATGAATCGTGACCATTGATGCACAAGGGGAGGAACTTTACACGACTCTCATTTCTATCTCGTATCTGATGAAGTGTCGTAGATCCAATTATAGCAAGAATGTGTCACCTCTGCTGGAGGCAGCAGTCATTTTCTGGCATATTAGTGAGTTCATTGTTCCCTCCTAAATGAGTTTCCTCTATTTGGTTCTCCTAATCAGCTGTGTTTTTGATGAGAAATATCACTAGATGATACTCCAGTACAAGTACTATGAATTTTATAATGGAGAAAAATGGTCTTTATTATGTTTTGTTTGTTTGTTTTTTAATCTTAGTTTTTCACTGCTGGTTCCTGGTGGCTTGGACAGTCGTATATACGTCTTGCTATAATCTTAGTACAGAGTACTAGTCAAAGTCAAATGTAAAGTAACATGTATGTAAATAAAGAAGACTGTAACACTAAACTGCCAGGTGCATTTCTCTCTAATTATATCTGTCTGTGTGTTTTGCTGCTACTGCTGTGTCATTCTGTTTTATATGTCAGCCTTTAATAAAAATGCATCTGTTATGGAAAATTATGCCTCATGTTCAAGGTGGACACAAAGTCAAGGAAAACTGATAACCGCAGCTGATAACCTGAAAACCTTCCTTTGGAAACTTCTAAACTATGTTACAAATCTTTTAAATCAGCTCTGACCTACTACATATAACGTTATTCTACCTTAAAATATTTATGTGTAATGACTTGACTATGTTTTTTTACTTTTATGTTTTGTGACTGTCTGCACAGTCGCAGGTATGTTTGGTGACTTTCAGTGAGGATTTAGTGCCCCCTCACCCAGATCGAACACTGGTGACACTTTTCAGTGACAGGTAATGGATTCATTTGTATATACATTCCTACTGCTTTTCACACAAGTGGTCACGCTTTATAATCCAGTTCCAAAATCACTGGTACAGTCTTTAGAATATAAATGAAAGAAAACAGCAATTTGCAAATCACTATAAATATTTAATCCTGTGTTGAAAAAACAAAGCAGTCCTGCATATTAAACAGTTTTGAAATACCATATACTCAGCACTTTCTGTCTACACCCAGCTGAAGAGTATCCAGAGCAGATAACACAGTTCAGCCTCAGGGTGGAGCCAGAGCTACAACAATGGTGTTAGCAACCACATATCAGTTTATCTCATGCTCATTAACTGAAAGTAAAGTCTAGATATTCTATTGAGACTAATCTCAGGTTGCTGGATTACGAAAAAGGAAAGAAAATAATCAATACATCAAAGTCTAAGGCTTTATCAGTTAACTGCATGATTATTAGAGTCATTCCTGCCTCAACAGTAATTTATATTCAGTGCTTAAAAAAATACAGTTTTCTTTAAATGTTTGTTTAAAGAAAGTTATGAAACATTAAAAATAATTTTGTTAAACTGGGGGGAGGAACACGAGTATTTCAGCAGAAAAAAACAGGCATTCATAATAGCCATCAGTCTAAAACAGCAAGAGATGTATAAAAAACAAACACACAGACAAATGAAGACAAAGACCGCAGACAGGAAAGATGTGCAACCGACACAGTCATGTAACCTTTGTTGTAAACATCAAACTCACATGATCGGTGTGCTTTACACGTCCTATTATCATTTTCAGCTTTCAGCCTAACTTTTGAAATGTTTCGAAATATTTCATACAGTCATGCCACTTAGAAGTCTATAACATAGAGGTTTTGGGGGAGTTTTTAAATGATGAGGAATAAAATCCACTAAATCCATTCTGACAAAAATGTGAAAAGTTTTATTTTCCACTGTCAGTGACGGTAGAAGTCAGTGATCTTTTTTTTGTTTTGTTTTGTTTTGTTTTGTTTGCAGTACAGTCTTAAAAACTCAAGAGAACCCTCCAGTAAACTAAATGAACATTCAAGTACATCATTAGTATTGGAGGCCAGCCTCTGCTTTCATACAGTGTCTGACTTTTTAATCCTATAGTACACTTGATGCTGTATTTGTTGTCACTGATGCCTGTTCTTTTCTATGCTATATTTGTGTAGAATGCAGAGAGTTTCCAAAACAGAAACATGCCACCAAATATTAATTATTGCAGATGAATAGATTTTTTTTCAGTCTCTTGTGAGATCCTAACGAATAATAATTTCATTTGTGTACTAAATGTCGTGTGAGAAACATGGCAATCCAATTCAAATTTCTCATCTAACTTTTCAGTACCAGGTCAAGTGCTTTTCAAATGTTCTTTTCTTCCACTTCAATATAATTTCAGAGGTCCACAGTGTTGACCTTGCAATTATGCCACATTCTTACATTCTTCCCACGAGAATAAAATGGAAGTTCTGAAGCCCTTTGAATTCCCAGAAATGCCCATACCTGTACCCCCTCAAAACTGAGTTAAAGTACTTGCAATATAATGTGTTGTTTCTATGTACAAACAATGCTTGTCCTAGCCAAATGTGAAGTGGAATTCGGAGTAAGGTGAGAAAAGAAAGTCCTTCAAAAGAGTGATTCAGTCAGCGTGGAATGATGTCCTGGATGTTTGGTAGTAGAAAGTCTGTAATCATGAAATGAAACAAACACATATCTCTGCTTGTGCCAACCAGACAGCAAACCTGCCCCAGCACGCTCCTTACAGTCTATATGAGACTGGAAGGAACAGATGCCACACTGTCTGTAGTGTTAATGCTACTCCTACCACTTTAAGGATGCTGAAATGAATTGCAAAATGAATGCTCATTGGGACTAGCAATCAATACAAGAATCAATAAACCCTGTATGTGAGCTGTGCCTTGTGTTTGAGGTGCTTCCAGGCAGTTTTATGGGTAGGCTCATTCTCAGTGCTGCTGTGTGATGTCTTCTCTCTTTGTTCTGTCTCTCATTCTAATTCACATACATGTCACTCACATCACATCATCACAGCTAGACTCCACCAGCTGGCCTCAAGTCAGCTGCACAACCATCACCATGGTGATAAAGCCCAGCAGATGAGGACCCATGTGTGTGGTTTACTGCTTGTGTGCGACGCTGCTTTAATAGTGTTTTAATAATGCATAGGGGCAGACTTGTCTGTGCGTATGTGTGTTGTTGTGTGTCTAGCCCCCATAGCCTGCAGATCTTCTGTCTGACTTCAAGATAAAGAGGATGAAGAAGAAACAGAAATGAAGAAAAACCCCATTGAACTCTCTGAACTGCACTTCACACTTCATGTGCAGCACACAATATGCTGTTATTACATTTTACTGCTGGTGTTCAGACATCCTAGGTGAGGACTGCAGAAGAAAGAAACATACAGAGGAGGTACTGTACTCCCAATCGTCTGCTAAAGGGTGGAGGCTGCTATCAAACAAAGACAACAAAGAAAGTTTGTTTGTTTTTTGTTTGTTTGTTTGTTTGTTTTGAAAGTATACCACCACTGAATTCATGTTAGCATAGAAATATTTCCTAAGCATATTTTTCTTTAAAAAACCTCACAAATGAATTCCTCAGTTTGAATGTTCCAAGTGAATAAGTTAATTTTTATTTTTCATTTATTTAAGTGGTAAGGTGATTGTTTTGCTATACATAATACACACTCTACTACACAATACTAATTATCGTGGTGCATGTTGTCTATTGTGTCTCTTCTCACACTTCCTTAATCCGTCAACCTCCCCCACCTTGTCTCTAAGCATAATGCATTTCAGCATTGACTTCACCTTCACAGAATAAAATAAGATGCTTTCATTTATTGATTTGTTTGGTGGTGTTACAAAGACAGTGACCATATTTATTTTGTAATAGGCTGGGGGAGATTAAATCAGTAATCAAACATGACTGTTTTAGTTGATAAGGTTGAACTCCTGTTGTTATATGTGGGTCCACATGCAGTTCTGTCTTATCTAGAAGAATCAGTAAGAGGGAGATGGATAACTTTATAAGAAGCATCTTTATTGTTCACATTTCATCTCTACCACCATGTAAATTTCCTCCCTCTGAGCCCTTGTCCATGAACTAATCAATCAGGAGCTAGAGGCTTTTAGAATGAGGTAAAGGTGAGAAAACCAGGGACAGACACTTAACACAAATGTCAACCTTTATACATATATGGTCTGAATATCCTTTACCATTATCTGCTTTCATAATTGGACTTGAAGCATCTTGTGCAGCTTCTAATCTAAAATCCCTAACACCCAATTTTCATGTGCTAAATGTGCACATATGTCAAAGATAAGTCTTCACTCAGAGACATGGGGCCCCAGCAAGGAACGTGGTAAACTGTAAGTTATCTTTCTAGACACAAGGTTTCCTTTCAGTCATCAGACACACTTGTCTGGTGGTTGGACTGCAGCTGTGGCTGGTTTCACATATGGTGCTACTTATTACAGTTTTTATTTTGCGCAATTCTGAAATTAGAGTTGAAGTTGTTAGAACGATGAGCAAACATTTTCACATTTTGTTGATTGTGCAAACAATTTGTGACTTGTCACTTTGTGACAAGTTATTATGCGCTAAGTAGCTTTATTCTCCAAGAGTTATCATCACAGTATTCAATCGGATATGCAGAGAACATTTTTAAGATATGATTTTTGTTAAACATACTTCCATACCTTGCAAGACAAACATCTAGATCGAGCATGGAAAAGCGTGCAAACAACAGATGTGACAAACAGCATATTTTCACTTCTTGCATTGTAAGAGGAAGGATTGATGAGAATCTGTTGATCTGGCGCTATGTGTGGTGATTGTCAGCAATATTTTGCTATTGTCAAGAAAAATGTGTAAAATAAGACTTTTAGGAGCTAAAAAATGGTGAACACATGCTTACTGACAAATCTAAAGATTTTGACTTTTCTGATTTCCGTAATGTCACCTGAAGTAGATGTTTTATTACATGTGACTTGTTCCGATTGCCCCCTGAGTGAGTTAGTGTGTCTTGCAGGTTAACAATAGAGTTTTGTATGAGCTCCTTTGAGTTTCCAGAAATGTGCCCAATGGAGTGAAGTTATACTGTAATATTTCTATTTTATTTTTATTTTTTTTCTCAATATGCTGTGCACACTGGCTTCCTAAGGAAGTTATGCTTACATTATTGTGCACTAGTTGAGAACCATTGGTCCAGCATACAGTTGAGGATAATACTTTTAGTATTGTTGAAACTGCTATCAATGCAAATGATTGCTTGGAAAAACCTTAGGTTGCTATTACATGATTTCACCTGATGTCGCATCAATTGGGGAAGGACCTGCTGCTGCTTCATTCTCTCTGGTTGTTTCTAAAAGGAAGTAAGTGGTTTAAAGTTGTGCTCAGTCATTTTGATAGATATAGTTTCATATCTGACAAGTTTGTTATTGTTTGTTTTATTCCAGGCTAGCATTCCAGCCAGCGGTACCCTGTGTAGTCTGTTCCACTTTTCCTACAACCAGAAAGCCTGTATGCAGTGCTGATTTCCATTTCCCCCAGAAGTTGGATGTCTGATCTGGGAGTCATTTGCAAGTTGTCCACTTTCCACTCAGTGACTCGATTCTAGCAGTGAAGTGAGAAAAGCAAGAAAAAATAGAATTTGTTTTGTGCTTTAGCAAGGTAGCGCATCATTAGAAAGACAGCACAGTGCTTGATTTTGTGGTCAAAACCCCCCTGTAGCACATTCATGGATCATGTCTATAACTTATTTAGCAAGTCACAATAACACGAAATACACAAAGGTTGCAGTAGAGATTACAAGTTTTAAAGTTCTACTGCTGTTTATGGATCTGCTGCATTTGATCTCTGAATTTCTGAGTCCCAGTTTCCCTCAAGTTGGACTTTCAGCTCCACAAACCCCAACTTCACAGTCCAAAATGGTAGTCGTGCACATGAACATTACCAAAACTGTAAAAACTTGTACAATGCACTACCACTGTTGCACAGTTGTGACCAGGCGTCTTTTCTGAACTTGCGAGTGACATCACTCCCACCGCCAACATCTGCCTTCAGAGTCAATTGGGACAAAGCAGAGAATTCAAGTGCCTTAGCCCCATCCAATTAGCTAATTATGTGTCAGGAACTAACAACTTTAAGTTAAACTATCTTTGTTGTATACCCATTTGAATAATTGTTTTAAAATGGTGTGAAATGTACCGAGGTCAGATGAACTTGTGGCAAGTAGAGCTGATTCAGGACCCTGTTGTTTCTGCTGCAAAAGCTAGCTTCTCTTTTATGACAGAGCTATGAAGTAATTATTGAGAACCCCAGAAAGCTTTGACCATTGTTTCTTAATTTAACAAGAAAGGGGCCCCCGTGAGAAACACCTACCAAGAGATCACAAGCTAACATAGTCTGAGCAAGACTGAAAGTGAGAATTACATTTCAGAACACTTCAGATTTAGGTCAAGATGGTCGAACCAGTGAAACGTCACACAAGATGTGAAACAAGAAAAAACTTGTCAAGGCCTCACATATAGCTAAATGTGTTACAGTTGTTAGAGCCTTACATTTCTGTGTGCACAGTGCAACAGAATGCCTTAGCAAGTGTCTCATTCCAAAGTGGTGTATGTGTTTCCCCTACCACTACTGAGTATTTGCACAGTTACTTTTTATTGTGTTGGCAACATGTTTGTTCCAAAATAATACTTGAGCTTGAAGAGGATTTTCTTTTGGATCTCATTCTTTGGTAGCTGCTGGTGGGAAACCATAATTGCAGTACGATTGACTGAAACACAGTTTTTTGCTTGTCTGTTTTTCCTGTGAAGCTGACATTTGCACAACGTGACATCACCGCGTGCATTGTAAAAGTAATTGTCTTGCAGTTCAGCCTAGATTCTGACTGCATTTGGAGCGTTCCACAGGGGATACTATTCAGTGTATATCCAATACACTCAGGAGGCAGAATACGCAGGACATTATTTGATGTTGGCAAACATGATCAAATATTTTCTCTTCTGCTGCACCTTAGCCGTTTAGCACAAAGCCTTTAATAGGTCATGTATTAAGGAAGGACTTCAGCCACTCGAGTAGTCTGTTATGGTTTTGCATGGTGATGGAAGATAAGATAGCTAAGTTGCGCAGATGCGTAATGGTCTTACACTGCTGCCTTTCATCAGCATTTTCTTCCTCTTCTCAATTGTCTGTCTGGCACCCATTCACCACTCTCACCTCTACTTTCAAAACTGCACTGCACTTCTTCTAGATGACAAAGGTCTCTCACTTTTAGTTCTGTTCCTGTTTGTCCTTTGTGTTTGTCTTTGGGTGTGTGCATGATTCCAAGCACACCTGCCACCGCACACACAGTGAGCCCTTTATTACCTTAACCCACGCAATGCAGCTGACAAACTCAGCTCCAGACAAGAACACACACATGCACGTATTACCAACCAATCATGTAGACAGTTAAACTGAAAATAGGAGCCAGGTGCTCGACCAAGCCATTTCCTTCTCTCTTTCTCTCTTCTTATTCTTCTATATTTGTCTTTTCAGAGGAATACAAAAGCTTAAATTTGATATTTTAAGAGGTTTGCAGTGGAAAATAGGTTTTAAATTGTTGTGTGAGTACAAGAAATGGTATCAGATATCAGTGCTGGGGGTTTAAACATTAACCTGCAGCTCAAGATATTTCCTGGATTTCTCAGTTTTGTGCAATGCAAATCAGAGTCAAGTTCATTCAAACCTAATTTTATTAACAAGGAAACAGCATTGAGAAGGAAATGCTGCTTTAACCACAACTTCTTTTTTTGTTTTGGATATTACAGTAACTTGCAAAAATATTCGCCCCACTTGAACTTTTCCACATTTTGTCACATTACAGCCACAAACATGAATCAATTTTATTGGAATTCCACGTGAAAGACCAACACAAAAGTGGTGTACACGTGAGAAGTGGAACGAAAATCATACATGATTCCAAACATTTTTTACAAATAAATAACTGAAAAGTGGGGTGTGAGTAATTATTCAGCCCCCTGAGTCAATACTTTGTAGTGATGGGATTTCCGGCTCTTTCGGCTCCAAACCGGCTCTTCAGGTTGTTTTGTTGCTTTAATTAATTTATTATTAACAATAATATAAAATTATGCACAAAAGGAATTACTAATGTAAAAAAAAAAGTGGTTTTATTTATATATGTTTATATATAAATATATGCAGTGGCCCCTAGAGACAAAACACGTACAAACTCCAAAACACATTTCTAGCATGAACTGAACTTCCAAAACAGAGCTACCTAGATCACTTAAATTAGACAATTGAAAGCATGAAAGCATATGTGTATTGTTTGTGTATTTATACACAAGCATTCATATATAGTCAAATAATAAAAAAACAGTTTTTACCAGAAACCAAATCCGGTCGTTGGTACTGGCTGGCTTGTGTAGCCACTAGGTAACAAAAGTTCAACACTGCCCCTAGCATCCTGGAGCACTTCTGTTGCCTTTTGTACGTGTTTTGAGTTTTTATGTGCTTCGGAGTTTATACGTATTTTGGAGTTTATACGTGTTTTGGAGTTTGTACGTGTTTTTTTATGTGTTTTGGAGTTTGTACTGAAGGATACAAAAAAAACAACAACAGCAATAGAATAATATTAAACACAAAGTGAACCCGTCTTCCTTCATTAAATAGGTTCTTTTAGATGTTAAGGAGGAATTGACTTAACCAGGCTGGCGGAGAATGAAGACAACCGGACACCTGCTGCAGATGGGGAATCAGTGAACTTTTATTGAGACAGAGACAAACTCTCAACGCAGCTCACATCAAGAGATTCCAAATATTTGCTGTGAGGATGGGTATATATTCTCTAAAACTTACAGGAGGGGGTTGTGAGGAAAGTGCTGCATTAGCAGAAAAACAACTCCATAAAAGGAAATCGGCCTTGGGTGTTCTAGTCTCTTCGCTTGCAGATATCTTTCACCTGCAGGATGAGGCGATCGCTTCTTATCGCTCTCAAGGCCAAAGTCGTGAGCACATTTTTATTACACAGTTGCACAGTAACTTTAAAGCTGAACAATATTTAAAGCTGAATAATGTTTAAAGCTGAACAATATTTAAAGCTGAATAATGTTTAAAGCTGAACAATATTTTCTTCAAATCCCCCTTTTGACCCATCTTAAATGGGTCAACACACAAAAATAAGTAACAATCAAAGGAACACAGAGACGTGTCGAAGCCTGGCTCGAAAAACTCCTCGGGTCTTTTCATTTGTCTTTATCTGTCATTGCAGATGAGGAGAAAAGAGTCCAGGCACCACCCTGCCCACGGGTCGGCTGCAAGCAGTCTCGGTTCCCGATGAAAGCAGTAACAGCTGTCCTGCACACACGGATACAACGAGTTAGTGCAACCAGGGTAGAGACACAAAATTAACAGTCCCTGTAACTCAGCAACCAAAAAGCATAAGTAATGATAAAAATGTGGAGAGTACAGAGTATACTATAATAATGAGAGATATAAACGTGAAAATGTGAAAGAATAAATCAACCGTAAAATAAACTCAGAACGGTAACTGCTAAGGACATTCAAAAGTGAATATGGTAAAACTGGAGAGGAAGTGGTGGGCAAGACCCTAGGGGCTACATTTGTCAGATTGGGACTGTCAGAAGGGGGCGAAGCTTTTGAACTTGAAGGTGTCATAAGTGTCGGGGGCCCTTCACAGATCAGGATTATGCCAATGGGAATGAGACCCAGGGCCAGGAAGCAAACAAATACGCAACATCTTTGCCTGCCTGTCATTTCAGGGGGAAAGGGCCAAGACATGTTTACTTAGCTTGGATGTCGTCTAATAGAGGATGATGGGGCACAGAAAGGTGGTCCAGTTCCCCCCACCTCGCCAAGGGCGTGTTCTAGGAGTTAAAGAGCAACAACCTGCAATCTGTACCAAAAAATCTTCATAGTCCCACCGGAAAATCATAAGAGTAATAAACGATTCAGCTCAACAGACAAGTATCATGTTCAGGTTTCTCCAATCATTAAATCACTATTATTGCCACAATTTGCTTTATTCACCCTTTGGGCAATGAGAGAGAGAGCCCCTAATGGCCAGTTAGTGGGCTCTAGGTCAAACTGTCCCCAAATTTGTTATCTGTTATTATTACTTGTTGTCATGTCACTTGTCTGTTTTCTACTGCACCCCTCTCACCAAAGCAAAGCAAACATTAGCAGCACATTGACCGTAGTCAGACATCCTCATTCCATAGGTGCTATAAAACATTTCCTGTAAAAGAATCACAGTTTTCAAGACAGGGTGTGTCTCCCCCAACACTCTCACCAGAATACAGTGTAATAGCATCCCCAACTCCTAACCCATAAACACCGTTTCTTCACACATCCGCCCAGAAATCCTGTAATAGAAAAACATTAAAACTGTAACCCTGTATGGAAGAAAATGTAAATGGTAACGCTGCGCAGTTACCTCTGTAAGCAACACAAGACACAAAAATGGCATTTACAGGTTCACTCATCCTCGAATATTTTGTCATCCTTCTACTCCTGTAAAAGAAACCCACATAAATTCATCCACCCTTTTATCCTATCTAGGTGGAGGTGGTTAACCTTGAGTCATGGTCAAGTCTTGTCATCTCTTACCAGTCAGTCCGTCTGTTTTTATTCCCAGTCTTTCATCCATTCATCCGTTCTTTGCTGATAGTGAAACCTGTCGTCGCATCTAGTTTCCACACTCAGCAAAATGACGTCATCTCAAAAAGAAACAAGAACTTGAGTTTGGATTACCTCGCCGAATCCTTTTTTAAACAGGGACTCTCGTTTCTAATTGTCCCCACAAGTGTTTCCTCCAGAACCCATTTCAATGCGGAGAAACTCACTTACAACAATTTTCTCGCCGACGTGTAATGCTTGTAATTTCCGATGTGCAGATCTGCTTAAAGAAAAGATTCACCAACAAAAATCAGTAAATATAAAACAAAATAAAATGAAAAATAACAAAAACAAAATGCAGACGCCCGGGTCTTAGGACTTGTCACTGAATATTCTTCCCATCAATAAAAATACCAACCTAAACCTACACAGAGTCAAATCAACACCACCTCAACCTTTTCATATTCATAAACCTATATGTTTTGCGTTCGTGAAACAAAATTGAACCATTAAGTAAGTTGAGCTCTTGAAATGTTTTAATTCTCTTAATTCTGCCAGTTTATTTCAACACTTATTCAATGACTTTTATTCAACTGCTACTTGGTCACTCGACTTTTACCTGTTCAAATTGCCTAGGGTTCAACAAAGTCTAGATCCCCGTTTTCATGAAACTTGAACGGTGTACGATGATTTACTTACAGTAATTTAGAATCATCACTCAACCTAGCTCTACTACTGGCACTGCGTGACTTTTCTCACACTGGAAACCAGAATTTAGTACAGAACTTTAATGCCTCAGGCAATCGCGTTCAAGAGCTGCCCCCCCTTCTCTTCTTCTTTGTCCGTGTGTTCCTCCTTTATTAAATCTCCATCACAATGACGTGGCGCTCTGAAATAAAACTCACACTGTTAATTCCTCGTTTTCACTCTGCACCACTGCTCAGAGTGTTTTCTTTTCTTTTTAGTGTAGAGTAAACAATTAAGTCGAGGCCTTAAGCCCCAGATATCTCGCACGGGCATCATTTTCATAACCAAACCGCTCCGGACACTGCTCCCCAGACCACACAAATGCCCTCCGGGCTTATTATTATAGCAAATTCTGTATTTGACTTTGTTGTGTGCAGCATTGAGCCTTTGTCAGTAAAGCATTCTTCATTGCAGCAGCTGGAGCATTGTGTGTCACTTCTTAGTAAATTAAATCAACATTTTGATTTTAGTGCATGGGTATGTATCAGTTTTTACTCCCTCAACAAGTGCATAAGTGTTCATGTGTGTGTTTCCCTTCATTCTAAGTAGGCGCATGCAGAAGTGTGTGTTCGTGTGTTGGTATATGTTTGTGTTCATCACCTTTCTGTTCTGTAGTTTAGGTAAACCAGCGGCCTGACGCATGGCCTAGGGTCCTCCCCTCCTCTTTGGGTCTGTTTATGTTGTCCTTACTTTGCTCCACGGCCTTCTGCAGCTCTGCTGTTCGGCTCTTCTCAGAGGTCAGCATCCTTCTGCTCACCGTCCCTTTTCCTCCGGGCTTAATGCGCGTCTCGTCACAGCTCTGTCAGCTGACGCAGCCTGGGAATTTCCCCCGTGTAGTGAAACGGGCTTTAGGTTTAGTGCTCTCCGTCTCTGCTGCATGAGATCACTCTTTTGCAGCACTGTTGACATCCTCAAGTTGTTGTTGTGAGTCCAGCTGCTGTGGCCTTCAGGGGTCAAAGGGTCAAAGATGGTCGCGGAGAGGGCAACGATGGTAGAGGGGAGGGTAGGAGTCCAGGTCAGCTTCGGCTCTCAGAAAAAACAAAAACAAAACAAAACAGGCGAACAGGAAAATGATGTTGTGTTGGCTGTGCTGTGTTGGCTGTGTTATCCCGAGAGGGGAGAAACAACGAGATCTCGTCTCCCCCCTTTTTTGTTTTTGTTTTTTTTTTTTTTTTTTTTTTCACCATATAATCAACTCCTAACCCCTCAAGTTGACAGGACAACACAGGTACGTGTTAAAATTCTTAAGATCCTGTTTAGAAACCTAAAAAGGAATTTCCTATCATTCAGTAGTCATTTGTCTTAAACAATCAACAAAAACATGTCCCAAGTCGACCCTTTTAACCACTAAATTTGTCGTGTCCTCACTTAATCCTCAGACCAGTGTCTTTGTCTTTTAACGTTACGTTGTTGTCCTGCAACCCAAAGCGTTTAATTGTCAGTAATGTATAAACTATATCATTTAAAAACAGGTGTATGTTAAGTGTCGCTACTTTAACCTTGCATGTACGTGCACATGTATGTAAGCTGTTTCTTCATTGCATGTATGGGTGCGTCTGTATATGGGTTACTTTAACTTTTTCTCAAACGAGGCATGTCTCTAACACGCACATGTGTCTGTTCCTCACCCTTCTCATATCTTTCTCTGGTTGTGTGTGGTTTTATTTGTTTCAGTGATTTACCAGGAACATCTTTTCCTTTTCTCCATGTCTTCCGCCAGAGGTTAACACCGGTGAGATTCAGGGACACAGCACCCAGAGCAGTTCAGCAAGAAAAACCCGCCTCAAACTACATTCTCTCTTTTTTGTTTTACCGGGAGGGGTGAGGACAACTCTGGTGTCCAGCCGTGAATTTTAGCCAAAGCTTGGCCTGTCTTCTGCTGCCGTACTCAGGCTTCCAGGCTAAGAAAAAACACCTGTATGAAGACACTAAACATACATTTAGTATTTGTATAAACATAACTGCCTAAATCATTGAACTCTTGAGGAGGGTGTATTTCAGAATCAGAATCAAAATCAAAAACTTTATTGTCATTGTCATGAGACCGACGACATTAAGAATGGTCCCTGATCATTGCATCATCCCTAGTAATATCAAATATAAAAAAACAATAAAATTCAATCAATAAAATAGATAGAATACTTAAAATACTAAGTATTCCCACCGTCATGCTTCAGACCGTGCATAGATTAACACAAGAGTGGCATGGTGGACATTTTTGTAGTATTCAGATGTGTTATTGCAGTTGGATAACAGCTGTGTTTGAGTCTATTAGTCCTTGCTCTGATTGCCCTGTACCGTCTGCCTTAGGGCAACAGTTCGAACAGGGAGTGGCCAGGATGTGAGGTGTCTTTTATGATGTTTTGGGCCTTTTTTAAAACAGTGGGCGTTGTTTGACTCTTTACTAACTTTAAAACCCCACCATAACAATTTCTCACTGACAAACTTCTATGCATCCATTTAAACATGCGAAGCCAGCACAAAATCACACACATACCCCTACAGCAAAGCTTTAACATAACCACAATGCAACTCCTCCCTTAAACGGGAGAAATCACCCTGAATCAACCAACTCTATATAAACCGTCAAACAAAGATAAACCACAAACATTTCTACACTTCTGTGTCTTCCACGCAGCACAATAGGCAGAAAAACACCGATTACTCACAGTCTACAACAAAAGAAAAACCTGCTCTTTTCACAACTTTCACAGCTAAAGTCAAAACTCTTACCCAGTGCCTCTGAAATAATAAAAAAAAATCACCAAATACTCGATTACTCTTTTCACTCGCTCCCTCTCACTCCCTTCTTCCTCATACAGCATACACGCTCGCTCCCGCGGACCCGCTCGGCCCCGCGGGCTCACTCGGCCCCCACCTTTTTTCTCTCACAGAGACAGAGAGAGACCCTTTTCCTTTTTTTTTTTTTTTTTTTTACTTCGGTCTATCTGCACAGAGTTTACCTCATCTCTTTCCTTCTATGGGCATGCACACTTCCTGTCTCACACACACAGCCCCTCTCTCAGAGAGAGCAGAAAAGAGTTTTTCCTTTTTTCAACACTCAGGAGAAATTCAACAGACAGTTTATACCACTATTTTACACTTTATTTACACACACCGGTAATTTATGTTCTATTTACACACGGGCCCGCATAGACATATGCCAGAAGAGGTTACCCCTAACTTTTTGACTAATTTAAAAGCATCTTTCAGCTGTTTTCCTCAATGACTCTTTCTGCTTTTTTGCTTCTTTAGGCTGGTGTGTGGAGTTGATGACTGTCTCAACACATGTTAATTGTTCTCCCAATGTGCTAAGAATAACACCGGGACCCCAACCATCATCATTAGTTTCTCGATCTAATTCTCCATCCATTTTACTGTCAATGGAGGAGTGTTCTTTTATTGATTTTAAAGGAGAATTTGGGCCAGCTGGGTTTCTGCCTCTGTTAGGCACTAATCAGCTGGGGCGCTGCTTTAAAGGTGAGTCAGCACTGAAATATCCCTTCAGGTGTTACCAAGCTTCTACCAAACCGGAGTCTGGCGGGTAACCTTGCCTAGAGCTTCCTGATAGGGGTGCTAGTTGGTTGTCACCTTGTTCACACGTCTCATTCACACTTCATACATTACCTGCAGTCACTCATTACCCTCCTTATGTATGTAATAAATGTGTAAAAAAAAAAAATTCTATGTGTGGTGTATTATTTTAACCAAAAGAGGAACCTAGTTCCTTTAATTGTGTAATCTGTGAACAACGGAGAACCAAACTGTCCTGCCCAGTGTTCCACAGCAAGCATTCAGCGTGTATTTATGTGTGTCCAATATCAAACAGAACATCAAAACATTTAAAACACTAAAATCATCGGGGTTTTAAGAAGAGATCCGTTTTCTCCTATTGATCAAAGGGACCCCTCCTATGGACTCCAACCAGTACTTCTCTTTTTTAAGTTTTAGAGGATCTTTTCTAATAAAGTCCTCTGGGCCTTCCTAACCCTTCTGTAGTTTAGAGAATATTACTAAAAAATATTCTCAAGGCCTTTAACCTTTTAATTTGTTTAGAAAGGCGTTACTAATAAACCCTTTCAAGGTCCCAGACCTGCTGAGGTATGTATCCGACACCGGAGAGCAAACCCGTCGGCTGCAACCGTGGTCAGACCTCAGTTCACTCTTATCTTTATTCACTTATTCACTTATTTCTTATTCACTTATCTCTTATTCACTTGTCTGATTCTCAACAAGCCTTAAGTAAGCCAGACAATTTTGGTTATGAATTACTAGGAGTTTGGACACTAAGTATTTTATAATGTTCAATATAGCAGAAATAAAAGGTCTGCTTACCTTGTTTTTTGTGTGTACACAGCTTTTGTCCAAACTCCGTTCACTCAGACCACGGCCGATTTCCTCCCACCCGTTCCAGTTTGGCCTGGAGCGGATCCTGTTCGTGACGCCAATTGAAGGATACAAAAAAAACAACAACAGCAATAGAATAATATTAAACACAAAGTGAACCCGTCTTCCTTCATTAAATAGGTTCTTTTAGATGTTAAGGAGGAATTGACTTAACCAGGCTGGCGGAGAATGAAGACAACCGGACACCTGCTGCAGATGGGGAATCAGTGAACTTTTATTGAGACAGAGACAAACTCTCAACGCAGCTCACATCAAGAGATTCCAAATATTTGCTGTGAGGATGGGTATATATTCTCTAAAACTTACAGGAGGGGGTTGTGAGGAAAGTGCTGCATTAGCAGAAAAACAACTCCATAAAAGGAAATCGGCCTTGGGTGTTCTAGTCTCTTCGCTTGCAGATATCTTTCACCTGCAGGATGAGGCGATCGCTTCTTATCGCTCTCAAGGCCAAAGTCGTGAGCACATTTTTATTACACAGTTGCACAGTAACTTTAAAGCTGAACAATATTTAAAGCTGAATAATGTTTAAAGCTGAACAATATTTAAAGCTGAATAATGTTTAAAGCTGAACAATATTTTCTTCAGTACGTGTTTTTTTATGTGTTTTGGAGTTTGTACGTGCTTCAGGGTTTGTACGTGATTTGAAGTTTGTATGTGCTTTGTCTGTAGGGGCCACCGTAAATATACTTTTATTTATTCACTCCACATAAAATGTAATAAATAAATCATATAATACAAAAGTCAACTATTCACATTTCAATTTTTAACTATTTAAATTTTCAGCTTTTTCCTTTTACAAATTTAAAGTGAAACAACACAAAACACTGCAAACCACAACACAATTAAATATAAATTATAATATGAAAACAAAAAGAACATGCATATTGTCTGTCATATGGACCTGCGTGAATAAACTTTCTCAATCCTTTATCATCTGCAACTGAAAATAGTTGTGGATGATTACTATACCTTTCTAATGTGACGTTGTTATCCCTGGCTCTTTCTCTGTCTCTCCCTCCTGCTCTGTTCCTGTGCTACTGAGTGTAACTACCGCCCCTCCCCCCTCTGCCCAGCGTAAAGCACAAGGCTCGCGTGCTGAATGAAGCGGAAAAAAAACAAACAAACAAAAAAACCAGCTCGTGATAAGGAGCCGGCTCGCGTCGTTCACGTCGAAGAGCCGGCTCTAGAGCCATTTCGTTCGCGACCGACCCATCACTAATACTTTGTAGAACCACCTTTTGCTGCAATTCCAGCTGCCAGTCTTTTAGGGTCTGTCTCCACCAGCTTTGCACATCTAGAGACTGAAATCTTTGCCCATTCTTCTTTGCAAAACAGCTCCAGCTCAGTCAGATTAGATGGACAGTGTCTGTGAACAGCAGTTTTCAGATCTTGTCACAGATTCTCGATTGGATTTAGATCTGGACTTTGACTGGGCAATTCTAACACATGGATATGTTTTGTTTGAAACCATCCCATTGTTGCCCTGGCTTTATGTTTAGGGTCGTTGTCCTGCTGGAAGGTGAACCTCCGCCCCAGTCTCAAGTCTTTTGCAGACTCCAAGAGGTTTTCTTCCAAGATTGCCCTGTATTTGGCTCCATCCATCTTCCCATCAACTCTGACCAGCTTCCTGTCCCTGCTGAAGAGAAGCACCCCCAGAGCATGATGCTGCCACCACCATATTTGACAGTGTGGATGGTGCGTTCAGAGTGATGTGCAGTGTTAGTTTTCCACCACACAGTGTTTTGCATTTTGGCCAAAAAGTTCCATTTTGGTCTCATCTGACCAGAGCACCTTCTTCCACATGTTTGCTGTGTCCCCCACATGGCTTGTGGGGGACACAACACCCTGTATGTGAGGAGCAGGATTTTGAATTCAATTCTGGATTTAACAGGAAGCCAATGAAGGGAAGCCAATACAGGAGAAATATGCTCTCTCTTTCTAGTCCCTGTCAGGACTCTTGCTGCAGCATTTTGGATTAGCTGAAGGCTTTTCAGGGAGTTTTTTGCACATCCTGATAATAACGAATTGCAGTAGTCCAGCCTGGAAGTAATAAAAGCATGAACTAGTTTTTCAGCGTCACTCTTAGACAGGATATTTGTAACTTCAGAGATGTTGCGCAAATGGAAGAAAGCAGTCTTACATATTTGTTTAATGTGCGTTGAAGGACATGTCCTGGTCAAAAATGACTCCAAGGTTCCTCGCAGCATTACTGGAGGCCAAGGTAATGCCATCCAGAGTAAAAATCTGGTTAGATACCATATTTCTAAGCTTTTCAGGGCCGAGTACAATAACCTCAGTTTTATCTGAATTAAGCAGAAAGTTGGCGGCCATCCAGGTCTTTATGTCTTTAAGACATTCCTGCAGTTTAACTAATTGGTGTGTTATCTGGCTTCATGGACAGATAGAGCTGGGTGTCATCTGCATAGCAGTGAAAATGTATGCTATGTCTTCTAATAATATTGCCTAGGGCAAGCATGTATAATGTAAACAGAATTGGTCCTAGCACTGAACCCTGTGGAACACCATAATTGACCTTAGTATGTGAAGAGGACTCTCCATTTACATGCACAAATTGGAGTCTATTAGATAGATATGATACAAACCACTGCAGTGCAGTACCTGTAATACCTACAGCATGTTCTAATCGCTCTAATAGGATATTATGGTCAACAGTATCGAACGATGCACTGAGGTCTAGTATAGTTGTCCTATGGACAGATTCCCCCACCTGAGCTGTAGATCTCTGCAGCTCGTCCAGAGTCACCATGGGCCTCTTGGCTGCATTTCTGATCAGCGCTCTCCTTGTTCGGCCTGTGAGTTTAGGTGGACGGCCTTGTCTTGGTAGGTTTACAGTTGTGCCATACTCCTTCCATTTCTGAATGATGGCTTGAACAGTACTCCATGGGATGTTCAAGGCTTGGGAAATCTTTTTGTAGCCTAAGCCTGCTTTAAATTTCTCGATAACTTTATCCCTGACCTGTCTGGTGTGTTCTTTGGACTTCATGGTGTTGTTGCTCCCAATATTCTCTTAGACAACCTCTGAGGCCGTCACAGAGCAGCTGTATTTGTACTGACATTAGATTACACACAGGAGCGCTGTATGTAGTCATTAGCACTCATCAGGCAATGTCTATGGGCAACTGACTGCACTCAGACCAAAGGGGGCTGAATAATTACTCACACCCAACTTTGCAGTTATTTATTTGTAAAAAATGTTTGGAATCATGTATGATTTTCATTCCACTTCTCACGTGTACACCACTTTGTGTTGGTCTTTCGCGTGGAATTCCAATAAAATTGATTCATGTTTGTGGCTGTAATGTGACAAAATGTGGGAAAGTTCAAAGGGGCCGAATACTTTTGCAAGCCACTGCATATAATACTTCCACACAAGACAGTGCACGAAAAAAGATTTTGAACATATACAAGCATACACTTTGTGCATGTGTGCACCTTGAAAAAAGGTTATGTCTATATTTTGTGCAGCTTTGGGGTTTCTTGAAAGTTGCCAGTAGTAAGACACTCAAGCCTTTGTTGCTTGATATCTTGCAACATAAAATTTGTCGCGATTAGGAAGAATTGCCTGCTGAGTCATAAACTCAGCTCAAATATGTAGAGTAATACTTCTCCTAGTCTCATACAGCTGAAGATTATTTTATAAACTAGTTGATAGAATGTAATCTATCTTGGACACCACAAGGAAGGAACAGTGTTACAGCTGTTCGTAATGTTACACTTTTGTTTTTTGTAATTAAGGACACCGAGGGCCTTGGTTGTCTGTTGTTCATGCTAAATATCACATTATAACAAAATTTTAGTCTTTTGCACTTCACCTGTGGGGTTTTCTCATTGATTTCTTTGCATCTCTGTTCAAAGCATCTCCAAGGTGAAGCTGTGGTTTGTGGTGATATTTGAAGTCTAAAAGCATGCCAGCTGCTTGTGGCATTGACGTTGTACAGTCATAACTGCCTTCCTGATATCAGTATCACAAAAAATAAGTCACTTTTATGGCATGTTGATCTATTGATAAGGTGGAGACAGGCCTGCCTTTTCAAGTGTTCAGGCACTTAAGAAGTAGCCTACTTAAGTGGCATTTAAGCACGCATAGAATAACTGATTTGCGCTCAGAACAAACCTTCCCACAGTGAACAAAATAAATCGATATGAATAAAATTATAAATTTTAGGAGGTTTATAAGATGTGATAACAAAGCATAATGTAATAAATGTCTATATGCCAATAACAATCGCATTAAGTGGGTAGTTATTCAATAAAGCTATGCAGTGCTGAGGTTTGTCCCCTTGAGAATGTTCTTAGAAGTAGAATGAGTAATTGGATTCTCGCCTGTCCTCTTCAGTTCAGCCCTCTCTTTCTCTCTCGCTCTCTTCTGCTCCCCCCCTCCCCCCAAGATCCAGGGATAGTCACTCTGTCTGGCTTTCCGTTGAACACCTTGCTGCTGTGACAGCAGTCAAGTGAAACTCGGAATTTTAAAGAGAGGGAGAGAGAGATACGGACAAAATTGCGTGGCTTCAAAATAAAAGCACCAATGACCAAAGTGTGAAATTGAAACTTAGTCAAGTTCAGTTTCCTAAAAAATATAGGTAACTAAATTACTCTATGGCTAAATTTAGTTCTTGTTTTTTTTAAAGATGCATATGCTTTTAACAAACACATAGAATCTGTCTGAGATTACAAGATGAGTTTTTTGCATTATTTAATTATTATTTATTTATTTATTTTGCTTAGGTTTTATTTTGAAAGTCTAAAGGAAAAGTTCCCTTATTATAGTAAACTCGACAGCTGCCGGCGCGGACACCTAGTTATCTGTGGACAGGCTTCGCGGTGGTCGGCTTCAATTATCGTTTTACTGGGACACTTTTTTTAATCGCTCACTTTCCTTTAAAAAACAAAACAAAAAACGTTTTCACGGTTTCGAACTGCTGCTGCCGCAATTACCGGGAAAAAAAATAGCAGCAACGGTCCAGGATGAACTTTTCCTTATCCCGGTTAACATTTTCGCTTCTTTGATTGGAGAATCCCGGGCGTGTGGAACTACACTTTTCCATTTTTAGTGGGTTCACTGCGAGTGGAACAGTGGGCGAAAGTGTTAGGTGAAGACTTTGAACATCATAAAGCGTGGTGGTGATTTTCACGAGGAGACCTGAAACCTCGAATACTGACGGGGGAAATATTCAAGGTAAGCCTACGCGCTCACGGAAGAATAATGCTGCATATGTTGGTTGGCTTTAGAAACCTAGGCTAAAGTTAAACACACACACATATGTATATATCACATTATCTCTCGCTCTCTCTATATATATATGTGTATGTGTGCGTGTGTATAGAGAGACAGAGAGATATGTATATATCACATTATAGATAGCTAGATAGACGTGTGTGTATCTATTTATGTATGCGTTTGAGTATCTCTGATATACATTTGCACCTCAATTAATTTATGAAAACATTTTGTGAATAAAATATAAACTAAAATAATCTTACTAAATAATCTTTGTGCTATAAAGTGATAATTAATTTACAAAAACATTAAAAAGGAGAGAGATACTAAGGCTCATTTGTTACATGCCCTGTAAGATAATAATGGTGGTTCAGTGTTAGTATTTATTATAAATGGCTTGGTTAACAGTGGTCGACCCATTTTTAATGTGTTATTTTGCCTTGTTTATTTCACATTAATTTCTTTTTTCATTGCTTATGTGCGTGCTTGAGCTAGGAATACATCAGTGCGCTGTTTACAGTAAAAAGGTTGTGACATTGGTTACCATTTTCTTCACCTCTCTCAGCCTGTATCTGTACAAAGAGGTGATGTCTGGGTTCATGCTGCTGCCTGAAGGCAGCCATCAAAGGTAGTGATAACAGCTCGAACTTGCTCTCCTTACAGCTGTAGCGTGCGGTTTCCTGTCAGTGATGAGATGCACAATCAAAAGACTTCACTCATGTAGAAAAAAAAAACTCCTGAACAACAGAAGATGGGCAATGGCCCAAATTAAATTAGATAAAGCAGCACATGCAGATATGAGAACTACTGGAAACTGAAAGTGATAAAGTAACAAATGAGAAGGGTATTTTTTTTTAACCATTCATCTTGAGAAATGCAAATGCTGCTGTGGTTGTGTGACTCATTGCAGAAAGCGCTTCTCCTTTGTGCTGACTTCTTTTTTTTTAATAATGAGGAAAAGAAAGCCGTTGATGGCGAACCAAAGCCCTTGGCGATCACCTAAGGCCACACTGGGGGTGATTTAGACTTAATAATATGCAGTCTTTTGTCCGTGCCAGAGTTCGTATGTGTGTTGTTTTATTGATTTATTCATATCCCCGAAGGAAATGTGTGCAGCATTCCACCTGCTCCTCCAATTTCCTCGCAGAGTATGTCGAGATACAGATAAAGGAGCCATGTAATCACATGCACAGACATGCACCCTGCATCACTGTGGTGCTATGGGAAGGTATGCAAGGTCCAATGCAAATGTACCCTCAGGAACATTCCCCACGACCCATATTCCACCTAACCTTGAAAAATATCTCCGCATTCCTGCTTTGACTCAGCTTTCCTGGGGTTTAGTTGAGTGTCTGCTGCATGTGGTGAGATGAGAAAAAACAAACAACTTATTACAAATAGAATCTCACTTTGAGACTCATTCAGTAGCCGCTCAGCGTTAGTGCTGTAAATCAACATGACAGCAGCAGCACTGCTGGGCCCGTTGCTTCATGTAATGTGCTTCAGAAAAACAAAAACGTCTTATCTTTTAGGAAACGGTTGCACAAAAGTGTAGCCCAGTGAAGTCTCCTCCTAGCAGCACCATTTAAGCCAGTGTTAGAAAAGGCTTGAAATGCTTATTAAGGACCCCTTTTTTGTCCCTTAATTGATCCTGTCATTTTTCTTGATGAAAAATCATATAGAGCCATAAAATAAGTAAATCCAAACACATACGTACGTTTCAATGCAATCAGCGAATATTCTAATTTAAAAGTAAGTGACAGCTTTGTAAGTGTAAGCTGTCAGTATGGGTGTGCACAGTTCTTTTAACCACTGGCTGAACCAGCCTCTGAATCAGCCAGTGGTCTTTGACCCTTATTCATGCTCGCTGTCACTTCAGCTCTAAAGCCTGACAACAAAGAGCAGCTTTTGTTCCCTGGCTTACTCTTCTTCCATGCACATTCTTTGCTGCTTCACTCTGCTGCTTGTAGACGAGTGGGGTGAATTTAGATTGAAAACTGCCACAGGAAACAAACTCAGGCTACTTTAAAGGCACATTCATAATAAATATGTTAATATGTCTATAATTTAAAATGCTCCAGCTTGTTCCAAGACTGAGGGTAAAAGAAATGGTGAAACTGGATGGGTCGTTTTTTTTTTCCACATATTCAACTCAGGTGACTAGTCAGCAGAATAGAAGGACAGACATGAAAAGCAGTGACAGAAAATGTTACCCTGAGGTACTTTAAATCTTTGAGAATGACAGGAAATGGTATTTTCAAGGTACTTTTACTGAAACCAGGTCACGTATATCAAAGGGTTTAATAGGAGGTGCTTATCATTTGTAGAAAACATTCTCATTAACTCATGAAAGATTAAACTAAGAATAGACTAAAAATGTAAATGTTGCCCCTTTTCACAAGTGAATTGTATAAGGTGATACCTAAGTCTTGTGAGATGTGTATATGAAATAAACATTTACTTTTGAAGAGAAATGCTAATGTGAGCATCCTAGCATGCCCTCAGTGGCAACGCTGAAATGCTGATCCTAGCAGTTTCATCTACTGTCGTCAGAGCTTCATCTTTTCGTGTTTGGTTGAAAATCAACCCAACTGACAAGTAAATTATAATTCACTAGAAGATAAGTCTGTCACACGCATTTACATTAAGATACTTTTGGTATACTTCGTTGCTCAGTTATGGCTATATCTAGCAAATGTGTGTGCTGCATAGATGCTAGAAGTCGTGGCGTGGGCTGTGTCCCAAAATAACACAACACACTTAACATCTAGCCCACATTGCACAGGTCTTTGTCTGAGGCGATGCAACGCGTTTCAGTTCATCTGCTAGAGGTGTGAATTACCAAAGACCCAAAGGGGCAATATTATCATAATACCCAACTCAATGATACAATTTATTGTGATTCTGATACTTTTGCTAAATATTGCAATAAGTTATTGTGATATATTGTGTTTTATCATATATTTTCTGTTGCAAATGATGTCTTCAGTCATTTTTTTCTACAGCAAAGTGTGATTGTTAACCAGCCAGACTGACCAACACAGTTTATTCAAACTTGTAATTAAAGTTGCATGCACCTGACAAACTGAACTTTTTCTATTGCAATCTAGTCCAGTTTACTGACTAACTAAAATACTTTCTATTTACTTACCAATTCAATGCAAACATGTAGACTATTGTACCATTAAATAAGTCTTGAACCTAGAGAGTGATCACCATTTCTGAGATGTGAGGTGTATGAATCCACTACCTGTGATGTCCACATGTGTCAGGTTAATGCAACCCTTTCTGCTGTACCTTTCCTCAACTTTGCACTTCCCTTCTCTGTAGAACCTAGGTGTGGCTGTATACATGAAAAAGCATTGAGATGGTGTCAAATATCTGGATCCCATTGTCTTCATCAAGACCAGGTGATCGATATGTTATCTTCTTAGCTCACTCTGAATTGGGAGGTAGCTCTAGTGTTTACTTTGGCATCCATGGCTGATTATTTTCAGACTTTTTACTATCATACAGTACTCTTTACAAATCCATCTACTTTGTCTTGCCCTTGTAAGAAAAAAATAAGTCCATGTGTCTGATTTAGATGTAGATGGCACTTTTTTGGTTTTCGTTCTTTTGCTTTATATCACCCACACCAAAAAGTACCAGTAGTCAGTACTTCGTTTTCACATATGCCAGAACCAAAACAAGATTATGCCTGCCTAGAAAGGTAACTACACATTGCTGTCAACGCAGCCCATACAGTTGGAAGCGCTGGCCACAATGTTGATCACTACCTTAGACTACCTTATATTGTAGTACAAGCGTAAACCAGGTTGGTTATGTAGGTCAAAGTACAACCGCAGCAGATTTATTGGTACTCTAGCACAGTGTATTTGTGGTAGTAAACTGCTACCAAACATACACCGCAACTGTAAGTATAACAACTATAACCCTGCTTGATAACCAAGCGGTAGTCTCTATTGTAAAGGCATACATAAAACAAATTTAAACTACTGGATTTTTGAAACAGATTTGTCTCTTTATTATTATTACAATTACCTATCCTCAAGCTAGGGCTGCTCAATTAATCAAGCTAGGGCTGCTCAATTAATCGAATTTTAATCACGATTACGATCTGGGCTTTCAACGATCATTAAAAATGACTGAGCCGATTATTAGCCCCTCCCTCGTGCTTTACTCTCACGCTGCTCCGTGTGGCAAATCAAGCGCACCTCTCTGCATTTCCAACATGTGTCACAACAATTAAGAAGACCCAAGGGAAGCTCGGAAAGCTATGCAGAAGTTATTTGGGGAGGAGAGTGACTGCCGTTGGTTGAAAAGAGAGGTAAAAGAAAAAAAACTTCAGTGGTGTGGAAACATTATGGGTTCTACTTGCTAGCGCAATAATTTGTTTTGCATATGAAACCAGAGGAGTTGTACTTACATCTTATGCCATCAGCTTGTCCTCGGTCACGGTTCCCTTCCACATAAAGCTTTGCAAAAATTGCATAAAAAGCGCTTGCAGGAACAAAAAAATAATATTCCAGAAACACGCTTTTCCGATCCGATCAGCTGTTCGTAACACTTCCCACATTGAACAAGACGTCAACGCGAACTATCGCATGTCCGCCATTTCCTGTCCGAAACCGACTTCATTTTCACGGAAAATGTAGTTTTTTACTTGTAGGCCTTAAAAGCCTATACTGGTGTTTTTATAAGTCATGTTTGACTTTTCTGAATAGTTTCTGTGATGCTTAGAACTCGAATTGCACTGCTGGAAATAGTTTATTTTGATGCACATGCTGCTTTCTTTGCAAATTTGCATCATAGGATTGTTTTTTGTTTTTCCTGCAGTATATAAAAATTGATGTATCTCCAAAATAAAACTATGAAGACACTCAAAATAAATTTACTGTGGTGGGAAACTATGTTTTGCAACTTTTTTGTATTTAAAGTTTTGAGGGATAAGCCTCTTAAATTTCCCCAAGTAGAAATATATGTAAAAAAAAAAAAAAAAAAAAGGTTTTCAATTGTTTTGTAGTTTATTGCACTTTTTTGTAATTAATGTAATTACTATGGACTTAATGCATACATATTATTAAAATATGGGCTATAACAGTTGTATAGCAACTTGAAATGCTCCCAAAAATGGCACTACAGCATGTAAAAAAAAATAATATAAGCTCTGGTGGACTTGGTTCTATGGCAGGTCTTAAAGGGTTAAATAAATATCGTCAAATAATCGAGATCTCAATTTCAGTGAAAATAATCGTGATTATCATTTTTGCCATAATCGAGCAGCCCTACCTCAAGCTTCACAGCCACTTCATTACTAACACCTTGGTAGTTCAAGGTTGGGCCCTCGGGCCTTCAGATTGCCTAAAATTTGCGTGTTAAAGATTCAAAAACATTAGAGAAACAATCTTCAGAGATTTTTGTCCATATTGACACAATAGCATAACGCATTTGTTGCAGACTTCTCATGTCCACTTCTCAGTGTAGTTTATGTTTGATGAATGAGAATGAAGAACGGCAAAGACAGTCGGCCTTGATGAGCAGAAACGTTTCAAACTTTTGTGGCAAAATATATTAGGTTTGGATAATTCACTAGCAAATATAAAAGTGTTACATATCCATGTACCTTGGAACACAGATTGCGTACTCCGTCTGGTATCATTTTCTGCCATCTGTGTCACACATTGTTTTGACTTTTGTGCCATAGTGTGAGAACTTGTAAAGATGATTCATATAGGCAGGTGAGTCAGACCCACATATGTCATTACTGGAAAACAGAATCAAGCAGACGGGGGAATCACAAGTGTTGTCTCGTTAACACAGTTGTGGGTAGTTTGAATGGATGCATGTGTTCACATAAATGCTGAGGCAAAGGCTCTTATCATATCATCTTATAAATGTGTAGGAGTGACAAATGGAGTGAATTTAGTTTCTGGATGTGTGGAGTCTTTGTGCTGAAAGGTGAGAAATTCTAAGACTGCTACGGTATGCGAGCACTGCGTCTCACTAACACACTTCCACGTATGCCAGGCTTTGGTCATTGCATCTCTTTCACACCCACATTCACACAAGCATAGGAAGTGAAAGAAAAGGGGAAATTCTTGTGCTGAATTGATCCCTGGCCAGTGTACATGAACAATAGAGAGTGAGTGCAGAATTAGAGATAGTTTACACGACAAGCTGAAATATTGTGTAAGAGAGAGTGGATATATTTGTTTAAATTATTTGTGTCACTGCAAACTTTGCAAAGACTCGAACCCAATTATATAATTGCACATAAAAGATTTGATAATAGGCATCATTGTCACCTTAACTAAGCTTACAGTGTGTGTTCACTCTTGTAGCTCTGGGTGTGGTGACAGTGGCCATTTATTTTTAACCTCTGATCTCTTCGTAGATATGATGAGAAAACTGTAATGAGCAGTTCGTGGGTGATGCTGCTACAAATCATACACTAATGCTGTGTGTGAATTCATCACCACTGCGATGCACCTGATATTTCACCCCAACTCTAAATTTAAAGTTTGGGGATTGTGTTAAGTACGTATTGGGACCATGGACTCTATTATGAAGATGCAAACAATAAGACATAACAAATTAAGACAAACATTTTAAAGCCTCAAGATTGGCCTTCTTACCTATTTATTTATTTATTTATATAAATAGGAACTCTCTTTGATGATATGGGTAGTTTCTAAAATGTACTTTCATGAGAAACGGAACAGCTGACAAAGTAACCACACCCATGTTTATTCACAACTTCATTATTTCAGCTTATATGTATATATGTAGGAGGAGATCAGCTGACATTTTGAGCCAAACTAAATTAGGGTTTTGTGGAAGGATCATTTTGGGAATTTTAGCTCGAAAAAGTCCAAATTGGTGTGTAGGTGTAAAGGTCATATGTAGGACTTTGATGACACTATTGTCGTGTTTTTATAACCTTAGAATGATCCTTTTGTATCTACAGAGGGAGGGACTCCTGTTCCTCCGAGTCCACCAGGAGAGACAGAGGTGTGTGTTTAGGTTAAGGTACCACAACAGCTCATTTCTGTCCTAGCATGGTACCATGGTACAAGGGCCACCAAACAAGCTCATCACTTACTGCTTTTGAAGATTCATCCAAGCTTTGGTCTCTTGAGCTTTCGTTTCCGTTGTAATAACATACATGAAACAGACCGATGGAATTGATGTTTTTCCTTAACAGATGTCTCTCTCATGAGACACACTGATAACAGCAATTATCCCATGCTCAAGCTTACTTCTTCTTAAGCCACTTCATTAAGCACACCTTGGTGTTACAAGGTTGGATCCTTTTTGCCTTCAGAACTGTTGTAACATATTCAACAAAAAAACATTCCTCAGATGTGTTGGAGCATATTGACATGATGATATTACACAGTTGTTGCAGACTTATCAGTTGCAAATGCGTGATGTGAATCTCCCATTTTGCATGTGCTCTGTTGGATTAAGATCTAGTGAATGAAGAGGCCATTTGAATTTGTGAAACGGTGCATCATCATCCTGAAATCAGTCATTAGATGATGGCTGTTCTGTGATTGTAAAGGGATGGACAACCATAGCAACAATACTCAGGGAGTCAGTGGCATTTTGGAAGTTATGTACAAAGACTCCACTCTGACCTGCTGACCTGTTGATACAGGACAGAATGCTTTTATTAACACCAAATTCTCACCCATCAAACTATTGCAACAGTTTATCGTCTACCTTTGGTGAACATATGTGGATTGTTATTTGAGTAATTGTTGCCTTCTTATCAGTTCAAAGCAAGCTCCTCCTCTGAACAACAAGATATTTTTACACAGAGAACTGCCGCTCAGTGGATATTTTCTCTTTTTCTGACCATTCAAGGTTAACCGTAGAGATAGTTGGGTGGAAAAAATACAGTAAATTGACACCACCAATCACATCGTTTTCAATATCTCATAAATCACTTTTTTCCTGACATAGAGGCTGAAATTATGATACAGAGCTCCACAATGAATCATGTTATTATATCATATTGTATCATGCTATTCTAGTAAAAGTTGTAATTCAGATAAATAAGTTTTCTAAAGATCCTAAAGCCTTGATAAATGAAAAGACAGTAACATATTTTAAACTACAATATCTGTTTAACTGAGGCAGAGAAATATTACTGCACTCCTTCCTGGCAGGTCACTATATTACACATTAGTTTCTCAAGCATGCACCGCTTGAAGTTACACCTTAGCAACTTTTTTGCTTTTGTCACTTTTAAATTATCAGAGAACGAAATGCCAAAACCACACTTTGACACGGAAAATACAAAGGTTTCATTTTCACACGTCTTTGTGTTAGATAACTGAACTGAAAAGTAAACTGTGGGATATTTTGATATTGTCTTCTTGGCTTCATTTCAAGAAGATATCTTATGTCAAACCACAGTTCTGCATCACAAGAAGTGTCGCAGCTGAGAGAACTGGCTGGTGTGACGTGGCATCTTCACAGGAAAGCTAATGTTCAGCTGTCGCTCTCAAACTAAATGCTTGAGTAACAAGTGGTGAGGCTTGTGTGTTGACTGGGATGACCATAGTGAAGACATGTGACACAGATAACGATAGAACAGACTAACGCTCTAAAATTTAGAGCATTCTCATGTCGGTATATATAAGAAAATGCAGTTAATTCAATATGACTTTATTTACATGACAGATTATTATCTCAAGGCAATTTGTACTGTAAGCTAAAAACCCTACTGTTTTTATAGAGAGAATCCTAACAACAGACATCCTCTATGAGTAAGTATATGGCAATGGTGGGGGTGAAGAACTCTCTTTTGACACGAGGAGACCTCAAGCAGAACCAGGCCTTGGGAGGGGCAGCCAATTGCATTGACCAATTTGGGTGTCAAGAGAAGGAAAAGGGAGGAAAGAGGAAGATATAGAGGCAAAAAAACAACAAAGAACTGAGCATGTTAACATCACCGACTTATCAAACTCTAAAACTGAAGCCAGGCCAATAGAGCATCAGTGAAAGTGCCGCATAATGCAAAAAAGTAAGGTAGCATTTTGTGTGTTCATCAAATAAACCTCCTGTTTGTGTGTGTTTGTTTGCTTATTTGTATGTCTCTGTGCATTAATGGGTGGGTTGTGCAAGGCTTATATCTTTCTCAAGTATCGAGTGTGGGTGTTATAAATAGCAAGCTGTCCTCTCAGGATATGCAGTGTGATATTTCCCTGTCTTTCTATTGTTCTTTTTTCTGTCTGTCTGCCTGCTTTGTCTGTGGTTCAACAGGTTCCTGTCTGCTTTTTTGATTATTTTCCAGACATTCTCACTGTCACGCATACCATGCAGTAAACCCACGCGACGTGGTCACAGATCTAGTATTTGTTAGGTTTTAACTTCCACGCTATGAGCTTGTCTGGATGTGGTGATGTAAAGCAATGACACCAGACTAGGATGAGTTTCCGTCTTTGGTTGAAATTGAAAATGACAAAAATGCATTTGTGGTTATTTGAGACATGTCCGTCTGTTGACAGTCATGTGATTCTCTAATATGATGCAAAGTGGATTTTTTTCAAAGAAAATTCCCAGTTGTATATTTTTCTGCTTTAGACACTAACTGGTGGTGGACATGGAAACTGTCAGTATAAGCTTGCTTGACTATTCAGCACTTGACCTTGGAGGAAAAGCAGCTCACTGTAGGGTTATGGAAAGACTGAATTGCTGATGCATGTGTATGTGTTCTCATTCCCGTTACAAGGGGAAGACTGTTTCCATTGATAAGAGCTTAGAAAGGTCGCTGTGTTTATTTTGAGGCTGAACTCATTTGTGTTCACTGATATATAAGGACAGATAACAAACCAGGCGTCCAAATGAGAATGGTATCACTAAGAAAATGTCATTACATTAAACTGGGAACTTTTTGTTTCGTTTTTTTATGACTTCATGTAAAAAGAATGTAATTGATATGCTTTTTTTATTTGTTCTAACATTTTCTATATGTGGTTAAAATTGGCTGCAAATTAACACTGTGCTCTTTCATTTAACCATGCACACACTCACACACACACACACACACACACACACACACACACACACACACACACACACACACACACACACACACACACACACACAGTTTTAGCCACTGATTTTAATGGTGCTAAATTGCTGTTCTCCTTGCATAAGAATTTACGCAGTTATAAATTTGTTCCCCTTTTAAAACTTTCACTTTTTGTATTTCTGCAGAACAGGTTTTAGCAACCGAGCTGCAGCCGATGGATAATCTGAAGTTTGCGCTCTTCTTAATCATCCTCACCACTGGTAAGATCTTAGAGATACTTTATCTTGTTCATCATAAAGCAAACTGCATTCATGTTGTGCCACTTCCTACATTATACGTTATGTTGCCCTTTTTATAGATATTCTAGAAGAGACATTAAATGAACATGACAGAATTCTCAAAAATATATTAGATTATCAGTTTTTCATAGCATTTCCTTTATAGTATTTTTCTCTGTGTGACCTCTGTTTGTGAGCATTAGACAACTAGAGTGCCTCAGATAGTAAGGAAATACTTTGCTGACACAGGAGAGTTAAAGCTTCCACTACCATAAGAACTCTTCGGTCAGTATCATAAAGCAAGGCAGGACACATGGGCTCCAATAGGAATCAATGCAACGCCGAGCTCATGAACTGATCATAAGTTTAAAATTTGTAAATTGTAACTGTGACCTATTACCCAAGTGCTGGCAGACACACATTCATTTACATGTCAGTTTTCTGCCCTGAACCTAAAGTCTAGCCAAAGTAGTGACATTTTAGCAAACAATGCAGGTAGATGGCAGGATTGTGTTACTGAATGCGGAGGTGTAGTATTCATTGCTTTCAGTCATGTAACCAAAGCAAAGCCCTGGAGGAGGAAAATAATATAGCGACAACATGCTAGGAAACACTCAGTACTATAGAACTGCAATACAACCCACTAAGTTTCCCAGTAGCTTCAAACCACAAATATTTAAATCACCTCAGTGAAGAGAAGTGAAAAATATTATTTGAGCACTTGTAGTCCACATTGCAAAGTCCCTGCAAGAGGTCTACTTTAGAAATGCTTAACTTCTCTCTCTTGAATAATCCCTGCCCTTAAACTACCACCAGGATGAAAGCACATACAGTAGAGTGCAGCAAGAGGGTTGTTTTTATCATCTGGACTGGTCACTAATACCATTGTGAAGTAGACGAAATTTTTCATTTTCAAAACAAGTGGGAGAACCAATTAGCTAAATGTGTTAATTATGTTTTAATACTGTGTGCTGTATTTTAACAGTTTCCAGTAACAATGACAATGACCTGGACTGGAACTTTTGCGGCACATGGCACCATGGCAACAACCCCCTGAGCCTGAACCTCAACATCTCTACTGGCTGTAAAGGAATCTCCATTTCAGCCAGTGAGAGCTTTCTGTCCATCAACGGGCAGATCACAGCCCAGTGTAGGAGATCTGAAGTGATTACCTTCAAGCACCTTGGACTTGAGTCAGGGGAGGACATCAAGTTCTGTCTGGACTGGGAGCCACTGCTGGACCAGTTAATGCTGACAGTAAGTGATAACAATTTTTAAATTTAAGTGTGGGTTCTAAATGCTATTTTTTTTTTTGTTTCATCATTTGACACCCATTATTTTACTCAATAACATTAAAGTTCAGGAGAACTCAACTAAAAATGAGCGTGAGGTAGTTAAATGAAAGATGTGGAAAAAGCACATGTGTATAATAATATACCACCACCACATTCTAAAAGCCATATAACAAAATGTAAAATTTATATGATGTTCTGTACACTGCATACACTACACTAGCTAAATTCAAGATTATTATGATAATTTCTGTTTTTTGTTTTTGTTTTTCCTGTTGTGATGTTCAGGTAGGAGAGAAGAAGCTTATTCTGTGCTCACCTGCAAGCCTGCAGGATTCCTGCTGCACTGACCTGAGTGATGGCCCAAACACACAAGGAGCAGACTACGGCATCCTCAATACCGAGATTAATCATGATTTCATCACCGACAAAACACGGATGGCGTACAACTTTCAAGCACATTCCACCAACTACAGTAAGGAAGATTACACATATTGTGTCAGCATATTCTTGATAGAAAATCTGTGAATGAAATATATTTAGCAAAAAATAAAATTGATGTTCTGTACTGTTTTATTTGTTCCAATAACTCAGTTTGTCTGTAATGTTGTTCATATTTAGCTTTGCTGAACCAGCATTTCAGATTTCTGTTATCAAGTGCAGCATGTTAGAATCAGAACTTTCTCTTCTTTTCTGTTTTTGCAGCAGAATTATGTGAACAGGCGAAACGGGAATCCGGCCCCAACAAGTAATTTCCTCTCTTTTCCTCAAATGCACCAGTTTATTGCAGGGATATCATGGCAGGATGTTGTAGACTTGATCCTTCCTGAAGTACACAAACTTTGATTACAAACGAGGAGTGAAGACATTAGCTGTCTGATGTAATATTGCTCCATTCAAATGAAACATGACAAACTTATAATCATGGCTGTGCCTGATGTTTGTGTCCAGGTGTGCTGAGCCTCCATACGCTCACAAATCTGATGTGGAGATGAAGGAAGATTTCAAAGGCCACAGCGTCACATCACCTGTAAGACAAACACACAAAAGTTAAAGAGACTTGTCTTCAGATTAACCTTTTTTCTTTTTCAAACCAACCAGTGTGAGAAGGCTTTGATGATTTATTTTTAGAGAGTGGATGCTCTTTGTGATAGTGTGTCAGCTGTTGTATTGCAGTGTTACTGTTCTGAACTACCTCATCTTACAATCTCATTTAATTATAGCTACATTATAAAAAAGATAAAATGATCAAAATGTTATTTGTAATAAACTATACTGAAACAAAATGAAATTGAAAAATAATTGAAATTTAATAAAAACTAATGATAGCTCAAGAAGATGATCATTGTGTCAGGGATGAACTAAAAACAACATTTGCAGTTCATTGTAATTAATTTATGTCGCCCACTGTGGCACACGGATATGTTTTTATAGGTAAAAAACAACACTTGAACAACACACAAAAATGTCCCGCTCTGCAGAGTAATATCACCTCTTAAATCCAATTATTAGGTTTCTGTAGGTTTCACCTGAATCACACATCTGCAGAAGTGAGGTTTCACTTTCAGTCATACGACTGGGATGAAGATTCATATTTTTAGAGTTTGCACTGCTGACATTAGCAAAAAACCTTCTTTGCATCTGAGACTGTGTGCTTCCATTTTTAATCCAGACTTACTTTATAGCACATTTTTGAATAACCTAGAGTATTCATGCAAGTAGAGGGGAGAAGTGATGTAGTACAGAAAATAGGGTGGGAGGTTAGTCACATAAAAGTGACTGATGGCAGCATTCTACTGACGATTACAGGATGGTGTTGAAAGCTGACTTTTTTTTCCCTCTAAACGACCCTAAAATAGAGTCATTTAGTAACCCAACAATCTCAAAGCAGAGCCACAAGCAGAGCTGCAGAGTGAAGCAGGTTTTGCTTACATTGTAAAAACTCACAGTTCTTATATGTGCTGTCTTTTCCAGGCCATTGCTGGTAGACCTGTCAAGTCCAATATCACTGTCCACCTCCCTGCTGCCTTAAAACAAGCTGTGAAAAATGTTAGCAATGTAGCCTGCACTTTCTTCAAGAACATCTCCCTGTTACAGGTAAGGCTGTTTGCCTTCAGTCGATACAGGCACATATGACAGGATTTCAGGTGACCTTATTTAGCTGTCAGCCTGCAATTTTTTCCAGTGTTCACATTTGCGATTCTATCTGGAATACTTTTGTTGCTTTGTGTGCAAATATTTATGCTGCATTGTGTAAGATGAAGGTCAAGTTGTGTGTGTTTGTTTCAGGAGGCTCACAAAACTGCCAAGCCTATCAATGATGTGGTGGAAATCATGGTGGAGAACGAGATCATCAGAAATCTGCCTGAACCCATTAGGATAGATTTTTACCATGAAGCCGTATCTGTAAGTTTGTGTGTTTCTGTGGCGTTTAGCCTGTATCAGTACGCTCCCCACCCACTTTATATTACTTAAAGCTACTTCCTTAAACTGACACTTACTGTACCAAATAGTAACTGCTGAAATTGACTGCAATGTGCTGCAGTACAGATGTCAATACACACACAGGCTGTCAAATGTGGCTCAGGTGTGGATGCTGTTAAAAGACAAACAAGATGGTTTTTACTTCCGTGACGTCTGCATATCTACCTCCACGGTGCAGCAAACACACAGAAACCACTTATAGGTCTCTTTTCTAACCTTATGTCTGGCAGAAACAGACTGTTGTTTATGCAATTTATGAGGCTGTCTATTGCATCTGTGCAATGCACACAACAACACATAAAAGCACCTGTGACGTGGATATTCTTTGACATTGTGGTGACATTGCAGCTCATGTCTCTCCCCTCCTTCTTTATTTCAGAAAAGAAAAACAAGGGCATGTGTTTCATGGGACACCAGAAAAGGTTGGAACCATTTAGAGATGAATATTATGTGCTACTTTACATATTTATCTGTATTTTCGTTTATCATAATTTTCAGCAATGCGGATTGATTTGATATTTCCCTGTTGCAGATTCTCTGCAGGTGAACTGGTCGAAGGATGGATGTAAGACAGAACAGAGTGGGGAAAACCACACTGTGTGTCAGTGTAACCATCTGACGTACTTCACTGTGCTGGTGGTGAGACATGCGGATACACTGCTTTTCATACAACAAATAAACAACAGACAGAAACCAATAGTGATGAGATTAGTAATGATTTTTAAAAGATACACAGAAATCAACAGTCTTCATTGTACCAGTGTGTCTTGTGAAGGCCATGTTGCTCACTGCACTGTTTCCTATGGCAGGACCTGAATCGTCAACCAGTGCCCCACCTGCTGGAGCTTACTGTCATTACATATCTGGGATGTGCCGTATCTCTGATCAGCTGTGTTGCTCTTATAATATATCTCTGCAGGAAAAGGTACAGATGTTATTAATGTAATATACAATATAGATATTTTTTTTATTATTTTATTATTTTAACTTTCCACTGACTTTCAAGGAGGCGATCAAAGGAGCAGTCCTTGCCCATCCATGTGGGCTTAGCTGTGTCCCTCGCCTTCCTCAGCCTGATTTTTTTCTTCAATGGAGTCCTGGCTAACGTGGGAGGGGAAAGTGTGTGCACTTGGGTAGGAGCAGTACTTCACTACGCCCTCCTCTGCTCCTTCGCCTGGATGGGCATCGAAGTGTTGCACACTTTCTGGTTGGTCTACATGGTCTTCACCCCCCGTCTGAAGCCCTACATTTGGAACCTAGTTGGTTTTGGTGAGTTTCATTTCTGAAATGTATCTCATGACACATAAAGGTAAAGCACATGTAAGACTCTTGATTATTCTTTTCCAGCTCTTCCTGCTGTTCCCGTTGTCATCCTGGCTCCAATAGGTGATATTTATGGGCTCATAGAGGTGCCACCAAGCGAAGACCCTGAGAATCCATATAAGATGTAAGCCTTTCCTTATCTGATCTAAAATTATTTGGAAAGTGAATAAATACAAGCACATGCTTGTATTTAAAATCATGCTTTCAAGGCAACAGCAAAACATTTCAAGGGATTATGGGAATCTTTAATAAAATGCTGAGCATATTTTGAACATCATTTGGCCTTTATATTTGCATTTTTATTCTGGATTTTTTTTTTTTTCTTTGTCTTCTGACTGTTTGATTTTTCCAGGTGTTGGATGGATATAAATGAGAATAAAGGCTGGCTAGCTTTCTGTTTGACCAACATGATGACTCTGGCCCTCCTGGTGTCATCTGGCCTTGTGATGCTGTTCCTGGTCTACAGGCAGATCCGCACCAGGGATGAATGGAAACAGAACCGAGTGGCGTTTCTCAGCATCTGGGGCCTCAGCTGCTTATATGGGACCACTTGGGGTCTGGCCTTCCTTAAGTTTGAGCCCATTTCTACCTTTATTCTCTTCATCACCTGTATCCTCAACTCATTTCAAGGTCAGTGCTTTTGCTGTACAGTGATTCCAGATTACACTTCAGGTTTAAAATGAGATGTTATACTTAAGGACAAGTACCATAAGGATATTTTGCAGACCATCACGTGATAGATGAGCAGTTCGACAGTCATGATGACTGAGAGATGCTCTCACTCTCATACATTCTCCTACAGCTGTGCGAACACTGAACTGCTCCTGATAATACAGCTCACATGGACTCTTTGCTTTTCAGACAAAAACCAACATGGCCACTCACTTGTAAATATCCAGCAAAAGAAAAAAGGAAAAAAAAATTAAACTGAGGCATGAAATGCCATGCATCTTCATCTTTCAAAATCCTTCGGGAGTTTCCAGAGGCATTATATTATGCTGGATACCCCTAATTTGCATATAGAACCCTACACCTCAACTTTATGCAAATAAGGAATGTGTACCTCAACACCACATAGCCTGTAACACAATGCAACTTTACCTCAGTGTGTTATGTAGATGTTTTTGTAGCACAGTAGATGGAAACAATGGAAATGACAGACTCCTTGGACACATGCCATTGGCTTTGCAAACATGATGAGCTCATGTTTATGAACTACTTTGCATTTGTTCTTATTTATGAATACATTCCAGAAAGCTGTCAAAAGAGGATGATGATGCTTCTCAACATTAAATTACATCATTGTCATCTAATAAATACACAGATCCAAAGAAAAAGTGACTTGGAATAACCTCCACGTGCTTTTATAGCTTTTAACTATTTATAGTCGGTTGTTAGATGGGAGTATATTCATTGTTGGCTCATACACTGTGACTGTACATGTGGAGCCAGTGGCCTATTGTATCAGTGTGGGAATGAGACAATGGCCATGATTAATCAAGGCCTTCAGTTGCTGTTGCCTATCAGAGACAAAGCTGTTTCCTCTCACATGCAGCATGCTTGTTTTTGATTCAGCACCAAATATGTGATTTATTAACCCCATTATTGCTGCATAGTGGTATCAGAATGTGTTCTATGCCAGCCATATAACATGCAGTGGCTAAATGCTACGTCTGTAAATGACCCTACCTACAGGTGTATTATTTTCTTAAACATAGAAACAATTTAGAGCCCAATCTAGCTGTTTGCTGACATGACATTATCTGCATTTATAATGGCTGTACGTTTGTATAGAATAGGATTCTCTGCAACTTCCTTGTTGCTAGCACACAAGCTTGGAATGGTACGAACACAAAGACCATCTGATCCAAGCAAAGGCAGGCAGCATAGAAATGACTAAACTATGTCTCGTAACAGTAAAACAAGATTAAAGATTATTTTTAAACTGAATCGTTATGATATCATTGTAAGAACTACCACATAAATGATACCACAGATTATTTATTGTATTATATTTTTGTCAGCAGAAGTTGTTGTAAATAATATGGTTTATTTTTTACAAAACAGAATATAATTTTTCATTTTCTGTTCATCATTTTTAGAGTCATTGTTCAGCTACATCCAGGCAGCTGATAAAAACACAAGTGTATTGGTTCACCTCTGTACACTGTAAAATAATTTATTTTCAAAAATCCTTTAAATAAAAAAATATTAAAATTATGCAATATCTTTGAGTTAAAAAAATATTTTAAGGCTTTTGAATGATTTTAGAAACACGTGAAGTGAGCTGTTCTGCTGAGGAATGATAAGATAAGATAAGATAAGATAAGATAAGATAAGATAAGATAACCTTTATTAGTCCCACACGTGGGAAATTTGTTTTGTCACAGCAGGAAGTGGACAGTGCAAAAGTTATGACGCAAAAATTAGAATACAATAAGAATAAATACAGTACACAGCTGTACAGAATAGAATAAAATAATATACTATATACAGTAGAATAAAATAGAATAAAAATATACAATAAGATAAAAATAGAATACGAATGCTATATACAACTGAGTAAAAATACAACGATGCCAGAAAAGATTATTGCACTTAGTATTATTGCACATGTGTGGATGTGTGTGTTTGTTCAGTTAAAGTCTTTGTTGTGGAGTCTGACAGCAGTGGGGAGGAAAGACCTGCGAAATCTCTCCGTCCCACACCGTGGGTGCCGCAGTCTCCCACTGAAGGAGCTGCTCAGTGCTCTCAGAGTCTCCTGCATGGGGTGGGAGACGTTGTCCAACAGGGATGACAGCTTAGCCGCCATTCTCCTGTCACTCACCACCTCCACTGGGTCCAGAGGGCATCCTAGAACAGAGCTGGCCCTTCGGATCACCCTGTTCAGTCTCTTCCTGTCCCCAGCAGAGATGCTGCCGCCCCAGCAGACCACACCATAAAAGATAGCAGAAGCCACCACAGAGTCATAGAAGGTCTTCAGGAGTGGGCCCTCCACCCCAAACGACCTGAGTCTCCGCAGCAGGTACAGCCTGCTCTGCCCTTTCCTGTAGAGGGCGTCTGAGTTATGAGTCCAGTCCAGTCTGTTGTTCAGATGAACACCAAGGTACCTGTAGCTGTCCACAGCCTCAATGTCCATACCCTGGATGTTCAGTGGTTGCAGTGGAGAATGCTTGTGCCTGCGGAAGTCTACCACCAGCTCCTTGGTTTTACTGGCGTTGATCTGGAGGTAGTTCAGCTGGCACCAGTCCACAAAGTCTTGAGTCAGTCCTCTGTACTCCTTGTCGTCCCCATCAGTGATGAGGCCGACTATTGCAGAGTCATCAGAGAACTTCTGCAGGAAGCACTGGGTGGAATTGTGGGAGAAGTCTGCAGTGTAGATGGTGAAGAGGAACGGAGCCAGAACCGTTCCCTGTGGGGCCCCCGTACTGCAGACGACCCTGTCCGACACACAGCCCTGAGTCCTCACATACTGTGGTCGGTCGGTGAGGTAGTCCAGGATCCAGGTAGTGAGGTGATGGTCCACTCCAGAGTTCTCCAGCTTGTCCTTCAGAACCGAGGGAAGAATAGTGTTGAAGGCACTGGAGAAATCAAAGAACATGATTCTCACAGTGCTTCCAGCGGTCTCCAGGTGAGCGAGGGAACGATGTAGGAGGTGAATGACGGCATCATCCGCTCCAATGCCAGGCTGGTAGGCAAACTGAAGTGGGTCCAGTGATGAGCTTGTTAGGCGCCGAAGCTGAGCCAGGACCAACCGCTCCAGGGTCTTCATCAGGTGGGATGTCAGAGCCACCGGCCTGTAGCTGTTGAGGTCCTTGGGGCGTGAAGTCTTTGGCACTGGTACAACACAGGAGGTTTTCCAGAGCTGTGGTGGCATTTACTGCAAATAACAGATATTAAAGGCTCATTTTTTATGTAGTATATCTGAGAACGTTTTGCCACTGACTTATTCTTACTGCAAATCATGCTCGTTTCCTGCTAGCATATTTACTGCAAATTTTCTGTCCCTATCACACTCACGTCAAAGATTTTTTAAAACAATCAGATACTGTGGCAACTGAGTAAAAACAATCCATTTTGAATCTTGGTTTCTCGTCTGTCGCTCACAGGTTTCTTCCTGATGCTGCGATTCTGCATGCTGGACTGGATGCAGAAGCAGGCTGGTGGCTCTGGTCTTGGCAGCAGCAGCACCGGATCTACCAGGCAGCACATGCTCCAGGCCCAGGAGAAGAGTTAAATGAACAAAGATGCAGAAGCCGGACTTTGAATGTAAAAATAATGCCAGTATACCACCAGTGATGGAGGAGCTGGAGGTTGACCAGGACGTTTCTCCTGGAGGAGTGTTCTGATGAAATGTGTCTGTCAGGGGTGGTAACTGCAGGAGAATATGAGCTACAGCTAAAAAAAAAAGGTACAGCAGGTTCTCCATATATCCTACGTTTCTTAACTCTGTAACTCGGTAGTAACGAGCACAAGTTAGCTGTACGGGCAAACACAAATATGACCTGCTGTGTAACTGTAAAAGTGAAGATGGGTCAGTATTCCTTCCCAAACATAATCCAGCTGCTGTAACTTCTCAAACTTTGAGTGTACAAACCTTTTTTATTCACTCTAAATTATTTATTCTTGAGCTTGTGTTCTATTTAGTAATCATTACAACAGGAGAAAAAAGAAACATTTTACAAAATATATTTGCTGTTTATTTATAGCTCTATATGTCACACATTCTGAGTTATAATTAATTTTGGTGGCGATTAGCTAAATATTATATATCAATAATTCACTCAAGTTGCATTACAAAAAGGCATTTAATCACTTGATTCTTTTAATTTAGGCCCGTGGCAAAGAAATGACAGTATCACTCAGGAACTCCTTAATCAGGCCTAAAGCCTGCGTTTGCAGAAAAGCTAGACTGGCTCTAGTTGTACAGGAGGGGGATGTCAAAGTTCAAACTAACGTATGTGAAATTAGAAATTGTAAGTTGGAAATAATTATGAATTATTCCCAACACGGAAATTGCGAGCAGGAATAGATGCAGGTTACTGTTCTATTGTATATAAAAAAAAGAAAGCTATATAATACTATTGACGATGTTTTGAACTTTAGATAAGCTTTTTATTTTATATTTTGTATCATGTATGCTTTTTTATAGCTGCTTCCTAAGTTGTTTAAAGTAGCACTTTAGATTTTCGGTCATTTAAACATGTACTTGTTGAGCCTCAGTGAGTTTTCTTTTGAACTGTTTTAATGTGCAGATGGTAAATTCCATATTGCATTTGTCCACACTGTAAATTAATAAGTGAATATTTTATAAATGAATCCAGACTGACTGTTTTTCTTTTTTTCAAACCTGATTATCAGACCTTTGTCTTTAAAATGGGCCAAAATGCATTTATTTGGTTGGATGCGTTCCAGTATTAAATAGAAATGTAAAATTGTCATGTATTTCATTGGCGTTATGTTTCAGTCATGTCCAGCAGAACTCACATATGTAAGCTTTTAGATACTGTGATGTTTGCACTTTTTTCTAAATTTTAAAACTAAAATATATGTCACTCAATTTAATGTGTATATTTTGGTTTTCTGGATATATATTGACTTTTAATTAAAAAAAATCTTTTGGTTAAAAATGTCGAACTGCTGTGTGTTTGTGTAGATGCATGCCACACTGCACAACAAGAACATTTGCAGCTTGCTGTTTTCCTGTTCCCTCCCTCTTATCTGCTTCCTCCCCTGGGTTTTGTTTTTTCTTAATTGTTGCTTTCTTGCTGCTTGTTTTCCATCTCTATTGTGATACAGTGCGTACGTATTTGGTGGAAGAAGCCAGCCTGATACTTCGAAGAAAAAATTCATGGCTTTTCTTAATGCCTCAAAAGACTTTCATTAATAAATTTCATGATAGTGTTTTACATTTTTTTGCACCATAGCAATAAAATACATCCTTGCTCCTAGCATATGGATGTCACATTATTCTGTCTTTTCAGACATGGTGTCTTTCAGAGGACAGGTCTTTGTTCCAAAGATTCAATGGAAACATTATTTCATCATCCTTAACATGTAATATATTCATAATAAACTAAATAAAACAGAACACTTCACACTGACTTTCCCTATTGAAAGGAATAATAATACATTATATTAAATATGCAGGCCCTAGCCTGGCGACCCCTATTGGATACAGACACCCTGGTCAGGAGGGAAGTAGTGTTACCACTATGCCATCCAGCTGCTATATATACACATTGTGCCAAAATCAAGTCTTAAAATCATTGTTCAAATTCATAATTGGTCAATTTTAGTGTTTAAAGGATAAAACGATTATTGAAATTGCATGTATAATTCCTTGAAGCTTAAAAGATCACATTTTGAGTTTAATCAAAGAATTTGAAACTAGCACATGGTGAAAATATGCAAACTCCCCAGGACCCTCGTGATGTGAGGCATCAGAGCTCAAAAGGTTACCGGTACTGTTGCATTAATAAATAACTTATGACTGGTTGTTTTTGGATGCCAGCAGTTACTTGCTCTGTGGTGAGCCTTTCATGGTTTTTGCTGTTTAGGAAACAAGACCCATCACTTAAAGTTATTTTGTAATACACTACTTTGTTTTTTATGCATTGCACAAAAGGTCTACAGCTATGAATGTGTCCTGGATTTTTGCGGGTGTGCTGACATGGATACATTTGTTTCATCACCTGACATCTCACTAACAGAATATTGGCACATTCTGTTCAAGTACCCCTCTGCTTCTAACAGGAATGCTCTAATTACACATGTGCTTTTTACACACTCACATCAAGTGCCAAGGGGCCAATATAACTGAGAGAAGTGATTAGGAACATGACAGCAACAACTTGATGATACTATTATTTGTAGCATCCTGTGATGACTTTTTGTCATCTTTTTTGCCTCAGTGTAAACACAATTAGTCCCTCTTTGGTATCGGAACAATGATATGTCGATCATGGGTATGCGCAGTTGTATACGAAGAGCCAAAAATACTGCAAGATCACGTGACGACGTCTCCTCCTGAGCAGCAGCCGGTTGTTTACTGGGTGATGAGGACGCACTGCTGGCCAGCTGTCAAAATCATTAGACAGGAGGAAAACCAGCACAGGTACCACTGGGAAGCACGGCTCTGAACCCGTCGTCACTTAGCGGGCATAGTTTATGTTAAATGTGTTCGTGTTCGGAAGTTTTAGCACTATCTGAATTTAGACAGAGAAACGGGAGAAAGGGGGAGTCCGTTTGCTACAAGCTAGCCGCAAAGAGGCGAGACGGTACAGGAGGTAAGAAGCTCCGCATTCAAAATGAAAGCCAAAATTACAATTAGCCAATTAAATTCGTGAGAAATTAAAGCTGTGTCGCTTGATAAAAGATGGGGAATTTCTGCTGTTAGGGAAAAACAAAACAAAGAAAAAAGCAACTTCATGGTTTTTCTCAAAGAAACTATATATCATTATTCACCGCGCACGCATTTTCGTTTTTGAATTGAGGTAAATGCTTAGTAACGAAAAACCTGATGAACGTGGATTTGACTGATAAAATTGACAACAAAATGTAGCAAGGTTGCCTTGAAAAATAAAGAGAGAATGTGCGAGAAAATAGAGAAAGCCCTTTTCTACCAGAGATGCACTAGATGGTTGTAACTTTATTTTGAAAGTCTTAAGCGGAAGTAAGGTTATTGTTTTAGGAAGAAAACACCGGCTGCTGCTGTTTTGCGTTGACAGATGTTTTATTTTGACTTTGAGGTAGGCAGGGGACTGGCAAGAGAGCTATTAGATCATATCTGTATATAGGTTAATTCTCTAGCCTTAAAAACAACATTTTACAGATTTAATTTAAGAAGAAAAAAAATTCACATCATTATTTATTAGATTTCCAACAAATGTATTTCACAAAGGAGGGAATAACGTGTCATTGAACGTGCTGCTTTTGCTCAGCACAACAGTACCGCGTTTTAGAAACCAAAAAACCAAAATTAAAGATTGTTACGGTGGTCCACTCTAATAATTATATAAAACAATAGACATATTGTGACTACAGCAAACAAAAAAACAAACAAACCCTAAAAGCCCTGCTTGCTTTTGTTACTAGGGACTGTCTGTTATCGTGTTTACCTGCCTGTAGCTCCTCCTGCACTGCTGAACACACATCTTGAATGGAATGCAAGGACAGATAAAACCTTTTTTTGTTGTAATTGCAGAACATGCTGGCATGCTTACATACTTGTTGAGACCAGTAGAATACATGATGTGTACAGATAGATTTCAGTATGATTCATTTCACCTACTAATTCCTGATCATTTTTCTTCTATAAAAACTACCCTCCTTGCCATCACGTCTTTGTTGCGCAATGTACAACTGTAAGGCAAAATATAAGAAAGCTTGGAAGCAATTTTGAAATAGTTCTCATGGGAATATTTCTTGATTCTTTTACAAAACAGATCTTCAAAAGCAGGATTCGGCTAACTATTGGTTATGGTTTTTTGGGTCTGTTAATCAAAAGAATATGAAGTGAATGAGGATGCAACTACTTGGTTCATGAACACAATTTTCCTCTGAAATGCAGCGATTTTCCTGAACAATAAACATTTTTGTTACCAACCTTATTTTTTAGCCACCGTTTCCAATGTGGAAAACAAAACAATATGTTTATTTTGTTTTTATGTTATACATTGTCTTTGCCTTACATAATTCATCTGTATTTGTTTTTTTTGTTTTTTTATTGTTTTCTCATGTTTTTAACTAATTGTGAAGCCCTTTGGTCAACTCTGTTGCTTTTAAATGTGCTATAGAAATAAATTAGATGTGATTTGATTTGAATGCTACCGATTTTAAACCAGCTTTGGGGTTGCAGTTACTGAAGCTTGATGTACAGTACTGATTATCTAATGGATAAAAATAACATGGATATGGATTCAGTTCAGTCAAACAATCTAACAGTTGGATATATTGTGCTTGGAAAAATCTTCTGTATATACAGTAGTCAAGTGTTTCTTAACATTGGACAGTTGACCTACTACGCAGTGTACTTTGTTGTTATTTTTATATTTTAGCCTTCTTTTGAAACCACAGGGAGAAAGTCAGTTGAAATCCAGAATATCACCATTGCATGAAAAGATCTCCAAGGGATGCCTGTTTAGTTTTAACTCTCTTTGAATGCTGAATCCTTCTTGTGTTGTGTAATCTTCAGGATCGTTAGCAGAGTTGCATGATACCTGTTGCATTTCGCACATATGGAGATTCACACCACCGTCACCCTTTGCTTTAATGAGGCACAGGCAGCTTAACGCAGCCATGAAGGCAGCTCTATCTCCTCTGTTGTTGAGTGATGAGTCAACAGCTGTGACCTTGTTTGACTCATTGATTGTTAAATTATCATGAGGTAAACAGGTGGTGTGCTGGCCAGGTTGTGCGTGAGGAACAGATGCCTAATGATTGAAGTGAAGCATGTACCTCGCATGCACACAGGCACAAGCAGCTGCCCATTAATGATGATTAATGCAGAATATAATAAGAGTTAATAAGCAGCTCATCATATCAAGTTGTGGTCATGTAATTGAGCTGTAAATTGCACATTCCACACTGACAATACAGAAAGCCACTGATATTCTAAACTGCTTCTCCCATATTCAGACTACTTTTGCAGCCTTATAATTTCTAATTTGGTTTTTATTTTTAAATAATTATTTCCCTTTTAACAGAAGTTAAAGGCTGAACAACCTACAGCATCCTCCATGCACAATGAAAAAGGTCCATGTCATAGCCTTATAAATTATGTTTCTCCACTTGACTATCTCTGGCAATAAGTGATACCCTGAAAATCAATCACTGGACATTTCTCTGACTGCTGAGAATTTATTTTGGGTATGGACATTGAGGCTGTGGACAGCTACAGGTACCTTGGTGTTCATCTGAACAACAGACTGGACTGGACTCATAACTCAGACGCCCTCTACAGGAAAGGGCAGAGCAGGCTGTACCTGCTGCGGAGACTCAGGTCGTTTGGAGTGGAGGGCCCACTCCTGAAGAAATTCTATGACTCTGTTGTGGCTTCTGCTATCTTTTATGGTGTGGTCTGCTGGGGCGGCAGCATCTCTGCTGGGGACAGGAAGAGACTGAACAGGGTGATCCGAAGGGCCAGCTCTGTTCTAGGATGCCCTCTGGACCCAGTGGAGGTGGTGAGTGACAGGAGAATGGCGGCTAAGCTGTCATCCCTGTTGGACAACGTCTCCCACCCCATGCAGCAGACTGTGACAGCACTGAGCAGCTCCTTCAGTGGGAGACTGCGGCACCCACGGTGTGGGACGGAGAGATTTCGCAGGTCTTTCCTCCCCACTGCTGTCAGACTCCATAATAAAGACTTTAACTGATCAAGCACACACATCCATACATATGCAATAATACTAAGTGCAATAATCTTTTCTGGCATCGTTGTATTTTTACTCAGTTGTATATAGCATTCGTATTCTATTTTTATCTTATTGTATATTTTTATTCTATTTTATTCTACTGTATATAGTATATTATTTTATTCTATTCTGTACAGCTGTGTACTGTATTTATTCTTATTGTATTCTAATTTTTGCGTCATAACTTTTGCACTGTCCACTTCCTGCTGTGACAAAACAAATTTCCCACGTGTGGGACTAATAAAGGTTATCTTATCTTATCTTATTTACTCTCTACTTTACCAATAAGAATTTTCTTCTTCTGGTTCTGTTGGACAGGTTGTTTCAGAGGTTCTCAGAAATTGACAAGGGACTGTAGCACACACAGCCGGTCTTCAGTTCTTGCTGGTTTTGCCCTGTTGCAGCGGCACCATGGCCAACCGTGAAGAGTCCAAGAAGATGAATGGCAATTCTGGTGACTCTTCTACCTTTTTGGAAACACCCAAAGTGAGCATGCAGCTTAAAAAAGAGATCTCATTGCTTAATGGAGTCAGTCTGATCGTAGGAAACATGATAGGCTCTGGGATCTTCGTGTCCCCGAAGGGTGTCCTCATTTACAGTGCCTCTTACGGACTCTCACTAGTCATCTGGGCGATTGGAGGTCTGTTCTCAGTAATTGGGGCCCTTTGTTATGCTGAGCTGGGCACCACAATCACCAAATCAGGAGCCTCTTATGCATACATACTGGAGTCATTTGGTGGTTTTATTGCATTTATTCGTTTGTGGACATCTCTGCTGATTATTGAGCCCACGAGCCAGGCAGTCATAGCCATCACATTTGCAAACTACCTGGTGCAGCCGCTCTTTCCAACATGTGAGCCACCGTATGCGGCATCCAGGCTCATTGCTGCAGCATGTGTTTGTAAGTACTTTAGTTCTGTTTATATCCAACTTCTGTCTGCTCATATCTATCTAGCCTTTTCTGCAGTAGTAAGTGTTCCTCTCTTTCCAGGCCTGCTGACATTCATCAACTCTGCGTATGTAAAGTGGGGCACCCGTGTTCAGGACTTTTTCACCTACGCTAAGGTGGCAGCCCTGATCGTCATTATAGTCACTGGCATCGTCAAGCTATGCCAAGGTGAGTGGTGATGACAGTACTCACCTTTTCATGTAGTTTGGAAATTATGATTAAATAACATCCACAGACAGATGATCCCTTGGCTTTAGTGCTTGTTGGAGGTTTTCTAGGTGTCAGGAAAATTAATTTTGTTTTGGACGCATAATTCATGGAATGTCTATTTGTCAGTTAGGAACTTTTAAATCAGGACTTCAGTCCTGAATTATCAGTGCAGCTGAAGAAAGTTAACAGTGTAGCTGTAAACCCATTCTTGAAATAGTACAGAACTTTCATAAAAATGAATGTATCCTCCAGGTTTTAAAGCAAACCCAATGCAAAAGCAGTCTTGGAACTCATTGGATAGTTCTCTAGTTTACCTGGTCAGGCCAACAACTATTTATGGAGTCTTCAAGTAAAGTCAAGATGTCTTCCTCTTCTCTGTGGTGGTCATCGCCTGCAAATGCACACTATTAAAAAAACAAGTTAAAAAAAAAATCTAAATCATCAGATGGCAGCCACCAGTCTCAAGTCCTTCTTTTGATCAGTACAAAGACTGATTAACTTCATCCACACAAAGTCTACTGTAATGTGTTTGGTGAACAAACCCAAACTATAAACAGAAACGAGAATCCTTCCAGTTCCAAAGAAAAAGTCAATTAATGATAAGGTCTGTATAATCATATTGATATGCATTAATCCTGATTAATGGATTGCTTTAGATTGTTATTATTTCTGAAGGTCAGCAGTGCCTTCAGAAATAATAACACTTCTGCTTAGGAGTAAAGCAGAGATCTTTGCATGAAAGTTTATGACAAATTGACTCTGGATATTGCTTCAGTAAACATTTTCCTAAGGACTTTATGGTCTTAATCGCAAGTTCAATGTCGTAATGAATATGGTATAAAATTTTGAAAATTACAGGTTCATTTAGAATAAAGTGAGTGATAAAGCAGGGGCTACCTCAAGTCAGCTACTAATTATCATACGAATGTGTCCTCAGAATCCTTTTATAACTGCTTGGTGCTACAAACCAAACTGAAATCTCGGGAACCATCAACATACTTCTCGCCAGAACACCTAATGCTGTGTATCTGTGGCATCTTATCACTGTTAATTTGAATGCAATGAGATTTCACAGACTGTTGCTTTGATTGTCATGTTTCCATTTTAGGCTACACAGGCAACTTCGAATCATCCTTTCAGGGATCATCTACCGACCCCGGTGACATTGCATTGGCGCTGTACTCTGCCCTGTTCTCTTACTCTGGCTGGGACACTCTCAACTTTGTAACTGAGGAGATCAAAAGTCCTGAAAAGTACATTTTCTTTTCAGTGTTTTTTTTTTTTTTTTAATAATATTATTATTATTTTCCTCAGTAGAAAAGATGTGACAAAAATACTCAGCCTGATCAAATACCCCGTTTTTCCAGGAACCTGCCCATGGCGATTGCCATCTCTATGCCGATTGTCACCATTATTTACATCCTCACTAATGTTGCCTATTATGCTGTTCTGGATGTCAGTGCTATACTGGCCAGTGATGCAGTTGCAGTGGTGAGTAAACAAACTGAAAAGTAGCTAATGAAATGGAAAACTATGCTTGTGTTTGAGTTTAAGTTGTTGAACCAGTTTCTGTTTACTGCTTAGACGTTTGCTGATCACACGCTTGGTGTAATGAGCTGGACCATTCCCATTGCTGTGGCTTTGTCCTGCTATGGAGGCCTCAATGCATCTATTATAGCTGCATCCAGGTAGAACAAACAAATATGCAATGATTTAAGAAGTGCAATAAATATACTGTGGTGATTTCTTTTTTTTAACCATTTATTTTTACGGGTAGATTTATCTTTAAATGGCAGAAATGGTATCCTTTGTGTCCAGGTTGTTCTTTGTGGGATCTCGTGAGGGTCACCTTCCAGATGCTCTGTCCATGATCCATATACAGAGATTCACTCCGATTCCTGCTCTGATCTTCAATGTATGTAAATAGAAATGCAGATTATAGTGGTGGAAGAAACTCCTACTTAATAACAGCTCACTGGGAATCCTGTGATTACTACTCCTTGATTGCATTATTGAAACTCAAGGGTGTCAGTTTCATTTCTTGTGTTGGGAAATAAAAGGATATAATACAAACTGCTATCATAGGCCGTAAACCATAAGGGGCCCTTGGCACACTTGTTCTATTGTACTTGCTCAAACTATGACACAAACTCAGATTCTGGTGTCATTTTCCCCGTCTGCTGTCCAGTGTGTCATGTCACTGATCTACCTGACAGTGGAAGACGTCTTCCAGCTTATCAATTACTACAGCTTTAGCTACTGGTTCTTCATGGGGCTGTCCATCGCTGGCCAGATCTACCTCCGCATGAAGGAGCCAGACAGACCCAGACCTCTTAAGGTATCTCAGGTTTTCCATGTTCAGTTTGAATATAATGCATGTAATGTTAGAATGTGGGTGACTCATTTTAATTATATGTAATTATAGTATTAAAAGTAATGAAACAGATTTAATTTGGTTTTATTTAATGCTTTAGAAAAAAAAAACAGCTTCTACACACACTTTTCTGCTTTGCCAACATTAGGCTGACTGTTTCACTAATAAGTAAAGTTACAGTAACTGGATGGATGTTATGCTGAGGTATGAAGAATGTCACAGTGTAGGTTTACTCATATAAAATCCAAAATAATAATGATGAAGCAAATATTTTCATACTATGTTTTTATTTAGGAGGATCTGTTTTTGAACTCGTGACTCTCTCTGCAGCTCTCATTATTATACCCGGTGGTGTTCTGCCTCTGTACCATTTTCCTGGTGGCAGTTCCTCTCTACAGCGACACCATCAACTCCCTGATCGGCATTGCCATTGCCCTGTCTGGTGTTCCAGTCTACTTCCTGGGTGTCTACCTGCCAGAGTCCAAACGACCACCTGTCATCACTAAGCTGCTGCGTGAGTGCACTACATGGGAAGCAAGAAGGATTTGTCATTTTCACTTAACTTCACCTGAGTCAACTAACCAACATGGTGTTGTCTGTTTTCTGCAGGTTCTCTGACTGACTTCACCCAGTACACCTGCTTCTGTGTGCTGACTGAGATGGACAAAAGTCAATAGACTGTTACACTTTAAAACCCAGGAGTTTGTGCATCCTCACAGCCAACAGATGTGGCCTTCAGCTGTATAAAACAAACAAAGATTTTTGTTCTGGGAAAACATTTCAAGGTGCAGTAGAGAGGTGGTTATGCAGTTTATTTATTATTAATCCTTATTAAGTTTAGCAGGTAATTTTATATACTATATGCCTTTTAAACAGTATATGCCTTTGAGACTTCACTGGTGCTATGAACATGACTGCAGGGACCAGAGCATAATGCAGGTTAATATTCTCTCCTGGGTTCTAACTAAAAGGTGTGAGTGTGTTTAACATTGATCTAAACTATTGGTCTTATTTATTTTCTAATGAAGAAGGGGAGAAAATACTACTGCTGCTATTTGAGGACAGTGACTCATCCCTGTAATGTCATTGCCTTTATTTACTCTTGGCCTCATTGCTTGCAGTTTCTTGCTGTTTTTTTTTTTTCAACCAACATAACATGTTTTCCATGTGTTGAATTCAGTGACTCTTGAGTGTTTCAAGCTGACCAGCTGAGGTGGGTTTAGTGTAATTCACCCTGTTTCACAGTATGAGATGCTGTAAGCCTTTTTTTTTTTTTTTTTTTAAACCCACTGTTGTTATTTTTGAAACACATAACTAATATGCACTATTTCTTTTTGTTCTTAATCATGTCCACACAGACACTTTGTTCATTCCACATCTTTAGTCCAGTTGTGGAACTTCTGCACATCCTGTCTCCTAAAGTAAACTATGCTCCAGACATCTTGTATCTCAGAATCTTCATTTCATCTCAAAAGAGAACCTTTTAGTTTCAGATTTGTGCCTTGGTCAGATTTGGAGCTTTAGTTTTAGTCCAGTCTGCTAGCTGTTGTTGTATGCACGTAGCTGCTTTATGGCTTTTGAAAATTGTCTGTAAAATTCCATAATTATTATTTTAAATGATCTGTCCTGTCAAAACCTGACTGCAAATGAGAAAAGTTGCAGAAAAAACAGCTAGTCTAGCTGGCTTACAGATATAAACCTGGGACATTCTGAGTAAACATCACAGAGCGATCACTGTTATTGATTTGCTGCACAGCAATGGCCATCATCTTAAGCAAGATGTAGCGAATTGTGGAATTATATGTAGAAATATGTGTGACTTGGCAAGGTAGATGTTTTATAATAGAGGTTGCTTTGTTTTTTTTTACAGGGCGATATGGATAAAAGAAGCTCAATTGATCAGTCTAATTCTGAGTACATCAAATACTGCTGTTTAGTCAAAGCGGTTCCTGTCTCAGAGCTATGATCCTGAGACTGGTTTTATCCCAGGAATATAAAGGGTGTGTCTGTGTATGTGACATCTTTTGCCTGGCTTGAAAAACACCGGGAACATTTCATAAGCAAAGCATTCAGTCTGTTCAGGGTCTTCCATTTTGAAATTAGACTAAATGTTCAGCAGACGTCCTGCTGTTTCATCTGCTCTGTGCAGCTTGAAGTTAGTTTCATTAAGATTGATTAGCATTTTTAGTTAAATTTTCAGTGGGCCTGATCAGCTCCAGCAGCTGCACAGGAGTCCAATCCTGTTGTGCCCTGTTTAGTCTCATAGCTATTTTTGACTCACTGCATTTTAACATTAAACCACATGTTTTCGACTAGCAAATGTAACTAACTAAAAGCAAAAATGAGAAATTGAGTGAAGCAGGACAAAAATTACAGGATGAGCATTAGATATACATTCTTTAGTATTTTAAACCATCTGTTTTTACTTGATTTCTAATCCAGATGTTTATAATTGCACTACAGTATAGTGGCTGTTCATTTGGAGACTTTTCTAAGCAATCAAAATGACTGTCAGGAATTTTCGAACAAGTTATCATAATATATAGTTATTAATCATTATTTTGAATCAACAACATTATATTTATGGCGCAGAACAAAAGCACAAATGGTCATGTTTATTTTCAAAGCTTCCAGGTGTTATCAGGATACTTTTACATGAATTTATGAACTGTCATAAAATGTTATGCATGCTACATGTAGTCTGCTACACGTAGCATTCATAAGATGGGATTTCTTTCTTGGCTTATATTCCGTCTAGTCTCAGCTACACAACATACAGAGTAAAAGGTTATTTTTGGAAAGGGAAGTAGAAAGCTTTCTTAGCAACTGGGGTAATTGATCTAAATTATATTTGTCTCCACTGTCATTGTCATCATCATCATTGATGTCATGTTCACCATGGTAGTCGAGCTATTGGAACATTTGCCTCAGGTGGTGCTGCATGAGCTGTACAATTCTGATCTAATGAACTATGGGTATTGTATTGATTCTGTTCTACTACTGAGCTCATCTTACTGCTGCTTTCCTCCCTTTGGTGAGAACTACAGTGATGTTGTATTGGTGGGTATATTGTTGGCAAACAACTACGTGGTCCAAACCAGCTTCGCTCATGGCCTTGTTTCATACACTTTGCTGCTTACATTTTTATTCAAGTTTATTTATTTTTTAATACATGTTTCTGTGACACAGTGAAAAGCAGTCATGAGCAATTCATTCATTTATTCATTCAAGACTTTTAATGGCAAATAAATACATTTTTTGGCATTAGTGACACTTAAACCAAAACCTTTGACCACAGCTGTTTCACCTGTGTGCAACAAAACCTACCTCAGCTGTTCCAGCTTGTATAAAATTGCAGATCACTTAGATTTGGTATGCTGAAAACGCTGAAGTGACAAGCTGGATTGTGAGACTTTATAAAGATGACACAGTGTACAAGAACATCTACTGGATATGAGATCCAAACTGAAACACAGGTGCAACAGTTGGTATGAGATAAAGAAAGAGTCATACTGCTGTACATATAAATAAACTGTTTGCCTCTAAAATGCTGCATAATACACAGTTAACCATGAAGTTTTCTTCATAGTTAACTGTGGGAGTAGTTGGATTATGATTTGAAGCTGAAGTCTTTCCTGTGGCCAGGTACCTGTTCCTCAGGTAGGGTGAAGGGTGCTGCATGATGTCAACAAACAGCACTTCTTGCTTACCAAACCTGAAAGATTTTAACAAAAAACAGCCAAAATGACAAATGGCAGCATAATCTATGATGAGATGAAACAAAAAAAAACAAAACAAAAAAAGCACTTTTCTTTCACTTTTTGCAGATTGCAGCTGTACTTGAGATCAAATACATTTTATTTATATAGCAGTAAAACACAACAACGGTCATCTCAAAGCACTTTATAGTGTGAGGTTAAGACACCTCGACAATCAGTTGTGCAAACATAGCCAGACCATGCAAAGGTATTTTAATCTGAAAATAAATTTGGTTCACATGTCCAGAAATTGTTAAAAAAAAAAACATAACAAAACAAAGAAACATTTCCAGTTTTTAAATGACAAGAATGTGGTGAGAAAACAGTAATACGATTCTGTTATTAACATCAAGGGTGATACGGCTCACATATTTTGGTACATGAGCTGCATCTCTATTTTCAGCAAGTTAACCACAAGATCACAGTAATGCCACCAAGTTTTTGTATGAACTTGTTCTATTGTTGCTTGCACTTACAATAATTCAGTAATCCTATATTAATATTAATATGTATACTATACTTAAATACCCCAAATGTTCTTCAAATAAGATAAGACAAAAACACTATTTATTCCAAAACTTAAGAAAATACCTTGTTACAGCAGCCAGTTTAAGAGAAAGTACAAAAAACTGAAATCCTCAAATCTATGTATTGTATGTACTGTGTATTTAATTGGATGACAGTGTTGAAATATAACATCTAGAAGCAGAACTATATAATGCAAGAAATGCAGTTATAGTATAAGAATACAAAATACAATGCAAACTCCTTGTGTTTGAAGATACTGGCATGTGTCTAATGGAATAGTCATTGCTAGATATTTGCATGGGAGTACTGAAAAGATAAACAGATTACCTAAGTGTAAATTAAAAAAAATAAAAATAAAAAAAAAATCTAAAAACTGTTTCCATAGACTGTATGCACACATACCTTTTTTCTGCCAAGATAAATTATAAGAGCAAAACTGCTGATCATAGATACAGCACAGCCTACATATCGAATAGCAGTGAGTTCCAGGGGCTGGCACACTGATCGAGGCTTCAGGTCCTACAAGTGGACAGTGCAATGAGCAGAAAAAGGTCTTCATACACAAAAAAAAAAAAAAAAAAAGCAACACAACCCCCCCCCCCCCGTAAGGCTACGGTGTAACCTTGGTTCTCTTAGTCAGAGACTCTCTCCACACCGTTACATATTCCATATGTACAGGGTAACTCTGTAAGACACCCCGCGAGGAGACAGTGCAACTGAACCGCTGAGAGTGAAAGTGCTGGGAGTCAGTGACCACGCACCAACAGGCACACCACCCTGGTCAGGGCTTCGCAGACGCATAGCCTGAGCCAAGGGGTGGAGGCAGCAGTCTGCAGACCCCAGACTGGCCTGAATCAGTCATGCAGGACCGCAAGTGATTGGCCGATTAAGGTCAGCCCGGGAACCGCAAAGCAGACCGCCAGGGAGCGCAGCACACCGAGCTGCCAAGTAGCTGCCCCAGCACTGTCACTACAGCTTCAAGAGTGAACTCGCAAACGAGACACTCGAGGTCAGACACAAAGTCCCAGCTCACTGGGTGTCCCCGTGCTGGCCATGTAAGCCCGTGACACACAGGCAAAGCACCAGACAGGGAACCAGCATAGCAGGCTAGGGAGCTCTCACTCACTGGCTGAAGTTACACTAGGCTGGAGAACTGTCACTCGCCCCAGCGAGGTCAGACTGGCATGAAAGCCAGCAAACACGGGCAATACGCCTGGGGAACACAACCTACCAAGCCACTCGTGCACAGCAGCTGGCTATCGCCGTGACCGAAATCCGCGATGACGCTCCAGTCGGGAAGTCGTAGCCACCGGCTGGAGTTGCCAAGTCACAACAGATCCCCGCCTGGCACTAGGCAGTGACACAGTGCCAGGGGAAAAGAGCCTTTCGCAGCATCTCAGCCACTCAGTGGATGGCCGAGGTAGGACGAGGCCCAGGGCCTGTCCCAGGAGCTGAGCAGCCAACCTGCATCATCCACGACAGGGGAGGGGCTGGTGGCTCAGGCCATTGAGGGCCCAAGTGAGGAGCGACCCAAGGTTCGCCACCAGGGCATAGCAGCCACTCTGAGCCATCCGTAGACAGGGGGCCAGCAAGAGTGGGCCTGACGAGACACTGGTGGACAGTCAAGGGTCAAGTGTCAGCTCACTCAGGGGAACACAGCCCGCAGCAGCAGTACAGCTGCAAAGATGAAGGGCCAAGGCAGGGATGCGACCTGAAGGGTCCATCCACACAGCCACGGCGCCGCCCAGCTGTCCACAGACGGAGGTGCGGTCTAGCCCACTGAAGGCCAAGCGGGGACTTAACCCAAAGGTCTGCCCCAGGGCTGAGCGGTCGCTAGCACTGTGTGCAGACAGGGGAGCAGCAAGAGTGAACTTCAAACAAGACACTCGTGCACAGCGCTGCAGGCTGGAGAACACTCACTTGCCGGCTGAAGAATCAAACACAGCAAGGTCCAGCTCGCGTGTAAACCGGCAAATGCAGGGAATACTCCAGGGGAACACAGCCAGGAGTTGCAGCAGCTGACATGCCAGAGAAAATCCGTCTAAAATAGGCTGGAGAATGCTCACTCGCTGCAGCGAGGTCCAACTGGCGCGTAAGTCGGCAACTGCGGGCAACACGCCAGGGGAAGACAGCCTGGAGCTACAGTGAAGCCAGGGAAGTGACTCACCATGGGTGTCAGCTCACTGAGTGGGCCCTGCTGGCCACGTAGACTCGCAACAGTTGGGCAATCTCCCAGACAGAGAGCCAGCGCCGCAGGCCGGAGAACTGTCAACTGGTGGCCGAGCCAACTGGCGCATAAACTGGTGAAGCGCGGGCAATATGCCAGGGGAACACAGCCTTCAGCAGTCCTGGCCACGAGGCCCAACTCAAAAGATGTCAGGAGGGAGGAGGGTGGCTGGAGTACAGCTGAGCCTAAGCTCCGAGGTCCTACCCGCCTCAACTGAACACGGCTGTCTCCACACGCCTGTATAGGCCCCTCAGCACAGCGAGGTGGCTGCAGGGTAGACAGGCAGTCCCATGAGGCAACTCTGGTCGTCTGACTGGAGCCAAGCGTCATAAGCATCAACCTCCTGACAATCAACCTCCACCAGCCCAGGCCTCACAGAGGCGGGGCCATGGGAGGGAACACTGTGGGAGGGCCCCGGAATCAGGCAACCCAGACATGGGTTCACCCGTCCGGGACACACTCCAGTGGCAGCCAGATGGGAAGGAAGCTTCTTCAACATCCACCTCACGATAATCAACCTCCACCGGCTCAGGCCTCACAGAGGCGGAGCCATGGGAGGGAACACTGCAGCCATCATCCCCATTTTAGCCTGCTCTCCTTAGAGGCACAGATGGGGGAGGCTCGCCATGTCCCCACCCTGCCTGCAGCTGTTGTGTCAAGCTCCATCCCTATAAAGCGAGCGACAAAATGGCCACCAGCAGGGCAGCAGTTACCCTCACGCCCTTGTAGGGCATGCTGCCCTGCACATGAGGGCCCGAAGGGGTATCCAGAGGGACCAGGGGCAGGGCTAAAGGCTACTACTCCCACCATGGCAGCAACCAACTGCGGGAAGGGGACCATAAATGCTGGGGGGCAGGGCACTCAACTGCCTGCAACCAGACCAATCAGGCAGCAGCAGCACCTGAGATAGGAGGCGCTATGGCTGCGTGATAGCATCAACTTTGAGGTCCGCTCTATTAGACGGGACCCCAGGAAGGGCAAGTTGCCACAACTGGCATGCTCCAATCAAGAGCTGAAGGGACCCATCTCGCCCAACACTGTGCCTAGGGACCAGCAGGGAGCAGACCAGGGAGAGGTGGGCAACACCGAAGGAGAGGATGGAAACCTCTTCAACATCTGCCGCTTGATAGTCAACCTCCACTGCTTGATAGTCAACCTCCACTGCTTGATAGTCAACCTCCACTGGCCCAGGCCTCAGAGGTGGAGCCATGGGAGGGATGCTGTGGGAGGGGCCAGCAGTGAATCAGCAGCAGGTGTTGGAGGGGACCCAGCTCATGGTCACACCGGGCGTGCCGGAGTGTCTTAAAGAAATATCCACACGCCATGACCAAGGGGGGGGGTCGTACCCCGTACATATGGAATATGTAACGGTGTGGAGAGATAGTCTCGATATGCTAGAGAACATCTATTTTATACATCTTTAAAACGACTTAGTACTTATAAGCAACATCTCATTACTGTTTTTATTGTTGTATGAAAAACTGTGTCTTACCACCAGGACAGTGAAGTAAGCTGTATGGTTACACAGACACACAGTGTGGTTTTCCCCTTTCTGTTGTGTCTCACATCCATCATTTGACCAGTTCACCTGCAGAGAATCTGCAGCAGGAAAATATAAATCAGTTAAAGCTCATTGGTGGGAATTATGGGAAAGAAAATGGGAAATACAGATAGATAATAATTAATAATGTCAAATACAGTGGCTTGCAAAAGTATTGGCCCCCCTTGAACTTTTGTAATGTGACAACATTTTGTCACATTATAGCCACAAACATGAATCAATTGCATTGGAATTCCACATGAAAGACCAACAGAAAGTGGTGTACACGTGAGAAGTGGAATGAAAATCATACATGATTCCAAACATTTTTTACAAATAAATAACTGAAAAGTGGGGTGTGTGTGTGTAATAATTCAGCCTTCTGAGTCAACACTTTATAGAACCACCTTTTGCTGCAAAGACTGATTTATTTAGTCTTTTAGGGTCTGTCTCTACCAGCTTTGCACATCTAGAGACTGAAATCTTTGCCCATTCTTCTTTGCAAAACAGCTCCAGCTCAGTCAGATTAGATGGACAGCGTTTGTGAACAGCAGTTTCCAGATCTTGCCACAGATTCTTGATTGGATTTAGATCTGGACTTTGACTGGGCAATTCTAACACATGGATGTGTTTTGTTTTAAACCATTCCATTGTTGCCCTGGCTTTATGTTTAGGGTTGTTGTCCTGCTGGAAGGTGAACCTCCGCCCCAGTCTCAAGTCTTTTGCAGACTCCAAGAGGTTTTCTTCCAAGATTGCCCTGTATTTGGCTCCATCCATCTTCCCATCAACTCTGACCAGCTTCCTGTCCCTGCTGAAGAGAAGCACCCCCAGAGCATGATGCTGCCACCACCATATTTGACAGTGTGGATGGTGCGTTCAGAGTGATGTGCAGTGTTAGTTTTCCGCCACACAGTGTTTTGCATTTTGGCCAAAAAGTTCCATTTTGGTCTCATCTGACCAGAGCACCTTCTTCCACATGTTTGCTGTGTCCCCCACATGGCTTGTGGGGGACACAACACCTTGTATGTGAGGAGCAGGATTTTGAATTCAATTCTGGATTTAACAGGAAGCCAATGAAGGGAAGCCAATACAGGAGAAATATGCTCTCTCTTTCTAGTCCCTGTCAGGACTCTTGCTGCAGCATTTTGGATTAGCTGAAGGCTTTTCAGGGAGTTTTTTGCACATCCTGATAATAACGAATTGCAGTAGTCCAGCCTGGAAGTAATAAAAGCATGAACTAGTTTTTCAGCGTCACTCTTAGACAGGATATTTGTAACTTCAGAGATGTTGCGCAAATGGAAGAAAGCAGTCTTACATATTTGTTTAATGTGCGTTGAAGGACATGTCCTGGTCAAAAATGACTCCAAGGTTCCTCGCAGCATTACTGGAGGCCAAGGTAATGCCATCCAGAGTAAGAATCTGGTTAGATACCATATTTCTAAGCTTTTCAGGGCCGAGTACAATAACCTCAGTTTTATCTGAATTAAGCAGAAAGTTGGCGGCCATCCAGGTCTTTATGTCTTTAAGACATTCCTGCAGTTTAACTAATTGGTGTGTGTTATCTGGCTTCATGGACAGATAGAGCTGGGTGTCATCTGCATAGCAGTGAAAATGTATGCTATGTCTTCTAATAATATTGCCTAGGGCAAGCATGTATAATGTAAACAGAATTGGTCCTAGCACTGAACCCTGTGGAACACCATAATTGACCTTAGTATGTGAAGAGGACTCTCCATTTACATGTACAAATTGGAGTCTATTAGATAGATATGATACAAACCACTGCAGTGCAGTACCTGTAATACCTACAGCATGTTCTAATCGCTCTAATAGGATATTATGGTCAACAGTATCGAACGATGCACTGAGGTCTAGTATAGTTGTCCTATGGACAGATTCCCCCACCTGAGCTGTAGATCTCTGCAGCTCGTCCAGAGTCACCATGGGCCTCTTGGCTGCATTTCTGATCAGCTCTCCTTGTTCGGCCTGTGAGTTTAGGTGGACGGCCTTGTCTTGGTAGGTTTACAGTTGTGCCATACTCCTTCCATTTCTGAATGATGGCTTGAACAGAGCTCCGTGGGATGTTCAAGGCTTGGGAAATCTTTTTGTAGCCTAAGCCTGCTTTAAATTTCTCAATAACTTTATCCCTGACCTGTCTGGTGTTCTTTGGACTTCATGGTGTTGTTGCTCCCAATATTCTCTGAGGCCGTCACAGAGCAGCTGTATTTGTACTGACATTAGATTACACACAGGTGCACTGTATGTAGTCATTAGCACTCATCAGGCAATGTCTATGGGCAACTGACTGCACTCAGACCAAAGGGGGCTGAATAATTACGCACACCCCACCCTGCAGTTATTTATTTGTAAAAAAAATGTTTGGAATCATGTATGATTTTCGTTCCACTTCTCATGTGTACACCACTTTGGAATTCCACGTGAAAGACCAATACAATGCAACTGATTCATGTTTGTGGCTGTAATGTGACAAAATGTGAAAAAGTTCAAGGGGGCCGAATACTTTTGCAAACCTCTGTATGCATGGCCACTAAAGGATTCCAACCTTTTCTAGTGTCCCAAGAAACACATGTCCTTAAATAGCTTTCCTGAAATAAAGAGGGAACAAAGATGTGAGCTGCAGACATCTCCCAATAAGAAGTTGCATATATCGCATTTGTTGGACATATTTACATTTTAGTTCCTTTAAAGTTGTTTCCTATTTGCTGCATACATAATCTGGCTTACTGTGTATCGCCATAATGCTAAAGAATGTTTAGATCACAGTTAACATAAAAACAGGGAGTTTCATGTGTCACCATGACTACTTCACAGAAACTATGCGCATTAAGACCGCAGTCTATTTTTGCTACACATGGTTTCTGTGCTTGTTGCACCTTTGAGGTCAACAGGCTGGTGTTTTCTGCACCTAAGCCATATTTGTCACCCTGAGTGTTTACTGATATTTGCACTGCAGCACATTGCAGTCAATTCAGCAGTTACTATTTGGTACAGTAAGTGTCAGTTTAAGGAAGTAGCTTTAAGTAATATAAAGTGGGTGGGGAGCGTACTGATACAGGCTAAACGCCACAGAAACACACAAACTTACAGATACGGCTTCATGGTAAAAATCTATCCTAATGGGTTCAGGCAGATTTCTGATGATCTCGTTCTCCACCGTGATTTCCACCACATCATTGATAGGCTTGGCAGTTTTGTGAGCCTCCTGAAACAAACACACACAACTTGACCTTCATCTTACACAATGCAGCATAAATATTTGCACACAAAGCAACAAAAGTATTCCAGATAGAATCGCAAATGTGAACACTGGAAAAAATTGCAGGCTGACAGCTAAATAAGGTCACCTGAAATCCTGTCATATGTGCCTGTATCGACTGAAGGCAAACAGCCTTACCTGTAACAGGGAGATGTTCTTGAAGAAAGTGCAGGCTACATTGTTAACATTTTTCACAGCTTGTTTTAAGGCAGCAGGGAGGTGGACAGTGATATTGGACTTGACAGGTCTACCAGCAATGGCCTGGAAAAGACAGCACATATAAGAACTGTGAGTTTTTACAATGTAAGCAAAACCTGCTTCACTCTGCAGCTCTGCTTGTGGCTCTGCTTTGAGATTGTTGGGTTACTAAATGACTCTATTTTAGGGTCGTTTAGAGGAAAAAAAAAGTCAGCTTTCAACACCATCCTGTAATCGTCAGTAGAATGCTGCCATCAGTCACTTTTATGTGACTAACCTCCCACCCTATTTTCTGTACTACATCACTTCTCCCCTCTACTTGCATGAATACTCTAGGTTATTCAAAAATGTGCTGTAAAGTAAGTCTGGATTAAAAATGGAAGCACACAGTCTCAGATGCAAAGAAGGTTTTTTGCTAATGTCAGCAGTGCAAACTCTAAAAATATGAATCTTCATCCCAGTTGTATGACTGAAAGTGAAACCTCACTTCTGCAGATGTGTGATTCAGGTGAAACCTACAGAAACCTAATAATTGGATTTAAGAGGTGATATTACTCTGCAGAGCGGGACATTTTTGTGTGTCTAAGGAGGAAAGGTTGCATTTCATCACAGCCTGAGCACTAAAGAAAGCAAAGGTAAGGCTAACTTCATTCTTCACTCCTCCAGTTTTTAAACTCATTACTACACCAAATAATAACTGACACTACTGAGTGTACACAAATCCAAAACCTGACATGTTTTCTGCCCTCTGTGTTCCTCTTAACCTATAAAAATATATCTGTGTGCCACAGTGGGCGACATAAATGAATTACAATGAACTGCAAATGTTTTTTTGAAAAATAATTGAAATTTAATAAATTTCATTTTGTTTCAGTATAGTTTATTACAAATAAAATTTTGTTCAATTTTATCGTTTTTATAATGTAGCTATAATTAAATGAGATTGTAAGATGAGGTAGTTCAGAACAGTAACACTGCAATACAACAGCTGACACACTATCACAAAGAGCATCCACTCTCTAAAAATAAATCAAAGCCTTCTCACACTGGTTGGTTTGAAAAAGAAAAAAGGTTAATCTGAAGACAAGTCTCTTTAACTTTTGTGTGTTTGTCTTACAGGTGATGTGACGCTGTGGCCTTTGAAATCTTCCTTCATCTCCACATCAGATTTGTGAGCGTATGGAGGCTCAGCACACCTGGACACAAACATCAGGCACAGCCATGATTATAAGTTTGTCATGTTTCATTTGAATGGAGCAATATTACATCAGACAGCTAATGTCTTCACTCCTCGTTTGTAATCAAAGTTTGTGTACTTCAGGAAGGATCAAGTCTACAACATCCTGCCATGATATCCCTGCAATAAACTGGTGCATTTGAGGAAAAGAGAGGAAATTACTTGTTGGGGCCGGATTCCCGTTTCGCCTGTTCACATAATTCTGCTGCAAAAACAGAAAAGAAGAGAAAGTTCTGATTCTGACATGCTGCACTTGATAACAGAAATCTGAAATGCTGGTTCAGCAAAGCTAAATATGAACAACATTACAGACAAACTGAGTTATTGGAACAAATAAAACAGTACAGAACATCAATTTTATTTTTTGCTAAATATATTTCATTCACAGATTTTCTATCAAGAATATGCTGACACAATATGTGTAATCTTCCTTACTGTAGTTGGTGGAATGTGCTTGAAAGTTGTACGCCATCCGTGTTTTGTCGGTGATGAAATCATGATAAATCTCGGTATTGAGGATGCCGTAGTCTGCTTCTTGTGTGTTTTGGACATCACTCAGGTCAGTGCAGCAGGAATCCTGCAGGCTTGCAGGTGAGCACAGAATAAGCTTCTTCTCTCCTACCTGAACATCACAACAGGAAAAACAAAAACAAAAAACAGAAATTATCATAATAATCTTGAATTTAGCTAGTGTAGTGTATGCAGTGTACAGAACATCATATAAATTTTACATTTTGTTATATGGCTTTTAGAATGTGGTGGTGGTATATTATTATACACATGTGCTTTTTCCACATCTTTCATTTAACTACCTCACGCTCATTTTTAGTTGAGTTCTCCTGAACTTTAATGTTATTGAGTAAAATAATGGGTGTCAAATGATGAAACAAAAAAAAATAGCATTTAGAACCCACACTTAAATTTAAAAATTGTTATCACTTACTGTCAGCATTAACTGGTCCAGCAGTGGCTCCCAGTCCAGACAGAACTTGATGTCCTCCCCTGACTCAAGTCCAAGGTGCTTGAAGGTAATCACTTCAGATCTCCTACACTGGGCTGTGATCTGCCCGTTGATGGACAGAAAGCTCTCATTGGCTGAAATGGAGATTCCTTTACAGCCAGTAGAGATGTTGAGGTTCAGGCTCAGGGGGTTGTTGCCATGGTGCCATGTGCCGCAAAAGTTCCAGTCCAGGTCATTGTCATTGTTACTGGAAACTGTTAAAATACAGCACACAGTATTAAAAAAAAAAATTCAACTTATGTGGCAGTGGTGTGATCTCTGGCTCTGCTGCAGTGGAGGGGCAGTGCCATGGAGGCTTTGGGCCAGGTGGAAGGAATCACACTGCTGAACTCTGCTGAACTGTTTGTTCTTTAATGATGCTGGGGACCTGCAGTGGAGCGTGGATCCAACTGGAAAGCTGGCCATGGAGAAATCAAAGGTGCTGAGCTGGAAGCATTGTGTGTGCCATAACATTAAAGAGACAAACAAACAGCTACAGTACACTGTGTGGGTCCGAGTCTGAATTGGATAAGCAGAAGATGAATAGATGGATGGACTTTTAACATGGCACTGCAGGAGTTTACATTACAGTCTTTCAGATCAGAGTTTACAAGCACAGATGTGATTCATCAGTAAATAAGTTCACTGAAGCCGGTGTGTACTGTGCTTTAAGCTAATAATTAATAGCTCTTATATAAGTGAAAGAGTATAGGTGAAAGTGGAAACTCTAATTCTCACACCTCAAACTAAATTATTTATTTAGTTTGAGATGCTCACAAACTAAATAGCGGTTACACAGAGGAAAAGTTAGTAAATGCTCCTATTTTTTTATGTTTCTAAGTGAATATTCCTACACACAGCAGCATACAACAACGTATAATGTATGACACAGCACAGCATGAATACAGCACACATGTATGAACAAACTATCACAAAGTGTGGTTCCTGTGTGGTGATCTTACCAGTGGAGAGGATGATTAAGAAGCGCACTATGTTCTCCATCAGCCAGGGTTCTGTTGCTCACACCTGTTCTGTAGAAATGAAAAAAAGTTTTTACACAAACCTATAATTCACTATTTAGTATGGAAGAAAACATTAATTCAATATACTCCACCATTAAAAATCTGCCACTAAAGTGTACTGTAAGCTTACACTCATAAGCGCAAAACACATAACCAAACAGAAATAGCTTGAACATATTCATCTAAGCTCCCACTGCGGGACTAACAAATACTGCATCTGTGGCCATGCAGAGTTGGGTTGTGTATGCGTAACAGTGTGAATGTGTTGTAAGAAATGGAAGACAGGAAGACAGAAACCTGTTGAACCACAGACAAAACAAACAGATGACTAAAAAGACCTTTGGGGGTCTGAATGTTTAAATAATACAGAGCAATGAGCACAAGTTCATTTACTGAGCTACCTTACATTTCTGACAATTTAGCACTCTAGATGATGAGCCTTAATTTGTCACCGCAATGTTACACGTACATGTTACATCCAGTGAAGTTGGACCCCTTCTGACCATACATACATTGCACAAACATCACATTGAGAAGACAATTCAGAAGAGGCAGCACGAGAAGAACAATGAAATACACAATACATGAGGGGAGAGAGTTGGAGAAAAAAAGAACTCCTCCCAGACTGATCTCTTAGAGAAGAGCAGTTTGAGAACAGAAGAAAACCTTCAGCACAAAAGCACATGAATCTTCATACCTCATAAAAAGATATGGCATACAATGTGGCGTATTGGCTAGCAGGTGGTTTAACACTATCTTCATGTCTGCTTCTATTTATAATTCATGGTCTCCATACTCATCTTGTGGTGGACGTTTGTATGACATGTATATGTCATACAGTGGAAATTTATGTTTTTATGTTTTATCAATCTGTGTATTGGTACATAGTGTTGATTTTATTTGCATGATTTTATTGTGATATTTATATTGCATGTTTGTTTATTGATATTTATATTGCATGGTTTTATCCTCATTTATATTATGTGTGTTAAGGTTGTACCATATTCCTTTAATCCACTGTGGACTAAACAGACAATTGTAGGCACCTGTGAGGTGGGGGCGTTCCCCAAGGTGGCCTATCAGCCGCCAGGTTGACCTGTTAAAGGGGATAGTGAGCGCAGAGACAAGAGAGCAACGCACGAAAGGTGAGCAGGAAAAAAAAGGAACGCGTGCAAGCCCGCACGTGTGTTGAAGGAACTGCTGCCTGCCTGACTGTGGGGTGCCGCGAGTCGTTCGGCGATCCAGTCCCAACGCAGGAACAGCAACAGTGGGTGGCGATGGCCGCAATTCACAACAGGGCATCTGACGGTGAGACGAGGGAGGCCGTGTTCAGGTGTGGAGTCCTGGCAGGGTTTTTAGCGGGTTGCAAACACTATTTTTATTGTATATGGGGAATTTTAACTTGTATTTGTGATTCTGGCTGTTTTTTTTTTATGGAAATAAATGGTGTGTTTGAAGCCAGCTTAGTTTCTGTGCCCTGAGCGCTGATCCGCTCGCTCCCCTTTTCGCTTGCATGTATACAGACGTGGTGGTGAAGATTTAGGTTCACCAGTCTTAGCGGCTACATATAACTATACACACTATATATCTATGCACTGAACATATATATTTTAACTTTCACGTAAAGTCTTAAGCACATGGTTTATTAAGGTGGTACAGTAACAGGGCAGTTGATATAAGGGGAGAGTTCTCCTGAATAACTCTCCCTCCAGCTCCAGTAACTAACCTCCCCCAATGCACACTCAACGCCTTTCACGCAGCACAACCAAAACAGTAACATTGTAACAGAGATCCTGAACACATCACAATAAAATATCATGTGATATAATCTGTCTCTCTCTCTCACTCACACACACACACACACACACCATGAACCTACACTGAATGTTTTTATATATGAGAATCACCATGTTAAGTATGTAACCAATGTTGTTATAAGGTATATTATAAGATTGTGCCACTTGCTGTGTAAGATTTAATAATTACGGTAAGATTAATGTGTGATGACCGATTGTAAAATGGTAAATGGCCTGTATTACTAGTCCCTAAGGACCCCAAAGCGCTCTACACATTCAGTCATCCACCCATTCACACACTGCTGATGGCAAGCTACATTGTAGCCACAGCTGCCCTGGGGCGCACTGACAGAGGCGAGGCTGCCGGACACTGGAGCCACTGGGCCCTCTGACCACCACCAGTAGACTGTCTGAGCCGGGGCTCGAACCGGCAACCTTCCGATTACAAGACGAACGCCCAACTCTTGAGCCACGATTGCCCAACAATTGTGATGAGTCAAAGCCAAAGGGTTTGACTTGTCGCTGGCCTCTGGCCAGGACCTTGGCTGCTACCTGACCCTGCAGCTGTGTTTGGCTGGAGGACGGGTGGGAAAGTTACCTAGCAGCAGGGGGCGGGGATACTGGTCCCTGTACACCTCAGCTGGACCAGCTGACAGGTTTACTGTACAACAAAAAGTAAACTGTATCACAATCTATGATATCAATTTCCTATGTATATGCAATTGATATATTTACATAACAATAACTGTTACAATTGGAACTGTACCACGCTGGTGATGCTCACCATTATTTTTCTTATGTGAGAAATGAAAAGTATCCTGATGAAATTCAAGCGTCTGTAATTGCTGTATATAAAAACAACCCCTCAAATTTACATTTTCTTCCTGTATTCCGTGGGTCTCCAACTCCAGGCCTCGAGGGCTGGTGTCCTGCAGGCTTTAGATCGCACCCTGGGTCTACACACCTGAATCAAATTAGTTCATTACAGGCCTCTGGAGAACTGCAAGACATGTTGAGGAGGTAATTTAGCCATTTAAATCAGCTGTGTTGGATCAAGGACACATCTAAAAACTGTAGGACACCGGCCCTCGAGGCCTGGAGTTGGAGACCGCTGCTCTAAAGTCTAGATGGGTAACAGAGTATTAATTGATGTGCTTGTGTGGTGGAGTTTACCACCCTAAGGCTCACAGACATCTGTGCTCATATTTTTGATTAAAACAATACATCATCTGGTGTATTTTGACACCATACTGAAAAGGACTACCAACAGAAGGAGTTTACCCACATCAGCAGAATGATCTGTTGATCTCTACTCTGGAAACTAACCAGCTCTGGACAAAGAGCTCTGTGGGGGGAGTAGCAGAGTGTTCAATTTTTCTGCTGTTTCTAATGTCTTTTCCTTTCCATAATGAGTGTTAGTAATAAATAAAGATTATTAGACACATTCATTCCTTGATTTTTTCCCCTGTTGGCAGGAAACAATTATTGTTCCATAGCATTAAAATCTGATCTTAAAATAGGACATCTACGGAAGATACTTGGTGACCACACATTAAGTATGTAAACTAAGCTTATATATTGGAATTCTGAGCTGTAATGGGCCGTCACCTTAGAAATAAACAGCAGCACTGACAGGGACGCAGCCAATTAAATTAAAATGTTTATTTTATGTGCTAAATCACCAGATTAACCAGTTTCTGCACTATTAATTGTGTGTTGCATTTCACAGGCACATTGTGTTTCTGAAGTAGGTGGCACTTTTGGGGATCAGTTTCTGTGGAAGAGTCATGATCCTGCAACTTATAAATTGCTTAAATTCTGTTAACAGCGCTCCTTTCATGTGAACATCCAGGGGAAACCCTGGAATAACTTTAAGTGTTGATAACCACTTTAAGTGGTCTGTGTGTCCCAATTGCCAATATTAGCAAGTGATAGTGGAATGATACCCTGGATAGTCAGAACCCCCTTTATTGTACGGGGCCCTGGATTAGCCCAAATCCTGCTTCACAGTACAGGTCTCTGCTCTTAACTGGCTATAGGTTGAGCAGAAGTTACCATGGTCACTTAACCAGGTTGAAAAAATAAAATAAAATAAAGAAAGAACCTGCCATTAATCCATCTAAGCCTTTGAACTCAAACTATGTTTATAAAGTAATAAGATATTTATACATGTTTTACAAACCAATGATATGGCATAGTAATACATTTTAACCTCTTCTTTAGAATGCAGGACAAACTGACACTGAGATGTTTCATGTTTATTTTGAAAGCTTTTCTTTTATACACATCTACATATTTACAAAAACCTTAACAGAACAGGCATCCAAGAGAAACAATTTAAACTCCAGAGGAGATTTTCTGAACCCAACTCGCACACCCACAACAGAATTGATGCACCACGCTTTCACATTATGCAAAAAAAAAAAATCTAACACAGTTATACGTTCACGCACGTACCATGCACAAAATGCAAACACCCTAAACTGCAACCACGCGCGGCCCGAGACGTCTCACTAACAGAAGGATAAGAGCACAAAGCATACGAGGCATACCACACTAATGTGCAACATTTTCTAACACACATCCACTTTGAACAAACATCCACACATGAATTCACTCCACCACAGTTTAAAAAAACCAAAAAGGACACACGGGACCCTTCTGCAAATAACTCACCTACTCCATCACCATCTGTGTAGGAAAATGATCTGATCAGTTAGTGGCCACTGAACTTCATAACTGTGACAAAATACTTTTGGCACGTTTTTAACCAAGGTATTGTTTCCCGGTGTTTTCCAGAAAGGTTGCCCATTTGTTGAGTGCTACACATAAACTGCTACACTGTGAAAAGTGATTTCTTTATAACCTTTTCAGTCTCTGCTACACAGATGTTGCACAGAGTAAAGGGTTACTTGTGGAAAGGTAACTGGAAAGATCCACTACAAGTGGGGTGAAGAGCAGATCAATCGGAATCATATTTGTCTCCATCGTCATCATCGCCGTTGTCGTCGTCGTCACCACGGCAGCCCAGCTCATGCATCACTTCCCTCTGGTAGCGCTGCCAGCTCCTCCTGCTGTAGGAGTGTTCCTCCTCCCAGTATCCTGCACAGAAGGCAAATGCAATGGTTAGCAAATAAACACCATTCAACACTTGTTTGCACTAAGTGACACTGAGGCTGAAAAATGAAGCAAACACACAGGGAGCAAGAAACAACAGCTTAGTGAACTGAACTTCACTGAATTGCCATTTGAAGTTGGTAAATATTGCAAAATCTGTACTCTAGTTTTAGTAAGTGTTTCATCAGTCCGTTGCTTAGCAACAACTAGCACGTATCTATGTCTGTCTTGCGAGTTTATCGATGCAATCTACAAACCTCAGCACTGAACCTTCTCACCCATATATGTTAACTTCCTGGTCTGAAAGACCACAAAAACCATTGAGTGACGTGGTGGCTCCATCCATGTCCTACATACAGTCTTAAGCAGAACACTTTTCTTAAAAGTAATGCAGTAGTTTCCTTAATCAGAATCAGAATACTTAAAAAAAAAAAAAACCAAAAAAAAAAAAACCCTAGGGATCAATAAATTTCATTTAATCGAATTACACTCAGGAGAAAGTAACACGATACACTACTTGTTACATTACTTTGGCATTTCTCCTTAAAATGAACTGAAATGCACTCTCATAAATATCAATGTAACAATACAAACATACAGGCTACAGTCCCACACACCAACACAAATCTGTATTTTAATGAGGATACTCATATGAGCTTTCTCTTGGTATTTCGGTATGAATGCAAAACTGACAACAAAAAGCAAAAGATGAAAACCAGCACACAGACATTCAAATGGATCGCCACAGTGATTCTACTTTAGAAACATGAACAGGTAGAAACGGACACTGCAGCCTCTTTTACAATAAGAATCAAAGTACTGTCTATATCCACTCTGTAGACTGCGCCACCATTTTCCTCCTCTGGCACAACAACTGAAATCAGCTAAATGTAGTGCAAGTGCAATTGATTGGCAAGCAAAGGAAGGAAGGAAATGAACGACTTTGAATGAGTTCTTGTAGAGAACCAATTCTCAAGTTATGCACACTAAGTTTCGTAATGCAGAGGTCTAGACAATCAAAAGTATAACTAAGACCTTAGGATACTGTCTATGAGTGAAAATGACTAGAATATCACACTAACCTGGTTTGACCAAATAACTTTTGGCATCTTGCTATCATAGTAAAAGATGAAATGGGAGACATTTGTTTAAATTAACAGGAGTTCAAGTAGAGACTGCAGCACTGAATAACTGACATGTTTCTAAATACATACCACCATAGCGCTCCTCTCTGTCACTGTCTGTATTGCTCTCCTCATCAGGGTAGTCATTCCTCCAGTTGCCTTCCTCGTTCTCATCATCCTCATCTTCATACACTTCCTCTTCATGAACCACAAGGTCAGGAACCTGAGATTAAAAACACCACATTTATCAGAAAAGCTTTTTTTTTAATTTTTTTTTTTTATAAATGATTAAGTCAATGTTGTGGTTTGATATTAAAAATTACCAGTGAGATTTTGAGTCATCACTGATAAGAAGAAACCCTAACGGTATGCTTTGGCAAATTACTTCTCCACACATCCAGGGCAACAAAACTAAACAATCTTCTTGCTTAAATTTTTACTTTCAATGCTTTAAAATAAACACCATTTAAAAATCATCAGTTAAGTTACAAAAAACCCCAACATTTTTCTCATCTTAACCCCTCTTCTACCCTTTTGAGATTATTTTAAACTAGTGCCAAACTGTAATGAACTACCACCACCAGAAGGTGGCAGTAATGCAACAAAATGTTTCTACATTCCCCAGGCACCATTACAAAGTAGTGATGCTTGTTTACAAACAAGCGATCATTTTATAGCAATGACAGGATACTCCCCTGTAAATATCAAATAATATTTCTGCTTTAAAGGCCACCTGTTTACCACCTGACCATCATTTATTTTTCCAAATATACAGTGGGGCAAAAAAGTATTTAGTCAGCCACCGATTGTGCAAGTTCCCCCACTTAAAATGATGACAGAGGTCAGTAATTTGCACCAGAGGTACACTTCAACTGTGAGAGACAGAATGTGAAAAAAAAAATCCATGAATTCACATGGTAGGATTTGTAAAGAATTTATTTGTAAATTAGGGTGGAAAATAAGTATTTGGTCACCTCAAACAAGGAAAATCTCTGGCTCTCACAGACCTGTAACGTCTTCTGTAAGAAGCTTTTCTGTCCCCCACTCGTTACCTGTATGAATGGCACCTGTTTGAACTCATCATCTGTATAAAAGACACCTGTTCACAGCCTCAAACAGTCAGACTCCAAACTCCGCCATGGCCAAGACCAAAGAGCTTTCGAAGGACACCAGGAAAAGTATTGTAGACCTGCACCAGACTGGGAAGAGTGAATCTACAATAGGCAAGCAGCTTGGTGTGAAAAAAATCAACTGTGGGAGCAATCATCAGAAAATGGAAGACATACAAGACCACTGATAATCTCCCTCGATCTGGGGCTCCACGCAAGATCTCATCCCGTGGGGTCAAAATGATCATGAGAACGGTGAGCAAAGATCCCAGAACCACACGGGGGGACCTGGTGAATGACCTGCAGAGAGCTGGGACCAAAGTAACAAAGGTCACCATCAGTAACACACTACAACGGCAGGGAATCAAATCCCGCAGTGCCAGACGTGTTCCGCTGCTGAAGCCAGTGCATGTCCAGGCCCGTCTGAAGTTTGCCAGAGAGCACATGGATGATACAGCAGAGGATTGGGAGAATGTCATGTGGTCAGATGAAACCAAAGTAGAACTTTTTGGTATAAACTCAACTCGTCGTGTTTGGAGGAAGAAGAATACTGAGTTGCAGCCCAAGAACACCATACCTACTGTGAAGCATGGGGGTGGAAACATCATGCTATGGGGCTGTTTTTCTGCCAAGGGGACAGGACGACTGATCCGTGTTAAGGACAGAATGAATGGGGCCATGTATCGTGAGATTTTGAGCCAAAACCTCCTTCCATCAGTGAGAACTTTGAAGATGAAACGAGGCTGGGTCTTCCAACATGACAATGATCCAAAACACACCGCCCGGGCAACAAAGGAGTGGCTCTGTAAGAAGCATTTGAAAGTCCTGGAGTGGCCTAGCCAGTCTCCAGACCTCAACCCCATAGAAAATCTGTGGCGGGAGTTGAAAGTCCGTGTTGCTCGGCGACAGCCCCAAAACATCACTGCTCTCGAGAAGATCTGCATGGAGGAATGGGCCAAAATACCAGCTACTGTGTGTGCAAACCTGGTAAAGACCTATAGTAAACGTTTGACCTCTGTTATTGCCAACAAAGGTTATGTTACAAAGTATTGAGTTGTATTTTTGTTATTGACCAAATACTTATTTTCCACCCTGATTTACGAATAAATTCTTTACAAATCCTACCATGTGGATTCATGGATTTTTTTTTTCCACATTCTGTCTCTCACAGTTGAAGTGTACCTCTGGTGCAAATTACTGACCTCTGTCATCATTTTAAGTGGGGGAACTTGCACAATCGGTGGCTGACTAAATACTTTTTTTGCCCCACTGTAAAATTTGGACCACTCCACCCATTCACTCACTCCAATTTCAGCACTCATTCATCTGTCCGTCCATCCATCCACACACACCAGTTCTCCCTCATCAGCATAGGCTCTGACAGACAGGATGTCCTGGATCCACCCTGGGGTGACCGTTTCCTGGTAGTAAAGATCATAGACGTAGCCATCGTCCTGCTCTCGGTGCTCTTCCCCCAGTCTATCTCCAGATATGCTCAGACGCTCCCGCAGCATCTTGGTGTTGTTACAGAGAATCTCATCTGGTTCTGAGGACAGTATCTTTAGAAAAATAAAGCAAGTGATTAGAAATGGAACAAATTAATGAGCTGATAGTCAGTCTAGTTGGGCCTAATGGCAAATTAAATGACATTTACATCAATACTGAAAAAAAATTAAAAATCTCACAGCTGTTTACCAGTAGCTATCAAAACACATGCTGTTAGGAAGAGGCAAGTTGTGAGCTTCATGTGTTTGCTGGTAGGCAGTGTAATACCAGTGGCTGCAGTAACTCCAGACATTCTCACTAAAGTAAGTGATCTTTCCTACAGCTGAAGCACACGACTGAAATTGTGACTGAAACGGTCGAGCCTGAACGCTTCTTAAAAAGCCAAATGAACGTGACTCTTCGATCAGACACCTTAACACAGCTGACCTGGCTGGTTGGTATAGTTAAGCTAATTATACACGTGCAACACTATTTAACTGTTCTGAGATGTTATGTCACAGTCTAGAACATAGGTGTCAAACTCTGGCCCGCGGGCCAAATTTGGCCCGCAGACTAATTACATTTGGCCCGCGAAGCCATACCAAATTACTATTAGAGCTGGCCTACTGGTATTATACAGCTAATATATATATTGTTTAGTATTAAGTTTTGCTTGTTCCATATTCAGTTTTTCAGCAAAACGTGTTTGAGTCCATAAGAAAAGATTCATTCTTATATCTGGAGGAATAAATATGTTTCAATAAATATTAACCTTAGCCCGCGACTTTGTTCCAGTTTTGAATTTTGGCCCACTGTGTATTTGAGTTTGACACCCCTGGTCTAGAACTAGCTAGGCCTGCAGTGTGTGTGTGTGTGTGTGTGTGTGTGTGTGTGTGTCTCTCTCTCTCCCTCCCTGTCTATTTGTCAGCAGTGAAAGCTCAACTGGAGTAATGCAGTGTTGTTCGTGCATGGTTTTTAAACTCCAAGGAAAGATTGCTGCTGCTCCTGCTAGCCCTGCTAACACTAGCCACACTTCCAATCCAACATTGCAAGACCAGAGATCAATGTGATTCGATTGGGGAAGAATGCACTTCCAAAAGGTTTTTAAATAAACATGCACTATTTGTTTAACAATTCTGCCTGTTTGCTGAACAATTTCTTACTTTTGACCAGTTAATGTTTTTTTTTTCTCTAATTTCTAATGACTATAGTAAATGAATTACCAGGACAATCCTTACTTAACAGAATAGGAAATGTGCTGACACGATGAGAAATCAGAAGATTGGATCTGTGAGACCGACCAATGATAATAGCGTCAGTAACAGTTGATGACTGTGCTAGCCATGTGGTTGAGCTAAGACTGGATGACTCTCAGCAACTGAATTATATTGATATTTGTAGCATCTGCCTTCTGAAAAGCACTTGTTAAACTGCACAATTGTGTTCAGTAAAAGCTTAATGCCTGGTAAATTCTGGTAAAATGATAATCTGTGTTAAACAATCCCAAATACAATCAAGCAGCCCTATGAGGACAACCACTTATGGTTTTTAACAGTCTGACGGCAGCATGGTATTTATTTTTTTAACTGACTGTTTCTGTAATTTAGCCTCCACTAAGTGAAAAAGGTGCAACATATCAGGACCCTAAATTGAGTATAATAACTGATGATTGGGCTGTTCATGAGTACGCTTGCCAAACAGCACTAGGACAACTGCTGCAAACAAAACCCAGAATCTACAACTATCAACTTACCTTGCCTGAAGGTTTATCCTGGTCCTCTCCATCCTCATGGATCAGATCCACCACCTGGATTTCACCCAGCCCCCAGCATTTGTCCGTCTCTTTCCCCGTTTCCTCTACACACTCAGAAGCACCCATCTGTGGTGTCTGTTGCTCTGCTGGGGCTGACAGACCAGCACGGTGGCTTGAGAGTATTCTGTAGCGTTCCTCTCTCCGAGTACTCCACTTTGTGCTGCGTAAATCACCAAGTATCCGCTGTGAGCTGGCAGCAGAGGGACGCAGTGCATGCGCCGTGCGAGGCCGAGCCAAAGCCTGTCGAACCTGCGTCTGAACGGGAGCTTCCTGGTGATGGAATGACAAAGATAACAACTCACGAGGCTTTAACATAAATATGGATTTCCCTTTTAATTCCCAACTCATAGAAGCTGCCGGAACTGCACACTCATCTTACTCGCGGTTCCACTAATTTAATGCAAATATTATCGAAATCCAACAATTAAAAACCCCACATCCAATTTTCTACAACGGGGAAACAACCAATTTGTAACAATAGACAATAGTAGCAATAGGACATGTGCAAAGATGCAAGATTCACATGTTGAAAACACAATGACCAGAATTTTCTCTGCGCATAGAAATGTTTGGTGCCCTCAAAAGACAATTTGGTCTAGCACAAAAATGACAATCAACATTCATCAAATGGCAAGAAATAAAAGGAAAATCCAGAGAAATATGTAAGGTAACAAAGAGTCTTTGCCTTAACTGTATGTGACTCAATTATGGTTATTTGCTTGGTCACCTCCCAAAGCATAGTTATCACCAGGAAAAGCCTACTGTTAAAAAAATAAAAAGACATTACACGCACCTAAAAATGCAGAAAAGACAGAAAAGCCTGTTAAGGAGAGACTCCTTATCCGCCTCCCAAATAGTTAACTTTTTCATCAGAGCCTAGGAGTGGTGTATTCCTCATTTTGGCTGTGGTTTTATTCATACCCATTTCACTTCCTAATGACATTAAAAACTTTAAGACAGCTTACTTCTGACACAAGACTGAGTACAAAAAACCCAATATAAAAGCTCACCAGAATCAATATTGTGATATCAATTTTTCAGTCATTGCGCCCATCATTCACTAAAGGAAGCATTCTCAAAATGTACTGAAGTGGAAAAAGATGCATTAGCCATCTGTCCGTTTTACCGAATCCCACAAAGAAAACCATAGTGGTCGGTGTACACATTACACAAACAAATGCAACTGTATATAGCAGTGTTTACAGCTAATCTAATTAGCTTACGTAATGGGTCTTATTTCGTCTATTGAATTGCGCATGTAAATATTTAATTTACTTCAAACGTTAGTCATACCACAGCCTGGATTTTAATTGTCACTTCGTTTTCAAGGCCCAAATTACGTAAAAAAAACAAAACAAGCTAACAACAGTTTGTGGGGTAGCTAGGGCTAGCATGATTGCTAACAACAATAAGCACAAAGGCGCGTTGTTCCGGACAGTAAGTGACGCTCTCAGCAGCTTTATTCAGCTTGCTATCACCCACTCAGCTCTTCTGAGTGGTTTCAACTATCGTGATAAATACCACCCCCCACCACCACTATTTTTCAAAAGCTACCCCTTCCACTGACCGCTGCTCTGGCGATAGCATTGGGCCCCTCACCTGTGTTGCTACGGTCGCCACGAGTTTGAAGACAGAGTTTTCCACTTCGGCTTCGTTGGGCTCAGGTACCGTTTCGCCTGAGCTCTGGGACGTTTCGGGACGGATACGTTTGCATGCCAGCAGCAAAGCATCTGCGGGGTCGGTTCCCCTTTTTCTTTTCACTCGGAGAATCGTAGTATTTGGATCCATGTTGTCTCCGTCTCTCTTTAGTGTGTCTGGCAGTTGGAAAGAAAGGAAACACGAGAGAGCGCAATCCTTTTTTATTTCCGGTGACTACGAATGTGAAGAAACTCGTAAAACTATAATAATTTCTTTGATGTAGTTTACTTGATACGTTTCCTCGTATTATTATATAGTTAAATTAACTAAACTGCTGTCACGAGTTTCCAATGTATCACTGTAATCCACAATCTCAATAAAACATTAAACATTTTACTTCTTAAAACTTCAAAGTAAAAGCACTTCCTGTTAACGTTGTCCAATTAAAAGCTGACTTTGTGGACTTCTGCTATTTTTTTTAGACATTACGTCATTGTGATTGCTGTGTTTTGTTTTTTCAAATACATAAATGTTTTTTTGTTTTGTTTTTTTGTTTTTGTGATGATGGAGCTGCAAAGTTCTACAGTGTTTTGTCTCCGGACAAAAGAGTCGCAAGTGGTTCTCAAACGTTTTGCCAAACTTAAAAATGCTTTCAAACATAGTTATCAAAAATAGTCCAACATCCCAATCTATGGTTTAATCAGTTAATAAAATAATAATAAAACATGATCAGTGTTGATATATATTTTTAAATTTTTTAAACTGTACTTATTTTATTACAAAAATTGTATTATACATAATATTATACATAATATAACATTTGATCATAAAATCAACCTAAAAATAAATCTGTTATCACACAAAGATGGTGCTGCACTAACCTGAAAATTGTTTCGGGTGGAATAACTGTTTTACAAAGACCTTTTACTAGTGAAATTTCATAATCCTGTTTATATAGCCTAACAGTGCAACAATCTTGTCCACAAAATAGACTTCAGCTGCCCAAAGTAAAACAATGGTTATGCAAAATAATATAGATTATATAGATTTTCGCATTCCCTACATTGATGACAGTCATGTAGACCTTTGTCAACATATTGCAGGCGTTTACTGTCACCAGGGGGCAGTGTCAAAAACAACCTATCCGTTATTTACTCCTGCAGTTATTGTCTGTCTCTCTATTACAATTTGAATCACCCCTACAGTGAGTCAGCTAACATAACAAGCATTTTAGTGAGTGTATACTTGATGAAACAATGCAGAAATATTAAAATACCACAGAGTACATAACTGAACTGATTAGTCTGCAGTGAAGTCACCTGCTTTATGAAGATCAATATCTACCATGTCTAGCCAATAACAGTAACAATAATTAATAACATTCTGTAGTATATAGGTTAAGTTTGTAGGACAGATACATTACCTGACCTATACCTATAATACAGTTTAAAGAATATAGATGATCTTCACAGTAACTGCTTTTTTAATTAAATGATTCACAAGTTAATTGTTGAATATACTAACAAAAATCATATTTGTATTTGATTCCAAAATAAGAAAGAAGAGAAAAAAAACATCAACAAATAAAATGAGTCTTCATTACCATATATGAATGTCATTGGGAAAATGTAAGAAAATGCTGTGTAAAATGCAACTAAAAAGTGAATGCAACGGTTTCCAATTCTCATAAAGCCATATTTTATTCACAGTGGAACGTAGATAATATAAAAATATTTAAAAGTTGTTTAAATATAAAAATATAGTAGATGGAGAGGACTGCCAGCTGCTCTCAAAGCTAATTTAGAATGGACAGAGGCACGTTTTACAACAGCATAATAGGAATAGGAGAGTGGAGGTGTGGAACTGCCCAGTCTCCAGTCCGAACCTTTCACAAATTAAAAACATTTGGCACAGCCAATCCAGCAGCTGGTCTCTGCGTCCTAAAATTCAGTTAAATTCAATTTTATTCATATAGTGCCAAATCACAAGAACAGTCACCTCAAGACACTTTATACTGTAAATTATTGCATATTTATACCTTGTATATTGCAGTGATAGAGTCTGCAGCTTCCTCTCTAATAAAAGAAAAGAGGATCCTACACACTGGCAAATATGGCCCTGTCCAAACTTTTTTCAGATGTTCTCCTGGCGTCTAATTCAAGCTGGGAGTTTTCTTAGAATGGTACATTTTTATCAGATTTAAAAACTAGATATATTTTCCATGTTCTGCTGTGAATAAAATATGAGGTTTTAATTGTTTCATTTGTTTGCATTCTGATTTCAGTTACCTTTTACACACCATGTCAACATTTTTGGAATTGGGTTTGTAAGTCAGGATAATTCACTTGTCTTAGCTGTTATTTAAACTGGTGGTCAGCTTTTTCTGACAGGTGTCTGTTGATGAGTTATTGTTCGATTGAGGCTTCCTGGTCAAAGCCAAAGACCACAGGAACATGAAGATACCTGATAAGAGAGAAAAAATGCAACTTTTCTCACAAATGATCAAAATCCAGTGCATACTTTATACGAGAATTAGTCACATACTAACCTTGACAGGAGTTGAATATTGTGAATACATAGATACCAGGGAGTGAAACATATGTGATGCTGGTTAACCCCCAAGGTAACCCCAGCACAAGGCTGAGGCCCAACACTTTAACAGAGTCCTTCCATAAATTCCAGCCTTTGTTTTTGTTTGTCTTTTTCCAGCCAGTGTTGCTTCCAAAGCCTCCACTACCCCTTCTTATCCCCCAGAGCTTAAACACAACTAGTCCCATAACACAGGCATTAAACAGCACCACCAAGGAAGGAAAGGCCACTGTAGTGATGAAACTGGTTATAAGGTGCTTCTTCGGGAACTCGCTGTTCATCCAGCATCTGCTCATTGTTGAAAAACAAATATGTATTAAATAAATATAAAACATTTTGGAGGCAGGATATAAATGTCACCAATGTTAACACCAAAGTATGATTTTTTTTGTCTTAAGAAATCAAATCTCATGGGTCACTGCATGCATAAAAATCCTACTGATGATATTTTCTTACATGTGTGCTGTTGTATTGGAGAGTTTGGCGTCCCGCATGTGCAGGGTGTATTTACCATAAACACCTGAAATCGCACAAATCACTGCGACTAGTGTCGGGAAGCCTAAAGAAGTAGAAATAGAATGATTTTGAAGTGAAGTATTAAATGCATTTACAAAGATAAAATTAAAAAAAATTGTATGTGCTACAGCTTGAAGTGCAAATGTTAGCAAACATGACTTCTCTGCAGTCTTTCTATTGAAAAAGAAGTTGCTCTACATGAAAAATAATTAAAAACAAAAGTTGAGTGTGGATCTAGACCACTCACCAGCCTTTCAAGATTATCCATCCTTGAGGCTTTATTACGACACTGATTGCTGGACTTTCTTTTTTTTTTCCATGCTCATTGTAATCACTCGACATTTGTGCACATGCTACAATTTCATATAGTATTATTCGACACTCTCAGCAAATCACTGAAGTATTTGTAGTAAAAAAAAGTTGTAGAAAATGGAAAAAATACTGTATACATACCATATGGACAAACCAATCTCATTTAGCCATTTACCTGGATTTTAATCACCAAATTTATGATGTTTTCTCAACTTTGTAGTATCAAACGACAACAACAACAACAAACCTACACTATCCATTTCCATTTGGCCTGTTTGACAGCATCTGACGAAATTGTGTTTTAACCTTACTTTACTCACCCCATCCAACTAAGCTGAGTTTGAGAAGATATTTCCTGAAAGTGATGTTAAAAACCCGACTTAGTAGAAGGTAGAGATGGAACCCCTCCAGAGCAGTCCAGCTGAAGGTGGCCAGCAGAGACCAGTGTAAAATCAGACCCAGAACCAGACAAACTGGGCTGTCCTCATTCAGCAGCCATGCCGAGAAACAGGACAGCAGGAAGCTGAGGTGGAGGCAGAGCATTGCTCCTGTTAGCTGCATGTGCAGATTAGTTGTCTTCTCAGGACGCCGACGACTAAAGAGAGAAACAGAATTACAATTTTTTTAACAATGGAAGAAATTTGGCCTTTTTTTAAACCTTTCGCTTTGAACCCTCAATTTTGATAACACTAACAATAGTAACTCCACACAGATGAAACTGAGAAGCTTGTGATTTCCCATAATTATTGTCAGACTAAATATGCCAGATAATGTATCCTGTTCTACACTGTAAAAACTGTGACTAGAGGTTACTTAAAAAAGTTATGGCAACAAAGTGACACTTGAAATAATTAAGTAGATTTTAATTTCAAAAGATTTATGTAAAATGTAGAGAAAATGTTAATTAAATTCAAATAGAAAACAAAAGTAGATATTAATAGAATTAAACTGTAAATATGTGTTGGATTTAGGGTCAAAATCTCAAACTGAAGGTTGAAATTGCCCAACTTTACCAAAAAAAATAATTGATATGAAATAAGTCTCTGAGAAAAATTACTTTGAATTTACTAACTATCTGGCAAAGGTTTAGTAAAAACTTCCTAAAATATCCATTACAAAGAAATGAAATCTTCTTGTTTTTTCAGTAAAACTCAAATTGGATTCAATAATTTTCCAAATAAACCTTAAAAATAATGACTGAATAATAAGAGAAAATGAAATGAATTTTACTTATTTTCTGAGTAAAATGAATCAATTTCACAAAGAAAACATCAAAACAGTAATTTGTTTTATTGTGGAAAATAAAACACAGTAATTTATAATATAACATTTTTCTGCTCGTATACACTGAATTCTCATCAACAATCTCCTGATCTCCTAAATACATTCCTCTGCTGTAAATTTGTTTTAGTGTCATAAACAGTTTATCACACAGCTTTGTGTACAGAGCAACAGCAACATAAACTGCATGAATGTAAACCAGTTTTGTAAAAAAGAAATTAATCTTTAGACTGTAATATCAACATGAACCTGAAATTTGAATATCCTTTACCGTTTCCTTTATCTCTGTTACTTATTTATGATTGACAAACAAAAACTTTAGTTTGTCAATCTTTTGTTAAATTGAATCACTCAATATAACTGTAGAACAAAGGTTTTTCACTCATGTACATGGAATATCAATAATGTAAATCAACCTTTTATCCCAATTTGGATGTTTAACCTGAGAAAATCTAAGACACATGTAAGAGGAAGTAACATTTCTACAGCTACAGGACTGCACTTCTGTTAAATTTTAAAGTTGTTTTAAACCAATGTTTTATAGTAACATACACTATAAACAAAGAAAAGCTTCACTAGTGATTCCTCCAATTTGCTGCCTTTCAAACAGAATATTCCTAAGAAACTTGTAGGTAATAAAAAACAAAATTAAAATGAAGAGCACAAATACAGCCTGACACATTGCAGGTCATTTGGGTAAGATATGAATAAGATGAAATTAACTTAAAAACTGAAAAGATAGCTGCATCTAACAAAGACAAACCAAAGGTTTTCAGTGAGCTTACTTCCCTTTCATTCTTTCAGAGTCCTCGTTTAAGCCAATAACTTGTTCTTGAGGTTGTTCACTTTTGGTGAGAGCTTAGCACAATCCAGTTCAAGGAAAAGTTTCTGGAATACTTCCAAGGTGTATTTTAGCTCTTTGGGATAGGCAAGATCGACTGCATATGTCAATCCAACCAGCATTGCGCATGCTCTTGGAAAATTGCCCAGAGCAGGCATAACTCTCACACCCTCCAGCACAATGCCAATGTCATCCTCCTCAGATCCAACAGCCTTGATTTTGTAGATTTTCATCCTCTGTTCAGAAAAGATCTTGTGACACACCATCCTCATCAGCATCCTGAAACAACAAACACATGGGTTTTCTGACTGTAGTTGCACACATGAAATATTTCCTGGACACATCCTGTAGCTGAATGACAAATAAAACATGATAATGCCTCAAATTATTTGAAACTTGACAAACACATATGAATAACAAAAACAGAATAATGTTTCTACTTCAACACTTACACTGTACTCTTTGATCAGTTGATCAATGGACTCCCCAAGGTACACCATCAAGCACTGAATAACCAGATTTCTGGTTATGTTATTGCTAGGATTGCTTGGTGACTGAAAATGAGCAAGAATTCCAAAAATTACCATCAGATAAGTGACCATTTATTAAGACAAAACTGTGAGAATTGGCAGTATTAAAAAAAACTGTTAAATATCAAATTATCATCACATGGAGCATTATGTGCGATAATTAGCTGATGTTAATGCACATGCCTGGGTGCTGACAGTCAACACAAAGGTATTGTCAACATGCTTGACAGGTTCAATCTTTAAATGTGTCGTTTTAGTAAATTACATTAATTTAGTCATTTAGTTTTTTTATCTAATTTAGTTTATGTTCGTCAGAAAGGCTTTTTCCTTCTTGGGACAAAACAAAAACCCAGCAATACCTGTACTTGTGTTTTTTTGTTTGTTTTTTGTTTGTTTTTTTTACTAAGAATAGACATGTATTTAAAATACAAAACATGAAACCCATAATTGTGTTGTTAATTATATCAGTGACGTCCTGGCGTCCTCTTGCACTGACAAAAACATGCAAACAAATTAGTGGAGCTGTGCACCATGCAAATGAAATTTGACAAAAAAATTCTTTAAATAAAATTCCAAGCTGAAATGTCTGTGGAAAATACCTTGGCTATGATAGCCTGCAACTTCAATCCCATGCTGATCAGGTGAATTTAAGTTGAGGGATCTTCCATTACCTGAAAGGAAAGCAACATTATCATTTTTGACGTTTAGTCAGCTGTGTAAAAACCAAGGAGGAACCCACCTGGGGGATTAATAAAGTTTTATTTTATCTAATCTAATCTAATAACTTTAATCTCAGCCAAACCGATTTACTCACGAACAAATAAAACACTGAAAAAAACCAAACAATAACATTTTTAGGTTGTCTAAGTGACTTATACATTACGTTTAAACTGAGTAGCGAAACCCCGCGGTGATCTGAAAATGATGTGCGGGGAGTTGTGCCGTTCTCAGCGGCTTCAGTGACACTCGAGCTCCCGGCTTGCTATCGAGCTGGTGGGTAGCAGATGCTCCGAAAACGTCGAAGCACTTTTGCAAACATGCGATATCTTGATAAACCGAGCAGATATTTGATGTTTACACAGCTACTTTCGCGCCTGAAAATATGTTAAAAGTTTATTTTGTGACCCAGAAAGATTACTAAGAGTAATTTTAAAACTTAGTAGCGGCCGCCATTATTGGAAACTGGAGTTCGAAAAACTGACTGTGGCTGACAAAATCACTCACAACTGACCGCAAAACCTTTTCATGAACTTTTAAACGTGGATGAAAGACGTTAAAACTCATCGGAATATACCGTTGATATTTTTTAATACGGTAAAACATGTGGTTAGTTAAAGCTGTTCAGTAACACAGTCGTGAAGGCTTGGAAAGTGACCTTGTGCTAGCAGTCCACTAACTGCCATTTGTGTAAAAATACGATACTATCATTACAGTGATGATTATTAATAAAATTTCGACGTATCATACTGTTTAAAACCTTTACTCAAAACCGATATACGTTATTGTTTAAACCGTGTCTTATATTTGAACAAATTAAGAAGTCTTACCTCTGACAAAATGGAGACGTCCACTCATGAAGCGCGTGTGTCCTGCACGTGGCACAAAGGATTATGGGCGGAAGTGTACAATGATTAAAATGAAAATGCTTTCATCAGTTAAATCTATTAGATTTCTTAAATTTTTTTAGTACTCAAACATTTTTTTTAAATCTACTCAACAAACCATTGCTGAATTTACCCCAAACAAAACTGTGTAAATTTAAATAACTGAACATCTCAAAATTGTTGAATTTTGCTTGGATTTGATTAAAACTACTCATACACGTTTTTACTGAGTAATAATTACTATTACTCTCCTATTAGATTCTAATTAACCCCAATCACAGTTTTTACAGTGTATATGTAACCAAGAGTACGGGAACCAAGACTGCCAAAAATGGGAAGAAGATGATGAAGCTGGAGGAAGAAAGAACTAAACCCTTTCAAAGTAATATTAGAGATAAATGAAGTAAATTTAAATAAATAAATGTAGCAATTTAGAGTATGACCCATATGTTGATATTTCTTCATAATTTGCTACTATATTTATTTATTTGAAGACTATAACCCCTTTTTAATAATGTATAGGTTTTATGTAAAATAATGATTATCTTTGCATCCTAACTGCCTTTAATCCAAGGAGATAAGTGTCAGAGGATCCAGTGCTCCTTTTTCTGTTTCTTCTTCCAGCTACTTCCTTTATGGCAGTGGTTCCCAAAGTGGAGGGTGCAAAGCCATTGGCGGAGGGGGGTGGGGTATGAATAATAAAAGAAGCCTTGGACACTGCTATGGACAGGTTTTTTGACGGAGCTCCCACACAAACACAAAGCAGAAGATGAAGCATCGCCAAATATGCTTCCGAACCAACTTCCAAGCCAAAGACTAGAAAATGTGATGAAGCATATCTTGCCATTGGCTTCACCTGTACAACAGTGGTGCCAAGTAGGGGTGGGTTTCAAAACTCGATTTTCCGATCATTTATTTAATCCTGAATCGATTATTAAATATAAATGTATTTTGCCAGAAATGCCAGGATCTCGGGTTAAAACTCACAAAACTATATCAACAACCACCAAACAGCTAAAATAGTAAATGATGGCAGGAAAAAGGATTCCACACAAAGATGTGAACACAAAGCGCAGACCCGACGCATCAGGATCTGTGAGATGTCGGCTTTCTCACCCGACGGCACATACACGGGCACGCTGTCGGTGCTGAAAGCTGACACCTCACAGCTTCTGATGCTGCAGGTTTTATCACTCTCTGACCTAAATTCACTGAAACGGCAGCAAAAGATCAAAATTACACTTCACATTTGATAAATATCATCATTACTTCCCTCTTACTTTCACCGTTTTGTGTCCACTACGATAAAATCACGCTTCCTGCACAGCTCTCTCTCTCAGTGTATTTTTTAAAACAGTTTCCCATCTGTATTTTATCCTCAGTTACTTTGACACAAAGGTGTCTGCAGTGATGCTCACACCTCTGATGAAGTCTCACAAGTGTCAGTACTGATAAATGATCAGAATTATAATATTTCTGATTGTCTGGGGCAAAATTTAATCAAATCGAATCTGAATCCAATTGATTAGAAATCATTGATGATACCCAGCCCTTGTGCCAAGGTAGGTTTCCCCTGCGTCGGGAGCACGCACTGGGCTCACTGTCCAAATAACGGACAAACATTATCTCACATGAACACTTCTTATAATTACTGAAATTTTGGAGATGTTAGCTCATTATACAGTGAAGTTACAGTGGGAATCTTATAAAACAAAGGGGGCCTAGCAAAAAAAGTTTGGGAACCAGTGCTTTAGGGGAAATTGTTTTAATGTAACTGCATAGACTTCAGCTTCAGAAAAAAAAAAATCCAATTTTGTCTGCAAACATGCAGAGGGCTTCAGGACTGTTCACACTTGACTGAGGATCAGTCAAGTGTGAACAGTTTTTGACCGACGACTGTGGGGTGCCACACTTTAGGAAAGATTATGTGCAAGTGTTTGTTTCCCACCAGATGTGACACAGTACATTTAAACTGGTCTGACTGATGCAATAAACCAGTCTTTCACAACATAACTTCTGTCAGTGGTTGACCTTTAGAATTTTTTCTATGAACTAAGCCAACAATAATATATTTCTTTATCAACACATCACCTCTTTAAAATGTAATACTAGAGAAAATATCAAAACATGGCAGAAGTTAAAAGGACATTCAAGTAAAACATATGTACTCACTGTAGACAAATATAGATGATCAAGCTGATGAATGTGAAGACAACGGAGAGTGCTGATCCAATGTAAGTGATGTAGCTGAGTGTCTCCGAATGAGATTTACTCACTGATAATTGTGGGTTCTGGAACATAAAAAGACACTGTTGAAATGAAGTCTATGTTAAGATGTTTAATGGAGGCCTATCCACAGGCCTCGGTCAAATAGTTTCGGTATTATAATTTAAAATCACTCCACCTCTTCTTATAACAACTTTTCCACTTTTTTCACTCTAGTTTTGACCCATAGAAGACTGCTGCACTCCTGCTTCAAGTTCTCATATGGCATGGTGAACCGTTTTTATAGACAAAGATTTCTGGATGTGTTCCTCAGCCCATTCAGTGACTTCCATGACAGAATCATGTAAGTTCCACCGGAAATCATGAGTATCCACTATTGATTTTCTGCCTTTTTTTGTGGACAGAAATTTATTCAAGGCAAATCTGTTGGGAATATATATAATGAGAGGTAAAATGTTATTCTAGCTGTCTTTTTATTTCTCCAGCCTTTTATAGCCCCTGTCCCAACCTTTTTGAGATTTGTTGTTGCCAACAAATTCAAATTAAGGGTATTTTCCCACATGCATTCATAAGATTTGCAAATCACTGAATTCAGTTGTTTGTTTGTTTTTGTTTTTGTTTTTTTTAAATTGAAGTGCTAAATTAAAACTCCTTCAATCAAATGTTATTTAAAAATTGAATGCATGGGTTAGCTAAGATCTGAAAAGCATCTCTTACTTTGTTAGACATATGGTATCTAACCAGATTCTTACTCTGGATGGCATTACCTTGGCCTCCAGTAACACTGTGAGGAACCTTGGAGTCATTTTTGACCAGGACATGTCCTTCAATGCACATATTAAACAAATATGTAAGACTGCTTTCTTCCATTTGCGCAACATCTCTAAAATTAGTCTCTAAAAAAGTCTCAGAGTGACGCTGAAAAACTAGTTCATGCATTTATTACTTCCAGGCTGGACTACTGTAATTCATTATTATCAGGATGTCCTAAAAACTCCCTGAAAAGCCTTCAGCTAATCCAAAATGCTGCAGTAAGAGTCCTGACAGGGACTAGAAAGAGAGAGCAGATTTCTCCTGTTTTGGCTTCCCTTCATTGGCTTCCTGTTAAATCCATAATTGAATTCAAAATCCTGCTCCTCACATACAAGGTCTTAAATAATCAGGCCCCATCTTATCTTAATGACCTTGTAGTACCATATCACCCTATTAGAGCACTTTGCTCTCGCTCTGCAGGCCTACTTGTTGTTCCTAGAGTATTTAAAAGTAGAATGGGAGGCAGAGCCTTCAGTTTTCAGGCCCCTCTTCTGTGGAACCAGCTTCCAGTTTGGATTCGGGAGACAGACACTATCTCTACTTTTAAGATTAGGCTTAAAACTTTCCTTTTTGCTAAAGCATATAGTTAGGGCTGGACCAGGTGACCCTGAATCCTCCCTTAGTTATGCTGCAATAGACGTAGGCTGCCGGGGGATTCCCATGATGCATTGAGTTTTTCCTTTCCAGTCACCTTTCTCACTCACTATGTGTTAATAGACCTCTCTGCATTGAATCATACCTGTTATTAATCTCTGTCTCTCTTCCACAGCATGTCTTTATCCTGTCTTCCTTCTCTCACCCCAACCGGTCGCAGCAGATGGCCGCCCCTCCCTGAGCCTGGTTCTGTCGGAGGTTTCTTCCTTTTAAAAGGGAGTTTTTCCTTCCCACTGTCGCCAAAGTGCTTGCTCATAAGGGGTCATATGATTGTTGGGTTTTACTCTATAATATAAGGCGCCTTGAGGCGACTGTTGTTGTGATTTGGTGCTATATAAATAAAATTGAATTGAATTTGTTAGAATTTGTTATTATATGTGGGAACTTCCAAGAGAAAATGGCTCTTTTGTTGCTTGCATTTAAGTTGAAGATATCACCCTTCAAACTCTTTAAAGACTCAATTCATATGCTGTTCCTAATTAAAGTTGCTATACACTGATTAGACAAGCGCAGATTTTATCACAGGGCTTTATTACATTCTGTAGAAAGAGGTTATCATTTTACCACAAGCACAGCGAAGAAGCTCAGATGGTTGCAGCTGCAAATAAATTCATTTCCTGTGTTACTGGTTTCACAGCCTTCAGTGCTCCAATAACCTAATAAAATAAATACGTACAAATACATTAAGTAGTTGTAAATCTTCTTTAGATTTAGAAATGACTATACTGGAGGCTGACATCTGTAATAATACCTGTTCCATTTCCCATTGCTGATTCCGCCCAAAATACACAAGTCCCATTTTCCACCTGTGAAAAAAATGAATAGAAATACCATGAAAACAGATTATTAGATTTTCAAAGTAAGATGCTGTTGCAACCATTTTGATGTCTTCTTACCTCTTTGTCATGTCTGAAGATTAACTTGATGGGTTGCTGGAGGTTATTCACTGAAAGAGTTCCTGCCTTCACCGATAGGACTGAGCCCCTAAACACAGTGCCTTCTCTGCGGTGAAACTGTATTTGCCTGCCTTTTGAACGAGGACTTAGCTGCAATGTGTGAGACACGTGAACAAAGTGCTGGGATGAGATTGACTGCAAAAAACTCTCCTCTTAACATGAAGACCCACAGGCCAAATCTAGCCCTTCACTAATTTAAATTCAGCCCACATACTAACACATTTGTTAGTATGTGGTTTACACAACTACACACACCCACGCAGTAAACAGCCTAAACAGACTCAACACTCAAAACCACCTGAAAGCTTACAAGCTAGAAAAAGCAGAATAGAACAAACAGGAAAGCAGATGCAAGCAAAGATGGAAGTCTGAGGTTGTTTTTAGCAGAAGACGTTTGTATAACAGAGCGCCATATATCTGTTTTTAAAGAACATAATTTACATTGTGATTGTGATGTTTGAATCCACACACCAGCATGACAAGAGACGTGGAGTTACAGATGGACACCAGCGACTTTAGGAAGTTGCCAAATTTACAAGAGACATACAGCCCAGTATGTTTCTGTTTTCTGTACCTGAGCTGTAAAGGCAAGTTTATGTGCACTAATTCGAGGGAAGAAGGGAGGCTGAAGGCTGAACTACATGCTCAAACATGTTTTTACTCTTGTTTATGAAACTTCCCACACAACTGATTTGTCATTTTCAGGAATGTGAAACAAAACTGGTGAGATTTCTGGGTATATGTACATGGAAATTTAAGATTTGATTAAATATACTACCAGACGTACATATTTGACATGATATAAAGGACAGTATTTCTCATTTCCTACTGTGGCCTTCAGTGAAACTGAACCTGCAACCCCCACAGATCAGCATTTTTTCAGTGAATGACATCAACGTTCTCTTTCTGGAGTCACTGACCTTAAAATGACTGCTGTTTATTACAGAGGCCACCACCAGGACCTCCACCTCAGGCACATTTCCTCTGCTTCTCTGGAGAGCTGATGATGGGATGTGAACCCTATGTTCATGTGTAGGACTCACATCAACCTGAAGCGTATACACAAAAACAAAATTTTAAATATTCTGTTTTTGTTATTTATTGAGTTCATTAATACAAAAATAAAGCAATTCAGATAAAATGTAATTTTTTCACTTCCAAAAAGCACTTCAGCTCCAAATGACCTCACCTCTTGAAGCGAGTCTACTTTGAGTTGTCTGATGCCTGCCATGAAGCGACCTCTTGGCTTGCAGGTCATAATTTTGTCCTCATAACAACTACCAACAGAAATTTAACATAGTTCAGATATACAAATTAGTGATATAACTGAAGACAGAGACAATAAACTAATAGAAATAATTAATAAATAAGAAAAAAACAATTATTTCACAGTCTGCTTTGGTGTGATTTGAATTTATTGATTTCATTTGTTCACAGTTATATATTATATTTACTTGCTTTAAAAAGTATCAGTTATTTTGGGGAGTGCAACCAACACCCTTTCCAGTTAGATACATTATAGCACTGATCTTTGAAAACCCCTGACAGTAATTTAAAAATAATGTCCTACGCTTCCAGAGTGTCAAATGCATCTCAAAATGTGACAAAGTGTCCTTTCATGTCATAAATATTTATTTATACACAGACACTTTGCCAGGAGCCCTCAGTGTCACATTTGATTGAGATTACGGTATAAATTAAAAAGATTATACACTTAGTACGTTTTTATGATGAAACCATGTTAAAACACTGAAAAGCAGCCTATGTAGAGATAAAAACATTTTAACAGGCAGTAACTTCTGTTATATGGAGTGAATGCATAAACAGTGATCATATCTCTCCTTCAGGTTGTATCAATTATGTTAAACTAGTATTTATCAACAGCAAGTTTATTTATTCATGAGAAAGATGATATAACCTTTCAAAAGCAGGAATGTGAGATGTACAGAATAAAACGAATTACCGTGTCCATGCAGTGGGCCTTTTTAGGCACTCCTGGAGAACATTTTCACAGTAGTCTGCTATAGTGATACACACCAGAAGTGAAGGGATCAAAATTAGCATCAGTAATACATTTAAACAAGACTGAAAGGTGATAAAACATCAAAGTGACATTTAACTCCAGAGGCAAGTGAGAAGCAGCTGTTTGATCAACACTAGGAACTTAGCGTTCCTGCTACCTGATAGCTGAGATGCTAGTCAGTGATTTTACTTTTCTCGTGGTTTGAGAAAATCCACAACCTTGAGATAATAACAGTTAGAGTGGTATTTCCCTCACAAGCACACAACTTTAAACATCATAGGAATGATATGGTAAATTTACTCACCCACAGCTTGGGACATAGAAAAACAGAAGATTGTAACTAGAAAAAATGTAATCCACATCGTGGCTCACTCAGCCGCAAACACAGGTATGCTCTATGAGGTCCACAGGGTGTTGCTCTGCTTGGCTGAGGCTTGCTAACTGAGACAAAGTGGGAGTTTCACATCTGTATATATCACATGTTCTTGGCAGAGGCAGAAGTTCAAGTAGCGAGTTGTTGCTCTGAGTTATGATAGAAATATTTACACAGACAGTATATAACCACACTGAACACACAGGCAGTGAATCAGTTTGAGCGTTGTCTGCCGGAGACCCTGCTGCTATGGTTACATGAAGGAAAATTATCAGTTGTTTTATCAAGGCTTTATCATTTGAATTAATGGTATGACCTTAATCCTTTCTATGCTGTGCTTCTTGGTTGACAGACAGAGCCAGAGAAAGATAAACATTCATAAACACAAGATAACTTGATGAGATCATAACTTGGGCAAAGAACTTCAATAAATTAATGTTAAAACAAGTCTGACAGAAATCTTAAAATCCACCCTAAAGAAAAAAAGAGAGTTAGGAAATAAGTTTAAAAAAATAAAAGACATTTCCAAAGTAAAAAAATCCAACACAGAGTACTGTTGCACCCTGTTTCAAACCATGCTGATAGTTACAGCCATCAGTACCATTACAAAAGCCTCAGTTAAATAAAGTTTCATTACTGAGTCATAGAAACCATTTAAAATTAATCTATTATGCTTATTTCCAGCTTATTTCTGCTACTCCTTCACTATATTTTGTATGTAAATATTGTATTTTGTACTTCATGTCTTTATAATATATCTATGGGTTTATTTTGATGCTGCCTTCCTGAGTTCCTGAAGGCTCTGGATGTTGTAGGGCTGTCCTGGTTAACACACCTCTGAAATGTTCAGTGGAGATCTCAGGGGGTGCCTTTGGAATGGCAGACTGTAGTGGTGGTTCCCCTGTTAAAGAAGAGCTCCGACAATAGGGGATCACACTTTTCAGCCTCCTTAGGAAAGTGTATGCCAGGGCACAGGACAGTCTGCCAGTTAGTCAAACCTTGGATTCTGGAGGAATGATGACTTTTTTGTTCTGACTGTGGAACACTAGACCACATCTTAAACCTCTCAAGGATATTCAAAGGTGGGTAGGAGTTTGCTCAACCAGTATACATGTGTTTTGTGGACTTGGAGAAGGCATTTGACAGGGTCCCTCAGGATATCCTGTTGAGGAGAATGGGGTGCCTGGCTCATTTTTACAGACCATTCTGTCCCTGTACAAATAAAGCCAGAGCTCGGTTCATATCACTGGTAGTAAGTTGTACTTGTTTCCGGTTGGTGTTGGACAGAATATCTAAGCATGGCAAGGTGGTGGAGGGTCTTTGTTTGGGTTTTTTGAGATGATGTGTTCATCGTGCGGTAACCTTCTGCTTTGAATGGAGCAGTTTGTGGCTGAGTGTGAAGCAGCAGGAATGAGAACCAGCACTTCCCATTCCAAGATCATGATCCTACTGGGAGGAGGACCCAGGGCAGACCCTGGACTCACTAGAGATTGTATCTCTCAGCTGCCTGGGAATGTGAGTTGGAGGAGTTAGGTGGGGTGTGGGAAGTCTAGGCTTCTATGGGGTAAGGAATGATCCGGTGTAGACAGCAGCCATGTTGTCCTGCAGCCTTTTCCAGTGCTGGACTGGACCGTCTGCATCAGGTGGGTAGCAAGCATCAGAGGCTTTGGAATGGGGACGGGGGGGTGAGTGTATATCTGCATCAGTGTACATGCATATGTGTGTGTGTGTGTGTGTGTGTATCCTGTGTTCAGCTTGAGAGAGAGTGTGTCCTTTCACCTGGTTAAGCAAAAGTCAACAGTCCTCGGCTGATGCAGGTGTCCTTGAAGGATAGGGGCAGAGAGTCAAAACAGAGTCCTGTTATCAAGGAGAAGAATTTGTTGTTCCAGAGCCGAATGAGTGAAGGAGATGATTATGGACTGATTCTTATATAGTGCTTTTCTACTCTCCCCAAGTACTCAAAGCACTGTGTACAACATGCCTCATCCACCCATTCAAGCACTTCTAAACACAAGTACAAAGTAATCTACATTCACACACATTCACACTCCGATGAATGCATCATCTTGCCCAAGGATATCTGACATGCAGACTGGGAAAGCCAAGGATCAAACCACCAACCTTCCAGTCTGATCTGCTCTACCACCTGAGCCACAGCCACCCGCATGAATAAATAAACTTGCTGTTGTTTGGGTTAATGTGAACAACTGCATCCGATTTTGCAGTCGGGCTAATGTCCCTCACTGGTCATCAGGTATACAGGGAGTGCAGAATTATTAGGCAAGTTATATTTTTGAGGAATAATTTTATTATTGAACAACAACCATGTTCTCAATGAACCCAAAAAACTCATTAATATCAAAGCTGAATGTTTGTGGAAGTAGTTTTTAGTTTGTTTTTAGTTTTAGCTATTTTAGGGGGATATCTGTGTGTGCAGGTGACTATTACTGTGCATAATTATTAGGCAACTTAACAAAAAACAAATATATACCCATTTCAATTATTTATTTTTACCAGTGAAACCAATATAACATCTCCACATTCACAAATATACATTTCTGACATTCAAAAACAAAACAAAAACAAATCAGCGACCAATATAGCCACCTTTCTTTGCAAGGACACTCAAAAGCCTGCCATCCATGGATTCTGTCAGTGTTTTGATCTGTTCACCATCAACATTGCGTGCAGCAGCAACCACAGCCTCCCAGACACTGTTCAGAGAGGTGTACTGTTTTCCCTCCTTGTAAATCTCACATTTGATGATGGACCACAGGTTCTCAATGGGGTTCAGATCAGGTGAACAAGGAGGCCATGTCATTAGTTTTTCTTCTTTTATACCCTTCCTTGCCAGCCACGCTGTGGAGTACTTGGACGCGTGTGATGGAGCATTGTCCTGCATGAAAATCATGTTTTTCTTGAAGGATGCAGACTTCTTCCTGTACCACTGCTTGAAGAAGGTGTCTTCCAGAAACTGGCAGTAGGACTGGGAGTTGAGCTTGACTCCATCCTCAACCCGAAAAGGCCCCACAAGCTCATCTTTGATGATACCAGCCCAAACCAGTACTCCACCTCCACCTTGCTGGCGTCTGAGTCGGACTGGAGCTCTCTGCCCTTTACCAATCCAGCCACGGGCCCATCCATCTGGCCCATCAAGACTCACTCTCATTTCATCAGTCCATAAAACCTTAGAAAAACCAGTCTTGAGATATTTCTTGGCCCAGTCTTGACGTTTCAGCTTGTGTGTCTTGTTCAGTGGTGGTCGTCTTTCAGCCTTTCTTACCTTGGCCATGTCTCTGAGTATTGCACACCTTGTGCTTTTGGGCACTCCAGTGATGTTGCAGCTCTGAAATATGGCCAAACTGGTGGCAAGTGGCATCTTGGCAGCTGCACGCTTGACTTTTCTCAGTTCATGGGCAGTTATTTTGCGCCTTGGTTTTTCCACACGCTTCTTGCGACCCTGTTGACTATTTTGAATGAAACGCTTGATTGTTCGATGATCACGCTTCAGAAGCTTTGCAATTTTGAGACTGCTGCATCCCTCTGCAAGATATCTCACTATTTTTGACTTTTCTGAGCCTGTCAAGTCCTTCTTTTGACCCATTTTGCCAAAGGAAAGGACGTTGCCTAATAATTATGCACACCTGATATAGGGTGTTGATGTCATTAGACCACACCCCTTCTCATTACAGAGATGCACATCACCTAATATGCTTAATTGGTAGTAGGCTTTCGAGCCTATACAGCTTGGAGCAAGACAACATGCATGAAGAGGATGATGTGGACAAAATACTCATTTGCCTAATAATTCTGCACTCCCTGTATCAATTCCCCGTTGCAGAGCCAAGATCTCATCCATATTGCGTTCAATAAACACAGTCTGAGCACTCACGGCTTGCCCATCACAATCATGTCAGCCAGCCTCGTGGTGTTTTGAACAGCTGTAACCGTGAGTTGTTTGACAGATGTGATGGGACTTCCCATGATGCACAAAAGAATTCTTCCTCTGTTAAACTCTTTTCACTCTTGATGTGTTTTACGGCACTACTGCTTACCACAAAATGTTGCCTTCTTCTCATAATTTGTGTCCTCCTTATCTCTGTGTGCTCTTCTTATTTATCCTCTATTTCCCCTCACCTGGAACCACAAAAGCAGATGGCTTGTGTTGAAGATCTGTTCCTGTCTCTTTCCTTTATGGCCAAGTGCTGCTTATAAAGGATCACCATATGGTTGTGGTTTTCCTTCCTGGGGTCTTTGTCTTATTATGTAAGGTGCCTTGAGAATAATGTTCTTATGAACTGGATGTATAACTACAGCTTAATTGAATTAAATGCTACTCTGGTTGCATGTGTTTTGGAGGATCTGTCACATTATGTGCTGTTGTAAATCAACCAGCCTATGAGTAAAACCACGAATAAAACAAAAAAAGGCTGCAATTATTGTGCACAAGGGGTCACTCTACAGCGACTCTGTTATTGAGTTTCATAGTTCAATACTCAGTTTCAATTCCTGTCAGATAACATCAGATGATGTCTGCAGCCCCATTTCACTGAAAAGTTAGTTCAGTCCAAAGCAATTAAAGTATTTTTTCATGTTAAACACTCCATCAGTAACAGTACTAACCACTGAGCTATGTTGCAACATTCATGCTTCACAATCATCTGTACAGTAGCAAAAAGTCATGGCGTGTCTGCATAGTCTCCTCAATTATAGGTGACTAATACACATTGAGTCAGCTGCTGAGAGGGTATGTAGGCTCTGTGATAGGCTGGCTTGTGTTTCAGGATGTACTGTTGATTAAAACAGAAGGACTGACAGCAATCTTTGTACCTAAACCACTAAAGCAAAAGGTTAGGTGCAATTTTAGCTCAAGAAACTAACATGAAACTTTAAACCTTATGATAGTTTCCAGAAATTATCATTTAGACCATTTAAGTGTGTAGAAATGATGCTGTGCATTAAAATATTTTAATCATAGTTTTCCTACTTGACTCATACGTGAGAAAGCCAGACAAAAATATCTGAAAGTGTATAGTTCACTGAGAGACTGACCTGCAGTGAAACCAAATGTTTTTATGAAAGCACAAAAGTTTCCATCTACAGTAACTTACCTAAGTCATAATACATGAATTGTCTTTTATGAATCAGTAAATTGTTGAGAATCTTTGCCTTCTCTACTAAAAATAATACAACCATAAGAATCATAGCTGCATTTTTTGAAAATATACATTTGCATATAAAAGAAGAAACAAAACAGCAACAAAAACCCAAAAACTCATTCAACAGTCAACACCTAATATACATCATAGATAATACATCTTGGCTGTTATTGGCTATTGGCTGCTGAAACTGGTGTTCAACATTTTTTGAAGAGTCTCTGACTAATGAAACATAGCCCGATCAAGACTTCCGGGCCAAACCCACAGACCAAAGAAATATAAATACACCTGAGAAGAGAAGAAAAACGAGTGTTAATTCTTCTTGCAAGTGATCAAAGTCCAGTGCATATTTGATATAAGAATCATTCACATAATAACCTTGAAGGGAGTTCAAAATGGTGAATATGTAGATCCCAGTGAGTGAAACGTACGTAGTGCTGGCTAACCCCCAAGGTAACCCCAGCACACAGCTGAGGCCCAGCACTGTGACACAGTCCCTCCATAACCTCTTTCTTTTCGCTTTGTTTATCTTCTTCCAGTCACTGCTGCTTACAAAGCTCATCTTCTTATCATCACTTCTTAATTTCCGCATCTTACACACAACCAGCCCCAGCATGCAGGCATTGAACACGACCACCAACAAAGGAAAGGCCACAGTAGTGATGTAGCTGACTAGAGGACACTTTGATTGGAAGTCGCTGCTAATCCAGCACCTGCCCATTAAAAAGATAAAATAAAAAAATACAGTGAGCTCCTTTAACATAACAGCATGTATCTGTGCATAATCAAAATACCATGCTAATTACATATTTAAAATCAAAACCACTGAGTTTCTTACATTTGTGCTGTTGAATTGCCATTTTTGGTTTCCCTTAGTTGTAGAGTGTACTTTCCATAAACACCTGAAATCCCACAAATTGTTGCGACCAATGTGGGAAAACCTGGACAAGAGAATGATCAATTACCTTTAATTGAATCATTAGATACAAAGACCAAGATAAGATCAAATGTAACATTTTTTTTTTAAATTTGCAATATCCATTGCAGTTTCTCAAACATAAAATAAAAGATATACGGAGAATGTTAGATTATCACCAAGTTCTGGGCTTCAGTGTAAGAACCTTGCCAGTGTCTGTGTGTGTACGTGTAAAACGCAAACACTGGAATGTGGCTTCTCTTAATTTAATTTATTCAAAAAGAAATTGCTCTACATGAAAAAAATACAAACAAACAAAAAACAATAATACGAGTCTACACAAATCACCAACCTTGAGAAATTTTGAGATTGAGCCCCATCTACATATTCCTCTTATCTCTAAACTGCCAGACTTTGTCAGTTTGTTCAGTTGACTAGAAGCTGAACTGAGAGAGAAAGTGATTTGCAACACAATGGAAAAAAGTCAATAACATTCAGCAGCTTTAGTAGATAATGTGTGAAAATGTCCCACTATAACTTTTTCTTAATTTAAAGGTGACCAATTCAAACAACAGCCAAAGAGAGCTCAGGATACTCTTGTTTCTGAATTTTTCTTTGTATAATTCTACTTGTTTTTAAGGTTATTTGTCAGTTTTTTGGTTTCTTAGTGTTCTTTATTGTCAGGTCTCAACTGTTATGAGTTTCACCCCAACTTGTGCTCAGTATTTCCGTTTAGGTAGTTTCTCATTTTTGATAGAAGGATAACGATAGAAGTTAGATTAGATTCAGCTGTCTTGTTACTCTCCTGTTTTCAAATCATTAATTACCTTGCCTATATTAATTGCCCTCAGTCTTGTCTTGGAACTATTGCTTCATTAGTGTTTTTCTTTTCTTTTTTCCATATTTGACAGAAACAATGTCCCAACAAAACTTCACTAACCCCATCCAACCAGGCAGAGTTTGAGCAGGTATCTCCTGATATAGATGTTAAAGACCCGAATGAGCAAAAGGTAGATTTGAAACCCCTCCAGAGCACTCCAGGTCAAGGTGGCCAGCAGAGACCAATGCAGAAAGAGACCAAGAACCAGGCAAATTGAGCTGTCCTCATTTTTCCTCAGCCATTCCCAGAAACTGCACAGCAGGAAGCTGAGGTGGAGGCAGAACATTGCCCCTGTAAGTTGCATGTGCAGACCTGTGGCCTTCTCAGGACACCGCCGACTACAAGAGAAACAGGATTATTTATTTATCACCAGTTTTGCAGACAGTAGACATAATCTGGCATTTTTAGATGTTTAATTTTAAAATCAGTTTCAATATCTGTTCATACTTTCCATGCTTTTCCATACTTTACACCAATAGAGATTATAAGCTTGTTGTTTGTTTATAATGGCTATAAGACTAAATATACAAGATAAAATGTCTTGTCTATGTGTAAGTGAGGCACGTGGTCCTGTGGATTAAACAATAAAAGACAAAAAACTGAAGCTGGCAGCAGTGATGATAGGGTCTTCACACTTTGTCAAAGTGTGCTACAGCTGAGGCCAACTGTTGCTACTGTCAAGCTATTTCCTGTTGTCACATGAATAGCTTACACATTTCTTCATGGTAGTTTCATGAAGGAGTTGCTTGTCCTGTGTAGAACCCACAATGAAAATTTCCTGTACATCTCATGAACATTGAATGATGTTTACAACTTAAGTACCCAATTTCTTGTTTCTATTCCTATGCAGTAGTTCGTTCATCTGTGACCAAAAGACATAGAGACGTCTCCACACTTGGACTCTTATCAAACGTGAAGTTTGGAGCAGATTTGGTAACCATGTCATTTTGGCACCGTCACATGCAAGAGCCATTAAATATAAACATTTTCACAACAACTGACATAGGTGTCAGGATTCACAGTGTTTCAAAGCTTTCCAACCCCATAAAATACTTTAAGGTAAATTGAGATGTGGCCAAAGTTCAATGTAAATTTACAATGAACTAAAGCGAAAGTATCAGCTATAGCTATAGCTGCTGCGCAATACTGACATATAGGTGTGTTGAAACTAGACTGGGGGCTGAAGTGGTTTACTATCAGCAGGGTGCAGTGTCACAGACAACAAGTCAAACTATAGAAGAGAGAACAATAATTTATTTATAAGGAACTAAAACCTACTCTCTGCAAATGGCAAAAACCCAGGCATTTCTTTAGGTTTACAAACTAAATAGGTTTTGCAAAAAAGCATTCATGCAGGGAAGTTCAAACATTATTTTTAAAAAGTTTCAAAAATTGGAGCAACAACTGAGGTCCTATGAAGCAACATGTGGTGAGAGGCGCTGTAACCTAGCAACATAACATAGTAGTGTTCTCAGAAACAGGCAAGCCATCTACTTAGCCACCAAACACTGTGGTGGGCTTCCTGGCTATTTGTGTGACCTGGGTTTTTGCCACTTAGAATGAAATGCTTGATGTGAAATCTTTCACAATGAATGTCATGTTAAGTGTGTGGGACAAGTTAGTTTTCTGATGCTTAATAACTAATGTCTAATCTTTCACAACATAGTAAAAAACAAAACAAAATGTAATTTTTCTATGAAATGAGATGGCAGTAATTCACTTAGTATGAACACATTACTTTAGGTCCTTGATGAAAGGATGAAAAAAATGTCTCGTCTGCTAAACTAAAGAGATATTCTACAATATTTAAATATGACACATCACGGGACATGAGGACACTCACTGTAACCAAATGAAGACAATCAGGCTGATGAATGTGAAGACGACTGAAAGTGCTGATCCAATGTAAGTGATGTAGCTTAGCTTCTCCGCTTCCAAGTTTGTGACTGATATCTCAGGGTTCTGAAACGTAAGACAATATGTACGTATGTAAAAATAAGGGAAGTACCAGTGTGACCAAGAAGCTGGTGTAGACATGCTAAACACTGCAGTTCCCCCAAAAGCAAGTTAATTACTAAGGTTAAAATTGCCATAATGATATTAACAATCAAGTTTACAGCTTAGTACAAAAATAGTTTTGAGGTTCTATAGATAATTTCATCCTATTTATTACAATTGTAATAGAGTTATAATTGTAGTTATAACGAGAGGCTCAAAGTCAGGCATGCGCCAGCTTTGAGTAACATGTTTGCTAGCATAAACAGCTCTGGCTAAATACTGTCAGCTAACCTTTAGATTAGTGATATTATTTAACAAATACTATGTGGTGTGACACAACCCAGTCAAACAATTTGTACTTCAGTTTTAGTGAGAGAATACAAGTATTCCAGTATTTTATTGTTGTTTCGTAAGTCATCAAAAGCAGATATCTGTATCTGTACAATGTACCAATACAGATTATTGATGAAGATTCCTAACATCCGCTGTCCTCTCTTCCTCAAGGCGGCTAACACTGAGGCTTCTAAATGCTGATTCCAAAACTAACGAGTGACATATCAGGTTACATCCTGCTTTTATACAATCTATATGTAATGCACTAGTTAGCTCACGCTGGCATTAAAAAATCTATTCCTCTCATTTATTCTGGTATATTTAATTATACAAAATATGTCACCCCTCAAATGCTATACACATGGCATTTTGTCTCCTAATTGATATGCTGTGCCGAGTTACAGCTGCTAAACAATAATAAGACAAAAATATATTTTTATGACCAAAGTTTGATCATTTTCTGTTAAATTATATTACCACAAGAACAGCAAAGAAGCTGAGATGGTCGCAGCTGCAAATAAATTCATCTTCAGTTTTATTGGTTTTGCAGCCTTTAACACTCCAGTAACCTACACAGGAAAAAAAATCAGAGCAAGTAAGTGTGCGTCACCTTTTTACTTAGAAATAAAAATACCAAACAATGACATCGATAACAGCACCTGTTCCATTGTCTGATTCCTGCCAAAATACACAAGTTCCATCTGTAATCTGTGAAGACTAAATCAAAATAAGATGGAAACAGGTTATTCCATTTTCTAAATATGATGTTAGCCCAACTATGTTTGTATTTTTACCTTTTTGTTGTGTTTGAAGAATAACATGATGGGTTGTAAGAGATTTCTGATGATTTCACCATTTTCTGTCATGTTAACTGCCTTCACCGCGAGGACTAATCCTCTGAGCACAGTGCCTTCTCTGCGGTGGAATTGGAATCTACTTTTCTGAGGAGGACTCAGCTGCAATGAGGCAGACACATGACAGTAATGTTAGTGTTGAAAATGGGATTTTTGTTGTGTGGGACTGTAGGCTGTAGGTTTATATTATGAAATGGTAATTATGAAAGAGTGAATTTTGGGCCATTTTACAGAGAAAGGAGTATGTATATATACTACTCCTAATGTAAGGAGTAGTATAATGAATTATGTTGCCCTAGATGTAACTAAGTAGCGTACTGCGTTACTTTGAAGAAAAGTATCCTGTTCAATGTGTAATACATTGCTTTTTAAAAGACCCCAATTCTGATAACAACAAAGAGGGGAAATAGCTCACAGCATGCAATTCATTTGCATATCTTTGACATGCTGCTTGGAGCTGGTGGTGACTCTCAAAGCAAAGCCCACGAGAACCTAATGAGCATCAATAAGCAATCGAGTGGGTAAAAATTATTGATAATGGAATCAGCATTGCTAAATTCTTATAAGTTTCCATTCCTACTGATGCGTGAGAAAATAATAAAGCCCTCTGAAAAGTGAGGACTCTTAAAGAGAATGCAACAAGGATGCCATGGAAAGATGATTCGTTTTGCAGTGCAGTGTCCTGTTGAGAATCCAAATCCTACAACTTTAGCGCCCTATCTTGCAAAGCCATAATGGACTTTTGGATGTTGTCATTTTGCCCCTGCTCAGGCTTTTCAAAAGCTGCCATCCTCCATCTGAACTTTCACCTTTGTGTCTCTAACGTCTGGCTTTCTTCCACATCACCTTCTGACAGCTATAAATAAACTTCTACAGCTCTGAGTAAAATCCTTTCTGCCTCGCTCAGCCATCATATCATTCTGCAATCAAACAAGACCTGATCTCCACTTCAAGGGACAGAGGATATAAAGTAAATAAACAAAATTTTTGGAAAAAAAAGTTGATGCAAAATGTTTCTATGAAAGACAATACTTAAATTATGTATTCTTACGGTATGATGGGACTAAGGTTCTCTCTTAAGGTTCTACTTACCTTAAAATAAGTGCTGTTGATAACAGAAGCCATCACTGTGGTGGCAGCTCCTTTGAAAGCTGAGGATGGGATGTGAATTCTGTGGTGAGATGTAGGGTTCATATCACCCTGAAAAGCACAAACAAGAGCATGAAAAAAGATCTGAATGCATACATCCTCCACAGTATATCAATACAAATATATATAACACAGGTTATAATTTATAAAAGTTACCTTTGCTTGCACCTTGTTCCTTGTCTCAGGTATTTATAGATCTTTCAAGAAAAGATATTATAAAAACAACAAACTCACCCCCCAAAAATGTGCTCACCTCTAGTGATGAGTCCACGGTTTGACGACTGAAGCCGAATATACGCCTTTTGAGTTCACAGGCTGCAGTTCTTTCCTCATAACACCTGCAAAGATATACTCACTATATAAGTATTCACTGATCTGAAACAAATGGCACAACTAAATCTATGAATATATACTGAAGGTGACGTTTCCATTACAATAATCAGATAATATATTACCTGCAAATATTGATAAACACTACCAGTCAAAGTTGGGACACACCTTCACATTTACTGGTTTGTTTTAATTTTCACGACTATTTATGTTGCAGATTCTCACTGAAGGCATCAAAACTATAAATGAGCACACATGGCATTATGTAGAAAACAAAAAAGTGTGAAAAAAGTCAATACATGTTTTATATTTTACATTCTTAAAAATAGCCACGCTTTGATTGCTGCTTTGCACACTCTTGGCATTCTCTCACTGAGCTTCATGAGGTCGTCACCTGAAATGGTTTTCCAACAGACTTGAAAGAGTTCCCAGAGGTCCATCTCATCCTAAAACATCTCGACTGGGTTTAGATCAGGTGACTGTGGAGGCCAGGTCATCTGGCGCAGCACTCCATCACTTTCATTCTTGGTCAGCCTGGAGGTGTGTTTGAGGTCATTGTCAAGTTGAAAAATAAATGATGGTCCAACTGCAGGATGCTGTGGTAGCTATGCTGATTCAGTGTTCCTTCAGTTTTGAATAAATCTCCAACTGTGTCACCAGCAAAGCACCCCCACACCATTACATCTCTTCTTTTATGCTTCATGGTGAGAACCATGCGTGCAAATACCATCTGTTCATCTTTTCTGCATTGCACAAAGTCACAACGGGTGGAACCAAAGATCTCAAATTTGGACTCATCAGACCAAAGCACAGATTTACACTGGTCTACTGTCCATTCCTTGCGTTTCTTGGCCCAAACAAATCTCTTCTGCTTGTTGCTCTTCCTTAGTCGTGGTTTCCTCTGAACAGTTGATGTAGAGATGTGTCTGCTACTGGAACTCTGTGTGGCATTTATCTGGGCTCTAATCAGAGGTGCTGTTAATTTCTGAAGTTGGTGACTGGATGAATTTATCCTCAGCAGCAGAGGTAACTCTTGGTCTTCGTTACCTGTGGCAGTCCTCAATTTCATGGCAGCACTCCATGGTTTTCACGACTGCACTTGGACACATTCAGTTTAAGCAATTTCCCAGACTGACTGACCTTCAGTTCTTAAAACAATGATGGACTGCTGTTTCTCTTAGCTGTTTGTTTCTTGCCATCATACGAATTCTAACATATGTTGTGAAACAGGGTGTCAGCTGTGTACCAACCTGACTTCTGCATAACACAACTGATGGTCCCATCCCAACTAAGAAGGCAAGAAATTCCACAAATGAACCCTGACAAAGCACACCTGTGAAGTGAAAACCATTTCAGGTGACTACATCATTAAGATCATTAACAGAAGGCCAAGGGTTTGCAGCGCTGTCAAGAAAGCAAAGGGTGGCTACTTTGAGGAATTTAAAATATAAGACATATTTAGAGTCATTTTGTCATTTTGTTCTTTGCTGCATAATTCCATATATCTTGCTTTATATATTTCAATTCAATTCAATTCAATAAACTTTATTGATCCCGAAGGTTGGCCCGCAAGGAAATTGGGTATTTGATATCTTCAATATGTATGTACAATGTAAAAAGTAAACAGACTAGTAGTGTATATATGATAAACATAAACATGGATCTACTAAGTTGATCGAACACATTGTTTAATGGAATATGTTCCGAATTCCAAAAGTTCAAGAAAAAAAAAAAACCATGAAGTTCTCTAAAAGCACACAAACCCCATTTTCCTGCATGACAGTCTGGTGATTTAAGCCGCGCACTGACAGCAAATGACACTGTCAGCTTTTAGTAAAAGTCAGTGTCATGGTGGCTGTGTGTGGCAGGCAGATTTGGGGACCCAATATGCAGACTCAAAGAGGCGGAAGTAAACTCAAACTTTGCTTTATTGCTGGACAAACAGTGGGTCGACCACCCAGGTACCCTAACAGGCAGTTGGATAGCATCATTTATGACTCTGAAAGGCACTAACACTCTCAGGAGTACTCTTTGGCTACGTCCACACTAGCCCGGATAGATTTGAAAACGGCATTTTTGTCTGAAAATGCTCCGCGTCCACACTAGCGTTTTCAGTCGTTTTCACAGAGTTGCGCGTCCACATTGTAACGGCCAAAAACGCTTACATTCCAGTACTGAGCATGCGTGAAACAAGAAGATTTGACCTGCCTCACTTCTGTCTGCCGTTTATTTAGTTTCAGGCTCTTTGAAATGTCGCGGCAAAATGTTTAGGAAAAGCACAGAGTTTTTTAAATGGACTAACAATGAGGTGGAGTTGTTGCTGCGAGTAACACAAAAGTACAAAGATGCAAAAGCGAGTGAGAATTAAATAAGGTCTCTGTAGCATGTACAAACTGATATTAATCTTTAATAAGGCTGTCAAAATTGAGAGCAATAGAAAACAACTGCTCTATAATGCCCTCCGCTATCTTAGTTTAATTGGTCACATGACTGCATCATATGACTAACATGTGTCATTGTTTAGAAAGTCTCCGTTTTTGCTGTCCACACTGCGACGTGAAAGCACCGTTTTCAAATATATGCATTTTCAAGAACTTTTTGAAAACGCTGCGTTTTCCATCAGCAAAAACGCCGTCTCAGTGTGGACGGGAGGCCAAAACAGAGAGAAAACGATGCATTTTCAAACGAAAACGTATTAGTGTGGACGTAGCCTTTAGCTGAGGCAGATATTTCAAAACACATAAATGATGACAATCTAGATATGAACATGTTGTTCATCTTAATTTCAATAGGTTTAATGTCTGATTCCATAAACAAAATTTATTATGTATATCTGTGTTTCTCTTTTTGACAGTCACGTTAAGTCAAATCCAGCATTTATCCACAGCAAATAGTGTCCACATTAATTCATTCATGTAGTACAACAATGCAACTTATCCAAAACAGGAGTGTTTAGATGTCCATCATTTAAATTACCGTGTCCAAAAAAGACTACTTTGTGTACAGTGAAGCAGGACATCTTCACACCCTGTCAAAGTGAAGCAAACAGAAAGTGAAGGAATCAGAAAATAACAGTCATACAAGATTTGAAGTTGATACAGTTTTGAAGTCTGAATTCAGAGACAAATGAAAGGCAAGATGTTCGGCTGTTTGGTCAGTACTTACTTAGTGGCTTCTGCGTTGTGAAACTGTTGTTGCCACCTGGTAGTAGAGAAGTGTTTTAAGGGGCTGTTTACAGTTAGTGTTACTCATCTCATAAGCAAACAACTGTAAACATATCAGCAATTACATCGTAAGATTACTCACCAACAGCTTGGGACATAGAAAAACAGATGATTTTGACGAGAAAAAGTGTAATCCACATCGTGTCTCACTCGTCCACAAATAGCTCTATGCTGTAAGAGGACCATTCAATGTGCTGCCCTACCAGGTTGAAGTGTGCTTAACCAAGTGAGCTGAGAATTTCACACATTCTTAGCAGAGCTGTGGTTCAGAGGTCAGAGGAGGAAGTGATTCATGGCTAATGTTTTGGGTTTTTTTCAAAGATGTCATGACTGAGCAATTTGAAGCTGCTGGTTTAAATTTCCACTGAAAATTTCATTGTAAACATAGACTGACACACTGTGAAAAAGCATTAGAACATGACTAACCAGCCAAGACCATGATGCCAGACCACATCATGGTCTTTTAGTTTGCTTTAACCAAAACAAGCTTCAGAGCTTTAACTGGTTTGAAGCTAGTCTTGACCATTTAAAAAAATTAATTGACACTTACACAGAAACAAAAAATGTAACTGAATAATGAATATTAGTTTTTTTTGAAGAAAAGGAATTACTCTAATGTTACTGCTTTACATATACACAGATAGGAATACGTTAAACCATAATTGTCAAGAAATGTTGAGAATTATAAGTTATCAAGGAAGTGAAACCTGAACTCGCATCTTGTCATTTTTCTAAAGATGGCAATACATGAAAATAAATCCAGATTTTTGAAGGTATCTGTATTCCAGTATATAGTGTTTGTCTGCAGCTCTATAAGAACCAGACTGTCTGTAACAGTGGACTGAATACCCCATACTCCCAAATCACCCCTTCCGAGGCTTGGCCTTGAACCCACACGCTAACCACAAAAACTAGATGGAGGAATCTGTGCTCTGCCTGGAGTAGTGTTATAACTGTTCAGCCTGGGACACTACAAAGAGGCTTGTGATGATGATTTGGAGACACAAACTGATATCAACCTCAGTTCCCTTGTCCCAGACTGAAAAAAGTTGTAGGATACCCCATATAGAAAATATTGTCAGCTCCAGGAAAGTGAAACTGGGCACCTAATTCATCGCCCTTGTACGATAGGAAATTGGTTAGGATGTTTACAACAGGAATCCTCAACATGCGACTCTCACAGTCTGTTCTCCAAAACCTAAAAGAGGAATTATGGATTTGATCAAGCCTGGGCTCGGGGGGAGCCCGATTGTCCTAGAGGGACGTTCCCTGCCGGATACATGATAGACGGGTGGAAAAACTAGAGGGTTGTGTGCCTGGCAGGACTGTCGATCGAGGACATTGAAGACATCTACCTTTTCGGAACCATGATAACGGGGTTTTTGCTGATCGGAGCTGGCTTGGCCCTGGCTTATTGGAAATTGAAGAAGGCGGAAACAGCTGTTCAAAACCCCACAAGGCTGCCTGCGATGATTGAAACAATGGGACAAGTCGTGAATTCTCAAAATGTGCTCATCGAACGCAGCACGGAACAAAAAACTCTCTCCCTGATAACAGACTCTGTTTAGACTCTTCGTCCCCATCCCACGTCCCCCATCCTGGATTCCAAGCGCCTTTGAACACTTATCTCGAAGATGGAGGTCAGACATTGTGTGTTTTTGTCGGAGCGTTCCTTTGTGAGTGCGCAAGTGCCAACCAGCATGCTGCCTGCTGTAACCCATGATTTCCTTCAGGCTTAATAAAGTATTTCTGATTCTGATACAGAGTAACATGTCAAAGATCAAGAAAGCAAGCACTGATAATAGTGTCCCTTAATCATACAATCAGTGTAGAAAAACATCACCTGAAACGCGTTTCTTGGTATATCCTGTGCTAAGCTTAAACAGCGTCACACACGGTTTGATCCAAACAGCATGTAGTATATACTCAGTGATGTTGCGCTACACCAGGCAGTTTCAGGAGCTAGGGGTGGGTGATAAACACCTTTATCAGGAGGAGACAGAAGTGCATCAAGGGCCATCCAGGTAAAAAGCAGAGCACGGAGACATGCATGAAATGCATGAGCAATTCATAAGAGTAATGCATAAAAAAGAGGAAGAGTGTCTCCTGTGGTATTGCTGCCACCTGTTTAAACTTCTAATGTCAGGTCATGATGTTGGAGATGATTATTAACAGCCTTGTCTCTTACCGAGTACTGCGTTTTAGGAGTTCTTCCGCTCTGTTCCCCTTTTGAAGACTGCTGTAAAGTAAATGTTAAGCTGTGGAAAACCTAACACATAACTGTAACAGTAAATAAAGTAAATACTATTTTATAAGAAAATTGTTGTCAAAAATTTTCAAAATTTGTCAACATTTTAAAGATTTACTTTATCAATATCAGGGAAGAATTGGCAAGATTAAGAAAGAAGGTATTTTAAAATACTCTTAATGAATATTGATCATTCAGAGAGTACTGTAGTTCATTTTTTCTTTAACCTGAATGTTGCTATAAATAATAACTAGTTATAAGTAGGTATAGCATTAGGAGCAATTTATCAGAAGGACCTCAAAGGGTGATGCTTTAGCAATGTCATGCTTATCCTGTTAGGTTGTGAGTTGTCCAAGTATTGCTAGTGTTAGCCTGTCAGAGTCTCTGTGGAATCACAAACAACATACACTCCCTGACCACACTATTAGGTCATCTAGTATACAATGTAATACATGGAAATGTTATTTGTTTCTTCAAAATGTCATTTTTATTGTCTCTTATTAGCACGGAATCTCTAAAAACAGTAAAAAAAAATACTACACTCACTAGTCACTAAAAAGCAAAACACACAAACAAACTCAATGCATATTGGCATGAAGGAATAGTGAAGATGATGTGCTCATGATTAAACTCAGAAACAGAACGGAGGTGTGAGCATGGTGTGCTCATTGGTGCCTGAGTATTTCAGAAACTGGTGATCTACTGGCATTTTCCAACACTAAGTTCTCTGCAGTTTCCAGAGAATAAGCTGGAAAAAATATCCAGAGAGCATCAGTTCTCTGGAAGAAAATGCCTTGTTGTTGCCAGAGGTCAGAGTAGAATAACTGCACTGCTTCCAACTGATAGGAAGTCAACTCAAAGAGCCACTCATTACAGTCAAGTTATTGATATTTGCTTGAAAGAGGAAACAGAAAATCACAAGAATTTTCTTCAAAATTTCTACATAGTATTTGCACAAAAAGGAAGAAATAACACATCTAAATGTGTATATATTTTTAATTGTTAGTTATACTGAAATATATATCAATAGAAGCACAACACCTAATATAGGTCATGGATAATGCATTAGTCTTTTCAGTTTCTGCTGTTGAAACTAGTAGTCATCATTTTCTGAGAGGAAGAGTCTCTGATTGATGAGTTATTTTCAGGTTGAGATTTTGACCAGGCCATCGCCACAGACCACAGGAAAATAAATAGACCTGTGAAGAGAGAGACATAGTTTGTCAGTTCTTCTATTAAATGATCAAAGTCCAGTTAATCCTTGACATGATGATCACATACTAACCTTGAAGGGAGTTCAATACGGTGAATACGTAGATCCCAGCGAGTGAAACGTATGTAGTGCTGGCTAACCCCCAAGGTAACCCAAGCACACAGCTGAGGCCCAGCACTGTGACACAGTCCTTCCATAACCTCTTCTTTCTCTCTTTGTTTATCTTCTTCCAGTCACTGCTGCTTCCAAAGCTTCTATCACCCCTTCTTAGTTCCCAAATCTTAAACACCACCAGCCCCAGCATGCAGGCATTGAACACAACCACGAAGAAAGGAAAAGCCACGGTAGTGATGTAGCTGACTACGAGGAGCTTTTGTTCAGACTCGTTGCTCATCCAGCACCTGCTCATTATTAAAGACATAAAAAATGGGTTTGCTTAGAAATAAAATCTCCTGGCTCACTCTAATATTAAGTGATATCAAAGATAGTTTCTTACATGTGTTGTGTTAAATTGCTGTTGCTGTATTTCAGAGTGTATTTGCCATAAACACGTGAAATCCCACAAACAGCTGCAACCAGTGTAGGAAAACCTGCAAACATGGAAGACAGAATTAATGTCAGCTGAATGTTCTTTAGGACAGCGTGAGGCATTATTATCACTGTTTCTCTACTTCTCAATGCTGCTGCAACACTTCAACACAATCCACTTTCATTTAAACATTTGTGACAGTGTATTGCAGAGCAGCGTCCCACCTAAACGACACTCACCCCATCCAATCAGGCTGAGTTTGAGCAGGTACCTCCTCACATAGATGTTGAAGACCCGGATGAGCAGAAGGTAGAGGTGGAACCCCTCCAGAGCACTCCAGGTCAGGGTGGCCAGCAGGGACCAGTGTAAAACCAGACCCAGTACCAGGCAAGATGAGCCGTCCTCTTTTTCCTTCAGTAGTTGGGCCAGGAGGCTGGACAGCAGGAAGGTGAGATGGAGGCAGAACATCGCCACTGTTAGCTGCATGTGCAGACTTATGGATTTCTCAGGATACCGCCGACTACAAGAGAAACAAAATTATTCTCTTGTTGCCAACTGTGGAGATAGTGGATATTATCTTGCCTTTTTAGATGTGAGATGATGGTAATAACTCCACACTAATGCAGCAGATAAAACAATATGTAAGAAAGGCCATGAGGCTGTAGCCTCACTTCTCTAATGGTCTCTTAACTAGATGTAGCCACAAAGTTCACTTAATACCACACTATGAGTAGCAGTCGCCTCATTTGCATCATATAATGTTAGAAATGTAACAGAATATGGGTTGAACTGAAATGGGAAAATCAACAAATTCATTAAACAAACAAATTACAAAGACAAACATGACAAAATCACTCTCAGGCAGATATATTAATGTACACAACATTTCTTTAATTAATTACTTTACAAATTTCATTCACAATCACATGTTTTTTTTTCTACCATTAATATTATTGAGTTTGTTTTCTTAATGTTCAGGGTTTTTTTTATGGCATTTCCAGGCCCTCGTAGCAGTGTTTCTTTGAGGCTACTTGACAGAAGATGTCTCTGGGGAAGTGACTACATTTTGTTTATACCAGTATCAACATGTTGAAAAAAAATAGTTCCCAAAATGTAAGCAGCAACTGAGCTTTTGTGACGCAATCTCTGCAACCTCACACGCTCATCAGTCTTTGCAGAGACAACTGTTAGAGGAAACTGTTATAAATGCTCAGATATAGAGACATTTCTTTAAATAGGCGACCCTGACGAAACTTAGTAAAAATATCTGTAGTAAAAGTTTTACCCTTTAGTTCATAAGCAGCACAGTAGGGTCTCACAGAATTTGTGTCCTTAGAGGTTTTTGCCACAAACCACACTGAGCTGCTCTCTCCCATCGAATGGCAAATATAAGCAGATTAATACCCACAGCTTGATAATGATCAATTTATTAAACATTTTTCCCCCATGACTGTGGGCTGCTAGACTTTCAGAAGAAATGTGATCAGTTATGACGAACTGGTTTTGTGTTCCACCGACTTTGTCACAGCATAACTAAACTGGTTATACTTGTGAAATATATCTGATCTTTCACAACATAACTTCATTCTTCCATGACATATATTTGCACAAGGAACACTATAATGTGTATGGCCATATTATGTGATTTAATTTTTGTACATTGTTTTCAGGTGTAGTTTTGTTACACAAGGGCCTTAATTTTGTGATTTTTGTTGGAGAGCCAACATGTTCTGAGATCCCAAGTTGCACCACAAGGGGGCACCTCCGCCCTAGTGAGATGGTTTAGTGTAATGCTACTGCTCTTCATCAGATCTAGCAGAGGCCGTCTCATCATTTAATTATTTTATTCAGTTTAGTAAGTAATAAGGCCACATGTGGACCTTATTCCTTACTGTGGCCTTATTGTCCTAAAAACTCGCTGACAAGCCTTCAGTTAACCAAAATGCTGCAGTAAGAGTCCTGACAGGGACTAGAAAGAGAGAGAATATTTCTCCTGTTTTGGCTTCCCTTCATTGGCTTCCTGTTAAATCCAGAATTAAATTCAAAATCCTGCTCCTCACATACAAGGTCCTAAATAATCAGGCCCCATCTTATTTTAAATACCTTGTAGTACCATTTCACCCCATTAGAGCACTCCGCTCTCATACTGCAGGCCTACTTGTTGTTCCTAGAGTATTTAAAAGTAGAAAGGGAGGGAGAGCCTTCAGTTTTCAGGCCCCTCTTCTGTGGAACCAGCTTCCAGTTTGGATTCAGGAGACAGACACTATCTCTACTTTTAAGATTAGACTTCAAACTTTCTTTTTTGCTAAAGCATATAGTTAGGGCTGGATCAGGTGACCCTGAATCCTCCCTTAGTTATGCTGCAATAGATGCAGGCTGCCGGGGGATTCCCATGATGCATTGAGTGTTTCTTTTTCAGTCACTTTCCCACTCACTATGTGTTAATAGACCTCTCTGCACTGAATCATACTTGTTATTAATCTCTGGCTCTCTTCCACAGCATGTCTTTATCCTGTCTTCCTTCTCTCACCCCAACCGGTTGCAGCAGATGGCCCCGCCCCTCTCTGAGCCTGGTTCTGCCGGAGGTTTCTTCCTGTTAAAAGGGAGTTTTTCCTTCCCACTGTCGCCAAAGTGCTTGCTCATAGGGGCTCATATGATTGTTGGGTTTTTCTCTGTATCTATTATTGTACGATCTACTGTACAATATTAAGCACCTTGAGACGACTGCACTTGTGATTTGGCGCTATTTAAATAAAATTTAATTGAACTGAAAAATTGAATATGGTCCACGTAATTAACATGCCAAGTAAAAGTAAAACCTGACGATTAGTTTGTCTCGGTGGGATCTGTATTTGTCTTGGTCTTTGAAATCTGTTACGGTTAAGACAGGAGGAGCTAGCTTAGCTCGCGCATGCTGGAGTTGCGTGTAGCCTTCGGCTTTGTCTTTTTTTAAACTTAAGTCTCCCTCAAAAGTACAACACCGCTCCCGTATATTTGAGTTAGTGAATTCACAGAGACAGTTTGATGTGCTGCCACTGTAACTGACTAAAGTTAGAGAAATAACAACTCTGGTCACTCTGCAATGTTGATGTGGAGATTTTGACTACACAGATAAGCCACTAGTATATGGTAGAGTGCAGGAATGTTTGTTTTATTAAACTATGTGTGGGTAAAAAGAGTGTGATTTGTAGCTCTGAGTAACAAACAAGCGATATGGCTGTTTAGATTTTGGTTTATATTATTTATATTATCATTAAGTTTATTCTGATTTTGGGAATGTGAGATAAAGAGATTCAGACGATTTGTAACCGATTTTGAACACATGAATGTGTATAATTAAAGATCTGACAGAAGCGAGAGAGGAAAACAAACTACCTGTCGTCCATCTCATCAGTTACCTGTTTTTTTTCAGGACCAGATATAATCTGTTGGCTGCCCTCTCACTAGGGGCGTGTTACACACACGCACACACATATGTGTGTCCCTTTTAAATGTATATATATTTATTTATACTGATACCTCTATATTTATCTTAATATTTATCTAAAAATATCTCAATCTCTACACTTCATTTTATATGAGTGCTTGATGTTTGTTGCATATTTGCTGCTATGACAACTCAATTTCCCTCTGGGATTAATAAATTCTGATTGTGGTTTTGATTCTATCTGTGACTTTGTTACAGTGGTTTGACTTTAGAATGAAAACACTTTTTGATTAAATAAATCCAATAATAATATGTTTTTAAAAACATATTTTTCATCTCTTTGACTAAAATACCATAAAGCATACTACCTCTGTTCAACTGAATACTGTGGAACTTCACAGTGTGAGACAAAGCAGTTCACTCTGGATATGTACATCAGGATATGTACTGCTGAAGTGGAACTGTGGATAAACTTGCAAATTGTTTATTTTCTCCAATTTCTTATTTGATCACAATTGGGAACTGAAAACTATAAAGTTTTAAATGTGAATAATATGACATCTACTCACTGTAGATAAATATAGATGAACAAACTGATCAGTGCGAAGGGGGCGGAGAATCCTGATCCAATGTAAGTGATGTAGTTTAGCTTGTCGGCATCAGCTTTTGTCACCGATATTCCTGGATTCTGCAACATAAAAAGATGAAGTTGTTGTTTTGAAATGTAATTTACATTCACGTGTTTGATGGACATCTGTACAGGAGCATCTATACCTAAATTTCCCCATTCCCATGTTAAAATGGCGAGATGTTTACATGTCGGAACAATAAATGCTTGGGACTGTGTTGGTTGGTTCACCCTTCATCACAATTATATGATGAGTGAATTATTGTAGAAGTCATCCATGTGCTGGCAAAGCTTAAAATTAAGTGTGTGTGTCTTAGAGTGGCAGGTGTGCTTGTTACCGTACTGGGTCTGTGACCAAGTGTTTTGTGTTTTTGTAGTTATTTTCTTTGATTTGATGTTTTACACAATTTTGGTTCTCTTTATGGTTTTCTGCTTGTGTTATATTTATCATTCCTAGTCTTTAGTTTTCTTCTACTGTGCCTTCTCTGTGTTCCATGGTTAGTTACTTTTGTCTCATGTTTCTAGTTCCCTAGTAAGTCATGTCTCCACATCACAGTGCTAAGTCCGCGTCTTTGTGTATGTCTCTTGTTTCCCGTTTTGCTGTGATAGTCTCGCCTCCCATGCTCAGTGTTTCCAGTTTTGCTTCCTCCCTGTCTCGTTTTGTCAGATTAAGCTCTGTGTTTCCCTCTGTCTGTTGTTGTGTTCTTACACAGTAAGAGTACAGCATACATTTGAAACAGCTCCTTAATTTAAATTGTTTATCAACAGTAACAGTTGTTAAACATTTATTAGATAAACATGGTGTTTGCCAAAGGCTTTTATGATACGTAGGAAGAGATTTTCAGCTCACCACAAGCAAAGCAAAGAACCTCTGACGTTTGCAGCTGCAAATAAATTCATGTGCCGTGTAATTTGTGTCACAGCCTTCATTGCTCCAGTAACCTATAAAGGAAACATTCTGAGTAGCTGAGTCATTTTATTTAGAAACAAACTAACTGAAGGTTGACATCTCCAAATTACCTGTTCCATCCTTTGCTGATGTTTCCTTCCAAAATACACACGTTCCACTTTCAACCTGGAATCAAAATTAACGGTAAACAGGTTGTTACATTTTCTATTTCAGATGTTCGTCCAACACTTTTGTCTTTTTACCTCTTTGTTGTGTTTGAAGGTTAACGTGATGGGTCGTGAGAGATTCTTGACTGCACGGTTTCCTGCCCGCACACATATGACTGAGTACCTAAATACTTCCAGACCCCCAAGAAGTCTCCTGCTTTTTTCGGGAGGACTCAGCTGAAAGAAGGATGATACATAACATTCATGTTAGGGTGAGATTAATTGGAATTTTTTTTTAACTTTATTCCTAGCAGACGTCTTGTAGTTACATTTCCACTAGTGGTGCAACGGATTAAAAATCTCAAGGTTCAGATCGGCTCACGGTTTTAAGTCACAGATCGGATAAATTTTCAGATCAGCAAAAAAAAGAAAGAAAAAAAAGACAAAATTTTAACATTTACTTATTAACTTATTTAATTATTTTTTGGCTATTAAAACATTCAACTCAAGACTCATTCCATGCAATTGTATAAAAACTAATTAAGGTGCAATATAGGGCAGTACAGGGCTTTGTATCTACCACTCCGCTGTGATATAATGAGCGGTCACGGTCACGCAGCTTTCCGTTGCCCTGGAGGTCCACCCATTTGTAGTTGGGCAACAGAAGATGCCTGGGACAGTTCAGCCATAACTTTAAACTTTTCCTGCTCATACGTGCCTGGGTACAATCTTGTCACTGAAGTGGACGTGCAACAGGATATCATAGCGTGGCTCAAGCACGTTCATCATAGTTTAAACCCCTTATTTTGCAGAATGTCTGCAGCTAAACACCCCAGTAGCTTTTGTAATAGCTTTAGCCCGGTCAGACTGGGCAGCAAAGGGCTGCTTAAATGCCGTAAACTCCTCTGCTCCTCCACTTGGACCGCTAACGCTGGCCATAACTATCGCTTGACAGACTGACCACGCGCACCATACACATCCTTTTTTTCCTTCTTTTTCGGATCACGTGCGTGCCGAACCGTGGAGTGGGATCGGTTTGGGTTACGGATCAACCATGATCCGTTGCACCACTAATTTCCACATCACTTTAAGATTTTTTTTGAAAATGTTGGCTAGTTGCAGCTGCAGTTTGAAGTGCCACAAGTACAGTGTTATGAAAAATTTTTTGCATTTTGGTATATTTGTAACTTGGGTGTACTGCTGGATAGCTCGTTCAAACTCAGTAAGAAGCAAGTGTCTGCTGTAGTGAGATATAGCTTCCACCAACTGCGCCTAATCTCTATGCGGCAGCTCACCTTCTGACTGGTACAAGGAAATTCTGCTCTATTACACCTGTTCTAGCCGGCTTGCACGGGCTGCCCATAAAGTACCGTATTCAATTTCAATTATTACTTCTTACGTTCAAAACTATTAGTAAATTAGTGCTGAGTCTCGGGGTGACCATGCGTTTGCTCTGGCTGCCCCGGTACTGTGGAATACCCTCCCTCTCGACCTCCGCGCCTCTGATTCTATTGCACTGTTTAAATAACGACTAAAAACCCACTTATTCAATCTTGCCTTTCTCTCTAGTTAACATTTCACTTATGATTTTACATTATGCACTTTTATGCTCATTTAATTCCTTGTTTGTTGTGTATCTGCTTCTTCTTCTATGTATCAGTGACAGTTATCTGCTTGCATACTTAGTACTTGCTATTTCTATTTCTATTATCTTTCTTTTATTCTCTATGTTACTTTTTAAGCACCTTGGTATACCCTTGGTTTTCAGTGTGCTTTATAAATAAAGTTTTTTATTTTTATTATTATTATTATTATTATTATTATTTTGCAATAACTGTCAACAATTTTTTTACATAACTATGGAGGAATTTGTCCTAGTTTTCACAGTCAGACGGTCCTCCCCGGACGACCTGCTTGTGTGTGAGTGTGTGTGTGTCTCCCTCCCTCCCTTTATCACTCAGGAGGAGAAGCACACACAGATTTTCATTGAAGAGACTCACCTGCACCACCTTCGGGAATTGGGAGAAAATCACCTTTGGAGAATCGCACTTCTTTCTTGTTTAAGACTGTATTTGAGCACTGTAAATAAACGCACTGTCTGCTTTGCATCCAGAGCTCCGCACTTGAGTCCATACCTTCCATTAGCCGTGACACCAGTCTACTTTGCAGAATTGTTTTAATTCAGTCAAACAAGGATTTTTGAAGATGAATGGTTTGTATATAGTTGTGTTTAAATATCTCAAGCAGGATATCTTAAGTCCAGACTTTGATTAGACCCATGTGAAACATTCATGGTAGAGAGCTGAGCCATTAATGAAAATACAACCCAGAACACTTCTTCAGGTTCAATCTCAAAGAGATAGAGCTGTAAAGACAAATTGCATTGTTATGTTCAGGCCTGTGAAACAGGCTCTGTAAGATTTTTAGAATTATGTTGATGGACAAAACTAAATGCTCCAGAAGCTTTCGGATTCATGCTTGTGAAGCATGTTGTTGTGAGTTGGCTGTATGGCAGGCTTTTTATAGAACTGTAGTCAGAATGCATTGCATTACTGAAATAAAGGTTAACTTTGTTTGTAGACTGGTTGAGGAATTTGTAAGATATATCAGACAAACTTTAATTTTAGATCAAATTAAAGCAAACACTTCTCATTGTGGCCCTCAGTGAAACGTAATTGGACATCTTATTAAAGGAGCAACTTTTAATCAGATTTCATAATAAGCAACAGCTGAGTGTGAAGAGACTCTGCTGGAGGAATGCAAGACGCATCAGCATTAGAAAATGTTGAACCTCCTGTGGATAAATAATTAAGGTTTGTTTTCTGTTGCTTTTAGCGTTACCAACCTTAAAATAACTGCTGTTAATTACAGAGGCCACCACCAGGACATCCACCTCAGACACATTTCCTATGCTTTCTTGTAGAGCTGATGATGGGATCTGAACTCTATGTTCAAATGTAGGTCTCACATCAACCTAAAAAGCATACACGAAAACATAACTTTAAAAAATGTGTTGATTGTCAGTAATTAGAGTTCATTAATACAAGAATACAGAAATTCAGATCAAAAGTAACTTTTTCACTTCTAAAAAGCACTTCAGCTCCAAATGACCTCACCTCTTGAAGCGAGTTTACTTTGAGTTGTTTGATGCCTGTCATGGAGCGGCCTCTTGGCTTGCAGGTCATAATTTTGTCCTCATAACAACTACCAACAGATATTTAACATAGTTCAGATATATAACCATGCAAACAGGGATATAACTGAGGATAAAAAAGACAAACTAATGCAAAGAGATGAGAAGTAAGATCAATTATTGGACCTTTCTCTGCTATTTGATTACTTCATTTGTTCATGGATATACATTTAAAGGAGAAAAAATGAAACTGCAAGAACTTGAGTTGAACAAAAATAAATTCTCTTGTACTGCTTTAATTTTAATTTCTGACAATAATTTAATAATAATGTTCATATTATCATATATCAAATTCTACAGCTTTGTTAAGTCTTTTGGCATTTCAAAATGGGACACTGCTACCTTTGGCATCAACGATTATAAACTCCTGTTTAAAATAAACATTTAACCTTGAGCCCTCAGCGTAACATTTGAATGTACTGTCTAACCGGTTAGTTTTCAAAGTAAACAGGCTTATTTTAACCCAAACTAGTGACTAAACTACATTTTTTACCAACTAATCTTGATTCGTACATCTAACCATTACTAATACATAAGAACCTCATAGTTTGATAAACATAAATATATTTAAATGAAGACATTGGTACATAGAACATTTTTAAATACTATGATGTTGTCTTTCACAGGAAAACAATGTGAGAAATTCAGACAAAGCTGCTGCCATGCCAGAGACCGCAGTGTTACTGCAGTTGGTTCTTTGATGCATGAGCTGCAGAAATGATAAGACAAGGCATAAGTTGTGGTATTTTAACCCAGTCCACATTTTTTTACTAAACCTAACTCAAAACTTTTAGCTGCCTAAATCTGTCAAAGCAGCTAACACAAGGCAAAAATAAAAATAAAAAACCAATATAAAAAGTACAGTAAAAAAGACAAGTACAGACAAAAGTCAACAGTGAGAGAAAGAGGACACAGAGGTTCGCAGTCTTATGATTTACGCCATCTCCAGCACTTCTGCCTACGTCTGAGCTCTTTAAATCAAGAAACATGAGCATCAGCTAAAATGTTAGAATTGTCATTTAAATAATGTTTCTAGATGAATCAAGTCTGTATTAAGTTTAACAAACACCAGCTTACACAATACACTTAAACAATAATACAAAATTATGTTTACTCCAAAGTGTTACACTGTGTTCCTCTAGTTCAGGAGTGGGCAACTCCAGGCCTCGAGGGCCGGTGTAACGCAAGTTTTAGATCTCACCTTGGGTCAACACACCTGAATCACATGATTAGTTCCTTGCCAGGCCTCTGGAGAACTTCAGGACACGTTGAGGAGCTAATTTAGCCATTTAAATCAGCTGTGTTGGTTCAAGGACACATCTAAAACCTGCAGGACGCCGGCCCTCGAGGCCTGGAGTTTCCCACGCCTGCTCTAGTTTATAGATCTGTGACTCATTTCTCCACTGTCCTCTCAGATAAGACTGGTCTTGCTCTCAGCATACAAGTATCAGTGTGTGATTTATATGTTAGAGGCTGTATACTAACACTCTAACAAGTATTATTTGATGATGAAGCCATGTAAAAACACCGAAAAGCAGCCACTTTAGAGATGAAAACATTTTAGCCAGTATTGACAGCATTTATCTAACATTTAACTATATACATTTTCAAAAACAGGAATGTGATATGTACAGTAAGTTGAATTACCCTATCCATGATTCACTTTTTCGGCATTCATCAAGAACATTTTCACAGAAGTCTGTCAAAGTAAAACACACAGGAATGGAAAGATCAAAATTAGCATAATGAATACATTTAAACAAGATTGGAAGCTGATTAAACGTCTAAGTGGCATCTAACTCCAGAGACACATGAGAGACAAGATGTTCTTTTACAAGTGTTTAATCAGCACACTTGTAGGGAGTTTTGTGAAACTGGTTGACTTAGAGTCCTTACTAGCTATTGGTAACAAAGAATCTGGGGTAATTTTACTTTTTCAAGGATTCATAACTTTGAGATATTTAGTGTGCTATTCACTTCACAAGTATACTCCTTTCAACATAAGAGTGATAACATGGTAGGTTTACTCACCACCAGCTCGGGACATAGAAAAACAGAGGGCTGTTGTGATAAAAAGTGTAATCCACATTGCGTCTCACTCATCAACAGATATAGATCTGCTGTAAGAGGTTGAGAGGATATTTTTCTGTCTGGTTGACGTTTGCTGAATGAGGGGGAGTTTCACATCTACATATATCACATGCTTTAACAGATCTGTGGTTCACAGCTCAGATGAGGAAATGACTCACATCAGGCTGTTTTTTGTTCAGTGCTATCACAATGATCAAATACTTTTAAGCTTCTGCTCTAAATTTCCACAGAAATATTAACTGAGAATAGAGACTGGTACACTGTGTAGAAAAAACAGTAGAGCCATTTAAGAGTCTGTCTGTGAAGACAGTTCTAATAATTTATGTATTGTAAAAAAAATAATAACTTAGAAACAAATACAAATATTTGTGCTGTAACTGAATGGCTGACATTAGATGGCATCTAGAGGAGGACATTTCTAAATCATACAGTTTTCATGTGTAGAAAACAAAAGGTCAGGGGACCATGGTCAAGAAATACTGATACTTACAGCTTACTGAGGAAGTGAAACAGGAGCTTGCGCCACACCAGTTCTACAGGTTGCAGCACACAAAATAAGATGCAAATCTTTGAATATTAAATCTTTGAAGGTTACGGGTCTGCACTATATATTATTTCTCTATTCTTACTGATGTATTTCTCTTTACATAGTATTTCATTTCTATTCAGTTAATGTTTTATTCTAAAAATGCAGTTAGTAGTGTTTTTTTAAGCTTACCTTAGACATTAGAAGTATTGGATGCAAGAGATTTGTGGTATTCCGGGTTTATCATTTGAAGTAATGGTAGGAAAGAAAGTATTCTCTGCTTCTCTGTTTTGTGGGTTAACTGGTCCACGAGAAAATAAAGACATTCACAGTTTGTTCAAAATTGATGAACAATTTGTGATGAACAATCAAAATATGATGACAACAATCCAGCCAAACCCAAGACACCTCATAGAAAAGATTAAAAAAATAGAAATAAAGATTTAAACATGTAGAAGTTAAGAAAGTTGACAAATGTAAAACTGAAAACAGATTACTTTTGCAAAGCTCCATTTCAAGTCTTAAATAAATGATGCATAAAATTCTGTAATATTAGAAGCTGCATCACTGAGGAGCACACCAGGAAAGTTACATCTGCAGGATGATTTCATTACAACAGAGCTATTATGCTCGTTTCCCTATCTATATTAATATTCTTTGAATGTTCAAGCTTAGCTTTGCAGAATTCACAGTTCAGTAAATTGAAATTATTAACAAGATAATCGACCTCTGTTGGGGTAGCGTTCAGATAGCTGCTCTGCTCTGTGTTGGTACAGGGCATTGGAGATGATAACAGTGGGTGGATTATACAGTGGGGCAAAAAAGTATTTAGTCAGCCACCGATTGTGCAAGTTCCCCCACTTAAAATGATGACAGAGGTCAGTAATTTGCACCAGAGGTACACTTCAACTGTGAGAGACAGAATGTGAAAAAAAATCCATGAATTCACATGGTGGTATTTGTAAATAATTTATTCGTAAATTAGGGTGGAAAATAAGTATTTGGTCACCTCAAACATGGAAAATCTCTGGCTCTCACAGACCTGTAACGTCTTCTGTAAGACGCTTTTCTGTCCCCCACTCGTTACCTGTATGAATGGCACCTGTTTGAACTCATCATCTGTATAAAAGACACCTGTCCACAGCCTCAAACAGTTAGACTCCAAACTCCGCCATGGCCAAGACCAAAGAGCTTTCGAAGGACACCAGGAAAAGTATTGTAGACCTGCACCAGACTGGGAAGAGTGAATCTACAATAGGCAAGCAGCTTGGTGTGAAAAAATCAACTGTGGGAGCAATCATCAGAAAATGGAAGACATACAAGACCACTGATAATCTCCCTCGATCTGGGGCTCCACGCAAGATCTCATCCCGTGGGGTCAAAATGATCATGAGAACGGTGAGCAAAGATCCCAGAACCACACGGGGGGACCTGGTGAATGACCTGCAGAAAGCTGGGACCAAAGTAACAAAGGTCACCATCAGTAACACACTACAACGGCAGGGAATCAAATCCCGCAGTGCCAGACGTGTTCCGCTGCTGAAGCCAGTGCATGTCCAGGCCCGTCTGAAGTTTGCCAGAGAGCACATGGATGATACAGCAGAGGATTGGGAGAATGTCATGTGGTCAGATGAAACCAAAGTAGAACTTTTTGGTATAAACTCAACTCGTCCTGTTTGGAGGACGAAGAATACTGAGTTGCATCCCAAGAACACCATACCTACTGTGAAGCATGGGGGTGGAAACATCATGCTATGGGGCTGTTTTTCTGCCAAGGGGACAGGACGACTGATCCGTGTTAAGGACAGAATGAATGGGGCCATGTATCGTGAGATTTTGAGCCAAAACCTCCTTCCATCAGTGAGAACTTTGAAGATGAAACGAGGCTGGGTCTTCCAACATGACAATGATCCAAAACACACCGCCCGGGCAACAAAGGAGTGGCTCCGTAAGAAGCATTTGAAAGTCCTGGAGGGGCCTAGCCAGTCTCCAGACCTCAACCCCATAGAAAATCTGTGGCGGGAGTTGAAAGTCCGTGTTGCTCGGCGACAGCCCAAAACATCACTGCTCTCGAGAAGATCTGCATGGAGGAATGGGCCAAAATACCAGCTACTGTGTGTGCAAACCTGGTAAAGACCTATAGTAAACGTTTGACCTCTGTTATTGCCAACAAAGGTTATGTTACAAAGTATTGAGTTGTATTTTTGTTATTGACCAAATACTTATTTTCCACCCTGATTTACGAATAAATTCTTTACAAATCCTACCATGTGGATTCATGGATTTTTTTTTTCACATTCTGTCTCTCACAGTTGAAGTGTACCTCTGGTGCAAATTACTGACCTCTGTCATCATTTTAGGTGGGGGAACTTGCACAATCGGTGGCTGACTAAATACTTTTTTGCCCCACTGTATGTGGTATGGAATTTCTTAATGGATTCTGAATAAATTACTCACATTGATGAGTTATCACTATGTGGTCGTATAAACATTCTTATCTATTTGACAGGGGTCACTGGACTGCAACTAAAGTACTTTTTGAATGTACATGTACTTTTTCACTATATTTTGGCTGTTAATAATATCATGCTTGGTACTTCATAAATAATAATGTTCATTATGTTCTTGGCAGAGGGAGGAATAACACCTCATTGGAGAAGGTGATTCATGACAACGTTTACTTTTTCCAAAATATCTCAAAGATCACGTAACAAGTTGTGGTTCTGAGTTATGATAGAAATATTCACACAGGCAGCATATAACCACGTGACATGACAGGCATTGAATCAGTTTGAGAGGTGTCTGCTGGAGACTGTGCTGCTATGGTCACATGAAAGAGAATTATCAGTTGTTGTTTTATTAAGGCCATTCGGGAGAATGGTGCGTCTGGCCCCTTTTTACAGACCATTCGGTCCTTGTACAAATATAAAAATATAAATAATAGAGCTCAGTTCGTAACACTGGAAGTAAGTTAGACCTGTTTCAGGTGGGTGTTGGACTCCGCCAGGGCTGCCCTTTGTCATGATTCTGTTCATAATTTTCATAGTTTTTTATGAACAGAAAATCTTTTTATGAACAGGATATCTGCAGCGCCGCGAGCGGTAAGCAGAAACAAGGGGGTTTGCCATTCTTGTTAACAACAACAACCCTGCCCACATATCAATCAAAGAACGGATTTCCTGTCCTGACATTGAACTGTGCACTGCTGGACTCCGGCTGTATTATTTGCCCAGGGAATTTACCCAAGTAATGTTGGTGGCTGTTTACGTTCCTTCCTCTGCTAACTCCACAGCTGCATGCGACACTAGAAGGTGCTTTATAAATAAAATGTATTATTATGATTATGATGATAATGATGATGTTTATTATTGTTACTATCCACTCTATTATTACTACCCACTCTGATATAGTACCGGGCTGTGGTTGACTCCTTTGTCAATGTGGCAAAGACCAAGGAATTGATTGTGACTTTAGGAAAACCAGGAAAACCTTGACTCCTGTTTCAATCCAGGGGTCAATATGGCCATTGTGGAGGACTATGAATACCTCAGAGTATACATAGACAATAAATTGCACTTTAAAAAACACCACTCCACTTTATAGGAAGGACCAGAGTTGTCTCTATTTTCTGAGGTCCTTCAACATCTGTCAGACGATGCTCAGGATTTTCTATGAGTCTTTTGTGGTAAGTGCTATCCTCTATGCTGTTGCATGCTGGGGCAGCAGGTTAAGGGTTGCTGATGCCAACAGACTAAATAAACTGATCCGCAAAGCCAGTAGTGTTGTGGGGATGGAGCTGGACTCATTTAGGGTGGTGTCTAACAGGTAGATGTTGTCCAAGATAAGGACAAAGCTGGACATTACCTCCCACCCACTCCATGATGTGCTGGCTAGTCAGAGAGCACATTCAGTGAGACCGAGATTACCAAAAAGCACCACTGAACGGCACAGGACATCTTTCCTGGCCATGGCCATCTCACTGTACACCTCCTCCATCTAATACACTGTAAACACTGCAATAGTTACAGCCTTTTTCACACGCTTTTATCTACTCTGTAATATTCTTCTCAATATGATATGCATGCATAAATATGATATTTATTTATAATCACCTCTGTTAAATGTTGATATTTTTAATCGAGTGATTTGTATATATCAGTTCTATTTCTTAAAGTTGTTAAATCTGTAACATTGTACATGTATTGTTTAAATAGTTTAGTCTGTCACTGTTACTGCCTTGAAGCAAGTGTAACCAACATAATTTCCATTAATAAAGTACTCTGTTTCTATTCTGATTGGTGGCCTAATGATTTTATCCTTGATCTTTGCAGATGATGTGATTCTGTTGGCTTCATCATGTGACCTTCAGTTTGCACTGGAGCCGTTTGTGTTGTGTGTGAAAGTGGCAGAAATGAGAATTAGCACTTCCAATTCCAAGACCTACTGGGAGGACCACCAGGGCAGACCCAGTAGAGATGGAGGCAAAATGGTTAAGTTAAAGAGTTTTAGTAATCCTTCTATTAATAACTGAACTAAAAGAGACGGTTAAGCTGTTATCACCATTTGAAGAAACAAAACAAAACTCAGGTGTTGGTCAGTAAATGAAAAGTAAGTAAAAAAAGGATTAATCACCAAACACTCCTCCCCATCGAGCAGGAGCAACCAGTCACCACACACAGCTCACTAGCTGCAAACACCAGCATGGCTCTCTGGAACTAGAGCTCACCTTTTTCTGGCCTTAAGTACTTCTAATTGCTGATGGGAGTAAGCTGAATAAAAAAAGGTGGCACCTAAGGCAGGAGATATGGCCGGACACACGCACACAAGGGCAACTTCAGGAGGAGTTGCCCTTGTGTGGGTGTGGGCAGAAAATGGTAGATATTTTTGGTTACTTATTACTTAATATTATTATTACAGATTAAATTATTATTATTACATATTACAGATTAATCTAGAACTACTTTTTCAATCTAGAAACACATTTTTTAAAAATATTTTATCTGTATAGATAAAGCTACACAGCAGCAGCTAAAATAATTATAAAGCCCTATGAAGCTACCATGTCCGTTGAGCAGAGGACGGCACTGCTGAAAATAGTATAGTATAAAAGAGTGTAGAGCTACCCCCGAATTTCCTGTGCTAGAGGACTTCCCATGATGCACAGAGCAATTCGGCGCTACTGCGTGCCACAAAATGTTGCCTTCTCATAGTTTGTGCCCTCCTTATCTCTATGTGCTCTTCTTTTTTATCTTCTATTTCCCCTCACTTGGAACAACAAAAGCAGATGGCTTCTGTTGAAGATCTGATCTTGTCTGTTTACTTTATGCTGAAGTGCTGCTTACAGAGGGGCCACCATATGATTTTGGTTTTCCTTCCAAGGGTCTTTGCCTTACAATATAAGGTGCCGTGAAGCTTAATTGAATTGAAATCTGTCATATTACGTACTATTCTGAATCAACGAGCCTAAAGTGAAAATGTGAAGTGGGGTAAAAAGCTCTACAACACCATATTCCATATTGGAAAGAAAGCCTTTTCATTTCATTTGATCACTTGAAGTTAGTATTTCAATTGCATAAAGACTAGGGTGTCTAAATTGAATCTAAGAATCTAACAATCAGCCATTAGAGGCACGAGCAAAACCAAAAGCACACAGAAAATATTGTGCACAAGGGATCACTCCAGAGAAACTCTGTTGTGGAGTTTCATAGAAGTTTATAAAAGTTTCACTTCCTCTCAGATACCATCACATGACGTCTGCAGCCCCATTTTACTAAAAAGTCAGTTCAGTCCAAACCAATCAGAGTATTGGTTTATGTGTGTACAAACCATGAAAACTGATGACTGATGTTTCCACTTAGCTGTCATGCAACATTCATGTTTCACAATCACCTGTAAAGTCATGATGTGACCGACAACAATCACTGCACCCAAACCACTGAAGCAAGAGGTTACATTTGGTTTTTAGCTCATGAAACCAACAAGAAACCTCGAACCTTATGACAGTTCCCAGAGCTGATCATTAAAGTGTCGTTTTTAAGTGTGAAGGCTTAATATTGTGAGTCCACTGTCAGAGGCCATAAGAAGATCATTTGTAACCTTCACTAAAGCTGTTTCTGTGCTGTGCTGAGCTCTGAAACCTGACTGAAACTCTTCAAATAAACCATTCCTCTGCAGATGATCTGTTAGCTGTTTGACAACTACTCTTTCAAGGATTTTTGATATGAAAGGAAGGTTGGAGATTGGCCTATAATTAGCTAAGACTGCTGGGTCTAGAGATGCTTTTTGAGTAAAGGTTTAACTACAGCCAGCTTGAAGGCCTGTGGTACATAGCCGATCATTAGAGATAGGTTGATCATATTTAAGATCGAAGAATTAATTAATGGCAGGACTTCTTTGAGCAGTTTTGTAGGAATGGGGTCTAAAAGACAGGTTGATGGTTTGGAGGAAGTAATTATTGAAGTTAACTCAGAAAGATCAATTGGAGAAAAAGAGTCTAACTTAACATCAATGGTACTAAGAGTAGCTGTAGATAATATTACATCTGTGGGATGATTACTGGTAATTTTTTCTCTAATGATAAAAATTATATTTGTGAAGAAGTTCATGAAGTCATTACTAGTTAACGTTAAAGGGATGGTTGGCTCAAAAGAGCTCTGACTTTTTGTCAGCCTGGCTACAGAGCTGAAGAGAAACCTGGGGTTGTTCTTATTTACTTCAATCAGTGACGAATAGTAAGATGTTCTGGCTTTGCGGAGGGCTTTCTTATAAAGCAGCAAACTATTTCTCCAGGCTAAATGATGATCCTCTAGATTTGTGACACGCCATTTCCTCTCCAGATTACGAATCATCTGCTTTAGGGTACGTGTTTGAGAATTATACCACGGAGTCAGGTACTTCTGATTTGAGGCCTTAGTTTTCACAGGAGCTACAGTATTCAGAGTCGTACGTAGTGAGGAGGTGAAATTATTAACAAGATAATCGACCTCTGTTGGGGTAGCGTTCAGATAGCTGCTCTGCTCTGTGTTGGTACAGGGCATTGGAGATGATAACAGTGGGTGGATTATACAGTGGGGCAAAAAAGTATTTAGTCAGCCACCGATTGTGCAAGTTCCCCCACTTAAAATGATGACAGAGGTCAGTAATTTGCACCAGAGGTACACTTCAACTGTGAGAGACAGAATGTGAAAAAAAAATCCATGAATCCACATGGTAGGATTTGTAAAGAATTTATTCGTAAATTAGGGTGGAAAATAAGTATTTGGTCACCTCAAACAAGGAAAATCTCTGGCTCTCACAGACCTGTAACGTCTTCTGTAAGAAGCTTTTCTGTCCCCCACTCGTTACCTGTATGAATGGCACCTGTTTGAACTCATCATCTGTATAAAAGACACCTGTCCACAGCCTCAAACAGTCAGACTCCAAACTCCGCCATGGCCAAGACCAAAGAGCTTTCGAAGGACACCAGGAAAAGTATTGTAGACCTGCACCAGACTGGGAAGAGTGAATCTACAATAGGCAAGCAGCTTGGTGTGAAAAAATCAACTGTGGGAGCAATCATCAGAAAATGGAAGACATACAAGACCACTGATAATCTCCCTCGATCTGGGGCTCCACGCAAGATCTCATCCCGTGGGGTCAAAATGATCATGAGAACGGTGAGCAAAGATCCCAGAACCACACGGGGGGACCTGGTGAATGACCTGCAGAGAGCTGGGACCAAAGTAACAAAGGTCACCATCAGTAACACACTACAACGGCAGGGAATCAAATCCCGCAGTGCCAGACGTGTTCCGCTGCTGAAGCCAGTGCATGTCCAGGCCCGTCTGAAGTTTGCCAGAGAGCACATGGATGATACAGCAGAGGATTGGGAGAATGTCATGTGGTCAGATGAAACCAAAGTAGAACTTTTTAGTATAAACTCAAGTTGTCGTGTTTGGAGGAAGAAGAATACTGAGTTGCATCCCAAGAACACCATACCTACTGTGAAGCATGGGGGTGGAAACATCATGCTATGGGGCTGTTTTTCTGCCAAGGGGACAGGACGACTGATCCGTGTTAAGGACAGAATGAATGGGGCCATGTATCGTGAGATTTTGAGCCAAAACCTCCTTCCATCAGTGAGAACTTTGAAGATGAAACGAGGCTGGGTCTTCCAACATGACAATGATCCAAAACACACCGCCCGGGCAACAAAGGAGTGGCTCCGTAAGAAGCATTTGAAAGTCCCGGAGTGGCCTAGCCAGTCCCCAGACCTCAACCCCATAGAAAATCTGTGGCGGGAGTTGAAAGTCCGTGTTGCTCGGCGACAGCCCCAAAACATCACTGCTCTCGAGAAGATCTGCATGGAGGAATGGGCCAAAATACCAGCTACTGTGTGTGCAAACCTGGTAAAGACCTACAGTAAACGTTTGACCTCTGTTATTGCCAATAAAGGTTATGTTACAAAGTATTGAGTTGTATTTTTGTTATTGACCAAATACTTATTTTCCACCCTGATTTACGAATAAATTCTTTACAAATCCTACCATGTGGATTCATGGATTTTTTTTTTTCACATTCTGTCTCTCACAGTTGAAGTGTACCTCTGATGCAAATTACTGACCTCTAAATACTTTTTTGCCCCACTGTATTCTTAAACTTAGTTACAGCACTTTCAGAAAGACATCTACTTTGATAAAGTCTACTCTTCACCGCTGTGTAATCAATTATTGTAAATGTAAATGTTATCAGGAAATGATCAGACAGGAGAGGGTTTTCAGGAAACACTGTTAAATGTTCAGGTTCGATGCCATATGTTAAAAACAAGATCTAGAGTGTGATTAAAGTGGTGGGTGGGTTCTTTTACATTTTGAGAGAAGCCAATTGAGTCTAATAACAGATTAAATGCCATGTTGAGGCTGTCATTTTTAGCATCTACATGGATGTTAAAATCACCCACAATAATTATTTTATCTGAGCTCAGAACTAATTTAGATATAACGTCTGAGAAATCAGACAGAAACTCTGTGTAAGGCCCAGGTGGACGATAGATGATAACAAGTAAGACTGGTTTCTGAGTTTCACAGCTGGGGTGGACGAGGCTAAGCATCAGGCTTTCAAATGAATTAAAAGTCTGTCTTGGTCTTTCATTAATTAATAGGCTGGTGTGAAAAATTGCTGCCACACCGCCCCCTCGGCCTGTGCTTCGAGGTTTCTGGTAGTTAGAATGACTCGGGGGTGTTGATTCATTTAAACTAACATAATCATCCTGCTGCAACCAGGTTTCTGTAAGGCAGAGTAAATCGATTTGTTGATCAATTATTAAGTCATGTACTAACAGAGACTTGGAGGAGAGAGACCTAATATTTAATAATCCACATTTCACTGTTATACTCTTTGGTTCAGATGTGGATACTGTATTGTTCTTTCTTTGTAATTGTTTATGTTTAAGTTGTTTGTTGCTGGTTTTTAGTTTGTTTTTTGTCTTTTTGGAAGCTTACACAGTCTCTATGGAGATGGGTTTTAGGGGGGGTAGCAGGAGGAGAGAAGCTGCAGAGAGGCGTGTAAGACTGCAACTCTGCTTCCTGATCCCAACTCTGGATAGTCATATTTTGGGGGGTTTAATAAATTTGTCCATATTTCTAGAAATGAGAGCTGCTCCATCCAAAGTGGGATGGATGCCGTCTCTCCTAACAAGACCAGGTTTCCTCCAGAAGGTTTGCCAATTATCTATGAAGCCCACATCGTTTCTGGGACACCACTCAGACAGCCAGCAATTTAAGGAGAACATGCGGCTAAACATGTCACTCCTGGTCTGATTGGGGAGGGGACCAGAGAAAACTACAGAGTCCGACATTGTTTTGGCAAAGTTGCACACCGATTCAATATTGATTTTAGTGACCTCCGATTGGCGTAACCGGGTGTCATTACTGCCGACGTGAATTATGATTTTACTGAATTTACGTTTACCCTTAGCCAGCAGTTTTAAATTTCCTTCAATGTCGCCTGCTCTAGCCCCTGGAAGACAATTGACTATGGTTGCCGGTGTCTCTAGCTTCACATGTCTGAGAACAGAATTGCCAATTACCAGAGTTTGACCCCCGGCGGGTGTGTCGCCGAGTGGGGAAAAACGGTTAGACACATGAACGGGTTGGTGGTGTACCTGGGGCTTCTGTTTAGGACTATGCTTCCTCCTCACCGTGACCCAGCCGCCCTCTTTCCCCAGCTGCTTGGGATCTGCCGGGGAACAGCTAGCGGGGCCTACGCTATCTTCGGCTGCACCAGCTCCAGGGGCCTGGCTAGCTACGGGTGAATGAAGGGTGCGAAGCCGAGTCTCCAATTCAGTAATCCTGGCCTCCAGCGCTGCAAATATGCTATATTTGTTACAGATATCATTACTGCTAAAGGAGGCCGAGGAGTAACTAAACATCTGACACAATGAGCAAGAAAGAAAAACAACTAAGTGAAATTACTTAAGAACAGTCATTGGTTACAGTAGTTTTGCGTAAACAGATGGGATGATCCATGATTTGGGCAAATTATGGCAACAGTGCTAGATCCCTTATAACTCTTCTGACCCACAGTTGCTTGCAAATGTGAAGTTCATATTAACTCAGGTTTTTTTTTTCTAGGCAGTTGCGGTATGGGTGCAGGCTCCGGGTGGAGCCAGGAGTTAATATAAAGCACCTTGAGGCGCTAGTCTTGATCATTTATACAATTATACTTTAAAAAACAATGAAATAACGGTCACACAGAAACAAAAGTCAATTACTTGCAACTAAATAACTATTATGAGATGATGTTTTGAAGAAAAAGGAAGTGATCAAATGGTACTGCTTTCCATATACGCAACAGATAAGAAGAAGTTAAGCCATAATTGTCAGGAACTGTTGAGAATTATAGGTTATCAAGGAAGTGAAACCTGAACTTGCATCTTATTATTTTTCTAAAAATGGCAACCAGAGTGTGCAGCAGTAGGTCAGAGGGTTCTCGAAACGTCTACCGCTCCACCATCGAGAGCGTTCTGACTTACTGCTGCACACTCTGTTTCAACTACTGCACCGCGGAGGACAAGAGGAAAAAACACGTGGGTGGGCAATTGGCACCATACTAACTCCCCTCAGAGACATTTATACTGGCAGACTTCAGCAGAAAGCCAGCATCATCATCAAAGACCCCTCGCACCCTGGACATTTGCAAAATAAAATTCAATATTTAGTATTTACTGTTATTTATGCTTAGCTAGATTATTGCAATGGTGTTGTGTTTATTATGTTGCTCTCTTTTTTGCTTGTTTTCTCTTTTTATTCTTCTCTCAACAGGTGATCCAGGTGATTTTTTTTAAGTGCCATTTCTCACTGTCCCTCTTCCCCTCTGTTTTTCTTTCCCTCCCTCCCTCCCTTTCTTTCTTTCTTTCTTTCTTTCTTTCTTTCTTTCTTTCTTTCTTTCTTTCTTTCTTTCTTTCTTTCTTTCTTTCTTTCTTTCTTTCTTTCTTTCTCCCAGTCATGTCTGTAACAACTGAAAATAAAACCAAGGTCAATCAAATGGACCAATATGGCAAGACTGCGATGATCCACTAGGTAAAGTAAATCCGTTGGGCATCTTTCTTGGCCATTGAGGGAAAGTCAGTGGAGTCCGTTCAGTCTTGTAAATATTGCGGAAGAATTCATGATTCAAATCTGAACTTTAAAAACTAGCATCTGTCATATTTAAGGAAACTTTCATTTCTACACTGATAAAAATATGAGTATTCTATTTTATTATGCTTTTATTGAATGTGTTTTGTCCTTTCCCCTGGTATCAGAGCTCGGATACTGACAGTAGTGGCCAGAAGTTTACATACGCTCATCACTGGCATGAATGTCAGTGGTAAATTTGGTCTTTTAATTATTTATTTGAATTGTTTTTTAAGTTATTCTTTAAGTTAAATTATTCAGATGTGTCACCACTTTCTCGAGGTCTGAGAATACCTAATCTGTCACCCTCATATGAGAGGAAATTGGTTTGGATGATTACACCAGGAATCCTCACACAATAACATGCATGCAGAGTGACATGTCAAAGATCATATTCAAGAGACAACCAGCACATGTAAGATTTCATTTATAATACATGATGTGAATCATATTATGCCATTTCTAAAAGATTTGATGAAAGCCCACAATGTAAATAGCTGACCTGACTGGCTACCTCCCTGGAATTTTTAAGGCAGAGGTAACAATGTTTAAAACAATAACAATAATAATATTTATATTTATAACAAGGTGCAATAATAATTAATGTGCAATAATAACAGTGTGCAATACAAATACACTTATTCTTCTTTTTTATACTAAGTTAATATACTGTGTTGTGTTGTTTGTTGCGTTGTGATGTGTCATATCGTGTCGTGTTGTGTTATATGTAGTGCCGACGTAGGACAGTTTTCCAATTTCATTGTACTACTGTACTATGTATGACTGTGCAATGACAATAAAGAGTTATCTTATCTTATCAGTGTAGAAAAACATCTTAGAAGATGTGGACAGGGTTCTGCGTAAGAGAGACTCAGCAGGCTTCCTAGCAAACTGTTTCCTCTATTTCCATCTATAACCTGAAACGTGTTTCTTGGTATATCCTGTGCTAAGCTTAAACAACATCACACACTGTTTGATCCAAACAGCATGTACTACATAGTGATGTTGCACTACTCCTGACAGTTTCAGGAGCTAGGGGTGGGTGATAAACACCTTTATCAGCAGGAGACAGAAGTGCATCATTGGCCATCCAGGTAAAAAGCAGATCATGGAGTCATGCATGAAATGCATGAGCAATTCATAAGAGTTCAGTATGGGGGCCCCACAGGGAACGGTTCTGGCACCGTTCCTCTTTACCATCTACACTGCAGACTTCTTCTACAACTCCACCCAGTGCTTCCTGCAGAAGTTCTCTGATGACTCTGCAATAGTTGGCCTGATCACTGATGGGGACGGCAGGGAGTACAGACGACTGACCCAAGGCTTTGTGGACTGGTGCCTGCAGAACTACCTCCAGATCAAGACCAGTAAAACCAAGGAGCTGGTGGTAGACTTCTGCAGGCACAAACATCCTCCACTGCAACCACTGAACATCCAAGGTATTGATATTGAGACTGTGGACAGCTAGAGGTACCTTGGTGTTCATCTGAACAATAAACTGGACTGGACTCATAATTCAGACGCCCTATGCAGGAAAGGGCAGAGCAGGTTGTACCTGCTGCGGAGGCTCAGGTCTTTTGGAGTGAAGGGCCGACTCCTGAAGACCTTCTATGACTCTGTGGTGGCCTCAGCCATCTTTTACAGTGTGGTCTGCTGGGGGGCAGCATCTCTGCTGGGGACTGGAAGAGACTGAACAGGCTGATCAGAAGGGCCAGCTCTGTTCTAGGATGCCCTCTGGACGCAGTGGAGGTGGTGAGTGACAGGAGAATGGTGGCTAAGCTGTCATCCCTGTTGGACAACATCTCCCACCCCATGCAGGAGACTCTGAGAGCACTGAGCAGCTCCTTCAGTGGCAGCTGTGGCACCCACAATGTGGGATGGAGAGATTTTGCAGGTCTTTCCTCCCTATTGCTGTCAGACTCCACAACAAAGACTTCAACCGATCAAACACACACATCCACACATGTGCAATAGCAATAACACTAAGTACAATACTCTTTTCTGGCATCGTTGTATTATACTCAATTGTATATAGCATTTGTATTCTATTTTATTCAATTGTATATAGTATTTTATTTTATTATATTCTATTGTGTACAGTTGCGCACAGTATCTATTGATATCTTATTCCAGTGTTTTTCTTTTTTCTAATTTTCCATGTAACTTTCCACTCTCCACTGCTGTAACAAAACAAATTTCCCACACGTGGGACTAATAAAGGTTATCTTATCTTATCTTATCTTCATGCATAAAAAAAGAGTGTCTCCTGTGGGTATTGCTGCCACCTTGTGGCACCTGCCACCTGGTTAGACTTCTTATGTCAGGTCATGATGATGGAGTTGAATATTAACAGTATCAGTATCTGGGAAGAATTGGGGAGATTAAATACAATGTATTTTAAAATACTCTTAATGTATATAGATCATTTAGAGATTACTCTAGTTGTTTTTCCTTTTTACCTGAAAGCTGCTATAAATAATAACTTAATTATAAGTAGGTACAGCACTAGGAACGATTTATCAGAAAGACCTCAAAGGGTGATGCAATGTAAACTCAAAGAGCCACTCATTACAACCAGGTTATACAGAAGAGCATCTCTAAGTGCACAATACATCACAAAAAAGCAAACAAAGCTTCAAATGACGCGTCAACTATTAAATCAGTCGTCGATTTTGATAGTCGACTAATCGTGGCAGCCCTATTGGTTATACTGAACTACATATCAATAGAAGCACAACACCTAATATAGGTCATGGATAATGCATTAGTCTTTTCAGTTTCTGCTGTTGAAACTAGTAGTCATCATTTTCTGAGAGGAAGAGTCTCTGATTGATGAGTTATTTTCAGGTTGAGATTTTGACCAGGCCATCGCCACAGACCACAGGAAAATAAATAGACCTGTGAAGAGAGAGACATAGTTTGTCAGTTCTTCTATTAAATGATCAAAGTCCAGTTAATCCTTGACATGATGATCACATACTAACCTTGAAGGGAGTTCAATACGGTGAATATGTAGATCCCAGCGAGTGAAACGTATGTAGTGCTGGCTAACCCCCAAGGTAACCCAAGCACACAGCTGAGGCCCAGCACTGTGACACAGTCCTTCCATAACCTCTTCTTTCTCTCTTTGTTTATCTTCTTCCAGTCACTGCTGCTTCCAAAGCTTCTATCACCCCTTCTTAGCTCCAACATCTTAAACACCACCAGCCCCAGCATGCAGGCATTGAACACAACCACCAAGAAAGGAAAGGCCACGGTAGTGATGTAGCTGACTACGAGGAGCTTTTGTTCAGACTCGTTGCTCATCCAGCACCTGCTCATTAATAAAGAAATTAAAAAAACAGCATGAATTTGCTAAGAAATAAAATCTCCTGGCTCACTCTAATATAAAATGATACCAAAGATAGGTTCTTACATGTGTTGTGTTAAATTGCTGTTGCTGTATTTCAGAGTGTATTTGCCATAAACACGTGAAATCCCACAAACAGCTGCAACCAGTGTAGGAAAACCTGAAAACATGGAAGACAGAATTAATGTCAGCTGAATGTTCTTTAGGACAGCGTGAGGCATTATTGTCACTGTTCCTCTGCTTTAAGGTCCCTTTTCACATTTACCCCCCCCCCCCAAAGAATGCAAATTTCAGTTCGCATCACCTCAGTAAGACCATGTGAAAATTAAAACAAATCATCCAAGGTGAACTTAAACATCTTTGTTGCCCTTTTGTTAAGACATAGAAAAACGCACCAGACAAACATGCTGCAAAAGGAAATGGTCGCCTTAAATGCATATATTGTATAAACTCAAAATGCGCATTTCACTTAAGAATTAAGATGTGAAAATGTGATCAGATCAACTTGTTAGATATTCATTTCCTATTGAAAAAAACAAACAAAACAGAAATAAATAAGTCTTCTCATCAGATATTGATGCTTCTTTCCTGTATGACACAAAAAATAGGAGACAGATGTTTGTTTGTTTTTTAAGTTAATTCCTAATAAAACTAACTGTAAGATGTTTAACTACATTGCTGTTTGCATTATTGCTGAAGTCCTAAATGATCACCTTTAAAGTGTTTGTGCTAATAACATCATGTACAGTCAGACAGGCATGGAGAACAGCACTGACTGCAAGAGGCTTCGAATAGATCACATAGTTCAATTCAATATATAAGACTTTAAGAACGCACAAGCATCTACTTAAAATTTTTTATTTAATCTATCATCTATGATATTATCACGTACAATTCTAATGCATTGTGGCGAGCTCAGACAAGGAGGAGACAGAGGGATCGTTTGGTCTTGCTTCCCACAGAGTTAGCCAGGGAGCACAGCCGTTTATTAGCATTCAACAGGAAACACAACGCTGCTAACTCAACTGCTCGGCGTAGCTCTAGCATAACAACAACCACAAGAAAAAGGCGCTCTCTCCACCCAGAAACACACAGTCGCAGAGAGAGAGAGAGCATCACCTGTAACCATGGCAACATAACGCTGCCGCCTGGAACAACAAAACATAGCTGTCAAACCCCAAACAGCCCTGACCCGCTACAGTATTTTGTTCATCTCCCTTAAATAAACAGGCAGCCTTAAAGTATGAAATATTCATTTATAAAAACACATATAAATGTATCTACTGTCTCAGCCACTGAGACAGTAGATACAGGCCTTATTGTGGCCTCATTGTGAGCTTGAAGACATTTATAATGTTTAAGTAGTTTAATGTGTAGGTGCTGACGATAATCACATTGTGAATGAAAGCCGGGGAACTTTGGTAGCACGGAAACAAGTGGCTATTCTTTGTGACCGAATGGATCGGTCCCTCATATTATCATTATTTCACCCAAAGGCACTAAGTTAATACTTAGTGCCTGCAGAAATACATAGAAATATAAACAGTACTTGGTGACAACTTTGCTTTTAGCCTTTAACCCTCTGGGGTCCAGGGTATAATTGGCCATTTTTGACTACTTTTTATTTGGCGTCTATATTTCACCTTTAAAAACTGTTTATCTTGCCCATCTGTTATGTTCTCATTTTGACATACTGTATAAGCACAACTGATCTAAATTCAGACTTGAAATGCAAATAGAAATTGTACATTTAAAAAAAATATGCACAAGTTTTGCAAACAACAAAGTTATATGGTACTATTTACACCCAAAAATGCAACCAAGGCTAAGACGTTTTTATATAACCATTTAAAACTACTTACAGAACAGTAAGGTGTTCTGCACCAAATAGGAAGGCACACAAATTCTTTATGCAACTCCAAAATATAATTTGTATCCACTAAGACAGAGGAGAACAGCACAGGGATAAACCTGCAGGTCTGACAGCAGGTGTGTCACTCCTGTTTTCCACCTGGAGACAGCGTTTACACTGCGATCTGCCTTTTGTGGCTTTTTTGCAGCAACTGTGACATTCTCTAGTAGAAGTGACTCACAAAACAAAACAACGACTACACTACACACTAACTACACAAGATAACACACTAACGTGAGACTCCAAACATGGTAAACGTCACAAATCTATCACGTATCTATCAAAACTCACTTTCTCTTTCTTTCGCTCACTTGCTCTCTCTCGCTGGTGTCACTCCTAAAACTTCCCCCTCTTCCTAAACAACCAAATGCCACATTTTTTGATTGGTCGAAATGGTACATTTTTCCACCAATAGGGAAGGAGTATTTTTTCTTTTCCTTTTTTTTCACTCCCAGGCTGAGAGTGATTGCTAGTGCTGTTTGTTCCCCCTGCAAACACCACTGTTTTATTAAGAAAAAAACATTGCGTGTATTTTTTTATCATACCTCTGGTTTTACATGGCCGATCAACACAATTTAAAAACTGGTGTATAGTTTGAAGTCCGCACTTTCGACCCAAATTGAAATTTTGTTTTTACATTTTGCGACTCATTTTATTTCTCTATCTGATAAGAAAACTATTCAATCAGAATGTTATTTGTGGTGATGACATACAGTTACACTTTCAAGCACTTTTAAGCACCACATCTGAAATTCAAGCACTTTTCAAACCTTGAAAAGACAATATTAAAATTCTATCATTTTCAAGGATTTCAAGCACCTGTACGAACCCTGTCCTTAAAATTTTGTGCCCCATGCTGACTGCACAGGTGATCTTACCAACAGCTGTTGATTCTAAACAACAGAATAAATTAGAATGACTAAAGCTGAACAATATACAATCGTCCATATCAGATCGTCTGTTTCACAGTATTATTATCTGAACTTGAAACACATCTCTCTTAGACAGGCTTTTCAGTTAAGGCCTAATTTATAACAGTGTCATTTAATTACTTTTAAAATACATACAAGACATTTCATGATTCGTGATTTTTTTAAGTAGTTTTGTACCTATTTGCCCTAGTGTTTGGTCAGTGTCTGTTGTGCTTAAATACAGTAGGTTATGCAAATAAGGCGAATTTACTTGACATCACAATACATCAGAATAAAGGGTTTAAGCCTTTATTGTGATGTAACACTTCAACACAATCCACTTTCATTTAAACATTTGTGACAGTGTATTGCAGAGCAGCGTCCCACCTAAACGACACTCACCCCATCCAATCAGGCTGAGTTTGAGCAGGTACCTCCTCACATAGATGTTGAAGACCCGGATGAGCAGAAGGTAGAGGTGGAACCCCTCCAGAGCACTCCAGGTCAGGGTGGCCAGCAGGGACCAGTGTAAAACCAGACCCAGTACCAGGCAAGATGAGCCGTCCTCTTTTTCCTTCAGTAGTTGGGCCAGGAGGCTGGACAGCAGGAAGGTGAGATGGAGGCAGAACATCGCCACTGTTAGCTGCATGTGCAGACTTATGGATTTCTCAGGATGCCGCCGACTAAAACAGAAACAGAATTATTCTCTTGTTGCCAACTGTGGAGATAGTGGATATTATCTTGCCTTTTTAGATGTGAGATGATGGTAATAACTCCACACTAATGCAGCAGATAAAACTATATATAAGAAAGGCCATGAGGCTGTAGCCTCACTTCTCTAATGGTCTCTTAACTAGATGTAGCCACAAAGTTCACTTAATACCACACTTTGAGTAGCAGTCGCCTCATTTGCATCATATAATGTTAGAAATGTAACAGAATATGGGTTGAACTGAAATGGGAAAATCAACAAATTCATTAAACAAACAAATTACAAAGACAAACATGACAAAATCACTCTCAGGCAGATATATTAATGTACACAACATTTCTTTAATTAATTACTTTACAAATTTCATTCACAATCACATTTTTTTAACCATTAATATTATTGAGTTTGTTTTCTTAATGTTCAGGGTTTTTTTTATGGCATTTCCAGGCCCTCGTAGCAGTGTTTCTTTGAGGCTACTTGACAGAAGATGTCTCTGGGGAAGTGACTACATTTTGTTTATACCAGTATCAACATGTTGAAAAAAAATAGTTCCCAAAATGTAAGCAGCAACTGAGCTTTTGTGACGCAATCTCTGCAACCTCACACTGTCACTGTCACGGACCCAGCTCTGGAGGACTCGGGGTCCGTGAGCAGTTTTGACTGTTGATGTTATTGTTGTTATTATTATTATTATTTTGGTGATGTGTGTGTTTTTCTGCACTGTGCTGTGTTAGTCTGTGTCCCACTCATATGTATAGGCAGGGTATGGGTGTGTATGTCTGCGGGTGTGGCTGGAGGATGGAGCTCAGCCACCTGCAGGCCTGAGGGGTGTGGCCCTGCGGAAGGACTGGCCACACCTGAAGTTCATGCCACACCTGTTGGTGATCAGGGCTCGTCGGGGGAGCTACTTAGGAGAGAGTTGGAGCTCCCACCGGCGCGGGATCATTGAGTTATCGTACCAAGTCAGTGTGTGTTAGCTTAGGTCTGTGCTGTGCGTATATGCCCGCCGAGGGTTAGTGTTGACGGCTGCGTCTCTGGTTTCCCTACAGGAGGAGGAGTGGTCCGGAGAGGCAGCACGCACGGGGGTGCGGAAACACAACAGCGGGGAGCACGAGCACAGATATCGGAGGGAAGCACGCACACGGGGTTCGAGGGAGCAACGGGGAGTTATTGTATTTACAGCCTTTTCACTGTAAATAAAGAGCACTGTTTGCATCGCAGAGTCTGCGTTTTGGGTCCTCCTTTCCCCACATCCCCACGGTCTGCCAGCCAGACCGTGACACACACGCTCATCATTCTTTGCAGAGACAACTGTTAAAGGAAGAGGGATGTTTCTTTATACAGGGAACCCTGACAAAAGTTAGCAAATACATCTGTAGCAAAAGTTCGACCCTTTAGTTCATAAAAAGCACAGTAGGAACTCACAGTATTTGTGTCCTCAGAGGTTTTTGCCACAAACCAGACTCAGATATACTCTGTCAGAGTATTACAGGCTATTAGTAAGTTCTTTGGTGATGCAGAGTATGAGTGCATTCTATTTTATTTTATGTAATTACATTGCTGTGGAGACACACATAGGAGAGTTAGTCTGAGTCAAGAGTTTCTTCTTTCCCTACAGAGCTCTACAGATACCAGCTGTTTATGTAAATGGAAGCGGTGTAATACTGCAAACATCAGGATATGTACTGCTGCAGTGGAACTGTGGATAAATTCACTCCATGTATTCTATTTGCCAAACAACAACAGTTGTTTTATACAGCAGTGTTTAATCATCCACAAGTCAACATGTCAGCTACTCCTCAGATAATCGCTGACCTAATGCACAAACTGGACTCTATTTGCTCCATTTGCTAAATTCCTCCTTGTGAGACTTTAATTGTTGCAATTTAAAGAAGACTCTGCAGTTAGCAGAAGGTACAGCTATGACTTCATTTCATCAGAGTACTCGGGAAGACCAAAGTGAGTCAAAAACAGCTCATGACTTTTTACAGAAAGTACTGTATCACATTGTGCAGAAACTACGGCCTCTCTACAGGACTTACTCAATTTAGCAGGATTGAGTAAATAATCTTGGTCTCACTTTTGACCTGTTGCCACCTGAGAAACAGCGTCAAAAGCAGTTTACTTCTCAGTGCCATAACAACATTGAACCTCAAGATATACTGCCCCCCTCGATTCCCCTAGTACCACCACCTTTTCCCACTCCTCTTCTTCCTGTAATAAGTTGTCTTCTGTATAATATCATAGCCAAAACTAATATTGTGAAAAAACGGGAAATACTTGCACCATCATGCTACTCCATTACATTTTATTAAATGTATGTATATTAACTGTATGGGTTCCCTTTGCTTGTCTTTGCCTGAAGGGCCACCATGCACCAGGTGTCATGCAAAGCTAGTTATCCCTGACAGAATTAGTTTCTCCCCCGTTGGGAGCGCAGGAGACACAAATGCTGTAGGAGATAACTACCTTGGCACAACAGGTGTCAAAGCACTGACACCATTTGTTCATTTTTTAAATACTGCCACTGGATTGTTCAATCAACTTTCTTAATGTGACCGGCTCCCCTCTACCTTCTCACGCACCTTGTGAAAAAGTTTATTGTGGAAGAAGTGGTGAAAAGGTGGAGCTGGAAAGCTGAGAGAAAACAATAAAAAACACTAAACTAAACATAAATGCAGCAAAATGTGTCAAAGTAACGGCATGTAAGCCGTCAGGGTTGCCTGACTGTGAACCAGCAACAAATAGTAACCAATCCTTACAGGTTGCTGCTGCTGCTGCTAACACCAGCTGTGGAGAAGTGAGGAAGCAATGGAGGAATGTGAAATGAAAAAATGTTTTTTTCATACTAGTGAATCTTTCTCAGAATCATTTTGTCATGTCACTAGAACAGGCTGAAACCATCTTGAAAATGGTGAATATTAGGACAGCTGCTGGCCCCCGATGCCATCTAGCTCAGTGAGGATTTTTCTACAATCGTACAGAGATGTGTAGAGGGTGGAAACATAACCAGCATACAGAACAAATGAAATGTAACTGATGTGAAGTCATTTAGAAAAAAAACATATTAATCACAATACTAAAAAAAGATGCAAGAAAACTAAATGAGTTAAGATCCGCTGTATTTACACATCTTGTGATAAAAAAAAAACTGATGAGGTTGTGTCCTCAACTGATGACAGATTAGAGCCACTGCTGTTTGCTTATAAAGTAAGCATTGATATAGATGATGATAAGCTCATTGTTCTAGATCATACAGCATATAAGCATCTTCTGCTTTTGATAAGGTGCAGCCCCATGTACTGATGGACTGACTGGCCTCTGAAATTATTTTACTTGATCAGATTTTAATGTTACATTTGAATTTTTTAACTGAGAAACTTGAATGGGATTTCTGTAAAATGTCCAACCCTCTCAAACCTATCAAACTCCAGCTCTCCTGAGGGCTGTGTTTTTTCTCCTCTGGTTTTTATCATGTACACAGACAGCTCCTAGACTTGAAGTTTCCTGATAACACTGCACTGCTGCCTCCTCTTCAGACCTCACAGTCAGGTCTGGCTGATGCTTTGCCTGCATTTGTTAAATGTTCGGAATGACGATTTCCTTAAACTTAACGTGACTAAGAGTGGGTCATTAATCACTGATTTAGGGGAAGACAGCTGGAAGCCAAAGGCTAGTATGAGCATCAGCCAGGTATAGAAGTCCAAATTGTGCATACTTTGCTTAAGAAGCAGTTGGAAACAACCTGGTACTTCCTTAATTTCTTCATCGTTTGAGATGCAAAATTCTTAAGAGTATCGGTTTGTTCTTATTTTTTCATCTCTTATTTTCATCTGCTCATGTTTGAGTGTGGGTGTTGTGGTCAGAGACCTTATCACTGAGCTGCTGTCACTAACGAACTCAATAGCTTTTATACAGTCTATTTTCTCCAGTTTCTCATTTGATCACAATTGGGAACTGAAAACTATAAAGTTTTAAATGTGAATAATATGATATCTACTCACTGTAGATAAATATAGATGAACAAACTGATCAGTGCGAAGGGGGCGGAGAATCCTGATCCAATGTAAGTGATGTAGTTTAGCTTGTCGGCATCAGCTTTTGTCACCGATATTCCTGGATTCTGCAACATAAAAAGATGAAGTTGTTGTTTTGAAATGTATTTTACATAAGAAATTTGTTTTAGTAGTAGACCAAGATTTGTTAATTTATCAATTGCTAAATTTCCATGTTAAGATGGCAAGACATTTTGGTGCAATACATGGTTGGGAATGTATCGGTTGGTTCACCCTTCATCACAACTATATGATGAGTTAATTATTTTTGTAAGTGATCCATGTGCTGGCAAAGCTTAAAATTAGAGTGACAGGTGTGCTGACCCATAGCCTTAAATTGTGACTTGATACCATGGTGGCTCCCTCTATCTTTTATACAATCTATGTGTAACACACTAGTTTGCTCATAGAATAGAATAGCCCTTTATTGTTATTTTACATGCACAACAAAGTATGTGTACAGTGAACTTATAATTATAATTATAATTTAAATATCATAATTATCATCTTTGAGTGTATTGCTGACATTTCAGTTCTGGTCATTTGGTTGTGGAAAGACTGGAACTAAATATGTGGCTATTTATACAGTATAAATTTGAGACAGCCTCTCAATTCAAATTGTTTATCAACATGTTTATCTAATTAAATATTAATTAGATAAATATGGTGTTTGCCAAAGGCTTTTATCATATGTAGGAAGAGATTTTCAGCTCACCACAAGCACAGCAAAGAAGCTCAGATGGTTGCAGCTGCAAATAAATTCATGTGCCGTGTAATTTGTGTCACAGCCTTCATTGCTCCAGTAACCTATAAAGAAAACATTCGGAGTAACTAAGTCATTTTATTTAGAAACAAAAACACTGAAGGTTGACATCTCCAGTAGTACCTGTTCCATCCTTTGCTGATGTTTCCTTCCAAAATACACACGTTCCACTTTCAACCTGGAATCAAAATGAACGGTAAACAGGTTGTTACATTTTCTATTTAAGATGTTCGTCCAACACTTTTGTCTTTTTACCTCTTTGTTGTGTTTGAAGGTTAACGTGATGGGTTGTGAGAGATTCTCGACTGCACGGTTTCCTGCCCGCACACATACGGCTGAGTCCCTAAATACTTTGCCATTTCTGCGGTGAATTTGTGGTATCCTACTTCTTTGGGGAGGACTCAGCTGAAAGGACGGCACATGACAGTTATGTTAGTGGCGCCTCCACCAATGAGTGATTTTATTAAACAAAAGTCTAGCAGTGTTGCCGGGTCTCGACTAACTCAGGCCACTGTTAGAAGTGATTGTGAACTGGCACTCAGGCGGACCACCTTTTCACAGAATGCTCTGTCATATCAGGGAGTGAGCTTCTGGAATAGTCTTCCACTGTCAGTGAGGGAAAGTACAAGTCTACCCATCTTTAAGAGTCACTTAAAAGGGCGGCTGAGGGACACACAAACATGTGATCATGTTTAATAATCATGCGTTATATTGGACGTGAAAAAGAGTTAGTGTATTACAAAAAGGGAAACAACTGTTAGTGCAATGGGTGAACGCAATATCACGATGGTGAGGGCATGTACAATACTGGGGTTTGTGCAATATAATTGATGTGTTTCCGTTATTGTTATCTATACTGTCCTCTGTGTCCACTCTCCTTGTCATTGTTTGTTCTAGTATAATGTGATCACTGTTTTTGTCCTTGTCACATGACCTGTAAATAGTGTCTCTGTATGTTTTTACTAACTTGTGTTTAACACCAACCTGCCAGAGGTTCTGCAGATGGAAATTAGCCCAAGCCTATAATCTGGCATATTTACATTTGTTAAAATGTTCATTAATATGTATTGCCCCTCTTTCTAAAAAATAAATAAATAAATAAAATAAATAAAATGTTAGGGTGGGATTAATATGAAAAAATGTATCTCAAATCTCAAAAACTAATCTAGCCTTTAATCCTGGCAGAGGACTTGTAGTTAAATTTCAAGATATTTTTTTTTAAATGTTGGCTAGTTGTAGCTACAGTTTGTACAGCCACAAGCGCAGTTTTATGAACAAAGTATTTGCATTTTGAAGATTTCTTTTATATTTCTCGCACTTACATGTTTCAGACCATTAAACAAATTGTAATTGTCATGATCCTGGGTCCTTTTGACCCAGCATTTTGTGTTTTCTCTTCGATTTTGGTTCTGTTCTTCCTTTGTTTAGTGTTTACTCTGTTCTGCCCGTGTGTTCCTGTTTTATTGTGAAGGTCTGCGTCTTATGTGAGTGTTTTCAGTTTGCCTCCCTAGTCTCGTTATGTTAATCACTCCCAGCTGTGTTTCCCACCTGTGTGTAATCTCCCTGTGTTCTCTGAGTGTATTTAAGTTGTATTTTCTGTCTTAGTAATTGCTGGTTCGTCTGTGTTGTTTCCCCTCGGTCTCCCTGCGTCTTCCCATATGTATTTCTCCGGACCTCCCTGCATCCTCGTTCTGGTTTGTCTTATTAGTTTACCCAGTTTAGGTTTCCAGTTTCATGTTTTGTCGCCACCGCTGTTTGTACTTACCCACCCCTGTTAATAAACACTCACCTGCACCAGAGCTGCTGCCTTTTGGGTCCTTCCTACATTCCACACGGCTTGCCCCGGCAATCCGTGACAGTAATATTAGGTAAAGGTAGCCAAAGATTGTTGTTGTGAGTAGCCTTTTTATAGAACTGTAGTCAGAATGCATTACTTTTCTGAAATAAACATTTTAAAGTCTAATAAAGTTGTTTGTACACTGGTTGAGGAATTTGTCATATAAGACAAATATAAGACAAACATTTTAGACTAAATTAAAGCAAACATTTCTCATTGTGGCCCTCAGTGAAAACAACTCTTTATTAAAGGAGCAACTTTTAATCATTTTTCATGATAAGCAACAGCTGATTGTGAAGAGACTCTGCTCGTGGGAATATTTAAGTTTTTTTCTGTTGCTTTTAGCGTTACCAACCTTAAAATAACTGCTGTTTATTACAGAGGCCACCACCAGGACATCCACCTCAGGCACATTTCCTATGCTTCTCTGGAGAGCTGATGATGGGATGTGAACTCTATGTTCAAATGTAGGACTCACATCAACCTAAAAAGCATACACGAAAACATAACTTTAAAAAATGTGTTGGTTGTCAGTAATTAGAGTTCATTAATACAAAAATACAGAAATTCAGATCAAATGTAACTTTTTCACTTCTAAAAAGCACTTCAGCTCCAAATGACCTCACCTCTTGAAGCGAGTCTACTTTGAGTTGTTTGATGCCTGTCAAGGAGCGGCCTGTTTTGCAGGTCATAATTCGATCCTCGTAACAACTACCAACAGATATTTAACATAGTTCAGATATATAAACATGCAAACAGGGATATAACTGAGGATAAAAAAGACAAACTAATGCAAAGAGATGAGAAGTAAGATCAATTATTTCATAGTGGACCTTTCTCTGCTATTTGATTACTTCATTTGTTCATGGATATACATTTAAAGGAGAAAAAATGAAACTGCAAGAATTTGAGATGAACAGAAATAGATTCTGTTGTATTTGGTTTAAGCATCCTTCAGTGCTTTTCAATTTGCACAAAATAATGCTGAGCTGTGAAACTCTGACAATAATTAAATAATAATGTCCATATTATCACAGTATCACATTCTACAGCTTTGTCAATTCCAAGCAGCTAACAAAATCCAAAAAGAAAAATAAGAAATAAATATAAAAAGTACAGTAAATCATCCAAATAATGTTTCTAGATAAATCAAGTATGTAACAAGTTTAAATACACGCCAACATACACAATACACTTAAACAATAATACAAAATTATGGTTATTCCAAAGTGTTACACTGTGTTCTTGTTTGAAACAGCAGTATTTGTTACAATGAGTATATGTTAGAGGCTGTATACTAATACTCTAATGATTCTTATTTGATGATGAAGCCATGTAAAACCACTGAAAAGCAGCCACTGTTGAAAACAATTAACAAGTACTGACAGCATTTATTCATTCATGTAGGACAATTTATTTTTCACAAACAGGAATGCGACATGTACAGTAGAAGCTGCATTACCCTATCCATGATGGGTCACTGTCTCGGCATTCTTTAAGAACATTTTTACAAAGGTCTGTCAAAGTAAAACACACAGAAAAGGAAAGACCAAAATTAGCATAATGAATACATTTAAACAAGACTGGAAGCTGATAAAACGTCTAAGTGGCATCTAACTCCAGAGACACATGAGAGACAAGATGTTATTTTACAAGTATTTGATCAGCACTTGATAAAATTGCAGGTAGTTTTGTGAAACTGGTTGACTTAGAGTCTTTAATAGCTATTGGTAACAAAGAAGCTGGGTAATTTTACTTTTTCAAGGATTCATGACTTTGAGATTCACTTCACAAGTATACTCCTTTCAACATAAGAGTGATAACATGGTAGGTTTACTCACCAATAGCTCGGGACATAGAAAAACAGAGGGCTGTTGTGATAAAAAGTATAATCCACATTGCGTCTCACTCATCAACAGATATAGATTTGCTGTAAGAGGTCCAGAGGGTATTTTTCTGTCTGGTTGACGTTTGCTGAATGAGGGGGAGTTTCATATCTACATATATCACATGCTTTAACAGATCTGTGGTTCACAGCTCAGAAAAGGAAATGACTCACATCAGGCAATTTCTTTCAGTGCTACCACAATAATCAAGTACTTTTAAGTACTAAAGAAGTGCTGATACTTACAGCTTGCTGAGGAAGTAAAACAGGAACTTGCGCCACACCAGTTCTACAGGTTGCAGCACACAGTAAAATAAGATGCAAATCTTTGAAAATAAAGTCTTTGGAGGTAACTGGACTGCTGTATTTTTCTATTCTTCCTGACCTGTTTCTCTTTACATAGTCTATTTCATTTCTAATCAGAATAGCTCATGTATTATTCCAAAAATTCCGTTAGTAGTGGTTTGCTTTAAACTTACCTTAGATCTAATGAGGTTTGGTGTGATGGACTTGTGGTATTACAGGTTTATCATTTTAAGTAGTGGCAAGGAAAGTTTTCTGTTCTTCCTCTGCTAGTGGGTAACCAGATCGACAAGAAGATGTGTCAGACACCTTCATAAAGACATGCACAAATTATTCAAAATTATATATCAGGTCTAAGAACTTCAACAGATGTCATGAAAAGTGTAGCACTCCACCCGTTATACTGAGTCTAAACCCTCTTACATCAGTTTAGACCCACTATTTTGGGTGTTGGATTAGTTATTGCATCAGATTCCACAATGGTTTTGGTATGGACAGGAATCAAGGAAACTAACCATAAACCCCTTGCCTGCATGTTACACTTAAACACTAATGAAAGAATTGATCCCAGACAACTTAAGCACAAGAACAGAACATTTACTGTACTTTGGTGCAGCATAAAAATGTACAAAAACACACATTTTTTATAAATTCAAATGATATCACAGTTACTTTAGAAAATGAAATATCCATCCATCCATCCATCCATCCATCCATTCGCTTCCGCTTATCCTTTTCAGGGTCGCAGGGGCGCTGGAGCCTATCCCAGCTGTCATAGGGCGAGAGGCGGGGTACACCCTGGACAGGTCGCCAGTCTGTCGCAGGGCCAACACACAGGGACAGACATTCATTCGCACATTCACACCTATAGTGACAATTTGGATTATCCAATTAACCTATCCCCACAAGAAAATGAAATAGATATTTTAAATTAAATAATACCATATGAAATATTATTAAGCAACACAGAAGCAGGTTATCACATCTTGGTGGTGTTGTGCCAAAATGTGATTGCCTGTCAAAAACTGATTTTCGGTATTTACCAAGAAGCGATGGCCCATAGTTACACTGCTTCCCCCCCCCCCCCCCCCCCCCCCCCCAAACAAAAAACAAAAAACAAAAAAGCAAACCACACTTGTTGGCCTATGCTATGTGAAATGTGTCAAATATATCCCTCATGAATGATATCAAGTCATCTTGAGCCACAAACAACATTCCTATCACAAGGTAGAAGCCACAATCAGTTTTTGGCAAAGTGCCTTTTAGTTTACTGTCCAGTTAAAAAGTCTCGTTGACATTAAAAAATGGCTTTTTAAGAGTAATCTGGCGAAGAGGACAACAGAAATTGCAACAAATATAGCAAGAGTTCTATAAAGATATTTTAAGTGGCCAAAAAGTACTGGACTGGTTATGTATGTACAGTAACATACATGCAGTCATAAAGATATAAAGTCATAACTGTTATTTTATTATTATTTTTATGCATAACCCCTTTGTAAATCCTGTTCACTAAAGTCCCTTGACCAATATAAGTAAAGACACTGCACATAAAAATGGAAACACAGTGGCTCTGTCGGTGGCTGCTCACCAGTCCACTGAATCCAGTTCTCGGCTCCTCCTGAGGACACCGCGCTGTCTGTGCTACAGCGCGCCAGCAAGTCACTTTACAGCTCTCCGACGGTCCATATCAGGGTCCGCTGATCAGACGAGTTGTCGCGACCAACCTTTAACCTTAGCAGTTGCAGTTGAAAACACCTTTCTACACTGTGGTGCGACTCTCGGAAATGTCACCTCACACTGTTAACGTCTGGTCACACACAAACAAAGCCAAGTATGTCGCACGTGTTGAACTGACACCCGTGTGTTTCTCCGCTATACGTTCTCTCCTTCTCAGTCTCCGCTCAAAACTAATATGCTACCTTCACAGATCTCTAGAACATTCGAAGTTGCATACGAGGGAATTATATTTTGTGATTCATATGATAGTTTTGTTGCTCTAATTAACTACATTTACCTTTGTGACGTATTAAAATGCATATTACATTTAGATTATATTTAGATCACATGGGTTTAACTGTGAATACCATATATTATTGTTGCATTTAATCCCATGGGAATTTTGAGTACTTACTCCGGAATTCTCATCTCTTACCTTTGGCCCCTTTGGCCAAACCTCAGAGAACTATTACAACCCACTGAGGTTGAGAAAAGAACTGAGGATTTAAACATGTAGAAGTTAAGAAAGTTGATTTCTCTAAAAAAATGTCAAACTGAAAACAGACCACTGTTGCACCCTTTATTTGAAGTCTGGAATAAATGGTGCATTAAATGCTGTAATAATAAAAATTGAGTCTCTCTGGACCACACCAGGAAAGGAAGAAAAGTTAAATCTCCATAAGGAGTTCATTGCAATGGATCTATTTTACTCTTTTTCCGGATCTTTTCCAGATGTTAATATTAGTTCACTAGCTCAGCTTTGCAAAATCCACAGTTCGGTAAATTGTTTATCATATGCATGGTATTACATATCTCAATGAATTCTGAATAAATCAGTCAGACCGACTTATCACACTGATGACATCACTATATTATAAATCGGTCTTATAAAGAATTGTTATCTATTTAACAGGGGGTTGTCCAAAGGTCACTGGGCTATTGGTGCATGTGCTGAAATGAAAGCACAGTTAACCTAACATTAACCTGGATGGATACAGAGATATTTTTCACTAGCATATTACATTTTGAAGAAATGGTCTAATTCTTCAGTGTGTCGTGTGAGAAAGTCTGAAAAGGGCAAAGTTAATCATGTGTTCAGGCCCATAGAAACTTAACAACACTTCAGTGGGTTGGTTGTGGTTCATGTGGTAGAGCAGATCAGCTACTGATTGGAAGGTTGGCGGTTTGATCCTTGGCTTCCCCAGTCTGCATGTCAAATATCCTTGGGCAAGATACTGACCCCAAATTGCCCTCTGATATGTTAATTGGAGTGTGAAAGTAGATTAGTTTGCACTTGAGCTTAGAAGTGCTTGGGTAAATGAGGCATGTTGTATAGAGTGCTTTATGTACTCCGGGAGAGTAGAAAAGCGCTATATAAGAATCAGTCCATTACCAGTCTACCATATATCATGTACAACTTTATTCAGAAGCATACATCAGAATATACTTTAATCTCTAAGGAAATTATGTGGGTTATAGTTGCTCCAAGACACTAACAGTAACAGACTAAAGTAATTAAATATGTTACAGAGTTTTTTTTTAAAAAAAATTAAGAAATAGCTCTAATATATACAAATTGCTCAATTATACATATCAAGAATATTAGAGGTAAAATATATATGATTGACTAAACAGAAAAAAATAAATAAACAGAATATAAACAGAAAAAATATTAAATCATATAGACAATACAGACATACTATAAAGCAATAGTATTTAAAGTTTCAGTGTGTTTTTAAATCTAACATAACAGAAGATTACATGTAGAGCAGAAATGGTAGAGAGTAACTCTAATCAGATTTGATTTCTGTAGTTCTCACAGGAGCTGAAGATGTTCGGTCCTCCTTAGCCCTCTTTCTCTGCTTCTTTGCTGACAGACAAATCCACAGGAAGATAAAGAAACCTTATCAAGAAAACCAGAGAAACAAATGAACAGATCAGACACAAAATGCCCAAATCACTTGCACACAAACACAAACCACTAAACTGACCTTGTGTGGAGTTGAGGATACAGAAAAGGTAGAGAATGGGGTAGTTGATATATCCAGAACCCAGGAAGGCCAGGCCCCAGGTGGTACCCATCAGGCAGGTAAGACCAAACAATGTTAGGCCACTCTTACAGGATGCGTTAAGCCTCTCTCGGTCTCCCCACAATTTCCCCTTAGCTGTGGCTCCTGTCTTTAAGGTAGTCTGTAACACTTGTTTCATCTTACATATGCTAGAAGCCACTGCCATGAGAATGCCAGTGTTAAAGATAAAAACAAGGGTGAAATATACCAGGTTCAAGGAGTAGAAGAAGGTGTCGTCAGTGATCCAGCAGCTGTAAAACAGGCAGAGCTGTCAAAGTACAGTTTCAAAATCTGTGGCTGCATAGTCTGCCTACAGTCCAGCATACAAAGAACAGAAACAGTATAATTTCATAATGATATGAAACTTGGTTGTTGGTACTTTATGGTTTCAGCAGTACGCACTTCTTTGTAAGACAGATCTTACTTTAATAGGCAGGAACATCCTGTAAAGAACATTTTTTCCAGTGCGTTATTTAATTTATTTGCTATCCTGATTACAAACTACATAATGTTCAGCAGGTTTTTAAATATGTCTGTGTGGCATGAAAATTCTCACCGTGGCTACGTCTACACTAGCCTGGATAAATTTGAAAACTAAAATGTGTCATCGTTTTCGAAAAGGCTCTGGGTTCGTTGTCTACACTGCGACGTGAAAACTGCATTTTCAAATGTATCTGCTTTGGAGAGTGTTTTCAAAATGCTCCATTTGCCAGTGTGGATGGAAGGCCAAAACGCTTTCAAATAAAAACGTATTCATGTGGACATGGCCTGTGTCATGTGTAGCAGACAGGTTGCCCTGCAAACTCAGTCATGGTTTTGGATTCCTATTGCTAAAGGCGCATAGTGCTAGTTTATAGTCTTGCCAAAAGCAGGTTTACTTACATCGAACTAGTTTGGTTGGTGTCAGCCATGGTCATCTGTTTAACTCCATAAAACTGTTTGCAATCCATCACTCCTACAGAGACTGCCACAATTACAGCAGGAATACCTAAGAAGCACACAATAAGACACAGACACAGTTTAACACCAAGTTATTTACTATCAAAGAGGCACCCAGCATATGAAAGACTTCATTCATAAGTTTAGGGAAATCTGGCAGTCAAGTGAGTCTGAAGAAGTCAGACATATTTCTAAGAGATGTTGTTCAATTTTAACAGTGTTCATTAATCATACAGTGAATGTAGAAGGAAATCTCAAAAGGGGTGGCTACTAGGGCTGGTATTGATATTCTTTAAGCTGGCATACACTGTGCGATTTTTTTCAGTCGCGTTATTCAGCTTCTGCTCAAACTTCACAATTGACTCAGAGGTGTTACATCCCCCAGGAGGATGTCTCTTCTCCCTACTAACTCTTTGTTTCATCTAGGCTCCACCTCCTCTGTCCTGATTGGATGCTGCTCAGAGTCCGGCTAATTGTTAATCAGCAGAGCACTACTTAAGGCCTGTGGAGCTGTGCTTCTGTGCCCTCTGGCCATTTTGGTTGCCATACCTGTACAGGCTGGCATGCCTTTGTGATTTGTATGAGCATTGTTGTTTTCATGTTCAGACTGCTTGTAGGGGAGAGCTGCCTTTTGTTTTGACATCCCGTTTTCTCCTGTTTATGTGTTGTTAGGTAGGTTATGGTTATAGGTTGTATATTTTGTTTTCTTTGGAGTTAGGTAAGTTTCTTTTATTTTTACATCAGGGATGTTTTGTTTGTTATGTTGGCCATGGCTCTCCCTGAAGTTATACCTCAGTCTGAACCCAAATCTCATCACCAGCATTAAATAAACCTTTTAAAGTTACCATCTTGGCTCCTCCTTCACTATCCACCTTTATGTTCGTCCCTTCAACCCCCTAGACTAGCCAGGGGACGTAACACAGGGGTTAATCGTTCGTAGTTCACGATGCAGGTTCACACAGATTTCGCAGCTGCTCTGTTCCCAAGTTCTACTGCGTGACTGACAGCCTTGAGTTTGAAATCCGCTTCATAATCATGTCTCTTAACAGGTGTCATTTGTGGTCCTTATACACACACAATATGGCAATATTACGTTGAAGCACAGTACGTATCACTCTGCGAGGCTCCTGACTACGGTAGCCGTAATGCTCCGACAATTCCAGCAAGTGGTGCAGCAATGTAGCTTAACAAAGTCGTACTAAAACATTTTTGACAGATTTCTGAGTGCTGTGTACCACATAAAATCGGTCCGTGGTCAGTAAGCACAACCAGAATTTATAAATAAGGCGCACTATCGATTTTTGAGAAAATGAAAGGATTTTAGTGTAAGCTTATAGTCCAAAAAATACGGTATACGAGTTTGGTAAGGTGGTTTGTTTCGGGGCAGGAGGCTGGGAGACTTTGCGGTCTACAGCACGCAGTTTCACACAGTCTTCATTTTGCACTTTATGGCGCTGTTGTAAATGGTGAAAATACTATTAGTCCTCCAGCCTTTAGTCGGGATTAGGGGTGGGTTTTGATTATCGATTTATTGATTAAAATCGATTCTAGCTTGGATAGCGTGATATCGATTCATTAAAATGCTGAATCGAATTTTAAATATACATTTATTTTGCTCGAAACGCCTGAATCTCAGGTTAAACATCAAAAAACTTCAACAACCACCAAACAGCTAAAACAGTAAACGACAGCAGGTACAGGGATTCTGCACAAAGATGTAAACACAAAACGCGGACCCACCGACTGATCAGAATCAGTGAGATGTCGCCTTTCTCACCTGACAGCACGGGCATGGACACGCCGTCGGGGCTGAAAGCCGAAAGCTTTGTGTTTACGTCCTTTTTGCGCTCGATTCTGATGCTGCAGGTTTTTATCTCTCTCCAAACAATATTGACTGAACCAGCAGCAAAAGAAGATCGCTTCACATTTCGCTTCACATAAACATCGTCATGAATTCCCTCTGACTTTTGCTGTTTTGCTTCCACCATGATAAAATCATGCTTAGTGCAGAGCTCTCTCTCTCTCTCAGGAATTGTTTCCCGTCTAAAACGCTCTGTTTTCTGCATTATTCACTTGCTTCGCTCTCTAATAAAACCTCTGTAACTTTGCTCTGCTTCACTTCAGTAGCATCAGTTAATGTTCATATGCTGATTAATGGTTTTCTTGCAAGCAGTTGATCGTTGTTTACGTGCCTCACCCTCCCTCCCTCCCTCCCTCCTTGTTCTCAATTCTTTAACTTCCTCATTTCTATTTAGTGCATGGGGATCGGCCAGGCCTGGGAGCCATCGCCAGTCCCCTTCGAGGCCTTCCCCAAACCGCAGCTCAATTCGTGTCAAAGCATTCACTTTTACCTACCAGTACTTTGTCAAACCTAATATGAGGACGTGGGCCCAGCTAGTGAATTCAGTGAAGTAGAGAGGGGAGTCAGAGTAACGTAGCGTAGGCAAAAGTGGGAGAAAGAGAGGTAAACTTGCAGCTCCACAAGTATAATTATAACATAGCATAGACTATATCGATATAAACAATATTGTCACATCAAATATCTCTTATAAAAATATATCGATATATTTAAAAACTTGATATATCACCCAGCCCTAGTAGCTACCCATACTTTCACATTCAATAGTGATTGCAGCCATTGTCTACATGATCTCTGGTTCAGTGCAAGTTTCCTCATAAACCCTTTCCTCTTTTCTCATGTAGTAAATACCGTTGAAAATTTTGCAATACTCACCCCAACCCGCAAGTGAAAGTTTCAGTAGGTAGTGTTTGTAGTAGGTGTTAAACACCTTGATCAGCATTAGATAGAGGTGAAGTCCCTCTATGGCCATCCAGGTGAAACTGCAGAGCAAGGAGTAATGCATGAATGCTGCAACAAACACACACACGCCCTCTAGGTCCAGTGTAGCTCCCCACTCAGTCAGCAGGAAGGATGAATTGAGCAGAAACAAGGCCCCACTCAGGGATACGTGAATAGATAGTGAGTAGTCCAGTTTGTGGTTACTGAAGAGGAGACAAATAAAAAAACAATCAGATATGTGAAGTCCACAGACAAGCACATTATTATGCATGCTAATTTTATGATACATACCGACTGAAAGCATACATCAAAAGAGACAAAGCAGTAAAGAAAGCTGACAGACCGCAGCCTATGTAACTGATGTATGACAATATTTTCCAGTGGACTGCTGCAATTTGACCTCTTATCTGCAAAAGTGATGAAAATTGTCTGTAGTTTACATATTTACTTTTACCAATATCTAAAAACAAGTGAGAAAATTAGGAAATAGGGGATTTTCAGTCGCACCTAACCTCTGGAACCCATATTGAATAAAGATCTCTATAATTAGATTTATTTTTCTTATATCTTAAAACTGAAAGCGGCTAAAAACAAGAAGTTCATCAGGAACAACTTACCAGAAGAACAGCAAACGGTGTAGTATGGTCACAATAGCACGCAATGTCCTGTTCATCTGATTGGTTGAAGCTTTGAGTCTCACATCCATCAGTTTTCCAGGGTGAGCCTAAAAAATAAGTAAAACTTCGTTCTTTGTACTTGAACAGTTTCCTATTTTAAGTGCAGTAATCTATACATCAGTGCCTTTTCATTACTGCTTTCTTAACTTCACTTAAGCATATGCAAAATTTTTAAAAGGCAAGAGATAGAATGTGGGGCAGGCCGCCAGTCCATCACAGGCCTAACTGAGGATGCACATCCACAGATGTGGATCCACACATCCACATCTAGAGACGAAATACAATACAATACAACTTTTGTATAGTACATTTAAAACCAGAGATACACCAAAGTGCTTCACAAAATCCAATAAAACAGTAGCAAAATACAAATGCAGATAAGCTAGCAGGTGGGAGGCATTGATTAACCAAGCATACAAGTACGCAGATAAGCAAGTAAGACTTAAAGATAAAATTGATAAAACAATATAAGCAAAAGAGGAAAATGGGAGGGCAAGAAAGTACACTTAAAAGGCATGCTCTAGGAAGCCGGGAAGGCTAAACTAAAAAGGTGGGTTTTCAATCGAGACTTGAAGGTCTGGCTTTAGTCAGACGAGCAAATAGCATGAGGGAGGTTGTTCCAGAGGTTAGGTGCGACTGAAGCGAAGGCACGGTCACCTCTGGTTTTCAGCTGTGACCTAGGATGCACCAAGAGAAATTGGTCAGATGATCTCAGTGTTCTACTGGGAATATACACACTGAGGAGATCAATAAAGTAGCTAGGTGTGATATCATTTACGGCTTTAGAGGTGAGCAGTAGGATTTTGAAATCAATGCGGTATTTAATTGGAAGCCAGTGGAAGCCAGAGAGAATTGGGGTGATAAACTCAAGCCTACCAGTACCAGTTAGAAGGCGAGCCGCGGCATTTTGGGCGAGTTTCAATCTATGAAGCAGGGCAGAACGGTGTGTTTGTAGTAGAAATGAGTGTAGTAGAAATGAGTGTACAAAGAGGTTAGAGTACTGAATAGAAACACCCCCCTCCCCAGGAAGAACATGCAGAAATAAAACAGGAAGCTCTCAACAAAAGATTAGATTAGAGGTTACAACGACTGCATCAAAATACAGTTATGCTTGTCTCTGCAGCAATGTTGCACTGTGTCTATTACACTACATGTCCTAATTCACGTACAAAGATCCATTTACTTACACCAAACTACAGGAGTTTTAAAACACCATGTTTATAAAGCCAATATAGCGTAAATAAATCAAGCCAGTAGTTAAAGATTCCCCAAATTGTCAGTTAACAAATAATTAGGTAAAAAAATATTAATGTGTCCAATCTCATTACTTTGGTGTTCATCTTGAAGTAACCAATAAAACTGATATATACTTACCATTTTCATCAAATTCATCAAAATAGTGACAGACTAACTGTGAGTCATTCTGTAAAATTAGAAAAATGTTAATAATGCAAAGTCAATTAAGCTTCTTAAACAGAATAAAACTAGTAAAAGAAAAGTTCTATAAAACTTATGATGATGATGAAATCAAGTCACATCTTTTTTCCCCTTTTTATGAGCCAGAACATTTAGTGTTGCACAATTTAGTGGTTCAGTGTATGATTAGGCAACAGACACCGAGATTATCAGACACAGTGATCTCAGTTGCTCCCTTAATCACAAGGAGGAACTGCATGTTTGATCTGACAGACTGTTATGCTAGATGCCTTTACTGCCACAGCATCAAAGGGACTTTTGACATGTTGGACAAATATGTAAACCATTACACCGTGGAACCATAATCCGATTACAAATTTTCAATAACTAAAAGAATAAACATTTCCGTACAAACAGACTTACATCCAGTTGACCTTTGTCTGTTTTAACTCTAAAGGTCATCTTGATTGGAGAAGCCAGATTTCTGAGGCGCTCTTCCCCCAGCACCTCTATCCTGAGAACCACTGATAAAATCTTTTCCTGATCAAACTAACAAAGGAATGTACAGTAAGAGAGGAAATAAAGACCATTATTATATGGTATAAATACAAATGTTTTATGTACATAATTTGTTTTAAATGGGGATAATGCTCATGACTGAGAATATAAAAAAGTTCATCAAAAGATATTGAAATAGTATAAAAGATTTAGGATATACTTGGAAATGGTCGTGATACATGAAGCTGACCAAGCCAATAATCCTCTTCTCCTCTGGGATGGTCTTTAGAGCATCGACAGGCAGCCAAATCTTAGGGATGAATGAATGGTTCTGAGGGTGCAGCTAACAGTGGATGGGGAAAAAAAGTCCATTTATATCCTTCTGCAGAACAATTTAAGGGTAGTTTTAATCAAGCATACAGTATAAGTAACTAGATCAAAGACAATACTTTTAAACAACCACTGTCATGCTATCTGAGTCCATATTATTCCCTTGTGTTTTTCATCAACATCTGGCTTGTGTACCTGGGGAGCTTCTATTTCCACTATGGAATTCACTGGGGCCTTGCTGATGTTGATCACATTCAGAGACAAGTACTGCTGGTTGTAGGTACTGGACAATGCAGCCTCAGTCTGGGTGTTATTTATGAGGGTATGGATGGCCTTTCTTTCTTCACTGCAGAAATAAAATCCACATGTTTGCAAATGAAAGAACATCTTCTGCAATCAGATTTATACATTTGCATTAAATGAACTAGCATTTGGCAACCACAAATGCTAGTGTGACGTGAAGGCACGAAAATTTGTGCCAAGGTGACCCGACTGTCATTAAGATGTCTCAGTCTGACCCAAATTGATGGATCAACCATCCTGTGAGCAATTTTGGTCACAGGGCTAAAGATTAACAGTACTAAAGGGAAAAAATAGAACAAAGGAAAAAAAGACAAATACATGTGCCTACTCAACAGCATGTGCAGGAGTGCCTGCTGCAGGACTCCTACTTACTTTATAAAGGTCCACTTGAGTTTTTGATTATTATTGAAAAGGTTCAAACACGAGTTTCTTATGTTGAAGAGTGTTATCAAGTTTTTCTGTTTATAATCCAGTGAATCAATCAGTCGCAAGATGGAACTGTTCAGGCATGGGTACAGGTAGCAAGTGTGATCTGGAAAAGAGACACGAAAGAGATTAAGAAAAAGAGAGGACAAGTGGGAATGGCTGTGAATCAGCAGTTCGGCAGAACAATTTCTATCCTAATCAGACTAGATTTCAGCACACTTACATTTTCCCAGTTGATAAATTGTTCCATTTTCAGGTGTTGTTTCAGGCTTAACATCCAAGCAGTAAGACGTACCATTGAACCATGCCTTTTCTCCAGGGATGCATAGAAAGACGCAGGAAGTCTGACAGTGCATCTGACAGTCCACCGTACTTTGATGTTCAGTGATGTTTACATTAGTTCCATTAATTTCAGTGGTGTAAGTAGAAATGGTGAGGCACACTGTGCACAGACACAGAAGACAAAAAAAAGATGTAACTCACATAAACTTACACATATTCAGTCAGGGTTAAGTTAAGAGCAACTATTCCAGAGAGACCAAGTAGTACACATATAGTGCTGTGAAAAAGTTTAAGCCCCCTCCCTGATTTCACAGTTTTTTTCTTTTTTTTTTTCTTTTTTCTTAAATGACATCAGAAACAGCAGTATGCGACATTACGTGATGGCAGAGCTTCAGTTCATCCTTTGTCTTTTTTTTTTTTTTTTTTTTTTTATAAATAGGACAGGGGGAATGAATGAGAGAAAGAGGGGGAGAGAAAGAAAGAAAACCAAAGGGGAGAAGAGACGGTGAGAGGGGGGGGGAAGAGAGAGAAAAAAAAAAAAGAACTCCTGGGTCACCTGTATGGAGAAAAAAAAACAAACAAACAAAAAAAACAAACAGAGGAGACAGCAAACAACAAAGAGCAACATAATAATAGAGAAAACAAAGCACCATCACAATAAACTAGCTAGTCATAGATATCAATATTTACTAAATAATAAACGATATTGTGCAGCACGCAAGATAGACAGCGCACAGTGTGCTTTGAGGCAGCAGCCAAGAAAGCTTTAGTCCGCGTCTGTGAATACCCATGTGTGCATACCTGTGTGGATCAGCATGCTTGCATTCCAAAGGTTTCTCCATGTAATGATCTGCTAGGGAGTGTGGGGGGGGCCACAGCCCCGTCCTCCAGGGTGTGAAGCGGGTATGGAGGAGATCAAAACTCCAGACATCCAGAGGCCCCCAGAACACAAGAGACCATGGAAGACCAACAGAGGGGCAGCCGCGCCACTGTTCCAGTAAGAGCTGAGGAGAGTCCCAGATGAGGGCTCGCCCAGCAGCCGCGGAGCAGAAGTCAGGGGGAGTTGCAGTGATGCGCCCGTGAGCTCCGCCGGCCCCCAGCTGTGCCTGAGTGACCGAGCCCCAGGCCGAGAGGCCGGGGGCACCCCACCTCCAAAGGGGGCCCGAGCGAGCCCCAGGCCCCAGGCCCCGACAAGCGGCCGCCAAGGAGTGAGCCGGTGTGTACCCGGACGCCCACCCCCAGACACAAAGAACCACCAACACACCGACACCTGAGGGAGTCCGCCACCGGCAGGGGAAGTGGTGGTGGGTGGAGATAGGCCTCCAAACCTTGGAGGGCCTGAGGTGTCCCCAGAGAGGTGGCGTCTGATACCCAACCTGACATATAGACACAGACATACAGGCACACACAGACACAAACATCCATTCCCACCCTCATGCTCTCATATGCACTCACTCCACACTCAACCAACGTGGAGACAGACATAAAGAGACGCTGTACACACGATCACACTCCCCAAGCGTACTCTACAAACCGGGTCTAGGTACCCTTGCCCCTGGAGGGGGGAATTGCACCCAGACCCAGGTGGTGTTACCCTTTTCCCTGCGGTGGGGAGAGGCAGACCACCCCGACTCCGCAGCAGCAGGGAGGCCCCACACCCCAGACCGCAGTCGGACGGCCAACTCCTCCTACTAGCCCTCCCGCTCCAGCAGGCCGCAGAGAATGGGAGTGGGAGAAGACTCCAAACCTCCCTCCACCCGCTCATTGTAATGTTGATGCATATGTGTTCTAAGGTGCAATTAAAACCCAGGAGGGCATGGAGCTACCTGCCAAGGAGCAGCAGGTAAGCGCATAGTCCCTCCTGCTAGCCCTCAATGACTAAGTGTATTTAAAATTGAGAGGTGGGCAACGACGTCAGGGGTGAGGTATACACCCTGATGGTAATTTGGACTCCGTGATTGTGCCCACCCCCAAGATCCTATATGTATGTGTAATGAGAGTGTGAATAATGTGAATGTCTAAGTTGTGGGATAAAATTGAGGCAGAGGCAGCCAGAAGGGGACAGGGGGGGGGTAGCCTCCTCTGCACCCTGGTGACATACCCCCACTCCAAGGCCCTGCATGTGTGGGTGGTTGTGGAGGAGCGGGAAGAGGGAGGCAGCTGGAGATGGGGAGGGAAGGAAGGGAGGGGCAGGTAACCCCTCCCTGGGGCCAGCTCCCCCGCTGACCCCAGTAGGCACTCCCACCCTCCGCGACCCGCCAGGGAAGGGGGGTCAGTGCAGTAGCGCCCTCCGGCTCCACAGAGCCCTGGACAGTCCACCCAACCCCACCACAGAGAAAACTGCACCCACCCCACCATCCACACATCTTCCAGACTACATAAGACAGTAAACGCCCAGGCTGAGATCTTCCTCCACCTCTCCTGTATCTCCCCCTCCTGCAGAGAGTTCCTGAAGAGAAGAAAGCTCCTGCAAGATGTGACCATCCCCCCCACCAGTTGAAGAGCCCCCCAGGCGGCTCGACGCACCGGCGGCACCCTGCTCCAGGGCCGGGCCCCCATGCACCCACCCGCCCACAACCCCGGCAGCACACCAACCAGGACCCAAGCCCCCGAGGCCCGGCCCGGGCCCCAGCCCAGAGACGGAGCGCCCCCAGAACCTCACACCCATCCCGGACCCACCCAGGGGCAGCTAGGTTGCCAGGTCAGTAACCCACGTCCGTCAGCACAGACCCTCCCCTAGCCCCGCTGCACGCAGCCGCGAGGAAACAGTCACCTGAGAGCCAACAGAGCCCCCAACCGGACGTGACCGCTACCCCGGGTTGAGCCCCCCAAGGAAGATGCCTCCCAGGAACCCCCCGACGCCCTAAGCCTGTCCCTACCCCCACACCAATCACAACAGTGAAGGCGGGACCAAACTATGACCCCCCACCCCCACTAGGTGATGGAGCTGATAAAAGGGGCCCAGAGCAATTGATCTAATGTGGTGGCAGAGGCTGTGTCAAGACTAATGTAATCTAATAGATAATTTCTATATTGGTTAGAATTAAGATTATTTTTATTTTTCCAGTTCATGAGGACTGTTTTCTTGGCTATGCATAGGGCAGTGAAGATCATATGGGCTATATTCTTTTCTGAAGTGACATTATCTAAGCTGCCCAGTAGACACACTAAGGGGGAAGTTGGAATGTTACATTTCAGACACTTTGATAAGTCTTCACATATCTCGCGCCAAAACTTTTGCACTGGTGGACAGAACCAAAGAGCGTGGATGTAATTGTCTGGTGTATTGCCTTGACAGTGTGAGCAGTTGTTGGAAGATGTAAAGCCCATCTTGAACATCCGATGACCTGTATAGTGCACTCTATTTTTTCATTTTTCAAGATTCAAAGTGTTTATTGTCACGTGTCCAAAGGGGGGGGAAAGGCATTTCTCTGTGCAATGAATTTTTTTCTTTGCTGTCCACCCTCAGATGCCGGTTAATATAGACAACAGAAATAGAACAGATAAAATACAAATAGTACAAAAGTACAGAAAAGGAGACAAAATATTGAAGTGTGAAACAGAGATGTGTGCAAAAGAGCTATAGCTTAATATGCAGCCTGATGTGCAAAACATTATTATTACTGGTCAAAAATAGGTCAGATGTTCAAGAGTCTGATGGCAATGGGGAAGAAAGAGTTGTTGAGTATAGATGTTCTGGATATCAGACTTCTGAACCTCCATGCCAATGGCAGAAGTGTGAACAGCCCGTGTTGGGGGTGTGGGGGGTCTTTGGGGATGGAGGCAGCTCTCCTCTGGGCTCTGCGATGGTAAGTGCTCTGCAGTGACAGCAGTGATCTTCCAAGCAGTTGTTATCACTCTCTGCAGGTGTTTGCGGTCCATGGCAGTAGTGCTGCTGTACCATGCAGTGATGCAGCTTGTCAGTGTGCTCTCCACAATGCAGCTGCAGAACCTGCTGAGGATCTTGGCCGACATACCAAATTTTCCAGGTCCAGGTGAGGTCCTCAAAGATGTAGACGCTCAGGTACCTAAAGCTGCTCACCCTCTCCACTTCAAGGCCCCGGATAAACAACAGCTGGTGAGGCCAACAGAGGCTGGTGAGCGGCTGGTCACACCTAATGTGACCATATGTGAGAGGAGGCACATAGATTGATTGGTAAATAAGAGTATCGCTTTTATGCTCAGTTCTCCTTTTACCACAACAGATTGATACAGCATCCACATCATTGCAGCTGCAGCCCCAATCTGTCTCTCAATCTCCCGCTCCAATTTACTCATCAGTTCTGCAAAGAAAAAGGGCCAAAATTCCTCCACAGAGATGTGAAAAAACTGTTGCCAGTTAGAACAAATTTCCAGGCAAGTTATAGCAAAAACTGTAAATAGAGCTTGATTGCAGTTCTTGCTCCCTCTAAATCTCCTAGAACTTTAATGTTTTACATAGGAACAAGTAGTACAGCATCACAGCAACAGTCGCCACAAGGTGCTTTATATTGTAAGATTATAAAATAATAGAATTTTTCTGAATCGTGTGTTACAAATTATCTTTGTGGTTGGTATAACAGCTTCATGTAAACATGAGGTCTTATACACGACAAGGCAGAAAAAATGGAAGAAAATATAAAATATGAGGTAAATTTAAAAAAATATTCCACAGAAATAAGTGGTGAGAACCAGAATTTTAAATCCAATTTGTATTTGTGTTATTTTTTGAAGACTGCACAAAAATGTTAGATAAATAAATAGATACATAAATAAATAATAAATAAATATAAATTCCTATGAGTGAGCAAACAAAACAGACATTCATACCTTGGTCAGCCAGTGATTCGTGCAGCAGTAGCAAAAGAAGTACGGTCAACATTATTTATCCTGTGAATATGTGGAATAAATTTAAAACAAAATATAAAACAAAATGAATGTGTTTCAGAGAGTTTCAATCGGCTTTATTTAAAATCCATGTCAATAAACATTCATATATGAGGAAGGTAGTAGGAAGTAAGCTCGAATATGCATATTGGAAAGCATGTACTGATAACAATAATGCACTTGTCTGACTGTCTTCAAGTCCTTTAAAAAACATACAAATGTTATACCCTCAAGTTCTCTCTCATTTTAAGTATCCATTGACCATTTTGAGCATTTTCTGACCCTTTGCAAGTAATTTCTGAAGGTTGATGCCAATCACTGGGAAAATAATTGCTAAAGCCTCAGTCATACAGGTGTAGCCAAATGTCAATGATCTATTTTTTTCCCTCAAGACCAGCTATAGTGATCCTGTGAAAAGTGCAACACAAACTAGAAATTGGGACCATTTGCATTCATAGTAAAAGTTGCAGCTTTTGAAAGATTTTAGCTACTGTCCAAGGGTCAGTCTTCTCCATTCCTGGTTTGCATTGCAGTCTTTCAAGATTTAGTAATGCTTGACTAGTAGTTAGCAAGTGTTTGCCGAAATACATTACAAAACTAATAAAGATGTTAAGCATTTTTTCTAGCTAAAATTCACTTTTGAATGTATGTCTTTTTTGCATTTGATACAAAGCACACAAAGAAATAAATAATGAGAAAATAAAGAAAGACTTACCTTAACATTCAGTCAACATCTCTGAGGTGAGCACGATGGACCAGACAGTCACCAGTAATCTGCCTGAGTGACTATGTGTTTAATGTTTAAGAGGCGCTTCTGTGTGGTCTTTGGGAGGTATTTGTTTTAGGCAAATGTTCTTTATGGGGGCAATAATATGACTGCAGTTCTAAAAACTATTTTCAGTGGAGTTTGGAGTCTGACATCAGTCTTTTCTAAACTAGGTCTGTTAATAGAAATATTATGAAATATAACAAACAAGCAAAGCAAAAAAAATATCATTTTTTTATTATTCACACTGACACTGTAGCTTTTATAAGTTAGCAATGCATTGAGCATGTTCAGATGTACAAACTGGCACAGAAAAGTTCAAAACATAAAATAACTAACACAATTTCTAATAATCTCAAAGCTGGATTATAAGGAAACATGCCGTAAATTCACAATGGTGTAATCAACATAACTATATCAAAATGTCTCAAAGCACTAAACCAGTGGAGGGTGAACTGCATTTAAAAGCAAGATCTGCTCTGTGTGCAATCGAAAAAAAAGAGGACAGGTGACTTCAAGGGAAAAATATCAATAATCGATGATTGTCCTCTTGACAATCCAGTCGGACATGGAATCTAGTCATTCTAGATTCTCTTCAGTATGGCAACTTTTACTCTCAAAAGCTTAAATAGGATGTTGTCATCCTATTTAAGCTTTATTTTGGAATGATAACCCCTTTTCCACAAAGATTTATATAAACAAGAAAATTTCAAATAAAGCAGCAGAACTGTCAAAATCTTCATACTATTACATTTATTTTCATCATTTAGAATCAGCTCCTGCCAGTTATGGTAAATTGCCGGGCATATAAAATCCAGAAGTAAAACAAAATCGTTACTGTCAGATTTCAGCATTATGTTGCACATTTCACCAGCACACCTTTTGGTATTTTTCCAGTTGTCTTTAATCTAGTTGCTTTTACTACGTGTTTCAATGCTCGTCTGTTTAGCAGAGTTTTGGGACTTTCTCACTGACATCACAAACCACAGGAAGATGAAGAAACCTGTGTGGCACAAAGAAGAGTGTGTTAGGCAAAGGATCAGAGTGAGTCCAGGAAGTGTGAGGAGTGTGCAATTAATTCAAATAAACTGATAAGTCAACTGTGTTAGGTTACTGTTCATTTATACACACGAAAAGTCAAAATCTACTGCATACAATAATGTATTTCGAAGTAATGTCTATGAAATGGATAGCATGTGCACTTTAACAAGTGGCCTTGTTGGAAAATTTTGTTCAGTTTCAAACAAACAAGCTTTATTCATCACATACACAATCATACACAGAACAACATGCAATAATAACACTGATAATAATACTACTACTAATAATACATTTTACTTGGAAGCGCCTTTCAAGACACCCAAGGACACTTTACAATAAAATAGAACACAGCCTGGGAGCATAGCAGCTAAAAGCTCTGCTTCCCATGGTGGTGAGACGGGAAGAATTAAATGTTTTTGTGTCCGAGTTGCAGACAGGCTGCAGATGTAGCTGCGCCATTCCAGGGCTTGGTTTTCAATATGGGTGGTCTAGCCAGGACCCTTACTGGATACTGGGTGGGAATCAATAAGCTAATCCTCATTATTCCCTTTGACAGAAACACACATAGCAGTAGACTGTACAGACCTTGCAATGAGTTCAGGATGCAGAAGAGGTAGAGGCTAGGAGTGGTCAGCTGTCCAAATGAGAAGAAAGCCAGGCCCCAGGTAAGGCCAAGCAGTGCGCAGACTCCCAACAAGCGACAAATACTTTTGATGACTTTGGTATGGATAATCTGCCCAAGCTGATTTACCAGAATGAAACATGACACAGCAGGTTAAAAAAAACACAGATGACCACAAAATGTTTTCAAAATTGCTTGTGTTCTCCAGATGCACTTGTTCATTTATAGAGTCTGATTTTAATAGAAATGTTTTAAGCTTTAAAAACACATTTTAAAATATTACCAGTAAATAACTTTCTTCAGAATATTTAAAATTAGACAACCATTCCAATAACTTGGTTCACAATGGCAGGAATAGGTCAGAATTGTTCCCGGTCCGCGTTGGACCCAGGGCTGTCATTTTAGCACCAATTTTGTTCATAATTTCTATGGACAGGCATAGCCAAGTGCTGGAAGGCTTTCACATGGGTGATCTCAGAATTTCATCTGTGCTTTTCACAGATAATATGGTTCTGTTGGCTTTATCGGGTGGTGGCCTCTAGCTTGCACTGGAGTGGTTCATAACTAAGTGTGAAGCAGTAGGAATGAGAATCAGTAGCTCCAAGTCTGAGGCCATGCCCCTCAACCTGGAGTGCCCACCCTGGGTTACAGATGAGATAATTAGTGAAGTAAAGAAGTTATATTATATTTCGAGTTCTTGTTTTCAATTGAGAATTGTGGGACAGTCGACAGATGGATTAGTGCTGCAGCAGTAGTGATGCGGGCGCTGTACCGGCTCGTCATTGTAAAAAGAGAGCTGAGCGTAAAAGAAAAGCACTCAGTTTACTGGTCGAACTACATCCTTTCCCTCGCCTACGGTCATGAGCTCTGGGTAGTGACTGAAAGAGATCACAGATTCAAATGGCAGAAATGAGCTTTCTAAGTTTTTTCTCAGGGTGGCTGGTCTCTCCCTTAGACATAGGGTGAGGAGCTTAGCCATTTGGGAGGGGCTCAGTGTAAAGCTGCTACTCCTCCACATGGAAAGGAGCCAGTTATGGTGATAGGGGAATCTGACAGGATGCCTCCTGGGTGTTCCAGGCATGTCCCACCTGGAGGAGGTCCCGGGCAGATCCATTTTAAATTGAAAAATGAGGAATAATGTTGGCAAGACCAGTTGGTCTGGGGTTTCCAAGGGACAGGCTGACATGGAGGATTTAGAAATGAAGTAATTTAAAGATTTTTTTGACAAATTTACCTTTTTCTTTTGTCCAACAGAGAAAACACGTTTGACTGTCACTGCAAACATTAACATGTTAAAGAGAAACACAAAGGGGAACAGTCCCGTTGTAGTCACCATTTTCACCATTTGATTGTTTATAAAGCATCTAAAGAGAATGAACAGAAACAGATGATAATTTAATGTCTCACACTGAAAAGCCAGAAAAGCATTCTGTAACAGAAATGTAGGACATGCAGTGTATTTTAAACAAATTAGACACATTTTCCTCCCTGACATGCAAATACATAGAAATTTTGATGCACATGCAAATCACCTTATAAATGTGAAGTAAGGTTAGATTTTACATGCATGCAAATTTGTTTCTTACACTGCAGTTTCAGGGGAGATAGAGATGTAGCCATAAAACTCTCTGTCTATGATCACCACCAATGACACAATGACTGCAGGAACACCTGAAACACACAAACTGATCAGTCAGACAAAGGTTTGCAGACTGGTGAAGACAACTTCCTGTTTAAAGTGCTCCACTTACCCCATCCCACCACACAGACTTTGAGCAGGTATCTGCTGACATAGGTGTCAAAAACTTTTACAAAGAGAAGGTAGAGGTGGAATCCCTCCAAGGCCATCCAGCTGAAAGCAGCCAGCAGGGAGTAGTGAAGGGCAAGAGCCATGTAAAAACAAAGCCATGTGGTGGACTCTGCTGCCACCATGTGACTGGGCAGGAAGTGCAGATTGAGGAGAATCAGAGCAATTACAAGGTTAATGTGGACCTTCATAGAGATATCTTCTCTGAGTTTTCTGTCAGAGAGGGGAGAAGGTATCTGTGGTAAGTGATAACTTTTGTGTAAAGTTAATGGTCATATCATGTTTGTAGGGAAATTAAGTGGAAGAATAAAAAAAATACTTGATGAGAGAAATGAAATAAAAAAGAAAAGAGAAGGAATGTAAGAGAGGATGACTGCATTCCTTTTTAAATTAATGAAAAGAAGAAGACCAGCAAAAAGGTAAAAGGAAAGGGGAGCAGAAACTAAAGATACTGATACTGATTCCACATATTGAAGATGTGAAAGGGGGGATGATGAAGGTGGGAATAATACCTATTTGTGATGAAGAGCAATACAGCAATGACCAGGGCATAAAGTGAAAGACTACAGCCAGTTATAGTAATGTATGATAAAATCTTCTGGTCTTTAAGTGAGATGGAAGTACATACCTGAGGAGAATACATACACATTGTTACAGTTAGAGATGTAGCATGGATAAATGGTTTTAAAGCCCCTTTTTATCATGAAAAAGGTAAATTCTACCATGATCACAGCAAAGTATGTGAAGTGGTCACAGGAACAGGTAACAATACCCTGACCACGTGTCCACAGGGTAAGGCAGCCCTCCTTACTGAAATCTGGTAAGTCAAACAAACAGGACCATTATGCATGAGTTGCTGTGATAGCTGAATGACATCACCACAAATTCCTGATGCTGAGTGAAACCACAATTGAGAAATACAAACACAAACAATGTATTATAGATTACTATTGAATAGTGAAGCTTGGTTACTTACTCTTTGCTGTGAAATTTAAAAACTGGCAGGATGGCTCTTGGGTTTCCTATGGCACAAAAAATATTGTGTGTTTATATATGCGTGTCTGTTCATGCGTTCATTTAGGCATGGTCAAGAAAAGTACTTAAAGTAAGAAAGTGAACAGTAGCTCTTTGGAGAATATGTTTCTACCACCTGTGTTTATGGAAACCCAACTGAACCTTGTGCTATGATAATGTAATAATAAAACAATATTAGTAGATGGGAATAAAAACTTCATTCAGTCTCTATTTAATGCAGTTCTAATGAAAAACCAGGGTCCACTTGTAAGGTGTCCTTACTGAAGTCGTTGGTGAGTGCATATCTTTTTTCTAACATTTATATCCCCCCAAAAATTGCTTCTGTTCATCTGAATGTAACATTTTCAGTGGTACAAACGTTTCATCATTCATCAAAGTGACTTCTTCAGCCCAGATTGAAGAAGGTTTCCCGAACGTTACGAAGAGAACATTCTCATAAGGAAAAAACCAGCACCGCTGACCAAAAACGGGCTGTGAGGTTTGTTTCTTGATCACTAATATGCAAATTGCGATGACCATTGATCAGTATCCACTGATCAGTGGCCATGAGCACCATTCATACAGCTTTGGGGAATAGCTGCAATCACAGCATTGTGAGATGGCGATCATTTTACATCTTATGCAATACAGCATACATACATGTGTTTTAACAACTAATAAACCTGATATGTTGTTTTAACAATGATATAAAGGTATAGAAAGTAAGACTGGAGTAAAATATTGAATTACATCAGGAGTTACATTTATTGTTGTGGTGAAATTCATGGTGATGTTGAAGCGCTCTTGTAGTCCTGATATTTTCTTGCCCTGCACACTTAGGCCAACCAGTCGTTGATCATAAACTTCATGGAAGGTTCCAACCATGCTCTGCAATACAACACAAGTTCATCAAGTTGGCTTGTAGAAAGTTTTTCTTTACTTGCTTTGCTGTCTACCATTTCTCCCCTCTTTTCTCTATCAGTCTGTCTGTGTTTGTGGACATATTCTGTTTTTTGTGCAACATTAATTGTAAATAAACTCATTGTACTAAACCTGCAAGTCGTGTCTATGTAGTTTGATAAGTTGTCTTTTAGTAGATTTATTAGCTTGCTAAAGTTAAATAAAAAAATTGCAACAAAAGTGCTGATCCAATATTCAGAATTTTTTAATAAATTGACTTTTATTCATTCAATTTGATGTGGTTTGTTCTCATGTGGTTAAAAGAAAGTAAAGGTGCTATATGGTGGAGTTTTTTCCCCCCTAATCAGTGTATTTGGATGTATAGGAGAACTGCAAACATGAGCTATAAACTAAACCACATTAAAAGATAATTCCAGTTTTAAAACTAATCATGTTCAAAAACCAAGTAAGGCAATACCAAAAACGCTAATGTAAGTTAATATTAACATTATATTTTTGCTAAAAAATCTTACTGGCCAAACCAAAGTAAGTGGGAGTTTAAATTTACATAGTAAGTATACATGGGTAGGACTATTTGCTCATGTCTTTTTTATAATACATAACAAAGTATAGTCTCTCACGCTGGCTGTTTCAGCAAACTTAAGCATGGAAAAGATAATCTTGTTCCCCCCTCCTCCAACTTCTCTTGGTAGTCGAACGTGTACTCTCCTGTTGGCGACTGGCGTCAATCCTGCCTATATTATTGAAAGATAGAGAAGCATTGCATGTGAATACTTCAGCTGAGAGTGATGAGATCGATTTTTAGGTTGTGTTTACATGACAAACAGTGACCTGACAGTCATGCTAGAGGAAAAGGTGGATTATCCGAACATTTATTAAATTATTATTATTTTATAATTATTATTTATTAAAAATTATTAAATTCATTCTAACAAAATTTCATGGCAATGTATCTGTGATACGATGATGTGAAGATTTTTGCTAAAAATTATTCTGCACAACAAAGGCATTAGAGCTGCACAAGAACAATGTTAATTGGGCTTAATACAAAATCATGGATCAACATATTATGTATTATGTCAAAATCATTATATTTTATTATGTGTATTATGTATTCTTTTTTCTTTCATACCTCACTGTCACTGGCGAAAATTTCAAGGTTGTCAGAGGTACGATTGGGTTTGAACAGGAGAACAACTAAATCAGGGAAATGCATTGATATGGCCCCTTCCACTTTTGTTTGCTCAAGAATATTTTCTAGGATTTCCAATGTTCTTGTAGGGAGAGGGGGAGATAAAGAAGAAAATATTAACATGAATCCTTTGTATTTGCATCTTTTGAGTATTTACGCATCACAGAATACGTATCTTGAACGTGATTTTAATCTTAATTCTCAGCGAATTCTTTACGTTTGGCTCTGATATACATGCTTGATCAAAGACTAAGAAATCAGTCATAAACAAACAGAAACAGAAATATTCAGACAAGCATAAATATGACCAAAAAATGTAAACATTTACTTAATGGGGTCTTCTTTGGTGCCATTTTGCACAGGGTTCCACACATTCTGAAAACAGCAGCTAGCTGTTAAAGGAATAAAGAAAACATATCATACTAAGCTTAAAAGGTCAATTAAAGGTACCACATATTCAATGGTATTAAAGATTCAGTTCACAAAAAAAATTGTTTATTCTACCATCATTTTATGCCACAGATTATATAAAAAAGTGATTTGCAAAAAATATCAGAGAGAAGATATTGAAAGCTTTTAATTTACGAAAAAAATTTAGGATCATACACAATTTTCTACATGTGTCATCGCTACATGTTCTAGATTTTCAAAAGGTTCAAATCACCACTTAGTGAACAATCAGTTCTTCAGAAAAATGACATCATGATTCTATGATTCCCACGATCCCTTGGGCCTCTGTATGAGTTTAGTAGTAGGGTCTAACGTTTTTTGTCTTTGGATTTCTCTGATCAATTAAACATTTAAAATTATAATATGTAACTTTATTACTTTATTTTCTTACCCATTAATACCTGTCACGGCCAGGGGAATCAGCGTCCAGCTGATCAGAGGTTTTTTCTATCTTTCTTTCCAAACGTCCACTCTCTCTCTCTCACCTCTTCTCTATCGCCGGGGCGGAACTCTTTGTAGGTTCACGCCCTCGGCCCACGCTCTCGGTGAGAGGAAACACCTGAGCCTAATCAGGGTGGCATGCATTTAAGCCAGGAGGTGACTGCTGTTCTTCGCTGGATTGTTGTCTGCCACGCGTTAATGAAAGTGAAGTCTACAGCTAAGCTAAGTCAAGTGTTTGAAAGTGAACTGTGTAACTCAGGGGTCCCCAATCCCAGTCCACGAGGGCCGGTGTCCCTGCAGGTTTTAGATGATCCATCACAGCTGATTTAAATGGATAAATTACCTTCTCAACATGTCTTGAAGTTCTCCAGAGGCCTGGTAATGAACTAATCATGTGATTCAGGTGTGCCTACTCAGGGTGAGATCTAAAACCTGGACCCCTGGACACCACGTGACTAACCCCTTGGATTTCCCTTGAGCCCCGTCCCTGACTTAATTGTATATAGCACTGCCTTGCACTGCCTGTAAAGACACAAGGTGGATTCTGTAAATAAATTATTCTGTACAGCTGATTTTGGAGTCCCGCACTTGAGTCCTCCCTGTTGAACAATAACACAATAACGATCCAGCCAGCACGGACTCAGCGGACTCAACACCCCCCGCAGCCCGTCCTCACCCCGGAAGCAATCTTGGAACGCCACGAACAAATGCTGAAGCACATTAACATTAAAATCTCCCCGAACCTTCCTGAAATACCTTTGTGGCAGCCTGAGTATTTGAAACGTTAAAAACGGTTTTCAGAATTATTGGTGAAGCTGTTTTAATGTGGTTGTGCCCCCACACATCACCTTGCTTTTGTTGTTGTGACAATAATTTGACATCATAGTGCAGCACTAAGGTTGATACTTCTTTAAACTAACATGTGTGGAGTGTAATTGCTGTTTATAAGGTATAAATGTGACCAAATAACAAAGATAATGCACATTAGTTGTGATGAGTAACGTGGGTGTGCTAACTAAATGACGTTATTCCTACGTTTGACTTTTTAACCGTGTTGTTCCATATGAAATATATTCACAGAAATTCACTGGATTCAGTAAATGTTATTATAAATGTTTTGGTAGAGACCAGGCTACATATCTTATGTCATGAACTTTTTATTTTATTGTCTATTAGTTATCCTGCTTACCAAAAACTGATTACCAAAGGTTCATTACAAGTAATGCCTTACAAAAGTAATGCAGGGCAGTAATAGAAGCCGGCAGTGACACAGAACTGCTATGTTTTAGAGTGATACACCCCAATGTGCACCTGGACGAACATCACCTTCCATCAGTATGTAACACCTTCAGTTGAGCCATAAGGCTGCGGTGAGAGTACTGACAGGGACTAGAAAGAAAGACCATATTTCTCCCATATATCCTTCTGTTTATTGGCTCCTTGTTTAATACAATCCCTCTCCTCACATACAAGGAATAACTAAGCAACACATTAAGTTAAAGATCTCACTTTACTCTTAAACAGTTTGGTTACCTCTGCTTTCTAAAGTTTATTAGATTAAAGACAGAAAAACACATCAAATCCCCAAACTACTGAATAACAACTTGAAGAACCCAAAAAAGACCTCAAAATGTTGATCTGAAACCAAAATCCTAAGACCTCGATCTGATTGAGAATCCACATGCACTGGAGCAAGAACTATAAACAGCTGCACCGCAGATGCCTCTACTACATCCCAGTATCATACACCACAGAACACCCACAGGAATATTGTCATTGTCAAACTGTGGCAATACAGCTTTATGGAAATCCTGATGGTGTGTCTCTATTTGCCATACATCGTTACTGGATTCAAGGTATTTATAGCAACCTGTATTATGATAAAAAGGTATGGCAATTTTTATAACATCTTAATATAACTGTCAAGAAAATGTTAAAGAAAAACATGTACGCACTTACTCATGTTTTCACCACACTTTTTAGCACAGGTGCCAATTTCTGAAACACAATTCTGAGAGAGCATGTCCAGAGAAACAAAAAGCACCAACCACCAGACTGCTGACCACTTCATCCTGTGAAGTTTAGAACAAAAACCAGCACTATTATTTCTCATCTTTAACAACAAAAAAAACAGAACTACATAATAAAATGATTAAGATCACAATCCTACCTCTGCATGTTGCTGAGAAAGAAAACAATCTGAAAAGAGATGAGTTGATGTAACTGCAGGAAAAAAGCAAATAAATATTCTTCCTGGCTTGGAATAGGATCATGGAATGAGAAAACCGCATGTAAATAACATTCTGACACAGAAAGAGGAAGCATAACCTGATAGAAAGCTAAATGTACTCCCACTCCTCTTTTGCCACTAACTCCATATCACATACAGACTAATATGATTAAAATATTAAACGAAATTTGAATCTATTCAGTTAGTTATGCAGAAACTGTATAGATTTTATATAGCTGTACGTCCTGCTGGAATTCCCAACACAAGAGTGGATGCAGGATAAATGACTTGGTTTGGAGATATTTACATATATTTAGATATTTAGGTGGCGACTGTGGCTCAGGGGGTTGGGAAGCACATCTGTAACTGGAAGGTTGCCGGTTCGATCCCCGGGCTCTCTGTCCTGGTCGTTGTGTCCTTTACCCTACTGGTGTTGGCCAGAGGGGCCGATGGCACGATATGGCAGCCTCGCTTCTGTCAGTCTGCCCCAGGGCAGGTGTGACTACAACTGTAGCTGCCTCCACCAGTGTGTGAATGTGAGAGTGAATGAATAGTGGCATTGTAAAGCACTTTGGGTGCCTTGAAAAACGCTATATAAATCCAATCCATTATTATTACATGTTTCAGCAACTTGTCCTTACAGGTATACCGAATGTAAGGAGTTTATTCTCCATGCAGTTTACCATACCAGTACGCTACTACATTTGTGTGAATGTGTGTGTGAATGGGTGGATGACTGGATGTGTAAAGCGCTTTGGGGTCCTTAGGGACCCCAATAATGGTTGTTACGTTGTAACACCCATTATTTCTGAGTGTGATTTCAGGTTTTGTTGAGATACAATAAATGCCATTGAGTCAAAGCATATTGGCAAGACAAAAAGATGAAACAAAAAATAGTGAAGAGGAACTTACAAATCTTGGATCCAAGTCTGTAGCCTGTGTAGTTGCAGTATTTGTTAAGGAGGCCATTGCAGTGGGACTTTAGCGGTGGTAAACAATTTACTTGATTTTATGAAATGCCATCGAAAAAATTATATCAACTATTATTGAGATTTTTGTGAGAGGGTCAAGAATATATTACATATAGTGAATAACTGCATTTCTGCTGTTACCGTTTGCTTTGAATCTACATTGAATAAAGTAGATTATGTGTAAACCTTCCCTTTCAGCATTTAGCCACAAATGGTATAAAAATACAGATAGAATGTGAGTCGTGTCCATTACATAAAGGCCTTGTCTGAACTGACACACTTTTAGCAGTGAAAGTATATTCACAAGTTAAAAAGTGTGAAGCAATTAGGACCTTTTACAACAGAGGAGGAAGCTACAGTTAACTACACTTCAATGAGGAGAAATTATTTGAAAGAACTTGAATTACTGAGATACAGGGTTTGATTAATAGATTTTATGGTGTACAGACTCTCAACCATCATGGCAGAATAGGAAAGGAATAAAATAATACAGAGTAAATAAAATATATTTATTTATTAACATTGCAGTGGTTTGGGCATATGATTAGGATGCCTCCTGGACACCTCTTAGCCAAGTGTTTTGGGCATGTCCTTCGGGGACAGATCCAGGACTCACTGGAAAGATTATATCTCTTGGCTGGTTTGAGAATGACTCAGCAGCAGAAAATGGCCTGTATTTGTATAGCGCTTTTCTAGTCCCTAAGGACCCCAAAGTGCTTTACACAGCCTGTCATCCACCCATTCACACACTGGTGATTGCAAGCTACATTGTAGCCACAGCCACCCTGGGGCTCACTGACAGAGGCGAGGCTGCCGGACACTGGCGCCACCGGGCCCTCTGACCACCACCAGTAGGCAACTTGTCTTGCCCAAGGACACAATGACCGAGACTGTTGGAGCCAGGGCTCGAACCGGCAACCTTCCGATTACAAGGCGAACTCCCAACTCTTGAACCACGATCGCCCCAAAAAAAGCGTGGTTGGATTACAATACCTTTATTGTGTTTAAAGGAAATAAGAACACTCACTGTTTTTAGTTACACTGCATTTTATCAACATTAAAATCATGTTAATTTTGTGGTTATGCCTTCCAGGTGTACCTATCTTCCTTCTAGTACTAATCCCTACATTTGGTAAATTTACATATTTTTTCCACTGGAAAGAAGGAAATGCCACCCACCCCTGCACCATCTGTTTACGGAAACCTGTTCTTGTTCTGTTTTTGGAAACCCGTTCTTGTTCTGTTTTTGGAAACCTGTTCTTGTCTTGTTTTATTTGTATGAAAGTGATGCAGCAGCATAAGAACTTGCTATCTTGATTTAACCCTTCTTCCTTGCAATGTTGCAGTGGTGGCAAAGGTACAGAAATTCTGTACTTAAGTGCAAGTAAAGATACTAGTGTTAAAAAATACTCTAGTAAAAGTTGAAGTACTAATTTAACTTCTTTACTCAGGAAAAGGTAAAAATGTACAGGCTCTGAAATGTACTCAAGGTAAGAAAGTAAAAAGTACCTCCTTGGAGGACATTTCTACCAGCTAAAATGATAAAATAAAGCTGTTTTGATGATTTTTTATATACAAATTGCAAATTATGTGCTCAATAAAAGCTGACACTCCACACTCTAAAAAGTAATTCAGAGGCTTAATCACTATAAATATATATATATACTATAAATATATATACAGTGGGGCAAAAAAGTATTTAGTCAGCCACCGATTGTGCAAGTTCCCCCACTTAAAATGATGACAGAGGTCAGTAATTTGCACCAGAGGTACACTTCAACTGTGAGAGACAGAATGTGAAAAAAAAATCCATGAATTCACATGGTAGGATTTGTAAAGAATTTATTCGTAAATTAGGGTGGAAAATAAGTATTTGGTCACCTCAAACAAGGAAAATCTCTGGCTCTCACAGACCTGTAACGTCTTCTGTAAGAAGCTTTTCTGTCCCCCACTCGTTACCTGTATGAATGGCACCTGTTTGAACTCATCATCTGTATAAAAGACACCTGTCCACAGCCTCAAACAGTCAGACTCCAAACTCCGCCATGGCCAAGACCAAAGAGCTTTCGAAGGACACCAGGAAAAGTATTGTAGACCTGCACCAGACTGGGAAGAGTGAATCTACAATAGGCAAGCAGCTTGGTGTGAAAAAATCAACTGTGGGAGCAATCATCAGAAAATGGAAGACATACAAGACCACTGATAATCTCCCTCGATCTGGGGCTCCACGCAAGATCTCATCCCGTGGGGTCAAAATGATCATGAGAACGGTGAGCAAAGATCCCAGAACCACACGGGGGGACCTGGTGAATGATCTGCAGAGAGCTGGGACCAAAGTAACAAAGGTCACCATCAGTAACACACTACAACGGCAGGGAATCAAATCCCACAGTGCCAGACGTGTTCCGCTGCTGAAGCCAGTGCATGTCCAGGCCCGTCTGAAGTTTGCCAGAGAGCACATGGATGATACAGCAGAGGATTGGGAGAATGTCATGTGGTCAGATGAAACCAAAGTAGAACTTTTTGGTATAAACTCAACTCGTCGTGTTTGGAGGAAGAAGAATACTGAGTTGCATCCCAAGAACACCATACCTACTGTGAAGCATGGGGGTGGAAACATCATGCTATGGGGCTGTTTTTCTGCCAAGGGGACAGGACGACTGATCCGTGTTAAGGACAGAATGAATGGGGCCATGTATCGTGAGATTTTGAGCCAAAACCTCCTTCCATCAGTGAGAACTTTGAAGATGAAACGAGGCTGGGTCTTCCAACATGACAATGATCCAAAACACACCGCCCGGGCAACAAAGGAGTGGCTCCGTAAGAATCATTTGAAAGTCCTGGAGTGGCCTAGCCAGTCTCCAGACCTCAACCCCATAGAAAATCTGTGGCGGGAGTTGAAAGTCCGTGTTGCTCAGCGACAGCCCCAAAACATCACTGCTCTCGAGAAGATCTGCATGGAGGAATGGGCCAAAATCTACCATCTACACTGCAGACTTCTCCCACAATTCCACCCAGTGCTTCCTGCAGAAGTTCTCTGATGACTCTGCAATAGTCGGCCTCATCACTGATGGGGACGACAAGGAGTACAGAGGTCTGACCCAAGACTTTGTGGACTGGTGCCAGCTGAACTACCTCCAGATCAACGCCAGTAAAACCAAGGAACTGGTGGTAGACTTCCGCAGGCACAAGCATTCTCCACTGCAACCACTGAACATCCAAGGTATGGACATTGAGGCTGTGGACAGCTACAGGTACCTTGGTGTTCATCTGAACAATAGACTGGACTGGACTCATAACTCAGACGCCCTCTACAGGAAAGGGCAGAGCAGGCTGTACCTGCTGCGGAGACTCAGGTCGTTTGGAGTGGAGGGCCGACTCCTGAAGAAATTCTATGACTCTGTTGTGGCTTCTGCTATCTTTTATGGCGTGGTCTGCTGGGGCGGCAGCATCTCTGCTGGGGACAGGAAGAGACTGAACAGGGTGATCCGAAGGGCCAGCTCTGTTCTAGGATGCCCTCTGGACCCAGTGGAGGTGGTGAGTGACGGGAGAACGGCAGCTAAGCTGTCATCCCTGATGGACAACATCTCCCACCCCATGCAGGAGACTGTGACAGCACTGAGCAGCTCCTTCAGTGGGAGACTGCGGCACCCACGGTGTGGGACGGAGAGATTTCGCAGGTCTTTCCTCCCCACTGCTGTCAGACTCCATAATAAAGACTTTAACTGATCAAGCACACACATCCACACATGTGCAATAATACTAAGTGCAATAATCCTTTCTGTCATCGTTGTATTTTTACTCAGTTGTATATAGTATTTGTATTTGTATTCTATTTTTATCTTATTGTATATTTATTTTATTTTATTCTACTGTATATAGTATTTTATTCTATTCTGTACAGTTGTGTACTGTATTTATTCTTATTGTATTCTAATTTTTGCCTCATAACTTTTGCACTGTCCACTTCCTGCTGTGACAAAACAAATTTCCCAAGTGTGGGACTAATAAAGGTTATCTTATCTTATCTTATCTTAAATACCAGCTACTGTGTGTGCAAACCTGGTAAAGACCTATAGTAAACGTTTGACCTCTGTTATTGCCAACAAAGGTTATGTTACAAAGTATTGAGTTGTATTTTTGTTATTGACCAAATACTTATTTTCCACCCTAATTTACGAATAAATTCTTTACAAATCCTACCATGTGGATTCATGGATTTTTTTTTCACATTCTGTCTCTCACAGTTGAAGTGTACCTCTGGTGCAAATTACTGACCTCTGTCATCATTTTAAGTGGGGGAACTTGCACAATCGGTGGCTGACTAAATACTTTTTTGCCCCACTGTACATCCAACTTATATAATCACTATATATAAGTTGGGTGAGCTTGATAAAATCTATGAATATCCTTTTAGTAATTATTTGAGTTTGATAATTTGAAATAAACGTCTGAAATGTTAGCGTATGTGTTTGTGTAAAATTAAGGTATTTATTTACATTTATCTCAGACAAAAAATTCAGTATGTGGTTCACAGAATACCTTCTTTGCATGTACTTAATATTTTTGTTTAAAACTGAATCAAAATATTTGTGAAATCGGTATCTATACTCATCACTATATTGTACTAAAATCATTAATTATTCAAATCAATATTATTTATTGTCAGCAACTATAACTGAAAAGTGTAAGTAAAACACGATAACGTAGAGTAATTGAGTACCTTGTCACCTTGTTGTTGAATTGTGCTATACAAATAAACTTGCCTTGCCTTACCATGAGCCTTTTTCATTGTTTTGTTCATTTAGTTCTTTGAATACTCTGAGCCTTTGTGTTTGCTCTCCTGGTTTGCCATTTATCCTTCACGTATGTAAGGCTTTGAGCTAAAAAGGGAAAAGGCTCTTGTCTTTTTAGTGCTTGTTTATTTTGAGGTAAAAACACTCTGAAAAACACACTCATTTCAGCAGGTTTGACATTTTTTATTTAGATTTTATTAAAAAGGTCATGGTTGTTATTTCCTGGTGTACGTACGTTCCTGTATAAATGTGTATTAATTTACATTTTGTCTGTTACTGAAAAAACAAAAACAACCTCTGCATCACTGTGATTCTCTTTCTGTTTGGTAGCATATTTCAGTCAGAATGAAATGTGAAAATGTTGACCAACTCTTTTATTTTATGTTTTATAATAATGTTCTATTAAGAGCATTTAAAATGAAATTTACATGACTGAAATATTTCTTCACTGATCAACGCCAAAGTACTACACAAATTTATATTTATTTGCTTCATTGCAGTATTTAAAAATCACTACAATACAACTGTATTACTCTGTTATAGAATCATTCAAATAAAAAAAGGAGATTCATGAAGACACATGTTTACATTTAGTTGTAAATCTAAACAGTGCACTACAATCAATAGAAATTACTGAATGCTTTTCCAAAAGCAGTTCTCAAAAATACAACTCAAAATATTATTTTATTATTCATTATCATATTTTTATAGTGCAACTACAATGCAAAGTTGGTAGGCATCTAATTTTGACTATAGCTAATTACAGCACTTTTAAAAACTTCATATGTAGTCTCTGACCTTGTTTGTTTTAATGTTGGAGAATATAATCTTGTTCATTAAAAACGCCAAAAACAACATGTAAAAAACACTTGGGGAAAAAAGAGGAAGTGTAACCTGATACAAACTTTGAGTACTTGGAGTACTGTAGTCCTGGCCTACCCCACCTTAGGCCTGACCATGCAATGTTAGGGAGCAATTCCTAAATTAGGAATGTCATCACCTATAAAGGCTGGTGCAGAAGAACTGCTTACAAGCTCTCTCTTCTCCTTGATCAGCAATATTGTGTTTGTCTTTTTATAGTTTCTGTTCAACAATTTTCATTTTCTTTGTATTTATTTATTTTTACTTTGAGACAAAAACTAAAGTTAAAACACCCTTGGGAGATTTTAATAAAGAAAAAATGAATTATTTTATCTCACATGGTATTTCTGTAAACAGCTTTACATCCTATGTATAAACCTGGTTTTGTACATTGTGTTTTTCACTAGTGTCAACAAATTGAATTTAGGGTGACCAATTGGTTGTCTTTAACCAATTGGGGCAGTCTTCCACTCAAGCTTTTTAATCAATCTTGTTTTCTGCCCAGTGCCCAGTCCCTGTAAGCCAGAATATGGCATTATTTTTGTGCCACTCTGACCGCACGTATAAAAAAAATAGAGTCCATGTAAAAAAAATTAGCAGGTGCAAGTGTTGCATTTTGAGGAGAAATTTATTTTGAGCGAAGAAAAGCTAAATTTGAGTGAACAAAATGCATTGCTGCGTGCAAAAAATGTATTTCAATGTTTGCTATTATCCATACACACACACAATAGCAGCCCCTTTCACATCTCCGAAAACATTAGAGCACATTTGTAAATATGTGATGTCTTGATAAATCGAGCAGACATTTGAAGTTTACACAGCACCATTCTCGCATGAAAATATCTTAGAAGTTTATTTTGTGACCCAGAAAGAGTAATATTTCAAACTCTGCCACTCTGTGTTCCTCCGCCACTGCCTCATTTGAGTTTTGGACGAAATGCATTCTGGGATAATGCATTTCGTCATTTCGAGCTCACTGGAGACCAAAACAGACAATCATATTTTTTTGCATCCAAGTCTGTGATTGGGTGGTTTTGTGGCACAAATATAACGGTGTAGAGAAAGAGTTGAGCGCGCACGGGCAGAAATGTTGAGAACGCGAGCAGCACAAAAATAACGCCATACCAGAAGGGAAAAAGACAGAACACACACATATAAAGAATGCTCTTAAAACATGTGGTTATGCCAATTGAGCTTTCATCAAATCAGCAAAGATGCACAGAAAAGAAGATCAAACTCAACCAGGGAGGATCAGAAGGACAAAAGGAACAATATTCTCATCCCCTATGCAGCAGGTACTGTATATCAGAGAAACTCAGGAGAGTCTTCTCCAAGCAGGGCGATCGTGGCTCAAGAGTTGGGAGTTCGCCTTGTAATCGGAAGGTTGCCGGTTCGAGCCCCGGCTTGGACAGTCTCGGTCGTTGTGTCCTTGGGCAAGACACTTCACCCGTTGCCTACTGGTGGTGGTCAGAGGGCCCGGTGGCGCCAGTGTCCGGCAGCCTCGCCTCTGTCAGTGCGCCCCAGGGTGGCTGTGGCTACAATGTAGCTTGCCATCACCAGTGTGTGAATGTGTGGGTGGATGACTGGATATGTAAAGCGCTTTGGGGTCCTTAGGGACTAGTAAAGCGCTATATAAATACAGGCCATTTACCATTTACCATAATTCCCAGTGTACTTCAGACCCAGCCAAAAATTTAGACAAAAACTGGTTCATCTCAAACACAAACTCCCAAACACAAAACTTAGTAACATAGTGTGTGTTATGCAATGCAGCGAGGAATGCTCAGACCTCTACATTGGAAAAACCAAACAGCCGCTTTATAAACACATAGCACAACATAGAAGAGCCACCTCAATGGGACAAGACACAGCTGTTCATCTTTATATAGAGGTCAAAGGTCACTCTTTCGAGGATGCCAATGTTCATTTTGGACAGAGAAGACAGATGTTTTGAAAGAGGACTGAAAGTCCACTGTGAACAACCATCTTTGAACAGAGGCGGTGCTTTATGACACCAAATGTCTGCCATCTATAATCCAGTTCTGAGATCTCATCCTAGACACCTTACACCCACTCACATCCTGGGCCATCTGACCACAGGAAATCACATGATAGGGTGGGGTTTGGACCCGTATGAAATACGGCCGTGGAGTAGAAACCCTGAAGACCTACCGCTATTGATGTAGCCTGACATATTTTCGTACCTTGTCTGTGGAGTCACCGCTTACAAGTCGTCATTCAAACAAAGGTGAGTCAGCTTGAGTACTGCGTTTGATTTTCCCCCGAACATTCAAATTAGTGCAGCATAAATTCATTCACGAGGGGGAAATTACAGTGAGAACATGTGGAGGTTCTGTTAGAGGGATAACATAGTGAGTTCAGTGCATTGATGTGACATTGTCCTGAAGGATTTAGTTATTCTTTATGGTTAAAGAAATTGAAATAATTTATTGTTATAAAAAATTCTAATTATACATATTGCTTCCATGTTTGTGTCCTGTGTCACTAAAATACATTTTATTTTAGTTTTATACATTGATTAATGACCTGCAGAATCTCCTTATCATATTAAGTGATTCATAATTGTCACTTTATGCTTTCTCCATCTTGAAAGTGATGACATCCTTGCATTACATACTTTAGGTTAATTTTCTGCAGGCAGGTTTCTGAAAGAGAACAGGCAGATTTAGAATTTAACATGCATTCCGTCCCCTTAATGTAGATGGGTGGATGTAGGTCAGCATTCCTCCTGTAGTCCACGATGAGCTCCTTGGTCTTCTCAGTGTTAAGCAGTAGGTTGTTTGTGTCGCACCACTCAGCCAGACGATCCACCTCCTCCCTCATCGTTGTCCTTGATGAGGCCAATCACCGTGGTGTCATCTGCAAACTTAATGATGATGCTAAAACCACTGGTAGGTCTGCAGTGGTGAGTGAAGAGGGAGTAGAGGAAAGGGCTCATCTTACAGACTACCTCAACTTTTGTGTGGACACAGTCGCCCCTGCTAAGACGGTACGGTGTTATCCTAATAACAAACCGTGGGTAACACAGGAAGTCAAAGCTGTCCTCAACATGAAGAAGAAGGCTTTCAGGAGCAAAGTGAAGGAGGAGATGAAGGCAGCACAGCGGGAGGTGAAACGCTGCCTGAGGGAAGCAAAGGACACCTACAGGAGGAAGGTGGAGCAGAAGTTGGAGAGGAACAATATGAGGGAGGTCTGGAATGGTGTGAAAACCATCACAGGCCACAACACCAAGAAAAGCACAGTGGGGGGGACTGTGGAGAAGGCAAACGAACTCAACAACTTCTTCAACAGGTTTGACCAGCCCACAACCCCCCCACCCTCACCTTCACTACAGAGTCCAATCCCCACTCTCCTACCTCCCTCGCTTCCCCCCCTTCCTGACACCATGACACCCCCCTCCTCCAATCCCTCTCTCAGCAGCAAGACATCTCCCCCCCTCCCCTCTTCCCAAACATCTCCCAGTGTCACAGTGGATCAGGTCAGGAGACAACTGAGGAAGCTTCGCCCCAGAAAGGCAGCAGGCCCAGACAAGGGGTGTCCTAGGATGCTAAAGGCGTGTGCTGCTGAACTTGGGGAGCCGCTACAACGAGTCTTCAACCTCAGTCTGCGACTGGGGAGAGTGCCCGCCCTATGGAAGACATCCTGCATCGTCCCGGTCCCCAAAAAGAACCGGCCCAATGAGCTGAATGACTTCCGACCGGTGGCACTGACGTCACATCTTATGAAGACTCTAGAGCGGCTCTTCCTCAACCTCCTCCGACCACAGGTACAACATGCCCAGGACCCACTACAGTTTGCATACAAGGCAGGTGTCGGAGTGGAGGATGCCATCCTGTACCTCCTACACAGAGCCCACTCACACCTGGATGGGGGAAAAGGCACGGTCAGGATCCTGTTTCTTGACTTTTCCAGTGCCTTTAATACCATCCGGCCCTGTATGCTTCAGGAAAAACTGAACAGGATGGAGGTGGACCCCTGCCTGGTGGCTTGGATCTCCGACTACCTCACCGACAGACCACAGTACGTCAGGCTGAAGGACATCACGTCTGACACAGTGGTCAGCAGCACAGGAGCACCACAGGGAACTGTGCTGTCCCCTCTTCTCTTCACCCTGTACACCTCTGACTTCTGCTACAACTCTGAATTATGCCACATTCAGAAGTTTGCAGACGACACAGCCATCATGGGGTGTATCTGGGATGATCAGGAAGAGGAGTACAGAAGTCTGGTGAGGAACTTTGTCGCATGGAGTCACACAAACCACCTGCAACTCAACACCTCAAAGACTAAGGAACTGGTTGTGGACTTCGGGAGGTCTAGAGCAGGTCCACTGCCGGTTCAGATAGAGGGGGAGGAGGTGGAGGTGGTCAACAAGTACAAGTACCTCGGGCTGTGGGTGGACAATAAACTGGACTGGTCATGCAACACAGAGCACCTGTATAAAAAAGCCCAAAGCCGACTGTACTTCCTCAGGAGGCTGAGGTCTTTTAACATCTGCAGGAAGCTCCTGAGGATGTTTTACCAGTCGGTGGTTGCTGGAGTACTTTTCTATGCTGTGGTGTGCTGGGGGAGCAGCACAGCAAAGAAGGACTCATCCAGGCTGGAGAAACTGATCAGGAGGGCTAGCTCTGTGGTCGGCATGAAGCTGGACACTCTGGTGACAGTGGCAGAGAAAAGGACATTAAAGAAACTGATGGACATTATGGACAATGCCAGGCATCCTCTGCACACGGCCATTAACAGCCAGAAGAGTCTGTTCAGTGACAGGTTGCTTCTCCCAAAGACAAGAACTAACAGACTTAAAAACTCCTTTGTCCCACACGCCATCAGACTGTTTAACTCCTCTCTGGAGGGGAGAGGGAGGGGAAACAGGAGGACAAAGGAGGGGGGAACAACTAAGCTGTAGTGCCTCTTCACCTCACTGTACAATACCTTGTGCAATACTTTTGTAAATAGTCAACAGTGCAATAGACTCAATACTTGAAATGTGCAATTCACTTGTATTTTTATTTTTTATTCCTATTTATTCTATTTATCCCCTTCGTATATTTTATTTATATTGTCTCTGTATTTATATATATGTGTGTGTGTATAACTCTGTAACTTCTGTCGGTGCTGTGCTTTTTTGGAAATCGAATTTCCCAGAGGAACCCACCCGAGGGATTAATAAAGTTCTATCTTATCTTATCTTATCTTATCACACAGCCTTGTGGTGTTCATTGTGATTGTAGATGAGCAGCAGTTATCCAGCTGGATATGTTGGGGGCAGTTGGTCAGGAAGTCCAGTAACCATTTGCACATGAGGGAACTGATGCCCAGGTCTGTCAGTTTCCTGATGAGTTGTGAGGGGAGGATTGTATTGAATGCTGAACTGAAGTCTATAAACAGCATTCTGGCGTAGGTGTTGTTGTTGTCCAGGTGTGATAGGACAGAGTGCAGTGCGATGGAGACTGCATCCTCTGAGTTCCTGTTCTGACAGTATGCAAATTGGTGGGGGTCCACGGTGGGGTGGGAGACAGGATTTGAAGTGTGCTAGGACTAGCAGCACTTTGTGATGATGGGGGTGAGGGCTACTGGGCGGTAGTCATATAGACACTTATTCCAGTGTTTATAAAAGCTTGACATATATCTTGTGTCACCATGTGTTATAACTTTCAAAGCTGTTACTGTTAAATATCTTGACTCTCTCAAACAGCACATCAGTGAGTGAGTTTTTCTTCAGCCACCCTTTTCATTCACTACGTGTTTATACACGTCTCTGCATTTAATCATTAGTTATTATGCTCATAGGGTGTCATATGATTGTTGGGCTTTTCTCTGTTTACTGTATTATTGTAGGAGCTTTATTTCTTGGCATCTGGTTACCGTAGGCTGAGTTTAATGTCCGGACAATTTTAGAGTAAGTGATGCTTTTAGAGACCTGAATGTGGTTAAACCAACTCCCTATCATCAACTACACCAATGACCTGAGGCAGAAACACCGATGTGTACAGAAAGAGTATAGTTTAAACTTGGACTATCTTTTGATAAAAGCTAATTACTTTAGCCACTTACATAACACTCATATTTAAATTTCAGCCTGTTAAAGAAGGTTCTGTCTTTATAGCTGCAGTTGGAAATGTTAATTTTACATGTTCAATAGTTCAAAACATCAGGCAGCAATATGTCTGCATTCATAAACACAGATTCTAGTGAAATGTGAATGTATGCAACTCACAATGTGTGCAAATAGAGGTTCAAATATACATGATTTTATTGAAAGGATTCATATATTTTATTTTATATATGTGATAAGAAGATATAGGAAAGATATTTCAAATATCACATGAAATAGGATATAAGTATACAGCAAAACACAACAGTGATGGTGTAATCTGCATGACAATATCAAAATTACTCAGGCTACTGAAACCAATGGCAGTTGGTTCACACACAAAATGAATGAAGATGCATCATATCAGCATTTATAACTTTCACTCCCAGAAGTGCCCTATTTTACACTGGATGTAGAGTCTGTTACAATCACAAAGCATCAAACATAACATTTAAATAGTGCCTTTAAAAATTTCACAAATATCACATTCATTTAAATAATTAAAAAATCAGTCGCTGTAAACAACCTAAAGCAGAAATAATAATATCAGACAAAAATTCCAACAACTCAGTTCCTGAGCTGTTAGTTTTTGTTAAGCTTTCTGTTGGGGGAAGTTGCTTCACTGCTTATCTTAGGGGCAGAGCTTTTACCCTTTCTCAGTGACTTCACAAACCACAGGAAGATGAAGAACCCTGCACAGCATACAGGGGGAGAAACGGTGAAATAGGTTTAGGCTGTGTACAAGAAGTACAAATCATGCAAACGAAACTGATATTCAACTCTTTCAGACATTACTGTTTCATACAGAGTATATAACAGTAATGTCAAAAATCTGCTCCAAGTATAAGGATGTATATTAATATTATGCATCACTCATTCAATCCCAACACTGTAACATTCCCAAACTGGCCTATAAAAAAGTTTACGTTCCTATTATTAACTGTTTATGAGCATAAACAGGTTTCATAAACCTAAAATAAGACCCCAACATATGATTTTGTAAAAAATACCATATATAGCATAAACAGCAGCCAAATGGCTGTTGTTTAATGCATTGTTACCCTGGCGCTGCATATGCATGTTTTTAAAATGCCAGCTTCAGCACTCACAGTGACCGAAGTCGTTAAAGAAGTGAGATAAATGAATAGGAGCAAACTATACTGACCTTGCAGGGAGTTCAGAACACAGAAGAGGTAGAGGGCAACAGTGGTCAGGTAACCAAATGAGAAGAAAACCAGGCCCCAAGTAATCCCGAGCAGAACGCTGACACCCAGCAGGGCGCAAATTGCTTTCCTGACCTGTTTATGGTGAAGCTGCCCAAACTAATTTGTCAAATACACAATGACATATGACACAGCAGGTTATTGACAATCTGAAGCTAACAGAGGCCTTGAATTGTGTATGAACAAAAGCTGTTCTTCAGTGTCTAATTATTGGAAATATCAATGGTTAATGTTCATTTAAAAAAGATTGCAAGAATAACTCATACCTCTTTGTTATACCCAACATTCAAAACACGCTTGACTGTCACCATAAACATGGTCATGTTAAAGAGGAACACCATGGTGAACAGTCCAGTGGTAGTGACCACCTTCACTATTTCATTAGATATATAGCATCTACAAAGAAAGGAAATAGACAGTGATTTCATCTTACCCGTTTATATTTTTGTTGAGTGTATATAGATGACTGAGTGTCTCAGCATTGCTTAATATTTTTTTCCACTTGTTAATTTATAGTTTATTTATTTATATAGCACATTTAATTACAACAGGAGTGTTGAGCAAAGTGCTGTACAAGACAATTTAAAACATTGAAATATATATTGAATTTCTAATACACATCCAAAACAGTTAATAAGTCAACATTAATTATAATTCCTAATTTCATACCCTTTAAAAGGTTTTCCTTACATTTTAGTGTCATCATGGTTTGACTTGTCTAGAAGGACATGGCCATAAAAGCTTCTGTCTATGATCACCACCACTGACACAATCACTGCAGGAACACCTGAAACACAAGAATTGATTAGTCACTCTGAAGTTTGCTGACTAATAACCAGTGATGCGAATAATGGCATCACAAGTAACGGCGTTACTAACGGCGTTACGTTTTTAAGTTACAAGTAATCTAATTACTGATTACTATTTCTATCGTTACAACGCAGTTACGGTTACTAACAAGAAAATGCTGTGCTGTTGCGTTACTATTTTTCAACAAACAGACAGCTGAAGCTGTGTTCAGCTTAATGCACATAAGTAATCTGGGCACTACAGCTTTCAGCAGCTGTGCGCGCTCCGGCGGATGGCAATCACAATCACTTTTTGGCACAACACCTGGAGCTTACATATATTGTAATATATCTATATCATGGCTAAAGCACTTCTGGATGCATGCAAACTGCATTTCGTTGCCCTGTACCTGTGCATGTGCAATGACAATAAAGTTGAATTCTATTCTATTCTATTCTATTCTATAAGGGGGCAAACTTTCGCATGAGTGCTGCTGTTTGACTAAGGAGGAATAAAGTAATTGTGGTAAGCTAATCATATGACCACTTCAAGATGACAAAGCAACAAGGTGATATATACCAGTTGTGTTGATAGGCCACGTAAAACCAGAGTCATGATAATCAATATATACGCGGCGTTTTTTCCTCAATAGTTTCGTCACGTTTACTGTCTAAGGACAGCGCTAGCAAGCACTCTCTGCTTATGACCAAAAAATAAAACAGAAAACAGTTGGTGAAAAAATGCACCATGTCGACCAATCAAAAATGATATGGCAACATGACATTTGGTTGTTTAGGAAGAGGGGGAAGTTTAAGGAGTGACCGTGAGAAAGAGCGAGAGAGAAACAGCAGAAAACGAGAGAGAGCGAGTTTTGAGATGTGAGAGATTTGTGACCTTCAGCATGTTTGGAGTGTGTAGTTAATGTGTTGTCTTGTGTAGTTAGTGTGTAGTGTTGTAGATAGTTTTGTGTTGTGTGTCAGAACAATGAGGCGCCAGGTAAAAAAAGGAGTGATACACCTGCTGCTGTCAGACCTGCAGGTATCAGGCTGTAATGTTCTCCTTTATAGTGGAGAGAAATTATTTTTTGGAGTGGCACAAATAATTTGTGTGGAATCTTATTTAATGCAGAACAGCTGATTGTTATGTCAACAGTTTGAAATGTTTTTGTTTTTTGTTTTTTTTAAAAGAGGGTAAAAGGTAAATTGCAGCAGATAACTTTGTTGTTGGCAAAACTTGTGCATAGGATTTTAAAATTGATCATTTATATTTGCATTTAAAGTTCTGAAACATGATTCATTAAACATGTCTGTGGTTGCTGCAGTAAAAAATATAACTTTCTACTCAGATTTTATGGTTTTTTTGTCTGATTTTAGATCAACTGTGTTAATACAGAATGTCAAAATGAAAACACAACTGTAAATTCAGACGTGAGGTTGTGCTGAAAAGAATGATACCAGACAAAGTAAAGTAAATCGTTTTTAAAGGTTAAATGTAGAGGTAAAATCAAAAGTGGTTTAAAATGGCCAATTATACCCTGGACCCCAGAGGGTTAAACCTTTTTTTAAAGTGACTTAATAGTTACTTTTCATGTAATTAATTACTTTTAGGATCTTGTAACTCAGTAACTGAGTCAGTTACATTTTTGAAGAAGTAACTAGTAACTATAATTAATTACTTTTTCAAAGTAACTTGCCCAACACTGCTAATAACCACCGCTTCCTGTTTGAAGGATTCCACTTACCCCATCCCACCACACTGAGTTTGAAAATGTATCTGCTGACAGAAATGTTGAAGATTTTAACTAGGAGAAGGTAGAGGTGGAACCCCTCCAAGGCCATCCAGGTGAAAGTGGCCAACAGGGAGTAGTGAAGGGCAAGAGCCATGTAGAAACAGAGCCAAGTGGAGGGGTGTGCTGCCACTGCCTGACTGGGCAGGAAGTGCAGGTTGAGGAGGATCAGGGCGATGACGAGATTGATGTGGATGTTCATAGAAAGATCTTCTCTGAGTGTCCTGTTGGACAGAGAAGAAGGGATTTGTTGTAAATAACTTTCTATCGGTCATATCTTAACTTTATATTATTTACAAAAGAATGAAAAAAGATGACCTTTGCAAAACACAGATGGTGGGGAAAAAATTGACAAAAAAGGAAAAAAAAATGGGAAAGAGCAAAAAAAGAAACACATTGGTGCACAAATGTGCCAGAAAATGGAAGTAAATATATAGTAAATAATAATAAATACAAGGTGGAATTTACTCATTTCAGATCCTGAAAAGGGAAAAAATAATTAGAGTTTGGAAAATACAACCAGAAAAGAATAAATTACCTGTTTGTGATGAAAAGTAAAACGGTGATGACCAGGGCAACAAGAGAAAAGCTACAGCCAATTATTGTAATGTATGATAGTATTTCCATGTCTTTTTTTGAAAGAACAGCATCCCCCCCAGACGAAGCAGAAACCTGTAGAGAAATACATATTCATGCTATCTTGTCACATTATTAGCAGGACGGATATATTTTAAGTTTTACTCATCCTGTATATACAAGATATACAAATCCTCAACTTCATGGTACATTTTTTTAAGATGACATTTAACAGTTTTTAATTCACCAGATGTTTACCTTTACTATCTCTAAATAATTTGCATGGAACTTTACAATTACTCTGTTTTTTCTGTCTTTGTTTTTTTGTGCCATTTCTGCCATCTAGTGGTAGAAGTATGCTGTGGAGGTTAATTACAGTCTTTTGCTTAACAAGAGAGGATTTGTGTATAATGGTGTATTTCTATTAGAGATGGCACGATACCACTTTTTCATGTCCGATACCAATATCATAAATTTGGATATCTGCCGATACCGATATGAATCCGATATAGTGTGTTTTTTAATCAATAAAAAATATTTTTTTAATATCTTGCTGCTTTTTGTATAAGTTCATACTCAAGTTAAAAAAAACACTAAAGCTATTCTGTTATACCTGTAAGCAAAAAATGCACTGCACCCAACATATTTCATAGTTCAGCAATACTGATCAATCTAATAAACTTAATCCTACTCAATCCTCCCTATTCTGGTATTTTAAAGAATAAACAACCTAACTAATAGGGCTCTAACACTCCCAGCAAAAAAAAAAAAAAAAAAAAATTGATGGGACAAAAGAGCGGGCGTTTTGACTAGAGACCGGCCCACCATTATAGGAAAAACCATAAAGCCTTTGAATGAAAGCAAACTCTGTTGTGACAGTGATGTACACTGTTTTCATGGTATATATGTATCAATCTATCAATCATTTGTTGTAATATTCAGATAATTATTTTTTAAAAGCGAGACATTTTAAATGAGAATAAGAAAGAAAGGTATTTCTTTGTGCCCCCCCCCCGTTAATGCCCTACCTGGCCCCCCTGGCAAAACTCTGCTAGACCCGCCCCTGCACAGTTACCAGCTGTCAGCTACATAGAAAATGATCCTGGTGTTATTTGTCTCTCAGAAACAGTTCAAAACTTCCCTTCAACTCATTCTTGTCACCTATAAGGTAAGCCTGTTTCTCCCTCACCTGTTCAGCTCTGATGATTCAGTAAGGACATCTCCTGGTTTCATCTTGGATGATCTGATATCCTCGTGTTGGTGTTGTTCCCAGACCATCATGAAAATGTTGTTCCAGGTTCAACATTGCAAGTGACCAATCACATTGTTGTGATGTTATTCTTTTGCGCGCCAAGCCATTCGTGCATTTATGAAATTCCAATGTTGCAAGGACAATATCAATTCTGCTTACTGTTTATTAAAGGGTTAAGGTTAGGGTTAGGGTCAGGGTCCGTTGATCGGCGGACAGAGGCGGTGTCTCGCAGCTACAGTTTTTTGTTTTACGCCGGTTTTTCCCGAAGTCGCAAAAGTATGACGTCACAACATTCTGATTGGTCACTTGCAATGTTGATCCTGGTACAACATTTAGTATGATGATCTGGGAACAACACCAACACGAGGATATGCTTTCATCTTCATGTTTCCCTCTCACCACATATCCAAACCGATATCATGACCAGCAGCTTTTACAGCTGTGGCTCCAGCAAACATCAGCTGATACTAGAAATTAATATTAAATAAATTCTAACAAGAGCTGACCAAGCTTAAACATGCTGCTGTTGTTTAACGCGACATCCGGTGGTTTCCTCTTTCTGGCGCAAAGTGGATGATAAATAAACAAGAGAGAAAAGCCGATCAGCTGATCATTGATCAGTTTCATGATTGAACAGGAGAGGGAGGGAGAGAATGAGAGAAGAGGCAGCTGTGCAGCAAAGACACAGAATAAATTCAGCTTTGTGTCTTTTTCATTGTAGCTGAAGTCCAGGACAAACTGTGTTCCTTTTCAGCTCAGTAACATCATAGCATGCCGCCCAGCTGTATAGAAACTCCTCGTCCTAGTACTGAGGATGAAAAAGTCAGCATAATGAAAATAAACTACCCTTAAACTTGGTTTATATCTGACCCAGATAGACTGCAGGTCATAACTTCTTACCTGAAGTTCAGCTCACCTGACACTCAGACCGGCGGCCGCCTTGGCTCTCTCTTCCTCCTGCGTCCCCTTTCCCTCATCCACCAGCTGGCTGCCACCTTGCTAATATTACTGAATCTGTGGAAGCTCCGCGATGCCACCACACGTAGTAACAAATAACGATCTAAATCCCAGTAACGATTAACGCGTTCCTGATTTTGGCATAATAACTAGTTACTGTGCTTGTTACAACAATAATAACGTAGTTACTGTAACGCGTTACTTAATAACGCGTTAGTCCCAACACTGTTTATAAAGAACACAGGGCTGAATTTAGCAATAGATCTCAAATATGACACTACACATACTACATCCAGAAATGGATCTGCCACCTTTAGAGCAAATTGGATGGAAAATTTTATAGAAATCCAAGATGCAGATGGCAAATGAAGAGATGGATTAACTTCTTTGTGCAATTTTATGACTGTATTTTGTTGAAGAAAGGTTCCTTAGTTCTCAAGATATGGCATGACATTTTGTATACTGAAACACAAACAAACAAACAATCCTACCATGAGCACACCGAAGTATGTGAAATGGTCACAGGAACATGTGACATTACTCTGATCATGTGTCCAAATGGTGTGGCATCCATCTGTACTAAAATCTGAAGTCAAAGTCAAAGAGATGAATGAGATGCTGCCACATTTCAATTACATCAGCTCATTCAGAAATCTATAATGGTGAGTGAAACCAGAGAAATGTCATGCTTGGTTACTCACTGTTTGTTGAAAAATTTAAGAAATGACAGGAGGGTCTCTGGGTTTGCTAAGACAAAAAGAAACAAACAAACAAACAAACAAAATGTATGTTTATATCTGGTTAATATTATACATCTATATATTTCTACTTATGTTTACTGATAAAATCTACACTTCTACTTTTACATGTAACTAAATATTAACTAGATTAAATATTATTACTCTCTCTAAAATACTACATTTTTACAGTAATCTTTAATACATCAAAATACACAGTTATTTTGTGTTGTGTTAAATAACAATGATATAAAACTATTGAGAAAAATAGTGGAATAAACAATTAGATTGTAATTACAATTATATTCTGGTTAAATTTCATGGTGATGTTGACAGGTTGCCGAAGTCCCGATATGTTCTTGCCCTTCACACTCAGGATTATCATTCGTCTATCATAAACTTCAAATAAGGCTCCAGGATCACTCTACAATGCAAAACGTTGGTCAGTTGGTTTGACTGTTTCTCCAATACAATTTATGTAATATTTTCTCACTGTCCTGACTGTCTGAAAGGAAAAAAAGCAACCCAGTGAGACAGTTAATGCGTAGTGAAAGTCATTTACATCTTAGTAAAAACATTATTTCCTGATGTACCTGCCTGGTTATCTCTAAATCTGTATTATTTACATTTTTGATTTACATTTTGCAAACGGCAAACTACTTACAGAACACTGTGGTTGAGTACCCCTTCCTCTTTCTAAAACATTTTGGTCTGCATAATATATGAACATGGTGACCAACTTTTACTGTTCTGAACATTTTATCTTATTTTTTTAAGAATCAATCCGTGCACTTTTAGCTTTTTAACTCAATTAAATTCAATTTTATTTATATAGCGCCAAATCACAACAACATTCACCTCAAGGCGCTTTATATTGTACAGGAAGACAGGATGAAAGACATGCTTTAGAAAGGATGAAAGACATGCTGTAGAAGAGAGCCAGATATTAATAACAGGTATGATTCAATGCAGAGAGGTCTATTAACACATTGTGAGTGAGAAAGGTGACTGGAAAGGAAAAACTCAATGCATCATGGGAATCCCCCGGCAGCCTATGTCTATTGCAGCACAACTAAGGGAGGATTCAGGGTCACCTGGTCCAGCCCTAACTATATGCTTTAGCAAAAAGGAAAGTTTGAAGCCTAGTCTTGAAAGTAGAGATAGTGTCTGTCTCCTGAATCCAAACTGGAAGCTGGTTCCACAGAAGAGGGGCCTGAAAACTGAAGGCTCTGCCTTCCATTCTACTTTTAAATACTCTAGGAACAAGTGCTATGGTACTACAAGGTCATTAAGATATGATGGGGCCTGATTATTTAAGACCTTGTATGTGAGGAGCAGGATTTTGAATTCAATTCTGGATTTAACAGGAAGTCAATGAAGGGAAGCCAAAACAGGAGAAATATGCTCTCTCTTTCTAGTCCCTGTCAGGACTCTTGCTGCAGCATTTTGGATTAACTGAAGGCTTTTTAGCAAGGTTTTGAGCATCCTGATAAAAATGAATTACAGTCGTCCAGCCTGGAAGTAATAAATGCATGAACTAGTTTTTCAGCGTCACTCTGAGACAGGGTATTTCTAATTTTAGAGATGTTGCACAAATGGAAGAAAGCAGTCTTACATATTTGTTTAATATGTGTGTTGAAGGACATGTTGTGGTAGAAAAATGACTCCAAGGTTCCTCACAGTGTTACTGGAGGCCAATGTAATGCCATCCAGAGTAAGAATCTGGTTAGATACCATGTTTCTAAGCTTTTCAGGGCCGAGTACAATAACCTCAGTTTTATCTGAGTTAAGAAGCAGAAAGTTAGCGGCCATCCAGCTCTTTATGTCTTTAACACATTCCTGCAGTTGAACTAATTGGTGTGTGTTAACTTCCTTCATGGACAGATAGTGTTGGGTGTCATCAGCGTAGCAGTGAAAATTTATGCTATGTCTTCTAATGATACTGCCTAAGGGAAGCATGTATAATGTAAACAGAATTGGTCCTAGCACTGAACCCTGTGGAACTCCATAATTAACCTCAGTGTGTGAAGAGGACTCTCCATTTACATGTACAAACTGGAGTCTATTAGATAGATATGATAAAAACCACTGCAGCGCAGTACCTGTAATACCTACAGGCTTTTACCTGGCTTGAGTAAAGGTTTAACTACAGCCAGCTTGAAGGCCAGTGGTACATAGCCGATTATTAGAGATAGGTTGATCATATTTAAGATTGAAGCATTAATTAATGGCAGGACTTATTTGAGCAGTTTTGTAGGAATGGGGTCTAAAAGACACGTTGATGGTTTGGAGGAAGTAATTATTGAAGTTAACTCAGAAAGATCAATTGGAGAAAAAGACTTCAAATTAATATCAATGGTACTGAAAGTAGCTGTAGATAATATTACAGCTGTGGGATGATTATTGGTAATTTTTCATGAAGTCATTACTAGTTAACGTTAAAGGGATTGTTGGCTCAATAGAGCTCTGACTTTTTTGTCAGCCTGGCTTCAGTGCTGAAGAGAAACCTGGGGTTGTTCTTATTTTCTTCAATCAGTGACGAATAGTAAGATGTTCTGGCTTTGCGGAGGGCTTTCTTATAAAGCAGCAAACTATTTCTCCAGGCTACATGATGATCCTCTAAATTTGTGACACGCCATTTTCTCTCCAGCTTACGAGTTAGCTGCTTTAGGGTACGCGTTTGAGAATTATACCACGGAGTCAGGTACTTCTGATTTGAGGCCTTAGTTTTCACATGGAGCTACACTATCCAGAGTCGTGAGGAGGTAAAATTATTAACAAGATAATTAACCAATTATTCATGTAAAAAAAATGCAGTGGAACCCCGATTTACGAATACCCCATTTAACAAAAAATTCAATTTACGAAGGCACTGAACAGCAATATTTCTGCCCGTGGTACGGCAAAATGCCCTTGTAACGAAATCCACTGGCTCTGATTGGCTGAGCCTACAATGCCCACAATGCCTTCCGAATCATGTGACATCCCCTTAGCTTTCGTAATTGCACTTCGCTGTTCCACTTGAGCGACATATTGTTGTTCTAGTTAGCTTTTAGCCTATAGCCTATCGTTCAGCATCGCCTCACTCAAAAGGCGCGATATATATATATATATATATATGCGTGTGTATATATATATATATATATATATATATATATATATATATATATATATGCGTGTGTATATATATATATATATATATATATATATATATATATATATATATATATATATATATATGCATGTGTATATATATATATATGTACACTGAACAAAAATATAAACGCAACACTTTTGTTTTTGCTCCCATTCCCCATGGGATGGACGTAGAGACCTAAAATTCATTCCAGATACACAATATAACCATCCCTCCCAAACAGTGGTCACAAATCAGTCCAAATGTGTGGTAGTGGGCACATCTGCTATATTGAGATAATCCATCCCACCTCACAGGTGTGCCACATCAGGATGCTGATCTGACATCATGAGTAGTGCACAGGTGTACCTCAGACTGCCCACAACAAAAGGCCCCCCTGGAATGTGCAGTTTTTTGCGCTATTGGGGGTCTGGGGACCCAGAACCGGTCAGTATCTGGTGTGACCACCATTTGCCTCATGCAGTGCAACACATCGTCGCATGGAGTCTATCAGATTGTCAATTGTGGCCTGTGGAATGTTGGTCCACTCCACTTCAATGGCTGTGCGAGGTTGTTGGATATTCGTGGGAACTGGTACACGCTGTCGTATATGCCGGTCAAGCACATCCCGAACATGCTCAATGGGTGACATGTCCGGTGAGTATGCTGGCCATGCAAGAACTGGGACATTCTCAGCTGCCATCTGCCCTGAACAATGTGAACCATGATTCATCCGTGAAGCGCACACCTCTCCAACGTGCCAGACGCCATCGAATGTGAGCATTTGCCCACACAAGTCTGTTACGGCGACGAGCTGGAGTCAGGTCAAGACCCCGATGAGGACGACGGGCATGCAGTTGAGCGTCCCTCAGACGGTTTCTGACAGTTTGTGCAGAAATTGTTTGGTTGTGCAAACCAATTGTTCCAGCAGCTGTCTGGGTGGCTGGTCTCAGACGATCTTGGAGGTGAACCTGCTGGATGTGGAGGTCCTGGGCTGGTGTGGTTACACGAGGTCTGCGGTTGTGAGGCCAGTTGGATGTGCTGCCATATTCTCTGAAACGCCTGTGGAGACGGCTTATGGTTGAGAAATGAACATTCAATGCACGGATCTGGTTGACATTCCTGCTGTCAGCATGCCAATTGCACGCTCCCTCATTGCTTGTGGCATCTGTGGCATTTTGCTGTGAGACAAAACTGCACATTCCTGGGTGGCCTTTTGTTGTGGGCAGTCTGAGGTACACCTGTGCACTACTCATGATGTCAGATCAGCATCCTGATGTGGCACACCTGTGAGGTGGGATGGATTATCTCAATATAGCAGATGTGCCCACTACCACACATTTGGACTGATTTGTGACCACTGTTTGGGAGGGATGGTTATATTGTGTATCTGGAATGAATTTTAGGTCTCTACGTCCATCCCATGGGGAATGGGAGCAAAAACAAAAGTGTTGCGTTTATATTTTTGTTCAGTGTATATGTGTGTGTGTGTGTGTGTGTGTTTCACCTCTCATTCGAGAACCTAGTAGTGTAGTTTCTGACCTTGTTTGTTTCAGGGAGCTTAAGGTTGGAGAACACAATCATGTTAGTTGGTCCAAGGTTCAGTTCTTCCGGGAGTTCAACACTGACTGTCGTATTGGAGACATTCTTCAAGCCTGCCTATTATATTGTAACAAACAGAAAGAGAAGCTTTATGTCTGTTTTAGATATTTTTAAAAAATATTTGTGACAAATACAAGGAAATAATATTACTTGTTTGTGGTGAAAAGCTGAATGCTAAGGCATAGCTGTACATAATTTAGAGCTATTTTATTTAGATGTTGCTGAGATATTTCTGCATAGACCACAGTGGTGATGTTGATATTATTGGAAATCTGGAAGTAAGTAAAAAAGCCAATGAGATTTTGACTTTTTCTTACTTGGCTGTCACTGGCATGAAGTGTAACGCTTTTGAAGGGAGCAGTCGGTATAAACAGGAGAGCCACAATATTTCCAAATGATATCGATATAGTCGCATTTATATTTATGTTCTCAAGAGTCTTTTCTATGTTCTCCAAGTCCCTTGTGGAAAAAGACAAAAAAAAAAAGATCATGTGCCATTTTGATTTATACTCTTTCATTAATTCCATAACATAGAGTAACTTAGCTTTAAATCAGAATTTAATCACATTTCTATGCAGCTTTTTTCAAATTACTTATGAATTAATAAGAAAAGAAATCTTTTCTGTGAAAAGACTGAAAATATTTACTTGATAGTGTTTGCATAGCCTCCAGTTCCTGAAAGGTTGACTTTATAGTTCATACATTTCTCAGCATCAGGGCTCGCTGTAGAGTAGAATGAAATAAAAATATTAAGACCCCTTTTAACAAGTTAAGAACCACACAAGTCCCCAGAATATTCCAAAGTTCAGCTCAAAGGGCTACTTACAAGCATTTTGTTTTACACTTTTTAACATTTCACATGCATTCATACTCCGTGGAACAACTTGGGTTTTAGTATCATTCCCAATAATACTTGGGCTTGCAGATCGAGTGTCTGCACCCAACACTCACTGTGCTGGCATACCTGTCAGCGGAACCAGACACATCACTAACTCCAGCTGCTAGAGCTGGCAAAATCAATCTTGCAAAGACTCCAATAAAGCCCACTGGATAGCTTTGGAAAATGTTAAGTAGAAGAGAAATTTCAGACATTTAATTGTATTTTCATAATTTTTACATCTTTTTCTACTGATTAGGATGCCCCCCATAGCCATTAATGCTACACTAAAGTAAATAACTTATCGAGTTAAATTTCACTGGTTTTCACTGGTCCAGCCCACATAAGATCAAAGCAGCTCTTTTGCGCTGGCTGTATATTTGAGCCCTGGAGATGTGCTCTTTCAGTATCTGTAGCTTTTAATGCAAGTGAGTTGCAGCAACCCACTTACTTTAAGAAGGGCAGTCTTACTTAGACATGAACAATAAAGTCTGTTAAATTTCTCGATAAATTATCACAGGTGAGAAATATCTGATTTTGCTAAAGCAGCTCCAAGGATGAGGGTCTGCTATGCATTGAGTATAGTTGAGGGTGGGGAGTCTTGCAACGTTATGGAACATATGAGTTCTGTAGACTATTTTGATGTCTTTACAGTATTTATAGCACCTTGATCTGTTAACATTTTTAACAAGCATAAAATTTCTACCCTGTGGGAAATCTTTCATTGTTCATATTCAAAACCAACCCCATATAAACGGGTAATAAACACGCTGGTCAATAGTGTGGATGGCCTACTTTGTTTATCATAAGCAAGAAATAGACAGTCCTGCTTAAGTACTAGCAGGGGGAGATACTATATTTAAAGGCATCAAGTCACTAGTGAACAAGAAAGGCATGAGGCTCATTCCTTGCTCCTTCTATACCAGAAATATTTACACTGGATGGCTAAAAGAGACATGTTAGCAATGTTAGCAATGTCTATTTTTGCCATAACTATTTTCATGTTGACTTGAAATAGAATATCACCCTGTTAAACGTGTATCCATTTCATGCTTAGCAGAAGCAAAACATGACATCCGACGGTGGACCAGTGCGGCTATTACATGTTTTGCTGTGATATAAACAAAGTTAAAAATGTATATTATCTCACTTACCTTTTACAGAAATGTTTGTAAAGTTCTGAGAGGAAACGTCAAGATACACAAAAAACACCAGACAAAATAAGATCAACCACTTCATCCTGTAGGGTTAAGAAGATTTATTTAGATTAAAAAATAAACAAGCAAACAAAACCTCTCTGCTTTACATTCAAATTATATACGTCTCTAAAACAATTCATGAGACATAATAATGAAATGGGTTAAGTTATTTACATTAACATTATTCGTGCATGTGTGTATATGTGTGTATCATTAAAAAAGCATAGCCTACCTTTCGTCTGTTGCTGAGTTGCTGTACAAATGATTTCATCTGAAAAGAATACAGGAAGCCACAACAGCAAAAAAAACAAATGAATAAGCATATTCAGCTGTAATGTTTGCGTTTACAGCTTATTTTGAGGTTGGCATGACAATATGTAAATGACACTGTCAAAAAGAAAGAGGCAGTGTCAACTGACAAAAGGCTACAGTATCTGAATTTACATTCTTCTGTGCCACTAAGTCTGTAGTAAAAATATGTGGACATTAAAAGTGTTAAACTAAATACAGGAAAATGCACATATATTCTGTCCATATATTCAGCACAAAGTTATGGTTTTCGAAGTCCCCCACCTAAAATGATGACAGAGGTCAGTAATTTGCACCAGAGGTACACTTCAACTGTGAGAGACAGAATGTGAAAAAAAAATCCATGAATCCACATGGTAGGATTTGTAAAGAATTTATTCGTAAATCAGGGTGGAAAATAAGTATTTGGTCAATAACAAAAATACAACTCAATACTTTGTAACATAACCTTTGTTGGCAATAACAGAGGTCAAACGTTTACTATAGGTCTTTACCAGGTTTGCACACACAGTAGCTGGTATTTTGGCCCATTCCTCCATGCAGATCTGGGGCGATCGTGGCTCAAGAGTTGGGAGTTCACCTTGTAATCGGAAGGTTGCCGGTTCGAGCCCCGGCTTGGACAGTCTCGGTCGTTGTGTCCTTGGGCAAGACACTTCACCCGTTGCCTACTGGTGGTGGTCAGAGGGCCCGGTGGCGCCAGTGTCCGGCAGCCTCGCCTCTGTCAGTGCGCCCCAGGGTGGCTGTGGCTACAATGTAGCTTGCCATCACCAGTGTGTGAATGTGTGCATGAATGGGTGGATGACTGGATATGTAAAGCGCTTTGGGGTCCTTAGGGACTAGTAAAGCGCTATATAAATACAGGCCATTTACCATTTACCATCTTCTGGAGAGCAGTGATGTTTTGGGGCTGTCGCCGAGCAACACGGACTTTCAACTCCCGCCACAGATTTTCTATGGGGTTGAGGTCTGGAGACTGGCTAGGCCACTCCAGGACTTTCAAATGCTTCTTACGGAGCCACTCCTTTGTTGCCCGGGCGGTGTGTTTTGGCTCATTGTCATGTTGGAAGACCCAGCCTCGTTTCATCTTCAAAGTTCTCACTGATGGAAGGAGGTTTTGGCTCAAAATCTCACGATACATGGCCCCATTCATTCTGTCCTTAACACGGATCAGTCGTCCTGTCCCCTTGGCAGAAAAACAGCCCCATAGCATGATGTTTCCACCCCCATGCTTCACAGTAGGTATGGTGTTCTTGGGATGCAACTCAGTATTCTTCTTCCTGCAAACACGACGAGTTGAGTTTATACCAAAAAGTTCTACTTTGGTTTCATCTGACCACATGACATTCTCCCAATCCTCTGCTGTATCATCCATGTGCTCTCTGGCAAACTTCAGACGGGCCTGGACATGCACTGGCTTCAGCAGCGGAACACGTCTGGCACTGCGGGATTTGATTCCCTGCCGTTGTAGTGTGTTACTGATGGTGACCTTTGTTACTTTGGTCCCAGCTCTCTGCAGGTCATTCACCAGGTCCCCCCGTGTGGTTCTGGGATCTTTGCTCACCGTTCTCATGATCATTTTGACCCCACGGGATGAGATCTTCACAGACTTGGATCCAAAACATCTGATTGTCTGTTTTGGTCTCCAATCAGCTTGAAATGACGAAAAGCAATATCCCAGAATGCATTTCATCCAAAACTCAAACGAGGCAGTGGTGGAGGAACACAGATTGGTGGGGTTTGAAATATTACTCTTTCTGGATCACAAAACTTTTAAGTTATTTTCATGCGAGAATGGTGCTGTGTAAACTTCAAATATCTGCTTGATTTATCATATCACATATTTGTAAAAGCGCTCTAACATTTTTGGAGATGCCTGTTACCCACTAGCTTACCGGGTGGTCAAGGCGCAGCTCCCAGCACATTGTTTTCAAACCCCCCATGGTCTTCCACTACTCGAGTTAAACATATAATACATAAGTCACTTAGATCAGCGGTCCCCAACCTTTTTTGCGTCACGGAATGTCAGACAATATTTTCAAGGACCAGCCTTAACATTTCACAGATAAATACAACAAAATAAAATGATACGACCAAAACAAAAACTGTGGTATTATGTAAATATAATAATCAATACAAATTCACTGTGTAAATGTGTAACTTTATTAGCAGTGTCCTTCTGAAATGTGCCAACAACTTTGAGAGTGACATCCTCCTCTCTGCCCCTTAATGCTCTTTGGTCGATATGGTAACGCAAAAATATTTATTTCAAAATAAGACACACAACACAAAACAAATGTAAAGTAAATGAAAATATATAATTCACCATACGCTAAATCAATGAGAGCCCTGTGATTGTTTCTCTGCAACAAATGTAATGATGGATAATGGGGGACAATCACACCCAAAGTGTGCTGTAATATCCCCTGATGTAAAATGTTCTGTTCTTATTTAAACAGCTGACTCTGAATTAAGTCGAACATAAAAAATATTTAAATTGAGGAGGAAAACTTTTCATAATATGACGGGTGAAATTCAAAACAGACTTACAGTTCTCCAAGACTTCAGATTTAAATTAAACGGTCCAGGTATAAACAAAACATTACCATTTAGAAGTTATCTAAGTGACTTATATATTGTGTTTAACCCAAGTAGTGAAAGAAACGAAAAGGGTTTTTAAAACAAAGTGCCGGGAGTCCGCGCCTTCACCACCCAATCAGCCAGGGCTGGACTGGGACAAAAAATCAGCCAACTACACCACCAGGTATTACAGGAAAAACCTTAAAGCCTTTGAACTGAAACAAACGCTGTTGTGACAGTTATGTACACTGTCTTGTTGGTACTATATGTATGATGTATCACCTTCATGTTTCCCTCTCACCAGATATCCAAACCGATATCGTGGCCAGCAGCTTTTACAGCTGTGGCTCCAGCAAACATCAGCTGATACTAGAAAGTCATTTTAAATATATTCTAACAACAGCTGATCAAGCTTAAACATCCGCTGGTTTCCTCTTTCTGGCGCAAAGAGAGACGGGACTTTCAGCAGAAAAGCCGATCAGCTGATCATTGATCAGTTTCATGATTGAAGTAGCAACAGGAGAGGGAGGGGAGAGAATGAGAGAAGAGGCAGCTGTGCAGCAAAGACACAGAATAACTCCAGTTTTGTGTCCTTTTTTCATTCTAGCTGAAGTACGGGACAAATTGCTTCCTTTTCACCTCAATGCAGATGTATTGTAATTGGTCCAGCTCAGAGTTGATCATGACCAATTGGCTAATCCACCACCTTTCATTGTATAAACTGTTACAAAAACAAACAAACAAACAAACAAACATAAAAATGAAAAATCACCATCGGCCCACTGGTCAAATGCCTGGTATGCCCAATGGCCAGTCCAGCTATGCGGTCAGCTGGTGGGTAACAGGCATCTCCGAAAACGTTAGAGCACTTTTGCAAATATGTGATGTCTTGAAAAATCAAGCAGATATTTGAAGTTTACACAGCACCATTCTCACATGAAAATATCTTAAAAATTTACTTTGTGACCCAGAAAGAGTAATATTTCAAACTCTGCCACTCTGTGTTTTGTACTGAGTTTTGGACGAAATGCATTCTGGGATATTGCTTTTCGTCATTTCGAGCTGATTGGAGACCAAAACAGACAATCAGACTTTTTTGCATCCAAGTCTGTGATTGGCTGGTTTTATGGCACAAATATAATGGTGTACAGAAAGAGCTGAACATGTACGGGCAGAAATGTTGAGAGCGCGAGCAATACATTGCGAGCTAGCGCAAATGCAAAAGTGAGAGGTGCTGCTATTGTGTGTGTGTATGGATAACAGCAAACACTGAAATACATTTTTTTGCACGCAGCAATGAATTTTGTTCACTCAAAATAAATTTCTCCTCAAAATACAACACTTGCACCTGAATTTTTTTTTTTTTTACCTGCGCTCAGAATAGTAGCACAAAAATAATGCCATCGCTAGATGCCTTATTGTAACCATGGTTTTAGGGTGGACACAAAGAAGATAAGAGGATATAAGAACAATTTACAGTGCTGCTTCAGTATGGAATTATTTCTACATGAAAGCTTAGCATGAGAAAAAACATTTTATTTTATTTACATTTTATTAGTGGTCCCCGTGGTAATTGGAGGAGTTAGGGCAGTGACCGCAATCTTGGTGATCATTACCAGCACATCCCACAAACGGCATCTGAGATCTATATGCAGAACAGTGCAGTCATAGGAGTAGCAAAGTTAATGCATGGGACCCTCAAGCTCCCAGGCCTCTGGTAGAGGACCTGAGCTAACTACTGCATTATTTAAACATGACACACACACACACACACACACACACACACACACACACACACACACACACACACACACACACACACACACACGTATATGATACAATAATACAGTAGCATCAAAATGGAATGTTTCATAGTTCAGTGATGTGTGCAGTAACAGTACAACAAAGTTCACAACTCAGTATTGCTTTAAAACAACATTATAATTGAATATGGGCTGTATGGTGGGGAGTCCAAAGTATTTAAACCCTAGTGGGTGGTATCCTTAAGGGGATCATTGACCCGCTATTAATCATGTGTCTCACATGAGCTAAGGTGTCAAAAGAGGGGACTCTCCACATCCAGCTTTTAAAGGAACTGTACATAGCTCTTGGATGCAAGGTGAATATCCGAGAATCATCTTCAAGAATCGTCTTCAAGATTCACCTCGCATATTTATCACTACATACATCTACTTTCAGTACTAGTAGTAGTATTTATAGTTCCTTTGAGCAATCACTTCCTTCAAACCATCAACATGCCCATTATACCTGATTCCTACAAGACTCCCCCAAAAAGTCCTAGACTATATTCACTGTTTGAAGGCACTATTGGCCTTCAAACAAATAGTAATTAAATCATTACTTAAAAAGTCATCACTTTACCCAGCTTCTGTGGTACAGACACCCGCCTAAATTTACGATTACGTTTAAACTTTCCTTTTGGACAAAGCATATACAGTTGTATGGCAAAGTGTTTGCCCACCTGATTTACTTTTTTTTGTATGTTTGTAACAATGATGTTTCAGATCATTAAACAAAATTTTAATATTATTCAAAGATACTACAAGTAAATACATAATGCAGTTTCTAAACGATAGTTTTTATTATTAAGGGGAAATTAATCCAGACCTACATTGCCCTGTGCAAAAAAAAAGTGATTTCCTCTTAAACCCACTAACTGGTTGGGCCACCTTTAGCAGTAAAAACTGTAAACAAGTATTTGCAATAACTGGTAATGAGTCTTTTACAGTGCTGTTGAGGAATTATGGCCCACTGATTTTTGCAGAATTGTTGTGATTCAGCCACAGTGGTAACTTAACCTCCATGAGGTCTCTGGATGTTAAAATCAAACTAGTTACCAGTCATCAGTTACACCAGCCAAGTGACACAGACGCACAGATGTATAGAGAAGTACAGTTTGACTTGGAGTTAGGAATGGGGATTGAGAACTGGTTCTTGTAGAGAACTGGTTCCCAGAAGCTCAGTTCCTTGGAGTCAATAGCCTGCTTTCCTATCGATTCCACTTGCACTTGCACAACAATCATCTGATTTCAGCTGAGTTTGTGTGCTGGAGGAGGAAAATGCTGGCTCAGTTTGCAGCGTGAATATTGACAATACTTTTACTTTTATTGTACAAAAACGAGAGTGTAATGGTGAAGTGAAGACTACATCCAGGACAGAAACAACTGCATTATACTGATAACTGAACTTCTTTCTTTGCGAGCACGTGCATAGCCAGAGTGCTAACTCTAAGCTAGCCAAAAACACAGAGTTATGTTAAAGCTGAGTAGATGCCGATCCCAGCTCAGCAGTCAGACTCTGAACTTCTAACAGCTAACAAAAACAATGATGAGCAGTCAGGCTGCAACCTCCATTTCTACCTGTTCATATTTCAACACAGAATCACTGTGTGCTGTCAAATTTGTGTTTATACCTAAATAATAAGAGAAAGATCATATCTGACTTCATTAAGATGGGATTTGTGTTGGTGTGTGGGACTGTAGCCTGTAGGTTTATATTATTAACTGATAATTATGAGACAGTGTGTTTCAGATCAGAGTTACAAACCAAATAATTCCGTAAGATAAGATAATATAATATAAACCTTATCCCATAAGTGGCAAATTTTCTTGATAACGTACTGCATTACTTTTTAGAAAGGTTTTCTGTGTTACATGTGTAATACATTACTTATTTCTTTTGAGCAATGACCCCAACACTGATCACAACAGATGATAAATACCTCCAACTTTTACAAACATTTGACCACTCAGCATGTAATTAATTTGCACAAATGTGTCTTTGATATGTTGCTTAGAGATGGTGGTGACTCTCAAATCAGAGTCAATGAGAACCCAATGAGACTTGGTATCAAATTGATAGCAATAATGGAATTGCTAAAATGATCTCAATTACCATCCCTACTTGAAAAGCTTTTTTAAAAGTCAGGCTTTTTCATTTACCACTTGCAAATTCAGTATTCACATGGCAGTCTTTTAAAGGTTTGTCTTTATAGTTGCAGCTGGAAATAGTATATTTACATGTAAAATAGTTTAAAACATCAGCAAGCAATATAATGACTGCAATCATAAATAAACATTTCAGTGAAATGTTGTAAATCAGGTATGTCAACTCAAATTTACTCACACAAAGATGCCACACTGGAAAAAATGGCCCTCCAAAAACAAGAAAAAAAAACTTAATACAAAAATAGAATGAAGCTGCACAATTTCCAGTTTTTATTGTTTATATTGACATGATAGCCTCTGGTAAACTCAGATACAGATACATGCTTAGATAAGCAAAATAGTACTGAAAGTATTCACAAATGCATTTTATATATGTAAGAAGACACACCTGAAGATATATTTAAAAATCTCACATAAAATATGATATGCAGTAATTATCTAGATAACAATACCAGAATATCAGAATTACAAATGTCAGAGCTCTACACAACTAAAACTAAGATCAGATCCTTATGCATTGTATAAAAGTAGAATAGATGACTTGACAGACAATGAACCAGGACCAATCAGGACAGAAAGATCAGGTCAGGTCAGGATTTTCTGCAGAAATTATTCTCTCAGTTTCACCATTTCACAATTTTCACAGAATTGCCCTTCATAGAAGAAAAGAAACTTGAATAAACATCTTATCTAAACATAATATCTTGGAAAGATAAATCCCTCATCCCATTTCATTACACATGGTACATGGTTATACATGCAGACAATCTAAAGCCAAAATTATAATGTGAAATTAGGCAGTTCCCTGACTTTTATGCTGATAATATTCAGCTCTACTGCTCAGAAGAGCAGTAGAACTGAACAGTTTGGAAGTCCATAAACTGTCCTTTTAAAAACTGACTTTAAAGCTTTGAATCATGACGCTCCTGCCTATATTTCTGATCTCTTAGAACCTCCCACTCCTTCTCGCAGCCTGAGATCATCTAATCAAAGGCTGTTGGTAGTTCCCCAAACACGTTTTAAAACCAGAGTTGATAGATCTTTTAGAGTGGTGGCCCCCAGGTTGTGGAATTCTCTCCCTCCAGAATTTTATTTATTCTTTTAAACATCATCTTAAGACTCACTTATTTAGATTAGCTTTTAATTAGATTTGTACTGTATGTTTGATTGTACTGTTTTATGTTTATGTGTTTTATATTATTGTGAAGCACTTTGTGGTTTTTATCCTGTGAAGATTGCTATATAAATCAATAAAGTAAAGTAAAGTAAAGTAAATTCCATGAACACACTTCTCGAACTCTTGTTATTTGCTGTTGATCATCTTACTGGAGGAAGTTGCTTCAGCTGATTTTTTAAGCCTTCTTAATGAACATACAAACCACAGGAAGATGAAAAAACCTGCAAGGCAAACAGAAGAGAGAGCAAGAGAGAGTTAAATAGAGGAGGTTTGGACAGTGAGCCAGACATACAAATCATGCAATAAACCTGATATTTCAACAGTGTCAGATTGCTGTTTATCCATAGATGGTAAAAAACAAAAACAAACAAACAAAACACACCCCAACAGAAACAGTTGTATTGAAATCTGCTAAAAATAGAACCATCTATTTGATAGTACAGTGGCTTGGAAAAGTATTCGCCCCCCTTGAACTTTTCCACATTTTGTCACATTACAGCCACAAACATGAATCAATTTTATTGGAATTCCACGTGAAAGACCAAGTTTTTTCATTTATCTTTAGGCATGAAAATGATTTTTGTACTTCTATGTGCATTTTTAACTTCATTTTTTAAAACATGTAATTTTTTCCTTTTTCTTTTTTTAACATGGCAGGGTATGGAGTGACGTGACACATCAGTGTCCAGTGTAGTGGTTAATGTGCACGTAAACCATCAACAATGACACAAATACAAGAAAACAGCCTTCGAATAGCTGTCCACTGTAGTCACTAGTATGCATGAAAGGGTTAAATATGCATTTTCTGGTCATTTCAACTTTTATTTCAACCATCTATTTTCACAGCCACATATCTAATTTAGATTCACTGGGGGACTGGATTTTATCTGAGCTTTGACAGGTAGGGTATGCCCCGAACTGCTTGCCAGTCCATCACAGGACTAATATAAAAGTCTTTTTTATAATGTCATACAGTATTCTTGCAAAAGACCCATCATACCCAACTGATGTGACCACAACGGAATCCTAACCCATATTTTGGGAGTCACTAGTGGTTATTTCATATTAAAACCACCAAATCTGAAAAAAGTTCAGATCTGATCCTGTAGAATCGGCTGATTTAAATGAAGTCATGCATAAATACGTTTGGCCTTTTAAAAACTGCGATGAAATTAAGTTTACATTCATTTCACTTGTTAAAATCCACAATTATTTTCTGTTATTTTGGTTAGATTTAGTAGTAATTTTTGATTGAACACACACAAACACACACACAGAAGAACTAAATGAATGAAACACAATATACAGACCTTGCAATGAGTTCAGGAGACAGAAAAGGTAGAGGGAAATGTTGGTCAGGTTACTGAACGAGAAGAAGACCAGGCCCCAGGTAATGCCGAGCAGAGCGCAGACACCCAGCAGGGGAAAAATTGCTTGCTTGGCGTTTTTGTGGCGAAGCTGTCCAAAAACAAAATGACACAAGACACAGCAGATTAGAGACAAAATCTGAAACTAACAGAGGCCTTCACATGTGTTTTAAAGGTAATGACAGGAATTCTTCAGTATTTTTTTTTTGTTGTTATTTGTTTTTTATAGACACTGTAATGGAAATTAGGTTTTAGGTACTGAAATATTACTGGAATGTAAACAGTTTATTTAAAAATCCACATTGAACCATTTCTCATGCAAAGAAATGAAAATTATCTCGAAAAACCAGCAGTCCTTGTTGTTAAGACCAGTTCATTGTTGGCGGGCTTATCAAAGGATACAATTTTGTGGAAGGATTTGGAAATTACTATAAATATCAAAGGTTGAAGTTTATTTAAAAAAGGATTACAAGAATAACTCATACCTCTTTGTTATACCCAACATTCAAAACACGTTTGACTGTCACCATAAACATGATCATGTTAAAGAGGAACACCATGGTGAACAGTCCAGTAGTAGTGACCGCCTTCACTGTTTCATTAGATATATAGCATCTACAAAGAAAGAAAACAGACAGTGATTTCATCTCACACAGTTATATGTTTATATATATATAGTGCTTTCGGTTCGGTATGCATATGTATTGAACAATACAAAATTTTTAATTTTTTTTATCAACGTTTCTTCTGACGATGCTGTCTGTGTTGAGAGCTCAGTGGATCTGCGTTCGACTACTCCGCCTAGGCTGCACTGTCGAGCGCAGATCCACTGAGCGCAGGGCAAGCTAGCAAGACAGAAGCTAAGCTCGTTGCAACATGGCAAATTTAATCTCCCCCACCCTCATTCAGATCTGGCGTTTGGAACTATTTTGGTCTTCATGTGACGTATGACCCTGAAGGTAAGCGCGTCATGGACAAAAGTAAAACAGTATGTCGGATGTGCCACGCAATGCTCAATTACATGGGTGGGAACTACTGCGTTAGTGCAGTTTGCTCGTTAACGTGTTGATGCCGTCTAGCCCCACGCACGGGGCGATCCGCGGTAGCTCGTTAACGGAGATTTGCTGTGTTGTGGCGTTAATGTCATTTCAACGAGATTAACCTGAAAGCACTAGTGGGAACACAATGAATATGACTGCACATTTATGCCGACATCATCCTAGTGCAAAGACAAGTGGAAGCAGACAAAAACAACAAGCACGCATGCTACAAATTTTACCCGAGCCATTTAGACAGTCGTTAGCACATGATTCTCCTTATGGGGACCTGATATGTTTAATATGCTGCTGAGAATATAGCTCAGAAGAAGCGTATAGTATAGCTTTTATTTTGGAAAGAGCCATTTCTCTGTAACAAACTCTCTTTTCCAAAGATGAGTGATTTCTCGATCAGATAGATTTATTATTTTATCCCTTTGTTGTTCCAGCAACATTAAATTTAAAAACTGTACTTTTGACTTAAAATATATATTTATAATTTTAATAAATGACAAATTAAAAAAGCATGAACATTTTTTTTATCGAAAAAACATCAAACCGAACCGTGAATTTTGTGTATCGTTGCACCCCTAATATATATATACATATATATATATATATATATATATATATATATATATATATATATATATAGAGAGAGAGAGAGAGAGAGAGAGATGAATGACTCTGTGTAATAAATATTTTCCTCACATTTTCATGTCATCATAGTTTGATCTGTCTAGAGGGACATGGCCATAAAAGCCTCTGTCTGTGATAACCACCACTGACACAATGACTGCAGGAACACCTGAAACACAAAAAATGATTAGTCACGCACAAGATTGCTGACTGCTTCCTGTTTGAAGGATTCCACTTACCCCATCCCACCACACTGAGTTTGAGAATGTATCTGCTGACAGAAATGTTAAAGATTTTGACTAAGAGAAGGTAGAGGTGGAACCCCTCCAAGGCCATCCAGGTGAAAGTGGCCAACAGGGAGTAGTGAAGGGCAAGAGCCATGTAGAAACAGAGCCAAGTGGAGGGGTGTGCTGCCACTGCCTGACTGGGCAGGAAGTGCAGGTTGAGGAGGATCAGGGCGATGACGAGATTGATGTGGATGTTCATAGAAACATCTTTTCTGAGCGTCCTGTTGGATAGAGAAGAAGGGATCTATTGTAAATGACAACTTTCTTTGTCATATTTGATTGAAAAATATGTTGATGGGGAAAAAAACAAAAACAAAAAACCACAAATTACCTGTTTGTGATGAAGAGTAAAACGGTGATGATCAGAGTAAAGAGAGACACGCTACAGCCAATCACAGAAATGTATGCTAATATCTCAATTTCTTTTTTTGAGACGTGCACAGAAGGAGACGTCTGTGGAGCAAATACACTTTCACATTATTTGTTCCCATTATTAGTGGCACAAAATTGAGGTTTTTAGATGTTTTAAGTTTAGTGATTCTATATTTACTAGGTGGACAAATCCTAAAAATGGGGCGGTTATTTATTTAAGATAGTTTTTTTAAATTTATTCATTTTACAAAATGTTTAAGTTTAGCCTTTTTAACTTTAATAACAATATTTCAGACCTAACTGCTTTTGTTACAATTGGCAAGTTAACTGGCATATTAAATCACCTCTGCTGTTTTTAACAGAAAGCTAATTAAATGTTACTGTATCCGTTATAATAAACTCACAACTTTTATTCCAGTAGCTGGTGTGTAGGGGTCATTAGCTTGTTGCCTGACCCAAGCTTTAGCTGTCAGACAGAGTGCCTCACATTTGACACTGTAATGCATAGGTACACCGTGAATGCAGTCAGCTCAATGACTGCAAGGTACCACATCATTCCACGCTTGAGTATGAGCTGCGTGGACCTTTTCCATGTTTGGTATTCTTGTACGTTGCCTCCATTTTGTTCTTGCCTGTCTGAAGGACACTGGACCTCATTTACTAATATTTGCATATAAATGTTCTTACCCTGGCTAGGGCTGCCACAAACGATTATTTTGATAGTCGACTAGTCACCGATTATTTTTGCGATTAGTCGACTAATCAGATCATGCATCCATTGGACGTAAAACCTACAGCTTATTGCACCAGCAGCATCTGCTCTTATATAACTATCATTAGCTTACAGCTTTAAGCTTTTAAGGTATGTGCTAACTAAAAAAGACAAGATGTTAGTTTATTACATTTTAATGAAATTTGCAGATTGTTTCCGTCTGCTCCTTGCTATCTAAAATATAACAGGACACCGGAGTATACTCTTGAGCATCTCACACTTCTGATGATCAGCTGTCTGCTTGACGTTTATTCAGTTGTGTAAAAACTGTAACTTTAATCTCAGCCAAACCGATTTACTCAGGAACAAATAAAATACAAAAAAAAGCAAAACAATAACATTTTTAAGTTATCTAAGTGACTCATATATGTTTAACCTGAGTAGCGAAAGACAGCGGTGGGTTTGAAAACTGTTTGCTGGGAGGCCAGTGTTCTCACCGGCGCTAGTGAGCCTTGCCCCCGGCTAGCTATCGAGCTAGTGGGTAACAGACGTCTCCGAAAACGTCGGAGTGTTTTTGAAAATATGTGGTGTCCTGATAAACTGAGCAGATATTTGAGGTTTACACAGCTACATTCTCGCCTGAATATATGTTAAACGTTTATTTTGTGACCCAGAAAGAATAATACCAGTAATATTCAAACTAACTAGCTGCTGCCATTGTTGGAAACTGAGCTGGGCTGCGCTATGAATTCTGGGACATAGCTTCTTCTTCTTCGGGGTTAATGGCAGCTGGCATCCTTGTACATGCAGTGCTGCCATCTTCTGTTTCGGTCCGTTATTACACGCTTAAATCCTACTACTTATTCCTGCGTCTTTTGTGATCTTACAAAGCTTCAAACGACGCGTCGACTATTAAATTAGTCGGCGACGATTTTGATAGTCGACGTAATCGTAACTAGTCGACTAATCGTGGCAGCCCTAACCCTGGCAAACCTTCATAGCAAGCAATACTTGTTTAGTGTTTTCCTAAACTTTTGGATTTAACAAGCCTAACTGAGGCATGACAAAACTGTGATGTAATTCTTTTTAAAACTCTCCTTCTTATTTATTTATTTAAAAGATTTCTTAAATTACTGGCATAATTTTATGCCTTTTTTTGTTCATTATACTTTGTATATTAAAAAAGAATAAATCTACCATGAGCACGCCGAAGTATGTGAAATGGTCACAGGAACAGGTGACATTACTTTGACCATCAGTCCACCGAGTGCGACAGCCATCCGTACTGAAATCTGGTAAGTGAAACAAAAACAACTATTATCCATGAGATGCTGTCACCTCTTAATTATATCAGTTCACTCAGAAATCTGTAATGTTGAGTGAAACTAGAAACCCAGATGACTACAAATTTAAAAAAGACATAGTTATGGTACATATTACTTTTTATGAGAGACATCATGCTTGGTTACTCACTGTTTGTTGAAAAATTAAAGAACTGACAGGAGGGTTCCTGGGTTTTCTATGGCAAAAATAAACAGACATATAACAAAATAACTATTTTATATCTGTTTAGTGTTATGCATCTATATTTTTTTACTAACTTTTAGTAATAATAATAATTTACACAGACTTCCATAATATTCAGGATTATATATCAATATGCAAGAGTGGAACAAGTGATGAAATGAAATTATAATTACATTTATATCCTTAAAGTTTATGGTGATGTTGACAGGATCCTTAAGACCTGATATTCGCTTGCCCTGCACACTCAGGATAACCAGTCTTCGCTCATATACATCATATAACACTCCCGCATCAGTCTAGAATGCAACACATACACCAGTTCATTTAAAAGTTTGTTCATAATGATTTTACGTAAGATTTTTATAAAATTCTAACTGCAAAAGGGGAAAGCAACTCAGAGATAATGTCGCACTGTTTTGAATCTGTCATTTACATCTTAGTAAAAACAAGAGGTTTGTCTTTTCCCATGTACTACTACTCTACCCCCTAAATTCAAATGTTTCTAAATTTGTATTGCTTTACATTTTGATTTACATAATACCAAAAGATCAACTTCTTGTGCATCACTGTGTTTGAGTAACTCTTCCTCTTTTTTCAAAACATAATTCAGCCTGCATGATGTGTAACACAACCCTTAACCCATTTACTTTTTTTCCTTTGTAATAATAATAAAGCAAATTATGTACAAAAATACTGAAAGGAATTCTGAATGAGTGTGAACTTGGCTAAAACTTGGCCAATGATATACAATCAATCACAAAAAAAATCTATGTGAATTTGCAGTTGGAGTTACGTGCAGAAATAAACTATAAACACTACAACAGTAAAAGATAAATCAGGTTTAAAAATGGTACCTGCTCACAAATCAAATAACAAGATAGCTCCCCAATACCCAGTCGAATCAAGTATCCATGGGATTCATTGGAACAAGCTTGATTTAGAACTCAAAACATATTTCATATTGACTGTGAGAAAATTGTGGAGAATTTTATACACAACAGAAGAAACAAAGTATTTTACAGAAGCCCATATGCTGCCCTACCCCATTTGTTTCAGGCAACTTAAACAAGGAGAACACAATCTTGTCCTGTTGTCCAATATCCAGAGTGCTTGGTAGCTGAACATGCACTTTGCTCTTGGGGACCTGACTCAATCCTGCCTATATCATTCCCAGAAACAGAGGGAGAAATATTGCATTTGAATACATGAAATAGTATGATAGAACTGTCACAGCTACTGCACAGTTGATGGTATTTAAAAGGCTTTTTGAAGTATTAATAGCAAGGAAATTTAGAAATGGAAATTTGTTCAGTGATGTAATAATTGATAAGAAAATAATATGACCTGCAAATTGTGCTCAAGGCAATGTCAATCAAAGCAGTAATCAGTAAAAGTCATCATCTGAGATCAAAGTGTGTGTACACATTGTTTAAATATCGTCTAACAGTTGTTCAGATATTTCAGCCCAAGCCAAAGAAATGATTGGACGTGGTTAGTATTGCTCCCAAAAAGTGAAAACAGCAGTGTCAATCCTTTCTGTCTTTTGGGTTTTTACCTCATTGTCACTGGCATAAATTTCAAGGCCTGTAAAGGAACCAGTGGGTTTGAAGAGGAGAGCCACAAAATTGCCTGAAGATATATTTATGACTCCTTTTACTGGAGTTTCTTCTAGAATTTTTTCTAGGCTCATCAAGGCTCTGGTGGAAAAGGACAAGAATAGTTCATCACAAGTATTATATTAGTTTACACCCTGTCATCGATTCAATAACACAAAAATATTCTTAATATTACCAAATTCTTCATTTTTAATGTAAAGTGTTTTACAAATTGCACTCACCCACCACACAAATGTTCAAACACCAAATTCTGACAAACTGAAAAAAAAAATCATGTATTTAGGGTAAATAAAATGCTTACTCAGCAGGGTTTGTTTGGGTTGAACCATCCAGGATGTTTGTTGTATACCTCATACAGCAGCTGGCTGTAAAGTAATTAAAGGAAACAATTTAAATAAATTTTTCATGGGGGTATTACGTTTCAGCTCAAAATAGACATTATTCATTGTATCATGAACTTTTAGCCATAGACTACTTTGTGCAAAAGAAGTAAATGGACTGGTTCTGGTTCTGGTTCTTCTCACCTACCTAATGGAATAGTCCAGGGGTGAGTGGACTATTTAAGCGGGTGAACGCAGGTGTTCAGGAAGGAAGGACCAGGTCAGTGTAGCTGTATGGAGTTTGACCTTAATTTCCGTTGATTTAAGTTTAGTTATGTTTATTTGAACTGAGTTAATTATGGAGTTGAGTTTTTTTTTAAATTTATTTTTGTAAATATGGTTTGGTCACAAAATGGTGAATAAATCACTCGCTACACTGGACAGCATCTGTCTCCTGCACTTCTTTGGCCGCTTAAGTCAAGTTCTACCACATTTGGTGGCAGCAGCAGTGGGTTTCCAGGCCAATTAATGAGTGGAGAAGATGTCTACCCAAGCAAAGAGAGGGCTTGTTCCAGAATGTGAAGCAGGTGATTTACAAGATGGCAGCGACCAACAAGGGGCAGTAAGTGGCTATATTGATGGACAAGAGAATGTGGCTGAATTGTCCAAACGTTTGCGAACTCTGATGCAACAGCAGGCTGAACTCGATGCTAAACTGGAGCAAGAGCACAAGCACCAGGAGGATAGATGCAGGCAAATCCGGCATCAGTTTGCCCAGGTTCAACAGCAGGTGCAGCAGGGCAACCAATAGCGTCAGTTGCTTGAAGTTCAAGCATCTACATCTGCGTCTTCAAGAGGACCTACTCCAGAACCATCTTCCAGCACACAAGAATCAAATAAGTTTGACTTGGAGCCAGTACATCAACCCAGTGAAGCACAGCTTTCAACACTGATGAGACATTCAGACTGGAAGGTGCCAAAAATTCAACCTGACAGTGAAGGTAAGGACATTGAACATTATTTGATCACATTTGAAAGAATTACTAATTGCCACGAGATCAGTGGGCTCTTCACCTAGCACCACTGCTAACTGGGAAAGCTTGTTCCGTCTATGTAGCTATGGATATTGATGACACTATGGACTATGCAAAAGTAAAGTGTGCTGTCTTGCAGAAGTATGAAATAAGTTTTGACACCTATCGAATGAGGTTTTGTTCTAGTACTTTTGGAGAAGAGGGAACCCCAAAGACGAACGATCAAATTGGATATTCCATTGTTATGGAACAGTTTCTCAAGGTTCTGAATCCTGATATGCAGATGTGGTTTAAGGAACATATCCTAAAGACTTCCAAGCACGCAGCAGAACTGGCTGAAGCTTTCTTAGCAGCTTGTCGACCATCAAAAGACTTCATTCAAGCTAGGTTTTTTTTTCCAACATGCCATCGAACGAGTTAGGTGGTGGAACTGACTTAAACGCTAAGCACACATGACAGAACTGGTATAACTCAGATCCTGCCAGATCTGAGACAAAAAATAAAACCAATAAAACATGTCATTTGTGTGGTCAAATAGGTCATCTTAAAGCTCAGTGTACAAAGATGTCTGTTAGTAAAAATTACATTTGTTCTGCTAGACAAACTGAAGTCAGTGAGAATCACAAAAATGAATTTGAATGTCAGCAACATGAGCCATCAATTGGGGTACTTGTTTTTTTTTTTTTTTTTTGTTTGTTTGTTTTTTTGCCTGTCCCATTTGGTTATTTTGCCATCAGAATTGTTGTCTAAGGCAAAGAAAGATGCCCAATGAATTTACTTTACCAAATGGACCACCCCAGCCTTGCCGTATTGGTCTATTTGATTCACCTTTGCTTTTATTGTTTATTTTAATTTCATTTGCTGAACACGGGACAGACTTGACTGGGGAAAAGAAAAGGGAGAAAGAAAGAGGGAAAGAAAAAGAGCGGGGAAGAGGGACGGTGATAAAGGGCAAAAACCAACAAAACAAACAGACAAAAAAATATATATATCAATGACCTGGATCACCTGTTGAGAAAGAAAAAAGAGAAAACAAGCAAAGAAAAAGAGAGCAATATAATAAACAGCGGAGCTCATGGGCAGTGACGTGCCCGTGAGCTCCGCTGGCAGCCAGCTGTGCCAGAGTGACCGAACCTCAGGCCGAGAGAGCCCCAGGCTCCAGGCCCCGACAAGCAGCCACCAGGAGTGAGCCGATGGGTACCTGGATGCCCATCCATCCACCCTTGTCTGAGGGCGTCTGCCACTGGCAGCGAAAGTGGTGGGGGGAGATAGGCCTCCACAGTGAATGTGTGCTGTATTCATGGTGATAAGGTATCGTACCCAATTGCTGAGGTTGCAATTGAAGTTGAAGGCCAGTGTTACACTCTTTCAGTGGGAGTGCTGCAAACTCTGCCTTATCAAGTGGTGTTGGGCCGTGATCTTCCAATATTTACAGAGCTAATAACCAAGCATTCATGTCAGGCTGAAGCAGTTGAAAGTTTGTTAGCGGTCACAAGGTCAAAAGCAAAGGAGCAGCAGGTTAATGCTTTGGGTTTGGATGAATTGCCTTTTGCAAATGAGGATGCGCCATTGGACGAGTCTAGCACTCATTCTAAACCAAAAAAGAGCACGTGACAGAGAAGACATGAAAAGGTGAAGAGAACAAGAGTAGCTGAACACATTTTATATCCTTTGAAGTCCGAGGCTCTCCCTAGTGCTAGTGAGGTTGCTTGGCTACAGAAAGAGGATTTAACACTTGAACCATTGTTCTCTAAATGTGTTCCAGAGGCAACTAAAGTTGAGGGAAGGAAGGAAGTGTTTGTGGTTAAGGAAGATTTGGTTACCACAACCAGGGCTAACACAGAGAGAAAGACAACCCTTCACACTCACATTTTTACCTATGCCTAATTTAGACTCACCAATTAACCTAGGCCAATGCATATATTTGGACTGTGGATGAAAACCAGAGTAACTGGAAAGAACCCACCAAAGCATGGAAGAACAAGCAAATGCCACACAGAAAGGTCCCACAGTGAATTCAAAACCTGGGGTTTCTGCTGTGAAGCGACAATGCTAAGCATTGCACCACGCTGCCACCCTAATAAATAAAGAATATTTATGAAATTCATCTAAAACTTGTCCCTGTCTCTTCTCAGTTTACTTAAGATAAAGTTAAGAGAAATGCATTAAACCACTTACAGAATGTTTCATTACAAACTGAACTGCAATAATTGCCACAGGAAGCTCCTGATACACAGCTCCAGGAGAAGCTTCCATGAGATACAAAAGACAACAGCCACCAAAGCATGCAACATGTTATCCTGGGGAAATGGAGAGAATCAGTTTAGAACAACAACAACAACAACAACAACAACAACAACAAAACACCACTTATTCATTTATAGTTACATGTTTTTTATCAAGGTGAATAGGCCTTGTGATAAACTTCATCATCATCAGTCCAATATGAAGAGCATCGGTTTATATAACTATTACCCCAATTTCAATTATAGCTGGGCCACTGTGTTAAATGTAAATGTAAACAAAATGCAGTGATTTGTATTATAAATATACATTTGATTATAAATATGAACCCATATTTTATTCACAATAGAACGCACACAAAACATCTAACAATTTTAAGCTCAACATTTTAAGAAAAAAAATAAGGTAATTTTGAGTTTGATGGCAGGAACCCTTCTCAAATAGTTGGGACAGGCTCGGGTGCAAGGTGCAAGATGCTAGAATGCCATAAAGTGGCAAGCATAGTATACAGGAACATTTGTGCCGAGCATGACCTGAAGGCCCCAGGGTCAAAATGGGACGAGCTTCCCTAGTGTGGTTGAAAATGACCAAGCTATGATCCACCGCACCGCAGCAATTTCCTAATGTTGTAAACCTGCTCAACATTTGGCAATAAAACCCTTTCTGATTCTGATTCTGATTCTATATATAAGATGTTATTGTTTATATTGAAAATTTGATGCAATTGCCTTCTAACATCAAACAGGCAAAGAATTGGCGTGTTAATTAAAAAAAGAAAACATTAGGAATAGTGAGGCAGGGTACTTTTGCATTTGTGTTTCAATAAGATTGCACAGTTTCCCCTTACTGCACATGTCAGTAAGAGAATTAGCAAAATATTTATCTGAATGTATCCTTATTTAAATGAAAAATGTTTTGGATGTGGAATACTCATCCAATGGAATGGAATATATGAAAATAACAATAGCAACAACTACAATAATCATAATGATAATGATTATTATATTCATAGAAAAATATGTTTAGAAAAAACATGCATGTAGAAACCCCCACAATCTTACTGCCATGTACCTTTGCAAAAATCATCAATAGGCAACTTTTAGTCCTGATATTTATATTTATTTTGTGCTCTTAAACTAGCATTAAACAGATTAAATACTTAATAAAGAAAGCATCTCTAACATAAAGAGAACAAAAATGAAGCATACCCTTGCATGATGCTAGATGCCCTTGTAGAATTCATTTCCCCTGAAAAGTTAATGGAACACGAATTATGTAACAATTGGAAAAAAAGAAAATGAGTAAACTGCTGTCTTTGACAATGTTTTCTGTAAATGTATAAAAAATGACGTGTAAATGACCTGAGACATTATAATGTCTGTTTTCAGCTACACAAAAACTTGCCTCCTATTAATGTCAGAAAGGTTTCCAAGAACACATAGTAAAGGTAAATTTCTTAGATTCCATATATACCGTATTTTATGTGACTTTGACCTTTGATTGTACTTCTGATTATTTAGATACTTTTTGCATTTAAGAAATGCTTTCTTTCAGTTCAATTCAATTTTATTTGTACAGCACCAATGGCCCTTTTATATTGTAAAGTAGACAATTATACATATGATGCTTGACATAGAAACAGTTTATTTTAAAAATTAAATTTCAATATGGCACGGACATAAAATCAAATGATTTAGTTGTTGTTTTTGGACAGATGTTGAATGTAGTTCAACTTAAGACCTGTGTTTGTTCTCATTTGAATATTTATTATTGCTCATTGATAAGCCAAAAGCATTTCTTATCTAATTTCTCGATGAATCGATGAAATAATTGATAGATTACCATAATAATTAATCTGCAGCCCTACTCAGAATACTAAACATCAAGAGGGCTCATCCCCTGCACCACCATCCAGTGATAACGTTAGCTGAACAAACTTGTCCAACACTAAACGCACTTTGAATATGGAGAATCAAACAATCACACAAATACAAATAGGATTGCAACCTCCTTGAATTAACAACAACAAATGAAAACGAATCAGTGGCAGCCTGGTGGCTCTTTTTAATGTTTTCACATTCTCCAGCAGATTATAACTGGTGGATGCCCAGAACTTGAGGCTCTTGAACACTCATGACCACTTTTGATCACACTGCAATTGCACAGACCGCCTGATAGCCACCATTCTGCAAAGAGTGACAGTCTGACCTGGACTGATTGCAGTCCCTCTCAGAGAGATTGCTGGAAGTTTGCAAGTAACTTCTTTGTAATTTAGAGAGAATCTCCAGACAGATTTCAATCTGTATTCCTGCAGCCAGGTGTATTTGTATGGCATTTGTATTGTGGTTGTAATCCTTTAGAACAGGAAGGATGTTGAATGGACATCTAATAATTAAATGTCACATTGATATAAGTTACGTTAAATGAGAATTTCGGCTGTAGACGTAATTTTCAGTGAATTATCACAGCAAGCTTGACTTCATTCAGTTGCCGATTGATAGCAGGATATCTGAAGTAAGTGCTAAAAGTTTACTTTTTAAGGAATATGTGTAGTGCCATTGTCTTTCAGTATTGTGTCTTGTGGTGGTTGTGCCTAACAAACTTCCATTACATTATGTTAGATCTAGAACCTAGACACAGAAGAGACAAGTCAGAGGAAAATAAGGATACTAAAACTAAAAATTAGTCTAAGGAGATCATATTTGGGATGCAACAATGAGTTTTATGTTAAAAAACCGAGGATGCACTGTCCACTTCCTCACTAAAAAAGGCATCAATAAGTAAACCGCAGTTACACATAAACTAGTACTGGACACATAAAAACACATACGACGAAATACTCTAATTCAATACACTAAAGGACAATACACAAAGCTAAAAGAGCTCTCTAATATAAGGACAACAACATGATAGCCTACCCTTTTTGGATCTCATTGTAGAAATGATTTCACCTGAAAACAATCCAGAACACACCTGATGTGACAGCAGGAAAAATGCAAATGAGTAAACCTGCTCCGCTTGGAAAGATTCCTGCCAAGTTCATAAAATGACATGTAAACTATCTGAAACAAAAGGCGGAACTATCAACATATATCTATCTCTACTACTCTCTTCTCTTTTCAGGTTGGACAAACCATTTATGGCTTGTCCCTTGTCATTCGCCAGCTGTGTTTGAGCTGTTAGAGTTTTTTAAACACCAGACAACCTTCCTTATGCAACCCCAAAGAGAATCTGTGTTGCAAAACAGAAAAAAATATATAGAAAGAAATACCAGTTGAAAAACATGGACACCTAACAGCTCCCCTAAACAAACCCAAAGCATCTCTATCGCCTGCTGCTCTCTGGCTGCCAGTGACGTGCAATACTGATTTCTATTCCGATCTGATAGCAAGTAAAATTCAGGATGGCATCGATGATACAGTATACTATAATGTATACCTTTTGTAATGAATAAAAGACATCAGACTTCTTGTTCTTATTAATTAGAAAGAATTATTATACAAGAAATAAAAAAACATGAAAAGTAAGTACCTAAATTTTCAAATGAAAAATGAGTGTGACTGATTGAAAATCATAAAACAACTGAGAAACATTTTATCAATACAGGTTATATTGATCTATCTTATGTATGAAATATTATGAGTTGTAGCTTACAGCTACTGCATATATTTTAATGATACCCAACCTACGTAATGCTCTTTAAATGCTCTACGCTACATCTTTACCTGACTAAATCTAGTCCAACTGAATCCATGTGATGGCAGGGACACACATATGACCCCCAAGGTAAACTAATACAGCTATGTACTGTAGCATGTATTTATTTACTAATTACTAATTTCATAACCATATTTGTGAATGTAAATTTGAACAAATGGGATTCTGTAATATTTATCATACGAGGAAGTCCCTGTTGTTTAAATGTCAACAGAACGTCAACACTTTCCAAATTCAGCTACACGCGTGCTTCCAGCTCCACGTTTTCTCCCGCTGCACCTGGAAGCACACGTGAGCTGTGACGCATTTATACAGCTGTATTTTACATATCACCGTGACAGGTTTGTCAAGTAGCTTCTGTCAATCATTCCGATGAACCCGATAATATAACTACTTTTCACTGTTTTTCCGTTAATGTTAAAGTATAAATGTACCCTAAATTATTAAAATGTGAATATTTTAAAATGAGAATCAATTCTAGAGAATAAATATCTGGTATCGGAGGAATCGATATTCCAGTATTTATCTGCACACCATTATCCCACAGACTGAAAGTTGATGTATCCTTTGACCTACAGACCCGAGCGAGGATATATTCATGTATATCCATGTGTTACGGGCCTCCTGAAACTACTCTTGTGTGAGTGTGGTGTTCTCTCTGCCGCCTCCTCTCTTGCGCCACCCCTCTGTCTCTCTCTCACTCTTCTCTCTTCCCAGGACACAGCTGCTGTTCATTGGGCTTGTTTACCACCTGGGCCCAGTCAGCAATCACCTCTCTGAGGTCATAGAAGTTGGGGATGAACTGGATGAGGCAGGGTGGTATTCTCTGGTGTCTCCAGATTGTGTCAGAAGAGAGCCTATGGTGTGGAGTAGTGGGAGTAGTGGGAGCAGTGGGGAGTAGTGGGGAGTGTAGCTGCTTCATGTGAGTAGTGTGAGCTTGTGGGCCTCAGCCGCAGTAAAGCTAGCTGCTGGTAGTGACATGATGGGCCTGTGGGCCCCTGGAAGTTCCTCCTCGTGATGTCGAGTTTTTTGTTTGGTTGTGTTATTTGTTGTTGCGACCTTCTTTCTTTTTCTAGTGTTATTGGAAGAACGGCCTTGCCGGCTCTTCTAGTTAAGATTATCTATAATAAAAACTCTTTTATTTACTAAACACCTCTGTTTTCCTATCCTTCTGTTTTGGACCCATTTGTTACCAGTCCCCACACACACACCCCTAGAACACATGTAAATGCATTTTATCCAGCTCCTTCCAATTTAACAAAATGAACAAGACTACCTGAATAGCAGCAACCTCAACATGGTCTTTATCTTTAGACACATCCTCCTCTTCTGTGATCAAAGCCTCCATGGCTGTCAGCTGTTTACATCTGCTGCTCATTTTGTAAAACTCTATATGGTTTGCTCCTTTCCTGGTGAGTTTCCACTAAGTGTAGGTGGAGTTTGCCCACACAAGGGGAAAAGGGTCCCATCAAAAGTCAAAACAACCCTATTTTTGCAAGAGGTCAATAGGGAGTGTGTGTTTGTTTGTTTGTGGTGAAATATGTCTCACATTAGCTTTTGACACATCTGAACCCTTAAACCTGCACTTTTATTTAACTTTTAAAGTGGATCAATTTGACCTGCAACATAACAGCAGTGCTAAGGTCAGATTAATTAACTAAATCACCTAACAGTGCAATTCTCCTGTGTCACAAACCATGCATTTGCTGTTTGTGGAGGTGAAATCTCTTCACACATGATTCCACTTACAATATATACCGGATACAGTTATTCGGGGGTGGCTGTGGTTCAGGAAGTAAAATAGGTCACCTACTAATCTGAAGATTGATGGTTTGATCCCTGTCTCCTCCAGTCTGCATACCAAATATCCTTGGGAAAGATACTAATACCAAGTTGTCTGAGTGTCTTCTCTGTGTTCCGTTCCTTTGTTTCTCTGGTCTGTCATGCTTTCATGTTGTTTCTCTCTGGTCTCAGAATCAAGCCCACGTGTCTGAGTCTCTCTCTGTGTGTTAGTTCCTGTTTTACTGCAAACATTCGTGTTGCTCACAATAAATCAATTCATAAAGTTAAACATAAAGAGAAAAGGATGCTGTGTTTATTGTTATAACCACACAGGTAGTCTCACATAAATGTAAATGTTGTAATTTGATTATTTTAATAAACCATGTAACTTGGACGGATTCGATGCTGGCGTGACCACAGTGCACACATCTGCTGTTGCTCACAGTGGTCCAAGGGACCGCTCAGGGAGTTTGTGCATTCGCTCAGACACATGAAAAATTAGAGGGAACATTGCTCTTCATAATATTATAACACTCCTATTTTGTTTCTTTTGTGTGCACCAAGGGTAGCTGGTGACTGCAGTACCACCTTCTCCCACTAGTTGGAGACAATTCCCCTCTCACACACTTCCACACTGTCTCCTCTCCTTTTCTTTCTTTTTCTTTAGTTTTCATTGCTTTATTTCCTATTTTTCATTGTTTTTACACCATTGTTTTTAAAAATTTTCACCCACACATCAACCTATTAACTCACTTCTCAAACATCTCTTTTTCTTTCTCTCCAACTGCTTTTCTAACTTTCAACTGGTTCATGCTGAACCCTTTCCCACAAAACCCTTCTCTGCCATCTAACACAACATACTTTTACCCACATTTCTTGACATAGTCAGATATAGAGCTTTGTCCCTGGAACGCCCGCTGGATCAAGCTTCCCTTTACATTCAGAGCATCCTCTGCAATGGCTTTCTTCCATTCCCGGCAGAAAAGTGCTAAAATACCGTCACTTAACCCATTGCGGTATGCGGAAATGATTATCAACAGTGGACTCGAACCACCATTCGTGTGATGGCCCAGAACCAAACACAGGCCTGGGGACTCGAACCCGAGGATTTTTCCTACAGAGACTCGAACTCCGGAGTCTGCAGGTACTCCACCACGGCCAGACAAAAAGTCTCCAGGACTGTACATAAGTTAGCTACAGCTCACCCATCTGCAGGAGTCCCCTCAGAGTCGAATGTCTCAGTGTTGGCTAAAACACACAGTCTAGAGGCTCCTCCATTTCCTCACTTCAACAGGCGGGAGGACAAAGGTACCTTTTCCCTCAGGGGTGATGAGCCTGTCCCGGGAACCGTTGTTCACCAACCACATGGACCATCCTGTTCGTGATGCCATCCTGTTGTGGAAGTTTTCCATTCAATAATGCTTGCAGACAAATGGTGAGCGTAGCTAACATCCTTTTATCAAAAAAGAACAAAAACCCAAGATCGGTGAGAGAAGGCATCGCGGGGCAAACAACTGGCAAAGTCTCTGCTGAACCTGGCACAGCCCTGGGTTTAAATACCTTCTACAGAAACAAAAGGCAGTTTTTTGGGGGTTTTTTTGCCTGTCCCGTTTGGCTCTTTTGCCATCAGAATTGTTGTCTAAAGGCAAAGAAAGATGCCCAACGGATTTACTTTACCAAACTGACCATCCCAGCCTTGCCGTAATGGTCCATTTGATTCACCTTTTATTGTTTATTTTATTTTCACTTACTGAATACAGGACAGACTTGACTGGGGGAAAGAAGGGGAGAAAGAAAGAGGGAAAGAGAAACAGCTGAGAAGAGGGACGGGGAGAAGGGCAAAAGACATAAACCAACAGAATGAGCAGAAAAAAAAAATGCATATATCAATCACCTGGATCACCTGCTGAGAAAGAAAAAAGAAAACAAGCAGAAGAGAACAAGAGTAATAGAATAAACAACATCACAATGATATATGGGAATATGACAGTAAATACTAAATATTAAACATTATTGTGCAGCACATAAGATCAACAGAACACAGTGTGCTTTGAGGTAGGAGCCAAAAAGGGTGTAGTTTGTGGGTGTGATCACCCGTGTGTACACCTGTGAGCATGGACGCGCTTGTTTTTTGTTTTTTAAAGGTTCCTTCATGTAATGATCTGCTAGAGGGTGTGGGGGGGCCACAGCCCCGTCCTCCAGGGCGTGAAGCAGGTATGGAGGAGATCAAAACTCCAGACATCCAGAGGCCCCCAGAACACAAGAGACCAAGGAAGACCAACAGAGGGGCAGCCGCGCCACTGTCCCGGAAAGAGCTGAGGAGAGTCCCAGATGAGGGCTCACTCAGCAGCCTCGGAGCAGAAGCCAGGGGGAGTTGCAGTGACGCGCCCGTGAGCTCCGCCGGCAGCCAGCCGTGCCTGAGTGACCGAGCCCCAGGCCGAGAGGCCGGGGGCACCCCACCTCCGAAGTGGCCCGAGCGAGCCCCAGGCTCCAGGCCCCGATAAGCGGCCGCCAAGGAGTGAGCCGGTGTGTACCTGGACGCCCACCCCCGGACACAAAGAACCACCAACGCACCGATGTCTGAGGGAGTCCGCCACTGGCAGGGGAAGTGGTGGTAGGGGGAGATAGGCCTCCAAACCTTGGAGGGCCTGAGATGTCCCCAGAGAGGTGGCGCCTGACACCCAACCTGACATATAGACACAGAAATACAGGCACACACAGACACAAACATCCATTCCCACCCTCATGCTCTCATATGCACTTACTCCACACTCAACCAACGTGGAGACAGACATAAAGAGACGCTGTACACACGATCACACTCCCCAAGCGTACTCTACAAACCGGGTCTAGGTACCCTTGCCCCTGGAGGGGGGAACTGCACCCAGACCCAGGTGGTGTTACCCTTTTCCCTGCGGTGGGGGGAGGCAGACCGCCCCGACTCCGCAGCAGCAGGGAGGCCCCACACTCCAGACCGCAGTCGGACGGCCAACTCCTCCTCCTAGCCCCCCCGCTCCAGCAGGTCGCAGAGAATGGGGGTGAGAGAAGACTCCAAACCTCCCTCCACCCGCTCATTGTAATGTTGATGCATGTGTGTTCTAAGGTGCATTTAAAACCCAGGAGGGCATGGAGCTACCTGCCAGAGAGCAGCAGGTAAGCGCATGGTCCCTCCTGCTAGCCCTCAATGTCTACGTGTATTTAACCTTGAGAGGTGGGCAACGACGTCAGGGGTGGGGTGTACACCCTGATGGTACTTTGGATTCCGTGTATCGTGCCCACCCCCAAGATCCTATATGTATGTGTAATGAGAGTGTGAGTAATGTGAATGTCTAAGTTGTGGGATAAAATTGAGGCAGAGGCAGCCAGAAGGGGACAGAGGGGGGGGGGGGGGGGGTTAGCCTCCTCTGCACCCTGGTGACATACCCCTACTCCAAGGTCCTGCATGTGTGGGTGGTTGTGGTGGAGCGGGAAGAGGGAGGCAGCTGGAGATGGGGAGGGAAGGAAGGGAGGGGCAAGTGACCCCTCCCTGGGGCCAGCTCCCCCGCTGACCCCAGTAGGCACCCCCATACTCCGTGACCCGCCAGGCAAAGGGGGCCCAGGCCCATCCAGACCGGGGCCCAGCGCAGCAGTGCCTCCCGGCCCCACAGAGCCCGGGACAGTCCACCCAACCTCACCGCAGAGAAAACTGCACCCACCCCACCATCCACTCATCTTCCAGACTACATAAGACAATAAACACCCAGGCTGAGATCTTCCTCCACCTCTCCTGTATCTCCCCCTCCTGCAGAGAGAGCCCCTGAGGAGAGGAAAGCTCCTGCAAGATGTGACAATCTTCCCCACCAGTTGAAGAGCCCCCCAGGTGGCTCGATGCACCGGCGGCACCCTGCTCCAGGGCTGGGCCCCCATGCACCCACCCGCCCACAACCCCGGCAACACACCAACCAGGACCCAAGCCCCCGAGGCCCGGGCCCCAGCCCAGAGACGGAGCACCCCCAGAACCTCACGCCCATCCCGGACCCACCCAGGGGCAGCCAGGCTACCAGGTCAGTAACCCACGTCCGTCAGCACAGACCCTCCCCTAGCCCTGCTGCACGCAGCCGCGAGGAAACAGTCACCTGAGAGCCAACAGAGCCCCTAACCGGACATGACCGCTACCCCGGGTTGAGCCCCCCACGGAAGATGCCTCCGGGGACCACCCCGACGCCCTAAGCCTGTCCCTACCCCCACACCAATCACAACAGTGAAGGCGGGACCAAACTATGACCCCCAACCCCCTCTAGGTGATGGAGCTGATCAAAGGAGCCCAGAGCAATTGATCTGATGTGGTGGCAGAGGCTGTATCAAGACTAATGTAATCTAATAGATAATTTCTATATTGGTTAGAATTAAGATTATTTTTATTTTTCCAGTTCATGAGGACTGTTTTCTTGGCTATGCATAGGGCAGTGAAAACCATATGGGCGATATTCTTTTCTGAAGTGACATTATCTAAGCTGCCCAACAAACACACTAAGGGGGAGGTTGGAATGTTACATTTCAGACACTTCGATAAGTCTTCACATATCTCGCGCCAAAACTTCTGAACTGGTGGACAGAACCAAAGAGCGTGGATATAATTGTCCGGTGAATTGGTTTGGCAGTGTGAGCAGTTGCTGGTAGACGTAAAGCCCATCTTGAACATCCGATGACCTGTATAGTGCACTCTATGTAATATTTTGTATTGAATTAATTGAAGACTGGGATTTCTAATTAGATGAAAGGTTTTTAAGCAAATCTGAGACCAGAAGTTTTGGTCTAAGTTAACTGATAAATCCGCTTCCCATTTTGCAATAGGAAGTGATATTGATTCATCTGTTTTAGAAAGCATTCTGTATATTTTGGATAGTAATTTGGGGGTTTTAAGAGTAAGAAATTGAACCACACTTGGTGGTGTTTGTAGTTCAACTTGACCCGGTTTAAATTTCTTTTTTACTATGGATTTAATTTGTTGATATTCTAAAAATCTTTTCTTGTTGATCCCATATTGTGCAACTAGTCCGTCAAATGAAATAAATTCTGTTCCTTTTAGTATATGTTCTAAATATTTGATTCCTTTACCACTCCAATCTGAAAAGTTTATCATATTATTGTTTTGTAATATGTCAGGGTTGTTCCAGATAGGTGTACGTTTGCATGGGATTAATGAAGACGCTTTTTAGAAATTTTAGAAACTCCCACCATGCTGTCAGAGAAGAGCTGATGTTGATGCTTTTAAAGCATTCATGTCATTGGATGTTTGAGCTGATAAATGGTAGGTCTGAGATCTCTAGATTATTGCAAAGTGCTTGTTCTACATCTAGCCAAGGTTCATCTAAGAGGGTATGTTTTAGCCATCCTGAGATAAACAAAAGGCAGTTTTTACACCTTTGGTCTTCTCCCAAAGAAAAGTTCACACTTCCTTGCTACCTCTTACAGTGGTTGAAGAGACAAAAGACTGTTCCTGTTGAATTGTCTGCTTCCCCCCAACTTCCTGAGATAAAATAATCCGGCTGTTCAATGGCATCAATGTGTGAGACATTGAGACATGCTAAAACCCAGTGGCACCAAGGCAATATACAATAAATAATGTGAGTAATACATAAATAACACTCTCTGATGATGTGAGTGAATGGAGCTCACCCAGCAGTATCTCTCTTTCTTTCATCTATATGCTTCTAATCATTTGAATAATGTATTTAAATACTATTCAAATTTCTATATCATATTTACTTGATTACACTTTTGATTCCAGTGTTGTATTGGGCTTCACAATCTGCAGCAAAAATAATGAGATATAGGGTACTGTTTTCTTTTACACATGGGTGTAATTACAATCTGTATGTCTGAAACAGAGCCCTCTTGTAAATCGTGAATGTTACTGGGACAACCTGTATAAATAAAGGTTAAATATATAGAAGTGGTAATGTCAATAAAACATTAATTCATTAATTACAATTTACTCTGGTTAACAAAAATAGATTTCCTGACACCTCGGAGTGCCTAGAAGCAGCAGGTACGCCACCTGTTGAAACTGGAATGAAATGAAACAAAACTTCAGATTTTGTAGTTTACTGAGTGTTTTGAACCTTGAAGATCCTCATTGTTTCCCTTCAGTTCAGCTTATAGTGAGTGAGTTTATTTTACGTCTGGTACAGTTTACTTTGGTATTTTTGCCTTTTGTTTTTGTTGCCCTTTTCACCAGCTTTAAAGCCATTGTTCTGTGTTGCAGAGTCATGTGTTTTGGATCCACACCTCTGCCTGCCACACACTTACACCCTTGACAAACATGTTACATAAACAATTTTAATTTTCTTTTATTGTTGATATTAATGTCACAGCATTTAGTGAATTAACAATGCTCGTTCAGATGTACAAAGGACACTACAAAGGACTAAACCAGCACCAGGTGAGGTACTTTCCAAAACCAAATCACATCAGTAGGCAATGCAGAAGGTGCATTTTTCTTGACCTCAGTGGAAAACGTCATCATATCAAGGAAAGGTTTATAATAATAATAATTAGGAGAAGAAAATTGATACATCTGGCGACACTTATTCTAGACTCCTTGGAAAAGATATATATAAATCTTATAAAGTTTGTATCTGTCTTGTGTGAAACTTGTATGAAAAGCATACAAGAGTGAAAACAGATATAAGATCCCTTGAAAAATTATATAATGAAACTTGTATGTTTTGGATACTTACTAAAACAATATATGAAAGTAATGAGAAAGTGGCCACTTTCATGAGTAAATCATATAAGTTTTTACTATTTCTTTTCCATATGGGATATATTGGTTTACTCCAGAATGCTCTTGTTGTGGTAATTCGTGCAAGTCATATGAATGAGAACAACCAGTAAAAATCATCACTTCATTACTAAGGAACATATGGAATCAGTTAGTGTAAAATAAATTCCTGAATCTTCCAATTTGTGACAGCTGAGAAAAGAAACCCTACACTGATATATATTTATACATGTAGCCTATTAACAGTATTACTAATGTAAATCACATCATATAGAACCTTGATTAATATCACTTATGTAAGCTTATATTCGTCCTGCAAGGCAAAAACTTTACAACTTTTTTACAACAGCATGATGTTCATTGTTGACCTGAGTGTTTTGATTCATTCTTTTGGCTTTAAATCAGCCACATAAGGCTTGTTTTTCATTTCATTACGTCTGCTTCTGGAGTCTGCATTTGGATTTGCTACACTTCTTTTCATGACATATTATTAATAATGAAAGCACATGTTAGTAGGAACATCTTACAGTATTACCTATAAACTACACAAACATGGGAGCTTCTTGATGAGTTGGTAGTTGTTCAAACTACTTGCTTGTTGTAGCCATTTCACTGGTTGGCATAGCACGGGGATTTTTAGTCTTTCTCAGTGACATCGCAAACCACAGGAATATAAAGAAACCTGCATCACACAAAGGAGAGAAAGTAGTAAAGACTGTGCCTGGTTACAGTTCGTTCATACACTTTACAAACATTCATGGCAAAATTGAAAGCAAGTATTTCATCTTTCAGCAGGTTATGCAGACCTTGCAATGAGTTTAGGATGCAGAAGAGGTAGAGGCCAGGAGTGGTTAGATGGCCAAAAGAGAAGAAGACCAGGCCCCAGGTAATGCCGAGCAGAGTGATGACTCCCAGCAGGGTACAAATATCTTTCTTGGCACGGTCACGGTTGCGCTGTCCAAACTGATTTGCCAAGCATAAAATGAAACATCCCATTATAGAACATCTGACAAGCAGCATGAGAACTTGAAATCTGTTTTATAACTCGTTGTCACTATTCTTATCTCATCAGGGAAAGCATGTCTCTTATTCAGCTTATGTAAAATTGTGCTCTTGAAGCTAACATGACTTTTAAATGTGTTTGAACAGTAACCACTAAAACTGCCTCCTGTCTAGTGAATGAGATCACATCTCTTTCAGTTTGTGTATTATCTTTAGACTCTTTCATTCGCTCATACAGCATGCTAAATGGAAGTTGATAACATACAAGCAAGCACTTTGACACAAGGAAGAGGTATCTCGCACACAGCGGTAGTAAGTAAAAAACAGTAAAATTATACAAATACTATACGATTCCAGTACTACCCATCAGCCTCCTGGTAGATACACCTATGGTATAAAGTTGTAAATCCTAAGTGATTTTTAGAAAGGCTGAGCTCTGACATTGAGGTCAGTGTCACCAGGGTTTGAACTTGTCCAAGATTTTTAGTAGCTACACCTACAGTGCCAATTTCAAAACCCAATGTCACCCCATTATTGAATTTTGGCATTCACAAACTTGGGTGTCCATGCCATCCACCTCTCTGGCTATGTGCCCAACAGGGTGATGTCAGTACCCCATCAGCCTTTTATGGCTAAGGAGTAAAAAACTAATTTAGGCACAAGATAGGCAGTGGCCATTACACTGGAAGGTATCCTTTGAGGCAAATATTCTCAGTGAGAAGCAGGGAAAAAACATATTCCAAACTGTTCCAAAAAAGTCAAACGTGGGAAAATCAACACTAAACACTAGGAAAACAACATGTGTGATTAGCTGACACATTAAACACAGGTTACAGTAATCAGGCAATATTACTAAGGACAGAAAATCGATAGGAATACACAAGGATGAGCATTTACACTCAGGAATAGTTTATACCTAACCCATTACACAATTTAGAAATGTACTAGAAGATGGATAAATGTTTATCAGAAAAACTAAATGACTGGTAACCCACTTTCACTTTATTTACCTTTAAAATAAAGATGCTACTGAATGTTTAACACGTGTTCCTTGTGGCCTTTTCAAAGGGATTGCCGATGAGAAAAATGTGGAGATTCATAAACTTTTCAAGATGCATTATAAAGATTTAAAGATTAACCCATACCTCTTTGACACGGCGGAGAATCAAAATATGCCAGAGAGTTGTCACAAATAGGATCACGTTAAAGAGGAACACCAAGCCGAACAGCACAACTGTAGTCAACACCTTCACCGTGTCATTAGTTATATAACATCTACAAAGAAAGTGATTACAGTTCATATTTTAATCTCTCACCTGCCCAGGTGATTTAGAGTCACATAGTAAGAGTGCATGTAGGTGGAACTACTGAGATTCAGAGTCAAATTGTGAGATTACATGTTAGGTTAAATAGGATTGTATGCCTTTCCCTTTTTAAGCTTTTATTGTATTGTATTATCAGAAACTCCAATGCACATACAAAACAGTTTAATTATGTTGAGGTGTTACATGCAATCACATTTGTTCCTTACATTGCAGTGCTGTTGGAGTTATAGTTGTCCACAACAGCAGGACCATAAAAACCTCTGTCTATGATCACCACCACTGACACAATGATCGCAGGAACTCCTGAAACACAAGAACCGAGCAGTCACTTAAATGTTATGTGACTGATAATAACAGCTTCCTGCTTAAATGGCTCCACTCACCCCATCCCACCACACTGAGTTTGAGCAGGTATCTCTTGATATAGATGTTGAAGACTTTGACTAAGAGAAGGTAGAGGTGGAATCCTTCCACAGCCATCCAGCTAAAAGTGGTCAGCAGGGAGTAGTGAAGGACAAGAGCCATGTATAAACAGACCCCAGTGGGGGGCACTGCTGCCACTGTGGAACTTAGCAGGAAGTGCAGGTTGAGGATGATGAGAGAAATTGCAAGATTGATGTGGACCTTCATAGAAACATCTAGTCTGAGTGTTCTGTTAGACAATGGAGACAGAGTAAGTGGCAAATTTAGTGGTCATGTCATTGAAGAAAGCCATATCAAGAAGAAGGATGGGATGGTTGACAGAATTACTAACATAATAAACCAGAAAGAATTGCATTTGTTGCGAAAAGAATGTATTTCCTTTTATTAAAGTAATGAATAAATATGTAAATTCACAAAAACAAACAACAAACAAGACAGAAAGAAATGAGCAGAGGTTTGGTGAGAAGAGCCTGATACTAAATATGTGAGACGGGAGATGACTGACGAATGTTGAAAGAATATCATCAAAAAAGTTACCTATTTGTGATGAACAGCAAAACTGCAACGGAAAGGGCAAAAAGAGAGACACTACAACCAATTTGGGAAATATACGTCAATATTATTGTGTCCTTTTCTGACACATGTGGAGAAACCTGTGGAGAAAATACATATTTACATAAAGTTATCAATGTTTTTGTTGATTTACCCCCTTTCTTACCTGCCCCCCTGGCTAAACTTTGCTAGATCCGCCCCTGCACAGTTACCAGCCGTCAGCTACGTAGAAAAGTATCCTGGTGTAGAAAGTAATATTAAATAAATTCTAACAACAGCTTATCAAGCGTAAACATGCTGCTGTTGTTCAGCCGCTGGTTTCCTCTTTCTCGTGCAAAGTGGGCCAAAAACAAACAAGAGAGACGGACTCGCGACAGAAAAGCCGATCAGCCGATCATTGATCAGTTTCATGATTGAAGCAGCAACAGGAGAGGGAGGGAGAGAGAGAGGCAGTCGCTCCATATATCGGTTGTTAAGCTTAAGGTGGGAATGCTTTACAAACATTCAGAGATGAACTTACACACTTGCTTTACTTCTCTCTGGGATAACTTTCTAGGAGATGAAATGCCGGTTTGGTAGCGAGGCTCCAAATGCTCAACCAGACCACCGACAGGTCTCGCACGCCACAGCTGCTCTATCACGTGACGCATACTGCTCCGACGTGCTATGGTTATGAGCAGAGTTATGCCATGTCGTACGTTTTGAGGAGTGCTTTCGTGATATTTAATGGATCGGATTACATTTTTTATTTCTCTCCGATGTCCGATCCAGAAATTTAGGTCAGTATCGGACCGATACGTAATATCAGATCGGTCCATCTCTAGTAGATAGTAGATGTTTTTTTTTTTTAAATGATTGTTTGTTTTGCTATAAATGAATGGCTCTTGTATTAATATTTGTTTTTGTATATCCTGAATTCCTCTTTATATAATGCACAAGTCCAGTCTTACCAGGAGTACACCAAAGTACGTGAGATGGTTACAGGAACAGGTGACATTACTCTGGTTACGTGTCCAAAGTGTTTCACAGCCATCCTCACTATAACCTGGTAAGCAAAACAAAGAGATCCATTATAGTTAAGATGCCACCAATGAATTACAGTTCAACTTTTACAGTGGGGCAAAAAAGTATTTAGTCAGCCACCGATTGTGCAAGTTCCCCCACCTAAAATGATGACAGAGGTCAGTAATTTGCACCAGAGGTACACTTCAACTGTGAGAGACAGAATGTGAAAAAAAAAATCCATGAATCCACATGGTAGGATTTGTAAAGAATTTATTCGTAAATCAGGGTGGAAAATAAGTATTTGGTCAATAACAAAAATACAACTCAATACTTTGTAACATAACCTTTGTTGGCAATAACAGAGGTCAAACGTTTACTATAGGTCTTTACCAGGTTTGCACACACAGTAGCTGGTATTTTGGCCCATTCCTCCATGCAGATCTTCTCGAGAGCAGTGATGTTTTGGGGCTGTCGCCGAGCAACACGGACTTTCAACTCCCGCCACAGATTTTCTATGGGGTTGAGGTCTGGAGACTGGCTAGGCCACTCCACGACTTTCAAATGCTTCTTACGGAGCCACTCCTTTGTTGCCCGGGCGGTGTGTTTTGGATCATTGTCATGTTGGAAGACCCAGCCTCGTTTCATCTTCAAAGTTCTCACTGATGGAAGGAGGTTTTGGCTCAAAATCTCACGATACATGGCCCCATTCATTCTGTCCTTAACGCGGATCAGTCGTCCTGTCCCCTTGGCAGAAAAACAGCCCCATAGCATGATGTTTCCACCCCCTTGCTTCACAGTAGGTATGGTGTTCTTGGGATGCAACTCAGTATTCTTCTTCCTCCAAACACGGCGAGTTGAGTTTATACCAAAAAGTTCTACTTTGGTTTCATCTGACCACATGACATTCTCCCAATCCTCTGCTGTATCATCCATGTGCTCTCTGGCAAACTTCAGACGGGCCTGGACATGCACTGGCTTCAGCAGCGGAACACGTCTGGCACTGCGGGATTTGATTCCCTGCCGTTGTAGTGTGTTACTGATGGTGACCTTTGTTACTTTGGTCCCAGCTCTCTGCAGGTCATTCACCAGGTCCCCCCGTGTGGTTCTGGGATCTTTGCTCACCGTTCTCATGATCATTTTGACCCCACGGGATGAGATCTTGCGTGGAGCCCCAGATCGAGGGAGATTATCAGTGGTCTTGTATGTCTTCCATTTTCTGATGATTGCTCCCACAGTTGATTTTTTCACACCAAGCTGCTTGCCTATTGTAGATTCACTCTTCCCAGTCTGGTGCAGGTCTACAATACTTTTCCTGGTGTCCTTCGAAAGCTCTTTGGTCTTGGCCATGGCGGAGTTTGGAGTCTGACTGTTTGAGGCTGTGGACAGGTGTCTTTTATACAGATGATGAGTTCAAACAGGTGCCATTCATACAGGTAACGAGTGGGGGACAGAAAAGCTTCTTACAGAAGACGTTACAGGTCTGTGAGAGCCAGAGATTTTCCTTGTTTGAGGTGACCAAATACTTATTTTCCACCCTGATTTACGAATAAATTCTTTACAAATCCTACCATGTGAATTCATGGATTTTTTTTTCACATTCTGTCTCTCACAGTTGAAGTGTACCTCTGGTGCAAATTACTGACCTCTGTCATCATTTTAAGTGGGGGAACTTGCACAATCGGTGGCTGACTAAATACTTTTTTGCCCCACTGTAGGTCCCTATTGAAACCATGAACCTCAATCATTCCTATTCATAAAATAACATATTTGTGTCACATGTTACTATTCATCACAAATGTGATTACTGGTTACTCACTTCCTGTTGACAAATTTAAGAATTGACAGGAGAGAGTCTGGTTTTCCTGTAACACAATTATACTGCATGTTATGTTAGTCACATACACAATGCATTCCATGTTATTTAATACTATAATATGTAAAGTATGAATGGAATAAATGATGAAATGAAGTTGCACTTACATTTATATTTTTGGTAACCTCCATGGTTATGTTGACACGTTCACTTAGTCCTGATATATTTTTATTTTGTACCAACAGGCCAACTAGTTTTAGATTATATAGGTCACGTGCCACTTCAGACATTTTCTAAAATACAAGACACATTGATATTAATGGGAAGGTTTGTTTAAAACATGCATCATGTAAGATTTTTTCACTATTCTGAAGGGCTTTTACAGTATCCAAAGGAAAAAGACCCCCAGTGATGGTTATTTCTTACCGGTGTACTTAAATTCCTACAAGTTAATTTAAATTTATATTGATTTACATTTGGTGTATTGTTGTAAACAGTAACTGCAGAAGAGCATTCACTTTGCACATCTGGCATATTCCTCTAGCATATTGGCGTGAAGGACCAAAGAGTATAGTGACCAATTTTTGTTTTTCTAAAACAATAAAAAATATATGTATGTGTTTCTAGTGTCTTTTATTCAAAGCTTATGTGTATTTGTGGTTATTGGCAGAACTGCACAGACATAAAAAACTGAGGCCTGGTATTAATGTGAATAATGGAATTAATGGCAGCGACAAACTGATTTCAAGCCAAAGTGCTATTTAGAGGCAATATTTCTTTAATCTCTTTGGGATACAACAAACAAAACTAACCAACCATGGTAGTTAAATAATACAGTGTAAACAATAGACAGAATTAGTATAGATCAGTGGTCGGCAACCCACGGCTCCACAGCCTTTTTCGTCCTTATACTGTGGCTCCGCATGACTTTACAAAATAAATTATAATAATTTAATTAAAGTTAAATTTATTTGCATTAGTTCTTTTTTTAAAATTGTAGTTCTAAATTGGAAGATTAGTGTGATCTTGAAATATTAAAATAAAATTATTAACTTGTGTTTGAAACATGGAATGCCATCCTCAACACATAAACATGAAGAAATATGCATTCAGATTCATGACGATCTTCGGATACACATATGTATGTGAACTGCTATTTTCCACTATGAGCTATGTTAAAACCAAACACCGCTCATGCCTTACAGATGACAGCTTACAGTCCTGCGTTGATGAAAGTGACTTTGTTTGCTAGGTGAGCCCAATTAAAGGAAAAACTACAAAAGAAGGATATTCCACATTATTAAACAGATCACCATTTTCAAGCAATATGGGAAAGAAAAAGGATCTGTCTGCTGCTGATAAGCGTGAAATAGTTAAATGCCTTGGACATGTAATGAAAACCTTAAATAATTCATGGAAACTAAAGCGTGATCACCATAATGTTAGGAGATTTGTAGCTGAGTCAGAGCACACACAGGTTTGTGCAGATATAGGCACAACGAGGAAGGTTTCTACCAGACAAATACATCAGATTAAGACAGCACCTGCGGAAAGGCCATTACAAAGCAGCAAACAGATATTTGAAGCCGCTCGTGTCTCTGGAACCCCACGTACGTCAAGGTGTAGGATCCTCCAGAAACTTGCAGTTGTGCATAAACCTTCTATTTGGCCACCCCTAACCAATGTTCACAAGCAGAAACAGCTGCAGTGGACCCAGAAGTATATAAAGACTAATCTTTAAATAGTCTTGTTCACTGATGCATGCAACCCTGGATGGTCCAGGTGGATGGTTGGTGGACGGCCACCATGTCCCAACAAGGCTGCAACGTCAGCAAGGAGGTGATGGAGTCATGTTTTGGGCCCAAGTCACGGGGAGAGAGCTGGTCGACACCTTTAATTAAGGTCCCTGAAGGTATGAAAATGACCTCTGCAAAGGATGTGGAGTTTCTGACTGACCACTTTCTTCTATGGTAGGAAATGAAGAACTGTGCTTTCCACTACAAAGTCATCTTTATCTTGCGTAAAAGGGTTAAGGGTTGCCAACCCCTGGTATAGATGCCCTTAAAATGGAATGGAATGATTCTTATATAGTGCTTTTATAATCTCCCGGAGTATTCAAAGCCCTCTATACAACATGCCACATTCACCCCATTCACACAACATAGGTCTTCTATGCTTCTAAGTACTTACTAACACACATTCATCGAACCACCGACCTTCCAATCAGTAGTTGACCTGAGCTACAGCCACCCCATTTTAACAAATCTTAAACAACAGCTATTCACATCCTTTTCTATACATTTATATAACCAAGTGTAATGTCTTACCCTGTTAGTTTCAGGAAATGTAAACATGGAAAACACAATCTTGTTGTTTGGTCCAGCAACCAGTTCTGCTGGTAGTTGAACACTCACTGTGCTGTTGGGGAGATGAGCCACGTCCGCCTATATCATCAGAAACAGAGAGAAACACTGTATGTAAATATTTTGCATCACTTGAGTGATGCAAATACTTTTGGTAATGTAGTGAATTTCAGTCAAGACAGAAAAATGAAAAAAATGCCAACGGGGGATGTAGTTTGACTTCATGTTTGCCACTAAGAATATTTTCTTTCTTTTTTTGTACCTCCGTGTCACTGGCATACATTTCAATGCGTTTCCTGGCCTCTGGCTGGAACACGAGGACCACTAAATTGCAGAAAGGATTTGCGATCAATGTTTTTCCATTTAAGCCTGTTTTCTTAAGAACCTCTTCCATGTTTTTTAAGGACCTTAGAGAAAAACGGAAAAGATAATATGAATCATTTTGATTTATAACTATTCAGTGATTTCATGTCATAGAATGTGTTGTTCTTGAATATGATTTAAATCTCAACTCTACTAATTCTTTATACTTTACTCTCATATAAATGTTAGATCTAAGAGGTTTTTTTTAAACTCAAAAACAGAAAGGAACACAGACAAAAAATTAATCATAAAAATGTAAATGTTTACGTGATGGTGTCCTCAGGGCCCCTTGAAAAGTTGCATGTATTCATCAAACAGAATTCAGCTGTTAAGGAAAAAAAAGGATACATATCATATACCCTCATATATATGAGAGTACTTTTTAGAGTTCCTTTTCTATGCTTAAGTGCTTTCTATATAACAGTCACACACTTCATATGCCAATCAATTCATCGGAAAGCAAATCAGGATTAGCATCTGGCCCAGCAACATGGAGGCAGGAATTAAACTACCAACCTTCCAACTAGCACATGATCTGCTCTACCTCCTGAGCTATAGCCACTCCAACAGAGTTCAAGGGCACTTGATTCAGGGTTTTTTTTCTTTGTTTTTGAAACAGACTTTTTAGTGTTGTAGCTAATGTACAGTCTGTGGTGTTTTCACTTCTGTTCTAGACTGTATATGCATCTGTAGCTTTATATTCAACAGCATACTGCTGTTTACCTTGCATTTACAAAGAGTTCAGAGAGTAACAGACAGAAACAGTCCATGTGAGCGGTAGACACTCATTTCATTACATCACATCCATACAACTGACTTTTGTCAGTTGTATGGATGTGCACTTTAAGGTTTATGAATCCCATAAACCTTAAAGTGCAGACTTATATCCTGAAAATTATCAATACTAGTCTGTTAACCAGTCAAGTTCCTAGTGGATTTAAACATGCAGTCATACACCCCTTACTTAAGAAACCTGGCCTTGGTAGTTCTGTTATGTCAAATTTTAGACCTATCTCCAAGCTTCCCTTTTTAAGCAAGATCTTGGAGAGGATTGTACATACCCAGCTGTTGGATTACTTGAATGACTCGCAACTGTCTGAAATCTTCCAATCTGGTTTTAAGCCCTTTCACAGTGCGGAGACAGCTCTTGTTAAAGTTATGACTGACATTCTTTTTGCTACTGATCGTGGTAAATATGCTGTGCTTGTGTTATTGGACATAACAGCTACATTTGACACAGTGGACCTCGACCTGCTGATTTCCCGCTTACACCACTGTGTGGGAATTTCTGATTTGGCATTGTCATGGATAAAATCACATCTTTCCAAAAGGAGTTTTTGTGTTAAGCTGGGGCTGCCCACTTCCTCTGTTGCCCCTCTGCTTTGGGGTGTGCCCCAGGGATCTATCTTTGAGCCATTATTTTTCTCGCAGTATTTACTCCCTCTTGGTGCGATTTTTCGTAAACACGGAGTGTCATTTCATTTGTATGCCGATGACTGTCACCTTTATTTGCCTTTTAGTCATTTGGATACCTCCCCATGTCAATCACTGCTTGACTGTCTTAGCGATATTAAATTATGGATGGCAAATAATTTTCTGAATTTGAATGATCGCAAAACGGAAGCAATTTTATATGGCCTGCATCGTTCTACTGATTCTCCAGATGTTGATTTTGGTGATTTGACCTCCCATCTGAAAAGTTCAATCACTAATCTTGGTGGTAAACTTGATTCTGCGCTTACTTTTGAAGGTCATGTAAATGGGGTGGTAAAATCAGCTTTTTATCACCTCAGACGCCTATCAAAGGTTAAGCTTTTCCTTTCCAAACCCAATTTTGTCATGGTCTGGAGTCTGCGACTCCGTGTTTATGTTTAGTTTATTAGTATTCTGTGGTTTTGGTTGCCTTGGGTGTTTGTACTCTTCTGTTTCGTGGTTCATGTTCCTATGTTCTGTGTCCCCCAGTCTGTGTTAAGTTGGTGTGTTGTGTCATTGTGTGTATGTGTTTCCTGTTTTATTGTGAAGGTCTGCGTCTTATGTTAGTGTTTTCAGTTTGCCTCCCTAGTCTCGTCACGTAATCACTCCCAGCTGTGTTCCCCACCTGTGTGTAATCTCCCTGTGTTCTCTGAGTGTATTTAAGTTGTGTCTTCTGTCATGGTAGTTGCTGGTTCGTCTGTGTTGTTTCCCCTCGGTCTCCCTACGTCTCTCCGTATGTATTTCCCCGGACCTCCCTGCATCTTCATTTCTGGTTTGTGTTGTTAGTTTACCCAGTTTAGGTTTCCGGTTTCATGTTTTCCCACCATTGCTGTTTGTACCCACCCTTGTAAATAAATATTCACCTGCACCAGAGCTGCCGCCTTTTGGGTCCTTTCTACTACTCCACACGGCTTGCCCCGGCAAACCGTGACAAATTTGGAAACTCTTATTCATGCTTTTATCACCTCACGTCTAGACTATTGTAATTCCCTTTTAATAGGGGTTGGGTCGGACACCTTGTCACGCCTGCAGTTAGTGCAAAATGCGGCGGCACAATTTTTATCCGGTAGTAGGAAATTCGATCACATCACTCCGGTTCTGGCCTCCTTGCATTGGCCTCCCATTGAATTTAGGGTTCGTTTTAAAGTCCTTTTATTGGTTTTTAAATCTTTAAATGGTTTGGCTCCTGTCTACTTATCTGATTTGCTGAAGCACGTTCTTCCTCGCTCGCTCCATTCAGCTGAGTGGCTGTTGCTGTCGGGCCCTAAGTCATGGCTGAAATGCAGAGGAGACCGAGCGTTTTCAATCGCGGCTCCAATGCTCTGGAATAACCTTCCCCTCCATATTAGACAAGCGTCTATTTTTTAATGATTCTATGGTATTTTTAATTTGGTAGTTGTTTTGATCTGTGTTGTTCAGCACTTTGGTCTGCCTGGTGTGTTCTTAAAGTGCTATACAAATAAACGATTATGATGATGATGATGAAGAATGGTGATCTCAACAGTTAGTTAAAGGGTTAATGTCGTTATTGTGTGGTATTTGAATTGTTATCATATACTCTTTCTATTGCCTGTCAAATTTTTAAAAAAAAAAGACATTACTAGGAATCCGGCTGTACTTGGGTTATATTAGAATGTAGAAATCGACAATGTAGAATTATAAAAATGTATTAGAATGTGAGCACAAAAGGTCGGAGAAAAGCAAACAATCATCCAGCTTAAAGATTCAGCATACCTTAGCTGAATTCACATTAGCTCTATAATTATGCCCCACTTGGGGCAGGAGCTCGTCCCTGACCCGGAGTGGGCGGAAAAGGGTGCAGAGCCCACTCTGGGTTTGGGACGAGTTCCTGCCCCAAGTGGAAGAGTTTAAGTATCTCGGGGTCTTGTTCACGAGTGATTGGAGAAGAGAGCAGGAGATTGACAGACAGATTGGTGCTGCGGCTGCAGTGATGCAGTCTGCAATCAGGGAGCTGAGTGTAAAAGCGAAGCTCTCAATTTACCAGTCGATCTACAACCCTACCCTCACCTATGGTCATGGTAGTGACCAAAAGAACGAGACTGCGAATACAAGCGGTGGAAATGGGCTTCCACTGAAGGGTGGCTGGCCTCTCCCTTAGGGCGAGAAGTCATCCGAGTACAGCCGCTGCTCCACCACATCGAAAGGAGCCAGTTGAGGTGCTGCGGGCATCTGACAAGGATGCCTCCTGCTGAGGTGGAGGCATGTCCCACCGAGAGGAGGCCTGGTGGGACATATAAGTAACTGTATCATCAGTTCCTATGTTTACAGTGTATAAGGCCTCTTGTTTTCAGTCTTTCAGACAATAGCTGAGCATCTCGCATATTTTGCTTGGAGGTGAAACTGTTAATTGCTTTGATTTTTGCATTTTGTGATTATCTGGTTTTTGTTTAGATTGTTAGTTATTTTCTTCCACTTCAGTTTTTTTCTCATTATTTCTTGATTTTGTATTGTTTCCTGTTTAGCTCCATTAGTATGCTTGTTAGAATTTACAGACCATGATTCATTGTGTTTTGATTATTTATGCTAGTCACAAGAAGTGTATGGTATGTTTTTGCCTGTACTTCCTTTTCATCTGTGAGGAGGTCTTTCATATTTTAAGATGTTTTAATGGTGAGTTTACATGTATTGCAGCAGTTTGACAGTTTCAGAGAATTTATAGGCTAGCATTTAGACCTGCTTTATGCCAAAAAACAACAGTATTAAAGTAAGGGGATGTTCCTATACTGTTAGCAATAGGAATTTCAATAAATACATGGAAATACTTACTCATGGTAATGTTTTTATGTGGATCACAAAAAGAACTAGGGTTTCCACAGATAAACGTTTCTGATGCACAGTTTACAGAGACCATGTCATGAGACACACAAGACACCAGCCACCAAAGTATCCCCCACTTAATCCTGTGAAATTGAGAAAATTAATCTATTTTTAAAAAAAGTCTCTGCTTAACAAAAAAAGGATGTTTGTCATGAAAGCAATTTACAAGCCAAAAGGAGGTCTAGGATGAAGACAAGACAAGAGATTGTGTTGTCTCTCATTTCAAGCAGACAGTGTTTATAGCTTTCATATAAGGTGACCCCATATACTTAAGTGGACGTTTATTATTGTAATTATGATAACAAATGACAACTATGGGTTTCCTTTTTTCAACCAAAAGCCAGTGGCTGCAGATGAGGTCTTATTACATAGCAGTGCATAAAACAATCTGACAAAACCACATGGTGTTATTAATCTATCTCATTCCATTTCATGCGGAACATTAGTGATAGACAGATATATTTTAGCAATGGTGAATCTAAGTCTTTAAAAGAGACACAGCAAAGAGCAAACACTCATCTACAGCTTTATGTGTTCGCACAAAACAATTTTGTGTGCTTAGTTAAATAGCTAATATATATTTTGCAGTCCCAATATTGATAATGAAGCTAAACATCTTTTTATGCAAAGAGTACCAAACCATATCCTACCTTTGCATGTTGCTGGGTCTCTTAAATAATATTATTTATACTTCTGAAATGAATAGAGAACACAGGTGATATGATGGTAGGAAAAAAGCAAATGAGTTAAACATGCTGAAAGTGAGCAGGGTAATGGGAAATGAAATAAGATGTAAATTACTGTCTGAGAGAGAAAGAGGAAGTGTTAACAGACAGGAGAGTAAAATATTCCCTCTGTTGGCACTGATCCTAAACTAAATACAGGCTGATGTCAAATAACTGAAGCAAACTGGAAACTGCATATGCTGTAAATTCTGTTCCCACACATTCAGCAACAGGTTATGTTTTTTAGAAGTTAGTTTATCTCAATTTTGAAAGCAATTCACTGGTCATATGTTTTTGTACAGTTGTTGAAATAAGCCAATAAGAGAACAAGTTACATAAAGATATATTCAATCTGGAAGAAAAAGAAGCTGAAACAAGTTCTCTGCAAAACATCAGTATCTTAATCCAAGTTTGATTGAGGGAAAAGGGCCCTCAGTTTGCACACTGGCTTGGCTTTCTACATCTATAAAATGCCAGAATCAACCTGACAGAGATGATATCAAACATCTTGTAGAAATGCACAAGGTTATTATCGTTAATGAAAACTAACGAAATAACGAAAACTAGAAGTGAATTTTTTTTTCGTTAACGGAAATAAAAATAAAAACAAGACTTTGCAAAAAAAGGAAAACTAACTAAAACTGTAATGAGTGTTAACAAAACTAACTAAATTTAACGGAATTTAGAGCGAAAATGTGTTTAGTTTGGGGCAATCATGGCTCAAGAGTTGGCAGTTTGTTTTGTAATTGGAAGGTTGCCGGTTCGAGCCCCGGCTCCAACAGTCTCAGTCGTTGTGTCCTTGGGCAAGACACTTCACCCGTTGCCTACTGGTGGTGGTTGGAGGGCCCGTGGCGCCAGTGTCTGGTAGCCTCGCCTCTGTCAGTGCGCCCCAGGGCAGCTGTGGGTACAATGTAGCTTGCCATCACCAGTGTGTGAATGACTGAATGTAGTGTAAAGCGCTTTGGGGTCTTTAGGGACTGAGTAAAGCGCTATACAAATACAGGCCATTTACCATTTTAGTTTTCATTGATGTGTGTGTGTCTAGGGTGAAAATGAAGTGTAGTTTCCAGGTTTTTTTTATGCTGTGTCTCATTATGCCAGCAGGTGGCAAGTACGTTAGTCGAGTCGTCTGTGTTGCTGCTCCGTCCCACGTAGAATCATGTCAGTAAAAGTTGGGAGAAATCGCCAGAGTCCAATTTTGGATTACTTTGAATATGATTATGTTTTAGATAAAGCAAGTGTCTTGTAGTGGAAAGAGACAAATTATGCAGGACATTTCTAAAGGGAAAAAAATCCCATAAACCTTAAAGTGCACTTGAAAAGCTCGCACAAGCTTTTCAAGTGCACTTTAAGGTTTATGGGAGGCTAACATAGCTTACCTTGAGAAGGTAAGGGGGAATGCCCAACTCTCATCCCCAGAAACAGAAGCTAACCCCAGGCAGAAAAAAACACATCTGCACATAGCACATGAAAAAAAAAAACTCTTAATACACCAAAGAAACACATGACAAGCAACAGGGGTGGGTAAAGGGTGAGAGACAGCCTAATTAGACAGTACATCCGGGCCTGCGTGCGCTGGTCTCCGTCAGCATCGGAAGGGAATAAGCGTCGAAGGCGTTTGGAAAGGGAGGGGGGAGGAGTGTGTGCATATCAGTGTATATGTATGTGTGTGCGTGTCCAGAGTTCAGCTGAGACAGTGTCCTTCGCCCTGCCAGGCTAAGTAAACAGTCTTCCAGCCAACCCAGGTGGCCTTGCATGGAATGGGAAGGAACAGACTAAACACAGTCGGTATCAGGGTGTTTTTGTTCGGCTCCAGCCTTGCGACCGCAGCTGGCGCCGAAAGGGTATCCGTATGAAGTGATGGTGATTTTTACTTTAGTGCGAACAGCTCATAGGAATTTCAAAGCAGTTCTTTTTTTTTTTGTGTCCCGTTTGGATCTTTAGCCATCAGAATTGTTGTCTTAAGGCCAAGAAAGATGCCAAGCGAATTTATTTTACCAAGTGGATCATCATGGCCTTGCCATATTGGTCCATTTGATTGACCTTTATTATAATTATGAATTTATTTTACAGACACAAACATCCATCCCCACCCTCATGCTCTCATATGCACTTAGGACCATGGGTCTCCAGCTGTCTCTGTGCGTCCTGTGGCTTCATGCATGAAGGTTAAGTGGCAATTTTAATTTGAACATATATGTGAGTATGGGCATGAATATTTTTCTACCTATATGTTATCCCTGTAGCAGACCCGTCCCTGCCTCTCACTGTATAACAACAGGAAGGATGGATGAATGAAAATGGTCATTATTTAAATTCAGTTTTATTTATATATGTCATATAATATGTATATCCCAAAAGGTTGATTCTGTTCTTCTAGACACAGTGTTTTCAGTGGGAGAAAGAAACGTTTCACCACTCAGGTTTCTCCAACCTTATTTGTATATGTTATGTTTAGACATGCTTTATATTGTAAGGTTAAGAATCTACAATAATGCAGCGAAAACACCAAGTATGGTTAATTGGCCTGTATTTGTATAGCGCTTTACTAGTCCCTAAGGACCCCAAAGCGCTTTACACAACCAGTCATCCACCCATTCACACACACAGCAAGCTACATTGTAGCCACAGCCACCCTGGGGCGCACTGACAGAGGCGAGGCTGCCGGACACTGGCGCCACGGGCCCTCTGAGACTGTCCAAGCCGGGGCTCAAACCGGCAACCTTCCGATTACAAGGCAACCTCCCAACTCTTGAGCCACAATCGCCCGTCTCAAGTATCAAACAGTGAATCATTATATTGCTGTAAGACGCATTATACTTCTTATTATAGAGAGTATAATCAGTATGTAGTATAGTTTGCATTATATTTCTGAATTAAAAAGAATGTGAAAATCATTAGATTTATTAGATAGGTTTGTATTATCCTATACTGTTGATTTACTGTGAATGAGTTACACTGTTTCATGACATTTCATACTGCTGAGTTAAGAAGAGAATATTGTGTGCAGAGAGCACAGAACACATTCCACAGGAGCTTCACCCCCACCTTTGTTGGAAGCAGAAAAACAGGGAGCCAAGGTCATAACTCAGGCTCACTGAGAGAGAGAAAGAATGTAGATGTTTAGGTTTTATGACTAGGTGGAGGGGAGGCGGAAGCTATAAGAATATGAGGAACGCTGAGACACTTCGGGATCAGGCAGACACCCTCCCGTGCTCATCTCTCCTCCGGATGGTTTATGCTCATAAAGTGTTGAGTATGGAATAAAAGATTGTTGATTGAGCATTTATACACCATTTATATACAGTATTGTCCTTCCTTCAGCCCAAAGATCAAAACAATTGGGAGGTTTTAACAATTTGGTGCTGCACGACCCGGATCTTTGGTGTGCTGAGGAAGGCCGATTTGGCCTGTGGTGAGATCGTGAGGCGAGGCGAGCAGAGGACCGGTCCAAATATAAAAAGGTAAGCACAGCCTGTTGTATCAAAAATACCAAATGTTCATATTGGAAATTCTAAATTAATCTGTTCGCTGAGTTACACGTATTTTCACATTAAATTGTCGGTGTCTGGTTTTCGGCACGAGATACTAACATCATAAGTTGAGGCTGAATTCCAGTGTCATACGAACTGGCTCTAGCAAGATACTAAAAACATTCTACGTTGAGACTAGAGTTGCAGCCCACGTTACCTTCCACATTTAACTTTGTCTATGACTGGCTTTTGTGGCAAGAAACTGTAAGTTGAGCTCAGAGGTTTCTGTGTGTGTTTCTGCGTGTGAGACGCGCTCTCTGTGTGTTTCATTGTGTGAAATAGGAACATGGTGACAGTGACGGTTAATGTGTGAATTGAAGGGCACTAGAGCGAAGACACATTTTAGGATCAAAGGTTGACACCTAGTGGACCTGTGGAAATTAATTTTGTTCATGTTGTGGCAACCCTCCTGTCTGTGGACGCACAGGCCGGTCCAGCGGCGTCTGGTTAGCCGAGGTGGCGACTTGGGAACTGAGGTCTCCCGCATTAGCTACAGAATAACACTGAAACTGCCGTGTCTTTGCAGTGTTTACAGAGCTAACGATTTGCACGTTTGCATTTGCATTTGGTGTTTGCATGTTTTTCAGATTTCCGTATTCTTTTCCATATTCTACATTCTCAATTTAGTCACATGAGAGGTCAGAACAAAGTGTTGTAAGTGGAGGTGCTGAGTGTGGGAAGAGTAAAGTTGCTGCCACAAAGGTTTTCTGTCTCCATCTTGCTATTTTATTTTTAAGCGAAAACCATTATTATTAGAGGTAGTTGCTACAAACTGATACAACAACAGTGGCAGTTTTCTGTTTATCCCTAAACAAAACAAAATCTGCATGTGGAACCATCCATTATAATATTGCGCATTAGCCTCTGTCATGTTCTTTCCTCATAGAATGATTTCCATACTCTGTAGACAGAGGAGCCTGCTTTTAGCAAAATTCCACTGCATAAACATGTTTTGCAATTCTAAAAGTTCCTGATAAATTTCTTATACTTTTTACTTGACAAGCATTGCTTGTAATGAACTATAAACAGTAAACATTCACAAATTATGAATGTCTAAATTTTTTCCCATTCTTATGTTATATATGATGTAGTTTTTTCATGACATGTTTTTCTCTCATTCATCTATTCTGAATTATGTTTGCAATATATCATATATCTGCAATATATTCACATCCACAGGATGGATTCAGATATATATATATATATATATATATATATATGCAGCTGGATAGCGTAGTGGTTAAACTACACGCCTTTGGAACAGAGGATCGCAAGTTCGATTCCTGCCTGGGGCGTCTGTATCCAGTAAGGGTCCTAAGGCTAGACCCCCTATGCTAAGCAAGCCTACCGCAGACATGAGCGAGACAGATAAATATGAAGGCATGCCGGCTCGGACGTCGCCCGGATCAACAAGGTCCGCGTCAGGTGTTGAGGAACCAGGGCACCCTGACGAAAAGTGGGCTACTGGAACAAGAAGGCATCGGTGGGCAAGGGACGAAAACAGGGCGTTGTTGGAATGCTACTACGCAAGTAACCCCGGCGGAAGGGGCTACATGAATAGGATGAGGGACCTATGGATTCTTCGATACCCAACATCCACAATGACGGCGAAACAACTAGTAGCTCAGTGTTCCAACATTCGAAAGAAGGGACTGCTCTCACAGCTAGAGATTGACGAGGTACAACACAAATGCTACGGCAAGGAGGAGTCAGGACGCCAGGTCAGGGGGGAGATATCATCCCACCCGAGATTGGGTACATAGCCCCAAGTGCGATAGGCGAAGGATCGTTGAGTGCGAGAGGAACTGACCTGAAAAATAGGATCATGGCCAAGCTTGAAACCTGGATCCCCCGTAGCCGGTTACCAAGATTACGTGAAGTACCCTCAGAAGGTCTGCTAGATGATGTTAATGCAGCACTACAGGCAATACCTACAACCACGATTACCGACACTAACAAGCTGATCTACAATACGGCAGCAGTGATCAGTGAGATGCTTGGCTACAAGTTGAACAGCCACAAGGGGCAGTACCCTCCATGGAGAAGGAGGCTAGAGGGCAAGATCAAAGTAGCACGGAGGGAGGTTAGCCAACTAACGGAGTTGCAGAAAGGTGCGACAAATAAGGTGCCTAAGAAATACAGCAAGCTGTCCATACCTGAGGCCTTGGAAACTGCCAAGCAAAGACTCACAGCCTTGGCCAGCCGCTTGAGGAGGTACACCAGAGAGATAGAAGGCAGGAGAATAAACCAGCTGTTCTCCACAGAACCAGCAAAGGTGTACTCTCAGTGGCAAGGGAACAATAAGAGAACAGCACCACCAAGGCTGGAGACGGAGCAATACTGGAAGAGCATATGGGAGAAGGATGCAACCCATAACGGCAATGCTCAGTGGCTAGTGGATCTGAGGGCAGACCACAGCGACCATCACAGTGGCAGATATCCAAGAAAGGGTCTCCAGTATGAAGAGTTGGACAGCACCAGGGCCCGACATGGTTCACGCCTACTGGCTGAAGAAGCTGACTGCACTCCACGAGCGTCTGGCAGCACAAATGAACCAGCTGCTAGTTAACGAGAGACACCCGGAATGGCTAACTGAAGGCCGGACGGTCCTGATCCCCAAGAAGGGACCGGTCCCCTCCAACTACCGACCAATAACCTGCCTCAGTACTACATGGAAGCTCCTGTCAGGCATCATATCGGCTAAGATGAACAGGCACATGGGTCAATACATGAGCGGGACACAGAAAGGAATTGGCAAGAATACCAGAGGTGCAAAACACCAGCTACTGGTAGACAGAACAATCAGCCGAGACTGCAAGACCAGACTGACCAACCTGTGCACTGCCTGGATTGATTACAAGAAGGCCTATGACTCAATGCCCCACAGCTGGATACTGGAATGCCTAGAATTGTACAAGATCAATGGGACCCTAAGAGCCTTCATCAGGAACTCAATGGGGATGTGGCGTACAACACTAGAGGCCAACTCCAAGCCCATAGCACAAGTTACCATCAAGTGCGGGATCTACCAAGGAGATGCTCTGTCCCCACTGCTGTTCTGCATAGGCCTGAACCCCCTCAGTGAGATCATTAACAAGACTGGCTACGGATACCGACTACGGAACGGAGCAGTTGTCAGCCACCTCCTGTACATGGATGACATCAAGCTGTATGCCAAGAGTGAACGAGACATCGATTCACTGATCCACTCTACCAGGCTATACAGCAATGACATTGGAATGTCGTTCGGACTGGAGAAGTGTAGTCGGATGGTAACAAAGAGAGGGAAGGTAGTCAGAACTGAGGGGATTGAACTACCAGAAGGCAACATTGCAGACATAGAGGACAGTTACAAGTACCTGGGGATCCCGCAGGCAAATGGGAACCATGAAGAGGCCGCTAGAAAGGCTGCAACCACCAAGTACCTGCAGAGGGTCAGGCAAGTCCTGAGGAGTCAGCTGAATGGTAAGAACAAGATCCGGGCCATCAACACATACGCCCTGCCCGTGATCAGGTACCCTGCTGGGGTAATAGGCTGGCCAAAGGAGGAGATAGAAGCCACTGACATAAAGACAAGAAAGCTCCTGACCATGCATGGAGGGTTTCACCCCAAGTCCAGCACCCTGAGGCTGTACGCTAAGCGGAAGGAAGGGGGCCGGGGACTGGTGAGTGTCAGCACCACAGTCCAGGATGAGACAACAAACATCCAAGAATACATTGGGAAGATGGCCCCAACTGACCGAGTGCTCAGTGAATACCTCAGGCAGCAGAAACCCAAGAAAGAGGAGGGAGACGAGGAACCATCATGGAAGGACAGGCCCCTGCACGGTATGTACCACCGGCAGATAGAGGAGGTGGCTGATATCCAGAAATCCTACCAGTGGCTGGACAAAGCTGGACTGAAAGACAGCACAGAGGCACTAATCATGGCAGCACAAGAACAAGCTCTGAGTACAAGATCCATAGAGGCTGGGGTCTATCACACCAGGCAAGACCCCAGGTGCAGGCTGTGTAAAGATGCCCCAGAGACAATCCAGCACATAACAGCAGGGTGCAAGATGCTAGCAGGCAAGGCATACATGGAACGCCATAACCAAGTGGCCGGCATAGTGTACAGGAACATCTGTGCCGAGTATTACCTAGAAGTCCCGAGGTCAAAATGGGAGATGCCCCCAAGGGTGGTGGAGAATGACCGAGCTAAGATCCTGTGGGACTTCCAGATACAGACGGACAAAATGGTGGTGGCTAACCAACCGGACATAGTGGTGGTAGACAAACAGAAGAAGACGGCCGTAGTGATCGATGTAGCGGTTCCGAATGACAGCAATATCAGGAAGAAGGAACACGAGAAGCTGGAGAAATACCAAGGGCTCAGAGAAGAGCTCGAGAGGATGTGGAGGGTGAAGGTAACGGTGGTCCCCGTGGTAATCGGAGCACTAGGTGCGGTGACTCCCAAGCTAGGCGAGTGGCTCCAGTAGATCCCGGGAATAACATCGGAGATCTCTGTCCAGAAGAGCGCAGTCCTGGGAACAGCTAAGATACTCCGCAGGACCCTCAAGCTCCCAGGCCTCTGGTAGAGGACCCGAGCTTGAAGGATAAACCGCCCGCAGGGGCGTGCTGGGTGTTTTTTATATATATATATATATATATATATATATATATATATATATATATATATATATATATATATATATATATATATACACACACACACACACACACACACACACACACACACACACACACACACACACAGCACTTGCTTAGTTTGCAATATTATTTACATACAACTGAGCTGAACACTAAGACAAACATTTTTCAGACCTTGCAAAGAGTTCAGGATGCTGAAGATTTATCGGTCAGGAGCTGTCAGGTAGCCAAAAGCGAAGACGATCAGACCCCAGGTAATGCCAAGCAGAGTGATGACCCCCAGTTAGGGATGGGTATTGATAAGATTTTCACGATTCCAATTCCATTTTCGATTTTGTTTAACGATTCAATTCTTTATCGATTCTCTTATCAATTCTTATTTTTAAAAAAGGAGAACACTAAGGTCGAATAGCTTAGAACTTTGTTTTATGTCTTCTCTTTGAACAAGATAGAAATTTAGGAGTAACATGGCCTTACAAACCCAGCAGTGAGATCTTAAGAGATCCAGCCTACGGCTCTTCAATGGGGTGTCACAGGGTCCCCGGGAAAAAAATTGTAAATGTAAAATAATAAAATAAATATTCTCCTGTAGCAATAACAAAGTATAACATAAATTATTCAGTAGCAACTACACAAGAATATCCAGTAATGTCCCTGCCTACAATTAAACACATTCACTTACTGAAAATCGGGGGCATCTGCTGTGGCAAATAGGTCCAAATCTTTGACCACAAACTTAGTCACTGCTCGGTGACATTCGTCTATCCTGGCCTGAAAGGAGACGCTACCGGTAGACTGCAGCGAGAACTGCCAGCATCTGAGCCAGACTCTGTCTGTCTCTCTCATCATGGTCACCTAAATGCACAGTAATGGCAGATTTTGTAATAAGGCAGATCGCGCTAGCATAATATGCACTGTTAGTTGATTATTTACCTGCCGCATTAACGGGAGAGCACGTGCAAACGTTGGCGCTGCTGCTGGGTTGAGATTCACGAATCCGGAGCGGAATTAAAAACACGACATTCATTTAAGGTCATCGTGTGTTTTGTGAGCAAATACTTTTGCATATTCGTGGAAATATGAAATAGATAGATAAATGAAATATCTACTTTGCAAGTATTGCAAGTTGCCCTGTTGTCATCGGTTCTCGTAAAGTATAGCCAAACTTTTGAGCATTTGAGCCATGTTTCCTGCCAGGTAAGCGACGCTCCGCAATGTGGTGACATCATTCGGGGCGACTGGAATCGATAAGGGAATCGTTTGCAAAAATAGCAAACAATTCCAAGGAATTGAAACAGTGGGAACCGGTTCTCAACAAGAACCGGGTTTCGATACCCATCCCTACCCCCAGTGGGGTAAAAATGTCTTTCTTGGCTCCATACAAAAACTGATTTGTCAAACAGAAAATGCCACAGCAGATTACAACATGAAACTAACAGACATTAAATTGTGTTTCAAGAGTGACTGCTAAAACTGCCATTCAAGGAAAATATTGTTGTCTGCACATCACAATACATCAATAGTGTCACATTTTTTAGCGGTTCTTTTTAACTTGCTGCTTGATGCTCTTGGTACTTTTTGTTTTGACAGATTCGACAACCTATCATCAAGTGTGTGTATCCTGGAAGATGTGGTCAATAATAAAAATGAGCAAAAAGGGGTATACTGATGGAGAAAATGTTACATATAACTATACTTTTCAATACATAAAGATGACAACATTAGCATTTACCATGTAAGTGTCATCTCAAGGATGATCACAAAACAGAGAACAACCTAGAACAACCCACCTGAACACTACCTTAGTCACCATCTGAGCCTCATGACAGGCATCTAGCATCTACAAAGAAATAGAGGGAATGATGACTGATGATATAATCCCTCACACTGAAACAATGAAAAATGAATTCTTAATAGAAAATGTTAATTATGCATGTGACTCATGCATGCGTGCATGCACCATCCTTATTTAAACATGCAAAGATCCAGAAACTCTGATGTAAATGCAAAACAGCAAACAGGTATAAGATTTTACATGCTTGCAAATGTATTCCTTGCATTGCTTTGTTTTTATAGAACTGTACAGAGCCATAAAAACCTCTCTATCAGTCACTGAAACTGATGCAATGACTGCAGAGACAGCTGAAACACAAGAACTGAGCAGTCATTCAGATGTTTACAAACACCGTCCTGCCGAAATTGTTCCACTCACCTCATACCACCACTCTAAGTTTGAGCCGGAATCGTTTGACAAACTTGTTGAACACTTTAATAAAGAGAAGGCAGAGGTGGAACCCCTACAAGGCCATCCAACTTAAATTGGCCAGCAGGGAGCAGTGACAGCCAAGAGCCTTGCAAAACAAAAAGCCCAATTGGAGGACAGTGCTGCCACTGTGTGCCTGAACAGGAGATGCAGGTTAAGCAAGGTCAGGGTGATTACAAAATTGATGTCAATCTTCACGGGTATATCTTCTCTGTGTGTCCACTCAGAATGGGCAGAAGCTGTCTTTGGCAAGTGACAAGTTCTGGGTTGTTGTCGAGCGTCATATCGTTCTTGGGAAGAAGTTTTACATTTTTGATAAGAAGTAAAAATGAGAAAATGAAGAAAGAGTTAAAGCATTGAAATAAAATAAAAAAATTACTAAATGCATAAATCCACAAATCAATCAGGAATATGCAGCGAAAAAATTCAAGCAAGAAAGGAAGATAAGAGTGGACACATGAGTGAGGAGTGGAGATAAGAGTTGATATACAGTAGTAGGAGCAAGTACAAACAGTGGGAAGTGGGAAGGTTACTTTTTAAATGTATTCCACTACAGATTACAGAATACATGCCCCAAAATGTATTTTGTAACGTGTTCTGTTACATTACTCAATGAGAGTAACGTATTCTGAATACTTTGGATTACTTAATATATTTTCATGCTTTTTACAACTACATGAATGTGATTTATTACTATTACTGAAGGTCCGCGGCTCTGTCTGGCGCTGAACAGAAATTGTCGCTCTATGCTCCTTTGTTTATTGTGCATAAATAGTGAATTGTCCTGACAGAATATTGCGTTTCGATTCTGTATCTCTGATCAACACATTGGAGTGAAATAGATTTTTGGTTTTGTAGTTGTTGTTCTTTTTTTATGGCAAACGAAAATTTTAACATTTTCCCTTTTTAAAATGAGCAAAAAATGTGAAGACAAAATGTTTTTTGATTAATTGTGAATAAGCATTCATTATGCATCTGCAGTACCCTCATGTCCCATTAGGTGGACTCATCATCAGTCATTTCAGTTACTATCAGAACACCAATTGAACAAAGAAGCAGGTTTTGCAGACATTGCAGAGGGAGTTCAGGATGCAGAAGAGGTAGAGGCCAGGAGTAGTCAGATAGCCAAAAGAGAAGAAGACCAGGCCCCCCAGGTAAGGCAGAGCAAAGTGATGACTCCCAGCAGGGTACACAGGTCTTTTCTGGCTCTGTCAAGGTCGACCTGTCCAAACTGATTTATCAAATATACAGTGACACAGGAGATTACAGAATATCTGAAACTGGTAGAAGGAGACTTTGAAAAGTGATTTTAAATTCAGAGACAACATTCTTGCCAAATGAGGGAAATCACATTTCTTATTTGGTTTGTTTAACAGTGTTTAACATATTCAGACCACACCCAGTGCAGGGTTTATGCTACAGCTGGTCTAAATTAACAGAACTGGTAATTACCAAAATCTTTTTTTTTATTTCTATAGTGTTTAATCCACTATTAAGCCAGGTGGATGCAAGCTTTTTGATTGAAGCTATATTTTAATGCTATGATATAATTATTGTTGTTTCTACTCTATCCGAGTACTCAAAGTGCTTTATACAACATTCCTCGTTCATTCACACTCATTCATGCAGGCACTTTTTTTGTATGCTAAATGCTTTCTACCCAACATCCACACACATTCACACTCTGATGGATGCATTGCAGAGCAACTTGGGGTTCAGTATCTTGCCCAAGGATTTTTGACATCCAGACTTGAGCAGCCACCAACCACCAACCTTCTGATTTGAAGACTGACCTGTTTTACCTCCTGAGCTACAGCCACCACTATTTCTTTAATCAAAATAATATTTTTAATGTTAAAATTAAATTATTGTTGAATGTTCTAATTTACCATTTTTACAAAAATTCAGAAAAAATAGTAAAACTTATAATTATAATTACTATCCATTAATTTTCTTACTGTTTCACAAAAAAGCTGTAAAACAAATGGATTTTTGTTTTTTATTAAAATGTCAAATCACACATATTTACCTACATTCTTGAACATTCTTCCTGGATGTTTAGGCAGGAAGTGCAGGTTGAGGAGCACCAGAGCAATTAAAAGGTTGATGTGGACTTTCACAGAAACATCTTGTCTGAGTTTCCTGTCAGGTGATGTCATTGTTTGAAGAACATTAGGCCAATCATCAAGTAAGGAAAGAAAGCCTAGATGACAGTATTAAAGATGAAGGCATTATATTTTCTGCAAAAAGAAGAGGAAAATAGCAGAAGAGCACTCCTGCATTGCCTTTTAGTAATGAATTGAAGGAGAGAAAGACAAAGGCATTAGAAAAGAGCAGTAAAAAAGTCTGAAGAGTTGTTGGGAGCAAGGACAACATGGTAAGTGGACAGTATTTATCTTGGAAATAAATCATTGAAAGACGAGTAATTTACCTATTTGTAATGAAGAGCAAAAGGGTGACAGCCAGAGCAAAAAGCGAAAGACTGCAGCCAATCAGAGTAATGTCTGTTAATATCTTCAGGTCGTTTTCTGAGAGGGAAGCACTCACCTGTAGAGAAAATACACATTCACAATGACTTGTAGCACTTATATTGTCATGCCATACTTATCTGATATGTTTATATATTTCGAATCGAAATTGTGTCCTATATAAAGGGTGAATAAATCTTCACAATGGTGTTACATTAGTTTAAAACCCACAGGTTCTAATTTATGGTTTGTTTTTCATTACTAACTGTAATCTTTAAAAACTACAAATACAAATTTTCTATACCCTTTATATACTTATTTATTACATAAGTATATCTTATTCATTTAACCAGACATTGAGAATATATTTTTATTTACAGTGGTGACCTTTGATAAAGGTGCAAAGGTTAGTGGAGAGGAGAAGGATGAATGATTATCTAATCAAATCCCAAAATATTTATATTCAGTGATCTTGACTATTGAATTTTTAAACACAGATTTGCTACTTAAGTTATAATATATCCCTAATAATAACAACGGTGCAGTATAATAATTAATCTTTCTTCTACTGATATTCCTCTTCCCACCTCTGAGCATACCTCCTGTCTCCAAGGAATAATTCCACCTCTCCGGGCTCTCTTCCACATTTCCACTTCTTTCGTTCATTAAAATATTTCCATCTCTATCCTTAACGACCTTAATCTGCTGTACATCTTCTCCAGCTTAATCACTCTGTCTGTGACCAGTGTCCAGCCTCACATACAACCCACTATAAGCCTTTTTCCTCCTCTGTCTGCCATTCACAGATAGTTCACAGGACTGTAAGAAGCAAAATGAAGGCACCTTCCTCCCAACCAGCACTCCTCCCTGTCCAGGATGTATACATTGTTAGGAACAAAATGATTAAATAAAAGTCTTTATTTTTTATTTTATTTTTTTACGTACACTTTTCAATTGTGCTCATTAAAGAGTGGCACTTTATGTAAAAAGGGTCAAAAGCATCAATTCAGCACTATGATTGAATTGAATTATTGAGACTGACATGTTGGGGGCAGAGGAATTTGAAAACATGCTTACACATCATAATTGGTTATTAAGTCAGGGGGACAATTTTTCTGGGCCAAGTGAGTCTGAACAGAATGTCTCAGATGTGGATAATTAGTCGAATCAATACACTGTGAATTGTTAGCTAATAATACAGAAAGGTTAGGGAGCGAGGTGTTTTTCTTTCTCTCTTTTCTTTCTCTCTTTTTTTTTTCAAAAAAAAAAATTCTGCCATTTGTTTAAAATTCATCAAGAAATGGCAGTATCAGAAGGCTGGACAGCCACTACGGACTCACATATAAAAGTATATTAGAAAACTGTTTAGATACAGAGAGAATGAAAATATTGGCATGATATCAAAAGTAGGTAAAAAAATAAAAAAAATGTCATAATTAATTTCGGTCACGATATTGGTGATGTGACTCTTGGGACTGCACCCAAAATGTACCTTTTGAAGGGTTCTCCAATAAATTATCTTAAAGTTCAAATAGCGTACATATTTGTTTGTTTATATTAACTAATGGTATTACAGGCATTAAAATGGTGCAGTTTTTATACTAAAACTGTGATACATCCCATGTTGATGCTCAAAGTTGTTTAGACAAAAAGGATGTGAGGGAATGAAACAAGATTTTGGCTTTAGATGGCTACAACTCTAAATTTTACTAGTTTATGAAAGGAAAATTCTGTCTGGCTACATTACATTACAAATGTATTCTACAAATAAATAAAAATCAGCTGATTTTAAGGAATCAAGTTGGAACTGTTTTTAGATCTGATAGATTTAATGTTACTTCTGGTTTAGTAATAAACTCAGTAAAACAGAATAGTTTTCCTAACAGCAAAACAAGCATTATGCTTTTAATATTGGGAACACAGTTATACAAGAATATATGTTCAGATACAAACTTATAATGTACATATATATATAAGATAAGACTTTATTGATCCCACGGTGGCAAAATTTTTGCTTTATCAGGTACAGATAGCTGAAGGAAAATATAAAAAATACAAATAAAATATAAAAAAATATAAAATGAGTAAGATAATACACTATATACAATGGTAGCATACACAGAATGTGACTATGGATATGGTTGTTGGAAATATGGGAGACATAAATTATAAACCATATAGTTATAAGCTATATAGAAAAGCTTACAATGCAAAGGGAACACATCCTCTAAGTTGCTCTTAGGAGAGATTAATTCCTCACCACAAAGATTTTAGGTATTTCATCAATAAAGTTTCAAACATAACATTAATATTCACTCTCGCTCACCTGCCTTGTATAAATAAACTGTTGTATGTGGTGTTGTATAAATAAACATCATGATTTAAAGAGGACATAATCATGTTGTCACTGTATTACAATATGAATTATACCGACACACACAGACTCTTATTAAGTTGTTGCTACTAGTGTTTAAACTAGCCGTTAGTGCTGCGTGTTTCACTGCTCATCTTAGTAGTCGAGGTTTTAGCCTTTCTCAGTGACATCACAAACCAAAGGAAGATGAAGAAACCTGCAGTCACAAAGGAGAGAGAGAGAGAGAGAGAGATGTACAGGTTCAGATGGGAAATGGATGAGTTCATGAAATCATGCATCTGTGTCAAATTTAACTCTAGTGAGATTTCCTTTTTAATGTTATGTAAAATGTAATAAAAAAATCTTATACTATTGTTTCCTCTTAAATGGTAACTATAATGAAAATGGATTTTTGTATTAAGCAGCAGAGTTGAGTATGTGTGTCCACCCATAAAAAAACACCAAACAAAGTGGGCATCCAAAGAAGAGGACACCACAAAAGGACTGTTTCCTCTCCCTGTCAGCACTTGGGACCCGCAGGCAGCCTTCCACCAGTGTTGGGACTAACTCGTTATTAAGTAACGCGTTACAGTAACTACGTTATTATTGTGGTAACGAGCGAGTAACTAGTTATTATGCCAAAACCGGGAACGCGTTACTCGTTACTGGGATTTAGATAGGCTCGTTATTCGTTACTTCGTGTGGTGGCTATCGCGGAGCTTCCACAGATTCAATAACATTAGCAAGTGGTGGAGGCCAGCAGGTGGATGAAAGAAAAGGGAGGCAAGAGGAGAGACACCTGATACTCTCGGCCGCTGGTCCGAGAGTATCAGGTGAACTGAACTTCAGGTAAGAAGTTATAACCTGCAGTCTCTCTGGGTCAGATATGAACCAAGTTTATGTGGAGTTTATTTTCGTTATGCTGACTTTTTCGTACTGCGTGCTAGCTAGCATGACAGAGTTTCTATACAGCTGGGTGGTGCTATGTTACTGATGTTGAACTTTATTTTGTTCATAAGGTTAATTATTAGAGTTGCCAACCGTCCAGTAAAAAACAGAATCGTCTCGTATTCAAAGAAAATGTCATGCGTTTCGTATTGAGGTGAAAAGAAACACAGTTTGTCCTGGACTTCAGCTACAATGAAAAAGACACAAAGCTGGAGTTATTCTGTGTTTACGCTGCACAGCTGCCTCTTCTTCTCTCATCCTCTCACCCTCCCCTACTTCAGTCATGAAACTGATCAGTGATCAGCTGATCGGCTTTTCTCTCGTTTGTTTATCGCCCACTTTGCGCCAGAAAGAGGAAACCAGCGGATTTCGCGCTAAACAACAGCAGCACGTTTAAGCTTGATCAGCTGTTGTTAGAATTTATTTAATATTAATTTCTAGTATCAGTTGATGTTTGCTGGAGCCTCAGCTGTAAACCTGCTGGTCATGATGTCGGTTTGGTTATGTGGTGAGAGGGAAACATGAAGATGAAACCAGGAGATGTCCTTACTGAATCATCAGAGCTGTGATGGAGAAACAGGTTTACCTTTTAGGTGACATGAATGAGTTGAAGGGAAGTTATGAACTGTTTCTGAGAGACAAATAACACCAAGATCCTTTTCTAAGTAGCTGACAGCTGGTAACTGTGCAGGGGCAGGTCTAGCAAAGTGTTGCCAGGGATCCATGTAGGGCATTAAAAGGGAAAGGGGGGCACAAAGAAATACTTTTCTTTCTTATTCCCATTTAAAATGTCTCGCTTTTAAAAAATAATTATCTGAATCTTACAGCAAACGATTGATAAATTGATACATATATACCATCAGAACAGTGTACATCACTGTCACAACAGTGTTTGTTTTCATTCAAAGGCTTTATGATTTTTCCTATAATGGTGGGCCGGTCTCTAGTCAAAATGCCCGGGATGATTTTTTTGTCCCAGTCCAGCCCTGTATGCAGCTCATCTGCAGTCTGGTGTTACCTACATCTTCCTATTCAGAAGGCAGCATTTCCGAGTTCTGAGTACAATCGAAAGCACCACGACTGCGGTTTTTGTGTTGGATGTAAAAAGCAGGCTAGGATAGAATCAGGCGTGGGATTTCTCTCGTGGAAATGTGCACATTATTGTTTTCCTTTCTGTTGGTAGGTGGCACAGTGCACTTGTGGCAAGTAAGCAAGCTAGAAGACTGGCAATCTTGCTGGGTATCCAGTTACGGAAGCAACACATTAACAAGAGAATTCTGAGTAAAACCAAAGTTACTTTCCCTAGTAACTAGTTACTCTGAAAGTAACGAGTAACTTGAAGTAACTGAGTTACTTTTGATAGAAGTAACTAGTAATGTAACTAAGTTACTAATTTAAAGTAACTTACCCAACACTGCCTTCCACAGATTTGAAGTCAAGGTTTGCAGGACAATATGGCTGACAAAACTCTACCCAGGCAATCCTGAATAGGCTGCAAACAGTCAATCTCCAGTCTCACAGGGCTTAACATGACTGAACTTCACAGTCAGGCCTGTTTAAGCTGGAGTCAGCAACATCTGCAATGGATCCTGAACATTATGTTCAGCAATGTCTCCTGATTCTGCCTAAGGCATGGCGTGGAGCAAACACAGAGCATGATGTGCTGATTGCTGCACCATGGGTGACAACGTTTGGTGGAATCAGTGTGATGCTGTGAGGCAGCAGCTCCCTTACTAGAAAAGCAAGCCTTGTCATCAGTTTCATCTGTGTCAAGGAACAGGGATATTGACATGAGATATTGAGTCTCGGCCAGAACCCACATACTCAACTGTGTGTGTGTGTGTGTGTGTGTGTGTGTGTGTGTGTGTGTGTGTGTGTGTGTGTGTGTGTGTGTGTGTGTGTGTGTGTGTGTGTGTGTGTGTGTGTGTGAGAGTTTACAGACCTTGCAGGGAGTTCAAGATGCAGAAGAGGTAGAGGGCAGGAGTGGTCAGGGGACCGAATGAAAAAAGGACCAGGCCCCAGGTAATACCGAGCAGAGTCATGACTCCAGCCAGGGAGCAAATGTCTTTCTTGAATTTGTCAAGGTTATTCTGCCCAAACTGATTTGCCAAATATAGAATAGAAGCAGGTTACAGACAGTTTTAAATTTGACTTGAGACCTTAAATTGTCATTTAAAAAAACAACAAACACTTCATTGCTAGTTTATAGTTTCCAATGAATACACTGATGGATTACTACTCATATATTATTTTTAAGACTAGATAATTACCTCTCTGGTGTGGTGGAGAATAAAAACTTGTCTGACTGTCACCCCAAACATGATTACATTAAAGAGGAACACCAAGCTGAACAATCCCACTGTAGTCCACTTTACCTTGTCATTGGTTATATAACATCTAAAAAGAAAGAACAGATCATGTTTTAACCTCCAAAATTGAAAAATCAATGATGCGTTCTGTAAAAGAAACATTAATGCAGGTAGTGCAGTAAAAGCATCACCAGAGCTAAAAAGGAATTAATGTTTCAATTTTAGCAAATTAGATGCTTGGTGAAAAGGAGCTTTCTGCTTCTCCAACATGCATGTTTACAGAAACTCTGATTGGCAAAACAGTTAATAAGTAAATGTGAAAATGTGAATCATTATTCTTGATTTTACATGCTGGCAAATCTTACATTGCAGTACTGGAGGAGTTAGATGCATCCAGAGGGGTAAGGCCATAAAACGTTCTGTCTATGATCACCACCACTGACACAATCATGGCAGGGACACCTTGATCAAAATTAATTAATTAATATCTACATCCACATTGATAATGACAGCTCCCTCCCTAATTGATTCCACTCACCCCATCCCACCACGCCGAGTTTGAGCAGGTATTTCTTGACATAGATGTTGAAGACTTTGACTAAGAGAAGATATAAGTGGAAACCTTCCAAGGCCATCCAGCTGAAAGTGGCTAGCAGAGAATAATGAAGTAAAAGAGCCATGTATAAGCAAAGTCCAGAGGAAGACCCTGCTGCCACTGCCTGACTGGGCAGGAAGTGCAGGTTGAGGAGCATCAGGGCAATTACAAGGTTGATGTGGACCTTCATAGAGACATCTTGTCTGAGTTTTCTGTCACACAGAGAATTGATCTGTGTTAAGTAACATACTGTATCACAACTGGAGGAATGGTAGACCATAACAAGAGAAGAAAGAAATGATGAAGAGTTATTTATAGAGTAAGAATAGCATTTGATGTAAGAAGATCAGTGAATGCCAGTGAATGGAGGAAGATTTCAGTATGTTTTAAGGCAACTGAAAGATAAAAACAGGCTACTCATATGTCAAAGGTATGAGGATGTTTGAGAAAAGGGGACAACAGCAGAGGCAAATCAGATTACAGGAGGTACTAAAAGTGTGAAAGAGGAAGGACTGATGAAGATGGGAAGAATATGAAAAAATGAATTTATTACCTGTTTGTAATAAAGAGCAAAATGGCTATGACCAAAGTAAAAAGGGAAATACTACAGCCAATCACAGTAATGTGTGTTAAAATCTCTTGGTCTTTCTTTGTGATGGAAGGATCAGTTATCTGTGGAGAAAACACATGTTTATATCATCTTGTACTATTTGTATTATAACAATTAGTCAGAAGCCTTTTCACCTTCTGCTCGATGACAGGTCAACAGACCAACAGGTACAACATGTTGGAAGCAAATACTTGTCTTACTTATTATTTTTTTACACTGCAAATGTAACTTTATTTAACCTGCTAGGTTATTAAGTATGCTTTCTTATTTCTGATGGTACAAGTCCCTTGAAGAAAATGGGGGCAGGGCTAAAAAGAAAGTTAAAAGAACAGCTGAATACATCTGAAAAATAAAATAAAGCATTAACTAAATATGCTTTATACAATCATAACAAGCATAACATAACAACAGACAATAACATGCAATGAAATACACAGAATTAAGGTAGGCAAAGTGTAGGTAATCAAGCACGAGCAACCAATACAACATAGCTGCAATACAGGAAAGGCATACAATAACCGACAGCACTGTTACAGTTTGGCACTGTTTTCAAAGATGGCAGGATAGTAATTTGAATGAAAACAAGTTGAGCAGAGCAGGTGAAGGTAGAATTCTGTACAAGAAATCTTTTTATTTTGGTGTCTTCTAGTGGCACCATCAAGAATGACACCAAACTGAAAAGAAGGAAAAGAAGAAAATGCACAACAAATGTATCTACAATTATAACAAATTATATTTGTTATTTTATTTGTATGCATAATTTTGACACTCAGTGAATGTGTAGGTTAAACGGTGTATTTATTATATAGAAGAGCCGTAACATGGCAAAAATGTTGTTTTTCCTTTGCATGCAGAGAGCAAAGTGAACCGTCCTTGTTTGCGCGCACAAACTTGGCCAAATAAATGATTCTAAATGATAAATGATTCTGATAGATACATAGATATTCACTACTCCCTCCAGAAAAATTAAAAATACATTAAACTGCAGATTACTGAGGAATCAAATGTGATTTTATGAAAGGAGAAAGATTCAAAAGGCTGTATACCAAACCCACATGCATGTGCCATCGGAGCGCGTCAAGCACTTAAAAAACAAAATAAAAAAAAAGAAACACTATGGAAGCAGAATTTAATGGATCATATGACTAATGAAATAAGTAAAGTAAAGTTCTGGCTGGATAAAAACAAATTATCATTAAATTTGAATAAAACTAAAATTATATTATTTGGAAATAGTACTGGTGTTGATATTGAAAGAGTCGGTGAAAATTGATTACTGGGGAAAATAATGGATGAAAAACTTAAAAAACATTACATTCACTTTGTACTCTTCAAAAAAGAGTAGTTCGAATCATCCACAATGCAGCTTAGGGAGATCATACAAACTCACTATTTTTGCAATAATATTCAGAGTATGTTTTTTTGGAAAGAAGTTATAATTTAAGGGGTTTTTGTAACTTCAATATAGGAAAGGTATGTACTGCAAGAAAAAGCTTTTTGTTTCTGTTCATGGAGTGAAACTGTAGAACAGTTTGAATATGGAATTAAAGCAATGACCAAAGATAAAACAGTTCAAAAAGAGTTATAAAGAAATGATCTTCTTGAACTATAAAGAAAGGGAAAATGTTGAAATTAAGTGAATGTCTCTATTTAGACGGTTTTTTTTAGAAAAGAGATTTGTTAACATATAAAAGATGCTTTTTCTTTTTTCCTACTTTAGTTGTACTAATTCAATGAATGCAAAGTAACCTGTGTATTAGTTACTATAACTATTACTTCTAAAGACCTCACATGCAAGCAGTCAGTTACTCTGTGTCCGCACGTGTGTGTGTGTGTGTGTGTGTGTGTGTGTGTGTGTGTGTGTGTGTGTGTGTGTGTGTGTGTGTGTGTGGTAGCGTGCACGGCTACCAAATGCAGCTGTGCAATTTTGTGGTTTGTGGTCTCAACCTTTCATCACCATTTCTAAATGGTGATGAGAGGTTAAAGGATACTGAAGATCTAAATAAGATATTGTAAAAAGTTATCTTTCTGAGAAGCTGTGTGACTTTTAAACCCATTGGTATGACTAAACTTTGCAGTTTATTTTTAGCTTGCGGTCTCTTTCCTAACACCACTTGAAAAGCCTGTTTGAAGGCAGAATTAAGGTAAAGTGAGTAATGGTCTGGCATGTCCTTGTGAAGCTGCAAAGTTTGAGGCAGTTCAGATAAGTGTTTGTTGATAGAAGTGAAGAACAATGGACAAACAATGGCCTCTTTAAATGAGCCCAGTCTTACTATGAGGATACCAAAGTATGTGAGGTGGTTGCAGGAACAGGTGATGTTATTCTGATGATGTGTCCAGTGTGTGACGCAGCCATCCTCACTAAAAGCTGGTAAGCAAACCAAACAGATCCATTACGCAAAAGATCACATTTCTGAACATCAGCTCAGTTAGGTGGCCATGAGTGAAAACACAAACCACAATGAGTCTAACTTGTGAAAATATTGTTGCGCTATACTGCTCAAAAAAGATTAAAGGAACACTTTGGAAACATTAGATTTTCAGGGGGGAATAAATTGTGATGGATATCTATAATCAAGTGGAATGGGTAATGTGTCCCATAAGATTAACTGACTTGTTGCTGTACTCTGATTAAAAGGTGTTCCGTTATTTAATGTTTGAGCAGTGTACATTACTGTTCATGACAGATGTGATACTTACTGTATGTTGAATAATTAAAGAACTGACACGAGGGTTTTTGAGTTTCCTATGACACAAACATATTTCATGTTTGTACAAAACGTACAGAATATTATATGTGTCAACTAATTGTGCAATTAAATTACAGGAGGTAAGACTGAAATAAATGTTCAAAAAAGCATAGTTACGTCGATTTCCTTGGTAAACTCCATCGTGATGTTGATGCGCTCCTGCAGTCCTGATATCTTCTTGCCCTGCACACTCAGACCAACCAGTCTTTGATCATATACTTCATGTGGGCTTTCAAAAACGCTCTACAATAAAATGCAAATTTGTCAGCTGGTTTAACAGTTTTGCAAAGACAGTTTTAATATTATTTTCTGAATCTTCTGTGTTAAATGGAAAAACACTACTAAGTGATCTACTTACACTGTTTGATATGCAAGTCATTTACATTTTGTTAGAAAAAAAGGTGACTTAAAAAAAAAAAAAAGAAAAAAAGAAAAAAAGGTGATGATTCTTTCCTGATGTACCCAACTTCCTTCAAAAATATGTGTACTAATTTTACATTTCATGTGTTAATAAAATAATGTCACTATGCTAAAGAGTACAAATTCCCCGCTGGACAAATAATTCAAGCATCCAGCAAATTCAGAAGCTTCAAATTCAGGGTTTAATTTTATTGGCTGTTAGGTGTAGCTGGTGAAAGTAAGCTTGATAGGCTTGTTAAGCTGGGATTTTAAAATCTGATTGTTTTTTCTGTATGCCATGTGTATACATCCCTCCTTTGTTAAGGACATGTAAATTTGATTAAAACACCTTTATAATGATGTGAAAATAAACAGGAGTACATTTCCTAACAAGTGGTAAACAAAAGAAATATATAACCTGACAAAGAAAAAGAAAAAAACCCAAATGTTATTTTATTAGACTAAAACAAGCAAAACCCACAAGCTCCATGAGCAGTAGTTTAAATTTAATGTGTAAATACAAAGATCGTATTATTCTATAGCTCACCACATCCTTTTTCTACATGTTTTTAAATAAGAAGTGTAGTTTATGACCTTATTTGTTTGAGGCCATTTAAACATGCAGAACACAAACGTGTTATTCGGTCCAGCACCCAGTTCTCTTGGCAGCTGGACAATGACTTTACTGTTGAGAAGAGGCACATCTGGTGTTACCTGTATCAGCATCAACATGCCAAGAATAGAAAAAGATTTAGTTTAGATTACGTTCACTAAAATTACCTCGAACAGAACAACATTAGATTGAATACAGTGGATCAGATCTTAAATAAGCCGGTCGTTATCAATACCTGACTCATGCTCAACATTGGATCTAAATATCAGCTCTGTACATCACTACTTGGAAGGTATTTCTGACTACATGTGGAGTCTGACTACAAACTACTGTTCAATAAGATTGTGTGAATATTTTTTATTTTTTTACCTTTGTGTCATTGGCATAAATTTCAAGGCCTCCGAAGGGACCACTGGGTTTGTGCAGAAGAGCGACAAAAGTCTTTACATACAATTGCATGCTCCCATTCACCTCTGTTCCCTCTAGAACCTTCTCTAGAGTCCAAATGGCTCTTGGGGAGTAGAATGCAAAAATATTAACACAATATTAACAATTTACATCCTTTTATTAATGTAGAAAACAGTCAAGTGTTAACCCCCCCCCCCCACACACACACACACACACACACACACACACACACAATGTATTATAAATGTTTACCTCAAAGTGTCATTGAGGTTTCCCATTTTCATAACATTATCTGTATAATTCATACAACACTCGGTCTGATTACGACCTGTAGACAAAATGTAAGAACACACATTGAACCCTTGTACAGTTTAATTAAAGCACCCCACATGTCCACAGAATATATGAAGGTTTAATCCCAAAACACCAATTTCACATTTCTTTATGAAGACATTTATTGGGAAATGGAGATGTGAGAGGAAGGCATTAGAGGTTCATTTTTAAATGCTATTTTACCATGTTAGAATAATGACTGTTTAAAACAAGTTGTAATATATAAAACCTGAATTCCAGAAGAGTTGGAATGTTTGTTAAATTTGGTAAAAAATAAAAAAAATGAAAAGAAAAGAAAACCAAAAGACTTTCAAATGAAATCAAACCTGATGTTTGCTACAGTTCAGCAAAAAATGTCATGATGCAGCAAATGGCTGAAAAAGCAAGAAAGATGAAAAAGTTTCATCTGAGAGAACATTTAGCAAGTAATTAAGTTGACTGATATCAGGTCTTTAATATAATTAGCTATAAAAGAGATGTCTTAGAGAGGCAGTCTCTCAGAAGTAAAAATGGGCTGAGGCTCTCTAATCTATGGAAGAGTGTGTAAAAATATCGTACAATACTTCAAATGTTCCTCAACATCAAATTGCAAAGGGTTTGCAAATCTCATCATCTTCAGTGCATAACATAATCAAAAGATTCAGAGAAACTGAAGATGTCTTTGTGCATAAAGGACGAGGCTGAAAATGTTTATTAATCACTCACTGGCATGATTGTGTCACTGACATTACTTAGTGGGCCAAGGAATGTTTGCAGGAACCACTGTCGATTAACACAGTCCAATCTGCCATCTGCAGATGCCAACTAAACCTCTATCATGCAACAAAGAAGCCACATTTAAACATGTTTCAGAAGCGATGTCATGGCCAAAACTCATTTGAAATTGATTGTCTCAAAGTGGGAAAGTGTTCAGTTCAATCCAATTTTATTTATACAGCGCCAAAGTACAAAGAGAGTTGCCTCAAGGCACTTTATATTGTAGGTAGGCCCTACAATAATACAAATAGAGTAAAACCCAACTGTCATATCACCCCTAGCAATTAACAGTCGGAAGGAAAGTCTCCCTTTTAACAGGAAGAAACCTCCAGGAGAAACAGGTTCAGAGAGGGGCAGGGCCATCTGCTGTGACCGGTTGGGGTGAGAGAAGGAAGACAGGATAAAAGACATACTGTGGAAGAGCCAGAGATTAATAACACGTATGATTTAACACAGAGAGGTCTATTAACACATAGTGAGTGAGAAAGGTGACTGAAGAAGAACTACTCGGTGCATCATGGGAATCTCCCAGCAGCTACACCTATTACAGCATAACTATGGGAAGATTCAGGGTCACCTGATCCAGCCCTAACTATATGCTTTAGCAAAAAGGAAAGTTTTAAGCCTAATCTTAAAAGAAGAGAAAGTGTCTGTCTCTTGAATCCAAACTGGAAACTGGTTCCATAAAAGCGGGAACCGAAAACTGAAGGCTTTGCCTCCCATTCTACTTTTAAATACTCTAGGAACAGCAAGTATGCCTGGAGTGCGAGAGCGAAATGCTCTAAGATGGGGAGAGATTATTCAAGACCTTGTATGTGAGGAACAGCATTTTGAATTCAATTATGGATTGAAATCAAAATTAAATACCTGGATTTAACAGGAAGCCAATGAAGGGAAGCCAATGTATGAGAAATCTGGTCTCTCTTTCTAGTCCTTCTCAGTACTCTTGCTGCAGCATTTTGGATTAACTAATGGCTTTTCAGGGGTTTTTAGGACATCCTGATAATGACGAATTACAGTAGTCCAGGCTAGAAGTAATAAATTCATGAACTACCCCAAAAGGATGGTTCTGTTTATCTGGATGTTTTCAGTGGGAGAAGCGTTTCATCACTCATTCAAGTGACTTCTTCAGTCTTAGCTGACTGCAAGTTTCTCCAACCTGTGTATATTTGCACAGTGATTGAAACGAGCCACCTGAATGAACAATGGGCTGTGTGGGCAGTTCCTTCATCAATAATATGCAAATTGTCATGGCCTTTGATCAAAGGTCATGACAATTTTCATATTTTCAGGGAGTTTTTAGGACATCCTGATAATATTGACAGTAGTCCAGCCTAGAAGTGAAAAGTACGTGAACTAGTTTTTCAGTGTCACTCTGAGACAGGCTATTTCTAATTTTAGAGATAATGCACAAAAGGAAGAAAGCAGTCCTACATATTGGTTAGATACTATATTTTCAAGGCAGACTACAATAACCTCAGTGTTATCCGAATTTAGAAGCAGAAAGTTAGCGGCCATCCAGGTCTTTTTGTGTTTAAGACACAAAAAGTTTAACTAATTGGTGTGTGTTCTTTGGCTTCATGGATCATAGACAAAGTTGAGTGTCATCTACATAGCAGTGTAAATGTATGCTATGTCTTCTGATGATACTGCCTAAGGGAAGCATGTACAATGTAAACAGAATTGGTCCTAGCACTGAACCCTGTGGAACTCCATAATTAACCTCAGTGTGTGAAGAGGACTCTCCATTTACATGAACAAATTGGAGTCTATTAAATAGATATGATACAAAAAGCACTGCAAAGCAGTACCTGTAATACCTAGAGCATGCTGTAAATGGTCTAATAGGATATTATGGTCTGCAGTATCGAACACCACAGGATCTCCTCCATACCTGCTTCATGGCCTGGAGGACGGGGCTGTGGCTCCCTTCACCCTCTAGCAGATCATTACATGAAGGAACCTTTTAAAAACAAGCGCGCTCATGCTCACAGGTGTACACACGGGTGCTCACACACACAAACTACACCCTTTTTGGCTCCTACCTCAAAGCACACTGTGCGATTTCAATGTCACGTGCTGTACAATAATATTAAATATTTAGTATTTACTGTTATATTCACATAAATGTTGTTTATTATATTGCTCTCTTTTTTTGCTTGTGTTCTCTTTTTTCTCTCAACAGGAGATCTGGGTGATTGATAGATGTATTTTTTTGTCTGTTTGTTTTGTTGGTTTTTGTTTTTTGCCCTTTATCACTGTTCCTCCTCCCTGCTGTTTTTCTTTCCCTCTTTCTTTCCCCCAGTCAAGTCTGTCCCGTGTTAAGCAAGTGAAAATAAAAAGCTTTCTTTACCTTTAGACAATAATTCTGATGGCAAAAGAACCAAACAGGACAGGCAGGGGAAAAAAAAGTATCGAACACCACACTGAGGTCTGGCAGGATAACCACAGAGATGAGTCCACTGTCAGAGGCCACAACATGATCACTTGTAACCTTCACTAAAGCTGTTTCTGTGTTGCGATGAGCTCTGAAAACTGACTGAAACTCTTCAAATAACCTATTCCTCTGCAGATGATCTGTTAGCTGTTTGACAACTACTCTTTCAAGAATTTCTGATATGAAAGGAAGGTTGGAGTTTGACCTATACTTAGTTAAGACTGCTGGTCTTATTATGGTGTTGAACAAATGTGTTAAGTCTGGGCAACTTGCATGTTTTGGAAAACATATAAAGGTATATATAAAGATTTAGACCCTCTCCTGTTCAGGTTAGCAGTGGAGCCACTGGTTGTCTGTTTTCATTGGGTGGTGGGAGTGAAGGGCATCACCAGAAATTGTATTACCATTGTCAATGGACTTCTAATCTGAACTGTCATCTGCAATGTTCCGTTTTCTGTATATGAAAAAAATCCTAATAAAAAGCAGGACATTGCAAAACTGCATAATGCTACAACAACACGGCTTTGTCAGAGAAGACTCCGGGTACTGAATTGCCTCTCCTGCAGTCCAGATCTTTCACCTATACAGAACATTTGCTGCCTCATTAAATGAAAACAATGTCAAAGATGACTACAAACTCTTCAGCAGGCAAAAAGGAGACCAAATTCAAACACCAAAACTACAAAAACTCAGAACCTCCATTCCCAGAGGTCTTCAAACTGCTTTGAAAAGAAGACCATGGTAAACATGCACCTGTAGCAAACATCAATTTTAAAATGAGCTAATTTTGTGCTTAAAATTGTAAAATTTCTCAGTTTAAGCATCTTTTATGTTATTTATGTTCTGTGGTAAATAAAATATTTGCTCATGTGACTTCACATGAGTCTTTCAGTAATAATGTTTTTCAAATTTAAAGGATGACGTAGTGTCTACAGTAGTTGCAGGCAGTACACTGAGGATAGGATGTGTTCTTCTAAAGTGTAGTAACGTAATTTAATGTAATTTAAAGGGACGTGACATTTTAGGGCTGTGGTAGAATATAGTGTGTACAGACTTTTTATATAGTATAAAAGAAAGAAACACATGTAGCTAAAATTGACAGAAAACAAGCTGAGTTTACTTTATTCAAACTCATAAAAGGCAAAAAGAAAAAGTGAATAAGCCTTGTTTCTTAGGTTAGAATCTAAATTGTCTGGCTGTTCCAGTAATAAAGTCATTCTTTTGTTACAGTAGTTAATATAACAACTTACTTATTGTAGCTGATATATTGCATGCAGTCCTACAGAAATACTGTTCCGACAGACAATTCTGATAAAGCATGTAATAAGACATAAAAGGCATCAACCACCAGAATATCCAGCTCTTCTTCCTGTGAAGAGACTCTCATTTAGAATGGAAAAAAGGCAATGCTTTTCAGTCAAAGCTCTTTTCTGATTAAAATGTCTTAATTTTTTAGATTAGCACAAAATTTATTTTGTTGCTATTATGCTGAAGGTAGATCATCATCACCCTGAAGACTCATCATCAGAACAATGCAAAATATGTTTTCTACATAAAGATTTTGAGTTTTAGAGACTGTACCAAGTTATAAAAAACACAGGTATAAAAATAAAACGAATTCAACTTCTACTCCTCCTATTTCTACTACCAGTAATCCTAAGAAATACACTGAAACAAAATCACAAATCACAAAAAAAGTATGAAGTCGAATGACACTAATAACACTAACAACCCTTGTTATTAGCATCAACACAGAAATTAAAATGTATTTTAAAGTGAACCAAAGCATACCCTACCTTTCCATGTTGCTGTGGAACTAAGTTAATAGAGGACACAGAGCAAAGCAGAAGTGACAGCGGGGGTGGGGGTGGGGGGGGGGGGGGGGGTGAATTTGACGAGCTGCAAAGGAAGTTGATGAAACAAATGTAAATGCTATTCTGAGCAAGTAAAAAAGAGGAAGTATCACTGACAAAAAATACATTTCTAATCTTCCTTGTTACTACTCCGTATGCATCAAATACAGGATGACGTCATTGAAATATTATACTTTACCCCAAGCCTATTCAAATGGCGGCCCGCGGGCCAAATGCGGCCCAGAAGCAACCTGCGAGTGGCCCTGCCTGTGGTCCTGGCAGAAACACAGAGAAAACGCAAAAATATAATTAATTTTAAAAAAAAATTAAAAATTCCTACAGCGTAGTGTAGACTGTGAATGCAACACTCCTAGTAGCCTAGCAATATTTAACCCACAATGCACCGTGATGTAAACATATTAAACAATCATCGTAATATATGATGCGACAACAGCATGTCTTTCTCAGTCCAAAAGCGCAAAATTGACAATGAAAACTGTCGGTTTAACCCTGCCTGGACTGACAAATACTTATTCATTTTACCGAGTTTAATAATCTTGCAACCGGAGTTGTGCTACCATGGTGAGGGTCCTGTACAGCCCAAGAGAGAGCTGCAGCAGCTTTCCTTCATGTTTGCTTCTTGGCGAAGAAGAAAAGGCCTTTCACAGATTCTGAAACAGTGAAATACTGCATGCTGGCCGTGGTGGATGCGGTGAAAAGTGATGAAAAAATGAAAGTAAGTGTGACATGTGCTATTAAAAACGTACCCCTGTCAGACAGTTCAAATATTCGTAGAGTTGAAGTTCTGGCGTCAGACGAGTTTGAAATGCTGTTAGATGACTTGAAGAAAACTGATGTAATGTCTATAGCAGGAGATCACAGACAGAACTGATAATGCACAGTTTTGCGTATATGTCCGTTTTTTGGATGGGAAATTGCTCGGCTTGCTACCGTTAGAGGGACACACAGCTGGCGAAATAATGTTTGAGAAGATTTCAGCTCTTTTTGAGGAAAATGGTCTGGATATGAAGCATGTCTGTATACTTGTGACGGATGGGGCTCCATCCATGGCAGGAAAAGTGAGTGGTCAGCGAAATATTTATTTTAATTTGAAAGGGAATTATCAAAATGTTTTTTTGTTAATATTATTATTATTTCAAATGTGCAAAAAATAGTTTAGTTATAGCTCCCTTTTTTTTAAATGGACCTTTTGGTGTGCATTTGTGAGAGGTCACCAGATTTACAGGGGAATAGGAATAAAAAAATTACTTGTTTTTCAATACAGTTGTGTGGGTTTGAAATTGATCATGATCTGCTGCTTACTGGCTTCAAAAAAAAAAATCTGGCCCAGATAAATTCCTCGGTTTGAAAATCTGGCCCAACTAACTTCGTAGTTGAATCGCCATGCTTTACCCTGTTCACATGTTCAGCAATAAAACTACTAAAGCTACTTTTTTTCCCCTCAAAGCAAGTCATTGATCAATATCAGGAAAATTGCATTATGACTATGGACAGCAGAACACAGTACTATATTAAGTTTTGTGTGTATAAAATTGAAAATAAAACTGATTCTGATTTTGAGAAACAAAATTAAAATGAACACAAATTTCCAGTTTATGCACAGTGTGATTTTCCTCCAGTTGTTAAAAGTCAAAAGTTAAAGCCAATGGGAAAACAGCTATATCTAATCTTACAGCTTGGTGTTAAAGTTTTTCATTTGCATAAAAAAAACCCCTTGATTTGCATTGCAAATTATGAACAAAAAAGTTGGTGCTGTAAGGCGATGGAACCTGATACTATCTGAGGTTTATCTGCATTTAATGACTGTGTGTGTTTGTGTTGTTTCATCTATTTTGAGTTAAAATAGGATGACATGTCCTTGTGACTAGGAAAAATAAATGGTTTTCTGGTAATTGTATCAAATTATTTTGCTGTTGGAGACTGATTAAAAGCAAATGCAGCAACAAGGTGGTCGCAGTTAGGTGACCATTTCCTATTTAATAAATATGTTTTATCAAAAATGGCTGCACAGGCCCAAAGTGGGTGGGATGAACTCTAAAGCTGTATGGGCAGGGAAAACCCAGACTTATCCCACATTAGTCTCAAATGCATGTGCCCAAAGAGTCACAGTAAAGCTTTAAGGAATACTGTAGTCAAGTCCTCTTTCTTTCAGTTGACGTGGCTCTAAAAAATTAAGCCCATCTTGCCTGGATGCCACCCAGAGACTCTGATCCATACATTTATCCAGTGGCGGTCCTATAATAATAATAATAATAATGGATTGGATTTATATAGCGCTTTTCAAGGCACCCAAAGCGCTTTACAATGCCACTATTCATTCACTCTCACATTCACACACTGGTGGAGGCAAGCTACGGTTGTAGCCACAGCTGCCCTGGGGCAGACTGACAGAAGCGAGGCTGGCCAACACCAGTACGCAAGTAGGGTAAAGTGTCTTGCCCAAGGACACAACGACCAGGACAGAGAGCCCCGGGATCGAACCGGCGACCTTCCGGTTACAGATACGCTTCCCAACCCCCTGAGCCACGGTCCTAGCCTGTTTGGCGCCCTGAGCACCTGATGGATTTGAACTTTTCTTGTCCATCTTGGTTTTAATTTTGCACTCCAGTATGAACACCCATTCCCCAACTCGAAAATCACCACAACATAACCTAATAGACCTACACCTTAGTTCACAGATTCACTTTGTCTAGGGTTTATTTCTGGGATTTTGCACAACCCAGGACTCAAATCATGAATACATAATGGGCTTGGATTTACAACATTATAAATGAAATGTGATCTATTTGGAAGCAGCAGGTCTCCCTCCCCTTTCGACGTGTTGTGTGTGAGACTTTAAATCATCAAACTATAAAATATAAATTTTTATTGATCCCTTTACCCCGAGTCCTAAATTGTATATTTATTTTCTTCTTGCGCACCTCGCAAACGGAGGGCGCCCTTACTCCCAGCAAATGGGCGATAGAAAACCGATTGGTGCCTATGCCATCCCCAGTATGCGCTGGTGTGTCCGGTATCCGCAAACCTGACATTTTGACCCTGAACACGCCCTATAAATGGTCTTTTATAGCGGGCTTCCCTTGCTTATGGCCATACCACCCTGAACATCTGATCATCTGATCTCAGAAGCTAAGCTGGGTCGGGCCTGGTCAGTACTTGGATGGGAGACCGCCTGGGAATACCAGGTGCTGCAAGCTTTTGCACTTCCACACTCAAACTGCAGAGGGCGCCGCTGCTCACTCAGTGGAGGCAGATTCAGGAAAAGCTTCATGACAACGCTCCTGATTGCATTTCGCTTTTGTGCAAAACAAAACAAAAAAACAACAAGAACGAAATATTTAGGAAATACACAAACTTATTTATTCTGTAAATGTAGAAAATGTCTGTGGCTAGTCCGTCTGGGCTCAGTAGAGAGGAACTTGTTAACCTTGTAGTGTGCACCGGGCACAGTGTCAACCTGACACTCTTGTGCAACGAGTTTTAACTCTTATTGGCTGCCGACTGCGGTCCCGAGGAATACTGAATAAATGCGCATCAGTGTGCTACCCTGAGCAGGGAACACGATATCATGGAGTTTCTAACATGGAGCGAGGTGAAGGTGACGCGACTATGCAGGACCTGCAGGGGGCTGCTTAGCTTCAGAGATCAGATGAGAACAGGCTGATGTGGCCGTAAGTGAGAGGCTTCCTCGAAAACGGGGTAGATACTGTAACCCATTTATTGGGTTTTAAAAAACAATTTAGAGTGAAGGATATTGATTAGTTTCTACTTTTTTTAATAGCTGCACATGACAGCACAGTTATAATGCATACTTAATGCTGCAATAGTCACGTCATAAACAATTGTGAGTGTTTGCACAAAAACATCTACAGGTGCTCTGTGCATGTACAGTGATATTGATGTAACGCTTGAAGAATTTGACATTACTACATCAGTGGAAGAGCTCTTTGCGCAAGACTCACTAACCCCTACCCATTTATTATGAACAAACAGCAAAACTGTTTGTGTTTTTTTCTATATTACACTTGCATGATTTAGATTTATACTTATGTGGCAGCTATTCACTGGCCTGACAAAGTTATTTTAAATGATATCATGTCATGAATAACACAAGTTATTTTCCATGAAATCGAAAAGTGGTGAAATTCTCAAAAAATGAATGAGACGTGCATGTAATTTGACATATTTTGTTGTTTTGTGTGTGCGTTTGTCTGTATGAAATTTTGACGTGCATCTGAAAAACACCATTTTGAAAACACTGGAAAGACCTCAAGACATTTTTTTCTTTTGCTTACTATGTAAACAAAAATTCCCACCAATGCTTTTCAGTGTGAAATTTAGTGTGTAGGGAAAATACCTGTGCCAGGTTGTCTCCATCTAGTGGTGAATAACGCATTACCACTACATCAGGTGAGTTTTTCTCTGTGCACAGTGACACAAAACTCATTTAACAACATAAACTATTTAAAAAATGATGTAGGCAGATCAAGGCAATGTTACAGATTCAGTAAGAACAGAAGTTTATTCCAATCCTTTAAATATGCAGGGCGTCACACTAACACAGTTGCTTATGTCCAGCATAGCACTGGGGCTAAATCCAGACCTGAAATCTTTGGAAGTTTCACTCAGTAACAGCACCTTTTTAATATTATTGACTATATTTTATAGTCACATTTATATAAAATGTCAAACATTATACATTAGCTAAAGGTTGAAGTCACAGAATTACACTGAACAACAATGCAATTTAAGTTTTTCTTGTTTGTACTATATATTTGATTTATTGTGTGTGTGTGGGGGGGAGGGGGGATATGTGTGTATTCACATCATTTATCATTTATGTTAATGAGAGTGTGGGGAGTGAGTTGGAGGGTGGGGTGGGCTGCTTTTAACTATGTAAAGCACTTTGTGCTACATTTTTTGTATGAAAAGTGCTTTATAAATAAAGACTGATTGATTGATTGATATTATCATCCTTAAATTGTTGTCCTTACCAAATATACTTAGATGGCGATGGATTCAATCCATGCTACTGAACACGATGCCAGTCAGGCTTGAAAATGGTGTTTTTCAAGCCTGACTGGCATCTATAAAAAGCCAGGCGAGGTCTCCTTCATGTTTTTCTGTGTTTTATCCTCAGTTACTTTGAATCAAAGTGTCAGCTTTGTTTTTATACATAGATATAAAAATATGAACATGTACTGATAAATGATTAGAATTATAATATTTCTGAATGTCTGATTCAAAAGTGAATTGAATTTAATCGGGACCTTGTGAATCGGAATCAAATTGATTATAGGAATCAAAATTGATCCCCAGCCCTAAGTGGAACACCTTTACAGATGAAGTTAAGAAAAATACATCAATACAAAAATTAACACAATTTTTTAAAAACAATTAATTGCATGAATATAGTAAATGTTCCTCTCAGTGATTGAACTATCTCATTGTGTTCTATTGATTGATTAATTGATAATACTTTATTCATCCCGAGGGAAATTGGGTTAAGGCAGCCAGCCGTGCCAGCGCCATCTTACCCTTCCAACCATACATACATTACACAAACATCACATGGGGAAGACAAGTCGGAGGGGTATAACAATGGAAAATGCACAACATGAACATTGAAGCCTTGTTCTCATTTTTATAGATTAAGGCAAGAGTAAGGTATTAACCCTCGTGCTCCCCGTCGGGGCAGCTCCGGACCCCGGGTGTCCCAGAGTACCCTTGGGTAGCATTTCACAGGCCGCGCATCAGGGTTGGCTCCCGCGCCCCGTACACCCACGTTTCCCTCCCTGAATGCCACTCCCGTTTCAGTTTTTCCTCCTAGTTTCAGGCAGGCTCTGTCATGTTCGTCCATGGGAGGCCGCTGTTAAGGTATTTGTCACACAGATATAATATAAGCTGAGCATTTAGCTTATACTATCATTTATCGGGTCTTAACCATAGGGTGCTTGCAGTTGTTTTGGTTTAAATTGTTTTATGTGTGTATTGTATGAGTGTACACTTGTATATAGTTAAACATTTATGCTGTTTGGTCTCTCTAATGTAGAGGCCTGGGCATTCCTCGCTACACTGTACAGCAGGGGTGCTCACACTTTTTCCGCATGTGAGCTACTTATAAAATGACCAAGTCAAAATGATCTACCCACTACAAAAATCCAAAACATATACTTATTTATAAATATATTGAGGATTCTTTATATCTACAATGTATATACATGCATAACCGCAATATCCAATATTTCACAACACAATTAACAATGTAAATTTTTTGTCATTACCTGAGTTTACTCTGATGACTTGCACTGAATTGAATCAGCCAGGGATGCATAGTCCGGACAGTAGCTGCTGACGGCCAGCCTCAAACACACTTCCAAATGTTCATCAGTCATGGTGGAACGGTATTTGGACTTAATGATGTTCATGTGGGAAAATGAAGACTCACATAAATAAGTGGAGCTGAATAATGCAGTCAAAGAGGCAGCACATTTCCTCATGTTGGGGTACTTTACTTCTGTGAGTAAGTTCCAGAACTGTCCATGATCTCTGGACTTCAGCTCAATGTCGGCTTGTAGTGTCAAAATCTCATCTTCCACTCCAGAAGAGTTCAGGTGAAATAGTTTTGCAATTTTTGATGCGAGTGAATCGACATCAGCATCTATCCCGAAAAGGATAGCACATGAAGGTAGCGACTGGCTCGAGCAAAGAAAAGTCTTGAAAGCGTTTGTCAAACTCTGACAGACAATTGTCAATCTGCTCTGTGTAGCGTGCACTGTCAAGTTGCAAACAGGCCATCCCTTGCATCTCCAGCTCTGACGCCAGGTTTTGAAAGTTAATCAAATCATGGCGCTGCAGCTTTAAAGAGAGATGTTGCATCTTTCGTTTGAAAGCATTAACTGAGCTGATCATGTTGATCACTGTTTTGTCTTTTCCTTGCAGCTGTAGATTAAGGTCATTCAACATGTTTGTCAGATCAGTTAAAAATGCCAAGTCTAACAGCCACTGACCGTCATTAAGTTGCATGTATTCTGCTTGTCCAGCTACACGGAAAAACTCCTTAATCTCCGGACAGAGCTCTCAAAATCTTTGCAGGAATTTCCCTCGACTAAGCCACCTCACGTCAGTGTGTAGCAACAACTCAGAGTGGTCGCAGTCAGCCTTCTCCAGATGTGCACGAAATAACCGTCTTTGAAGAGATCTGGCGCGAATAGAACAGGCGATCTTCGTTGCAACATTCATGATCTCCTTCATGTTGAGCATTTTAGCGCATAACGCTTGTTGGTGGATTATGCAATGGTAATTTAGGAAGTCCGGGAAAGCATCGTCCTGCCTGCACTTGGCAATAAATCCATTCACGCGGCCAACCATTGCGGGTGCTCCATCTGTGGTAATAGACACCAATTTGTACACTGGGAGCTGGGTTTTCTCGATAAAGTTTTTGAACGACTGAAATATGTCCTCTCCTCGCGTCTGTTCTTTCATGGGCAGGACTGTTAATAGCTCTTCTTTTGCAGTGATATCAGTAAACACCATACGAATGAAAATGCACACCTGGGCTGTGTCACTCACGTCCGTAGATTCGTCCAACTGCAGTGAGAAACACTGGCAATCTCCGATGTCCTTCCAAAGTTGCTGGGTTAAATCCTCCGCCATGGCTTCACAGCGCCGTGTAACTGTACTTCTTGACAGCTGGAGAGCTTTGATCGAAGATGTTATTTCTGCCTTATTTTTAAAGTCTCGGAACAATGAGTCAGCTGCTTCAACGAATGCCTCTTTTACCATCTCTCCATCTTGAAAAGACTTCTTGTTTTTAACGATGATGTGACTCACCCGGAACGATGCTTCGGTGGCGGCTTTTGCTTTTGAAGTTTGTTGTGTGAAAAATGACTGCTGTCCGGACAACTGGGATTTTAGTTCCTTCACCTTTTTCTTTCTTAGCTCGCTTTTCGGCGGGAATGTAGTGTCGTATTTTCCGTGAACAGTTCGAAAATGGCGCTCCACATTTCCCTTCTTTGGCATTGCGATGGCAGCCTGGCAGATGAGGCAAACGCACTTCGAAAATGACATTGTGAAAAAAAGTCCTCCTCCCATTCCGTATGAAAGTGATACGTTTTTGTCTTCTTACTTGGTCCAGCTCCCTCACTCATTTTTAACTTTTTCTTAGGTTTAAGAGAAAAAACCGAGAGCTAAAAATTGGAGTTAACTCGCTGGCTAGCTTGTCAGTTTTACTACACTTCGCGCCGCTGTTTGCGCATGCGCAGCGACCTAAGCGTCAGAAAAAATCCGATGTCATCTGACTGGCTTCCCTGTATCAATCAAGGGACGGGATGGATGATAGGCTGGCATCTATTTTTTTTTAATGCCATGCGATCTACCAATACTACCTTTGCGATCGACTGGTCGATCGCGATCGACGTATTGAGCACCCCTGCTGTACAGCATACACTACATTGTTAAGTTTGTGTTTAGGAGTTTTGTCTTTTGGACAAAGTGAGAAGAGGAAGTGAGAAGGGGGACTCAAGTGCAGACATGGAAGGAGACGGACCTGAGTTTAGACAAAAGGAGCGCCGTTTATTATGGCTGATTAAACATGAAATACAAAAAAAGGCAAAGCGAGGGAAAAGCTAAACTGAAACCTAGACTGAGAAAACTAACTATTAAAAAAGTGACATGAACAGAATCATGAAATCTTTAACCTGACGTCACATGGGAGGAAGGAACACAGACGACATGACAAAGACTGAATTAAAAAACAGACTAAATACACACAGGAGGTGATCAGAGGAGGTGGAAATACACATATGGGGAAGCAGCTGACTGGAATGAACATAATGACACCACAGGACAAAAGTAAAAATAAGCATATACATTGAACATGGAAACACAAGACTGTCAAAATAAAAAACCAAACATGGAGAGACGTAGACATGATAACACAGGTTTGACGATATGAAACACGCAGACAAGAAATACATGACTGACTAACAAAGAAGAACTAGGTGAAACATAACCTAGACTAAAACTCAAGGCAAACTAATAATAACCCTAGAACTCAACATTATCTCAAAATATAACAAAAGAAATTAAAAACATAAACTGAGAATGCTGGGTCACAGACCCAGCCACTGACAATAAAACAAGATTTTGGCATTAGATGGCTTTAACTCTAAATTTTATCAGTTGATGAACGTAAAAATCTTTCTGACCATATTGCATTACGTTAGAATTGTATTCTACAAATTAATAAATATCAGTTGATTCTTAAGGAGTCAAGTTGGAACTTTTCAGATCTGATTGGTTTAACGTGGATTGATATCTACAGTTTTAGTCATAAACTCGGTAAACCATAATTGTTTTCCTGTCAAGGGCTAAACAAGCATGCAGTAACATGATTATGCTTTTAATACTGGCACTCAAGGTATGCAAGAATATATGTTCAGATACAAATTTGCTGTTTAATATACATTAAAATAATAAGAAATTATAACTGAGATAATTATAAAACATTCTATAAATGCATGTATGTAAATGACTGACTTTAGGCAGAAAACTGCTCAAATATGGAAAAGCTTACAATGCATAGGGAAACCATCCTCTAAGTTGCTCTTACGAGAGATTAATTCCTTACCACAAATGTTTTACTCCATGTATTTCATCAATAAAACTTCAAACATAACATTAATGTTCACACTTGCTCAGCTGCCTTTTCTGCTGTGCTGTTCTATAAATAAACATCATGATTTAAAAAAGAAATGATCATGTTGACACTGTATCACAATATGAATTATACCAACACACACAGACTCTTATGGAGGTGTTGCTACTAGCTATTAGTGCTGCGTGTTTCACTGCTCATCTTAGTAGCCGAGGTTTTAGCCTTTCTCAGTGACATCACAAACCAAAGGAAGATGAAGAAACCTGCAGTCACAAAGGAGAGAGAGAGAGAGAGAGAGAGAGAGAGAGAGAGAGATGTTCAGGTTTAGATGGGAAAAGGATGAGTTCATGAAATTGGCTCTAGTAATGCATCTGTGTCAAATCTCTGTCAAGTCACTGTGTATCCATATCCAACACAAAATCTTACCTATCTTTTAGTCAACATAAACAGATTTTTAACAAAAATCTTAAATAGTTCATTGGTCCTCATTAGGCAGAAGAGAGAGTTCATGTCTCCCCTATAATGGAAAGTAACATCACATTTACAGTCTATTATTACACGGCAGACATTTAACAATAATGTGGATTTTATTGATTCCCATGGGGAAAGCACTCTCTCTCCATTTGACCCATACCTTGCCCAGAGGTATGGGTCAAATGCATACCTCTGAGCAAGCATACCTCAGTGGATTCGAACCCCCACCCTTCCGATCATGGGGGCGGCCACTCTACCTACTGAGCTATGTGCGCCCTAAACTTCACAAGTCTTATACTATTACTTCCCCTTAAATGGTATCTATAAGGAAAATGCATTTGTGTATTAAGCAGCAGAGTTGAGTATGTGTGTCCACCCATAAAAAAACTTGTCAATACCAACAAAGTGGGCGTCCAAAGAAGACGACACCACAAAAAGACTGTGTCCTCATTCTGTCAGCACTTGGGAACTGCAGACAGACTTTCAAGGCAAAGTTTGCAGGACAATATGGCTGACAACTCTGTCCTCAGACAATCCTGAATAGGCTGAAAGCCGCCTATCCCAGACTCACAGGGCTTAACATGACTGAACTTCACAGTCCAGCCTGTTTAAGCTGGTGTCAGCAACATCTGCACTGGAATAGAATAGAATAGAATAGAATAGAATTCAACTTTATTGTCATTGCACATGCACAGGTACAGGGCAACGAAATGCAGTTTGCATCCATCCAGAAGTGCTTTAGTGATATAGATATATTACAATATATATTAGCAATAATATAGATATGTGAGTATATTACAGAAATGGGTCTATTATGGTATGTTATAATGTACACGGTATGAAGTATGTTGTGAATATTCTATAACTATAAGTATGTACAGGCTGTAGTGAGTACAAGCTATGTACAGGCTATGAACAGGATATAAATATGAAAAACTATACAGAATATGAAATAAATAACTTTACAGAATCTGGGATATACAGCTATACAGAAATGGGAACTATGCAAGTTGTAAACAGTTGTAGGATTAAAGATTATCGAATGTACAGAATGATTATTTACACAGAGCTATACAGTAGTGCAGTTAAGATAAGTGAGGGTGTAGATAGTTTCTACAGAGGCTATATAAAGTGCTAGTGGTTGTGAGTGGTGGTTCAGTCCATGTTATTATTGTGTTTGAGGGTACAGTTGTCCATTGTGGGTGTGTGTATGTTCAGTCCATGAGTTTAACGTGGGTCAGATGTCAGGAGGCAGAGTTCAGGAGTCTGACAGCTGTGGGGAAGAAGCTGTTCCGGTACCTGGTGGTCTTAGTCCGGAGGCTCCTGTGGCGCCTCCCAGAGGGCAGGAGGGTGAAGAGTCCATGTGATGGGTGACTGGGGTCTTTGATGATTTTCCCAGCCCTTTTCAGACACCGCTTCCTGTAGATGTCTTTTATGGCAGGAAGTGGTGCTCCGGCGATGCGCTGGGCAGTTTTCACGACCCTCTGCAACGCCTTCCGGTCCGAGGCAGAGCAGTTCCCGTACCAGACTGTTATACAGTTGGTCAGGATGCTCTCGATGGTGCAGCGATAGAAGTTCACCAGGATGTCTGAGGACAGGTGGTTCTTCCTCAGAGTCCTCAAGAAGAAGAGGCGCTGGTGAGCCTTCTTGACCAGCTTGGAGCAGTTGGTCGTCCAGGTGAGATCCTCGGAGATGTGGACTCCCAGGAACTTGAAGCTGCTCACACGCTCCACAGCCGTCCCCTTAATGTGGATGGGTGGATGTGGGTCAGCATTCCTCCTGTAGTCCACGATGAGCTCCTTGGTCTTCTCGGTGTTAAGCAGCAGGTTGTTTCTGTCGCACCACTCAGCCAGACGATCCACCTCCTCCCTGTAGGCGGCCTCATCGTTGTCACTGATGAGGCCAATCACCGTGGTGTCATCTGCAAACTTAATGATGGTGTTGGAACCATCAGCAGGTCTGCAGTCGTGGGTGAAGAGGGAGTAGAGGAAAGGGCTCATCACACAGCCTTGTGGTACACCGGTGTTCATTGTGATGGTAGATGAGCAGCGGTTATCCAGCCGGACATGTTGGGGGCGGTTGGTCAGGAAGTCCAGTAACCATTTGCAGATGAGGGAACTGATACCCAGGTCTGTCAGTTTCCTGATGAGTTGTGAGGGGTGGATTGTATTGAATGCTGAACTGAAGTCTATAAACAGCATTCTGGCGTAGGTGTTGTTGTTGTCCAGGTGTGAGAGGACAGAGTGCATTGTGATGGAGACTGCATCCTCTGTGCTCCTGTTCCGGCGGTATGCGAATTGGTGGGGGTCCAGGGTGGGGGGGAGACAGGATTTGAAGTGTGCTAGGACCAGTCGCTCTAAGCACTTAGTGATGATGGGGGGTGAGTGCTACTGGGCGGTAATCATGTAGAGGAATGTTATGTTCAGCAATGTGTCCTGAATCTGCCTAAGGCATGGAGTGAAAGTGTGGAGCAAACACAGAGAATGATGTGCTGATTGCTGCACCATGGGTGACAGCGTTTGGTGAAATCAGTGTGATGTTGTGAGGCAGCAGCTCCCTTACTAGAAAAGCAAGCCTTGTCATCAGTTTCATCCATGTCAAGGAACAGAGATATTGAGATGAGATTCTGCAACCAGTGGCAGTCCCATATCTCCACAGTCTGGGCCAGAACTCTATCCTCCAACATGCACTTCCACAAAGCGAGATTTAGCACATATGACTGAGAACCCTGTTTGTTGAATTAATAAACTGTGAAAATGGCAATATGTCTAGTTTCTAGAAACTTTAATCACAGTTTTTCTGTGGGCGCAATCCACATTGTCAACTCTGCCACTATGATTGTGTGTGTTTACAGACCTTGCAGTGAGTTCAAGATGCAGAAGAGGTAGAGGACAGGAGTGGTCAGGAGGCCAAATGAGAAAAAGACCAGGCCCCAGGTAATGCCGAGGAGAGTCATGACTCCAGCCAGGGAGCAAATGTCTTTCTTTGCTTTCTCAAGGTTATTCTGCCCAAACTGATTTGCCAAATATAAAATGACATACCAGGTTACACACAATCTTAAGTTTGAGACCTTGAATTGTCATAAAAAAAATACTTCATTCATTGCTGGTTTTGGGTTTCAAATGGATACACTGATGGATTAAATATTTCTTTTAAGACTACAGAATTACCTCTCTGGTGTGGTGGAGAATCAAAACACGTCTGATTGTCACCCCAAACATGATTACATTAAAAAGGAACACCAAGCTGAACAGTACCACTGTAGTCCATATTTTCACGTAGGAATTGGTTATATAGCATCTATTAAAAAAAGAGCAGATCATGTTTTAACCTCACAAACTGAAAAATTAACAATGTGCTCTGTAAAAGACACATTAATGCAGATCTATGTAGTAAAAGCATCCCCAGGGCTACAAAGGAAATAATGTTTCAATTTTAGCAAGTTAGATGCTTGGTGAAATGAAGCTTTCTGATTCTCCCTTAAAAAAATAAACATGCATGTATACAAAAACCCATGTGTAAAACAATTAATAAGTAAATAAGTAAATGTAAACTACTATTCCTGAATTTACATGCTAGCAAATCTTACATTGTAGAGTTAGATGTTTCCAGAGCAACCTGACCATAAAACTTTCTGTCTATGATCACCACCACTGACACAATCACTGCAGGGACGCCTGGAGCCAAAAAAAAAAAAAAAGATTATTCACCATACCATTTCCAGATTGATAATGACAGGTTCCTGATTAAAATTATTCCACTCACCCCATCCCACCACGCTGAGTTTGAGCAGGTATTTCTTGACATAGATGTTGAAGACTTTGACCAGGAGAAGATATAAGTGGAAACCTTCCAAGGCCATCCAGCTGAAAGTGGCCAGCAGGGAATAATGAAGTAAAAGAGCCATGTATAAGCAAAGTCCAGAGGAAGACCCTGCTGCCGCTGCCTGACTGGGCAGGAAGTGCAGGTTGAGGAGCATCAGAGCAATTACAAGGTTGATGTGGACCTTCATAGAGACATCTTGTCTGAGTTTTCTGTCAAACAGAAACATACTGTATCACAACTGGAGAAATAGTAGGCCGTAAAAAGAGAAGAAAGAAAAGATGAAGTGATAAGTACAGAATAAAGAGAGCATTTGCTGTAAGAGATGATTCAGAAAAAGAGGACAGGAACTGAAGCAAATGAGATTACAGGAGGTATTAAAAACGAGTGGAAGAACTGATGAAGATGGGAAGAATATGAAAAATGAATTTATTACCTGTTTGTAATAAAGAGCAAAATGGCTATGACCAAAGCAAAAAGGGAAATACTACAGCCGATCACAGTAATGTGTGTTAAAATCTCTTGGTCTTTCTTTGTGATGGAAGGATCAGGTATCTGTGGAGAAAACACGTTTATATCATCTTTCACTATTTGTATTATAACTAGGGATGCACCGATACCACTTTTTGGAAACGAGTACGAGTACTTGCATTTCAGTACTCGCCGATACCGATACAGAGTACTTAATAAAAACATGATTTAAATTTACAGGTAACAGCTTTAGTCCTATAATTTAACAAAAAAAACCAAAACAAACAAAAACAAACAAACAAGGGACTGGTTTGGAATTAAGAGCATTTATTTAAAATGAAAAGCATGTTGTATGCAGCATATTACAGAATAAATAATTATGAAAAAAAAATTAAACAGTGACAGTGCAACTCAAGTATTGTTTTCAGTTTATTGTAAACTCTGCCGCTTTGGACAACACAAGGGGCAATAATAAACATCTTTGCTATTTAGTGCACAATATTTGAATAAACTAACAACATCCACCAACATAGAACTGTGGCAGTCAGTGCAACTGAGGTAGGTATTAACATCATGTCTAAGATAACTCACTTAATGGAGAGAATAAGTGAGTGGCAGTTTTTTTTTTAAGAAAAGTAGCTTTTCTGCATTATCTCAGTCAGACTGTTTCTGTTTTCATCTATAATGTGTGACACTGAGCTACAAAGACTTTCACTTTCCACACTCCTACATGGGGCTGAGAGGTATTTACTCGGTATTTACTCGGCGCCTGTGATTAACCCCTTACATGCCGCTCAAACATAGACAGGTCTCAGACCATGGTATCGGTCCCCAATATCGGGGGACTTTTAACGAGTACGAGTACTTTAGAAAATGGGGTATCGAGGCCGATACCCGATACCGGTATGGGTATCGGTGCAACCCTAATTATAACAATTAGTCACATTCCAGAAGCAAATACTTTCTTACTTATTATTTTTACACTGTAACTTTAACTTTAACCCATTAAGTTAATAAGTATGCTTGTTATTCCTAATGGTACAAGTCCCTTGAAGACAATGGGGGCAGGGCTAAAAAGAAAGTTAAAAGAACAGCTGAATACATCTGAAAAATAAAATAAAGCATTAAATAAATATGCTACATACAATCATAACAACAGAGGCAAACGGAGGCAAACGATAGGTAAGCAAGCACGAGCAACACACACAAACAATTAACATGAAAAGCAATACAACATAGCAGCAATACAGGAACGGCATGCAATAACAGACAGCACTGCACACTTCCTGTGTGTGTGATTACAGTGCAAACACTTTCTCTGTGTGAGTGTGGATAGTTTTGGCTGCAGTGTTTTCAAGTGCGGTCAGAGGAATAAAGGTGCAATGATGGGCTATGCCGCAAGCCAGACTGTGCCCTTAGCAGTTGCATGTAACATTGCCATGCTCTGACCAGGGCAGGATAGTAATTTGATTGAAAACAAGTTGAGCAGAGCAGGTGAAGGGAGAACACATTCTGTACAAGAAATCATTTCAGTTTGGTGTCATCTGGTGGCACCATCAAAAATGAAACCAAACTGAAAAGAAGAAAAGAAGGAAATGCACAACTAACGTATCTACATTTATAACAAATCATATTTGTTACTATATTTTCATGCATAATTTTTACATTCAATGAATGTGTAGGTTATATAAACTGCACATTTATTACATACATGTGCAGTAACATGGCAAAATGTTTCTTTTCTTTGCATGCAGAGAGCAAACTACATTGTTTACTTTCACACACCGGATAAAGAGATTTGCTAACATATAAAAGATGTTTTTGGCTTTTTCTTTCATTAGTTGTACTAATACAATGAGCGCACAGTTACCCATGTTTTAGTCACTTTAATTTATAAATTTATATCACATGCGGATTTCCTGAATTGTTGTGTGTGTGGGTGTGTGTGGGGGTGGGTGTTTGTATGTGTGTGTAGCTGTGCAAGTTTATGGGTTTATTAATACTTCATCACCATTTCTGATAAAGGAAACTGAGGAAACCGAAGATCTAAAGAAGAAATCTAAAACACTTATCTTTCTGAGAAGCTGTGCGTCTTTCAGTCACCACTATGACTAAATTTTGCTGGGGGGTTTTTTAAGCTTGCTGTCTTTTGCCCCACATCACTTGACAATCAAATCAAATCAAATCAAAATTTATTTATATAGCACATTTTTAAGACCGAAGTACACCAAAGTGCTTTCCATTAAAATCGCAGTACAAATAAAATCACAATAAAATATAAATTACAAATATATAAAATATAAGATAATTACATAATCTAAATACAGAGCCAGATGTAAAATACCCTAATTTGCCTTAAATGCTAGATCAACAAGCCTGTTTGAAGGTTTGAGGTAAAATTAAGGTAGATTGATTAATGGTCTGGCATGTCCTTGTGAAGCTAGCCAAACAAACATGTCTATATGTTAATGTGCCCCTCCCAAGCATGCTGTGCCAGAAATACATGGGGAAAACCAATTGACGGAGAATGGCTTCTTCTTTTTTTTTAACAGACTTATATGAGAACCACTCATCTGATGAACATCAACTCAGTAACACATTAACTCGAGACCCAAGAAATTCAGCTGCAAAGTTTGAAGCAGTTCAGATAAATGTTTGGTGACATAGGTGAGAAGAGATGGACAGACAGAAGGACAAGAGAGCTCTCAAATTCTTTACAAGATGTTGTATTTATACTTTGTTTTGCAGTTCACTGAATCCCTCTTTATATAATGAATGAGTCCAATCTTACTATGAGGACGCCAAAGTATGTGAGGTGGTTACAGGAACAGGTGATGGTAGTCTGACCACGTGTCCAGTGTGTGAGGCAGCCATCCTCACTAAAATCTGGTAAACAAAACAAACATCCATTATGCAAAAGATTAAATTTCTGAACATCAACTCAGTGTCGGGGCCCTGAGTGAAAACACAAACCCCAATGAGTCCAACTTATGAAAGAAATAGGTGTCTTGCTGCTCAGAAAAAGATTAAAGGAACACTTTAAAAACACATCAGATTTTGAGGGGGAAAAGAATCACGCTGGTTATCTATAATGATATCAACTGGGTAATGTGTTAAGAATGAACAGATCCCACATTTTTTGATAGAAAGGGAAATATAAACCTACAGTGGGTTGAATACCAATTCAAAATGGTACTCAGTAGTTCGCAGTGTTGGGGAAGTTACTTTGAAAAAGTAATTAATTATAGTTACTAGTTACTTCTCCAAAAAAGTTAGTAACTGTTAGTTAGTTAACATTTTTAACTACTCAAACTACTTTTGATTTTCCCTCCACATTTCACCTTTAAAAACTATTTACTTTGCCTTGTTTGGTATCATCCTTTTAAGCACAACCTCACGTGTCTGAATTTACAGTTATCTTTTCATTTTGACATACTGTATTAACACAATTGATCTAAAATCAGACAAAAAATGTAAAATCAGAGTAGAAAAAGTTATATTTTAACAACCACAAACATGTTTAATGAATCATATTTCAGAACTTTAAATGCAAATATAAATGATCAATTTTAAAATCCTATGCAAAAGTTTTGCAAACAACAAATTCATCAATTTACCTTTTACCTTGATTTTTTTTAAATAACCATTTCAATTACAGAACAACCAGCTGTTCTGCATTCAATAAGATGCCACACAAGTTATTTGTTCCACTCCAAAAACACAATTTATGTCCACTATAAAGGAGAACATCACAGCCTGATACCTGCAGGCCTGACAGCAGCAGGTGTATCACTCCTTTTTCTATTTGGAGACAGCAGTCGCCTCATTGTTCTGACACACAACACAAAACTATCCACATCACTACACACTAACTACACAAGACAACATATTAACTACACACTCCAAAGACGCTAAACGTCACAATTCTCTCACATCTCAAAACTCTCTCTCCCTCTTTTTCTGCTGTCTTACTCTCTCTCTCACTGTCACTCCTAAAACTTATCCTGGTTTTTTTTTTTTTTTTTTTTGGGGGGGGGGGGTGTTTTGGGGGGGGGGGGGGTTGCTCAGAGGTCTCGCTGCGAAACTATTGAGGAAAAACACCGCGTATCTATTGTTTATCATGACTCTGGTTTTATGTGGCCTATCAACGCAATTTATAAACTGGTATGAATCACCTTGTTGCTTTGTCTTTAAGTGGTCATGTGATTGGCTTACCACAGCTACTTTACTCTTCCTCAGTCAAACAGCAGCACTCATGCGATTGTTTTGCCCCCTTAGCTCCAGGTGTTGTGCTAGACAGTGATCGTGATCACCGTCCGCGGGAGCGCGCGCAGCTGCTTAAAGCTGTAGCGTCCAGATTACTTATGTAGTCAGCTACTTCCATGCAACTGATACAAGATGTGGTAAGCTGAACACAGCTTCAACCGTCTGTTTGTTGAAAAATAGTAACGGACCGCATTTTCTTGTTAGTAACTGTAACAGCATTGTAACGATAGGAATAGTAATTAGTTTGATTACTCGTTACTGAAAAAAGTAACGCCATTAGTAACGCCGTTACTTGTAACGCCGTTATTCCCATCACTGGTAGTTCATATGTCCCCCACATGCTTCTGTGCTTGCCTGACAAAGCTGGGGCATGCTCCTAATGAGACTGGATGGTGTCCCTGGCGATCTCCTCCCAGATTTGGACAAAGGCATCAATGAGCCTACTTGAGGATGTCGGGTCTGCTGGAAGTCGTTTTGTAGGCCTCTATCTGTGCTCTTCCTGTTCTTCCTTACACAAAGGGCACATGTGGTACTTATGGATTAAGGACCTTTAACAGTCTTGTCCAGCTCTCTTAAAGTAACCTCCTGCCTCCTAGAATCTCTTCTATGCTCTTGCAAAGTGTGATGGGAGACATAGCAGATTTTCTGGCAATGACATGTCTTGATGCGCCATCTTGAAGGAGTTTGACTGCCTCTGCAACCTTTGTAGGGTTCATGTATGTCCTCATGTTAACAGTAATGAGAATGATCCCAGTCAAATGCAAAACTAGTGAAAAAACAGAATAGATGAAGATGGAAAGATATCGGTGTCCACCAACTGTAAAACCATTCTTTTTTGGGAGTTTGTCTCATTATTATCCATCTAGTACACCTGGTATTAATTTTATTAACGCCAAATTATCTACCCCCTCTGCTACTTAGCTGACCACACCTATAGCCCATAGGTTTAACTGACTTGATGCTGTACTCTGATTAAAAAGTGTTCCTTTACTTATTTTTTGAGCAGTGTACATTACTGTTCATGACAGATGTGATGCTTGTTACTTACTGCATGTTGAATAATTAAGGAAATGACACGAGGGTTTTTGAGTTTCCTATGACACAAACATATTTCATGTTTGTACAAAATGTACAGCATATTATATGTATCAATTAATTATGCAATAAAGTAACAAGAGGTAGAAATGAAATAAATGATCAAAAAAAGCATAGTTACGTCGATTTTCTTGGTAAACTCCATCGTGATGTTGATGCGCTCCTGCAGTCCTGATATCTCCTTGTTCTGCACACTCAGACCAACCAGTCTTTGATCATATACTTCATGTGGGCTTTCAAAAATGCTCTACAATAAAATGCAAATTTGTCAGCTGGTTTAACAATTTTGCAAAGACAGTTTTAATATTAGTTTCGGGGGGAAAAAACACACTACTCAATGATCTAGATGCACTGTTTGATATTCAAATAATTTACATTTAGTTAAAAATGAGATTTTTCTTTCCTTGTGTACCCAGCTTCCTTCAAAAATATGTGTACTAATTTACATTTTATTAATCAATAAAAGGTCAACACACAATAAATACAGAGGCTAAAAAGGGAATACATAACAGAAGGGAGAAACAGTTGAACCTAATCTGACAAACAAGACGGGGAGGAAGCAAAACAGAATACTCTAACCCGGGACACAGGACTGTCAAAATAAACCAGGAAATACACAAAAATAGAAACAAGGATGACTAGACACACACAAGGGAGACAAAGGAGGCACAGTAACAAAACCTAAAGACTAAAATCACCAAAAACACTAAAGAATTACTAAATTAGCTAGAAATACATATTTCCTAACAAGTGGTAAAAATAAGAAAAAAATATAACCTGAAATCCAAATGTTATTTCATTAGACTAAAACAAGCAAAACCTCGCGGTAGTTTAAATTTAATGTGTAAATACAAAATTGGCAAAAAAATCCTATTGTTCTATAGCTCACCAAATCCTTTTCCTACATATTGTTATATAAGAAAATGTAGTTTATGACCTCGTTCATTTTAGGCCATTTAAACATGCAGAACACAATCTTGTTATTCGGTCCAGCATCCAGTTCTCTTGGCAGCTGGACAAGGACTTTACTGTTGAGAAGAGGCACATCTGGTGTTACCTGTATCAGCATCAACATGCCAAGAACAGAAAGAAAAAAATTGCATGTGAATAGCAGTAACATAATGCAACCCTTGCTACTGACATTGTAAATAAAATACATTGATGTCATGGTGTTGCTGTTTGGAAAGTGAACTGAATTTAAAAGTTCACTTTCCCAACTTTTTCACAAAAAGTATAATAAAATGTAAAATATAATATTTTATAAGAAATATAATAATTATAATATAAAAATATAATGTTGATAACTATCCAGACCTTAATCTGCACATAAACTAATGCCCACAGACTTCAGTGAAATAAACAATGTGTAAAGAAAAGTGGGCTGAATTTTTCTTCACTTCCTTGCACACAGATTTGAGCTGACAAATAGAAATGGAGTAAAACACTCAAGGTAATGCCAAGACGTTGTCATAAATTTAATAAAAGCTTTCCTAGTTTGATGTTTATTTCCATTATTTCCTTTTTTACAAAGAGTTAATTACCTGTTCGATGTAATTAAGTTCCCCATAATTACCTTGAACAGAACATTAGACTTATTACAATGTATCAGACCTTAAAAAAGCAGGTCCTAACCAATATCTGACCCAACCTCAAAATTGGATCCAAATATCAGCTCAGTAGTTGGTAGGTATTTCTGGCTACACTTTGAGTCTGACTACAAACCATTGTTCAATAGGATCATGTGATGTTCTTTTTTTTTTACCTGTGTGTCATCAGCATAAATTTTAAGGCCTCCAAAGGTATCATTGGGTTTGTGCAGAAGCGCCACAAAAGTTTTGACACACACTTGCATGCTCACATTCACCTCTGTTCTCTCTAGAACACTTTCTAGAGTCCTAATGGCTCTTGGGGAGGAGGATAGGAAAATATTAACAATATTAATGATTTACATCCTTTAATTAATGTAATTTTTTTTCAAAATAATTAATAAACACAAAAAAACACACAAATTTGAAATCTTGTTTTAAATACTGAAAATTTTGTGTAATAATTAAAATGTTTACGTCATAGCGTCAGTGCGGTTTCCAGTTCTCAAAACCTTGTCTGTATAATCCATACAACACTCTGTATGATTACGACCTGTAGAGAAAATGTAAGAACACACATTTTACCCTTGTACAATTAAACCACCCACATGTCCCTAGAATGTATGAAAGTTTAATCTTAAAACATTATACAATTTCATATTTCGTTATGAAGACATTTATAGGGGAATGGAGATGTGAGAAGCAGAGTTGAAAGGTTCATTTTTAAATGCAATATCACCATGTAAGAAAAATGGCTGTTCAAAACCAGTTATAGTATATAAAACATGAATTCCAGAAAAGTAGGGATGTTCGTTAAATTTTGACAAAGATGAGAACCAAAAGACTTTCAAATCACACAAGCTAATATTTTATTTACAACAAAACATAAATAATAGATGTCTGAACTGAGAAATTTTACATTTCAAACTTGATGCTTGATACAGGTCACAAACAATGGCTGAAATAGCAAGAAAGATCAAAACGTTTCAGCTGGGAGAACATCTAGCAAGTAACACGATAAGCTATAAAACGGATGTCTTACAGAGAGCCAGAGTCTCTCAGAAGAAAAGATGGGCAGCGGCTCTTCAGTAGGTGAAAGAGTACCTTAAAAGATTGTGGAATACTTCAAATGTTCCTCAACATCATCATCTGCAATGCATGACATCATCAAAAGATTCAGAGAAACTGGAGATGCGTCTGTAACCATTTACACTGAAGGTGCTACAGTCTCTGTGCATAAAGGACAAGGCTGAAAATTTTTATTAAATGCCCATGGTCTTCGGGCCCTCAGACAACACTGCATCATTCATCGGCATGATTGTGTCACTGACATTACTAAGGGGCCCAGGAAACCACTGTCGATGAGCACAATCTGATATGATATCTGCAGATACTAACTAAAGCTCTGTCATGCAAAAAGGAAGCCATGTTTGAACATGATCGAGAGGCGGCGTCATATCTGTGAAATGTACTGTTTCAAAATGGAAACATTTTCTATGGCCAGATGAGTCCAGATTTGACATAGTTGGTAATCACAGACGTCTCATCCTCCAGCCTAAAGAGTGGGAGACATTCCAGCGTGTTATCAGCTTTCAATTCAAAAGTCAGCATCTTTGATGATATGTGTTGGAATAAATGCATTCAGTATGGGCAACTTGCGTGTTTTGGAAGAAACAGTGAATGTTGAAAGGTTTTGGACCACCTTCTATTCGGGTTAGCTTTGGAGCCACTTGTTGGGTGGCGGGAGTGGAGGGCATCACCAGTGACACTGGAACTGTCATCTGCAATATGTTCTTTTTTCTGTATATAAACAAAATCCTCATAAAAAGATTTATAAACTAAAATACATAAAGGTTTTAGAGCAACATATGATCCCTTCCAGAGTACATCTGTTTCAGGGAAGGCCTTTTGTATTTCAGCAGGAAATTGCAAAACCACATACTGCCACTATTACAACAGCATTGCTTCATCGGAGAAGAGTCTGGGTGCTGAATTGCTATGCTTGCTTTCCAAATCTTTCACCTATAGAGGTGCATCATTAAATGAAAACTACATCAAACAAATTCCCACACCAAAACCCTAGAAACTCAAAACCTTGATGCCCAGACGTCTTCAAAATGTTTTGAAAAGAAGAGCAGATGCTACACTATTGTAAACATGTCCTGTAGCAATCATCAAATTTAAAATGAGCTAATTTTGTGCTTAAAACTGAAAAATGTCTCATTTTAAACATCTATTGTGTTATTTCTGTTCTGTTCTGAATAAAATATTGGCTCATGTGATTTGAAAGTGTTTTAGTTTATTTATTAAACTAAAACACTTAAAGAAATTTAAACTTAAAGAAATTTAAAGAACATTTAAATGAGGATTGAATCCTTTCTTCTAAAGTGTAGTAAAGTGATTTAAAGGGACATAGCATTTTATGTCTGACATTTTAGGGCTGTGGTAGAATAGAAGAGGAGGAGTAGGAGTAGGAGAGAAATAAACACATGTAGCTAAAAGACTGACAGAAAACAAGCCGAGTTTATATAAACTCATAAAAGGCAAAAGGAAAAGTAAATAACTCACACCCCTTGTTTCTTGGGTTAGAAGCTGAATTGTCTGCTGTCCCCAGATTTAAGTAATTATTTTATTACAGCAGTTAACAACTTACCTATGTTAGATGTTATATTGCACATAGTCTCACAGGAACCCTGTCCTGACACCCAATTCTCATAAAGCATTTCATAAGACACAAAAGACATCAGCCACCAGAATATCCAGCTCTTCTTCCTGTGAAGAGACTCACATTTAGAATGAAAAATAAAATCTATGCTTTTCCGTCAAATGTTGTCAAAGTTCCTTTCAGATTTAAATTAGTTGATTCATTTAGATTAGCATTATTTTACAAAGCTATTCAAGCATTATGTTATTTGTCTTTTTTTATTTTGTTGCCATTATGATGAAGGTAGACAGAAAATCATTCCCACTGCAGTTAAGGTTTCTAATTGATTAAAAACGGTAATTTGATTGTACAGTACGGGGAATGAAAAAGTGTTATGTTTTACTGTCTTACAGAATGTATGATTGGATAAAGGGATTTAAGTTGGTACTGAGCCATATAACCATATAACTGAGCCACAAGAGGAGGTCTCGGTGGATGGAGGGGTCATCAAACCTTTGGAAACTGCCCTCGCTCCTGTTTCAAACTGAAAGTCAATGTTCCTTTGATGTATGGCCATCCCATACCCTTAACTACATGTTTATTCTTAATTCTTTATTGTTTTCATTCTTAAATATTAGTAATACTTTTGCATTTCCACTAAAAGTAGGTGTAATAATTCAAGGAATGTTCCCACATCTTATATTCAAAAGACAGGGGCAAACCACCTATTACTGCAGATTGGAATGCAGCATGAGTAATGAATGCAGTGGTAATGTAACAGACCAGAACTTATTACATGTTATCAGTATCAACACTGTTTATAACCATTCAGCAAACTGATTGTAAATGAGTAACAGGTTCAGATGTTCAAATTCCTCTAACTGGACACATGTGAGATGGTATGGGTTCCATGTCATAGCATCTTTCATTGTACTGTAGCACACTAATCGATTTAATGTTATACTGTTAAACAATTTGAAATTCAAATACTACAAAGATATTTAAAGCTAAATTATCATTGTGGTCTATTTGACAAAGTAAGACCTTTAGTCAATGTAGAGATATTGAGACAGCCACCAAAGCTCTCACACCATCACCCTGAAGACTCGTCAGTCAAAGTGCTACTCCACAAGATGTTTTCTATATAAAGATGTCCAGTTTTAGAGACTGGACCAACTTATTTAAAAAAAAAAACACAGATTAAGAAATAAAACTTATACAACTTCTTCTCCTCCTACTTCTACTATTAGTAATATTACCAATAATCCTAATAAATACATTGAAATAAAATGTATATTTTTTTAATCCTTGTTATTAGCATCAACACAAAAAGTGTAATGTACTTTAAAGTGAACCAAAGCGTAGCCTACCTTTGCATGTTGCTGTGGAAATCAGTTCATCAGGACCGAGAACACAGCAGAAGTGACAGCAGGGGGGGAAAAGAGCTGAATAGGAAGAGGTGTAAAGGAAGTTGATGAAACAAATGTAAATGACATTCTAAGTAAGAAAGCGGAAGTATCAACTTGCTAGAAAGCTAAAAATACACGTCTTCCCTTCCTTGTCACTACTGAGCATGCAGCAAATACAGGATGACGTTATTAAAATATAATACTGAACACTGTTCACATTTTCAGCACTAAAACACATTCTTTTCAAGCTACTTCTTCCCTTAAAGCAGGTCAAATTGAACAGAAAGTACCATGAAGTACCATGAAATTGTGACAAATACCTTATTTGTGTATAAAATTGGTAATAAAACTGATCCAAATTCTGATTTCAAAAAGAGATTAAGCTGAACAATTTATGTATATTGGAATTTTCCTCCCGTTGTTACAAGAATGAAATTCAAAGTTAAAGTCTGTGAGAAACTAGCTGTATCTAATCTCTTCATGTTAAAGTTTTGCATTTTGAATAAAAACCTTGATTTGCATTGCAAAGCATGAACAACAAAGTCATAGTGATGAAACTTGACATTGTCATTACCCTAAATTAAAGCTTCGTGCTAAAGGCTAGTGGACACATCTGAAGTGTGTCTACTCTGCATGCCTTTAATGACTGTGTGTTTGTGTCATTTCATCTATTTAGAGTAAAAATAGGATGACTAGGGACAAGGAAAAATAAATAGTTTCCTGGTAATTTCATTGAAATATTTTGCATTTAAGACTCATTAAAAGCAGATGCAGTAACAAGCTGGTCACAGTTAGGTGACCTTTTCCTATTTAATAATATGTTCCATCAAAAAAGGTTGTGCAGGCCCAAAGTGGGTCGGTCCAGATGAACTCTGAAGCTGTGTGGGCCGCACAAACCCAGACTTATCCCACATGTATCTCAAGTGGATGTGCCCACACAGTTACAGTAAAGCTGTAAGGAGCAGACATAGCAAAACTAGATGAGTTTGAATAACTTGGTCAATCATCCAAAGCAACAAACAACACACAAGAAAATTGAAGAGGAGTGCGAAGGCAGGCTGAAGTGGGTGGAGAGTGTCACAGGTGATTTGTGAAATAAGGACAGCAGCAAGAGTGAAAAGGGTGAAAGGGAAGGTTACAAGATGGTCGTGACACCTGCTGTGATGTATGGTTTGGATGCAGCAGCTCTGAAAAAAAGACAGTAGCCAGAAGTAGACAGGGAGATTTTTTTGGGGGCGATCGTGGCTCAAGAGTTGGGAGTTCGCCTCGTAATCGGAAGGTTGCCGGTTCGAGCCCCGGCTCGGACAGTCTCGGTCGTTGTGTCCTTGGGCAAGACACTTCACCCGTTGCCTACTGGTGGTGGTCAGAGGGCCCGGTGGCGGCAGTGTTCGGCAGCCTCGCCTCTGTCAGTGCGCCCCAGGGTGGCTGTGGCTACAATGTAGCTTGCCATCACCAGTGTGTGAATGTGTGTGTGAATGGGTGGATGACAGGTTGTGTAAAGCGCTTTGGGGTCCTTAGGGACTAGAAAAGCGCTATACAAATACAGGCCATTTACCATTACCATTTTGGGAGTGACCAGGGTGGACTGACTTCACCATGAGTATAACAAAGAAGTAGATCAGAGGGACAACTCAGGTTAACCAGTTTGGAGACAAAGTTAGAAAGGCAAGGTTGAGATGGTTTTGACATGTGCAGAGGAGAGGTAGTGGATATGTTGGAAAAAAGAGGCTGAATATGAAGCTGCCAGGTAAGAGGAAAAGAGGAAGACAAGATTCATGGATGCTTGAGAACGAGGACTTGTAGCGGGTTGTTGTGATGTTAGGGATAGGGTGGCTCTCCACCCTATATTGAGATATTGAACTGAGACAAGGACAAAAAATATGTCAGAAGCACATAGTTGTGTGTAAGCTAGGTGCTGGTGCTTCGTGTTTCATTGCTTGTCTTAGTAACTGCAGTTTTAGCCTTTTTCAGTGACATCATAAACCACAGGAAGATGAAGAAACCTGCATGGCACAAGAAAGAGCAAGAGAAAAAACAGTTTAGACTGTATACAGGAGATGCAATGAGTACGCACACTTGAAAATGAAAGTAGTAATTCATCTGTGTGTCAGAATCTGCAGAATGTGCAGATTGTAGGTTGTGAAGGACCAAAATACAAGCATGTGGAGACAGAGTGCGTTAAACCTAAAGTGAGTCATTTTTTGAGTGAGTACAAAAGGAAAGTGAAGTCTAAAAATCTAGAATTTAAAAACACACACTAGCTAAGCATGAAGCTGAAGAGAGACGCAAGACTAGGGAGGAGCAAACAAACAAAAAAAACACTGAGAAGAGAGGAACAGAAGCATCTACTTTGACGAGGGAAGAAGAATCAAGACAACAAACAAGGAACACAAACTCTAAAATAACACAGAAAGTGAGATAACTAACTAGAGAAAACAGAGACATATGAATGAACTAAATACAAGATGCCTGAAATAGAAGGAAGGGTACACAGTGGGGAACATTTGACATACTCCATGGTGCCATGTCAAACTAATTTGAACCGGTCTAACCGGTTAATAATAAATTGTGAAAACTTATCATTTGAGCATATTTGTTTTCTCTCTCATAAAAAACTCAAGCACCATGTATAATAGAAAGTTCTTTCCCTTAAACAGAAATGCATTGGAAACAATATTATCCCCCTCCTAAGTTCGAGGCTGATCAGAAGGGCCAGCTCTGTTCTAGGATGCCCTCTGGACCCAGTGGAGGTGGTGAGTGACAGGAGAATGGTGGAAGCTGTCATCCCTGATGGACAACATCTCCCACCCCATGCAGGAGACTCTGACATCACTGAGCAGCTCCTTCAGTGGCTGCGGCACCCACGGTGTGGGACAGAGAGATTTCACAGGTCTTTCCTCCTCACTGCTGTCAGACTCCACAACAAAGACTCCAACTGATCAAACACACACATCCACACATGTGCAATAACACTAAGTGCAATACTCTTTTTCTGAAAAAGTTATATTTTTACTCAGTTGTATACAGCACGGTGGCACGGTGGTTAGCACTGTTGCCGCACAGCAAGAAGGTCCTGAGTTCAATGCCACCATCAGGCCGGGGTCTTTCTGTATGGAGTTTGCATGTTCTCCCCGTGTTTGCGTGGGTTCTCTCCGGGTACTCCGGCTTCCTCCCACCGTCCAAAGACATGCAGCTTGTGGGGATAGGTTAATTGGATAATCCAAATTGTCACTAGGTGTGAATGTGCGAGTGAATGTGAGTGTGAATGGTTGTCTGTCCCTATGTGTTGGCCCTGCGACAGACTGGCGACCTGTCCGGGGTGTACCCTGCCTCTCGCCCTATGACAGCTGGGATAGGCTCCAGCGCCCCCCGCGACCCTGAAAAGGATAAGCGGAAGTGAATGGATGGATGTATACAGCATTTGTATTCTATTTTTATCATATTGTATATTTTATTCTATTATTCTACTGCATATAGTATTTTATTTTATTCTATTCTGTACAGTTGTGTACAGTATTTTATTTTTATTGTAATCTAATTTTTGCTATATAACTTTTGCACTGTCCACTTCCTGGTGTCACAAAACAAATTTCCCACGTGTGGGACTAATAAAGGTTATCTTATCTAATCTTTATTATCTGTTTCCGGGTCCAAACTCCTTTTGAGTTTCCAAACTCAAAAAACACTGCAGCATCACTGAGAGTTAAAAACTGTCTATTTATCTTTAATGAAATGATAAGTGTGGCTGTTTTAACAATGTCATTTAACTCTGAGATGTGTATAAAAAACAGGATTTATAAAGTTTAATGGAGTTGGAAGTTAGCAGAAAGTTAGCTCTCTAGTTTCCATTTAAAGATGATATAGACTGTTCTGACTGAGAGATTTCTGAAAAATTAAAACGTACAGCTCTGATGTCACTTTGGACATAAATGAAGGAAAGAAACTAAACAGCAGCAACATTTGTAGGGTTAATGAAGTTGAGCTAGCTGGTATATCATGGTGTGCTACGTGATGGCTAGCTACAGAGCTATGGTTAGGATAATATAAACACAGTGAAGCAGGAGGATGAATGCTAACTAAGAGAACGCTAAGAGAGGGCAAAGACAAATACAATCGAATGGCAGGAACAAGATGCTGAAAAAAGACCAAACATTAGTCAGGAGAACACCTGAGATGATTCGTCTCAAACACGAGGTTAGTCATTAATACACTGCTGGATGGTTTGGATTACTTGCTATGAAAAATGTATGATTTTCACCTTCATGTACCCATTCATATGTTTGTTAGCCTCGGAGTGATTCCTTTTTGACCAGTTCAAATATTTTGTGTCTGGCAAACCATGAGCCATTGGACTGTAGTTACATCGTAAGGCTTTAAAAACTGAGTTTCAGATGCAGATAAACAGTGTTACTAAAAATCCAGTAATAAAAACCCAGAGAGGCCAACAGACCTTGCAGTGAGTTCAGGATGCAGAAGAGGTAGAGACCAGCAGTGCTCAGGTATCCAAAAGAGAAGAAGACCAGGCCCCAGGTAATACCGAGCAGAGTCATGACTCCCAGCAGGGTACAAATGTCTTTCTTGGCTCTATCACGGTTACTCTGCCCAAACTGATTTGTCAAATGTAAAATAACAAATATGATTAGATACAAACTAGCACAGTTAGAGAAATGTGTTTGTCTATGAATTTAAGTATATGCTTTTAGTAAATGACAATACAATATAATACACTGCTCAAAAGAATTAAAGGAACACAACAGATGTCAATGGCAAAAAAAAGCAATACTGATATGGAATGGTTAATGTGTTATTAATGAAATCATGAGACATAGTTTGAAAGAAATTAAAATGATTAAACTATCGAAGTCTGAATTCACAGAGAACCCAAAGATGAAAGCAAAAAAATTATGTCAGAGGGTAGTCCATTTTGCAAAAATTTAATTGCACTAACTTTAAATGGTTCTTAGTAGTTTTTAGGCCCCCATCTGCTTGCATGTATGCCTGACAATGTTGGGGCCTAATACTAATCAGATGATGGATACTTTCCTGGGGGGGATCTCCTCCCAGATCTTGACCAGGGCATTACTGAGCTCCTGGGAGCATCAGATTGTTGTTCCTTTAATTTTTAGGTCAGACAAGTATGGGCCAGTCAGTGGTATCAAATTCTGCATCCTTCAGGTACTGCTTGCATTTTCTCCCTACATGATGCCAGACATTGTCATGCACCACAAGGAACTCAGGACACACTGATCCAGTTTAGGGTCTGACAATGGAGACTAGGATTTCATCCTGATAACTAATAGCAGTCAATTTGTTGTTAATTTCATTAACATGAAAGCAGCTGAAAGTGGTTAACCACTCTCTCTAGTAGTTAACTGACCAGCTCGATATCCCAGAGGTTCATTTAAATCAAGTTGGCTTGATGCTACATTGTGATAAGGAGGGTTCCTTTAATCCTTTATTTAGTCAGAAAAGCTAACAGACAACCCATCATACAGTCGTTTCTTTAAAAAGAAGCTATAAATATTAAATAATAATAAACAGTAAGGGTGACTAGAGACAGTCTTAATATTTCCTGTTATATAAAACTACCAGCTGTTAATAAGAATAATTTCTTATTGGGTTTTTTTGGGGGTTTTTTTTAGCTTTCATAGGACATGTTGACAATAGCAACACAAAACTGCTCAGTACCTCTGTACTTTTGTGTAGAATCCAAACACGTCTGATTGTCACCCCAAACATGATCATATTAAAGAGGAACACCAAGCTGAACAGTCCCACTGTAGTCCCCATTGTTATTGGTTATATAGCATCTAAAAGAAAGGGAGTGCACATAATACATGTTTCAGTCTCTCACACTGTGAAATTAAAAAGTTCATTCTGTAACAGAAATGTTATTGCAGATGATTAAGGTACATGTAGTAAAATATACCAGAAACTGCTCAGTGTCTCAATTTTAGCAAATTAGATGCTTGGTGAAATGGGGTTTCCTACTTGTCCCTTTTATGATACTTTTTCAGTTGAAAAATGCAAATGTAGAGAACCTCTCATTCATATACCAACAGTTAATAAATACATGTGAATTATTATTTTACATTTTACATGATTGCAAATGCTTTCCTTACATTGCAGTGTTGTTGGGGTTAGACGTGTCCAAAGGGGCATACAACTTTACAATACATTACAACTGTATTTGTATAGCATGTTTAAAAGATCAGCGGTACACCAAAGTGCTTTACAATAAAAACAGGAAAATTAAGACAATAAATAAAAGACTATTAACAAAGTACCACATACCCAGAGCATGCTGTGCTGGCTAGAGAAGCTGATGCTTGGAACTGGGGGAGACCGTGCTTGGTTTCCTGAAAGCATTTGATCGCTTCTTGCAGGGTTGCGAAGCCAGTAGGGTCCCCACTCAGTGGCTCGGTGAGTTACCTTCCTCCTCACTGCGCTCCTGGGATTCAAGGTTTGGACCCTGGGCACCCCAGGCTCCAGCTTGAGATCCTTTGGAGAGCGTGCACAAGGGCTTGTCCTAGCCGACCGCCCCTGTTTTCTGGCATGCTAACCGATTCTGCGGGTTTACACGCTTGTCAGACCGCGCTGTGTCTGACACTTCAGCTAGTGAGTGAGAGCTCTCCAGCCTGCAACGCTGGCTCCCTGTTTGGTGCATTGCCTTTGTGTCACGGCCTTACCGTCCAGCACAGGCCCACTCAGGGAGCTGGGACTTTGTGACTGAGCTTGAGTATCTTGTTCGAGTTCACTCTTGAGGCTCATCTGTCTGCGGACAGCACGTAGTGACAGTGCTGGGGGTGGACCTTTGGGTCATTGCCTTGCTCAGCCCTCCACTTCAGCAGGTCCCCTCCTTGTCTGTCAACAGCACTGGGCGGCTTCGGCTCTGTGGATGGACAGGTCTCATCCCTAGCTTGACCTGCTACTATAGGCTGTGCCCCCCTGGCCTGCTGCCCGCTTTGCGGCTTACACTCGCTGTGGTGAGTAAGAGTTCTTCAGCCTGTAGCGCCAACTCTTTGTCTGGCATTGCCTGCATGTTGCAGGATCGTACTTGGCAGCCCGGTGTGCTGCGCTCCCTGGTGGTCTGCCTCGTGGTTCCCGGGCTGACCTTGAGCGGCTGATCACTTGAGGTCCTGCATCCTGCACAACCAGTTCGGGCCAGTCTAGCATCTGCAGACTGCTGCCTCCAATCCCCCTGCTTGGCCTTCGCGTCTGGCGAATCCCTGACCGGGGTGGTCTGCTTATGGGTACTTTGTCAATAGTTTATTGCACCCTTCACTCTCGGCGGTTCGGTTGTACTGTCTCATCGCGGGGTGTCTTACAGAGTTACCCCGTACATATGTAACGGTGTGGAGAGATAGTCTTGATATGCTAGAGAACATACGATTACTGTGTAGCTTTGGTTCTTTTAGTGAGAAACTATCTCTCCACTGTCAGGCTGCTCGAACACGCCCTCTGATCAAACTATCACCGGTGTCAAGTCTGCACAGCTGTTTTATACATGAGCTGTGGGGTGTAGCCGGGCGTGCCGGAGTGTCTTAAGTAAATATCCTTGTGCCACGACCAAGGGGAGTCGTACCCCGTACATATGGAATATGTGATGGTGTGGAGAGATAGTCTTTCACTAACGTACAGTAACCGTACGCTATCAAAGTGTGGGTAAATAAGAAACCTTTCATGTTGTAAGTGTCTCTGAGCAGCCACCGGTTCCACGTGGTGATATGACCACTGTTTACCCAAAATACACTTTTTAAAGGGTTCTCTACCTATATGCAGGGTACCGCTGTTTTTTTCTGACATTCTTTGTTGTAAACATTAAATTAGTACACTTTTTATTTTTAAACTATGAGTTACCATATGATAATGATACTGAACAAAACTGAGATTTTCACTTTAGAATTCCCGTAACTCGTAAATGTCCATAGGGTGAAGGTAATAAGACAGCTATTACTGTTATTACTAACACCACAGCCTTTAGTGATTCACAATGTGCTTTAATATAAAATAATTTTCAGACCAGTTCAATTACAATAAAGCAAAATACTGTGTGTGCAATAAATCAACATAACAGCCTCTTAAAATACTAAACTAATGCCAGGTGAGTTTCATTTAAAACTAAGATCTAATGTGCAGACTGGTGAAAATGCGACAAAATATCAATTTTATGTTGTTTTGCCTCTGATCTCTGAAAGCGAGTGTAAAAAGAGACAGGTGATCTATCCTCTAACAATAAGATAAACTGCTTGCCACAAAAACTCTGTCTATTGCAATAAAAAGAAAACTTCAAACTAAATTTGAGCTGTTAAAATCTTCACACTTAATACATTCACATACATTTTTTTAGTGTCAGCTGATCTCTTATCTGATACAATTTCTTCTTGAACTCATGTATACAACAATGTTTCCAAGTTAATATAGCATTAAACATTCCAACAGCACACACAAAGGAACTTCTCGGGGTATTGGTAGTTGTGTGTAAGCTAGGTGCTGGTGCTTCGTGTTTCATTGCTTGTCTTAGTAACTGCAGTTTTAGCCTTTCTCAGTGACATCATAAACCACAGGAAGATGAAGAAACCTGCATGGAACAAGCATGAGAGAGGGAGAGAAGTAAATGTTTAGACTGTGTACAGGAGATGCAATGAGTACGCACATTTGAAAATGAAAGTAGTAATTCATCTGTGTGTCAGAATCTGCAGGATGTGCAGATTGTAAGTTGTGAAGGACCAAAACGCAGACGCTTGGAGACAGATTGATTGAAACTTAAAGTAAGTCATTCATTTAATAGAATAGTTTAATAGAATAGAATAGAATTCTATTAAACGTCATTACATCAAAAGCAAGATGGCGCCGGTGTGCATGGCTGACCGTCTTCGACCACGTCTCCGCCTTGGCGTTGTACTTCTCGTTGTTTTATCTTTGGTTTTATGTTCTCTAGGTGATTGTACACTATTAACTTATGACAGAGACACGCTCCTGAATCTTCGGTTTTCCTGTTCTCAACGACCTGACTGCCCTGGGACCGCCGGTGCCGCTATCCCCCTGATGCCTGTCTTCCCTACCTATGTGACCTATCCTCCTCTCTCCATGCTCCGTAGGAAACGCCTCAGGAAACGGGGTAGGAGGAGTGGCGTCCGTGTCCGCGTTAAGGCTTATCTCAGAGCCATGGCTGTGGACTACCCTTCTACAAGCCGTGAGCTATCCCGTTTCTTCCACTATCTCAGCAGCCGCTTTGCGGCTAGATTGCTAACCCACCGTTGGATTTGCTCAGTCGGCTCTCAAACCTACTCTGCTCGCCCAGTGGCTTACCACTCTGCCCGACCTTGGATAACACCGTCTGGCCGCGGTGTTCAACATAAGAACCTGTGTTCCTTGCGACGGGCTACTTCTAAGGTCCTGGCCCCCCGGACTCGGTTGGCCTTATTTAATGTTAGGTCTCTTTCAAATAAGGCCTTCCTCCTAAATGACTTTTTTCTCACCTCGGGACTGGATGTCCTATTCCTAACGGAGACCTGGACTTCTCCGGGTGAGTTTATCTCCTTCTCTGAGCTTCTACCTCCTGACTGTGCCTTCTTTAGCTCACCTAGGCTAACTGGTAGAGGTGGTGGCTTAGCCTTGGTTTTCAAAAATAAACATGATGCACGCCTGCTATCCTCTCCAACCTATTCCAGTTTTGAAGTTCAGCTATTGGAACTGACTGGCTCTCGGACCACTTTGTGTGTCGTGGTTTATCGTCCGCCTAAATACCATTTGCATTAAGGAAATTAGGAATACTGGTCTCTCTGATCATTCCCCGGTCATCTTCGATGTAGACCTGGGTGATACTGGACAATACCTAAACTCTCCTTTTTATCCTACGCGTACTATTAATGCCGATACTGTGGTCAATTTTACTACGTCTTTTGTTAACTCCCCGCTTAGTATGCTGGATTGTTCTACCCCACTCACACTTGAGAACTCTACAAATACTCTTTTAAACACCTGTTCCTCGATTCTTAACATTGTTGCACCTATCAAAATGAAACGCCCTCGTACTTACTCACAATGCTGGTTAAATGATTCTGTTCGCGCTCTACGACGTATATGTCGGCGTGATGAGAGGAAATGGAGGAGTGATAGACTTCAGTCTTCTTATGATATTTTGCGTATTAGCCGCTCGAAGTTCCAAACTGCTGCCAGAACGGCTAAAGCGGCGTTTCTCTCTAAAATTATTTCAACTAATGGTGATAATCCACGTATTCTATTTAAAATCTTTAACTCTGTGGTGAACCCCCGTCCCTCTATGCCACTGCTGTCTTCCCCGGGTCTTTGTGGAAAATTCTCAAACTATTTTTTAGATAAAGTTTTATCCCTTAGATCTACTCTTCCTCTGGTGACTGATTGTATGTCTACCCCTGATTTTTCGGCCACTTTTTATCAATTTGAACCCGTTTCCCTCTCCACTCTGAAGCGTCTAATTGATAAGTTGAACAATACTAACTGTGTACATGATGCTCTCCCATCCCGTATTGTCAAGGATTGTTTCAGTGTAATTGGACCTTGTTTATTGTCCATATTGAACTTCTCCTTGCTCTCTGGCTATGTACCTTCAGCTCTCAAGCATGCCATAATCCAACCTGTTCTAAAAAAAAGTAACCTTGAGCTTAGTGATTTTGCCAATTTTAGACCAATTTCTAAGCTTCCCTTTCTGGCTAAAATACTTGAGAAGGTGGTTCTGCTCCAACTGCAGACCTACCTTGATGAGAATAATATAAATGACATGGTTGATCATAATATCCTATTAGCGAGACTAGAGCACACTGTAGGCATTAAGGGCGCTGCCCTGGACTGGTTTAAATCCTATCTCTCCAATCGGCTCTCTACGGTACATCTGGCTACATCCTCTTCTTCGGCTGTACCTGTTTGCTGTGGTGTCCCCCAGGGATCTGTGCTGGGCCCTACCCTCTTCTCATTATACATGCTTCCTTTAAGTGCCATCTTTGAGAAATACCATATTGCTTATCACTATTATGCAGATGATATCCAGCTATTTTGAGCTAAACGGCGATCTGGCTCTGTCTCTGAATAACCTCCGAGATTGCATGACTGAGGTCAGGAAGTGGTTGTTGGCGAATACTCTTATCCTTAATGATAAGAAAACTGAGATTATGATTTTTGGTAGTAATGCCCTTCGTGCCAAACTCCGGGATGCCTTTGGTTTTCTTAGTAGCTCTCTCTCTGATACTGTCAGGAATCTGGGTGTCTTTTTTGACAGCTCTTTTTCACTTGACAAACAAGTGTCTGCTGTTGTCAGATCTAGCTTTTACCAGCTTCGCCTTATCTCTAAGGCTAGGCGCTATATCCCGTATAAAGATCTAGAAAAGCTCATCCACGCCTTTGTAACGTCGAGGCTAGACTATTGTAATTCACTCTATTGTGGTCTCCACTCTTCCCTTTTACATAGACTACAGACAGTTCAGAATGCTGCAGCTCGCATTCTAACTAAAACCAGCAAGTTTGCCCACATTACCCCTGTCCTTGCCGATTTGCACTGGTTGCCTGTCAAATATCGTATTCAATTTAAAATTTTGTTGTTTACTTTTAAAATTACTAACAACACTGCACCCAGCTATCTTAAAGATCTTTTAAACCCTTATGCTCCTGCTAGGGCTTTAAGGTCATCGTCACAGTTACTGCTGGCTCAGCCCAGATCTCGACTTAAGACTAGAGGTGATCGATCGTTTGCTTTTGTCGCACCTGTGCTGTGGAACAATCTCCCGATTGGCATCCGGGCATCTGATTCTATTCATTCTTTTAAATCACAGCTTAAAACATATTTTTTTAGACTTGCCTTCTCCACCTTTTAATTGCTGGTTTGTTTGTTTGTTTGGTTTGGTTTGGTTTGTTTGCTTGGTTGCTGTGACCTATTGACCTCATGTATTTATTCCCTCCTATCTTTCTATTGGTGTCTTTTATTATGGTGCTACAGCTTTTATCTTGCTATTACCCATGTGCTGTAGTCATTCTTATTGGTGGCTTTTATCTGTGAACATAACTCGTTATTTTTATTTTTTCGTTATTAATGTTTGAACCTTTTTATTGTTCTATGTAAAGCACTTTGGTATGCCCAAGGCTTTTAAATGTGCTCTATAAATAAAGATTGTTGTTGTTGTTGTTGTTGTAGAATAGAATAGAATAGAATAGAATAGAATAGAATAGAATATACCTTCATTGTCATTGTACATGTACAATGCAAAAACACCACAGGCTGACTAACATGAGTACAAAGGGAAACTGAAGTCTACAGATTTAAAAACACACTAACTAGAACATAAAGCCAAGGAGAGATGCAGGAGCAAAGAAAGGAAGAACAAAAACACTGGGAAGCAAGTAACAGAAACAGGTGCTTTTTGAAAAGGATCCATGTAGACAGTGACAATATATATACCGAAGGTTGATTTGAGGAGCGAAGAGAGGTGGGGAGAACAAGACATGGCTGAACAGGATGATCAGACAACACAAGGGAAGTAAAACTCATGACTACAAACAAGGAACACAAACTCTAAAATAAAACAGGAAGTGAGATAACTAACCATGGAAAATACAGAAACATGACTAAACTAAATACAGGGTTCCTGAAATAAAAGGATGAGTACACAGAGGGTGGCAGAAATTAACACAGTAAACACAGGGGACACAAGATAACCATGATGAATACAACACTAGCAACTATAAACAGAAGCATGGGTTTTTCACCATGAGAGAGCTAAATGGATTTATTTTCCATGTATAATAGAAAGTGCTTTCCCTTAAACGTAATATGCTTCTCTCAGAAATGCAGTGCAAACAATATTATACAGTAGACATTTAGAAGCCTATGAATTCTTTAGTCTATTTTTAAAATTTGAAAATATTCTGTGACTTTCCAAAACCTCGAATCACTATGAAATAATATATTTTTTAATTATTGTAAATGACCTGGCCACCTGCATTACTTCATTTCCCATGCGGGGGCCACACAGAAACTTGTGACATACAATAGCTCTAAAATCATGACAGAATTGATCTTAATTGATTTTACTTCTCTGACATCATTACCAAAAACAGTCATAATGCGCGGGTCTTATCTGCTACAGTTGACAGGCCAACAAACCCTCCTGTGTGAGTGGCAGCTGAATTTCATTCGACCATGGCCTGCAATGACCTTGCCAAATTCTTCACAGACAAAATCCAAAAGATTAGACAAGCAATTGGTTCATCAACAGCAGATTCAGGATGTGTACTGTGCCCACCGAAAAACTGTTTAAACACCATGAAACAGTTTCACCCTATTAACAGCAAAGACCTGGAGGACATCTTAGGTCAACTGAACTCCTCTTGCTGTTTAGATGTCCTGCCAACACGTTTCTTTCAAAAAGGTCTCAAAGGCTTTGGAGTCAGACCTGTTACAGCTCGTCCACCTTTCTTTAATGTCAGGTGTCAGGTAAACTGAAAACGGACAATCTTGACAAGACATGAATGAACAACTACAGGCCGATCTCAAATCTCCCATTTTTAAGTAAGATCATTGAAAAAGGAGTTTCTCAAAAGCTCAATTACTTCTTGACACAGAATAACTGATATGATGCCTTCCAGTCATGTTTTAGACAGAACCACAGCACTGAAACCGCTCTGACCAAAGTGTTTAATGACATATGTCTGAATACAGACAGTGGGAAAATGTCAGTCTTTGTTTTGCTGGATCTCAGTGCAGCATTTGATACTGTTGACCACAACATATTACTCAAACGACTGGAGAACTGGGCAGGTCTTTCAGGACTGTACTAAACTGGTTCAAAATATACTTGCAAAACAGGAAATACTTTGTATCAATAGGTAACTTCATATCTGAGCAGACAAGTATCACATGTGGAGTTCCCCAAGGTTCCATCTTGGGACCCCTTCTGTTTAACATGTACATGCTCCCACTGGCACAGATTATAAAGAACAACAAAATAAACTATCATAGCTATGCAGATGACACACAACTATATATCACAATGTCACCAGGAGACCGAGGCCCTGTACAGGCTCTTGGTAAATGCATTGAGGAAATTAATGTCTGGTTGTGCCACAATTTTCTCCAGCTAAACAAAAATAAAACTGAAGTAATAATCTTTGGTGCCAAAGAAAAACAATTACAGGTCACCAGAGAACTTCAATCTATACATCTAAAAACCACAAACCAGGCAAGAAATTTAGGTGTAGTGATGGATGCAGACCTAAACTTAGAAAAACACATTAAGACAATAACAAAGTCAGCTTACTACCACCTCAAGAATATTTAATGTCTCTGTAAAGCACTTTGAATCACCTTGTTGTTGAATTGTGCTATATAAATAAACTTGCCTTGCCTTAACATAAAAATGGTTATACAGACCTTGCAGTGAGTTCAGGATGCAGAAGAGGTAGATGCCAGGAGTGGTCAGGTATCCAAAAGAGAAGAAGACCAGGCCCCAGGTAATGCCGAGCAGAGTCATGACTCCCAGCAGGGTACAAATGTCATTCTTGGCTCTGTCACGGTTACTCTGCCCAAACTGATTTGCCAAATATAGAATGACACAGGAGATTATATACAATCTCACACAGTAAGACAAATGTGTTTAAATAGTCAATACTAAAGTATGTTTTTTTTTTGTTTGTTTGTTTTTAGATAAATGACTACAAAATACAATACAGTGCTGAAAAGATTTAAAGGAACACTTTAAAAACACAACAGATCTCATTGCAAAAAAATGAGATGTTGGATGGTGTCTTTAAGGATCTCCTCACAGATCTGGACCAGTGCATCACTGAGCTTCTGGACAGTTAAGCTGTAACCTGGCACCATCGGATGGACCAAAACATAATGTCCCAGAGGTGTTCTATTGAATTTAGGTCAGATAGGTGTGGGGGCAGTTAATGGTATCAGGTCTTTCTTCCTTCAGGAGCTGCCAAATGAGTCTTTGAATTGTCATGCACCAGGAGGAACCAAGAAACCACTGATCCAATTTAGGGTCTGACAATGGATCAAGGATATCCTGATATCTAATGGCATCCATACCTCTCGCTGTTTATTTCATTAACGTCAAATCAGCTGAGGCTGATTAACACTCCCTCTGCTACTTAACTGACCAGATCAGTATCCCAGAAGTTTACTTCATCAAGTTGGCTTAATGCTACACTCTGAATAAAAAGTGTTCCTTTATTTTTTTCTGAGAATTTACTTGGTCTTAAAAGCTAACAGACAACCCATCCCACAGTTCATCCTTTAAAAGGAACGACTAATGTAAAATAAAAATTAACAATAGTGATGACTAGAGTTAGCCTTTATTTTTCTTGTTATATAAAACTACCAGTTGTTTATAAGACTAATTCATTATTGTTATTTGTAAGCTTTCATAGGACATGTTGACAATAGCAACACAAAACTGCCCAGTACCTCTGTGGTTTTGCGTAGAGTCCAAACTCGTCTGATTGTCACCGCAAACATGATCATGTTAAAGAGGAACACCAAGATGAATGGTCCCAGTGTAGTCCCCATCTTGACCTTGTCATTGGTTATATAGCATCTAAAAGAAAGGGAGTTCAGATGACCCATGTTTCAGTTAAGAAGTACTTTCTGTAATAGAAATCTTATTGCAGGCGTATTGATGCATGCCCAATCATCCAGGATGGGAAATCGCCCCAAAAGCTTGATTCTGTTCATATGGACGTAGTGTTTTCATTGCAAGAAACTTTTCGTCACTCATCCAAGTGACTTCTTCAGTCTCAGCTGACTGCAGGTTTCCCCAGCCTTTCCCACATTTGAATGAGTGATGAAACGTTTCTCCTACTGAAAACATTACATTCAGATGAACAGAATTAACTTTTTTGGGGGTGGGTATAACGGATAATTTAGATGCATGTGGTGAAATATACCAGAGACTTCTCCATATAGGCAAATAAGTGTTTGGTAAAATTGAGTTTAATTCCTATCCTTTGTATGACACTTTTCCCTCTACACTGTACATGCGTACACCAACAGTTAATAAATAAATATGAATTGTTATTTTAAATTTTCTTTATTCAATTTTAGATGCTTGGAGATATTTTCCTTACATATCAGTGTTGTTGGATTTAGATGCGTCCAGAGAGACAGGACTGTAAAAGCCTCTGTCTATGATCACCACCACTGACACAATGACTGCAGGAACACCTGAAAAACAAGAACTGTTATTTAGATGATGATGATGATGATGATAAACAGCTTCATGCCTAAATTATTCCACTCACCCCATCCCACCACACTGAGTTTGAGCAGGTATCTCTTGATGTAGATGTTGAAGACTTTGACTAAGAGAAGGTAGAGATGAAATCCCTCCAAAGCCATCCAGCTGAAAGTAGTCAGCAGGGAGTAGTGAAGGGCAAGAGCCATGTATAAACAGACCCCAGTGGAGGACACTGCTGCCACCCTGGAACTTAGCAGGAAGTGCAGGTTGAGGAGGATCAGGGCAATCACAAGGTTGATGTGGACCTTCATAGAAACATCTTCTCTGACCTTTCTGGCAAATGCAGATGTGATTCATGGTAAGTCACATCTTTTTTAGTATTATTCTGTTTGGAATACAATTAGACCAAATCTACATGTATGATGTGATAAGGAACAAAGATTAAAACAAAGAAAAAAGACAAAAAGGTTATTAATTGACTGTGGTGTTAAAAAAGTCAGGACTGGAAGGCGATAGTACATGCTGAATAGTCAATGGGATAGGAGGAGTCTAATAACAAAAGCAGAGACAGAAAGGATGAAGAATGTCATTAAATTAATTACCTATTTGTGATGAAGAGCAAAACAGTGATGACCAGGGCAAAAAGAGAGAGACTGCAGCCAATCAGAGTGATGTATGTTAAAATCTCCTGGTCTTTAGGTGAGAGGGACCCAGTGCCATTTGTATCAGAGCCAGAAACAGGCAGCTGTGCAGAAAATACACACTCACTTTATTTTGCAGCATTTTGATTGTGAGAAGTAGTCAGTGAGTAGAAATTAAACATAAGACACGCAAACAGTGAAGCAGTAAAGTCAATAAAAAATAAGCAACAGGAATAGAGGAGGTGTATGCAAGAGTACAGTTCTATACAATAAAATAAGCAGGAGACAGACACGTGATTGGGGAAATACAGTCTTGTTTGTCCAGTTTTAGTATTTCTTTTCTTCATCATTCAAGTCTTTGGCTATATCAAATTAAAATCACAACACCCTGAACACGGTTTTTATTTCAGAAAGTTTTCAGTAAATTAGGTGTTGTAAAACAAAGATGTAGATGAGGAAAAGTAAGTCACAGATAAGATAATCAATGACAAATCAATGAGCCAATGAACTGTGCGTGAGAACAGATGACACTAACAAAAGAATGAAGATTGTAGTCATGGTGTAAAGGGAGCATTTGTAACAGAAAAAGATTACTTTTGTTCACATTGGGGCATCTAGTGATAGTATCAGGAATCACACGACGTAGGCAGGGCACACCCAGTGCAGCTACACTCTTAATAACACACTATAGTTGAGGAAACATTTTGGCAAGAGATGAGTGTTGTACGTTGTACAGTATAAATGAATCTTTTTTGTTTTAACATATATTAAACATACTGTAAAGTAAGTACTATGAAAGTCTTGAGTCACACCTCATGTCTTTATATTTAGCTTCTAATTCTTCAGAAAAGGCTGATGCACATTAAATTACATAAGAACTGTACTGAAAATCACTGGTAACATGCCTGATGGAGGAATGACATTTTTTGGTTCACATTTTTTTATATGGAGTAGGTCAGGAGAGAGATACAACAGTGAGTGTCTGCAGCTGTCTGTAGAACACAGCGGGGGCTCTGTTATGTTTACACAGTGGTGTTGAAAATCTTATCAAAGTTGATGTAATTATGAACACAGTAAAGGTACTGTCAGATTTTGTTTGTCCATGCAATACTATGTGTTGACAGTTTCAGCATTAAAATGATTCCAAAGATACTATTACTACAGTTAAAGAGTAGAAGAGAAGAAAAAACCACAACATTATTGAAGCGTTATTATCCAATCATCCTGACAGAGAGTGGAGCAAGAGGCAGACAACATCCAAAAAGAGCTTTGAATGTCCTTCAAGAAGTTATTCTTCAAAAATTTGACAACTGCTTAAAGGAATTACAATAGAAAGTTTGACTATGTGAGTTAAGGCTGAAGTTGGCCATTACACACAACAACTTTTTACCAAAGCATCAGAACCAGATAGCTAAACTGTGTCCAACTCAGCATGAACTTGTTGGATTGTTAGCAACACACCTGCTAAAAGAGATTTCCCATTTTATTACTGAGGTGTTTGTCTATATTTTGTTGATCGAGTTTCCCTCAAGTCTAAAGACATGTAAGTCCTGAAATTCCACTTTTTTAGAATGAAAAATTGTCCGTCCTACCAGAAGCACAGCAAAGTATGTGAGATGGTCACAGGAACAGGTGACATTATTCTGACCACGAGTCCATAGAGTAATGCATCCATCCTCACTAAAAGCTGATACATCAAAAATAGAGATCAGTGATACATAAGATGTTTTTATATCCAAGTCAGATCAGATCAGCTTTGTGATCTTAAGACAAAACACAAACAACAATGACTGAAGGTTATTTAAAAAAATATTAATGTTTTACATTATTCTTGGCAGATGTGATGCTTGGTTACTCACTGTTTGGTGAGAAGTTAATGAACTGACACGAGGGTTTTTGGGTGTCCTGTGACACAGAAATATTGCATGTTTAAATACTATATATGCCTAACTTTTTTTTTATTAACTTTTGCTAAACAAAAGATAAAATATATTTAATAATATAATATTGTAAAAGGCACATCTGCAGTAAATGACAACATTAAGTACATTTATTTCCTTGGTTAGGTTTATGGTGATGTTGACACGCTGCTGTAGTCCTGATATCCTCTTGCGCTGCACACTCAGGCCAAACAGTCTTCTGTCATAAACGTCAGTCTACAATAAAACACACATTCCTCAGTTTGTTTTTTGAGAAAATATTTATTTAAGATTTGTTGTCTATTATGAAATAATTTTAATGTAATTTACATTTTATTAAAAGGTTGTAGTGATTTTTCCCTGGTGTACCAACTTTTCTACATAAAAATATACATAGAAGTGTCTTTAATATATACCACATTTATATTTTGTGCATTATTGCTAAAGACCTTCAGCACATTTGCGTTTAAATATATAACTCATCCTCTTCCTGTTTGAAAGTTGAACAAATTGATTAACTCTTACTGATTAGAGCAGTTCCCATAGCTGTCTTTTAATGTATAAAATTAAACTAATTTAATGTAAATAAATAAATGACTAACAATATTTCACTTATTGTTCCTGTGGCAAAACATTCTTTTATGTTTAAAATATGAAGACATTAAACCATAAAGAACAATGTTAAGTCCAAACTTATTGCTCCTTCATGAGACACATCCAATCCATTTATTAAATCATGGAGGCAATAACGTACTGGACACAAAGTTATTTGTACATTGTTACATGTGTTGGAGCTTTCATGTACTGCATATATGAATTAATATTTGTAGCTTGGGAGAAATGCTATTATATGGCATAAAGGTATTTTGAATACACAGCAGGGTAAATAATCATTGCAGTTTTAAAACTGTTTCTCCACATGAAGATATCTGTGCGAGTTAACTCAAAATAAATTGCTATATTTTTGTCACTAGTTTGATGTGCAGAGGCACGGCAGGTTCCAAATAAATCTTTATAAAATCTACACATCTGTCTTCCTGACATGAACATAAAAGCAATCACTTTACTGTTCTGCCAGCAACTCTATCCGATAATTATCATATATTTCCAAATGAAGCTGAGGCTGAAGCACTTTTGGTGTATAAGCAGCTAATTTTAAACAATTGACATGTAATGTGTGTAGAATTGATTTTATTACAATGCAGTGTTTTACTACAAAAAACTATGAGACCTTGGGGCCTTTATGTGGATGTTACTTTAGCTATTCTAGTTTCCTAGAGGTCTGCACTAAGTAAAAAATCTATTATTTGTCTCCTGCTTTACTTCTCTAAAGTCAAGGGTCAATTATGTATATATGCTTATATTTTTGTTTGTTTGTTTTTAAATAATGTGACTTGAGCTGAATGGTGGCAGGTTTGAGTGCTCAGATGAAGGTCTGTTATCAAGATAGTGAGACAAAAGTTTCTTAATAATAAATAATGTTAAATGACTGGAAGATAAAATAAATATGGACCAAATGTTTGCTTATGTAAAAAGATTTTTTTTAGTAATGATACTTGGCTAAAACAAGCTAAATCAACAAACGATTGTAGTTTAATTTACAGTGTAAAATCTATGTCTGTATAAAATTCAAGATTTTGTATAACAGAGTTTAATTTCTGACCTGGTATGTTTCTGGCCACTTAATCATGCAGAACACAATCTTGTTGTTTGGTCCAGCTTGCAGTTCACTCGGCAGCTGAACTCTCACTCTGCTGCTGGGAGGAGACTGGCCTGGTTGTACCTGCATATGCATCAACGTGCCAAAAACAGGAAGATGATGTGAATAAGAGTAACATTATTCTCAACTTAGCATATATCTAAACATGCATTATAAATTTAATGGAAATCCAAAACTACTCTTCAGCCATTTTAGTCCAAATGATCTCAAATTGCTGGAACTTGAGGAAAGTCATTAAGGTTCACAGACTCCGAAATGCAAAGCAGCAGGAAAGTTTAATCTACAGTATAAAGAACATGTTCAGATATTTCATAGCTAAAGCAATATCAAACAAGCTGTTTTGTGGCTTAGGGAAAATAAGGACAAAAGTAACTAAAAATACATGCACATTTGGACATCAATAGGATATAAACAATCTCAACCATTCCCAGCAGTTTTCAAGACCAAAACTTTAAACAAAACAGATATTGCCAGTTTTGCTGCTAAAAACTGTGAACAGCTTAAAATATCATTGTCACATTACACTATGAAATAATTTTTTAAACACCTGATTATCGCTGGCATAAATGTCGAGGCCTCTAAAGGTACGATTGGGTTTATACTGTAGGGCAACAACAGTGTCAGAAATAATTGATGAACTGGCCCCGCTTATTTCTTCTTCCTCTAGAATCTCTTGCAGCTCCTTAATGGCACTTGTTGAAAAGGATAAGAAAAAAAATCAGAATGCCACATTCTGATTAAAAATCTTACATTAATTACACACCACAGACCAAAGGTGTCAAAGTCAAGGCCAGCAGGTCAAATCCCGGAAAATAGATTTAAAGTTTGGCAACATGGTGTATTTTACAAAGGTGCAGAAACTAAGTCAGAGAAAAGAGTTTGTGAGCAGAATGAGGAAATCTGCCAATTGCAGACTTGCATGATCACTGATGTGCTGATGCAGTGAAGGAGTTTCAAGTAAAGCTGCACTTATGAGTGCACACTGTGCTTTGGAAAGTAAACCAGAAAAAGAAAATAAATTTCAAGCTGCATCACAACCCATTTGCTGCTGACGACGGAACTGCATTTTTACAGGTTCAAATGGAGCTGATACAGTGGCAGTATAACGGGACAATAGTGACCTGTTTTTATTTTCATTTTTGGAGCACCTTCATATTTTAAATTTTTATACATTTGACAGGATGTATTTTTTAGTTATTTCAGTCATTTTCTAAGAAAGAATATTGTATCCTGTCCTGTTTTTGTTCATATTTATGTTAGAAAAAACTTTCAGTTTTAATCTCTTCAGTAAATCCTGTTTGCCTGCGAACTAAAGTGTGCTTTGGGTTTTGGCCCCTTGTCTGATTGAGTTTGACACCCCTGCCATAAACCATCTGAAACACATTACCATCTCAACCCTTTTGATTTTGCTCCTATATACATATTTAATCTAACAGTTTTTCAAAATAGAAAACTCAAAAAAAGTTATTTAGAAGGAAAGTGTTTACTTGACAGCGTCATCACAGCTTCCGGTTTTAAAAATGTTGGCTAAAACTTCCTTACAGCATCTGCCTGTAATAATAAATTAATTAATTAATTAATCATATACACATTTTTACAACATTGAGTTAATTAAAGGTTCTACAGAATGTTTCACATGGAAACATGAGCCTTAAATATTAATAGTAAAGCATCTTACCGTTGCACTGGCCCCTGCAGGAAAACTGACCTGATGAACCTGGTCTGTTTCTACAGACTGGTGGTGAACTACGACATGCAGGAGGTTGGTGTGACAGGAAAAACACCAGCCAAAAGAGAAGCCACCACTTCATGCTGCGAAGTGCAGAGAATTAATTTAAAACAGTATCTGTGCTTTACAAACAATAATAGGCTTAGGTTATGGAAGAAGTTCACCCTCCGTCAAAGCAAATACTGCCTGATGAGATTAAGGTGTTATTAAGAAGCACTAAAACATAAGACTTTTGAATTTAAGAGACACATTTTTGTGAAATCTGTGGGTTCTAACAACTGTCTAAAGTCTACGAGGACACAGATAATTTTCTTTGGAAAAATACTTAACAGCACTGATGGAGAAACATCACCAACAATTATTATTATTATTATTATTATTATTATTATTATTTGACTGCTTGCTTTAGGGTTTGGCACACTGCATTCTCCTTTCTCACACCAACCGTCTGCATGTCCTCCTGTACTACATAGTTCTACATATCAAAACAGCACTTTTAACAGCATTGTACTTTATGTCATATTGCACACCATATTCAGTACAGACATTGAGAAGATCCTGTAACCCAGCACTGCTTGGACTAAAAACAACCAGGTCATCTGCATACATAAGATGATTTATCAATGTTTTACCTAATATACACCCAGTGTTACAGGCTCTCAGCTGTATGGACAAATCATCAACATATAGAATAAATAAATTGGGGATAAAATCCCACCCTGTCTAACACCATTGCTGACACCAAAGGGGGCAGAAATACTGCTTCCCCATTTAACCTGCATGTTCTGATGAGCGTACAAGTAAGAGAGAATCCTCACGATGTATTGAGGAACTCCCCATCTCTTCAGTTTATCAAAAGGTTTTCTGTGGTTCACTCGATCAAAAGCCTTAGAGGCATCAATGAAACACATGAGGACAGATGAATTTTTAGCCCTATACAAACTGACTATTTCCTTGAGTGCATATATGCACATGTCAGTGTCGTGCTTTGGTTTGAAGCCAAACAGATTAAACAGAGAAGAGATGAACACACTAATTCTGTCAAACAAGATTCTTTCTAACACCTTAGATAAAATACTGGCAAGTATCGGCCTATAATTATCCAAACAGCTCACTTTTGCAGCTTTGTCCTTCATAACTGGTACCAGTAAAATACACAGCATTAAGTCTGGTAATATGCCATGAATCATAAACCCAGTGAAACAGAGTGCTAGAAGAGGAGCTAGCCTTAAACTAGCATGTTTTAAATGTTCTGCAGTGATGTGATCCAAATCAGAAGCTTTGTTATCAGATAACCTATGAATGGCTTCATATACTTCATGTGTCCTTACACTTATTGTGTCATTACTCATGTCAAAATTGTCCTCGTATGGTTCACTTTTTATACAGTTAAACAACGCACTGTAATGCTGTCTCCATAATGCTGCAATGTTATCTGCCCCCCGAAACACCTTCAACAGTTGATGGTAGAGATGGTTTACAGTTATTGAGAGCTTTCACCTCTTTCCAAAAATCTGTCATATAATTACACAGCATTTTCCTGGACAAAGAATCTGCCAGCAGCTTTTCTTTGTGCAGGATGTCAGCAGTTTCACAAGCTATCATGGTTGATGTCCATCCCCTATACACTGACACTATACTGTTTATACTGTCTTTACAATTGACAGCAACCTGCAGTTTATCAAGCGTCACTGAGCAGTGCTTATCTTTAAATCTGACCTGTCTTTTCCCTCTCCTGTCCTGTCTTTCTACAACTTTCTGGATCTCTGAATGAATTAAACTCGCACTCTTTTCTCTCTCCATGAAATACAGCAGCTTTACCTTTAGCTAGCAACACACTGTGTAACAGAATCTTCTTCTGTATCTCCAGCTAGATTCTTAAGTACCACAACCAAAACTTGCGGACACCTGAACTCCTTCCAGCCCACTTTAACTCCCGAGTATAAACGCTAGAGAGCAGTGGTGTCAAACTTAATTTACATTGATCTTAAGTGGGTGGGCAGGACCAGTGAAAGGTGGAGTTGCAACTAACCAAATACCCTTTAAACATCATTTCAAGAGATTAAGAACAGTTTTCTCTTGTTCCTCTTCTTTTTAGTGAAGGCCTCAGTTGTAATTTCTGTCTTGCAATTGTTATCTGTTGTTGCATTAAGATTGTTTAGAGTTAACTCAAAACATGTGTGTTATCATCACATGCACTCATACTTGACTACTGAACCTAGAGTGAGGTGTACTTACTCAAGAGCGGGTTACATTTCGCCTGTCCATAATAATTCAAATGAAAAATTATTACCAAAATATACACTAGTCAAATCAAAATATGGGTAAAGTAGTAGAAAATTGACAAACTAACCTTTGTTAGATTAACCCTTGATAAAGTTTTCCCAAATATGGTCAATTCAATTCAATTCTATTTATAGAGATTAAGAGATAAGATAAGATAGAACTTTATTAATCCCTCGGGTGGGTTCCTCTGGGAAATTCGGTTTCCAAAAGCACTGCACCGACAGAAGTTACAGTTACAGAATGTTATATATATATATATATATATATATACACACACACACACACACACACACACATATATATAAATACAGAGACAAATATAAATAAAATATACGAAGGGGATAAATAGAATAAATAGGAATAAAAAAAATATATATACAGCGCCAAATCACAACAAAAGTCGCCTCAAGGCGCTTTATATTGTTCAGTATGTCCTATAATAATAGATACAGAGAAAAACCCAACAATCATATGACCCCCTATGAGCAAGCACTTTGGCAACAGTGGGAAGGAAAAACTCCCTTTTAACAGGAAGAAACCTCCGGCAGAACCAGGCTCAGGGAGGGGCGGGGCCATCTGCTGGGACCGGAGAAGGAAGACAGGATAAAGAGAGACAGAGGTTAATAACAGATATGATTCAATGCAGAGAGGTCTGTTAATACATAGTGAGTGAGAAAGGTGACTGGAAAGGAAAAACTCAATGCATCATGGGAATCCCCGGCAGCCTACGTCTATTGCAGCATGACTAAGGGAGGATTCAGGGTCACCTGATCCAGCCCTAACTATATGCTTTAGCAAAAAGGAAAGTTTGAAGCCTAATCTTGAAAGTAGAGATAGTGTCTGTCTCCCGAATCCAAACTGGAAGCTGGTTCCACAGAAGAGGGGCCTGAAAACTGAAGGCTCAACAGGAAGGAACAACAAGTAAGCCTGCAGTGTGAGAGCGAAGTGCTCTAATAGGGTGATATGGTACTACAAGGTCATTAAGATAAGATGGGGCCTGATTATTTAAGACCTTGTATGTGAGGAGCAGGATTTTGAATTCAATTCTGGATTTAACAGGAAGCCAATGAAGGGAAGCCAAAACAGGAGAAATCTGCTCTCTCTTTCTAGTCCCTGTCAGCACTCTTGCTGCAGCATTTTGGATTAACTGAAGGCTTTTCAGAAAGTTTTTAGGACATCCTGATAATAATGAAAAACAGTAGTCCAGCCTGGAAGTAAAAAATGCGTGAACTAGTTTGGACTGGTTCTTGTATAGCGCTTTTTTACTCTCCCGGAGTACTCAAAGTGCTCTATACAACACGCCACATTCACCCCATACACACCCATTCACACAAGCACTGTTTTATGGTGAGTGCTTTCTAACTATCATTCATCCGCATTCATACTCCAATGGATGCATCAGAGAGCAAGTTGGGGTTAGTATCTTGCCCAAGGATATTTGGCATGCAAACAGGGGTAGCCAGGGATAGAACCGCCAACCAACCAGCAGCTGACCTGCTCTACCTCCTGAGCTACAGCCACCCCAAAGATGTTTCCTGCCACTTTTTATTACAATGATTTGGATTTAAGGAGTCTCCTTCTTTATAATTTTGATTTGAATATCAAAGGTGAAATATTATCCTGGATAACCTGTTAGTCTAGACAGCTTTGTCTTTTTGTATATTGCATGTCAGGCATCAGCAGAACTGTTGACTGAAAAAATGTAAAAGCAGAACTTCAGAACCTGAAGCACCGGTCAGGAGGGGAAGGATTAGATTTTATTTCAGCTTTGAGAATTAAACTTCTCATGTATTTCTTCCTTTACACAAGCTGACCCCAGAATATGACCTCAGCACCACCCAGTGACAACAGACAAATAATCGTATATACCCACTCTTCATGCTGAATAGACTTTTATTTTAATATTGTAGCGTAAACGCGTTGCTGATTTTGGCATAATAACTAGTTACCGTGCTCGTTACCACAATAATAATGTAGTTACTGTAACGCGTTCGTTAATAACGCGTTAGTCCCTACACTGCCTACAGCGTAGGAAGGAGTGCTACTGCAGGTCATTCTTACCAGCAGCTGTTGCTGGCATGAATGGTTGTTTATGTATATAGGACCACTTTGTGTCTTCCTTCTATATTTCATATTCCTCTTGCTATAAGAGCTGTGTAACACCCAAATTTCTCATTAGTAGGATAATAAAGGTTTTCTATGCTATTCTATTCTATTGTAACTGAATCTCTCAGGCCTGAATGTGAAAAAAAGGAAGAAAACAACAACAAAAAAACGGGACAGTCTGGGCAATGAGCTGCGAGAGCTTTTTCTGGTAGAGTCATGCTGACAGATTTCAAATTATTAAGTATGTAACTTCCTTACACTGACAGAAAAGGGAGTGTTACTGGTCTGACCCATCAAATGAGTTTGACGCCACTGATCTATACTTCCCGTTTCCACAAAAAGCGAGGAAATGGGTCACATTCAAAGGTGTGAGATGTGTTATAATATTTACATATTAAATTGTATTTATATTTGTATTTATATTTACATTATTTGCTGCTTTATATACATATTGCTATATGACCATGTTTAACAGCAGACACGAGTTATCAAAGTTACTGTTATTAATTGGTAATCAAAAACAAATTTCTATATTGTAACAGAGTTCAAATTAATTTTATTGGAAACACACGAGGCCATATTAGCTTCAAAGATTAGAAAAGGCGGGGTGTCCAAGACTGAACCCATCTAGGGCAAAGGCCGTTAGGCCAATTATATTAATACTAATTCTACACCTTATACTACAACTGCTACACCACTAATAATGATAATATTAGCAATGGGATGCCTGATGTGAAGTAACGCTTAAATAAAACCACTTAAAAAAAAACTATCAAATCCACTTTTTATTAAATGTAATATTCTTAAATTTAAGAATTTGGCTAAACTCAGAACTGCACAATCAATGTACAAAGCAGAAAAAAAATCTTTGCCTCACAATATTCAGAACTTGTTCCAAATAAGGCCAAATACTAATAACCCAAGAGGAATCTTTATGTTCAGCAAGCCAGTGGTAAGGACAAATGTAAAATATCACAGACTTAGTGTGTGGAACACCTGTACAGATGAAGTTAATGATCATCAATACAAAAATTTGCACGAATATTTAAAAACAATAAATTGCAAGAATATAAGAAATTTTCCTCTCAGGGATTGAGCTGTCTCATTGTATTCTATTGAAGACTTGTCCTCATTTTGATGTATCGACTATATTATGTCAAATTCTGAATACTGACTTGTAAATAATGGAATTTGAAATAAGGGGGCAGGAACAGAAAAAGTGTATACTTCATCCTACTCTTTTTTGAGGATAAACATTTCGTAGACAGTTTTCTCTTCTTATTTGAGTTATATTTACATGTTCAAAATATATTATTCTAATTATCTTACAGCAATATATGTGTAATAAAATAAATAACACAACATTTACGCACAAGGAACAGTTTGTTTAAAAAAGTACACATGGCTTAAACCCCTCCAAAAACCACAGAGATAGGCATTCACAAAATTTAAATCTTTACACATTAGAATAATAATTTTTTATTCAGAGTTTCAAAAATCTACAATATTATAGCTGTAATATTAGCATTTATTCAGAGAGACGAAGTAAATCTCTAACATAAATACAGCCAAACAGCCTACCTTTGCATGTTGCTCAGTCCCTGTTAAAATGATTTTATGCGAAATGAGAATTCGGAGCCCACCTGATGTGACAAAAAGGCAAATGAGTAACCCTGAAGAGGTTTATAGGAAGTTGTTGACATGTAAATTATTTTTTGAATAAAAAAGAGGAAGCATAAGCTGACATAAACCTAAAAATACATATATATCTTCTTCTGATAGGTTTGTAGCTTGAACCCATCCGCTGGAACGTTGAAGACAATATAATTACACTGCTAAGCAAGACACAAATAGGTAAAGTTCTTCATGTTACTCGTGCACGGGAGAGACCGGACAGAGCGCCGTCCCTTCGCTTGACCCCATTTGCTCTCGTCCGTCCTCCCATACACTGTCCTTTTATTGAGGTTACATGAATATGCATAGGTTCATTAACATACGACGTCTACATACAAACAAAGAGTACCTTGCCTGTGTGTGTGTGTGTGTGTGTGTGTGTGTGTGTGTGTGTGTGTGTGTGTGTGTGTGTGTGTGTGTGTGTGTGTGTGTTGCTGATCAAAGGGTCAAACATTTCTAAGCATAAATAACAATCAACAATACAAACTCTAACATCTTCCACTGGGTGTACAGCAAATACAGGCTAACATTAAACTACTGAAAAATATTACACTGAGTTCTAGACACTGTTCTGTTCACACATTAAGCACTAAGTTATCCTTTTATAAACTAGTTTATCCTGAATTTTAAAGAAATTTGTCATTAGAGGCTAAATTGTGGTATGTCACTGCTATGACCAACAGATAGAAGGGGCTTGAGCACTTTTCTCTGGGATGCGCCAAGTGCCCTTTTCTTGAGGCATTTTTTTTATGTGTGTTTTTTTAAGGAGTCCTGCCTGTGCCTGCCTATCTCATTTAACTATTAATCACAATGTTTTGGTTCTGTGTCATTTTTCCATCATTATTTAATTTTGGATTAGGTGTAAGAGTTGTTAAGTGTGGATAATTAAATAATAGATTGACGCAATAGCAAATTGTGCCTTGTTCTTAGATGGATAGCAAGTGGAGAATGATAGATAGAAGGAGAAAGAGATGCAAAGAGTGAGTCACAGGTAGAGCCTAGTTTATGTCTCACAGTTTTTTTAATCTGTTGCCTAATCTGTTTCCAAGTGCTGACATCAATCTTTGCATTTTATTGTTATCTCATAACACTTTAACCCTTTAAGACCTACTATAGAACCAAGGCCGCCAGAGCTTACTTTATATCTTTACATGCTGTAGTGCCATTTTTGGGAGCATTTCAAGTTGCTACACAGCAATACAACTGTTATAGCCCATATTTTAATAATATGTATGCATTAAGTCCATAGTAACGACATAAATTGCAAAAAAGTGCAATAAACTACAAAAGAATTGAAAATCGTTTTTGTTTGATGCATGATGCAAATTTGCAAAGAAAACAGCATGTGCATGAAAATAAACTATTTTAAGCAGTGCAATTTGAGTTCTAAGCATCCCAGCAACTATTCAGAAAAGCATAAAGTCAAACATCACTTATAAAAACACCAGTATGGACTTTTAAGGCCTACAAGTAAAAAACTACATTTCTGCGAAAATGACGTCACTTCCGGTTTCGGGCAGGTAATGGCGGACATGCGATCGTTGGCGCTGATGTGTTTCAATGTGGGAAGTGTTACGAACAGCTGATCGGATCAGCAAAGCGTGTTTCTTGAATATTATGTTTTTGTTGCTGCAAGCGCTTTTTATGCAATATTCGCAAAGCTATATGTGGAAGGAAACCGTGACCTAGGACAAGCTGATGGCATAAGATGTAAGTACAACTCCTCCGGTTTCATATGCAAAAAAAATATTGTGCTAGCTTACGTGGTTCCGGTTCTAGAGGGATTTAAAAATAGTTACGCAAAACGGAGCGTGCCCACTCCGACCGGCTTTAAGGGGTTAATAAGCTGCCATCTCTTCCATGGACTTTTCAATGTCCACAGTTTCAGATCAACACAGCCCTGCACTCCAGCACTATCAGCAGCAGGAGCAGCAACAGTGTACCCTATCAGTAGTGCATGGTACAGAAATATTCATTCATTCATAAATATTAGAATAAATAGTTAAATATAGAGATATACTGTAGTTATAAATATACATATAAATGTAAAAGAACAAATATGTTTCCAAATATATGTCATGGTGTAAAAAAGTGACAGGGTGCGTAAAGATGTGATCATGATGTTCATGAAGTGGTTCGAACTTTGCCGCGAGATATGACAGCGATATAAACCCCTCAGACTTCATTCAAAATGTGGGTTTTTGATGGAGAGTTGCGGTTAGTGAGAGTTTGGAGGTTTATGAGAGTGAGGAGAGAAAGTCAGGAGAGAATGGAGCCAGCTAAGAAGAGGAGGATGTCCTCCCCTGTGTGGGAACATTTTGATCTTATATCTCCCAAAAAGGTATGTAAATTTCTACAGAAGATGTATTTTCATAATACTGATGGTGCAATACAATTCATGTTAAGCTGTCTTTACTTTTGTACAAGGTGAAGTGTTTGCTATGTGCCAGGGAGCTGGGATATAACAACAACACCTCATCCATGCTTAGGCACTACAGAGCTTTGCATGAGAATAAGGGGAACACCGATTGTTGAGCAAGACCAGGTGAGCCATCAAATGCCATGATAATATAGCATGCAGTAATGTTACTAAATGATATAACAATATTATACAACTGTAATAAGTTACGTGTATGACATTTATATTTGTGCTTTGTCTTTATTGTCTTTCCTCAGGAGAACAATCTCAAATAGATGAAGACCTGGTTACCATGGTGATTGAGGACTCCCAGCCATTTAGCATTGTGGAGGACAAAGGATTTAAAAGATTTGTTAAATCATTAAATCCTAGCTATGTTCTCCCCACTAAAAAGGCCATAAAAGCAGTGAAAATTTAGTTTTTACAGAATAAAATGTGAACAGGCAGTGTGTAGCTGTCCATACCTCAACGTTACAAAAGCACAACCACTGTCCACACCCCAACCACACCTCACCTCACAGTAAATGATCATTTCCATTTTAAGCATTTCCAAATAATCATTTTCCATACTGCCAGTATAAATATACAAAGTAGACTGCCATCGCTACAATATACATGTTTTACACACTCCTTTTGTTGTTGACATTTACAGGCTGTGTGCAAAAGGTCACACTTCAAATTCTTGCCAACTAATATTTTTACGTCCAGTAGGTGTCCTGCTAGAGCAAATGAAGCTTCAAGAAGCTTGGCGCTGGGGTGAACCAATTGGATGAAAAGCTTCAGTGCTTCATGAAGCTTCATCTGCCCATCACTACGTAACACTACCTACTAATTGGAAGGTTGGTGGTTCGATCCCTGGCTCCTCCAGTCTGCATGCCAAGTATCCTTGGGCAAGATATTAACCCCAAGTTGCTCTCCAATGCATCCATCAGAGTATGAATGTGTGTGTCAATGTGGTCTCTATGTTTAGAGAAAGTGCTTTTGAGAATGGGTGTGACTGGGTGAATTTGGCAAGTTGTATAGAGGAATTTGAGTACTCTGGGAGAGTAGGAAAGCACTATATCAGAATCAATCAGTCCTCACATAAAAGCAGTAAAACCAGCCTGCCTGACAACACACCTGAACAAGATTCAAATCAATTAACAAAAAGTGGAGGCAGAGGTGCACTGTAAAAAAACAAACTGTAGATTTTACGGTAAAACGCTGGCAGCTGTGGTTGCCAGAAATCTACCGTAAAATTACGGGTGGAACATTTTCTTCTTTAACGGTAAGAAGGTATTGTTATTGTTTATTTTACGGTTAAAAATAGTGCTAGGGTCAGTATTTTACCGTAGAAGAAAATGTTTTAACTTGAAGAACAAATGTTTTTCCCTAGAATTAACATGAAAATAACATATAAAATAAAGTTTGTGCCAGAAAACACAACATTCTTTCCCTGTAAAATTAACTATCTAAATATAGAAAAAATACAATTTTATTCTGTAACCGTTTTTAGACTAGAGTGCTTTTAAGTCTTCTACTCTTTAAGTTTAATACACAAACCATGATTTTATTCAAATTACTAAATGTAACACAAAAATGTCCACCTTAAATTTCGAAAAAAGTATTTTATTTAACATCTTTGATGCTTTGAACATCAAACATTTATATTTTTACTCAACAAATCACAAATAGTTACTGGTTATCTCCATGACAGTAACAGTGAGGAATCACAGAATTCTTACAAGTTCTGTTCAAACTGTGCAAAACCAGTGCTGTAAGTTGAGCACACATTATACTTCACATTACCTTTTGCAGACAATTCAGACGCCATTAAGTGTGTTGGTGCTGTTCTCACTACATAAATGTCAGTACACGTAAAATCTTGACTTTTCAAATTATCCAAATACAAATATAGAGAATTAAAATTTTTTTCTATAATTGAAAGAAAGTCTGAATTGAAGAAATTACAGGAACAAGTTTACACCCACATATTTTGCACACAGAACTGAGTAGTAAAGCTGAAAATGTACATCTTAAAACTGCATCAGGTAACAAACGAAAACTTTACACTTGTTTTGAGAACGTCAACTGCAAATTTTTGGATAACTACAAAATGCCAGCAATGTACATGCAGCATACTTTTACACTATTGTAATACAAATATCTTTAAAACTGGGGAAATTAAAATCCAAGAAACAAAATCGCGGGTTTACCACATTTTCACCAGATACATTTTTCAGATATAAAACAGTGAATCAAAAGTAGAACATGTACTTTTACAAATTGTGTCTAGTAAAACTTCACATTGTTAAAAACTTCCCACTCACAATCAGAAATGTAACAATCGTTTCAAAAACATAACATCTGTAGAGTATGTAACATGGTATACCTTTATCACTTCGTCTCAAACAAGAGGGGTAGGACTAGATCCACTCATGGTCAGCAATGTCTGAGATGAGAGTGAGGACTCTGGGATTGACTGAGAACACTTTTTTCTTCTTGGATTCAACCTTGGTGCCTCTCTCAGGATTTATGGAAAAGAAACACCTTCATGAAAAAAGGGCAAGAGAGATTGAGGAAATTAACAACCTGAGGTGGGATATCAAATGGCCAAGTTTGATAAGCACAAAAATAAATCCATAATAAAAGAAATTTTACCGTTGAAGGAACTCCAGTGTTGATTGTAGTTCCACAGGGTAGTGTATGTTAAAGCAGTAGTAACTGCCAAACATTAGGCAGATAGCAGAGGTGAAGGTTGTGATGCGGTCGTTGACAATCTTCTTGTCAATGCTCAACATGAATGTCTCAGCAGCGAAGCAGGAGGAACCTGAGAATTAAAACAACAACAACAAATCAAAAACTTAAATAACAAGAGCTTTAATGTCAGTCATATATACAAATACAGAGATACTTGTTACATGGATCATAGGATGAGTTATGTTACTAGTTGAACTTACAGTATATGGTTGTGTTATCCAGTGTATTAGTGTGGAAGCAACAGAACATGAAACTAAACAAGTCAAGACTACAAGAACGTGGCAGTTACAACAGAAAAAAAAAGTTGAATTTTGCACTTTCGGCTTACCGCAAACAATGATGACGGGTGTTGGTGGCACTTTCTCCATCTGAACATCTTCTGCAAGGCTTGTCATCTCAACGCAGTGAAACAGAAGCTCTCCCTTCTCGTCAAAATGAGCCAGTAAAAGAAGCATCATCTCAATGACTTCTTGCAAGCAACCACTGGACTGCCCTCTTTCAGTCTGAAGTTTGAGAACAGCATTCAGGACTTGCTTGTGCTTTTGTGCATCAACATATTTGAGGAACTTTAACAGACGTGCACCCTTTTTGTCTACATTGGCAAGGAAGGTCTCCATCAGATTCACACCAGTCAGTTCTTGGAAATGTGCGGTCATACCAACTTCATTGAAGAGAAAGGGCCATTCCTGGCATAGTTTCTGGATGCTTGCCCCTTTGTTGATGTCTTTACGCTGCGTGTAATAGGTGCACTTGACTAGTTCTTTCACAACATCTGTACTGTAGTTATTCTTTTTAAACAGCTTCTTCATTTCTTCTTTTTTTTCAAGCTGACTCCACAGTCTCAGAGAGTGGCAAATGCTTTGGCTCCCAGCTAATACAGCCATATGTGTCTTGAACCCTTGCTTTTTGTTCAGCTGGTATTTCATCTGTGTCGTTGTCGTCATCTGATATTGCTTTGCGTTTTTTTACCTTTGGTGTGTCAGGTCGCTTGACATTTTCAACTCTTGCCTGAAGTTGCTGCAGTGACCTGCCCGTGAGCTCCGCCGGCAGCCAGCTGTGCCTGAGTGACCGAGCCCCAGGCCGAGAGGCCGGGGGCACCCCACCTCCGAAATGGCCCGAGCGAGCCCCAATAAGCGGCCGCCAAGGAGTGAGCCGGTGTGTACCCGGACGCCCACCCCCAGACACAAAGAACCACCAACGCACCGACACCTTAGGGAGTCCGCCACCGGCAGGGGAAGTGGTGGTGGGTGGAGATAGGCCCTCCAAGGTTTGGAGGCCTGAGATGTCCCCAGAGAGGTGGCGTCTGATACCCAACCTGACATATAGACACAGACATACAGGTACACACAGACACAAACATCCATTCCCACCCTCATGCTCTCATATGCACTTACACCACACTCAACCGACGTGGAGACAGACATAAAGAGACGCTGTATACACGATCACACTCCCCACGCGTACTCTACCAACCGGGTCTAGGTACCCTTGCCCCTGGAGGGGGGAACTGCACCCGGACCCAGGTGGTGTTACACTTTTCCCTGCAGTGGGGAGAGGCAGACCGCCCCGACTCCGCAGCAGCAGGGAGGCCCCACACCCCAGACCGCAGTCGGACGGCCAACTCCTCCTAGCCCCCCCGCTCCAGCAGGCCGCAGAGAACGGGGGTGAGAGAAGACTCCAAACCTCCCTCCACCCGCTCATTGTAGTGTTGATGCATGTGTGTTCTAAGGTGCAATTAAAACCCAGAAGGGCATGGAGCTACCTGCCAGAGAGCAGCAGGTAAGCGCATAGTCCCTCCTGCTAGCCCTCAATGTCTACGTAAAGAATTAAATACAGACCTGAACTTTATCCCCTGAACTTCTGACACGTCTTCTCTTTCCAGTTGTTCAGTGGCAGATCTATATGTTTCTGGGGTCCGCTGAGGTCCACACACTGCTGGATCAGCACCCTGAAATTCAGTTCGAGTTAACAGACAATATCTGCATAAGTACACTGATGAACTGAAATTTTCTGTAAAACCCCCAATACAATGAGAGCCCAGGTTGTCTCCAGCAATGCAGTAGAGCGCTCCTTTCACAACAGTTTTGTCTGCCATTGTTATCCCATTCTCCTCTAGGCAAGGCAAGGCAAGGCAAGTTTATTTGTATAGCACAATTCAACAACAAGGTGATTCAAAGTGCTTTACAGAGACATTAGAAACAAAAACAAATAAAAAGCATGATTTAAAATTGATTAAAACAAGCAAATAAACTAACTAACTAACTAATTAACAAACAAACAAACAAAACAGTATATAAAATCAAAACAGATAAAATCAGAACAGTAGATAAAATCAGTAGTTAAATGTAAGTTTTGAAATTTAAGCTTAAAAGTGTGGATTTGGTGCTTTATTCAAATGCAGCTGAGAACAGGTGAGTCTTCAACCTGGATTTAAATAAACTGAGTGTTTCAGCTGATCTGAGGCTTTCTGGGAGTTTGTTCCAGATATAAGGAGCATAAAAGCTGAATGCAGCTTCTCCGTGTCTGGTTCTGACTCTGGGAACTGATAAAAGACCGGATCCAGATGACCTGAGGGATCTGGAAGGTTCATACTGGGTCAGGAGGTTATTGATGTATTTTGGTCCTAAACCATTCAGAGCTTTATAGACCAGCATCAGAACTTTAAAGTCTATCCTCTGACGGACAGGCAGCCAGTGTAAAGACCTCAGAGCTGGACTGATGTGGTCCACTTTTTTGGTCTTAGTGAGGACTCGAGCAGCAGAGTTCTGAATGAGCTGTAGTTGTCTGACTGATTTTTTCGGTAGACCTGTAAAGATGCTGTTACAGTAATCAAGCCTACTAAAGATGAATGCATGGACTAGTTTTTCCAGGTCCTGTTGAGACATCAGATCTTTTATCCTTGATATATTCTTGAGGTGATAGTAAGCTGACTTTGTTATTGTCTTAATGTGTTTTTCTAAGTTTAGGTCTGCATCCATCACTACACCCAAATTTCTCGCCTGGTTTGTGGTTTTTAGATGTATAGATTGAAGTTCTCTGGTGACCTGTAATCGTTTTTCTTTGGCGCCAAAGACTATTACCTCAGTTTTGTTTTTGTTTAGCTGGAGAAAATTGTGGCACAACCAGTCATTGATTTCCTCAATGCATTTACCAAGAGCCTGCACAGGGCCTTGGTCTCCTGGTGACATTGTGATATATATTTGTGTGTCATCTGCATAGCTGTGATAGTTTATTTTGTTGTTGTTTATAATCTGTGCCAGTGGGAGCATGTAAATGTTAAACAGAAGGGGTCCCAAGATGGAACCTTGGGGAACTCCACATGTGATACTTGTCTGCTCAGATGTGAAGTTACCTATTGATACAAAGTATTTCCTGTTTTCTAAGTATGTTTTGAACCAGTTTAGTACAGTTCCTGAAAGACCTGTCCAGTTCTCCAGTCGTTTGAGTAATATGTTGTGGTCAACTGTATCAAATGCTGCACTGAGATCCAGTAAAACTAAGACTGACATTTTTCCACTGTCTGTATTCAGACATATGTCATTAAACACTTTGGTCAGAGCGGTTTCAGTGCTGTGGTTCTGTCTAAAACCAGACTGGAAGGCATCGTAGCAATTATTCTGTTTTAAGAAGTAATTGAGCTGTTGAGAAACTGCTTTTTCAATGATCTTACTTAAAAATGGGAGATTTGAGATCGGCCTGTAGTTGTTCATTTGTGTCTTGTCAAGATTGTCCTTTTTCAGTATAGGTTTTATTACAGCAGTTTTTAGTGATTCTGGAAACACACCTGATAATAAAGAAAAGTTGACGATCTGTAACAGGTCTGACTCCAAAGTCTTTGAGACCTTTTTGAAAAAACTTGTTGGCAGGACATCTAAACAGCAGGAGGAGGAGTTCAGTTGACCTAAGATGTCCTCCAGGTCTTTGCTGTTAATAGGTTTAAACTGTTTCATGGTATTTAAGCAGTTTTTTGGTGGACACAGTATATATCCTGGATCTGCTGTTGATGTACCAATTGCTTGTCTAATTTTTTGGATTTTTTCTGTGAAGAATTTGGCAAAGTCATTGCAGGCCATGGTCGAATGAAGTTCAGCTGCCACTGACACAGGAGGGTTTGTTAGCCTGTCAACTGTAGAAAATAAGACCCGAGCATTATGGCTGTTTTTAGTGATTATGTCAGAGAAGTAGGACCTCCTTGCACTCCTCAGTTGTAAATTATAATTGTGAAGTTTCTCTTTATAGATGTCATAATGAACCTGGAGGTTTGTTTTTCTCCATCTGCGCTCAGCTTTCCTGCACTCTCTTTTTTCATTTTTCACCAGTGTGGAGTTTCTCCATGGAGACTTTTTCCTTCCAGAGATAACCTTCACCTTAATGGGAGCAATAGTGTCCATTACTTTTAACATGTTAGCATTGAAGCTATTGACGAGCTCATTGACTGATCCTCTGGACAGGTCAGGTGTTAATGGGAAGACCTGGTTAAAAATTGCACTACTGTGTTCAGTTATACACCGTTTTGTGATCACTGTTGTTGATATATTTGTGTGGGCTGAGATTTTACTTTCAAAGAAAACACAGTAATGATCAGACAGGCCCACATCAGACACAGTAACCTTTGAAATGCTCAGGCCTTTGGAGATCAGTAGGTCAAGAGTGTGTCCTCTATTATGTGTGGCCTCTGTTACATGCTGAGTCAGCCCAAAGTTGCCCAGAGTGTTACTTAGGTCTTTAGTCCCTTTGTCCTGAGGGTTGTCCACATGGATGTTAAAATCCCCAGCAATAATTACACAGTCAAAATCAACACAGATCACAGACAACAGTTCACTGAGGTCATTAAAAAAGTCTGTGCAGTATTTGGGAGGCCTGTAAACATTAAGAAACACAACTTTGGATGGGGCCTTCAGCTGCAAAGCCACATATTCAAAAGACTGAAAACTTCCAGGAGATAGCTGCTTACATTGAAATGATTCATTAAATAAGACAGCAACCCCCCCTCCTCTCCTGCTCACCCTGGCCTCACTGATAAAACTGTAGTTAGGAGGGGTCGTCTCGATGAGAACAGCTCCACTGTTACTTTGGTCCAACCAAGTTTCAGTTAAAAACATAAAATCAAGGCTGTGCTCAGTGATTAAATCATTAATTAAAAATGTTTTCCCAGCTAAAGATCTAACGTTTAATAAAGCCAACTTAAGTGTTTTAGAGGTATTACTTGTCCCCTCGTGTTTGGGAGCAGTCTGTGGCACACAAGGTATGTTTACTATATTTAAAGATCTTTTAGAGCGCAGCTCTCTGTGTTTTGACCAGGCCACATGTCTCCTTCTGTCACCTAAAAGTACAGAGATTTTAAAACCTTCTAGTAAACAGGGTCCCAGCTTCTCCTGGGAAAAGTCACCACTGCCATAATCCTCACAGCCCGGACCCTTCACACATCACACATCAGACTGCGGAGACAGAGCATGAAGGTGGTAAGGAGGAACTAAGGGGGGCGAGGCTGGGCAATGTGACTTCGATTGCTCTGTTGAGGGTGGGGCTCGATGGCGAACCTTTGGCCGCTCTGGTGGGGGGTTTATGGGGGACAAAAAGGGATTGGGACGGGGGGTAGATCTGAGCCCAGCATTGACCCGCTCCATCATCTCCTCAGTGAATTTCAGGTGTGGGGAGGAGGGAGAAAGGGAGGGGGAGGAGGGTGATGGCCTGTCAGGGGTTTTGGGGACTGGTCCCTTGTCCTGGTCGTTGGTGTTGTTGAGAGAGTTGGAGGCAAATAGGGACCCCTCTTCTTGCCTTAGATGTCTCTCCTTTCTGAGGCTCTTCCCGGATGGGGGCAAATGGAGCTCCTCCTCAAGGTTTCTGCTGGGCTTTGTCTGTTCTTGGAGTACTGTTTGTTCCTCTTTATGAGATAACTCCTCGTTTATCTCAGCCTTGGCACCAAGCACAGATGGATGACGTATGGAATAAAACAAGTTGGAGGTGAACAGTTTCACCCCTGATTTGTTAAAATTAAATCCATTTGCTTTAAACAGATGCCTGCGTTCCCAAAAAATATTAAAGTTGTCGATAAAATGCACTGAGTGGTCGGCACATGCTGATATAAGCCATTTATTCAGTGTAAACAACCTGCTGAATCTCTCGTCTCCTCCTCTGACCGGCAGTACAGGTCCACTGATGAATACAGCTGCATTCAGAGAGTTTACAGTATTTAATAATCCAGTAAAGTCCCGCTTCAGAACCTCCGACTGTTGTTTGGACACATCGTTTGACCCTGTATGCAGAACAATGTTTGTCACAGTTGGATATTCATCTGCAATTTGAAGAATTCTCTCCTTCAGGTTGTTGACCATATCCTTAGAAAAGCAGAGGACTTTAGTGTTCTTACCGCACATCCTTTGTACATCCTTTACGGCAGAGTCACCCACAATCAGAGTTTCAGTACCTTCAAATCAGTCAGGAGTTCTGAAAAAACATTTTCATGGCCAAATTCTTTGAAATCCTTCTCCCTACACAGTAAGACGGTGGATGTTGAGTAGAGAGAAGTACACAGCCAAAACCTTGTGCTTCTTTTTGGCAGAACCAAGTGGGTTCACTACTTCAAATGCATCCTGGTATAGAACCAGCTTGAGGCAATGTGGATTTTCCTGAAAAAATTTGTTTGACACAAACACGTTACCATCACAACAGTCGCTGAGAACATCTGGGCCCTATTTCAGGAAGCCGGTTTAGTGCAAAGTCTGACTAAGTATACCCTGAGTTAACGAAAACTCTGGGTTTTCGGTTTCACAAAGCGAGTTTAGATTAATCCTGAGTGAGTCACTATGACGACACACTCCGTGAAGCTAACCTGCTCCCTAGCAGGTTTACTTCAACTAACCCTGACGTTCTCCACCTCTTTGTCAGAAACCTGACTGTAGGAAGTGTCAGACATGGCGTGCCCCTTCCTTGAAGAGCCAGTAGATGTTGAAGCCCAAATTCTCCGCAGAGCTCTCCGCCGGGAGAGAGTGATTAGAGCGCGTTTGGACATTTTATCATTTCCTGATGATTTTCTGTGTGAACGTTACCGTTTTTCAGCACAATCTATAATTTATTTGAATAACATCCTCAGGCCTAATATTGCTCATGTGACACATCGTGGACATTCTCTCAGTTCTGTACATATTATTTGTATTGCACTTCGGTTTTTTGCAAACGGGAGCTTTCTGTATAATATTGATGACGCTGAGCACGTTTCCAAGGCTACCGTCTGTCGGGCAGTCAGGAATGTTACAGTTGCACTGAAACGTCTCCTGTACTCGTCTGTGGTGTTCCCCGGTCATAGACCCACAAGATTTATCAAAGAGGGATTCCACAAAATTGCAGGTATCAGGATGAACAAAACTCAATTCATGATGTGGTGATACTTGAACTACTACTTAAATTTTACATTTATTTTCACGGTTCCCAGGCGTGATTGGCTGTATAGATGGCACTCACATTCCAATCATTGCTCCTTCAGTAAATGAAGGAGACTATGTGAACAGGAAGTCTTTCCACAGCATTAATGTACAGGTACATAGTTCCCTGTAGCATTTCAAACTAACAAATTATTTCATTATAGTAATGGATGCTAATTTGTGTTCTCTGCACTGTGAAGATCATATGTGATGCTGCCAACATTATCACAAATGTGGAAGCCAAGTGGCCAGGCTCTGTGAGTGGTGGTGGTGGAGGACTCCCACCTGTTTTTCGGGCCTCCGCTTTTTTTCTGTTGGCTATAACGGGTCACATTTGAGCATACAGAGTAAGCAAATATTTACTTGTAATGTGCTCAGATAATTTCAATAAGTGCTTACAGAAAGAAAATTAATGTAGCCTCTAACTGCAATTGATTTACATAGGACAAACAGAACAAGCACTATGGCTCATAATACAATTACACCTTACCTGTTTGGACTATATTTTTATATTTCATTTTTACTTGCTGCCAGGAACGTTTGGGGCCTGTTGGGTTGCACCTGCGCTCACATCACGTCACAAAATAAAATGTATAAAATAAAAAATGAAATATAATAAATAACGTGTTAAATGGGTGGAAATCCCTAGATCAATGTTTAGATTAACACTCACGCATTGACTCTGTCGGCTATGTTTTGCCATGCATGCTCCCTTTCTTTTGCAACTGAGGCTGTGTTACTTTTTTCCCGCAAAATTTGCATGTTATCGGCATATGCTGCCATCAGAATTTCGGCCTCAAGCGCTGTAACATACATTGACCGCGCCTTCTTTCCCTCCGTCTCCATGGTGACTCGCTTAATCTGTGCTCCACTAATCAGGGCTTTATGTATCCTCGTGCGCGCGCTTAACTTGGGGTTAAAGCAACTCCGCGTTGATTGAACTACTTGTTATCAGCTATTCTGAAACCGGATATTCCAAGTTGGACAGTTCGGGGTTACTCAACCCTGAGTATCGTTTTTCACTCTGAGTTTTCTAAACCGGCTTCCTGAAATAGGGCCCTGGTCTTGAAACATTATTAGGATCCACTGATACGAGACCTTGCCAAAAACTTGATTCCAGCATACCCTTCAAAGTATTTAGCAGAGGAACATAATAGGCAAATCTCTCCATCCTGTTCTCGTCCCTGCCCAAAAACACTTTTCTGGGTTCAACATACTTGAACACATCTTTAAAGCACTGAACTCTTGAATAAGCAGTTCTCATGGGCCCTGTGTGACAAGCTGAGAACAAGTCAGATTGTTTTACTGTGTCACAGATTTTTATAATGTCTTCATCTGAAACTGACATACCTTTTAGAAGTGACCTTAGTCTATTCAGTGTATACATCTGTCCCAATTCATGTATATTTTGTATTTCTTCAACAATGGTTTGAATGGTAGATGCTGGCAGAAGATGTTGTCCCTGTAGTTTAATGTAAAACATACATACATTTCTGAGATACAGGTCACTGAAATTAGACCCATCCATTCCAGGGTCTTCTATATCTGATACACTGGCACCTTCCTGTATGGTGGCACTTGTAGATGGACTCTCTGACTGAGTATCTTTGTTTAAACCACAAATCACATTTTCCAAACGTTTGTGTTTTCTAGACATATGGGAGGTAAATGTAGATTTTACAGAGAACACACTTTGGCATCCTCTCACTGGACAAGTTACATGCCGTCCCTCTTCTATGTGTTCCTTTAAGTGAGCAATCAAAGCTTTAGTTCCCTCACATTGGCGTTCACAAAGTGAGACAGTGCAATTCAAACCCATTAAGGTAGCATTCTGAGAAACAGTTGCAGTACCAGTGTGGTGGCGGTAGAAGTGAGACTTTAAAGCAGCATATCCAGAAAACACCTGCTTACAACTTACTTCAACACATTTAAAAATACACCGGGGTTCATTACGATGCAGTCTGCAATGCAAAACATAAGCTTTCACGGACTGAACCGATTCTCCACATATGCTGCAAAAATACATAGTCAATATGACACAGCTGCGAGGCTAGCTAACTTAAAGCTTCAGCCGGATGTTAAACAAGGCGGGAAAATCCAGGCCGCATTTAGACAAAGCATTCAAATATAGCTATACTAATTAGACGGTTTCCATTAATACACCCGTCTCCAAAACACGTCTCAAAACGCGCACTGCTGGTTTTGCAAGGCTCTTTTCAGCCTGATGTAGCTAACACTAATGCTAGAAATTAGCTAAAGCTAACGTAAATTTATCATTTGCGCCTTCACTGCCTGCAACACAATGCTGTCGATAAATAAACCAAGTTGTAGTGATGGCCCGCTTGAAGCTGACGCTCCGGAGCGTGTGTCGAAAAAACAACACACTGGTTCAGAAGCACTGTGTCGAGGCTTGCTTCGTTTGGCAAAAGTCACGTGACCAGTGACGTCCGAAGCTTCATTACGCACGTAACTGCTTCGGTACCTGATTCAAACGGATATAAGGAAGTGAATCATCCACGGGATTCCTGGAGTGTGTTGATGGTGACAGAGAGCGAAGAGGTGATCATTCCACTGACAGATATGGAGCCAGCGAGGAAGAGAGGACATTCTGGCGTGTGGGAATATTTTGAGTTGATTTTGCTCAATTCATTTTATCTGCCGAAGTGAAAAACTTGAAATGTCCAAAATCATGTTTTCATAATGTAAATATCATTACAGCATATGACTTTAGGAACACTTCCATGTGAATTAAAGCTAATGAAGACTACAACAATGTATTTGACACTATACGTACATTACATTGCTACAGTTTAGAAAATCATTTTGTTTATTGTTTTTAGGTGATAGTCTGCAGGACCCAGGAATACCTGCATATCTACCAGCTTGCAGTGTGGTTCCTGCACTCCACAGCCTCTTCTGTTCCATGCAAGTGGATTTTCTCCAGGGCAGGAGAAACTATTTCTAAGAAAAGAAACAGACTCAGCCAGCGCACAGTAACACTAATCCTCTTTTTAAATGTAAATAACAAAAGGGCTACCTGACATAGAGCATGTTTTTACTTTGCAAGTTCTTGATTAGGGGTGGGTTTTGATTATCGCCTTTCTGATTACAATCCATGCTAAATTGAATAAAGTGATATTGATTCATTAAAATCCCGTGTCGATTTGTAAATTAACGTTATTATGCCTGAAACGCCAGCATCTCAGGTTAAACCTCACAACATGTCGTCAAACACCATGCAGCTAAAACAGTAACTGGGAGCAGGTTTACGGATTCTGCATACAAACGTGAACACAGAGCGCGGACCCGACGCGTCAGAGTCAGATTTTGGTGCGTCGTCGGGTCCGCGCTGTGTTTGCCTCTTTTTTTTCCCGCTGGCTTCTGCAGCTGCAGGTTTCATAACTCTCTGTTTACATCTCTAATTAAGTCTCACATGTGTCAGCTTTCTTTTAATAGATACGAAATTATGGATATATACTGTTAAATGATCAGAATTGTAATATTTCTGACTGAGGCAAAACTTTCCAGATTCCAATCAAATTGAATCGGATCCTGTATCGAATCAAAAATGATTCTACAAATCAGTAACGATGCAGCCGTACTCAGCTCCCTAAGCATTTTCCCTTTCCAGTTCACAATCAATCCCACCCCTAGGTCAAAAATATGTATAGGACAATTGGCCTCATCTAATATTTTGTATGAACCTGTCCAGCTGTCCAGTGATTAAACGACAAGTAGATGGAGGCAGGACTTCACAGCAGGGGCATACTCCATAATGTGCTGTGCATTCTCATATGTATATTATATATATTGCTCACTTATTGTATTTACCAACATCAAGGAGTTATGAGCAAAGAAAGGCCACACCATAGTGCATGTTTAAATAGGGAAAGTTTATTGATCAAAATGTATTACACAGATACGCATTACATTTTTTTCAGCCCCCCAATCGAGAAAACAAAACCAATTACATGTTCAAAGCAACGGAACGGTGGCCCAATATCAGAGAGAACTCCACTCTTGAGTGAGCAGTGATAATTGAGCAGTCCGTTTTATTTTGCAGATTCAAGCTGCTCTTCAAAATTTTCACCACCAGATGTCACCGGAGAGGACTGTGTTGAAAAGCTTCGAGTAATGAACCGTTTTTCAATACAAGCTTCAGTGCTTCGGAAAGCTTCATTTGGCCATCACTACCAAGTTGGATTATTTTCTTACCGTAGTAACTGAAGATGAGCTGTGGCAGACGTTAAATTTAAAAAATGAGAAACAAGTCCACGAAAATGAAGATAGCGTGCTGCCGTAGTCCAAAGCAAAACTTGTGTGGAGCTGTACAGACGTTATCTGCGGTGGAGCCTGATGCAGTGCGCTGATTGGCCGGTTTGAAATCAGGCACCTTGATGTGAAACGGTGCTCTAAACATCAGGGGAAAACGCCTAGTTTTGGGAGGAGGTGCTTTTAAAATCTTTTTTCTTCATATGATAATTAACTATGAATAAATAGAACAGACAACAGATTATTGTTTTAACACTTTTGGGATTATATGAATTCACTCAATAATATAGTATGTCTATCATTAGCTGTAGGTCTCTCAAGTTGTTGTTAGCTTTTACATTTTAAACTCATGGTTTATTGAGTTCAACAGAATGTAGATTTAACAGCTACATCCCATATTCTTTACAAAAACTACATCCAAAAATCGCCCTAATACATTTCTAGTACAAAGATCTTGGGACATATGAATATGCTGTATTAAATGTGCAATGAATCAAGAATGGATTTAATGTAAAGTGCTTTGGGCTTCTTGAAAACCGCTATCTAATCCATTATTATTATTATGTGAAATTAATGCAAAAATCACAAAGTCATATTACAGCATGTATCCATTACTAGCACAACCATGCTTACATTCAGCAATTAAAACCTGTATTTTTTTCAATAAATAAATGTAAAAAAAAATTGTGTTTGCCTGTTCTAAAGTTTATTGGAATCTTCTGTTAAAAAAACTATGAAAGAGTGATTTACAGTAGGTTTATGTATTTTTTTCAGAGAAAAAATGTACATATTACGGTTTTTCTACATTTCTTTATTTACGGCAATTTCACATCAAATCAACAGTTTTAAACTGTTTTATAGTTAACAGGTTTTTCCTGTCGTATTTTTACTGTCTTTCACTGTTAAATATACGGATCTTTTTTACAGTGTGATCCATCCCAGCTTCAAAATGTCCTCTTAACAGCAGTGTTGCAGCTCACTGAAATTTTTAATGACCAACACGTAGGACTAAAATGATGTCCTTTATGTTATCTAAAATGTACAAAATCTTCAATTTTACTTATTAACATTTTCTGGTCATTTCTAAATCAATTTTTATCTATCCATTTTCTTATTCAGCTTGGGGCTGTAGGGGTACTGGAACTTATTTTTCATGGGACAAGAGAAAGGGAACATAAAAATACAAAATGCTATCATAACTTTATACAACTTTTATTTTATGTACATTTTATTGTAAGTTACTCTTTTGCAGTATTTTCTTCTCACACCACTTTGTGAATCTATATACAGTAGGTATTTCATATTTAATCAACAAATTCAATTTCAATTCAATTTTATTTATATAGCGCCAAATCACAACAACAGTCGCCTCAAGGTGCTTTATATTGTACAGTAGATCCTACAATAATACATACAGAGGAAAAGCCAACAATTATATGACCCCCAATGAGAAAGCACTTTGGCGACAGTGGGAAGGAAAAACTCCCTTTTAAAAGGAAGAAACCTCCGGCAGAACCAGGCTCAGGGAGGGGCGGGGCCATCTGCTGGGACCGGTTGGGGTGAGAGAAGGAAGACAGGATAGAAGACATGCTGTGTGTAGTGAAGTAGATTTTGGGGTAGGATTTTACGTGATGTCCGCAAATGCAGCACTAACATCAACGCCTTCCCAGCTGATAATTAGCAGCCTTATAAGAAACAGCTGCGCTTCACTATCACATGGAGGCATTTGGCAGTCTTTTCCCATCCAAGGTGGCTGAGAGCGTTAGGCAGCTAAGCACTGCAGATCTCCTGAAGAAAGCTGCTCATTAGTATTGCCCTTTAGTAGTGATGGCCAAATGAAGCTTTCTGAAGCACTGAAGCTTGTATTGAAAAACGGTTCATTACTCGAAGCTTTTCAACACAGTCCTCTCTGGTGACATCTGGTGCTGTCCATAGACAGGGAAGTAGCGACAGTGACACTGGAAACAGCCAGAAAGCCCAACCCAGTGGCCGCAGAAACCCGACATGCTGGTAATACCCCAGACAGGGAGCCATTGCTGCAGGCTCGAGAACTCACTAGCCGGCTGACATATCAGACACAGCGAGATCCAACTGGTGAGTAAACTGGCGAACCGCGGGCAATAGGCCAGGGGAACACAGCCTGCAGCAGCACAGCCACTGAAAGTGAAGGGCCAACTGGCCCTTCTCTACTTGTCAGATACACAGGATGCCAGTAATTTAATCTTTTACTCTGTGTAATAGACATGAAATTAAATAGAATTAAAAACCGAAACATGTACAGTTTTGCTATTTGAACTATGATATACAATTTAATAATGATACTGAACAAAACTGAGATCTGGGCTTTAGATTGCCAGTAACTATTCTACAAAAATATCAACCCAAAGGTTCTTTTTTTCCTGGAGTGACAGCTATTTTTTCAGTCATAAACTGGGTTAGCAAGAAAAAAATTGTTTGCAATAACGTCTTTATGATTAAACTTTGAAAGGCAGCTATTACAATTATTATTGACACCACAGCCTTCAGTGATTCACAATGTTTTTAATATAAAATAAACCTCGAAACAGTCCAATTACAATAGAACATTAGAATGCTGTTCATGCAATTAACATAACAGCCTCCTAAAACACTAAACTAATGGCAGGTGAGTTTCATTTAAAACCTAGATTTGAGCTGGTATATAGAAATGTGAATGTGTGACTTAAGACAGAAAAATAAAAAGAGCAATTTTCTATTGTTATACCTCTGATCTCTGAAAGTGGGTGCAGAAGAGACACTTCATCTATCATCTGTCTTATTCTGGCCTTTCTTTCCTGCTTCGCTATTTCAATTTTTACTCTCAGAAGTGCTCCAAAAATGAAAAAGGCTCAAATGCGTTATCATCATATGTTACATGATCCGGTGGAACGTTAAACCCCTTGCCGCAAAGACTCTGTCTATTCTAATAACAAGAAAACTTCAAAATAAAGTGGAGCTGTTAAAATCTTCCCACTTAATACATTCATGTACATTTTTTAGTCTCAGTCACTGTCTTATCTGATACATTGTTTTATACATGAACTTAAGAAGAAAGAATGTTTCTAGATTTATATTACTTTACACATTTTAAAAGGAAACACATAGGCACTTCTTGGGTTACTGGTAGTTGTGTGTGAGCTAGGTGCTGGTGCTACGTTGTTTCACTGCTTGTATTAGTAACTGAGGTTTTAGCCTTTCTCAGTGACATCATAAACCACAGGAAGATGAAGAAACCTGCATGGAACAAGAAAGAGAGAGAGATAAGCAAATGTTTAGACTTTGTACAGGAGATACAATGAGTATGCACATTTGAAAATAAAAGCAGTAAATCAATGCTCAGTCAGGATCTGCAGGATGGAGACGTGATTAGAGGAATGGAGATAGCTGGGGAGAACAAAACATGGCTGAGAAAAGAATCATAACAGACAAGAAAGGAAGAAGAACTCATGACAACAAACAAACACCACAAAAACAAGAATGAAATAAATACAAGGTGCTCGACACACAAGGAAGGGTACACAGAGGGTGATAGAAACTAACAAGAGGCTTAAAAAAAACTAAAGAAGGAAAGCACCCAGGACTATAACCAGGAACAGAACTATATAGTAAAACTAGTAGGGTTCAAAATGCAGGATTACCATAAATGACACATTATAATAACACACTTTAATAACATTGCTGCTCATTATTGACACAATTTTAACTTGTCATTTAATATTTTACACATATGTTAATATTAAACAATCTTTAATCACAAAGACAGTTGCCTCGAAGTGCTTTATATTATAAGGCAAAGACCCTAGCATACTGTAATAGAAAGAAAACAGAGAAAACTCCAATCATATGATCCCCCTATGACCAAGCACTTTAGCAACAGTGGGAAGGGAAAACTCCCTTTTAAGAGGGAGAAACCTATCACATAATCCTGGCAGGTAGAATAGCACTAATATGAGCCCAGAACTGAGCCTAACACATAAAATAGTTATACGGACCTTGAAATGAGTTCAGGATACAGAAGAGGTAGAGGCCAACAGTGGTCAGGTAGCCAAAAGAGAAGAAGACCAGGCCCCAGGTAATGCCGAGCAGAGTCATGACTCCCAGCAGGGTACAAATGTCTTTCTTTGCTCTGTCACGGTTACTCTGCCCAAACTGATTGGCCAAATATACAATTACACACAGATAGATAAATGTGTTTGAAGAAACATTTTTACTTATCAAGGTATGTGTTGCTTTTCCTTTGTAAATAAATGACTACAAATATAATGCATTGCTCAAAATAATTAGAGGAACAACATAACAGCAACAATGGCAAAAGAACATCTCATTGGGAAAAAAATCAATGCTGAAATGGACTGGTTAATGTGTTAGACGCGAAAGGATGCCATGCTATTTGAATAAAAATAATATTATCAACCTACACAGGTCTAAATTCACAGTAAGCCCAAACAATAAATGGAAAAATGATGCAACAGGCTTATTAGTTTTGCTGAAACTTCATTTCATTTCAACTTCATTGGACAGTTGAGCTGCAAATTGGCAGCATCGGATGGACCAAAAACACAATGTCCCAGAGGTGTTCTGTTGAATTTAGGTCAGATGTGTGTGGGGGCAGTGAATATTATCAGTTCCTTCATCCGACAGTAACTGTTTGCACACTCTCATCACATGAGGCCAAAATTGTCATGTGCCAGGAGGATCCAAGGGCCCAATGCTCCAGTTTAGGGTTGACAATGGGGCCAAGGATTTCAGTTTTATTTGTCATATGCAAGTTAGCACAGGGTCAACATTGGGTCAACATTTTAATAATAAAATGTATTTGACAAGCAGCAGACAGTCCCTCAGCGACAGATAGAGATCTCTCATTCCTGTAGTGTGTGTGTACACCTAATGGCAGTCAGGGTTCCTGTTGTTAATTTCATTAATACAGACGTCGACAAAATTGTTGGTACCCTTCGGTCAATGAAAGAAAAACTCACAATGGTCACAGAAATAACTAATCTGCCAAAAGTAATAATCAATTTTAAAAAAATCTATAAATCTTAACCAATGAATGTCAGTTATTGCTTTACAACCATGCTTCAACTGAGTTATTTCAAAAATAAATGGATGAAACAGGCCTGGACAAAAATGATGGTACCCACAACTTTATATTTTGTTCCACAACCTTTTGAGGCAATCACTGCAATCAAATGATTCCTGTAACTGTCAATGAGACTTCTGCACCTCTCAACAGGTATTTTGTCCCACTCCTCATGAGCAAACTGCTCCAGTTGTTTCCAGTTTGAAGGGCACCTTTTCCAGATTGCATGTTTCAGCTCCTTCCAAAGATGATCAATAGGAATGAGGTCAGGGCTCATAGAAGGCCACTTTAAAATAGTCCAAAGTTTCCCTCTTAGCCATCCTTGGGTGTTTCTAGCTGTGTGTGTTGTCCCGTTGTAAGACCCATGACCTGCGACTGAGACCAAGCTTTCTGACACTGGCCAGCACATTTATCTCCAGAAGCCAACCTTTGTGGCTTGTCAACATGTAGTTTGGCATATTCCAGCCTGACTTTTTTATGATTTGTTTTCAACAATTGTGTCCTCCTTGGTTGTCTCCCATGTAGCCCACTTTGGCTCAAACGACAGTGCGATCTGACACTGATGTTCTTTGAGCATGAAGTTCAGCTTGGTTCTCTTTAGAAGTCTTTCTGGGCTCTTTTACCATTCAGGTTATCCGTCTCTTGGACTTGTCATAAAATTTCCTCCTGCGGCCACGTCAAGGGAGGTTGGCTACAGTCGCATGGATCTTAAATTTCTGAATGACATGGGCAACTGTAGTCACAGGAACATCTAGCTGCTTGGAGATGGTCTTATAGTCTTTACCTTTAACATGCTTGTCTATGATTTACTTTCTAATCTCCTGAGACAACTCTTTCTTTTACTTCCTCTGGTCCATGTTGAGTGTGGTACACACCATGTCACCAAACAACACAGTGACAACCTGGAGTCATAGGCACACTGACTGATTACAAGATTGTAGACACCTGCGATGGTGATTAGTGGACACACCTTGGATTAACATGTCCCTTTGGTCACATCATTTTTATTCTTTCCTAGGAGTACCATCATTTTTATCCAGGCCTGTTTCATGCATTTATATGTTAAATAACTCAGTTGAAGCATGGTTGAAAAGCAATGTTTGGCTTTCATTGGTTAAGATTTATAGATTTTTTTTTTATTGATAATTACTTTTGGCAAATTAAAGTTATTTCTGTGACCATTGTGAGTTTTTCTTTCATTGTCCGAAGGGTACCAACAATTTTGTCGACGTCTGTATCAAAGCAGTTGAAACTGATTAAGAACATTTAATAATTTCCTTTCCTACTTAAATGATCAGATCAATATTTTCATAGAATTTACTTTGACTTAAACGCTAACAGACAGCCCATCCTACAGTCTAACCTTTAAAAGGAAGCTATGCATATTAAATAAAAATTAATGGTGGTGACGAGGGATGGTCTTCATTTTTGTTGTTAAATAGACTAATTTCTTGTTGCGTCTTGAGATTTCACAGAACATATTGACATAGAAAACATCAATTTCAATAGCAACATAAAACTGCCTGTACCTCTGTGCTTTTGCGTAGAATCAAGACACGTCTGATTGTCGCTCCAAACATAAACATGTTAAAGAGGAACACCAAGCTGAACAGTCCCACTGTAGTTCCCATCTTTACATAGTTATTGGTTATATAGCATCTAAAAAAAAAAAGGGAGTGTAGGTGATCCGTGTTTTAGTCTCTTACTCTGTGAAATTAAAAAGTACATTTTGTACTTCATAGAGGTGTTATTGCAGATGATTTAGATACATGTGGTTAAATATACCAGAAACTTCTCAGTATTTTAATTTTGGTGAAACTGGGTTTGCTGCCTAATGTTTATGTTACATTTATGACAAAGGACTACAGTGTGAACATGCCAAGATACAGAAAGTATGATGCATATTTATTTTATGAATAAATATGAATTACATTGCAGTTTTGTTGGAGCTGTCCAGAGGGACTTGGCCATAAAAGCCTCTGTCAATGATCACCACCACTGACACAATGACTGTAGGAACACCTGAAACACAAGAACTGAACAGTTATACAATATAAAGCATCTTGAGGTGACTGTTGTTGTGATTTAGCGCTATATGAATAAAATTGAATTGAATTATTCTGATGATGATGATGATAAACAGCTTCATGCCTAAATTATTCCACTCACCCCATCCCACCACACTGAGTTTGAGCAGGTATCTCTTGATGTAGATGTTGAAGACTTTGACTAAGAGAAGGTAGAGGTGGAATCCCTCCAAGGCCATCCAGATGAAAGTGGCCAGCAGAGAGTAGTGAAGGGCAAGAGCCATGTATAAACAGAGCCCAGAGGAGGACACTGCTGCCGCTGCTTGATTGGGCAGGAAGTGTAGGTTGAGGAGGATAAGTGCAATCACGAGGTTGATGTGGACCCTCATAGAAACATCTTCTCTGACTTTTCTGGCAAATACAGGAGTTGTGATTCATGGTACGTGACAACTTTCAAGCAGATTATTTGGTCATATTTTGTTTGGGAAAAAAATGGAAAATCCAGTAAGGAAGAAAGAAGGAAAGAGAATAAAGACAATACAGATGAGAAACGATGGGATTAGAGGAAAAAGATTAAAATAATGCAAAAAAAAGACAAAAGGATAATTGACAATAAGTGAGAAAATGCTGAAGAGTTGATGGGAGCAGGAGAGGAGGATGCTATTAGAAATAGGGAGGATTAAGTTTTGAAGGATGTCATCAATCAGAAAACAGATAATTACCTATTTGTGATGAAGAGAAAAACAGTGATGACGAGGGTAAAAAGAGACAGACTGCAGCCAATCAGAGTGATGTATGTTAAAATCTCCTGGTCTTTAGGTGATGGGGAAGCAGTGACCTGTGGAGAAAATGCACTTTCACATTGTTTTGCAGCATCTCCATTGTGAGTTAAAATTCAAAACAAAAAGACACACAAAGTATAAAGAGCTGATGTATATTAGAGAAAAATTACACAGATAAGATGGGGACAAATCAATTAAACAATGAACATTGGATGAGTACAGATGGCACTAACAGAGGAATAAAGATTACAGTCATGAGTTGTAAAGTGAGCATTTGTAGCAGGAAAAGATGACTATGTGGAGATTTTTGTTTTGGCATCTAGTGGTAGTATCAGGAATGATACAGATCAAGGGCATCTTTCTATTTTGACAGAGTATCATTTTAAGCATGCAGTAATGTTAGTATCATGAAAGTCACCCCTCATTTCTTTGTATTTAGCTTCTAAGGATTCTTCTTATAATTTTATTTTAAACTAGTTTGTATCATTGTTACTAGCAGTTTGTTGGAAAACAACAGGTTTTTTTTCCCATTTCTTCAGTTCATCCTATGAAAAATGGCAAAAGTAGCACAGGTTTAAGGGCATTGAATAATATATTTGCACCAACAAACTGATTCCAAACAAGCTTTTAGCAAATACACTATTCATGTTCCTAAAGTTAATCTAACTTTCAATTTATGTTTTTTCCTATGGGTCCCAAACCATATAGTTCTGTGACCTTGATCTACAACATACAAATGAAAAGGAAAAAAGAGATTAGGATGGGTAACAGAAGTAAAGGAAGAAAAGTACAGTAATATCGTTAAAAACACTCCAGGGTTGAAATGTTGAATTTCCAAGTTTTTCAGTAAATGCTCTATAAATCATTAAAATAATCAAAGTTAGTTTAATTTAGGACATGATTTCTTATGATGGTTAAACTTTGAATTAAAGGACTTAGGAACAGATTAAATTCAGTGAATGTCTTCCAGTGTTGGGCAAGTTACTTTGAAAAAGTAATTAATTATAGTTACTTCTTCAAAAAAGTAACTGAGTTACAGTTTGCCTTGAAAAACTATTTACTTTGCCTTGTTTGGTATCATCCTTTTCAGCACAACCTCACGTGTCTGAATTTAAAGTTATGTTTTCATTTCGACATACTGTATTAACACAACTGATCTACAATCAGACAAAAAACAAAATCCGAATAGAAAAAGTTAAATTTTTTACTGTAACAACCACAAACATGTTTAATGAATCGTATTTCATAAATTTAAATGCAAATATAAATGGTCAATTTTAAAATCCTATGCACAAGTTTTGCAAACAACAAAGTTATTTGCAGCCATTTACCTTTTACCTTGATTTTTTTATAACCATTTCAAACTATTAACATAACAATCAGGTGTTCTGCATTGAATAAGATGCCACACAAATTATTTGTGCCACTCCAAATATTTCTGTCCACTACAAAGGAGAACATCACAGCCTGATACCTGCAGGTCTGACAGCAGCAGGTATATCACTCCTGTTTTCTACCTATATCATTTTTGATTGGTCGACACATGGTGCATTTTACACCAACACGAAAGGGCAGGTTTTTTTTTTTTTTTTGGTAATAAGCAGAGAGTGCTTGCTAGCTCTGTCCTTAGACAGTAAATGTAACAAAACTATTGATGAAAAAAACCAAGCGTATATATTAGGCTGTTAGTAACGCCGTTACTTGTAATGCCGTTATTCCCATCACTGACGTCTTCACAAAGACAGAGAAACACATCTGTGTTTTTATGTTTGCCTCTCCACACACACAGTGTCACTACTGGGGAAAAAGTAACACAGAACAACTTTTTACCGAAGCATGAGAAACATATAGTTAAACTATATCAAACTCAGCATGAACGTGCTGGATTATTAGTAACACACCTGCCAACTGAAGAAGATCAGAAAATGGTTGTTAAGATAAATGAAGAGAGATTTCACATTTTATTACTGAGGTGTTTGTCAATATTTTGTTGATGAAGTATCATTTAGTCTAAAGACACATAATTCTTGAATTAGACTTTTTATAATGAATATGTTGACTCCTACCAGGAGCACAGCAAAGTATGTGAGATGGTCACAGGAACAGGTGAGATGATTTTCACCACGTGTCCATAGGGTAATGCAGCCATCCTGACTGAAATCTGATAAGTCAAACAAAGAGATCAGTTATGCATAAGATGCTATTACATCCAGGTCATATCAGCGCATCTTTGTGATTTTGAGAAAAACCACAAACAACAATGACTCCGGTTTATAAAATAAATATTCATGTTAGACACTAATGATAATGTGAAGCTTGGTTACTCACTTTTTCTTGACAAGTTAAAGAAGTGGCACAAGGCGTTTTGGGTTTCCTATGTCACAGAAATATTACATGTTAACATGTTTTTATTACATGTACCTAATTTATGTGAATTTGTTGAATATAAAATGTATTTAATAATATAATGTTAACAGGCCAAAATAGAGTAAATGATAAAATTCAGAAGCAGTTACATTTATTTCCCTGGTAAGGTTGATGGTGATATTGACACGCTGCTGTAGTCCTGATATGTTCTTGCCCTCCACACTCAGGCCAACCAGTAATCGATCATACACTTCATATTGGGATCCTAAAATCCTCTACAATAAAACACAAATTCATCAGTTGGTTTTCACAAGAAAGATTAATCTAAGCTTTGTCTATTCTGAAATACATCTACTATTATTTGCATCATATTTAAAGGTGTTGTTGATTTTTCCCTTAGGCATAAACCTTCTTACATAAACCTGCATATTAAATTGTATTTACTGTAATCACATTTTATGCATTATTGCAAAGAGCTAAAGAGCATCTATTTCTGCACAGTTGGTTGAATGTGCCACATCCTGTTTTGTAAAATATTACAGCCTGTGTGAAAGCTGAACTCTTAATATCTCCATATTTAAAAACAAAATGTAAAAAATAATGGTAAATGGATTCGTTCTTATTTAGCAATTTTTTACTCTGAATACTCAACGTGCTTTATATTCACACTTTCATTAATAATCAGTTTCATTTACACTCATTAATACTCTGATGGATACATCAGAGAGCAACTTGTGGTTACTATGTGCCCAACGATATTTGGCTCACAGACTGGAGCAGACAGGGATCAAACCGCCAACCTTCCCACATGGAAAAGATATATATAAATCTTATAAAGTTTTTAAATCTGTCTTGTATGAAACTTGTATGAAAAGCATACAAGAGTGAAAACACATATAAGATCCCTTGAAAAATTATATAATGAAACTTGTATGTTTTGTATACTTACTAAAAAATATATGAAAGTAATGAGAAAGTGGCCACTTTCATGAGTAAATCATATATGTTTTTACTATTTCTTTTCCATATGGGTTAGGAGGTGACCTGGGGCCTGTTCTTCGTACCTCGCTAAGTAAGTTAGCTGGATTAGATTGTTGACGATTTCGCGTGATCCTGGATCGTTCGGTTCCCCGAAGCTCATCCGGGACTTGCTGTCATAGCAACAGAGCCGTAAGCGTAAACCTGCTCGGGAGCAGGTTTACTTTATGTAAACAGGATTAGATCGCGGCCACGCAGGTATGTCCGCTTCATTTATACGAAAGCAACAGCGATATTCCACCACTGTTTCACCATAAATAAATAACATCAATGTAACTAAATATAATGCAGCACCTGATCCTTTTATTGATGTCACACAGATACATACAGGTCATTTCCTAAAAAAGGGAAATGTACTATTAACATTCTATTACATGTATGTGATTATTACAGATGTAAGTCATATTTCAGAGTAGTAATTGTAAATTACTTCGTGTAATCAAGATGAGAGACCACGGCTATAAAAGCGAAGGTGGATTTGGGAAGTCTGTCACAGCCATGTCCTGTCCGTTTACGCGAGCCACCCATTGCGGAAGGTGCAAGATTGATAAGGAGAGTCCTCAGAATTCAGCGTATATTGCGGGATAGACAGGATCCTTTAGCTCAGCGCGACAGTGTGCTCATAGAGAGATATCGATATTCCCGTGAGGGTATTATTCACTTAACCAGCTTGTTGACGAGGGGGTGCAGGACCACCACCTGTCTTTTTTTTTTGCTCTGCCCTTTTCTTGGTTGCTGTTATGAACAAACAAACAGATTATTTCAGGGTCTCATTCCAAGAGACTAAAAGCAATATAAGTGATAGATATTACCATTCTATAGAATATTCTTATATTTCACTTTTACTTGTTCCCATGTTCTAGTGGGTCCTGTTGTGGCTCTAATGTGAAAGAGGATATAATATAACAATATAATATAATGTAATATAATATTGGATAATATAGTGTAATATAATAAATCTACCCTACCGCCTACTGGTGTTGGCCAGAGGGGCCGATGGCGCGATATGGCAGCCTGGCTTCTGTCAGTCTGTCCCAGGGCAGCTGTGGCTACAACCGTAGCTGCCTCCACCAGTGTGTGAATGTGAGAGTGACTGAATAGTGGCATTGTAAAGCGCTTTGGGTGCCTTGAAAAGCGCTATATAAATCCAATATATTATTATTATTATTATTAAATTACTTACGAGTTTAATTTGTCAGCAACTTTCTGCCAGCCCTCTCTCCTTGCTTTTGCAGCCTTTGCAGTGTTCCCTTGCGTTCTGATTTAACTCTGAAACTCCTGAAATCCCTCACTCAGGAGTTCTTGCTCTGCTGCCGAAAAATACCGAGCCGAGCGCACTCCTTCGACATTTTCGCCGACCAATCAGAGGGTTGCCGATCACTGTTTCTGCTATCGATGCGTATCCCCTTTTACGGCACCCAGTGATCGCACATTACTTCATCCAGCTGTACTAATCGTCAACAGCAGGTGTGTTCGGGGAACCGGATTAGCGCGCTCACGGTTAGCGCGATGGTTTGGTCTTGGATGTTTCATTTGATCTTGGATGTAGTAAGCGACGTACGAAGCACAGGGCCCTGCTCTGCCTCCTGAGCTACAGCCACTGGCCCTGTTGTATGTTTCTTCTTATCACTAAAATTGGAGCAGCTCCCAAAGGGGTCTTTAAATTTAAAAGCTCAGCATTAGAAAAGTTTACAAACTAATGCACTGTTACTCACATTATCAGCATTTTTTAAATAAATAAATGACTGCACTATTATATCACTAAATTAAACATTAAATTAATGTTCCTGTGGTGAAAACATTGACATATTCCATGTTTTCACCACAGTTTACTTAAACATTAGCTCATTGAGTCATAAGGTATGTTGTTGAAAACAAACTTATTATGTCATGAGGGTCCTCTATCTGCATGATTTACAAAATTTTAGAGACAAAAAAAAAAGAAAAAGAAAAAAAGAAAGAGGTCAAGAAAGCATAACTTTGAAGGTCCAAGGTACAAAGTTCAAAACAAGATGGTTCTGGAGGTTGACCCAGAGGTCAGCAAGACAAGAGTCCATGAAGCTTCCATTCCAAAGGTCGACCCGACGGCTGACAACACAAGAGTCCAAAGCAAAACTGCTCCTGAGGCTGGCTGCGCAGAAAGCAGCGGCGACGGAGGCTCAGGAGGCTGTCTATGACACCACAGATGGCCTGAAAAGTTGCCACCGACCATGCGTTGCTTGTACGCAGCCGCCAACCGTGCGGTGCTGGACGTGGGCCAGATGGCGACGGATCAGGTGGTGTTGATGGTGGCACTGAGGGCTGAACGAGCCCCACAGACCCTCCAGCATTGGCAGATGGCTGGACAGGCCCCTTGGAACCTCCAGCTGACTTGACCTGATGCTGGCTGGGTTCTCTGGCTGGAGCAGATGCAAGGCCAGACGGTGTGGAAACCTCTGGCTGAGGCGAAGTCAGCTGGATCTCTGTGAAACGGACAGCCAGCTCGGGTTGCCTTTCAGGCTCCAGCAACACATAGTCTATTGTGGGCTGGATGGGCTTGCCTGAGCCCTCGGTGAAAGTTGCTGCAGACTGTGGGGAAAGCACGCACGAGACAGCCCAGCAGAGCTCCCAGAGGAAGCAGCTGAGGTGGGCTGAGAGAATTCAGTAGAGCTCTCAGGCGATAAAGGTGGTGGTTGAACAGGGAACTGTGAGGATAACAGAACTGGAGACTGAATTGATGCCTGAGCTGGTGAGAAAATATGTGGCTGAACTAGTGACAGGATCTAAACTGCTGGCTGAGCTGGCAACTGTGCTAAGGACTGCGCTAAAGGGTGAACAAACTGTACTGGCCCCCAAGCCTCCAGGGGTTGAGTGTCTGTCGAGGCCAGACAGGCAGCCAGACATTAATTTTTTCACTGTTTTATATTATTTTATTTGTATTTTTTGGTTTTATTGTGAAACACTTTGCGATTTTTATCTGTGAATTGTGCTATAAATAAATTTTACTTACGAGTGGTGACACAGTTCTTAAAAATGATTGAGCTAAAACACTCAGCCTCTGGAAAAATAATCTGTGAGGAAGAAATCCTAGGTTCAGGAAGAGCTAACGAAAAACAGTCTTTTGTACCACAACTTTAGAATAAGTATCCCTGAGGAAAACAGTCATTAGATTCACATGGTCCGAACACATATTCGCTTCCTTTACACTCAAAGTGAGTTCCCGACATGGAAACATTAATCTGGCAGTTATGTGACTGAGGGGTGTTTCCTCCTGAGTCCAAATTATTGATCACTGAATGTAGAGTTTTGACTTCAACCACACAGGTGTGTTCAGAGTCATTATCCTCGGTCTTTAATACATTTAACACAGGTGTAGAAAAACGTAAATCTAAACTGCCTCTCTTGCACTCACCAGGATTGTATTGATCATTTTTAGGAACACAAGCTAAATCAAGATAGTTACAGGCCACAGAAGGAATAACAGTCTCTTCGTTCAAAGGGAAAGCAGAAGAAAACCTGTGGGTCCCCGGTTAGTTTGGGAGCCAAGCGCTCAATCTCCCGTCCGGGGAGCACAGAGATGAAAGCAGTCTTAAACTCCTTAGAGCTGGATTTCACAGCTTCGGCAGTTTCAATTCTTCGCTCAGAGGCACCTGGCAAAAATGCTTTGCAGTCCATAGTGCATGAGTCTGTTCCTTCTAAATTGATTGTCTTTAATCCTCCCTGCCCAGAGGGAGCAAAACAAGCACCACTCTGACTCACCTCTGCCAGTTGCTGCGGGGAAGATGGTGACTCTAACCGTGGCGGGCAGCGTTTGCGGCGCAGACGCCGCCTTCTCCTAGCAGTGGGCTCAAGGGGAGCTGATGACACAGCAGCTGATGGTGAAGTGATGGCTGAGTCCTCAGCATCTGAACACATCCTTGCCAGAAACGAGGCAGGCGACAGGTGGTCAGACCGAGACAGTGAGGGCCAGTGGCTGGCCCCTGGCGGAGACGTGGATTCAGAGGACTCCGGGTTGGAGTGTAGCCTCAGCAAGTCGACCCAAATCCCCTTGGGGCCGTGAGGCAGTGATGCTGAGCGCTGAGTCAAGGCAGCGACCCTGACAGCTTAAGCTAGCACGTGGGCGCGGAGCCCCTCTTTTAGCGGGGCCAGAGAATCAAAAGTTTCCACAAGTTGCGTCATCTGGCTGAGGCGCGGCTCTTTTAGAGAGGTGGCGTCCGCAGCCACCAATCCAATGCTCACTGCCATAGCATCCCTGGACCCGCAGATGGAATCCATGATGTGGCGGAGCCTCCCCAGCTCCTCGCCGACCTCCTTTGGAATGTCTACTGGAACTGACATGGTCGAGTCGTACTATCACGGTCTGCGGGAGGCGGGCCTGGCGTGGGAGTGTGAGGATCCAGGTGCAGACACAGACGAGGAGACAGTACTGAACTTGAAATGAAAAGTGAGCCTTGATTTTGGCTGATTAACGTGGCAAACAACAGAAAGCAGGCAAAACAAAACTAAAAGCTGAAATGGGAAAACTAAAAACTGACACAGGGAAGGCTAAGACAAGGTGACAATAATGAATATGACTGAGTCAGCTATAAACAGGACTCTGTGCTGGAACATGAAACAACTATGAAACATATACACGAAAGCAACATGACCAGCACGGAGTCCTGAAACCTGACATAACATGGGGAAGTTAAATAGATGACTCAACCCTGACTGAAAGAAAAACAAAGACTAAATACACACAAGGGATGATCAAGGGAAGTGGCCACACATGGGAGCACAGCTGAAACACATGAACCCAATGACAGGACAGCGGAAGTGAAACTAAATACAATGAACAAAGAACACTGGAGTCTTTCAAAATAGAACAGGAAACATGGAGACGTAAACATGACACATGGGGAACCTGATAAACCATGAACTAAACTGCAAACTACGTATGACTGAATAACTAGATAACTGAAAAGAAACTCGAATACAGATGAAATAACAAAATAACATGAAACTCAGAAACACTGGGTCACATGACCCAAGACCATGACACTTGGGGGTCTAAGCCCACACATTAAAGTCACTGCGCCTCCTCAGCTGATACATTTCAACTGTAAGTTATTGTGATTCATGTTGTGTGGTAATGGAAAACTTGTGGACAATAAGTTACTGCAGTGCAATTTTACTTTAATTATTTTATTAGTGGTTCAGCATTTAAGATAGTTGTATAGCATGACCCATGAAAATTGTAAAATAAAAATGTAATGTTGAGGATAATGTGCACTCAAAGTCAGCATTTCTGGTGCATATGTCTAGTTCATATGGTCTGCAAACAAAGAAGTTGAGTTAGCATTGTGAAATCTATGCACATACACAAAATGTAAATTTTATAACACAAAATCATCTCCCTGACCTGTTTCTTTTCAGGCCACTTGAGCTTGAGGAACACAATCGTGTTGTTCAGTCCAGGATTCAGTTCTTTCGGCAGCTGAACGCTCACTGTTCTGCTTGGAAGATGATCATATGATATTTCCTATATTATCAAACAAGAAGAGAAACATTCATTCATGTGAATGCCTGTAATAACACAATGAAACTCTCAACTAAGACTGATGGGTATGATTTCTTTGTTGCAAAAAAACTAAAATAATGTTCTGACAATGAATATTAGGAAAATAATTAAATATATTTAAGCATCTAATATGGAACTACATAACACATCATTAAGATTCATACTCTTTGAAGCAGCACCAAATTTTAATCTATAAAGTAAATGTTGAGGTGCTACATAGCAAAAATAATAATATACAACCTGTTTTGTTGCTTATGAAAAATGTAAGCAATATACATGTACACTGTTTGTATCCTATTGATTTCCCAATGTCAAACATTCCATCTTTTTTTCTTTACAGTGATAATAAATATTTTCATATAAAAAAAAAAAATCATAACCAGAAAATGAATGTATGTATGCACATCCTTTTAAAGCAAGTTAGTTACTGTCACAATCATTTTTAAATTAATATGAAATCAGATTTTTTTTTAAATACCTTATCACTCGCATGAATATCGAAGCCGTTGAACATGTCATTGGGTTCATACTGGAGAGCAACAACATGGTCAGAAGTCATTGATAAATGGTTCCCGTTTATTTTTCCTTTCGCTATGAAATCTTCTAGTTCCTCAATTGCGCTTGTGGAAAAGGACAAGAAAATATTAGCGTGACTCATTTTGCTGTCTCTCATTAATTCTTATACTACATACATAAGGTATACTTAAGGTATATACTTAAGGTATATACATACTATATACCTTAAAATCTTAACTCTGTGTTGTACTCCTACGTACATAAAACTCCAAACAATTGAAATAAAAAAGTGTGCTGTGATTTGGAATGAGAGTGTTTACTTGATAGTGTCATCCATGCTTCCAGTTTCCAAAATGTTGTCTACATAGTTCATACAGCAGCAGGAATCATCTGTAAAATAACATCAATTTTCACATTTTTACTACATTCAATATATTAATTTAATATCTAAAAGTCCTACAGGAGTTCTCACATTTTCACCTGTAAACTCTGGTACATTTTTATTTACTGTATTACCCAAGAACAAAGATGCGTGGGAGAGACACTTCAAACCTAAAGCATAGAAACAAGCATCTTAGTCACAGGTCAGTCACAAGCCCCGAGTTCTTTTTAAAATGTTTAATTCTGTGATTAACCCCTGTGCCACTGTTCCCATGGAGACTTCCTCTGCACTTTATTAAAAGAATATCCGCTTTACGGTCTCCACATTCACAGGCAGTGTTTGACCTAGATCTTCTCTCTAAGCACTCAGCTCATTTTCATCAGTTTGAGCCTGTGACTTTTTCTGTCTTAACGGAAGTAATTGATCATTTAAGACCTTCTAATACCCCTCAGGATATTCTTCCTTCTCGCCTTTTCGAGGAAGCTCTTCACATTATTGGGCCTAATGTTTTACTCTTATTAAATTCCTTGTCATTAGGTTGTGTACCAGCTGCTTTCAACATGCTGTTGTGCAACCCATTATTAAGAAGAAAAATCATAATCCAAATGTTCTTTTTTAACTACAGGCCAGTTTCTAAACTCTCTTTTATGTCCAGAATTTTGGAAAAGGTAGTTTTTTAGCAACTTCAGACCTTTTTAGATGATCATGGCATTTGGGAAGGGTTCCAATCTGGTTCTCATCACAGTACTGAAATTGCACTTTTAAGAATTTTTAATGATCTTCTTTTAACTGTCGACACGCACAACGAGAGAGTAAACCTCAAGTAGTCTAAGGAGCTTGGAAAGAAAAGCATCTGGACTTCTTTAAGTTGCTTGAAGACGTTTCAAATGACATCCGAGAAGCTTCTTCAATTCTAAGGTCAAATGGTGGAGAGTTCCAGATTAAAGCCCTATGGGACTCTCCACCATTTAACCTTAGAATTGAAGAAGCTCCAGATGCTTTTCTTTCCAAGCTCCTCAGACTACAATGACCTGGATGACTGAGAACCTTCACAGACAAACCTCAAGTAGGCTACTTCTGAAAGTTTTGGTGTTTTTCTAGAAAGGCAGCTAATTTTGTGTTACTTTTCAAGTACCTTGATGATTTCAAGTGTTAATAATCAAAGACAGTATTTTGGCTGCTGCGTAGACTCACAACTCAGGAATAAAAAAAAAATGCATACAGCAGACATAAATTTAATTTAAAAAATGTAATTTATTCAAATCCGACATCTGCGTTGAGATTTAGGTTGTGAGAGCGTCTGTGTTGAATGGAGAAGTTTACTCTGACGCCTCTGTCTTTTTAAATGGAGGGACAGTTACTGTGTTTGTATATGTAAGCATGTAAAAACTAGATTAACAGCAACAGCAATTTGTCTATATCCGCCATTGTAGAAATTAATCTCATGTAAACAATAACCTGGCGCACAGCATAACGTCAAAAAAGGCAAACACCTTTGATGTTGCGTGACTAAAGCGGTGTCTCAAATCAGGGGCTGCATCCTTTAGAGGACCTGGCCTTCGTGGTCTTCACGTGGGCCAGGTCCTCCAAAGACCAACAAGGCCGTAAGTGCGAATCTGTGAAATTGGACAGTGTAGCCTTCAGATTTACGTCACCGCTGTCTCAGCAGAATTTAATAAACTCAGCCATCTACTCCTTGCTATGTAAACTATAACAGGACACTGGAGTAAATTCTCTACCATCTCACACTTCTGTTTAATCAGTTTTCTGTTTGACGTTTATTCAACTGTTTGAAAACTATAACTTTAATCTCAGCCAAACCAGTTTATTCAGGAACAAATAAAATACTGAAAAAAGCTAAACAATAACATTTTTAAGTTATCTAAGTGACTTATATATCATGTTTAACCTGAGTAGCGAGTAGTCTGAAAACAATGTGCCGGGAGTCTGGGGTTCTTGCCTACTCTAGTGAGCCTTGACCTCCCGGTCAGCTATCGAGCTGGTGGGTAACAGATGTCTCCAAAATCGTCAGGGTACTTTTGCAAATATATGATGTCTTGATAAACAGAGCAGATATTTGAAGTTTACACAGCTACATTCTCGCCTGATGTTCAAAGTTTATTTTGTGACCCAGAAAGAGTAATATTTCAAACTTTTTAGTTGCGCTCCTCCGCTATTGCCGCATTTGAAAAGTATTTTTATATTATTGTCCAAATATTATAAATAATAGTTTAAATAATAAATTATTGAAAAGGGTAATACCAGTAATATTACAACTAAGTAGCTGCTGCCATTGTAGAAAGTGGAATTGGCTGGGCTGCGCTATGAATTCTGGAATAATTTGGGCCACGAAGGATACACCCGACGCATCCTTCAAATTTGGGGAAATGAAGGACGCATTTGTTGTCGCATTTGGAGAAGCCTTTGAATTGGGACAGCCTTCGTTGCATCGCTGTGACATAATCGGCCTTCAAATCCAGCCTCCAAAGGAGGCAGCCCTTGAATTGAGACACAGCCCAAATCTCTCACCTAAACACAAAAACTGAGTTTTCGCAAATCTCCACCATGGGAGGAGTTTTTAAAAATCTCCATTTTCAGTGATCGAAAACACAGTAAAACAATAAGACAGCAGTTATTGTTTTTGGAAGTTATGTCCCTTTGGATAAGTTAACTGATACCCTTGGTCCTCTTGGTCCATCATTCTCACACTGTAAGAAATCTCAGAGTGTTTTTAGATGGCTCTTTTAAATTAGAGAAGCAAGTGTCCACAGTTGTGGAAAACAGTTTTTACAAGTTACGTGAAATTGCCAAGCGAAGCCTTATCTTTCTCCTAAGGACCCTATTCATGCCTTCATCACCTCTAGACTGGATTACTGCAGTTCTCTCTATTTGGGTCTTCAACACTCACCTGTCCATTGCTTGCAGTTATTCCAAAATGCTGCTGCATGTCTTTTAACAGTTGTTAGATTGTATGAACACATTGCTCCAGTGAGCAACTTGACACTGGCTCCTTCTCTGTATTCGTATTGATTTTAAGATTCTTTTAAACATTTAAATGGCATGGCACGCAGTTATTTAAGCAAACTCCTCAACATATATAACCCCAAAAGAGCACTGAGATCATCTATCCAGATGCTCTTAGTACAGCTGATGTCTCGACTGAATCATAGAGGAGATCGGGCCTTCGTAGGTGCAGCATTTAGACTCTGGATTAAGTTTCCAGTCAATATTCATATTCAGAGTCTATACAGCCTTTCAGATCCCGTCTTAAAACTCACTTTTTTATGTTGGCTTTTAATTCAATTTAAGTTTGAGTACCATCAAACTTGTTTTATATTTTTATATTTGTTTGTTTTTTCTTATGTTAAATATATTGTCTTTTTCTGTATATGTTTTTCTATTGTTCTTCACTAATTGTGAAGCACTTTGGTCAATTTTGTTGCTTTTAAATGTGCCGCAGAAATATAAATGATATTGATATTGATTAAAACATCCTACCTATATTGTGACACCGATCCTTGCAGGAACCCTGACCTAATGAATTTTCATATTGCGCTGTGTTGCAGGGTGTTTTTGGAGGAGAATGCGTAGAAGTTTGTTGTGACAGAAAAAACACCAGCGACCAGAGAAGCCACCACTTCATCCTGTGAAGTAGAGAGAATTCATTTGAAAGTATCTGTGCTTTACAACCAATCATAAGCTATGTCATGGAAGAAGTTCACCCTTCATCAAAGCAACTTTGAATTTTTATAACTTTTATTAAGATATAGTGGAACATAAGACTTTTGGATTCAAGAGTGAAATTTGTCTGAAGTCTGTGGGTTCTTAGAGCTTTTAAGTCTATGAAGGATGCAGATACTAATACCGGTAGACTTTCTTTGAGGAAAAAACTCTTTATCCTCATCAATACTGATGTGGCAACACCAACAAAAATAATCGATAAATAACTCTTTTTCTGTCAGCTGCTCCCTTTGAGGGTCACCACAGTGGATCATCTTCCTTTAGCTCACCCAATCTGTAGCATCCTCCTTTGTCATACTAACAATCTGCATACCATACTACCGTCTTGTAAATCTTCCCTTATACTACCATCTGAGAGAGAACAAAGGACGCGACCCTAAGCGACGGCCTCGAGGTAAAAGAGCCGGCATCAGGAACAGGCTACGGGCTCGCGCACACCGCGCACACATGCCCAGTATCCTGCTAGCCAATGTTCAATCCATCGAGAACAAGCTTGATGACCCCAGAGCCAGAATCAAGTTCCAGAGAGACATTCGGGACTGCAACCTCCTCTGCTTCACCGAGACTTGGCTGAACCCAGCGATACCAGACCACGCTGTGCAGCCGACGGGGTTCTTTTCGGTTTACCGCATGGACAGGACAATGGAGTCGGGGAAGAAAAGAGGTGGTGGAGTGTGTTTGATGGTGAACAACAGATGGTGCGACAGCACAAACATCTCCCCACCCCGTTCAAGAACTGTTACAAGGCTCAACCCCTGCCGGCATTTGGAAAATCGGACCATTCCGCCATCTTCCTCATACCTGCTTACAAACAAAGGCTAAAGCAGCAACCACCAATCAGGAGGGAGGTCGCTCGCTGGACGGACCAATCGGTGGCCGCGCTGCAGGACGCACTGGATGACGCAGACTGGGACATGTTTCAGCGCAGCTCTGATGACATCAACATGTTTACGGAAGCGGTTGTGGGATTTATCGGGAAACTAGCGGACGACACAGCAGAAAGAACTATCATCCGAACGTTTCCCAACCAGAAGCCGTGGGTGGATAAAAACATCCGCGACGCTCTGAGATCACGCACCGCTGCCTACAATGAAGGGCTTGTCTCCGGTAATATGGACCTATACAAGGCTGCGTCCTACAACGTGCGCAGCGCGGTCCGAAAGGCAAAGCGGAGCTACGGGGAAAAACTAGAGTCACAGCTACGACAGTGCGACTCTAGGAGCCTGTGGAAAGGACTGCGGACTATAACGGACTATAAACGACCAGCTTCTTCAATGATGAATGCCGATGCTTCACTGGCTGATGAGCTGAACACGTTTTATGCTCGCTTCGACGCCGCAGCAATTAAAACAACAAACGGCTGCGCGCGCTCGGAGTGCACCAGTGAAGAAAATGCATTCATCATCACAGAGCATGCCGTGAGGAACACCTTCAGGAGGGTGAACACCAGGAAGGCAGCAGGACCAGATGCAATCCCTGGCCGGGTCCTTAGAGCCTGCGCTGATCAACTAGCACCGGTGTTCACGGAGATCTTCAACCTCTCCCTGGCCCAAGCTGTGGTTCCCACGTGCTTCAAACGGTCCATTATTGTCCCTGTTCCAAAGAAACAACAGCCCGCTTGCCACAATGACTACCGTCCAGTAGCACTGACTTCAATTGTGATGAAGTGTTTTGAAAGACTGATGAGAGATCACATCACTTCTTCACTTCCTCCCACCATCGACTCACTTCAGTTTGCTTACCGGACTAATCGTTCCACAGACGATGCCATATCTCACCTGCTCCACACATCCCTGAGTCACCTGGACACTGGCAGAGGGAATTATGTTAGGATGCTGTTCGTGGACTACAGTTCAGCATTCAACACAATAATTCCCTCTAAGCTTTTCACCAAGTTGACGGATCTAGGACTCAGCTCATCACTGTGTCAGTGGATCCTCAACTTCCTCACAGACAGACCCCAATCAGTGAGGGTGGGAAAACAAGTCTCCCCCTCCATCTCACTCAGCACTGGAGTGCCTCAGGGCTGTGTTTTAAGCCCCCTGCTGTACTCACTGTACACTTATGACTGTGTAGCCACATCCGACACCACCTCCATTGTCAAGTTTGCTGACGACACTGCTGTTGTGGGCCTGATCTCCGACAACATCGAGACGGCCTACCTGGAGGAGATTAGGAACCTGGAGACCTGGTGCCAGGAGAATAACCTCCTCCTAAACATCAGCAAGACTAAGGAGCTGATCGTGGACTTCACTACAAAGCAGGCGAGGAATTACAAACCCCTCATCATCAGTGGCACGCCAGTGGAGAGAGTGGACAGTTTCCGATACCTGGGTGTCCACATCACTCAGGACCTGTCATGGTCCTGTCACATCAACACCCTGGTTAAGAAAGCCCGTCAGCGTCTCTTCTTCCTCAGAAGACTTAGAGACTTCCATCTGCCACTGAAGGTGCTCAAGAACTTCTACTCCTGCACCATCGAGAGCGTCCTGACGGCAAACATCTGCACCTGGTTTGGGAACAGCACCAAGCAGGACAGACGAGATCTGCAAAGGGTGGTGCGCTCGGCAGAACGCATCATTCAATCAGAGCTCCCTGACCTGCTGTCCATCTACACCAAGCGGTGCAAGTCCAAAGCTAGGAAGATTATGATGGACCTCTCCCATCCCAACAATGGACTCTTCTCACTGTTGAGGTCTGGGAAGCGCTTCCGCTCCCTTAAGGCCAAAACAGAGAGAATGAAGAGGAGCTTCTTCCCCCAGGCTATTCGGGGCCTGAACCAGGTGTAGGACTGGACTCTCCCAAACACGTCACTATAAGACTGGACTCTCACACACGTCACCACACGCACCACCACACATTTCCTATAATCCTATAATTCCTATAATTTATAATCCTTATCTTTATAATCTCTTCTGCTATTTGCACATTCTTTACTGTAAATTCCTAAGTTAATTTGTAAATTTTTGTAGTAAATTGTAAATATTGTAGAACTTTACTTCTGTCATTTAATGGTCGGGCATTGTACAGCTACAAGCATTTCACCCCCATGTCATACTGTGTATGGTTGTGTGTGTGTGACAAATAAAATTTGAATTTGAATTTGAATTTATCTTTCTGGAACATATCACCATGACCCTCAGCTCTTCCTACTCCATCACAGGTACAGTCTCTTTTTCACCTCTGTAGTGAATTGTCCATTGCTTTGAAAGGTTGAAGGTATTACCTTCACTACCTCATCTTCACTGTTACACCTGTCTCCCTCTCACACTGGTAGTCAGGACTACACATGTCTCTATTGTAGTTGAAATAAACCACAAAAGTCTGTTTTGTAGCTTAAAAAAAAAACACAAACATTTATTCAGAGTGTGTCACAGGCTTAAACCCATGACACTCATGCTGAGTATCACTATAGTCTACAAGACATAGTGTGTAAACTGAGGGCCTCCACTAACACACAGTGCAGAAGTCTGATTTCACATGTGGCGCACTGTTGCAGTATATGAAAGCTATAGTACCAGGATACTGAAACTAAACCATAAAATATTAAAAAATTATTGAATTAGTTTTTGTTTCGGCCGTATCATTCTATTTTGTTGTATTAATCCGCGGAACGTTAAGGCCGTTCTGTGAAAATATTGTCTGACATTAAACCGTTCTGTGGCGCAAAAAGGTTGGGGACCGCTGATCTGAGTGGCTTATATATTATATGTTTAACCCGAGTAGTGAAAGACCACGGGGGTTTGAAAACGATGTGCCGGGAGCCGCGCTTTCACCACCCGGTCAGCTGGTGGGTAACAGGCATCTCCAAGAACGTTAGAGCACTTTTGCAAATATGTGATGTCTTGATTAATCGAGCAGATATTTGAAGTTTACACAGCACCATTCTCGCCTGAAAATATCTTAAAAGTTTATTTTGTGATCCAAAAAGAGTAATATTTCAAACTCCGCCACTCTGCGTTCCTCCAACACTGCCTCGTTTGAGTTTTGGACGAAATTCATTCTGGGATATTGAATTTCGTCATTTCGAGCTGACTGGAGACCAAAACAGCCAATCAAAATTTTTTGCATCCAAGCCTGTGATTGGTTGGTTTTGTGGCACAAATATAAGTGCCACAAATATAAGCAAACCGTTTGTACGTGTTTTGGAGTTCGTACATGTTTTGGAGTTTGTACGTGCTTTCTCTCTAGGGGCCACCGTATATATATTTTTATTTATTCACTCCACATAAAATAAATCATATAATACAAAAACCAACTATTTACATTCAACTTTTAACTATTTACATTTTTTGCTTTTTCCTTTTAAACAAATTTAAAGTGAAACAACACTAAACACTGCAAACCACAACACAATTAAATAGAAATATGAAAAATGCACATTCTCTGTCATATGGGCCTGCATGAATAAACTTTCTAAATCCTTTAACAACCACATGTTAGGATGCCTGGGTCGTTGACCCAGGGTTTTTGAGTTTATTATATTATTTATTATTTCCAGTCTTTGGTTTCTTGGTTCTGTCTTATGGTTTATGTCTCTGTCTTCTCTAGTTGCTCTGTCTCCCCTGTCAGCTGTATCCCCTTGTCTAGTTCACGTCTCTGTGTATCCTTAGTTGCTATATCCCCGTGTCCAGTCAGTGTCTGTGTCTGCCCTGGTCCCACGTCTCTGTTCCCTCTGTTGTAGTGCCTGCATGTGAGTCTGTGTCTTTTGTTCAGTCTGTGTTATGGGTTTCCTGTTTTACTTTGAAAGTCCATGTCTGATGTCTGTCCATGTTTCGCTTCCCCTTGTCTCGTTAGGCCTGATTTGCCCCAGCTGTGTTTCCCTCCTGTTACCCATTCCCTGATTGCTCCCTCTGTGTATTTAAGCCCTGTGTTTCTCTGTGTCTGTGTCGTGATCTACCGTTTATTTAGCTGTGTGTGTTCTGTCAGTCCTCTGGTTTAAGTTTATTTTGATTTCTTCCAGTTATGTTATGTTACGTTTGAGTTCAGCATTAAAGCTATTTCAGTTTACGTTTGTCTCTGGAGTCTACACCTTGGGTCCTATTCCTGTCTGCACACAGCCGCCACACAACACCGCAACTGAAAATAGTTGTGGATGATTACTATACCTTTCTAATGTGACGTTGTTGTCCCTGGCTCTCTTTCTCTCTCTCTCTCTCTCTCTCTCTCCCTCCTGCTCTGTTCCTATGCTACTGCGAGTGTAACTACCGCCCCTCCCCCCCCACGGCTCGCATTGTTCACTTCAAAGAGAGTTTTAGCCAAATTACATTGGCTCCCTGTTAAATATCATATAGATTTTAAAATTCTTTTGTTCACTTTTAATATTTTGAATAATTTAGCGCCCAGTTATCTTTCTGATTTACTCCATTCATACAATCCCAACAGAGCACTTAGATCGTCCAACCACAGGCTCCTAGCACAACCTAGGACTCGAATGAAGTCGAGAGGCGACCGGGCCTTTGCATCCGTGGCACCCAGACTCTGGAATAACCTCCCTGTTCATATTCACACTGCTGAGTCTATCCAGTCTTTTAAATTACGTCTTAAAACTTATTTTTTTACTTTGGCTTTTGATTCTGTCTAGTTGGCTGTTTTAGCTTGTTGCGTTGTTACCTATTGTTTGTTGTCCTTTTATTGTTTGTTTTAACTGTCTCATGTTTTTATTGACTGTGAAGCACTATGGTCAACACTGTTGTTTTAATATGTGCTATATAAATAAATTTTGATTTGATTTGATTTGATTTGAAAGAGTCGGCTCTAAGAGCAGTTTCGTTCGCGACCGACACATCAATACTAGAAAGAGGAGACCAGCGGATAAACAACAGCAGCACGTTTAAGCTTGATCAGCTGTTGTTAGAATTGATTTAATATTACTTTCTAGTAGCAGTTGATGTTTGTTGGAGCCACAGCTGTAAAAGCTGCTGGTCATGATATCGGTTTGGATATGTGGTGAGAGGGAAACATGAAGATGAAACCAGGAGATGTCCTTACTGAATCATCAGAGCTGAACAGGTGATGGAGAAACAGGTTTACCTTTTAGGTGACATGAGTGAGTTGAAGGGAAGTTGTGAACTGTTTCTGAGAGACAAATAACACCAGGATCCTTTTTTAAGTAGCTGACAGCTGGTAACTGTGCAGGGGCGGGTCTAGCAAAGTGTTGCCAGGGGGCCACGCAGGGCATTAGCAGAGAAAGGGGGGGCACAAAAAATACTTTACTTTGTTATTTCATTTAAAATGACTAACTTTTAATAGTTATCTGAATCTTACAACTAAAGTGGTCATCTGACTAAATGTATAGAAATCCATTATTGTATCTGGTAACTATGAAGTCTAACATATAACCCAGTAAGCTATACTACTTTTTCCTTTGGGAAGGCACCATCTGTACAGTCTGCAATTCTGTTGAATAGAGAGTCTATTTAATTATTGTAGAAAAATAATTGATTTCTGGGCATTAGTTTTACACGTGCATTAAATTAAAGTTGATTACGTTAAGCATCGTGAGGGTGGGGGGTGGTTCCCTAATATTTCTGCTGGGAGTTGGCAACCTTATTAGTTAGGTTGCTTAATATTTCTGCTAAGTACTCTTTAAAATACCAGAATAGGGAGGATGGTGCAGGTTTAAGTTTATTAGATTGATCAGTGTTGCTGAACTATAAAATATTTTGGGTGTAGGGTATTTTTTGCATACAGGTATAACAAAGTAGCTTTAGTGTTTTGTTTTTTAAAACTGGAGTATGAACTTATATAAAATGCAGCAAGATATTTATAAAAAACATTTTTATTGATTACAAAACACACTATATCGGATTCATATTGGTATCGGCAGATATCCAAATTTATGATATCGGTATCGGACATAAAAAAGTGGTATCGTGCCATCTCTAGTTTATATATTTTCTAACTGAGAGTTTGTGTCAAATAGCTGGGTTAAAAAGAAGTTTGAATTATTCTGAATGAGTTTTGGGTCACAAAATTGCTTACACAAGTCTGCACATTTTACATCATTTGAAAGAAATAATATGAAGCCTTAATATGTTGTTGAATGCTGAAGCAGCTGATCAGAGCACTGCTGATATTATCTCCATATGCTTCATCGTCCATGATTCATCATGACTGAACCAAAACTGGTAACCTAACAAATTTTATGTGATCTTTGCATCTCTCCATTAAAAAAAATTAAAGTCTAGACTTTATTTCAGCTTTTCAGCTTTTAGAATCTGACCTCATACAGTGACAACAGACAAAGAATCCTATATGCCCACTGTTTATACTAAATTAATTTATTTGTTTTATTATTGGAGTAAATTTATAATAATTCCCACATTAACTGGGGACATTCTTCCATGGTCACATCCAAGCACATGCACAAACAACCTGCTGTGAGTCAACCATGGGTGACACACAACAGGATGTTATATGTTATTTACATATTATTTGCATAATGTTCCTAGAAAGAGCATTATGGGAATCAGCAGACCTGCCTCTCTATAATATCGACCTCATTGCTGTTAATAATCATTCAAAAAACATTTCTAAATAGTAATAGGGTCGAGAGTTCTTGTCTTAGTGGAAACACATGAAGAAATATTAGTTCCAAAGAATAGATACAGCAGGAAATACAACTACAACAAGACATCTCAGGAAGCTAACCTTCAAAGTAAGGCCTAAAAAAAGCCAAATTTTATAGACTGTGTCCACTTGTGCTACATCTCTTACACTACCACTACTAAAGATTAGAATATTAATTAATGGAATACCTGATGTTAAACATTAACACAATAAATGGACTGGTTCTTATATAACACTTTTCTACTCTCACAAAGCACTGAAAACACACAACATGCCTCATTCATGCAAGCCCTTTTTATATGCCTGCGTGTTGTCTATTGAACAATCAAACTCTGATGGATTCCTCAGAAAGCAACATGGCATTAGTATCTTGCCCAAGGACACTTAGTATGCAGACGTAGCAGCCAGGGATTGAACCACCAACCAAACTTAGCAGATGGCCTCCTCTACCTCCTGAGCTACAGTATTTACATTTATATGTCTTCATATTACCAATTTTTTCTGCAAGAAAAGGACGAAAACCTGAATTAGATCTGTAACATAAAGACAGCCAAAGCATAGCCTACCTTTGCATGTTGCAGAGTCCGTTTTATCTGAGCAGAATCAGGAGCAGAGCTGATGTGCCAGCAGAGAAAAAACAAATGAGTAACTCTGAAAAGATTGTTTGGATCTTGCTGACATTTCATGTAAATTACTTTTAGAATAAAAAAGAGGAAGCATCAGCTGACAGAAAACTAAAAATATATTCATCTCTTCTTCCACAGATGCAGCAGTGTCGAGCAAATACAGGCTTACATTAAATTAGTGAAACTTGCACTTCAAATTGCACTTAGTACTGGACACTGTATTTACATTCTTTAGAAACATTCAACACTAAGTTTTCTTTTTAGATGATAATTTTAATTTGATTTAATTTGAACCAATTTGTCATAAGAGGCCAAGTGTTGTATTTCACTGCTGCGACCCACACCCCTCCTAAAACAGCCAAAAAACCAAACTGAACATAAACTATGAAATTTCCAGTTTTGTGTGTATTGTGATTTTCTTAAGATAAGTATGAAAAAATATTTTGTTTTATTTTATTTTTTACATTGTAAATGATGAATAATAACAAGACACAGACAGATATGTGAGATATATGAGCCTCGTATGAGCCTGTTATCATATAAACTTGAATTCAAGCCACTGTGTCAAATCAGATGTAGATGTATAGACCAACCATAGATTTACTGACTGTTTGTTTGTTACTTCAAGCCCTGTGTCAGGATGGTGACCTGTCCAGGGTGTACCTGACCTCTCGCTCTATGGTAGCTGGGATAGCCCCCCCATGTTTAAAATACAGAGGTGATTCTGCGTGGTCCGTGGGAGGTATTTCTTTTAAACAAACATTCTTTATGGGGGCAGCATAATGACTGTTTTAACTTTAGCATCAGTCTGCTCTAAACTAGTTGTGTTAACAGGAATATTATTACATCTGAACAACAAACAAAGCAAATTTTTTAGGTTTTATGCAGTTTTTATGAATTAGCAAAGGATTTAGAAATGCATGTAGAAGGTAATAGGTAACCCTTCACTGTTTTGTAAGCTTTAGAAGCATTATATTACAGTTGTTTTGTGCACATAGACACGGCAGTTTTGTGCCTCAGTTTTATACAGTATAATGGCCATTAAGCTAACGGCAGGAGCTACAACCATTTTGTCAGGAAACCTGTTCAGGTATATGTATAGAAAGCACTTTATCATTTTGGTTTATTATTTAGCTTTTCCTTCCACCATGTGACATTAAGCAGTACAGAATGTGAAATATTTATGTTCATTTTGATTGCAATAAACAACTGCATGAGAGAAGCATGTCAAAATCACTCTTGTAATTCTTTTCCCCCTGTTTTCAGGGGTGTAACATGCGCACGTTAACTAGTGACTTTTTGGGCAAATTATGGTTTGCCCATGTTGCATATGATCAGAAGTTTACCTTAACTTTGTTGAAAGGCTAATCCTCATAAGTCCCTTCAACAGAAACACACATAGTGGCAGACTGTACAGACCTTGCAGTGAGTTCAGGATGCAGAAGAGGTACAGGCCAGCAGTGGACAGCTGTCCAAATGAGAAGGAGACCAGGCCCCAGGGAAGGTTAAGCAGAATGCCTACTCCCAGAAGGGGACACATGCTGTGCATGGCTCTATTGCATTCAGTCTGTCCAAAAATGATTTAACAAATATAGAAAGAAACATAATACAGCAGGCTATAGATGACCTGCAGAGTCCTTGAAAAGAAAACTTTCAGTTTGTTTGAAATTTCGTTCTCTTAACAGACGGCTGTTTACTCATACAGTGTGTGTGTAATGGAAACGAAATTTTAAGTCGTGATGGTAAAATATTACAAGTACATAAAATTTTATTTAAAAAAGCCAAATTAGACAACCCATTGTAGAGTATTTTTATCAAGTAAAAAGAGGATAGAAATTTAAAAAAGGTGAATGATCTTGATTGATTGATTGATTGATTGAACGTTATTAATCCCTAAGGAAATTATGGGTTAAAGGCTGCCTTCACTCCTACACCATCTTGATAATATCGGACTTATCTTCAAGATCGTTTTAAAAAGATGAAAAAAATTACCTCTCTGCTTTGGCCAACAGTGAAAACACATCTGATTGTCACCGCAAACTTAATCATGTTAAAGAGAAACACAATGACGAACGGTCCCACTGTAGTCACCATTTTCACTATGCCTTGGGTAATATAGCACCTACAAAGAAAGGAAATAGATGATGATAAAAATGTTACACATTGAAAAGCAATTAAGGCATTCTGTTACAAATATGTAGGTGAGTCAGTGTATCAACCAAAACAAATTGTATTCTTTTTTCTTCTAACAATGCAAGTAAACAGAAATTCTGATGCACATACAAAAAAGTTAATAAATAAAAATTAGTTAAGATTTTGCATCCAAATTTGTTTCTTAGATTGCAGTTTCATGGAAGCTGGAGATACTGCCAAAAACTGAATGTAAAATATTTCACGAGTTTTTACATGCTGGCAAATTCATTCCTTGCATTGCATTTTCATTGGTCTGCCTGATAAAGACGATAATCTGATAAAGAGAACTTCCTGTTTGGAGTACTCGACTCCACCCCATTCCACCACGCTGAGTTTGAGCAGGTATCTGCTGACACTGATGTAAAAGATTTGGACAAAGTAAAGGTAGAGGTGGAATCCCTCCAAAGCCATCCAGCTGAAAGTGGCCAGCAGGGAGTAGTGAAGAGCAAGAGCCATGTGGACCTTCATAGAGACACGTTCTCTGACTTTTCTGGCAAATACAGGAGATGTGATTCATGGTAAGTCACAACTTTCACATAGATTATTTGGTCATATCCTGTTTGGTCAAAATCCAGTCAGAGAAGAAAGAATGTATAATATAAATATAGAAGAAAATCTGAAATTTCTTGCAAGATGAAAAGAGACGATGGGATAAGGAAAAAAGGATAATTAACTGATAAAACATCAGAAGCAGATGCTGGAGAAATCATGGGACCAGGACAGGAGGATGCTACTAAAAATGTGGAGGAAAGGAGGGTTAAAGTTTAAAGAATGTCATCAAGCAAAAAATAATAATAATTACCTATTTGTGATGAAGAGCAAAACAGTGATGATGAGGGCAAAAAGAGAGCGACTGCAGCCAATCAGAGAAATGTATGTTAAAATCTTCTGGTCTGTAGAGAAGAAGGACTCAGTGCCATTTGTGTCAGAGCCAGAAACAGGCACCTGTGGAGAAAATACACTTTCATTTTATTTTGCAGCATTTCCATTAACGGTGGTTTAAATTAAAAACAAAAAAGGAAGTGCATGGCAAAGTCCAGTTTAATAGACCATAATAAGCAGGAGACAGACAGGTGATTGAGGAAACACTGCACTGGTCAAATATTCCAGTTTTTCCATGTTTAATATTTTTTACAGATCATCAGCTGATCTTTGGCAGCAGAAACTTTAAATCAAAAAAGAGTAAAAAATTTTCAAGTGAGCAACACGAGCGATGTAAAGACCAGATGTAGATTAAAATGGAACATTTAATATGGGCACAAGTTAATGAACCAATGAACATTGAGTGAGAGCAGATGGCAGAACATAGCATGTCCAGCTGAAGAGCTCGGATAACATCCTGAGCAGCACAGGGGTGCCTCGGGGTACTGTCATATCATCCTTCCTCTTCCCCCTCTATACGTCTAACTAAAATAGGAAAATAGGAACATAAACAGTGCCATCATTGCCAGACCTGGCCTACATCTGGTTGACATACACCCTGCCATGACACCAGTCAGCCAGAAGTGGCTTGATGCCGGATCTGGCCCAGACCTGTTTTCTATGAGTCAGGGCCACATAAACCAAACCACAATCTGGCCAGATGTAGCATGCCATCACATAAACAGTGCCATCTATGCCAGACCTGGCCCAAATCTGGATGACATACCACTTACCATGCCAGAAGTCAGCCACCAGTGCTGGTGATACACCAGAGCCGGGCCAGGTGAGGCAAGCCCACCACAGGTTGATCAATCCTGTGTGTGTATCTCTGGGTTAGTTAACGGCCTTAGCTGCCCAGTTGATGTCAGCCCTTTTTATCCATAGCCAGTGACTGGTCCTCTCAGCATTGTTAGCTAATTCTCTTATAGCCTGCCATAGTGCCTGTCCTCTGATCCCAATCTCTCTAAGCAGTTTCACTGTTGTACTGGCAACAAAGCCCCTGGACCCCACTTCCACCGAGCGCATCTTGATCTTCCAGCCTCTGTCCTCTGCCTCAGCTGCTAAGTTGGCATACTGCAGCTTCTTACGCTCAAATGCTTCCTCAATTGCATCATCCCATGGTACCGTCAGCTCAGTGATGTATGCAAGTTTTTGGGAGTTAGCCCAAAGGACAAGGTCTAGTCGCAGAGTAGTCGTTATGATCTCTGTGGGAAAAATTAGCCTCTGATCCAAGTCCACTTGCATCTGCCAATCCCTGGCAACCTTCAGCGGGCCCAGTTCCAGGGTTGAAGAGCTAGTCCTCAGCTTGTCCCCTTCCCGGACAAATGCTGATGAAAACTGACAGACCTGGTTGTGTCTCCATGTGTATCTGCCCTGAGTAAGGCTAGTCCTATAACCAACCAAGATGTGCTTGAGTGTTGCTGGGACTGTACACAGAGGGCAGGATGGGTCCTTTCCAAACCACAGCTGCAGATTTATTGGGGAATTACATGGGAATCCATTACTGCTGTTTAGACATTTTAATCAAAACGATGTCAAATTTGTGGAATTAGATGACAAGTTATCAAGATTCTTAGATTCCTAAATGTCAAACAGCATCAACTTTAATGCATAAATGTTGTGGTTAAAACAAGGAAACAAGGAATGTTGAGTAAGTAATATACAACATTTTGCGTTGATTAGGGAAAATCAGAGCAAAGGTAATCAAAATACATGTACATTAACAATCCATCTTGTTTTCTTAACAGTGATAGAATAAAAATGTCATCATTTTTTAACCAAATCTATGGATGTCATTTTAAAGCAAGTCATCCAGTGTCATGGTCTTTTGACCCAGTGTTTTCAGTTTTCTTGTGTTTTTTGTCATTTTGTATTATGTTTAAGTCCACTTGTTATTCTTAAAGTTTATATTCTGTTTAGCTTTTGTGATTTAGATTCCTCCTTGTGTGGTTGCCCTCTGTCTCCCTCTGTGCATCTGGGTTTATGTTTCCCCGGCCCGTCATTTTGGCTCTCTCTCCCCCGTGTTCCCTCGCTCCCTCTCGTCTGCCTCTCCTCCACTTCTGCATCATGTTCCTCTGTTTCCTGTCTTATTGTGAAGGTCTCGTGTTTCCATGTTCATTCTGTTCGGTCTTGCTTCCCGCATCTCGTTATGGTTATTTGTGTCAGGTGTGTTCCCCATGTGTTCTCACTTCCTGGTTATCCCTCTGTGTATTTATGTCAGTGTCTTCCAGTGTCTTCCTCAGTTCCATGAGGAACTCCCTTATTGCTGTGTACCTCTCTATGTGTTCCCCTGTGTAAATTATTATTAGATTTTTCCAGTTTAGTTTTGTATTGTTTTGCATCCAGCAATAAAGCTGTGATTTTTGAATTCACGTCCTGCCTTTCAGTCTGCATTTGGATCCTTTTCCTGTCTGCACACAGCCACATTCATGACAATCCAGTAGTTGCCAAGACATTTCAGTCTGGACCAAAATGGTATACAAAACTGATATTTCCAGTTCTGCTTCTTAAAAATGATTAGCAAGTTAAAATATCAGTGTCACAGTAATTCTGAATTACTCTGAAATCATATTTTTTAAAAATACCTCATTATAGCTGGCATAAATGTCGAGGCCTTCAAAGGAACCACTGGGTTTATACACGAGGGTAACAACATTGTCAGAACTCATTGATGAAACAGTTCCTTTTATTTGATCTTCTAGTGGAAACTCTTCCAGCTGCATAATTGCTCTTGTGAAAAAGGACAAGAAAATATTAGGTTGTTGTAAAGACTTTCATTATTTTCATACCACAAACAGTCTTAAATACCTTAAAATCTCAACTCTCTGTCGTTCACTCTTACATACATATTTGATCAAAGAGTTTTCAAAAGTATTAAACTCCAAAAGGGTAAAAACAATCAAAAAAACGATGCTATGATTTGGAACGAATGAGTTTACTTGATAGCGTCATCAAGGCTTCCCTTTTTAAGAATGTTGTCTACATGGTTCATACAGCAACAGGAATCATCTGTAAAATAAAAGAATTAAAATATATGCACATTTTCACTAAATTCAAGTTGATTGAGTCCTACAGAATCTGTCACATTTCCACCTGAAAACTTTGGTACATTCTGATTTACTTGTGTTACAGAAGAACAAAGGTGTAGGTGCGACATTTCACCCTGAAGCATGGAAACAACAGCCTTCGGACAAAATGAAAGCAGCCTACCTTTCTGACACTGATCCTCGCAGGAACCCTGACCTCCTGAACTTTGATCTTCCATTGTGTTCAGTCTGTTTTTGGGGGAGGACATGCAGAGGGTTGGTGTGACACAAAAAACACCAGCCACCAGAGAAGCCAGCACTTCATCCTGTATAGTGGACAGAAATGATTCGAAAAAATTAAAATGGTAGATGATGCCTGATGAGGTTTAAGTTTTATTGAGCTATAATAGAACATAAAACCTTTTAATTTAAGAGACAAATTTGTGGAAGGTCTGTGGGCTTTAAGACCACTCTAAACTCTATGATGCATGCCTCCCCTGAGGTCTTCTTCTTTACTCTCTCCCTAGCAGCTCCATGTTCAACATCCTTTGTGTAACATATCCACTATCCCTCCACATGGCCAAAGTATCCCATCCTTGCCTCTCTAACTTTGTCTCCAAACAGCTCACACTGATCTGTCCCACTGATAGATCTGTTTTTAATCTTGTCTATTCTGGTCACTCCCAATGAAAATCGTAACAGCTTCAGTTTCACTTGGTGCAATCGATCTATCACAAATCCCCCCCTGACAATCTTCTGCACCCATCACTGGACAAAAAAAGAAATAAATAAAAATTGGCCCTGACATTTCTAGTTGGTTAAAACAGCATATGGTCCAGTTAAGTGTGCACACTATTTGTGCAACAAAAAAAATAATTCCATACACATAATATGTATATTGATACTAAAACAGTATTTCTTTCTAATCATGCTGGTACACCTGTTGGGTTAGGACATCTCAGTTTCACTGCAGTGCAGCATGTGACACTTGAAAACTGCACACTTGCTATTAATTTTATTTCCCTTCTTTCTTAGTTATGTCCATATTAATTATACCTTGCCCCGCTGCACTGTTTCTGGGGCTGCTTTCCCTCCTAGAGTACTTCTTGGTAGCACTAGAAACAGCACCCTCTTGTGTCCGCAGGGCTTACTTGGCACATTTTTCTTTGACTATTTCTTTTTTCTTTTTCTATTTCTCTTTCAACATTTTAGCTTTTCTTTGTCCATCTGTATCAACCACTTCAATACTAAACGTTGTTCTACAAGGTGCACAAACAAATAGGGAAGGTATGGGAGGGGCCCGTTACATTAAGAGATTTGATTGGACAGTGTCAGCAATGGAAATTAACAAATGGTCTGCTGTCACCGCTCACAGGGCCTGTGTAATAATATTGACAACGAAAAAGAAATATTGGCATATCGGCCCACAGGTACATTAGCAGCCCTCAAGAGTACTGGAAACCTGAGGCCATACATACCACCAGCAACTGCACGTCTATCCCAGCAGAAGTAGGGAGGCCCAAGAAGAAGTCCAAGCAACCCTGGACCACCACCCTGTAATCAAAAAACACTTCTTTGACCACGGGTAAAATATTTTTTGTCATTCTATCTCAGGAATACTTCCTAATACCAATCAGGATACCGATTAACACTGATTTCTATCGGTCACAGTGAAAAGACTTGAACAAACAGCCTGTTGTGAATCAACAAGTGGTTACTTACAACAATAAATTAACATAACATCATGTTATGTTAAAATATAACATATACAATATAATATGTATGTGTAATAAAATGTTTAACAACATACTTTTCACAAACAATGCACAAAAGTATGTTGTTTTAAAAAGTACCTATGGCGGAAAAAAGAAGACTAACACCTACAACATTTACATCTGAACATATTAACAATTATTTTTTAAATGCAGAGTAAAAAGAAAACAACAATAATATTACAGCTGTAATAGGAACTTGTTGCCATTTCATGTAAATTATTTTTTAAATAAAAACGTGCTGTTAGAGATCTATCTATCTATCTATCTATCTGTTTACACATTCAGCACTAAGTTATCTTTTTAGATGCTAATTTATTCTGAAATTTAAGGCAATTTATCGTCACAGGCCAATTGCAGTATGTCACCGCTATGACCAACAGATGGCAGTAGTGCATCAAAACAACCTTAAAAACAACTTCAGCTGGTTGTTTTTCTTTTTTTTTTATATATATTTTTTATACTAAATATTATGAACTTTTTTCATAAATATACAAATGAGTGAACACATCCCACTTTTTCCACTGTGACAACAAAGTTCCTGAGTCTGATGCCAGGCCACAGACGAGGTTGTGAGAGATGCATGAACCTGGTATTGTTATTATATGAAGTAGAATTAAAGCCACCAACTCAAGTCTAATGTAGATTTAGAGGCCATCTATATGTTTGTGTATTTGTGGCACTTCATGTTAGTCTGTTGGCAGCTGTACTGGCTCATCATGCAGGTGTCCATTCTGGCAGGTGGCCCTCACATTATAGAAACGATGAAAAACACTAAAGTGGAATAAACATGATCATACTGAATAAACCAGACTGTTTCTAGACATTTACATTTTACATATACACTGTGTACATTGAGGTCTTACAAGTGCATGTATGGTACGCATATGATGATATATAACCTGTTTTTATTACTGGACTACAGTAAATAGAATAACGGAATTACGCATTCCAGTGTTTCTGATAAATTTCTGTAATCTATACAATAGCATAGCACAAAATAATACATATCCAATACACTATTAGTATGTATTGCAGTGCTTATATGAGCTATTGTGTTTTGCATGATTTCCCTTTTCTTGTTGAGATACAAATGCTGCCCGTAAAATATGGATTTTGTGTGTTTGGTTAGTTGATGTGAACATAGCTCACCTTCAGTCTGTAATGTAAGCAGTATCTAATGGCTGCTCACCTGGAGGAAGATCAAAACCAAAAAAACCAAAAAAAAAAAGTTGTGATAACACAAAATTTCTATTTGTAAAATCAGAAAAGAGAACTACAAACCATATTAATGTGGATATTCCCAAGATGTGAAATTCCTATTTGTCAAAACATGTTTACTGATTTGCTGTCGCTTATGTTTTTTTTTAATTTTTCACAAAGCTGGATGAAAATTCTTTAGCACTAGTTAACCTTTCCCCAAACTTCAATAAAGCGCTTAAGTCTAACAGAGTAAGTTTTTTCAAACACTGTGTTTATTTAAAAAATTTGAAGTACTTGTGCTTTATTTTAGATTATGAATGATGAAACTCTCCTGAGTGGAACTGCTCCAATTTAAATTCACAAACAACAACAACAATAATGTTGTCACAGTTATATAGTTTATCTCAGTGTGTCGATTACATTACTTTTTCTTTTTAATTTATGTGTGTATAAACTGATGTATAAGGTCAAAGAAATCATGCAAAGCCCCTAATTACCACTAATGCCCATGATGAGTGTATGTACTTATGACCACAACTGTAAATACTCAACACACACATGCAACACAGTTTACAATAAAAAGTGTTTGGAACAGTCGACTTTGAATGTACTATATGCTGATTTGTATGTGCTGACATTCAAGTTCTGAAGAAATAATTCTTTACAAACACTGTGCAAACTGATTGAAAACATCACCTCTTCCCAATGACAGACTTCTAGCTCTCGGTTATGGGCAAAAGACCTTTAACTGACAAATAAAGGCTATCTCATCATCATCATCAGCTAAAAGTTCACTGAACTGTTTTGCTGCACTATCCTGCAATATCAAGCACTGCATACATGACATATTCTTAAAACATCAAGACCCCATTAACCCTTATGTTTGGATTTGGAAGCAGTTAAAGGGTTTTATTGTTAAACTGGAGACATTCAGCAGGGAGGTGTTTCCTCTTGTCTTAGATTAGATCCACTGATAGGGACATCTCTGTCTAAGCAACCTCTCTGACTGATGACAAGTGCTTTCATCTCACCCTAATCCATGCTGACTGCCTATCAGCCACCTTCTTAGTTTCTAAACAAAACAAAGTTTGTTCTTTTTTGTTAACTTATAACAATAGCAGAAATTCTGTGGAACAATATTCAAGGAATGTTACTCAAGGGATCTTACAATATCAATGATGTCAAATTGATGACTGAGTTTATAGAAGTATACTCACCTTATACATCGCATATCTTATAATTAGTAGTGTGTGTGTGTGTGTGTGTGTGTGTGTGTGTGTGTGTGTGTGTGTGTGTGTGTGTGTGTGTGTGTGTGTGTGTGTGTCCAATGTAGTCGATTATCTCGTTTTGGTGGAAAACCACATCGGTCCGACTAATAAAAGCGTCAATTTTGAATCAGATAAGCTAATACCGGAAGTGCATTGCCTTCAAAATATAAAAAAAAATCATGTATAGCTATCATTAATAGAAGATAGTGGAGTTATGCTACACTTTCGTTGATGCCTATATCAAATGCTTATCAAGTTTATCAAATAAGTGCACCTTAAAAAAAAGTCTTTCCTTACCCAGCAGCACTTTCTCACTCTTTCACTGCTTAAAACTGAATTCCGTATTTTTATGGACCCAAGTTCTCATGTTAATTAATGTGTGCTATTTGTGCTCCTTTTGGATAAGCCAAAACATTATTTCATCACTTTCCTTCTTAATATTCTTTTTGGTGGTGAGATGAAATATTATAATGAAAATAAATGAGAAAATCTGGAGAATATAAGTTTTGCATCCTCTTTGACTCCTCCCCACAATCAAGCCCGACTATGTGTTTATTTTGAAAGGCACTGCAGGAAAACGCCGTTAGCGTGATCCAGGTGCAGTAACAGCAGGATCCGAGGACCATTGTCCGTCCCGGTCCCGGAGGGTGACAACACGGGACCTGTTTCAGGACAGGACTGAACGCAACTAACAAAGTACCGGGCTCCCGAGAACATTTCCTCCGAGAACAGGGAAAACTGGATATTTAAAGGGCAAAGAAACCGTCTAATATGTGTTTTTAAAGGACAGGTCCCGATCTGAAACATTCATATTCGACTGTTTACTTCTTGCAACTGCTGCTGAAGGAATCGGTCAAGTGTGCTGAACTTTGGACTTTGCAACTTTGCTGCTCTGGTTAAATTCAGCTGCACTATTTTGGGCATTATTATCACGAGACGCGGTTATTAGCTCACCGGATCTGGACATGATCGCAGTAAAATTAATGTCAAGCTTTCCCGTGGTAAACGCAGTTTCCTGATAATGGTCATTGCTGGTTCTTTTTTTGAAGTGCACGTTGGAGGTTACTAATTAAGGAGCGATTTTGATTTAAATTAAATGCGTGCGCTCTCGTGGGCAACTCCCGCTTCTGTTAAGAGCTCAGTCCGCGAAGGAAGGTGACACTCGCTGCCAGCGGAGTAAAAAAGAAAACGAGTGAAGCTGTGTGCACTCACGGGAACATTTTGCTTACTTTTATGTAGAAATTGTAACTGTATCAGGGATGGAGCTGTTTGGCAGTTAGCAGATGCGCTCTTGAAGATTGCTGCAGACTGTAGGGACTAGTTTACTAAAGTTTGGGTTCTTTTTACGGCACAAACCAGCGAGTAAAACACGACTGAGAGATCTTATTTAACCCTTGGGATCGAACTACAACGAAGGAGGTCCCCTCGAGCCCGCACCATGGCCACTAGCTCGCGGGACAGCTGCTTCTGGTTGCTCTGGAGACGCACCCTCCTCGCGCTTTGGCTGTGCGCTGTAGGAGCGCGTGCAGCGGAAGAGAGCGCGTTTAACACAGAGGTAAGACGGCACAGAAGATGTGAGAGGCTTCGGGCGCCTTTAGGCATCGCAAATGATCGAAATGCTTTATTTTAAGCAGTCAACACAAAGCAGGGATTCTCCACTGTTTTGCCATAAAGAATTCTGTTTGACTTGGGTGTATATTTCTATAATATCACGTTAATTAAATTAACCATAGTTGTGCTAAATGTTACTCATCTGTTAAACGGCGTACTGACTTGATAGTTATTCTTGGAAGCGCAATATGTCCATGCCTATCAAAAATAAGGCAGAGCACACGATCCATTTACCGCCTGTTACACGATGATGTTGGTTTTGTATGAGTATTTCGAGGGAACACCTTGAACATTTGACGGTCCATCCCCAGCAAATGTGCATCAGACACTTAATTTTGCTTTTCTCCTCTTTTTAATACTCGTATTTCTGCATTTTTCACAGTTTGAAAACTCTAGCACAGTCGGCGATAATTTGATACTGGAGTGATATATTGGAACACGATTTTGTTTCGCTTTCAAACAAAAATATATCGTTTGTTTCTTTCATTTAATCTTAGTGTTTCCCCGCTGAGTTAACACAGATTTAGGCATGGTTTCCTTTTGTGCTCTTTTTTCTGTTTGCTTGGGTGCAGATGTGAGAGTCAAGAGTGCAACAAGCCACTATGTCTATTATCAGGTTTGGGAAAGTCACCTGCTTACATGCGCGTGTGTCACCTGTTGATTACAGGTTAATTACACACACTGTAGACTTTTGATAGCAGATAAATGTTTCTGTACACATTTAAAACTTTTCCCTCCATTAAACACACATCACATATATCTGCATATATCTGTGTGCGAAGAGTGGGTGGCAACAACAACAACACTTGGCAATAGTAGTTCTATGTTGTAATTAAAACTTTCTCACAAATAATGTTTTTAGACATTTTGTGAAAAAAAAAAAGTCCTAGTATTGGACCTCCTCCATGGTTCACCTGGAGTGCACACAGTGCTGGGCAGCTGATGGCTCAGAAATTATGCATCTTTTAGTAAATGTATATATCGTAGTTTTTCTGTTTTTGTTGTCCTCCTTTAATGAGCGCTATGCCTGAATGTAGGAGTGCTGCCAGTTAACTTAAGTAAATGGTTAATCTTATGTACACACATGCAAAGATGCTTTGTGACTAATCATTACCTGAAGAGCCAAAGTTTCATAAACTGTTTTGGAAGCGAGCTCATTTCTCAAATATCCACTGGCTATTTCTTTTTTTGTAGGTTTCGCTTCCTTGTAACCAGTGAAACCATTGGTACACATTTATTCCATGTGTACTTAGGTGTGTCAGTAAATGCCAGAGTATCAAGTTGGAACTTGAACCACTGCTTCTTGTACCCTTACTTCACCAGTCCAGCAGTTCATCCATCACACTTGTTTGTTTTGAGAGACAAAAACAGATAAGAGTTGACAAAAAGTTGACCAGTGCTGGAGTTTCTGTTGTGTGTAGATTGAGAAAGAGAAAGAGACAGACTGACAGACACTGAGACCTCCCAATCATTAGAGGTGAGCTTGCATTACCAAACTCACTGACCTTGGTGTGGGGGTGTTGCTGTCTGGTTGTCGGTCAGTTTACAACATTTCCTGATTAGCTGTTAACATAGTTGTGGTGAATGTGTGTGTGTGTCTGTGTGTGTGCAGGTGTGTGCTTATGCACAAAGGCAGACAAAGAGTTTCCACATTGTGTGGACTGATGAGAAATTCCTAGCCGCTTGTTGCTAAATGTGCATGTGTGTTTGTAACAATTGAACCCATGTTGTCAGTTTAACCTTAGGAGTGCTCCATACATGCAGAGGTTGGTGGTCGGTGCATCCTGGGAACTGTGCTTTTCTAATTTGTTGAGGCACATACGGTTTGAGTATCTGGAGAAATGCTTGACCGCTTCCAACTTAGGATATTTTAAAAAAGAAAAAAAAAACATGGCTCAGAAAAAATTAATATGTATGAAAATCAGGACAGAGATGAGTACTGTTACCCTCCAAATGTTAGGATGCCTGGGTCGTTGACCCAGGGTTTTTGAGTTTATTATATTATTTATACTTTCTAGTCTTTGGTTTCTTTGAGTTCTGTCTTATGGTTTATGTCTCTGTCTTCTCTAGTTGCTCTGTCTCCCCTGTCACCTGTATCCCCTTGTCTAGTTCGCGTCTCTGTGTATCCTTAGTTGCTATATCCCCGTGTCCAGTCAGTGTCTGTGTCTGCCCTGGTCCCACGTCTCTGTTCCCTCTGTTGCAGTGCGTGCGAGTCTGTGTCTTTAGTTCAGTCTGTGTCATGTTTCCTGTTTTATTTTGAAGGTCCTTGTCTGAGGTTAATGCATCTGGTTTCGCTTCCCCTTGTCTCGTTAGGCCTGATTTGCCCCAGCTGTGTTTCCCTCCTGTTACCCATTCCCTGATTGCGCCCTCTGTGTATTTAAGCCCTGTGTTTCTCTGTATCTGTGTTGCGATCTACTGGTTACCTAGCTGTGTGTTCTGTCAGTCCACTGGTGTAAGTTTATTTTGATTTTTTCCAGTTATGTTATATTTGAGTTTAACATTAAAGCTGTTTTGAGTTCACATCTGTCTCCGGAGTCTGCACCTTGGGTCCTATTCCTGCCCGCCCAATTAAAGTCAGTATGCAGAAAACAATTGTGCTATGCCATAAGTGCTATGATTCATTTTGCAAATATACAAATGCTGCCTTAAAGTAAATTATAATAGGCACCTGTAGCATCCATCTTTCCACTTGACCAGCTAAGATAATCTTAGTGTTTCGCAGCAACACAAAAACTGATCGCTTAGTCTAAAAATCAGAAATTGTTCAGTAAATCTTGCAGAGTGGAGACTGTCAGATTACAGTATGTTATTTGACAACCTTAGAAGAAGAGCTGTTGTTTGTTGATGACTCAGCTAATTTTTCACACAATTTAATGGGAGGCAAGAACTTGCTTTAGTGAATAAATGAAGTCTAAGAGCATTCGCCATCACTAACTATAGATTTATGTTTTGGTATTTTCAATGTGTGAGTGCAAAATATGCTTGAATTTCAGTAGTAATAACAGAAGAAAGAAGAAATGAGTGTATATTGTGCAACGTAATCAACATAGAAAATTAAATAATATATATTTTGGTTTGTTTTAAAGAAGCCAATCTGTGTTGTATTGTGTTAAAATTAAATTAAATACCTGTTTTGAAATCTATACACATATTGAAGTACTCTCTCTGGAAGTCTGATCCTCTCTTCAGGCTGTGTTTTTAGAATGTGGCCCCAACTCCTACTCTGTCTGGACAAAAAGGATGAAGTGGGAGGTTAAAAGAAAAGAGGGAAAAAGAGAGGGATTATTAGTGTGTGTGACAAGAATCTGAGATATTTTGATTAGCAGAAGGGAAACACAGAGGGGAATTGGATAGATTTGTTTATAAAAGAGGGAAGGAGGGACAAAGATGGAGGGAGTTGACGGGGAAGGTAGCGCTCTGTCTCAGCTGTGCGGCATGTGATGGCTGAATGTGACAGCTGTTCTCTAACTGGGACACACACACACACACACTGTGCAAATGCATGCTGGGCCTGGGACTCCAGGGCATGTCAGGAAATACAATGGACCCTCTTGTCTGAGGAGAGGGAACTGTGAGCGAAAAGTTTTGAATAAGAGGGAGAGAGAGCGGATGAGGGAGTGCAGACATGGACATGATAAGAAAAGCTTGGTTTATAGAGAGAATGCAAAATGTGTTCAGCAACAATTTGTAGCTGAAACAGTGAGAGTGGTAAGAGGAGGGGGTAATAGGTGACTTATTGCAGCACACAAGTAGACTGCTATTCTCTTTGCAGCCATCCAATCTGCAAACTTCCATCTCTTCAGGTTCTGCACACTGTCCCTCCACTTCCTTGTGATTGACTATCATATTCACACATATATACTACAATGACGGTTGGGGATGTGATGGAAGGGGAATGATATTTCTTATCGTGCATTAGAGACATTGTGCTCTTGTGTATATGTGTTTTTGTGTTTACAAGTATTTGAATATGATAAACGACAGCGACAGCCGTTAATTCTGTGCTATTTTCCACAAGAAGTGTCAAAAATAGTGACGCAACTGTGGACTACTGTAGGCTAAAATAATCAAGGTTTACCTATCATGTGTTTCAATGGTGAGAGAAACCAGTGCAAACTTGTAGATAGTTTGTACGCTTCATTACTCTGAGGTAAAAATGCTAAACATCAGATCATTGCATGATTGACTCCACTGTGGATTAATCTAAACTTTTTATTGCTGTTATTATTTGTCATGTGAACAGCGGGTAATGTTGCTCAGCACTGGACACTCCTTTGAACTGCAGCGCAAGCTTGTCAGTTTTTTATGATTCAAACCACAAGTGTTTAGATCAGCTCACAAAAAGAGAGAAAGAGAGAAGTCTAAATGAAATGCAAGTCTTAAGAGTTGACTGCTGAATCCACACCGACGCCACAACAGCTTCTGTCCGACCTCAGCTTTGCTATGGTGTGAGATATGTCTTGGGCTGAATCTAGCCCATAACACTTCTAGCAGCATGAAATAATTTAAAAATTACAATTACATGTCTGGATGTAAAATCAGAGTGTGGTTCATACCTTGATTTTTGATTGAGAATTTCAGTTTTTATTTTTGTATCTGGATGGAAGAACGCTGATAACAAGACAAGAAATTCTTAATTATTAAAGCATAGGTGAGAATGAATTAGTTCATATTAACTAGCTAGTTATTGAGCATTGAGCCAACGGTAGTTTGTTTAAGGTCATTACAAGCAGCTGTGATAAGACTAATGTTATGGTTAGATTTACATCATTTTTCTTTTTAAATGAAGCCCCACTGATAGACTGCACTGCTGTAACAGGGTTTGGAGAAGTGTCTGAATAAACTAAGCAACCAGTGTTAAGTGCATCTCAACATAATTTGGTAAAAGCGACTTGTTAAAATAAACCGACAGATGACAAAGGAAAGCCTGCATGACTTTCTTGCATTTCTGATCCCTCCAAATTAAACAAATACAAATCTCTTCTGTTTCCTCCTCCTCTGTCGGTCTCACTTTCTCTAACACTTCTCATTTACTTATCCATCCTCTTGGTAGGACGTCAGAAGGTAAAAGATGGCAGCAGACCAAGCCTCGGAATAAAAGCTGTTAGTATCTTGGCTGACATTGTGGTGGGCACACACAAATGCTCTCTCACTTCCACACACACACACACACTGCCAGGTTTTACAACTCCCTGTATATCGCTGGGTCTGGTTTTGGCAGGTAAGCTCAAGGACTCTTTGAAAGACCATTTAATAGACGAGGCCCAACGTGTACGCACACACATACACACACGAGGCCTCTCCTATTCCTTACGTTGTTTTGTATTCAGCTCAGCTGACGAGGGAAAGTGAGCAGCCAGGCAGAAGTACTTTACTACTTTAGACGATGGAGGTGAGGGTTCATAAGCCCCCATACGTCTTCCTAATAGCACTGAAACTCTGCCCTTGTACCTGACAACAGCCTGTTGTAAATATACATAGATTTAAAAGCAATGGGACAGAGAAAACACATGTAGAGACAACAGCAGATGCCTTCCACAAAAACACTGAACATAAAGGCATGAAGTAGAGCTGGGCGATATAAGATTTTTTCATATCACGATATGTTTTTTTCATTTCAGGCGATAACGATATCTATCACGATATAAGCCAAATAACTATATTTGTAAGATTTAAATGTGCCGTTGCTCACAAGTAAAATGTGAAATAATCAGCAGCTTGTTTTTATTTAAATATTTATTTCCCATAATAAGTTCAACAGGGTAGATGTACTTAAGGAACATGAGACTTTTTCAGATAAATAAAGGCAAATATTGCAAACTACACAAAAGGCAGCCGCTAAAGCGTTTAAGTTTCAAAATAGAACAAACGAATCAGACTCCTAAATTGTCAATTCCACTTAGAAACAAAATATTAATTCTAAAAATAAATCTTAGTTTGTTTTACAGAAGAACAGACAAAACTGACTAACTTTTGTCAATATCAAATAAACTGAGAACTAAAAGGAAATTCTCAATCTCTCCTTGTTGTATAGCTGAGCTTTTCAAACAGTTTTAACAGTTACTTTAGTCTGACAAAAGCCGAATGACGAATTAGCGCTTCCAGTCAGAGACTGAGGCTACGTCTACACGTACACGGGTATTTTTGAAAACGGAGATTTTCCGTTTTCGTTTTAAAAAATAATCCCGTCCACACATAAAGGCAGAAATGAAGGAAAACGCTGCTATGAACATGCCAAAGCAGCAGGTGGCGCTAGATTCCTAACCGTGCAGAAATGTTGGCCAATCAGAAGTCTAGAAGCCTCGGTGGGAAAAAGTAAACAAAGCTGGGGCATAGAAGCAGAACCGAGTCGTATGTGTGGAGGGACAGTAACTGTGTGTATATGTAAGCATTTAAACACTGCAGAGAGTAGAATTAACAGTATTGTAGAAATTCATTTCACCGAAACAATAACGTGGCGCACAGTGTAACGTCAAAAAATGCGCACACCTTTGACGCTGCGTTTTCTCAGTTTTTCTAGTCCACACGTAAATGCAAAAACTGAGTTTTTAAAAATCTTCATTTTCAGTGACCAAAAACGCCGTTTACGTGTGGACGAAAGGTGCAAACGCATAGAAAAATCTGCGTTTACAAAAATACCTGGGTACGTGTGGACGTAGCGCATGCACCAGTTTATTGTATTTCCAGACTAGCTTTCGGCACAATTTACAGTGCACGCTACTCTGTTTTTTGTCAGACTTGAAATAGCCAAAATACCTTCACACTACGGAACTTCTCTGGCTCTTCCGTTCGACAATCTCTCCGGCATTGGAACCATCATCTGTGTTCTCTTCGGTCACGCTCGGTTGATTTCTCTAGTCGGCTCACTCTTTTCCTTAATTACCCGGGCAGTACGGTGGCTGGCTGCTTCCCAAACAAATACACATGTGCGGCTTGGCACTTACGCTGTACGTAACAAGTCACGTGACGTGACGCTGCGGCTGTGATTGGTTCGGCTCTGCGCTACTTAATTTGGATTGGCTGTTCTTTTTTCTTTTTTTTAAGAGGACAAGAGCGGCGAGGTCTATCGCGATAGTTTAATTTTTCTATCGAGAAAGTTATATCGCGATACATATCGTTATCGTTCTATCGCCCAGCTCTAGCATGAAGGCAATTACTGTTTTTATCAGGTATTATTACAGCAACCATGTGGAGATGCTGATCACAGAGGAGAAAAGCAAGTGGCTGACATGACAAAAGATTCTTTAGAAGGCAGACTTTTCTTTGCATTGCAGAGTTTCTATCAGTGCATTGTGCACTCAGTGGGCAGCCTCAGTTAAATCTGGCTGGGCTTAGGCAGCATAGATATGGTAAACTGTTCTGTGATATACAGTGCTGTGAAAAAAATATCTGCCCCTTCCTGGTTTCTTAATTTTTTGCATATTTATCGTAGTTAAATGTCACAAGCAAAAAACGAAGAAATCAGGAAAGCAGCAAATACTTTTTCACAGCACTGTATGTGATGTTACCTGTGATTCAGTCTTCTGCATAGAGGGAAATAAACTCAGGGTCTTTCTCGGCTCACCCACTCTGTGTGTGTGTGTGTGTGTGTGTGTGTGTGTGTGTGTGTGTGTGTGTGTGTGTGTGTGTGTGTGTGTGTGTGTGTGCATGCTTTTATAGAAATTGATATTTCTCTCCACTGCTCCTTCCTCTGTGCCTGCTCTGGTCAATTGTCCATTGGTTTCTCTATTACAGTGTTGCAAACTGCTTGGTTTGCTTTGATGGGCAGTAGGAAATGTGAAGAGCATTTGCTGAGATGAAGTGAAAAGTAATTCTTTTTACAGATTCTCTGTCATTTGGGTGATGTGTTTTTGACATTTAACATTTAAAAATTGAGAAGTGAAACGTGCAGTCTGGTGTGCATTCTCTAATGGCAACATTTTTTTCGATCTTTGAGTAACTGCAGCTGTAGAAAGTATAAGAGGGGTGTCTGTCTTTGTTAAATAGTAAAAACATACATGCTAAAGTTAATTGAAAGGAAAAGAGCGCCTTTTCAACAACAACACCTGTTTTCTTTGCCTTGACTTTGTAAGAGAGAGAGAGAGTCCTTAGATAAGTCTTTCAGGAAATGTAAGTTAGTTTGTACGTGTGTGTTTGCAACCTCCTTATCTTAAGTCAGAGGTGGGTCAGGGTCACATCCAGTTGACCTCTCTACACTTCTTCCTGCTCCAAAACACGAACGCACACATATGCACACTTAATCACAGTGCTAACAAATGACTCTACTGCCAGAAAAGCTTTTGTTCTGAGGTTTTCTTACCAATGCAAACAAACAACAATGTTATTAGTGTGTAAATGGCAAGTATTAGATCACATAACCTTTGGTTAAAACCTGTAAGGTGGTGAATGAAGAAGCTCCTGGGCCAAAGTGCTTCACTGGCTTAGAGCTGAAATGCTTTGGTTTTTCATGCTTGAACTTCAGCTGGTGATTGAATAGACCGCAGTGTAAATACAAAGCTCTCAGGTGCTGTATAATGATCTGTTTGCCTCACTGTACTTTACCTTTGTGTTACTTGTGTTTTCACTGGGAACCTTTTCATTTGAAAGACCCAGACCAAGCACAGAAATACTGGAGCTTGTGAGGTTTTGGGGAAACTAACTGTGTTTTACTAAAAGATAATCTTTTTTTGGAAGATGAGTTTTCTAAATGATCTGCAGCTGTATAACGTTGGTGAAGCACCTAATAATATGTAGTTTTTTTAACGAAACAAACCTGTTGGCTTCAGGTAAATAGATAGAAGGTGCTGATCCAACAAACACCATAAGTTAAAGGGTGACAGGAGTCATTCACTACCTTAATTGAGCTCATGAAATGCCATGAGAACCTGGAGTGAATAACCAGTCAGGCGTTATGTTCCCTTTATGGTAGTTCATCTCATCTAATCATAGAAGAACACAAACAGGCAAAGTATTTCTTGTTTTGTCCACTGTGAAGTAGTAGCATTTGCCCTTATGGCTTGTTTATTACCATCATCCACTAATCCATCATTCGGTTTTCTTCCCCTTATCCAGCTCAAGCTGCAGGGGGAGGGGTAACAAGCCTATCATGGTTATAAGATGAATGTGAGACAAAAAGAAAAAAACATTGAAAAGGACGAGTCAGTTTATGCCTCTGAAGGAGTGGTCAAGTAAATAAAGGCCTTTATCAGGTAGCATTTTGCATTGTGAAAGATGGGTGTGATCTTGAGAGCTGAGAACAGAGATGTAGCTATAGCACATGCGTTACCAAACGTGCAGACACACACACACAGTAACAAGTCCCTGAACTACCCCTGGGAATGTGACTATGTGTATGAGTGTCAGTATCACAGACTACCCCAATATGGAGGGGTTTTTCTGTGTGTGCATGTGTGTGCATGTTTGCATGTGTGAGTGTGTGTGCACAAACGCGTGTGATATTGGGTTTCTACATAACAGGTGGAATAGTCTTTGCGTCATCTATGATTGAGACAAGTATCATGTTTTCTCCCTCAAGTCTGTCATTAACCCCCACCCTCCACACTACTGGGCTCATGCTCCACTAATACATCACATGCTGAAGGCCCCACTAAGTTTTCTTCAGTTTGTATACCAAGCATTAAATACAGCACAACTCACAGCAGAATACGTTTTGAAAGAGCAATTTACTTTTTTAAGAGGCAGGGTTTACACAGTAAAAGTTATTAGATCAGGCGGAGAGAAGAGGGAAACAGACACACAGGGGAGTGTACTACCAACTTCCAGCATGGCCTACACAAGCACACTCAGTCACATTTAACCCTGTTTACATACAGTGATGAATGTGTTTAACCTACTTTGAATAGGTGACATAAGTGGACAGTTATCATGTGAACAGGTAAAACAGTACGAGGTATAGCAAATGCCTTTGAGACATTTTTATGCACAGAAACAGGAAAAGTAAGCTAAGAAAATATATTAACACACTTAACCAAAAATATGGTGGGTCAGCTCAGGCTTGGTGGGAAACCAGGATTGTACACTTGCAGAAATAATAAATATGAGCAGCTTTCCCACAAAGATCAAGGCAACATGTCAACATGTTACAGAAGCCAAGTAGAAGTCAGACGTTATGGTTTTTAGCTCTTCAGTGCTTTAACTGCTAATATGCTTATAAAACAGCTGTTGCTGTGTTCTTCTTAAAAGTCTCTTGTTCCACAGGCTCGTCTGTGTAGACTAAGCTGTTAAAATGAAAAGTATGCTATTTTTGATAATATTTAGTTCTTTCTAATGAGCTTAAATTCAAATAAACATGCTCCAGATGATACAGTTTTTGTAATGTTGATTATAGGCATGGCTGAGGATGTACGGTTACCTGCCCCAGGCTAGCAGACAGATGTCAACCATGCGATCAGCTCAGATCCTGTCCGACGCTATCAGCGACATGCAGCGATTCTACGATTTGGAGGTCACTGGACAGATCGACGCTCAAACTCTAAGGTCAGCATGACTTAACTGTAGTGTTTTAGTACAGTATATCCATTAATGAGGCCCAAATAAACTGGCAGTACACACGAGTCCTAAATTTTAACTAAACAATCCATTTTAATCCTTTATTCATTGATTTGTCTCAGAATGCTGGTAAAAAAAAATCCTCTGTAGTGTGAAAGAATAGACAGCTGCTTCAGACAAACTGCTCACGAAAATATAGCAGGACAAGAAGGTTTAATGTAATGCTCCCCTTCATCTCTTCTCTTGGTTGCTTCATCCTCCCAACATAAACACACACACACACCACTTCTTTCATCTCCTACAGTGCTATGAAGAGACCCCGCTGCGGTGTGCCTGACAAGTTTGGAGGCCAGATCAAAACCAACGTTCGGCGGAAACGTTATGCCCTCACTGGACATAAATGGAACAAAAAGCACCTCACTTACAGGTAACAACAAAGATGAGCCAATCTGCCACAAATGTACAGTACAGAGAGGAAGTGAATGTAATCTCTGTCTGTTTGAGGCTTGAGTAAAGTCGGCTTTTATATGTTGCTTTTTTTTTTGTTTTTTGTATTAAGTATACATTTGCCGCAGTGTGCTAGAACTCAAACTTGCCTCGTCTGAAGATCTTTGCTCTCATCTTCTTCAAACTTTCCAGACACTGACAATTTCTAACAGCATATAAATGAAAAACATTAATGCTTAATACATTTTACTTCAAACTTATATTGGCCACTCTCCTTTTTCTATTTCTCTCTTTTTCCCCATAGTATTCAGAACTACACTCCAAAAATTGGAGAGTATAACTCGTTTGAGGCCATTAGGCGGGCCTTTAAAGTCTGGGAGAGGGTCACCCCACTGAGCTTTGACGAAATCCCCTACCAGGACATCAAATATGGACGCCGTAAGGAGCCCGACATCATGATCTTCTTCGCTTCAGGTTTTCATGGCGACAGCTCTCCTTTTGATGGGGAGGGGGGCTTTCTGGCTCATGCCTACTTCCCTGGACCTGGAATGGGTGGAGACACGCATTTTGACTCTGATGAACCATGGACCATAGGGAACCATAATGTACAAGGTAAAAGATTTCTGTCAATCTGTTACATTATGGATTTTATTATTTTTTAGACTTTAAAAATCATCTTGGCTGATAATATAGGAGAACGTTTTATTGCCAAGAGACAGATTGTTTTGTGGCTTTTGTCTTAAGGGTTTGGATATCAACAGTGTGTTATTTGGTTAAATTCTTTGTAGAAGTGGATGATTGAGGCGTTTTTGTGGAGGCCCAGCTGATGAGCAGTTTTCATCACTGGTCGTGTCATGTTGTGCCGGTTGTAATGGATCTATATAACAGCTGTCCCCGTGGATTTCCCCCACAGCTAACTGGAGTTGGCAAGGCTCAGCCACTTACATCATCTCTCATTTGTCAGGCTCGGCTGCTCCACTTACCTTTAAAAGTGGACTCCCTGTGACATCTCTCAGTCTTTATCCTAATGAACTCCCTATAAATTTGAAATATACCCCAAGTGATAATGTTAACATCTTTGTCCTGACTAGAGCCATAGCCATGACTCTCCCCTAAAAACAAAAATCCTTAAAATTCTAAAATAAATTCTCAAAATGTCTTAAAAACGCATTTACTATTAGAAGGTCTTAAAAAAATCAAAACTGTTCATAATTTAACTTGGATCATAAATGTTTTTAGTCATGTAGCCACATTGGTAAACCCATCTGGACAATGTTCTTACACTGAGTCAAAAACTCATAATTTGCCTCACTGTTAAATTTGAGCCAGTACTAGTATGCTTACTTGGAAGGGGTATATTGTCTTTTTATTTAAAATCCCATACAAAAAAGGTTGAATTCTAACTTCCTCATACCTGAAAAGACCCTGAGGTGACCTGCCAAACTTTAAGATAAATTATTACTCACCCTAAAAAGCTACAAAGTATATTTACCCATTCTGTCTTAGTCATTTGTATACTGAATGATTACAACAGATGCAGAACAGATCAGGATGGTGCCGCCCATTTTTATGTGATTTTGAAAATAATACTGTATCAAGAAGTGATCCCATTAGAGGATTCACTAAGGACCGACTTAAACAGGCGTTATGTCCGGAGGAAAAACTATTCTATAAGTCACCATAATGTAATAATTCTGGGTTAATGAGAGAAGAAGCTTCGTTTCTAGCTTGGTCTGGGTGTAGATGCTGCTTCTAGCAGTTATTGGCTTTAAAGACAAATTATTAGACGGATCATATCAAAGTAAGTCAAATATTTTATGCTCATATTTACGCCCTCAGGCATCCTTTGGTAGGATGAGCCCATGTTGACCAGTTAAAAACCTTAACAACAGTGACAAGCACTAAGCTAGTTATATGCAGAAGTGAAGAATGACAAAAATGCTGTTGCTGATTAAATGGGGACTTTACTTTTCAACAAAAGCCTTTTTTGGCCTGTCTGTTATCTGCATATCCAGCTGACACACACAGCTAAGTATTGTGTGTGTGTGCATGTACAAGCCTGTATCTGTGTGATCAGTTGTGTGTGGGATGTGTTGCAGGATCACAGGGATGGATGGAATGCCACTCTAAGTGGGAGTGTGTTCCACTTGGGAGATGTGGAGACTGGTCTTTTTGCTGCACCATGCTACTTACACCGCTTGAAAGCAAAGTGCCGCTAAATTTCATTGTGGTCTTCACTTTAGTTGCCGCGTCTAAGTAGTCAGTCTTGTCAAAAATGTAGCCTTTTATGTGACATGCAAGTTTTTCTTTGTTATTTTCTTTCGGAGGACAGAGGTCATGCAGATTGGTCTAGTACAGGGGTGGTGGAACTCCAGGCCTCAAGGGCCAGTGTCCTGCAGGTTTTAGATGTGTCCTTGATCCAGCATAGCTGATTTAAAGGGTAAATTACCTCCTCAACATGTCTAAAAGATCTTCAGAGGCCTGGCAATGAACTGATCATTTGATTCAGGTGTGTTGACCCAGGGTGAGCTCTAAAACTCGCAAGACACCAGCCCTTGAGGCCTGGAGTTCCCCACCCCTGGTCTAGTATGTGCCTGATGGAGTGACAATTGAAAGTCACAAGTATTTATTTTTAACAGCAACAATTTTCTTTCTCAGTTTTTTAAACCTTTAAATATCATATATGTAGTCCACCCATTTTCTTCCACTTTCAATTGAAGTTCATGTTGGATGGTTAGCAGTCAAAATTGTATAATTTTAATTGTAACTATAATGGATAAATAATAACCGGTTAAAATAGAAATACAATTACAAATACAGGTTTCTAACAATTGAATGGATAGCTGTATGGATAAACCAATTGAATTTTTTTGCATAAGAAAATAATTGAGGCATAATAGTTTCAACTTTTTTTCAAAAAAAAAACGGTCAAAAAATATGTGGATTAGCTGTTAGTAGTAACTAAAGTCAGTGGACTGAAAAAAGGCTGAAATAATAAATCAGTTTGTCTGGTCCCATTTTAGGACGAGTTCAAATGAACACAATGAAACAAAGAAATGATGTTGATGAAGACTTTTAGTCAACATAACAGGGGTTATTTGTCTAACGTGCAGAAAGAAGATTATTCTTAGAGCAGCAGATGTGCTGAAAGAAAAAGCGAGACTTGAAGAGTGACGTTAAAGCCTTAGTCAGCATATGCTTTGCTGAAGGGTCCTCAGAACAAAATGAGCTCTCACCTCTGACCTCTTTTTGAGTTGTATCAGACAAACCAACCCGTTCTCACTCCCAAAGCGTAACATTTTACGCTAGGTGACAAATCGTCACCATATTACGTTTTCGGCTACCCACCACGTTCCTAGATGACGACCTCGGAAAAAAGAGGAAATATGAGAACCGTCTGGACTGAATCTACACATGTTTGCTCTTTTTCTTCAAATCACTTAGAAACACGCTATTTAACATCATTAAAGTCCTGGTTAAGGTCAAGAATAAGGTTATGGTCAGGGCTAGGGATAAGGTTAGGTTTAGGGCTGGAATACAGGGCTGGAACGTCTATTACCGCGGGAGCGTCATTGCACTGGATTCCAGCCATAACCTGCCGCGTACCATAAGAACGCCGAAGGTCTCCTTTCGCGTTCCTCAGGAACGCCGCGGGACGTGACAAAACGTCGACATGTTACACCTCGGGAGTGAGAACGCTCTGGACAAACACAGCTTAGCAATCAATAGAAAAATTATAGACAGCAGCTGACGATAAAGCACAAATGCATTTGATCCACTCATCATGGTGTTTTCTTTCCCTTTCCTTGACCTCAGCTTCAGAAAGAGCTCTTTTACTAGGCTAAAGAGTTTTGGTGTGAACCTTGTGACGCACAGTGTGATTAATCAGGCTTTCTGGCAGGGAAAACAAAAACAGCTTTTACACGTTATCCACAAAACTCAAACACCTTTCGCTCAGAAAAAATGTGGTAAGCTGGTAACGGGAAAAGGCCAGAAGCTTTTGTGGTCAGATGAGACTGATGATGATGAGTAAGTTTCTGGCAAAAGGCAGAGCAAACTTGGGTAGTGGATTTTGGTTGTCTAGGTGGTGCTTTAGTCTGCCCTTTTTTACACTGATAGTCTCCCTGTGGCAGATGAATGAGGCGTGAGGCATGATAAACAAGGGAACAAAGCTTTAGGGAGTTGAAATAGGTCAAATGTATGTGTGTGAATTAGCAGTAGAGGAACCGGCTGAACCTAACCAGGCTAAAGCATTTGAAGTGCAATCTTGCTTTTCTCTTTCAAACTGGTAGTCACAGTTACCTCACAAAGGGCTCTTTATCTCTCTTCATTCATCCTGAGCTATCTCTACCACTCTGTCTTACCCTCTTCTATTTTCTCCCCTCGAGTGTTAGCTGGCGCTTAGCATGCCGTGAGGACATTCATGTGACTCTGGACTTACAAGATGAACTGTGTGCATCCTGTGTGTGTTTCAAAGAGGAAATGAGGAGATGCACAAAATAAGGAATCTACAGCACCCCCCCCCCCCCCCCTTCTGTTCCACGTACAGCAGTGACATCACCAGTACACCCAACAGCATGATGTCACTGGCACCAATCTGACCAATCTGTATGGCCAATTATAGGGTGAACAAAATGGGTAGGAAGTTCAAAGGTCGCTCAGGCCGGAGCCTAGGGTGAAAAGCAACAAAGAGGTATTGACTGGAAGGGAAGTACCCAGCTGTGTGCTGGCTTCGCTTTAGAGATGAACTTATAGAATATGACATGAAAAATGTAAACCTGGTTTCTCTCTATTTTTCTTTAAAAAAAAATCTCAAAGTAGTCTTTTGTTCTGAGAGGATGTTGGTCTGCAGTGGTCACTACGTCACAGCTGCACAGAGTGATATTATTGCAGTGGCAGTGGATAACAGGATGTCTTGGTGGGTTAAACGGGACAGAAATGCATACAGATTCATATCAGCAGTCATTAGCATGCCTGTGTGTGATTAATGTTTTAGATCTAAGGAGATTTTTGTGTGATAAATAGAAAAGAATGAACAGACGTTCCTATTCGTTTTATCTGATATGTTACAGATACGTAGACTTGTTATACGTTGTTCTGTCATGTATGTGTAAGATGCTCAAGAATGCATGTTGAATTTTCCATCATTCTGTACAAAGTTATACATCCCCAGTTTTTTCATGAACTTTGATCATCCCTGTATGTCTGTAAACCAACAGTTTTTATGTATTGTTTAATATTTTGGGATTTATTTGGGATTTTTCATCTGTCAAAGACAATGATCAGTTTACCACCAGACAGTCCCCTTGCTCTTAGTTTGAAAGTTGTTAATCACCTACCACAGTACTTCCTTTCTCGTGTTTTGCTGTGGGCTCGCTGGTCAGGTCACAATGTTGTGGCCCTTGATGTCTCTCAGCTTCCTTGATTCTCTTATGGTCTCCTGTGGTCGAACAAACTCCAATTCCACCATCTTGGATTGCAGTTGGATGGATTACTCGAAAGATCGACTGCATGTTTGAGGGTCAATGTTAATAGAACTTGCTGCAAGTTGAAAATTACACTTGGTTGCAGATAAGGATGGGCGGTATGAACGGTATATGGTAGAAACGATACAAATCTGGCGAACGGTAGAGATTTTGACTATACCGCTCTACTGCGATAGCACATGTTGATGGTGTCATCAAGCTGCGCCTGTTTTGGTTGAAAGCATGGCAGCGGCTATAAGCAATATCTTCTGCAAATTATGCCGGGCGACAGTAATAACAAAGAGAAGGAGCACTTTTATCGAGTGGAAAAACGTTAGCGTTCATCCTCCAGCTTCACTGTTTATATTATGCTAATATTATGCTAAGATAGCTGTGTCACTAGCGATCAAGTAGGACACAATTATATACCAGCTAGTCCAACTTCAGTAACCCTACAAAAGTCACTGCTGTTTAGTTTTCTGTCTTCATTTATGTTGGAAGTGATAGCAGCTTTATGTTTTAATGTTTTTTAGAAATCTCTCAGTCAGAACATGGCATATCATGTTTAGGTGGAAACCTGCTTCCTGCTAACTGGATTTAATAAATTCTGTTTTCATGAATGCCTGGATGTTAAACTTAATTGTTACACCTGGTAAAGCAGCAATGCTGATCATTTTATTAAAGATGAAAGAATTTAGCATTAGTTTTTAACTCTCAGTGATGCTGCAGTGTTCGTTTGACTTTGGGACCTGAAGCAGACAGAGTTTTGGACCCAAATTACTCCGCAGGGCTCCTGATTACGGCAGCCGTAATGCTCCGACAATCCAACAAGTGGTGCGGCTTCGTAGCTTACCAAAGTCGTACTAAAACATTTTTGCCAGATTTCTGTGCACTGTATACCACATGAAATCGGTTCAAGGTTAGTAAGCACAACCAGAATTCATAGATAAGGCACATTAAAGGATTTTAAGTGCCCCTTATAATATGGAAAATACGTTATACAGAAGAAAAGAATATATGGCGATATATATCGTTACCCCACATGCTTCAAATTATACCGCGATATGGCTTTTAGACCATATCGCCCAGCCCTAGTTGCAGATGTGCTTGCGAATGCTGTGGAAACTACACATTCTGCCTGGAGGATGTGAAGATGTGTGCACAGCTGGTGCACTGAAGTGTAGTGACTGTGGAGACAAGCTGAGTTTACGACACAGAACTCTGTAAAGAGTGTTGTGTTTACACTTTGATAACAACATTTTCATGACTCTAACAATGACTGAACTCTACAACACCTACACCCCAAGCAAGCTGAGCGTTCTGTGAATTTGAGAATCTTGATACATCCACATAATCCAAGAAACTAAAGATCCAGACATCTTTGTTCTTCATGACAAGAAATAAAACCGTCACAACAGGAAAATCTCTATCTTAAAGGCTATTGTGTCTGATATTACCAATTTGTTAAATCCTCTGCCTATAAAAATCTCTCTATGTTTAGGGATAGGGATTGTGGAAACTTTGAGACCGGATTGAACCCACTAAGCAAGCACTGGGTGTGGTTTACTTTGTTGGGGGTTTCCATCTTGCATTTTGTACTGCAGTGCAACTTGAACTCGGTTAGCTTTTGTGAGCCCTTTATTTGTTTGCCTCTCTCCCCTTTTATTCTAACTTATCTCTCATTCATACAGGTAATGACCTCTTCCTGGTAGCAGTCCACGAGCTGGGACACGCCCTGGGCTTAGAGCATTCCAACAATCCTCTAGCCATCATGGCTCCCTTCTACCAGTGGATGGAAACTGAGAACTTCCAGTTGCCAGAGGATGACCGGCGGGGGATACAACAGATCTATGGTAGGAGTTTATTTTTCATCCTCACACGTATCTTTTAAATGATGCAGACATGAAATCTTATTCTTGATATTAAATTGTGACCAGTTATCCACTCAGTTTAAAGTATTGTGTCTGTGACTTCCTGAAGGTCCTCCTGACAGCAGTCCCACCCAGGCCTTGCCTACAGTTGCACCACGTCGCCCAGAGCCCAGACCACCTCAAACACCTCCTCGGCAACCTGATAGGCCCAGGACCACCGAAAGGCCAGATCATTATGGACCCAATATCTGTGAGGGAAACTTTGACACTGTTGCTATGCTCCGAGGAGAGATGTTTGTCTTCAAGGTAAATGGTTTGCGGATTAAGAAATTGAGAGTCTTTGTAAAGTGGTGAACATTAAATTCAATTAAATTCAATTTTATGCATATAACGCCAAATCATAGCAGCTGCTTCAGGGTGCTTCATTAAGCAATACATGGAAAAGTTCTGCCACCATGAGTTTATTTCCAAGTATGACCTTCCTTGGAAATTAAGTCATCTTCCAGGAAAGGAGCTTTCATGACAACTCCACCGTTTCAATATATTAGTTATTATTTTCCTGAGAAACGAGTTACGACAAATGGCGTGTACGCAGCCAACAAGGGGTCTGTTTTCAATCAGGTGCTTGTGGATTGTAAACCCACGGAGCTGGTGTTCTTTTATGAGACTGAGAACAGTTAAAAGGGTTTGAGGGTTGGTGAGGTGTTTAAAGAGCCTCTGGGCCCACACAAAACATTAGCTGCGGCAGCAGTTAGATATTAACTGAGTCTTAACCTTTATGAGATTTGTCTTGTAGATGCTAGTATTTAAACTGATCGTGTTATTGGCTGCAGCTCCTCTCTCATTATTTATTATATGGGTATTTTGATATTATTTAATCAGCTTTTCCAGTACTTTTTCACTGTGCAGGTGCTGTGTGTTCAATTGAATTTATTGAACTTTCAGCAGCAAGTAGGGCTCCATTTCCTCCCATCCATTTCAGATCTTCTTTTTTCTGGCGTTGGTTTATACATAGTGCAGCTCTGCAAAGATAAGTAATTACGTGTTTCCATGGGAGAGGCCAGAAAAGGTGTCCAGTGTTGATAGCATTGACTAGTGAAGAGAGCTGCAGATATTATACTGAGTGGGGCAGGGGACATGCAGGCTTTACTTTAAAGAAGCCTCAGTTTCACCTCCAGAAATGTTGCTCTGCTGTTTTGACGTCTGACATTGAACTGAAGCATTAGGGCTCACAGCAGCTGTAGATAGCAAACTTGATCTGGGGTGTTTGCAGAGCTGAAAAAACACACAGATGTGAATATTTCTTGCTTGTGGGATCTTTCATTTGCTTTGTAGTCCACACAGCAGACCACTGCACCCCCCCTCCCTCCCCAAGTACTCAGATCAGTCTATGAATAGCTCCTGTCTTGGACTCTTAAGTGTGTGCGACACTGACCAGTCATTACACACTCTGAAATCTGACTGGCTGGACATATGCTACACATGGTCAAGCAGTTATATTTGTACTCTTGGGTTTCATCGCAGACGTTAATGTCTGTCTTCAAGGGGTTTCATTAACGTCATGAGACATTATTATTCATTGTCCAAAATTAACCAGTTCTTAATGAGCTTCAAAAATAGAAATTACCTGATCAGAGCAAATGCAGACAAAAAGCAATAAATATATATTCATGGTTAGATTAATGCATGTGGTTATATCAAGGTTTGTTGATTTTGAGCTGTAATTATCATTTATTCAAATTTCTCTCTATCACTCCTCCCCAGCTTGGCCTGAAAGTTAATTGCAAGGTTGTAATATTATAATACAGTCGTCTTTATTTCTTCATTTTTAGCCGAGGACAGTGTAGCTTTATGCGTGGAAACATTTGTCTGTCGGTCAGCTTTCGTCCAAATTCAAATAAATTATATGACATTGGTTTTCTCTGCTATTATTCTGCACAGACAAAATTGCTCCCTGAATGAGTAGGAGTAATTCGGAGCACACCAGTTCCACTCTTTTCTCTATGGAGTCCTGTTCATTAAAGGAAAAAAGGTGCTGTCATTCTTCAGGAAAAGTTTCTTTCTTTTGTCCACTTCACAGCAGAAGGTCTCGACATAAAGAGAGCCAGCACACTGAGCAGTTCTCAGTAATGAAACTCCCACACTGAGATCTGCTCTAATATGGTTAATTCTGTAGGAAAGGAGCTGTCCGACCAGACAAACGGTTGAGCATCCAGTTGGATTCAGCCCTGTTCTGTCTCACTCACCAACACATCTCCAGTGTGTTCTGTTCTGTGCCGCGCCGTGCTGTCTGCGAGTGTGTCCTGCATGAAGGACAAAACTAGCAGTGCTTGCCAGAAAGAAGCAGCACCCAGCATTTTACTGTTATAGCATCCAGGACAAACAGGGCTACTGACTCACCAGTTATGAATGAGTCGAGGGGCTGCTGGTTAAACTCTGTCTGCTGCTTGTTTGCAGTAGATATGAGTGTTCACTAACCAAAGTGTCATGAAGGGTAAAAATATGCATTTTCTTTTTCTTTGTTTTGTGTCACTGACGTGACGAACAAACACCACAGTTCTTTATTAAAGTGCATCTCATGGCAGACTGATCAACAGAGAGACTGCAGTGAGGGAACATGATAAAACCAGCAGAGCAGAGACTGACTATTATTAGCCTGCTAGTGTTCTGCTATTGTTAGTTTATTGTACATTCTGGACTAATTATCCTGCAGAGCTCAGTTTGCTTGGCATAGAGGACAAAAAAGCAACAGTGTATGTGACCTCAGCTGGGGTGACTGCATGGATGACTTGAGAAAATATTTCTTATTGTGTCTTTTTGCATGTTCTCTGAATAGAATTGTTTTTAAAGCTAAGGATGTGATATGAAGCTTTTCCCCTCCTGCACTCCTGTCATCGATTTACTTCGCAGTCATTGTATTTCCTTGAGTCTCAGCTAGGAGCGAGTTCTTAAAACTAACTGAAAAGATAAGAAACTAAGCCAAACTTTCGTACTGTGTCCCCTCAGGGCCGCTGGTTCTGGCGTGTGCGTAGGAACAGGGTTCTGGATAACTACCCCATGCCAATTGGTCACTTTTGGAGGGGTCTCCCTGGCGACATTGATGCTGCATATGAGAGACATGATGGCAGGTTCGTCTTCTTTAAAGGTAAGCAGATAATACTGGTGCACATACCGATGGATGCATGCTTCCTATTCTGTAAATGATGACTATGATGACTTGTCTTGCACACTCATGCTGTTACTATTCTTACATGTATTCTCTTTTTGTAAAGGATTTATGTCACCTTGATACCAAATATGAGAAGTCAAATGGGATTAATTCAGTTTATTGCTTAGTAACTGTAAAGAAAAATGCATATTAGTGGATGTAAGCTTGCAGTTTTCAGCCTCCAACAATCAGTGGAAACAGCGGAGATGACTGATTAGATTTTGGTAAAAAGAGGTCAAAGGTCAGGGTCCCTTTGACCGCACATCCATCCCAATCACGAATGTGCTAATGAATGACTGGAGGAATTTATTTATTTATTTAATTTGGCACAACCATTCACTTAGACTCAAGGCTGAACTGATCAGATTGTAGAGGTCAAAGGTTAAGGTCAAAATTCATAATAAAAGAATTCATGCATTGGGCATTTATAACAAGGCATCCAGGCTTGAGAAAGTAATTCCAGGTTATGCAGTTTAAAAAATAAAAAGATAAAAGTTAGATAAAGAAGATAAGCGATGTGAGATAAACACATCTGTATCTAGTGTGTAGGTCCAGGTGTTATCATAAATCAGTCTGTCTTGCTAATGTCAAAGTTGAAATATTCTATTTGTTTCACCTTTATAGATCAGGTATTTACTTTTTCTGGACATATGGACCATAAATATATCTCACATAAACATGTGCACTCTCGTGCATAGAAAACAAAAAAACCCTCACATCTGGTTTCTTTTTTACAACCCGAGTACAGTTTCAGTCCATTATATGAGCAGTAAAACTGACTGCAGCTTTTTCTATCTTCTACAGATAATGTTGAAGATATCCTTAGTCCCACTTCCTTAAGAAAGCAACAGTACATAATGTGTTCACCATGCTGAGTATTAATCTTTTTTAGAACAGCTCATTATTTTGGCACAGTCTCTGAGAGCAGCTTGTCTTTTACAACAGCGAATAAAGTTGAATGAAAAAAGAAGAACTCGGCTGCTTGATTCTGGGTGCTTCGGGCTTTCAGGCAGCTGTTGATAATGAGGAGAATGATGTCATCGGCAAGACTCTGCATGACATTTGGCGAGAAGCCATTAAGCAAAGGAAGAGGAAAGAGGGAGGGAAGAAAGGAAACTGGCAGAGTATAAGATTAAGGGGGACAAGCACAACAATAGGATGCCTATTATGAACACCTGTATTTAAACCCATCGCATCAGTCAATGCATTTACTTTCTCTGGTGGTGACTAAAGCAATCACTCATCACTGTTGTGCACAAGTTCTTGCAGACTTGTGAAATAGAGTTTTCAATCATGGGCCAAGAAACAAGCACAGCTTCAGGCACAACCAGCTGATCTTAAGACAAGCCCACATCAGCTGATACCATTCAACACCTCCAAAATCCAAACCTCATATCGCCTGCGCTCTTTATGGTGCATCTGCAAGCCACTTCTCAACCCACCTCAACTCAATCCTAAGTTTTCATGATACTTTGACTCAGTGACATATCTTTGTGATTAATGAGCAATATTATGTGCTACTACTTTGAATTGAAATACTAAAACAGGTTTCACTTAAATTGTGTGTCAATGCTGATGAATTTTGTGGCTCCAGCTAAGACATGTTTTGTTATAAACTCTGGATTATAGTAGTCTCGACCGTTGTAGCTACAAATAATGGCCCAAAAGGATTTTCTTCCTTTGGTGATTTTGGGATCTGAAATGTGGTTTTGAGTAATAGTTATGGCAACTGTTTTAATTCAGACACCAAATATTAACACTGTACATGTTTTTACATTAGCAATAAACTGAACTGTTTTTTGTTTATTATTTTATATCCAAACTAGAAACTAGAAGCACAGAAAAGCCAGCCTGACAAATCAAACTAAAGCACAATGGAGACAGTAAAGAAACCCTGACACACAGTCTAGAGATCTGCTCATGCAGAAAAATTGCTGTTTCTACCGCTCCACCAGCCCTTCAATCAACCTGTAAGGCTCCTGGGTATATTTTTTCATCACTGCCCAATTTCTACATTCGAGCTCATCGCTTAAGCCAAAACACAAAGTCTTACGATATTCTGCTGTTGTACAAATATCCTGCATCTGTGCATTCTCTGAAATACAGTAATACATGGATGAATTGATGTTTGTATTGTACTGATTTACTGTAGTGCGGTAAAGTAAATCTTTACTGTAAGCCAGTTGCACAGCTGTTGTGTTACCCAGAGGTTTCCCTGCTGCTCTGGTCCAAAACAAGGCCAGCTGTAATAGAAACAACATTCATCCCTGTAGAAAAAGATTTCCAGGGGAAAAAAAGGCATCAGATTTTTATGTCACTGAAGTGCTCTGGCATTGCCTTGAAAAGCTGTGGAGTAAGTCATGGGATTTTACATGAGGGCTGTGCACCGCAGGAACCCTGGGAAGCATTGCGTCAACCTCTTGTTCTATCCAGATGCTGAGTGTAGAGCTTTCTTTTTAAATGAGGAGCAAGGGGCCAGAAGTGGGTGGATGGATGGGCGGGTGAGGGAAAGGCAGAATGAAGCCAAAAGGAGATGTAATGGTGAAACACAGTCCCCCTGTCAGATACTGTGAGAAACAATAAAACGTTGCCTTCAGCAACAAAATGTGCTTTAGCCTGACATGAGACAAGCCACTCCTTGTGCATAATTACAGGCCAAACCCAAACTCTGTAATCAGGGATGTCGTACTCACTTCTGCTGAGTTTTTTTTTGATTGCTTGCCAATAATCCATTATTGCATTCTTATTATTTACAAGTGTGTGTAAATGCTGGCTTGGTTTGTGGGACTGTTCTTATCCGTAATTGCTAGCAAATTAAACATGTGTGCATGAGCATTCTCGAAGGTTTATGATGTGTGGGTAACCATATATATGTCATATACAATGTGATTGTGTGTGGTAACATTTTCCATATAAGGGTAAGAGTGGATAGGGGAATGCTCCAATGTATACATCAGAAAGCATCACATAAAATTTCTCTCCTCTCCTCAGGAAACAGATTCTGGCTTTTCAGAGAGGCTAACCTGGAACCAGGCTACCCACTTGAGCTAGTCGATTATGGTATAGATATTCCCTACGACCGAATAGATACAGCCATCTGGTGGGAGCCATCCGGCTACACTTACTTCTTTCAAGGAGACAGGTAATATAGCCCTATACTCTGTCTGAGTGACACTGAACTGTGAGTATATTGCATTAAAAGGATATCAGTAGTTTGGTTGCTTTTGGCAAGTTCTTGCAGGGTCACTTGACAAATCAAATGTTTAATCTAAGGAGTGTTAAACACAATAGGGTCATGTTTATCACTGTGTAGCATCTCCTTTGTTTAACAACAGTCCACAAATGTGTGGGAACCGACGTTTACAGACTCATGAGAGACCGCTTGCTGAAATTTTCAGAGAGGAATATCGTCCCACTCTTGTGTGACGTGGGATATGAGCTGCTCAACAGTCCTGGGCCTTCTGTGTTGTACTGTTGGTTTCATGATGTGCCAAACGTTTTTAGCTGGTGACTGCAGGCAGCCCAGTTCAACACCCAGACACTTCTACTACAAAACCTCCCTTTGTAAGAGATGCAGTATGCAGTTTAACATTGTCTTCTTGAAATATAGAATTTCTTCCCTTAAAAAACAAAAAAAGGGCATCTGGTGGGAACATTTGTTTCTGTAAAAACTGTAGAAAACTTTCAGTGCTAATGGTGCCTTTTGATGCCTTTAGGCTCTCCTGGTACACAGTCATGTTACCAATCTGTTGTCCGTTAGCCTAATTAGTTGCTTCAACTGTTTTTTCTTAGTCCTACTTGCATTTCCAGCCCTTTGTTGCTCTCGCTGCATTTTTTCCGAGATATATTAATGTCCTCAAATTCAAAATTTGCTTTTTCATGAAACAGTGAAATGTGTCAATTTAAGAATTTGATACTTTGTGTTCTGTTGTTAATAAAATTAGTGTTTATGAGCAAATTATTGCATTCTGTTTTTATTGAGGGCAGCAATGTCTTGAAAAACCTAGTGATCAACTTGCACTCGTCCCAGCTACAAAGGTCAACAGCAATTTGTTGATTGGTCCAGCTTTGTTCCAGACTGGAATATCTCACCAGTTAGATGCTAAATTGCTACGACATCTAGTACAGACCGTCATGCTCCATAAATGATGAATCTTACTCATTTTGGCAGTCCACAGACTTTTCCTCTGTCACTATCATGATATCAGTATCATGATTGTAGTGAATTCACTCTCATCCTGGCTGATGTGAGATGGATTTCAGACATTGACTCCCTAGATTTTATGACCAAATACCAGCAGAAATAAAACTGTAAGAACAGCCTTTTTTTCACTCATCTGTTTTTATTCTATATAGAATAAAAATCTACTCCTTTTGGAAATCATGTTTCAGTTACTCAGAAGCCATCCATAAACCTTGTTGTGAGCTGATTGATGTAGGAACTATTTTTAACTGAACTACAGCCCGTAACCGTACCACTGTGCAGAAAAGCTCATGTCAAACATACTTTATTTTCACTACCATGAAGTGAGTGGTTTGACTTTGGTGCACGAAAATACACGCCCTGAAGGTTTATGTGTACAGAACGCTCACAGCATATTAACTCACAGAACTACAAGTATTCTGTGGAAGCGGTACTGTGATATGCACTCTGTGCAGACCCAGCATGTAGTGTACTGAGGAAGACGTCTGCTCTGTTCTTGTTTAGACAGTTGATAAACAGTATCAACCTTCTCCCGCTTTCTGTCTTCAGGTACTGGCGCTTCAACGAGCAGTCTCGCTCAGCTGACAGAGGCTACCCGAAGTCAATCAGTGTCTGGGGAACGTCAGTGCCCTCTAATCCCAAGGGGGCCTTCCTCAGCGATGATGGAGGTGAGCGGTGTGGTTTCTGTGTATGTGTTTGTGTTTGGAAAGGGGAGAAGAGGGTTTGTGGCAGACTGAGACATGCCTGAAACAAAGAATCAGGGTGTGGTCAGTCATCAGGAGATGGGGGAGGGTGTGGGTGTGATTTTGAACTGACATGTGAAATGCTTCTGGCTTTACTGTGCATTATTGGAGAGGAGTGATTCAGTGTCTTGACTCCTAGGGACGCAAATTTATAGTTTATGAGTTTCATGTAATTGAATTATTTTGAATTCTATTCTTGTCAATTTGAATTATTTTTTGCTCACTATTTGTTTAACTTGGTAGCTGACTTCTATTAAGAGTTGTTGTGCACACTCTTGTTGAGATAATTTATGAAATCACTGATTTCATAAAACGTGCTGTCTTTAGTGGCTGTTCTTCAGTTGAATGGTGTTCAAAAGCAACATCAATTCATAAATAATAGATGAAAACTAGACCAAAACTGCATACTTTTATAGCATACAGTTTGTACTTCCACCTCTTTGTTGATTAAGAGAGTGCAAACAGGGATTCTTCATCTCATTGCCTCATTGAAGTCCCTCAGCTTGTTAGTTTTATTGATTTTAATACTATAATAATCCAAAAAAGGTGATTTTGAGCTTTGCTATGATTGGATTTATTGAACATTCTGGGTGGGGAGTTCTTTTTCTTTGCAGATATGTTAGAAATAAGCAATTATTGGACTGACAGTAGCCACTTGAGTAATTTTAATTGCCTCAACTGAACACAGAGAGAATTTAGAGTAAAATATTGAAGTTATTAAAGCAACAGTTTGACTTTTTGATAAATATATTAATCTTATTTTTTTTGCCAAGAGGCTCAATATAATTTAGATTTTTTTTTTTAAATGATCATGTTAGCGTAGCTCAGTATAAACCTTCAAATTATGGAGAAACCACCTACTTCTCTCTAATGGGGAACAAATACAGACTGTTATTCTCTCTAAGATGTACAAATATCTTGTTTAATCACGTACAGCTGTCAGTTATCTGGTAACTCTTTAAAGATCTCTCAAAAACTCTAATTATTCTTTTAGTCATGCTTTAACATTCTTTGTGGGCTCATGTTTTCTCCATTTATATTTCAGCATACACCTACTTCTATAAGGGTTCCAAGTACTGGAAGTTTGACAACCACCGTATGAAAAGCGAACCGGGCTATCCAAAATCCATCCTGAGAGATTTCATGGGCTGCAGCGTGGACCTGGATCCCGACAGAGACACGGACACAGACTCGGGCCGCAAATACCCAGATGTAAGCCGCCCGCCATTTAACCCCGACGCAGGACGTGACGGCGACAAGGGCAAAGACCGGGACGGAACAGATCGCGGGGGAACGGACAAAGACAAAGGCTCAGACGGTGACAAAGATCAAGACTCTCGCGAGGGACGTGAGGAGAAGACCAATGAGGTGGATGTGGTACTGAAGGTGGACAACAGCCAAGAGCGGACCATGAGCATCCTGATGGTAACCATCCCACTGGTCCTGGTGCTGTGCATCCTGGGACTGATCTATGCCATCATCAACACGCTGCAGAGCAAAGGGGCACCACGCCTGCTGGTGCACTGCAAACGCTCACTTCAGGACTGGGTCTGACCCCTGATGTTAGGTCTTTGAACGCTGAACTTGATTTAAACCTTAGATGCCCCCTCCTCCTCTAATCTAGCCCTCTTCCCAGTGATCCATCTGTCTCCAGTCTCTGTGCTCAGTGGCTCCTGCAGCTCTGTGGTAGTAGATCCATGCAAATACTGTAATGATACATACACACAAACTAGACGCGAGCGTAACTTATGTCTTACATTTTCAAACACACACACAGACACACACCTCTCTAACCTCCTCCTGTCTCCCATGGTGCTCTACAATGCAGTGACTGTAGTCTATTTATATGAGAGAAGTTTGCACATAGTTTTGTTCTTTTTGTTTTGGTTCATTTTATGTGACTTTTTTGTTGTTGTTGTTATTATTACTTCTAAAGCAGGAAGGCCGGTCTATTCTCTCTCACATCTCTGCTCCGCCCTCCTCCTTCCCCTAATCTCCGTAGGGGCTTTTTCCTCGCTAATAACCTGACATCAGCTTATGCTATCTCAGTTGCCACAAAAGGAAGAAATTTAAAGCATTAAAAAGATTTGTAGACAGGCCACAGTGCTTCAAGTGGGGTCCAGAAGGGTTCTTTCCTTCCTCTCATCAGCTCCGTGTTTCTTGTCTTTCCTTTTCTCTGCAGGAGAATCTGTGAAGAGGTGTCTTGGGACCTGCAACGAGCTCAGATATTATTCTCTTTGACTCTTGTTGATAGTGATTAGGGTGTGATTGTAAGTCTGAAGGTTAATTCAGAGTTCAGATTGTTAGTCAGAGGAGGGCAGGTTTGTTTTTAAACCATTAAATCTTATTGTTGCAGTCTCTCCTATTTATGTTAATAATAACTCTGTATTCACTGTGAGATCTGAGAAGGTTACATGTATATCAGTCAAACAGGGTTTAAACAAACAAGATAATAAAGCCAGAGCTGTGCGGCTATTACATACTTTTAATTTCTTGTAACCTTCTGGTGAACATATTATTTATTTAGACAATGCAAAGTAGTGAAAAAAGACATTTTGCTAGGTATATGATACAGTAGCCTAAGACTGACAATTGGCTGTTTAACTTCATTGACAAACAAATCGATGCACTCTGCAGACACCCAGTGTTGCTCTGTCTTTGTCTATATCCACTTTTGTCTCCGGAAAAGATTTAGTTTTCCAGTCCGGCAGCTATAAAAGCTTTTAAGCTTTTCAACCTCAGAATTAACTAGCAACACAGTGACATAATTCTATAGATAATTCTAGATAGAAACACTGGCACTGCAAATAAATTAACCCTTTAAGGTCAGATGACTAATGCCTTCCATATCTTGTGTTCACACTGATGGACAGTAGGTCTGCCTTCTTTCTTTCCCTTATTTGGAAGCTTGTCTTGTTAAAGAGTTCTCTGGCTGAAAGGATAAATAGACTATAAAGGGGACCTCTTCCTTTAGTTCTCAACTGTGGGGCTAATTCTCAGAGATCCTCTTTTATGTCAAAAATAAGACCTGTCCTTTGTGCCGTGAAGGAGACGGACTAATAGTTAATGAACAAAGTCAGCTCACTGTGAAATAACACAGGAGGGAGAGCATCTGGGTGTGCGAGAGACATAAAAGGGGGAAACAAAGCTAAGGCTGTTACAGAGCATTCACGGAGTGCAGCTCGTCTACCATGCAGTACATAATGCATCTTTTACTGCTAGTATTTTTTAAAGAGACTTCTGGGATGATATGCAGTCTTACTGTAAGCACCAGGGTGGGCTCAGGCCATGAGGGCTTATGTGAACACAGACTAATCCTCCTCATCAAATAACAGCAGGTGTGCGCAAATGCCGTTAACCTCTAAACTAAACTTTGACCTTACTGAGTCAAAACAGTCGGCTTTCGTTTCATCTCTCAAGAAGGCATGCACAGAAAATTGCCTCTTTATTACACGGAGTTCTCAGTCTTTGTCAGTGCATTCAGACACACACTGGAAAATTGGTGTAAAACGGTGACTACGCTGATAAAGAGTCATGAAAGGCTAAAACCAGGTGTGGTGACCTTTTAAAGTCAACATTTTTCTTAATGGCAGCAATTTATCTCATCGTGATGAGTTTATGCCTGAAGATAAGGCATAAAATGAGTGTGTGAGTGAAAGTGTTTAGAAGTTTGATTTCAGACATAAATTGGAGGAAGGTTTATCTGAAGTAGCATTTAGAACTAAGCTGCCACTCTGACCTGGGGGGTGGGGGGTTGGCTCAGCTCACCCAGCTCAGGTTACACAAATGGGGAGGGTATCGAGAGTCTGAATTTCTTGCAGCTGAGAAAAGGAAAGGGGGAAGGAGGACTGAGGGAACACGCCTGACCTCGGCTCCCTGAGCTTGCAAAGTTTAGATCTCAGGAATAAGGAAGGGTGGGAAGAAGGAGGAGACAAAGAGAAGAGGGAGAGAGAGTTGGCAACAACCCATGTGACCCAGATTCCCTTGCAAGTTCAGCAGCAGTGCTGGCCAAAGAGGAAACTTTCGCTTAGAGTAGGTGACAGGCCTCGTTTAAGAAAGCTTGTCAAAGTGTTTCACTTGTAGTTTTGTATAAGCACATGCATGCTTTAGAGCCTCCTTATTGGCAGAATTCATACTTATTTTCCATGGATCCATTGCTCATGTCAGTGCAGGTGCAAAGCCATTTCTGCCTCGGTGCCTTTTAATAAAGCCCACATTTCCACAGGTGAAGAATCAAATATTCTAAAAGATTTTAAATAGTAGTTGGGGTCATTTCTGTGTTGCGGATAATATGGCAGACAGTCATGGGAGAATTTTTCTGTAGAGCATTGTCATATCCAAAACAATGTTTGGTGCCAGCTTTTTGCAGTTCTTGTCATTTTTTGGCTGAAATACATTAAACTTCTAAACTGGACACCAGCACTCTGTCCATGGATAAAGGTGTAAGTGCATTGGCCTAACCTGATACTGCTGTTCTGCTAGGCCTCCCACTAAGAGAAGATAGGGCAAAGTGAGACACCTAAGTAGTCAGACCTGAAGTTAACAGGATACCCATACTGAAAGGAGGAAAAGGAAGAGCAAACTCAGCCGTCACCAGAAGTCTGGAGATTGATCTGAGGCAGGTCGATAGCAGTTGCCAGGAAACGGTGTCCCGTGTCCATCCCTCATCTCCTCATCATGAAGCTTTTGTGGGGAAGGAGGGGTTGGCGGACGCAGCTAATCAGCTTTAAAAGCACTCCCTCCCCCTCTCCTCTACTGTCCTGCTCTTCCATTTGGTCCTTCAGGCACATCAATGAGCGTTCAGACAGCCCAGCGTCTGGACAGGCTCAGAAAGTGCCTACTCATTGCGCTAGACACCCAGTTGTTTATGGAGTTCTTCTTTATTAAGCCTCCTATTCTCCTCTATAACCTCCAAACAGAGAGCCCACAGGGAGTTAACCACTTCAAAGCTAAAGTAACCACTTCAAAAGTCTGAAAGAGAGGTCCAGTGCACCTGAGTTTGCCTCACGCAGAAACACAGTTTTGGTGATTCAGCAGTTTGAGCGATTTTCTGTGAGGGGACACAGTTTATTTGTCTCAGGACACCAAGCAGAAGAGAAGTATTGAAAGGTTAGGAAAGAGATCTGTAAGATTGATTGATGCCTGTTTGTGTGCATGTAGAGGTGTTGAGTTAATCAGCCCTCCTCTCTATAAGCTAGGCCTGTGTTCTGACTGTAAATCTCCCACACGCCACGTCTCTCCACGCTCGGCCCAGCCCTCAAAGCCCGAGGGGATCATAATAAAAACAATGGCCTTCTCTCTCACTCTCTTTGTCCTCCCCCTATTTTCTGTCTCTCTAATACATACACACTAACACATTATTGTCACACACAACAAAGCTTGCTAGTAGATCCACCTACTTGTTCAGCAACTTTTAACACGATTTGCTTTGATTTTTGTTGATGTCACATTCAGATTCAAAGCTTGCAAAAGCTGAAGTTCATTTTGAAGTGCATACCCTTAATGCAAATTTTAGGTAAGGTTAGGATATGCTGATCTCAGTCTGAGCTTTCATCTCTCTCAGGATGTGTTTCTGTAAAGACTGCACGTTAAGCATTTCTCATTCAACCCTGATGTTTTGTTCTTTTTAATGAACATCTGTTAAAATCTCCACAATCGGTCTGAAGCCAGGTTGTATTGTAGCCGTGTCTTCTCTCTCCACACAGTGTGCTTTTTAGCTTGCAGCTTCCCACTGTCACAGTGTATCTCTGCACTGCCTAATCACTGCAAGCTTCAAAAAGTCGTTGCATCAGCCCTGTGCAAAACCCAAACTCTAGGAGAAAAAACAGATTAATAAATAACGAACTAAAAAAGATTAAAACAAAATCTGTTGGACTTGACAGACTGTTTTCCTGTTTCAGTTTGTCTTGGGTTAACTTTGTGGCTTACAGTGACCCCAGCCAAGGGGATTGTGGGTTGTCCAGATGCTTCTCTCTTTTCCCAGAGTGCATCTCAGCTTGCTCTCTGAGCCCATCCACTCTGAAACCACTCATCTGAAATCACCACTCGGCAAACCCGACCGCTCAGCTCGGGAATGAAACAAAAACAGCACCTGACAAATGACTTTCAGCATCCGTCTGCAGCGGATCAGCTCTCGTCGTGCTTCAAACAGACACTGAAACTGTTGAGTAACTTAGGAAAACTGTTTCCATCCACTAACTGCAGCTACTATAGAGAAGAGTATATTTTGAAGGATTCAGTCACTTCTGTGCTGACCATCGATAATGAACCATGGCATCTCACAGCATCTCTTTTCATTACTGCCGGAGTAATGTTTCAGTGATTTTCTGAAAAAAAGAAAGAAAAAAAAAAACAAACAGAAAAAAAAACCTTCAACCCTGCGTGGGACTAGATGGAAAAAAAAACTCTGTTTGTCTTTGATCATTTGTCTTATTTTGATTTGATTTGTGCATATTTTTCTCTCCAAACTTGATTTGTTTCTGTTAATAACATTCCAATTATTTTAATTTTGGGGGGTTTGGTTGTGTTTTTATTTTCTTTAGAAAATGTAAGATTTTATACATTTGTGTTGTGTGTTCACCTCTAGTAGAGTGTGTTAACAAGCCATGCTGGACATGTACACATTAAAATTTTCCTCTGAAAATATACAAATTTGTGTCTTTGTTCAGTTTGTGTAGTGACTGCGGCAGCACAACCTACAATCCTGCACAACTGCATACAGTACACACACCCTCTACTTTCTTCCTGCGGTGAGGTCACTGTCCATAGGGCCTTGCTTCCTGTCTCACACGGGACAGGCAGCACAACGGCCTTATGGACCCAGGGAAGGGAGGATGAGAGAGGGGAGGGGGGCATGGCAGATTGCCAGGAAACCATGTGAGCAAGAAGGAAGTTAGCAAGCAGTTTTTAGAGGCCTTATGAAGCAGCACAGGCAATGTTGTCATCACACAGAGAGGAAATTTCATTGTTCAAAGCACCACAACACAAACAGCAGAACTGCAGCCTGACAGCAAACTTTAATGAGATATTTCTGTGCAAGCAAGTTGTCTGCAAGACTAAATAAAGTGACACCTACTCTCATTCATGCAGGTGTAATTGCCCCAAATTCTTGCTACACTCAGAAAATAAAGCACCTTATTGTACCTTTAGGGTTACAAAAGTTTGCCACAGAAGCGGTACTCCCTAAAGGATTGCCATTGTACCTAATGGCAACTTCCAGAGCTGAAAAATAAAACCAACTGTCAAAATCTGCAGTTTCTGGCATTTGACTTGAGTCAGTCCCAACAGACTAAAACACCCAACTAAACAGTATCAAATAGCAAGTTTACGGCCTGTTACAAAGAACATTTGACCTGTATGGATAGTTTCCTACTTTATATCAAATGTGCTATCAACCTTTTGCTATCAACAGTACATTCAATGATGATTAACTTCTTTGTAACTGCTTTGATTAACAGGTGTCCCAAAGCAACGAGCTGTACAATAACTTATTGACTATTTGATGGCCCATTGGGAGTTTTTTAAAGGGGAGGTTTGTACTTCAGACAGGGCTGGACCGGGACAAAAGATCAGCCCGGGCATTTTGACTAGAGACCAGCCCACCAGGTATTAAAGCCATAATGACTTTTAATGAAAACAAACGCTGTTGTGACAGTGATGCACAGTCTTGTTGGTATATATATGATTTCTGTACATTTTACATCAGATAAAAACTTTGGTTGTAAGATTCAGATAATTATTTATTAAAAGCTAGAAATTTTAAATGAGAAAAAGAAAGAAAAGTATTTATTTGTGCCCCCCTTTTCCCTACATGGACCCCTGGCAAGACTTTGCTAGACCCGCCCCTGCACAGTTACCAGCTGTCAGCTACGTAGAAACAGGATCCTGGTGTTATTTGTCTCTCAGAAACAGTTCATAACTTCCCTTCAACTCATTCCTGTCACCTAAAAGGTAAACCTGTTTCTCCATCACCTGTTCAGCTCTGATGATTCAGTAAGGACATCTCCTGGTTTCATCTTCATGTTTCCCTCTCACCACATATCCAAACCGACATCATGACCAGCAGCTTTTACAGCTGTGGCTCCAGCAAACATCAGCTGATACTAGAAATTAATATTAAAAAAATTCTAACAACAGCTGATCGAGCTTAAATGTGCTGCTGTTGTTTAGCGCGACATCCACTGGTTTCCTCTTTCTGGCGCAAAGTGGGCAATAAACAAACAAGAGAGAAAAGCCGATCAGCTGACCATTGATCAGTTTCATGATTGAAGTAGCAACAGGAGAGGGAGGGGAGAGAATGAGAGAAGAAGAGGCAGCTGACAGCGTAAACACACAGAATAACTCCAGCTTTGTGTCTTTTTCATTCTAGCTGAAGTTCGGGACAAACTGTGTTCCTTTTCAGCTCAATACGAACTGCATAATATTTTCTCTGAGTATGGACATTCCTTTTTTACCGGATGGTTGGCAACTCTACTAACCTAATGAATCAAGTTCACTATCAGTAACATCATAGCACCCAGTAAAAAGTCAGCACAACAAAATTAAACTACACCTAAACTTGGTTTACATCTGACCCAGACAGACTGCAGGTCATAACTTCTTACTTGAAGTTCAGTTCACCTGATACTCGGACTGGCAGCCACCTCGGGTCTCTGCTCCTCCTGCCTCCCCTTTCCCTCAACCAGCTCCGCCATATCCACCACCAAACAACTGAGTTATTTTTACATTTTACACATGGACTAGCATCTGGCCAATCCATGACTTTTCGTTGTTTATGCCGTTTGAAAAAAGAAGAAGAAGAAAAAAAAAGACAAAGGCCTATAAAAACGAAAAATCCCCATCGGCCCACCAGGCAAATGCCCGGTATGCCCGATGGCCAGTCCAGCTATGTTCGTACCCTTAACATGACATACTATTTTAACTCTTGTACTTCTAACAAACTACAAGTGTAGGAACCTTTTTGTCATAATTTTGTACCTTAATGTACAAAAAAAAGAGAACCTACTAAAACAGGTAAGTATTTATTCATTCAAACACGAATGAAGTGTTACTGAAATGGGACACTCTTCTCAATTAAAGTTTTATTTATCTCACATCTGTACATAAGAATTTAACCTGACCAATCGACATATTTGCTGTGTTAATTTCTGCACCATTGTGCTTCCAGCATACACAATAGAGCTTACAGTATGCATGAATAAACAAGAAAGCTATAAATTCTAAAAATCGAAGAGTAAATTTGAAATTTTACTAAATTTCTTCTTGGATTTGAAGTTTCTTTAGTTATTTTATCCTAAAATATTGAAGACGTGTCACGGTTGATGCTGGCCAACCGTGGGGGTGTGAGGAAGGAGGACCCAAATGCTGGACTCTTTAATGAAGACAGTGCGTTTATCTACAGTGAAGTAAATAACCAGCACACCCCGTGCGTGCTGTCCTCTTCTGCTCCACGCTCCTCCTGCAGGGAAACAACAGCCGTCAAACACAACTCCCGCGGGCCTGCACGACACTACACTAGACACACACTAACTTGGAGTGTAACTCAATGATCCCGCGTCAAGGAGCTCTCAGCTACACCCCTATGTAGCTCCCCCGACGAACCAGATCAGCTGCAGGTGTGTGAGGTCCTTAGGCGTGGCCAGCCACCTGGCAGGACACACCCACCAGGCATGAAGACTCCTGTAGACCAGTGCTCAGCACACACACACATCCACACACACGAACAAACCCACAAACCAGGAAGTCGAGGAACATCAGCACCAAAAATACATATGTCCATCACTCCTCAGGGACCCTGGGTCGCTCAGTAAGCAGTGTAAATAGGCTATTCAGCTTTCAGTACTGGGTAACGTACATGTGCATTTTCATACTTGAAAAATGACACAGATTGACGTCCTGATCGGTTAGTCAAGGAGGTGTTAGTCAAGATGTTTCAGGTGAACACTGTGTCTCATACAGTAATCCAGAGTGAAAAATCTATCCAACTGTTGGATGTAATGTTACAAATGTGTAAAGATGACATTAAATCCTAAAGGATATAACCAATAAATCACCAAAATATATATCAACATTAGTGTGTATTGTTTGCTTCCCTGTCCTATTATTCTGCACCTGTTTTTCCCTCCTTTGTTGATATAGGCTGTGTTTTCTCCTTAGTGCCATTGTCCACGTACTCAGCACTCCATAGCATAGCACAGTTTCCTCGTAATAGGCTTCTATGACCTTGTTTTCTTGTTATTATTATTATTATTATTATTATTGATTTTCTTCCTCTGTCTGTTTTTTCTGCTTTAGCATGCCAGCCAACTGACTAGTTGTGTAGCAAACCTTGAAATCCTAATGGACCTATTCTGTGACAGATGTTATTTTCCCTGGTCTCCTGAGTTGGGCAGAGTAATTTTTTTCTGTGTGAAATGTTTAAAAAAGAAAGGTCACAAATGGGTCCTTTAATTTGTGAAAATGCCAACAAATTCAGTGGAGATGAACACTAGTCTCTACTTTTAAATGGTATATCTACTGAAGTTATCAAACACTCAGACACGCCAGCAGAAAATCAAACAAAAAGTTCCTTTGCACACCCAGACCACAGTGGCTTCATTTGCAGTCATTCTGGCCGCCTGACCGATGCAAAGCTGTAACCGTGTGTGAGAATACAATGTAGTTAGATGTGACAGCCACACTCTTTTCATCGTCAGCTCGCTTCCACAAAGTCTGTGTGATGTCCGATTGCGCCTACATGAAAGCAGAGCGAGTCACTGTCAAAGTGAGGTTATAGGTTGCTCCATCTACTGCACGCTGGATCCAGCAGAACACTCTTTCTTGTGTGCTCCATGTGTCAAAGAGCAACTGTGGAAAAGACTCGGGCCTGATTCATGTGTAAAATCAACTCATTTCAATGCTGAGTGAAATATCTGGCTCTCTAGCTGGTTGTAAGGTCCCTTTTGGTTTTGGAGCATTTTTGATGCATGTTGATCACTGCCTTTAAAAAACAAGGTTGTGGGCAAAGCAAGCTGAAACATATTTTAAAAAATGTGAATAATTTAGTAAGACATCACTTTGTAAACAAGCAGCTTTATTTGTGCATGTCCCGTGTGTACATCATATTTGAGTGTGGCTTGCTTTCTGCTGTGTTTACATGCTTTTAATGCTTTCCTGCTGCGTACATAAAGTCCAAGGATTGCTTGTTAAATCTGTCTGCCACAGTTATCACCTGGTACACCCTGCGGAGTGTCGTAATTACTTACAGTCATCTCTTTCCGCCAGGTGGAAATGTAACTTTCCTTCAGGCCCATGAGACACACATGCTTAAAGGACAGGAACTTAATCAGTAACAGCTACAGTTACTGGCTCTGCTGCAGGAGTCTGACGGTGGTGCCACCTGTTTAAGAGGACTTTTACTGGCATACACCTGTTGGGCATCCTGATCACATTGGCTCATCTGTGTGTCACTGGGCTTTAACAGATTCAAATGTAGTTTATAATTTCAATTATATATTATTTTCCTTAAAGAAAAGGAACATCGATGCTAAAGCAAACTTTTCACAGGGAAAAAAAGCACATTTTCAGCAGCATGACAGGTAAGTGTTTTTTAAGCTTATGCGTAAGTTCCGTGAGGAAGATCTGTAATCACTCTGCCTGCTTTCCTGGGTGTTGGGCTACTTTTCTTTTCTTTACATCACTAACACTTTCCCAAGTTGTCAGTCTCAATACTAACATGTAGTCCAATCACCTTCTCACCTGCCTTGTTTGAGCCGATCAGCCTCTGCTTCGCATGGTTTAAATCTATGCTCTCTGCCATTCACCCTTTCCAACTCTCTTTTATGAAACCCACCTCCTCCTCATCTTCCCCTCAGACACCTCAGCCCGAGCTCTACTTAAGCCTCAGTCTTCATCTTCACCACCACCAGCGTCTAGACTCTGGAGGGGGATTCGGTTCTGCCATGATGGGTCATCGGAGTCTAATCGCCAAACACATTAATTTCTCTACCTCATTAAATCATGTTCAGTTTTCAAAGTGATGTCTCCTTGTTGGAATCTCATCTGTCAGAAGTTTACTGAAGTTTATTGAAGCAACTGTTGTTAAGAGTTGGCACTGTAAAAATAAAACTGAATTGAACTTAAATCTAGGTTTTAGGTGTTTTTACTGGCAGGTGGAAGCGGATACAGAGAGCTTTAGCCTCTCACCTCCTCTAAATCGAGTTGCTGAGCTGGACTTCTTGAAGGCTTGCCAGAGTTTTTAAAGGGGGACCTATCATGTCTACTATGCCCAGTTATATTTTTGCATTCTTTTCATTTATTTTCCAGTTTAAAATAATCTTTGTTAATTTGTCATAGATCTTAGTGCAGCCTCTGAGTGTCTGTAATGAGCAGGTTTAGCTCCACTTCCTTTTAGGGCCACACTCTCTTTGAGCCAGCTGTCCTCCTATTGGCTGCCCCTCTTAAACAGAATTCTTTAGTAGCAGGTGGGTTGGGCTTCTGACGTGCCATCCTGTCTTCTGATATCCACTCACTGACATGTCACTGATGATGCTTTAGTGTCATGGTCCTAAGGGTTTTCTGATAATTTTGGAGTTATTTGTATTTTTATTGAATATATTTGTGTCTATGATGATCTTAAGGTTTCAGAGTCATTTCAGTTTTGAATTTAGTTAATTACTATATACTTTTATTTCTTTTCTTCACATTTATCTGCACATTTCTTCACATTTATCCCAGGAAAGAAAAATCCTACTATACTCACATACAGCCCTTGTTGTAAAGTATTGTGAAGAAATGTAATATGGGTGTGTAATGCACTAAAAATCCAAAGAACAATGTACTTTGGCTTATTTCTTTAGGTGTGACATAACTTATTTAGATTAGCTGATTAAATAAGATGAAACTTTAATGAGGCTGGGGTAAATCTGCTGCGCTAGATAATGAGATACAGCAGGGGAAGATAAGAGCAGACTGGATGAGCGTCCATAAATTAAGTAAAGCCATTTAAGCAGGCTACAACAAAAGCATCAGGCATGTACAGTATGCAACCATATTAGGAAAACTCCCCCAATAAAATACATTAAGAGAAACACGAGATAGAAAAACACAGCATATGCAATTTCAAGCTAAATGAAGCCGAAAAGAGTTGTATTCATTTTGTTATGCCGAGAGCTTTTTCAGAACATCCACAAAGGATCTCTGTGCATGGATGTGTGATGTAGCAAAAAATGCTTCAGCACAAGAACAGCTTCCACTCCTGCCCTCTGTCACATCTCCTTCCCTTCTTCTCCTTTGATGTTTAACGGTGAAGTAATGTTGAGGTAACATCTGGAGCTGTGATACATCTCTGTGTAGTGTGTTTTGGTGCTGGCTTCACCGCAGGAAAAGGGTACAGAGATTCTGCCAACATTTTGGTCAGTGTGCTCCTGATGCTTGTAAAGCTCTGGTGGAGCGTGAGGTGCAGCTCATAGCTACAGTGTAGGAATGCATTTGAGTGAAAGTGTAAAACAAAAATGTGTTATCTGTTTCTTCTGTGTTGGTTTTTTGGGTTGTTGACACATGCGCAGCATTGAAACCTATCCACCAGACTTCTTCGAACTTCTTTCAGATAAACACAACTCCCTGGAGACACCTGGAGATTCCAGCTGTCACGGGCAGGTCACCATTCTATCACAGTGCCAACGCTGGCAGAGAGAGGCAATCATTAAAACTTTGAAATTACCAGTTAACCTAACATGCAGGTCAGTGTGCTGTGGAAGGAAGCCGTAGCACTCAGAAAGAACCCCATGCATGCTTTGACCTTCTTGTTCTGAGGCTACAGTGCTGCTGACTGCACTGCTAAAATGATGAAACACATTTTTGTTTTTCTTTGAATCATTTTCATTTTTAATAAAACACATTTTCTATCCAATATTCATGTTTTGCCCAACAAAGGCTGCCAACCTATGTCCACAGTGTGCTCTGCTGCCTCTCATCCTATCCCAGTCTTGTTACCATATCCTTTTATTTAATCCTTTTTTTCTCTGCCAGAAATGTTTGTAGCTGTTTTTTCTATTTATTTTTTTTAAAGTGTGTATATAATTTAAAAAAAATGCTGTACCAGGCCATTAAAAGGAAAACTGAGTATTTTACTCCTAATTTTACTACACATGCAGAAACTGTGGACTCCACCTGAAGGATGCTTACACAGTTGGCGTATTGCTATTTAGTGTCACGCAGATGAATCTGTGCAGTCACAAAATGAAATGAAACTTGGATTGCAATCAAACGGTGGCTCAAGCAGAACACTGGCGGAAGAGTTTAATCTTAAATTTAAACTTATTCAGGAAGCTACTTGGAAACCTATTTCAGTTGTACCTTCTATAACCTAATTATGCTATCAAACCAGTGTTTATTGCATTAAATTTAAAAAAGAAAAGCTTACTTGCCATAAGAGGATCTGTCCTGAATTATCTAAAGCTCGTGATTTTGTATGATTCCCCAAAGGAGTAGTCTGGGTTATATAATTACTGTAATTAAGCCAAAACTAGACTTTGAGCCTAAACTGAGACATTTACTCAGCATGTACCTGTGAAGGATTTTCTATTAAAGCTTTGTGCTTGACATGGTGTGGGGATTTGTCGCTTAGTTTGCTGCTGAGGGAGAACATCTGGACTCCTTCATGAGACCACATACAACACCTGGATGCGCTTATAAACAGGCAAAGAATGTGTGAATTAACATGCTCACACGCAGGTGAATGGGTATTTTAAAAGCACATTTAGCAAAGCAGAGCATGTGGTGTAATGATAGATAATTATACATTACTGATTTTTACTCCTCTATGTATGCCATTTGGGATTTTTTAGTGTAAGGCTACATTTTTCTTCACTGTCCATTACAGAACCATTTTCTCAGCTGTCATCTTCGCACAAAGAGATTATTAAACTAAATTATGACAACCAAAAAAAGATTACAGCCTGTGTTGTTGATGTGAAGTGACATAAAATGCAAGTTAGAATATGCAAAAAGTACATGAAAATCAAGAAAAAGTGAAAAACAATGAGCGTTAGAGATACTGAACATGTAGGTTTGTGTCTTGTGGTGCTGACACTGCTGCAGTTTTCCACAAGATTTCCACCGTTTGTCCATTTTCCTTTCCTGAGAGACATTTTTGACCTCATCTCTACACCAGATGAGTCCAGAAGACAGATGAGCTTCCCACAGTCTCTTGTGTTTTTAACTTTTTTTTAACCTGCACAGAATCAAAGCAGTGAAGAAGAAGAAGAAGCGAAGAAATGATGCTCACTTTAGACGACTAATTTCTTCATAATGACTTAATAGGACAATTAAACTTTTTTTTGATGAAAGAGTAAAATCTTGTGCCTTTCCCACAGGTCATTCTAGTTATTATGGACTTACATCATCGTGTCCTAGATAAACCACAATCTGTCACCCTGTAGGTTTCACTTACAGCTTTAAAAGGGGAGATATCTAACTTTCTACATTCAACTCATGCATAAAAATCCACTGGGAATTACAGCAACAGCCTTGGGAAGACTTACCTGGTCATTCCATTCTCCTGACTTTATATTACTGTCTTTATATAACTGTCGAAACTTTTTATTACATCCCGCATCAACTCTGCAGTGGCTGATGTGAAATTCTGTGCAGAGATGTGCTCTGTGAAGCTGAGATTGTAAAGAGGAGCCAGATGAGGTGGTGAGAGTTGAAGCAAACCTGCTCCTGTGTTTTACTGTGATCTGAAGTTTCCCCATCTGTATAATAAAAACTGCATCTGTGTGAGGATGTGTGCAGCTGATCTCTCTTATGCATAGCATTAGGAAGTGTATGCGGATAATGTGGATGCTATCATAACAACTGGCAGGAAAGCTCATATAATTAAGGAATGCAATAAAGTTAATGAGGAAAACATCACAGGGGAGACAGCCGTATACCTGTGTGAGCGATAGTGCAGCGTGCTTGTATCAAAGAGCAGTCTTCACAATACAAGAGAGGAGTGCTGATGATGAGCAGCAACACATTTCAGTTACATCTAGGGTCTGAAACGATTCATCAAAGCAGCAGTTAGTTTGGCTTCTGTGCTCAAAGCTCATCTCTCCCCACAAATATGATGCACATAGAAATTGGGGAGTGATGAGTACACATCCTCCAGAGCCTAAAAGTGGATGCTGGGGTGGTGGAGGGTTTGAAACAGCAGGCAGCGATGCGGAGCAGCTGCACCACTGAAGTGTGAGAGGAGAGATGGGAGATTCTGCAGCTTAAATAGACTGGGTACCGTGTACAACACAGTCTGTGTGTGTGTAGGTGTGTGTCTGTGCACACTGCTCCTACATTACCAACACTGACTGAGATTTGCTGCAGGCTGGCTTTAAGTCCCAAATCGGCCATGAGTGAGTATGTCTGAACCGGTGTTCTCAAAGTGCGGCCTGCGGGCCAAGGGCAGCCCCGAGTGACGCTTTGTGCAACTTGTGAGTGAATAAAAAATAACTACGTATTTCATTCATGGTTCCCTTCATTCATTCATTCGATTCAGCAATGCAGCATTGTAGATATTCATACATACATACATTCCTCAATACAGCTTACGTTACTTTTTTTTTTACCCTGAATAAATTACTAGTTTGGGAATAGTTTTGTTTAATGTATGCATACTCAGAGTCAAAAGTGGTTTAATTGGTTCAAATGATCAGAGCAGCAATTTCCAAGTAATCAAATTGCAAAGTAATAAAATAAAAGAAACAACTAAAAAAAACTTTTCAATAAAGAACTTTGCATTTTGGAATCTCTTCAGTGTTGGGGTGTAGTTCTAGATCCTTACACATTCAATGCATAAGACATGAGGTGTGAGCATAGCACATAAAATATATGAGTTTCAAGTTTCCCAGTTAATGAACTGGGACACGCAGATTCATACTTGTGGCTGCTTAAAGATCTCTTAACTAAGCTGTAAAGCTGAAACACAGTGGCAGGTTTTGGAACGTATTCACTTCTCTGACAGAAACAGGAACATGAATAGCATCTTTCTGCAATGTTGCTATAAAATACATGTATTAAGATCATTGCTCACTGGAAAATACACCGGATCGTTTTCTGACCCAATATCTATCTTTTTCGTTCTCTTCTTCTGTCTTGTTATTTTTGCGGGATGTTATGGTTAATATGGCTCGATGGGTTGATTGCCAGAGTTGATGGCAGTTCACTAATCAATCTCTGTTCCTCAAAACCCAACATGCATGCCGTGCAGCAGTTATAGTCACACCAGGCTGTATGTATGTGAGTGTGAGTCACACAAGTGTTTGTTTAGCTTGTTGAGTCTGAATGTAGTGCAGAAATAAGCCAATCTGCTGTCTAAATTCAGGACTTCTCGACTGACTAGACCAAAGAGTAGCAGAACACCTGCTACACTTGTTTAGTTTTCAGAGTGTTACTGATGGAGTCCTTCTGAATTAATCATATGGGACTATTATCTGTCAGTGTGGAGTTTCCAGCATATCAACAAAAAACAGGTGCTTAATCACTCACTTCAGTTTAGTTGACTTTGAACAGCAGTTAATGTGGTAGGCCCTCCACACAAATGCTTAAACAAAAAGTGCAAAGGGGTCAGATGGGGACTGGGTTATTGAGTCATCCTGGAATACACAATTAACCGAAGAGCTCCGAAAACTATCTCCATCCATAGCCTTCAGAAATGTGTTCGGACCTCTGGATTTCTGTTATTACTCTTTGTTCTTCTGTTGTCACATTAAAACAGCAGCTTCCAATACAGACTGTAAATGCATGCTAGTGTTTGTTGTAAGGGTGTGTATTTATGGCAGCTTATTCAGCTGATATTGCAGAAAACACATTGATGTGGGCACACACAGATACGGTGAGCATCTGGACACAAGATTAGTTTAATGTTTTCTGGGCAGTCTAACAACTGTTAGGGTGGCACCCAGGCAAACACACGCATACACCTTTATCTGGAAAAACACTGCCGCCCATCAGGGCAGGGACATCTGGAGTTTGACGAGTCCATGTTAGTAGGCCACACAACAGGAGTGGGAACCCCTGGTCCTGGAAAGGTATTTGAGATGCTGTCATGTTTTCCAGGCAGCTGGAACAGGAATGGTGAGGGAAACAAACAGATGCCAAAATGGAGAAAGGAATTAAAGGAGTTTGTAAAGGAGTTTGAGAAAGTCTAATGCACCAAGGAGAAAGGAACTCTGCTTGTTTTAGAAATTTACCAGTTTTTCAAAAATTATTTTCTCTATTTTTTAACTTTCTGGTTTAGGATTAGATGGTTAGATCATTACCCACCACTCAAATACATCTACATCTCTATATATGTATGAATCAACATGTCTCCTGTCTTTCTAATATGCCATTAATATATAGTATTAATGGCATATTTCTGTCAAAATGCTAAATGTAGCACCTGCAGCTATTTTGATCACGAAAGCTTTATTGCAGAGCCACTAACTCATAAAAGAATAGTTTTGTGAAATGTTAATGTTTCTGTTTAGATGAAATAATCAGTTTCATTGTCATTTCTGCATGTTGAGCTGCTGCGAGGCAGCGATTAGCATAGCGCCTGCATCTTTTTCAACCAGCTTGCTGTTTAGCATAAAGGCATCAAGTCTTTATGCTAAACAAAGCTAAGCTAACTGCCAGTGGCTCCAACTTTATACTCGGATTATGCACAAGTTGCTCCATTGGTCACTACTCTAGAAAAAAAACAATGCATCAGCCCAATTGCTCAAGGGGAGCGAGGGCTCAGAACCCATGCATGTCTATAGAGACATGAGCCTACACAACTAGAAATCATAATAATCAGTGATAATGTTACAGCTGTATTATGATACAGGATACGTGACAGCCAAAGACAAATTATTTGGCTCAAAATCTTTTTTTTCTTCAGTGCTTCTGCATATAAGATCTGTAGAAATCTCTATGCACTAAAGATCTGAACAATGCTGTGTACCTTCACTCTCTTCTGGGGCTGTAATTCATAAGTTTGACCTAGATTTCATGATCAAACTAGGTCACTTTATTGCCTCTAAACAGATTTAACGGATTGCACATAATTGAGGACTACTTATATGGTGACATAGCCACTGACAAATCAAATTTTCAATACCGATAATTGTTAAAATGGTACTTTAATTACAGAATGAATAGAGGATTTTGGTGCAGCACTGTGGCACAGAATATATTGCTATGCTGTCATGTTAGATATTAACTAGTGATGTATATATTATTATTATTATTATTAATTTATTTAGATGCATTTAATGGTTGTTTTCTTTCTTAGGATTTAGCTGATTAGACCATTAGCCTACCACTCACAGAGGTGGATCTGGAAGCCGCTAGCTCAGCTCAGTTTAGCATAACTTAAAGCAGGGCAACAAAGACGAACAAGCTTTATGTTAATTACCTCCTTGCAGCAACTCAACACACAGCAATGGCAGGAGTATTGATCTTCTCATCTATGCAGAAATAAGAATATTTCTTCAAACTAGCCTTGTACGAGTTAGCGCCATGCAATAAAGCTTTCACTATCTATAGCTGCAGGTGCTACATTTAGCATTTTGACAGCAATGCCCCATTAATCCAGAGACATGGGTAGACTGGAAACAAAAGAGACCCTTGAGGTGCAGAGTGTCATCAAGTGCCACGCTTGTCATTTCATGCTGTGACTTCCATTGTATCTGATGCTGCACAGTATGAGGCACGATTGCTTGAAGGCACGATAGGACGTACTGTACCTTCAGCAAAAATCCTCAAGAAGCAATCGTTTGGAGGGGATTCAGTTCTATTTTGAGTCACATTAGCATGAGCAATACTGTTTATCAAAACATGATAATGATTTGTTTATGGTAATTAATTAAGATATTAATTTAGAAAGTTGAAAACTTATCTATAAATTTTGTAAGTAAACTTAATCAGAGAATTTGGGCATGGATTTTTCTTTTTTTAAATGCTTTTATGAGATAGTGCTTTATATCATCCTAACAGAGATAGAATAAAACACTTTTCAGTTTGGGCCTCTACATCTCGGCTCCCATTCGCTCCCATTTTCATCTTTTTCAAGGCAGAATCACTTTTCTGCTCACTTCATCTCCCTGTGTGACTCTTGCACATTCATTGTGTGTGACTATTCTGTCTTCTTTTCAGCTTCTCCATCAGTTCCCGCCTCTGGTCAGAAGGATTCCTGTGAAGGATTCCATCCTCAAAGTTAAGATATGCCTGCACACTGAAACACATAACAGAGACAGAGTGAGACACTGACTCAGAAAGACCGGTTGAATTTCAGTCGTTGTGCACCTTCAATTTACCTGACTTCCAATTTTAAATTTAAACTTGCAAATTAACCAAACTGCTCCCTTTAAGTAATGTTCTTTTTGACTAGAAATGAAAAAGGAAAGCGGCAATGTAGTTTAGTTTGTGAATTTCAATCATGCTGAATTTTAGCTGAACAGAAAATATGTAGAGCCAGTGCCTCCCTAGCTGTGTTTGATGCCTGTAGCTTCGCTCATTTTCTCTGGGCAGCTGGTTATCAGTCTTTTCTCACCCCCTGCTTCTATTGGTCTAATAACTTCTGTGCCTTTTCGGTCATGTCTGCATCACTATAAAGCATTCTTGTGCAAAGGGAGTGCAGTCTGACTGACTCTTGCCTCTGCATGCATTCAAGCCTCAGGGCAATGGCTTGAGTCTGGATGTACTTCTGACTGGCTGAGTGGGCTGAGTAGGTGGCCGCTTGTCTGTCTGCAATCTGCCTACGACTTCTACCAGGCTAACAGTGTTGATAACCAGTCAAAGGTGGGCGTTATATAGAGCTGCTGAGTTTCTGACATTAAAGCACCATTTTCATTTAAAACATGCAGCGAGCAGGAATCATCCCTGAGTCTGGCCACCAGCAGAATGCATAAGTGTGGCCACAAACAGGAAGAACACAGCCCGGTTTACATTTGTTTCTCATTTTATGGATACATGAATATTGACCAACAACAAATCCTTTTCTGAGGAGTTTTGACGTTGTTTTTTCACAGAGCAAAGAAAGAGAGCAGAGAAATGGATTATCCTACAGTTGTCATGTATATCTCAATAGCCTTTATACTTTTCTGGCAAGTGGAATCTTATTTGCTTTCATTATTATTATTTCACTGCAATTTGTTGTTACTGATTGATTAAATATATGGGGTGGATAAAGTGTATCATATGAGGTGTAAGCTTCTTTGTGTTCTATCAGGGATATGACAGACAAAGGACCAGGGTGCAGTATCTGCTGGTAAAATGTACTCATTAGAGTATTGTTGCATTGCTAAAAAATAAGCACCAATTTGCAGTTAGCTTGTTTATGTTCATTGTTCAGAGTGCGGTAAGCCTACTAAGTATAATGACTTAACCTAAGTGCATGGGGACTCAATGTTGCTAGCAATGTTGGAGTCGTTACTCAATAAGTAATCTTAAAAGTAAGAAGCACTTAAATGATTAAGTCCTTGCTTAATTACTCCAGCAGGTAAATAAGTCATGAGGACACATATACAATCTTTCTATTAGTGTTTACTTATGAACACAAAGCCGACAATTCAAAACAAAGATGAAAACCGGCCAAAAAGAGACTTGATGACCACAGCGATTCTACGTTAGAAACATCAACCGATAGAAATGGTGGCATCAAACACTTAGCTCAACACTAGTTACTAGCATCCTCTCAACCACATAGCCAGCAACAAGCACCTTTAGTGGAGTTTCTGAGCTGTAGCATCACCATCATTGTCCTCCCCAATGGGGAGTTGAACTGCATTAACGCTTTGCATGCTACAATGAAAATATAGTAAATTAATAACACTTTAACATAATATTAAATGTCTTAATATTAAAATTTTAGCCAATAGTTCAAATGCAAAACTAAAAAAAACCCCGAAAAATAGGATGAACCAAGAAACGCCACCATCTCCAGGAGAAAACATGAAATTTTCATTTTTGTTAAGTATCTAGTTTATAATTAAGCATATACAAAGATGTTTTTAAATCTTTAATATGGTGACATTTCTCCACTTCATGTTTTTGTTTGCTTGTTTATTTGGGGATTTGCAATAATAACAATAATAAGAAGAAATCCATGTACAAGCCAAGATAGATTAAATGTCTCTTCTTCAAATAAACCAACCTGGCACAATTTAGTTTTCATGGTTTAGCACTTAGAACCCCATTTACATTCTCACTGACTGTTTGACGTATAAGATGTCTGCCTAATCTATGTATATCTATACTTCTTTGTCCACTGATGTCAGTCTTTGTCTTCTGTGGTTTATGTAAATTGCATGGAAACATTGTTTATTGTGGACCAAGAGTTTGATTTGATCTTACTGGAATCTTTATGTTTTAATAAAAAAACAAACAAACATATGTTGTGTATTATATGATAAAAAAAAAATATATTTTAATAAAAAGTTTCAGTTAAATAACATCTTTCCACTCTTCAAATCTGGGCAAAACATTTTGTTTTCTTGCGTCACAGCCTAAAGCTACTGTATAAAGTCCCACTGTACTCTAACCCTTCTATTTCTGTTCTATTTCATTGGCTCTTTGGTGTTCATACATTTATCCATATTTGTACATATGTAAGTACAATGTGTGAGACGAAGTCTTTTAGTGGTAGGCAGTGTGACGCACTGTAATCCACATTTAGATATGACCACAAATTAAAACTCTCACAGTTATTCTTAGCCAGACTATCTGTGGTTTGAGAAGTCATACCTTCACTGTAGTATATTTGGAGCAGTGGTCTATTCTCAGAGGAAGTAAACAGAGTGATCAAATGCAGTGAAATACAGGTAATCAGAGGGCTTGGCATCACTGGCTGCTCTGGGTAAAAGTAAAACTTTTTAACATAATTACACTGTATTATGATTCTAGGCTGTAAGCCAGAGTTGTGGACCAGAAGCAGAAGTGAGACAAGTGAAAAAAAAGAAAAGAAAGGATGGACGGTGGGTGAATGCTGAATGAGATGCCACAATAAGTACATCTTTATATTCACTTCCACCCAGTTATTCTCTGTGGCATGGTGTGTGTTTGTATTGGTACTGTGTTGTCTTGTTATTGCGTCTGGCTCAGGAATGCAGACAGATAGCGAACTAGTAACCACCACTCATCCGACCACAAACTTACGTCCCCGGGGTGATGCAGACGCTCACATTCACACAGACAGTAGGTAGCTCAGTAGATTTACGGGGCTATTTATTGTGGCAGTCGGCTGTCTGTCTAGTCAACATTTATTCTTGTCATGCAGGTGCGTACGTGTAAATTAAACCTCTTTCTGGATGATGCTCCACGTGTAGATCTCTCTGAATGGAAATATATGCTCTCTAAATGTCTCTCAGACTTTATGAACTTTGTCATGTCACACATGCACATGCCAAAGCAGCTGGATACATTCTATGGGAAACTGTCTGTCTGGGGTCCCCTGGGGCCACAGTAGGTTGCAAGACACATATTGCACTGTCTGCTTTGTGACCTTTTCTGTGTGTCAACTTTTGTACCAATCCCCCAACTACTTTTTCTCCCACCATGTACAATCAAGTGCTGTGAAGCAGTTATCACCCAAAAACAGTTTTGTATTGAGCTCTGAAGCTCTTCCACCAAGTGTGACAGGTACAGCAATTTGCAATAAAGTAAGAGGAAGGATGCTGGAATGGACGATAACATGTTATTTAATCCTTACACTGCTTCAAAACAACTTTTAATGCAAAATGAGAGGGTTAGTTAAGAATGTTAAGAATGAGCCTTTAAATATAATGAAATGAGACCTCAACCACAAGCAGACAAGAAGTTAGGGGCTGATGGGGATACATATAAACAAAGCTAAGTTATAGGTCTCCTGTCTCATAAGGGCAATTACAGTGAGGCTTACATCCCTCGGGACATGAGATATTGTAAAGTGTACACAATGGTTTATGTTTGTGGGACTTGCTGCTTGTGCGGGTGTCTGCATCCTTGCAGAGCTTTGAGGTCTTGTGATGTTTTCCCCACTGGCTACAAGTCGCAGCTATCAGACGGTGACAGATATAGTGCCGCATGAACCAAAAAGTACTGGTGCGACATGTTTCTGACTTCTCTGTGAAACACGAGACTTGAAGTTTTTGAAAGCAGTTCTTGGCAGTATGAATAGTCCTCCACATGAATAATTCTGTCTGTGTTTTCCTGTGTCTCTGTGTAAGGTAACTCACACTGACAAATGCAAGACATGGAAAGTTAGTTTTCTGGCTTTTTGCAGTTTCAATGAGCAGTCATAGAGGCCACTCTTCATGTCATGCTGCTGCAGATTACGTTGTTTTTGGGGTTTTTTAACAAAGTTTGAAATACTTGTTCAGCTTTAGTTGCCCATTTGTCACAATTCAGACATGTAATGAGGCTGCTTCAAACAGGCTGACAAAGACAATATCCCTAAAAATACTTGCGTGCATTTTCGTTTGCTCTTTTAACACAAGTATTTGGGGAATTGTGCATTGAGGCTCTAGGCAGCACTACCTCTCTGTACTCACTGAACATCAATACAGCCATATAGAGGCTGTAACTGTCATAGCAGCCATCAGCAACATGAAGCATTCTGGCATACTGCTGAAGAAATGTAGGCGTTGGTATGCAAAAATTACCCATGTATGCTTGACAATGGAAAAAAAGAGGTTTTTTTTTTATGAAGCACATATCGCTGTAGAACAGCATCCATATATTACTGGCACCAAATGAAAACCTTTGATGCTGAAATAATGATGCATTCAAAAACTGCAGTTACTCAAATAGCCACTTGAGGCTGGGTTCCATAGGGTTTAAAATGGCCAACTTTACATCTGAAATAAGCATATTTAAAATCTGGCCCAAAAAACACATTTTAATTTCTATACATAATTTTTCTTCTCCACACCTAAATGTGGGCATTTTTATATAATTCCCTTGTTTAAATTAAATCAAAAGTCTTAAATACATGCCTAAAGGCAGATGAGTGCCCAACAGGCAGCTGTAGATGCTTTAGCTCTCTGCTGGGTGTGACCATGTGCACGTCTTGACATTTTTAATGCAATTATCGGACGAATAGGATGGTTTGCAGTCCAAGAAACCCAGATGTACACAGTCTGGATGCACTTTGCTAACAAAGAAAGCTAGTATTAGCTGATCACATAACACTTACACTGTTTTTCTCTGATATCTGAACTCTCTTTTTAGGTCATTATCAACTAATTTAGCTTTAAAATTGCTAAATGCCTCCATATCTAGGGAAACAGGGTGGGAGATGATCTGCTATGCCAACTCCTAAAAGGAGCAGCCAAAAAAAAAAAAAAAAAAAAAAGCCTCAAGGGTATCTAATCTTCAAGATCTAATGTCAGTTTTTTGGAGTGCAGATGCATGTCACCAAGGAGATACATTTCTTTTCTTTTTTAATAATTACATTATATGTGCAGAAATCATTTCCCTCCATTATTCAGACACAAAAATTTAATTTGAGCAAACAGTGAACTGATTAAGTCGAAATTGGATGCTCTTCTGAATTTGAGCCCTGGTTCTTGATTTAGGCATGAGTGGCTTTTTAGTTTAAAAAAATGCCTGGTGTGTTTTAAAACCCATTAGCTTCAAGTTAGATTGCTCTGTTTTCAGTTAGGTACATTTACAGATGAGCTGATGCCACAGGCTACGGTTCTTTTACACAACTGGATATTTAATAATAAGTTTTCTAACTTCCACTTTGCTGCTGTAACTAGATGCTTTGAAGACCATATTAGGAAGGGAAACTACAAAACCAGAAAGTACCGTCTCATTGGAACACCTTCTGTGGTTACGGACAGCCAGCTGACTTCATTCTGTGAAACAAAAATACCCTTGTAACTCCATTGCTGAGCCTCTGGAAATATCATCTCATGATCACACATGTAAAACTTTCTTTCCAATTTTTTGCTCCTTTATCCTTTATTTTCATCTCCATGTCCTCTTTGTCAGTTCAGATGTCGTGATTGTAACAATTTTTTGAACCCCTTATTTCTGTACACCTGCACTAAATTATAATTTATCTGTATTGTTTTCTTTGCTGTAAAGTATAATTATGTATATTTGTGTTTTGCATTTTGATAAAAATGATGTTTTAACCATCTTAATTCAGTTGAATTAGAAGGATGTTTTGGGCACTGTTGTTCTATGGATGCATTATCTTCTATCATCTTTTCTTTTTGCCTTCAACGAATAAGGTGCTTTTCTGTCTTTGATCTTTATTTTATGTTTATATTATACCAGCTCTATCCATGTTGTTTCATTCCTGATCATTAAACTGTGATTTGATAATGACAGTTAACAGAAACCTAAATTAGAGGTTTCTGTCAACTTGGATTTGCATGTACCAGGTGACCTGGGAAAATTTCTGAAAATTACTCCAAATTTCTCAAATCTGTCACAAGTCTTACTTAAAATGTCAGTGTTGTGTTCATAATAGCTCATTGTGGTGACATCTGGGTTTAAAGGCCAAGCACACTCACTGCAAACCTACAGGGGTCCTAATTATTTTTGGCTGATTAGTCCTTTTATAGTTTGCGTAAGCAGCTTGTGGTAAATTAACATATTTCTGGTTGTGATGATTATTTTGTTAGGGTGGGGAATTCAGACCTTCGTCATTGTTTGTTAATAAACTGATCTAGTGAGCTCAAGTGATGTCAATGCAAAGCTAACCAGCTCCCCACCTGAGCAGAAAGAGGCGTTTTATAATTCAGCAGTGTTGTTTGTGTGTACATGTTTAGGCATCTTTGTGAGGACAGACAACTGGAATAGCACTATACTTGTGGGGACGAACAGTCACTTATGGGGACAAAATGTCTGTCCCCACGAATTTGAAGGTATTTTTGAGGCTCAAAATGTGCTTTTAGTGTCAGGCTTACAATTAGGTTATGGTTAGGTTTAGGCTAATGGGGTGGGGTAGACATTAACTTTTGATGGGTAGGGTTAGGGTAAGCACTAAGATCTGAAAATGAGTGTGTTTGTGTGTGTGTGTGTGTGTGTGTGTGTGTGTGTGTGTGTGTGTGTGTGTGTGTGTGTGTGTGTGTGTGTGTGTGTGTGTGTGTGTGTATGTGTGTGTGTGTGAGAGAGAGAGAGAGTATGTGTGTTCTCTTAAAGGTTATTTTGTTTTATTATTTAAAAAAAAGGGTTTTGTTTTTTTCAGATTTCCAGAAAACGAGAGAATTTTCTATCATAGTTTCTGTGGAGGAAATGAAACGAGTCACATCATATATTTTTTTTATCAATTGCAGTTAAGCTGGTGAATCAAATAGTTGGTGTTTATTAGGAAGTAGACAGATCAATCTGAAAGATCAATTTGCAGTCGACTTCTTTAAACCCCTGCATACGAAAGCGGTCGTTTTTCCAAACTGCCGAATTTATCTGAGTCTCTGCAGCTTTCTTACCTTCAGTGTTCATATTAGTGCTTTAAGCCATGCAGTATGCTTGCACAACTAATTGCCTGTTTCCATCTAAAGGATTGTTTACTCTGAATATATGATTTAGCACCACTTGAGCAGTACTGCTGGTTGTGTTTGCCAGTGTGTGTGTGTGTGTGTGTGTGTGTGTGTTTGAGAAAGAGAGAGAGTCTGCCAAGTCATATAAGAAAAGGAGCGAGCCAATCCGCTGGCACAGATCATTGTGGATGTGAGCCAGAATATCGTCCTTCATGTAAAATGGATAGATATGTGCCTTTGTGAATGATTTTGTCCCTTGCTGCACTCTTTCCAGTAAAACAGACAGAGAGAAGAACTGGACATGATCTATGAGAGACTGGCAGCTTGGTCTTGACCTGCTTCTCACTGGAATGCTCTCTTTTCATGCTGATAGTTTGCAGATATCGCCTCATCTGTCAAGTCCTACTGTGTGAAAGTATTGTTGGCTTGTGACTTCTTCAGTCTCAGCTGACTGCAGGTTTCCCCAATCTTATAAACAGTACATTTGCATAATGTATGTGGAGGAAATAATATCTGTGTAAATGATTAAGATTACTTATTGATATGTGTATGTGGTGATCTGTATTATTCATGGTATGATTAGGTTTCATAATTTATTTTGGGGCAGCTCTGTCACCTCACAATAAAAAATGTCTTAATTTGAACAAGATTCCAAGTGTTACTGGAGCCCAAAGAAACGGCATCCAGAGTAAGTAGTTTTTAAGATTTTTAAGGTCAAGTACAATAACCCCAGTTTTATCTGAGTTTAATTAGAAGTCATCCAAGTATTTATGGTGTGTGTTATCTGGCTTCATTGATAGATAGATAAATCTGGATATTATTTGCATATAAATGTATGTATTTGAATGATGGTGTCTAGGGGAAGCATATATAACGTAAACAGAATTGGTCCTAGGACAGAAACCTGTGGGACTCCATAATTCACCTTAGTGTGTGAAGAAAACTCCACGTTTTTAAATTTAGAAAGACATGATTCAAACCACAGCAGACACACCTTTAATACATTCAATTCAATTTTATTTATACAGCACCAAATCACAACAAAAGTCGCCTCAAACAACCTTTATTATTATAAGACAGACACTACAATAATACATACAGAGAAAACCCCACCAATCATATGACCCCCTATGAGCAAGCACTTTGGTAACAGTGGGAAGGAAAAACTCCCTTTTAACAGGAAAAAACCTCCAGGAGAACCAGGCTCAGGGAGGGGCCGGGCCATCTGCTGCGACCGGTTGGGGTGAGAGAAGGAAGACAGGATAGAAGACATGCTGTGGAAGAGAGACAGAGATTAATAACAAGCATGATTCAGTGCAGGGAGGTCTATTAACACATAGTGAGTGAGAAAGGTTACTAAAGAAGAAATACTCAATGCATCATGGGATGCAGCCTACACCTATTGCAACATAACTAAAGGAGGATTCAGGGTCAGACATATAGGGTCAGATGCTCTAATCTCTTTAATAAAACATTATGGTCAACAGTACTACTGAATGCTGACATCTAGCAGGATAAGGGCAGTGATGAGTTCACTGCGAAAGACCATAGGAAGATCGTTTGTAACCTTCACTAAAGGTGCTTCTGTACTGTGATGAGCTCTGAAACCTGACTGAACTCTTTAAATAAACCATTCCTCTCCAGATGATCAGTTAGCTGTTTTACAACTACTCTTTCTAGAGTTCGTGAGATAAAATGAAGGTTGGGGGATGGTCTACAATTATTTAAGACAGCTAGATCAAGTGATGGCTTTTTAAGTAATGATTTAATTACTCCCATCTTAAAGGCTGGTGGCACCCAGCCCATTAATTGACTGATCATATTTATTGGTGTATTAATTAATGGTCGAACTTCTTTGAGCAGTCTTGTAGGAATGGGGTATAACAGACATATTTTTGGTTTGAGCATCATCTTGCTGTGAGGAAAAAGTGCTAAGCTGTGCTGAGTGGTGTGCTAAGTTATCAACTAAAGTTAGAAAGCTAGCAACACACAGACACAGGTATTGATTATTGGTGCGAGGTAGCATACAAATAAAATACTACACTCATCGAAAACTTGTTTACACAGTTCTTGTACAGTTTGTACAATTAACAAGGCAGCAATTCATTTTCAGATAAATTCAATAAAACATACTTCAAAAGCCACAAACAGCAGAAACACAATGGAGAGTGACTCTAAGCAGTAGAAGTGAAAACTGGCAGATGACTGCTGGTTTTGCCTCAGTCCATGGGGACTGACTCACATTTGGACCCAGCTTCATCCCAGATGTGCTGAAGGACTGCTGCCCAGGTCCAGAGTCCAGATAAGCAGCAAAAAATAGGTGGATTGATGGATGGATGACAACTTGAGGAACTTGTTTTGATACCTTTATATTGGTTTCATTTTTTAGGTTGTGTACAAGGTTGCACATAAATACTAATAAATGTTTAATTTCAATATGTCATGTTTATTTATTTATTAACTCCCATTTCCTCATTTAGTATCACTTCAATCTAGACAGAGGGCCAGACAGGGTTCATTATAGGAATCCCAAAGGAAACATTGGTGTACTCAAATCACCCAAGCAAGCTAACCAGGAAATGAGCCAGTGTTACCAAGGAGACCACCGGCAGAAGACTACTGCTCTACAAAGTAGTCTCTAAAGAGAATTAGGAAATAGTTGTTCTGTTACCAGTTTATGTGCCCTGTTACCAGATTTACAACTCTGTGAGTACTAACACAAATACCAACAAAGCCTCTCGGTACAAAATGGGCATTGCGGAGGAAGGTGTTCCTGGTCCTAACTCTCAATAGAGGTAGCTTCTTGCTAAATCACTACAGCATTTATGGCTTTTATATGGTTCTGTGCACAGTTTACATTGACCCTCTATTGGTGGATGTAGGATGCCATAGTTGCACATGTTAGGTGCTGTGATTTATTTTCCAAAAAACACTAACAAAATTATCATAAAAAGAAGAAAAATGAAGAAAAAATGCTGGACAGCTGTAGATTATAGTTGCTGTAGTAATTTTGAATAATATTGCTGACATAAATGTACCAGTGTTGCTAAGCTGCTTGTGAGTTTTAGACAGTATTTGGGTGAATGTCCATCACTCTTAGTTCATACTACCCACTCTCTTTCTTTGATCCCATAATCATCCCTCCATCTTGATCTCTATCTCTAGTGTAGGCCGGTAATTACTACCTCCTACTGTATCTCTTATACACAAACGCGCATACACACACATTCATGCACAAATCAGACAATAAACACAAGGCATTTCACAGCTCATTTTTATTCTTCCATGTCTGTCATCCCAATTTATGTAAATTACAGGGTTGCATCAGATTGAGTCTGCCTACCCTGCTCAACTGTGGCAATTCTCTTGTGTTTCAGAGGATTTCCATATGAGTTCGGTAATTACGTCTAGCTATTCATCCTACGTGTAGCAACTATGGGTGGTAGACTGACCACAGTTCTTTCAAAGGTCATCAAGTAAACAGTCGTATCGTCTTTCATACACTCCTACTGCTGCCTGCTCTTCTCATGGGTGTGTTTGATACTGTACCATGTGTTTGTGCATGTCGCAATGAAAAGTTGAGCTTTATTTTAAGCCATATTGAGGCACTTTTAAGAGGACTGATCAAATCCCAGGAGTCAAGTGAAGAGTGAAAGCCTTCATCATTGCAAGTGACCTTATGGTTTAATTCAACAGCTATTTCCTCTGGGAGGACCAATGACTCGATTTAGTCTGCATTTATCATTCAGTAAGTGAACTGCAGGAAGAAAGGCTGGCCTTGAGACCCAAAAGTACAGATAAGGAAGATTAGCTGGAAAGTGATGATATATTCAATTATTAGATGCAGTTATTCCTGTAGCGGTAAATAAAAGACGAGCAGATATTTTACCAATCAGTGAGCAATGTGACATTTTCATAAAAATGTATTCATTAGGATAGCGTGTACATGATATAGTGTCTTTTTTACATACCTTATTTCTATTTATTTATATTTAGTTGTGGCAGAGTCCATTAAAAATCTTTCTGTCTCTGTGTTGGCTGGCATCTTTGAAAGAGTGATGTCTTAGTCTCATCACAACAAAAATACCTAAGAAAGTGCTACCGTATGTATATCAGAGCTGTATAAACCAGGTCATCCATTTAAGTATCGATTGGCTTCACTTTAATTCTCATCACCTTTGGAATATCACTGGCTATAATAATCGCTGAGCTTCAGTTGGCTGTTGCTTACTACTGATTACTTTGTTTTTAATGGGCATTGTTATTGGCATATTTAAATAGATTTTTTTAAATTGATATTTAATAAAAAAGGATGGTCTCAATACTCTGACCACACTTCCCACTCTGACAGCCACAAAGGCAAAGAACAAAACCCTGATGGATTAGAGGGTCACAAAGGGAAGAAGCGCCTCGAGGAGATGGTTAGAAAGAGAAGGGAAAGAGGAGAGACCGTGGAGAGGGCGGAAGGGGAAGCAGTGGCTAATTATCCAACCACCATGGTTCCAGACCAGCAGTTTTCAAAGTGGAAGTCCTCCAGCAAAATGAGGAAAGTGTTCAATTAATGTAATGACTACCTATTTGGCGATATGCTCTGGTGATAATCTTTATCTCTGTCTTCTGTTTTGGACTTTATTTTCCTCGCCTTCTTGAAAATCCAGTACAACAGTGATGGATATCTTTTTGTTTGCAGCCCTTACAGCAATGACATCCAGATCTGGACTATTTGAGTTATGAACATGAAAATCTTTGGGCTAGTACAGTCTCGTGTTTCCCAAGAAGTCCAGGGGAGGTGGGGAAGGTAACAGATTATTAGCAGGATCAGAGATAGATGATTTTAATTCAACATGGTTACACGGAATAGGAAACCTATAGTATTACTTTTAATAACTTATGGTATTAAATACTGTGAGTATCTCAAATGTATCACAATGAGTCCAGCTCTCTTTTTTGTCCTGTCTTCCCCCCCTCACCCCCAACTGGTTACGAGAGGTTGCTGCCTCTGCCTGAACCTGGTTCTGCCAGAGGTTTCTTCCTGTTAAAAGGGAGATTTTCCTTCCAAGTGCTTGCTCCTAAAGGATCTGTATTCTCTGTATTATTGTAAGGTCTTTACCTTAAAGTGCCTTGAGGCAAATGTTGTTGTGATATGGCATTATATAAATAAACTGAGTTGAATCTTTTGCCACACTAAAAATAGGGCCATTTGACATTTTTCACATTGAATGAGCCTGTTGTCTTTCCCTTGGTGTGAAATACTAGCACCTTTTTAAAGACATTGGCATAATACAGATCAGTGACATGATGCAATGCATTATGGTAAAAGTGTGACAGGTCTCTACTCGTTGAAAAACACTGCAAAACTTTAAGATGCAGGGTTAAAGTTGCACGTGGATCTATTTTAACAAAAAACACAAGCATTTGGTGAATTTTTATGCAGGAATTTCTTTATGTTGTGCATCAGGGGTTTTTTTTATGTAGCGGAAAAACAATCAAATGAGGCAACACGCTGGAATACATAATGCAATGAGGCACTTTGATATTCGGTATTGATTTAAATAACTGCTGTCAACTTTTCTCATTTAACATTATGAGTCGACACAAGCCACACATTTATGAGGTGACAGTTTTACCTGACATCAGCCTAATTTTCTGCCCTTCTGTCTGTGTATTTGTCACCTGTTTGTGAATAATTTATTTGTTTTAATATCTCAGATGCGTTTAACTGAGGTCTCAGCTCATGTTCAAATCTTCTGAACATTAAAAACAAATTTAAAAAGAAATCAGTCATTTCAAATGTGAGAAGTGTGACTGCAGTGAATCAAATGTTTCTATAGTGATATATTTTTCTGTCACACTTGTGGTTTTAGTATTTAGCTTCTGTTCAAATCCCAGAACTTATGCCGTGTCAAACCATTAAAAAGCAGTTTTATTTCATTTTATTTTTTAGCATGATGTAGTAAAAGTCTTTTCTGTAATGCAGTCCCTCCTGCTAAATGATTTAGCTGGCACAGAGACCCATGGGCATAACTCACTATCAGCTATTATAATGGAGGTCAAGGGTCATACTAATTCATCATAGAATTGTGGAGTGGACTAAATGATGGAGCAACACACATATATATGCACACACATACAAAGTGGCTGCTTGTTAATGACAAGCTTGCTCCCTCAGCAAGGAAACTGAATGGGAAATGCTACTTCATAATAATTTGTGACCTCAAAGTTCACACTATCAACGCTTTTATGGTTGGTGTATCTGGTTTTCATGTTATCAGATGATTTTCTTTCTTCTTTCCTCACTCAACATAGGTCATTCAACATAGGCTTAATTCCTTCCTTCCTTTCTTTCAGGAGCATTTTACACTTTTCCTTTACGTAACTACAGACATATCAGAAGAAGTGGTGGAAATGTGGAGCAGAGGTGGAGGAGGAAGAGACTTTGGTGACATCACCTCCTTCCTCTTACAACTACGTTTGTGACTACGTGCTCTTGTTGTGGGAAGTGGTGCTCGTGTGGGTGTGTTTGAGTGAGCGTGAGTGACAAAACGTCACAAAATTGATAGAACACTTTCAAATAAAACCTTTTTTTGCATTTTACATTCATTAAAAAAGTCATTTAAGAGTGTCAGACACACAGACAGAAAGAGACGAGCTCACCTAGAGCTGATGCCTGAGACAAACCTAAGCAAAGGGTTTGTGTGTGAATGGAGTGACTTGAGGATGGGCAGTGGTTAGACAGGATATTGGGCAACATTGCTGGTCACTATACTGCCTCCAGCATTTTCACACCTTTATGATGTCAGATACTGGAAACCACTGAGACGTAACCCCAGTGTCCAGTAAACGTATACTCCCATCAAGCCAAGTTCATGAGAACGTGCGTCATGTGACCAATTTTTTTTCTTGACCTTCTAATCAGTTATAGAGTTATTTAAGAAATAAAATAAATTGAGGTTATAGCGTCTTATTAGTATGTTAACTTGCACAGCTAACTAGCAGATATATGTATGTTCAGATTAGGATCTGTCAACTATAAAAGATAGAACTAAGTGTTTAGCATTTTTTGAAGTTTAGAGAACATTCAGGAATCAGTGAAAAAGTTCTTCCGTCCCTTTAAAAACACTCAGTTTCACATTTCTGGGTAATTTCCCAATCAAGTTTTTGCTTACATGGTTCACTGGCTGTTATTGACAAATAAAGCATCTTTCAAAGGAAGTAAACATATGAAAGAGGATATGAAACAGTTGTGAACGTCACACCACAGACTGCACAGATGGCAGTAGACGACAAGCCGTGCATGATCCCCTTCACCTGGTGCCTGTTTCTTTTCATTTATAATGTATTTGACAAACCTTTGATCCAGAAACCTGTCTCAGTGGTAGTTTGTATTAAAAGGCTAAGATTTACCCAGAAGAGATGCTAGTGAGAAGGAACGATTTTGTGCAGTGTGCTACATGTGAGAAAAGACAGGTGTGTAAGATATCACCTGATTCTCCCGCCTGCTTGGTGTTCCTGTGTTAAAACTAAAAGTTCCCTTTTCTTTACAGAGCCTGCTGTGATATCACTCTCTCCTGAACTGACCATGGCCATGTAAAACATATATCCTTCCTCCCACATGACCCCAGCTGTGTTTACTGTCCTCTGCTGTGTTTGATTCCCAGGACCTGTAGAGACATAAGACCCTGGGAGAATCAACACGTGCAAGCATACGTTGCAGTTTGAAGGCCTGAACACTGAAGGTCGATTGATTGGTGCAGTGGTGACGATTATAACGTCTTTGTGCTCTCTCAAACAGCGTACAACAGATTGTTTTGTAACAGTTGGAGAATAACATGTTCTCGCTTTGGGCATCAGCATAATGGAAGCAAAAATATTTAAGAGCCTTGGTGCCTTCAACAACAAAAGCAGTAAAATTTAGTAATTGATGTAATATAGGAAATATTATTCACAGCAGGTACATATTATGTTACTACACATTAACTGACCATTTTTAATACTTCCATCTAGACTGGTAATGATTTTCCTACGCATCGATTTCACAAACTGCTTTGGGAAACAACAGAAACTGAACAAACATTTCAGGTAATTGTAAGGGGGAAGGAGATTGCCTTCATTTTGCACATTTTGCATCTCTAAAATATTCAAAAAGCCTCTGTGATGTCGACCACCGGCTTTTTAACTGTGCACTTTTCAGCTTCCAGTTAAGCTTCATTGCCATTGCCACCTTGATTTTCCGGACCCTGGAAATATGTAAATATATAGCTCAAACTATGTGTGCTAAATTAGCAGCTAAAACTAAGTACCAACTGAAGCTGAAAAGTCAAGTACTGCAGTTCTGCTAATGGTCACTTAAGATTGTATTCAAAAGTGAATAAGAACCAATAAAAAAGAATGCTCAAATGGACAAAATCAATATAAATCACATTTTCCACCATGCGATGCAAAAAGATTTTGGCCTCTGATTTGTTCTTTCCAATTCTTTCCATAGAATTATTTTATCGTTACTCATCCAGTTGGATACTGGTAAAGTTCAGAGTACAGGGGTGCGGCTGCAGCGAAGCAAAACTTTAGCTGATCGCTGCGTGCCAACCTTGACCATCACTAATTCAAATTACTGAACTCAACCTTTCAATTTGTGATGCTTTTTAGAACTTTCACTTGATAATTCAGCTAAATGATCAAATAATATGGCTTAAATGCAGTACACACAATGTAAGAACTAAGCACTTTATTCTATACATATAGCTCACATCCATGGCTAGTTTACATTACCAGTTAACCCAACGTGCATGTTGTTGGAGGAAGCCAGAAAAGAACACAAAAGAAAGCACTCACAACTATGGAGTACATGCAAACTCCACATGGAAAGACCCCAGATAGGATTTGAACAAGGAACTTTCTCGCTATGAGCCAATAGTGGTAACCACCCAGCACTGTGCTGTCCTGTTACAGAGCTCATGTCTATGTGAAGTCACCCTCTTTCAGGGCTCCCTCTAACCGTATGACTCTATTCCTTATATGCATCATATGTGATCACTCCTGTGCTGTTTTCTGTTTAGGAATCCTTTAGTCCAGAAAGTGCTCGTCTCTGTGGGAATCTAGTCAAATGTGGTTGTAAAGCAGATAGTTCTCATGTCAGTGTCAAGGTCCCTCTCGGACTCTATCACCACTCCCATCCGACATATACACAGACATATGGTATGTACGGTTTCAAGGTTTTCTAAAAAAAACTTTTTCTTTGATCTGACTCCCACTGGTGGATCTAAAACCTGTCTCAATAGATATGACCCAGAAGAGCCTCAGTATCTATACATTTGTAGCAAGCGTACAACAGTATACAATTTTAAAATGTATCATTGTTGTATAATTCCAGCTATTTTTTTACAAAGGTCATCGGGTGAAAAGAATGACATATAAGACATTTTTACTACTGTCAAATGTCAAAACAGGTCAATTTGACCCAAACAGTGTTTAAGGGCTATTCTGCATGCTTGACCCTCACTAATCGAAACCACTGAGCTGCATTTTGCAGTCCCCTGTTGACTGTGCATGACATTTTATATTGATTGGTTTCTCTTACCCAATTAAATCTGACTGTGGCAGTTTCCATTTACTGCAAATTGTGACAATTGCAAAGCTTGAACTAACAAGTCCTTGAAGCTAAAACTACTCTAGTATGGCTTTTTGATGAAAGTGAGCTTCTGTTATGCAATATCATGGACATGAACCTGCTGTAGGGTCAGGGTTTGAGAGGGTTTCAGCAACATGGGAAAACTATCAAAAACAGCTGACGAGAAGAATATCTGAAACTGTTCTGAAAGAACAAAGGCCGGACTGAACGAGGGAGGAAGAACAAAGAGACTATTTAATTACTGAGACAGATGGTACTAAATGGCTCACATTAACCATTAACCAATCACAGAGGTTCAACAAATGAGGTAAGCGGTGAGGTCACTACCTGCAGCCTTTGAATTTAATCTCTGTGGTTGGGTGATTTAGAGGTGAGGGGCTGTTCTCTGAAACCATGTGGGAGTGTGTGTTTGCATAAGTGCCGGCAAGTGTGCATGCGTGCATATGAGGTCACCTTCATAAGGATACCACTTATGATATAGATGTATATAAATCCTGTTTTAACATAAAATTACAGTTTAACGATGAGTATAATAAAGTCAGATACATTGTGACTGTTGCTGTTAGATGCTGATATTTGTCTAACGCTCACAGCACTCAGCAGAACAGAGAAACCCAATCGCTGCCAGAGGTGCATTATGAACAGCGTCTGCACATAGAGACCCGAGTGTCACCTTGGCCAGTTTAAGAGGTATGTTTCCTTACTCAGCCACACACACACACACACACACACACACACACACACACACACACACACACACACACACACACACACACACAAAGACAATAGGACATAGGAGACGCCACCATACATTAGTTTGTCTGTGACTAAGATAGTCATTATTAGAATAGCTGCTGTTGATGCAGACCTTCATTTAAACCTGGCTAATGGCTCACTGTCGCCTGCACACACCCACATACACACTCATTCACATGCTGTTAATTATACGTTCCAGGGACACATTGTCTCCGTTTAACAGGTCTCCATGCTGGAATGTCTCCATGTGCCCATCTCTTCTCGCTTGGTTCACTGCATCTCTTGTTGTTGCCACATGCTTGCTACTTCGGTTGTTCAGGTGGGCTGACATCCTTGGATGGCTGGAGGTGATCAAGCACAGACATTCTTGCACAAAATACTGCACTTTAACATGGCAGGCCCTGATTAAAGTCATTATCTCAACCCTTAACTCTAACCTTACATCACCTTCAATGTGACCTAAGGTATAAACTATCTTTGGGGACATTATCTTGTTGTTTACTCCGATGTTTGTGCCTGAAACATCATAACGCTCAGTACGTTGTCCAAAGCATTGTTTTAAAGGAAATCTGTTGTGCTTGTTTCCAACCTCATGTTTTTATTTTTGTACTCTACTAGAGTGGCTCAACTCAGGGTCACGGGAGGACTTGAGCCTGTTAAATAATTTCCTGTTTTATTTTATATTTTAATTCTTAGCCTCTTTACACTGTTGTCAGTTAACTTCCTGTCTTTGTTCATGTCCCCACGTCCCCTCCTTGGGATGTGGTAAAATAGCCCAAAAACCTAACACCTACCTCGCTTTCCTGATCACTTTTCCTTGACCTGGATGGAAAGCTTCATAGGGCCGAGGAAAGATATGACGGAGGATGTGCAAGGCTTTTGGAAACATGGTGTTTAGAGAATCCAATACTAGACTGCTTAAAATGTAACGTAGTGACATTACACAATGTTACCTCGCTGCCTTACCTCATCTTCTTACAATATTGTTTCCTGCAGACCGTGCTAAAGACCACCAGTGTTTAAAATGATCACCTTGTGTAAAAGGATTTGAATTGTCAAGAAAAGGAACTGAACTGGACCTGATGTAAAAGTTAATTCATGATAATTCTGAAAGCTGACAGTACAACAGCAGACATTACTAATGCAAACTGAACTATATCATGGATTTGAATTTGGAGAGCTTATGTAAATCTATGTTCTTCACACAACGCAACACTTCAAAAAGAAGCTGTGTAATGTTCATACTTCACTCAGTTAACATGATCTGATGACTGTCATTGTGAATGATGTGAAATATTATTTCCTTTTCTTGCATAAAAGATACTCCAGTGCATCGTCTGTTAAAGGAAGTAGTACTAAGGTAAGCAATGAAGCATCTTGCGTGCTTACTATGACTGCCAGGCGGATACATCTGGGTCACTTCACTCAGTTAGGACCAGCCCTAGGTATCTGTACTGCTGCTCTAATCAGTGTCACCTGCGTTGTGTAAATTACACTGCTTCCAATTAGCCAATCATCCACCTGTATGCATACTTCATGTGTATCATTTCCAAGTGGCCAGATTGTCTTGTAGTCTTGTTTATTTTGTCAAGCTTTCCAGCCTCCACATGTCCCTTGTGTTTTTGGTATGTTTCATCATGGACTTTTCCTTGTTGCCGCTTGCTTGGATAGTTTGCCTTCACTGAGTGTCTGTAAGTGTGTGACCACTTCCTGTTTTTTTGGTTTAATGATTTGGATGTTTGATTTTAAGATGGCTACATGTGTCCTGAATTTGGGTCTTTTTCATCTTAAGACAGTTACATTGCCATTCCAGCACAGGGCCAAGCTCTGTGTGATTCATGTTTTATAATAACCCTTACCTTGTAACGGTCTGTGGTGAGACCCTTAACCTCATAATGTGAAACAAGTTTGCCTACCCCTCCTTTTAAACCAGCTTTGTCCTGATTGGAAAACAAACAGCCTGGCATGAGGGGGTTTCTGTGCTCACAGCCAGAGTCATTTACATCACAGAAAGCAAAGAGTAGTAAAAACTGTCTAAAATTGACTGTTCTCAGCAGTATGAAGAACAGACTTTTCCCTCACAGGGCCCACTTGCATGCACTTAATTATCTGGAACTGTAAACCAACATTATTTAAGTATCCATCACTGTACATATACATATGACATAAAATAAAAACCATACCCTTAAATCCTACAGAATATAGTGGACTCAAATAATACAATTCACAGCTTTCCAAATGAGCACAACCATCATGCTGTGGATAGAAGGACTGAGATAAAAGGAACATTTGTATTGCAGGCAGATGAAAGGAATGGCAATTGTCTGAAACAGTCCTTTGAATGTGCTGTCTGATACCACACAGTAACAATCCTGCATGAGTAATATTTCAAGAGTAAGACGCAGCTATGTTGTTGGGTCATAGCAGCCCTCTAGCAAGAACAAAGACAATGAGATGTCTTTAGGGGCTTTAATTGCCAGCAGAAACAAAATATTATAATTACTATAATATAACTGTCAACACATTTGGTTTGGAAATTACTTTGGGGAAGTAGTCATCTGCTGAACACAGTGACTTCTAGATATACAAAGTTTTCTGTTATTTAGTGTTTGCGTGCTAAACATCCCCAACAGTCAAACTTAAAAAAAGGTGTCTTTCTAGCAAAAAATATGAAGAGGTGGGAAAAGTGTTCAGATGAAGTAAAAATACCAATCACAGGTGTAACAAGTCTGTCATAGGCCCTCGAGCACATATTTGTTTGAGTCCTTGCTGTGCTGCTGTTGTTGTACTGGGCACACACACAAACACATGAACACACATTAGTAATATCAAAGGCATCATTACAGCTTTTGATCACTTGATTTGATTTTCTTTTCACTGCTTCCGTGTATTATTTGGGTGGATACCAATTAGGTGATCATTATGTATAAGTTTCCTTAAATTCTGGCTGATACTGTAGTAGGAAAAGTAATTCTTCCAGCTAGCTCTTCTTTTTTTTCAGCCTCTTATCCCATTCATAACTGAGTTTATTTTAAAATCACTTGGAGATTTTCACAGTTTTTCTCAAACTCTTTACATTTAGATTTAGCTTTGGGGAATTAGCCTCTTATTTCCAATTTAAGTTTTTTGCTCATCAATCTTCATTTGTCTAAAGTAATCGATGTGCTTAAGAAAACTTAACTGGCTTATAAATGATTCTGCTTATTACATGAAATCTATCTCAGTCGCTCCTTATCTCAGTGTTTTGTCTGATCATCCTACCTGTTCTGGATCTGTTGGATTTAAAAAAATAAAAATAAAAATAAACAAATAAACAGCAGTGGTATTATCTCTGGGAATCCACACTCCTCCAAATCGTTTTTTTAATCATCTTCCTTTATTCCATATTCATTTTTTGATTTGTACACAAATCTAAACACGATTAGTGGTTTAAAATGAGTTAAATGCAGTAATTGTTTTTATTCTGAAAGACAGATGGATGCAGTCAATGTGCCTGAATCCTGTCGTCACCTTCAAGTTGCCAGACAGTTGGCACACCTCTTAGTCCCAAATGGTTGTTTTCTTTCATTTCTGTTTGTGTAGAAATTAGCAGTATGCCTAGTAATCCGTGCTTAATGATTGATTACAGACAAAGGCACGAGTGTGGTGTCAACTTACACTAGACTTCAGACTCACTTTCAGAGTTAGATTTGCCAAAACTGAGTTAAAGACAATTGAAATTCATTTTGTTTTTATTGTAATCTACCTTTATGTGATAATAATTCAAGTCCAAAAACATCAAAGTAAGGACCAACATATTTTCCTCACTATGTGCTTTACAGACATCTGCTCTTTAGTTGAGCGCGCACACGCGCGCACACACACACACACACACACACACACACACACACACACACACACACAGTAGTCGTTTCAGCTCGTCTCTGCTGCATTTTGTCATCAGGCTGCATTAAAGGCTGGCATGTCTGTCAGAGTTGTTAATGGACCAATTCCATTTTAAGCATCCCTGACAATTGAAAAATTCGACTCATCATACACACGAATCCATACGTAACGTGTACGTGCACGCAGACGTACTGGCTCACACACATACTGCAGATACACATCAGTCGCCAACCTTATGTCTCTCTGTTTACAAGGGTTTGTCCTTTTTCATGTCCACTTTGAGATCATAACTCCACCCTGCACTCGCCCCCTCTCCTCCCAGCCTGCAGAGCCTCCACAAATGAGATAAGAGCGCTAATGTGATTGCGAGAGAGAGAGACAGAGAGAGACAGAGATAGAGAGAGAGAGACTTTCTAATTTAATAGAAACTCCATCAGGCTAATGGAACTGTGGATTGACCGCCCAGCCTCCTACACACACACACACACACACACACACACACACACACACACACACACAGTCATTTACTAGTCACTGTATTGTACCTTGTGAGCGTGGGAACCTATTAGCATTCACAATACGCCATGCCACAGTCAAATGAATATGTAGAAAGAGGCGACATGGGAGCTTGAAAGAGAAGGATAAAATAGTAAGTGCAATGAATGAAGTGGTACAGAAGAGAAATGAAACGATACTTTTTGGTGGATGTTCAAAGAAAAACAGAAAAACGGTCCAAATTAGACACAACAAAGCACAAAGCGAGGTGGACAGAGGACTGATGTGATAGTCATTCAGTGCAGACAGTTCACCAATTATAGCCATAGAGGTTTTCTGGTCCTTGTTGAGGATGGGACGATGTGAATGGAGACTGAGGGGGTGGAGTCAGGGTGGGGGCAGGAGGGGCAGAAATGACGGATGGTGTTTCACTCACAATTTGTCTGGCCCAAAGGTATTAAATGAGCGTGTACTCTTTTTCTAGCTATCTCACACACAAACATTGCTGATGCCCATTCATGTTCGAGCTGTCTGCTGATTTATTTCCACTTATGCTCTCAAGTGCGGAAATTTGGACGAGTGACAAAAAGTACAAAGAGGACGTGTCCTTGAAGGGTGCACCTCTTTCTCGTCGATTCTCTAATTTCTTCTTCTACTCTCTTTCAGTCACAGACGTCTTTAAGTTCCTGATACAGCAATAACTCTTCTCTCTCACTACTGTACAGGATGTCACAACATGTCCTCTGTTTTGTGACCGAGTGAAATAAATTATCTACTATGAAAAAACTGGAATAAGTATGAATATGACTGCTTGCGCATTTGAGAGATGCACACCTCGATTCAGTCTGAAAGCTGCTATGTGAAAAGAGAAGGAAAAAAAGATTAGAAAACATCAGTCATAGGTTGTGTGTGCCTACACTTAAAAGCAAAAGTAGTGAATGGATGTAGAGGAGAAAATAAATTTTCATGAATTAGGTGCCAGACAGAGCATGAAGTCCTTTGTGGAGGCTCAGGAGGTCAGAAGCAGGCAAGTCAGCTGTAGTTTTGTTCTTTTTTTGATACATTGGACTTTTATCTGTTATACAAAATGATTGGTATCCTTTCAAGTTATTTAAACCATGTTGTGCAGCTTTGGGTCACCGCCAGACCTAACAGAAGGGGCCTGTGCATTACAGGATCAGCAGTCTAGCAAGTTCTAAAATTAATGTAGTTAAAAGAGTAGAAGCAGTGATCTGAGTCCCCCAGAGCGATGCAGATGCACATTACTGAGCTGTTTACATTATGAGGAGACACGGAAAATGCAACATTCCCAAACAAAGATAAGTCATAATCTAATAACCTATTATACTTGTAATGCCTTGTCCACAGGACCACAAAAAATTAAGAAAGAGAGAGAACTGAAATCATCAGGGTAAATCAGAATCCTCTATTTCTCAGAGGCCGGTTTAGCTGCTCGACCTACGCATTAATTAACAAATTTTTGCACGTCGTTAAGGTTATGGCTCTTCCAGTTCTTGGAGAAAAACTGATTTATCTACAGTGAAAGTACATTTTATACAAGATACATGAAGATACTTAGCAGCCATTAAATATTCTGTTTCCCAACTTTTACTTTCTATGTGGGGACCTAACAGTGAGCTCCTACTCCTGCTCTAACTGCCAACCAGGATCAACTGCAAGATGGAAACAGGTCAAACCTAAAATCTTATTCTAGATTAATAATTGTCAGTTTATCAGTCATTAATGATAGAAAATAGGAGGTAAGCACATATTTGTGATTTATTTGTTATTTTCCACATACAAATTATATTAATTCCCTTCAGTTTGTTTGCATATATTTTCCCTAGATGCAAAATGTTTAATTGGTGTGCGTGGACGCAAATCAGATTAATGTTTGTGTTTGTGTTTCATCTTTCTCTTCTCTCTTTGTTAGTTTCTTACAAACTCTCATCAGCCCAAATTATCTATATGTATTTTAAAGCTCAAAAAATGTTCTTACAATTTATCGTTCATTCAGCAACTTGTAATCTGAACACTTCATGCCTTACAGCATAGATTCAGTTTAGATATCATTTATCCTTTGCTGTTTTTGGTGTATCTACCAGAGTCTTATTGTTTCATTATTTCAGTGTACTGGTGAGTAAATGCTAATGTGGCTTTACACAGTGCAACCTGTGCTTGAACAACTGTGGAACAAATGCAAATGTGACAACATAAGTAGCTTCCTAAGCGAATAATTATTAAGGAGGAATGTTATGAGGTGTACAGACATTAAGCACTGGATTAAGTAGCTATAGAATCTTAATCTGGGGAGACAACGTGGACTCAGACATTGTCAGTCTTATCCAGTAATGAAATTAATCTATTAAAGTGAAGAAGGGCCGTCTCTGACTACAGCTGCTGTGCTTCCTCTCCATCAGCTGCAGTTGTTTTTTGGTCGTCAACAGCCTCTAAAAGAGACGATGGGAAGCTGTTGCACTCACTGGAAGGAGAAGCAGAGCTTTGATTCCCAGACTTATTACTACCAACATTGTTTGTGATGAGATTGTTGCATATTAGATCGTAAAGGGGCCACAACTGATTTCTGCATGTGTGTGTATGTGTGCGTGTTTGCTTCCAACGAGATCCATAGCTGTCATTATGCATTATACATTCCATTTCCACTTAACAGCCAAGGTTTATAAAGGGATTCACCCGCCCACATGCAAACAGACACCGGCACACACACGCAGTAACTCCCACTTGCAGCCACTTCGAGTAATACTCATATGTCACTGTGACTTTGGGATCAAATTTTATTGCTCTTAATCTAGACAGATCTCTTTTCTCTCGCCTCCAAACCCTCTTACAAGGTTTTGGGTTTGTATGTGTGACATGAAAAATAACACACAACATCCAAGATGCTTCATCAAAGGCCCTGAAGAGTCTTGATGGATGCAGCAGCCATGGAAAGGAGAGGGGAAATTACAATTTCTCATGCAGCCTTAGAGGCTTATTTCTGTGAGCTTCTGAAGACCAGATACTTCTCTTTGGGTTTTTTTTAAATATAGAGACATAATCAAATACTTTAAATACATTGCTGATCCTATGCTGATGTGCAGTCTCCCCTTCAGGGCCCTCTTGTGGTGCACCTCTGAAAATAAGCTTATTTATAAGTTCAGTAAACAAGATCTGATCTACGTACTTTCTTGGGTGTTTGGCCGCTAATTTATTCTTTACATCACTGTCCTGTCAGTCGTAATACTGACATCATTACTCTGGTCTGATCATCCTTTTCTTTGAGCCAATCAGCCTCTGCTCTGAGTGGTTTAAATCGGTGCTCCTCATCAGTCTCGCTTTCAGACTCCCATTCATGCAACCCTTCTCCTCACCATCACCCCTCACCAAAGTCACTCAGAGCTCCATCCAACTCTCAATCTTCATCTTCAGCTCTACCAGCGACTACACTCTAGGCGTCCTATCCTAAATCATATTATCACTGGGATTCATTCTGCCATGACTGATCATCGGAATCAGTTTCTCTTCTCACCAAAATTCTTCCAAATTATCTCTCCTTGCTGACTTTTTTTTTTACTGCCGCTTTTTATGAAAGCTCCTTGCAAGTCCCATAACTGCAGTTACACAGCAATGTTAAATTTGTGCAAATTAAGCAATAACGTTAGTATGACTGAAGCCATGCAACATTTACTTTCATATTTCAAACAGTTTCATAGTTGCACTCTGCCAGTACATGAAGGATGCAACAAAATTCCCTGAACTTTTCATATTTGATTGATTTTATATGGTGTGACCCAGCTTGTTCTGTGGCTATGACCTAGAGACCTAATCGCAGTCTTACATGTAAGATTCCAGTTTGTTCCTGTCAGGTTAGAAGTGAAACATGAAGAGCATGCTCATTTTCTTTCATCAAAATAAGGTCATGCATTGGAATTTGCACCCAGTCAACTCTGAGTTTTGGCTTTAACAACCCGAGGGAGACCACTGAAACTGTACTGTGTTCCACTGTGCATTGAAAAGGCTAGACCATTTCAAAATAATCTTGTGCTAGTATTCAGAAAAGGACCTCCACAGAGCAATCTAAACATTATAGGAGCAGTAGGGGTGGACCACAAGTGCACAAGGATCTCAAAGGGAAGATCAGTAAATCAATCAATAAGAGTTTTGTATTCATTATCAGACCTTTTGGATCAATCTTGTATTTCACTGTCCTTTTTTCCTGTTTCAAGCCATTATAAGTACAGTCTTTAAATGCCTCTCTGGAGAACAGTTTTTATTGCTAGTACCCAAACTGGTTTCAAATGGTCTAGATTCTCTGGAAATTACACAGCACACAACAGATGTTAATAACTTTATTTCATTTATATCAGCCTAACGGTTTACAATTCATCCTCCTTGAGCTGCATTAAGTGATTTTCCATTTTCACCCCTGCTGCTCCTCCACATTAAAGTTCAACTGTGGAGCAATGGGATGTTTCTAATTGTGAAAGGCTCAAAATAAAGACAAGGTAGCTGAGGTTAGCACTGATGACAGAGTCAGTTTCAAGTGGACTTGAGTATGAGTGCCATAGTGAGAGAAGTTTACAGGCTGGTAACACTGTGCTGCACATTATACATCTGTGCTGTGTATCTTGCACACCTATCCATGATCAACATTGAGACTGTTTCTTTGCCAGTTAGACTGAATTAGAATTATAAATTTAATTCATGCCCAGCCTTCTGACTTTATCTCTTCTTCATTCATCCAAGCTCCACCCACCAGTCCTTTCCATTAACAGCAAGTTCAGCTAACACTTGTGCGTGTGTGATGTACTATGGCAGTGTGACTGGGTAAATGGGAAACTGTGAGGATGGAGCTGTGTTTGGAACTGGGTGTGGAAATGTGACTGTGTGTGCCAAGGGACTGGTCCTCGACAGGAAGACGTGCATGCACACACACATGTGCGCACACACACACGCAGACTCTATGGACGAGCTGGGAACATAAATGGTAGACAGGATGCAGATGGGCTCAGAGCCAGCTGGCTGGCAGAGAAACTGGTCTGTGTGTGTGTATTTAAGTGTGTATTTGTTTGACAAGGAGATAAAGACTGGGTGAAAGCTCTTTAACATCAATACAAAAACTGCAAACTTGCTATACTATAAAACACGTTCACTTTCTATTGTCTTAACCTTCACCTGTAACATTTCCGGAACGACACTAATCTGGATGTGGATATTGACTATGAGGCCTCATTCAGCTATTCATGGCAGCAGCTGTTTTGGCATTAGCCACATAAATCCAGTGACATTCCCTCCATCTAAAAACAGCTCGCCCACAAAGCCTAGCCGATAGATCACCGTGGCAGCCGCTGATGGGAATCAGCAGCAAGAGGTCTTTTTGCCTTTATAAATACACATACATGAAGCATTTCCTCTTTGGAAGTGTGTATGATTTATGGCTTTACAACACTGACTTAAAGTAGGTTTAATGTGACTTTTATGATCATGAGAAAAACACATTTTAATGTTAAATTGAAACATTTATTTGTTCTTGAGATCACTGAGGGGTAACAAGAAGCAAGAAACAGTAAGTGAAGAAGTGATAAAGTCTATCCGAGGATTAGAGCATTTCTTTTCAGAGCTCTGTAGGTGAAAAAAATAGCAACGAGAATCATTTTTAATTTTGAAAGAGGACCACCAAACCATAAAATACAATGATGTGTACCATTGGCATCAACAGTAATAAACTTAAGGAAGATTAATAGAGGAGTCCAGAAAGCTGAAGAAAATGCATACCGATTAATTAGACTGACATGAAATTTGTCTCATTAACCATTTTCCTAGAAATATTAAATCAGTATTATCTATGTGAAGTGTATTCTATGAGTCATTCAAAGTTCATTCAAAGTATGTTCATGCCCAAAAAATCTGGATCGTTCTATTCATACTGCACTGTACCAAAATACTGTTCTTGATATGTAATGTCTTGAGAAGTCATGAGAATATCTGGTCTTTAATTGTTAAATCCTTACATCCTTATGAATCTCTGTCTCGCTCCCACAGCATGTCTTTATCCTGTCTTCCTTCTCTCCCCACAACCGGTCGCAGCAGATGGCCCCGCCCCTCCCTGAGCCTGGTTCTGCTGAAGGTTTCTTCCTTATAAAAGGGAGTTTTTTCTTCCCACTGTCGTCAAAGTGTTTGCTCATAGGGGGCCCTATGATGGTTGAGGTTTTCTCTGTATGTATTATTGTAGGGTCTACCTTAAAATATAAAGCGCCTCGAGGCAACTGTTGTTGTGATTTGGCACTATATAAATAAAATTGACTTGAATTAAAAGATTAAAGTTTGTTGTTCTTTTTAGAGAGTCTAGAGAGCAGTATACACTTTTGAAAAGTATAATAATACAAATAAATTCAGCTGTCATACACTTTGAGTGACCACAATATCCAGTTCATACTTGACTAAAGATTAAAGGAGAAAGCAGAACTGTGTCCATCTGATTTCAGTGTAATAGCAGTTTTTCTGTGCCTTGGGGAAAAACATTTACCATGGAGATAAATACGAAAACATTTTCTAAACACTGAAAATCCCCTCTGACTACAGTTAAATTAATCATTAAGAAGTGGAAAAAAATGGCACAGCTGTAAATTTTACTTGAGCTGACGCAAAGCCTGTGTGAACATGCAAAAGGAACTTGTGTGGGAGCTCAGCAAAAGACTAATGGATAATCGAGGGATGGCAACAGCTGCCTATTGTGGTTTTATAAGCAAACAGACCACCCTATGATTGGATTAAGCTACTCTGGAATGACTTATCAAAGAGCATGTCAGTGTCCTGGAGTGGCCTGCAAATCCTGTGCATCCACACAGGAATATGTGCGCGCATCCGTGCACAAACCAATTCAGATAAAACTTTCTGAACTGCAAAAGAGGTAAAGAGAGAATGGAATCAGTGTTTCTTTTCCTGGAGATCAAAACTAAATAAACATAAACACTCACATATTCGTGCGCACACACATAAACACACATGCACACTGACTCTCTGACAGGGAGACCTCTTCGTTCACAGTGCCACTGGCCAAAAAGGAAGAAGGAAGTGGAGAAAGGAAGCACAGAGTGGTTGATGACAATACCTTCAACATCCTACTGCTCTGCTGAACAGCAACGTCCAACTAGGGTGGAAATCCATTCATCCAGCCACTGTTTGTGTGAAAGATTTATAGACTGAAGTTACAACATGAAAAACCTACTGGTAGTTTATTATTGTGAATAAACTAGGTAGTTCGACTTCGACTCAATGTTTAGTATGAGGAAAGAATTTTAATACAGCGTGCCGCTTTGCATCAGGTATTAGCATGCAGACAGCACGATCACTGTAATTAGGAGGGGTTCAAAATATATTAAATTCCCCTCTAAATGTACCCAAGATGACATGAATATTTGATCACCCACACATCCTCTGGCTCCTGTCAGAGATAAAGTTGGCCATAAGGAGCATATAACTCATCAAACAGCACAAATGGAAATAAGATCATCAGGACTCTTGGAAAGCTTAGACAGATATCTGTGAGATCAGTGAGATGTTTAATATAAAGTTTTCACAAGTACAAAAAATATTACAAAAAGACATTTTTCTTCTTAGACAAACAAAGAATACTTGATTTTGTCAAAAATTTCATCTATGATCTATGCTTTCTTCTGGTATCACCACAAAAATCCAGTAAATATGAACAGATGTTTAAAACATTCATGTTTTTTTCCTTTTTTTGCCTGTCCCGTTTGGCTCTTTAGCCATCAGAATTGTTGTCTGAAGGCCAAGAAAGATGCCAAGCAGATTTACTTTACCAAGTGGATCATCATAGCCTTGCCATATTGGTGCCTTTGATTGACCTTTATTATAATTATGTATTTATTTTTATTTTATTTTCAGTTGTTGCAGACGGGACAGACATGACTGGGGGATAGGACAGGAAGAAAGAATGAAAGAAAGAGAGGGAGAGAAAGAAAAATAGAGGGGAGAAGAGATGGTGAGAAAGGGGGGAAGAAAAAAAAAGAAAAACAAACAAAACACCTGGATCAGCTGTATGGAGATGAGAAAAAACAGAAGAGAAAAGAAACAAAAAAGAGCAACATAATAAATACAACACCATCACAATAAACTAGCTAACAGTAGATAACAGTAGATATTAAATATTACATGTTATTGTGCAGCACGCAAGATCGACAGTGCACAATGTGCTTTGAGGTAGCAGCCAAGAAAGGTGTAGTTTGTGTCTGTGAACACCTGTGTGGATCAGCACGCTTGTATTCAAAAGGTTTCTCCATGTAACGATCTGTTAGGGAGTGTGGGGAGCCATAGCCCCGTCCCCCAGGGCATGAAGCAGGTATGGAGGAGATCCAGGCCCCAGACATCCAGAGGCCCCAGAATATGAGGACTCAAGGAGGACCACCAGGGGGGCAACCATGCCACCCTCCTGGGAAAATGAGGAGAGCCGCAAACGAGAGGTCACCCAGCAGCCACGGAGCAGAGACCAGATGGGGTTGCAGTGATGTGCCCGCGGGCTCTGCCGACAGCCAGCTGTGCCAGAGAGGACAGGGCCTCAGGCCCAGAGGCCAGAGGCCTGAGGGCACCCCACCCCCCGGAAGGGGCCCAGCCGGGCCACAGGCACCAGACCCCGCCAAGCGGCCACCAGGAGTGAGCTGGTACATACATGAGCGCCCAGCCTCAGACACCAAGAACCACCAACACACCAACGTCTGAGGGCATCAGCCACTGGCAGGGAGTGTGGTGAGGGGAGAAAGGCCTCCATACTTCGGAGAGCCTGAGATGTTCCCAGAGAGGTGGAGTCTAAGAACAAACATTCATGTTTTCAAAAGGATAATCTTTTTTAATTTTTTACTTGCTTGTGTTTGGACAGCGTGGTGGTGTGGTGGTCAGCACTGTTGCCTCACAACAAGGAGGTCTGGATTTCAGTTCTAACATCAGGCTGGGGCCTTTCTGTGTGGTATTTTCTCCAGCTGCCTCTTGGAGTCTATGGGCAATAAATTAATAGGTTTGAATGTGAGTTCGAACTGTTGTCTGTCTCTAAGTGTTAGCCCTGTGATACGTGACCTGTCAGGGTGTACCCTGCCTCTCGCCCAATGACAGCTGAGAAAGGCTACAGCCACCCACAACCCTGATAAGGATGAGTGGAAGAGGATGGATGGATAGTTTGTGGTCTATCCTTCTATACTACCCCCATGGCACAATGACTAAATCTGAAAAAGTCAGGTCCCATGTATTAGCATGCATAATACGAAGAACAAGATAAAGCTGCTCATATGGTGGCTCTGTTAAATGCGGTTGCAGGTTTGTAGGTATATTCTCATGTAAACAGCACTTGTAGATCCTACTGGCTTACTTTTAATGCAACTTAAGGTCTGCAGCATGTCTCTAGGGCTGTTAGAGAAGCTAGAATTATCTTCAGTTTAATATGCATGAGTCCTCTGAAGTAACATCAGTACACAGTATCATGTTTACCAGCATCAGTGATCTGTGGTGCTTCATATTTTGGAAAGAGATTCCAAAAAGGAATAAAGCTGAAGAAAAAAAATTCTAATGGTCATCTACCTTTTTCTTGAAAGCTTTCTTGTTCTATAAAAGAGGCAGTTTGTACTTTATATTGGTAGTGATTACCAGGCAGAGTAATTGCCAGAAAACTAAATTTCCCCATCATTGCATCATTTTGCTTTGGCTTTTGTATATTCACTTTTTGCAGAGAACTGTTAGTTAAATTTATTTCTTATCACAAAGAAGCTTGAATATGGAATGAATCATATGTAGTCACATTTTCAGAATTTGCAGATGAGCCATACAGCTGTCTGGCAATAAAGTCACCAATTATCAGTAACTCAAAAGATGCTGAGATGGCAGAAAACAAACAAACAAACCATTAGCTGATAAGGACGCCACTCTTTTGACCACGAGGTATCCTTGAGAGTGAAGGGGAGTAGAGGTGACCTAATCATGAATGTATGATGGTGGGTTCACAGAATTACAAGAACTCAGGAGGAATGATGAAGCATGAGCCTGTAGCTTTTGCAGTAGTCAAAGGAGGCAGGGTTGGGAAGGTCAAATTAAGGGAGGGGATGCGAGCATGTGTTAAGAATTGTCCTGCAGGGTGAAGGTGAAGAAAGAAATGGAAGTAAGGGAGAAGGGATGAGATGGGATGACATGTATGCAGATAGTCTGAACCAAGTGAGAGTTGTAGGGTGTGTGTGTGAGGGGGGCATGTGTGGGGTGAGAGCCCAGCGTGGTTTTATAGTCCCTAAAGACCTGTATTCGTGGCTGTATGAGTACAATCCATAGCTGCACTGTTCATAAAATGCAACATGTGTTAGCCCTTTATTTCTGGCTTAGATTCTGGCACAGTGTCTCTGGCTCAGTATCCACACTGGAATTGACACGCAAAGGTCAAAGCTAATAAAGTGGCAAGGAAGAGTGAGGCTCAGCATTAAGATGGGTAGCAGAATATACTGAGTACGGGGAACAGCGTGGTTAATGTGAAACAAAGCTAAAAAACGCAGCTTGACTGCCAACAACAGGCAAGATTGAACGGTTATGAGGCACACGTGTGACCAAAACTGCTGACTTCACACCACGCATTGTGTTCTGTCCAACCTCTGGTTCTACTTGAGACAATTTAAAAGACAACCGATTGAATTGCTGTCATCATGTATAATCTATACAGTGTGGTGTTTTAATGGTGTAAGCCTGTGTGATTGAAGGTAATGGAAGAGTGATTGCATTTGAGATTTATTAAAGAGAAGGCTATTAGGAGCTGTGTGAGGTGCTGCGGCAGACCCAATTATCATTAGATCCAGTTCAGACCAGTCAGCTAATTGGTGAGGGAAAAGTGAAAGGCTCATTCAGCATCTCTTTGTGAGTTCTGCTTTACAAGTTTGGAGCTGTAAGGATTGGTAAGCATTTGATCTTTACTGATCATTTTTTATTTCCAGCAAGACTTTTCTTCAAACAAGGAAGATGAAAAAAGTTGATTAAATGATGATACTCAGATTGAATTATACATCTGATTTTGGTAAGTGCAGGTAGTTACTTTTCCTTTTTAAGGATCTTTTTTCTTTTAATATAAAAATTAAAAGCATTCTCAAAACAAATTTGCAATGCCATGTACCAAAGCAGGGCGACATTACAGGCTTAAGAACACTGTTGGCTCTTTAGTTTCACATTTTCTCCATGCTATAAAACATCAGAAAATTGTTTTGTAGGTGATATCAGTAGCTATGAAGTGCATATTTAAGAGCTTTTCATGGAGTTGCCGTTTCAAGACTTCAAAACTATCACAAATTTATGGTTTCCAACAAGAAAAGAACAATGGCTTACAGGTTTCCTTCAGTATTTAGACTAGTAGGCTACAGAATATTTAGAATTTCTATTTTTAAGATCACTTTTAAGCATAAATGGTAAATGGGCTGGTTCTTACAGTATATAGTGCTTTTCAGCTTGAGCACTCTATGCAACATGCCTCATTCACTCATATTCAGTTTAATTTTTCGATTTCAATTTTATTTATACAGCACCAAATCACAAAGACCAGTCACCTCAAGTTGCCTTGTATTGTAAGGTAGACCCTAGAATAATACATACAAACCCAACAATCAAATGACCCCCATGAGCACTTTGGCGACAGTGAGAGCAAGTAACCTCCGGCAGAACCAGGGTCAGGGAGGGGCGGGGCCATGCTGTTGGGGTGAGAGAAGGAAGACAGGATAAAAGACATGCTGTGGAAGAGAGACAGAGATTAATAACAAGTATGATTCAGTGCAGCAAGGTCTATTAACACATAGTTATGCCGCAATAGGTGTAGGCTGCTGGGGGATTCCCATGATGCATTTAATATTTCTTCTTCAGTCACTTGTCTCACTCAGTAAGGGAGAATTCAGGGTCATCTGGTCCAGCCCTAACTATATGCTTTAGCAAAACAGAACGTTTTAAGCCTTAAAAGTAGAGATAGTGTCTGTCTCCCGAATCCAAACTGAAAGCAGGTTCCATAGAAGAGGAGCCTGAAAGGTTCTGCTCTCTCACACTCCAGGCTTATTTGTTGTTCCTAGAGTATTTAAAAGTAGAATGGGAGGCAAAGTTATATCATTAAGATAAGATGGGGACTAATTATTTAAGACCTTGTATGTGAGGAGCAGGGTTTTGAATTCAGTTCTGGATCTAACAGGAAGCCAATGAGGGGAAGCCAATACAGGAGAAATATGCTCTCTCTTTCTAGTCCCTGTCAGGACTCTTGCTGCAGCATTTTGGATTAACTGAAGGCTTTTTAGGGAGGTTTTAGGACTCCATGAAAAGGGGAGTCCTAATAATGAATTACAGTTGTCCAGCCTAGAAGTAATAAATGCATGAACTAGATTTTCACTCTGAGACAGGATATTTTTAATTTTAGAGATGTTGCGCAAATGGAGAAAGCAGTCTTACATATTTGTTTAATATGTGTATTGAAGGACATATCCTGGTCAAAAATGACTGCAAGGTTCTTCACAGTGTTACTGGAGGCCAAGGTAATGCCATCCTGAGTAAGAATCTGGTTAGATACCATATTTTTAAGATTCACATTCATTCAAACACTTTTTTCTACTCCTAGGTGCTTTCTATCTAGCATCATCAAAGAGCAACTTGGGGTTGAGAATCTTGCCGGAGGACACTTTGGTGACTGTCGGAGCCAGGAATTAAATCTCCACCCTTCTGATTGGCAGATGACCTGAACTACAGCCACCCAAAAACTACAAATGTTTAGAGAGTGAGCCTATTGTTCCCGTTAACCATTTTAAAATATATAAAAACAGTTCAAAAGATTTAGAACTATTATATATATATATAAAAAAAAGCAAAGGTGTTGCGTGTTGCTGCAGAAGTGTTCTGAGAGAATTAGCCCATGCTGCACCGCTGCACCTGTGCAGCTCCACTGTCTACACCACATTGAAAAAAAAATTAAAAAGAGTGCCACAATTACTAAGCATGCTGTGTTGTGCATTGTGATTGCAGGTCCCTGTGTAATTAGGGACCTGCATCACAGTTTGACCCTGAAATTACTTTCAGCGGGTGTCATTGTCACCAGATGCCATGCCAGCTAATGTTCCAAATTCTGGAGTTGGGTGAGGTCTCGTCAGGCAGGGGAAATCTGGTCAGAGGCTGTCCTTGGTGTTGAGGCTCTGCTCAGTTTGGCAGTGTCAACCTTCACACTGGTGCCAACAAATATTCCTTGCCCTACTCCCTACCCTCTAGACAACTGGCTGTCACTCGTGCAGTTCTGCCACACCCTCATATGCATGTGTGTACTTTTCCAACGCAACCAAACATGTCCAAGAAATACCCTCCTTGTGGAAACTATCCACCTGTTTCTTGTGAATGTGCCATTATGCTCAAAAACTTGTTCATGAGCTTCCTTGTTTGTGCTTATGTTGTGTACGTCTGTGAGTTCAGTGGAAAATAAACTGCTTATTCGGTGCTTCAGTTGTGTTTTCAGGGGTAATCACAAATGTTGCTGATCTCTCAGCATCGTTTATTATCTGGTAAACAGTGAGAGTGTAACTACAGCCACAGCAGCTTCCCTCCAGCTTTGTCAGGCTCAATTTGGCTCAGTGCTGGCAGTGTAGAACTCAAGCTGTTCTCAAGTGTTGTCTGTCTGTCAACTCACAGGAGAAGCAGAGGGAAGTCAGACTCTTGACTCCAAACACTCCAAACACTTGAAACATGTAAAATATGAGCAATTTGTTGCCCAGTCTGCTGGTGTTGCCACTCATGTGTGACGAGTGTTAGCTCCATCCTTCACAAGCCTTGTTAATATGAGCTGTAGCATCTACAACCAATCTTTTTTCTTTCTTTCTTCTTTTTTTTAAACCACATCAGCTATGGATTTGTTGGTGCAGCTTGAGAATTCCTTTTAATCCATCTAATTCTTTCTCTGCACCTAATCCTTTTTTAATTCAACACCCTCAGTAACTTACAAGGAGACAAATCTAAAATGTAGGCATAGGATTTTGTCAGCTTACTTTGGCAAACTCCTTTTTCTCAATTTAAGACCCATTTCACTTTGTCTGGAAGACCACAGCAGAGAAAGCCTTAAGAGTTTAGGTGGGACGTGTTGTCTGGCTACAGGCTAAAGACGCAGATGCATTTGGAGCAGAGCCATAAAGTTAATCTAAGAATGAAGATATCTGACTAAAGCTCTGACGTGAAAAGCAGTCACCACATCTTTTCTTACTCTGTTAAACACTGTCAGCATTAACTATTCCCTGACATTTACCATCGCACAACTTTTGAGACTTTTTGTTTAGTCTGATAGTCAGTCTGGTTGTCTCATCAGTTATCATTAGCTAAGAGAGACTGGACTTGAGGTCAGAGGTCAGAGGGGGAAAAGGGTGTAAGGAAGGAAGATTACTGGAAGAATGTGGAAAAAAAGGTGTCAGAGAGTTGAAGGGTTCAGAGATGTTGAGTTGCTGAAAATGAACAAAACTACAAAGCTATGTAAGCAGTTGTGTGGCTTTCCTTTTGGAGCAACGATGCGGTGAAGGTACTTTAGGAAATGTCAAAGGATCACAAAAGTCAGAAACTGCATTTCAGAACAATGATGAGCTACAAAAGATTCAGTTTTGACCAAAGTGGTGAATAACCTGACAAAGCTGCTGCCTGTGATGCTAAAAAAAAAAGGGAAGATTTGAGTGGCTTTTTTTTTGGCTAAGCTGTTGAAGAAGAAAAAGAGTCTTGCAATAAATGTAACCATCAAACCCGAAGTACAAGAAATCAACATTATGACGGCCAGAATTGCTCCTCTGCCACCAACCACGGGCAGCCGGTCTATCTAGCCTCACGCACCGCAATGTGATTATTAGGCCCTGCTGCAGTCTGGAATGCTCTTTAGTGGTCTGCTGTACTTTATGGTATATGTGAATTATCATTGCCTACAGTTTGCTGACAAATCATGTACTTTCCTACCTCTCCGGTGCCCCTTTCATTGCTCACTTACGACTCTTACCCACAACTCTCTTAGCCCTCAAACTTATAATAAAAACTAATTTGGTCTCTTGGGAAATCACGCCAACTTTAGCTGAGGAGTGGCACCAGCTCCAAGTATCCCATTGTGCATTACGCATGATTCATTCTTCTGTTTTGTCTTTCCTTCTTATTCTCTCTGCCACTCACTCCATATCCTGATTTTTATTTTTTTTTTGCCCCATAACCCCCACCTGCCCCTCACTACAGATGAATGTGCTGCAAACCGGGGCTTCAACAATGTGTTTACTGTGAACACTGGACATTCATTGGATGGGTGCATGAACTCCACTGGCAAATTCAATAGTCTGGCTTTTAGTGTCGTCACAAAAAAAGATGGGGTCTTTCTTCAGATTTCCATCTCATTCACACAGAGCTATTTGTCAACTTGGTTATGGGTGAATCCGGTCATTGCACAGTGAAGCCCCTTTCAAGCTCCAGCGATACTTCTTTGCCTTCAGGGGTAATTTGAGAACCAGTTACGATAAAAAAGCAGTCGAAGGTCATTTGGTTCTGTGTGATGCAATGTAATGAATCAGACCCATAATGCATTAGCTTTGCACAAAGGCAAGATGAATCAATGGGTATTCCATTATCATAACTGATTTACATTCATAATATGTATTATTACACTCAAAGGGGATCTACTGATGGTAAAGCGGCCTATTGTGCTTACATGGCACAATAGGCCGCCAGTTCTGATGGATTACTAGATACTTGAGAACAAGCTATCAACAACAAATGGCTTGTCCTCACCTATTATGAGGGGCCCAAAAAAGGTGTTTAGACTGTGGCTTGAAGGTAGAGTTTCCATCTAACACCTTCATTAGAGGAGAATGCATCCTCAAATACCCCAACAGCCACGCTGAGGAAATCCAGTGTTAATGTAGAAGATGCCCTCTTTGTGGCTTCCTGCCAAAGATGCAACATTTTCACGAGCGCTTTACGGACTGAGCTCAGGTTTCTGGAAACAGTCAGAACAAACTTATGGCAAATCCCATTCAGTCGCTGCTCTGAGCTCTGCTGAAGGAAGCATATTTAGTGAAATCGGTTAACTGAATTTTTTAGCAATAAGATAAGGCACGCTCTAGGTTTTCCATCTTGGGATGAATCAACTCACAATTCAGTTTTTTGATTCAACACACGTAGCTAAATGTAGATTTTCAGTTTGGGATGTTGTTCAGCATATTTCTTGAATCCTTTTGACAACTATTGTCAAATGGAGGTCCTTTAGTTCTTATTTTGTCTCCATAATGTTTTTTTTTTTTTACTTAGGCACATCTCTTGTAACATAATAGTGGTGCTAAAGCACAATTTTAATTTATTGAAAGACAAAGAACGCCCATATCTAGGATAGGTTCAACAATTTCTGTTTTGAGCATTGTTTAATTTGGTCCAAAGTCAGGTCCAAGAAGCTTGAGTTAATAAAAAGAAATTCAAGTTTATAAATCTAGTGCAACCCTGTATTAATTTCTCCTCAGCTGACCAGCCACAGAGATTAGCTGTCACCTGCTGCCCTCTAGTGTTAGACACCGCAACGTACAACAAATGGGATCAACTTTGATTGTCCACTTTTTAGTTCCTTCACAACTGATATATGTAGAATTGTCTTGATATTTGATTATGATGCAAGTTTCTGAATAATTAATTTATAAACCAAGTGAATAAAATTTATTCATTGATTGATGGGCCGCACGGTGGCGCAGTGGCACTGTTGCCTGAGTTAGACTCCACCATCTGGCTGGGGTGTTTCTAGGTGGAGTTTCTATGTTCTCTTCGTGATGCGTGGATACTCAGCTTCCTCCCACAGTCTACAGAAATGCAATTAGTGCGGTTAGGTCAGATATATGATTCTAAGTTGCTCATAGGTGGAAATGTGAGCGCAAACGGTTTTCTGTCTTTATGTGTTAATTGGAAGAGGATGGACATTAATAGACTGATATTTTTAACATTTTAATTCTTTAAGTTTAATTCTTTATAGACTTAAAAAAAACAGAAAGTGCATTTTATTGTTGTTCAGTTGTGTCATTTCCATGATCCTTAATGAGTCTTAAAATGAGTCAAGGCCAGTATATGTGAGCATGCTGAAAAAAAATAAACCCCCCAAAAACATTCACCAACAAGATAAACCATTACACAACCTGGCTCGTGTAACAAAATTCTCCTGCTGGTTAGAAATGAGAATCTTGCAAATGCTAATGAACAATGTGACACCATAAAACAACCTTCATATAAAAAAGGCTTGTTTTCAGTGAACCTGTGAATAGAGCCAGCTATTAAGTCATTCAGAGCTATACGTCATCTTAAAAACTTATGAAAGAAATTCCCAGGAGATAAATTGTAATCAAAACTTACTTTTGATAAATGACTGTCATATCAATCACCCATACACAAACCACAGCATTGTGTAGTTGGAGAAAAAAAGGAATTACAGAACTAGCTGTATATGCTCCTGATTTTGGTGTGAGCTGGTCAGGCTGTGTTTGGTCCTTCTGGTAAAAAAAGGTGTTTGAAATCGTCAGAGCTTAAAGAAAATAGATTTGCATCAAACTGTCTTTAGTGAGGCGAAAGTTACAGCAATACATCTACTCTGCCTGCATACACACATGTAATACAGGCACCATGTATAAAAATACAGCACATGTGCAGAGTGTTCAATGATGTATTCCCGATGTGTAAAAATTCATGTTTATCATGCTAACCTAATAGCATTTCAAAATTTCTGTATTTATTTATCTTTTCCCCGCTCACCCTTCCTTCCTCCCATTATTCCCCCAACCCTTCCACGCTCTAAAACACTCCAGGAATGAGCCGGGAAGGCACGGCATCGGTGTACCGTTTCCAGTCTTTGCCATACTTGCTGCTGCAGCGGTGTTCATCGCGAACACAGCGGTGGACCAGCAAGATAGTCATGTAAACAATGTAGAAATATGGAAGTATGTGGCCGAAACCACACGAGGCACAATAGGCCAGAGAGCCCATCAGGTCACCGGTGTAGTTGAAGTGCCGGGCCACGCCCCAGAAGCCTGAGGTCAGGAGCTTGCTGCGGTGCATGCCGCCATCGGCGGAGCGATATGTGCACTCAATCCATGTTGGTTTGCGGCCCCAGATGGAGCAGGAGCCCTCTGTGCGGCGGAACAGATCCTTCTGGTGGTTGGTGGAGCGAAAGATGTAATACCCAACGAGGCCGAGCAGCAAGACGGCGAGGGCGTGGGCATCGGAGAGCTGGACTGGGTGGTACACCAGGTACAGACCCTGAAGAGAAACAAACGCATTCATTCTTAATGGAAGCCATCTGATTATCAAGGTAAGAGTATGAGAAAAGTAACACTGATGAAGTTTGATCTTGTGTGTTTTTGAGTGTTACCATCTATATATTTGTTACCTGCAGTGTGTAGAGGTATGGCAGCCAAACACAGTCTCCCCAGCCCAGATACCATCCAAAGTGGTCATGACAGATATCGATGGTCTTCAGGTACCACGCCTCATTCCAGAAGAAGTCCAGTACATAAATAGCCTATCAGAAGCAGAGGCTTTTTACTCAAATTGCAGCTTTAGACTTCAGTTGCTTCGATTTTCATCCAACAAAGGTTTTCTTTAAAGTCGCCCAAAACTAAAATAGCCTCAGTGAGCCAAAAGCTTCGGCTTCAAAGTCATATATGCTCAGTTTCAGGCAGGCTTCGTACTATTCCTAATACGGTCATCTCAGACACACAGCACTAAGTGTGAGCACAGAAGCACCGCCCACCTCTTGTTCAAACTCTGTTTATAAGGGAGAGTGACCTTTAAGAGAGAGGAACTAAATCAAAATCAGGCTGAGGATGAACTGAGAGGTAAAGTAAAGAGAGCTCAAGAATAAAAATGTCTTTCAGCATTATGGGTCCGCTTTAATGAAACATGTTGGAAATATATCATGCACATCTACACACAACCTTGACGTGAACATGAAGGATGCAATGCTCTGTTGTATTTTAAGTTTCACAGCATACGGTGGGTTAGATAAACTTGTTGTACTAGGATATAAACCCGGATATTGACAAAAAGTTTGAGATAGTAGAAACATTTAATTAAATTCTGAAAAAATAGAAATGTAAAAGAAAGAATTAATATTTACAGATCTAGTTTATTTCTATGTCAGCAATCGAAGGTAAGTTAAACCTGACCTTCTGTCATTGAACACAGTCTGTACCAAAGATCTGCTGAGTTGCATTCTACCACTGAAACAGGTGACACTATCTAATCTACTCATCAGAGGCTTGCTCAGGTTAATCAGTCCGCAGCCATAGTTCACCTGTTATAATATGACTGGGCTTTAGAGCTGCCAACAGAAGACTGCTGACCAAGGAGCACTGTGAAAGTAGGACACATCAGGGCTTTTCCTGCTTACAGGAATTCATGAGCATCTTGAGGAGGTTTTATCCAAAGCTCGATGAAAACATTTTTTTCCCCTTGGTTCATTATGATGTCAGTGAGTGCAAATACCTACAATATGGCCTTCTCAGACATACAACTAGTTAAAGCTTCTTTGAATAGAGGCAGCAAATCTGGAGCTAAAAAACACTCATTTCAGGGCTGCAACAAGACTAAATAAGAATGATTTTGAACCGTAAACCTTGCAAAGCCACTCTAGCAGTGCAAGTATAAAAATATCCTCTTAAATCATTCAACTTTCACCTGAAATTGCGAAAGAAGATTCATTTAATTTAAACCTCGTCTTACCTGCAGTACATTCACCAGGATCATGGAGTTGGTGATGTAACCGTAGAGTTCTTGTTGCTTGGCCATGTAGGACAGATTGATTAGAGTCCAGGCTACGATGCCGGGCCGGCCGTTGAAGAATAACTTGAAGTCAAACCACTTGCCTATGCGGGGGTTGAACTCAATACCCATCATGTAGTTATAGAAGATGTTCCCTGTGAACTTGCTGTATAGTCAGAAACAGAGATGGAAGAAAACATGTTCAAAAAGTTGCTTTAAATTTCTGCTCCTCCTACCTCAGTGACACGTGTGCATCAGTACTCACCAGTCCTCAGCGTTGGTGGGGAAAAGATGCGCTTTTATGAAAGCAAACGTGGACACAGCACAGCCCAGTATGTTAGTGCACCACAGCAGGGGGATCCAGTTGTCGAATATGATCGTGGGAGAAAACCAGTGGAAATAATGTGCGTTGGCAAACCACAGTGCATGAGTGATGAGCCAGCACTGCAGTCCATTGATCTCATACTTGTTAATCAGGCCTTGTGAACAAAGAAAAAAAAAGACAACTATTTCTACATACTGCTTTGATAATAAAAGCCAAAATCTATTAATCTTTTCACAGGCATGGGTATAAAACAGGTCCTCATAATTAAACAAGTGCTGTGGACTGATGAGTGGGTGTATGTGTGTGTTAATCTGTTAATCACCAGCTGGGGTTCGTGCTCCTTCCTGCACACCACCAACATAGCCAGGGATGAACTTGTGGGTAATATCAGGAAAACACATGTACAGGAACACCTAAAGGAAAACACAGAGCATTTGAACTAAAAGACAACAGACAGTTTCTTTGAGTTACACTGCCCTCAAACTCCCCTGCTTACCTGGAAGCTCACCCAGATGGCATAGATCTTAGCAGCTGACCACGAGAAGGAGGGTGCCCGGGCCCAAATGGAGAGCAGGGTGGCCTCTTCTTGGTACAGATCCAACACAGGCTGGGTGATGGAGCACTCATACTGATCACAGGCCATCACAAAGTAGAAGACAATGAAAGGGGCAAAGCAAAGGAGGCCGATTACACTGATGAGGGAAAACCAGTCCACCTCCCTGTGAACAGATCATACATGCACACAGATACAGTGTGAAGACTTCAAGCTGAAACATTATTCACCTGTTTCATATTTCTCTAAATGTGAAATGTGAGTGCAGTACTCTAAACCTAAATACTTTGAGCCTCTCTTAAATAAGGGTGATAGGACCCCCTAGAGGTACTTTACGGTACTGCATAGGAAACTGAAGTTTATTTTGTTTTGGGGTTTTTTAACCTATAAACTATGTATTATGAATAATTCCTAAAATTAAACATGTATTGGTTAAACAAAATAATTGCTAAGATAAAACTCCATTTTAGTACCAATCAGAATAAAACCTGACTGATGGAAAAGGCAAAAGATTACGAGGAAGAATTACAACAAAATAAATCCATCTATCCATTCTCTTCCGGTTATCCTTTGCAGGCTCGCGGGGGACGTGCTTCATGACTTGGTTCCATGAAGCTGGTTTGCACAATAACAGGAAACTAGAACAAAAGAGCACCAAAATGGAATGCAGCTGTTTTTTATTCTCTTGCATTACACATGTGAAGAGTACAACTTCTACCAAACATCACATGATTCAACAAAAAAGGGAATTATGCAGTTTTTTTTGTGGATTATCATTAAACTTTCATTTCTTAGTCAAGCATCATTGCTTTACACTGACCTTCGCTTGCCCAGGTGATCACTTTTGCTCCTTAGCAGCTCATCCTTCATCACCAGCAGGTAAATATCATTTGACTGGTCTTATTGTAGATATTTATGGTCTCCAGGTGACAAATCCTAAAGCTGCAGTTATTGTCTCTAAATAAATTGATGGATCGATTCTGCACTGATGTACCACAGAGATGACTGCAGAGACTCGCAGACCAGCCTGCTTGTTAAACTGGGAAACAACAAAATGTTCCGTACCAGCATACCTGACGACATATTTGCAGCAGGTGAACGTGAACTATAATGAGTGCTGCTCTCCTTGTGTTTTCAGGGAAATAAATCAAAAAAATCATAGGATAGACTGACATTTATTTTGGGTTATACATAGTAATTAACAGCTTAATATTTCATCTAAAGTCATCATCAGCTCCAGTTTGTGACAATAATGTGTTTATGATCAAACACTTGTCAAAGTAACGACAGTCTCATTAGCCTCAGACATACATTCTGATTAATTTTTAATCTAACCACTTCCCCCTGGTGCATTACTCTCTGTTTACATATCTGTGTGTCTTCTCCCAGCTTTGTACCAAGGCTCATTTGTGTGCCATGAATATATGATGTGTTGATCAAACCGTTTATGATGCCATATCCCAATGACCCAGATAAGTCTGAAGATTGTGTTCTGAATTTCATGGACTTGTTTAACAAATTGTTCCAGGATGTTGCTGAAAAAGCGGTGTGTCAGTGTTTCCATTTATAGTTTGTGGAAGATTTCAGTTTTTTGGGTTTTTTTTTTTATAGTCTTAATCTCAGTAGAAATTTTCTGGCGGTCCTCAAACTTTACTTTGTTATCAAAAGTTAAATGCAACAGCACTTTGGTCTTAAAACTCAAGACTAAACTTGAAATCACTTACTGATGTCAGTTAAAAACCAACCAAAATACCAAGTGGTATTTAAAGACTCTTTCATCATCCTGTACATGAATGTAGACATGCTTACATTATGATCATAATAGTGAGATAAGGGTTCGACTGCAGCTTGTTTCAGATAAATAAATAAATGCAATTGCATGTGTAGAGAGTGAGGAAATAGTAGCACCGTTTAATTGAAGCGTTTTTGTTTTTTAATTTTAGAGCTTAAGACAGTTCATTTTTAAGGTCTGTGTTCTCCTGGCTTAAAAAATGCATTTCATGGAGTAATTAAACTCTGTGTCAAGACTGCTCTGTGTATATTTAAGCCAAACACGTCTATGCATTTTAACATTATTTCTGACTATATGATAAACAAAGATTATATGTTTTTAATGTCCGAGTAGATTGTTTGCAGGAAAGACTCTCAACAACTTTTTTAGGACTTTCTGAGAAGTTTGTCAAAACTGCCAAGGAAAATTTAGGGTGTTTTTTCAGTGAATTCGACTCACCACGCTCTCCCCCACTGTGCTAGCTGCTCCTTCTGTTCAGATCTTTTCCCATTGGCACTGTGCTGCGGTCGTCTCCTGGTGGTCTCCATGGTCACTGCTCCACTCAACTCTGGTGAAGAATTGTGCTATTAGTTTACAATCTGTTATCTACAAATGTGCTGCACTTTGTGCACCACTGCGGTAAGTCGGTCAGATACTCAGTAACTTTCACTGAATGTACCAGCAGTAAGTAACAGCCTGTTATTAACCAAACAGATGTTACCTTCCAGTTCACATATTGACTCTTTTGTGTGTACTTGCTGAACAAACCCTCCAGAGTCACAGTCTCACTGCAAATCTAATCATGCAGCTTACTCCACAGGCTGCACGTTTCTAAACAGATAATGTGCTAATTGGAGGAATAAAGTGCAAATCCTTGGAGATGTGCGATAACAGACAGACCCAACTCGTTTAACAGGAAACCTGATGGCATGAAATCTTTTATTCTTCTTTGCATCGGTTTCATTTTCGCTTCTCTCTTTCACACACAGACACAGTCACGTCTCCTCCGTGTCATGCATTCATGCACTGTTGCTTTACAGTAAACTTAACTGTAACCCATCCTAAGCTAAAAAAGGTAAGTACTAAAACTTACTTTCCAGGAATTTGCATTACCTGCACAAACAGGGGGCGGATCCCCAGAATGTGACCCTGTGAACCGCCCCACAAACATGAGTAACACAAATGCACACCGTTCTGCAGCACTAAAGCTACAATAACAATAAAACTGGAAAACTTCAGTTTAAAACACTTAAGGCTTTCATGTATATAGTCCAAACAAGTAAAAACACGCTGTTTTTAGCAGCTTCCTGTAGAAAGCTAAATCTGACGGGGGAGGGGGAAACCCATCGTTGTATAACGTAAACAAAACCTTTAATTTCCGGATTATGTGTTGATAGTATGATTGTTCAGTACATACGTCTGTCTGTCTTGCAAGATCCACTTCCCATAATGCAAACTTAATCTACCGTGTCCATACAGAAATAACTGCGTCCTTTGTTCCATGTACAGTGGATTTTAAAAAGCACACTCACAATTTATTCACGGAATACCGTTAAACACACGCTACACAAATGCACCGTGACCCACTCACCTGTAGATAACCGTAACAAATGAGGGACAACCTTCTCTCCACTCCTTTCCTCTTGCCCAGGTGTTGGTTATAGAATAACAGCTGGAGAGAGCTCACCGTTCAGTTACAGACTCCGCCTATAGCGCCATTAAGTTGTCAGAGTCAGCCAATGCCAATCAAGAGAAGGCGGGCACGGGAAGAGATTCTGATTAGTGATTGGGTGATGCTGACTGGAGCCACAAGCGCCTGATAGCGTCACTTGTGGTTGAATGGTTCAGAAAGACCAGACAACAAACTTCCGACACACACATTCTCTGCCCTTTGACATTTGAGGATTAAAAAGTAAATGTTTTTTTTTTTTTTAAATGTTAATTACAATAATACTCAAGATATATGTAAGAAAATGACAGACAATTATTCAATTATTGTGTTGACATCGATACACGACAGATTTGGGTCTCTTTTCAAGTAAATAACTAATAATAACTTTTAAAAATGTTTGAAAAGCGTTTTTTTTAAAACTAATTAAAAAATTAAAGAAGAAAATAAATATGGTCATTTCAATTCCCAAAAAAGGTTGAGAGGCTGTGCAAATTGGAAGTAAAAATGAAGTACAATGACAAGAGAAGATACCAAATGTTTAAGTGCAGGAATTTTATAATTTCATTAAAAAAAAAATACTTGGTCATTTTGAATCTGATGGTAGCAGCATGTGTCAACAAAGCTGGGAGACCTACTGAAAAACAACTGGAGGAACATTTTGCCACTAAATAAGACAACAGATCATTAACATAACCAGTATAAAAATAGCATCTCAGAGGAGTTTATTTTTTTCCTTTTTTAAAGAGTTTCTTAGTAGTACAGGTACAGGTTCATCAATTTTCAAAAATAAACAAAAAGAAAAAAAATTCAGAGAATTAGATAAATCAGTATTGGATGTCAGTGATCTTCAGACACCTGAGGCAGCATTAAAACAGGCAGAATTCTGTCATAAAAACATCCAGAAATCTTTTTCTGGGAAATCCGTTTTGACCAGGATATATCCTTCAATGCACATATTAGGCAAGGCAAGGCAAGGCAAGTTTATTTGTATAGCACAATTCAACAACAAGGTGATTCAAAGTGCTTTACAGAGACATTAGAAACAGGAACAAATAAAAAGCATGATTTAAAATTGAATAAAACAAGCAAATAAACTAACTAACTAATTAACAAACAAACAAACAAACAAACAAACAACAGTATATAAAATCAAAACAGATAAAATCAGAACAGTAGATAAAATCAGTAGTTAAATGTAAGTTTTGAAATTTAAGCTTAAAGTGTGGATTTGGTGCTTTATTCAAATGCAGCTGAGAACAGGTGAGTCTTCAACCTGGATTTAAATAAACTGAGTGTTTCAGCTGATCTGAGGCTTTCTGGGAGTTTGTTCCAGATATAAGGAGCATAAAAGCTGAATGCAGCTTCTCCGTGTCTGGTTCTGACTCTGGGAACTGATAAAAGACCGGATCCAGATGACCTGAGGGATCTGGATGGTTCATACTGGGTCAGGAGGTCATTGATGTATTTTGTTCCTAAACCATTCAGAGCTTTATAGGCCAGCATCAGAACTTTAAAGTCTATCCTCTGACGGACAGGCAGCCAGTGTAAGGACCTCAGAGCTGGACTGATGTGGTCCACTTTTTTGGTCTTAGTGAGGACTCGAGCAGCAGAGTTCTGAATGAGCTGTAGTTGTCTGACTGATTTTTTAGGTAGACCTGTAAAGATGCTGTTACAGTAATCAAGCCTACTAAAGATGAATGCATGGACTAGTTTTTCCAGGTCCTGTTGAGACATCAGATCTTTTATCCTTGATATATTCTTGAGGTGATAGTAAGCTGACTTTGTTATTGTCTTAATGTGTTTTTCTAAGTTTAGGTCTGCATCCATCACTACACCCAAATTTCTCGCCTGGTTTGTGGTTTTTAGATGTATAGATTGAAGTTCTCTGGTGACCTGTAATCGTTTTTCTTTGGCGCCAAAGACTATTACCTCAGTTTTGTTTTTGTTTAGCTGGAGAAAATTGTGGCACAACCAGTCATTGATTTCCTCAATGCATTTACCAAGAGCCTGTACAGGGCCTCGGTCTCCTGGTGACATTGTGATATATATTTGTGTGTCATCTGCATAGCTGTGATAGTTTATTTTGTTGTTGTTTATAATCTGTGCCAGTGGGAGCATGTAGATGTTAAACAGAAGGGGTCCCAAGATGGAACCTTGGGGAACTCCACATGTGATACTTGTCTGCTCAGATGTGAAGTTACCTATTGATACAAAGTATTTCCTGTTTTCTACGTATGTTTTGAACCAGTTTAGTACAGTTCCTGAAAGACCTGTCCAGTTCTCCAGTCGTTTGAGTAATATGTTGTGGTCAACTGTATCAAATGCTGCACTGAGATCCAGTAAAACTAGGACTGACATTTTTCCACTGTCTGTATTCAGACATATGTCATTAAACACTTTGGTCAGAGCGGTTTCAGTGCTGTGGTTCTGTCTAAAACCTGACTGGAAGGCATCGTAGCAGTTATTCTGTTTTAAGAAGTAACTGAGCTGTTGAGAAACTGCTTTTTCAATGATCTTACTTAAAAACGGGAGATTTGAGATCGGCCTGTAGTTGTTCATTTGTGTCTTGTCAAGATTGTCCTTTTTCAGTATAGGTTTGATTACAGCAGTTTTTAGTGATTCTGGAAACACACCTGATAATAAAGAAAAGTTGACGATCTGTAACAGGTCTGACTCTAAAGTCTTTGAGACCTTTTTGAAAAAACTTGTTGGCAGGACATCTAAACAGCAGGAGGAGGAGTTCAGTTGACCTAAGATGTCCTCCAGGTCTTTGCTGTTAATAGGTTGAAACTGTTTCATGGTGTTTAAACAGTTTTTTGGTGGACACAGTACATATCCTGGATCTGCTGTTGATGTACCAATTGCTTGTCTAATTTTTTGGATTTTTTCAGTGAAGAATTTGGCAAAGTCATTGCAGGCCATGGTCGAATGAAGTTCAGCTGCCACTGGCACAGGAGGGTTTGTTAGCCTGTCAACTGTAGAAAATAAGACCCGAGCATTATGGCTGTTTTTAGTGATGATGTCAGAGAAGTAGGACCTCCTTGCATTCCTCAGTTGTAAATTATAATTGTGAAGTTTCTCTTTATAAATGTCATAATGAACCTGGAGGTTTGTTTTTCTCCATCTGCGCTCAGCTTTCCTACACTCTCTTTTTTCATTTTTCACCAGTGTGGAGTTTCTCCATGGAGACTTTTTCCTTCCAGAGATAACCTTCACCTTAATGGGAGCAATAGTGTCCATTACATTTAACATGTTAGCATTGAAGCTATTGACGAGCTCATTGACTGACCCTCTGGGCAGGTCAGGTGTTAATGGGAAGACCTGGTTAAAAATTGCACTACTGTCTTCAGTTATGCACCGTTTTGTGATCACTGTTGTTGATATATTTGTGTGGGCTGAGATTTTACTTTCAAAGAAAACACAGTAATGATCAGACACAGTAACCTTTGAAATGCTCAGGCCTTTGGAGATCAGTAGGTCAAGAGTGTGTCCTCTATTATGTGTGGCCTCTGTTACATGCTGAGTCAGCCCAAAGTTGCCCAGAGTGTTACTCAGGTCTTTAGTCCCTTTGTCCTGAGGGTTGTCCACATGAATGTTAAAATCCCCAGCAATAATTACACAGTCAAAATCAACACAGATCACAGACAGCAGTTCACTGAGGTCATTAAAAAAGTCTGTGCAGTATTTGGGAGGCCTGTAAACATTAAGAAACACAACTTTGGATGGGGCCTTCAGCTGTAAAGCCACATATTCAAAAGACTGAAAACTTCCAGGAGATAGCTGCTTACATTGAAATGATTCATTAAATAAGACAGCAACCCCTCCTCCTCTCCTGCTCGCCCTGACCTCACTGATAAAACTGTAGTTAGGAGGGGTCGTCTCGATGAGAACAGCTCCACTGTTACTTTGGTCCAACCAAGTTTCAGTTAAAAACATAAAATCAAGGCTGTGCTCAGTGATTAAATCATTAATTAAAAATGTTTTCCCAGCTAGAGATCTAATGTTTAATAAAGCCAACTTAAGTGTTTTAGAGGTATTACTTGTCCCCTCGTGTTTGGGAGCAGTCTGTGGCACACAAGGTATGTTTACTATGTTTAAAGATCTTTTAGAGTGTAGCTCTCTGTGTTTTGACCAGGCCACATGTCTCCTGTCACCTAAAAGTACAGAAATTTTAAAACCTTCTAGTAAACAGGGTCCCAGCTTCTCCTGGGAAAAGTCATCACTGCCATAATCCTCACAGCCCGGACCCTTCACACATCACGCATCAGACTGCGGAGACAGGGCATGAAGAGGAACTAAGGGGGGCGAGGCTGGGCAATGTGACTTCGATTGCTCTGTTGAGGGTGGGGCTCGATGGCGAACCTTTGGCCGCTCTGGTGGGGGGTTTATGGGGGACAAAAAGGGATTGGGACGGGGGGTAGATCTGAGCCCAGCATTGACCCGCTCCATCATCTCCTCAGTGAATTTCAGGTGTGGGGAGGAGGGAGAAAGGGAGGGGGAGGAGGGTGATGGCCTGTCAGGGGTTTGGGGGACTGGGGAAGGTCGTGGTCCCTTGTCCTGGTCGTTGGTGTTGTTGAGAGAGTTGGAGGCAAATAGGGACCCCTCTTCTTGCCTTAGATGTCTCTCCTTTCTGAGGCTCTTCCTCAGATGCCATGGATGTCTCTCCTTTCTGAGGCTCTTCCCGGGTGGGGGCAAATGGAGCTCCTCCTCAAGGTTTCTGCTGGGCTTTGTCTGTTCTTGGAGTACTGTTTGTTCCTCTTTATGAGATAACTCCTTGTTTATCTCAGCCTTGGCACCAAGCACGGATGGATGACGTATGGAATAAAACAAGTTGGAGGTGAACAGTTTCACCCCTGACTTGTTAAAATTAAATCCATTTGCTTTGAACAGATGCCTGCGTTCCCAAAAAATATTAAAGTTGTCGATAAAGTGCACTGAGTGGTCAGCACATGCTGATATAAGCCATTTATTCAGTGTAAACAACCTGCTGAATCTCTCGTCTCCTCCTCTGACCGGCGGTACAGGTCCACTGATGAATACAGCTGCATTCAGAGAGTTTACAGTATTTAATAATCCAGTAAAGTCCCGTTTCAGAACCTCCGACTGTTGTTTGGACACATCGTTTGACCCTGTATGCAGAACAATGTTTGTCACAGTTGGATATTCATCTGCAATTTGAAGAATTCTCTCCTTCAGGTTGTTGACCATATCCTTAGAAAAGCAGAGGACTTTAGTGTTCTTACCGCACATCCTTTGTACATCCTTTACGGCAGAGTCACCCACAATCAGAGTTTCAGGCCTAGCCTTTAGCTTTTCCTGTGGCCTTTCACTTTTCAACAGATTTTCAGACCTTATTTCGCTGCTTTTAGATGGATGGTTGTCCGATATAGATCCAGGGTCCTTTGATAGTGGAGCAAATCTGTTCTGCAGTTTCACATTCAGTTGTTTTGGAGGTTTGTTGTTAACCTTCCTATTCACGGTTGTCCAGTCCTGTTTCCTCCCGTATACAGGGGTAGAAGAGCTTCTCTGTCTCGTAGGAAGTGAAGGCCAGTCGGTTTCAGAGATTTCAGCTCGCTGTGCCCTGCCTGTGATACGTCCTCCCCCTTCCAGGAGACATGATTTATGTCTTGGTTTTGCACCAAGACAGTCTAAGGGGGGATTATCACTTGAGGATTTATAATAATGCACAGAGTCTACTTTCTTGGTCATGTTATCTGTGCTCCTTAGCTGTGTACTAGCTTGCTCATCGCCATTGTTTTGAATCAAAGGCAAGGTTGTTTCATTTCCACACAGTCCATTTACCTCCACGTTTACTTCTAAGCGATGAATTTTTGTCTCCAGTACTGCAATCTTCTGCAGGAGGCTGTGGTAGTCATCTGTGGAGAGGGAAGGCATCTTGTTGCTAGTTAGCCTAGCGGTTAGCACCTTTCCAGGCTATTGAGGCTGCTCGGTGCCCAGACGCTGTAATCAGGCTTCAGCTGTGTCTAGGCCACAGACACACGGAGCGCTGAGGATAAGGTAACCATAAAATGTTGCTGTTTCTGTTAAGAACACTCTAGTCCTAATGATCTACAAGTGTCCAGAAGTTATCGCAGGTAAGCTCACATGGAAAAAAGGGAAAAAATCAGCGTAAAAATCAATAAAAATCAATATAAGAAGCAAAGCATTCAAGAGCAAAGAGATTAAGCGTGAGCAAAGAGATGAAGCATATATTAAACAAATATGTAAGACTGCTTTCTTCCATTTGTGCAACATCTCTAAAATTAGAAATATCCTGTTTCAGAGTGACGCTGAAAAACTAGTTCATGCATTTATTACGTCTAGGCTGGACTACTGTAATTCATTATTATCAGGAAGTCCTAAAAACTCAATTAAAAGCCTTTAGTTAATCCAAAATGTTGCAGCAAGAGTACTGACAGGGACTAGAAAGAGAGAGCATATTTCTCCTGTTTTGGCTTCCCTTCACTGGCTTCCTGTTAAATCCAGAATTGAATTCAAAATCCTGCTCCTCACATACAAGGTCTTAAATAATCAGGCCCCATCTTATCTTAATGACCTTGTAGTACCATATCACCCTATTAGAGTACTTCGCTCTCACACTGCAGGCTTACTTGTTGTTCCTAGAGTATTTAAAAGTAGGATGGGAGGCAGAGCCTTCAGTTTTCAGGCCCCTCTTCTATGGAACCAGCTTCCAGTTTGGATTCAGGATTCAACATTCATGTATGCATGTACATAACCCAGCCACTAGATGGCAGAACTCAGCTGTTACATACATAAATATTACAGAAAACATATACCAGTGCTATATAAACTCCAACTAAACACAGAGACACATCAGTCTGAGTTCAGAATGCATTCAGAACTGCCACCGAGTGTATTCATACATGCACCTTATTGTCAGTGCTGTGGAGGGGACTCTTAACAGGACTAAATCTTTGGGATATCTCAAAGAGCGTCTAACTTTCCCATATGAGTCTTTATTGCTAACATAAAATTCAGTGGTCTACCTCCCCCTATATGGCCAAGTGGTATTAGAGGTATGAGTTGTTGCTGTTCTTTTTCCCAGTCAGCCAGCTACAGCAGCTGTAACCTATATTAAACATCTGAGGTCTACTAACCTTCCAAAAAGCAGGCCCCATCTTCTGAATATCAAAATAGGTTTGTTTGTTTTTTTTGAATAACCGGTATGTCTCATGTAAGCCCCTAGATCTGATGTTTTTGCAACTAGAATCATAAGTGTTCCTCAGGGAAATAATGGGAAAAAACAATGATTTACTTTTAGATATTGTTGTATAAAGATGCTACATGATCGCATCATTTAACTGCCCACTGTTAACTGTTTGGATCATTTTTGAACAGGACTTAACACAATGTAAATCCTAGATCTGATTTCAGAATGTGAAAACTAATATAAGCAAACACAATGATAGTAACAGTAATTATTAAAAGCTGCAGAACAGGAGAGTCCTGGTTATTTGTCTATCTACTTTTGCAATCTGAACAGCTGATGAGGGGCATTTTCTGATCTGAACCCGAGCTGTGTTTTGTTATTGGACTTCTGTGCAAATCACAGTTTGTTCGAACACCTTGTTCGAACATAAGAGTGTCCCTAAGTGCACGTGGCACCAGGAAGCTCTAGGCCGCAGGTCGATGATTGATTTTGTAATCGTATCACCAGACCTGTGACCATATGTTCTGGACACTGGGGTAAAGAGAGGGGCTGAGCTGTCAACTGATCACCACCTGGTGGTGAGTTGGATCAGGTGGCGGGGGAGGACGCTGGACAGACCTGGTGCACCTAAACGTGTAGTGAGGGTGTGCTGGGAACGCCTAGCAGAGGCCCCAGTCCGCGAGATCTTCAATGCACACCTCTGGCAGAGCTTCAACAGCATTCCGAGGGAGACTGGGGACATTGAGTCTGAATGGACCATATTCAGCATCTCCATTGCCGAAGCTGCTGCATTGAGCGGCGGCCGCAAGGTGGTTGGTGCCTGTCGTGGTGGTAATCCCCGAACCAAATGGTGGACACCAGAGGTGAAAGGAGACACCAGGCTGAAGAAGGAGTCCTATCGGGCTTGGTTAGCCTGTGGGACTTTGGAGGAAGCTGACAGGTACCGACAGGCCAAGCGGAATGCGGCTCGGGCAGTGGCTGAAGCAAAAACTCAGGTGTGGGAGGAGTTTGGAGAGGCCATGGAAAAAGACTTTTGGACTGCCTCGAAGACATTCTGGCAAACCGTCAGGCGTCTCAGGAGGGGAAAGCGGTGCTCCACCTGTGTATAGTGCTGGCGGAGTGCTGCTGACTTCGACTGAGAAAATTGTCGGGCGGTGTAAGGAATACTTCGAGAACCTCCTTAATCTCACTGACATGTCTTCCGAGGAGGAAGCAGAGTCTGGGGATGAGGGGGATGACCTGCCAATTTCTGGGGGCGAGGTCACTGAGGCAGTTAAACAACTCCTTGGTGGCAGAGCCCCTGGTGTGGATGAGGTCCGCCCCGAGTTCCTGAAGGCTCTGAACGTTGTAGGGCTGTCCCTACAATGTTGCGTGGCGATCCGGAGCAGTACCCCTGGACTGGCAGACTGGGGTGGTGGTCCCCATCTTTAAGAAGGGGGACCGGAGGGTGTGTTCCAACAACTGGAAAGGAGAGTTCGTCCGCTAGTCGAACCTCGGATACACGAGGAACACTGCTGTTTTCGCCCTGGTCGCAGAACACTGGACCAGCTCTTTATCCTCTCAAGGATACTTGAGGGCGCATGGGAGTTTGCCCAATCAGTCCACATGTGTTTTGTGGACTTGGAGAAGGCATTCAACCGTGTCCCTTGTGGTGTCCTATGGGAGGTGCTGCTGGAGTATGGGGTGCCTGCCTGCTATGGGCCATTCGATCCCTATACAACCGTTGCAAGAGCTTGGTTCGCATTGCCGGCAATAAGTCGGACTCATTCCCGGTGGGTTATGGGCTCTGCCAGGGCTGCCCTTTGTCACCGATTCTGTTCATAATTTTTATGGACAGGATTTCTAGGCGCAGCCAAGTGGCGGAGGGCTTTCACTTGGCCTCAGAATCTCGTCTCTGCTTTTCGCAGATGATGTGGTTCTCTTGGCTTCATTGGGTGATGGCCTCCAGCTCGCACTGGAACGGTTCGCAGCCGAGTGTGAAGCAGCGGGAATGAGAATCAGCACCTCCAAATCTGAGGCCATGGTTCTCAGCCGGAAACGGGTAGAGTCCCCACTCCGGGTCAGGGATGAGTTCCTGCCCCAAGTGGAGGAGTTCAAGTATCTTGGGGTCTTGTTTGCGAGTTATGGTGAAAGGGAGCTGGAGATTGATAGATGGATTGGTGCTCCGGCCGCAGTGATGCAGACGCTGCACCGGTCCAAAGCTCTCAATTTACAGGTCGATCTACGTCCCTACCCTCACCTATGGCCACAAGCTGTGGGTAGTGACCGAAAGAACGAGATCGCCGATACAAGCGGCGGAAATGAGCTTCTTCCGAAGGGTGGCTGGCCTCTCCCTTAGCGATAGGGTGAGAAGTTCAGCCATCCGGGAGGGGCTCAGGGTAGAGCCGCTGCTCCTCCACATCGAAAGGAGCCAGCTGAGGTGGTTTGGACATCTGACAAGGATGTCTCCTGGGCGCTTCTTGGGTGAGGTGTTCCGGGCATGTCCCACCGGGTGGGGGGGGGGGGCAGACCCAGGACACACTGGAGCGATTATATCTCTCGGTTGGCCTGGGAACGCTTTGGTGTTCCCCCGGATAAGCTAGAGGAGGTGGATGGGGAGAGGGAGGTCTGGGATCCTCTGCTTAGGCTGCTGCCCCCTCGACCCGGCCCCTGATAAAGCGGAGGAAGATGGATGGATGTTAGAGATTCCAGCAGTGCATCACCCTGTCCATGCAATCAGCACCAAACACAGATCTTCTGAAGCTATTTAATAACAATAAATAGATGGGGCTGCCTGGGCATGAAGTCACTCTACACGTTCAAACACAAGGTTGTAAGTTTATTTTGCAGTGTTTGGAGGACTAGAAGATAAAAGAACTCAGTCCTGATTTTGACTCTTCTGCAAGTGCCTCCCTGATGAAAAGCTCTGTTTCTTGTGTTAACGTCTCAAATAACCCCCATCTTTCTCCTTTTCTTCAGTTTCGTTTAGTGGTCTCTAATACTTGCTTCCGTTTCATGTAATTCCTCCCTTATCTCCCTCTGCGATTTCCCACATGTTTGTTTTTCACCAGTTTTCTGTTTCTGTAGTCCTTATTCTCTTTCTGTCTTTCCTCTCCTCTCTTCTATACTCTTTGATCAGGTGCCTTGTTGCTATGCTGTATCCAGACAGTGTGATGTATCTGGGCCAAGCAGCAGTCAACAAAACTTCACAATGGCTGTCTCTGAGAGAAAGAAAAGGTTTTGTGCTGTTGGTACCTTTTGTTACCTTGTGAAAGGTGAAATTTGATGTAAAAATGTGTCAGTCTGCTCTCAGGGAGTTCAGTCATTGAATACTTTTGGTTTTCTGTTTTTGGATTCCTGTGGAAATTTCACATTGTTTCATAAGGAACAAGATATATTAGTAGGCCAGGATCACATATTAATGAAACCCAGTCAGTTAAAATTACAGCTGTTGTTCTTGTTATATCTTTTTTTCCTGCTTCTTTTTTTATTTTTCTTTATATTTGTTGTTCATGGCTGTTGTTTACTTTTCATTGACTTCTGCCTGCTCCACTCTGTGTGTAATGAGAGGCTCGCACATAAAGGCTTTGTGAGGACATTCACTGACATTAATGTATTTCGAAACCTGTTAGGTGTCAAACCCTCATAACCTAAAATTGCCCATTATTGTATATCATTTGTTTTGTATTACTTTAATAACTGGGAATGTTTTAATCCATGTGTTAAATGGACCAGAGATGCATATGCACACACATTAATCTCCTCCTTCTGATTGCCTGGATGTGATGCAGGCTCATCAGCTGGGTAGACCATTAAGATGAAATGTGTGGCACATGTTTTTTAACAATGTCCTTATCTGGGTCTAGATTTTACTTTTGTGACATTCAAGCCTCTGTTCCCTTTATGATTCATGGATTATTCAAACTGAAAAGGTTAATATGAATATGAAAGTGCATGGAGGAAGGTCTGTGCTCTGTTTCTGCGTGTTTGCGTGATTATTATAAAAAGAACTACTGGCAGTGGTGGCGTGGCACATAAGGTGCATGGGTGCTGGGCCTGGGGGTGGGGTGGGGGTTTGTCTCATTGCCTGACATGTTTTACTCTAATCGGATCCCCTGGGAGAGTGCATGTGTGGGTCTATATGCCTGTATAATGTTCTGAATTTATGAATATTGTTTATACGTGTGCCACTCTCGATCGTGCATACTCTGTGTACAACTGTGTGCTCGCTGTGAGTGTGCCAGTGTCTTCTGCATGTGAGGCCCATGCTGCATCATAGACACAGTGCAACATAGCTCTTAAATTATTTACAAATAAATGAAAGTGAAAAATTAATGAGAGCAGATTCTTTCTTCTGTTTGTCCTCCTCCTTACCCCCACCCCTGTCCTGATATAAATATCCTCACGCCCTCCAATCTCCTGCTTAGTCTCACTATCATTGTCATTAGCACAAAAATTCAATACTCAGCTTATTCTTATTACTGTATATCTGCAAAAAATGTACATACAAATTAATTTCAGAATGACTTTAAGCTATGTGTCTCCATCCATTCATCCATTTTCTTATGAGTTAATCATATGAAAGTTCACAGGGACAGCCTGTCCCATTGTCTCAGTATTGCTCTTTGCTAATAATTTAAATAATATAATGTATCCACAATACATTGTCTCGTGTACTTTAGCTTAAATCTGTCGTATCGTATAGGAAAATTGATAAAGCCTGCATAGGTAAAAGCACTATCCTGATATATTTAGAGCCTCTGTTGGTAGTTTCAAGTAGTTTCATGATGTTCAATAGAAAACCAGTTAGAATAAAAAAGAAGGCTATGGCAGGGTATTCTTCACCATCTGATTAACAAGTTGCTAACCTATGAGTGTACAGGGTCCCTTAATTCCTTGGTTATATATCTAATCCTTGCTAGTGGAGACCAGTTACAAAAAATCAAGATGGCTGTGGTGAAAATGGACAGCTTGAGGTGACAAATGGACTATATCACGGTAGCTACATCTGTCTTTCATATACTTACAGATCAATTTTTGACCAGGTCAAGGTCACGGTTTGATTCAGAGATGGCAGTGTAAGCAGAGAAGCCCAGACCTTTTACATACATGCATTTTCAGCACTCAGAAGATGCTGCAGTGAGGATTTCCTTCATTCTCCTGTCCAGCTGACTACGGTACTAAAAGTCTAATGAATTTTAATAATTACAAGTCTTCTCTGGAAAAGCATAGTGGCCTGTTTCTCAGTGTAGTATTGTTGTCATTCTTATTTTTCACTTCTCTGACAAATGAACTTTTATTTATTTATTTATTTACTTATTTTTTTATTTATTTTTTTATTATTTAGACTAAAAGTTTGTTTAAGACCATTAATACAAGCTTTAATTCAAGGTTAGGCTTCATTTGTAACAGGAACAAAATCATGATGCGACCTGAAATTCACATATATTTGTGACAAATCAGTTTTACAAAACAATATAATTACTTGTAAATACCACTTTGCAATGAAGTAGAGAAAAACAGAGATTTAAGTAATTTTGTTAAATAAATGTTACTTTTGTATTTCATGCTAATGTACGTAACATGTCCGTATAATAAACATGTAGATGTAATGAAACAAACCCAAAGAGCATCCCATGGGGCCCGAAGAAAGCAGCCCAGATGGGCTTCGTGAGGAGTCACTTCACAATAATTTATTTACAGAAATTCCAACACTGATGACGTCTGATGACAGATTCTGATGTTTGTGAAAAAATAGGTCACATCAACACAGATGATTTGCTGTTTAAATTTATCAAATCACACCGGGAGCTTAATTTGTGTTGGGTTACTGAAGGGACATTCAGTGAGTGCAGCATGTTTTTTAACCTCAGCTGGCTCAGTAATGCAAGCAGAAAAGTCAAATGTTTAAGGAGACCATGCTGTCCATGCCCAAGAGATAATGTGGGAGCAGAGCTAAGTGCATTCCCTGGTTTGTCAAAAATACAACCCAAGAAGAATCAGCCTGTCCTTCATCCAAATTCTTAAACACGTTTTTTTAAGATAGCAATTAATTAGTCTATAACAAAGCCAAGACAGAGACGGACAGCCCAACACAGTCATATGCAAGATACCAACGACATTGAATATGCTGCCAATTTACTGTGTTGAGCAAACTGGAGTACGTGAGAAGAAGAAAAAAGGAAAGGTGATGGCCTCTTGAGGCTGACTCTAAAGGGAATGAATCCCCATAGAATCAGTGTAGCAGAAATAAACATGTTTACAGCCTGGTACAAAAAACTGTTTTGGTCTCTGGAGCTAACTGTCACCTTTGCAACAACAAGTCTTGCAAATGATAATGTAAGCTGTTTGTGCCTAGCCTAAAATATGACTTCGAGCCTTTCCATAACGAGCGCCCCCTACAGGTGACCGGAGACAATGCAACACAATATGAGGTGGTTTCACAAAGGCATGATAATTTATGATTAACATTTTATTAACAAAGTATCTTAAAATGAACATCACTCAGGCGCATCACTCAGCAGGTACAGATAAAAACAATGGCCATCTTGTTAAAAGGAAACGCCCCCAAATGCTGAGAGCAGTCATGGAACCAAACGTTGGATGTTCAGCTCGCCTCATCACCTGCAGCCAGCTGAAAATAAAAGTAAGTTTGTACCAATAAAAAGTAGTTGCCTACATGGAATTTTGAAGAATAAAGTAATTCTTGCAAAATATTATCAATCTTTTGAGCTCCACAGCCAGTAAAAGTGCACTCCTGCCTTCAGTGCATCTGAAGTAATGTGCTGATTGTATTTGAAACTGTGAGTCATCATGTTTGTGTCTAACTGTTAGCTCCACTGAGTAAAATCTTGAGGAACAAGTCACTACATTTTTAATGACTATACAGTTAACCGATTTAACAAAGAACTGAAACACAACAGTCACTTGCCAGGAAAAGGTATGGAGAGCGAAAGACGCCTGATTGTGTTGCTGCAGAAGTCTTGGCAGAAGAAAACACAAGGTGCATGGATTTTAATTATAACCCTCTATTTGGAGTTTGCAATGGTTTAAAATCAAGGAAGTGGCCACTCTGATAGCTGTGGAAGATAACTGCCAGCTCTGAACGTGACCTCTTTACTTAATATTTCTGTTTCTGTGTTTTATCCTGGTGATATTTGTGATCTTGAATTTTGGATCACGTCTCATTATTAGTGAGCCCAGTACTTTTTTTTCTTTTTCTGTTCATGCACCTCATGTTCATATTCTGTGAGCCTTTCCTTTAGAACATCTTGATTTTCAAAATTGCCAAAAATACTTCCAACTTCCTTCATGTCAACATAAACAACTGCAACATTAAAATACTTGGATTTGAACCTAAATTTATTGACTGTACGGTCAAATTCTGTGAATCCACTGAAAACATGAATTTACATTGTTTACATTTCCCCTCTCTTGATTAAATCTTTATGATGCTGAGCTCATGTGTGCCTGCATGATCGCACAATGTCGGCACCATGTTAATTTTGTAAATAGTAAAATCAGTGTTCAACCCTTCTTGTTGTTAAAATGTGAAAATGTGATCATGCTTAACTGTTTGCATACATCTGCACAGGCTTGTGGCAGATACTGCCTCTGTATGACAACATATGTGTTCTTCAGAGACTGTTGTGTGTGTGTGTGTGTGTGTGTGTGTGTGTGTGTGTGTGTGTGTGTGTGTGTGTGTGTGTGTATTTCTGCGAGCATATTGTTCATGTGTCTATGTGCATCTGTGTGCGTGTATTACTGCATATTGTGACGTATGCGTGTGTGTTTAGTCTGTGAGATGCGTCAGTAACTGGGGCAGAACTGATTGTTGCTGATGGCTGAAGGCAAGAGCAGACCTACATTCTGCTCTGCCATACAGAGGAGGAGGAGGAGGAGGAGGAGGGTGATAAAAATTGGGGTCTTTTCTGTGCTCCTCTCCCTCCATTATCCCCTCTCCTAATATATCTCCCATGCTTCTCCTTGCCCTCTCCTCTACATTCCCTACATTTTTTTTCCTTTTGCCTGGTGTGACACTTGACAGTCATATGGTCTTACTCAGCACACTGAGAGGAAGTGATAGAGGAGGGAATAGAAGCGAAAGAAGGTCATGAGATAAAGGGTACAACATCTGCAGATGGGTCCAGAAAGAAAACATCACGACATCGATTTGTTTTCCAATATATAAGGATTACAAGAAGAGACACAATGCTCTAAATGGAGATTCAGAAACACTTGATATGCAAAACTAAAAATTAAGCATTTCAAATAAATAATACGGTGCACACTCCCAGAAATAGGGGTGCAGTAAAAGTCAATAGTGTTTCTACAGAAATGTGCCTCCTAGGGCAAATTATTCAGCCTAAAGGCAGCTGTGTACTGATTTTAGAGCTAAAAAGAACTGGCAGCACATCTTCATGATTTCAAATAAAACTAAACAAAAATGAAAATTCCTTTTTATGAAATATAAACTATTTGATTTTTTTGTTTGAATGATTGGGTTTGAGGGGATTTGATGTCCTTGTGCCTAGTGGAATTTCTTTGTTTGCCAATGAAAACAAAAGGCAAAAGATCCAACTAAACAGTCACAAATACAAAATAAACTGACTCACTGACTCGAAGACAAACAGACAGAACTACTACCTACAATGTGGGAGAACACGACAGTGAACAGAGGGAAATGCAAACAATATACACACAAGGAGGATAACGAGGGAACAGCCCACAGATGGGAACACAGCTGACACTGATGAGACAGGAGAAGCAAAACTGAACACAGCACACAAACACAAGACTATCAAAATAAAACAGGAAGAACAAACACTGAGACCATGACTAAGACACATGGGCTTGACACTGAGACTGCGGGAGAAAACAGAAAGCAAACATACAACACAGAGGCATGGTAACCGAAACCTGAAGACTGGACAACAAAACTAAGACCAGAAAATACTAAACATAGCAGGAATACAACAACAACAACCAAAACCTGGAACACAAACTAAACGTTAGAATATTAAATGAATCAGAATCACAAAGGTCCAAATGCCACACATTACCCAAAGGCCTTCTGTATTTTATGAGGCTATTTTTGCCTTTGGGGAGCAGTTTACATTCTGCAGTTAAAGTTTATGTTTGGATGTAGGATTGTGGTATTTTTAGCTTGTTTATTCTTAGCTGGACTTTTATATGAGATGCTGGGGACTACAACAGTAAAACTTTACAGGCCTCTAACTATTACCTGGAAGTTTCTTGGAAACAGAGTTGTTTATATGCTAACCCGCAAGACATGTTTTATTTATTTGGGTTTAGTTAAGTTTATGAATTGTTTTTCCTCAAAACAAATGCTCTGTGTAAATTCAGTTTGCAGATAGAGTAACGAACCATGTGACGTAACCATCACAAATCTCCCCCATGTGGAAAGAACCTTGTGAATTTCCTGGGAAAGTAGAATGACAAAACACTGAGAGAGATGAGTGACAATGGCAATATTTGGAAGAAATTTGTGCAGGATTTTAAATAAAAGGGTTGAAAGACATGGCTTTTTACAGTGGAAGTTGGATGTCATTGATTCCCAGCCCATACCTAGAGTCTTCTGACACTGATGCTGAATCAGAGGCCAAACAGAAAGACAGTGACGTGCAGACTGGGATGAAACACTGTGGCATCGGCACAAAAAAAGAGGATTTGAGGTGGAAGCACAGTGACAAGGAGCAGTGACTGGACATCACTGCCAACTCCACAAAGTGGGACAGTGCTGTGGCTGAGGAACAAAGCCTCAACCTCAACAACAATCGCTAAATCTGTACTTGAGAACAGAATAACTCATTGTGACATCTTCAGTCAGTGTCTGATTACCAATTAACTTTGACATCATTTTCTAACACAGAGACTAAAACCAACTAAACTCAGAAGATGAAATATCAGTTAAGAAAGCACTTGTGATGCTCTGAAAGGCAGTAACTAACAGCATATATCACGTTTTGGCACAGAGAACCTCCACCACATGGTGTACCAAAGGTCTTGTAGCTAATTCTGTTATTATATGTAGACTAATGTGAGTTTCCTCTATCAATATTAATATAGGAAGTCTTGATGCACGCTCAATCATCTAGCTAAATAAATCCCAAAAGCTTGATTCTGTTCAGCTACATCCAGATGAACAGAATCAACCTTTTGGGATTATTATAGAAAGGGGGAAAAAAACTAGAATACCATCAGCAAACAGATCAAATGTTTAAACTAAGACAATTAATTATTTCATCAAAAAATACTGCCTCATTTTGAACTTGACATATTTTATAAAAGATGGAACAGGGGCAACAAAAGGTTGGAGAAGTAAATGCTAAAAGAAACAACTGGATGGAATATTTGAAACTAATTAGATACATTAGCAACAAGTTAGTAACATGAACAGTGTGATCCAGAAGGGTCACGTATTCTCTGGAACAAAGCACACATAAAACGGACTGAGGCAAACTGAATGTCAAATGAGGCAAATTCTGGAATTCACACATCTGGAAAAGCACCATCAGTGCTGAAAGGTATATACAGATTTCAGGGCAATACATGCTCCCATCCAAACAGCATCTTTTTCAGGATCTTCAGTAAGGCAATGCTAAACTGTACAGTCAAAGGAGGTTGGAAAGAAAGAAACTGGACTTCAGAACTAAAGCTTTCTTTCCAAACTTCTTAGACTCCCATGCCCTGCACAGACATCTCTGTGTTTATATTGCATATATTACAACAGTATGGATTCATAGTAGAGGAGCCAGGGTACTAAACTGGCCTGCAGTCCAGAGCTTTCACCAACTAAAAACCTTTAGAGCATCATGAAAAGAAAAATATAAGTGTCCCGACTGCTGAGCAGATGAAACCTGTATCAGACACGAATGAGACAACATTCCTGTCCCCAGAATCCGACAACTACTATCCTCAGTTCCCAGACATTTATAGACTCCTGTTAAAAGAAGAGATGCTACACAGTCGTAAACATGCTTACTTTCTTGAGACGTGTTGCTGCAAATGTTTTCTATGTTTGAATGTGAATAAAATAAGCATTTATGAGATTTTCCAATCATTGCAATATGTTTCATTCACATTTTACATAGCACGACAACTTTTTTTTTGGAATGAATGAATGTTGGATAAATCATTAGGTTGCATATTCACTTCAAACGGAGTCACCAGATGCCAATCTTTAAACCTGTTGAGAACATTTTCTTGCAGTTGGTCAGTAGAAGTTGCTTATAGGAAATAACACCTGTGGGCTAGTGAAGATGTCTTATTTTGTATCAAAAATCTGCTTTCTGTCATTGTATATGTCATTGAAAAATGCTGCAGTGGCAATAATCACAGCTGCATTTCATTCATGTTGTACGAAAACAAAGCAGAAGGTTTCTGTTATCTGTCTTTGAAAGAAATTCCATCTGACAATAAATAACTTTCTTGAAAAGGCGAACAAACACCAGATGACACAAACATGAGTTCACATCTTGCAAGACACTCTTGTGCTGAAAACTCCTTACATCTGCTTTAAGCAGGGCGTGCCAGTTTTGCTCAATTTCTGGTGCTTCCTCACAAAAGAAATGCAGCATCATCTGCTTTTAAGGTCAGCTGACCCCTGACCTCTGACCCTACCCAGGGACATTGCAGATTTTGCTTTGCGTATGCGTGGAGGGGCATCAGTAAAATACATCACCACACAGAAATTCTCACTCCAGATTTCAGTAACAAATGGATCCTTCAATATAAAAATATATTAATCAACAGTAAACAAATCTGATATGCTGGTTTGGGTTTGCTTTGTTTTATTGTTTGATGTGCATCCACAATGGACTAATGTCAAAATGTAAATGTACATGCTTTTAATTAAAATGCTGTAATGTATTTATAAATAAATAAATAAAAAGTAAAATGATAAGTAAAACTATTGCTTCACTCATACATCATTATGAAAGGCCAGTGCTGTATAGCCGTAATCTCCCACATTTAATAGTAATTTAAATCTTTATGCCTATAGTGTTGTCTCATTTAACCTCCAAAAAATGTTTTGGCATGTGTGCCTTTATCAGGGAGTTAAAAAGCTTTCATAGAAACAGCAGCTCGTTTCTGGCAAACCTCCACCTGGGGTGAAAGTGGAAAATTATACAAGTGGGTAAAAATACGGAAATATGGATACCAAAGGGAATCCATATAACCCAGACCAGTGCTGGAGTCCAAAAAGGCCGTCAACAGCCCGCAATCAAAATTTCATAAGCATTCCAATCCATGTATTAGTCCATTCCACTTATTACAAATATTATTGATGTGTTTTCAAAACAACGACACAGTTAATAAAGATGTAAAAATTATTTTTTTACGTTGAAACCACACCATTGTTTTTCTTGTGACATTACCAATAAGTTTGATGTGTCACATGGCCCTCTTCCTATTGAAAAAACAAAAGTTGTATCCAAGATGGCCGACTTCTAAATGGCCACCATGGTCACCGCCTATCTTGAGGAGTTTGCCATCTCACATATACTAATGTGCCACAAACAGGACTTTAATATCACCAACCATTCCTATGTTATTACGGTGTATCCATATAAATGGCCCACCCTGTATTTATATAGCACATCTCTAAGGGTAAGTATGGACATCTTGATTGTTTTTACTTCTGTTTTTGTGAATAATCATTTTTATTAATTCTTTTTTTCCCCAGATTATATAAGCTAACTGCCAATAGTTCAAAATGATAGTGCTGGGTGTTTTTCTGAACTGGATGTGACTCAGGCTCTTTTATTAGACATCCACGCCTTTAGTAACAAACATGATCATTATAAACAGCGCCGCTTCCATCACTGGCCCCATGCAGGCTTAGCTTTGTCATATGTGATTCACTGCAGTAACTGAATCATCATTCTCTTTTGAGATCATTGCAACATCCACTGACTAATCTTTTGATTTTAAACCATTTCAAGGACAATAAATATTTAAAACCCATAAATCTATATAAGCTTTACTTTTGAATCCATTGTGTTCTACCAAAAATGCTTAAAGCCCCTGACATGTCCGGTTTCTCTTCATTCTGTAAAAAAGTGTCAACAAGAGTAATAAGAGTAGAAAAAAAGTCTTAATTTCTTATATAGAGAGGGAGCACGTGTGCCCCATACACATTCGGTGAATGCAAGATTTTTTTTTACATGCAGGCTAAAATTCAAGAACCACAAACGTAGCTGAACTAGGATGGAGAATGACAAAACCCAATTAAAAATACAGCGTCCAGCCTGAGGATGAGGGCCCAATCAGTGAGAGGTTGTTGTTTGTGTAGATCAATCAAGCTCTCTCAAGGGAGACAAAGCAACTCCGGAGGGTTTTTGGTAACAATGAGAGGGAGAGTGTTACTGATGATTGTTTAGCTTCCATCAAAAGGAATTTGAAAAGGTAGAGTTAGCTCTAAAGCACCTGTACAGCCACCCCAAGGAACAGAAACAGGCCAGCAATTTAACTAACAGCAAAGTCCTAGAAGCATATTGTTTTGTCTCATTGTTAATGTCTCTACTAGCAGTCAAAGTATTAGTTTAAGGTAACCCTTTCAGTTACAAATGGAGGCTGCAGGCCATCAGAACCAGCACGGTGGAGATGTTTGATGACTGGATGTCAGGTTGATGCCGCGAGCTCTTTGTAGAGTTTGTCGAAACTGTCCTGTGGAGTCTTTGCAGTGTAATGAGGTGGATTCTCTTGGTGGGAGATGTCATTGCCCTCGAGTCAACATGATAGGTGTTTTTCATTTTACCCGTTAGTGGTTTTAATGTTGTGGGAGATTCATGTAGTCATCATCTCTGTTAGTGACCTCTGGCTGTCCTGGACTATTGTGTCCAAAGACATTCAAATACTCACAATGAGGAGCCTCTGCCAGCTGTTTTCCATGACGAGCAAAGAGCCAATAACAGCTACGTGATTTATTAGCAGGTGTTTTGAAAGAATTTTTACTTTTAATATATGAAATGCAGAGAAGATACACTAGTACGGGCTCTTTTTAGGCTTTAAATAAATAAAACTAAATATTATGTTACAACGTGTGTATGAAGCAACACTCCTATCATGAATCTGGTTGAAGGTCTCTAATGTCTTTAATAATATGTATTTTAAGACCTTTAAGCATGACAGTAACAAAAAATAAATAATAAAGCCAAAAACAGGATAAAAGGGGAAAGTGAATCATTGCTGTTATGTGTGCATCACTGTATACCATCAGGACCATCTGGGCCACTGTTAGCAGAGTGCAAGGAATCTTTAAATAGAAATCAGCTCCAGAGTTAGGAATGCAGTAAAACCTTGTCAAACTGTTTTAACCTGTCTGGAATCTGTCACTTTACCATACACAGCTGTTACTACACCCACACTGTTTTCATGACTCTTTGAAGTATGTTTACTTTCTACACTGAGCCGATCATTTTCAGGAAAGGCCTCATGAGAGATAATGAGAACCAAAGGAGAGTTTTTTGCTGCGCTTGAACACATGCTCTTCAGCTTTCTGCAGAGTCCAAGTGAGCGAGTAATGTGTGATGTGTGAAGGAAGACCAGACAGAAGAAGACGCATAAACACACGAGGGGTTACATTAAGACGTAGAAAGCATTGGCTATGTCATATGCATTACATCCTTCAGTCAAGGTCACCAGTGTAGCCATAGAAACACATAGATGCACATATACATAATACACAGGAGTTGCATGGGTGCATTTTCCCTGCACAAAAGAAGGTCTCTAGGAGGATGCTGAACATTTGGCACGAGCTTAGAGCTAAGTGTTTGTGTGTGTGTTCAGAAATTCATCCCTGTGTGCATACCAATGTGTATTACGTCGGCTATCGCTTCCTCTCTATTATTAAATCCCCCTTTTTTACAAGTAGTCTCATTTAAGAGTTGTACACAAAAACAACTGGAGCATACACAGACAGAAAGACAGATCACCTCTTTTCAGAGTTAAAAATACATGCTGTATGAGAAATATATCTACAAGGACTATGGGACAGTGTTACAGAATCATGAAGAGGGCATTTGTATATTCCACCTTAAATATTGTCCATCTGATGATCTGGAATTTTGAGAAGGTTTGTGGTTTCTCTGGTTGTTTAAACTCGACACACAAGGTGTTCCAATAAAAATGGAATATCTTTACACCGCACTCTGAAATCTTCAACTCGTAACAACATTTTTCTGCTTGAAACCAATTCCATCTAGCCTCTCCGTTGTTGTCCCAAGAATTCCTTTGACATGCTTCATCTATAGTCTCAGAATTACCACCCCACTGTGACCTTTGACCTTTAAAGCATCATTCTGGCTGCGTGGCGCATCATGTTACTGTTATGCTGCCTACATATACAGTAGATGGTGAATATGGCTTTCAGAAAGCACAGATTTTCTTTTTTTCTTTATCTGTCCTTTATCTTTACAAAAAAAAACCATTATCAAGAAATGCCTTTATTCAGGAGCTTTTTCCCCCATATCCAGCAAACAACAACCCCCCACTGAAAGGATTTCTGCTCATACTAGAACTGCCTCAGGAAACATTTTTGTAGTTAGTTATGGCTCTGAAAAAATGATGTAACTGTCTACATGAGAGGCACAGTGGTTTAACAGTAGCTACCAAGAACCTTATGACCGCAGTCATCTTTATGCATTTTCTGACTCAAAAAGCATAAATGTGACTCACAGTAATTTGACTACATTAATGAACACTGTCAGAGTTCATTTCATCACTGTAGAACCACACGACTCCTAAATCAGCTTTTATTTTCATACTCTCTCAGAGTTACTACTGCATTCTTTTAACTTTACACTCAGCAGCTTCTATGAAGATTAAAGTGTGAAATGGGGGCGTTTTTTTAAATGCATGCAGATGTGTCATTTGGGTGTTTTATTAAGTGTTTGTAATGTCATGTAACAGTAATCGGCTTTGTATCAAACTGAAATTTTAATATTAACAGCAGTGTAAGTATAAATATTAATCCCCAACTCCCCAACCTACTCGTTTTTCTTTTTTCTTTTTCTTTTTTGGATAGTGATATGGCCAAAAACAGAAAGACCAAAGTTTCAAATAATGAGATAATGATATGTATGTCCAAGTAATCTCCTTGAGCTACAGACTCAAGCTTTAGACTACTCTAAATGCTCATTCAGAGTTATTATTTTTACAGTCATGGATTTGTATGTCAATGAGAGTGAACACCCCTAATATGGTCATGTTAGGTACACAGCCCTGAGTGTGAGCACTGAGACTGAGCTTAACGGAAGGAGGCAAAACTGAAAACAGAAAAATAAAACTATGAAGCTGGAAATGAGAACAATTAAACCAGTTTATTTCAAAATAAAACACATATTATTTATTTATTTAAGTATGCAACACACAATGATGTGCATTATACCATATATAAATTCATCGTTCCCAGTTGTTTCCAGTTTGCTGCATGTCTTTAAACTGTTATTTTTTATGTTCAACAGAAACAGTACAGTCAGTGAAACAGTTGTTTAGTGAGGATATAAGCATAGTCAGGTAGCTTTAACCTCAGTCAAGAGGTTCTGTTTAGTCACTTGAATCATCACAGGTGTTTTCTACCAGTCATCTACATGTGCCCGTGCCAGCACACCTTCCAGACAGAGAGGACACACCACGAACTGTAACCTCTAACAGTTTCCAAACAGCTGTTATGAGAGGGGAAACCTATCCATAAAGATATTTTTGTACCGTAAACTGTAAACCATGGCATGGTATCTAAATAACTGCTTCTTCTTAAGGATCAAAATAAAACAGTGTCAACTTTTATTTTTAATTACTTATTTATGTATTTATTTATTACTCTGAGTAACTGGTATGGAAAATGAAGTGTGTTGGACCTGAAGATGTTTTGCCTCCTGGGTACACCAGTGAACTCATGTCACAAGAGGGTAGCAGGTGGAATTTCAGAAATAGCCACAATGTCAAAAATAACCACTCATACATGTCACTGAATGGTTAGTGGTTTAAACATAAATCAGGTGGTCAGTACGCATTCCTACACACATACACACACTCTGCTAGTATCTAACTCTATCTGACAGTAAGCCCCATGCTGTAGTGTGTGTGTGTGTGTCTACATGCATGTATATGTGCCTGCGTGCGGCCATGTGACACACCGTCCAGGATTGTCCAGCCTCCCCTTTTTGTGACTCGCTCGCACGGATCGTATTACTGGCTGCTCTCCCTGCACCGCTGAGCCCACCGCCTGTGCACCAATCACAGCCTGTCATTATTTTACCTACGAGCACATGCATGCACGAACGCACAGACACAGGCTCTGACACACCACATCCCTGTGCTTCTCCGCTGCGTTCACATGCGTCCCCGCGTTGCGCTGGCTGCGCCAAGATGAGCGTGGTCGCCCCGGTACCATCTCACCGCCTGAGTGGGAGGGAGTGAGAGAGCGCAAGAGAGAGAGAGAAAGAGAGAGAGAGAGAGAGAGAGAGAGAGAGATTGTGTGTCTTTCCTCTCTCAAACCCAATCTTACCTTCTCCTGGAAGAGACCGCAACGAAGCCGTTTGTTTCGGCATCGTTCTTTTTTTTCCCACCCCTCCTCCTCCTCCCGTTCTTCCTGCATCCCTCCCGTTATTGTCGGTCTCCCGGTTTTCAGAGACCGGTCGTGATTTTGTGGAAATAATTTTTTTGTATATTTTTCCCTGCTGGGTGTTGGTAGCGCGCAATTGGTGCGCGCTTCTAAAAATTCCGGCGAATGGTGGATTTGGCAAACATGGAGACGGTGGAGAAGGAATGCGGGGCCCTCGGTGGTCTGTTCCAGGCGATTGTCAACGACATGAAGGTAAATGAAAGTTTATTTATAAGAATTTGTTGCCACGGTTAAACACATGTGCTCCCTCTCTGAAAATAGCGGTGTCCTGCAGCCTATTCCCAGCTGGTGCTCTCAGATGGGCTACACGGTTAAAATACCTGAACACACGCCTCTCCTTGAAAGCTAATGCTGATTTGTCTTCTATTTAACAATGAGGTGAATGAATGGATGATGGCAGCCTTTTACTGACAGTGATGCGGCGGCCCGGTGGGTTATTGGTGCGATCCGACCCCCACCGCCTTCCTCACGCCCGGAATATTGGCTGCGCATGCAAACGTCAATCCATTCTTTTATTTTATTTTCATTTATTTTATTTTTTAAATGCAATCCTCAAATCTCAGTCCAACCACAACAACCAGGCACGATCACCGCTGTTTTCTCTCAGTCTGATCAGGTTTATGCATATGGATAATTTTGCAATCAATTTGTGCTAAATGTGAAGACCAGCTGGGTCTTATATCAAAGCCCTGTGGAAGTGCCCATATTAGCCTGGGACTCCATTCATCTCAACGGCTCCGTGGAGTGGCATGTATAATTGGCAAATATAATCAGATGTGTACCCCTGTCGTGACTGACACATTCCCTCACATGCACACGCCTGAATCTTCACCAGGCTGTCCTCAACCTAAGACCTGCAGCGACTGTGTAAGAATAGGTGCGCGCTCGACTGTTGCATGTTAAGCCTCCGTCGTCCTTGCTTTTCTGGTTACTCTGCGTCTCCGTGAGAGTGCAGCGTCATTGATTTTCTGTCAGGCTGATCCAGCGAGAAAACACAAAAGCACGAGAAGCCGCGCAGATACCTACCCCCTCTGTCCGCGTGTCTGTCTGCCCATACCGCGGCCTGCCTGTCAGTCAGTGATTCTGCAGCAACCGTGGAGTGGTTCGGTACCCACCCAAGCTGAATGTGCACCGGTGCTGCTGTAAGATGCTTTGGATGAAATGGTTGGAGATGCAGTCTCGGGTGTATGCCTGCTTGTCAGACGCCCATGCAGCTCTGCATGCTTTTCTGTCTGCCTGTCACCTAATGACACGCACCCTTCTCTGTATGTTCCACTAAAAACCAGTTTACATGCGTGAATGTAAAATACGTAAAGGTTTTTCTGTTGCACATTTCATTGCTATCTGTATGGCTTCACATGCTAGAGGTCACAGCCAATGCAGCACATTCATTGTGTTGTAAGCATAAATTATTGACTTTCTGTTGTGGGTGAGACATGTCGAAGTGACAGAAGGGGATATGATCCCGGATATCAATATCAACCCACGATCAGAGAGTACTTCCAATGGATCAGTTCTATTTAATGTAATTCAAATAATACAGGTGCATGGAGAAATGACATGACTGGCAAAATCCAGTCAATAGTGACTAGAACATTATGGACAATAAAAAAGGAGCATTCCTGTGATTTACTATTAATAGTGTTTAATGATAAAGCAGCAGAAAGAGTAGAATTTTCTGTTTGTAGTGTGCACATCTAAAAGTGATTGATGCCAAGAAGATTGAGAAGGGACTAGAATACCTAGATATCACTTTTTAAAAGTGAAATTCATATTGCAGTTGCACTTGCAGCAAATGCAATCCTCTTTTTTTATTTTGCTTTTAACATGGAGACTGGTCAATATGACTCAGACTAAGAGCAGACTACAGCGAGAGTACCACCATAAATCATGTCTCGTATTTACACTCAGCAATAAGCATGTGCAGAGATCTGTTTACAGTGATTGTAGATCCAGTGACTGAAATTTACACATGGCAGTAATGAAAATATTTAGCTTTGTGTGACGTATGATTAGAAGTTAGCAGTAGCAACAGTATGTATGTATACGTTGGTAATGGTTGAGGAATGTCTACTTAGAGTGTTGTAATTGGATACATATTCAGTGGTGATCATAAATCAGTATTTTCATGTGTCTTTACCAAGGATTTGTCATTTTTTCTCTTAAGAGCTCATGCTCAAACATATGTGTACAGTACACATTGAGATGGGTTAATCATTGCTCAAAGAATAGGCTTCTCAGTGCATCAGTGTTTCATTTATTATTCATTTATTTTCTAATGCATCTCCCGTGGATGTTAACCGCCTAACTCAGAAAAATGTGGGTCACTAGAAATTGGGCTAAAGCACTCCTGACCTCATATAGTTTGTATGAATTCCTCAACCAGGCATTGAATGAACATTAGTGAAGGGATAAGAATCATTGAGTCATCAGCCCTCAAACTCTTTTTGATTCTACAGGAAACTCTGTCTTTAATCAGTGTTCATAGCTCACCAAGAAAGAAGCCGTTTGTCAAATGTAACAAATTAATAGTTTTTCTTGGAAACAAGCTGGTTTTGACAGCTTTGGTGATTAAATTGATGCATGACTTGTGCGACAAAATACACACTTCTGAGGAAGCATTTTTAAAATGCCAGTACATGATTTGTGCATAGTACCACAAACATCCACGATTCATATTTAGATTAGATTTGAATTAGTAAAAGACTTGGATACATAATTATATAATAATGTACAGTCATTTGTGAGCTACAATAAAACTGATCGTTATGTTTTAGACATCATATTCTTTAAAATGAAATAAAGCACATTTAAAAGAAAAATGTGCTGATTCCTGTACACACACTGTCAAATATTTAAGAATATTCACCATCCCATCTGCATCCATGAACATGTGCACTTTGATCCAAAGGATTTGTATAAATTCGATGTAGTCTACCCTTTCATCCATAGTATTCTAAAATGTTACAAAGCTGTACAACTCCAGGCTTCTATAAATGGTGTTAATTAAAATGCAAATGTAGTGCAAATTAGAAGCCATACTGACATAGCAGTCTGTTTGATTTTTAGATCCTTATCTTTTAATTTAGAAGAAGACTAAGACTAAATTCATCATTCAAGTATTCTCACAACTACTCATGAATTATGAAAACAATTAGAAGATGAAGTGAAAGTAACTGTAAATTGCATACATAAACTGTATATGAACGATGTGCACACCCACCCTGATGTCACTCATTGTTTAGAAACTCCCAGCGAGGTCAGTGTTTTTACTGTTGGTGTCGTGGTGGTTTAAACCTGACACTGTGCTCCATGGATCGCCTACAGCTACAGGTAATGGTCTGCACCAGATCGTCCAAAAATGGTCATGTCACACGCTTGCTGATCAATGCATTTCATGCCTAGAAGAGGCAAACCATGGCAACTACACAATGGAACAGCAGGTCTTTTGCTGTGATACTGGGTTGGCTGATTTTATTGCACTGGCTCCCTATCAGACTTCGAATGTTCACATTAGGTCTCTGCACAGTTAAGCATTATATTAACAAACATTTGCAGCCATATGTCACCAGCAGGCCTTTCAGGTCTTCTGATCAGGGATCGTTATCCATCCCCAAATTTAGACAAAAAACTGAAGGTGACATTTGCAATCACTCTAGAATTCACTTCTCTCCCGTCTATGATCTGTGATCTTCAAAAAGCAGCTTAAGACTCATCTTTTTAAACTGGTATTAGGGTAACATTTCATTCTATTTTATTGGTTATTCTTTTTTATTGGTTTCCTTGTTGGCTTTAAATTGATCTGAAACACCTTATATATATTATCCCACTAATGGATTCCAACTGCACATGACACATGGTAGTCCTTGCTCTGCTCTTTGGGCTCAGTGAGCTTGGAGCAACCTAGAGCAGGTAGAGGATTTCTGAGTGGCTCTCAGCAAATCTCCTGAGCAGAACAAGGATTATCACTGCCAGCTACAGTCCAAGACAGACAAGGGAATCTGAGGCTGAATGTTATGACAGCGACCTTGCCAGTAAGCCAGCTGGTAGAAAAACAACAGGCTCAGGAATGGACCACGGGTAGCTGTGAACAGAGACTGAAACCTCAAAATGTGAATTAGGAGTTTGTGCATCAGTATATCAACTACAAGTGTCATTGTTGTTTTGCATGAATGAAAAATAAAAACTGAAACAAAAGTTAGTGCTTATGTTTAAGAAACACTGAGGTGGTAAATGTCAAGCTCCTAGATATATTTTTATGTATTTATGGGATATTTAGCTATTGAGATTTCTGTTGAGTTGATAAAAAATGAGTTGATAACTTATTTATATCTACAAATCTAAAACACTTGGACATCTGGATTTACGTGTGATATCAGGGTTGATCAGTATACTATACTGCCTCACAAGGTTTCAAGGTTAGTACATCAGATGAGAGAATGTTTGGTCAGGGCTTCTCCCCAAAGTTTGTGCACTCTCTCAAGATGCTGTGTCCTGCCAGTTCACGTTTTTTGTATAATTTTGTTTTCTGCAAGTGGATCTATAAGCCAGTGCCCTTAGGTGTCATTGATGGTTTTCGGTTTGCAAGATTCAACCCCAGCGTTCACTGTTTGCCAGCGTCAGCAGAGTGGATTCACGCAGTTTAGAAAGCACTTTTTCTTCCTCATTTCCATCATCTTCCTCTTTCTCCTCTTGCTTCGCCCTTCCTCTTCCAGTACTCAGCAGGTTCTCCACCCGAGGCAGTCACCCCTCATGCATGTGCACATGTGCAATCTGTATGTGCATCGTATATGTAAGCTGCCTTTGATCTGATGTAGAATTATTGAGGATAACTGTAAATTAATAATGGTGCACAGTGGGAGTTGCAAAGTAGCTCATAATAATAAAACAGCCACAAAGTAATAATGTTCTTATTACTGTGTACAAGAAATATACATGGGAAACGTTCCCATATACTCATACAGCTAATTCTGTGCATATCTCTGTGTGTGTGTGTGTGTGTGTGTGTGTGTGTGTGTGTGTGTGTGTGTGTGTGTGTGTGTGTGTGTGTGTGTTTAAGGGCATTGTGTAGTTGTCAGCAAATGTATATCCCTTGAGGGCCATGTCTCGCCATTTTCAAGTGAATTGTTCACACAGGTTACAGAGGGTCAATCTGATGAGATGAAGACGTCATGTTCATGGTCATCTGATTAAATCAGCCAGTGGATAATGTTTTCTTGACAGTGGCGGGAGGATAGAGTAAAGGAGAATATAATTTTATTGTCAAACTTGCTGTATTTCTGGTATCTGGATACTGCGCTGTGTCGTGCATGTTCAGTTCTTAACATTTTTTCTCCTTTTTATCAGACTTTAAAAATCCTGTGTTGTGCTTTTGTGATTTTTTTTCCCCAGTTAAAATTGGTTTCATTAAATAGTTTTTTTTTCCTTTCCCCCACTGCTGGAAAGACCTTGCTGGCAATCCGGGCATTTATTCCAAGAGTCATCTATGTAACACATTTATGTGATGTTTCAAACAAGTGTTTCTTCAGCTAATAATAATGTTCTAATAATCTTAGCAAGTATAGCACACTGAATATTTGCAAATGCAAAAATGCAGTTGAGTCTTCATGTATTGCCTGCGACGACGTTGTTGGCATTATGGGATGCACATCAAAAATACAAAGTTATGATGCAAGTCATTTATGATCCACTTGCATGTGTGGCAGCAGTGCTTTCATGTAAATGACTGCCCTATAGCTTCACTTATCCTAAATGCTGGCTTTACAGTGACTCTGAATGGCAAGTTAATTTCCACAAAGGAATTGAAAAAGGAGAAAGAGCTATTACTGCCATTAAAATGTTGCTGCTGGGTTGTATCAGAGGATAAGTGGTTAAGACACCATATGCCTACAAAGACCCTCGTTTGATTCAAACAGGGGACCTTTGTTGTATGTCACAGTCTGCCTCAATCAGTGTTTATGTCCTGTTTTTTTTTCTGTTTAAAGAGAATCCTAAAAATACCAGATGAATTGAGAGTGTTAAATGGACATAGTGCTTGCCTGAGTCCTCATTAACGTGTTGAGCAGGAAAAACAACAACCCCACCAAACCAGCAGAAGTGGAAGTAAACTGGTCAGTAGCCTCACAGAGACAGTTCATTGTTGTCCATCCCTTTAAAAGCTGGTGACAATTATGCCCCATGACCCTTGGCCATGCCACAGAACTGAAGACGCTCTGTGGAAGCAAATCATTAGTCCAGTCTGTGGTGCGCTTGTGTCCATGTGGTCCAGGACACTTCCGAATGCAAGGCCTGTTGTTTAGAACAGAGGCCCGGGTTCAACCCAAAGATGGAGGAAAATCGACAGGCAGATTTCTCCACGTAGCTCGTGTATGTCCATGCAGCCTCTGCTACTCACACCAATGAGCTTTTTGCAGCACAGACATCAGCACCAGCATGTTAGCTCATGCTGCAGATGTTTGATGTTATGTTTGATTGTATTGCCTTTCAGTGAATTTCTCACAGATCTTTTGACAATGGGCATCAGTATGACATATGGGTTATCCCATGTCTTAATGACAGACCTGCAACACTAATAAGTCTGTTAACTTGCACAATTAGCAGTTCTGTCCTGGAACAAACAGGCTAAACCTTTTTTTTTGTTGTCAGTTCTGGAGGGATACTGCTGGATACTCCAGAAGTGAATTCACATAACTTGCAAATCTACTTTCTTTATGGAAATACATGAAATGCAAATCGAATGATTTATTAGAAGGATTGCTGTATTTCTGTAATCTATCCAAGCTCAGTAAGTTTAGCAGAATTAAGGCAAATAGATACAAATAGATACTTTGTCGTGATACTAGTTTTTCTGTTCTTCCTGTTCTTCACTTTGCTGTGATATTGAGTGTTTAATTCCTGTTTTCATTATGTTAACATTCTTATGCTGAGTTTCAGTTTGGCAATTCTGGTTATGGTTCATGTGTTTATTTTTATTTTTATAATAGTTTTACTTCCCTCAGTGTTTATGAGTTTTATGTTCAATTTAAGTTATTCACAAAAATGTAAATCACATTGTATCTTATTCACATTTTCACATTGATTTAAAATTTTCTTTTCTTTTTTCCTCTGGAATGATTTTATAACAATGGTTTTGAAAAGTTCTATACAAATAAAATATCATTATCATTATTATTATTATTATTATTATTATTATTATTATTATTATTATTATTATTATTATTATTGTTATTATTAGTAGTATGTTTTCTTCTCTCTCTCTTTAGTATTTTCTCTTTTCCCTGCGTACTGTTTCTGTTGTTTGCCACACCTTAGTTTGCCCCACCACCTGCATGGTTGCCTTCTGCCCTCTGTGTACATGTAATGTTGCCTTTTTTCAAGGTTCATGTTTGCTTTTTTACTGCTATATGTTGTTCTTTTCATCTTTTCATTCCCTGGCTCCCTCTGTTTATCTTTATTGATTCCTGTTTGTTCCTTGTGTTTTTGGATTTCTGTTTTCAGTTGGAACTTTGTTTACACTGAACCTTTTTGGCTGTAAGTCTTGCTTTTTGATGAAATATTATGCCTCACTTGAAGAGTTTATGACAAACTTGGTTGATTAATGGAAATTTTGATTTTTTTTTTTTCTTTCATTGTCCTCATCTGGCAGTTGAGATTGGTTATTATTGCTAACTGACACAGTTCAGGTTTCTGCTAATAACAGTAATAGTAAGAGCACTGTTTAAAAACAGAGAGCATAATTCCAATCCTAATTGCATCTAAAGTTAATAACTTTGGACTTTAATACTGAATCTTAATGGTGTTCAGAGCAACTGCTTTGAATTTGTCAAATTCCATCAACACTGAAGCTGAGAGGCACCAGCAATATCAGTTGTAGTAACTTTTCAGGGGCATCTATTAAATTTTTAAGAGTTGGCTAGGAATTTACTATATACTTTTTGCTATATCCAATAAAATGAAATGACTGTACTCTTACTAAAGCTGCAGTTTTAGAATGTATTGACTTTGATATTCCTAAAATATGTACTTTAGAGAGAATCAGATTTTTAAAGTCGCAAGAAGAAGCAAAAGTTGAGAGCGAGGCTTTGTGTTTCTTTCATTAAAAATAACAAAGAATGAAAACAAGAAAAAAAAACTTACAGTCCATCATATACTTATGTACAAGATGCCAATATTCCAATAGGACACGCAAAGGAGCATCTCCCTCGTTAGAGCTTGTTAAAATCTCAGAGGTCGTTAGGGCCCCGAGGCTCATTAGAGTCGGTAGAGATGAATGGGGAGGACTGGTCTTGGGAGGCGTGGAGGCTACTTGGGAGCCCGCCAAGACAGCTTCACTCAGTGAACCCTTTGTCAGGCCTGTCAAAACCTTTTCATCACAACTCAGCTGTTTACTGTAAAACACGCTGATCATTATGAACAGGCCAGAGGCTGACACAGAGAATAACAATGAACATGGCAAATCAATATTCTCCTGTTCATTTCAAAAAGAAAGTTTTCTTCATGCTCTATATGTCATCATTTCATTTCATAATCACATGTATTTGACAAGCATTTGATTTATACCGGCATTAGTGTGAAGGGCATTAGTGAGCAGGGGCTTTCACACTCACAGTTGCTCTCATCATTTTTTAATATGAAGGGTTACTGTTATGAACGGATAGATTTTAACGGCAACTGCAATCTTTTTCTAAACCTGAACATTTTTAGTGCCTAAACTTAACCAGCAAGTGGAAGATAGAAACGAATCAGGGACATCAGTCAGGAACTCCTGCTGACAAACCTGCAAGCACGTGCCACTATCTGAAACCTCTTTATGCAGACTTTGTATGTGGGATGTCACAACACCAGAAATCTGGTCGAAGGCTCTAAATACCTGAAGAATTACACGATGCTCATTACCCAGCTCAACAGCTAAACAAAATGATCATCAAAACAAAAATAAACTCCTATATTGAAAATACATTTTAAAACATTGATATAGTGGAAGATCAAAATGTTAAATCATATTTTTCAAGGCTACTGCTGATACAGTGCCAAGACTTTAGCATAAGCATTTAATGTTAGCAGGTGTGGCAGCTATCGAATGGTACCATAACTGTGTGTCCCGGTGACATCCCTGCTATCTATGCCGTAGGATGAAAAGGGGTTGGCTTTGCACAGCTTCACTCTATTCACATCTTAGCTAGCCTGAGGTTGTCACTTGGGATAATATTCCAAGGTAGGTTTTCCATCCACCCATCCATCCATCCATCTTCCTCCACTATTAAATTCAGGGTCCTTTCACAACAAGACATATGTGGTATTTCTTGAAAACAGTTAATTGGTAGAATCTATTGTGTTTCGTATCATCAGCTGATATATAGCATTAGCAATATTGAACTGCAATAGTATTACAGTAATGCATTAAAACAAGAATAGCTCAACTAAGTAAAAGGAAACTGAAGTCATAATTTCTTTAATATGTGAAGGTCAGCCAGTCCTTAACTTTTAAGAACATTTAAGTGCAGTTTTGTATTTTGCTCTATTTTGATCTCCACACAGTGGCAATATGGCCCACTAATATAATTAACCATTGATACTGCCATGTGATACAGTGGTAATACATAATATTATGAGGCATTACAATCAAGTTCCACCTCTCATCTCTGTACATGAGGGGAGTGACGATAACAGCTGCACTTAGTCTTAGAAGCCTGATGGGCACACCTTCAGCATCCAGTGACAACCCTTTGACAAGAGCGGAGCAGTGCAGAAAATAATAACCTTCAGCCCAGTAAAGGAAAAGGGAAAAAAAGCCACGAGTTTGGATGATTGATGGCTCCTTGTGAACATGCCATCCAGTGAATGATAATGCACCTCAGTCTCATCTTTTATCACTGTGCAGGGTGTAAAATGTGTGCATCTCTGTGTGCCTTTTATGATTCAGGACTGAATATTTATGCTTAAAGTGTGTGTGAATCATTACTTGGCCTGGAAATTAAGGCTGAAATCCACATCATAAGTCAGTTTTCTTGTTTACTGGCTAGCTGATGATTTTCTCTTTCTTTGATTGGACTTTTTCCCAAATTAATGGACGTGTGGTTCTGACTTGCTGGACTCTTTCCCATAACCTCCTCTGCTTAACTGCATCAACCACCCCAGCTCCACTTTGTATGTCATATAGATTAGTATATACTGTTATTTTTATTTTTAAAAAACTGATTTTGTCATTTTAAGTCATTATAGTGTTGCTACCATAACTAGCAGCAGAAATATATATTAATCAGTGTCATCAATGTAAAACGTCACTTCACTTTTAGATTACCACCTTTCAAAATATGGAGCTGCTGTCCTTGACAAGTGCCAACAGCAGATGTTCTGAACAAGCAAGATGGAAAATAGGACAGGTGACACATCAAATAAATGCAGTCAGACAACATCATGATCTGAAGTATATGTTTGCATATAGCATATAGGTGCTGGTGCAATTGCTGCTACGCTCGGAGTAGTTTTTGCTATTATACTTGTTAATTAGTGCAAATCTAAATTTCCAATTTGACCGTAAATTTCCAATCCCCACCCTAACCAGTCACAACTGAGCCTGGTTCCGCTGGAGATTTCTTCCTGTTAAAGGGGAGTTTTTCCTTCCCACGTTTGCCAGAATCCTTGCTCATAGGCTCTCATCTATTTGTCGGTGTTTCTCTATATTATTGTAACGTCTAGCTTACAATATAAAGCACCTCAAGCAAGCTCTCGTTGTGATATTGGGCTATATAAATAAATGGAATTGAACTGAACTGAACCCTGTCTTCTTCTGTAGATTATTGTTAGAGCACTTGATGACACTTCAATAGATACTGACACAGACTGAACACAGATAAGGGCACATTGGCAAGTCTCAACAATCTCAACTAGTAAATCTAAACTTTGGGTTTCAGCATCTTACCAGCTAAACTTTTCTTACTTCTCACAGTTACAATGATTTACTACTAAATGAGGTCAGTTGAGTGTTTTCTATAGTGGTATTTTTGTGTAGTGCAGCATCTCTGCTGTCTAGGGCTAAACCTTGATTACTTGACACTCACAACTGAAAACAGTCATTGATGTGATACTTCTTCGAATGCACAGTTGATGCATTTTAATGTAAATTCCCCAGGGAAGTGTCTGTATGGTCATAAAACACTGGCAGGTATTTGGACGTCCAAACGGAAACCTCTTGCTCAACTTATTATGATGATATCAATGTTACTCAGTCCCATAATAAAGAGACACGTGTGTAGAAATTTAGCATAATATCTTAAATTTGAAATTAATTTTTTTGTGTTTCCTGTTGGGTTGCTTCATGTAGGTGGAAATTCTGTACTGAGGGTTGGACATTGCTAAACTGACACTCAATGCTGAACCAGCGATGGCTTTCTAGTGATTTGGTGGATGTTAGTCAGTTAAAGGAAAAAGATTTATCTGTAGTCACAAATAATACCATGTAACGGTCCTGAAATAGTGTAATGTCATGATCCTGCTAAAGCACCGGTTAAATATTTTTAGCTGTATCCTATTGTAATAATGCTAATATTCTTTGATTCTCGGCTTTCATTCCTATTATGATACACTTGATTGATTATGTGTGTATGTTCATATCTACCCCTGTTTGGCATATTACATGACATTCATCAGTGCAGTGTATGATGCAGACATCCCAGATGTTTCACTCGTAGGGAGTCTGTGATCTCTGGCCTAACAGCAGAGTGACACAACAACACACAGATGGTTTCCTCTTTCCTTCATCACTGTGTTTAGATTGGAATTAGCTGCTGCACTTCATCAATTATGCAGTGAGGCAGCTTCATCATTGCTGCGCTGATTCTTTTTTCTCCAAAACCAACTGCCAGGTGATGTGGTGGAGGATGTGCGTAGTACCGGTTTATTCAGAATGTTTAAAACTGATATTACATACGTGACATTTTCCCCTGTTTAGTTTATCGATTTTTAGTTCAACTACTAGCTTCTCTAACTGAAACCACAAAATGCATATGTCCAGTGCAAATGCACTTCATAGGCAGAGGTGGAAAAAGTACAGACATTCTGTACTTAAATAGAAGTACAGATACTTGTGTTAAAAAATACTTTAAGTACTAAGTAGTAAGTATGTTTTTTTCAGTCGAGTAAGAAAGTAAGAAAGAGTAAGAAAGTAGCTTGTTGAAGGAAAATTCCACCATTCCACCATGCAAAGGTAACTGAACCTTGTACTATATTACTATATTAATAAAATAATATTAGTACACGAGAATAAAAATATGATTCCAATCTTAATTCTAATTCTAATGGATGTGCAGCTGTGAAGGCCTCCACACATGAACAGTAAAATGAGTACAGTCAGGGGTTAAAGTGGAATCTGGCATGTGGAAGAACCCCAAGACTGCAGTCTAGTGAATTCAACAAGATGTCAACAGTTTCACGAGCCATCATGGCTGATTTCCATTTCATACACTAACAGTATGAGGTCTTTATACTAGACAGTACTGTTGATACGTTGAGTGAATTAATCTAAGCATCATCATCTTAAATCTAAATGAGTTTACTTCACTGATGTAAACCCAGACTGGCCATAAGGAACCGCAGCCACTGTGCACGAATAAAAATAAAATAAATTCACATTCAATTCACAACAAGCTAACTTTGTTATGTCCCATACAAACTAACCAGTAATTTAACGCAACATTTAAATAAAAATAAAATAATTAAATAATTAAATGGTTGCACAAAAGCAACCATTGATTTACGCTAAGTATTTATTCATTTAGGCAGCCATTAATTTACTTTACTTTTTACTTTACTTGACTGAACCCTTGAAATTCCTTATAAAGACTGTTCAGCATTTTGAACATCAACTAGCGGTTGTGTCTGTCTGCAGTGGTGTGGCGTGAAGTTGTGTGTTGACTGAAGGATATTGATACTGTTGCAAATGAGTACGTAATCTGATTGTTTTTAGCGCTCATTGGTATCTGAGAAAACCCTAGCAGCAGCTCTACTCTGGAGTCTACTTACTTCTCGTCACTGAGTATTTCCTCTAACAATTGTTTGGAGAACGCTTTGTCATGATGTCTGGTATCTTATTCTTTTAGTCAGTGCCCACACCTCGTGGTCTTAGGTGACGGTAGATCAACCATTTAATTGATTCTATTGTCTCAGTACTTTTGTTACTCTCCAGCTTCATTCCCAAACTTCAGACTTGGGAGCTAATTCTGAGCCACTTTGTACTCAGGTGCAGTCTAGACTGAGCGGGACATCATCATAACCAGAGGAGTAATCTTCTCAACATGAAAATTTAAATTCTAAAAAGCAAAGTCAGCCACCATCAAATTCAAAGAGTGACTGATATTTTATTGATGATACAATAAACCAAATCTCTGTGAGTTAAAATAATGAAACAGGAAAATATTGTAGTTTTACAGGAATATACAAGGTCTAATTTGCTGGTAAAATTAATATATTAGAAAGGCCCAAATTGGAAAAGACTGTAATGTAACATAATTGAATTCACTGGCCACTAAACTCTATCTAGCCACACTGAGCAGGAACGTGAAGCTTTACCTATGTAACTAAATCCCAGTTAATGCACTGGTACTGTTGACTAAAAGGAGACTAAACACATCACCATTCTTTCTGGAAGAGATATGATATATAACACTCTTTCTGTGGGTTATACATCCATCCCCAACCTTGATAATAGTGAGTTTGATCCTCGTTATGAAAGCAGATGATTATGCATATGGAGCACTGTGAAATTAGCTTCTATTGTTTGATTCTTGCATTTCTCTTTTAAAGTGTGAACTGGCTCAGTGATACGACCAAAAAAAAAAAAAAAAACTCATGCTAATCCTTACATCCCTCTCTGCCTGCCTCCACCCGTTCCCTTTCTCCCTCCGTCTCTCTTGCTGGATTTCCTCTGTTTTTTTGTCTTGCTGTGGGGGAGACAAAGGGAACAAAAGAATGAGAGGAGACAGTAAGCTTCCCGTCCACTATAGTGGAGTGGTGGAGTGGAGCTCTCAATAGAATGCTGGGCAGACTGGATGGACTGGTGCTATGAGAACTAGGCCAGAGGACTGTTGATAGTACCCCAGAGTCTAGAATCAGAACTGGATTAAATGAAGGATTACTAGAAAAAAAAGAGTGAAAAGAAATATATATATTGCTGAAAGATTAAAGCACAGTTTGTCTACCTTTTGATATTTGCACAACTATCAAAAAGTAAGTTTTAATTCAGCTAAAAAAAATAAACAGGAAACTGTATCCATCAAATGTACACCTGAGAATCATATAATCATTCTATGGGTTCATGTCACTTATTGTTCTTGTCCACATTAATGAAATTCAAACCAAATGGCCTTCTTAATGTATCCTGATCATACTGAATTACCAATATGTTTGTTTTGTAGGAACTTCTGTAGCTGGCCACAAATGTCTTTTTCTGCAGCAGGAGTTGTACTTTCAACATCCCCAAGCATACAAGGGTCCACTAGAGTCCAAGTAACATAAATATTGTCATCAGAGAGTGTTCATAAGGCTCTCTGAAGATATACATTCTCCAAGTGGAATAAAAAGTAGTAGCATGTGTGTGTAGTGCCCACAGTTGTCCACAAGGATGATATTATTCTGTTTGTTTGTTTGTTTGTTTTTTAAATAAATACAGCTCACCATTTTGATATTTTAGTTATTTAACGTATAGACTCATGCAAAGTCTTGTCAGTCTCGTGCATTTTTTAGAACTTGTCTGTAGATGACACCACGGTCTAAATCCTACTTAACTTGGATTTTTTTTGAGTGATTTTCCAGCATGCAAAGAAAAAGAAGTCAATGGAGGAATCATCAGATTGATGATAAAAAAATAAAGCTCAAACTCTACAGCCCTGAACTTAAAATGTCCAAGAAGGCAAATGTCTACTTTAATTGCATTGAAGATTAAACAGTTTTTATGCTTGGTGATTTCACTATGAGTAAGTGCAGTGTAGCTGACTCCCTGCATGCTCTATCCAGGCAGCACTGTCGCCAAACTGAGTATTTCCAGTAGCCAGAATGCATTTGAACTGGAATGCACTGCGTGTAAGGACGGGAAATTCGGATCATGACCCCAGACGTTGACTTCTAACTCACTGTTTCAATTGCAGCAATTTACTCTGTGTTTAGAAACTCAAAAAGTGATGAGTCCTTGCAAAGATCAGGAGAACTGGCATTATCTCTCCATCCATTTTCCTCCACTAATCCAATCGACGGCCATGAATCTTGCCCTATCAGCTTGGCTAGGCTCTAGTTAAAAAGTGGGTTTCACCATGGACAGGCTAATTAAAAGTATTTCACTTCATAGTATCAATCCACTAAGGCTTTTCTTTTTTGTGTTTTCATGTTCTACCTATGCCTGCGTGGATATTTTCTAGGTGCACTGGCTTTCCTGAGCAGTCCAAATTAAGCAGGTTAAGTTGACAGATGATCCTAAATTAGTTTTGTTGTTTGTTTGGACTGTTGAGCAGCTACAACCCTTTATGTGACAAGAACCGGACAACTTTCCTGTCCCAAAACTTCAGCAACTGGTCCCTTCAGTACTCAAATTTCTACAGACTGTTGTTAAAAGAAGAAAGAATGCTATGCTGTGGTAAACATGGCCATGTACGCACTTTTGGGAAACACTGAAAACATTTGTTTTCTGTGTTCTATTGTGAATAAAATGTTGGTTTATGAGGTTTGCAAACTTGTTTTTACATTTTACACAGTGTCCCAACTTCTTGTAATTTGTATTGTATTAAGAACATACACTTTTGAAGCTCAGACTGGATACTTATATATATGCTTTCGCAACACACATTTACTGTAAAAAGGATTTTTTTAACAAAGGAAAAACACCCAAAACAACTGCTTACCCTGTCCACCACTAACAGTGCTTTCTGATAACTACTAGATGTTCCATGACAATCAGTATAACATGGAAACAGGGATACCGCTAATTAATTAATTGTCACCACTAATTAACTCAAAGCAGATGAACCTTGTTATTCAAAACTGCTAAGGATGGAGAAAAAGGAAAGAAAATAAAACCAATCAATTAAAAAAACATGCAGTTGTTCTTTGAACGTTAATCACCATTAATTTAAAGAAAGCTACACTTTTGTGATTTGGCTTCAACATTTTGCGGTCACATTCATCATCCTGTTCTGTAAGTCCAAAAACAACTGATTGTTTAGCTTCATGAGCAAAATAGACAGATGCAGAAACTGTTGTATGACAGTGATTAGTTAGTTATCACTAAGCTATTTTCAAAGGGTTTCTATTATAATGAATGGTTTTGCTTAGAGTGCAAGTCCACTCTCGATAGAACATGAAATCCAGGCAGCAGCTCAGCAGTCTAACCACATTCGGTTTTGCTACATCCACAAAAAAAGAAGCAATAAAGGAAAAAGGAAGGAAGGGAGGCTATAAAGGAAGAGAGAAAGACAAAGTGTCGAGGTGAAGTGGAGCTTGAAATTTCTGTTATGATATTCTATAAAAGGAACACAAAACCATTCTAATTACATGATTATGCACACGCTCAGCTGATACATGGCCGATCCAATGTCTTTAGAATTTGACCCATTTTTAAACAACTGACTAACATGAGAGGAAGACGGCTGGGATAAAGTTTAGTGGTGCTATGTTTACAATAAATGGATGGCTGTTGTGTCTGTGTATGTGAGCAAGAGGTAATCGTGCATGCCCTGTTGATGTTTTTGTGACACAGGAAGTGGTGATGTAACAGTATACAATCCCAGAGCTTTTTCGCACACTCACTGTCTCCCACTGTCTGTGTCTCCCACACTCTGATGTATTTGCCCCTCGGCCACAGTGATGTTCCAAGTCCCACAATCATCTGAGAGCAGTGGTTATGGTCGCGGTCTTTTAGCTCTCTGGTTGAGACAAACATACACGCAACGACATATTTAGCGAGCAAGAAGCTGTGCAGGCCCAGGGAATTTTAATCTCCTTAAATGCAAAAGTCCACACATGTGTCACTGACCCTGTTTTTGTAAGAATATTTTAAATCTTAGCCTCATAGGTTTTAAGTGTCAACTAAAGAAAAGTACCAATTGTGTAATCACTGGTTTTGTGTGTGTGCAGGCAGCACGGTGGCACGGTGGTTGGCACTGTTGCCGCACAGCAAAAAGGTCCTGAGTTCAATTCCACCATCAGGGGTCTTTCTGTGTGGAGTTTGTGTGGGTTCCTCCGGGTACTCCGGCTGTCTTTGGACAGCATTCCTCCCGCTGTCCAAAGACATGCAGCTTGTGGGTTAATTGGATAATCCAAATTGCCACTAGGTGTGAATGGCTTTCTGTCCCTGTGTGTTGGCCCTGCCACAGACTGGCGACCTGTCCAGGGTGTACCCCACCTCTCGCCCTATGACAGCTGGGTTAGGCTGACCCTGAAAAGGATAAGCGGAAGCGAATGGATGGATGGTTTTGTGTGCTTTTTTTCAAGAAAGATGCCTATTATGCAAAATCTTGATGCTATTTTTGAGTATCCAGTAAATCCAGATTACTTTAGCTGTTGGCTCACCTGATACCTTTCTATGAATTCAATCGTTTTTATTTGTTATTTAGCTAGACTAGCTGTTTAGCCTGTTGTGTCTGACTTAATCAATGTCATATCTTTTGTCACTGATGCCTTCTGGCTCGGTCCTGAAAGTCTGGGTCCCGCTCTCCCCACGTTTCACATGGAAGGGCAGACACATCCCAGAACAAACCAGCAAATATAAAGCTCTACACCTTGAAATAACAATCTTTTCTTAATTTTTTTAAAATAAAAGATGAAATCTCTGTGGCAGTTTCTTTGATCTTTTGTTCTGAGAAAGAGATTTACTATCCATGCTGTTTGATGCTAGCACAAGCTATATTTTGTGGAAATTAATACAAATGAAACAGTTGAATTTTAAATCAGTGGAAAAATGATCAGTGCTAGTCCGACTCTTTTCCCAGTTATTATTACTATTTTTTTTTCTTTCTTTTGGTTTACAAATGTTCAAAGGCCCATAAGGTCCGTTGAACACATTATAAATAATGTAAAATGTTATGGTATGCAAATATAATATTAAAAGGAACTTGTGTTTACTTTACAGGAACACCCAATAGAAATGGACTGGTACTTGTATAAAAAAATGGTAAATGGCCTGTATTTGTATAGCGCTTTTCTAGTCCCTAAGGACCCCAAAGCGCTTTACACAACCTGTCATCCACCCATTCACACACACATTCACACACTGTATAAAAAAGCAATTTAGACTACGATTCATGTTTAGCCATATATTTGTATAGCATTTAATTCCATGCACCTTAAATCCATAGCAAAATTAGAATCAACAATTAAAACAGCATGCATGTCTTTGGATTGCGGGAAGAAGCTGGAGTACCCAAAGAGAACCAACACAGGAATGCTGAAAACATGTAAATGCCACACAGAATGGCCTCGAGACCAAACCCAAAGCCTCCATGCTGCCATCTGAATATTCAGTGCCACTATCCCACAGAGACAGTCTTCATTTAATCTGGAAGCTACTGATCATACCTCATACCTCACAGCAGCATACAGTGTGTGTCCTGCATTTTAAGAAGCTGAAAGCAATCACACGCATCCTTACTCAGTCTTCATACAGTAACTTACCACCAAATTTTTATTGGATTGAAATTGCACAAATATGCTAATAAAGTGAAGGATTCCCCTCGTGTGTATGTATGAGTGTGTGTGCGAGGAGGGGGGCATCGCTTTGGTTTATCTTCCAGCCACACTATTTAAGCTCCTGCAAAGGGAGGGTGCAGGGTTACTGTGTGTGTGTGTGTGTGTGTGTGTGTGTGTGTGTGTGTGTGTGTGTGTGTGTGTGTGTGTGTGTGTGTATAGAGGGTAGAGGGAGTAGCTTTCAGTACCAAGGGGAAATGGTACTGTGATTTCAGACCAAATTAAGCCACATCAAACAGGCCAGATCAAAGAGTATACAGGCCTTACTGTCTGTGCCAGGCTGACATCACGACAGGATACCCCACCCCCCAGAAACACACAAAAACATCCACTTCCTCCTTCTTTCCTTCACTTTCATTTTTTCATTATACCCTCCATTTCCTCGAGTTTCTATTTTACACTGGCAGATTTCTCATATTTCACTGTTCCTGTAAAGACATTTTTGACCTCATGCTGATATAAATACACCCGCCAACCCCCGGCACGCACAATTTGCAAGCATTTAACAGGGTTATAGGTTAACCTGGATCAAGTATAATGTAATATGTGCTGGGGGTGTGTGATAGAGGAATCATCGAGTCTTAAGAAGTGCTAGGAGGATGGGGGAGTAGCATCCATTAAGACACCGTTTCAGCTTTGAATTGTGTTAACGATCTTGGCTGTTCTAGTCAGACCCTTTGATGCTGCCTGATGCCAGTGGCTGTCAAGTCTTCTCTATATGTGTGTGTGCGCATTTGTGTGTGTCTGTGTGTTGGATAGATGGATTAGATGGCTGCATGAGGAGGAGAGGGGGTTGATGATGAAGGACGGGGTGAAGCGGGGGTGAAAAAGGGATTGGGAGATGCAGAGTACCAATGGAGGAGAGAATGGAATTGGTGTGTGTGTGTGTACATGTTTAGATATCTTTGTGAGGACAGAAAAATGTCATGCTACTATACTTGTGGGGCCTAACAGTCACTTATGGGGACAAAATGCCGTCTGCACGAGTTTGAAGGCATTTTTCAGGCTCAAAATGCAGTTTTAGTATCAAGGTTACAATTAGGTTATGGTTAGGTTTAGGCTGAGGGTTAGGATTCAGATTAGGCATTCATTTTTGATGGCAAGGGTTAAGGTAAACAGCCAGCGAAAGCATTATGTCAATGAGATGTCCTCACTAAGATATGAAAACGTATGTGTGTGTGTCTGTATGGTTTTAACTTGAAAAATGTAGAGCTAAAGGACATCAAAGCATATGAAATGAAAAAGTCTGTAGTGAATTTACAACAAAGACACTTTTCTGTTATCAGAATATTTGTTTATTTTTAATTCATATTGAACATTATTGGTATCAATTTAAACACACGCATGCACAGAAACATATATAAGCAAAATGCAATGCAAAGTCTCAAAAGTACAACTTTTTTTATTCTTCAAAAGCAACTCTTCATGTTAGAATATTATTACTACATCATTATCTTCCCACCCCATATGGAAAAGAAATAGTAAAAACTTATATGTGATTACTCATGAAAGTGGCCACTTTCTCATTACTTTCATATATTGTTTTAGTAAGTATCCAAAACATACAAGTTTCATTATATAATTTTTCAAGGGCTCTTATATCTGTTTTCACTCTTGTATGCTTTTCATACAAGTTTCACACAAGACAGATACAAACTAAGATTTATATTAAATCTTTTCCATATGGGACTTCATGTATCTTTTTTCTTCTGGCATCCTTTTTAACACGTGTATTTTGGTTTGGTAACACATATATGCAGTAAACTTTTGTCATTAAATGATATTTTTCCATTTTAATGTGGATCCCTTTCTTTGTGTTGTCAGTGCTCCTATCCTGTGTGGGAGGACTTCAGCGCCAAGGCCACCAAGCTGCATTCCCAACTCCGGTATGCTCCACTGCACAACACACCACTGCACAGTCGACAGCTTTTGAATTATGAAAATATTAAGAGAATATTTAATGCCAGTTTCAAAACAAGACAGATTAAAGTCGAGAGAATTTGGGATTTTTTTTTTTACCTTCAGTATTTAGGCCTTTAGACTTCATTTAAAGGCATAGACTAAATATGAGAATGCAGTAGCCTGAAAAGTGGGCCTAATATAGGGCATTAAACCAGTTAATATGGGAGTGGATAACTGGGTGTTACAGTTTTAACACACTCTGAGATTTCTTGTAGGACAGTCCTAGCAAAAACTGTGGAAAGGTATATGAGTCCCACATCACAGACATGACTTTTCCACTTGCTTTTGTTCGCAACGCTGTTTCCTTCAAAATATTCACATTCTGTTTTTTCAGACATGCCCACTGTCGCATCCAAAAGATGAATCAGAAATGACAATGAATGAAATTAAAGTGTTCATCTATTTGATATTTTAGTTGTTAAAATGTTTTTATTAGTGAGAGGCCTTAGAGAAATCTTGTACCCTTTTCACTTAAATCTAAACCTCACTTAAAATGAGTTGAGGAAGTTAAGGCTTTAAAACTGACACAGCAGCAGGTATTGTTGGTACAGCTCCATTTTTATATACAGTTTTAAATATAGTCTATGTATAAATTCCATAATACCATAATATCCTAATATCATGTGAAGTCAGGCTGAAGTTTTGTCAAAATGCTTTTTTTCTGTCCATAGAACCACTGTGTTGGCTGCCGTGGCCTTCCTTGATGCCTTTCAGAAGGTGGCAGACATGGCTACCAACACCAGAGGTAGGATAACAACGTGTGTCTGCGGGTTTGTAAGAAAGAAACAGCGACTTGCTTAGAGAACTGTAGGCTCTGTGTCTTCTGTTGTTGCTTTTCTGAAATGCCCTCCACATTGCAGAACTATCAAGAGTATTATTATGTTGTTGAGATATTATCAACCAGCCTTCTAAAGAGCCATCTTACTCATGAAAGTGTTTCCAGTGTCCTCGAGGTAAACTTTGTCCCAAACTTCAAAACAAGTTTACTGCTGTTTACAGAGACAAAAACATGATGGAAGTACCTCAGAGAGGTCAATCAAATCTATTTTTGTAGCAGGATGCATTTTATCAGGCATCCCAATGCAATGGGAAACACCTTTTAAACACTGAGGCAACAGGGGACAAAAAATACGTGCATCAGGATTTTATTGCTGGGAAAGAAAAGAAATGGAAAGTATTGATTATTATTTTTATTCCATGGAGTCTTTTTGAGACACACAAAAATAGTCCTTCATTCTTTCTTGTCAAAGTACTGTAAGAGTTTTTGAGTTATTGAGAAAGTTCTCACAGAGGTAATGTTTGAACATCAGCAACCTGCAGAATAGTTACAGTCCCCAGTACTCCAACTACTGTACCGGAGGAATAACTAAGATTTTTTCCGTATTTTCATATTGGTCATGGTGAATACACATAAAAGCCAGCATCAAGCGTCAGCATCAGTAAACCAACATGTTAATGCTGATTGGTGAGTGAGTAAAGTGTGAGTAATGCCAAATGCAGGGTGCAGAAAAACAGACCAAAATGACTAAAACTCATATCTATAAATGAAAGTGATAAGTTGTTTTTGCGTCAAATGAATCAAGTCGGTCATGTAATAGGTGTGAAATCTTCATAATTCATGAATGACACAACAGTAAGCTCAGTGTGAAGTAGGAAGTAGCTCCAGAAGTATAGCCTCAGATTGTTTTTGTACCCAATGATTTTGGAAGGTGTAGCAAAAAAATTTATTTTAGGGTGAGAAATGCTTGTAAAGCTCACTGGGTGATTGTTGCTGACAGAGGTGCAGAATGATAGTGAAGTTCTCACTTTATGTAGCAAATAAACAGCTTGAATTGTGTGCAATGCGACTACTGCACTTTAAACTTTGTCTAATTGTCATTTTTGCTACAATTCCATGGATCATGTTTCCTAAGAAGAGCTTACAAAAAATGTGCACATTATACACAGCCGGTAAAACCTGTGGGTAATGTGCCAAACAATTGTAACTTTAAACAGCTGTTTGGTTGCTTTCTAGCAAGTTGATTCACATCTTAAATTCCTAAAATGCCCATGATTAATGTTGTTACATTTTTTTTTTCTGCATGGTACTCAGCCAAAAATTCAACTGAGTTTATAGACTTATGGGCTATGGATTGTTTTCTTGTGTGTTTGGCTTGACACTCTTGACACACTTGATATTCTGTGCGTAGGCTTAAAGCTTGGCACAAGTTTTAAGAGAGTGTGGGATGAGAGCTAAGAAGGTCAGACAAACATTCATCGCCCACCGGCAACCACGTGAATAGTACGGTACCACTGAGGAAAGTGAGGAAGATGACCGAGACCGTAATACAGGGAATTTCTCCATCCATGTAGCTTATTAGGTGCAGCTGCCAGACAGTGTATGTGGTGTGTGTCTGCAGCCCCAGGTGGGCTCCTATAGCAGAGGATACAGGAAGATCATGCTGCTTTTACAGGCCAGACAGGAAGTCACCATGCTTTGTCAGCTCATTATATGTGCCACACACACACACACACACACACACACACACACACGCTGAAATATAACATAAATGGTCCTGTCACAAAGATCCAGACTGTTCATCAGAGGCTCTTTCTACTTTCTATACTGATGAGTCATTCCTGTTAGAGTCCATTTGTCAGACTGCGATACAGATGCGTCTCTTTCTCAGTGTGTGATGTTCTATAATAGATTTGTTAAATGGATGCAGGCAGGAGACGGCACCAATAATGATGCTCTCTGTCTCCCTGCCACTTGCTATATCAATGTGCTACTTATTACAGTGTGTATGAATCAAGCCCAAAGGGTACTGATGATCCTGTGCTCTGCTCTAGTACTGACAGTCCCATTTGGAAGGCTGGATTGGGAATGTTTTCATTATGGCTGTCAAACAAATTTTAAGTGAACTGAAACGCTGCAAAATGTTATCAAGTGAAAAAAAAACAGGCTCCTATTATTCATGGAATATTTCTCAAAGTCTTGACAGCTAATGATTCATGTTATCGTTCACCATCTTGTGAAACTTGCCGTGAACTATTTTAGTTCTTAGAAACAGAAGAAAGAAAAGCCTTATGTGGCAGTTCATTTCGAAAACAAGTTGAAATTTTCATGCGACAGCGTGCAGGACTCCCTACCCAGACCAGCACAATGCGGCTGTTACATTTACAGCTTAATGAAGCCTCCAGTTGAGGACTTGTGAGATGTCAAACCAGGAACTCTCAAGATTTGTTCCTGGGTTTTTTTCTATTCAGATCAAATTTACTTTTGATTTTTCTGTGACTGGAGTTGTACACACAGTTGTTCACTGGCCGTTTCTGCCTGTAGTTGAAGGCTGATGTTTCAGAGACTCAGCAGCCTTATTTAATTAACAAAAGGGTTTTCTGCTGAGTCAGCACGATTTAAAAAGTTTTCTAATGATGAATTAGCCTTTAAATATTCCATCAGGGAACACGTTGTGCCGCTGAAACACACAACTCTGTACATTTTTCTACGCAGTCCCTCATAAAAGATTTCTGATTAATGATCAATTTATTCTCATCTTTCTTCCAAAAACAGGGACGTTTCAAAATGTCCCCAAACCCTTCACTGCTGCTGTACATGCCCCTCAGAGAAGGATCCCCAACTTATCTAACTAATGAAGCTGACATGTATTATTCAAAAGTATTTTATTATTTGTACTGACATGATATTTGATGTATGTTTCTCTCAAGATTAACCCTTTACAGACAAGTCATTTCTAGTGTTATTAGAGGATATTTTTATATACTTTTTATTTAATTTTACATTTTTTATGTTGAAAATCAAGTTCGGTCAAGGTGATCCACTATCAAGTGTCCACTATCGTTTGCGTTCAGTGTGTATAGCTAATGTTAGCATGCTAACACTAGAAGGGGATAGCTATCAGCTATCTGATATCTGTGTGCTACAGAGTCTGCTCACACTAGCATCTAGCTGAAACCTCTATGAGTAAATAATATGTCTGGACACAGTCTGCTGTTAATACCTGATAAACACAAATAACTAAAAAGTATGTGTTTTGGTAGATAGTCTATATTTTCTTTCTTATTAGGGGTTAGATGAGGATTTGGAGAGGAAGACTAACACAGAAATGTGTGCATCTGTAAATGCTAACAGGGTGGCTTTAAAACAAAGCCACGCTCTATTTTTATATGTAAGTGGGAAAAGTCACAAACGCCAGGTAATGAATTTTTCAGTCTCGATCTATGTTTTCTCCTGGGGTCATCTATATTCATTATTTTCTCCTAACAAAATTAAAAGTGGCCACATTAGGTAAGATAAACAGTTTTCTTAGTTTTTGTCATTGTGTGTGTGTGTGTGTGTGTGTGTGTGTGTGTGTGTGTGTGTGTGTGTGTGTGTGTGTGAGAAAGACATTTAACAAGTGGGTGAAATCCAGCAGTAGGAAGTGAACAATTATTTGTGAATTCCCTGGTGTGGGATGAATGGGAGTGCACTTTCAGATGTGCTCTCCACCCCTGTCTTATGGCCCAAACATTCACTTTCCGCAGCGCCCCTGAGGGAAAACTGTGTTTTACATGCGAGTGTGTTTGTGTGTGTGTTTATACAAAGAGATTAAGTGAAGGTTTTCCCAGCAAAACCTATTCCTTTTGTTGTTTTGGCTTTTGTTTAAGTTACAGAGTGGGCTTTTGTAGTTTTTTTTCTTAGTTCACTGGCAAACTCAAAACTTTGAGTGGGTAACATGGGCTCAAAGTTTTAATGCTGGAAAATATATAAAGATATTTTTCAGATGATGGAAATTATCTACAGTAACAGTTTCTACTGTCAATAAAATCTGTATAAAATTGTTGATATGCAGATTCACACCCGTTTGTTTGAATTCTTTTACTGATAATATCTGCCCACTTCTGTCACCACCCTCATATAAAGATGCAAATACAGCGATAATATTTCATGTTTCTTTTTGCAGCATGACATGAGAATTTGACGACTTGTAGAATATTTGTATTATATATTTGTTTATTTTATTTAACCTGTTGTTCTTGAAGAGATCTGGGCTGTGGCTGGAATATTCTATTTATATCATGTGTGGCAAACTTAATATTTTGTTCCATAGCGTTTATTACAGCCATTACAGCCACCTCTTTCATTTCCTGACAGAGGTGGCTGTAAATGAGACAGGATGTCATGATAATCGTAAGTCCCAAAAAAGCCTTTTGTGACTTGTCATCATGTATGAGATTTGTTGTTTTACTCATGTGTTTTATTCATGCAATATTGATGATGATGAAGATGATGATGTTAATGATGCTGAGGCATCTGTATCCACACACACCCTCCCTCATATCTGTCCTCTCTCTGCAATCACAGCAGTAAAACCTGGGTCAGTCCCAGGACTCTCACTATGCATATTTGGCACTGTGTGCAGCAATAAAGAGCCCTGTGTGTGTGTGTGTGTGTGTGTGTGTGTGTGTGTGTGTGTGTGTGTGTGTGTGTGTGTGTGTGTGTGTGTGTGTGTGTGTGTGTGACAGAGAGAGAAAGGGAAAAAGAGAGGAAGATGATTATCTGATGGTACAGAATGCCTGGTGGTTCTGTTGCCAGGCTCCCTGCCTGCACCCAGATACGTAATGAATATCATAAATCTTTTTAATGCACACCAACACTTGTGTGCACACAATCATGCATATGCCAAGAGCCAAATTTCTCTGTTATTCTTCCGACTTGTACAGTTGCAGTTGGTGGATAAATGAAGAGATTGTGATTTAGAATATATATGATTGGATTTAGAAATACAATATGCCCACAGAACGCAAAAAGTTTTGCACTCTTTATATAGAATATGAACAACAGTGTGTGCAAACAGCAATTTTCATTGTGTTTTTATTGAGCAGTAGCATGTGTCCTACCTCCTGCATATCCATCCAGCACTCGGGTGATACCCTCGCCTAAACCACATAGAATTATTCCAAAAGTGAGAACATGGTTAATGGAGTGTGAGAAAGGACACCTTCAAACAATGTCCTGATATCATCAACTTGTGTTCTGGGAATACAAACACACCGAGAAAATCCAAATAAGCTTACGGTTCTCCTGAAGTTTGTGCACTTTGATGTCTATTATATCGCTGTTCAGTGACTAAAGTCATCAGACAAACCTAAGCACTGTAAACTAGATGGAAACAGAAGAACCTCGGTTGCATGTGTTGGCTCTCAGTTGGTGTAAAACATCATCCAGTGTGGATTGAATGCATACAGTGGCATTACACTGGAACTTTATAGTTTCATGATTTTCTAAAATAAATACGAAAGGAGAAACAAAAGTCAGGTTTATCACAACTGCAGATGGTCGAGAGGAGAGAAAACATGCTGGAAAACTAATTTCTAATGTGTTTATCTGTGTCAGTAAATCCAGAGGAAGTGAGCTGGAGGTCAGGAAGTAATGAAGTTTATGGGAAATGTGGCCTTGATTTTCAGAAAGACTAGCACTATATACCAACAATATGACATGGAGGCTGCCAATTATCCTGGCTGTGGTCTTACATGTTTACAGTAATTTTAACAAGGTAAGGTTTTTAATTGGAGCAGGGTTTATTGGTGCTTAAAAAGTGCTACACAGCACATTTAAAAGGAGACAAAAAGAAGAAGAATGCATGTGCTGCAAATAAAGAATCTTAGATTCAAAGCACAGTGATGCAGTGTGAAGAAATGAAAGATAATTGGTTAAGGAAATGATAGAAACAGTAAAGGATTGTTCTGACCTCAGAGCAATGGAGTTATCACTGCATGAAAACACAGAGGTCCATGCTTGAGAGAGTCGAGTATAGAAAGCAATAAAGGCAGAGAATGGACAGAGGGCTGCTCTGGAGAAATGTGAGGCGGTCTTCAGTGACAGGCCTGTGCTGTCATTATAAATATGACCAAGCTCAGCTAAGACAGTGGCTGAACTTCAGCTTTACCCAGCACTGGTTTTATGTACGTGCGCATCACGTGCTGGGCACAGGCCACAAAGTGCCAGAGTGGCACCAAAACAATATCAGAGCCTGCTGGCGAGTGCAAGAGAACAGTTTTACATTTTGTTACACGGCTGCCATCTTTGAGCTCTGAATCCTGGACTCCATCACCCTCACAGTCTTTATTGTACTCGTGCAAAATCTTATCTTTTACTATAATCATTATTGTGTATATATTTCATATAAATACATACATGATATAACTTCTGTTATTCTTAAATATGGCAACATGTTGCCATTCAGCAATTAAAGATGACGACTTTCTCCAACACCCTTTACACACAATGTCTAACTATTCAGTGGTGCTCGTTTGTAAAGTAGGCTGCTGGAGATGGGCAGGTAAAAATCATATCATATTGTTTCCTTTGGCACCAATGCAGCTAAAATGTAAACATTACGTGAGGATATCTTAACAATAATTTACATGCAGATGCGATGTTACCACAGTAATTAATCAGGCATTTCATCTGCTAATGAGTAACTTTTACTGATATGGAGTCAATTTGTTGTTTTAAGTTGACTATTTACGTTTTTTGTTCTTTACTCTCCTGATGGGATTTACTGAGCTGACTGTCTAAAGAGTCATTCATGTGTGAGGGGGTGGAGATTCATATGTAAGAAACTGGCCTACTGAGACATTTTATTGCAGAAGCGCTATGAATGAAAAACTATGTGCTGCATAATAAAGGAACAGTGTTTATGTCTGTGGGTGTGTGTGGTGGTGGTGATGGTTTTATTGCGGGGGTTAATATTTTTTTATTAATCTCTTAGTAAAAGTATTCAGCACATTCTAGCTGGCAGGGTTCTCCATGCTGGCGTCAGTGACACTCCCTGTGTGTGGGGGGGAGACGTAACCTGCAGATGTGGGGCCACTTAAGTTAATACAGCTACTCAAACGCACACATGCAACTCAGCAAGAGCGGTTTCCCTTATTCAGCTTGGAGCATGGCACCTCCTCCAAGGACCACCTGCTGTTTAATACAAGTGCACAGAGATAAATCCTCTCCTCACACACACACACACACACACACACACTTTTACCTCTACATATGCAGTTCTGACATGCATATATATTAGCTCCTGGGCATGAGTGTAAACATATGTATATTATACCAGTCATGAGCACACAGACATACACAGTGGAAAGAGTATGTTAGTTGTACTCTGCGCTCCAGATACTTTTGATTTTTCATTTCAGTTGCTCGATATTTTTACATTTATAACTCCGGTGCGTGATGCATTCGTGTCTACCCATTTTCTGTCTCTGACTCTAACGTGGATCTACCCTCTCTCTTGAGCCAATCGCAGACAAGTGGGATCACATTTATGAGCTTGGTTGCCAGGCAACAAGGAGGGAGAAAGCAAGCGAGAGAGTGAGTGTGTGAGAAAAAGAGGGACGTGGTGGCAGAGAAAAAATAGCCATGTTGTTGCCAAGAGGAGAGGAGAAATCTGAGAAAGATGGTTTAATTGCCTTTCACAGACAGCATGCCATTCACGGTCAACTGGAGACGCACTGGAGCTGGAAGAGTTCATCATGCAACCAAAATGTTTGAAGCGAGATTTTGTCCTATACATAACCAGGTTAGCATCAGGTTAAGTCAGCTCTTGTCCTTACCTAAACCCCAGAGTGGTACTTAAAAACGGTGTGACATAAAAGCTAGGTGCAATTTAAGTTTGGCTAAATTAGGATAAATTAGTGCCATTGCTGGGATTTAAAGTATTACTGTGTAAAAGGCAGCATGTAGCTTCTTCATGAAGGCACGGCGAGTAAGGAATAAAAGGAGGAAGGTACAGAGAAATAACTGCAATACCTGGAGTTTCTAAAGACACGAGTTTTTACACACGCACAAACACAAAACTAAGCGGGCGTCTAACTAGCATAAAGGTAACATTTAGCTAATACACTTTCTGTTTAGTGTACGCAAACTGTGCAAAAGCGTACTTATCTAAAAGCACAACTTTAAATTTGTCTTGTTTTCCTTTGCTTACGAGGATAATCCTCACGTGTTATGCTAATGTGTATTTTGTATTTGACAAATTTGTGAGATTACCACATGGAGATAGTTTGATACCTTTGATTTATGGTCTCAAAAAAAAAAAAAAAAAAAGCTATGACACAACGTCACCAAACCTATGTGTTTTTTTAGAATTCAATGATTCGCTTTTACATTGTTATTTTGTAACATGCTATGTCAGCCCTGATCTTACTGTAGGTTTGTTAATGTGTATTGTGTATTTTGTTGTACAGTTATTTTATTTTCAACTTTAATTTATATATTTTATCTTATTCTTCCCAGTTAAATTTACCCTTCATTCTAATTTGTGTTGTACAGTTATTTCATTTTTAACCTTAATTTATATTTTATTCCTTCCTAGTTAAATTTACCCTTTTTAATTTTTCATATTTATTTCCTATCTTATTCATAGCCTTTTCCTTTTTTGTTTTCTTTAGGTCACGAGCAGTTGTCCAAGCATTTCACTACATATCGTACTGTGTATGACTGTGTACGTGACAAATAAAATTTGAATTTGAAATTTGAATTTATGAAATGCTGAACAGAACAAATTTTGGTTGTAGGTAGGGTAAGCCGTTTGCTAGATTGAGGGTCAGTTCATACATCCAAATAAGTGTCTAATTCTGTGCCTAACTACACCGAGATGTTGTAATGATAATTTCTTTCTTTCTTGTTTTCTTTCTTGCTTTCTTTCTTTCTTACCCTCCCCTCCCCCTCTCTCTAAGTAGGCCATGGCTGAGGGGTCTGTTGTTGTGGAGGGCAACAAAACAACATTATTGTTTTTAATTAAGCCTCGGCCACTGTGAATCTATTTCCCTCCCTGCAGCCCCTCCATCGCTCTTCTCTCCCTCCTCACTTAATCCAAATATTGCGTTCCTCCTCACGTTTTCTCTTTTTCCCCCCTTTGCCATCTCTTTCTTCACAACATGTTTCTCCTATCAAATTTTTGTGTTTCTCACAATTCCTGTTCCTCGATTGGCCTTTTCCTTCCCTCCATCGCTCTGTCTGTCTCTGGCAGCTCTCTGTGGACATTTCCTCATGTCACAGTGCAGTATTGTCCCAGAGGTCAACAACACAGGACATGCTCTATTGGACACACAAACACACACACACACACACTGAGACACACATGCAATGTCCTCGCTCAGTAAGCATGGGAAGCTGAGCTCAGTGAGTCTCACTGCTCCAGGGGCCAATCCTGTTTAATCAGTAAAGAGGCTGGGCGGAGGAGCAGTGTGAGTGTGCTTATGTATCTTTGTGTTTTAGGAGTTTTGTCAGGAACAATTTGAAGCACAAGGTTTTCTTTTACATTTACATGCTTCTATTTTCACTTTTAGCATTTAATAACTTTTTTACTAAGTTTCTCAAAATACTGATGCAACTCTTGCAGCAGTTAGAGAAAAGCTAGTATAATGGTGTGTACATGTGTTTGCTGACAGCTATGTGAGAGTTAGGTGTTAATCCTCAGCATTAACGACCATCAGCCAGGCGTGATAACTGGTGTGGCTGGTGCTGGCTCAGCTGCATGCGCGCGCGCACACACTCTCTCACACACACACACACACACACACACACACACACACACACACACACTCAGATGGCTTTCTTTCTATAAACCCTAATGTAATGATCAGAATTACATGTCCAATCTCGACCTGTTATGATCTTAAAGGGATTCTCCCTGATTTTAGCATCACTCATAGTCTGATACAAAGTGAATGTTGCTGTGCAATATGTATTACATGTTGAACAACTTCTTTGTGTTCTGTAATGTTAGGAGGAAGGACTTTATATCTGTGGAATGTTAAACATGCAGCAATCGTTCTATCTTTCACTACAAGAGTTACCAATAAAATTGTGATTTTCTGGGACATAAAATACAAACCCAGATCAGCTTTGCGTCTCCATACTTCCTGCAAACGTCTGGACTGCTGTCAGTGCTGCTTCAATTCTTTTCACTTGCACACCTGCAATTTCACACTATACCTTCTGCAACTAGCAAATTTCAAATTGAGAAACTGGCTTGACTTTTGAGTAGTAATGAAATCTGTATTCAACATTAAATACTTTAGTACAGTTAAACAATTCAATTGATTTTATTTCTGTTCAATGAATCTGCTTTTCTTTACATTATTTTATTTGTCATGTGAGTAACATCTCGTGCCATAATGTTCCCTCATAATGGACGCAGTACCTGTACAGATGCAGGGATATCTACGCCGACTCCTCTCCCATTCATATTTTTTGCATCCCCTTCATCCCCTCTCTCTCTCAGGTCTGCAGCTAGCCCAATGATTGTGTTGCCATGGCAACAGTGGCACACAGATGCCAGTGTGTTATCTTTTGGGGAAAAATCGAACCCCTTATTCTTCTGCATGTTTTCTTTTTATTTTATGAGCAAATGTATTAAAAAAGAACAATAAAAGTAGAAAAAGAAAATAATATGAAGGAGTTATGGCTCGAGGCTCCATGTATAACATGCCATCACTCACTCCCACTTACTGTGACAGTCATGGACCATCATTCTTTTGTTTGTCTCATGTTCTCAGAGCCAGTTCTATACATTATTTTGCTCCTTGGGGGATCAATAATGTGCAGAACAGCAGACGTGCATACATGATGCTCAGACTACATTACCCACAATGCTATATTTAGATCACTGCAGTGCATGACTCAGCAGAGACAAGCCTAACTCTGGTTGTGATGGCATAGCTCTGACTGGTGATTCCACGGTGTCATATGTGCATTTATTATTCATAAATTATAACCATATCTTAGATCCTGTCCTTTGAGGCAATTTAATTAGCTTCAAAGGACATTTCATGGCATGTAAATATAACACACTTTATCCTTTAACTTTTGCTTTACATAATGGAAAACTACTATCTGATGTTATGAAACCCAATGCATAGAAAAGCATAAAATAATAAATGATTTTTATGTTCCTCTTCACATGTGTTTTGGTTTTTCAGGGACAAAGTCAAGAATTAATCAAAAGTTTGCCAAACATTTATAATGATAACAACAGTTAATATGCAATTATAGGCAGTTGCCACACAACTGCACAGCAACCTTTATATTCACGTGTAATTTTTTTGTTTTGTGAGAGAATGTGTTCACTGCATACCAATTAACTCTAAGCACTTCTCCCTGTTGTAAGCCCTGTGTGTCCTCGGCGTGCAAACCAACATGCCAGGAAACCACACTGAGCAGTTTTGTGGAAAATTTGTGAGTTTATCTAAAAATGTGTTTTAAGAGAAAGCAGCCAAAATGGCACAAACACAAACACTGACGCTAAAAGAAAATATGATTTATTTAAGAGTACCAGCAAGTAGCCTTGAAGGATGTTGGTCTTGCACAACTTCCAGATTTGACCTCCTGACCTTATTTGGAAGGAAAATTTCTTGCACTCCATAAAGCATCTCTTGTAAAGAACATGTAACAACAGATTGCAGTATTTAACATGTAGAAGTTCTGGTTTATCCCAGTTTTTTGTAATTCACCAGATTACTAAAATATGTGCATTATTCTTGGGAATAACACATTTTATTGTTTCATTTAGTGACTTTAGACCATATATATATATATACTGTAGCAATATCAGAGTGGCATCAACTTTATTACGGCCAGTTTGTTTTCAAAAATGTTAAAATGTTCCTTTAAAAATACATCACATCACTGAGATAAATATAGAGTGCAGTCCCTTGTTTCAGGGCCATTTTTGGAAATTTTCTGTGTTAAAATTGTAAAAGACAGAAAGGCAGATTAGCTCACCCCACTGGCAACAAATTTCTGTTATTATAAGGGAAAAAACATAACTCTGGACTGGATCCCATGACTCAGTCAAATGCTATTTTAACAATGTATGGATTAGAATACTTGACAGTGACTTCAAGTATGTGGAGAGCACTGTAGTGTTAACCCTCTGTTCTTTGTGTGTGCTCCTTTTTGAACTTTTGTAAATGCGTTGTGAGAAGTTTGAAGAGCAGTGGCCACAGAAATGTTCAGCTGGCCATTTCAATGCATGATACAGGAGAATGCACATATGCACAGACAGCAACAGGGTGAATTTGTGACGGAGATAAGCTTTCCCTTGAACCCAATACTGAGTGGCTTTCTAAGTATTTGCCAGAGCAGTGAGAGCACTTTAAGATCATGTGTCATGTAGCCTCAAGAGGTTAGGAACTGCAGACAGCTTAGAAAACCAGCCACTCAACAGCCGGTGCTGAGGGAAGCACCTCCGCCTACTCTGGCATCAGACAACAGCTTTGTTTAAACTGTTCTTACCAGTGGGTGAGGTGTTCCGATCTGGATTCAGAGTTTTCCTTGTGAAAACCATGTGCTGTAGGATTGATACTCCACCTAAACTGAAACTCAGGTTTGAACATTTACGGTAACAGTAAAAGATATCAGATCAATATCAGGTTGTTAAGATGCACAAATGTACTTTCCATTGATTTTCCTTTTTATTGATCCTAATTAGGTGTCATGTTTCTGTATTCGAGTAAAGTGAATGTGAAACAGCAGTGCTACTGCGTGATTATGTTCTGTTTTTCCCTGACAAGGGACAGGATGGTTTCCAGTGAGGTCATCAACCTTGTAGGTGGAAGGGATCCAAGGTTTTGTGTATAACCGAGTGGGATGGCTGTTTGAATAAACCCGACCACAGACCTGATTTATAGTATTTTTCTGTATGCCAAGTTTTTATTAATGCTGACTTAATGTTGAGGACATTCTTATTTTTCTACATAAGCTATTTAAAGAGTTACATACGTGCATTATGTGTAGTCAAGGATGTAAATGAACTTATCATACAAATAAATAATGCTTAATTATTAGCTTAATTGTTATATTTTATATATTAGTACTCTATATACAGAAAGGATTAATTAACACCAGAGCAAGACTGCATCATTTGGCACTGTGCTGAAATAAAGTGCCTAATCCAGTGTTTCTCAAACTCTTTACATCGTTCCCCACATGGCGGGAAGAAATATTTTCACGCCCCATCTAAACAAAACAATGACAGAAAGGCCTAGCTGCAGCTTTATTTAGATCATAAACTCATTCACAATCAATCCTTCAGTAGTTTTTGTTTTAAACAAACAACTTTCATTTCAAACAACTATTTGTAACTTTTGTCACTAGACTGCTTCATTAGTCTGCACCACTTCTTCAAAAAAGCAACAAGTTAAACAGAATGTGAACATTGGAAAAATACATTTCAGTCTTAGTTTTATTTAAAAAAAAAAAAGAAATCCAGAAACTTGTGAACAGAGGTGAAAAATATATATTTATTGAGAGTTTAATACTAATTACTCTTAGTGGCTGCAGTGAGCCTGTTTTTGACTGCAGAGCTGTGGTGGGGCGTGGTCTGTGGCGCGGCCGTCGGGTAGGCGGACGCACCTAAACGGCATCCCCATTCATGCCTCGGCGGCTTAAAGCAGAATGAATCAGGTCCTGTTGTTGTTGATGATGTGTGTAGGCTGTAGCCGAAAAGCTGCACCCGCATGTGTATGTCAACTGCCGCAATAAAGAAGTGTACTGAAAAGTGCGGACATGTGCCTAATCAAACAACTTGTTTTTATGGAAATTGTTTAGACGGATATCAAAGAGAAAATCAGCAGAAGACTTGATGATTATTTTTTTTCCCTCTGAATAATTTATCAGGCTTTTTTGCTGTTTAACCTCACTCCATTTAGGAATGTATCAAATCTAATAATGTGCAACTTAACTCAAAGGTGAAAGGCACACGCAGTCACTTTGCTTCCTTCGTCTTTTTGCTGTGTTGGTCTGAAAAGTGAATCGAGTGTCGAAGTGCAGTCTCAATATTCAACTTCATCCATCCATTTGCTTAGCTTCTTATTCATTTTAGGGTTGCAGCTTGCCCAGCTTTTAATCAAGAGGCGGGGTCCACCCTGGAGAGGTCGCCATCACATGTACTGCATACTGTTTATTCAAATACAGAATAATAGCTAAAGCATTCTAGCACACTAGCTAAAAAAGCACCAAGCTTATTCACATCTTCAGTGATATTTCACTTCTGAAAAAATATTAAATTTTTCTACATCTGTGAGAAGAAGGAACCCATGGAGCAGTTCAGATGCTAGAAGGAAGGTCATGGAGGGTATGCTTAAAGCCTGTATTACTTTGAACTTTGCTTTTCTCTTCTTACTGATTGGTAGAGACAGCAGAAAGCCTTTTAAGTTGCATTTTCTTCTTCTTTTCTCGTTGCATTTTTTTCCACTGATTATTGTGTAATGTAGGTTCAAGCTAGCTAACTTGGCCAGTTTCCCTTTCTCTGTTGGTATTTTTAGCATCAGAAACTGTCCTTTGGCAGCATCCCCCCATTTCTGTGTAAAAAAGGCCTATACCCTGTCTGGAGGCCTTTAGTTCAACCCTGTCTTTGTCTCTGGGGAGCGAGTGTGTATCTGTATTTTAGTTCGTATGCTCATGTGTGTCCTTGTGGATATGTGTGTAAGAGAGATTTAAAGCCTCTGTAATCAAAGCCAGAGAATGTGCATGCTTTCCCAGGCCCAGCTGACTCCTCTCTAAACCATTGCACCAGTACACTGGTCTACTGTGCCCTGCATTTTATTGGGTCCAAGGTTGTGGGCTGCGAATTACTGTATACATTTGTGCATGTCTGTTTGTTGAGTAAGGAAGTTGGACTTCCTCTGTGATCATGAAGTGAGCTCTTTGATGCTAAGGTTCTTTGCCAAGTAGTGTCTAATCCTGGAGCAGGGTTGCTTTCTTGCAGGCTGTTCTGAACTCAGGTCAGTTTTTCAAGTTCTCAGGGTCAGTTAATGGAACTTAATTATGCTTCATATTTGACATTTTTTTTCGCATAGAAAGGAGATCAAATGGCAGGGATGGAAACAGATAAAAGAAACTGCAGTTTCAGGTGATGCATGTTAATATATTTCTTTGATAGAAGGGAATTAATGTGCAGCTGGACTACACAGAAATCGCCTATTATTTTGTTTACTTGCTTCTGCACATTCAAACCTGTGTTTTGACCTGTCACGTTGTTTGAATGTGTATTCCCACATGTTAGGAAGCAAGAACTCTGAAAGAGGGGGTTTAATGTGTATTACTGAAAAATTTAGAGGAAGACTAAGACAGAGAGCTGAGATATAGAGATGGAAAAATGTAACCTTTTATTTCTGCAGCAATAATGCACATAGACACATGAGCTGTCTCCTATTCCTTTTAAGCTAAGCTTCTGGCTCTAACCTGTGACCTGTCTTTGTTGAACACAGATGCACTTTGGCTTTGACTTTTATTTATGGCACAGTACATTACTCCCCAGCTGTAGCTGCATTTCTGCAGTTGTGATGCCCTTAAGATTAGTGACATGGATAGCTTTTTCAGCGTATGCATTTCATGCTCCAAGGCAACTATTTTTTGAAGTATAAGTTGATAAACTCTATATGGTTCAACAACTATCCATCCAGGGACAGACAACCATTCACACTCACATTCACTCGCACATTCACACCTAGTGACAATTTGGATTATCCAATTAACCTATCCCCACAAGCTGCATGTCTTTGGACGGTGGGAGGAAGCCGGAGTACCCGGAGAGAACCCCCGCAAACACGGGGAGAACATGCAAACTCCAAACAGAAAGACCCCGGCCTGATGGTGGAATTGAACTCAGGACCTTCTTGCTGTGAGGCAACAGTGCTAACCACCGTGCCACCGTGGTTCAACAACTAGATAAGAAAAACCAAAAAGGTACAAATCACATGTACATTTTGTATCTGAACTCTTACATTACACAGTTTGTCTACAGCCTCCACGATCTCGTCGCATGTTAGAAACTGCTGCATTTGTCATTTTTCCTGGCACCACCAGTCATCAGTACGGTTTGCACAGTTTCGCCACTGATGATGGGAGAAGTGACTTTTATTCCATAAATTCCATCTACGTAATGCAGAAGAGTTGCTTGTGTTGCCAGGGGTTCGTCAATCAAGTAGGTCAGCCACTATCACAGGCAGACTGCCATACCCTATTTCATTTTTCAAAATTAACAACAGCATGACTGATGCAGGACATGTGGAAAGCGCTTAATTATAGATCACATACAGAAAAAGGTGAATGTGCTAATTATAGTAAAGGCTATTTGAGTGCATAAGGCATTAATTCTACCTAATCAGGCCTGAATAAGCTAAATTCATCAGAACTGTGTTGACATGTGAGTTTTTTTGTTTTTGTTTTTTTTTTTTGCTTTTTCTGTGAAACAGAACAACAACAGTTAATCCCAGCTGACTGGACAATTAGTGCTCTTACTCATTTCGGGACATAAAACCAAGTTAATAGAAATTCCTTGAACAGAAAAGGAGCTCTGCGGCCATCGCTTCATGATGATTTCTTAATCTCGTGCAACTGGGGAGGACAATGACTGCTGTAAAAATCAGCTAGACTCAAGCAGAACATTGATTGCTTGGGTTCGTCTCAGCTGACACTCATCTGGGTCCTGATTGATGCGTCTCTGGGGACGGCGTCTGATAAGCAGCTGCAGCATTAAACTGCACCCGGTTTGAGCATGATACCGTTTCTAAAACTGTTTTTTTTATTTTGTTAACATTTGATAATCTGTATTTATTAATACTTTTAAAACCAAACTACTATAGCAAAAAGACACCAAAAAATGAGCAGTTTACAGTTTAACACATCAGCCATGAACCATTTAAATGAAAACAAACACAAAAATGAAACAATAAAAAATTATAAAAATAAATGAGGCAGGAAAGACTCTGTGGGGAAAAAGTATGTCTTGAAAAAGATTTAGAAGAGAGTATTGATCTTATTTTCTCAGACTGTTCATTTTATAACTTAAGAGGTTAGACAGCAAATATCGTCAAGGAACAGATAAAAGATCTTCGCTCAGGAGACACAGTCTTCCACTAGGCTCATTAAGGAAATTAAAAGTTCGGATGTAAAACACAAAGGAAATAAAACATTTGTTGGAAATCATTAATAAGTAACCAGTCAACAGATATAAGGAAACTAAGCTAATGTCTGAGTTTGTGCATCAGTTCATCAGCGATCGCCTATCTTAGTCTTCCGTCATCATAGCTATTGCAGTTAGGGTGGAAAGATGTGTTTTGACAGGAAGTGACCTTGTCATGACCTTCTGACTGATGTCATAAATCCAGAGTGGGTCAGAGGTCAAAGCTAGAATGTACGTGTCACAGTTTCTGTCAAGTCAAAACATTTCTGACTGACAGCACGACTTGCAGTTCCAGGCTGAGCTTGACTTTATCTGACACGTAATTTGAGTTTGACCAAACCACGTGGAGCTTGAATCAGGTAACAATGCTCATAAGCTGGGCACTTTAATTACTTATTAAATATCCAGTCTTACAAATTGAAATCATGTCATAACATGACAGAAGGGCTGTCCCAAGGGGCACCTCCAGAATTTTTTCATAAGGATGGCCATATGGGGGCCAGTAAAAGTACTGGAGTGGCACATCCCGGGGGTGACGACGGGAAATCGTGAGGGACATACAAAGAGACACTATACGAATGACAAAGATTGTATATGCAGGAATAAATAAGAACTTTATGTTTCAACTCGTTGGCAGTTGTTTTCCTCTGTCTTGTGCTCACATTTATTAAAATCATTACCATATTAAACAGTCTTGCCAAGGGGGACCACTGGGGGGGAAATGAAGTGAAGAAAAAGAGACCTCTATCTCTGTGTGGCGAGCAGGACCTTCTACAGTGAACCAATACCATCCTTAAAATTAACATTTTATTTACACAATTAATAAAAGTAACTCATTCAATGATTTTCTGCTGCTTATCCAGTTCAGGTTTCACGGTGGGGCTGGAAACTATCTCAGCTGTCACCGGACATGAGCCGGGATACACTCTGGAAAGGTCACCAGTCTGTCACAGGGCTAACACATAGAGACAACTCATTCACACTCACATTCACACCTATGGCCAATTTAGAATCGCCAGTTAACCTAGTTATGTCTTTGTGGGAGGAAGCCAGAGTACCCAGTGACCACCCACGCAGGCACATGGAGAACTTGCTAATTTCACACAGAAAGACAACAGATTCAAACCCAGGGTCCTCTCGTTGTGAGGTAATCATACCATGCAAGCATGTTGTTGGTGTAGTATCCTATCACATAAATGCTAATGTGTCCTTATTTGAATCAGACTGCGGCGTAACAAAAAGATGAGGTCAAATTTTGGATAGATGATGGGATCCCAATCTTGGTGTAAGGGTAAACAGATTCATATTCTACCATCATTGTGTCTTTTGTCATTTCTCCCTCTGCTTTCTTCTCTTTCACCACAGCGCCAGCTGCTCATGGCTGCCCTTTCCTGAGTTTGCTTCTGTTAGAGATTTTTATCTTGTTAAAAGGGTTTTTTATTCTTTCCCACTGTTGCCAAGTAGTTGCTCATAGAGGGTGTTTAATGTTTGGGTTTCTCTATAAACAGTGTTGGGAAGGTTACTTTTAAAATGTATTCCACCACAGATTACAAAATACATGCCCCAAAATGTAGTTTGTAACATATTCCATTAAGTTACTCAATTTGAGTAATGTATTCTGAATACTTTGGATTACTAATTATATTGTCATGCTTTTTAACAACATAAATCGCTGTGTACTGCACTATTGCTGTGTGATTTATTACTATTACTGAAGGCTACTTGCCATCGAGCTAACATTGTTAGCTGGCGTTAGCTGAGGTTAGTTCATAGACTTTCAGAACTGCACATGGTTATTTGCAGCTAGCAGGTTGTTAATACTATCCATCAAGTCTACGAGCCTATGAACTAACCTCAGGTAACCCTAGCTAACAATGTTAGCTCGGAGGGAAGTATCCTTCAGTAATAGCAATAGTACATCAAAGATACTGAAGTTGCACATAACCCAGGTAGTTGCCACAACTAAAACAAGGTAGTTGCAGCAGGCTAACATTAGTTTTTAAAAAAGAACTTGTTTCCAGATGTTTCTTTAGGTTGCAGGTGGAGTCTTTTGACGCTGAGAGCAGCTTGATTGGTGGCAAACAGAGTTTGCACTACACTGTTAGATTTCACCCATCCCTTTCTTCTTTAAATGTGAAGTGGTGTCAGAATTTCCAAGTAAGAAATGCATTCCTGCCCGATAGAGAGGGGATAGCCTAACATATGAAACAGGAAAAGACTGTATTCTAATGATCACCTTTTTAAATGGTAACTGTAACGGAAAACAGTTACTCATATTTAGTATTTAAAATAAGGAACACTGGCACATAAAGCACCTTGATGCACTTGCTGTGATTTGGCTGTTAATGGTACTGAATAAAGAGAAACTTGAAGCAACCCCAGAAAATAAAACACCCAAAGCAGCTTGATGTATGCAGAGTTAAATGTGTTTTAAAGTTTTTTATGGCCACATAAAGATAAAAAACACGGAGAGCAGTCATTAAGACATTTCAAGATCTTTGTACGGCTTGTTGACTTGTTCCCAAAGGAGCTCAGCAGAAGTAACAGCTTAAATCACTGAACTACTGTATTTCAAACATGTGAGACATTTCTTTGTTTCTACTGAAGTGCTTGGCTCTAATTCTTGTGACCTTAACTGCTCCTGCCTTTGATCTACACAAAAAGCACAGGTAAACACAGCCACTGTGACTTCATTTAAAATTGATCCACTGGCTGTAAAAACACGCAGTTATAGTGTCGTGATACTGTGCAACATTAGCTGAGTGTGTGAAGTGGATATAGTTGGTTTCCATCATATTTACGCGTTCCCAACAAACCACCACATTATTATCTATGTTAATAATATGGGGCAGGGATAGCTCAGTAGGGTAGAGTGGTGACCCCATGATCGGAAGGTTGAGGGTTCAAATCCATTCAACGGCTACCCTGAGGTACTCCTGCTTCACTGAGTGAATGGATTAAATGCATTCACTCAGTGAAGAACATCATCACATCTTCATGTTATTGACCAGTAAGGCAAATGAGCCTTAACACCGTTACCACCAGTGTTCTTCTCAGTCAGGATCTTTCCAAACCACGGCCTCTTGTGGTTTATTGCTTAAGTATAATGTTTCATGCTGTAATGCATTCCTTCAGCATGCTGTATTGGAGATTTGCGGCACAGGATTTACACTGGAACATAATGTAGATGCTGTTGTCTCAGAGGTGGTTTGTTTTGGCCAGGGCTGTCTAGTTGTCTGGAAAGCACAATCTCTGTCTTGGTTTCATGGTGAGAGGAGAATCTAGGCCTCATGAATAATTCTGCTTTATCAGCCGGTGCTACTACTGCAGACTCTCTTCCCATCTTCCTCTCTTTAATCTGTCTCCATCTATCTTTGTCTCCTCCTTCCTTTCTGCCTTTGAGTTTATCTCTTTCACCTCTCCCTCTTATTGTTGCTGTGTCACTGAAGAGATGCTGCTGTCAGGGGAACAGATGGGCGGATGCTGCAGACGTCTGTAACCCTGGCAACCACAGCCTCACCTGCTCTAGCATTAACCCTGCCTCTGTGTTTTGCCACCTGAGACACAAACGCATCGTCATCCTGCACATTCCTTTTCGTCTGTATATCACCTATTGCATTGCTTTTTTATTGTCTTTCTTCTTCAGTCCTTGTTGTCATATTTATGTGTTTATGTGTTTCATCTTCATGTGTGGCTGACCCTTTGAGCTAAGTCAGGGTTACTGACAGTGTCTTTGGATGTGCAATCTGCTAATGGACTGTGGCCTTTAGTGGATTTACAGCATAACTAACAACACTTGGCCGGGTTAAATTTAACAGACTATAAGTGTGTCAGCTTTCCTCGCTTTACACGTCTTATTATGTCTTTTTATTCCCTTATCATTAAGGGAATAAAAAGTTAGGAAATAATTATAAAAACTGCAATGATCTCTAATCAAATACAACCTTTCTCTCAGATTACATTATGTGGAATGTGAACTAAATGGGGTTTTTTTTCTCATTCTGACTGGTTTTCATTTGTACAACCTAGCTAAGGTTAAGGGATTGCGTATAGTTTATGAGAGTCCCTAAAAGTTTCAGTGATGCAGTTGCCTTTTTAAGTGTTTTCAAACCAAACGGCTCACATAATAGATGATGTATTAGTGAATGGGAGCAGCAGGCAGTTGTTTGTTTTGGATGTGGGCTGCTTGTGACTAAATGTGGAGGATTCGTTCTTCATTAAAGTACCAGAAGCAGCTAAAAAGTCTTTAGCTGCTTGTGTAATATTTGACAGTCTGCGTCTCTTAATAGCAGAGCCAGAAAACAAAGTCTGCAATGTTGAAACATATTATCATATTGCAGGTATGCGTGGCATAATTACTGGTGCCAGCTGGTGCGTTTCCGAAACTGCTGGACTAGACTCAGATAAAAATGAATGTTTGGTCCAAATGTGTCCCACATCTGCAGGTTTCTTGTGGGCAACATTTGGTCTTTACTGATGGTACTGACTCAGAGTGAGTCTGGCTGCCTCAGCCCAGTGACAGGTCTACCATATATGGGCTGGTGTGTCTTGGGCCACATCTGGCCAGCACACCAGTTACCAAACCTATAACTGAGCCTTTATTCCCAAAAGCAGCCCAGATTAGGCTCAACTTTATCTGCTATCTGGAAGCCAGATAATAAAGACAACAAGCTGTGTATTATGTTACACAGCATGTCCAGCCTTGAAGTAAATGGCCTTAAACTGGAGAAGTCAGCTCACGGTCCTATCAGGACAGGGCAGAAATTGTAAAGCTGCAGTGGCCTCAGACTCACAAAAACCAAAAACAAGAAAGCGTGAGCTGATGAGCTATTAAGGAACTTTGATGGTATGCTCAGAATATGATATGGCATTGACAATTCATGGGTCTAACGTGACTTTTGTTCACTGTGTAATGGCGCCAGAGACTTTTTCTTCCCACATCTTTGACCCCTTCATACCAATCAGCTGTAGTCAAGGTGGAGATGTCACCATAATATGAAGAACTATTTTGCTTAGCAGTTGTATTTTTCCATCCATTAAATCTGCGCCATACTCGGCCCAAGAAACACAGTGTTGATGAGAACAGAGTACGATGTACTGATAGCATTAAGAAAAGTTTAAATACCAAATACTAATCATAACTCATGTTCTTATTTTTCTTTGCAAGTTTGTGTGTCACCAGCTGTTTTTAGGTGAAAACGACACTAAACAAAACAATAATGTGCGTGTGTAAGCTGTGACTTAGAGTGGCAACTTTTAGTAATGACCGGTGAGATAATTATAGTCGTTCTAAGTCATTAAACTAATTGGACCTGAAACACAAGCAATTGAAGCAGATACCAGTGGGAGCAAAAGATACCAGTGACTGACATGTGGCAGGATGTTAATTTAAGAGTAATTATGCAACCATAACCTCAGCTCACTAAGAACTAATTGTGAGTAATGAACAACTAATAAACCATTTGCTTCATATATAGTTGTGTCTCTGTGTGTATGCATCTGTGTGTCTTTATGTGTGTGTTTCCATTTGACTGTGAAGAATCCAAACACAGTTGTCATTTAGTCCTGTCACCTGATATGAAACTGAAAAAAGGCCTACACCCAGTGCATACACACATAACATGAAAGATGTGCATACGCCTGCTGGATGCATTTATCCAAGTAAAACAGATACATAGCAATCACTACCATTCACTTTATTACAGTTGCAGGTTTGCTTGCATTGCACAGCAAATGAAAACCCAGAGACTGATGAATCCCTCTGCAAAAGTACAGATAATAGTTGCCATGGAGATGCACTGGTGGGAAGGCCAGAGATGCCCTAGGCAAAGAACCAGAGAAAAGGGAAGCAGAGAGAGAGAGATGCTATCATTACAGAGCAGAAGAAGTGATTTTCCTGGGAAGGAAACAGTGTACAGCAGCATGTACAGTGTGTGTGTGTGTGCACGTGCAAGTGAATTAGTTGCAATTACTCCAAGATGGGGCTTAGTGGCCAAGAGGAAGAGTGTGTTTCTACAGTGGGGAGGTTGGTGGTTTCAGTTCCCATCTCTGCCAGACTGGAAGTGTCCTTCCACCTGCCTTTTGTGTGAATACAATAAAGTGTTGTATGACTTGTGCGTGAATGGCTAAATGGCACATACAGTTCAAAGCTTTATGAAGGATCAAGAAGACTAGAAAGCACCTTATAACTGCCGGTATATTTACCATCTTATGCAATGAATGGAGTTAGAAAATATACCCACACTTTGAAAGAAAGTACCTCATTGTACCTGCAGAGGTAAAATGGCTTATAAGTAATAATGTTATACTTTTAAAGGGTTTGCATTTTATAAAGACCTTTCTTTAACGTCTCTGGAAAATTTTATGTGTTTATAGCGGTAAGCATTGATATATTTCTATAGTTTCATTATTTGTTAGTTGCTATAGTCTTTATCAAGCCTTGCTGAATTTCTTTTTCTTCCAGTTGATATAAATCTAGAATGACAGTATTATTGTCAAAAAAAAAAACTGTAGCTACAGGGATATTAACCCTTTAAACCCCAACCTAATTTACCCTTTAAACCAGGGGTGGGCAACTCCAGGCCTCAAGGGCCGGTGTCCTGCAGGTTTTAGATCAGGGGTGCCCAATCCCGGTCCTCGAGAGCTACCGTCCTGCAGCTTTCAGATGCATCCTTGTTCCCACACACCTGAATCAAATGAATGGCTTGTTATCAGGCCTTTGCCAAACATGATGGCATGCTGAAGAGATCAAACCATTTGATTCAGCTGTGTTGGAGTAGGGATGCATCTAAAAGCTGCAGGACGGTAGCTCTCGAGGACCGGGATTGGGCACCCCTGTTTTAGATGTATCTTTCATCTAACACAGCTGATTTAAATGGCTAAATTACCTCCTGAACATGTCTTGAAGTTCTCCAGAGGCCTGGTAATGAACTAATCATTTGATTCAGGTGTGTTGACCCAGGGTGAGATGAGTGAGAGAGGCCTGGAGTTGCCCATCCTTGCTATAAATGCTAACCATCACCAGTGACGGGTTAAGGTTATTTGATTGTGAAAATAAACTCTTATATTTGAAAACTAAAACAGTTGTGATACAATTTCTGTTCCACTCTGTACAGACACATTCCTTAACAAAACAGGGGTAACCCTAATAACGAGTTAATGTAATAACGATGTTTGTGCTGGTGTGTCGCTTCCCGTTCCCACCGCTTTGAGCGCTTTTCCGGTGTTCACAGTGATGTTACTGTGTGCCAGTGAGTGACTGCAGTCTGTGTGTCTGTTTGGTATTCCCACTCTGTTCTCCTGTCTCTCTCTCTTGCAGTGCAGTTCAGACAATCGCTTCCGTAGCAGCAGACAGTTTGACCTTAGCAACAGGCCAAGATCTGTGCTGTCATGGAAACCGTAGCAACCCTGTCAGTTAAGTCAGTTGCTAGGTGATAAAGATCAGTTACTTTGCCATTTACAAGGGAGGCGCTCACTTTGCCTCAAGTGTGAATACATATCATCAGCTCCATTCAAGGTTTTAAGCACAAAAATATAGGAGTTATATAAAGAACATTAATTGTCATTCAACACTCATTTACATCACACACACACACACACACCTACACACACACACATATATATATATATATATATATATATATGTGTGTGTATATATATATATATATATATATATATATATATATATATATATATATATATATATATATATATGTATATATGTGTGTGTATATTGTTAATTATTACTTTTTGTAATGATTAACAATCAGGCGGCAGGATATCACCGCTCTCTATAAATAGTTAGCTGTATATGAATAAACTAAATCTGTATGCAAAGAGCAATATTTTGCTCCTGGGAGCAATCGTGTATGAACAGGATTTGGTTGCATTCAGGGAAAATGCACTGAGATAAAAGAGAGAAGCTCGTCCAAATGCAATCTTGAAACTATTACTTTTTTATCTGCATTTGTAACTGAACAGGAAGTCCGGCCCCATTTATCATTTGGTTACTCTGGAACCCTGAACCCCAGAGGCCATATCAGCAGACTAGTCAGTTCTTTAGTTTGACTGGTTACTGTACTAACAAACCAAATGTAAGTAACCTGCTTGCTGTGGATAGTAATAAAATAATAAAATAACAGGTTTCTAATTTTTAATTGTATAAAAGTTAAATTATTTTTAGATCTGAGAAAGTACAAGGTTAAATTCAAATTCAAATTTTATTTGTCACGTACACAGTCATACACAGTACGATATGTAGTGAAATGCTTGGACAACTGCTCGTGACCTAAAGAAAACAAAAAAGGAAAGGCTATGAATAAGATAGGAAATAAATATGAAAAATTAAAAAGGGTAAATTTAACTAGGAAGGAATAAAATATAAATTAAGGTTAAAAATGAAATAACTGTACAACACAAATTAGAATGAAGGGTAAATTTAACTGGGAAGAATAAGATAAAATATATAAATTAAAGTTGAAAATAAAATAACTGTACAACAAAATACACAATACACAATATAGAACTATATAAGAATGTATGAAGAAATCTAAATATAAATAAATATATACACAATAACAGCAGCTACCAGAAGTTACCATTCATTAGCCTCTCTCTGTGGGTTTCTCCAGTTCTTCTGACCTCAGGGTCATTCTTTCAAAGTCGCAAGTCTCTTACTTCCAATTAATCACATATAAATACTTATAAGGAACCTCTTCATGTCACATTTAGGAAGTACTCATCGTAGGTCTGGATACCTCGTACTGCATTCAAGCATGACTGCTGATTTGAAATGATTTTTTTCATTTATTTTTCCATTTTTATTGTCATTTTGTGGCTTAATTAGTGAAGCAGTGACACACTGTCCCTACAGATTTGTGAATTCCTTAACAGAAACATAATTACAGAGGCATCCGTGGTTGAGGAAGCACTTGGGTGCTGATAGTCATCACTTGCATACTGCATGCTTACATGCATACTGAGCCTGAGTCCAAATGAACCAAGTGGGCAATGGCACAGCTCTCTTAACTTTGCCCTGGCTAGTTTTTCCTAATCAGTCAAGTTTGTTTGACACTAGCAAACAAACTTAACTTTGGGAGTCACACAAACTTGGTTTGTGTATGGAATGGAAAGCCCACCCTTAATCTTACTAGGTGAACATCTTTTTTGCAGCATGTAGGGTCAGTGTTGTAAAGGGGCAGATTTTAACCTACTGCATGATTTTTTTCCTCAATATAGTACTTTTAGTACAATATTTAGTTTTATAGTACTTTCCTAAATGAAATAAGTTTTGGTTACTGACCCTAACCAGCAAGTAAAAAAGAGAACAAAAAAGTGAGTTTAAATAAATCTCCTCAGCGAGCAAAAACTCCTAAACAGACTCCCGGCGCACACACACACACACACACACACACACACACACACACACACACACACACACACACACACACACACACACACACACACAGTCTCTTGGCTGACAAACATGTGACTTTCACCTCATCCCTCCAAATTCCAAAAGTGGATTTGTTACTCTTTTATCCTTTTTTTATCCCTCTGTACAGTATATTCACAGAGCACTTTGCAGCCAGGAAGCATATCAAAAGCAGGAAAGGGAGAGTGACTGAAGGGAACATGAAGGAAAACAAGTAAGGTCGCATGTCCCAGGAGGCCGTCCCACCCCGCTGCAGGACAGACATACAGAGAGGGGGGGGGTTATCTCTGAAAACTGGTGCACTCCAATTATGTGAAAATAACAAACATAAAAAAACTGTAATTCTGAAAAATATATTCTCAGGCTGTAAAGTAAAAAAAAATTTCATGGGCTGTGGCTTTTTCCTTAAAAACTTTTGTTCTTGTTCACATATTATTAAAAGCAGACTATAGATACACTATTATTATTATTATTATTTTTTGCTTTTTGCCTTTAATGATCACAGCTGAACACACCTACAGTGTGTGTACAATTATGTAATCCTCATTCACATACAGCAATCCATAAACGGTGAAGCAAATCAAAAGATAAGTATGTTCAGTGTGGTTTGAGTCTTGTTAGTTCCTCTTTTGGTTCAAGTTAACATGGTGATTTGGCTTCGGAGAAAACGAAAACTGACTTGGATGTGGACAGACACAGTAGCTGGATTCCAGATGTGAGTAGTTACAGTTTTTTTGTCTAGTTGTTGATCTCCTATGGAGTCTGAGAGGCCTGGTAATAACAGACAAACAGGAAGAGCACCATCATAAATGTAGAGATCAAACACACACACACACACACACACACTTGGCTGTAACTCCAGTCCCGTGGTTCTCACTCCAGCAGTGAGCTCATTAAAATGTGCAAAGCGACCCTTTTAGTCTTCATTCCCTCTCATCTCTCCTCCACCTCGTCCTCTCTCATTTCTTTCCCAAATCTTCATTTTTCCTTCGACACGAACTATCACACACCGACACTCTTCATTAGTTTCACTTGAGATCCACTCACTGATCTGGGGTAAGATCACATTCTCGGCAGGCACAGTTCAAACTACTCCTTCAGTTGTATAACTGCTCAACGTGCACATTGTACACTTTTATATTCTTAGTATGTGTGTATGTGTCTATGAATGTGTGTGTGTTTGGGGGTGGGTGTCGCTGCTTTAATGAATGGTTGCCGGGTAGAACAGGAGGCGTGAGGGAGGAATTTGCTAATTATGAATGGCGCACTTCTCTCTGGTTGTGAACAACACAGTGTGTGTGTGTGTGTGTGTGTGTGTGTGTGTGTGTGTGTGTGTGTGTGTGTGTGTGTGTGTGTGTGTGTGTGTGTGTGTGTGTGTGTGTGAGAGAGAGGGAGAGAGTCCATGTGTGTGGTTTGGTGTTTGTGAGTGTGTGGTTGTGTGGTAGGCACAAGGCATATGCTCAGATGTATGCCTGATACATCTGAGTATATGCCTTGTGGTTGTTTTAATCAAGGGGTTGCTGATTTGAATCTGCTGACTATCTGGTGAGGAAATTAAATGAACAATACTAATTACCACTGTACTGCTCATGAGCAAGGCATTAGATTGATCAGACGAGAATAGCACCAAATCATTGTTTCATATTAGAACAGAAGGGAACCCACATAACACTGATTTTGTGAAATCAAATGTAGTAGGTAATGCAGATTTAACTGACTGCAAAGGAGGTCTCCACACTCCCTGGTAATTATGGGGTACTCTAGACTAGTTTGTGTGTCAAAGGTTTAAAGCTGCTGAGGCCACTGTGGTGGAAGTGGTGACGTGGATGTCTGCCTTTGAGCAGGAAACAGCAGGAATTTTATTCCTTAAAATATACATTTCACTTTTTAAAAACTCTAACCCAACTTCCCAAAGCTTAACTGCCTCATCATCACCCTAAGCTGTTTTCACACATGAACTTCAGAGGGTATCAGGAGATTAGGTTGGAGACTGTCCAAAGTTCACATTTCTCACATCTAGGAAGCAACAGGAGAGAGTTCATTTAAGTGTACCAGAAGCACTCAGATTTAGATGAGACAGCTGCCTGGATGGAGTGTGCGGGAGGCAGGACACATGACTTACTCACTGCAAATTCAGTGGACCATCAGTCTGACAAACCATAAACTATCGACTGAGCCAGCTAAACTCTGGGGCATCTAGTGAAACCAGTTTTCACTTCGGGCCACTCATCACTGCATTCAGAGTGCATTCAGTTTTTTTAAAAGCTCTTCACAGTTGATCTGCATGCAGCTCAAGTCTGTTCAAACATGATCAAACTGACTCCAAAAAGTTTGCTGTACCAACGTTTTTGTGTCTTGCTAACAAATTCTGCACTGCATAAGAACACGCCCGCTTTGAGAGACTGCTGCATGGTCCTGATGAATGTTCAGTTCAACTCTGTTAGACATATCCTGACACGCAGTTCCTTTAGGTAAGGTCTAGAAAAGTTCAGGGCTGTTAAATAACTAATATTTAACAATATTAACTAATATATATTTAACTAATAAGTAATTTCAATCATTTTGTCATGTGGAGTGTGCATAGGTGAGCACCCAAATGCAGGACACAGACAGGCAGAGTGCAAATGAAGAATATTTCTACAATTACAAAATTATGTGTTTTATATGGTGAAATTAAAGCTAAGTGGAAGTAAAGTTCCAGTAAACGTGTGCATTGGTTGAAAATTTCCTTTTTATTTGGAAATTATAATTCCAGTTTTGGATGAAAATGTTAAAAAGAACATATTAGATTAATGCCCTTCCTCCTGCTGTACTCCCCCTGCACATTGCTTTGTAAGCCAGCCTAAGCCCGTATGATAAACAGGAGGAAATCCCATTTGGTTGCTGTTTAATCTGAATTTTCTGCTATATACATTTCACTGGCAGTAGAGATTATGGTCTCTCTAGGTAAGGTATACTATATAAGCCTGACTTCTGTTTAAAAGTCTTTAAATGCGTAGCATTTAAAGCATTGAGAATAAAGCTTTAATCACTTTTCTTGTGCAGGCTTTCCACCTGTAGCGCAGCGGCAACAGATCTGAGCACCTTGTTTGGAAGTTAGCAGTCTCTGCCATCACTTAAATTGACTTAAACTCTGAGGTCAACTTTTTCCACATGGATCTACTGCCTTAAAATAGACTGCTGTTTACAGCTGCAGGTTAGCTACTCACGAAACTGGGTCCCTGCACAGGATACACACACACTCACAAGACACTGCTTTATTTGGATGAAGCCGGGGTGTGCGCGTAGTGTCTACACGAGGCAGATCGGTGTCTTGTGTAAACACTGGCTGGAGGTAAAATAATACAAAGTCTGTGTAGCTGTTCGTGTGTTTGAAAGATGCAGCGCTTTTAACTGCATTACATTACACAGCACACAGCGAGCTGTAACGTAAATATTGATCACAGCTTTGTGATCTATGTTTTTGTGGAACAGAAAAAAGAGGTCTTTGTGGTAAATTTACTAGGAGATTTTATGCTTCACAATAAGATCCTGGTTTGTTTTTCCAGGGGCAACCAGAGATATCGGATCAGCTCTGACCAGGATGTGCATGAGGCATCGCAGCATTGAGGCCAAACTTCGTCAGTTCACCAAGTAAGAAATTATCCTTCAAGCTCCCTTATTTCAAGTAGGAATTTGTTCCCTTCTGTAACTTTTTCCTCTGATCCTAAACTGCAGCCCATCAGGATCTTTCAGAAGTCAGAAAATGCTCAACTATGTGTGTATTTCCAAGTAAAGCTGACTTTGTTTTATGATGGGGCACATGTTTGGTGAGGTTTTCTTGACAGCAATATGGACTCCATTAGGAACATTGGTCTGTCTATCCATATTGAAGTGGCTGTAAATAAATATAGCTATGGCACACAATGCAAACCGCTCTGGAAACCTCACCAGAGTCTGCTTTCAACCATTGTTTGCCTTTATCTTCATTTTTTCTACTTTCTAATGACTTTTCCACAGCAAAAGCTATTACGCTGATGATGATGGTAATGGCGATAATGATCTATGACTGTGGTAATGACGGGGTTTTTGATGAATGATTTATCTTCAAGCTCTTGTGTGGCTTTACATAAAAGATGTACACATGTCGTAATAGTCATGCATTTATCTTAATATTTGAGCATGTGTATCACATGTGTATGCATGTGTGGACATGTTGTGGGAAAATGTCCAGTTACTAAAATTCTGAAGTAGAACAATAGGTGGAGGTGATGTATACATTAACATGTTTTCAGAAATATGTTTTGTACTTTTTGCACTGTTCTGTGGAGATCTGAATATTGCAGGTTTACATTAAACCAGTCATTTGTCACAATGTCACACTTAGGAACTATTTAATGAATCCCTGCTCACTGTCTCTAATACTGCCAGTGCATCTAACTTGCATTCAAATATCTACTTCTTTGTCTCTCCCACAGTGCTTTGATGGAGAGTCTTATCACTCCTCTTCAGGACAAGATTGAGGACTGGAAAAAGACAGCCAACCAGCTGGATAAGGATCACGCCAAAGGTACACAGACATCCCAGATTTGCTTATTCATTCAACTTCAACATCACTAAATTCTAACCCCATATCCTCACCGCTGAAGTAGCTTTAAGTGTACTGCTTATGTACGGCTCTAACAGAAGGGCAAATGTTTGATCAGCTGGGCTGCACCATTGCTATGCTAGCACAGGCTAGCAGTGAACAGAAAATGCAAACTCTGCACACCATTTTAAAATGAGGTTTCAGCAGCGCTGCATGTGGCGTGTATGCCTACCTTGATCACATTGCAGCTTCTTAGAGCTACGCTCCTCTTTACCTGCTCATCGTCACTCCTTGTAAGCTTGTACCCCAGCAGCTGGAAAAGTAATGCCTGCAGATGTCCTAACTGTCAAACAGCCAAAGAATCATGTCTGAAAATGCCAAGGAAGTATTCTCATCAAGTTATCTGTTCCATTATCTGTCCCACTGCCAGGGTGTCAGATAGTTGACCTAAACTTTGAGGCAAAGCATGTTTTGGGGCTTCTGACGTAGCCGGGACACTTCCTGCTCTGTGCGCTGGTCATTCTTTACAAATGCTTTAAAAAAGACAAAGCCAGTGATGTTAGGATATCATTGTGCCAAATACATGTTGTCTTTTCCTCATTCCATAAACCATACTACTCAGACTATGATCAGACTGAAACCTGACACCATGAAAATTTTTTCCAAACCAAACTGTATGTTCATATGCAGGAGTAGAACTAGCCTTTGTCAATATAAACAGGATATTTACCTGTTAATATGTGTTTCCGCAGTAAACAGGTAATCTTACTTAAACATTTGCTTCCACATCATTCGGTTCTAAAACTATACCTTTGCATACAACAGTGTCTAAACGGGAGCGGGTACATCTGAAACCAAACATAATAATCAGTGTTTCGCTGACCTCTTGGTGGTTTCGGTTCCTGAAAGTTAATATTGTTTCTATTTGAGTTATTATTGGAAATGCAAGACAGTATGAGTTTGCTCAGCAGCTTTTGCATTCGTTTTTCTAAAACATCTCTCTTTATTCTCTGTCAAGAGTACAAGAGGTCACGTCACGAGATCAAGAAGAAATCATCTGACACCATGAAACTGCAGAAGAAGGCTCGTAAAGGTAACGATCAGCTGTCTAACAGTCAAGCTCAGGCTCATGGTTGTCACTCAGACAGTTCTTGTAAAGTGCTGTTTGTGTGTTTTATGTATTGCAGCTGTAAATATATTTAGATATCCAGTTCATTGTTCCTACTGTTATTTATCTAAACACAACATCGTAAGTGTAAGGCTGCAGTTAATCACAAAAAATGAGCCATTTTGTATCTGACTGGCACTCTTGATAACAGACTACGTGAGCATCATCCAAACAGTAACTTGAGTCGTTATAAGTTTATATTGCCATCTGGTGGCGTTCTGAAAAATTACAGATCTTTTCTCATTTGTCCTGAATCGCTTTACCCAGTGAGGCAGCAGCCAATAATTGTTGGTTTCTTTCTGCTGCTGCTTCCGTTCAGTTGCCAGGCAGATTAATTTACACATGCAAGTTGTCTAAAATATATTTCAAGATAATTATTTATCATTATTGAAATTGTTGTTTTATATTTTATATAAAACATATACCCTTGAATGAGTATATAACACTCATTCAAGGGTTTGTCAGAATTTAAATGTATATTTATGTAGAAAGAGAGGGGGGAAAGCAAAATGCACTTTCAATTTGAAGTATCTTTAAAGTAGCCACATTTTGCTTTGATGAATACTTTGCACGCTCATTACAGTCTCTCAGCCTGCATCATGAGGACAACTTCCAAAATGTTTTCCTACAGCTATGATGGAGCTTTTCCTTCTATATGCACAGTAACTCATGCCTGACTGTGTCAGGTGGGTTTACATTACCATATTGTAGAGGTCAGGTCCTCTGGTGTAGTATTCCACACTCTGGTAGCCTTTACGTAGCCTACAGTTGCATTGCCTCATGGGAAAAATAAGAAAACAAATTGTCGTCCAAAGCACAGGTAACTCTTGGACTTAGTTTCCTGGGGCAGTCTTTGTGAGAGTCCATCATTTTTGTCTTTACAATTATTAAACAGAAAAGCAAGTGAATATGTTAATATGTCATTCCTCTTTACTTAGTTAGGTGGGGTTTGCATTAGCATTTATTACTGCAGTAGTTGGATGAGGCTAGCTGTGTTTGTTGTGCTGTGCTGGCACAAACACAACTAATGGACTGAAACAGAAAAAGAAAAAAGTTAACATTTTACAGGAAACAGCTATTTAATCTTTAAATTCTGTTTAGGGAGAATGGCTTGTAAGCACATTAGTATGTTGGAAACAGAGTAAACAGTATTTGTAAGGCGAAAAATGCGCCACTATGGAAAGCAAAAAAAAATTAAAAATTGAGAGGTTTGCTGTGAACAAACGCTTAGAATGTTGGTAATGTGATAACAATAATAATAATGATAATGTTGATACTGGTACCTCAAAAAAGTTTGCACCATTTAAATTGGTAAGTTTTTTTTTTTGCTTCAAATCATATATGATCAAAATCAGTGAAAAAAGAAGAAGAATTTAAATTCAGCCTGTCTTCAGAGGTTTCCTGTGAAGCAATAATGTATATTAGAGAGGCTACTATTTAATATAAATTATGAATCTTAGTTTTCAGTTTGTTTCTCACTAAAGATTTCGTTTGTATTGATAAAAAGTCCCGTCATGATCATGTCAGTTTTTTCTAGCCTGATTTCTTTAGGAAGTCCACACCTTCAAAAGCAACCCAGTGACTGTGAATCTGAATGCAAGTTATATGCTTAGAGATGTCATTTTCTCACATAAAACAAGGGTAATATAAGAAATTATCTTAAAACGATAGTCTGATATCTTTGACGGGGGGTTTGTATGAGGCGCTTCACAGTAGTCAGTGTGTTACCTATTGTAGAAGTTATCACACACCTACTGTATGTACTGTAACTGAAAAGTTACCAGTGTAACAGATAAGCAAAGTCCTGCTTTCAAGGGTCAGCAGCAAAATGTGTTTTTTAAAAAAGTACAAAAGCATACCGCGACGTCACACTGCCCTTTCTCCTTAGTCCTCAGTCTGAACTTCTATCCATGCAATGTTTAAAGCCATCAGACATTCTAGTTCACATGACATGAGAGTTCATGTGGCTAAAATACGTTTTGATGCTGATCTCTTCCACACTGGCACAATGTTTCCACAATGTTGCATACCTGGGTGCATCTCCAAAATGAGACAGCTCCACTTTTGAAAACCTAAACTATCCTTTAACAGGACTAGATTAACAGTTAAACTGTGCAATGTCTGTTCCTGTGTCTGATAAGCCCCATCGCAGCTGATGCTTGAGGATATTATTGTTTCTGGATTGAACTTTTGGTTGCAGCTGTGTTATTTTGCTCTAACATTTGGCACTGTGGCTGTCTTGTGATGGCTTCCTTGTACTAACCCTAACAATGAGTTCTGCTATTTCTGCTCTCCCCGCCCCTGTCACTCTCTCTCTGTTTCCTTTCTCTTTCCTTACTTTGCTTCCTTTTTTTCTGTCTCCCCCTCTCACTGCTACGTCTTTCTGTCTCTCCTCCCCTCTGGTATTTCTATAGAGATGCAGGGTAAGTATCAGCCTGCCGCTCGCTGCTCTACCGCATCACATCCTTTTCTTTTTAAATTTCCAGCATTTGCCTGCAGGCAGTGATTATTACTAAATTTGAGGTCATGCAAAAGTTTTGGGGGTATATCAGGAAATTGTCTTTCATAATGAAATAGTCATGTAAGCAGACTTAAGGGGAATAGAGAGAACCTTATCAGGGCTGGATTAACCCACCACAGGGACTCCCATAATAAGCTGTAGGCTTTTGTTTAATTTAACTCGCTCTCGGTGCATAAATTGTTATTAATTAGTTATGAGTTTATGGTAATGTAATTAGCATACAATTATTTTGTCAAGTACACCATATAAGCACATTGCAAGCTGAAATAATAAAGCCTTAAAGCCAAATTTCTATCTGAGGCCCCATTACAACACAGGTGCTTTTAGGCTGGTGCCACTCTAGTTTAAACATGAAACACGTGCTGTGTGTGTCCTGAACTGCATCACTCTCAGTCTGTTTTCTTCATTTTAATCAGCTAAGTCCTCCATTCTAGTCTGTGTGCAGAAAATGTGCAGAAAACAGTTTGCCCAGTGGCCAACGGAAAAACTGACGTTTGTATTTGTGTTGTATTTCCCATATTTTATTCCTCCTTTGGTGCCAGAGAAACCAGACAATGTTCAAAAGTCTGCATGACCAGATTTGAAGATTTAAAGCTTTAAATCAACACAGAAAAAATGATAAAAAAAACTTTCATTATCTTCTACAGAGCAGACGTGTTAGGGTCATTGTAGAAGATCATGCATTTTGATGTTGGAAGGTTTCAGTCAGAAAATTTTAATTTGCCTGAAACAACTGATATTGAGATTTTTTTGTGACCGGTGATTCATGAGGTGGGGTAGCAATGTTGTTAAGTGATGTTAATTTATAGGTTAAAATATACTTCTGACTTTTCTGCACAAACATAATTATTTGTAGTCTTTTTACCACAAATTGAATGTCACATTTTGAACCTCAACCTTTCGGATCACCTGAATAGTTACATACTGTGCCCAGTGGGCAATCCAGCCTTGCTTGTAATGGGCATCATTCTACTGAGCCAACAACAACATGACAGTTTATTTATTGCACCTAAATGGTCAACTGGGGTTTAGCTTTTAATTCTCCATTGAAACTAATGAAACTTGTAACCATGACCTTTTTAAAAACTACATGAACTAGCTCCAATGCTTCCTAAACAAGTTTTGCCCCTCGTGACAGATTAGAGCTCAGCGTCTGTAGTTAGCTGTCGTGTAGTGTCACTTTTAACAATGCATGATGTAACTGAACTTCTTCCTTGACTCCTGCATGACTTGTAGCTGTTACTATCAGCTTTGTAGTGACACTGCAGGCTTCAGTCTGACTCTCATGCTACCTCTCCTCGTCTGTTATCTCTGTCATTTTGTTCCTCATTCTGCTCTTACATGCTGTAAAACTACAAAGAAATTTTCATGTCTTGCTTTCCATTTACTGCATTTGATGTCTTTTTAGAGATAGCAATCTTTTTTCAGATTACATATGCACTTATATTTAAGCTTTTATTATCAAGGTATTGCAGTATAGTTACAACAGATATGATAACATTACATTTTTAGCAAAACTTTTAGCAAAAAGTCTTAGTTCATTAAAAAACAACATAGGAAACTGACTACTGCACATTAACATTAGAACAAATACAGAGCTAAAATAGCTTAAAAACAAACACTTAAACAAGTTGCTGCTTTTTTTGTCTTGGTCAAAATTTTATAATCTGTACTAGCGGTTGGATGAACTCCTGCATTATGAGAGATATCCACATTTAGTTACATTAACACTTTTCCACACCTCCATCTTTCTTTCCTTTTTCATTTTCACCCTCTGATGAAAACCTCTACCTTCCTGTGTCAGTCTCTGCTCTCTCGTTTGATAAACGTCTCTCACCCACTGCTGCGCCTTCTCCCACCCAGGGCGAGGGGACCTGCAGCCACAGCTCGACAGTGCCATGCAGGATGTGACCGACATGTGCCTGCTGATGGAGGAGACTGAGAAGCAGGCGGTGCGCCGTGCCCTGGTGGAGGAGAGGGGTCGCTTCTGCACCTTCATTGGTTTCCTTCAGCCAGTTGTGGTGAGGACACATATGGAGGAAATGTGATAGACTTTAACAGCAGGAGGAAAGATGGACAGATGAGGGCAAGCACTGTCTAAAGTAACTTTTGAAGTGCCGTACAGAGAAGCATGTTCACTGAACAGCTCCACTGATAATTGTTTTAAATATTTTTATTACTTTTTCAACAACATTCAAAGGTAATTTCCCATAATATGCTGTTGTAATAGAAACCCTTTTCCCCCACCCTCACCTCCCGCTCTGCTCTCTTCCGACCAAAGGAAAAAAAAACAAACAAAAAAACAAAAAAAAAAAAAAACACAAGCTCAAATGAAATATATATACAATTGTACCATATGTGGCATTTATACATAATTCAAGAAAAAAAGAAAAAAAAAAAGGGAAAGAAGAAAATATATCCAATAGGAACAAACAAAAATAGCATGCACAATGCTAACAATTTCCTCCTACTCCACTCTCCTACATAAGTTGTTCTATATTTACTACTTTTAAAAAATGTTTAAATGGCTTCCAAATTTCATCAAAATATATTAACTTATTTTTCAGAAAGTACGTAATCCTTTCCATTTCCATACACTGTGTCAAGGAGTTTATCCAAGCGCCAATAGCAGGAGGAACTGATGTAGCTCCACTGATAATTACTGTATTTGAACCCTTATGCCAGAGGCCATTGTTTGATATTGCCCCATTAAAAAAAAAAACACATGTATTTAGCTACAAAACTATAAGGCTAAAATGAACAACCTTGGGCTGTACTGATGGGAGACACTTTAAAGAATAGCATCAGTATAACATTTATCTTGCAGAAAACCATTAATTAATAAACAATGTAAAGCAAAAACGTGTAAAATGAGTTGTTACTTTGTGTCGTACTGACACGTCAACCACATTATCTTTATAAAGACAAGAAACTAAACTGCTTTGCTTACAGTACCTAATTTACAGTTTAATTATATCACGAAAAATAATCATACATAAAAATAACTAGAGCTTTGAGTATAATTAACTGTGTTATGGTTGTTGTGGAAACTGTACACTGAGAATTTTTGGACTTTAGTGTAAAAGAAAAAGTAAAAATGTTTTCTATCTTGTTTTAAGAATGGAGAGATTGCTATGCTGGGCGAGATCACCCATCTCCAGGCCATCATTGATGACCTGACTGTGCTGACAACTGATCCGCACAAACTGCCCCCTGCCAGTGAACAGGTGAAAAGCATACGCAAACATGACATCCAGAATACACAAAGACAGAAACAAATAGAAGACAAACCTCTGACTCCTACACGTTCTCTCAGGTGATTAAAGATCTAAAGGGGTCCGATTACAGCTGGTCCTATCAGACCCCTCCGTCATCCCCAAGCAGCTCTGGCTCACGCAAGAGCAGCATGTGCAGGTACTCACACACAAATACACTCTTATCCATACACACATAGGCAGTGTTCTGAGTATCAGAAAGAGGAGCCATCCTTGATGTTTATATGTCAGTGTGATTGTCAGTCGTTTTGTCTACATGTCAGTCTGTCATTACATTCTGTGCAGTCCCCGAAAAACAAGTGTCTATGGGTGATAGAGCTACTCATTTAACCCCAGAAATGTTCCTTCATAATCAGGCTGTGGTGATTCTGCATAACTATTGGACTGATCAAACTGGACCACATATAGCTTTAACATGGCCATTAAAACATGATGACTGCCAAAAACTGACTGAAAAATATTAAAAAGTAAACTTAGCCAGCAAATTAGAAAATGCTGAGTGAAAGGTTGCCTGTTCAGGTAGTTGAAAGGGCATCAGAAAAAAGGATGTTTCTCTTTAAATCCAAATGTCTGTTGAAATGAAAGGTCATTTATACATCTCCAAAAGTTGATTCTGTTCATCTGGACGTAGCGTTTTGTGGGAGAAACGTTTTGTCACTCATCCAAGTGACTTCTTCAGTCTCAGCTGACTGCAGGTTTCAATCTTATAAACAGTACATTTGCATAATGACTGAAACCAGCCCACTGAAGGAACAATGGGCTAGGAGGTCAGTTCCTTAATCTTAATTATGCAAATTCTCATGACCATTGATCAACAACCACTGATCAAAGCCCACTGATCAATGGCCATGAGTACCATTCACAGAGAGTTGGGGAATGGCTGCAATCACAGCATTCTAAGATGGCGAAAGATGTATCCTTAGGCCCCCTCCTCGATTCATAGACGGTCTTTCCCTTTTCACTTAAATGGCCTCCTTGACTCCACGCTCAAACCAGTATTCTTCCCTGTCCAGGATGTTACATCCTCATCATTGAAAGAGTGTCCACTGGCCTGTAGATGTAAATAGACTGCAGAGTCCTGGCCTGACGAGGTAGCTCTTCTGTGTTGTGCCATCTGCTTCGCCAGAGGTTGTTTGGTTTCCCCGATGTATAAATCCTGCCAATCCTCCTGGCACTTAACAGCGTACACTATGTTACTCGGGGGACCCGATCCTTGGGGTGGACCAATTTTTGGCGCAGCGTGTTTTGGGGTTTAAAAGCCACAGAAACCCGGTGTTAAAAAAAAATGTGTCTCAACTGTTCTGATACTCCTGACACATATGGGATCACTACAGGTTTTCGCTTATGGAGCGGTTGTCCTTCTCTCCTGGATCGGCTGGAGCTTTCTTTAGGTGCCTTTCCAGCTTTGACAAAAGTCCAGCTGGGATAACCACATTTACTCAGGGCCTTCTTGATGTGCTGTTCTTCTGCCTCCCTGGCTGCTGTGTCAGTGGGGATGGTGTTCGCTCTGTGTTGTAGTGTCCTGATGACACCCAGTTTGTGCTCCAGTGGATGATGAGAGTCAGATGTTCATCCTCCAGTGAGGTCACTCAGATGTTTTAGTCAGTGGTTGTTGATCAATGGTCATGAGAATTTGCATGATTAAGATTAAGGAACTGACCTCCCAGCCCATTGTTCCTTCAGTGGGCTGGTTTCAGTCATTATGCAAATGTACTGTTTATAAGATTGGGGAAACCTGCAGTGAGCTGAGACTGAAGAAGTCACTTGGATGAGTGACGAAACGTTTCTCCCACAAAACGCTACGTCCAGATGAACAGAATCAACTTTTGGAGATTTACTTTCCTGGATGATTGAGAATGCATCAAGACGTCATTTATACATCTGATGAAGTTGGTGCTTCAACAAGCTTTTGATGATTGGGTCATCCTCAGCAGAAGCACTGCCTTCAGACAGAAAAGCATTATAAATAAATGATAATAAAGAATCTAGGACTTTGGCCTTAAGATAAGTTATGACAGCCTCTCTTTTATAAGCCAAATGCATAAACAAAACTAAATACTTTCAAAAGACTACAAACTGATTTCTATGGTTCTGTGAAGCAAACTGTATGAGTGTCAGTGCATGTGAAGCGGATTCACAGCATTTTGCCTTCAGTGTTTACTGTGTGTATAGATGTGTGTGTGCTGGATCCTTCTAAGTTTACACACCCTCTGTCTACCCCCTCCTGTCCTTTTCTTTCCCACTTTTCCACTCAAAACAACTGCCATTCTGTGTACTCTTTTTCACTTATCTTCTATTACTTGTGTCTTGTTTGTGTGCATTCATGTGATTTGCCCTCTTTCTCTCCTGCTGGATCTTTGCTTACCTGATTTTGTTGCGGGTCTCTACTTTTAACTGTTCCTGGTGTGTGGCTTTACTGCGCATCGCACTGCGGGTTTTCACTGACCTGATGAACCAACGATTTGCTGTAAACTCCTCTTGGTCCTTCAACCCATCATACGAACTTCCAACACTTCCTTTAATTGTCAATCTATCACTTTCTACAACAACCAACCCCACTTCTTCTCTCTGAATTCCACCATTACTTCTCTAATCATGCTGTCTCTCTCTGATACTGCCTTCGCTCTACGCTGGGAATCATCACCTCCACATTCCTCACACCTCCATCGCTCTGCCCCCTCCCTTCTCCTCTACACCTTCCTCCCCCAACAGCAGTGTAAACAGCACCCACAGTAGTGCCTCCCGTTCGTCAGGGGGAGGTGGTAGTGGTGGTGTTGGTGGCGGAGGCTCCTTGCCCCACTCGCCCACCTCATCATCCTCCTCCTCCTGTCGCTACCGCAGCAGCCTGCCGCACCAGCCTCCACCACCGGGGGGCATTGCTGCCCACCGCCTCAGCAGTGTCTCCTCACATGATTCGGGCTTCGTGTCCCAGGATGCCAACATCTACTCCAAGCCACCCTCACCTATGCCCTCAGACATCACTAGTCAGGTACAAATGCCTCATGGACAAATTTACATTATTTATGTGACCCGTTCAGAGTTACTGTGGCTTAAATTGCTGGCTTCCAATGACACACGCACAGCCTGAAAAAGACAATGACACAAAATTTTTGGTCTCTATTTTAAGGACAGCCAGCAGGTAAACTAAACATTTCAGTGTAACTTTAAAATAACAAAGGACAAATATTTGAATAGAATTTAATTACTGGATATCTAATGAAAAACATTAAGTTTCACACATGTGTTTTGGTTCTTGGTCTAAACTCTTATCGGTTTGTGTCACTCTTATTTCTTTCCTGGTGTAGAAATCATCCAGCTCAGCATCATCAGAGGCCTCAGAAACATGCCAGTCAGTCAGTGAATGCAGCTCCCCCACCACTGTAAGTATTCTTATTCATAATATATAACATGGACAGTCTGAAATGCAGCATAAAAAAAATTAAAGCAATAAAAGTGTGGTCCTAAAAAGTTAACAAATAAAGGTCAGTGTGTGTACAAGTAGTCCTTATGAGCCAAAAGCTCAGGCTTCAGACTTTCCTAACACTCTGTTTCTGAGAGCTTCCTCCTCTGTATCATGTCAGAGCGAGAGGATATCACTAATATGCACAGCTGTCATTGTAAACACAGACGACCCATCCTTGTGTGAAAATTAGCTTTAAGCAGTGGCTCCCAAACCTTCTCTGGCATGCTCCAATTAAAGAGCCGAAAAAATGAATAAAAAATTAGATGATTTTTATAGTGTCAAAAGACTCTTGTTTGTTTTTACCCTCAAAAATTATTCTTAGTTATGATTGTTAGACATAACTATTCTTCTGTTAGTTTCACTTGATACTTATTCATACTTATTCATATTCACGCTATGTATGCATGGTGCATACATGTAGTATTGAGTATATAGTGGGTCTATGTCCCAGTAGCGGGGCCCAACTTAAAGAGAGGGGGGCTATAATGATTTGCTTCACATGGAGGATGGAATGAAGGCCCAGTATAAGAGAAACAGGAATTATTGTGAGCTGTGGATCATACAAAATTATTCTAGTTAGCATAATGTGTGTCCTTTAAGATTTTTACACAGTAATCATACAATCATACATCATACTTGTGGTCAGTCTGTGACATCACTGTCGAGAGATTAGTTTTCCCTGACAGTGCTGGTTTATTCTTAAGTTAAACTCTCAGTTTAGGATATATTTACAAATACAGCTTAATGATTGGTGGGGGGGGGAAAGATAAATGAATTACTTGAAATTAAAAATTAAGCTCTGCTTCATTTAAGTTTACTTCAAGTTTCCTCATCTTGTCCAAATCAACCAGATTTCCACTGAACACCCGTCAGATTCACACCTATATTATCTGTAGTGTTTTCCAGAGACATCAGGCAAGAACAACAAAATGTAATTTCATATAAGATTGAGCAATTTTTTAAACAGCTGTGATAATTGTGGTAGTATAAAGTCATTGTTGATACAGAATTACAAGGTAGCGCACAACACATGCTGTTTAAAATGAGACGTTACACTCATCAAGGTAGCAGGACGTTCATAAGATTTTCAGGGATTTCCGAGAACAGAAGGAGACTTTGATTTCTGAATGGTAAGTCAAACTTGGTGTAGAGCTGACAGTATTAAATCTCTGGGGCCTTGATGTGTTCTCCAGCAGAGAAAGCTTTGTGGTACCATTAAGCAACATCATATCAAACACCGCCCACTTACTCACAAGAGAATAGTGAGGCAAATGTATTTGAGACACGAGGGTTTGGTTGAATTTATGCATTTTCTCGAATTTAAAAAAATGTTCATTGCAGCAATTAGCATTGGAGAGCTCTGTTTTCATAGGCACATGGGGCAAAGTTGTATCTTCCTCAGCATAAACCACCTACACATTGGTGCCAGTTGCAAAGTTGGCTTTAAGATTTACAGCCATTTGCATCTTCCCCTGCTTACCAACTGAAAATAGGAACATGTAACGCCGGTCTTCTGTGCTTTTAATTGATGGAGACATACCCAAATAAAGCTCTACAAAATCAGAGACTTGTTTTATTTATGTTTGGGAACTTGTCTCCTCCTCTTCCATTATACATTCTTTAGCCAGTTTGCACACCATTATATAAATCATGCTTGCAAGGCAAAATAAATATTCATTTCTGATCTTAAGCAGCATCTGTCCTCCGTACCAGCTTGCATATACTGCTTCTCTTTCCCTTGACGTGTTCACAACCATCTGTGATCCATCTCTAATTTGACTGATACACATTGTCAAGCTGGACCGTGTGCCCCACTTTCACTGGTTATCTTGACAAGATTTAGCATAAGCATCACGAGGCAGACTTGCAGTCTCTCCTGTGCATTGCATGTATTGGTTATTTCTGGATGTTCTTAATTAAATCATCATGGAATCTGAGGCAGACACACTAGACACATGACACGTTCCATTAAAAACTCACGAGACAATTAAAATTTGCCTGCTCCCCTAAAACTGATCTAAAACCCTTTAGATCAGTTTCATCAGCTCATCTCACTGTATCCACATCCAGCACCTTTGGGAAAATGGTGCAACAGCTCCATGTACATGCAACAAAAGCAGAGTTACTGTGATTTCTACCTGAGCTCCTTTACTTTAAGCCTTTCCTTGATCACTGTACAAATCCCACAAATACAATTCATCAATCTGAATTTTTGCTACAAATACATCAACATAAACGTGTTAAACATACAGTATCTGACTAAAAATTAGAAGTAGGCTTTGTTGATGTAGAGGCTTAGTCCCACTCTAATCACACTTAACTTGCATATAGAGTCATTTTGATGCATGGCAGCAGTAACTAATTGTGTTTCAAGAGGCCCATTTTGGTTTCAGCTGTATTGTCTATCTGTTTCTTAGAATTTGGTGTGTGTGTGTACACATGTTTGGCTTTTGTTGTCGTGTGTGGCCCAGTAGCTGGCTCTCTCTCTCTCTGTGTATATATATATATATACATATATATATATATATATATATATATATATATATATAATGTCTGTCTGCCTGTCTCCCGCTCACTCTTGCTTCATGTCTGTGGCTTTTCCATTCTCTGATGACATGACTGTGTCTCTCGTCCCGCAGTTTGGCTCGTCCTTCGCTACCTTCCGCCCCGCTCTTTTTCACTCTGGCTCCACCCGGCCTCTCTCTGTCATTCTTCCTGTTCCTGCGTCCCCACCCTATAACCGCCCCCCTGGATCCAGCTCCTCCTCTCCCACATCAAAGGTTCCTATGTGGAAGGTTTGTTCTCCATTCGCTTCCATTTCTTCAGTTGCACATTTTCTTCTGTTTCTGTTTAACAAGTTAATGCATAGAATTTATTTTCTTTTACTTTTTATCACCTGATTAACTCATTCATAACCACATTGCACTGCTTCATTGCAAGTGTTCATCCCCACTTGCTTTGTGTGCATTTTATTTGGCTTCATCTGCCTCATTGGTTTTACAGTCTGCCAACTGGTAACTGACCAAAACCAAGCAGGGTCAAAGGTCATCAACATATACATGCTCTCTAACACTCGAAAAGGCCTCTGTTCCACACATTCTGACCTGCACACAGTCCTTGATGTACCCATAAAGGCCCCCTCTTTCTGCACTCAGATGAAGGGCATCAAACTGCTGGATAGTGGACAAGTCGTGTGTGCTAATGTTACCACCTACTTCCTGTTTATTAATTCCGCTCACCTCTTCAGGACTGGTCCAAAGCAGGTCAGTATGAGCAGCCTGTGGCTGCAGCGGCAGTCCAGCGAAGAAGGGAACCTCTTGATAGGCTGAGGGAGAGTGAGGCATCACCGGGCTCCCAGGGATATGCTGGGCCATCACATCCTGATGATGGGCAGAGAGCCAGGATGACGCCAGCTAACATCGCTGCCAAGGTAATAGTGAAGTTGATGATACTGAAACACGGGCTGAAGATAGCAATTTGTGTGTACGTCTGTACAAATGCATGAATATGTATAAAGTATGGCCTATAGTACAGGGTGGGCCATTTATATGGATAAAACCGTAATAAAATGGGAATGGTTGGTGATATTAAAGTCCTGTTTTTGGCACATTAGTATATGTGAGGGGGCAAACTCCTCAAGATAGGTGGTGACCATGGTGGCCATTTAGAAGTCGGCCATCTTGGATACAACTTTTGTTTTTTCAATAGGAAGAGGGCCATGTGACACATCAAACTTATTGGTAATGTCACAAGAAAAACAATGGTGTCCTTGGTTTCAATGTAACTTTATTCTTTCATGAGTTATTTACAAGTTTCTGACCACTTATAAAATGTGTTCAATGTGCTGCCCATTGTGTTGGATTGTCAATGCAACCCTCTTCTCCCACTCTTCACACACTGATAGCAACGCCACAGGAGAAATGCCAGCACAGGCATCCAGTATCCGTAGTTTCAGGTGCTGCACATCTCGTATCTTCACACAATAGACAATTGCCTTCAGATGACCCCAAAAATAAAAGTCTAAGCGGGTCAGATCGGGAGACCTTGGGGGCCATTCAACTGGCCCACGACGACCAATCCACTTTCCAGGAAACTGTTCATCTAGGAATGCTCGGACCTGGCACCCATAATGTGGTGGTGCACCATCTTGCTGGAAAAACTCAAGAAACGTGCCAGCTTCAGTGCATAAAGAGGGAAACACATCATCATGTAGCAATTTCAAATATCCCGTGGCCTTGAGGTTTCCATTGATGAAGAATGGACCCACCCTATCTCTCCCTTAGAGATAGGGTGAGAAGTTCGGCCATCCGGGAGGGGCTCAGAGTAGAGCAGCTGCTGCTCCACATCGAAAGGAGCCAGCTGAGGTGGTTCGGGCATCTGACAAGGATGCCCCCTGGGCGCCTCCTGGGTGAGGTGTTCCAGGCATGTCCCACCAGGAGGAGGCCCCGGGGCAGACCCAGGACACGCTGGAGAGATTATATCTCTCGGCTGGCCTGGGAACTCCTTGGTGTTCCCCCGGATAAGCTGGAGGAGGTGGCTGGGGAGAGGGAGGTCTGGGCCTCTTTGCTTAGGCTGCTGCCCCCGCGACCCGGTCTCGGATAAAGCGGATGAAGATGGATGGATGGAAGAATGGACCCACTATCGTCGTACCCCATATACCACACTAAACCATCACTTTTGTTGGTCCAACAGTCTTGGAGGGATCCATCCAATGTGGGTTAGTGTCAGACCAATAGCGGTGGTTTTGTTTGTTAACTTCACCACTCACATAAAAGTTTGCCTCATCACTGAACAAAATCTTCAGCGTGAACTGAGGGTCCTGTTCCAATTTTTGTTTTGCCCATTCTGCAAATTCTGTGCGCCGATCTGGGTCATCCTCGCTGAGATGCTGCAGTAGCTGGAGTTTGTAAGGGTGCCATTTGTGAGTAGCTAATATCCGCCGAAGGGATGTTCGACTGTGCTACGCTGTGGGCTCCTGCTGAATGAAGCTAGGACAGCCACTGATGTTTCTTCATTAGTGACAGTTTTCTTGCGTCCACATTTTGGCAAATCCAACACTGAACCAGTTTCACGAAACTTAGCAAGCAGTTTGCTAACTGTAGCATGGGAGATGGGTGGTCTCGTAAGGTGTCTTGCATTGAAATCTGCTGCAATGACCCGGTTACTGCGTTCCCCAGATATCAACGCAATTTCGATCTCCTCCTCACGTGTTAACCTCTTCGACATGTCAATGGCTGTGAACAAAGAGAAACTTGTAAATAACTCATGAAAGAATAAAGTTACGTTGAAACCAAGCACACCATTGCTTTTCTTGTGACATTACCAATAAGTTTGATGTGTCACATGGCCCTCAGCAGCTCATATATCATTCACTGTGGAATACATCTGAGACAGTCAGCTAAAGACTTGACTTAGTTGTCAATTTAGAAAAAGCATACAAAGCCTATATATGTCTACAAAAGGCTGTGAACACAAGTGTCCTTGTCAACACAAGGTACGGCACAGGCAAAACACTTCCAGGTTCTCAGGTGGATGTTTACAAATGAAACAAAAAACAAAACTCTTTTCTTTTTGCTACTGCATTTTAGGACCAGAAACCTTTTTTATTCTATTCAATTTGTAGATTAGGGTTTAGTTTTCAAACAGCGGGTTGCTCAAACTCCAGTGCAGTGTTTCATTGTATGTTCTCAGCATGGAGAGGAGGTTTCTCCAGCAGCCAGTGACCTGGCCATGGTGCTTACCAGGGGACTCAGCATGGAGCAGCAGAAGAGCAACAGAGACTCCCTGCAGTACTCCAGTGGATATAGCACAGAGACCACAACCCCATCCTGCTCAGAGGACACAATTCCTTCACAAGGTGAAACTAATCTACCACACTCTTTATGGCAGCATTTAATCTCATTCGGTGCCCACATATATTACATTTCACCTGGCCACATTCATCATCTTATTTTTGTAACATTCCAGGAAAAGCAACCTGTTAAGGGAAGGTGTTTTTTTAGGGGAAATATCAATATTTAAAACTTCTGCAGAAGTTTATTGTATTCCTCCCACTAGCACTCCTACCATTGAGTGTAGTTTTACCAAAATCAGATTAAGTGAATCCATTTAATCATCCAGGCAGCAGCTAAAGTGTATGATGGATGTATTCTGACAGTTTCTCTGACAGCAGTTGGAAAATGACAATATAAAGATAAAATTGAAAAATATTAAATGTGCTCACTTGCTGGCTTGCTCTACCAAAATGATGTAGCTATCCCTGTGTTAATCTAATAAAGCGACCACAGAACATTGTCTTTCCTCTGTCTCTGTTTCTGGCACTTATAGTTCAATCATTTCTCTAAAATCTCATGAATACCTTTTTTTGTTTTACCCTCTGCTCTCCTCATATTAGGTTCAGATTATGACTGCTACTCAGTGAATGGTGATGCCGAAGGTCCAGATGGACAGACAGAGTTTGACAAGTCCTCCACAATTCCTCGCCACTCTAATATTGCCCAGAACTACAGGCGAATGATCCAGACCAAGAGGCCAGCCAGCACAGCTGGCCTGCCCACTGGCGTTCTTGGTCCAGGGGCTCATGGGATACCAGGGCAGCCCGGTGGAGCTGGTGGAGGTGGAGCAGGGACTCCAGGGACTGCCACCATCCGCCGAACCCCCTCTACCAAACCTGGCGTGAGGCGCACGTTATCCAGTGCGGGGCCCATCCCCATTCGACCACCCATCGTGCCTGTCAAAACACCCACTGTCCCTGGAGACTCACATTCACCTGGTGCAGGTGGAGGGCACGCTGGTGGCGTACCTGTCCGTGTGGGGAGTGAGGAATGTGTGTTCTTCACTGGAGCTGAGGATTCACAGGGAGCGCTTGATTATGTGAAGGCATCACCAAAGCGCCTCAGCCTGCCTAACACCGCCTGGGGATCAGGGGCTGCGTTAGAGGTCTATGCTCAGCAGCATGGGGGCCTTGCAATAGGAACAGGCTCGGGCACTGGATCAGAGGAAGATCAGATGATCGCAGCCAATCGGCACAGCCTAGTGGAGAAGATTGGCGAGCTGGTAGCTAGTGCACACGCCCTTGGTGAGGGCCAGTTTCCCTTCCCTGCCCTCCCTGATGACCCAGCCCCACCACCAACTGGCCCCACTGACACTCAGACAGGGACCGAAGGGGCAGAAGGGTCTGGTGACATGCTGACCACCATCAGGAGAGGAGTCCGTCTTCGCAAAACCGTCTCCAATGACCGCTCAGCTCCCCGTATATTGTGATCGGAGGAACAGCAGAAAGAGGATGATGCTTGTCAACCGAGAGGGAGTCAGGTGTTGGTGTGATGCAACCCAACCACCTAGTACATACACAAAACTTAACCATGTAGGGAAAGCTATAATATAACAGAAGACGAATGAAAGCAGAAACATACACAAAAAAAAGTTTAAAGACACCATTAGAGTAATGATATATAATATAATGATAATAATAACAATAATAATGTTAACCCATGCTGACAGTTAAAAGTTAAATGCTGAACATTGACAGGCTCCTAGCAGGCCACTATAACTAGTGTGTGTTGGACGCATGTTTGTCTTCTATACACCTTCACCCAGGGAAGGAAAGACTCACAGGACAAAAAAAAAAAACAGATATGATTTTTTAAAAAAGAGGCAAAGAAAGAGAGAAACGCTGGGTTCTGTTCTGTTTTGCCAACTTACACCTTTCCCTATCCTCTTCTCCAACTAACCCGACTGTCTGATCCCAGATGAAAGACTGATGACTGAACGAGGGGCTGGTGTGGACGAGAGAGAGAGGGGACTCAGAGTGCCATGTGAGCAGCTGGGTTTGAACCCAAGCTGTCTCAGCAGCAACACACTGTACTTATTAGCCCATTGAACTGAAGCTTTGGTATTAGTACGGGGAGCTAACAAGCCAGAGGGCCTCTCTGGTTCATCCTAATGAAAAGAATCTTGGAAAAAAGGAAATATCCACTGTTGGCATTGAACCGTGCTAGTGCCCCCTTCCCCCCTCTCTCGCTCTCTGCGTAGTGAATGCGTGCATTCATGGGTGTGCATGTGGGCAAATGTAAAACATGAGTGTGTGTCTACGTGTGACTAATTGTGTGTATGTGTGCGAGGAGGGTGGGTAGAGCTCTGCTGCAGGACAGCTGGTTACCCAATGAGGGCAGGGCTTTTTCTCCTGTGTGTTGTGCGTGTATTTTCTTGTTTATATTGTGACGTCATTTACCTTGTTACCGCTGTACGAGAAGTTACAAGACGTACTCCAGGCGTATAGATATATTCATATATATTTTCTAGAACCAGAGAGAAAATGTTAAATCAGAAATGGAGCAATAAATGTGTTTTATTTTCTTGTTTCGAAGAAGCGGCTCGATGGAGGATTGTAGATTCTCCTTTGTCACATTCAGGCAATCATCAGGAATGCTAAATTACACATCGACTGTGAATTCATGCCTAGCCGGTTTTGGCGTGTGTCTCTCTCTGTCCCTGTCTCTTTCTGGTGAATGAAATGGATTACAAAAGTCTGGGGGGGGGGGGGGGGGGAAGGAAAACTGTAAGCACTTTGATAGGGGATAGGTAATATGTACAATAGCCAGTAGGTGTTGTTTTAGTCATACTGTATGATAGGGAGTGTGAAAGTGAGCGAGATGGTATCCAGGGGGGAATTATTTAATTTGTGAAAGAAGAAGCAGAAGAAGACAGGGAGGGACAAAGAGCAAGTGAGAAAGACTGGTTGATTTGGGAGATTGGTCGAATGAGATGGGATAAGAAAGTGTCAGGGCCATACAAGCTATTGCTTGTTGTGGATCGTGAAGAGCACTGAAGTTTTTAATGCTGTGGCTGCACTGGCATTTAAAGGACTGGTCACATAATGAAAAAAAAAGCACAGTATAGACAGGTCAGACTGTATAAAGCAGATCCATACTTTCCTGCCAGTTTTATTTTTCTGTCACTGAAACTTCTGCCTCATAGCATCAGAGGGGAATGTAGGTTTGATTGAGTTTCTACTGTGGACACAGACCTTTAAAAAACCTAATAAAAACAGCTTTTCAGAATAAAACTTTTTCCACTGTGAGTTTAACAGTTGAAATTCGGTTTTCCTGTATTATGTTATTGTAGAGAGGCGAAAATGTCAAAAATTGGCCCAATACTATCAAAACTATAAACACACCTGTGGTCGAGAACAAAATCAAACACTTTTACTTGGATATTTGCCTCTTAATACTTAACCAGTATCAAAAATTAGGGCTGTATTTTTCACTGTCCAAATCTTCAATGACAGCTGCTTATCTAAAAAATATCGTCTCACCTGTAAATATTGTCTTTTTTTACATTGTGGCCACACAAAGTAAAGCCTTGAACAAAGCTGAACAATACTCTTTTGCCTTAGATTTACTCTGTATGTTGTCCTTTCTAAATAAAACAAAGATTTTAATCAAACAGCATAGCACACATAGCACAGATGTAATAAAACACTCGGAGACATGTCCAGCTTGTAGCTGACAATTTTTGACATTAGTTCTTAGTTCTTTATTTTGGTAGAGAGTGAGGGATTATTGTTTGAAACTAAACAATAGCATTAAAATTGCTATTCAACAATTTGGAGGTCTACATGTTTATAGTCTTGACAGATCAAGAGACTTGAGATCATTTTCAACTCTTCAAATAAGAGACAGGATGAAGTTGCCTAGTGCAGGGGGAGTAAATTTGTCAAAGTGGTTATTATGCGTAAAAGTTTTCTTAGCTGCCCGCAAGTTCCTGAAAGTTTTGCTGTTGCCCAAGTCTTCGATTGAAAGTTGGACTTCTGCACAGGGTGTAAGGTGAGACTGCCTTTGAAGCTATTGAAAGCCACCATTCTCAAATCCAGTACAAGTACTGGAGGACTGTAACAAGTAATGTAATCTAACCTAAATTTTTCAGATTCTTTGGCCAGCTGGTTTTAAATTGGCTCAATCACATGCAACATAATTATTTAGCCCCACATTTATTCAGTCACATAAAATGAATGTATTCCCAGCAGTGAGACACAACGCTGGTGTCTGAACACAAAATGGCCGCCCCAGTTCAGCTCAGGATATGGCTGTGTGAAAGAAACTTTTATGAACATTAAGATGCAAGAAATGGTGAAGCCGGCTCGCTGATGACAAAGACGTGGGAATATTTAACTTTGCAAGTTGACAGAGAGGAAAAGATGTGTGAAATGAGCATTTCACTGCCTGTTCATACAATATGTACTGTATGTGCTGTACTTGTTAAAGAGAATCAGGCGCACAGATTTGGTATAAAGGTTTGCTAGAAAATATTACATGGAATATTTAGTTGTTTTTTTTTCTTCTACAGTACTGTTTGAATGTTTTGTCTTAACTTTAATTAATGTAAAAAAAGTAAAAAAGAAAAAACTCCAGTTGTAACACAAACTACTAAGCTGTGTAACATACGGATGCAGGACGTGTGGGCCGAGAGTGAGTGTGTCCTTGTTTGGCTGTTGATCTTTAGGCTAGTGAACTCTTCATCAACATGTCTGTATGCTCTTTTAGCAGTGACCTGAACATAGCCTGCGACATCCACTCTCCTATATACTCTTTTTGTCAACTTATTTTATTTTTTTTTTTTGCCTTGAATATAAAATTGTTCCAGGCACATTTGTGGCTTCTTTAGAATTATTTAATATAAAGAGTTGGAGAACAGATGTTTTTAACATAGGCACCCTCTGCAAGCACACCATTTTTTTTTTGTTGAAGTTTGCAACAGTGCATCAAATAGGGGATGTTTTAATGTTCTGTCAACAGCAAACTGTGCATTTGTTGTTACATGTGGATGCTGTGTGATAAATTTGACTCTGAATCTTAGAAGTTGAAAGGGGGAAAAAAAAACATGTTCTGAGTGAGAAAAGTGAAAAAGAGTTTCTCCTAAACCACCTGTCAAGGTCACCATGTCCATGAATCTGTATACCTGAATGTATGACATGGTGAAGGATGGCATCCAACTGTGTCTGATTTGCTTAAACTATTGCAATGTCAGAGCATTGTTCCTGTACAACTGGGTGATATTTCCTCTTTAAACAACAGGAAAGCAATACAGGGGTAGTGCATGTATGTGCATTCACAATCATGATCCACTGTGGGTATGATAAAGGAGAATACCATTGTTTTGTAGACTAGGATACTTGTTTTGTCCACCTTAAAGTTATTTCACACTACATAGCTCTAATGGTGTTATTTGGAGTTCAGATATCTTTAAAGAGACAGAATAAATAATACACACTGGAGAAGAAAATGGTGTATCATCCTCACTGACTTTGAAAATTTACCTTGCCTAAAAGCTGCTGTGAGGTGTCATGCACCACCAAATGGTTTAATAAGCTGCCAAACCAAAACACTGAGCCATTCAAATGGTAAAACTGGGTGTTAGTGTTGGGTAGTATGTTTAATTTTTCAGGTGGTTACGATGAGTCCAACAACTGGGTACTGTAGATATATTTGCAGAATTTTGCAGCAGAACCCATATCGCCTAACTCCAAAATGGAGATCGGAACCAAGACTTCCATATTAAGATTTATTTATTGTCAGTATATTTGTCTAATTATCCAACCCTGCTAGATAAAAGTAATAAAATGTGAGGCGTTAGGAAGAATGGGAAAACTCTGGGATCCTGAAACTCAGTGTGCAGCATGACGTTACTGTAGGCATTAACCTAATAAAGCTATGCAAGGCTTGGTCACTCAGTAGGAAAATTTACAATTTCATTAGGATTATTAATTCAGCTATCTCGAGGCACTTTATATTACATGCTATATATAATGTAAAGATTCTATTATAGGGGGAAAAAAACTAGCAATCCAAAGATTCCTTACGAGGAGGCACTTGGCAGCAGTAGGACATTTAAAAACTCCCTTTTAAAAGAAGAAAACTCCAACAGAACCAGGCTCCTTTTGTTTAGTGTTTGACAAGATACTACTTCCTGTAATGTTCTAAAAGTTTCCCAGAGTTGTGAGAAGCCTAGCCAAGATTCAAGAAGGTTTATTCTGTAATACCATGTTTTTACATGGTGTTTACAGACATACACAGGCTGAAACAAAATGTTGTTGTGTTGTGCAATAATCAGCAAACAATAAAAATACAGTATAACAACCAAGCTGCAGCTTGATGCGACACTCAGCAAACTCAGGCATAAACAATCACACTCATCCAACTAGCAGCAGTCCTCTCACGGAGAGGGATTGAATAAGATCAGCTAAGTGTGTGTAAAGTCCCAGATTAATAGAAAACTTTGCCACTGAAAAAGGTTCTAGTCTAGCACCAGACTTAATCGCTTTCTGAGAAACGGAGCCCTAGAGCCATGAAATATTCTAAAGTCCTGCAAAAGTTGCATGTTGAGGCTATGATTGTTTTCTTCTCCAGTGGGTGTGATTTTCTGAGTATGAGAAGCTGACTTCAGTCTTCATAGCTACACATGTCTCCCTGAGTCTGAAGATTTAAGTGCTGCATATTTATTGAATGAAATGAAAACTAAGGAATAAACTGCCAGTTATCTACAGGAAGTTATTCCTTTAATAAAGTTTTAATAATGCCCTGGAGAACAAGCACTCAAATTATAAATAACAACTTGGGATCAGACCAGTATTCTAAAACCTCTGAGTTTTTCAAATTGAATGAGATCACGGCAGCCTAAAGGCACACAGTAAAAGGTTGAATGGTTAAGATGACTAAAAGACACAACACTGCTATTTTCCTTTAAAATACCCAGTTTACAGCACAAGAAATATCATACTAAATAATAATGTTTTTAAAATTCTAAATTAACTGTGTAACTAACTGAACAAGCTGGAATAACTGTGCTACAGTGTAAGTTTACGAGTGTATGTGTTGTTCAGTGTGGGCCCACCTTCAAACGGAGTGGCTGCTGCAGAAACATACTAAGGCACATAGACACACATGCATGCAGGCATGCGCGCATAGATGGAAACACTTGTGGACATATTAGAAACAGGACTAACATATAGAACAATCTCCTCTTATGTTAATTTCATAATTTGGCTCAGTCAATGATATTACCACAGTTTACTTTATATTAGCTTTCTTGTTTTCCATCAAGGTTAATGTGCAAGCTTCTTTAGTAATGCACACACTTAAAAACATGCACAGTACTTAAAAATACTGTGTATACTTAAAATACTGCACAACAAGCCCTAAAAACTAGAAAGCTATATACTTTTCAATGATTATCACGAGGCTGCATAGAGCATGTGAAAGGACTAGTTTAACATTTTGGAAAATACTTACTTTCACTTTTGGTGAGTGTGTGCATTAAAGAATAATTCATAGCCAACAGATGGTAATTTTAGCATGGCAAGGTTTGGAAGATGTAGGAAACCCAACCCCTCCAAACTGAAACATTCCACCTACCTTTATACCTGTAGTTTACTTAGTAATACACTTTTGTGTTTAATCTGAAAATGTAAATTATACAAAGTAAGAGGTTAACTGGCAAGTGTTGTTCCCACAGTGAATGGCTCACACTGACAAGAGAATAAAGAAATAAGCTCGAAAATTTCCAAAATGTTAAGCGGTTGCTTTAACTTTTAATGAAAACATGATTTTTTTTTATTTTTTTTTTGGATTATGTAACTGGAGATGGACTGAGCTGAAAATTCCTAATACCATAATTGTCTGAACAGCCTGGAGGTATATGAAAGCTACCAGTTAGCCATGCTAATCGTATTTCGCCAAGTGGAAAAAGCAAAAGAGAACTGAATTTAAATGTTCCTTTATTCCCAGACATTTAAACTTGTGTATCCCCATCTTCTCTCCCTTTCCCCTATTGCCATTCAACTTTAATCCACTTTCCTCAATCAGTACACACAGGGATAATGTGTGGCTGACAAATCAGAAAACAACACTTGTCAAGATGGGAGCCCCGTTGGCATTACTCTGTCTCTCTGTGCCTCGCAGCCCATCAAAGCTAATGAAAAATAATTTTGATGACCATAGTCCACAGTGAATACACACTACGCTCAGTTTATTATCTTTCTGTCTTTCCCTTCACCCTCTTCCCTCCCCCTCCTTCTGTGTCTGATTACTGTATGTCAGGATGCATGTGTGGATCCAGTGTGTCATAATGGCTAATGGATGCTATCATTTTGGGACCTGGGTGTTTTGTTCAAAATGCTGGAATCATTAGGTAGGTTAAACTTTTCCCTAGCGTGCACATTAATATCTGCTGGTCTCAAGGCAAGCAGATGGATCTCTAACACCGTCTCAGTGCTAGATTACATTTTAATTAATTTTGATCAGGCTTTTTACGGCATCTTCCTGACATCACCTCAAAGGCGTTCATGTTACTTGGTTTCTCAGTGAGCTTTTGTCAAAGACACCATGTGAGCATTTTAAACTAACAGTACAAGGTCAGTTAGGGAGACCACCAAAATACCATATGTAAATAAATAAAATATATTGCAGTTCAATTGTGAATTGATTTCCATTGTGGCAAGGAGTGACAAAGCATAAGAGTAAAAAAGGGTAGAATATAAAAACCTGAACAACATACAGGAAAAGGTTAAAACACTAACTGACCTTAGGAGCAAGAAAAGCCACACCAACTACAGCTGTAACACCAATTTGTTAAGCGTGGTCTTGTAACCCAAATTTAACTGAAGGTTGATTTCAAGAGGAAACAGTTCTTCTCTGATTTACTTTAAGTAGATGATACATGTTAGCTAGCTGCCTAGCAATTTGTCTTTTGCAAGCTATCATTAGCTGATGTCATCCAGACAAAAGATGGCTTAAAGCAGGTTTGGCTTTTTTAACCCGAGTCGTTCGAACAGAAATCTGTCCACAGGCTGAGAGTCTCATTTCTAGGGAAGGATTGTTTACATCATTTAATACATGAAAAACAACAACATTGTCTACTTTTAACTAAGCATTCGGTATCGCCAATTTCACATGTTCTGTTTTTGATTGGCATGGCTCAGGAGACAACACTACTAAATTGATATCTTGCATAAAAGTCATTTTTCTATCAAAATTGCTGCACATGTAATCAGATTTTTTCCAACTGCTGTCTGAATTATTTCTTCTGAAGCCATTTTACATCACTGTTATAGAGACTGGAGAAGATGCAGCAGTCAGCATCCTGTCATTTTACTGTTAGTGCAACATAATCAAATTAAAATTAGAGCAGAACAGAAGTTCAAACTGCATGTTGACGACTGATGATGAAACTTAAGGCACGGCCAACTTCTCTCAGCCGGTAAACTTCATGACCCGATACATATCCCTTTCCCTAGTTACGGAGATTTATAGGCGGTTGGAAGACTTCCACTGTGAGCATTTGCTCGCAGCATGAAAACAATGTTAGAAATCTGTATGGAAATAACTTCCCTTTAAATGTTGTATACTTACATAATATGCTACACAAGATTTAAAAATGTCTTCATTAGAAATACCCCAGTCAAAATGAACATAATGTTCTTGATTGTTGACTTGATCTAAGTAAGGAAACCACAATGCTGGCCATTGAAGAACAGATTGTTTTATATTTTTGATCAGACAAAAAAAAGTTTTGAGTTGCTCTATATACAACCCACTCGTTTAGCCATCTGCCCAAGTTATATTGAACTATGTACTTGTGTATGTGTGTCTGTATGAGTGTGATTATGTGTGTGGTACAAGGAGAGATGGTTAAAACCCCTACTGTTCCTCCCTTCAACCTCCCACACACAATCTGTCAGTCTTTCCTGCTGTCTAATACGGAAGGTATCCACATTACTACACACACACACACACACACACACACACACGCACATATACCCACTGGTCTGAAGCAAACATGACTAAGGTTGATTCTCAGAAGCCACATGAGGGTACCTTGAAGTCCTCTATGAGATCCTGATGTAACACATTGCAACCTCTTGTCATACAGCCATGCAGAACAGAGTGGCCGAAGTGGCCTCCCGGTGCCACTGTCACTGCAACTAAATTGAATGTCTTGGTGTCTATACTCCAGTTCCAGTAGTGTCTCTTGCTCGCTTGCTCTCTCTCTCGACAGCCGACATCTGAACTCTCAATGAAATCTCTACAAAATTCACAGCTGAGGCATTTTCTGAGAGGCTTTTTTTTTTCCCAAATAATAACATTGTGAGAGAGTCAACACCTGCTTCTTCTTTCTGTACAAACCAGTCTTTTAGCTCCTCTTTTTCCTCCCGAGTAGCCCTGCAGGCACTGTGGTCTTGTCTTTCTCTCTTCTCACGCCCCCTCACTTCCGCTTTTTTTCCTTTAATTTATTGTGAATTGATTTCTAAGTTTGGTTCGCCTCTGTCGCTGAAGGTGAAGATTTCTTTTCTGTCTTCCTTTTTGTAAGATTGACCCTTTTTTTGTTAACTTTAGTCACTGCTAATGTAACAAAACGCACTGTGATGATTCCAGTATTAATAAAAGTTGTACTTAAACTGTGTGCTGCTGTGTAAAACGAATCTTTTTATTCAAGAAATATGGTCAGAATCCTAAACCATCTACAGAGTTTAGTATGCACTGTAAGAAGCGATTCAGTATGGGTCAGTGAATAGTCTGTGTGGCATCTATAGGCCAGTCAGCGGTAGAAAGGCTAACTGTAGTCACTGAACCAAAGAAAGACACTTGCACTTTCAGTGCATAATAACAGTGGTTAGGAAAAGATTCCATATCCCATTGGTACATATTTTCCACAACAATAACTTTAGGCAGATAATGTAAATAAAAAGTCGAATGTCTAGGTTAAGTTAGAGTTAAAATGAATTACACTCTCTCTCAGATGTATATAGAAACATTAAATAGGAGTCTGCAGATGAGAAAAGAGTAATATGTACAGGTCAGCACAGCTCACATTTATATAAAAACATGGTCTTTATGTGTATTGCACATTCCTCTCCATATGCAGAATACAAGGCCTTATGTATGTGGCACACCTTCAAAAAGGAAGAAGGCATGCCAATTATTCAAGGTCTTTCTCTCTTCTAAGCTAGAAAAGAAGTGCTCTAAAGGGCTGTCTCCAGATGAGTCTATATTCTTACAAATAAGGTTCCTCTGTTATCGTTTTTTTTTTTTGTTAACTCTGTTTTCCTGGGTCTTTTCACGTGTGTCATGAATAAAGCTTCTTTTTTTCGGTACTGGCACTAGTTTTATTTTGTTGTATTTATCTGCGACACCTTAAAGGCCGGTCTGTGAAAATATTGTCGGGCACAAACCGGCGCAAAAAAGGTTGGGGACCGCTGAGGTAGGGCATTAACAGGGAAAGGGGGGCACAAAGAAATACTTCTTTCTTATTCTCATTTAAAATGTCTAGCTTTTTATAAATAATCTTACAACCAAAGTGGTCAAACGCATAGAAATCATACATATATACCAAAAAGAAACTGTACATCACTGTCACAACAGTGTTTGTTTTCTTTCAAAGGCTTTATGGCTTTTCCTACAATACCTGGTGGGCCGGTCTCTAGCCAAAATGCCCGGGCCGATTATTTGTCCCAGTCCAGCCCTGAGTACCATTATGCACAGCTACTTTCTATAACGTTGATATTTATTTAAACTATTTTTCTCCAAGTGATCTTTCTGAGTTAACTTCAGTAATAACTTCCTCCAAACCATCAACGTGTCTTTTAGGCCCCATTCCTACAAGACTGCTTAAACAAATCCAACCATTAATTAATCCTTCAATCTTAAATATGACCAATTTGTCTCTATTAATCGGCTACAGCTTAATCCATTGTTTAAAAAGCCATCCCTTGACCCAACTGTTTTAGCTAACGTCATAAATTCTGGAAAGAGCCACCTACATGTTCATTCTTTTTCTCTGAATTTAAACCAGTTTCATTATCCCATCTTACTGATATAATAATGCACATGAAACCAACTACGTGCCCCTTGGATGTGTCACCTATACGCCATTTTTCAGAGATGTGCTGAAGACAGTCGGCCCTAACATCCCCACTATTGTAAATGGCAGTATCTCAAATGGAACTGTTCCTCATTTGTTTAAACAAGCTGTTGTCCAGCCACTTCTAAAAAAAAACCTGGTTTGGAGACATCAGTTCTCTAAGCTGTCTATTGTTCTTGTCTAAGGTTCTCGAGAAAGTTGTCCTCCACCAATTATCCTCATAATTGGTAACACACATAATATTCCGGATAAATATGAGTGTAGTTTCAGAGCCTTCCACAGCACAGAGTCTGCTCTACTGAATGTGTTCAATGATGTGCTTTTAGCTGCTGACTCTGGAAAAAGTACAGTTTTAATTCTTTTAGACCTGAGTGCAGCATTTAACATTGTCAACCACACAATCCTATTAAACCGTCTAAGACATGTGTCGGCATTCAAGGCTCTGCTCTAAAATGGTTTGCCTCTTACCTAGAGAGCAGATCATACTCTGTGATGCTGGGTAACAAATACTCTTCCCCAGCTACACTCACTTGTGGAATACCTCAGGGCTCTATTCAGGGCACTGTCTTATTCTCCTTATACATGCTCCCATTAGGCTCCATTTTTCAGAAACACCAAATTTCCTATCACTCTTATGCAGATGATACACAGTTCTACCTCTCTCTAAAACCAGGTGCTGATAGCACATTGCAGAAAGTCTCAGATTGTCTTAGCGACATACATTGCTGGATGTCTCTGAATTTTCTCAAATTAAATCACAACAAAACCGACATTATAATTTTGGGTAAGCAGGACTCTGTTAGTCTTATAAGAAACGACTTGGGCCCATTATCAGCTAATGAACATCCCCATGTAAAAAAAAAATCTTGGTTTCATTTTTGATTCTACCCTTAAGCTGGACAAACAAATAAATTCAGTTGTTCATGGCAGTTTTTTCCAACTCAGGAGCATTTCTAAACTAAAAAAATCCTGTCATCTAAAGACCTGGAAACTGTTATCCATGCTTTCATATCATCACATCTTGACTACTGAATTCTCTCTATTTAGGCATCTTTCACTTAAGCCTGTCCCGCCTGCAACTTGTTCAAAATGCACCTGCAAGGCTCCTGACGGGTACCGGAAAGAGAGAGAGAGAGTGTATTACTCTGATACTCGCGTCTCTACATTGGCTGCCAGTTAAATACAGAATTGATTTTAAGGTTTTATTATTTGTTTTTAAAGCCCTCCGTGGTTTGGCTCCAGGTTACATTTGAGATCTTCTTAGCCGGCACCTACCCACTCAAACTCTGCGCTCCTCCAGTCAGATGCTTTTATTAGTTCCAAGCTCCAAGTTCAAATCTAGGGGTGACAGGGCTTTCTCCATTGCCGCCCCGAGACTCTGGAACAGTCTTCCCTCTTTTATAAAATCCTCTTCATCCTTGGAAGTCTTCAAATCGAATCTGAAGACCTACCTATTTTCCAAGGATTTCAGAGCTCTCTGACACCTCTTTTATTCTGTTTTAGCTACTCTGGTCTTTTATCTCATTGGATGATGTTTGCATGTGTACACGTATACATGTATTTTATGTTCACGTATGGTAAATGGCCTGTATTTGTATAGCGCTTTACTAGTCCCTAAGGACCCCAAAACGCTTTACATATCCAGTCATCCACCCATTCACACACACATTCACACACTAGTGATGGCAAGCTACATTGCAGCCACAGCCACCCTGGGGCGCACTTTCAGAGGCGTATGCACACGTATGTGTGCTTGTGTGTGAATGTGTACATTTTTGTATATGTATGTGCATATTTGCATGTACACATACATATTTACAAACATATATGGATGTCTTACAATGTTTTCTATTATGTTTTCATAATATCTATTTTTTTTGTTTTTATTATATTATCCCTCTGTTTAAATAAAGATGACTTGACCTGAAAGAGTAAAACAACTAACTGATCATCTGGAGAGGAATGTTTCAGTCAGGTTTCAGAGCTCGTCACATTTAGTGAAGGTTACAAATGATCTTCTTGTGTCTTCTGACAGTCGACTCATCTGTAGTCCCCTGTCTGTAGGTGTAACTGTAGGTATTAAATGTATTGACGGTGGTTTGAATCATATCTATCTAATAGACTCCAATTTTTACCTCTATTCAAATGATACCAAACTTTATCTGTCCATTAAGACAGATAGCATATTCCAGTTAGTTAAACTACAGGAATGTCTTAAAGACATAAAGACCTGGATGATCTCTAATTTCCAACTTGCAAATTCAATTTATAGAGGGCTAATATATAAAATATTAACCAACTATGTAGGACTGGTTCCATTGTGCAATATCTCTAAGATTGCAAACATCCTGTCTCAGAGTGACACTAAAAAACTAGTTCATGCATTCATTACTTCAAGGCTTGACTACTGTAATTAGTTATTATCAGGATGTCCTAAAACCTCCATGAAAAGCCTTCAGTTGATGCAAAATCCTGTACTGATAGAAACACCCCTCTCATTTTAATGACCTTATAGTATCATGTCACCCCATTAGAGCTTTCAGACTTACTTGTTGGTCCTAGAGTATTTAAAAGTTGAATGGGAGCCAGAGCCATCATCTTTCAGGCCTCTCTTCTGAGGAACCAGCTCAAAGCTCTACCTTTAAGATGAGGTTTTTAAACTTTACTTCCTTAGATCCTTCTAAGGAATTCAATGGGGATGTGGCAAACAACTCTAGAGGCCAACTTCAAGCCAATAGCGCAAGTCACCATCAAGCGTGGGATCTACCAAGGAGAAGCTTTGTCCCCACTGCTGTTCTGCCCAGGCCTGAACCACCTCAGTGAGATAACTGACTGGCTGCAGATACTGACTACAGAATGGATAAATCGTCAGCAGCCTCCTCTGGATTACAGCAAGCTGTACGCCAGGAGTGAATGAAGCATCAATTCACACCACTAGGATCTACAGCAACAACATTTGAATGTCATTCAAACTGGAGAACTGTAGTCAGATAGCAACACAGAGAGGGAAGGTAGTCCGAGCTGAGGGGATCACACTACTAAAAGGCAGCATTGCAGATATTGAGGTACCTGTGAATCCTACAGCTAAATGGGAACCACCAAGAGGCTGAAACGAAGCTGAAACCAAATACAGAACCTGCAGAGACTAAGACAAGTCTTCAGGAATCAGCTGAATGAAAAGGAACAAAATCTGAGCAACCTATGTCCTCTCGGTTATCAGATAGCCTACTTGGACAATGAACAGAGCCAAGATCCTGTGGGACTTGCAGACATTTCTGGTGATGGCTAACCAACTGGACATAACAGTGGTGAACAAGCAGAATAAGAAGATGGTCATAGTGATAGATGTTGCCATACTGAGCGATAACAACTTCAGGAACATGGAACACGAGAAGCTCGAGAAATACAAGGGCTGAGAGAAGAGGTTGAAAAGATCTGGAGAGTGAAGGCAAGAGTGGTCTCAGTGGTAATTGGAGCACATGGAGCCTCTGGTGGAGGACCCAAACTTGAACGATAAAGACTGTGTGCAGGCGGAGAGGGGAATTGAATATATTATATAATTATGAATGAGATATTGTCTATGAATTAGAGCATATAGCACACTGAGGCAGAAATGAAAAATGAAAACAAGAATTTTAAAATCTAATTGGACGGCTAAAGAATTTCTCAAAACCCACATACACCTTGCAAAGCTTAGCCTTCAGCTGCTCTTAAGCTGGATACTTTGAAAATCTTTTGTTTGTCGAGAATCAAAAGGGCTTCAGCTGAGAAACTATACTGTGAAATACCCAATCATAACCTTTGTGGTTATGAACAAATCATGAACGCTTCCCTATGCCTTAAAGATCCTTACCATTCTTTAATTAACAACACATCTCCCCCGTCCCTCTTCTCAGTTGTTTCTCTTTCCCTCTTTCTTTCTCCCCTTCTTTCCCCCAGTCAAGTCTGTCCCGTATTCAGTAAGTGAAAATAAAATAAACAATAAAAGGTGAATCAAATGGACCATTATGGCAAGGCTGGGATGGTCAGTTTGGTAAAGTAAATCCGTTGGGCATCTTTCTTTGCCTTTAGACAACAATTCTGATGGCAAAAGAGCCAAACGGGACAGGCGAAAAAAAAAAAAAAATTAACAACACATTTTGAAGTAGCCAGTATCTAGTCATTCAGTAACTAACAAAGGTTGAAACTCAAAGGATAGTGAAACTTCTAAATGGCATGAATGTTGGACAAGAAAAATTTGTATGATTAACAGTGAAAATAAATAATGATTAAAACCATGGCTAAGAGTGTTGGAAATGCCTGTAGAGTTTTATTCTGAAGCACAGACATTGATTTCTTGGCCAGAGAAACTAAACCCCATCCTGATTACACCTTAGTGAACATTGCAGTTGCTAATGCTGAGTTTGCAGTTTCCACTTCAATTCAGATTTTTCCAGGTCATTGCTCCTGACAAAGAGTTATAGATCACTCATGAGGCTGGAAATGAAGTGAAAGAAATTAGGTGTATTCTACTGCGTGCTGGTAGGGGGCAGCCAAGACCTTTAACTCTCAAATGCAGAAATGGGTCTGAAGCAGACAGAGCAGTGATAGTGCATGCTTACTGTACACACATGTAAATATGTTAAACAACACGAGTTGTTCAGGAATATGTCACACAGACATAGGGACATCATCAGATGGCTTACATTTCTGAGGCAAACTGTGGCAAGGTACTCTAAAATGAATCTAATTTATTTTCCTGTGAATACAGTTAAAGCATCAATAACTTCTTTCTTTCTTTTCAAGCTTGAAACAGCCGAAAACACTTTTCATTAGCCTTCATTATCGTTTCTGGAGATTTATGTTCCATTTCTAACAATAGCTGCCGGTGGTGGCCATCATCTGCTGAGAATTAGTGAATGGTCTGCTGGTTAACTGAGCTAAATCTTGTCAGCTGGTTTTGATTAAAGCACTTGATAGGGCAAGGACAGACTTCTTTTACTTAACACCTACTCCCCATTGCCAGCATGGAACCACACATAGAACTTTAATTAAAAATAAGTGGGGCACAATTAATCTGAGGGAGGCAAGCTTCATTCAAACGCACAGCAGCTTGAGACTGTAAGCCCGTTATACTGCCTTTTGTGTGTGTGTGTGTGTCCATGCGCTCTTAGCTGAAGTGAAGTGAATGTGTCTCTACTCTGCTCTTCTCTTCTCATACTGGGACTCTAATTAAATGTTTAAATCGTGTGGCTCAGTGTTAGCAGCACTAATAGCGAATTGCCGCATGACATATTGAAAAGACTCACGTATTGTTGTGATTTTATTCATAGAGAAGTAGCACAGACACTGCAGGATAGGTATATCAGCAACTAATTTTACTATTACTTTTAAACTTTGCTTTTTAAATTAGTTTTCCTGCACTGTCAAACAATCCACCCAGTGAGTGCACATTTCTGTTGACCTAAGAATGTGTGTGCTTTTGCCTTCGTATCCAAATAAACTGAAGTAACATTCAAAGCATGCCATGCTTTTTATCTTTTTTATTTTGTGCAAGGTTTATGGAGAGAGTTTCACATTCAGGGTAACCTGACCCATACTGTGCAAAAATATCCCAAAGGTAACAATAACCTGAACTGATTGTTATGAGTAGAAAAAAGAGAGTACAACATTATATAGTGTATGTATGCATTCTTATATATTAACTGTGCTTGGAAAGCATGGTTTATGCACATGCATAGAAGTCTACAAGACTTGTTTTTTTACAATTAGTCTACATAACCCACAGTGACAAAGTGAAAAACATTTTTTCAAAATCTGAAATCTTTAATTTACAAATGTATCAGATCCTTTTCTGTGGCTCCAAATTGTGGTCAGGTGCGGTCTATTTGCTTTAATAAGATGTGCCTAGATCTTGATTGGAACCCACCTGTGGTGAACTGAACAGACAGGACATTGTTTAGAAAGGCACAAATTAGTTTATATAAGGCCAGACATCTGAAACTGCATGTCAGGGCATAAAAACCCAAAACGTCCAAAGTAAAATTGATGATGTAAAGTGTAAAATCTTTCAAACTGAGTTAACAGAATTGTGGTACCTTGGTCATTTTAGTGACTGGGACCAAAGAGTCACTTTAACAGGGCTTGAAAAATTATTTTAGGGATAAGGACAAAAGTAAAACCACCTCAGCAGTGCTCCATCATTGAGGCTTTTGGGTAAGTGATGAGGGAAAGGTTTTTCTGTCAAAAAGAGAAATATTTAGGCTCAACTCCAAAAGCCAGGCACTTTCACTAGTTTGTTGCCCAGTAATCTGATCCCTAACACAAACCAGTGGTAATGGACAGTGTCGTGCTATGGAGTTTCTTTCTTAGCTGTTGGAAAAGTAGGCAAAATTGAAGGGGGAATGACTATAGGCAAACACAGGGAGTTATTGGGCTGTCAAAAGAATGTTTGTTTCAGTATGACATACTGGAAGTATCTGACTAGCATTGAGTGGTCTAACCAAAACACAGACATAAAGCCTATAGAATGTCTCTGGAGGGACCTAAAAATGTCAGTTCACAGATGTTCCACATCCAATCTATGGAAGCTTCACTGGATCTGCCAGGAAAGAGATAAAGTATTCAGGTGTGCAAAGTTGTACAGTGGAAACATACAGAACAAGACCAAGCAAAGTACTGAGTCTAAGGTCTTGATATACTTTTATTCATGTTAGCATTTGATTGAACAGGTATTCAGAAAACTGCCCTAATTACTTCATTACAGAAGGAGAACAAGAAAGCCAAGAACAACATGGAGCCTTCTTACAGAGGCACTTGACGAATCCGTGTCTGACGAAGTGCGTGAAAAACAACCATGCCTTTAACTCCAGCAAGTCATCTCCTCAGGTCTCTTGAAAAGTCTGTTAGACAGCTGCAGCTCATGAACAAAAGCTCTGCTAGAGTTGTGACATAGACCACAAAGGCTAAAAACAAGCCTCCAGTTGTGCTCTCGGTGTCAGTGAACTGGTTTTAAAATAGTCCTGCTCATTTACACACTGGTTTAGAGTAAAAATACATCCCATAGTTTCTTTCCCATATTTTCAAACCCAAAATTGTTGAGAATGTTTTGTTTTCCTCTCAGACAAAACACGGTGAATAAGAAAATATTGACTCTTGCTATTTTTAAACTGAGACAGAAATATATTATGTCGGCTGCAATATTTCCTACTGTGGGCACATGAATGTCATGGATTAATGAAAGGAGTGTGTGAAATATGTATATAGTGGTTAAGGAAGTGTGAATGTGATGGCCATTTTATCTTGAAGAAAGAAATCCCTCCATTTAACAAAACACACAATGACATTGTGGGTGAAACTGAAGACAACCATTCTTTCTTCTTGAATGATTATAGTGCTGTAGTGGTTTTCTGCAGCATAAGAAACTTGTAACATGAAGCCTTTGAATCAGAGTCAGCTCAGTTAACATGATTGTTCTATTTACGGTTTAAAATTTCAAGCATTTGGGATTTACTGCACATGTCTGGTTTCCAGGTCAAATAATTTTATAAATTAAACAAACAATTCCACTTTGACAATCTGGGAAAAAATGGAAATGGTAGGGTATATGTTTATAGATTTAGGGTCACATTTTATTACCTATTGTCATTTAATAAAGTGGCACCTCTTTCCACTCTTGTTGAACCAAAGTACATGCACATCTCACAATAAACTACAATTACTGAAGACAGAAACACAGATTAGTCTTTTTCTGAAAATATGCGGAAATATAAATAACATATGCAGTCCACTCAAACTCATAGCAGGTTGTTAATGAGAGAGAGATATAGAGAGATCTCACAAACGGCTTTTCCTCTGGGCCATTTGGACTGTCAACAAACACTATCATGTATAAACATGGCAAAGGAAATTAAAAAGGGAAAGGTGAAAGCACTAGTTTTACTTTTGATAAAATCCTAATCATAGAGCAACAAGGCCAAAGATGGCATGTTTTTATTATTACACTGATCAGTGGCCTGCTGTGACACCTCAAAAGGAATCGCAAAGATCTCATGTTTAATATAAGTATATATTATTGACTATAGATGGAGGGAGATGGGGAAGAATTAGTGGAGAGAATAACAAAGCAATGTTGCTTGAGATGAAAGGGATCTGGAGCTTGGGTGTCTTACACAATGACAGAAAAATGCCAGTCTTCTCATTTTGCGACTGTCATCATATCCTCGACATAGCTGTCAGGCCTGAGGGATAACGGCGGCTCCTTGGTCTGAAGCTGTTGAAAGCTGCATCAGAAATCACAAAATACTTCAGCTTACAGCAACAAACCATTGCATGTCTCTTCTGCATACATAGTGGCCTTGAGTACTGGCGACAGAGAGAGAAGGAAGAAAGAGGAGCGACTTGGCGGTAGAAAGAAAGGCTGTCTCAGTAAATGATGTGCTATATGCTCTTGCAGCATGTCCACAGCAGAGGGAACAACAAAGGGGAAAAAAAACAATATAACAAGTAAGTATGTTTGTACTGACAACGCACCGAAATGTGCACAAATTACAGCAGAACATGAAGAGTGTTCACAGACATGTTGAAATGTTTGACAGAATCTTTCAAATTACGAATTCCATCGTAATGGTCTTGGTGGGACATCCAAGGTCAGCTTATCAAACTCAGCTCCACGCTCACCAGTTTGAGCTGGACTTCAACATCTTCAACATGTTTGCTTTTTTTGTATTTTAAGATGAAAAAGAACAGATTCTTGCAATATTTGAACTGTGCTTATGTGTTCATTACCCTTCCATTCGATACGCTACTTCTAGATGAGCAACTTAGACAAATATGTGCCTGCCTACATACTTACTTTCAAACAGGGCATGTATGTACCACAGGGAGACCTATCCCACTAAACATTGGACTTCTGATAGATATGCAGTTCATGTCTACACTGGATCCGTTGGTCCATGACCAACTCTGTATGACATATGCACTGGACTATCTGCTCCACAGTCTTTGTCATTGCGCATATTTCGGAAACTGCCTGCGAGAAGCTGGGGAACATTTCTGCGCGAAATCCACCCTGCAGCTACTTTTTTTTTTTTAAGCATCAAGAGCCCGTGCCATCTTGGAGATGTCCGCTGATCACTTTGCTTTACTGCACACAACTGTTCATACAGGTCCCACGAGCATCAACGCTAGAAGTTCAGTAGAAGTCGAAAAAAAGACGTCGCCTAGCGTTACAAAACAACCCCTTCAGCAGACCAAAATTGTACGTCCCAAAATGCCATATAAAAGACGTCACTCTGACGTCAGTTTGCTCCGTGGGATTTAAGGCACTCGCCTACCTCAAACAGCATTTTTGAGATAGATAGTAGTTGTAGTATAGTGTGTCAGTAGTATTGTTTCTAGCATGAAATCAGGTAGTGGTTGTAACAAGAAAACACTTTTGTTTGAGTTTTTAATGATTTTTTTGGGGGGGCTGAACTCCTTACTTTTAGGTTGTTATTTTATTTAATTTTATTTTTTTCCAGGAAAGAGTCTGCTTTCAAAGTGTTTGCTTCAGTATTAAATTCCTGTACCACAACAAAAACAATACTTTTTGCTCTCATAGATATTTTCAGTCTAACAAGTAAACACAAACTAATATGCCTACCACAATTTAAGCCAGACAGCTGCACGTAGTATTGAATTTGTAAAAAACAAGTTTTGCAGTTATTAGCACAATGAATTAAAATGAACAATTAAGATATAATGGGAAGAGGGTTGGAGAAGTTTATGTTTAACTCAGGTTAGACAGGAGTGGTTGATTTTTGTCTGTGTATTTATTTAAGAGCTGCACACAAAATATAGAGAGGGAGAACAAAATTGTATGCCCCTGAAAACCCAGCGTTCATGTTTTGCCTTGCAGCCCCTGGTATTCCATCAGTTATACCTGAAATGAACACCAAACTAGCCAAATATTTGGTCATGAGATGATTTCCATTCAGCTTCCCAACCAGCTGAATCCCACAAGGCTGTGAGCTTTCACACCCGTCAATCACCACTAATGATTTCCTGTCTGTTTATTAGTTGCCTTATGAATGTTTTTGACAACAAGTTAGACTGTGCCCCAAAGATACGCCCTGGTTAATATGCAAAAACCCAGATGACTCATATTTTAGTCTATACTGATTATTCACTTTGATTAATATCTCCTCCTCATTCTTTCCATTTTTCCAATATCTCTGTCCTTCTCCCAAAATATACCCTTGTCCCACCCAACACAGACACACACAGACTTTTCTCTTTCTTTCTCTCTTTTTCTTTCTCTCAGGCTGTTTGGGAATGGTGTGTTTCTCCTGTCTGTTGATGACTGGTCTGGCATTGATGGCTGCAGTTAGCCAGAAGCCCACAGCATCACACTCACTAATTAAAGACAGCTAATGAACGACAGCATTAGCATTTCAATAAAGGCTCCCGCTCTCTCTTCACAGCTGCCTGGCTGCTGAGTTGTTCATGATGCTGAGTCTATGGCCAACCACATAGAGCTATGATGCTCAAAGGAGGTGATAGGAAAGAATCACCTACATAGTTAGATTTGTGAAAATAAAACTAAAATCCTGATGTGGCTCTTAAAGGTGCGTCAAATCTGAAAACGGATAAAATACTTAAATTTCAAGATCCAGACAAATATCCATTATGTTGCTGGCTCATTCATAAGCTGATCGGGGGGACTATTATCTCAAGAGCTGATAATTTTCAGGCTTCATTCACCATAGGAAATAACTATTGCTATGCTAAAATTTCAGGCAACAGTCCATACAGGATGGATATAATCACAAAGGATTTGTTAGCTCAGCTGTAATGATTTCAGTTTTATTTACTGATAAGACCCAATCAGGTAATGAACATGAATATCAAGATGACTCTTTCTAAAAGCACGTTTCTGCTCATCTAGACTGAAATAGTTTTCAGACCAGCTGTTTCATCGTCCTTTACCAAGTGCCAGTTTTAGATGTTCTTAAATGGCAGAGTCATTTTGGCACTGAAGTAATGATGCACAATTTCTATGTATCAATGTTTAAAATATTATATAAAGATTGTGGCTATACCTGCCTCAAAGGATGTCTATGCTTTAGGAGGTGCAGCTGCATTTTTCCACTATGTCAGCTGCACGGACACAGATTTAAGTGCAATGGCCAATCTTCTATTGATGCATACTAAAATTCCTGTAATTTACAATATCAGCACTGTATGTGTAAGCTTTTCCTGGATATGGTTTAATACATGCATATACTTAGTGGATGCTTTATTAGGTACACCTTGCTAATACTGGGGAGACCCGCGTTTGCCTTCAGAACTACCTTAATTCTTTGCGGCATGATAGCATCACACAGTTGCTCCAGATTTGTTAGGTGCAAATTCATGATGCAAATCTCCTGTTCCACCACATCTGAAAGGTGCTCAATTGAATTGAGACTAAGATGTTATTTGAGCTGTAATGTTCCACATCCATCCTTTATATTACTGGCATCTTGAAACTGCAATCATCTATTATGGCAGAAAGCTTAGCTTGTTTCATGCTCATAGAAAACTGTAGCTGTCTCCATTTAACAATGTATCCATCTCCCATTAACAATGACACGAGCTGGTTGCACATTACATGTGCACATTATGGATAAACCTCTGGTTTTTAGAGAGAAAGTGATGGGTGCCAGGCTGGCTCTAATTTTAGTGCTCCGAGATCAGTTACATTCTGTGTTTTGTGTGGAAACATAACTAGTATTAGCAAGTAAACGAGCTTCAGTGAATTATCATCGTACCAGGTGAGTTTCATCTTGCTAACCACCGGCACCGGTCTAGAAAGGTGGCATGGAGTTGCACCCACCCTAGTTGAATTCTGATTGGCTTCTAAACTGATCACTCAACTTCCTGCGGTATAGTGAAGAGTGGAAAAAACAAAACAAAAAAAAAACCACCTCTGCTAATCACTTTAGCCAACCTGTTGAGAAAATGGAGTGTGAAAAAGTTGTTAAGAACTTCTTTAGTACATTGGCAAGTAAAGCTTTGATGATGAGGGAAAAAGGAGATGACAGCTCTGACCAATAACAGTACATTCAACTCAGCAGCACTTTTGGAAATGGCATCTTTTAGAATGTCTCAATGTAATATGTTTACCTGCTGTTTTGCCAATATTGCACCTTCATCTTGCTAAATATGTTTAGTGCCCCCACAGATATTAACAGTTAACCATTTCACACACAGCTGAAGCCTTTTAATTGGGCTTAGTTCTTTTTCTTTGTTTTTAATAAATGTTCCTCCTTTTAAAATCAAGATGCAGGTCTGCGGTTTTGAGTTCATGAACAAAAGTTTGTTTTTTCCCAGTGATATGTGGTCCTCACAGCACAGCCACTACAAAGCATAGAAAGGCAATTGTTTGTGTGAATGTAGTAGTAGAAAAGTGCTTAATAAGAACCAGAGCTATTTACCATTTACAAATATGACAGAATATAAAGCTTTTAAAATGTGCTCACCTGAACGATATAAAGCTATTTTAATATTAATCAATTTAATGTTGATTGGGAAACACACAGATGAGGGTTGTTGTCTGTGTTTCTTTTTTGTTTGTTTGTTTGGTTTTTTGTTCTTGGGGATGGGAGGAAATTGCCTTTCTGTAAAGGTCACCACACACCGCTGTAGTCGAGCACAGTTAAGTCATTGTCATGTTCAGGTAGCCAATTTGAGATCATCTGAGGTTTTTGACATGGTGCCTTCTCCTGCTGGAAGCAGCCTTCAGAAGATCTGTACACTGTGGTCATAAAGGATGAATGGTCAACCTGAGCAAATTGCAGAAGTGGCAGGATTGGCACCTAGTTGTTTTCTGCTGCTTCAGCCCATCTGCTTAAGGGTTCAGTGTGTTGTGTATTCAGGGATACTTTTCTGGATACCTTGGTTGCAGTGAGTGGTTATTTTAGTTACAATCTGGCCATTCTGGTCTGTTCTCTGGGATCAACAAGTCATTTCTAACCACTCAGAACTGCCACTCAGTGGATATTTTCTCTTTTTGGGACCATTCTCTGTAAACCCTGGAGATAGATGTGTGGGAAAATCGGCAGTGAGGTCATAAATATTGTTCTAAAAGAAAATATGTAGCTTAGTGCCTTTCCATGTGATTTTTCAAATTCTACAGTTTTAAAGTTGGTCTTTTATAGGAACTGTTTGTATGTAATCTGATATGGTCTGATTTTTTTTTTTAAAGACAGTTTTTTAAGAAATTAGCACAAAGTAATCTGGATTCAGATGTCCTCCCAGGGACTGAGATTATTATGCATGGTGTGGAGAACATTTTCCACCTTGGCAGAGGTATGTAGTCAAGGGGCTAAACTTGCTAACCAGGGCAGCTGATGGGAGTGGAAAGTTTTGTGGGTGATCTATTAAAAACTTACATATAGAAGTCTTTCAAGAATCACTATTATCAAAATAAACTGTCTTTTAGAAATGTTTGGTAATGGTGAATTAAGTGGAAGCATTCGTTTTTCTTTTGTGCTTCCTTGCATTGTTGCTTGAAATGGAATAATGCAAGAGCTTGCATCACCGAGAGAGTTTAGAGTCACTCTGATGCAAGCTTTTCTCCTATGCTATTTCACAAAGCCACGGAGACTCATTGACTGACTATGTGATCCACTTTCCTTCACAACATAATGTCGGGAGCAGAGCTGACACTCTGGGGACCGACACTTTGAACCTGCATTTGTACTGTGCTGGTTGAGCCAGGGCCCGTGGTGAATTGTGTATCTGATCTGATGTAAGCCTATTCAGACATTTGTAGTTAAAGATGACAACAGAGACTCTCCTATAGTCATGCTGTTATTGTCTCTCTATGCTCATTTCTTGTATAACGTATCTCATATGTGCATGACAGGTTTTGTTTACCGTACTGAGCAGTTACAAATGAGAAAATTCAAGATGGTTAGCTTCTAAAGTGACTTAATTAAAACATATTCTTGATCAGAGAAGGGAAGTAATGAAGTAAAATTACATCATTAGTGTACTTAAGTAGACTTCCCAGATATATTACTTTTACATCCTTTTGGTACAAAGATCTCTACTTTATATTCCTTACTTTACAAACATTTTACTGTAGATTTCGATTTCAGAAATTGTAGGTCAGTTATTAGTTCCCATCACTGTGTACCTTCAAATCAATTTAGAGGCAACAATGCTACATAAAAACCATATCAAACGCAGTGCTTATCACTCATGGAGGGATGAAAGACATGGGGGGAAAAAAACATTTCTGTATCATTTATAGGTCTTTATTGAAGGGTTAAAGTGGATTGGACCAATCTAGGTGGTTTTGTTTTGTTTGTGCAGATGGTTGTGGTCATTTAACTAACATTTCTATAAGTGGCAAATACATTGAAATGCAATATTTCCAATATATTGATGCATTCTCAATCATCCAGGTAAGTAAATCTCCAAAAGTTGATTCTGTTCATCTGGACGTAGCGTTTTGTAGGAGAAATGTTTCGTCACTCATCCAAGTGACTTCTTCAGTCTCAGCTCACTGCAGGTTTCCCCAAGCTTATAAACAGTACATTTGCACAATGACTGAAACCAGCCCACTGAAGGAACAATGGGCTGGGAGGTCAGTTCCTTAATCGTAATTATGCAAATTCTCATGACCATTGATCAACAACCACTGACTAAAACCCACTGATCAAAGACCACTGATCAATGGCCATGAGTACCATTGACAGAGAGTTGGGGAATGGCTGTTTATAAGATTGGGGAAACCTGCAGTCAGCTGAGACTGAAGAAGTCACTTGGATGAGTGATGAAACGTTTCTCCCACAAAACGCTACGTCCAGATGAACAGAATCAACTTTTGGAGAAGATTTCCAACAGCTCAACAAATACCAGCAAACACACAAACCTTCTGTATTTTGCAGGTAGAGAAAAGAGTATGGGAGTGTGGAATGATGTAAGAATGTTCCCTTGTATTAATATTATTTTCATTATTATACCATTATGACATGACACTATGGTTGTACAGTCTTTAGCACACAGCAAGAAGGTCCAAGCGGGTTCGAATCCACCAACAGTTTCCATGTTCGAACGTCAAACCAATTCATGCATCAGTCGGGCACTCCAGCATCTTCCCACAGTCTGAAGAAATGCATGGGGTTAGGTTTCCTATGGAAATTCTAAATTGGTGTAAATTATTGTCGGTCTTTGTTTATGAGTCCTGTGATTGACTAATGACCTCTCCCACATGTACCCCCACCTTTGCCCTGTGACAGCTGTGATTGGCTCTGTAAGCTCGAAGCCAATAAAAACATGAACACAGTATATAAAGAGCTGTTGAAAAAACAGAAGACAAAAGCTGTAAGCTTAAACTCAAAGAAAGGCTTTGTCAAGTTTGAGAGAATTTGGGGTAGACAGCAGGTCTGGTGGACCATAGAAGCCAATAGGCCTGATTGGTCTGGTTAGCACAGTGAAACTCAGTGAGATTGGCACTTTCTCCCAGTTTTTTTTTCTCCTTTTTCACTGTTCCCCTTTTCTTCAGTCCATAGAGGCAAACGGGCTGCCAGGACAAAAACTATAAAGGCTGACCCAAAGTCGCGTGAAGAGGACGAACAGTTTATTAATCTTTTAGTTGCATGATTGTGGCCAAAGCAAGACAGGGTAAGGACAAAAAAAGGAAAAACTATCATGATAAAACACTGAATTAATTAGCCACTTTAATTGTGTGTTCTCCATCCTATTCTCTGCGGGCATAATTAAGATGTGTTTATTTGGACACAGTTTGCTCTTCAAGGAGGTAACACAGCTAATTGGTATTATACTCAAGTCACGCATACATTGCAATTATATCAGCTAGCTGCTGTTGCAGGAGCCACTGTGTAGAGCTGGCAACTCCAATTACTGATTTAAAAGATAAAAATTAGGACATATTTAATGGATTTGTAAATGCAATAACATTTAAAGGGGGGAAGTTGTGGGTAATGAAAGTTGGAGCAGAGTCTCCTGGGAGGAGGGAGGGGGTGGAAAATTCAATTGGCTGCTGCACCCACAATGTGCTCTCCCAATCAGTTCCACTGAATCTTTCAGTGAGGAATTTTGGGTGGGTGGGATTAGGAACAAGTTCATTTTCTACCTGATGATGTTGTATAATTACACCCTTCATTAGCAGATTAAGATCAGAACACCACAAGGCAGTTTTTTTTTCTTTGATGTTTCACAATGCTAAACCTTGGCCACATTGTAATTATTTAAGCCCAGAGTGGGACCACTTTCTGCAGATAATAAATCAACTTTTTCATTTGTTTTCTCTCTAGTTTCCTGAAATCATAATCATTTTATGATCTTCTTGTGTATTAATTAACCTGGAGTCATTATGGGTGGACACAATGTGTTGCTTATCTTTTTTTTTCACTACAGACGAGGAGGAGGGGTTTGTTGTGTATGACTAAACTGAAATAAGTAAACCACGAGACTTGCAGTCTCAATAATGCTGCAGCCCAGTTTGAAATCTGAAAATGTTTTGCATCACTTGAACTTTTAGTCACAACTGTGACTGACAGATACATCCCACTCCAGGAATAAACCAGGTGTTTATTTTCAGTTTTGTTACGTCCGTCACAATAAATCACACCAGTGTCTGAAGTGCAATGCTTATTCTGCACGGGGCCTATTCTTGACAATTAATTGGATTCTCTATGTTGTTCCTGTGTCTGACCTTCTCTCACCTGCACTCTGCAGTTTGAAATGGCTTAAAAACACAAACAAACTGGGATTGCTGCCCAAATGCACTGCAGCACATTTGGTGGAATCACAATGTGTGCATGAGCTTCAATAATATATCCATTTTCTTCGACTTACACTGACCTGATCCTGCAGGCAGCAGTCTAAGCAGAGGTGCCCAGATCTCCCTATTCACCACCAGCTCCTCCAGTTCTTCTGAAGTGATGCTGAGGCATTTTCAAGTTAGCCAAAAGTTATAACCTCTTTCCAGACCATGTAGCAGCGGACACTGTACCAATCCTTCAGTCATTCCCTTTACTTTTTGTGCCCTGGGACGCCTCTGCTTGCTCTTTTCTGGCTGAGAAACATAGCCTTAGACTTGGAGACTCTGGGGCTACCTCTCATTTTTGCCACTTCACACTCAGGTGCATTTACAAGAATACATGAGTACATAAAAACATAAAACAGAGAGTACCTCCTACCACTTGGCTGTTCCTAGAAATTATACCCATAAATTATACCCATAATAACATAAACATTTTTTTTTCTATACAGGACAGCCTCGGTGAAGTCCGACACTCACTGGGAATAAGTCTTACTTAACAGACCCTATATTCCAGCTCCAAACACCATAAATCACTCCAAAAGTCCTGGTCAGAAGTCCACACCCACCAAAGTATCCTTGAGAGGAAAATGAGCTGGTGTTTTGTTCCACAACAGTGAAAAAACATAGATCTATGCCTCCCTGAATCTGAGGCATAGATCTTTCCAGGGCAGCTGATCTCAGTGAAAGTACACCCTCTGGTACCTGGTACCCTGTTTGGGGGGGGGGAATCAACCACTGGTCCAGTCTGCAAATTCACAGGCAGTTTCCCCAACTTTCATGCAGTGGACACGTCAGTGGGATTCAGGTGATTCTCAAAGTATTCCTCCTCCCATCCTACTATATTCCCAGTTGACAGCAGTACTCAAACCCCAGTATATACATGTAGTCAGAAAATGGCTTCATCCTCCTGAGGCACCTGGAAGTTTGACAGAATTGTCTCATCATCAGCTGAAAATCTTGTTCAACGGCTTCACTGAGGTTTTTCTTTGGCCACTGACAGAACTGAACTTGGCTTGGCTCTTGGTAGCACTTCAGTCCAGTCCACTAAGCAGAGGTGAGGAATAGCAGGCAGTGATGGGCACCAGTGTCCTGTAACAGGATACCTGTTAATCATAGCAGTCTCTAACTCCATTAGCCATATGGCTAGGGTTTGTTTTTCTTTTTTTTTGCAGCCACCAAAAATATTTATGCATGTCAGGTGTTCATCCATTTAGTTTCTTTCTTTGCCACGTTCTTTGTGCTTTGCTGGATTCTAGTTTTAATGCCATTACACTGAAGGCTTTGAGTTATTTGCTTATATTTTAATCTGCTTTCATTAAAGTTTGATTGTAACTGACAGAGATAAGAAAAAGCATAACACTTCTCTTTTACCACAGAGACACAAGATCAAAACATTTTTTTTATCATCGTGTCTATTTTCTCTGTGTAAACAAATAAATTTGCAAATAAGTTTGAACTTTTCTCAGTGACCATTCTTTTCTCTTCAAACCGCTGCCATAACTGACATCTATAATACAGTCACAACCTCACAATTGTACAAATAAAACTAGTAACGAGAGGACTAATCTCAGTGAAATATCTGCTACGGAGATCATTTGTCACATTGTAAAAATACTAAATGCTAAATTTGCCTTGAAAACAATTTTTTTCCCTTCCTCTTGACAACTGGTCTTCAATCACCGAGCAGTTAAAAACACGCTCACTGGAGGAAATGGAAGTAGACATTCTCAAGCACAGATAGACCTTGCTTCAAAACTGATTACTGGTTGTCAGATTTGATTTTTGAAAACCATAAATCTTAGCATCCACCTGCATAATGACTGAGCTGTTCGTATTTATAGCAAATATTTGAGGAAGTCTGCAAAGATTTTATCATGTTCCAAAAAAATCTCCTGAATCGCAGCATGAAGACAGACTGAAGGGATTTAGCAGCCTTCTCAGATTTTTGTGAGAGTCAAATGAGAGCTATAATTTGCTTGGTAGAGGTATTCATGTTCACACATTAAGGTCATTTTCTGAGAGAGTTAAAAAAGCAACACGAATTAATCATGATAATTCAGTGAACTCTCTAGACTCCAACTCTTTGGTCTGTAATATATTGACAAAAATCACAAGGTTTCTTTTTGAAGAAGGAATATTTTTTCCTTAGATTTAAAATGACCGAACCTGCTTCAAATATATGTTTTCTCATTGCTCTCTGAAGGCTCTGCCATGTAATTTTCAGAAAGAAAAAGAAGATATAAAGAAGAAATAATTATTAAAACATGTTGGAATGGAATGTCCTTCTAAACTGATGGCAAGTTCATGAATAAATATACAGTAATAAGCCCACAGAGGTCAGCTGAACAGCAGCAAGCTTGGAAGATGCATGTCTGTGTTGTGAGCATGACTGGGGGATTGCAGCATCACAGTGAAACAGTGATTCTTTCACTTTAAAAATTTATCTAGCGCTCCTCTTGAGACTGTTTTTAATATTTAATGCAAATTTAATATCAGAGACTTGTTAAAGGAGGAAAAAAAACTTTTTCATATGGTTACAAAAAATCCTCAGTGCAGACATTTAAAAACATGCTGAAAATATTTTAAATGAAATGCTGCAATGACTTCTGGATAGCAATACCATCTGTTTAAAGCTTTGAACAATCCACTCTGAACATTATAGACTCTCTCTTTTGTTACATATCTTCTGCTTCATCTTCCCACAGCCTTTTGTCTCGCCTCATATCCTCAGTTCTTCAGTCGACCCTCCTCCTGCCCTCCCCGCTACATCCAAACCCCCACCACTCAGTTTTTTGGGGAAAAAGATGAGCTATCATTCTCGCCGATCTGTCTTTGTGATAACGACTGCAATGTTTATTACCATGTTAATGAGGAGCCACATTTAGAGAAGATGGGGATGGATTTCATTAATTGTCACCATGGCAACTTATCAACTGTACTAGTTAGATATAGGTATCCGTCATCGCTCCTTTGGTCAGGAAATTTCTGTCAAAAACAAAACAATGGAAGAGCAGGAATTAACTCGCTCGTACGATGATTTATTTAGCAGACTTAAAAAAAAAAAATTTCGCCTACTTGTTTGTTTTTTATCTACGATCGGCAGCATGAGATTAATTGTACTTAACTGTGGCAGCAGATTGAACCAGTGTGTGCAGAGGCAGAGATGTGGTTGAAGTTTGAAGACGCCCAAGTGAAGGACAATAGAGAAGATTAGATCAGGATCAGTTTTTGTGCCTGGCCCACTCTGCTCTTTAAAAAAGTGCTTTGCAGCTCTATTCTTGCACATAATACTCTTACTCCTCTCCGCAGATAACACCTCTGCTCTTATTTATCTCCTCCTTTTGTCCTGGTTTAACACCATTCACCCATCCTTGTCCGATCCCAGTCCTTCCTCAAACACTCCTACTTTGTCTCCTTTCCTCAGATTCCACCCCTGCTTCAATCGCTCATAATCTCTCCTATCTCTTCTCCCTTTCTCTGCTTTCTTTTTCCCTCTTCTCTCATCATTCACTTCTTCTACCCTCACTCTTTCACTCATTCTCTTCCTGTCCTCCCCACTACCCTCCCCATTATTGTGGCGCCTTGCCATGCCACATATACACCCCTACTTTTTGCTGATCTTTTTAATCTTCTTAACCCATTTGCATATTCACGCTGTAATTTTCCTCCCAGGTTGCATTTAAATAATACAAATCCAGTCTATATTTGTCAGCTATGAGACGATCCTATATTTATGAATATAATTGAACACATTCCAGCCGTCTGAAGATGATGCCAAGGGGGGCGTAAGAACAAGGAGTCACATCTGGAGGCCCACTTTTCTCAACCTCGTTTATTCTCCTCTGAAACCAGAGCATCACAGTTCGATGTCTCACTGCACAGGCCTCATTCATGTCTTTTCTGGCATTTTGTTGTATTTAATGTTTTTTCTTTGAGTAGCTTCACATGTCCATCCCCGACAGAAGTAAACAACCTTTTTCTCCATGCTTTTGAATTTGAGGTGTGACGCTGTCTTCTCTTAAACAAGTTTCATTGTTTGGTTTCAAGACTGCCTCAGCATCGCAGCATCGTCTCGCTCCCTGTTTCCTTCTCTTTCTTCTATGTAAGTGGGTCAGATTCACAAAGTAATGAACCAATTTCAATTCTTCATCCTCACTTATTAAGGCAGTCTCATCAGTGTGATTAATCAGTCAAATAAGTCCCCCTGATCTGATGACATTAATGATATCAAATGCAAGGATGTAAAAACTAAATGTTTTTACAACTCACATGTGTGTTGTAAAAACTAAATGTTTTTACAACTCACATGTGTGCGTATTCCTTGCGTACTCTCTCTCCCTGTGTATTTGTGTTTGTGAAATCTGAGAGGAGGTGGAGAAAGCACAACCCTCAGAGATTATGATCTGATATGTATCCTTTGAAGCTGTGTTCTTGTAGTAACTGTGGATAATTGATCCATGCCTTTGATTCCAGCACTATGTCTCTCGACGGGTGAAACGCCATTTCATGAGATTTTTGTGAATTCACAAACTGAAGTGAGAGGACCTTTTAGAAGCTTTGAAGTCGACATGATGATTCCCCTCAAATTGAGCTTTTTGAGATCGTGAATTTTATTTTTAGCAGAGGAGATCCTTAAAATTTGGGTTCACATGCTCAGCGGTATGCACAAGCATCCTAAAAAGTGAGCACACACACAAACATGGCAAAGACAAATGTACAAAGACAAGAAAAAAACAACATTCACTTCATTCAATAGCATAGTGTGCTACCTGATGATCCAACACTATCAGCAGAAGCATATCCCATTTTGCCCAGTAGTGCTAGAATTTCCACCAGCCTTATACCAAATCATACTCTTGCTAATGGAATCTAATAAACTGATAGATTGATTAGAATATCTCTCAATACATATACATAAATTCACAGCATCTGCATCTAGGGGCATCCCACGATGCACTTGTCCTCTTACGTATGATTTTTAGTTATAGCTGTGCCTCATTTCCCTTTAGCTGTTTCATGTTCCTCTCCTTGTGTATCGTTCCATCTCCCCAGTCTGTTATGTGTTTCATGTCTGTGTTTTCCATGTCATATTTTCAAGCTCGTGTTGTCACAGTCTTCATCTCATCATGTTTCCTGTTTTATTTTGACAAGCTTGTGTTTCCATGTTCAGTGTGTTTAGTGTTGCTTCCCTGTGGCGTCATGTTCATTTGTGTCAGCTGTGTTCCCCCGTGTGTTTCCATTTCCCTCATTACCCTTGTGTGTATTTAAGTCCTCTGTCTTCCTTTCTTCAGTGTCCGGTCGTCTGTTGAGTTCTGTCATGTCTCCAGGTTTTTTCCATGTTCAGGTTTTTATCATGTTCAAGGTTTTGTTCTTGGTCAGCGTTTAGTTTAGTTCTAGTTAGTTTTGCCTCAGTGTTTATCTGCGTTTTGTTTTGTACCTTTTTCCAGCCACAAATAAACAGCTTGCCTTTTATTAAATTATAATTTCGTTCCGAGTGTCTGCATTGGGTCCTCTTCCTCTCTCCACACGGTCTGCCAGTGAAAACCGAGACACCTACATCACACATACTGGCCCTTTCCTTCCATCAGTCAGTCCATCTCACATTTCAGTTACTGTAATGATTTTTGCCATAAGCACAATACACACTGTTATGCAGAATATGAATTGAATTGATTCACCAAAGTATGTGGCACGGTGCATATTTGGATGACCCTACCAAGTCAGTAATTTATTCTAGGTGGAACATTTTATGACTTCAGAATTTCTGGAATTCAGTAAAAAAGCTTCAGCAGAGTTGGAAGTTTTCTGATTTTAATTAGTGGCCACAGAGAGACATGGGGTAAAACTGAGAGAAACTGAATGGAAGCTACTGCGCGCACAGTCACACTCCAGTACCTCTAACAGCTGTATAGCTGGTAAATTGGCTGTTTGTGGCAAACAAATGAGGAGTGCAAAATCATTTCACAGACCAACACTTTGCATTCAGCATGAATTTGGTCTGAATATGTCATTGTCTTTAATTATGGTTCCGTAGAAAAGACAGTATGCATTACTGCACAGTTCCCAAATCTCATCTATGCATCAAGAAAACTGGCAGGATATGAAAATCTGTTGGTTGATTTAGCTTATGTCTCTGCCTTTAGCCGTGACATTAAAACAATAGTCCCTCTCCTTACGTGACAGCCACGGCACATGCAATAAAGACTATAGAAGATGGTACTCTGCATATATGTGTTATATGTTCATTAAGAGAATGCATAGAAGACAAAGTGCAATCGTATGTGAAGATTTCAACGTTCTTGCAGGGAAATAAAAACAATAAAATAAGAAGAGATACAAGCGTGCGCGCTCAAATACAAATGTGCGGCTGTTTTCACGTGTACTGACACACACAAATGCAAATACATTGGTGCTAACACACACACCTACAATGCACATTGATGCAGTGGGCAAAGTGGAGTAGCCCCTTGACACTGATCTATAGTCAGCGATTTATTACTCTCTCTAATGAGTCAGGTGAGATGGCTGCTCTCAGAGCAACTCCCCACCACACTACTGCAATGCTGCAGCAAATTACATCCAGAGCTCCCCTCACAACACACCTACAAACAGACAGAGATCTCTCTCCTTCTATCATCTCACTGTGTGTTCGCTTGTTACCCCTAAATTTTAGTCTCCTTTTCCCCCCACATGTTTTCTGTGTGTTAAACCATGTGTGATGGTGCAGCACTCATTCCTGATCAATATTGAGAATGCAGTTATGGGGCGATTAAGCGGCCAATTGTCTTCGGAGAAGGTTGCTGTTGAACCACATTAATGTGCTTGTAATCACTCGCTAGGGAAATTAACAGATGAAGACAAAGAAGGAAAGAGAACACATTGATATATTGATATATATATATATATATATATATATATATATATATATATATATATATATATATATATATATATATATATATATATATTTTTTTTTTTAGAGTTAAGTGGACACAGACATACTTTGTCTCTGTCTCTCTCTCTCATGCACATACAGACAAGGTTAAGACTGCTTCATAGTTACACTGATTGTGAGCTCCATTCAGAGCCAACAGAACTGCAAAGTAAAGATGAGCGTTATGTCAGTTATGTACTTGTAAAATAAGGGATTTAAATTTTTATGAGAAATTTATAAATAAAAAATTAAGGGTGTTTATGTTTGTTGTTGGCTTAGTATTCGAATATGCTAAATACATAAATCAGGGCTGTCATGCTTCTGATTACATGCAACACCCCCATGTAAAACAATTGGATGATGCACACCAACCACTGGCAGTAGATGGAGATTGCACAGCAGGAACATTGCACGTGTGCTAATCATGCATTGGTAATTATGTGTAAACTAGGATTTGGCAGGAAAAAACAACAACAAAAAAACAAAACTGGCAGCTATATTAACGACCTGTGGGCTCAGCTTTGAATAAGGAAGTAGCATGTGCAACACTGACAATTCACAAAATTTGATACAGGGACAGCAGCAGTCTAATTGTTTCTAATGGGTATTATTTTTTACTGTGATGAAGTGAAATGGGCTTACATGTTGCACAATAATCTATCCTCACATTAGGTGGGCAGTGAATTGATTGTGGAAAGTCACTGTGAAAAAAAAAGTGTGAAGCATTCTTTCAAAGGGACAATGGGCACATTGTGTAATTTTGAAAAGAAAAAGATGAACTAAAATAGAAAAATGACTTTACCACCTAATCCGAAGCTCTGCCATGTTTTCTTTCTGTGTTTTATAAACAGATTTTGTGAATATAGTTTATGAAACAGTGGTTTCATATCTCTGAACAATCCCAAGACAAGCATCACTTAAAAGCTTGATATGTCTTATATCCAACTTTGTATGCAAGTTGTATCCCTGTGAGAGCCTGGCAGCTTGTCCAGGGTGTACCCCCACAGCTGGAATGGGGTCAGCACCCCTGCAGACCTGAACTGGTTAGTAGGATGGATCTACTTTCGACTGATATGGGGGATTCCAGCATTTGTAGCTCAACGTATCAGCTGCTGGCTGGCTCTGAAAACAAATGAATCCCTATAGACTTCCATTTTAAAATGCTTAACTTCAGACATAAAAGTGAAAATGTTATCGTTCTTCTCATAAAACCATTTTAAACTCATACCTAATTTCTTCTTTCATAATAACCCCATGGGGAGTTAAATGGATAAGTCATGTATTTTGAAACTGCTAAGGCTTAAAAAAAAGTTGTGTACACCTTGATTAACAGCTGTGCCTACATCTGCTGATTTTGATCTCCACTTATTATAGACACTGGAGTGGCACTAAATTATCACTAATTAGCAGATATGTGTACCTGAGCATTAAATCTCTATATAGTGTATGGGTGCAGCTTTTTTAGCCAAGCTTGCTAGTGGTAGCTGGTACACCCTCTCATCCAAAACCAAAATGGTGATGGCCAAAGTACTAAAACTGGGGTTTCACATTTTTTTATTAAATTAGTTAACAATAGTTAACAACAACCGTGTCCTTTCATGGTGGGTAGATTCATCTGAAAAGAAGCAGGAGAATACCTACTCCTACCTACTCCCACTCCGCCACTTCACTCTGAGTGATTCTTAACATGAGCCTCGCAGTGAGTTTAGCCTCTTGGTTATCTCGATACATATTCCTATAGTGATATTTTAGCTAAAGACAAAAAAGTAATATAACACATTGGGTATGAAACCAGACATTCTTAAAGTTACCACAAAGTGGACTGAACATATTTTTTAAACTATTTATATGATAATATTACTTTATAAAACTAAACGTCTGTCTGGGTCAACTATAGCTGAGGACGTACATCGTTTAATAATCAACAAGTCAGTGCCCTGATCCCAGCCCAAGCCTCCCTCCTCTACATGTAACAGTGTATTGAACCCTAAAAACTGCCCGTGTGTGTGTCAGGAAAATCCCACTAATAATGGATGAATGTAGCTTGTAGTGTAAAGCATTTTGAGTGGTCAATAAGGCTAGGAAAGCACTATATAAATGCTCTCAATTAAAACAGCCTTTTTATGATGCATGTATGGCCTCCAGGTCTGATTTGATTGGGGAGTTGGCTTGCACTTGATTTTTAGACTGGACGGACACATCCGTCACTACTAACTTGTTAAAGAGAGCAGTTTCACCATTTACCCGATACAAACCATTTAAATACATTTGGATGAACTCCAATACAGATTTTTTTGTTTTGTTTTTTTTTAGATCTTATCAAGACATATTGATTAACACGGTGACAGAACAACAAAAGGACAAACACAGTGTTAAACAGAACATGCACAATCAATTTGATAATTCTTTCTAGTGTTAAAAGGCACAACAGATGAAAGTATGCAGTACATTCTGCAACTGGTGTGAGAAAATATCAATTTGTTGCTCCTCATTTAATAAAACACTCTAGCTTTTGTCTCTTAATGAAGTTAAATAGTGAAGCTGCATGTTTCCAAGTGTATAGCCTCAGGATAAAAATCTTTGCATTTACAAAACTGATTGAAGTAAGATTACAGAAAGAAAAGAAGAGCTCACGTAGATTTTTGCCTGAAGGGCTTCAAAAACTACAGAAAGGTATATTTCTTAAATAGGCAGAATCATTACATGAGATAAGAAGAGAACACGGTTTGTGCCATTTACCGAAGTTAGAGGTGCGCTGGGATTTGATAAGAAATACTGTTTAAACTCAATAATTCGATTCTATAGTAAATTTAACTGCAAGCAAACGATCTATTGCAGAGACATCTTTTTTTTCTTGACCCTTGTACACAAGGTCAAAGGTACCTTTACACAGCGTTTTTGTTTCTGTATGAGTTTCCTTATGCATGAATCATTGTGTTGTAAGTTATTTGTTATCATCATTGAAAAGATTTACTCAGCAGTTATGGTTGGTTTAGCATGGAACTAAACTTGAGATCTTAATTGGTTCTCATTAATAAGTCAGCAAAGTAATTAGGACACAGGGGTGGAGGCTATATTTGTGTTTGATTACATGGTCAGTGTGTTATGAATACTGAGTGTTCCATATTTCACTGTTTCAGTACAGATTTCATCACATTGCAGTTGTTATTTTGGAGTTGGTACTTGCCCAGTAATACATTACTGATCAAAGAAAGTGCATCAGTCCTAAACTGTAATTGTGGTTTAAATAACCCAAACACATGGCAATATTTCTCACAAAGACTATAGACCCTTTGTATAATTCAGAAAAGCTGACTTTGGAACCACAAATTGGAGTCTCTTCAGATACTGAGCTTTTTAATTTCCCTATTATATATCGAGGGCCTAAGTATTTTTTCCCACCTGATAAACTCCATTGAATATTCAGCAAACCAGTTGCAGATAAAGACAAAAATGTGTGCACAAAGACTGACATTTTCCTAGAAATTTCTGAAAGCAGATATCCGTCAGTCTGATTTACAAATTAATACTGCAGCAGGGAGGTCTGACATCCATTCCACTTGCATCTACGACCAGAACTGGATTTAGACACAACCTTTATGACCTGTTTGCATATCAATACTTTTGTGTGCTCTGTCAGTCTTTTTAATGAACAGGAAAGGAGGTAGTGGACTTTCATCTGTCATTATGCGCATCTATTACGCATGGCTTAGGTTATTTATAGTGCCCATAATATTATTAATTCAGCACATGCTTCAGCAAAATCATCATCAGTAGTCATATTTCCCTCTTCAATAGGGATAGGACAGTGATAGGATTTATGAGTGCCCTTTATTTAAACCAGTGACTGACACCATTAGTGAAGATAATACTGTTTTACATTTGTTTCAAAGGTAATATTATTGTTATTAACAGCAATTTAAAGGTTCATCTCTGGAAAATGTACATGAATTTTGACGTGTGTTTTTGACATGTCCCCTCTTTCTCTTAAAGGACAGCAGCTCAGCAATTTTATCCCAGCGTGATTTATCTGTTACCCAGAGACTCTCACAGTGTCATAATTTGGTTTCCTAAGCCTTTAACTGCCCCCCTATACATGCTCAGTAGGTTTGTGATCAAGTGTCTATGAAGTCCATGTCAACTACAGTGAGCACTTCCTGGTCTTTTTTGGTTTTCAAGTAATTTTTGCAAAGCTTTAAGGTATGTTTGGGCTCATTATCCTGCAGGAGCATGAATCCTTTCTCCACAGAGATGAAGGTTAAGCATGTGTCTGAAGAGGAGTGCTGCTTCCACTTGGTCAGAGTAGAATTCAGTACAGGTGCCTAACTCAAGCTAAGCAAATCCACACAGAAAATTCCAACCACCGTGTTTCATTGTAAGTTTGATCTCTTGTTTATCTCCTTATAACTTCCACTGACTGCCTGAAATCTGAAACTTTGATTCATCGGGTAACAGGATCTTTTTGTTTTCTTTTAGGTGACTGGATTTTTAAAAAAATGTATTTTTAGAAATTTCTGCTTCTTGGTTCATTTTAATGTGAAAAGAAGAAAGGGGCCACTTTAATTGAGGTGGTTTGGGATCTGACTCCCGCGTGCCTCCTGGGTGAGGTGTCTCAGGCATGCCGCCTTAATAGGAGGAGGGCTCAAGGCAAACCCAAAACACCCTGAGACACAGCAGTGGATGGATAGATGTTACTGGGATTATTTTCTATAGCATTGTATTTAGGGAAAAAAAGTCTTCCTCACCCGACTGGCAGTGGTTTGTGTGTGTTCCTCGGTTTTCAGGTGTTCCAATTGGTTGTGAATCGCTACGTAGTCGAAGCTTTCGTCTTACAGCCTGCAAAGTGTGTCCCTTCTTTAGACTGAAAACTGTATGAATTGTGCATCTAAAACAATCATGTTCTCTGCATCATTTGACAGCTCAAAAGTCTGTGTTTCAACCCCAGCTGCTTCTGCATCTCCCTGATGACTTCCCAGCTGCTTCTCAGGGCTGATTGTAATAATTTGTTACTTAGTAAGAGGTTTTTGTTTTTAATTTGTTTTGGGGTTGTTGTTTTTTTTGAGCATTTCAAAGAATTGTTTTAATCTTTCAGTTACTCAATTTACTACTAATTGTTATCAACTTTCTTGCAGTGAGTTTCTGGCACTTTCTTTGGTGGGGGGGGGATCTGGGTTCTCAGCTCCAGTTCTGAAATTTATCAGTACCTTTTTGCAAGGTAGAGAACTGTCTCTACTTCTTGTCAGTTCTGTTTAGCTGCTAAATCTGCAAGAATTTCATTCACAAGTTGATGGATACCAAAAATGGGGCTAAAAGAGAATAAATGAATATTCAGAGAATGTAACTGAAATATCTCAAATGACTACAATAGCACTCTAAAATGTGTTGTAAAATGATTCTATGTGTGTGTATGTGTTCCTGAGGCCAGTGATTTTCATGACAAAGTCATGCCTGTTTGCCTGTGTTTTTTTAATGCAGTGATGCCTGAGGGTCCAAAGTTCCTGGGCATTCAAAATGAATTTTCAGCCTTATTACTTGCAGACCTTTAAAGATATTGTGGCGTGTTGGGGGAGCAGTTAGTTCTCTCCCAACATGTGCTGCTGTTTAGATGTTCTTGTTTTATTGTTTATGGTTACATTACTTTTAACTGTTATCTTAACTGTTGTGTATATACTGCGGTACAAAGTCACTGACAGTTTTTATTCGATAGAAAGAATGTAGTACCATAAGTGAGTTAGGGCTGTTCGATATAACGATATATATCGGATGATGATATGAAAACGTTTATCGCTGCACATTACGCTATCGTTTGTTTCATGGTGTCGCAAAAGAAACTGTTTACGGCAATTTTTTTTCATTGTTTTGATGGCCACTACGTGGATGCAGACACACTAGCATGGCTGATGAAGACGAGGCAACACCAGGTAGCTCCACACAGAAGGACCTTGTTCCTAAACGAGGGGCTACTTCTGTAATATGGAGATGGTTTGGATTTGAAGAGTCTGACACGGACCAGAAAACGGTACTGTGCAAATTATGCTGCAAACCGATCGCTACAACAGACTCCAACACGACAAACCTCTTCTACCACCTCCGCAAAAAGCACGTGAGCGAGCATGCAGAGAGTTTACAACTGAGAGGCAAAAAAGAGCCGTCAGGTGCTCAAAATACACCACCTTAGAACAGGCTTTTGCCCGTGGGATGGCTTAGACTCGTGAAGATGGAAGGACATAACAGTGGCCATTACAACCTACATGTGCAAAGATATGGTCCCCTTTTACACCGTTGAGAAAGAGGGGTTTCGTGCATTAATAAAACTGCTCGACTCCAGGTACATAATTCCCGGCCGAAAACATTTCACACAAGTGGAGTTGCCTCGTTTATATTTCGCGTGTAGGGCCAAAGTAGAGGGTGAAGTCCGCAATATTGCATACTACGCTGTCATACAGGAGAAATGATAGCCAGAGGCCTCAGGGAAGCTCTTGAGTCGTGGGGACTGCATGAGGACCGTCTAGTGTGTGTCACTACGGATAATGCTGCAAACAACATCCTTGCACTTCAGCTGAATGAGTGGACACGCTTACAGTGTTTTGGTCACCGTCTCCACCTAGCCATTGGTGAGTGTCTAAATACAAAATTATATTTCAGTAATAATAAACAATAGCAGGCCACGTAGGATATTACAGTTCTAAAGGTACTATTTAAACGAGCATGTTAAAAGCTTGGAAGATTAATTGCTACCCAAACAATTTGCTTAAGGCATAATTTTCCCTGCAGCGTTTGCTGTCAGCGTTAATCTTGTTAGCCTAAAAAATTTTTTACTTCTGCCTTAAAGTGTAACCGATAAATATATGTATCTTACATTTTTTTTACACAGAGAGGAATTTGAAACTACTTCAGGTGGAACGAGCAGTTGGTGTCTGCAAGCGATTGGTGAGTGCCTTCTCCAATTCATGGAAAAGACAGCGTGAACTGGCCAAGGTTCAAGCAGAATTGGGCTTACCTGCTCACCAGCTTATCAGACACCCCTACCAGGTGGGGCTCCCTGCAACATATGATTAACGGAGTTATAGAGCAAGAGAAAGCGCTCTCACAGGTTCTCCGTGCAGACAAAAAAACAAGACATCTAGTCCTAACATTGCAGGACATGGATGTTCTTGAATCCTTGAATAAAGCACTGAGTCCTCTCACGGAATTTACGGATGCTGTATCTGGGGAGCATTATACCAGTGTGTCATACTTGAAAGCAGTCCTCCATCTTTTTAACACTCAAGTGCTTAAGCCTCAGGATGACGACACACAGCTGACCACCACCATCAAAGAGGGCATCCTGAATTATTTAAATGACAAATATGAGGACCAAACCACAGAGGAGCTGCTTGACATGGCCTCCTTTGTTGACCCTCGTTTCAAAACAAAATTTATATTAAAGAGGAGAAGGGTGCGAGCATCAAGACCAGAGTTATGTCAGAACTGGAGAACCTGGTGGCTGAACAGACGGCATCAGCAGAGGCAGCCACCCTTCCATCAGCTGGAGCTTCTAAAGATGATCCAGAGGTTTGTGCTAAGAGACAAAGGAAGAGTTTGAGCAGCTACTTTAAAAAAAACAACACAATGCCAAACAGCCCCTCTGTCAACTAGACAGTCAGTTGAAAAGGAGCTCAATCAATATCTCCGAACCTTGGAAGCTTGCCCACAAACAAACCCTCTGGATTGGTGGAAGCAGCATGAGGCACATTTCCCACTATTGGCTAAGCTGGCTAAAAAAATACCTGTGTATTCCTCAGAGCAGGCATTCAGTACAAGTGGAAACACTGTAATATGTCAAAGGTCTGCACTTAAACCAGAAAGAGTTGACCAACTTGTATTCCTGGCTCTCAACCTTTAAAGGCAATTCCCTGAGAATCAGCAAGATGGGGCAAACATTTTAAAGCACTGTTTTGCCAAGTTAGTTTTTGTATGCTGTAATTCCTTCTTGCAATGTATTGTTTGCTTGTTATAGGTTTTATATATTTGTTTTGTCAACCTCAGTTTGCTGCTATAGTTTAAGCGTGAAAAAAAAATCATGTTTACATTTTGGGTTTTATACACTAATGTATATGACAGGCCTGCGTTTATTTTTGTTTGAATTGTCTTCACTGTTATTTTCATATAATGCTAAAATTCAAACCTGGAAATTTCTTTTATTTATATATTTAATATATTTTTGTCGTAAGCCTTATAGTTGCTACAGTTTGAAGTACAATGTTTACATTTGGTTTTAATGTTAATGTTAGACTTATATTTATTTTGTTTAAAGGGTTTATTGGCCTTATATAGTTTAGTTGTTAGTGCTTTGATTCTTTTATATTTAATATATGTTGTGAGAGTTATTGCTGCTACAGTTTCAATTTCAATTTCAATTTCAATTTTATTTCTATAGCACATTTAAAAGTCACAAGTACAACAAAGTGCTTCACAAACGAACCATACTTGCAATTTACAACAGGAGAAAACAGTTAACAAAGAATAAAATTATAAAATAATAATATAAGAACAGACATGAATCAGGGAAAATTAAGCTAAGTAGTTTGAAAAGCGAGCTTAAACAGATGGGTTTTTAACCGAGATTTAAAAGATTGGATAGTTTCCGACACACGGACATCAACCGGTAGGCTGTTCCAGAGTTTTGGTGCAGCGAAAGCAAAGGCCCGATCCCCCTTCGTCTTTAATCGAGACATTGGTTGCATTAGAAGCCCCTGATTAGAGGATCTGAGTGCCCTTGTAGGGATATATAGATTAAGAAGGTCAATCAAATAACTGGGTGCCAAGTTATTTAAGATTTTAAAAGTATATAAAAGAATTTTAAAAACAATACGGTATTTGACAGGAAGCCAGTGGAGGTCAGCTAGAATGGGAGTAATATGATCCTGTCTTCTAGCGCCGCTTAAAAGGCGTGCTGCGGCATTCTGGACTAATTGTAGGCGTTGAATAAGAGAGAGTTGGAGGCCTAAGTAAAGAGAATTACAGTAGTCCAGTCTAGAGGTTATAAAAGCATGAATGAGCCTTTCAAGGTCTTTATGTCGTAGGTAAGGCATTGCCTTCGAAATTTGGCGTAGTTGGTAGAAGCTGGTTTTTACCACTGCAGCCACTTGCTTATCTAATTTGAGGGAGCTGTCCAGCATTACTCCGAGATTTCTGACAGTGGGCGATAAGTGGCTGGCATAGGAACCTAAAGTCTCCGAAAGCTGTTTCAACGGCATGTGGCTACCAAAGACGATAATTTCTGTTTTGTTTTCATTGAGGGTGAGCGAATTATGCAGTAGCCAGTCTCTGACGTCACACAGGCAATTAAGCAACGGCAATAGCGGGGATTGAAGATCCAAATCCAAAGGGAAATAGATTTGGATATCATCCGCATAGCAGTGAAAAGAGATATTGTGATTTCTAAAGATTTTTCCCAGGGGTAACAGATAGAGAGAGAACAACGTGGGACTTAACACAGACCCCTGGGGAACACCGCAACGAAGGGGTGCGGGGGAAGAGGAGTGATTTCCCATAGAGACAGAGAAAAACCGCTCGGATAGGTATGATTTAAACCATGAGAGTACTTTGCCTTTAAGGCCAACTACATGTTCAAGTCTTGAAAGGAGAATATCATGGTCGACCGTATCAAAAGCAGAGGACAAGTCTAAAAGAACTAAAACCACAGGGCGCCCTGTATCAACAGTTACGAGGAGATCGTTAAAAACTCTCAGTAAAGCTGTCTCGGTACTGTGGTGAGGTTTAAAACCAGATTGGAATTTTTCATTGATTCCATTTGCCTCTAAGAAAGATTGCAATTGCTTGAGAACAGTTTTCTCTAAGACTTTAGCCATAAAAGGGAGTTTCGATACCGGCCTATAGTTTGAGAGGACATTAGGATCAAGATTACTTTTCTTGATTACAGGTTGGATAACTGCATGTTTGAACACGGCAGGGACGCAGCCTGATAGTAGTGATGAATTCATTATAAGTAAAATCCAGGGTCCTACAATATTCAGGGCGTTTTTGATAATGCGAGAAGGGAGCACATCATGACGGGAATTGGAATTTTTCGTTTGAGCTATTATTTCCTTAAGGGTCGGAAAGGAAACAAATTCAAACTGTTCTAGTACCGACGAGGGTTCGGATGTTAAAGATGTGTCCTCAATGGGTAGATATGTGGATCTTAGTGCTATAGTTTTATCTGAAAAATAGTTTAGGAATTTTTCACATAAAGCTTGGGAGGTCTCGGTCTGAGTGGAGAGTGGATTTATTAACGAATTAAAAATGCCAAAAAGGACCTGCGGCTTATGACTATTAGTCGCAATGATCTCCGAAAGGAAGGAGGCTTTTGCAGTTTTAACAGCCTTCTGATATTTCTTCAGACAATTGTGGAGAATGTCAAAGGAGATCTGGAGTTTGTCTTTCTTCCATCTCCTCTCCGCTTGGCGGCAATCCCGTCGGAGGGTACGAGTATAGTCATTCATCCACGGTTGACGGAATGGTTTAAGGCGTTTGGTCTTTAAGGGAGCTACAGTGTCTAAAATAGAAGTACAGGTGGCGATGAAGGAGTTAGCGAGATCATTAACCGGTGTAGCTGTATCCCAGTTAATTTCGCAGAAGGCAGTGTTGGTCAGAGCCATAGAAAACTGAGCAATAGTCTCTGAGTTAATCATGCGTATATTTTGCACAGGACCCTCACGTTTCAGCTCCATATTGCACACATTGACATTAAACAAAACCGGGAAATGGTCCGATATCCCAGGATTATAAATGTCCGTAATGCAAATGTCCAAACCGTAGGATAGTACCAAATCAAGCGTGTGGCCTTTAATATGGGTTGGTTTACTGACCCACTGAGTAAGGTTAAAAGAGTCTATAAGAGCAAGAAAGTCCTTGACCAGTGGGTCCAACTCACAACAGACATGAATATTGAAATCACCAGTAATGAGAGTACAGTCATAATTAACCAAGAGGTTTCCTAAAAAGTCAGCGAACTCATGAATAAAATCCTTATTGACTTTTGGTGGGCGATATACCACCGCACAGAGGATCGGGGAGGAGCAGTTCAACTCAAGTAACTGCACCTCAAAGCTAGAAAATATGGCTGGGGGAAGCTGTCGCACACGGAATTTGTTTTTAAAAGCCGTGACTAGCCCTCCCCCTCTGCCCGAAGTCCTAGGAGTACTGACAAAAGTACATTCTGGTGGAAGAAATTCCGATAGGGAGACAGACTCACCAGGTCGGATCCAGGTTTCTGTCAGGAATAGAAAGTCTCGCTCGGAGGAGAGAAAAAAATCATTCAGAACGAAAGACTTGTTCGCCAGCGATCTAATGTTCAGCACAGCCATCTTGATCGTAGTCATCTCATCGCTATTTGGAGCACGCCTCAGCGGACGTAGGTTGCTGTGGTTCACGCCACCACCACGCGCCCGTATCCAGCTTCTAGTGGGTTGGTGGACGATTGGTAGTTCCGAATTAGCGAGTTGTCGGATCCATCGATGGCGGAGTAATCTGATGGTGTGCTGGTCATGGAGAGAGGATAGGGGTTGGAGGATATCCGAAATGGCGTAGTAGTTGGTTACACCATGTAGTTTCAAATAAGTTTTGATGCGAATCCGGATGCCGCTCCGTTTTCCCCGTCGTCTGGGCCGTTTCTTGGCAGGGGGGAAAAAAGGCAGGCAATAAATGCCAGTAGTCGTGTCTATGGGAGACGGAATGTCGCTTCCCAATTTCAAAAGTGGATATGCTGGTTGATGTTTCAAAGGTCGGCAATGTTTCAGAGGTCGGAGATCCAGCAGCGTTCACATTTTGTTTATGTCAGGCATTTTATATAGCAGTATTTCATATTGGGCCTTTAGTAAATTGTTTTTCAAAAGTGTTTTATATTTGATACATTAACATTTTATGCTTACATTCTAAGTCAAACATTTGCTCAAATGTTCTAAATAAAAGAACAGAAATAATTACAAATTGTTTGTACGTGTTTTGGAGTTTGTACGTGCTTTGTCTCTAGCGGCCACCGTAAATATACTTTTATTCATTCACTCCACATAAAATGTAATAAATCATATAATGCAAAAACCAACTATTTACATTTCAACTTTAACTATTTACATTTTCAGCTTTTTCCTTTTGAACAAATTTAAAGTGAAACAACACAAAACACTGCAAACCACAACACAATTAAATATAAATATGAAAAATATGAAAACTAAAAGAACATGCATATTCTCTGTCATATGGACCTGCATGAATAAACTTTCTGAATCCTTCATCATCCGCAACTAAAAATAGTTGTGGATGATTACTATACCTTTCTAATGTGACCTTGTTGTCCCTGGCTCTCTTTCCCTCCTACTCTGTTCCTGTGCTACTGCGAGTGTAACTACCGCCCCTCCCCCCTCATTCCCCCCTCATCCCAGCGCAAAGCACAAGGCTCAAGGCAAGAGGCTTACGTCGTTCATTTCAAAGAGTCGGCTCTAAGAGCGACCGACACATCACTAGTACAAGCAAGTGTTTAATAAAGAGCTCCTCCTACCAGTTTGGGGTCAAACAACAAGCTCAGTCTCTGTGTGGAGCTTTCTTGTTAAGATTTCTCTGCTTGTCACAATATTGTGTCCTGTAGATAATGAATGCTTTAGTCTTTGAAACTTTATATTTAGGAACACTATTCTGAAATGTTTTCTATGGTTTGAAGATGCAGTATTGTGATGATTGGTGAACTCTCTAAGATGTTCTTTTTACATACTGACCTGTTGCTATTTAACTTAATCACTTTCAAATTGTACAAAAACTGTTTCTTTTTTAGATTTTTAACTATATTTCCACCCTGCATAAGTTAAGAAATACACTATAAACGTAGTTATTAGTAGACTTGCATAAGATGTGGCCTACTTCATATAGTGAATCATATAAGGCTTATATGATTTACTCATATGATTTACTCATGAAAGTGGCCACTTTCTCATTACTTCCATATATTGTTTTAGTAAGTATCCAAAACATACAAGTTTCATTTATACAATTTTTCAAGGGATCTTATATCTGTTTTCACTCTTGTATGCTTTTCATACAAGTTTCACACAAGACAGATACAAACTTCATAAGGTTTATATATATCTTTTCCATATGGGTTTACACCATTATTCAAAGTCACCCTCCAGTTGCCTTCCATCTTTCCAATTCACTTGCATCTTTAGATCTCCAGTCTGTTCTCTCCTGCTGCTGGCAGAATTTCTCCTGTTGAGCTTCAGGCCCTTCACTCCCCCTTCATTAAAACCTCTTTAACCTCACCATCTGTGTCATCTTCACTGTATCTGCTAGTGTCCAGTTCCAAAATTAAAATCCTTGTCCAAGAAATACAAAGGATTTAGAAATTAGAAATTTCTGCACATAGAGAAGCCTTAAAGACCAGGACACAGCAACAGTTAAGAAAATGTTTTCGTGTCTAGAAGTGAGAGAAGGACCAGAAACTTAAAGTCTTCCTTCTGTAGCCACAATAGACTATGGGAAATGTAAAAAATCATAAGCCTAAGTAACCAAGGCTGACTGTTCTTGCAAGCCACTGAGAAAATAATGTACAGAATTTTACTGTACAAGAATCGAGTAAAGAATAACCCTACCTTGCTTAAAGAACACAAGTGATGCACTGGTTTACAGTTAGAAAAAATAACAAAAAACTATTTGTTAACGCTGCTTTCAAAAAGTAATAATTACAAACAAGTCTTTAACTACATCCCTGTTCTTACTTTATGAAGCAGAAGGGACAAAGCTGGTGTGCAATATATGTAGAAAATGTACACACAAGTGACAAATTAAAGTAAAAACTTGCCCTCTTCAGTGAAGCAATGACAGCGATCGAGTCCTTTTAACAAAGGACCATCATACGATTAAACATTCCCCTTTCCCACAAGATGTAACTGTATGATTTCAATGAATTTTGATCATATAAATCAAACTGGCCTTCACCAGATCTTAGCAGTCAAACATCTAGGGCATTTTGTAATTGTAAGATAGGAGCCTCGAACACCATTATTTAACTATATAATGGCAAAGCTCACTGAAGCATATGCTCACCAAAGGTTTTTTTAATATAAATTTGTCACCTGTATGCAACAATTTAATATTTACAAGCTCAAGGGGTCGCTAGAAGTACGATAGTAAATTTCTCTTAAACTAGAAAAGCTGTCTTAAGGTTACATAGAAACACTCAAGGGTACACTATTTTGTACTTAAGTACAGCATAATATCATCAGCATAAAGTTTTATTTGGCATCAACATACAGAAAAGGAACTATGGCAAAAAGACTTGTATATAGAAACTGTTAATTTCCCATCTCTACACTTAACCAACAACATTTGAGCAAAAAGTCCAATAAACTCTGCTTTTCTATGTGTGCATTTTCTTCTTAACACATTTTCATGGTGTCTATGTGTATTAGTTCTACTAGAACTTGGGGCCTTTTGTAACCACATTTGTTCAGCATAATAATGTTTTGTGGCTCAGGCTAATTGGTCCAACTGTGGGCCAAACTGAGTCCCAGAAGGCCAAAGCCTGAGCTACCAATACCATCTGTTGATGGAACACCCTCTCAATTTGGATCGGCTTGTCAGTCTGCCTGGGGAAAACATACAGTATATTCATGCATGCAAGCGCACACAAGGCAAAACATTATCTTGAAACATTTATCAGTGTAATAATTATGTGTTTAAGTCATTCTTTCCCCACAGTGGGTAAAAAAACAACACTATCTCATTTCAGTGTAAATGAGGAATGTGCTGTGTTTGACCAAATGTGACTGAACTTATACGTGACACTTGGCTGTGAGTTGTGAATACCTTGATTTTTTACATTTATTTTAAATCAAAACATTTCTGGATGTCTGTGTACACACAGAGTATTTAATGAAGGGGTCATAAATTTACAGTTGTTGTTTTGTTTTTGTTTTTTTGTTTTTTTTACCTAAATAGACACCAGTGGACATGTATAAATAGCAGAAATAGAGTCTGATATCAGTTTTATGAAACAGCCATGAAATCTTGTTTTTGCACTTGTGTTCTTGGACATGAATTGTAGAGCCTTGGTTGGAAGGAGATGGTCATGGAGTATATGGGTGGAGTACATTTAGGAGACTGCAGAGTGAATCCCACACAGTCTTTCTGTCACGGTTCTGAGCTTCTGTTTCTTGTCACTTAATACTAAATACTATATAACTTTCCTGTTCATCTAATCTAGCTCTTTTTTTCTGTTTTCCTGCCACCTTTCTGTCACACATTTGTCTAATTATTTGCTTTAATATACAATATTTAAAAAAAACCTTGCAGACCTTCTGCTGGATCTCCTTTAATTCTTTGCTCTTACCTCATTTTTCTGGAAGCATTATTTAAAATTTGGCAAAAAATATAAGGAGCAAAAAGTGAATCATATTGTTCCAAAAGACATGCCTGAGATGTATGATAGGGAAATGTTGCCAAAATGCTTTCTGTGTAAGAAGCCATAGAAGTAATTTTGTCACAATGTCAACTACCCACAAGTACCCACTTAAACCCAAAGCTGTTTGGCTCAACTCCGTGTGCCACTGATCAAAGATTCAGAGTAATCCAACTTGCTTTCATTTTCAGAGTGTCAAATACTGCCGCTTTGTCAATGTTGCTGGCATCTCTGTGGTACACAGAAAGTATCTTTAAGCATTCCTACTTTAACACAATCAGTGGCGATATTGCATGCTGAGTGCAATGAAGGAATCAGGAGTGGGTGCCAGTGACGTAAATTACAGCTGTCACCCAGGAGCCTGCAGTTTGGCTCAATTTTTGTTTGTGTTTGCGCTTGAAAAAAATCACGCTTTGGGTTAAATACAGCTCCTCACAATAACAACTCAGCATGATGAAAAAAGGTGCCAAATGTATCAGGGGCACTGACTCAGCTTCCATATTAAAACGTTTTTTCTGCGAATTGGATTTCTTTTGGTGTCCCACAAAGAGATTTTAGCTTGAGCTGAGGATAATCAGGAGTATTGCATTTTTATTTTTATTTTTTTTTACATAATCATAATAGATTTTTTTTTTGTTCTTTTTGCCGAATACACCAATAGACTCTACTTTACATCTGCAGAGTAGGGACAGTCTGTAAAATAAAAAATAAATCTCCTAAAAACATATTTTATTCACAAAAGAAAATGCATCAAATCTTTAAACTGAGAAATTTTACAATTTCTTTTTTTTTTTTTTTTTTTTGTCCCGTTTGGATCTTTAGCCATCAGAATTGTTGTCTTAAGGCCAAGAGAGATGCCAAGCGGATTTATTTTACCAAGTGGATCATCATGGCCTTGCCATATTGGTCCATTTGATTGACCTTTATTATAATTTTGTATTTATTTTATTTTCGGTTGCTACAAACGGGACAGACATGACTGGGGGATAGGACAGGGAGAAAGAAGGAAGGAAAGAAAGAGAGGGAGAGAAAGAAAAACAGAGGGGAGAAGAGACTGTGAGAAAGGGGGAAAGAAAGAAAGAAAAACAAAACACCTGGATCACCTGTATGGATATAAAATAAATAAAAAAAAACAGAAGAGAAAGCAAACAAAAAAAGAGCAACATAATAAAAACAGCACCATCACAATAAACTAGCTAACAGTAGATAACAGTAGATACTAAATACTGCAAGACTACATTGAGTGTTTTATAAAATGGCCTGCATTTTGTATAGCGCTTTACTCAGTCCCTATGGACCCCAAAGCGCTTTACACTACATTCAGTCATTCACCCATTCACACACACATTCACACACTGTAAATAACCACTAGTAAAAAAAAAAAGAAAAAGGGAAAAACTCTCAAATATCTCTGAATATTACTTGTATGGACTTTACTGGACCTGCTCTGTTCTAAGTAGTTTTCAAAGCTCTGTCACTTGATTTTTGTTTCAGGATTCATATTGGTGTCAAAATGTGTTTTGTTGTGATTGCAAACAGGCCATGTGTTTGTTTCCAGACTGCAACGGGTAAGAACCTAATCTACATATTTATAACTCTGTTTGATATTATTAATTTTATCTTTGATATATGCATTGGTGTGTGTGTGTGTTTCTGATTGATGTGCATTATGCTTCATCTCAGCATAAACTGCGAGTGAAGATTAAAGGAAAATGGGGATTCAGCAGAACGCTCTTCGAGTTGGCTTGCACGTAAGCAAGATAAGTGAAAACAAAAATGCACACACATAAGACCCTCCTCCACCCTCCACACACACACACACACACACACACACACACACACACACACACACACACACACACACACACACTGACTGAATCTTTTTCACATTTGTTTCATCTGGCTGATCTGTTGATCTGTGTTTATTTAAAAACCAGAGACACTGCATATGTCGGATAACCCTTGGCTCCTTTCGCTCTCTGTTTCTCAAATTTAAATGAGCTTCATCAGCACAAAATATTTTAGCATCTGTTCGCCAAAGTACACAGTGACAATCCTGAAGAATGATAAATCATTCAGCAAAATGCCATCACGAAATTACAATCAATTAATCAACAAGCTTTTTATTATTATTTGTCTTTCCTGTCTCCGTTTAGAAAGGAAGCCATTTGTCTCTGTTCCACTTCCACCTTTCCCCCTCCCCCACTTCATCACTTGTCATCTTATTGAAATCTGCATGCAACAATATCCATCATGTGTAATCATACTACAGAATCCTGACTCGGGCACAACGTTATGAGCATTATTTAGACAGAGACACAAATTACATTTTAAATCAGAATCCTAACACAGTGTGCTTGCTAATAATAGGATATGATGCACTTTTAGCCAGCAGTCTGCTTGTTTAACCCAGCAGGCTTCTGTGATGTTCATTTTAATTATGTGGCCTATAATCTGTGTTGAACATGTCATTCCAGTATTTAGGAAGAGAAGGAAATTTGGCTATTAGTGCTCTGTCATTGTCAATGAAAAGAACAATAAAATCACAATACAATCCCACATTAGAAGGAGCATGGACTTACCATTGCACTAATGCCAATGTACAAAGGAAGTGGCAGTTTATGTAAATCATTTCATGTGTTACCAGTGTGCATTTTTTATTTTATTTTTATTTTTTTTGCATGGTATTCCAACTAACTTTGTTGATCTATTCCAGTTCAACCACTGCGTTGACAGCAGGTTGCAGGGGGTTGCAGTAGATAAAGACGACAGCTAGTCTAATATGAAGAGAGACATTTGTTGATATTTGGTGCATGAGTGCAGGTGTATTTTCTTGGGAAGGCCAGGGTTATACCATGCATGGGAGTCAATAAATAATGAATGTGCTGACTCATAAAAACACAAAGTAACAAACTGTACAATTTGAGAAGTAGAAATGCACTAAATACTAAGTATATATACAAATTGAAATGTTTTCTCATAAGCCTACAATTGTTTTGTTTGTGTCTGATGTTATTTCCCCAAAAATGTGTTCAAATGGATCAATTTTATTTCCTTTGGCAAAATGGAATAGGGGTGAAATGTAGCTGCAATAACAAAAAAAACCAAAAACATACATCAATACTTTTGTCAGTCCTGTAAAAATGAGCCAGAAATCTAGAAAATAACAGAAAATAATAATCAGTAAGAGACTGGGCAGATGAAAAAAATTAATTGCATTCAGGAAAATGAAAAAAATAAAATAAAATTTGTGTGCAAAAGAACAAATTAATAGATTAGTGGTTGTGACTGTTGCACAAGCTGCTTTGAATGTAATCAACCAACCATGTGATCACTCAAAGTGTAAAATGAGTAGAAATTACAGAAATTTTATTTATCTGCAACCTCATGATTTAAGTATTTATGCAGTCAGTCAAGAAAGAGAAACATTTATGCTAATTTGATATTTTTTTGCCATTTCTTATAAAGACTCTCTCTATATAATACTGAAATACTCTTCGCACTTTGACTAGTAAACCACAACATTTTTGTCTTACATGTATGTTGGTCTAAATGCTGTTTCACATAACAGCTGGAATACAAGTGTGTGTGTGTGTGTGTGTGTGTGTGTGTGTGTGTGTGTGTGTGTGTGTGTGTTTTATCTCTGTTGGGTAGGAACTTTCTATCTTTAAATTTGATGTTTTCACATGCTTATCTTAAAGACTCATAAAACCTTATCAAAACCCACTGGATTATGGAAAAATGCATTTTCATCAAGCTTAAAAAAACACAGCGTTCTGAGCTTGTTGACAGATTCCTGCTGATAGACTTGATTATGCACCTCAGGTTTCTAAGTCATCCAGAATCCTCAACAAAATACTCGGTGTCTGACCTCAGCCTAACCTAATTAAGCTTTTATTTACATTTTAGTTGTATTATGACAACAAATAGCTTCGCTTATGCATTTTTTACATTAGAATAAAGTATTTTAACACAACCATTGTCTATTCATTTCTCTGTTTTCACATTTTTCTGTAACCTATAGACAGCTCTCCTGTCTACTGGCAGTCGGGGATAATTCATTAACAGGCAGAGCTGTAGAATGCTTCCAGAATGCAATAGTGTGGATTAATGCGGCAGCATTCTGTGAGCTAAGAAGTCACATTGCTTAAAAAATTAAAATGTTTTGATGTTTTGGAAAAAAGTAGGAATCATGCTCAGCGACAATGGCAATACCTCAAAAAGTAGGCACAGTGGCAGAATAGGTTGAGTTAAGGCTGAGTATAGGCTTTATTTCTAACAAGACATTGCTCGTCTTTTCCAGTTGTATTTGTTACTTATTTATGTGAAGTCACGCCAAACTAGAACAGGTGATTATGCTCCAGTACAGAAAAGGTGGTAGGGAGCTATTTGTCACTGAGATATTAGTTTTACGAGGAGCCATAGGGAAATATAACATTTAGGCTCTAGTTATAATGTAATTGCTCCATGATTGATAATCCACTCTGTTTGGACTCTGTAGGTTTAAAATCCAGGACAACAATCCCACTTGTTCTTTATGACATCATCCCTTGAGGATTGTAATATAGACTTATTTTCCAATGCGAGGAGTACAAGTATGAACTAATTCCAAGTGATGGATGGAAGCATCTCAGGTTTTTGGGAGCCCGATTCACTGGGTGGGATCAGCTTTGTATGGCCCGATACAATAGCCACTAATAAAACATGTGGAAAAAACATCTCATGATAGCATGAATCTGCAAATGAAAAATAATTACTGTAGGCACGCAAAAGGAGACAACGTGTAAGCCGTTACCATTATACTTGGATCACTTTATCAGTAGTAAATATTTTCTATGTGTTTATCTGATAGCCAAGTGAATAGCAGGAAAGCAGTTCTCATGACTCCCTCGGGCTCGTCTGCTTGTACTAAACACAATTAATTATTGACCCTTGAGCACAACTTTTAAGAAAATCATAAAGCAATCAGCAAATAACTGGTGAGTTGCGTGTGTGTTTGTGTCTGTGTGTGCAAGTCTGTCTTAGTCATACCTTAATGGAAGTAGACTGGTAGTCTGATGGGGGGATCGGTAAAAACAAAGAGAAAAATGAATAATGCAGGATCGTGCACGTAAACACACAAAACTGCATCAGTTTCCAGTGCGCGTCCAAGGGTATGTGTGTGTCTGAGAGAGAGATACAAAGGAGAATAAGTGAATTTATGTGAAGGGTTCATTGCAAGGTTCACATTATCCCCTAAAGGGCACAGGGATGTTTTTGACTGTTTCCATGGAAATAAAGGGTTTTTAGTTTAGGAAGAGGGTGGCAGGTAGAGGCAGAAAAAGAAGAAACACTCTCCGCTGAATATTAATGACAGTCATACAGTGTGGAGCTAAGAGTTTGTCAAATATCTGTGTGATAGAACAGCTGCTGGCTAGCTTCACTGCCACAAGCTTCATACTATGGGGTTGTGAAGAATTTGTTTTGAATACATTTGATGCAAAGAAGGATCCTTATTTATGTTTTCTCCAGCTCTATAGTTCATGCGAAACATTTGAGGAAAATACAGTGGATCACACAGAAAAAAATAGGGTTAAGGTTAGTGTGATATTACACTGTGCCATTATAGCTGAAACAGTACATATAAAACTGTGGTAAATAGTTAAATTAGTTGATATATATGGAGAACATGTAGCCATAATTTATTTTATTAAAGCCAGTGCTTATATCGACTATAAACAATGTAGTATAAGGGCCACATTAAGAAAAAATATACTGTTGATCATTTAGGAAAAAAAAAAGTCAAAATGTGGAGATTACAGTCTCTGCTATACCCTCTACAAAATGCCTTGTGTAGAAGAGTTAGTGAAACAAACTGAACGACCACCTTGTGGTGGGTTTGTTTCTTAATGCGACCCTAATACTCACTTGAAAACCTTTGCTTGCCTTCAAGCATGAAAACAGTGGTCAGGGTGGTTAACTGGGACAACACTGAATTTAACAATTTGATATGCTGCTGACTGCTACCTACCATACTATTGTTTTTTTATCCACAATCACAGTCATGCAGTTGTACTTGATTCATTTGATTTAGAATTACATCAATATTCGTACTACCATACAAAAAGACCGTTTTGATAAAATGTTATTAGTCAAAATATATGTTGTCCACTGCATCGCTCACTCTGCTGTGTACCATCTACATGGGATAGGATATAATATGATTCTTGGTGATAATACCAGGATCACGTAAAGATTAATGGATCAAGGACAGACCCTTGAGGAATCCCTGACTTGATTTATGCAAATTTAAACTGTTGAAACAGAAAACCTACTACCTGATAAGGATGATTAGTGCTAACTGAGAACCTGACCTGTTAAACCAACTGACCGATGAAGCGTTTCAATTAAATGTCAGGCGCCACTGAGAAAATCAGCTGTGACATCAGGCAGAACTAAAATTGGAACGAACGAAAGTAGGAGCTATTAGTAGTTGTTTCTGTGCTACAGTTTGATCCAAAATCTGATTGGCTGATTGGCACTTCTCACAAAGAGTGTGAGTTGAAATATATTCATTCAGTTGTTTATAAACATTATTTTCAAATATTTTGCTGAGGAATGAATGATTAGAAATATGTCTATTTCCAACCATTTATTATTAATTACCAGTCCATCCAAGTTATTTTTCTGCGTAGAGGCAGGATATAACATTTGAGACAAACTGGTTTGTAGAGAACTGTTGTTAATATTTACTATTTTTATATCAATGAGATAAAGATTTGAATAGTTTGGTGGGGTCAACTACACAGTTGAAAGACTATAACTGATCAATAATTTTTTTCAGATCTTTAGAATTTACAGGAGAAAAGATGGACATTGTGCAGTGATTTGATCTGAATGTGAGGCAGTTCTATATAAATTGCTAGAGAGGCTAAGATATTACTTCTTATTTTATTAACCTTGTTGCGGAAGAAATAAGTAAAATCGTCAAATTCAGTTGTTATGGTTTTGGAGGGATTAAGTAGTTTATTCATAGGTGGAAAAAACAGAATTGGACTGATTCATTTGGGAGATATAGGATTGCGTTGCAGATTTTATTTTATTGTTGTACCAGTAAAATTGATTTTAATATATTTAAAAATTAATAGGCAGTTTCTCTCAGTGCTCCAGCAGATTCTAAATGCCATCTTTACCTTTTCGCTGTTTGTGCAAGGTGTTTTTGGTGGACCACACACATTGATATTTGTGTATTAATATAGATATAACAGCAGAAATTTGGTCAACAAGTCGAGATATTGCATCACAGAAATGTCATTACATGTTGACAGTTCCACATGTGCATTTTAAAAATTCACTAATGAATGTATCATCTGTGCAGGCACTGATTTGGTGCTTACTGCTAAATCAGTTGGTATTTGTTTTGACAGATAAACAATAAACCTCTCAAAGTATGCTATAATGATCATTGACGGTGAAATTTGGAAAATTTGTGACCGTGACATTGAGGACTAAGAAAAAAATTAGATCACGTATATGACCTTTTTGGTATGGGTGGGTTCAGTCACATGCTATTTAAAATCAAAACATTCCAATAAACTAATGAACTTTCAGAATTGTTGCTCTTGTCAATGTGAGTATTAAAATATTCACACTGACACCAGATAACCTGACATAATAATACAATCAAATTTCGGAAAAGTTTCTTCCAGGAAGCCATCTCTCGGTCAAGGAGGAGAAATACTGCAGTAGATACAGAATTAATTACTAAACTTAATAATTCAAAACTTGAATAACTATCAAACACCAAAGATTTATAATTAATGTTTTTTTTCTCTACATACAACAGCGATCCCCCCACTCCTCCTGTTTTATGGCTGCAATATTCAGAACTATAGCCAGTGGGTGATGTTTCCATCAGCTCTTTGTTACCATGATATAAAGCCAGTTTCAGTTAAAAGCAAAAGGTTCATGATACTTTGAACTTGATTCCAATGATCCACAGCTTATATCCACAAACATGGATTCAACTTCACCTCCCTGGTAGTGCTAGAGTGCTGCAGGCACAGACATTAAACTGATAATGATTCAGGAACTGTTCCCAGTAAGTGTCCCAAATTTAAAAACTTTTTACTACATAGCCTGAGGGCTGCTGAGACTTCTGTGGCACAAAATCAAGGAAGAGGAATTTCATGAAAAAGGAAAAACAAAAGCACTTAACTACTGGCTAATTAGTTTGTTATTGAGATAATCTTTCTGAAATCCAATTTGCATTGTGCCTGGTGAAGGCCACTCCTGCAGGACTTAGTGTTTGTTAACTTAATCATGAGAGTTATGCTCGTGTCTTTGATTGCACAGTTGTACAGGCAATTTTAGCTGCTATGTGTTACTAGCACAAAACGGCATCTATTTTACAACCTCTTTTATGTAGGCTGTTGTATGGATAGTACAAGTTAAAATGGCAGAGATGAAATAAACTCTCAATGAAATGTGCAAGCAAAATTTTGTGGAACAGCTCTGTGAAAATCTTTAAAGAAAAAACACAGGAACTGTGGGGACCAGTGATTTGTTTCTAGGTACATACATCCTGATTGTTTAATTAAATACCAGGCTTTTCTCACACTATTGGGCATTGACTAGTCAGAGAACTACAATCACATTAAGGCACATTCGCTGTGAAATCTTCAACTCTCCTCTCAAAAGAGGCGTAGAAGTTCAAGAAGTCGCTAATTGCGTATCGGTTCTAGGTGTAATTAATGTATGACACATTAGCAGTCCAGATTATATATTTTAGCTATGTTACAAGTGATGTTCTGAGGGTATTTTTTCAACAACAAATAGCCCAGTATGCACTCTGTAATGCACAATGACATTTACCTGCAAAACCAGACTGCATTAACCAATTAATAGAGGCTGGTTTTGCAGTGTGGGCTGCAGTTAACACAAAATTACATACAGCAGGGTAGAAATGCCAGCTATTTTCAAGCTTTATAAAGAAGGCTGAATAAGAAGTTCTTTGGCAGTGCCCAGCTGTTCAGTACAATCATAGTCTTCTACTGTCGACCACTGAGCAGCTCCACTGGAGCGGTCAGGGGAGTTCAGCAGTTTGCTTAAAGGCAGCACAAAAGTAGTTACTGTGAAGGCTTGAGTGTTCCTGATTAATTTCCCTGTCAACCCTTTAAGTTTAGAGTAAGTCTTTCTGGAGAAATAAAACTATCACATTCATTTTGAAATAGTGGTAACAGGGCAGGTACGTCAGTCAGACAAATTCTTCTGTTACACACACAACAGGGTGGAACTTGTGACCTATCCATCTCGTCCATGTCTTTCCCCTTTCTCCAAGCATTGTGGCTCCTTCCAAAAGTCTGGGCATGAGCGCTGGCATCCAGGTCAGGATATCTGGACACAGCACCGGTTTCCAGTGCCACTGTGATAGCACGCCAACATGAAGCTGTTATCATTCAAAGAACAGCCACGTCATGCCCAGAAGAGGTGCTGATACTGAAATGCATTCATTTGTTTTCCAATTTCATTTCATTTCCAGACAGATCCACACAAGGTTATAATGTCAGCGCATCTCTTGGCTATCAATTTAAATAAATCTGTCTCAAAAACAGGCTGGCCTTCTGCCTGTCTGATGTACCATATTCCGAAGAAAGAAAAGAAAACAATGACCCCCATCATTCCCATTCATTACGTCACTACTGTTATATAATAAAACAGAAATAGAATCATTGAAGGCAACAGCAAAGAAAGAAAAAAACATGACTGAAAGTACAAATATGTCCCTTTTAATTGAAATGGGGTTTTTGAGTCTCCAGACACTAAGTGACTCAGGTAACAATGCTGAAAATACATCTTTAGTCTTCCTTTTAATTTATCTTCAGGAAACAAAACAAAATGAAAAACCATGAGATTACATTTTAGGTATGTGTGTTTTTCCACTCCACTGCTCTGGCTTTCCTCCCCCTGTTTCCATCTAGTTCTCTGTTATTAAAAGACAGGTGTCAGTCTCCCTGTTTGCCTGTACGTGCCACAGGCTCATGAATACTGGTTTTATTTTCTCTCAAATTATTTGTTTTGCCTGCATATCCTGGAAAGCTGCAGACACTCTTTGGAGCGATTATCAATCTGAGAAATAGCTTTTGCGCTGATCCCTTTTCAAATACTCTTGAAATGAGACTCCTGCTTTGCTTTCCATACATTGAAACGCCTCATTTCAACTGATCCTCACTGTATATTTTCCACATACATATGAACAACAAACAAAGGGGATAAAGAACAAGGCTTGGCTTCATATTTTTGTATTAAGTGATTGATTTTGTTCATCACTAGAGTTAGAAAATCATCTTTCACTTGTTGTATATGTGTGTAAAGTTTTGAAAATGATTAGACAAGATACAGATTACTTGTAGATGGAGCAGGGCGATATGACCAAAAATATTTATCACGATATAGATTTGAAAATTTGCAATAACGATATAACTGACGATATAATTGACACTTGACAAAATACTTTACAACTCCTCAGCTTTATTAGTGCCAAAAAACCCAAAACCTCAATGTATTTTCACTTAAACAAGCAGCTTTTTTAAGTGCATTAAAGTTATATAAAAATTTAACAGTGCAAATGCAAATTCCTTGCTGACAGTTTAACCAAAAGGCATTTCCAGTGGAAATTGGCCGACATATCCTCAGCATAACCATGTATAATATCCACAAAACTTAAAAAGAGGTTATACACACACAACACGGTAATATTATGTTGAAGCACAGTACGTATCACTCCGCGAGGCTCCTGCCTACGATAGCCGTAATGCTCCGACAATCCATCAAGCGGTGCGGCTTCGTAGCTTAGCAAAGTCGTACTAAAACATTTGACAGATTTCCGAGCGCCGTGTACATAAAATCCTTTCGAGGTCAGTAAACACAACCAGAATTCATACATAAGGCACGCGGGGTTATAAGGGGCTCTGTTGACTTTCAGAAAAATCAAAGGATTGATTTTAAGTGCGCCGTATTTTCCAAACAACACGGTAATAACGACGGCCCGCTAGCATGCGCTACCAAAAATAGTGCTTTGTTGTGTGTCTGACGGATGAAAGCCAAGCCAGTTCCACACCACTGAAGTTGCAGCAATTTTACAAACCAATTCTGGTTCATCCGTTTCATTCAACGATCCACTTTCGCTCTTCTCATACTGCGTCGCCGCCATGCTTTTTCCGCCATGTGCGTATGAAAACAAAGGCACTGCGCATGCGTGTTTTACCCATATTCTATCGCAATATTTCATTTTCTTATCGTTGCCCAACATTACACCGGTATTACCGTGAACGGTATGATATAGCCCAGCCCTACTTGTAGACATGCACCACCTTCAGTAAGCGCTTAGTGACAGTAGGAAAAAGAAACTCCTTTTTAACAGGAAGAAACCTCCAGCAGAGCCAGGCACAGGGAGGGGCGGCGGATGGGTTAGGAGTGAGAGGATGTTGAAAACTGTATCAACTATTTTTATGAACAGTCCGAGCTAAAATCTGATTACACAAATAAGATAATCATAAATAAAATGCTCAGTTTGTACACACTGCAATCCTTTACAGACAGCGAATAGTTAAAGTCTTTAACCTGTTCACATTACCAAAGAATCATTGATCTGAGTTCTCACCTAATGTATATAATATATAATGTTCTTCCTCTCTCCCGCCCTTTTGCACAAGTCGAGGAAGGTGTCAGGTTACATTTCACTGTGTGTTATACGGTACTTGTATAACTATGCATGTGATGAATAAAGAACCTTGAATCTTGAATCTGAGGTGCAATGGTGTGTGATCTTCTGTATTGATCCGATAGCAAGTAAATGCATGGCCAGTAGTGCTGATACCAATACTAATACTTTCAGATTATAACAGCAGCTTATGTGGGGGAGATTGGTGTGTGTGCGTGTGTGATTTATGAGACGAATCATCACCAATTTGCCAAATTTGAACACATTTGATTAAAGACTAAATCACAGTGCTTTTTACTCTCCAAAATAAAACACACCTTTCAGCTAGCTTACTAGGTTTTTGTTTTTTTTGTTTTTTTGAGACCTGTAATGTTAATGTGTCATTCTTTAAACTCTCGGTCAGTTGTGTTCTGCTACATAAATTGACATGACAGTCAACACAAAAAGGTCATCATATTCAGACATAGCTTGAGGTATATTTTTTTCTCATTTCCAATAAAAAAATGTATTTCTTACAATTCTGTGGGTTGAATATATTATCTGAATGAATATAGCCTATAGTAAATAAGTGAAAGTAGAGACTATGATCACCAAAAACGCTTTAACCTTACGTAATGCTGCTTAATCGATATTAGTCATGACTAAACATTCATTTTACCGCTATATGAGGTAACTGGTTATTCTTTGTCATTCAGAAAGAACTGTGATTGGGCTCTCTCTGTGTGATTAGAGTCTGGGTCTGTCTAATGACTAATGCCTAATGAGTACTTCCTCATCTCTTCATTTCTTTTTCATACAAAGATCATGTCTTTATACAAGTTGGTGATGTTGCCAAAGTAAAAGATTTATTTCAAAGGGCACAGGTATAAAGTACTTTTACACCTGTGCCCTTTCTCACTCACTCCAGCATGTCACTGCTCAGGGTTGCTGAGTCATGTGACTGCAGGACAACTAAACACAGCAGAGCTGGGAGGATGTGGGCGGAGCAAAGTGTGCCTTTGTCAGAGGAGAGGAGTTTGTACAGACATGTCTACTTTCTAAAGAACAGAAGCAATGCACTGAACTTACAGGAAAAAAAACAACGTACAGTATCGATACTATCGATATTTAGATTGATCCACCCACTACTACTGATGCGACTACTGCCATTTGTCTTAATCATGTTAATCGGATCTTGTTATTATAGATTACTAAAATACACCAACACTGGCTCAGCAGATGGTGACTCAAGAACTAACCAAAGCATTAGATGCTATCAATTAACTTGTTGAAATAAATGAGAAATTCATAAGTCAAGTTGTAAATAACTTGCAAACCCAAAGATTTAATATGAGGATGTTGAAAATCATTACGGCTCTAACAGGTCTGTGTGTTGTGCAGGTGTGTCTTATCTCATCCAGGAGCTCTCCTGTGAGCCAGTGCACCTGGATATATTTGTGACTATAATTCTTCAACTGTTGCCAGCAATGCTTGATTACATTCCACCTCGAAGGTGACTCTTACGTAGGGACCTTTTGCTTTGATTACAGGTTGATTCTTCATTCACTTTGGCTCAGTCACACTGAAGTAAAGATATGATGACACTACTTTCTATTGATCACTTCTAATTGCACAGGTTACCTGGTGGAAGACAAACTGTCACCAAACAATCATGGTCTCTTTGAAATAGGGGTTTTAACAAGTTGTATTCTTGTACAGATTGGCAAGAGACTGCAACGGATTTTTGATTGTCATCAGTTTATCAGTCAAAGTGGTGTTATCACAAACAGATCACCTTCAAGTTTTCTAACTTGACCCCACTCACTCACAAACTGTTCACTCACATGTTTCTGTTTGATGATCACTGTCTTGAATATAATGACTGTGATGATATGGTCCACATCTTGAAAGCAACTTTTTATCGTTAAAGCTATCGTCAGCTAGAGGATTGTTGAGGCCAGACATCTGATGGTCTCCATTGCTCTCCTCCTCAGTCGGATAGTTTTTACATAAGCTGTATGTGTGGTATTTTCCTGTTTATGAACAAATTATTCTTCCACTAAATACAAACAAGATGGGATAGTGTGATACTGCTAAAGTCTGAATAAAAAAATAGCCTTACCAGCAAAGCACCCCCGCAGTATAACACATCCTACTCCTCCACACAACAGATACTATCTGTTCACTATCTGTTCATCTTGCAAAAACACAAGGGTAAGAATGAAAAGTATCACTTTTGAATTTATTAGTTTAAAGTGCAGATTTCTACTGGTCGAATGCCCATAGGTAGATTTACTTGCGTTTCTTTATCAAAATTATTCTTGTTCTAATAATCTTAGCTGTAAGTCTTTTGCTGAAATTTAAACACAGAGGTTTGAATGATGCTGTTTTATCAGAACCGTTGATTTGTCGGGTACTTGAACTGAATTGTTGCTTGGCTTCTCATCTCACAAAGAATTAACTTGTTGAAAAGCCTGCTAGCTGTAAAGGCTTCCTTGCATACCGAGAAAGCATGCTAGATATGTAAGGAACCAGATAGTCACAAAAGAACAAACAGTTGTGTACTGTCAAACAAGTGTTTTATTTTACCCTAAATAATAAACGGAAGGTGTCAAGTAAACATAACCATCCTTCCATCCATCCATCCATCCATCTTCTTCTGCTTTATCCGGGGCCAGGTTGCAGGGGCAGCAGCCTAAGCAGAGAAGCCCAGACCTCCCTCTCCCCAGCCACCTCCTCCAGCTTATCCGGGGGAACACCAAGGCGTTCCCAGGCCAGCCAAGGGATATAATCTCTCCAGCGTGTCCTGGGTCTGCCCCAGGGCTTTCTCCCGGTGGGACATGCCCGGAACACCTCACCCAGGAGGCGCCCAGGAGGCATCCTTGTCAGATGCCCGAACCATCTCAGCTGGCTCCTTTCGATGTGGAGGAGCAGCGGCATAAACATAACTTTATTCAAAAATACTGTTTGTCGAAACAAGTACTTCACTTGCCAAACTTACCAGACAAAATAAGTGAGAGTTCAACGTATATACTACCAGTGTGTATATACTAGAAATCGAAATGAAAATAAAGCAAAATACAACGATGCCCTACCTCCAGGCTATCACAGCAGATGGCTTAGTTCCACTCTAAGCTTTCCTTTTCTGTAACCAAGAATGGCTGGAGCTGAAGACAGGTAACGCAAAAGACAGAGTAAAATGTAAATTAGTCAAATGTGTATAAGTCAGTAATCAAACAATGTGAACCAAAATGTGGACACAGCCAGGGTCAAAAAAATCAGTTGAAACTAATTAACGATACCAACAAACCTAAATGTTTACTATGAGCCACCAGTAGCTATAGCAACATTAACTCAAATATGGAAGGGAGATATTTAAAGTATAAACAGGAATGTTTTAGGCTATAATTTAAGTGTAGTGAGCAAACTAATACTACTAAATTGCTATTTAAATTGTGCAGCTGTAAATTTAGCCACCTTAAAGTAAGTATTGAAAAGGAATTGCAAAGAATCAAGCAGTGGCTATGTGAAGGTAAAACACAAACTATATTATTGTATTATGTTTTATAGATTTGATGACATCAGATTTATGAAACATACTTAAATGACGAGATGTGTCCAACTGGTATTGTTCCCCATTAACCCTACTGAAAACCCTTATCATTGACAGTATTTTTAAAAATTCTTATGTCTTCAAACTCACAAATGCATCTGCAAAACAGGTTTTCATACTCAAATGCACACAAATTAACTCATCAATATATACATTAAACCTAAAAACAGGTACATCACTGTGTTTACCTATTTCAGCGTTTTCAAGCATATCTCTGAATTTCGTGTATTGACCACTTATTGCTTTTGAAAACATGCGGAAATATTGTTCAGATATTCACTTTTTGGTTCAGTCAAGAGAAAGGTGTTAATGGTAGGTATGCCACACCAGAGACTTGCTGAACTTCTCACATCACAATACTGCAAACGTTTATACATGTAAATCATATGCTGGGACATTTTAAAGTATTTTATTTTCAAAGCTTGTGGTTTTGGTTTTATTACAACTGCTTCTGCACAGACACTACAGGACAAATACATGCATTGTGCATTGTGTTTTCTAAATAAACTATAATAAATTCATATTTTTACACCTTTTAGAAACTAAAGCAAGTTATTAAATTCAAGTTAAGCCTTTGCACCATGTGTTAAAGACATGACAGTTGATTGAGTGGCATAGATCTTCATGCATATGAAGACAAGATATATTTTTTTAGCAAATAGCTTGAAAAATCATGCATCTGCAAGTAAGAAACTTTTGCAGCTTTTAATCTGTTGTTGTTGAACAGATTATCAGTGCAGAGAAAGCCAGTTCTGTAGCCATGTCTTTGATATATCTGGGTTTTCTAACCCCCACCCCTGATGCCCTGAAACCTGCTGCTTCTCTCCCAATGAGCATTGATTCAGCTAAATAATTTATCTCTCTCTCCATCTCTGGCTCTCACTTATACACACCCATACACACAAATGCAGACACACATTTATAAACTTCAAAAAAAATAAAAAAAATTTATATATATATATGGAGGTGGTGGAGGTGGTGAGTGACAGGAGAATGGCGGCTAAGCTGTCATCCCTGTTGGACAACGTCTCCCACCCCATGCAGCAGACTGTGACAGCACTGAGCAGCTCCTTCAGTGGGAGACTGCGGCACCCACGGTGTGGGACGGAGAGATTTCGCAGGTCTTTCCTCCCCACTGCTGTCAGACTCCACAACAAAGACTTTAACTGAACAAACACACACATCCACACATGTGCAATAACACTAAGTGCAATAATCTTTTCTGGCATCGTTGTATTTTTACTCAGTTGTATATAACATTCGTATTCTATTTTTATCTTATTGTATATTTTTATTCTATTTTATTCTACTGTATATAGTATATTATTTTATTCTATTCTGTACAGCTGTGTACTGTATTTATTCTTATTGTATTCTAATTTTTGCGTCATAACTTTTGCACTGTCCACTTCCTGCTGTGACAAAACAAATTTCCCACGTGTGGGACTAATAAAGGTTATCTTATCATATATATATATATATATATATATATATATATATATATATATATATATATATATATATATATATATATATATATATATATATATATACTACTTACACCCAGCACGCCCCTGCGGGCGGTTTATCCTTCAAGCTCGGGTCCTCTACCAGAGGCCTGGGAGCTTGAGGGTCCTGCGCAGTATCTTAGCTGTTCCCAGGACTGCGCTCTTCTGGACAGAGATTTCCGATGTTGTTCCCGGGATCTGCTGGAGCCACTCGCCTAGCTTGGGAGTCACCGCACCTAGTGCTCCGATTACCACGGGGACCACCGTTACCTTCACCCTCCACATCCTCTCGAGCTCTTCTCTGAGCCCTTGGTATTTCTCCAGCTTCTCGTGTTCCTTCTTCCTGATATTGCTGTCATTCGGAACCGCTACATCGATCACTACGGCCATCTTCTTCTGTTTGTCTACCACCACTATGTCCGGTTGGTTAGCCACCACCATTTTGTCCGTCTGTATCTGGAAGTCCCACAGGATCTTAGCTCGGTCATTCTCCACCACCCTTGGGGGCATCTCCCATTTTGACCTCGGGACTTCCAGGTTATACTCGGCACAGATGTTCCTGTACACTATACCGGCCACTTGGTTATGGCGTTCCATGTATGCCTTGCCTGCTAGCATCTTGCACCCTGCTGTTATGTGCTGGATTGTCTCTGGGGCATCTTTACACAGCCTGCACCTGGGGTCTTGCCTGGTGTGATAGACCCCAGCCTCTATGGATCTTGTGCTCAGAGCTTGTTCTTGTGCTGCCATGATTAGTGCCTCTGTGCTGTCTTTCAGTCCAGCTTTGTCCAGCCACTGGTAGGATTTCTGGATATCAGCCACCTCCTCTATCTGCCGGTGGTACATACCGTGCAGGGGCCTGTCCTTCCATGATGGTTCCTCGTCTCCCTCCTCTTTCTTGGGTTTCTGCTGCCTGAGGTATTCACTGAGCACTCGGTCAGTTGGGGCCATCTTCCTAATGTATTCTTGGATGTTCGTTGTCTCATCCTGGACTGTGGTGCTGACACTCACCAGTCCCCGGCCCCCTTCCTTCCGCTTAGCGTACAGCCTCAGGGTGCTGGATTTGGGGTGAAACCCTCCATGCATGGTAAGGAGCTTTCTTGTCTTTATGTCAGTGGCTTCTATCTCCTCCTTTGGCCAGCCTATTACCCCAGCAGGGTACCTGATCACGGGCAGGGCGTACGTGTTGATGGCCCGGATCTTGTTCTTACCATTCAGCTGACTCCTCAGGACTTGCCTGACCCTCTGCAGGTACTTGGTGGTTGCAGCTTTTCTAGCGGCCTCTTCATGGTTCCCATTCGCCTGTGGGATCCCCAAGTACTTGTAACTGTCCTCTATGTCTGCAATGTTGCCTTCTGGTAGTTCAATCCCCTCAGTTCTGACTACCTTCCCTCTCTTTGTTACCATCCGACTACACTTCTCCAGTCCGAACGACATTCCAATGTCATTGCTGTATAGCCTGGTAGTGTGGATCAGTGAATCGATGTCTCGTTCACTCTTGGCATACAGCTTGATGTCATCCATGTACAGGAGGTGGCTGACAACTGCTCCGTTCTGTAGTCGGTATCCGTAGCCAGTCTTGTTAATGATCTCACTGAGGGGGTTCAGGCCTATGCAGAACAGCAGTGGGGACAGAGCATCTCCTTGGTAGATCCCGCACTTGATGGTGACTTGTGCTATGGGCTTGGAGTTGGCCTCTAGTGTTGTACGCCACATCCCCATTGAGTTCCTGATGAAGGCTCTTAGGGTCCCATTGATCTTGTACAATTCTAGGCATTCCAGTATCCAGCTGTGGGGCATTGAGTCATAGGCCTTCTTGTAATCAATCCAGGCAGTGCACAGGTTGGTCAGTCTGGTCTTGCAGTCTCGGCTGATTGTTCTGTCTACCAGTAGCTGGTGTTTTGCGCCTCTGGTATTCTTGCCAATTCCTTTCTGTGTCCCGCTCATGTATTGACCCATGTGCCTGTTCATCTTAGCCGATATGATGCCTGACAGGAGCTTCCATGTAGTACTGAGGCAGGTTATTGGTCGGTAGTTGGAGGGGACCGGTCCCTTCTTGGGGTCCTTGGGGATCAGGACCGTCCGGCCTTCAGTTAGCCATTCCGGGTGTCTCTCGTTAACTAGCAGCTGGTTCATTTGTGCTGCCAGACGCTCGTGGAGTGCAGTCAGCTTCTTCAGCCAGTAGGCGTGAACCATGTCGGGCCCTGGTGCTGTCCAACTCTTCATACTGGAGACCCTTTCTTGGATATCTGCCACTGTGATGGTTACTGGACCCTGTTCAGGGAGGTCGCTGTGGTCAGCCCTCAGATCCTCTAGCCACTGAGCATTGCCGTTATGGGTTGCATCCTTCTCCCATATGCTCTTCCAGTATTGCTCCGTCTCCAGCCTTGGTGGTGCTGTTCTCTTATTGTTCCCTTGCCACTGAGAGTACACCTTTGCTGGTTCTGTGGAGAACAGCTGGTTTATTCTCCTGCCTTCTATCTCTCTGGTGTACCTCCTCAAGCGGCTGGCCAAGGCTGTGAGTCTTTGCTTGGCAGTTTCCAAGGCCTCAGGTATGGACAGCTTGCTGTATTTCTTATGCACCTTATTTGTCGCACCTTTCTGCAACTCCGTTAGTTGGCTAACCTCCCTCCGTGCTACTTTGATCTTGCCCTCTAGCCTCCTTCTCCATGGAGGGTACTGCCCCTTGTCGCTGTTCAACTTGTAGCCAAGCATCTCACTGATCACTGTTGCCGTATTGTAGATCAGCTTGTTAGTGTCGGTAATCGTGGTTGTAGGTATTGCCCGTAGTGCTGCATTAACATCATCTAGCAGACCTTCTGAGGGTACTTCACGTAATCTTGGTAACCGGCTACGCGGGATCCAGGTTTCAAGCTTGGCCATGATCCTATTTTTCAGGTCAGTTCCTCTCGCACTCAACGATCCTTCTCCTATCGCACTTGGGGCTATGTACCCAATCTCGGGTGGGGGTGATGATATCTCCCCCCTGACCTGGCGTCCTGACTCCTCCTTGCCGTAGCATTTGTGTTGTACCTCGTCAATCTCTAGCTGTGAGAGCAGTCCCTTCTTTCGAATGTTGGAACACTGAGCTACTAGTTGTTTCGCCATCATTGTGGATGTTGGGTATCGAAGAATCCATAGGTCCCTCATCCTATTCATGTAGCCCCTTCCGCCGGGGTTACTTGCATAGTAGCATTCCAACAACGCCCTGTTTTCGTCTCTTGCCCACCGATGCCTTCTTGTTCCAGTAGCCCACTTATATATATATATATATATATATATATATATATATATATATATATATATATATATATATATATATATATTAGTGCTGTCAATAGATTAAAAAAAATTAACTAACTAATCTCACAATTTTCTGTTATTAATTGCGATTAATCTCAATTACTTTATTAATAGCCTGGCTCCAATTACATTTTTTTATTCTTTATATTTTAAGTAATTATCGTTGTTCACCGAAGTCCAGTGGTCTCCGGTGAGAGCGACATTCCTTACTTGCACAAGCTTGCTGGACTGCTGAGCCCTCTGGTCCCCATACAAAGTGTGCAGTCTCGACACAATGGTTCCTCTCGAGGGCAGATTGTAACACTCATCTCCTGATGCAGCACGAATGACTTCTCTTAGTCCATCATCTTCTACTATGCTAACTGGTCGGCAGTTTTTAGCTATCCAAACAACCAAGGAATTGGTTACCTTTTCTCTCACATTTTTTGTTATTCGTCCACAAGCACCATACTCCTGAAGCGTAGACTGGCGAGGTCCCGTAGAGGTGGATTCAGTTGGGTGTTTTGCTCTCAGGTGATACGCCAGTGATGAACTGCTTCTGTGGTACTTGAATTCAGCGTTGCAAATTGTGCATCTTACTCTCGTTTTGTCCAACAAGCCATCATGCAACTTCTTAAAGAGAAACTTTCCACCCAAAAGTCCGCCCTCGTCCATGCTTGCGTGTGTTAGCTAGTGTTAGCTAGATAGTAGCATGGTGTCACTTCTTCTTCTTCTTCTAATCATTTCTGTCAGGCCAAACGCCAGCATAGCACACTGTTGCCCCCTCCTCCAGAGGTGCTCATGAATTTAAAGGTCTTAGATTACAGGAAATTAATAAAAAAAACAAAATCAGCGTTAAATTTTTTTAATGCATTAAACATTTCGCGTTGATCTTAACAATTAATGCGATAATTTTGACAGCACTAATATATATATATATATATATATATATATATATATATATATATATATATATAAAAATTCTATAAAGGTATGCTGCTTTTACTTAGTACAGATGAGGCTATCTGGCAAGCTCCCTGCACATAAGCGCTTAAAGGTACAATGCATTAAGACTTTTAAAGAGCTGTGCCTGATGCATACTACTATCTACAATCTTATTCCAAAAACTGTGTGATACTGTAATCTATTTCCTTGGCTTCTCAGTCTCATCCTATTATACTGGAGACAATAGTGCAAATTGAGGGCTTTTACAGTGTTCGTAAAGAACATGGCTAATAATGACATTTTAGTCTTCATCTGGCACCATTATCTTTCTTTGGGTTTCTGTGAACTGAGAGCTGACAAAAATCGTTCCATTTTGTGCTGCTTGAATTTCAAACTAGGACTTGAAACCTATAGTGCAGAGTCCTGTCTTTGATATTTGATCCATTAGCCAATATCACTACATGTCGAATGTGGTACCAGCATATGGTGCAACACATGACAGGACAACATTCAAAAGCACACTTGCTCTCTTTCTCTCTCTCTTCCTTCGGTAGTTCAGTAAACTGTGATGTATAATAAAATGCATCACTCAAGGCAGCAGCACTCACAACTCCATATCTTAAACAATGTATTGGGTGCAAGGTGTAGCAAATGTGAATGCAGAAAGAATTGTATATAAAGCAGTCTTTAAAAAAAAGTTTCACTTTTTTTCTACTGAAGTAGAAGACTACTCACTGAGTGCTTTTATTTTGTCCAAGTTCAGCTTAGAGTACCTGCACATATGCTGTAACTTTGTCAGTGCAGATGAACAAAAGTTCATTCAACATATTTTTTTTTAATTTAGTTTTTTAAAATATGATCCTAATAAGAAGTAAGCAATAATTGGACAGAGAGAGAAAATCTGTTGCAACTAAATAAATTATGCTTAGCAGATGTACCAATTCGAGGCATCTTCAGCTGCATCTGTGTTTTTAATTGGCATTTAATGAGCTCATTCACAGTTGTCTGAATGTTAACTGTCTAGTAGAATGATTATTTTAGCGTGGATCTTGCTCATCTTGAGGTAGCTGATGAATGCAACTGCCAACAGTACATATATTTTAAAGAAAACTTAACTGCAACCAGAAAAAAGTTTCTCTTGCTGTAATGAAGAATTTATGGAAATTATTAATAATACATCCTTACTTCTGCCAAAACAATATCCATTATACAATCATTTAACTTCTTATGATCATATTTAGGAACTTGCAGTGTAACAAGAGAGAGGTTTTCAGCCTCATTCCAGTTTCCGAGGTTCAGTGTATGTACTTAGAAGGCCACGCCAACCACATCCTACTGAATGCACATCCATGATGCTTCTGAATGTGGCTGAAACTGGCCATTGCTTTTTATGGTGGTTTTATTTATTTGATTAAAAGGTCATTTTAATAGAAGCTATATAAATCAAAAGGCATTACAATTTGGAAAAGAAAGACGTGATAGAAGACCTGAACCATTTGCCCAGTATTCATTATATAAATTGTGTTTATCTTAAAGACTTCATTGTACAGTATCAACCTAATACAGAATTTCACTCTCAGACCGCTCATTTGTTGTTCCAAGGGTATTTAAAAGTAGGATGTGAGGCAAAACAGACAGACACCCTCTCTACTTTTAAGATTAGGCCCCCTCGAACACCCAGCAGAACTAGTCCAGGACCCGGGGTTTAAGCAAACGGCCGGAACAGCTGAACCGGGGGGGGTGGGGATCTGACTGAGGGAAACCCAGCCCGGGAGCAAGGCTGGCACTGGTGGTCAGAAAAAGCTGCAGACAACTCGGGCTCCCTTGGTTGTGGGGCGCTCCTAGGGGAAAAAGTAGAATCCATCAGCCCGGTGGTAGGTGGGCGGCCGCGGCGAGGGGCCTGAGCAGGGACTACGTGATCATCTTGCAGAACATGTGCAGGCTTAAGTCCCAATCCAGTCCAAAATTAAATGTTTTTTTCCCGGTTTAAGAACCCTGTACGGCCCGTCATATGGTGGACGCAGTGAAGTCCTATGGGCATCGTGCCTGACGAAAACAAAATGAGCAGAGTCCAACGACCTCGGAACAAAAGTGTCAGGCAGGCAGTGGTGAACAGGGCCAGGAACAGAAAATGAGTCCCTTGGGGGGCGAAAAGGCAGCACAGAGGTATCGAAACACGGGGGGCTGGCCGAGGACTAGTTCAGCCGGGGACCAGTTCAGCCGGGGAAACCCCGAGGTCTTCTTTAACCACGCTACGCAATCCCAGCAAAACCCATGGAAGACGGTCGACCAAGTTATCACCTGTTAAGGAAGCCCGGAGCACGGCCTTGAGTGACCGGTGAAACTGCTCGCACATCCTGTTAGCTTGCTGTGATGGTATGCTGTGGTGCGGTGGACCTTGACCCCCAGGCCGTCAGCCATGGCAGACCAAAGCTCAGAAACAAACTGGTGGGCCCTGTCCGAGGTAATGTCAGCAGGGGAACCGAAACGCGAAACCCACGTTGACAAAAATGCTCTGGCCACCGTCACCGCTGTTGTGGACGCCAGGGGTACCGCCTCCGGCCACCTGGTCATGCGGTCTACCACAGTCAAAAGGTGCGTGAAACCCTGTGACTGTGGCAATGGACCAACCAGGTCCACATGAACGGCCGGGGCGGCCAGTGGAAACGTCGCAATGCAGGCGTGGACCGCTGTCCCAATGGGGGTGTCCTCCATTGGACCGCCGTCCCAGTGGGGGTGTCCTCCAGCATGAGGCCCGTTTTCATTGACTGAAGGGCAAGGATGTCCGGGTCAGCACGTTGCTCAGCGGCCATGGCAGCGTAGTCGACGCCAACATACACTGCAGAAACCAACACCCGTGATAGACAGTCAGCGACGTCTATCACGTGATTGGACTTACCATCCACATGCTGAATGTCTGTGGTAAACTCCGAAATGGCCACCAACTGGCGCTGCTGGCGTGCGCTCCATGGGTCAGAGACCTTGGACATGGCAAAGGTTTATGGTCAACGTACGCAGTGAAGTTGCGACCCTCGAGGAAAAAACGAAAATGTTGTGTCATGAGGTACGGGCCAGCAACTCCCTGTCGAAAACAGTGTACTTGCATTCGGCATCCCGGAGCGTATGACTGAAAAAGGCAAGCGGTTACCAGACACTTGAAACCCGCTGTTCCAACACGGCACCCACTGCCACGTCAAATGCGTCGGTGCGCCTACGGAAACGGGTGGGCCAGCAGGGCGGCGCCAGCCAGCGCAGACTAGGCTGTGGAAAACGCCTGGATGCGTTCCGGCAGCCAGTCAACAGGATCTTTGGCTGTTTTACCTTTTAAGGCAGCATAGAGTGGCTGTAGCAGGTGGGCAGCTCTTTGGGGTCCTTAGGGACTTGTAAAGCGCTATACAAATATAGGCCATTTACCACAGGCCAAAAAGAGCGATAAGATAAGGGTGAGGTGAATCCGGGGTGAGCTGAGCGGTGTGGAACTCTGTGGCTGACCTGAGATCCAGCGGTTCCTGATGGAGTGTGATCGCAGGGGGACAGGCAGGTGAGGCACATGGTGATTTCCAAAATGGTGGTTTGGTATCCTGAGACCAAGAGAGGAACATAAGCCAGAGGTTTGAGACAAGGTGAGTCCAGGAACTGTAGCACAAGAAAGTAATGTTAGCAAGATAAATCACAAAGAGAGCCTGCTACCAATATGGGTTGATGACGAACTGGTGGTGAATAAACATATTTGAGGCTTAAATCACTCTGGTGATTTTCCTGCCAGGTGTGAGGAACTGGAGGAGGTGGTTGCCCTGCCCACGGACGGATACCAGGTAAACTCAGGAGCCTGATGGAAAATTCCAGCCACACACCCCGGACCATGACACTAGGCTGCTGGGGGAATCCCAGAATGCACTCAGTGTTTCTTCTTCAGTTACCTTTTTCACCCACAATGTGTTTATTCACTACTTTGCATTCAATTCTTAGTTACTAATAATCTCTGGCTCTCTTCCACAGCGTGTCTTTTGTCTTGTCTTGCTGCATAATGCTGTGGTGGCAGTTTTGGTTCAGGGTGCTTCTCACTCTGTACAAGTCGCTGATCCTGGATCCAGCAAAACAGACCCAGACCATCACACTTCCTCCTCCATGTCTGACAGTTGATGCCACACATCGTGGAACCATCCTTTCGCCTACTTGATGGCGTACAAATAATCTGCGTGATGAACCGAAGATTTCAATTTTGATTCATCAGTCCATAATACCTTCTTCCAGTCTTCAGTAGTGGTGGTGTTTCATGGCTCAGGCAAGCCTCTTTGTCTTATTATGACGTCTTAGCAATACCTTCCTTGCTGCAACTCATCCTGTCAAACCTGCAGCTCGAAGCCTTCCCTTCACACTTGAAATGGAGACTTTCTTACTGAGACGACTATTAAGCTGTGCTTGAAGCTGTTGTCCTGTGAGCCACCTATAACACAAGCTGTTAACTCTCAGAAACTTGTCCTCTACTTCTTTCAGTCAGAGTTTGCCCCATTTTGTGAGTAGCACCACTTTCCTAGGCTTGATCAACCTCAACCTTGGTCAACCACTCCAGAACAGCTGTAAATTGTCAATCCATTTTGTGTTCCCTGAAAAAAAAGTCTTATTTGTATGATTCTGAAATGTACATTATTTTTCAGTTTTGGGTAACCTTGCCTTTTTTTATCCTCTGGCAGTTCAGCACTTACCTTTGTACCATTTCAAGCTATTCATTGGAGTCAAACGACTTAAATTGCAATAAATAACGGGGAAAATTGGGGGGTTCTCAAACTTTTGACCAGTAGTGTATAAACGAAGCCCTAATGATAGCTATCAGCAAAACTCCACATCGTTTTATTCTGTATTTTACTGCAGAACATATCAAAAGCTAAACATCTTCCATTAATAAAATAAATTTAGAGAATTGTGCAACCTTGGAAGCAGGATGTGTTCTCTAAGTGCTTTTTAAAAATAAGTGCTTTTAAAATATTAATATGAACAACTAAATTTCACGTCATTTACTTAGTTTGTCTGTATTTCAAGATAGTCACAATGTTTCATCTTTAAAAAATGTTCAATGAACTTAAAATTACAGGGGGTAGTTCCATAATTAATCAGATTTGGCCAAATAACACCTAACAATCTACCTTTCCTGTCTTATTGTTTTATGGTGAAAACTTTGCAATGACAGTTTTATTTTTCAGCTTGCCAAGGTTTCAAGGTTGTACCCTTGGGTCCAGTGTGACTGAACAGAGTTGTGTTGAAAAAAAGGGGGTGGGGGGACAAACAAAGCGATATAGGGTAAAGTAGGAGAGGGAGAATGAAGCTGCAGAAGGAGACTGCGGCCAAAGTAATGAGCGTTAGAAAAGCAGAGTGAAGATGAAAAGACTGTTTTCCATGTTTTATTCATATAGTTTGTTTTTAGCCTGTCGGCTCACATTAAGTCCTGTGCACACACACATACACATCTGTATTTATAAGAGCTTGCTTAATATAAAAAAAATGTGCCGCTGAATGGCACTTTACAGGACAAATTGTTTGAATCTTGGTTGGAAGCCACATATAACTGATTATTGAAGTACTTTCTATTTTTCCACTTTATTCTAATGAAACTGAACAGTCATTTTATGCTATGAAATGGATTAAATTGACATATAAAGTGGAAAATTGAGTAAGTGGTACTGATGACTCAGTCTTCCTTGATGTCAGTGTTGTCATTATCTTCACTGGCACAAACATCAAATTCTGTTTAAGTGCACAAAAAAAAAACTTTACAGTGACAAGGATCTTTTGAATTGAAGGAGGAAAACAGAATTTGTAGGGGAAAAAACTGCCTTGTGATTACTTTCTTATGTACAGATAATTTATTTTTTAATTACAGCACTCTATCATATTCACTGTATAACACAAGAGCATTATTAATTATTTTTTGATGCACAGATTTAAAACACCTACGTATCAAAGAGAAAAATGCATTATTTTGTGGAAACACTAATAGGTTCAAATTAGTATCACATGCTGACCAGCAGGTGAATAAGACTAAAACCAAAACACCACGAGTTGGCAAACTTGTTTTATTTTTTCATTGTTACTTTATGCTCTTTTATATCTTCTCTGCTTCCCTCAAGGCTGCCCTTCCCTGAATATATTCCCCCCAGATGTTTCTTCCAGTTAAAAAGCAAGTTATCCGGTTGTTCAGTGATGACGCGACGAATCCTACTTCCGGGTCTAAAGTAGTCTGCGTTTAATATGGCTTTTGTGTTGTTAACATGTTTAATGTTATGTATTTTCTTCTATTTGATCTCAAAAAGCTCCTAAAACAGTCAGTGATCACTGTTGACCTCCCTCGGCTTTTATTACCACTAATCATTTATTTAAGCTCAGTTTTTAAAACCTTAGGATGTAACTACAGCCCAGCCCATGCAGCAGTATATGAATGACTAACCTCGTATTGTGGATGGATTATCTCAGTTGTTCTCCTGGCTGAAGTTTGGTCCTTTTACAGCATCCTGCCATGCGATTATATTTGTTCCTGACCACCGAGAACACTCACGTTAACTTTTATCGAGTGGAAAAAAAGTTAGCTTGTTTATATTATGCTAACATAGCTGTGTCGCTAGCGGTCACGTAGCACATCATTATCATTGGGCAGCACGCTAACATATTTTGTCCACTCTGTGTGCTCGTAAAGGTCTAACCCTTTCACTCCTTTGATTTTTTCCTCGTATCTTTTCTTTGACTTTTCATCAAGTCTGTCTTTGTACGGACCGGCATTGTTCTCCTTCGTTTTGTACATACCTTTTTTGGGGGGGCAGAGAAAAAGCAAGAAGGTATTGGAACCAGAGAATTAACGTTTTGCGGTGCTGCAAATGCTTGCGTTTGATGCATTGCTTTGATTGTTTTGCCACTAGTACCCGGCATGCAATGCGCGAAAGTCAAGTGGCCTGTCAATCTCTATTAGTATATTTTGTCGTTAGTATAATATGAAATAAATTCTACATGTGTCAAGTCGTGTACCAACATTTGCTGTGTAGTAGAACTGAGACATTAGTCATTATAAACATTTATTTGAAATAATATTAAAATTCTCAAACAGAAAAACATTAAACATAAATATATAAAATATAAGTATTTACAGGAAGAGAGACAGGAATAAAAAGACAGGAATAAAAAGGACCCAGCTGCTCTCCAGAGCAGGAACAAGGCTGAGGAGGAAATGCTCCGTTGGAGACTGGCGTGGCCTCTTCAGGGACACCAGGATGGCCAGCTCCACCGCCGATGCACCGTCCCGGGACCCGTCCCTCATCTGCCTCGGAGCTGTCCTCCTCTGTGGGCCTGTAAAACAAGGCTGCTACTAGATTTTCATTTTCAACACTGAAAAGAAAAGAAAAAACAGGATATAATCAGATTGGTTTTAGATATTTAGTAAAGGTGATCACAAGGGAATCCAAGCGAGTAAAAAGCTATCAGAGCTTGCTGTACATCTGATGCTACAATTACATACCTGTGGGTGCAGCAGCAGGAGCAACAGGGGATGCTCTGCTGCAGAATCAGTTGGTTCTATCAAGACAATATTAAATGTTAACAGGTTGAAAACAATAATCATAGAGAAGTATATACAGTGGTCCCTCATTTATTGCAGCAGGGGTTCTCAGAATAACTAGCCCCTCACCACACACTTTTTCCCCACACACATGAACATTAGTCACAGTTCTTACAAGTTGATTCTCAAAGTGCAAACCTTTGTAGAATGCAAGACGAAAAAGTATTATTATGCCGCGTTTTGTCTTCATCTGCCTGCCACTTTCGTGCGCCTTTATCCCTCGTGGTGCAGGTGTGTATTTATAAAGAAGGTCATAGTTATGGGTGTTTTTGTGCTGTTTTTTCTATTGGACGTGATGGTTATCAAAACCAAACATGATAAATTTGGCAAGCGCAGGAGACACGACACGGAGGAGATTTGTCAATCAGGCTGCAGAATGCAATGCTGTACTGTGCAATAAAAAAATCAGCGAAAAAGCGAAGCAGTGACGGGTGAACAGCGGGACCACTGTGTGCTGTTTATTAATAAACAAAATATATTCCTATATAACAACATGCATAAAAGCAGAACGGTATTTGTACATCAGTGGGAAAATAGCAGTGGCTTGCTAGCTTTTGTGCGGCTTCCCCGGGTCAGTCAAAACTTTCAAAAGAGAAATGAATGAACTTACCAGGTTGCCCGATCTCTTCACATATCTTCCTCCAAGCTCGGTCCTTTATATTCCTGTCTCGGTACACAAAGCAGCTCCGGGTTGTTTGCTACAGCGTTGATTAGCCTTTCCTCCATATTGAATGAAGAGCTTTGACCTAGGTCAGAGCCACATCACCAGGCTCCTGATTGGTTGTTGTGGCGCGAATTGACGCTGGAGTTCAGAGTTTTCCAACTTGAGCGGCTGACGCGATACCCACGTATGCCCAAAATGCAACACGAAAACTGACGCGCGTGGTTTTATTCGGGAGTCAAACGCGACAGATGCGCTACACTGACGCGCGTTTTCGTGAGCAAATCTGCTTCCGAATTAGGGGTGGGTTTTAATAATCGATTAAAATCGATTCTGGCTTGGATAGCGTGATATCGATTCATTAAAATCCTGAATTGATTTTTTAATATAAATGTATTTTGCCCGAAATTCCAGAATCTCAGGTGAAACGTCACAACTGTAACTTCAGAGGTAACGTTCATATGTTGATTAATGGTTTTCTTTCGTTTTTGATGTACTGTAGAATATTTTTATAAAATCCCAGGCCAGGAAAATCACCTTCATGTTTTTCTGTGTTTTATCTTCAGCTACTTTGACACAAAGGCATATGCTGTGATGCTCACACCTTTGATAAAGTCTCGAAAGTGTCAGCTTCCTTTTTACAGATACAAAAATATGTAAATGTATTATCTGAATTATAATATTTCTGACCGAGGCAAAATTTCCCCGATTCAAATCGAATCGTGGATCGAATTGAATCGAATCGATTCAGGACCTTGTGAATCTGAGTCGAATCAATTCTGGAAATCAGTGACGATACCCAGCCCTAATAACAATGTCAGTCATACAAGATCATGTGCAACATAAAGCTACACATAAACAACAGTTGCACCATAGCATACATAAGTGTGCATCAACTAATTACAGTGAAGCAGCTATAAATTAGTGCTGGCTTGTTTGGGTGAAGCCTCCTCAAACGCTGTGTGCCAATTAATATTTGAAACAGCCTCTTCTAAATCTGCCTCCATGCAATAATTTTGGGTATTAAGGTTTTATTAAAGAATAGACGTAGCCCAGCAGTATTAATGAAATCAATTGCAGTTCTCTGAAATAATTACCTCTAAAGGGGAGGATGAAAGCACAGAAATGCCTTTATATACAAAAAGTACTACTCAATTGTGGATATTTAAAGAACTGTTCAGATTTCTGTTTATTTATTTATTCTTACAGGTGCAAACATGTATGAATAATACCATACACCACAGCATTTGTAGACTAAGCAGTCTGCTTATGCAGTGCTTGTTCCTAATTGGGCTTTTAATAACATCATGGTCGGATTCTTTACACCAACAATGTAAGGGGTTTATTCTGTTGACATCACAGCTTTGGAAAGTTGACATTTCTGTCAAATCTCATGAAATGCTGTCAGATGCATTGATCTAACACTTCCCAGCATTTTACTGACGTCAAATGTTATCACCTAATTGAATGACTGTCATTAATTCTAATGTCTTTAGTTATATATAACACCCTCTTGTACCAAGTCATAGACAAGATGATGCGTTGCTTTCTGGCCTGATCAGTTTTTAATAAGCAGAAATTGTTTTTATTCTAATTTCTTTCAAGTAGTTTTAAAGCTTTAAAAACTGAATTAAACTGAACTCATCTCTCCAAGGTAAAATCATTTGATTTATACTAAAACCGCAGTTTTTACTTGTTTCAAATTTTGTTACCCTTACAGAGATGGAAGTGGAAATACTCATTTTCATGTATCTGTACATTGGGTTTTTTTATTTATTAATTTTTTCTGAGCCCTGCGACAGTCTGGCGACCTGTCCAGGGTGTACCCTGCATCCCCCCCACAACCCCGAAAACGACAAGCGGCAGAGAATGGATGGGTGAATGTTTTTTTCTGACCTCTTTTAATTTTCACTCATTTTCACTAGAAATTTAAAAGTTACGTGTTTTGAGCAGATGTCTGTAGCATTAATGCTGTGTTGCTGAAGTTATGTTGTTTTAAACAGATGCACTTTGCTGCAGAGCAGGACGGTTGTGGTCAATGTTAGATTGCATCAAGGGTAGCAGACATCGATATAAATTTGAGCTGATGATTCCCTCACCGAATTCTACCTTTACTAGATTTATACTGTCTTTATACTGGGGTTAGAAATCAGACATGGCAGCTCATGTAACATCTGCTTCATTTTTGCTGAATTCAGTTGTGTATTGAATGTCAGTTGAGACTCTTACAGGAGAAGCAATAGACCTCTGCTGATCAGACCCTGTACACACAATCTTCTGGAATAAACTATCAAAATTAGTGTAACTTATTTAACTTGTGACTCATACCCACCACTCCATCCCTGCAATAAATCTTAAGTTTTACACACCTGATAATCACTCATAAATCTCTGACTACTCATTTTGCTATTTATCTGTGGATGTAGTGACCAATCTACAGGGTGGGCCATTTATATGGATACACTGTAATAAAATGGGAATGGTTGGTGATATTAAAGTCCTGTTTGTGGCACATTAGTATATGTGAGGGGGCAAACTCCTCAAGATGGGTGGTGACCATGGTGGCCATTTAGATTTTCTATAGGAAGAGGGCCATGTGACACATCACACTTATTGGTATTGTCACAAGAAAAACAATGGTGTGGTTTGTTTCAACGTAACTTTAATATCATCAACCATTCCCATGTTATTATGGTGTATCCATATAAATGGCCCACCCTGTATAATGTAGACAACAGCAAATAGAGCTAGGTTTGTTTTTTGTTTTGTTTTTTTAAATTCCCCTTGTTTTTTTTCTGCGTGTGTTTTACAGGTTTAAGATGAGTACATTTATAAGAATTAGAATTTAATTTGAAAAAAGTTTGCATTGTATTAATATTGTTATTTTATATATTATGATTTATATTTATATTATAATATTTTATTTACATTATTATTTATTTTAATATGGCAGGTTAGCTTCAGAGGTTCAGTTAGCTATGCACGAAAATAGCTGATGGGGGAGCTTCTTTTTAGGTTTATACTTAAATTTCAGAGCCTTAACATTTTTTTCAGTTTCACTTTCATATTTTTAAATATGAGTACTTCTATTTAAGTGAAAAATGTGTGTACTTTTACCACCTCAGATTCATTACTGTTCATCAAGGCAGCACCACCTAAATGAGGGAATAACATTCTGCTGAGCCAAAGTAGCAGATGAGGTGGCCTATGGGGCTTTGAAGCGTGATGTCACGGGGCGTGGCCGCCGAAGCGCCATTTTAGCAGGCCAAACAAAGGGCTAAAGGAGCGCGAAAGCATCAGCAATCGCACTTGCTGTGTTGTCGGTTGTTAGATCGCACGATCAGGAAGGGAATAAGTTGGAAAATGGGCTCTCTTTTTATTGTTTCCCCACCTGGAAGCAACGTGAGGGAGCTCATGTATTGGATGTTACCAAAAGCAGGCGTCTAGCCTGGATAGCAGCTGTGAGACGAGCTGATATCCAGTTCTCTACCATCCAGAGATATCTGTTGGTGTGATCATTTTCATTCAGGTAAGTTCTAAATAAGTTCATATTACTCTTTATAATCTGTTAGTTTTATTTTCAATGCGCTCTGAGGTCATAGCAAATTAGAACAAACATCCTAATGAGTGATTTTGTAGATATACGTTCTATTTATAGAGTTGCTAATTGTTTTTCATTATTGCAGCAATGAAATCCAGCCTATGAAATGAATGAAACAAATCCTGACTGGGTTCCAACGCACTTAGGGCACTCCGAAACCTCTGCTTCAAACAACATGCTACATACCACCATGCCAATCAGATTCTTCCATGTGAGGGTGAAGAGGTGACCCTTCTGGATAAGATGGTGAAGGTTTGCTGCGTTTTGGTGAACATGTGCCCCAGTGTGGTAGTAAAACCAGGGAAAAATGCTCGTGTTAAATACTCTTAAAAGTCTTGTGCTGTTTATGTAGTGATAAGTTTTCAAAAGAGACAGTAAATTACAGATTGCTTATAGTGGGTAATATTATTTAAATGCTGTCATGATTTTATGTGAACATTTTGTCATTTGTAAACTATAAACAACATGGATTCTACATTGCTGAAGAGGAGAAGTCTATCTTATGGCCAACCACTGACTGTATCTTGGTCTTATTACCCAGCAAAACCCAGCATGCAGGTTCATCTGTAACAGTCCTTGTGCCACAGATCAACACGGTTGCTTCTACTTTAAACAGAAGAGCAGTTCCATGGCTGCAGGTCTCTATGACTCCGGCCATACAGGTGCAGTGGACGGCTTCAACCTTCCCTGTGATGCTCACAATGACCCATGGCTGCAATGCTGGTTCATTCAGTCTTTGAGAGTGAAGGACCTGAAACACACACAGACAAAGTTAATTTAAAGACAAGAACTTTAATGAGCCAAGGCTGACACAAATGTGTTTTATCTACTTTCAAATCTATTTATCATAAATGTAACAAATAAAATGTTTAAAACTTTAGCACATACATGTAATTTTTAAGCTTTTTATGTATCCATCTATAGAATGCTGCATGGCATATTCTAAATCTGCCTGGGTTTTTTTGTTTTGTTTTGGGGTTTTTTTAATCTGCCAGCAAAAAATGAACCTAAAGTATGTAATGCAAGCAAAAAAGTAATGAAGTAATGAAAGCATAAAGTTCGACTTTAAGTGACAATTATGAATCACTTAATATGATTAGGAGATTCTGCACATCATTAATCAATGTATAAAACCAAAACAGAATGTATTTTTAGTGACACAGGACATAAACACAGAAGCAAGGTGTGTAATTAGGAATATTTATAATAAATATGAATTAATTAGAGCAATTTGTTTAACCATAGAGAATGACTAAGTGCTTCACGACAATGTCACATCAATGCATTAAACTCACTATGTTATCCCTCTAACAGAGCTTCCACATGTTCTCACTGTAATTTCCCCTCATGAATGAATTTATGCTGCACTAATCTGAATGTTCGGAGGGAAATCAAACTCATTTTACTCGCTGTACTCAAGCTGATTTACCTTTGTTTGAATGACGGCGAATTCACAACGTGGAGTCTAAAATTCGCCAAATCTTGTACCCAACCATTGATGAATTGGATGTGCACCTCCAGAGATTTATAATTGCGAAATTGGTTAGCCGTGTATGCGGTGACTGCACAGGTATGAGAATATATCAGGCTAAGTCAATAGCAGTTCGTCTTCAGGGTTTCTACTCCACGGCCGTATTTCATACGGGTCCACATTTCCAATGCACGCTATTTTTTGCAAGTACCGTCTCTTTGCATCTGGACGCAATCTGTCTCTATAACGCCCTTTTTTCTTTTGAGCTGCTTTTAAGTATGCTTCATAGCAATCTTCCTTCCAACACAGAGTGTTCGTTTTGATTCGTAGCCTGCTAAGATGGTGCCACGCTCCCACAATGCATCACGGCATAACGTCAACTCCAAAGCCCTATAAGCAATATCGATAGCAACGATAATTGGCTGAATATTTGTAATAACTGTACTTTAACAGAATATTTAAATGTATAAAGAATGTTTACTTTGTTAAGCACATTGAGCTTGAGAATATTAAGTAGTTAAAGGGAGCTCAACTTTAAACATACGTAGCAGTAATATTAATCCTTTTAGTGCTGATGAGGAAAATCTTTTCTGCAAAATATCTATTTTTACTTGTGATTGTTAACAATTTTCCAGTGGTACAGTTTTACGTGTAAGAAAGTGTTTTCATGGTGTTTGTTGCTTTTCCAAAATATATGGTTTGAAAAGTTCCTCCACAGCTATTTTTGATATTATCATACATATTTATTACATATTTATTACATATTTATTTATTTATTTAGCAACACAAGCAATATTATTTTACAATTTATCAGCCAGAAATAAATCCCGGTAGAGTGCAGACCAACAGTACAGGCTGTAAGTTTCATTCTGGTCCAGTTTATTTTGTTAAACTGTTAAACTACATGCCACTGGTGTACATATACAGTAAAGTTAGAAAATTCGCTTCACTTTAGGAGCTTTCTCACACAACAAACAAGTCATTTTTTACATATACACACACACACAGCCAATGTGTGCACTCAGAAAGTCAGTCAGGGAGCTCCTCCTTTGACTGTTTGTAGCAACAAATAAATAAATAAAAACTGTCAAATTTCAACTCATGATAAGATGAAGATCTGCTATTGTTAAATCTCAACTCAACATGCTTGTGGGATAGAGCAGCATGTTGGAGACAAAAAAGAAAATCAACACTGACTTTCAAAAACGCCGCTCCCACTCCCCAACATTTGCCTACCTCGGGCATAGTTTACGTTTGTGGCATCAGTGCACCTGTCATATGCTGTACTAGTTTGTGGATCTTCGCGTGAGCTGGAGTTTGACTAGCTGTTTCCCCCCACAGTCTACAATAAAACCGTTAGAATGGATTTCCATAGGGGTGTGAGCTATGTTTAAAAGACAGATCTTACAAAATAACACCACATACCAACAAAAAAATATTATTATTGATTATTGGACAGGCCTCAGAACACTACTTCCAAGATTTCCATCCATTATTCTGCTTTTTTTTCAGCCAACAATGTGCTGGACTTGTAGTAGGATGCATGATGGACATGGTATCTGTCTGTCACTGGGGCAACACACTGACAGCCATTCACTTACTTTCACACCTGACAGCTTGAGATTTACTAAACCTACATGTATGTAGACTATGTGAGGAAATGGCATACCCTGAGGAAATTCATTGACATCCAAATTCCACAGTGAAAGGTCCCACTCACCTACTGGTTAAAAAAAAGAGTACCTACTGCTACTAAAAAATGTAGGATATTCATCCTGGAAGCCAGCAGTTCTTGTCACACATTGTTTAGCCATTCTCACCTGCAGGGGATAAAAATGCCGACACCATACGTCAGGCAAATCTTTACAATTAACAACAGAAAACGATCCAAGTTGCATTTTAATGAAATACAGATTAGGAGAAGGAAATCAGTCTTGTTTATTTCCCCTCATAAATCATACTTATTCATCTTTGTTTCACTGTGTTTCTCCCCATTCACTAAAGCAAAGAGAGCAAATATTATTAATATAGCTACTCTACTAGTATGGGAAAGTTATTATTCATATTTCTGACCAAGAACTGGAGTACCTAGAATTGTGTTTCCATTAGCATATGAACAGTAGGGACAGTTACAGAGAATAGTCGGCCATCAATAAACTTTTTTTATTAAACTTTAGAAGAAAAATACATTTTAACAGATAAATAACATTATTGCAGGGACACAAACAGGCTATGCAGTCACACTCAAGAATACTTCATTCTATCTCTGTATACACCTACGCAGCCAAGTTAAAATTATTGTTCAGTTTTTTGCAAATAACTTCACTTTACTTACTTTTCTGTTAGAATAAAATGAAGATACTATCCTGACCAGAGGCAAAAAACACCAAATAAAAAATGTGGCTTTGCATTGTAGATTTGATTGCCATAATATTACATATCACAACCAAATGTCCAGTACACTGAAATTCATTTCTGGAAATTTTCCCAGGTTTTTTTTTTATGATTTTTCTTGTCAAAAAGTGATGGGCACACAGAAACAGTACTAGTTAATCAGAGGACTGTTAGGACCCATTTTAAGTCCAATTTTTACTGGAAAAGTCTGCAAAGTTGCACTTGTTATTTCCAAATGTGATATTTTGCTTTCGGACATACAGACACAGCAGTTCTTCTCCAAGGATTCTGCAGATATTCCTCCTTAAATTAGTCAGAAATGAGCATCTTTTGAAACAGAAAATCATGTTTGTTTGTTTTTTGTTGGATTTTTTTGTTGTTTTTCTGATTAGAAGCCAATTCTGCAGAATTTTTGGCAGCTGTTTTACTTCATAATCTGAGGCACAAACCCAGTTTGGCAGCAGAAAGTGTGAGAGTCTGAGAGAAAACAGACTTCTGTAAGACAGTATTTGAATGTAAAGCAAAGGGAGGGTGGCTATCTGCTGATAGACTCTGGTATAATGTCTCCTCTTCTTTTTTCACCTTACCTTTTGCATCTTAAGCCTCCGTGCGTACTTGCCACACTGCCTCAGGATGCGATGCTGCAGCACTCTGTGTTGGAAGGAGTGTGTATAGGTGAAGAGACATGGGTGTTTGTGGTTTTGTGCCTGCCCTTTTGTGCTTCTCTGTATGTTGTTGGGCTTGTGTTGAGAGGGTTGCAAGAAGAATGGTGTGGGTGTGTGTGTGTGTGTGTGGTGGTTGGGGGGATTGTGTGGAGGGTTTTCTAGTTGCCTCAGCAGCCTCTCGCTGAGCATCTTAGCTTGATAAACAGAGAGATTGGAAGAAGGTTGCAAATGCCTCCAGGAGAGAAATGCTGTGGTATCAAAGCTCTCTCTCACAGTGTTCTCTCTTACACACACAGACACACATATTCACAGATGCAAACAGAAAGCAAAACAAAACATAGACACAAAGGCACACACACACACACACACACACACAACTGAGTAGACCTACAAATACACACACACACACACACACACACATTCTTTAGAGCACACCCACGTGCTCTCATGGGTTCTTTATCTGTGAATCCCACCTGACTGGCAAGGGTTTAGTAGAACCTGGCAGACGGACAAACTGGATGATCTGTAGGGCAGAGAGAGACATAGACAGAGAGAAAAGGAAGGACACAGAGGCCAGACGCAGACAGAGACGACAAGTTTTGGATATTCTTTAATGAACCTGAGGCTAAGGCAAAAAAAAACAGATAAGAAAGGTCAAGCAAGGGAAAGAAGCGAGGTGGAGGAGTTTGGAAGTACAGAGCTCAGCAGAGAGCAAGGTGAGAGGCAGAAAGATCAATGACCCAATGAAGAGAAAGGGTCAAAGATGAAAGAGAGAGACAAAATGAAAAAAAAATACGACAGAGTGGGTGAGGCAAAGACGTGTTTGGAAAGGATGAAAAGGTTGGCTGCAGGAAGGAAGTGACAAAAAGATATTCTCTGGAGATGAGGAGAATACATAGTGAGAGATGGTGTGTAGTGTAGCAGATGTCACATAACGAATCACGGGGTCCGGCAATATGGGACAGCAGGATTAAATAACTGGGGGACCCAACCATTTCAGATGAAATAGCTGGGGGGATTTCCTTGCATTCTTCATAAAATGATTACTGTTGTCAGCTCAGTGTGCAAGGAACATCATTTAGAGGAAATCTAGACATTGTTTTCACACTCAGCCTGGCCTGTAACAGCAGATTGTTACGATGGAAATTTAGTGTTTAATTAGCTGTTGGTTTAATTAAACATTTTATTTTTAAAAAGCATGAAAATACTTGCAGAACACATTTACATGCTTGTTAATTGTAAGACACTTGTGCAAATACATTTTTGAAGCTGCAAAAGAGTAAAAATGAGAAAATGTGTGGTAAAGAGAAGGAGAGAACAAGAAATTTCTATCATGATGAATAGACAGACAGCAAGAAAGTTCTAGACTACTGGCAAACCTGATTTAATGGAGTTATCAAGTAGCACGTAATAAATGAAATTGTGGTCTTTAACACCACTGCCAATGAGCATGTATTTAAATGTGACTAAGGCTGAAATAGGGCGATCGTGGCAATGGTGGCTCAAAGAGTTGGCAGTCCGTCTTGTAACCCGAAGGTTGCCGGTTCGAGCCCCGGCTTGGACAGTCTCGGTCGTTGTGTCCTTGGGCAAGACACTTCACCTACCGCCTACTGGTAATGGCCAGAGGGGCCGATGGTGTGATATGGCAGCCTCGCTTCTGTCAGTCTGCCCCAGGGCAGCTGTGGCTACAACTGTAGCCTCCACCAGTGTGAGTGAATGAATAGTGGAATTGTAAAGCGCCATATAAATGCAATCCATTATTATTAAATAAGTAGTAAGTCTTTAGCAATACAAAATCAAAACACATGATTTCATATTCATAATCTTATAAATAGAGGTTTGAGACACTTTCTTCATATTTGGGTAGATATGAGAACTGCCACGGCGAGTGAGAAGAGCCGTGTGGAAAAGGTAGAGGAGGATCCAAACGCAGGCAGTTGTGAAGGTGTGAAGGTGATTTATTGAACACGAAATATAGAGAGGCAAACGGCAAAATGGAGAACTAAACTATACTGGGACAACTAAACTACTGAGCATGAACAAGAACACAAACCTGAACATAAAGGAAGGAAGACGATGGTACTTGATGATGACAGCAGGGAACACACGAATGAAACATGGTGGCTACACAGACGGACCAGCAGCTACAAACACAGAAGACACGACTTAAGAGAAACACAGGGAGATTACACACAGGTGGGGGACACAGCTGGGAGTCATTAACGAGACGAGACAAGAGGTAAAACTGAACACACTCACATGAGACGCAGACCTTCACAATAAAACAGGAACAAGAAACCAGGAACAAGAAACCATCACACTAAGACGCAGACTCGACACTGAGAGACAGACAGAAAATGACACATGGAACTAGACCTATACTAAGCAGACACAACCGAAGAACAAATCCTAAACACAAATAAACAGAAACATGAAACTCTAATAATAAACATCATCATCATCATTAACACAACAAGAGAACAAGAAAACAATCTCTGATGCAAAATTAAACCAAAACATAATAAACTCAAAATACTGGGTAGAAACTGACCTAGAACCGTGACAAGAACACATGAAATCTTAGGCTTTGAGATGACTCATTCATCTCAATTATTACTCAGAGCACTAATAAAGGCGACCAGCAGTTACACAAAAGCACTGCTGTGAGGTGAAGAACGGCTTATTACTGTTTTTCCAGCTGCAGAGTAGTTTGCTCTAGCCTCATCCCCTCCTCCTATTGGCTAGTAACCCCGCCTCCCCTCACAGTGCCATCACTCTTACTGAATCTGCCTTCTCCTTTTTTTTCCCTTTTCCATCTCCATCACCTGTACCTCCACTTGTCACTTTCCACTGCCTCTCTTCAGACCTTTTCAGCACTCTTCTCACTCGTGCCTTTTCTGTTTCTGTTCACATTTTTCATTATGTCCCCATCTAGTATTTGTCTGTTTTAATTTACAATTCAAAGAAGCTGGTGTTGGCAGTGAGTAATGATTGCCAAGATGGGAAGCATCCCATCATATAAACAAATTCAGCTAGTAATCATAATGTGACAATAGCAAATGTTTGAATAACGGTGCAATAATTAGCTCATCAGTCAAAAATATAATTGTGTTAAAAGTACAAACTGATAAATTTTTATTATTATTATTATTATACATCTTAAATATAAATCTGTTTTTCCTTTTTTTTCCCTCTCTCTCTCTCTTTAGTATTGTAAACCACCTCCAACCATGCATAATGAAGTCCAAACTATTGTATCACCAGCAGCACAGAAACAGCTTCAATTTCGATTTTTAATACAGCACATCAAGAATGTCACGGTATGGCATGGCACACCGTGGAAGGAGTGGGGAAAGGAGGACCCAGGCGCGGTGCTCTATGTATAAACAGTGTGTTTATTTACAGAGTGGAACAAAAACAACAATAAATCCCCGTGTTCTCCCAGACTCCCGTGTCGTGTCTCTGCGTGAATAGTTCGTGTCTCTGTGCTCTCCGCTCCCGTGTCAGCACCCCCCGGTGCTCGCTGCTCTTCGTGCCTTCCACGCTCCTCCTGCGGGAAACAATAGACGCAGCCGTCAGGACACAAATAACCGCGGGCATACACTTACACACATTAACTCAATTCAATGGGACGACTAACGTGGAGTCTCAAGGAATGATCCCGCGTCGGTGGGAGCTCCAAGACTCTCTTAAGTAGCTCCCCCGACGAGGCCTGATCAGCAGCAGGTGTGTGGCTTCGGGTGTGGCCAGTCCCCTTGCAGGGCCACACCCTCCAGGCCTGACGCCGCCTATAAACAAGTGCTCAGCCACCCACACACACACACATATACACAAGCACAGGGAAGGGGGAGCAACACCAAAATACACAACAATAATAATAATAATAATAATAATAATATAATACATGACTGCTCAGGGATCCTGGGTCGCCCAGTCCCAGGACCCTGACAAAGAAAAGCAGTTCAGAACAGACAAACAGAAGGAAAGATAACTTAATATTCAATAATCAAAGATTGCAGATGGGGTTGCAAGACTCGAGAAACTTATTATGTGACAGGCAGTGTAGCCATGAATAGAATAGTCGTGTGATGGAAAGAGAAAAATATATTGTGAATTAAATTTGTAAAGAAAATAATAGATTTAGTGCTGCCATTTAAAATAGAATCCCATCAATGCTGCTTAATGAATTAAATCACATCCATGTGCATTAATATGAATAAGCAAATATGTTTAGCAACAAACAAAAGATTACAAATTATGATTTTTATCAACATAATGGGTTTGAATTAGCATATTTGTTGCAAACTGTTTATTATAAATGTGTTAGAAATGTTACAATGTATTTCATTTGTTTTTCACAATATCTTCTTGCAGAGACTAAATTGTGTTTTTGATGATGATGGTGGTGATGGTCTTAATCAAAAACTGAAACCACTGAACATTTGAAGCACGAGTTTTATCAACATTTAAATCACTACCTTTTGCTAACCTTGACTAACTCAGAATGCAAATTGTTATCAATTACACCTTTCCTGAAAGCGTCAATGCTTTTTTTTCATAACAGTAATCACAAATCTCAATCGTCAGATTGTCAATTACCAAACCAAAAAAAAAAGCTCAGGTCCTCTACCAGAGGCCTGGGAGCTTGAGGGTCCTGCGCAGTATCTGCTGTTCCTAGGACTGTGTCATGTTTCGGCTGTGTGCAGGCAGGAGAAGGACCCAAACGCAAAACTCACCACACAGGAATTAAACTCAAAAAGCTGCTTTATTGCAGAATGGCACGAAAACTATAACTAAACTAAACTGGGACATGGATAACTAACACACAGAGGAAACACAGCCATGAGGGCGACTACAACACTGACAAAGAGAAACACAGGGCTTATATACACTGAGGGATAACGAGGGAATGAGACACAGAAGGAGAGCACAGCTGGGAGTAATCAGGCTGGACGAGACAATGGAAGCAAAACTAGAAACGTTGACATGAGACACGGACCTTCAAAGTAAAACAGGAAACACTGACTGAACTCTAAACATGTAAACTTAACAGCAACTGGGGAGACAGAACATAGGCACATGGGACAGAAAGGCACAGTAGACACAACGTGGACATAACGCCACAGGGAAAGAGTACAACAAAACACAGAACCTCTTAGAAAATAAAATAGGAAACCTAATGAAACGCAGACATGACTACATGAACTTGACAACATAACAGACATGAAACACATGAAGGGCAAGGGAGACTTAACAGGGATTGGAAGACACAAGGGGAATCTAATAACAAATGAACTAGAAAACCTAATGAGCTTAACCATATACTATAAACATCAAAATAAACATAAGACCCAGGATCGTGACAGACTGCACTCTTCTGGACAGACATCTCAGCTGTTGTTCTTGGGATTGGCTGGAGCCCCTCGCCCTGTTTGGCATGTTATTGCCCCGAGTGCTCCAACTGCCACAGGGTCCACTGTTACCTTCATCCTCCACACCTTCTCAAGCTCCTCTCTCAGCCCTTGGTATTTCTTGAGCGTCTCAATGTCCTGCTTCCCGATGTTGCCATCAGTTGGTATAGCCACATCTATCACTCCAGCCTCTATCGATCTTGTGCTTAGAGCTTGTTCCTGTGTTGCCATGATTAGTGCTTCTGTGCTGTCTTTCAGTCCAGATATGTGGTGATGTCAGTGGTTTCTATCTCCTCCTTTGGCCAGCTGATTATCTGGCGGTCATCAGACCTCAGCAAGGAATCCTAGTCAAACATGAAAATCAATAAAATATACCAACAAAGTCAACTGAGACTCAAATCCCAGTTTGAATTGTTATTTCAGCTTGCCCAAAAGAGAACATTATTAGGCACAAATAAAGTAATCAGCCAGCTGACAAGGGTAGCTGACACTGACAAGCTGTCTACCGGAATGATTTGTGTAATATGGTTTTGATATATAAAACAAAGAAAAAAGAATCAGACGTTTGTTTGCTCCTAAGATTGACAAAACCGGGTATTTTACCAAATTGAAATTGGGACCAAAACAGAACCAGTTATTGTATTGTATTATAGTGGCTAATCATACGTCTGAATACAATGGGCACCGTATTTCTGAATGTGAGATAACCTTTAAAAATATCCTTTTGCATTTAAAAACAAATGAAAAATGAAAAAAGGAAATTGCCTTAGCCTCTCATATCAGAAGATGCACTTTCATGCTATTTTAAATCTAAACTTTGAGGCTTTCATTTTTAAATTGTTTCGATTTGCATTTTGTGTGACTCGCAGTTTGTTTTAAGGAGAGTGCAATTAATTTTACAGCTACGCCATGCATGTCTGTCAGAGACTGATGCACACAGAGGCTTGGAAGAAGAAAAATGTTTGACTATAACAAGGCGGCCTGGCTGGGGGGAGTGAGGTGGAGATAAAGTATTTGTTAACCAGCAAGCACAGCTCAGTTAAAACAAGGCAGATAGTGGCTGTAATCAAAGTCTGCGTTTGTGTGTGAGCATGTAAGCAGCAGCGGGTAATTACTTGACAATATTTCTCTTTGACTTGAAGTGTCACTATGAGCCCTGTGAGAACAAAAAACAAACAAACACTGAAATGGTAATGACTGCAACACTCTTGGACATTAAACGCATACCAAGGACACAGGTAAAATGATAAAGACTCCCAAAACGTCCTAGTGGAAGTCTGGGTTAAATGTGACCTGAATTTACAAAGACTTCACACTGCTTTTAAACCATTCACGGCACGAAGATCCCAAACTCTGTGTTTGAAATTGATGAATTGCGTGTGTTTTTTTTCTCTGTGTTTGTTTTTTGTGTTGTTTTTGTAAAATGTGAAGTGGACTCTGACAGAAAATGAATCTGAAAATACAAATATCAATAAACACTTATGATGAATAGTTGGTTTAGGAGTTATTGCGGTGGTGTCTTTTTGTGCACAGTAACTCAAATCTTGCAGGTAATATAGACTCTCAGTTTAGAGGGTGAGGAGAATGGATTTGAGTCATACATGGACTATCAGGTTTGAGATATACATGTTCAAACATGGTTTCAGACGTTAATGTCTGAAAAAAATGGTCTAAGTATGGGTCGACAGAGTATTTTTCAAATTAAAATAAAAAATTCACAGCAATCATTGTGTCCAAACTGTGTACCATAGGTATTATAGTCGACTAAAACTAAAATTAAATGTAAATAAAAACATTTTAGTTAACTAAAATGTAAAATCTGAAATCTCTGCTGCTACAAAGACAATGAGAAATCCAATTTACTCTTTACTCATTGGTCAGATGGATAGCGACTTAGTTAATAATGACCATCAAGCACTGAGCCAAAGCCATGGTATAAACAGTATATTATATTTATTATTCATTCTTTTAGAATTCTGTAAAACAAAAAAAGTACTACGTGTTTAAAAGCTTTGTTTTATTTCATGCAAGTCTGTCGTATCCTGCTAACACTTTAAAATATCTTAACAGAGAGGATACAAAACATACATTTTTGTATTTTACTGATTTTGAAGTGATTCCTGCTGAAGTAAATGCAATAAAACAGATTCTTAACAAACAAGACTCTACGAGACCCATCTACACATTTATAGCTTTACGAACAATCATTCTTCAGTCTGTGCATGGTGTAAATAAAAGTCTGAGTTTTATTATAAAACATGCAGACATTTGTTCATACCATCGCAAAAATACTTGAAATACTAGTCTGCCAGCACATAATGGGATATTAAACAAAACATGTCAGTTTTTTTCTCTTTTAAAACAGAACAAATCACAAATAAATATTCTGTCACTGCTATGTGCCTTCGGTCACTGAGTGGGAACAAGTTGGTGAGCAAAGTCAAATTGCCTTTACAAATCACAGTGTGAGTGTGAGAGACAGCCCAGCAAGACTCGGCAGTCTCTTGCTTTGGAAAACGCCACTGAAGTTCAAGACTTTGAAATAAATGCACTAAAGAAACTTCTGTGATAATACAGCTGGAGATCCTTTCAGTTTTATTTATCTTCATGCTGTGAGCATTCTCTTCAAAAAAAGAGCTTTTTGTTGGATTGTCGTCACACAGCAGAAACAGATTAATCGTCTAGTAAGGACAGAGATAATCTCTGCAAGCAAGCCTGTGATACTTGTGAGATCTGTTACCATGATTGATATATTCAAGATTAATGTGCCTTGTGCTTTTTCGTTAGATATTCATATTGCAAATATGCCATTATGCCACTTGAAAGGAACACTTAAAAGAGCAGATGATCTGGGAATGTTCTGTTTGGGTGTTTTCACACTAACAGTAAGGCTGTGCATACTTTGATCAGTGAGTGATTAAAAGATTAATTCAGTACTTGGAGAAAATTGTGTGCATCAATTTAGCTTTGTGCTAAAAAATATTCCTTTGTTCAGACTTTCCATGTTTTCTTTTTAAACCATTCCCAGTGTGCAAAAAGATCGTTATCCTTGTTGGAAGATCTGCTTCTTCAGCTTTCCAACAGATGGCCTTATTTTATGTTCAAGCACTCTTTGATATGATTTAAAATGTAAAGTTGAATCAATGACTGCAAGCTGCTGAGTCCCTGAAGCTCTGAAGAAAACTTGAACCATAACATTTTTGAAGAATTTACTTTACAGTTAATATGAGCGTCTCCTCCTAAAAAGCAACCTTCGGCCTGAACCAAATGTATCTGCTGTGGCCATCCAAGTCTATATTTGATTTATTTTCGAGTAGCAAATTATTCCAAAAAATAAATAAACTTGAGACATAAAACTCTGTATATTTACAAACAAAACTCTGTGCACACACAAAGGCACTCACGTCGCATCTTAGAGACATTTAAACCATTTAATTATAACAAAAATTGTCTTTATTCTTTCTTTCTGATAGAGCACTCTTGAAAATACATGTATAATGCATATTTCCATTTCAAGGTTTTTTTTTTAAATACTTGTACGGTGTGTAGGAAATATGGGAGTTACTCAATAACATGATTGTTAACAGGAGTTTGTGTCTCACCTGGTATATTTTTTCCTTTCATTGTTACATTTACTTTTCAGTTTGGTTCGTTTTAGGAACAAGTAGAGTTCGAAACAAAAATATGTTTTGGGTTCAAATCCACCAAAGAGAGTTTTACAGGTAAAAACTTTACAAAACTATTTCTGCACCTTTCAAAGGAACTGACACATCTATGTAAGTATGGAAGAGAAATTAATTACTAGAATAGTGATCCAGCTGACACAATCCCACATTTATTAAGATGATATATATATAAGCAACAGAGATTTCACATGACAATGCATTACAGCAGACTTTCTGTGTGTCTAATATTAGCTAATATAACTAATAAAATTCAGTGTCAAACTGCCTTCCAAGCTGCAAAAAAACCACAGCAACAGTACAACTTTAGTTTTGGTTTTTAGATGATTAATTAAAGAAATTGAGGGTCTCTCACAAGTTTAGATACTGTTTCTCTTGGCCGTCTCAGCCTACAAAAGGTTGTTATGTCGATCATATAAATTAAATAACTGATAGATCACAGCAGCATATAAATAAGTTGTAGCTCTCCTGCTGTGAGCGAGGTAGTACAGCCTAAAGAGAAAATCCCATGAAATGTTTTTGCAGCACTGCATTGACACACGAAGAAATACCAAAGTGATCCAGCACAACTTCTAGCCTTGAGAAATTTGAAGCACACAACAAAAAACTAAAGAAAATAAAAAATGCTCAACCAAAGGCAACAAACTGGATATTTTTGTCGTGGAGTGCAGTGTTCAGGTTTACTCCTTTGATAAAGGGAAAGGAAAATAATGGTGTGTACACATGGGAAACCAAAAGCGCCATGGTTACATAGAAAGACACTGAGCACTGTGAAGGACACCAGACGATGGGGACGCGCCGGCTCATAACTGCGTATATATGGTAAATGGCCTGCATTTGTATAGCGCTTTACTCAGTCCCTAAGGACCCCAAAGCGCTTTACACTACATTCAGTCATTCACACACTGGCGATAGCAAGCTGCATTGTAGCCACAGCTGCCCTGGGGCGCACTGACAGAGGCGAGGCTGCCGGACACTGGCGCCACCGGGCCCTCTGACCACCACCAGTAGGCAAACATGGGGTTAGTATTTTGCCCAAGGATATTTGGCACGCAGCCAGGAGGCAGCCTGGGATCGAACCACCGACCTTCTGATTAGTGGCTGACCTGCTCTGCCACCTGAGCTACAGCCACCCCAGTATACAGTCTGAATGTCTACCCTCCCTACTCTGAACAAAGCTGAGCATCTGAGTGGCAGCTTCCCTTTAGATCAGTGCTCTTGGAATATGACTGGGTTCAATTTAGTGGCTTGGAAAACTAAGCCCCAAGGGTCTGCAACGTTGGGCTCATCACTCTCTCTCTGGCATTGCCTTAGTAATAATAAAATAGTCCAACAGTCTCTTAGAATCTGTTCTCAGTTTTGGAAGAGTCTTGATCTCCGGGCTTTCTCACTTCAAAGCCCAATTGCAGCAAACCACCTATTAGTTCCTTCAGTGACAGATAGTGTTTTTCACATGTGGCATAGAAAGGGTCTAAAATCTTTTGCAGAGTTAGACATAGAAGGACAATTTGCAAGTTTTTTCAATTATCTACCAAATTTGGCATTGCTGCTGCTCAATTCTTTTTGTTTTTCACAGGTCAGACACTATGTTCAGACTATGTCAGCACAATTCTCCCCAAAACCTCCAGACAATCCGGTAGATGATTTTTTTTAATGATCAATCCAATCTCTAGGGGCATAATATCAGCCTTGTACAGTTTAATTTTCAACTTACAGTGTTCTTCAGTTGCTGCCATCAAATCTAAATGGGAACAAGACCTTAACTTTCATATCACGGATGAATGTGGAACTCTATCCTCGGCCAAGTTCACAATATGGGTGGCTGTAGCTCAGGTGGTAGAGCAGGTCATCTACTGATCGGAAGGTTGGTGGTTCGATTCCCGGCTTCCCCTAGTCTGCATGCCAAATATCCTTGGGCAAGATACTAACCCGAAATTGCTCTCCGATGCATTCATCGGAGTGTGAATGTCAGTTGTGCTTGTGCGAGTGGGTGTGAATGGGTGAATGCACAAGTTGTGTAAAGCGCTTTGAGTGCTCAGAAGAGTGGAAAAGCGCTATATAAGAACCAGTCCATTTACCAATATATCAATGTGTGCTCGACACACACTCATTCAGTTTAACATAGTTCATCAGGGGCATTGGTCCATGGCTAATGCTGGTGCGTATACACCCAGAGATGGACCCAACCTGTAGAAGGTGTGGGGGTGCGCCTGGTACATTGTTTTATATGTACTGGTCCTGTCCTTCGTTGACCAACTTTTGGAACTCTCTTTTCCATGTCTGAAGTCCTGTGGCATTAAATTAAACCAGAGCAACTCTGTGCTATGTTTGGTGTGGTCCCAAAATCTGAAGTTGCCCAACTCCAGACTCAGAGCACAAAACTTTTCATTACTGCTGGCCAGACAAAACCTTCCTCCCCCCCTGGAATGTGCAATGGGCAAAAGATATGTTATACACTTTGTGGGTCAAAAAACAAATTTTATAAACTGTGGTACCCTTCCTGGATTTCTTTGAAAGACCCACGACTATGTGTGTGTTTGTTGGTTTTATGTTTGGTTGTGTATTGCATTTTTCTTTATGTTTTGTTGGGCAGCTGGCTGCCAGTTATTTGTTGTTTAATTGTCGGGGAGGGAATCAGAATGTGAAGATTCTGAAGTTCTTTGTATAATACTGCAACCTTTGTCTAATAAAAAGAGTGGAACAGAAAACAGAGGAGGTTTCACCTGAAACATCTGCTAAAAAGGACCCACACGCTTTTCCACACCTCAACTCATGTGACAAAGCACATGATCAATAGCACTCCTGGTGCCGCAACTTCTGCATGTCCCTTTCACACTGTGAAGAGGCAAAGTATGAAATGGACACGGTGGACTGCTTTGATGTGATATCAAATTGCACACATGCACACACAGTTTACAGTTTCCATTTCTCATTCATCATATTAATTAGTTTTAAACTTTGATCATATCTTTGATTAAGAATAAAGATGATTATCTGTTAGCAAAAGCACATATAGATAAACTCTGTTTTAGCAAACTGTATTGCTGTAAACATGAACGACTGGATTTTAGCCCATCTCAGATGTAATAAGAAGTAACCCAGGGGGACTTTGATCTCTTTCAATCCCACCTATCTCGACGCCACAGCGTTGCCATAAAATATTGTGGTTACAACTGAAAATGTGTACCCAGAATTTTGTTTTTGACAACAAAGGTTGTCATGCTAGCTAGGCACTCGCGAGGCCTAGATACAAGGTCGTAAGACACAAACGGTATAGGAAAATGACTGAAGGGTGGCAATTTGGGAAACTAGTTTTCCGGAAGCCACAGCCAGCACATCACAAGCAAATCTTTTTTGATAGCAAAGCCACATGGCAGCTGAATGACATATCAGCTTTGTGCTTGATTATTAAAGATGTAATTTGAAGTTAGGGAAAATGTGGAGACAAGGAAACAAAAACAACTTGCTGTTGACTGAACTGATACTGAATTTTTCCTGTTGAAATACCTGTTTATTCTAGATAATGACATGTCAACCAAGCAATTTAAATTTGACACTAATTGCTATATTGCAATAGGTCCACTTGATGAGGTGGTAACTGTATTCATCACATTCAGCACAAAGACAAATGAATTGTTCTTTGTCCCTTTTAAACGTTTCACTAAAAATTCAATATTCTGGCAAACCATAAACAATTGTTGTTATTTTCCTTTTTGACTGACAGCCTATTCTCTACCTGCCAAGATATCTGGCAGTGGTTAGGGACACACAGACTTACATATGTACACACGCACAAGCAAACACACATACAAATGCATAGCTTCTTAGTTAAAGGTTATGGACTTGAGGAATGTTCTCATTACTTCTTTGTACAACACTATCAGTATATGCCTCAGCTGTGGAAAGTGCACAATGTTTGCATGCATGTGTGTGTGTGTGCGTATTTGTGCATGGTTGTGCACTTACATCTGTGGGGATAATGAGGTGATAGTGCTCTCGAAGTGTGAGCTTGTGTGCTGAAAGCCAAGGTGGTAACTAACACTCTGACAACACTCTCCATCACCTTAAACCCCCTGGTGTTAAGAGCACCAGATAGAGCACAGTTATGTTAATTAGCTTCTCTAGCTGTCAGTCAAACACTCATGATAGCATGTTGTGTCAGGCTTAATGTCAAAAGACTTAAAGACCATGCAAAACTTCTCTCTACAACAAAATATCCAATTAGAGCATAAAATACAAACAATGTATTCTTCTGTATGTATTTTGTGAACAAAATATGTGAAATCCATTTAATTTTGATTGTTTCCCTACCCAAACACTGACATAGTTCAATGAGTGCTGTGCAACATGTTGAAAATAGTTTGTATTTTATTTGCCAGTTACAAACAAATGTAAATTATGTCTAGTTGGGCAAATGTAAATTATGTCTAGTTGGGCATCTTCAGAAGATGTACTTTTTCAACAGTAATATACATACATATATACATACACATATATATATATATACATACACATATATATATATATATATACATATATACATATATATATATATACATATATACATATATATATATATATATACATATATACATATATATATATATATATACATATATATATATATATACATACATATATATATACATACACATATATATATATATATACATACACATATATATATATACATACACATATATATATATATACATATACATATACATATATATATATACATATACATATACATATATACATATACATATATATATACATATATATATATATATATATATATATATATATATTAGGGGTGCAACGATATTCGTATCGATATTAACCGTTCGATACAGTGCTTTCGGTTCGGTACGCATATGTATCGAACAATACAAAATTTTTAATTTATTTTATCAACTTTCCTTCTGACGATGCTGTCTGTGTTGAGCGCTCAGTGAATCTGCGTTCGACTACTCCGCCTAGGCTCGACAGTGCAGCCTAGGCGGAGTAGTCGAACACAGATTCACTGAGCGCTCAACACAGACAGCATCGTCAGAAGGAAGAGCGCAGGGCAAGCTAGCGAGACAGAAGTTAAGCTCTCCTTACAACATGGACCTCCCGCACCCTCATTCAGATCTGGCGTTTGGAATTATTTTGGTTTTCATGTGATGTATGACCCTGAAGGTAAGCGAGTCATGCACTAAAGTAAAACAGTATGTTGGATGTGCCACGCAATGCTCAATTACATGGGTGGGAGCTAGTGTGTTAGCGCAGTTAGCTCGTTAACGTGTTGGCCGTCTAGCCCCATGCACGGAGCTCGTTAACGGAGATTTGCCGTGTTGTGGCGTTAATGTCATTTCAACGAGATTAACCTGAAAGCACTAGTGGGAACACAACGAATATGACTGCACATTTACGCCGACATCATCCTAGTGCAAAGACAAGTGGAAGCAGAAAAAAAACAAGCAAGCATGCTACTAACTTTAGCCAAGTCATTTAGACAGCTGTTAGCACATGATTCTCCTTATATGTTTAATATGCTGCTGAGAATATAGCCCAGAAGAAGCGGATAGTATAGCTTTTATTTTGGAAAGAGACATTTCTCTGTAATAAACTCTCTTTTTCCAAAGATGAGTGATTCCTCAATCAGATACAGGGCTCGCAATATCGCTAGCCCGACGTCCCGGGGCTAGCGATCTTTTCAGTCGGGGTACCAAAATCTATCTCTGCCCTGCCCGTCGGGCTATTGTAGGAAAAATATATGTCAATGCTTTTGCATTCTTTCGGAAATGTAGCTGGGTAATTATGTCATTGGCATCGGTGAGCCACTGTCAATATGTGACATATTGAAATCGCGTTTGAATTTGCGCTTGTTTTTTTGCTTTCACTTTGCAATGATAGCACTGATCTGTGAGTGATGATAATTTGTGCACCAATTCCTCTGACATCGTCTTATTAATCGTTAGCTTACTATGCAAACATGACAAGTGAAATCTCCCGCAGCAAGCTTAAACATGTGAGAGGTTGATCGCGCAGAGAATCGCTGAGCTTATGTGAGTGCGTGTGTAAAAGCAGCAGGATTTATATTTGACTACGATGACCTTCACAGACAGATATATATTTTAGTTCTGCTGAGCCAAATAAGACAGGTCAGGGTGAAGAAGTGACAGCCAAAGAAAAGCTTACCACAAAACTGAGAAGTTATGACAAATCAGACTATAAGGCAAAAAGAAAGTGCAGCTTTATGGTTTTATGGACAAAAGAATTTCTGTGGCTGCAATATGACGAGCTAAATAACCAGGGCTGCACATAAGTGGTCCGCAGGTGCGCATTCGCTGTCAAAATAAAAAACACGCACAAGGGTTAGGGTTAAATTTAAAAACTGTACTTTTGAGTTAAAATATATATTTATAATTTTAATAAATGACAAATTAAAAAGGCATGAACATTTTTTTTGTATCGAAAAAATATCGAACCGTGACACCAAAGTATCGAACCGAAACGAAACGTGAATTTTGTGTATCGTTGCACCCCTAATAAATATATATATATATATATATATATATATATATATATATATATATATATATATATTTTTTTTTTTTTTTTTTTTTTTTTTTTTTTTAGTAGTCTGAGTTAGTAGTCTGACTGACACTCTTTTTATAATGGCTCGCCTACACAAACGAAAATTGCCCCTCTACTTTTGTGTTGCAGAAAAACAGCAGGGCATGTGATTCTGGTGGATTTAATACATTCAGCACCTAAGGCCAAGATTAAACCAAGCAGTTGTAAAATAGAAAGCGACAATGAGCGCCTGTAGAGAGAACCAGGCTGTTATGTAGCAGGAGTGTTTGTGTTCGTTCTTTCCTGTACCGTATGATGGAATGTGTATGTTTTATCCAATCTGTCATGTTGTATCAGTGTGTTTAATCTGCACACAAGAGAGAAAGGGATCAACGTGTAAGAAGCACATAAGAAAAAGAAAAGGTCACGTATTTTCATAAAAATTTCTACAGCAACCATTTATAGGAAACATAAGCTGATTAGAGGGTGATCGTGGGCAATCGTGGCTCAAGAGTTGGGAGTTTGCCTTGTAATCAGAAGGTTGCCGGTTCGAGCCCCGGCTTGGACAGTCTCGATCGTTGTGTCCTTGGGCAAGACACTTCACCCGTTGCCTACTGGTGGTGGTCAGAGGGCCCGGTGGCGCCAGTGTCCGGCAGCCTCGCCTCTGTCTGTGCGCCCCAGGGTGGCTGTGGCTACAATGTAGCTTGCCATCACCAGTGTGTGGATGACTGGATGTGTAAAGCGCTTTGGGGTCCTTAGCGCTATATAAATACAGGCCATTTACCATAGAGCAGAAAAGAATCAAATTTTTTTTAAGAAGTAGAGGTTTAGAGGTTTTTGAATGGTGTGCCACTAAATTGAGTAACTGACTTTTGCATTTAGCTGATCTGTGATCTGTGGAGTGTCTTAAAAAAATCTATATATTTTCATAGTTTATTCTTCCAAAGCAAAAATAAACAAATATTTATTTATTTATTTATTTATTTATTTATTTATGTATTTACCAGTTGTCAGACTGTTGACCTGTACAAAGTACCCCACCTCTTGCCCTGGGGTAGCTGGGATAGGCTTTAGCCCCCCCATAACCCTGCTAAGGATGGATGAATGAATGAAATAAAAATTTATTTTTATGTATTTTGTGAACAAAATATGTGAAATCCATTTAATTTTGATTGTTTCCCTACCCAGACACTGACATAGAAATAAAAATTAATTTTTATTAAAAAAAAAAAACACATTTCCTGGTGATATGGAAAGACTAAACAAGAAATTGATGATCTTACCAGAGAAGCAGTCACAATGTTGTTTCTGGGGTGTTGTGCTTCCAGTCACTCATATGGTTGTGATGCAGGATGTGATACTGGAAACATGTCTGTGAAGGTTCTCAGTCATCCAGGTCATCGTATATAGTCAAAGGAGCTTGCAGAGAAAAGCGTCTGGACTTCTTTAAGTTGCTTGAAGACGTTTCACCTCTCATCCGAGAAGCTTCTTCAGTTCTAAGGTCAAATGGTGGAGAGTCTCAGATATAAACCTAGTGGGAGTTTCCCCCCACAGAGGGACAAAAGGACCCCCTGATGATCCTCTAATCGCCTGAGCCAAGGTGTGAAACTGGGCGTGGGTCCCAATCAGCCAGAGTTTCGGGTGTGAACTGAAGAAGCTTCTCGGATGAGAGGTGAAACGTCTTCAAGCAACTTAAAGAAGTCCAGACGCTTTTCTCTGCAAGCTCCTTTGGATACTGGAAACAGTTTAAAGCTTCAGTGGTCTTGTCCATCAGGCTCTGTTCAGAGAAATTGCATGTTCATATTGTAGTTTCACTTAAAACAAAGACTAATGAAAGGAAAGTACTTATAATAATAATAGTAATAAGAATAAAAAAAATATAATAATAATAATACATTTTATTTAAAGGCACCTTTAAGACCCTCAAGGTCACCTTACAGTAGCACAAGAACAATAGCAACAATACAATATAATAAAACATGGAAAAATAAAATGTTGACATAAAAGCATGAAAGTATAAAAGCTGAGCAATGTAAAAATGGACTAAGACAGATCAGGTGTACGCAATTTTTCAATAGATGGGTTTTAGACGTGATTTAAAAGTGGCGAGAGACTTTGTGGTCCGGAGACCTGGTGGAAGTGCATCCAAAGTCTTGAGGCAGAACAACTAAATGCTCTGAGTCCCGTGGTAGTCAGACGAGCATTATTATAGGTATATCTGCTATCATGTAAAGCTGTTTATTAAAATGAGTATAAGAGTTGCAACTGAAGACCTTTATCTTAAAGAGAAATCAATGTGTGAAGCCCTGAAGCACTAGCTTAAACACAGTACTGCAGAATGTTTCCTGACACTGAGTAATGATTGCTCTCTATTGTCATAGACGTCACAAAACTTTCCAAAGCACAAAGCAATGGTGCACGTTCTCCCTTTCAGTTCAGTCTTTAATCAAATACACCCACATAAAAGTTATTAAAAAAAACCATTATTCATTATAATATCAGCCTCTGGACATAATACATGCAGTTTCTGCAAACTTTTGCCTTATCACAACAATAAGATAAGCGAAGGAACAAATACATGAAGCATAAACTATAACCTATAACAGTATCACTAGTAGGGCTGCCACAAACGATTATTTTGATAGTCGACTAGTCACCGATTATTTATGCGATTAGTCGACTAATCAGATCATCATCCACTGGACGTAAAACTACAGCTTATTGCACCAGCAGCATCTGCTCTTATATAACTATCATTAGCTTACAGCTTTAAGCTTTTAAGGTGCTAACTAAAAATAAAGACAAGATGATAGTTTATTAAATTTTAATGAAATTTGCAGATTGTTTCGGTGAAGTTTAATAAACTCCTTGCTATCTAAAATATAACAGGACACCGGAGTAAATTCTCCAGCATCTCACACTTCTGATAATCAGCTGTCTGCTTGACGTTTATTCAGCTGTGTAAAAACTATAACTTTAATCTCAGACAAACCGATTTACTCAGGAACAAATAAAATACTAAAAAAAAAAAAGCCAAACAACAACATTTTTAATTTATCTAAGTGACTCATATATATTTAACCTGAGTAGCGAAAGACGGCGGTGGGTTTGAAAACAATTTGCCGGGAGTCCGGTGTTCTCACAACGCTAGTGACCTAGCCCCCGGCTAGCTATCGAGCTAGTGGGTAACAGACGTCTCCGAAAACGTCGGAGCGCTTTTGAAAATATGCGGTGTCCTGATAAACTGAGCCGATATTTGAGGTTTACACAGCTACATTCTCGGCTGAAAATATGTTAAACGTTTATTTTGTGACCCAGAAAGAATAATAAGAGTAATATTAAAACTAACTAGCTACCGCCATTGTTGGAAACTAAGCTGGGCCGCGCTATGAATTCTGGGACACAGCTGCTTCTCTTCTTCTTCTTCTTCGGGGTTTAACGGCAGCTGGCATCCTTGTACATGCAGTGCTGCCATCTTCTGTTTCAGTCCGTTATTACACTCTTAAATCCTGCTACTTTATTCCTGCGTGTTTTGCGATCTTACAAACCTTCAAACGACGTGTCGACTATTAAATTTGTCGTCGACGATTTTGATAGTCGACGTAATCGTGACTAGTCGACAAATCGTGGCAGCCCTAATCACTAGGTGTATATGCAGTATGTTAGCTGATCATGAAGCCATTTAAATATAAGCTTAAGGTTGGAATAGCTTTGAAACTCTCAAAACATTTTTTTTTTCTTTTGGGAGAATCTGAAGCAAGATTCAGGTTCAACTGTGAGTTAAAAAAGTAGGAGCAGCTACTTTTTTCACTCATAAAATCAAGCATGCGGATCATCACATTAACAATGACCGCCTCTGGTGCTGTTGGTCAACAAGTGGTCGTGAAAACTGTGCTAATGTTAGTCGATGACAAAGAAGAGGAAATAAAGAAGGCATGCTAGGAGGCATTGGGAAACATGTAAAGGCAGGAGTGTGGAGGTGTGAGTAAGGACTTTAAATGTAGGTATTATTGCTGGTAAACAGAGAGAGCTGGCTTATGATGGAGAGATAGAAGGCAGATATACTGTGTGCGAAAGAGACCAGGTGGAAGAGAAGCAAGACCAGGAGCACTGGAGGTGATCGTGAGTGCACCACAGGTTGGATGTCAGTTTAAAGAGATAGAAGAAATTTGGAGTAACTTGAACGAAGTGGTAGAAAGTGTCCCGAGGGGTGAAAGAGTTATGATTGGAGCAGACTTCAATAGACATGAAGGCTGAAGGGACCAGGAGTGATAGGGAGGTGTTGGGCAGAGGTTGTGGTAAGGAAAGAAATGCAGAAGGGCAGAGTGGAAGAAGGCACACACAGGTGGACTACATCTTTTGCAGCGAATGTGAAATCTGAAGCAATAGGAGTTTGCAAGGTGTCAGGGAGAGTGTAACTAGGACTGGGTGGTAATCTGTAGGGTGGCTTTGGTAATCACACTGTGGACAAAAGGCAGAGATTAATGATAATGCCCTAAATAACCAACTAAAATGAGATGGGGCCTGATTATTCAAGATCTTGCATGTGAGAAGATGGATCTTATATTTAACAGGGAGCCAATAAAAAGAAGCTAATATGAAGAAATATGGTCTCTCTGTCTAGTCTGGTGTGTGCAATCTGGATAAATAAAGTTAGGTATCATCTGCATAGCAATGAAAATGTATGCCATGCCTTCTAATAATGCTGCCTTAAAAAAGCAAGTACAGTGGAACCCCGACTTACGACTACCCCATTTAACGAAAAATTCAAGTTACGAAGGCACTTAACGGCAAGATTTCTGCCTGTGTTACGGCAAAATGTCCGTGTAACGAAATCCGCTGGCTCTGATTGGCTGAGCCCAGAATGCCTACAATGCCCACAATGCGCTTCGCTGTTCCACTTGAACAACGTATTGTTGTTGCAGTCAGCAATTAGCCTATCGTTCACTCAAAAGGCACGATGGATGATTCGACTAACGAAATTTTTCAACTTACAAAAGACCCTCAGGAACAAATTAATTTCGTAAGTAAGGTTCCACTGTATAATGTAACTATATTTGGTCGAAGCAAAGCATGCTCATGAACTCCATAATTAACCTTAATGTGTGTGAAGACAATTCCCCATTTACAAGAAAAAATGTGATTGTATTAGATGAATATGATTCAAACCACTGCAGGACATTTTCGTTAATGTCTACGGCATGTTTTTATGTCTGTAGTAAAATATTGTGCTCAGTAGTATTGAATGATGGTATTTAGATGTTATTACAATCATTTTTTTTAACTTCTTTTTAGAAAATATTTATTAACTCAGAAAAGAAAATCCATCCATTCGTTTCCACTTATCCAGTTGCTGCATGGGGCTGGAGCCTATCCCAGTTGCCATAGGGTGAGAAGCAGGATGTATTTATTTATCTAAGTTTATCATTATTATTATCATTGTTATTAGGTTTATCTAAATCTTTATAATAATAATAAAAAAAACATGATTAAATACAATAAGCAGGTTTTGGTCTAGTCATAGTAGTTCATAATAGTAATAGTAGTTCATAGTAGTAATATCCATCATCCGAAGCCAATAGAAGCACTTCCTTTGGTTTATCACTGCACTCTGACACAGTGGTTCAGTGGTTGGCACTCTCACAGCAAAAAGGATTCAGGTTCACCCCCTGGCTGGCGCCGTTCTCTGTGATCTCTTTGCATCATCCTGCTGGGTCTGTGTGGGTTTCTGAACTTGCTGCCAAAGTCCAGTGATGTTCATATTAGGTTAAATACTGATTATAAAACTGGACACTGTATAGAATGTGTTGTACATGATATAAATAAACAAATGCATCTTGTAGTCTAAAGTGGTTTAAGTGGTCAATAAGATTCCATCAGAGCCATCCCACACCCGAAAGGCAGGATATGAGTCTGTAAAGCCACTGCTGATCTAGATCATGGCCCACTAATCAATGAGATCAACCATGAGCTAGCCACAGTGACATTACTGTGCATTAGTTGATGCTAAAAAGCTTAGCTGTAAAGATAGATGTGTGAAAGTAGTCGTGATTCACATTAGCTGTAGGAAAATGTTATTGCAAATAACATTGGAGAAGCGCATACAGGGAGATGCTTGGCCAGTAACAGAGTCAGGCTTTTGCAAGTTGACAGTTTGTACCAGTATGATATGTGCTAACTGTGTTTCTTTATCTTTTGGTTTTATTGTATTTTTAAATCACAAGGTTTTTCTGCAGAATTTTTTTTATTTTTTTCCATTTGATATTGATTTCAAACGGTCTCTGCCATGTATTTATGATTTTTTTTAATGGCTTGGCTACTAATAGACAAGAATATTATGTTTATATTATTTATATATTATTTAAAGATGAATTTTTATTTAAAAACTTACAAATATAGACATCTCAAAATTGTATACACACTTACTGTAAGTTATGTGATATAGACAAGTACTATAAAAACAGCAGCAACTGTTTTTCGAAAATATTTGTAAGGTTGTGTTATTTTGGCCATTTTGATGTGCTTGTCCTGACGAGAGTGGCATAGTTTCTGTTGCAGGTCTTCTTCCTGTCACTCAGGATTTGGAATTATTAGGAAACATAGTGTTTACCTATGCAAATGGGTCTTGAACTGTTCTTTAAAAGTTTCAGTTGACTAATTAGGCTGTACATTGTGGAGGCGATTCCTCTCAAATATAGATAAAATAACAGTGCATTCCATAGTTCAGAAGCCACATTCTCAAATTCAGAGTTTCCATTAGTTTTCAGTCTAGGACGAGGAACCACCAACCAAACGTGTGACAGAAGTTTATATGGTGGATCAAGCAAAACACAAATCCAAGGCCAATTATGTTTGAATAAAAGGGGAAGTGTGCAGCAGGAAAATGTCAGTGATTTTTTAATGTCAGAGGTTTTTTTTTTAAAGAAAGGAGTTATAAAAAATATGTTCTGTTTCATGTCAGTCTCAATCAGAGACAGTACATAACACGTATAGACTTGCATGCATACACAAAGGAAAATATAAATGTGGCCAATTCGTTCAGTGCAGGGCCACTGATTAGACCAAACTCATTTTTCTTTCTTGATAGAAACAAGTCCCTGATTAAAGATTTGATTGCATCGTTTGCCCCATGTGGTTCACATGATTGAATGGTCATGTGAAAACACAAGCAGAACATTAAGAAATGCTGTATTAGGAATTGATATTCAAGAAGAAAACACAACTGCATTTCTGTATGTACACTGAGCATTAATGAAATATGCTAAAAAACATCCCAAGAGAGACAGCAGTGAATGAGCTTTTGTGAGACCATCTCCAGTGATAGACTTTGTGTTTTTGACTGGTATTAATCAGATTTTGTCATCCCAGTTTTTTTTTTTTTTTTAAATTACCTCATTGGACAATTGGCAGACTGAGTATATACATCAAACTTATCCAACTTTGAGAGCAATCGCCACTACAATATACAGCAATATATTTTTTTTTTGGTCCAAGAATTTTTCATAATCAGTGTGTCAGTGGCTATCAGTGGCTGTTTTTCACCACCTCATAAAACGTTACATCAATTGATGTGTTGGGTTAACACAATGACAATCAGGAAGGAAGGAGCGACCAGTAAGTCAATTAAGAAGACCTGCTTTTCTTCACCTTCTTATGGTGAGCACACGATGGTTCCTATTAATCATTTTTATAATAGCTAATATTTTCCAGAACGCAAAACGCTTTGGAATTATTGATGACTGCAGTAAAACTAAATATTGTATTGGCTACCAAGACATAGAAACACTCCACTTGCTCTCAGAGACTTATACAAAAAAAGAAAATTTGCCATCTGTAAATACTTAACCTGACACACTGTCAGGCTGAAGTGAGTAATAAAAGTCTGCGTAAAATAAATGGGAGGTAACAAAAAAAAATCAATAAAACATGTGGAAATGTAGCTGAATAATTGTTGTCTTTGACCCAGGGTTTATCATATTGTTTTTCCCATTTTGGATCTCTTAAATTGAACTAAACCACACACACGCACACTGACACACACAAACAAAATGAATTTAAACAGGAAACGACACCCAACGCTGTGCCACTAGCTCACTTTGAAGTCTCCCACCCATTATATAATGGCTCCTAAACGTCCAGCACCCTAAATCAGCTTTCCCTTCTCCCCTTGTCTTGACTTAACATGACAAACAGACATTCTTTAGTGGGTGGGAGGGATAATCTGTTAATCTCTTTGCTGAGGCAAATGGTAGCAAGGATAGACAGGCAGATTGATCTCCACAAAGCTGATGAGATGCTCTCTAGTTTTGACTGAGGCAATGAAAGCTGCAGTGTAGTGTAGGAACTGAGAATGGATCCAAATGAGCCGTTTTAATAAAGTGAGAGAAAGAGACATGGGGGAAGAAGAGAGATAGATTCAGGAAAGAAAGTAGAAATAAATGGTAGTAAAAGAGATGGAGAGAGGTAGATTGAGTAAAGTAAGAATAAATGGGAAGGTAGGTGGAGAGAGAGAGCGATGGATGGATGGAGGTAAAGAGAGGGTGCAAAGGGTGGGAGGGACAGATTGATAAAGACAAAGGTATAGAGAAATCAATCCTGAGGCAGGAATATGCCCTCTAGAGAATAAACCTCCTTGGGAACTACTGGCTCCTTTTGCTTACAGGAAGAGGTATATCTGTGATTACAAAAAAAAAAAAGGCTGGTCTTGCTTTCATAAGCCAAAGTTTGGCAAGTAAAGAGGAAAACTTTGGCTGGATTCACTAAAAATACTAATCTTCATGTAAAAAAGTTCATGTTGTTTCTCCATAGCATATCTTGTGTTTTTACGTGTCAGTCAGTGATGACTTCTGTAAATCCCCTGCAGCTGAATGCTAATGAAATTGTGTCTCTCCTATCTAATCTTTGTCTGTCTGCTATACAGTGCTCTGTGGGGATAGGAAGGAAATAATAAACATCCAGTCAATCTAACTTTTTTTTTTTTGCAAAAATACTTTAACATCATGACACCCCAACTACTGAAACGAATTTATTCACATTCTGGAAGGGCATGAAAAACTATGGTATGTTACACATGTGATTCTTGGTGACCAGCTGTGTGTAACAACTTTTTTAAATTGACAGCTCCCTGACTCTCACAGGTTAAGATTGGACAAACTATGTCTACAATTTAATTAGATTCAAATTAGCGACCTCACATGCAAACCAACATAGTTTAGTGTGAGCTTGTGATTGAAAGAGTCAGCTTCAAATTGCCCAATTATGGTAAGATCTGCTTCCCACAGGTGGGAACCATCAACCATCAAGAGAGAAGGGATGCTATACAGAGAGCTAATTTCTAGAGACAAATTAGTGGAAAAGAGGGAGAGGCAGCGTATTCCCTCGCCTCCCTCTGTTTAGTCTCATGTCATTTATCGGACACTCTGACCGATCATGTCACACAAAATCTCAGGTAAGAAAAAAAACACTTATTACTATACAACAGATAGTCTCATAGTGTTATAGAGGATAACAGACTTTATTCAGTTTCAGCAAAAGTACAGAATATTCCTTACCATCTTAAAACTTAAAATTGAGATTTTAATTAATCTAAACAGTAACAAATTTCCTCAACAAAGTAGATTTTAATTTCCTAGAGAATCCCTCAAACTGTAGTCCAAAATATATCAAACAGAGAATAAATACGAATGGGCCCCATTTCCTCTCCCAATCAGTGAGCAAAAGCTACCAAGTGCTCTGTTCACATCAATAATCAAACCACAAGCTTACTCTACCGGGGTGATGACCTGGAGCTAGAATGAAAACAAAATTCCAGCACATGTAATAGGATGTCTATAGCTGTAATGCTGAACTCAAAAGTAACAAAACTGAAAATACGAAATAAACTTACACAGGCACTCAGTAAAACTGAAAACTGTGGGTCGACGACCCAGGCAACCTAACAATTACAGCTCTGATAAAGTCTCACGAGTGTTAGCTTTATTTTAACACCAAGATTGTTTATGCAGAGTTTGTAATTGTAGAGAAATACTCGTTTTAAGAATGTTATATTCATGCAAGAACCTCAGAAAATCCCATTGGGGTTTAAGAGGTTTTAAGAGAGCAACTTCACAGAAACTTTTCTGATATCTCAATCCTAAATAACATGCTGAAAATGTCACAGTATTACACTGAGAATGTTCTTCCACTGTTACCATGTAACGCTGTGGTTATGTTCTATTATATTTATAAAACCTGCACTTAAGCTGCTGCTAAAGAGTAATACTAAAGACAAAATACAGATTTTTCTTCTTTTCTTTTCTTTTTTTTAGGGGGTATGTGTCAGTAATTATGTTTCAAATCTGTGACATTGACCGTGTTAAATAGTTTTCTGAGTTCTGGTCCTTTCACTTGAATGCGAAGTCTGATCAGTTATATTTAAAACACAGTCAGGGAGACTAAAAATGGTTACAACATCAGAAGATTGATACTCAATACATATTCACCACGGATACAGAATATGACAAATAAATAATCTAAGACTGACGAACAATTTTTTAAAATACTGTTTAAAAAGAGGGTTGTTTATGAGTGCTTTCAGAGTATTAGTGAGTGTCCTTCTTTTAAACTGCTTCTCAAGAAGAGAAAAACGGCAGCAAACTTTAGGTGCCCTATAAGCGGAATAAGGCAGGAAGTAGGAGAGAATCGCTGGAGTCTGCATGGTGTAGGTGGTGGTTGTGGAGCAGTTGACAAATGAAGACTTGGCTGAAGCTCTCTGTATGCCTAGGATATGGTGGAGATGAGGAGAATCATAGCAAAGAACAGGAAACCGTCACTTATTGGCTTGCAAAACTCAGGAAACAAGATCATTGGTTCAAGGGTGATATTTGGCAAATGGGCAAAAGTGGAAAGAAAAACAGTATGAAGGGCTCAAACACCCAGGAATGCAGGCAGATGAAAATACATGAATCTTGTGAATATAGCTTCGTTTTATTTGCCATTAATAGCAAGTTGCATTTAAGGACACAAATAGAAGAAGCAATTCTGCTAAACCTATTTGGAAATATTATGTTGGGTGGTGTTTTGCTACCCTGTAGTTGGACACCTGCACCAGACTGACTCCAAGAAAAGCAGCACTCTATTCTTCAAAGTCATCCTCCAGAGACATTGCATCTTTGTGAAAAAGGATTCACACTGCAGCAGGATAATGAGCCCAAACACACCTCAAAGCTTTGCAGGAACTACTTGAAGACAAAAGAAGGTCTGCTGACTGTCACAGACTTTCCACCACACTGAGCATTTATGGGGCACTTGAAGAGTGAGAAAGCCAAACATTCCTGGCGTAAAAAGAACCTCTTTGGAACATTGTCAGATCATGCTGGGATAACCCGGGTCATAAGTTTTAACACAGTTTTGTTGAGTCTCTGCAGCTTATATATATGCTGTCATTCAAGAAGACAGGAGAGGAATGCAAAACAGAAAGAGGTTTGAAAATGCATACACATTTTTGACTCCCATCTGTAATGAAAAAAAGCCAAATATTTTACATGAAGTTTTCTCCTTGTGACTACATGCATTTCCTCTAAAAAATGTATTTTAGGGTTAATTGCTGGTTCTAAATTGGCCGAATGTTCTGCTCTGACTTTCTGTGTTTTTGTCTGAAACATATCTCACCAACGTCAGCCCTTGCAAACCTCCAAGTTGGGTAATCTGTTAAGCAAATCAACTATTAAAAATAACAAGGGCAAATATGAACAAAGAATCGTCACAAAATCTGATATTGACTAGATATACAAATACATAATACTGAGGCCTTAGCTTGCAGGAGTATCTAAATATGTAGACTTTTGTTGTTACAGAAGTTTGAGAAGGGTCTACTCAGAGAAATTCTCTGCTGCCAAAAAATAACCTACTGTTTCTATTTTGAAATATACAGCATGTAAGTAATAATTGCCCCAAAGGATAAACAGACCCAAAGAAAAAGCACAGGCAGGTCAAGAAAAGTAAATACCCACTCTTGTTCAGTTTCATTTTTCTACCAAAAAAAAACTATCAGCTCTCATTACCAAGAGAAAGTGGAAGACACTTAAAGGAGTTCTGTTTAACATTAGAATGCCCTTAATTAGACTGAATGTCCTGATTAGAACAGCGGATAGCTGCTCGGGTCTCTGTATGGCCTGTGTGTATATGTGAACCTGATTTGACTCAGTGTGTGCCTGTCTCCTGGAGTTGTAATACTTTTATAAAAACCTATAAGTAAAGATGTTCTGAAGTGGGTTACAGACTGTACACAGGGGTTAAAGTGTGTGTATGTGTGTGTAAGTGTGGGTGTCAGATCTTGGAGCTGAAACTCAAGGCAAAGCATACCATGACAAGCCTCATTAAGGGGGAATCTCTCCACTGTTCTGGCTGTCGACATCACCACCGCCAGACTTCTCTAATTACGCTCTCTAAGTGCTGTTTCGTGCAAGCAATCAGCCCACTGCTCTTTGCATATGCAAATATGACAGACCTGATCATTAGCTTTTATATCTCACGCACTCTAATTGTTATTGTAAAAACTGCCGCATGGAGCCAAGGGCAAACGCGCTCAGTGCGCTTGCTGTTTTTCACCTCTCTCTCTTGCTCAATCTATCAACGACTGTCGACTCTCATTCACGCTACATGTTTTATGAGGTTTGGTCGCTTTAAACAGAGTCATGTAGTTGAATGTCACGGTAGTATAATCAGCCAACAAATGCCTCTGCGTGACATTATTCCATCAGAGCAGAGGGGAGAAAAATAATAGAGGAGCACTTCCTGGCAAAGCCTAATTGGCTAAATGGAGTCACTTAAGCAGAACGACAGTCCCATCACACCGATGATGATGATGATGATGTCCCTGAAGAAATGGCTTGGAAGTCTACTGGCTAAAATAAATGTTTCCAAAATCAAATGGCAGTGTTTTGAGATCTTGGAGGGGGGAGTTAAACACTAAACACAATGGAAGTGTAAAAAAAAAAAAAGTTTGAAGGACTTTAGTGGGACTCTCCTTGAGAGAGACACAGAGACTGAGAGCAAGAAAGAGAGAGATTGAGAGGGGGGCACAAAGATTTGCATTTGTTGAGCTATGGATTCCTTCATCGTTCAATTCCACCATCAGGCCGGGATCTTTCTGTGTGGAGTTTGCATGTTCTCCCCGTGTCTGCGTGGGTTCCCTCCGGGTACTCCGGCTTCCTCCCACCGTCCAAAGACATGCAGGGGATAGGTTAATTGGATAATCCAAATTGCCATTAGGTGTGAATGTGCGAGTGAATGTGAGTTTGAATGGTTGTCTGTCCCTGTGTGTTGGCCCTGCGACAGACTGGCCGACCTGTTCAGGGTGTACCCCGCCTCTCGCCCTATGACAGCTGGGATAGGCTCCAGCGCCCCCCCGCAACCCTGAAAAGGATAAGCGGAAGCAGATGGATGGATAGTGGTCTGTTATTAGCATATTATTGTTCAGCTTGTCCTTGTCCAGCTTGTTCAACTGGTCCTTTATATTAGCAGTCCACAACCTTTTTTGCATCACAGACCTGTTTATGTCCAACAACATTTTCATGGACCGGTACCAAAAAATAGAACACATGGGGGAAGACCCAAGGAAACAGAGTTAACGATAAAAATTATATATTTTTTAAAATAACGTGAAAAACTGTTTAAAAACTCTGAAAACCAAAAATTTTACACCCGAGTCTCAACTCTCGCAGCCCAGTACCAAACGACTCTGGGGGGTTGGGGACCGCTGCTTCACACAGTCCATCAGTTCATTCTCTGGTTGAAAAAAGTCCTTTAAGCTCTAGTGTCTTCTTAAAAGCCCACTGTCTCCTAATTGGCAGCCCCCCCCCCCACTTCATTTTCATGAAAAGGAATTTGTTTCTTCAGGGCATAGTCGCCTCCTGTGATGTAAATGTTTGTTTTTGTTGTTGTTTTTGCCTTTCTATTTTGTTATGTCTGTGTCAATAGACATGGTTTCCTGATGTGATAGGAGACTCCAAGCACCCCTCTTTAATGGGCAGCAGGGGGTGAATCATCTAATTATAAAAAAAAATCAGTTTTAAATAAAAGTTTTGGGAAATAACTCTTGCATCCTCTGACCTTTGACCTTAGTACCATTATACTGGCTTCTTTGTGGCCATAGTCATTAGTGAGCTCAATTCAATAAACTGTGATCTCCTTTAAAGTATATGTAGCCAAGTGAACTAATACTATGCATGGAAAGGGTTCAAAAAGAGGGGATTGTGTTTTTGACTGGTTGCCTGTCTACCAGAGGTCTGGTGTAGGGTTGTCATGGTGATGACTAGACCTCGCGTTTTACTGTCCCTTTATGAGCCGCCATAAGCCAGAGCACGCATCCACTCAAGTTTGTGTCACACACTGAGCGCTGTGAGTGGGAGCACTGAGTTAGAGACCGCAAAAGATTCTGTGGCCAGCTACACAAGAGAGTTCTTAACGTGCGACGGGTGCATGTTTAATGGTCACGTGCTGTGAGGGGGACTGAAGAGCGGGTTGGCGTGAGTAGTGACAGTGTCCTAACAGATTTCAAAGTTGTTAAGTTTACACTATTATTCACTTTGCATAACTCTGTATGTTTCTGTTTGATTCAGAGGGGAGATCACTTGCTGTGTGATTCCTGCGTTGTCTTCCTTCTCTCACCCCAACCGGTCGCAGCAGATGGCCCCGCCCCTCCCTGAGCCTGGTTCTGCCAGAGGTTTCTTCCTGTTAAAAGGGAGTTTTTCCTTCCCACTGTTGCCAAAGTGCTTGCTCATAGGGGGTCATATGATTGTTGGGTTTTTTTTCTCTGTATCTATGAAGCGCTATTTGGCGCTATATAAATAAAATTGAATTGAATTGAATTGTACTTGTCCTAGCACAGTGGCTGTGTAGAGAAACCGAAGTGAGTTCATGATGTTCTCCCATAGAAATGTATATGTTTAAAAGGAGGTTTAATGTGTACTTTATTGCCAGTTGACCTGCGAAATTGTGGGATGTAAACAATGTGTTTATTTGTTTTGTTTTCTCTTTTTTTTTGTATTTGTTTCTTGACAGGTCGCTACTGTTGTCTATACTGTTTGAATTTAATGTGTACATCTGATAGTTACTGTTGTCTCAGACCCTGAAAGAGAGTTTTGGGCTGAGCCAGTGGAATAGTTAAATTTTGCCGTTTTCACTCAAAACTATAGAATTAAAACTGTGCTCCTCCGAGTACAGTTGGAAAATAAAAAAAGTCCACAAAAGAGTATTTCCTGTGTCCTGTCTCATTCCCCATGACCGGGCCACATATATTAAAGTATATGCATCAGAATATACTTTACTGTGTGACTAACTCACTCAGTAAAGTCTTCGGTCTTCCTCAGCTCCCTGATCAGAACACTGTTTATTCAATGTTCAGCTTAAGGTTTCCCACAAGGGCTTTGCTAACCAGTGGATGATGATACAGATGATACAGGAGCTATGTCCATCCTGAAGTATGTGTTTACTTTTCTGTTAATAGCTTTATTTCTGGAAAACACACTAAAATGGCAACAAAAGTTGAAAACGCCTGCTGTTTGGAAGTAGTGAAAGTAACATAGCAAGTAGGGATGGGTATCGTTTAGGTTTTATCCGATACCGGTGCCAAATCGGTACTTTTGAAACGGTGCTGGTGCTTAAACGGTGCTCGAACCGGTGCTTAAAGAATGGAGAACACAAACTTCGTCCAAAAACCTCTCATGTCTTTATTTTTAGCAGTCTCTTTTTTTCTGCAAAAAGATAAGAACCGGAACAACATATAAACATCATCTGTGCAAAGATTTATGTTTTTAAAGTGAAACAGTGAAAAATTACAGCGCTGTCAATACATGAATATCCAGATGTTGTACAAAAATGTCCAATTTTGGCACACAATTGGACACCATGCCAGTTGCATTTTTTAGGTATTTAAGAGCAGAAATTAATTAATTTTATTAACATGCCTAAAAATGCTTTTTTTAAAAATACGTTTTTGAAGAATTAACCACACATTTACACGGTAATGGGCCTTTTCTGCCATGGAGCGCTTAATTGGCCTCTGGCACTTTAAACTCTGAGGGGCTGTAACTTTGGTTTCTTTTGGTCAATTTGCATGATTGACACATCTTTTTAATTGTTTGAGCCAATAGAGTCACAGTAATTATGCCACGTTCACATTACTTCAACCAATCAGACGTGCCAAGGCCAAAACCCACGTGGGCCCAAATTTACTGCATGTTACGTCTGTCCAGTCACGTGTCTATAGGTGGGTCTAAAATGGAGGTTGTTGACGGAAAATGGCTCTGATGCGGCTAGGTAGGCGTGGTAACTGCTGATAATCACATGGCTACCGGCGAAATCTGGACGGTTTCTGTGGATACCACACGTCTGGACTTATATTTCTCACCCCATGTTATAACTGATTAAATATGATCTCCTCCTTTTTGCTCGCGGTACCGGAGCGTGGGGCTTAAAGCAGGCTGCTGAGTTTGCATCTTTTGCTGTGAAGTACAGCCAGACTTTTGACTGCTTCACCTTGGGCATTTTTAATCTGTAGCTCTGCTCTGTACGTACCTGGGCCCGCCTACTATCCTTGTAAAGGTAAAATGATTGGCTAGAATCCAAAGTGTATGACATCTCAGGAAAAAGAAAAACCACCGAAATGTGCGCTGCTTTTCGGTCTGGTTACTACCGTTTATGTCCGGTATCTGGTGCCATAATGGCACCAGATACCGGTACCCATCCCTAATAGCAAGTAAATCGTGCTGCTGCAGTTGAATGACTGTATCATATCACCTGCTTTAGCAAATATAAAACTGGTTTGAAAGAGTTTGAAGAGCTATAAAGAAAAGCTTAGAGACATTAACAAGCTCTAAGCTTGAAATTGTATTCACAAACCATTCAGACATATTTCATTGGTATTATTTATTTATGGTTTATAAATATATGTTTATGCAAGGTAAAACCTTGAATATTTATGGAATTGAAAATATCAAATGAAACACAAATACATTAAATGCAACTCAAATATACTTAAAATGTAAAGTTATTGAATGAAAACTGACAGTAATGCATGTACTGGCCTAACTAATATTTTTACTAGGGTTCCATATTGTACTACTGATGAAGAAGCATTCACTATTGCATTGAGGAAATCCTAAAGCTAACCAGTCTGGTCATACAGCTCCTGATTATCCAGCTATCATTACACAGAACATGTCTTCCTCATCACAGACTGTCTACAGTCTTTCCCCTTTTTGACCAAATAAAGGTCAAAGACACAAGAAGTAGGAACTTAAAGCAGGTTGCAATTACTAAACTAAGCTAAGTATACAAAAATATCAGATATATTACGTAATTATAAATATTCAATATTCAGTTCACATTGATTGGGATAGGGTTAGTGGTGTGCTCTTGTATCCTCATAGCCTGGGTTTTTCCTCATGGACAAGGACTATTTACGTGGTATGTTGGTTGGTGGAGTACTCGATGCTGCATGGCAACTTGGTTGTCCTAGTAGAAGACAAGATGTCCTTGTGAACCTAATTGTATATGTGTGTAATATACAAATATCCACGTTTTGGATTTATCACTATACAGACTGAGACATCGCTTCCTGGGAAAAACTAATGAATTTCTTGTGAAAATTACAACATAATTTGCCCATATTATAATTTAAAGTCATTCAGTATTCACACTGACAACAGCAACAAGTCTGCCACAGAACAGTTCGTGCATTTATTAGAAATGTTTGATCTTAAACAGCATGTGATTGGATCCATCCACACAATAGATCACACACTTGATCAAAGTTTGTTTTTTTGTTGTTGTTTTCACAGTAGCCGTCACAGTTACAAATGTAGAAACATTTTATTGATCTGTCAAGACAAATACCAAGCTATTCATTAATAAGTGTTACATCAATGCCAGCACAGCTGATACATTTCTCATTGAATTTTCAGAGTACACATTACTGGTACTGTCCTCATGTGATGAAATACTGGATAATGTCTGTGAAGAATTTGCCGGAGAACTGAGAGAAAATATAGTTTTTTTAAATTGTGAAGTTGAAGCATTTTCATTTGAGGTGCTCTTTGAAAGGGATACACAAGCTAAAATACAAAAAACTCCAAGGCTCTTTTTTCATATAAAATTTAAAATGGCTTTATTCCTGTGGTATGATTATAGTTAACCTACAACTCTAACACATTTCAACACAGAAGCCTTGATCAGGGAACGAGTCTATCAGCACACTGAATCACTAAAACACTAAAAATCCAACAATACGAGGAGACTTCAAAAGCCTAGGCAGATACAAGACCTTCAAAAGATCACAAAAAACTATAAGGGTCCCTGTTTATGTTGTTTTACTAGTGGATTTTTCTACCCTCAACCTAGATGGAATTTTGCTACTGGTAGAACACACCATACTGTATGTGTACGGCCCCTTACAGTGTAATGAATTTGCTTTGTTCTTTCAGAACAACATTTCTAGTATTAGAGGTAATGTCGTATGTAGTGTTTATCTAGCACTGCCTCACAGACTAATTAAATGACTGTGCTTGATGTCCACATTTTCACATGTAAATTCATCAGTTAAAGTCTTGCAGCTCTTTACTTGATCCCATCACTACCCAACTGTTCAAAACTATACTATATACTTTGTAAATATTATCAACTGCTCTTTACAGACCGTCAGCTTCCCTGTTTCAAATGTAATGCAATTACACCACTAATCAATAAATATATCCATTGGAATGAATAATTGCAGACCTAATTTTTCTTGCCTCAGTGTGCATCTGTTTTTTTTTCAAATAGCAGACTAACTACATGCATAAATACAACAAACATAAATACCAACAGGGTTTCAAATGAAATCATAACACAAAAAGGTCAGATTCTCGATTGGTTCTCATCACACCTAAATGTAACAGTTTTTGCGTTTCAGTTGAAAGATTTAGATCTGCAGAAATATAAATTCAGTCACTGGTTTCCCAAGTGTCTGCTCTTTGTTATGACCCGGGTCATGATGCTGTGCGTTGTTTATGCACCTCACACCTGAGTGTGGCGTTGTTCGTGCTCTCTGTTGTTTGTGTTCATGATCCAGTTCCAGGTGGAGGCGGACCATTGGCTGAGGATGGAATGAGGCTGGCTATAAAGTGGGACCTGTCAAAACCAGCGGCCCTGCCTACTTCCTTCTTCCAAACAAGCAGGAAGCCCTGTGTCTTGTGTTTAGTGGTGTGCTGTGTGTGACCAAGTTTCTGTGATGAGAGAGCTTGAGGTTGTCTTGTATATTTTGTACTATACAATATATGCAAGACAAGTGTAAATAGACCTTTTCTTTCTATGGTGTCTCATTATGGGTAATTTATTTCTGTTTCATTTCCAGTGTTTTGTTTGTTCTTTTGGCCAGGTCACCCTGACCAGATGGTAAAATATCTGGTTGTTGTGAGACCGCAATCCTGAGGCAGCGCTGGTCTTTCCTTGGGAGCAGGGGCGTTATCTTTCCTTTTTTGTGTGTGTTGCGCTTTGGTTTCCCTTAATCTTTAATCTTAACATGCTTCCCTTTGGTACCATCTTTCAGGCTATCGTTCTTATGCAAATGATAAACGGCTGTACTTATCATTTTCCTCTGATCTTACCTCTTTTCACAAACTAATGAACTGCACTAATGTCATTAACTGCTGGATGTCTACAAACTTTTTAGGTCTAAAACATCAGGACACCAAGGCTCGTCTGCCTTCACACTCATATGAAATTGAGTGACATCCCATTCTTAATCCACCCATTTGTAGCTGAGTTGCTGTTGGTCCCAGTCACTTCCTCTTTGTTTTAATACCACTATTACCAGATTTGTTGCACAGGTGGCATCTCATCATGGTACCACACTGGAATTCAATGGGCTACTGAGAGCAATGCATTCTCTCACAGATATTTGTAGAAGCAGTCTGTTTACCCAGGTGCTTGATTCTATACACCTGTGGCCATGGAAGTGATTGAAAAGTGATTGAAAGTGATTGAACACCTGAATTCAAAGAAATAGAGAAAATACTGAATGAAACATTTTGGGCAATAATCATATTTATAAGGTCATCACAAGTACTTTTATATCACTTAAAAATATGTAAAAAGTTATAAAATTCATATCTCAGACGCTGACTCTAAGAAAGTGGTCGATGTATTTATATCTAGCAGGTTAGACCAGGGGTCGGCAACCTTTCTGATGATGAGTGCCATCTAAAATTTCCTCAGAAGTCAATGTGCCATTTGATTGCATTAGCAATAAATTTAATAACGCTCTATATTAACAGTTACACACTATATAGAACAACTTTATAGAATTATATTTGTTCGCAGATGTTGGCAGCTATCAACGAATAGTTATCAGCTATTTTGAAACAAAGAAAGATACTTTTTATCCATAACAAGAACAACAAATGAACTGTACAACAGAAAATGCAAATGCTATTTAAGGTCTCCTCACAACAATGATAAGAAAAATAAACTGTGCCAATATGGCATGTTTGTTAATACAGAGACAGACATGTTAATCTGATCTCTGGTCTCCCACTCAGAGACACAGGTCTCCGAGTGTCCAGCATTCAGACGGCTACCTGAGGACACTCATGTGAGAGAAAATCTGCTCACACAGATATGTAGAGCCAAATACTGTCAATAAGGCCTCTACAATGTTCTGAGGACAGTTAAACTTATCAGCCAGTGATGTCCAGCAGGTGAAAATGCAGCTCCATGAACACGCACAGCTGTGGATTCCAGCTGTGTTCATAGTTTTGCAAACTTTGACCCCCCACAGAGTCGAGCTTTTCAGTTCAATCAGCTGCATGTCGATGTCGCATTAACTGGCATTAACTCAGCCAGTTAATGCGAGACAAATCCAGCTGCTCATTAAAGCTTTCTGGTTTGATCAGAAAAGAAAACATTGGTCCAAACACCTGAAAGTACCGAAAACACATTGTGAATTCTGTCTCGAGTCTACGGATGTATCCGTGTATTTCCGCGGTGCTGATGCTGTGCTGAGCGGAAAGCTCCTGAAGCATTTGAAGTGTCGGAATGTGGAAAGGTAACAACGTCCCTCTCACCGGTAGGCGAAGTTATTTTTAGCCAATTACAAGTTGAATCTGGTACTTGGGGTTGTTAGCTAAGATACAGTCATTAAGAAGCAGCAGAACTAATGTGTCTATGCGAGCTCATTTGTGATGTGCACCGCTGGCCCGGCAATTAATTTTTTTTAATGCACCTTCTCAGATTAATTCACTGTGTCGTGCTCAGGGCTGGACTGGGACAAAAAATCAGCCCAGTCATTTTGACTAGAGACCGGCCCACCAGGTATTACAGGAAAAGCCATAAAGCCTTTGAATGAAAACAAACTCTGTTGTGACAGTGATGCACAGTCTTGTTGGTATATGTATGATTTCTATATATTTTACATCAGATAAAAACTTTGGTTGTAAGATTCAGATAATTATTTATTAAAAGCTAGACATTTTAAATGAGAATAAGAAAGAAAAGTATTTCTTTGTGCCCCCCTTTCCCTGTTAATTCCCTACCTGGCCCCCTGGCACAACTTTGCGAGACCCGCCCCTGCACAGTTAAAAGCTGTCAGCTACATAGAAAAGGATCCTGGTGTTATTTGTCTCTCAGAAACAGTTTATAACTTCCCTTCAACTCATTCATGTAACCTAAAATGTAAACCTGTTTCTCCATCAGCTGTTCAGCTCTGATGATGATCAGAGGATGGCCCTCTGCTCGGACGAGGCTTTTCAGGAACTCTTACAAAGAATCCACGACATGGAAATGAAAATCCGACGCCTTGAGGAGAACGCCAAAAGCAAAAGCAATAAAACTCTGCCGGTGGCTTACGGCAAGCAACAACCGGGCGGATCAATACCATCAACACAGAGTGGGACCCCTCGGAGCGAAGGACGTTTTGTCGGGAGGAACTCCCCATTCATCAGACCTTTGGCCCCCACTTAGACGGGAGACTCCCAAGAAGATAAAGGAACATCGAAAGACACTCCAACAAGAAACAACTTCGATTATTCTTCTAAAAAATTGATTTGCGCCTCTCAGCTCATCACCGTCCCGCCCGCAAAGACTGTCAGCTGCAGAGCGAGGTCACCGGAACGTAAATAAAGATGAAACAAGCCGCACGAAATGGGCAAAGAGAACAGCAAGTGAGGGAGAGCACTTTTATTCATGACGGATCAATTCAAGGGAATTGAACAGCTATGCATCAATACTAGTGTCTTTAATTGTCCACAAATGACAGTAAAATAAATTTCTGAGAGGATTCCATCAATTATTGAGAATAACCCAGAGCTAGAAAAAGTTGTTGTTCATGCTGGAGCTGCTGACATCCTTTTGAAAAAATCCGAAATTTTAAATTTTGGATTTACTTCAGAACTTTGACAACCACAAGGTGCAACTCCACGTATCTGGACCGATTCCAGCAACGCCCTGCGATGAAGAATATAGCAGGATGAAGTCATTCAGCAGGTTTGTTAAAACTGTCTGTGCTGAAAGGACAATTCAATATCTAAATAATTTTAAGATCTTTTGTGGAAGGAAGCACCCGTTTACAAGAAATGAACATAACATTAATAAGAAAGGTCAGAGGCTTTATCTTCTGAACTTGTCTCACGTGAACTCATTGCCCTGTTCTCAAATTGAGATAAAGACGTCAGTATCAGCTGAGACAGACAGTGGACACTAACCAGCCGTATCACACAGAGACCATGACGTACTTGCACCTTTCAGTGATAAGCCTGCCAGAGATGTATCAGCCGACCCAAAAACAATGGCACCTGACGACTCTCGAAAGAAACAGAGTTTCAGCAACGCTGTGCAGAAACACATCGGTTGACATAGCTCAAACAGCTGAGTTACTATGCCAGCCCCCAACAACTTCACTTCCAGCAGAGATTACAGCGACTCCAGCCAAGTATGCAGGTTCAACTCTGTGCAGAAACTCACCAGCTGATGCCTGTACACCTTCATCATCATCATCCTCATCAGTGATCATATTACCATTTAAGTCGTTTCCCGAACCCCTTCAAACCCAAATAAACAGAGGGATTCGTCTGACACCAAAAGTGGGACCACACCCACCTACTAATTATAAACAATATGGCTCTCCACTCCACCTAACCGAGTCTGATATCTGATACGACCGGACGCCGTTACCAGATTGCATCATTCCCACCAAAATGTGTCCGGTCACTCTCATTCATATACTGAAAGCAAAATACCAGTTATTATAAGCAACAGATTCTTACACACTAAAAGTACTTATAATCGAACAGTACACAATCTGAATATAATATAGAAAGAGGAAACCAGTGGATGTCGCGCTAAACAACAGCAGCACGTTTAAGCTTGATCAGCTGTTGTTAGAATTTTTTTTATATTAATTTCTAGTATCAGCTTAACGACAGAATAACTCCAGCTTTCTGTCTTTTTCATTCTAGCTGAAGTACGGGACAAACTGTGTTCCTTTTCAGCTCAATACAAAACGCATAATAGGCTATTTTCTCTGAGTACGGGATGATTCAGTTTTTTACGGGACGGTTGGCAACTCTACTAACTAACCTAATGAATCAAGTTCACTATCAGTAACATCATAGCACCCACCCAGCTGTATAACAACTCCGTCATGCTAGCTAGTACGCAGTACGAGTTATTGTAACTGACTGTAAAAAGTCAGCACAACAAAAATAAACTACACCTAAACTTGGTTTATATCTGACCCATACAGACTGCAGGTCATAACTTCTTACCTGAAGTTCAGTTCACCTGATACTCGGACCAGTAGCCGCCTCGGGTCTCTGCTCCTCCTGCCTCCCCTTTCCCTCATCCACCTGCTGGCCTCTGTGGGAGCTCCGCCATATCCACCACCAAAATACCTAAGTTATTTTTACACATCGGCCAGCATCTGGCCAATCCACCACCTTTCATTGTTTATACCATTACAAAAAAAAAAAATCATCGGCCCATAAAAACGAAAAATCACCATCCAGTATGCCCAACGGCCAGTCCAGCTATGGTCGTGCCATCAGTTAACCCTTCGGGTACCAGCTATGGCACGCGTGCCCAGGGTTGCCGACCCCTGGGTTAGATATAACACTTGATTTGCGGGACTGTTCAAAGCATCAGTAGGATGGACTTCTGCTTGTTCAGAACACAGCAGCCAAAGTTCTTACAAGTACACAGAAATTTGACCATATGACCCCAGGACTCAAGCCACTTCATTTTCTTGCAATTCAATACAAAATTACCTTTAAAACCCTTCTATTGGTTCATAAAGCAATCGGTGGTTTGAGATTCTGAAATCATAACCTTTTTAGAATTTATTTTCCAGTTTCTGGCAACATTTTTTTTCAGCCTATTTATGTATTTTAGGGCTTCAAACGGTTATTATATTAAGAGTTGGAGACAATAGTTCTATATCAATTTATAAATAATTTAATATTTATTATTTCACGGTGTGTATTTTGAATCTTATTGACAGAAACTGAATCATAAGTGCTAGATATAATTGCACAGGCAGCTGGGTTGGTCGTGCTTACGGGTCACCATATTCAGATAACACTGGGAAACACTTGTATTGGTATGTGGAGCACTGGTACTGTATGTGCTCCAACAAACCTTTGTTCCTTTTGAAAGGCATGTCAAACCTATAGTGGTCAGAAAAATAGTAAAGTCTGCATGTGAGAAAGACTGAATATATACAAAAACATGTAAAAATAGCAAATATTAAACCTTTTTTTTTCATCCATTGTTGCAGATCTGTACAGTAATAGTGTTAAAATCTGAGTTAGCACAAGTAAAAGTGTTTTATTGTTTGTGGAAGCAGCCAACCACATTATGTATGAATTTCTTCCAGGATGAATAAAGTTCTATTAAATGAGCTCCTACTCTGTATGACCCAGAATATACAAGTATTTCTATATAGTTTGTACATCAGGATATGTACTGATATAGGCACTGTTGTATTTTAATATTTATATATTTTGTTTTGGTTTTATTTTGTAATTTCTAGCAAGATTAATGAGAGCACTGTGTGTTATGTTTCAGTTATTGTGCCATATATTGTCACGGAGGAGCAGGGAGGGCTCGGCGCAGACTGAAATCTCAGAAAAACAGGTTTATTTACACACTCCAGGTGCACTATATACAGGTGAAGGAGAGGGGGGCCAGGGTTCCCAGGGGTGCGGAGAGGGGTCGGGAAAAGCGTCCAGAGTCACCAAACCAAGCACGAGAAATCTGCATACAGAGAACAAGAGTTAGCACGGAACTTTCACGGACAGAGCTCAAAACTGGCTGAGGCTAAAGTAGCCTGACGAGCGTTACTCAATAGTCCAGCGGCGAGGTGCTCTCAGTCACTGCCTTAAGTAGCGGGAGCAAACAAGGTGAGGAGCCACAGGTGATTGCCTACAGGTGGTGGAGGCCGGGAGCTCACAATGAGCTCCGCCCAGGCAGCGAGCAGAGAGAGAGGAGAGAGAGAAAAGACAAAACATAACATGTAGCCACACAGGGCCAGCCGAGCAGGCACGGGGACCATGACATATATGGCCCTTCATTTCTTGTATGTGGGTCAGTCTAGTTGTTAATTTTTGATATACATAATCAGTATAAGGCAAAGAAATATATAATTGGTTCAGAAATGTGGGATATCTTTAAACCCCCCCAAAATAAACAAAAAAACAAGACACTTAAACAAAACAAAAGAAATAACAAAAAAAACCATTAACTATAATTACATTTTGTTTGTTCTCGGTAGGTTCAGGGATGAAGATCCCCAGTTGTCCTAGATGAGCTACAGAGATACCCTCTACAGACTAAAGCTGGAAAGTCTGACTGGGGTTCTTTCCGATACCAAGCCTTGAGTTCATCACAAAATGCTGATTTTCAGTGGTTAGTACTTGGAAAAATATCCTTTATATCTTTGTTTCTTTCAAGTCAGACATGGATTTTACAATACGGAATTCCCCACAGACAGGAAAAAAACTAAACTGACTGTGCCAACAATCCCCTGGAACACACATTACGTTGTTACAAACTGTTGGGGATATTTGATCTCCATCCTATATGACCCATAGTGATTAGTAAGATTATTTAGCCCTGCTGCAGGCAACAGGACATTATTATCCCAGGGTGACATAGAATGCTATTTTGTTAGATGCTGTCTGTGTCCCACCATTTTACACAAAGTGACCTTTAGTGGCATTAAAGGCAACTGAAGCACTGGATGCAAAGAGAAATTTTCCCATTGTAGAGATCTACAGGCTGTGTAACCCAGCTCGTAACATATGGCTTCATAAGCAATGTCGTATGCACATATTTTCAAATAGACAGATTTGCATTTTAAATACTGTGGTCCAGTGTCATTGTTGAAGGATCTGGTGCAACGTAATTCCAAGAGCACCCATTTTTTCCACCCATCATTTATTTGATTTTCTTTGTCAGTTGCATAGGCACTAAAACATCATGGTTTGGTTTAGATAAAAAGATTTTATTTTTTTATTATACCAGACGATAAAATATGAACATTACTGTGTAAGAATATAATATCATGTAAAGGTTCAACTTCAGTTTTTGAGCATATCTATACCTACATATGAAGTTATGTTGTTTTGCAAAAATGCACTATGCTGACTTTTGGAGAGCAACATGTTCATGGTCAATGTTAGATTGCATCAAGCGTAGCTGACGTCAATAGAGATTTAAGATAGTGGTTCACTCACTGAATTCTGCCTACTAGCTTTATACTTTCTAGGGGTTAGAAATCAGACATGAGAGCTAATGTAACATCTGATGTGTCTTGCTGAATTCAGTTGTGTATTGAATGTCAATTGTGACTGTTATAGTAGAAGCAGCACAGCTCAGCTGATCGCAGCATGAACCTAAAAGGTACCAGAGCTCCCAACTGAAAGTTTTATAACTTAAGTGAATCTTTTCCAAACAATCCATCACCGCAACCAATTTTAGGGTTTCCACACCTGCCTATTCACCCCTGAGTGTTTAGTTATGGAGGTACTCACCTTTGTACAATATAGGCAACAGCAAAAAAGTGCTATTTTTTTATTTGCCTTTGTTTTTTGTATATATAAGAGATGTATATTCATTAAAATTTTATATTTTCAAATAAATATTGTATATTTTATTATTACATTAATAATAATGTAATAACGTGGCATGAAAAAAAAACTGGTAAAAGTGCTACTTTTCACATTTACATTGAGTAATGAAGTTGAATCAGTACTCTAACTTTTAGCAAATATTTTAAAATTTAAAATCAAGTATTTCTGCTTAACTAAAGCATATGTGTACTTTTGTCACCCGTATCCTCATCCATTTTCCGCTCATCTGGGACAGCTTTTGACACCACTGGTTCATTATTTGACATTTATTTTAATTATCACATGCATCTTTATCATTTAGGGATTAATAATTAGCCTTAATCAAATTTTAAAAAGGAAAAAATGCATACCATACTTTGGTATTTGAAGTAGTGAGATTGTAGACCCTGCATTGAATTGCCCTCTATCCTTCCAAAGCTTTTCCCAATGGACCAACTTTTCTTAAGCTCTGCTGCACTTGCCACTGCTGAGCTAATCCCACTACCTGCCAGGGGTTTGTGTAAAAACCTATGTAATGAGATAGACAGCATCAACATTAGAAATGTTAGTAAAATGTGTGTGGTCCACTAAAACAAGTCTTATCCTGTGGTTGTAAAATGCTCAAATATATACTGACAACATCTGAGATAAGCGTATCTAAATAAAACCCAGACCTCACATGTTAGTCAGCTGAGCAGATAATTTTGCCAAAACCCTGAATTCATAATTTTGTTTACCTCTTCTGGATTGTATCGTGTGTCAAACATGTTATATGTCATGTATACAGTTTTTTCCCAATGTTCCATCACTTACCTTGGCCTTTCTGTTTGAATTGTAGAATGTTTCCCCATACAGTGTGCTTCAGCTTCTACCTGAAGTGTTATCTCAGTCAACAGTTCCCTCAGTGACTCATAAATTCCTTCAAGAGTTGTGCATAATGTTCTCTCGGCAGTGTTTTGTTGAATATTATTACTCATAAATACTAAGAATGTTATAATAATGGAAATATGATATTCCAGTTGATCCCATATAGATTCTGAATTATTTGTACCATTGGGGTATGGCCAACTGTTCCTGTCTATAAAGTACTGAAATACTATAATATTCAGTGAAAAAGATCTGTAATCGTTTGCCTGCTTCCTTGATGTTCAGTTACTTCTCTGTTCTTTACATCACTTCCACTGTCCAACACTGTCAAAGTCAACAGTAATATCCATTGCACTAGTCCAATCATTCTCTTGCTCACTAGCAAGCAAGCAACGTCCAAGCTGTGTGTTTTAAACCTCAATGCTGTCATACTGCTTCAAGTCTTATTCATGTACCTCTCCCATCTCTGCCTCTCTTTGGTCACTCAGAACTAGAGCTGGGCGATATGAGATTTTTTCATATCACGATATGTTTTTTTCATTTCAGGCGATAACGATATCTATCACGATATAAGCCAAATAACTATATTTGTAAGATTTAAATGTGCCGTTGCTCACAAGTAAAATGTGAAATAATCAGCAGCTTGTTTTTATTTAAATATTTATTTCCCATAATAAATTCAACAGGGTAGATGTACTTAAGGAACATGACTTTTTCAGATAAATAAAGGCAAATATTGCAAACTACACAAAAGGCAGCTGCTAAAGCATAGGTGTCAAACTCTGGCCCGCGGGCCAAATTTGACCCGCAGCCAAATTACATTTGGCCCACGAAGCCATACCAAATTACTATCAGAGCTGGCTTACTGGTATTATACAGCTAATATATATATTGTTTAGTATTAAGCTTTGCTTGTTCCATATTCAGTTTTTCAGCAAAACTTGTTTGAGTCCATAAGAAAAGATTCATTCTTATATCTGGAGGAAGATTTTTTTTTTCAATAAATATTAACGTTAGCCCGCGACTTTGTTCCAGTTTTGAATTTTGGCCCACTGTGTATTTGAGTTTGACACCCCTGCACTAAAGCGTTTAAGTTTCAAAATAGAACAAACGAAACAGACTAAATTGTCAATTCCACTTAGAAACAAAATATTAATTCTAAAAATAAATCTTAGTTTGTTTTACAGAAGAACAGACAAAACTGACTAACTTTTGTCAATATCAAATAAACTGAGAACTAAAAGGAAATTCTCAATCTCTCCTTGTTGTATAGCTTAGCTTTTCAAACAGTTTTAACAGTTACTTTAGTCTGACAAAAGCCGAATGACGAATTAGCGCTTCCAGTCAGAGACTGAGGCTACGTCCACACGTACACGGGTATTTTTGAAAACGGAGATTTTCCGTTTTCGTTTTAAAAAATAATCCCGTCCACACATAAAGGCAGAAATGAAGGAATGCTATGAACATGCCAAAGCAGCAGGTGGCGCTAGATTCCTAACCGTGCAGAAATGTTGGCCAATCAGAAGTCTAGAAGCCTCGGTGGGAAAAAGTAAACAAAGCTGGGGCATAGAAGCAGAACCGAGTCGTATGTGTGGAGGGACAGTAACTGTGTGTATATGTAAGCATTTAAACACTGCAGAGAGTAGAATTAACAGTAACAGTATTGTAGAAATTCATTTCACAGAAACAATAACGTGGCGCACAGTGTGACGCATGCACCAGTTTATTGTATTTCCAGACTTGCTTTCGGCACATTTACAGTGCACGCTACTGTTTTTTGTCAGACTTGAAATAGCCGAAATACCTTCACACTACGGAACTTCTATGGCTCTTCCGTTCGACAATCTCTCCGGCGTTGGAACCATCATCTGTTTTCTCTTCGGTCACGCTCGGTTGATTTTTCTAGTCGGCACACTCATTTCCTCCATTACCCGCTGGCTCCATTACCCGCTGGCTGCTTCCCAAACAAACACACGTGCGGCTTGGCACTTGTGCTGTACGTAACAAGTCACGCGACGTGACGCTGCGGCTGTGATTGGTTCGGCTCTGCGCTACTTAATTTGAATTGGCTGACCTTTTTTTTAATTTTTTTTTTTTTTTTTCAAGAGGACAAGAGCGGCGAGGTCTATCGCGATAGCTTAATTTCTCTATCGAGTAAAAGTTATATCGCGATACATATCGTTATCGTTCTATTGCCCAGCTCTACTCAGAACCCATCCAAGCCTCCATCGCCATCTTTACCACCACCAGCAGCTAGATTGTCCTAAATCCTATCACTGATTTGCTGTTCTGCTGTGATTGGTAATCAAAGTGTAATCGCCTATGTAATGGAGACCAGGGGTTCCATTACTCTAACCTGTATTTTTATTAATTTGATTCTTTGGCCTAGACCTGGGGTATAGAGTATGTTTGGGGAGTGTGATTGTGTGTACAGTGTCTATTTATGTCTGTCTCCACGTTGGGTGAGTGCTGACTGTTTGGCATATGTGTGGGGGTGGGAATGGATGTTCGTATCTGTGTGTGCCTGTTTGTCTGTGTCTATATGTCAGGTCGGGTATCAGACGCCACCTCTCCAGGGACATCTCAGGCCCTTCAAGGTATGGAGGCCTATCTCCCCTCACCACTCCCCCTGCCGGTGGCAGACACCTCAGACATTGGTGTGTTGGTAGTTCTTTGTGTCAGGGGCTGGGCGCTCAGGTATGCATCGGCTCACTCCCGGTGGCTGCTTGTCGGGGCCTGTCTCCTGTGGCTCAGGTCAACTCTGGCACAGCTGGCTGCCGGCGGAGCTCACGGGCACGTCACTGCAACCCCCCCTGGCTTCTGCTCCACGGCTGCTGGGTGAACCCTCATCTGGGCTCTCCTCAGCTCTTTCTGGGAGAGTGGCATGGTTGCCCCTCCATTGGTCTTCCTTGGACTCTTGCGCTCTGGGGGTCTCTGAATGTCTGGACCCTGGATCTCCTCCATACCTGCTTCATGCCCTGGGGGGACGGGGCTGTGGCTCCCCACACCGTCTAGCAGATTGTTACATGAAGGAACCTTTTGAATACAATAGCGCTCATGCTCCCAGGTGTACACACGGGTGCTCACACACACAAACTACACCATTTTTGGCTGCTACCTCAAAGCACACAGTGCAGTGCCAATTTTACGTGCTGCACAATAATATTCAGTATTTAGTATTTACTGTTATATACACATCGATTATTGTGATGATGTTGTTTATTATTCTTATTATTCTTTTTTGCTTGTTTTCTCTTTTTTTTCTTCTCAACAGGTAATCCAGGTGATTAATTAATGTATTTTTTGCCCCCTCACCTTTTTTTTTTTGTGCCCTTCATCACCGTTCCTCTTCCCTGCTGTTTTTCTTTCCCTCCCTCTCTTTCTTTCTCCCTTTCCTTTCCCCCACTCATGTCTGTCCCGTATGTAACAACCCAAAATAAAATAAACAAAGCTCAATCACATGGACCAATACAACAAGGCCGGGATGGTCCACTTGGTAAAGTAAATCCGTTGGGCCTCTTTCTTGGCTTTCAGACAATAATTCTGATGGCAAAAGAACCAAACAAGCGGCAAAAAAAAAAAAAAAAAAAAAAGATTCTTTGGTATTTAATGAGCTACAGGAAAACACACACACACACACACACACACACACACACGGCTTGGTGATTCTTTATTAGATTTATCAGGTTTGACATTTGGATTAGTATTTAAGTGACTGTTTGTGGAAGGTGAGGAGACAGAGGGGAACAGGCAATCCTACCTGTGTCAGGAAAGCGAACCTGAGTTAGAGCTGTTCACAATTTATTGTTTGTTTTGTAAACCTAAATTCTTTGTACATGTATTTAAGAGAAGTGTGTTCACAGCACTCATCTTTTCCTGGTCGCTTGCTTCGCAGGATGTGGAGCAAAAAAGTACAAGCAGCACAATCACCTGCTTATGAGCTTATGAGTAAGCCAATGTTCCAGGTTAGTGTAGTGTTTCTGTATAGGTGTTTCTAACCTATATATAAGAGATTGAAGTGTATATGTTATTGAATTATTTATAGGAACTGGTACTGATAAAAATCTATCTTCTGTGTAGGGATGGGTATCGTTTAGGTTTTATCCGATACCGGTGCCAAATCGGTACTTTTGAAACGGTGCCGGTGCTCAAACGGTGCTCAAACCGGTGCTTAAAGAATGGAGAACACAAAATTGGTCCAAAAACCTCTCATGTTCAGCTGTTTTTTGTAAAAATATAACAATGTTAGCCTTTTCTGCAGCTATGGGGCATATATGGTATCACTCTTGGCTGGAAGCAGTGCTTAAACAATGGAAAAAAACACAAACTTTGTCCAAAAACCTCTCATGTTTAACTGTTTTCCACTTTTTCTTTGGTCATTTTAGCCTTTTTAGCCAGGGTGAAGGGAGTATCTGCCATCAAACAAGAGGACAGCCGCATGTAGCTATGATGATGTTTGCTAGTTCACCTTACATGCATTAATGTAATAACGTGGTTAGCCTACTCAACGTAAATTAGCTACTCACGCAGAGAAGAACGGCTGCTGCTGCCACCATCATCCGTCATCATTTCTGCTACACTGGCAGGGTTAGGGGCCAGGACTCTCCTCTTCGTGTTTTTGGGGGATGTTGCATAACAGGCAACCCACCCGCAGTAGATGTGCTCGGTGTGAGGTCTCGCAGCAAGCTATCAAATACGGCGCATTTCTGGGCTTTTAAAAAAACGCTATGCGTCACCAGGTGTTTCATCGGATTTCAGGTGTTACCTCCTTTGACAGTATCACAGTATCAGCTTAAAGCACTTGTTGCAGGCTGCTGAGTTTGCATATTTTGCTGTGAAGTACAGCCAGACTTTTGACCGCTTCGCCTTGGACATTTTTAATCTGTAGCTCTGCTCTAACAGAACGTACGTACCTGGCCCCGCCTACTATCCTCGGAAACGTAAAATGATTGGCTAGAATCTAAAGTGTATCACAGCTCAGGAAAAAAAAGCACCGAAATAAAGCACCGAAATGTGCGCTGCTTTTCGGTCTGGTTACTACCGTTTATGTCAGAACCGGTGCCATCATGGCACCGGACACCGGTACCCATCCCTACTTCTGTGTGTGGTATTGTGGTTTGATGTTTGCTTCTGTGGATGTTTATTTTCTCATTTGGTTTGCTAACCCCAGACCCGGGGATATTACCTGCACATCTTAATCAGTAGAGAGTAAAAGGAAGCCAGTTGCATTTTAGAGTGGTTGGGTTCTTTGGTGTGTGTTGGTGCGTAAACGCATACTTTCCTTAATAAAGGATATTACGGACAGTTAATAGATACATTTTATTCCAGCTTCTTACCATTTTCTTTGAACCTACATGTCATTGCCGGTTAAACTGACAGCCAAATTGATTAAAAATAGATTATATTTAATTACAATAATCCTGTTCACTTCTTCTAAATTATCTCTATTTATTGAAATATTTATGTCCATATAAGTAAAGTCTGGCTACATAAACTTTACAAGCATTTCAGCAGTAGATTAAGCTGTCTCTCAGTCTGCTGGTTCGGGACCAGATGCTGCAGAACCTCCTTCCTGATGGAAGTAGTCTGAACAGTTTCTGGCTGGGGTGACTGGAGTCCTTGATGATCCTCCCCGCTTTCCTCAGGCTCACTTCCTGTAGATGTCCTGGAGGGAGGGAAGCTCTCCTCCAATTATCCGTTCAGAACACCGCACTACTCTCTGGAGAGCTTTGCGGTTGTAAGCGGTGCTGTTGTCGTAGCAGGTGGTGATGCATCCAGTGAGGATGTTCTCAATGGCACAGTGATAGAAGGTCCTGAGGATGCGGGGGCTCATGCCGAATCTTTTCAGTCTCCTGAGGAAGAAGAGGCGCTGCTGCGCCTTCTTCACTGTTTTGTTTATGTGTACTGACCACGTAAGATCCTCAGCCAGATGTACACCGAGGAACCGGAAGCTGCTCACTTTCTCCACAGCAGCGCCGTTGATGGTGATGGGGGTGTGTACTTCTCTGCACCTCCACTATCAACTCCTTTGTCTTTGCGACGTTGAGGGTGAGATGGTTGTCTTGACACCAGTGGGTCAGGGCGCTGACCTCCTCCCTGTAGGCCGTCTCATCACCGTTGGTGATAAGACCCACCACTGTAGTGTCATCTGCAAACTTCACAATGATGTTGGAGCTGTTAGTGGCTGTGCAGTCGTAGGTGTAGAGTGAGTACAGGAGAGGGCTCAGTACACGCCCCTGTGGAGCACCAGTGTTCAGTGTGACGGGGGATGAGGTGATGCTGCCCAGTCTGACCACTTGGCGTCTGTCAGACAGGAAGCTATGGATCCAGCTGCAGAGGGAGCTGCTCAGTCCTAGATCCTGCAGTTTCCTGTCCAGCTTCGAGGGAACGATGGTATTGAATATATATATATATAGCTGAGCTGTTTGGGCCAAACCAGCTCTACAGATTAGGGAGTTGGGAATTTCCTCAGATGGTAACATCCACCCAAAATATTAACAATCAAAGGCTATAGAAACTGTCCTAGTTTTAGAGTAGATAATTTATGTGATGATTGCCAAATCAGGAATGCCTGCCTGAAAGTTAAGTGGCCCATTGAAAACGCTCCCAAAGAGCACTCTCACACTGCCTGCAAATCTTACTTTCTCAATGAACAACTCACCCTTTTATTTCTTATAAAACACTGTACATCTTTCACCAAGTAAACGAGCACAATAATCTTGACAGAAATGCTAAATCTGTATTTTATATTTCACCTTTTCTGTGCTGCTTTAGAATTCACTTAACTATCTATAGCAACATTGCGTATGAGATATAAAACTCCACATAGAAGAAACTTTTATTTTCCCTTTCATAAAGTGGCTTATACACAGCATTAGAATCTTGTGTTTTAATGATTAGATACAGTTGCAATATAAATATATGTTGTTTCAAAGAAATGTCACCTTTGTATAATGCGTTTCCCCCTAAAAACTAAACCTGACAATCTGGTAAAACTATATAATTTAGAGTAATGATAGTGAGGAAACAGATGAAACAAAAGTAGGTTAACCTAGCCGTAGTATTTAGCATAAAGAAATGAAACCTCATTTGTTGCTGCCTTACTCAGGTACACACTCCACTGAAAACTTAAAATAAACAAAAAGTTGCTTTCTTTGTTAGTGAATGCAAAATGCTCATCCAAAAATAGCAGCTCGCTGCATGTGCCGTTGTCTTTCTAATAATTTGTTTGGCAATAACGTTTTTTAAGAAGTCATTTTAATTGCAACATAATCAGATTAACTTGCCTCTGTAATTGGTTTGGTCAGCTTGATGTTCGTGGGTCAAAAATAAATTGTCTTTGTAGAAAAACTCATTTCAAAACTAAGTGAAGAGTTGTGTAAACAAGATTGTGTAAAAGCAATCACATAAAGAGCTTTAACAAACTGTGTTTGGCAGCAGTGGCATTCAACTGCATGTAAACATAACTTAATCATAAGCCAATAGAATCATTTGGGATATGAAAATAAAAAGCAATTACAATGATGGCAGTTTTAAGTTTTCTCATACTTTTGATTATCCAATATATCACACATTTGGACTGTATAGTCTCCCATTACTCATTAAATGCATGAAACAAATTTGAGCTACTGCTTCCTTTTATATTAGAAATTTACAGCGAATAATATTTTCAACCCCACAGCGTATACGCTGCTACAAATATGACACTATATGGTCATCTTATTTCCTACTCAGAAACAAAGTCCGGTCATGCTTAGTGATTCTGTCGTCATTATTAGTAACGCAGGGCAGTATTTTATATTTGGGTAAACACAATGGATGCAATAACAGTAAGAAAATCTACAAACAAGCATAAACCATAAATAAAATGCCATTATGATTAAAGAAGTATAATTCTAAACACAGAAAGGTGATGCAGACGAGCTTCCCCAAAATAAAACATGGGGATGGTCTCCTAAATATTTGATAAACCAGAATATGTGGATATAGTGATGAAGGGAGGAAACAGTGATTATTGACAGAGGAAATGAGCTACATAAGGAAATGTTTTCTTGCTTTCCCAGGGGACACATTTCAATATAAAACATGCCAAGGGCCAGTACAAAATAGATAAATAAATCATAGAAAATTAATATATCACACAGAATGAATAAACTGTACAGTTGTTGGTGATTAAACAGTCTTCAGCTGACAAAAGAGACAGCTTATAAAGAGATTTTTTTGAGGGGGGAGGGGTTACGGTTAATTTATATTATTAACTTTCAAATGTACTAGTTTAATATTGCTCATACGTCTTCTCTGTACCATCGGCAGTTGGGGGTGTTGTGTGCTGTAACAGCCATCATGGTATGCTTGTCATAAATGAGTCAGGCAACTGCTTGTCCAAGAATTTCTGATTTACTTACATGTATTCTTTTCTTCCAAGAATTTGTTTTATTAACTCCTTGATACATTTTTGCAGAATTTAGTCGTAATGTAAAAAATAAACTAATACAAGCTGATTATTTCTGAAGATGGGGAAACTTTGACACTTATTTCTTTTTAGTTATTTACCCATTCAAAATGTAATTTATAGCAAAACACCCCCATCCCCCAAACGTGACAGGCTGGTCCTGACTAGGAAAAAAATAAAGTAGTGTAGCTACTGCAGACAAAAGACAGAAAGAGAGTGTGTGTGTGCGAGAGAGGGAGAGAGCGAGAGATGTGGCAAGCAACTTGAGCCAGCTGTAATGGGACTCAATTCACCAGCCTAACTATGCCTCTTCTTAATACCACTGCCGGCTGATCCTCAATAGCGCAGCTTGAGGAAATTATCCACTGACCCAGTACCCTTGATATATCGTTTCCTTTTACTTGAGAATCCATACACTATTACTCGTCTGCCTCAGTGTCAGAGAAGCAGTAGTGGGATATAGGGACACTTACTAAGGGGGTTCTCAATGCAGCATAAGCAGCGTAAATAGCAACAGTGATTCAGTAAGGATCAGTGGTAGCCTTGTGCACTTAAATATTGAACAGAGGGGGGAAATTAATCTATTCACTTTCATGCATTATTTAAAGGAAGAAAAAAGGGAATTGTATCCATAGAGTTTCTGTTCTGTTCTGCAAAGTGAGAGGACAGAGAGCTTTGGAATTATGAGGTTCCATTAGTGGCGCGAGCCGTTTGGAGAGCTCTGCATTTCCACTTCCTGCCCAGTGTTATTGACGAGCAGTACAGTTCATTTTTATAGCTTGTCCAGGCTGATGCTCTAAAGGTCCATTAGATTCTAGATTACGATGACTGCTTTCTTTTGATTTAATTCTTTACTCGTTTTAGCAATGATGTCTTTTGAAACTGTGACTGACTTATGAAGGCAACAGCTACATGCCCATACTCAAATATTAATATTAAAAGGTTGGGGATGGCTAAATCTGCTTTTATGGCTAACTGCTGCACTTGCATTAGACTTTGGTCAGTACATAATCCCCCTGTGGTATATAAAAACAGAACTCAGCAGGTGGTGCAAGGAAGAAAGCAGCTGCATAAAGCATTAAGACTTCCATGACAACACAGAGCGGAATGCTAATGGAGAACTAAGCGTGGATATGTCTGTGTCATGTGCTGCTCAACGTTGTATGACGATTATTAGTTTGCTTGCAAATGCCCACTCTTAAGGGACCAGTCAGTATACAAGGGTTATACTTGTTTCTCTAAGTGCTCTTAATTTCTCAGCCTTTCTATTGCACAATCACAATAAACATCAATATACTTCAATTAATATCCATAGCCTTATACAAAGTCAAGTGAAGTTACATGAGGTCAGTGCTGAGCACACATATCTTTCTTCTGGTAGCTTTAGCGCACTGCCAGGGGTCAGAATAAGTGGAATAGATGCTTTTACCTTCATGTTCATTCTTATCTCAATGCATCACATACTTGCAGCTTGTTAGATTTAGATACCACAAATAACTTGTTTAACCTTAGAAATGACTGCTTCTTAAAATATACCCATTCATAATCTTAAACCTGCACAATTTTAAAAAGCTACAACTTAATCATGATGAAAATCAGGGTCCCTACATATATGTATCATATGTGACTAAATGGGAATGAGAGACACATCACCTAAATGCATTCATAGGCCAGCACTCAGCTGCAAAAGTAATAGTGGGAGAAAGAGGACCTGCTAAACTCTGCAGGAATTGGCCATGATTGTTTGGTTGACATGGTTAAAAAAAACTGTCCTGACAGCTCAAGGTTTTATGTGCTGTCTGACCACTCAACAATCTGTTGGAATACCGAATACCCATTATCTGGGCCAATTTGAGCAAATAACCAGTCTTAACCGTTGGCACATATTGAAGACCCGTGGTTTAGGTACCGGTACACCAGCTGACTGATGAAAAGAATGATTACAGCCTGGATGTCTCTATGATACTGTGTGCTGTGTCTTGCACTTCAAAGGAACTGTAATTTATTTATTTTGGAGTGTCCAAGGATCTCACCTGTTTTCATTTGTTTTTCCACCTTTCCCAACCAGGATTTCTACTTTAATCTTAAAGTCTCCTTATAGTAGCAGTTGTTCTCATTTGGAGATGCTGGCTAATCAATCTTATCACTAATGAGGCTGACTTGACCATCTGCAGGAATCAGCTGAAACAGTCGCTCTGCTCAGTTCATGCTTGGCTCCACTATAGTTATCAGTGTGTTTGTAATTGCAAAGCCAACACCTTGAAGTCTGTCATCCTCTGAACTCTTTCCACAGGAAGTCTTAAATGCTGTCACCTTGTTGTCAGGGCATGCTTCTTGTTTGGCAACATCTTATAAAGATGTGAAAATAATTACATTTTCAACTGGCATTTCAATAAATCTAATTAATTTTTGTGAAGCAAGAAATGCTTTAATTGGCCCTACATTAAACTAGCGCAGCTGGCTGGGTTGTTTAAAATATTAACTTATACATCGCTGGACTGTCTGTTTGCTGCATGAAATTATTTTCCATCTTTTCTCGAAGAAAAACTTTGAATTGTTTCGGACAATGTCTAGAATTTGCTGCAAACACTATAGTGCATCTGTAGCTTGTGCATAATTGTATGCTGCAATTTAATGTGATATGTCTGTGCCCCTTGTCACACATGGTCATGGTATGTATGCAATGTACAAAGATCAACTTGTGGAGTATTACATTAAAAAATATAACTTGTTGATACTTGTTGTTTCTCTTGGGACCAATAAGGAGGGCTTTGTTCCCAGATTAAATGGTGCGTGCCTAAATAATCCATCCTAATTATAGCTAGCTTTTTGGAGCTCTTTGCAATGCCCTACTCAGTAACCTAATCACACACACTAATTTCAAGCAAAGTAGACCTCTGTTATCAGGACTCGGGGTTCAGTGTCCTTTCCAAGGCCAGAAATCAACCAGGCAACCTCGCATGATATGGTGGAGACCCCCCCTCTACCACCTTTACTTACTCCAGGCTAGCATTTTCGAATGTCCCTCTCCACTATCTGACACACCCACAAGATAGTTTACAAAAGCACACACACCTGCATTATACTCAGCCAATTTGCAGCCCAGTAGTTCTCCAGATTGTGTTTTCAGCAAAGTCCAATTGGCGCCTTTCCAAAGCACTATTGAGCATATTCCCTGTCTTTTTTTGCTTTGTCGTCCTATCAAGATATTTCCCCTGATGGCTAGCCTGTTGCAGGTGGAAGAGAGAGAATTGTGTCTGGATAATGAACTCACATCTTCCTCCTTTTTTTCCCTCCCAAACACCCTAGAAGCTCCAGCAGTGGTTTATCCATGGTCCCTTACCTATATGATCATCAACAGGCTTAAAGATGATGTTTAATTTATGGAAAAGCTTCCAATATTTCTTTTTGGGGGGAGGGGGGGATCAGCAATGTTCTACAGATGATAATTAATTTATTGAAATTTAGCTGCACAATGAATCAGACAGTCCAAGAGGAGGACAAAGATAGATAGAAAGGGAATTAAGGCTGGGTAGGTTGTTAAAATGGGTGAGCAGAATAATCAATAACAGTTAGGGGAGTGTGTGTTGTGTCAATCTAACAGCTTGTTCTTGTTCTACGGGGACAAACCCCAGACGTGAAAACTGCTCGGTAGAGCCAGAGCCAGATTGACGTTCCACTTTATTGAGATTTAGTGGGTCTGCATGGATTTGAATGATCCTCAGCATAGTCTGTCAGTTGTCATGATAATGAATGGAAGATGACAGGTTCAGTGCCAACCATTCTCACTTTGCTGCTCACTGTTGAAGGCGGCCAAACGTTATGACAAGGGCAGCCAAGGGATCTAAATATGACAATATCGGTGGGCCACAACCATGGTTAGAAAAGAAAGAATGATCACTCCTTAGCACATATGATGTCACACTGTATCTGGATGGACTCTTGACATTTTTAAATAGTATCTCAAAGTTATTCCTCAGATACAAAAAAATAAATAAATCGAGCCAAAAACATAACTGATTAATTACTAATTACTTTATTTGCTGAATACATTAATTCACTTTGAATTCACTGGCAAAAGTAGCAAGTTGCTTAGTTATAGTCATTTAACACAAGAAGGAATAATGACAGTCAATTAATTTACTCAGATGAGTTTGCATCTATGATTACAACTACCTGCCAATATCCGGTGTTGAATGCTGTGATCCACAAGTTTGACAAGAGCTGGATTAGAGAGTAAATGTTCTTAATTTAATTGATCCACAGTTTGTGTGAAATGACCTGGAAAATGTGCTTTTATGATCTGAAAACATAAATAAGACAATAAAAATATAAATTGCTGCCATCCTCTGAACTGACTTTGCAAATTCTGACTTCTAACATTTCCTTTGTGGCTCTCAATCGTATGGCGGTTCATTACCCAGAAGTCACAGAAATGTTGACACTCCCTGGTCTAATGTGTGGCAGTCAAATATGCTGTAGTACTCTTACCATCTCATAGCATGTTGGCTAAGAGGCAATTGTTTATTCAACATATATCTCCACTATTTTAAATAATTTTCAACTTTTCTTGATTTGTTTTATTCATTTTTTTTTAATTCTGGCTAAGGCAAGAAGGTAGCCTTGAAACTCAGAGAGGTAATCTCAAAAACTTTAGCTATCATCCGACAATAAATGAGCTTTTTCGAAATGTCTCTGCATTCATAAAAGAGGACAGGAAGTCTTGGCCTGGATATCTGCTGCAGCAGTGATCCCTGGAGTAGAGGATAACTCAGTAGATGGTGTCTACACCCTACATGCAAAATTTGTCTTTACTTAATCGAAATACATGTTTTTAACTTAACTTATAAAAGGTTTTAAGTTTTCTTCACTTTACTTACCTGTACTCTTTACCCACATAGACATTCAATTTAATAATTTATTCTTGTTTTTCTCACAAAAAAAGAATTTTTAAGTTCAAACCCTTAATTTTATCATCTTGTGATAATTCTTTCAGTTAAAGCTATGTCATGTTTAGGACTGGATTTTTGTAGCTGTGTAAGAATAGTTGTAGTCCTGTAGTTAAGAAGCTCTTCTCTGGTGTAAGAATATCCAGAGGAGTGCCCAGACACACAAGTTATGCACAAAAACAAAACAGAAGTAACGCACTGAAGCACCAGGGCATCCATACGCGGCGCCATCTTGGACTGCAAGATGTGATGTAGTCTTAATGCTTTTGAAGTATTAGTTAAAAGAAGGTCACCATGAAGGAAACGCTTGAAATGTTTTACTCACAATTAGTGTCCGTGTTGATGTTTGTGTTAACTATCAATAAAAATCAGTCTTAGTCTAACAGCCTGGTGAGATATTGTTAATTTCCCAACTCTGGGAGTAATAAATGCTCTCCTATCTTGTCTTTGTCTCACAAAATGTAAACACCGTGTACAAATACTCCCTTCTTAAACAACAAATTTATAATGAAAATTAATAATAAATGTGTTTTAAATTATTAATGTGTGACTTATCTTCTTTAAATACTGGAAATTCACAATGAACATGTTAAATCCTTTACTTAGGTTCTGAGATAGCAACAAAATCAAAAATGTGTTTTGTGTAATTGTATTACCACAATTAATTCACTAACACCTAATGAATATACCTGGATCTGTGAGTTAAAATAGGGAAAAAACACAGGAACGAAATCTGGATTTGTTCAAATAAATGCTGACTCTTACCTCTACTCTTACTTTACTGTTACCTCTTCTACAGTCAGTGACTTTTCATGACAAGTTTCAAGTTTTCTGTCTGATTACAAAAACATGACTTGTGAATCTATGGTGAGTCTTTTCTGATCTGATACCACACAAATACAAACAGATGTCATGATCCTGGTTGTCGTGAGAGCTTTACCGTCCTACATTTTGTAGATACCATAACAAAAACTATGTTCGTTCTATCAGTTACTTCCAGTTAAAGGAATCATTGTAGCAATCAGCATATTGCATCATTAGCATGAAAACAAGCATGAGATATTTTTTTAAAAATACTCGTAACAATAAGGTGTTTGTATTATTTCACTTTTGAAAATGATCATTAATTTTTGACTTCTTAAAAAAATAATAAAGCTTTGTATGTATTTGAACTGTTTTAAACATTTATGTTTTTGGTAGGAAAGAATCAACTTGAAACTGTGTGTTTTTATAAAGTGTCAGGGCGACATAACATGTGCACTAACATTGTTTTAGTTTGTGCTTTTTTACAGATTTGTTAACATGTGAGAAACCGATAATTAAGAACAAAACATTAACAAATATAATCAAATTTCTTTTAAATCGAAATCTTGTATGAAGCATTTCAAGTAAGACATTTTTAAGGTCTCAAGATCGGTGGGTTGCTGTCACCATGATAATGCTGAAGACAAGTAACTGAGGATGACATGTTATCCTTTGTTGCAAATTATTTCTAAAGGGTGCTGTGAATCTTTTTTGAAATGTTATGACTAGTCTGAGTATTGCTCTGCCTGGCAAACCTTCTTCTTAACTGTCCTGAAGTAAAGTGCTACCACAATCACAGCATTTCAGTGCAGCGAATACTTCAAAAGTCCCAGTTTAATAACAAGTTTGTAAACGTGTTGTTTGTCAGATAATTTCAGTGCTCGTCTCTTCAAATGCCCATTGGCTTCCTCACTGGAATATGTGACTTTTCCAGAGACATCATCTGCTGAAAAGCTGTCTGTAATGCTGACAGGCTCAGTATTGCGATATGAATAAGCAAACAGTTACACGGGATGCTTTATACATACTGAGTTTTATTTCAAATCCAATTGATGCACATAGACACAAAGAGATGAGAGGAAGAGATGATTCAGTCTGGTGCTCACTGGGCCATTGTCACTGCCACAGTGGGGAATATTACTCCGTAGTCAGGCTTAACATCTGACCAAATCTATCTCTGTCTGCAGCTCCTCTCTCTCTCTCCCTCTCTCTCTCCCTCTCTCTCTCTCTCTCTCTCTCTCCCTCTCTCTCTCTCTCTCTCTCTCTCTCTTGTTTTTGCTTTGAAAAGGTGTTTCTGAGAAAACGCCTCATGTTACAATCGTATTATTGCATGAGTATATCAGCCCTTATTTTGTGTATTGATATATGTTAAATTGTCAATATGACAAAGGAGGAATCCATCTTAAACAACCTAATACAGAGCAAAAATAATTCAATATGTGCTGAAGCTCTTGCACATTATTAAAATAAAATACAGGATTTATCAAGTCCAGAATAATACATAAAATAAACATAATGAAACTGCTTTATCAATGAACAGTGGTTAAGTAATGGCCCAATAAGAAATCTGAATTCAACAAGTCTACCTGAGTAATATAATGGTTACTCAGAAAGAAGCTAATACTGCCAGCGCGTCTACTGTGCCTCTTATATAATGGTAGCTGGGGTAGGCTCCAGCCTCCACTGGATATGCAGTTAAAGGAATGAATTGGTGGAGATGGAAAATCAGAATGTCAAGGTCAAAATGACCTCTCTGCAACGAAAAACAAGTCTGTTTGTTTTTTTAATCCAGCATTTCTGTATGCTGTTATATATATTCTTGAAAACATCCATCCATCCATACCCCGACCACATTTCAGACACACTGCCTTACACTCTCGTTTATTAGCATAGTTAAAACTGATTCGCAAACTGACAAGCTGAAACAGAACAATACAGAAATAAAAGCAATATAATGTAAAACACAAACTATAAAGTAAAATATAATAAAATATGACTAACCTAACACAATTCAAGATTCAGGGTTCATTTCATAAAATAAGAGCAATGAATAAAATTAATAAAATACAGAAATGCTTTAATGTTTAAATGTGATCTGTTCACTGTGAGTTCAGCTCAGTGTGGAAGTCTCTACTGGGGACTGTTTCACCATTTGTGCGCACCTCCTCTGCTCCCCACGGAGATAAAGTGAAGAAGATACAGGTGATGATGATCCTTGAACTGATTACAACTCATTACATTACTTTAAGTGCAATAAAATTTTATTTTAGTTTTCACAAAGGAGCTGTCCAATGTGTCCAGGCACTATGGAATTTAATTTTATTTTGTTTTTCCATGACTTTTTCTCTGCTCTGACCCACACAGACAACAACTTCTATTTTTGTACTCTGGCGTTTCCTCTCCCGCTTTAATGAAATTCAGCATGTCTCACTTCATTCACCAGGAAAACTTGGTGGATGAGCAAGTGTGGCTGGAGCTGATTGGTGAAGGAAGGACCATATTGCATACTTATGTATAATAATCTGTAAATGAAAATATGATTGTTTTTTCAAATTTATGTATTTTTTGCATCAACATAGATTCATTTGAGGGGCTTGAGTTGTTTGTAGTTGTGTGTTTCATTAGGAGAAAACAATTAATGCAGACAAGGATACAAGCTGTACATTTTTTACACTTATCACAGTTATTTGCTAATTCCTGGGTGTGATTTAGACTTGGCGTGATGATTACATTTAGGTTAAAGTCCTCATTGTTGTCTGTGGTCAGTTATGAATAGATTGGGTGTATATCCTTTAACATTAAAAATGGTTTTATTTAATTCTAGTTATACTGGAAAGGGAATTCACCTTCACATTGATGTTAGATTTTATGCTAAACACCAGCCTGATTGAATTTATGAACACAGTTTTTTTTTGTGTAAAGCCTTAAACTTGTGTTATCCAAGGACTGCTGATGTGAAACTTTTAAAACTGCACAGGTTGCAGTGTTTTAGTGAGTGGGAGTTCAAACAGCACAAAAGCACACAGAAGACAGGCACTCTGGATGAGATAATGACCGTGCCCTGGATCCATAAACAGCTCAAATCTATTATCAGGAATCTACATGAGTGCTGTCAGTATAGTAGTGAATGATATGTGACCAAGAGACAATATCAGTGAAACCTGGTAAATATAAAGTGAATGTAATATTTGTCAATGTTATATTAAAGTGAACTGTTCTCATTTCGCTGGAAACTTGCCCACAACATTCACAGACCCCTAGGGACTAAACAAAAACACAGTGTGAGATGAACACGCTCAAACGGGCCACTTTACTGTGACACAAAGACAGCTCTTGAGTCTTTCTGAGTCCTTTCCAGAAGCTGTAAGCTTTTCTTTTCTGTTTGCCCCTCTGGAGACGTTTTAAAATGATCGATTTTTACATTATTTTAATCCAGTGGACTGACGTGTTATTGGAAAGAGGAGTGATGGATATGGATGTGCAAGACTGGGCATTGATCACTGGGAGAAGGGAGGTCGGGTCGTTTCCCCGAGGATCCCCCTGACACGCACATACTTGCTCGCTGGTGGAGAGTGTTTATGCGCGTGAGCGCGAGCACGCATTAATTCGATGCGGTGCAGCTTTACCGAGAAGTTCATTTCCTATAAGAAATCTGTTGCCGCCGCATATTATTGTAACAAATGAATTTACCTGGTAGCTTTGGCACTGCATGCGTAAAGCAGCCGGTTTTGTGTTATATCCTCCTGATGACCAAACTCTCATCTGCAGATCTGATGCAAAGAAAATTGATTTTCCTCCCTGTAATAAGTGAGCTCCACTTGGAAAGCAGGTCTCTGTGCGGCTGTGTGCAGTTTGCAGCAAGTGGAGGATTAGGTGTGATGCTCATACGAGATCGCTGAGGATCAGCGCACGCAAGACGAAGTGAGAAAGCGTGCAGAGGTAAGCGCGTACTCGAGCTGTAAGCGTTTTTTTTCCCCTGGAACGCGCACAGACAGACAGCGCTGCTGGTGAGACGGCAGACCGAGGAGGGCAGGAGAGAAGAAGGACGCACAGCGCAGACGCGTAGAGACAAAGTTCTCCCACATCGAGTTCAAATATGGTGCCAACAAATATGTGCGCTACAATTTCATGAAAGTTGAAGAGACGCACACATGGATTTATGTGAGGCGCGTTAGTGTCGTGGAGCCAAAGAGATATCCAGTCATGATTTGGGTCGTGGTTTTACCATTTTTTATTTCGTGCGCATTCGGGAACAGGACCGTGGAGCAGGTGCCGTTTTTTCACGGCCATGTATTTGAGAACTCGTCCCCGGGCTGCAGGGTCAACGGACTGAGCGTCCCATTAAAGCGACTCAACTCGCAAAGGCTGTGCGGTGCCGGGGAACCCAGCTCCGCGGCAGCGCATCTCAAACTCCTGGGAGAGGGCAGCGAGAATTTCCGTGTCTTTGCGCACCACAAACGGGGACATATTCTACTGAAGACTTCCAGGGTTCTGGACAGAGAGGAGCGTGCCGAATATGCGCTAGGTCTCGGTTTGTGTTGTGGTCAATGCGCGGGACTCTCCCGGGAAGAGGAAGACATGTCTCCACTAGTGTCTGAGGTGGCGTCCATCAAGGTGGACGTTTTGGACACTAACGACCACCAGCCCACTTTCCCCGGAGACGATGTGAAACTGAGCCTCGATGATGCCACTGCGCTCCGCATGGCGATCTACACGGTCACCGCGCGGGACGATGACAGCGGCAAGAACGCCGAGCTCATCTACTTTGCTCTGCCCAGAAACGGGAGTTTCTACGTGGTGCCCAAAACTGGTGACATCCTCCTTGTCGACTCCATCCTCGGCCTGGGTGAACCTATTAAATTTGAAGTGTTTGCCCGGGACCGGGGGTGGCCACCTCGCACAAGCCAGGGCATAACAGTGGAAATAAATCCACGGCAGTGGCCCGTGGCGCCCTCACTAAATCCCCAACCGGGAAAAGGGAAACCGAAATCGCAAGAGAAAGTACCAGCGAGAAAGTCCAGGTCAGTACTGGAATCAGATAGCCCAGTTTTAATCAACGTGTCCGAGGATGCAGGGATCGGTTCAGTGGTGATGAACCTGAACCCGGTGAGGTTTCAGTCGGCCACGTTTGAGCTGGTTGAGCCCGACGTGGAGAGCTCACCGGTCAGCGTAAGTCGGGACACCGGGGACATAATCATAACCCGGAAACTGGACCGAGAGACTGAGCCTCTAGTGGAGATCACCGTCAGAGTGCAGGATAAAAGAGGTGAGCAAAAGGCGATGTGCACGTGTGTGAGTGAGCAGCCCGGTCTGTGGATGTGTGGCAGCGAGAGGAGGAGAGAGAGAGAGTGAGGCTGCAATTGGACAGGACGGTTTGTGTGCGTTCCTTTTGCTACAAGCAGTGCCAAAATCCTAATTTGGACTGACTCTTACTCTTCTATCTTGTGTTTCTTTTCACAATGTAACTTGGTGTATTTTGTCACTTCGTATTGCATGCGTAAATACGCACGAAGATAGTGTGCATTTGCCCAGAGCTTGTATTCAAGGAAGGAAAAGGAAACTGCGATGGAAATTGCTCGATTTAAGATGATTTTCGTTTTTTGATTTTAGATATTTGGAAAATTACTCTACTGTAGAGTAGTCTATCCGCTCGGACAGGTTTCCTGTTCCTTTGTTGTAGCAAATACTTAACCTTGCAACCTCAGTGTTCAGAAACAGTGAATGGATGTGAGGCCACCTGGAAATGCTAAGGTCGAATGGTGAAATGAGAAAAGTTCTAGCTTGCTGTGGGGAGTCTGACTGTAAGCAATGTCAAAGTGTCATGTGTTTACAATCGAGGTTAAACTGGGTGACATTCATCAGTGCTGATGATGATTCACGTGCTAAGATAAATCAAGGGCTCCATGAATGTGTCGTGTGCCAGCAGCGACATATGCTGGGATGTCAGGGGAGAAGCAAGTCGCGTAACGGCCATCGTACCAACAGGTTAATTATCACCTGCGGACAGAAAAGAGCAGATAGACTGAAAGTTAACAAGCAGCCAGATTCACATTAATAAATGCATATGCAAAGGGATGAAACACAGAACTGAATATTACACTCAGTGCTGTGGACCAGACTTCAGAGTGGAAAAATATTATCATATATTATATATAAAAAAAGTCTGATACTGAGTTTGCACATCTATCTGTGTGTATTTATCTTTCAGTCTGCCTTCATACATTTACTGGAAACACATTTGTTCCATTAAGACCAGTTAACAGCATTTGACTGGAGAAGAGACCCAATCAATGTGACCTGTTGGTGTTGGTAATGTGAGCTATCCTGATGCAGAAAATAAGCTGAGCCTGCTCCTAGCACACAGCGCTCATTTACACTGCCAGTAACGATCCACAATGCTGGCTATTTGTCAGAACAATTTCCTTTTGAAAACATCAAAACAGACACTCTGGTATCTGTCAATCTAGTATTTTAGTGCTAATTTACAGCTTTACAGCTATATGTGTGTGTGTGTGTGTGTGTGTGTGTGTGTGTGTGTGTGTGTGTGTGTGTGTGTGTGTGTGTGTGTGTCACGCATGCATAATGCTGTCATGTGTGCATTACAAACAATCATCTTCATGTTTAAATTGCATTGTCTAATGAATGCATATCCATACACATGAGTTGTGTGTATACCTCAGCCTTTCTCTGCAGGCATGAAGCGCAACTGCTACTTGGAAAAATATCAATTCATTGTTAAAACACAGAACAAGCTTCTTTTCATCCAGATTAAGTCAACCAAATGTTGATTAAAAACAAAAGATTAAAATAACAAGCAGGATTTAATCCAACATTCCACAATATTGACAATACTTACCTAATACTAATACTACAGGTCTTCTTCATGCTGCCAAACCACCTCTGACCCTGTGACAGTAACATGGGTTTGCTAGAGGTGTACTGTGGTGTCTGGCACTGGAAATTTGGCATCTGATCCTTTGGGTTCCATCAGTTGAAGAGTGAGGTACTGATTGAGTTAGTTCCAGTGAATCTCACCCTTCCTCGATCTGACTGAGGAAACACTGAGATATTGTTGGCTTCCTTTAGCTGGTCTTGAGCAGTTTTTTTTAGTTACATGGGCCAAGTTCTCCTGTGGGGGAGGCTTTTTCTGTTGGTCAGTGCCACTGGTGAGGCACGAGGAGAGGGTTTGGGCAAGGGGGTAGCAATATTTATGTCCATGGTACCAAAAACGTCACTGTACAATCTTTCATCAGTGCTAGTCCCTCCAGCTGGTGTATGTTCATGCATACACAGGGAGCATTTAGAAATTGCAGAAACAATACACTGCAAACTTCACAGAGTTGTGTTATCAAATGTCTTCACGCAACAATAGCTACAACTCAATAACTAATAATTAAAGAGTTTAACAGTACAGTGCCAGGAAATTTAGCTTAACCACCAGGGGTCTCCACTGGTCCTTGACATGAATTTGATCCCAAGACTTTACAAAAACATTAAAGCTATTTAAGGCATTTAAAAATGATTTCACCAATAAATTTCCCCTCAAATAAAGCAAAAAAGTATTTTCCCAAAAAAGTGATAAATGCTAATCAGCAAGAGACAACTGATATGGGAAAATATGACAACTGAGTCTTTAAGAGTAAACGTTAAAGTTGAATATTTTCTCTTTAACATTTTGAACAATCCTCGCACATTTGATATTCAGTTCAACAAAAAAGTAAATGTAATGTCATGTAGTAAAACTTAGGTTTCAGATAGATAGACAGGAGTCTTGACATTAACCTTTAGTGCATTGTATATAACGTTTTAAGTTAAAGAGAAATAATCACTTTAACTGTCTGATGAAATTAGTTAGTAGCTGATGTTTCCTCCCCTACAGGCTGTCAAAAGTTAAACTAGTTCCATCTTTCTTGATAGGCAACTAGAAGACGTTATTATTATTTTCACAAATTAGCAGGCATCAAACAGACACATATAGGACACAGTTTGCAAAAAAACCCCTCAAACAACTCTTGTCAAGAATGAATTGGTGGAGGGAGAATGAAACAAAGCAATGTTTTATTTTTCATTTTTATTTAAAAGATGTAAAACTATGTATGAGAGGTGGGGACAGAAGCGTCCCCTGTATTTTTATGAAATGAAAAGTTTATTGCATGGAAACACTTGTGCTGAGATGAAGCCGTCTTCTGTGAAGCAGCCAGAAAAAGTGTAAAATGGCTTAGTGTATTTGAAAGCTAAAGGACATCTAATGTTGATTTTATGTGACCAGATCCTCTGTTAGTTTGGGTAATTGATTCCTGGATGTCCGTTGGGTGCAACTATATTTGAATTTGATTTTGTCTAACAGAATGTAAGTTAAAGCAAATTTTTAGTGAGAGTTGTTGCCTAAATGGATGGGGCTTAAAAAAGCCTAAAAGCTTTTATAAGTTTGACTGAAGAGGAAGAATAGAGGGGCCTTGAAATACATAACCGTGATCTAATTGTTTACTGCTACACGCTAAAAGACAGCAAGTTATCATCTCTGGGTTTAGCAGTTGGGGACGAGGCTGGATCACCTCAGAGTCTCAAGCGCGAGGAACGCATCATCAGTTCGGTTGTTGGTGGCTCGGCTGAAGTCTTTTAATCCGTTTGGAGTGGAGAGTCCTGCTGGAGCCACGACCTCCCTCCATCTGCTCGCATTATCCCTGTAATCCCATCTCATTCTCTCTGTCTGTCTCTCTGTCGCGCACTTCTCTCTCCTCTCTGTGTCTCTTTGCTCTCGTACTTTCTCGTTCTTATTTTCACTCTCACTCCAGGGATTTAGGTTTGAGTGGAGGCTCAGTTTAAGACTGTGAGGGAGAAAGCTCCTAACATGATTCTTCGAGGAACAGACGTGTTTTTTGGGGGAGGGGGAAACCGAAAGCCTTGTGTCAGGATCTGAGATAGCGTTTGAGGTCCGCTTCACAACTGCTGCTGAGCTTCCACAGTGTTAAGTGTGTGTCTGCTTGTGTTACTCGTGTTGTGTGTGTGTAAGCAAACAAATCAGTCCACACAATCACATTGTGAGATTTGTTTTTCTTTTGTGGTGGATGATCATGGAGCTGGCATGCTTAAGATTAGGGTAAATCTCCATGGAATGAATAAAAATCAGTGGCACGTCCTCCTATGTGAAAAAAGCTGTACAAAGGTTTTTTCCTTCAATTGTTTTTACTGGTTTCCTTTCCATGCACAGCTGCTCTTCATTTCAAACAAGATAATACCACTCCCTGCTTTTATTTTCCCAACATAAACCGTGTGTGGGCTTGAGTTTGATATCCCTAGCCCCTCATTTTCACAAGTCGTTTAATACTGTGCCAACCCCTATAAGAGCACCAAGTGAGTAGCCCATTAATTTTCCCCAAAGGGTCTTCCTTCGTCTCTAAAACAGCCAGTATGAGACTGTTCTTTGACTGCAGTGACTTCTGTTGGCACAATGATTAATGAAATGATTAATTTGATTAATTAGTCAAATGATTAATTTGGTTAGTCATGCAGAAGTTCTTTTTCTGTCTTTATAGTTTCTCCTTCCACCACATTTTTCGTGTGCCACGTCTGATTCTCTTCTCCTGCCTGAACTAAACACCAATATCCTTCATAATTTACTTAACTAATGCATCATCAGATTTACATTTATTTGTTTTTGTTCATTGTATTTATTTTTGACTTTTTTTTTAGTGTATTCACATATTTGTTTCATTATATTGCATTTTATCTTGTTGAACTTCATATCATTGTACTTGTTTAGGCTACATCAATCGTTACAGAGGGGAACTCTGTAATTATTCTTTACCGGGGGTTGGTCAATGTACTACAAGTTTCAAACTGGCCAACATATGTCTACACATAAATATATTGGCAGCCACTGGCAACATATATATCCACCTAAATAAGCAAAAAGGAAAAAGATATGATCATAAGTCCACATATTTCTTTGTTTTTTTAATAAGGTATCAAAAATGTATGTTTCAGGCCTGATTTTAAAACGAATATTTAACAACACTATGCAGTTTTTTGTACTTGATTGTTGATTTAGCCACCTCCAATGTTGGTGCTATTTATTTGGCCTTTTCAGTCTGGTGCTGGTCCACGTCACTTCCAGTAAGACCTTCATATCGAAGGTTCAAATGAACAATTACCAAATGCAAGCTCAATCTTGGAATAATCTCCAGATCTTTTTCTTTTTCATTCATCAGTTTCACTTGATTTATCTAAGTAAATAGTTAAACAAACATAATCGTTTTCATATGATACAATAAAATAAAAGTATTTTTCATTAGGCAATTTGCACTATTAAGTTACCCATCTAATCTGTGTCAAAGGTTTATTACGATCTTGAACATTTTCAATTTTCTGTAAGTTTGTGGTAGAAATATTACAGAGAGGGAAAATAAACACCAGGAAACAAAACACTTCAAACCAACGTTATTCATGCGGCTTTCATTCCTATGTAGCAAGAACTAGCGCCATTTTGTGCGTAATGTTTTCTAGGGAATTTTGATTCAGTGTGTGTCTGCTTTTGTGTGTTCATCTGTGCGTGCAGACTGTGCGTGCATGCATGGGATTTTAGTTAATGAAGAGAAACAGCTGGCTCTAATCAAGAGAACTCCAGATTTCTGCCACTCTCCACTAAGCCAAAGACACACAGATAGACATAAATGCAGATATATGAGCAAAAAGTGTGTCAACACAAAGGCTAAAATAAACTGCATTTTTAGGCTATTTGGTCATGAAAGTACATGCAGAACGCATCTCAAAAACAAACACACACGCGCACACACACACACACACTGTACATTCCTCACAATATCCAACATTGTGATTATTGTGCATTCTGGGTTGCCAGAATAACATTCCAGACAGATGGCAATAAGGGAAGCCTGTTAGCTGCATATGTTACTCATCTTTTGTTTATTGAGATGAAACAGTCTGCATCCATTTGTTCCTTCGAAGAGCATAAATAGCACACACTTGGTCTTCTGCGCACACATGTGTGCGTGGACCATAAGTATGCATGGATGGTTAGCTGACTTAGCCCTCACAAACCCGATGTGACGACACAGGTTTTTTTGCCTTATTTAATTGCATTTTGTTTTCTTACATACATATAAAAAACCCACAGGGATGCACAGTCAGCCCAAAAAGCTCAACTTATCATCCAGAGAGTCTGTGGTTTCATCAAGGAGTTACACCATTGCTAAACAGCATCACAGAAGAGACTTTGACAAACTTTGGCTGCTTGGCTTCTTTACCCAATTACTCTCTTCAGCACTGAGGAAGTCCTGTTTTTGTGCCTATAATGTATACAGTTCATTAAGAAACATCAAGATGTAAAAGTTTACAACATGCTATCAGAGCAAAGCATCCAAAGCCTGAATTGTTCTTATTTGCTGCATCACAGGGTCTTGTTTTCTGTGACTGCGATGTCTGGTGCAAAGAAAAACACATAATTTGAGTCAACTTGAGTTTCCTTATCTCACATTTAGATTTTGCAGGTCTTTTACTGTCACCAAGGTTTGTCAGCTGCAGTTGCTAGTAATCTCAGATGCTGTCAAACGTGCTATACAAGCCATAATTTTTTCACAAGCGCAGTTCCCAGGTTAAATAGACAAACTGTAATAAAATAATAGGAAAATAATTTTCTGGTTAAGGTTTACATGGTCAGTCTGCTTAATCCACGTTAAAGATGTTATGTTTGGTAATGAGACCAAAGCTCTCGGTAAACTTAATTACCAGTGCTGTGCATGAATGTGCTCATGTTTTCAGTAAACACTGAACTGAAAAGAATGTGTTTGCAACTAAAGAATGTGGTGTGGACCAGCGGTCCCTGACCCCCGGGCCTCGGACCGGTACCGGTCCGTGAGTCGTTTGGTACTGGGCCGCGAGAGTTGAGGCTTAGGTGTGAAATGTATAGTTTTCAGGGTTTTTATCGGTTTTCAGGGTTATTTTGTTATCGTTTTTATCGTTAACTCGGTTTTCCTGGGTCTTTTCACGTGTGTTATGAATAAATCTTCTTTTTTTCGGTACCGGTACTAGTTTTATTTTGTTGTATTTATCCGCGACACCTTAAAGGCCGGTCCGTGAAAATATTGTCGGGCATAAACCGGTCCGTGGTGCAAAAAAGGTTGGAGACCGCTGGTGTGGACATTGAACGACTCATAGTTAAGCCTAATCAACAATACAGCTTATAAAAATTTAATGGAATTTTAGAATGGAAGTGTCTATGTGTTCCAATAAAAAACAAATACATCTGACAGTGTTATGCAAATTGTCCCCTAAAAACAAGTCATCAGGTGTTTATGTTAACAAGGAATCATTTTCAAAGGGCAAGAACGGGACCTAACGACCATAATGTTCCAGTTGTAACCCGATCTGTTTAAGGTTGTCCTACTTTATGTGGTAAAAGATAGACTACTTGTATAGGTTTAGCTTGGCTTTTAAAAGTAATCTCTGTGAAGTCAATATAATATGGAGTAATTCATTTACACTGGGAAGCAGCAGAGTTTGGGGGCTGTGAGGACAGGGCAACATTGACCATATGAATGTGACGTCTTTTATTTTTGAAATTGTGAACTAAAAAAGTGAACTAGTTAATTGTGTGAACTGAACTGCGAAGTAGCTCCTGTGAAGCTTGAACTTGCACAGCACTGCTTATTACACAGACTTTACATCCTTTGTGGTATTGTTTCTCATTACATCTCAAGTCTTGTTATACTGTAATTTACTGTCCTCACTCCCTCTGTCGGGCTTTAAGGAAGATAAACATGACAGATGTGATTTTCTTTTAAATAGACTTTTCACTCCTTCCACCATCTGTCATTGCCAGAATCTCTGAAAGCTTTAGCATCATTTGTTCAGTAAGAGCAGCAGCTTCTTCCTGTTTTGTGACACAGACCAGCTCGAGTCGCTTCCAAATCAGACTGCACCGCAGACACTAAAAGAGGATGCCAAGATTCTCTGAGCTTAGCTGGTTTCTTAAAGGAAGCTATAGTAAAGTTAATGTGGTAACGATAATCTGTCAAACTCGGGTAATGTCAACCACAAAAAGGACTTCAGTTTCAATACAAATGCATTTACCTTTCAGGTACGTTCAAATTCTGACAGTCAACTGTCAACAACAATGACCTCAAGACACTTTATATTGTAAGACCCTACAATGTTAAAAAGAAATGATTTTATATGTGAGGAGAGGATGCTGCATTCAATTCTGACTTTAAGAAGTACCAAAGAATAGAAGCTAATATGGGAGGAAAAACGTTTCTGTCTCTAGTCCTAGTTAGTAAACTCATAGCAGCATACTTAATTAGAAAGATTATGCAAATGTATAAATGCTGTCCTATTTCTTTAATGTGCATGCACAAGGACATGTCCTGATCAGAAATGACTCTATTATTTACCACAATGTTACTGGAGGCCAAGGTAATGCAATCTAAACTAAGTATCTGGTTGTACACCATATTTCTTTCAGATTTTTAGTGCCGAATACAGTAACCTCAGTTTTGTCTGAATCTACAAGGAGTCTTTGTGTCTATAAGCCATGTAATTAGTTTAACTAGTTTATTTGTAGAATCTGGCTTTATGGATAAATAAAGCTAGATATCATCTGCATAGAAATGAAAACATATGCAGTGTGTCTAATAATATTATTTAATGGAAGTATGTATAATGTAAAAAAAAAAAACACTGGTTCCTCACAGGGTTCATTTTAATATTGTGTGTGCAGAAGGCTCCCTGTTTACATGCACACACTGGAATCTATCAAGTAGAGATGATCAAACGACTGCAGCAACATGGCTTGTTCTCATTTCTGTGGTAAAATATTGTGGTCAGTGGTATGAAATGCTGCACTGAGATCTATCATGGCAAGCAAAGAGATGAGTTCACTGTCAGAGGCCAAGTAAATAATTTGTAACCTTTGCTAGTGCTGTGTTTGCACTATGATGTACTCTAAATCATCACTGTAACTCTTCAAATGAACTATTCCTCTGCAAACGATGAGTTAACTGTTTGACAGCTACTTTTCCAAGGATTTCTGAAGTAAAAGGAAGGCTCGAAATTGGTCGGTAATTAGTTAAAAACTGTCGGATTTTTTAAGTAATGATTTAATTACTGCCACGCTAAAAAGCCTGTGCTGCATAGTCTGTTAATAAAGATAGATTAGTCACATTTAAAATTTAAGCATTATTGAATGTGAAACTCCTTTGAACAATCTTGTAGTCGAAACCATCAAGGCACATGATGGTTTAGAGGAAGACATTATAGATGTTAACTCACAAAGATCGATAGAAGAAGTTACTGTACTTAAGATCTATGTGGAATGGCTGAGAATATTTTTTTCTCTAAAGGTTAAAATATTATATGTGAAGACATTAATAAAGTCATTTCTAGTTAAAGTTTGAGGAATAGTCAATTGATTCTTTGTCAGCCCAGCTGCAGTGCTGAAAGGAAACTTTGGACTGTTCCTGTTTCCTCGATCAGTGCCAAGTAGTCAGATGCCCCAGCTTTATAGAGGTTTTTTTCATAGACTTTTAGATTAACACCATTGTCCACAATAACATGCTGCAGTTTAAAGTCATGTGAAGATGAACTAACATTAAGAAAGCACAATTCCCTCTAAAGACCTGCGGTTGCTTAATAGTAAAATAAATCTCTGAAAGAGGTTTGTACTCAAACTCAGCCCTGACTTGCAATCCAATGTCAAATAACTAATTCAACTTATCTATTTTCATTTATTGATTTCACACTTTATGGTCAGAACATGCACATTTCGAGTTCTGTTCATTGTGCAATGAATAGTTTAACCAATACTCTCGTTTATCACTCAGTGCACCAAGCTCTTATTGCATCAAGAGAAGGTTACTGTGCAGCCGTTTGTCACTGCAGTCTGATTGTTTGAGGATCAGGTAGTCAAGATGCACTGGGCTCTAGTGGAAACCAATATAAAGACAACAGGTGAATTGGTTATCTGGTCGCTCTGCTACAGAGTTGTGTAATAATGATCAAGGACAAGGCCTTGTAAAGAAATACAATGTTATTTCCATAACCGAAGCCCTGGAGACTGCAGCATAAAAGCTTACAGCTGGCAGCTAGAGTGAGGTGATGTACCTGAGAGGCAGAAGCCTAAGGGATAAATGGCCTGTTCGAAGAGTGCAGGTCTGGCTTTAAAAATTCAAAAGGATATATTAGCTGAGAGCTGGGTTGTTCAAGTCAAGTAAGAGATGCAGCAGATGATAGCTTTAACACAGAGACAGAGGGACTTGATCATGTTGTAAAAACTCTTTTTTAATTCTAATAAATCTAGAAAGCTTGTGATGATTATCTAAAATATGCATGTATAATGCCTGTTTTGACCTCTTTGGACCACTGCGGTTTCATGGGCACCTGTCGCAGCTAATGAATGAATAGTTTGACATTTTAGGAAATTAGCCTATTTGCTTTCTTGCTGAGTTAATGAGAGGATCTTTATCACTCTCATGTCAGCCTAATAAAGACAGAGCTATGCATCCAGTAGACAACTTGCTCGGCTAAGCAGTGGAAGAGTGTGGGAACAGCTTACATGGGTCTATGTGTATATAACAAAATCACCTGTTCCTACAGTATAATAACTTCAGTGTATGTCACCTCTTAAAGCTCTTTAAGAGGAGACTTTTTTAAAAAACTGTAAAAAAAAGAAGCTAAAATGCTACTGACTATATATTTAATGGGGAAGCTCAATGAGATAATTCGATTTCAAAGTTCTATCCATCTACACACACCCTTCTGTCTGTCTGTCTGGTGACAGTTATGCAAATTCCTGATACTATGACTGCTAATTCATTTTCATTGGGAGGACAGACTTTGCTGGAAAGAAATAACTGTGTTGCTATTAATTTGCTAGTCCATTTGCATAGTCCCCCCCTCCCAAAAAAAAAATAAAATAAAATAAAAAATCATTATGAATAATTCATTGCCAAGATCAACCCCAATTACTGAGTAATAAATTTGATATTTGGCATAGCGCTTACCTTTTTAATGGAATTTCGACTGTTTTACAATGTCACCCTCTGCTCCTTTTTATGCCAGGCTTCTTCTTGTGAGTTACAATCCGCCATTTATGTATTTTAATGCGAGTAATATCAGCTGTCTTATCATTTAATAATCAACATATTTCAGTTTTCCTGCAGAGTTTAAATTGCAGTGTTTGATTTAAAGTAATCATCATATGTGGCGTGACTATTAAGTAAAGAGCCTAGACTTATTTAAATTGAACCAGTATGAGCCACATTATTCAACAGTCACATTAATGATGTGAACGATCTAAAGTGAGTCAGTAATCCTGAGTGTTGTGCCATAAGTGTAACCGTGAAACCCATAATGTGATGTCGTTTTTTGTCTCTTTTATTTTTACATATTTCTTTCAGTCACATCATATCATCATTTTTTTAATTATATCTCCATTTAAATGTCTAAGTATTAATCAAAAGCACATCTGCTGCTTTGTGGCTCTGTAGTTGAAACTGTAATTTTTATGATTTCTTGCAGATATTACATGTTCAGCCTTCATAGCTGTTCAGAAGACAGCAGGTTGGTGTTTTTGGATATGGCTCAACTAATAAAAGCTACAGTAAAATGGGCATTTGGTAAGAACTAATTCAGCCAGGCTTTATTTGTTTGTGTCTATACAACAGGAAGATTCATTTCAATATATCACAGCCTGCCATAGAGTATGGATTAATTATTCTATATACTTTAAGTAAGGGATTAAATTCAGAGGTAAATGAGAGCAGGAGTCAACTCCTCTGCATGCTGTGTAAAATCTTTATTTATTTATTTATTTACTTATTTATTTTTCATTACAACAAACCTTGGCAGGTAAATCAAGATGAAATATGGCAAACACTGATTTCTATCATTCTTATTACTGTTATTATCAAAATAAAGTTGTTGGTTTTAGGAACAAGTGACTCAAAACAAAACAATCAAAAGGAAATGAAAAGACTCCCATTAATTAATGTCTCTTGTTGTTCAAGGAGTTTGGTTTTCATTATTGCGGTAATTGATTTTTGTTTTTATTTTCCCTTATCTCACAGGTAGAGTGTTAGCAGTTCAGTTCCTGATGAACAAGCAGTATTTTTCCAAAACTGGCAATAAGAAAAATAAAATAAATAGATCTAATGCAACAATCTAACACAATGTAATTTGATGTAATGATTTAACTAATATAATGCTGCCACTAGCTTCACTGTTTTGCCAAAAAAATGAAAAACAGCAAACCACCTTTTGAGAACTGCTTCAGTTTTGTTACAGTTGAATAGCCTCTTGTGTAATTTGCACCATCTGTTGCTGCTTCAAAAATGGAGGACAGTTTGGTCCTTGGCCCACATCGTTGGCTGATGAAACCTTTTCCAGAAATGCTCGATCACCAGCGAAGCATAACAAAACTACAAAAAAGAAAACAGAGTAATATTTCTTACAAAAAGGCAATAGTGGCTCTCCTAAAATCTCCCCCTAAAATTGACTTGTAAACATCAGCTCTGGGTATAATGCAGGGTGCTTGATGAATCAGCTGAAATAGCAGATCTAAGGCACTCGTGATAACGAGACTAAAGTGTGTTTCCCCAAACGTAACAGCATTTTCAAACCTATCATCTGTTTATTCTGGTCCAGATCAGGTGAAGTACCATGGCACATTTACACAAATGCTGGGTTGCACTGCAGAGTGCAAATTCTCAAGTGTGCCTCATTTTATCAGTGGAGCCACACAACAGCAGTCTTTTCCCTCAAAAATGTTGAATGACAGACATGCTCTCGGCGTCAGCCAAGGTAACGCATCATTGCTTTTAAAGTCATCATTTGGTTCATATGTTCTCATTCTACTGGAAACTCCAAGTCTGGTCGCCTTCTTGATAAAATCTCGGTCTGTATTCTAGACTCTCATTAGTGCAGACAAATCCAACAAGGATAAATGGCTTTAGGTTTAAAGCAGCTTCTTTAAACCAACTGGGCTCGAAATGCTTCAGGAGTCTCTGACAGTTGCATCACCTGGGTGAACTTTTATTCTTTCAGTATATGGATTTGCAAACCAAAGCCCATGTAAGAGATTTAACAGATTTTAGAAACAGTAATAGTGTATCCAGGACACACTGATATAATTATGCTGAGGAAACCCCGTCTTTAAAAGATATTTGATGTTAATATGTCAGTAACCTCTTTCCTCAGTGCCTTCTTCTCCTTGGAGAAGGTTGTCAGCCATGCTACAGTCATGTTGCCTCTGTAGCTCATTCTTAATTGAAGTGTGCATTGCTGTAATGTGGTGAGAGTAGCTTATTTATTTGTGTGGGTAGAGGCCACAGGGTAGCTTCCTCATGTCGAGCCTTACTGCCAGCTTTTGCTGCAGCGGGATCAATTAATGTCTGCGTGAGTGTGTCTTTGTGTAATTGCAAGTGTGTGTGTGGGAGGGTCAGCACATGTTTGGATCAAACAAGTATGTGCACACATGAGTGTGTGTGGTGTAAGACATCTCCCCCCTCCCCCCGTTTAACTGCTGCCCTGCAGCATCTCCTCTAATATGCTGAGCACACAGGAGGGTTCCCCTTTGCTCTTCTTCCTCGTTGTTTCTTTTCTGTTTACAGACATGCAAACTTTCTCTTGCTTTTTTTTTTTTCTTTTGTGCTTAATTTTAAGTGTTTTTTCCATCTTACATCGTTGTGCCCAGAACGTGAATTAGCGGCACACTGTTCCTTGTGTTTATTCCAAGGCCATCGAACAGCTCGTGTAGTGTATGCTGTCTGCTTTGTTTTGTTCACCTAATCCACCAAATCTTTCTTTCTTTATGTTCCTTTTGCCTTATTGCTCCTATATTTTCACTTTGTTTTCTGTCCTGGTTATGTCAAGCACCCTCTTCTGTCTTTTAGCACTATCTCCCCTGCTGTCTTTAGCAGCTGTTTTTAACTATTTTCCCATTTTTCTCTCCCTGTTCTTCCCATACCATTATTTTTTTTTTCCAAAGCTGTTGGTATCTATGTTTGCTTTATACACATTTTCTTCATTTATTCATCCAGAATAACTTTTTTCCAGAAAGAGACGCACGTCTTTCTCGGTCTCTCTCTTTCTGTTGCTGCAGCTCACGCTATCAATGTGAGTGATTGTGCAATCCTGCAGCGCGTTAAAGACATGAGGAGACTGTCAAACAGATCAATAGACAGTGTCTGAATACGTCTTCCAACCCCTTTACACACATCATTGAACAAAAACACACAAATATAGAAAAACACATGTCGGAAAACATCCCAGGAATTGCATACACACAATGAAACAAATGCATCAACATGCGTTATACACAGGCAAAAATAGATGTATGGATAACACAATCATAAAATGTACAGACTTACACTGATATTACAGAGATTTTTTCATTTAGATATGGATGCACATTTAAGCTATTTGTATGGGTCACCAAGACAGGAGCAGTGATTGTTGTGCTTCAGAGTGATTGATTTTCCATCTTAACCGGAGGTTCTCAGTTCATCTGATTAAAGACAGACAAGTTGCGAATTACAGATTGGAAGCTACTCTTTCTGACTCTCTCTCACACACACAGACAATAAAGTACTGCAAGTGGCTGATCTTATCTTTGCCCTACAGTTGTGGCCACTGCAAAAAGTAGAGCTACATCACGTACCACAGTGTTTGTCAGCTCATCCCTCAGCTTGAATCTGCTCCAACACAGAGGGTAGAGAGCAGCAGCAGACCAGTAAAAGTAGACCTTTGTAATGGCTGCATCTGCAAATGGTGTCTCGATCGTATTTTATAAATTTAGCTGACATTTTTATATCCATTGTGGTTTTGAATAAGTTCTTTTGAGTGGCCAAACAAGCAGGCGATAGCAAATATGCAAAGGTCAGAGCTGCAGTGGTTTCACAGTATTAGAAAGATGACCGTGAGAATGCTTGCAGGGCAAAAGGAGTCAAGACTGAAAATGACAAAAGGCCCAGAAGGGAGGTATAGGTTAATTTTTGTAGTTTAACTGAGCATGTAAATCACTTAATTCAAATATAATTACAAAAGGTCTACATTACCTCCTAACTGAACCAGCAGTGGGAGTTTGATAGTGATTTATTATGAAAACAGAGCAGGGTAGAAGAATTAGCAGAGGAAATTCTGAGATAATAAACAAGCATTTTTATCAGGTTAAAACTATGTTCTAAGTTTAGCAAGGCTGAGCTAAGAATTGTACTTTTTATTTTAAAGTACGTGATATGCTAATAAACCACCTGATGTTTACAGGTTTCTCAGATTATAAATCACAGCTTCACTGAAAGAACCCACAGACATGGAAAACAGCCAAAACAGATCCACTGAGGGGGGGAAAAGTGGCTCTAATAGTGGCCCAACAAGTTTTTTAATAGTCTTAAGTAAAATTACGGAGAAAGAGAACCATTTATTGACAAAATTATAACATGTCTACACATAAACACAGAAAAGAGTTTTCCACAGCTATTATTTTAACTCAAATCACAAATAAAGCTGACAGAAAAGAAAACGGTGCTGCTGCTAATATTTTATATATATATATATATATATATATATATATATATATATATTAGGGGTGCAACGATATTCGTATTGATATTGAACCGTTCGATACAGTGCTTTCGGTTCGGTACGCATATGTATCGAACAATGCAAAATTTTTAATTTATTTTATCAACTTTCCTTCTGACGATGCTGTCTGTGTTGAGCGCTCAGTGAATCTGCGTTCGACTACTCCGCCTAGGCTCGACAGTGCAGCCTAGGCGGAGTAGTCGAACGCAGATTCACTGAGCGCTCAACACAGACAGCATCGTCAGAAGGAAGAGCGCAGGGCAAGCTAGCTATGGCGTTATTTTTGTGCCACTATTCTGAGCGCACGTAAAAAAGGTTTGCAGGTGCAAGTGTTGCATTTTGAGGAGAAATTTATTTTGAGCGAAGAAAAGCTGAATTTGAGTGAACAAAATTCATTGCTGCATGCAAAAAATGTATATCCGTGTTTGCTATTATCCATATACACACGCACAATAGCAGCCCCTCTCGCTCAGTTTTTGTATTTGCGCTCGCAATGTGTCGCTCACGCTCTCAACATTTCTGCCCGTGCACGCTCAACTCTTTCTGTACACCGTTATATTTGTGCCACAAAACCAGCCAATCACAGACTTGGATGCAAAAAAATCTGATTGGCTGTTTTTGTCTCCAATCAGCTCGAAAGGACGAAATGCAATATCCCAGAATCCATTTCGTCCAAAGCTCAAACGAGGCAGTGGCGGAGGAACACAGAGTGGCGGAGTTTGAAATATTACTCTTTCTGGGACACAAAATAAACTTTTAAGATATTTTCATGTTAGAATGTAGCTGTGTGAACTTCAAATATCTGCTCGATTTATCAAGACATCACATATTTGTATAAGTGCTCCAACGTTTTCGGAGATGCCTGTTACCCACCAGCTGACCGGGTGGGAACTCGGGTTAAACATAATATATAAGGCTGAACTGACAAAAAAATCACCGACTACACCACCAGGTATTATTGGAAAAACCATAAAGCCTTTGAACGAAAACAAACGCTGTTGTGACAGTGATGTACACTGTTTTGTTGGTATATATGTATGATTTGTATCACCTTCATGTTTCCAGCTTTACAGCTGTGGCTCCAGCAAACATCAGCTGATACTAGAAATTAATATTAAATAAATTCTAACAACAGCTGATCAATTTTGAACGTGCTGCTGTTGTTGTTTAGCGCAACATCCGCTGGTTTCCTGTTTCTGGCGCAAAGTGGGAGATAAACAAACAAGAGAGACGATCAGCTGATCATTGATCAGTTTCATGATTGAAGTAGCAACAGGAGAGGGAGGGAGAATGAGGAGAGAAGAGGCAGCTAAGACACAGAATAACTCCAGCTTTGTGTCTTTTTTATTCTCGCTGAAGTCTTTTCCCCTCAATACGGATGTATTGTAATTGGTCCAGCCCAGAGTTGATTATTACCAGCTGGCTAATCCACCACCTTTCATTGTTTATACCATTACAAAAACAAACAAACTAACATAAAAATGAAAAATCACCATTGGCCCACCGGGCAAATGCCGGGTAAATGCCCAATGGCCAGTCCAGGTATTCGGTCAGCTGGTGGGTAACAGGCATCTCCAAAAACGTTAGAGCACTTATGCAAATATGTGATGTCTTGATAAATCGAGCAGATATTAGAAGTTTACACAGCACCATTCTCGCATGAAAATATCTTAAAAGTTTATTTTGTGACCCACAAAGAGTAATATTTCAAACTCCGCCACTCTGTGTTCCTCCGCCACTGCCTCGTTTGAGTTTTGGACGAAATGGATTCTGGGATATTGCATTTCGTCCTTTCGAGCTGATTGGAGACAAAAACAGCCAATCAGATTTTTTTGCATCCAAGTCTGTGATTGGCTGGTTTTGTGGCACAAATATAACGGTGTACAGAAAGAGTTGAGCGTGCACGGGCAGAAATGTTGAGAGCGTGAGCGACACATTGCGAGCGCAAATACAAAAACTGAGCGAGAGGGGCTGCTATTGTGCGTGTGTATATGGATAATAGCAAACACGGATATACATTTTTTGCATGCAGCAATGAATTTTGTTCACTCAAATTCAGCTTTTCTTCGCTCAAAATAAATTTCTCCTCAAAATGCAACACTTGCACCTGCAAACCTTTTTTACGTGCGCTCAGAATAGTGGCACAAAAATAACGCCATAGCTAGCGAGACAGAAGTTAAGCTCTCCTTGCAAGATGGACCTCCCCCACCCTCATTCAGATCTGGCGTTTGGAATTATTTTGGTTTTCATGTGACGTATGACCCTGAAGGTAAGCGAGTCATGGACTAAAGTAAAACAGTATGTTTGCCATGCAATGCTCAATTACATGGGTGGGAGCTAGTGTGTTAGCGCAGTTAGCTCGTTAACATGTTGGCCATCTAGCCCCATGCACGGGGCGATCGGCGGTAGCTCGTTAATGGAGATTTGCCGTGTTGTGGCGTTAAGGTCATTTCAACGAGATTAACCTGAAAGCACTAGTGGGAACACAACGAATATGACTGCACATTTACGCCGACATCATCCTAGTGCAAAGACAAGTGGAAGCAGAAAAAAAACAAGCAAGCATGCTACTAACTTTAGCCGAGTCATTTAGACAGCTGTTAGCACATGATTCTCCTTATGCTGCTGAGAATATAGCCCAGAAGAAGCGGATAGTATAGCTTTTATTTTGGAAAGAGCCATTTCTCTGTAATAAACTCTCTTTTCCAAAGATGAGTGATTCCTCAATCAGATACAGGGCTCGCAATATCGCTAGCCCGACGTCCCGGGGCTAGCGATCTTTTCAGTCGGGCTACCAAAATCTATCTCTTCCCTGCCCGTCGGGCTATTGTAGGAAAAATATATGTCAATGCTTTTGCATTCTTTCAGAAATGTAGCTGGGTAATTATGTCATTGGCATCGGTGAGCCACTGTCAATATGTGACATATTGAAATCGCGTTTGAATTTACGCTTGTTTTTTTGCTTTCACTTTGCAATCGTGCGAACTGTGTATAGAGAGCGACAGCACTGATCTGTGAGTGATGATCATTTGTGCACCAATTCCTCTGACATCGTCTTATTAATTGTTAGCTTACTATGCAAACATGACAAGTGAAATCTCCCGCAGCAAGCTTAAACATGTGAGAGGTTGATCGCGCAGAGAATCGCTGAGCTTATGTGAGTGCGCGTGTAAAAGCAGCAGGATATATATTTGACTACGATGACCTGGATGACTGAGAACCTTCACAGACAGATATATATTTTAGTTCTGCTGAGCCAAATAAGACAGGTCAGGGTGAAGAAGTGACAGCCAAAGAAAAGCTTACCACAAAACGGAGAAGTTATGACAAATCAGACTATAAGGCAAAAAGAAAGTGCAGCTTTATGGTTTTATGGACAAAAGAATTTCTGTGGCTGCAATATGACGAGCTAAATAACCAGGGCTGCACATAAGTGGTCCGCAGGTGCGCATTCGCTGTCAAAATAAAAAACGCGCACAAGGGTTAGGGTTAAATTTAAAAACTGTAATTTTGAGTTAAAATATATATTTATAATTTTAATAAATGACAAATTAAAAAGGCATGAACATTTTTTTTGTATCGAAAAAATATCGAACCGTGACACCAAAGTATCGAACCGAACCGTGAATTTTGTGTATCGTTGCACCCCTAATATATATATATATATATATATATATATATATATATATATATATATATATATATATATATATATATAAAATGTTAGGGGTGCAACGATACTCGTACCGATATTGAACTGTTCGATACAGTGCTTTCAGTTCCATACGCATATGTATCGGACAATACAACATTTGTAATTTATTTTATCAACTTTCCTTCTGACGATGCTGTCTGTGTTGAGCGCTCAGTGAATCTGCGTTCGACTACTCCGCTTAGGCTGCACTGTCGACCGCAGATCCACTGAGCGCAGGTCAAGCTAGCGAGACAGAAGTTAAGCTCTCCCTGCAACATGGCAAATTGAACCTCCCCAACCCTCATTCAAATCTGGCGTTTGGAACTATTTTGGTTTTAATGTGAAGTATGACAGTAAAACAGTATGTCAGATGTGCCACGCAATGCTCAATTGGTGGGAAGGAGTGCGTTACACTTTACATTATACTTGGCTAGTATAATGTAAAACAAAGCATACTTTTATAAAATCTATATTCCAGTGTAGACATACAAGATTATTCTACCAGACAGGCTACATGTGGACATCTTTATTACCCAAAGCAATGGATGAGTCTGTGATGGATCTTTCACACACTGGTGGAGGGAAGCTACAGTTGTAGCCACAGCTGCCCTGGGGCAGACTGACAGAAGTGAGGCTGCCATGTCGCGCCATCGGCCCCTCTGGCCATCACCAGTAGTTGAAGTGTTTACTGTTACTGTAGCTCAGGAGGTAGAGCAGGTCACCTACTGATCGGAAGGTTGGAGGTTCGATCCCAGGCTCCTCCAGTCTGCATGCCAAGTATCCTTGGGCAAGATACTAACCCCAAGTTGCTCTCCGATGCATCCATCGGAGTATGAACGTGTGTGAGTGTAGTTAGAAAGCACTCAGTATAGAGGTAGTGCTTGTTAGGATGGGTGTGACTGGGTGAATGCGGCGTGTTGTATAGAGCGCTTTGAGTACTCCGGGAGAGTAGAAAAGCGCTATATAAGAATCAGCCCATTTACCATTTGCTCAAGGACACAACAACCGAGACTGTCCGAGCCGGGGCTCGAACCGGCAACCTTCCTATTACAAGACGGAAGCCAACTCTTGAGCCACAGAAATTTCCCTTCTTAAAGATGGGGACCACCACCCCGGTCTGCCAGTCCAGGGGTACTGCCCCTGATCTCCACACAACATTGCAGAGGTGTGTCAACCAGGACAGCCTTACAATGTTCAGAGCCTTCAGGAACTTGGGGCGGACCTCATCAACACCAGGGGCTCTGCCACCAAGGAGTTGTTTAACTGCCTCAGTGACCTCGCCCCCGGAAATTGGCGGGTTATTCCCCTCATCCCCAGACTCTGCTTCCTCCTCGGAAGACGTGTCAGTGGGATTAAAGAGGTCCTCGAAGTATTCCTTCCAACGCCCGTCAATTTTTTCAGTCGAAGTCAGCAGCTATCTGCCAGCACTATACACAGGTGGAGCACCGCTTTCCCCTCCTGAGATGCCTGATGGTTTGCCAGAATCTCTTCGAGGCAGTCTGAAAGTCTTTTTCCATGGCCTCTCCGAACTCCTCCCACACCCGAGTTTTTGCTTCAGCCACTGCCTGAGCCGCATTCCGCTTGGCCTTTCGGTACCTGTCAGCTGCCTCCAAAGTCCCACAGACTAACCAAGCCCGATAGGACTCCTTCTTCAGCCTGGTGGCTCCCTTCACCTCTGGTGTCCACCTTTGGGTTCGGGGTTACCACCACGACACGCACCAACCACCTTGCGGCTGCAGCTCAATGCAGCAGCTTTGGCAATGGAGATGCTGAACATGGTCCATTCGGACTCAATGTCCCCAGTCTCCCTCGGAATGCTGTTGAAGCTCTGCCGGAGGTGTGCGTTGAAGATCTCGCGGACTGGGCTAGGCGTTCCCAGCACACCCTCACTCTGCATTTAGGTGCACCGGGTTTGTCCAGTATCCTCCTCCGCCACCTGATCCAACTCACCACCAGGTGGTGATCAGTTGACAGCTCAGCCCCTCTCTTTAACCCAGTGTCCAGAACATATGGTCACAGGTCTGGTGATACAATTACAAAATTGATCATCGACCTGCGGCCTAGAGCGTCCTGGTGCTACGTGCACTTATGGACTCTTATGTTCGAACAAGGTGTTCATTATGGCCAAACTGTGATTTGCACAGAAGTCCAATGACAAAGCACCGCTCAGGTTCAGATCAGGGAGGCCGTTTCTCCCAATCACGCCCCTCCAGGTCTCGCTGTTGTTACCCACGTGAGCATTGAAGTCTCCCAGTAGGACAACAGAGTCTCCAGGTGGAGCACCTTCCAGCACTCCACCCAGTGACTCTAAGAAGGCTGGGTACTCTGAACTGCCACTCGGCGCATAAGCGCAGATGACAGTCAGGACCCATACCCCCACCCTAAGGCGCCGAGAACAAACCCTCTCATCCACCGGGAAGAAACCCAACATACAGGCAACATGCTGAGGGGATATTAGAATACCCACCCCAGCCCGCCGCCTCTCACCAAGGGCAACTCAAGACTGAGACAGAGTCCAGCCCCTCTCCAGGAAACTGGTTCCAGAGGCCAAGCCATGCGTAGAGGTGAGCCCGACTATATCTAGCCGGTACCTCTCAACCTCACGCACTAACTCAGGCTCCTTCCCCACCAGAGAGGTGACACTCCATGTCCCAATTGCCAGTCTTGGTAGCCGGGGATCAGTCCGCCAGGGCCTCTGCTCCTGGCCGCTGCCCGACGCACAATGCACTCGACCCCTATGGCGCTTCCTGCGGGTGGTGGGCCTGCGGGAGGATGGGCCCATGTCCCCTTTTCGGGCTGCGCTTTTTGGGCACCCTCCCCGGGCCTGGCTCCAGGGTGGGGCCCCGGTAACCCTATCCCGGGCAGGGTAAACTATTCCCTCGATGTTTTCCTCTTAAGGGTCCTCTGAATTCAGAATTGAGAGTTTCGTGTTGCTTCTTTGCAACATGCACATTGTGTAATGACCTGTAATCCTATGCAGTTTTAATTCTATACAGTTATTATTAAGGGGTAAATCAGCTCTTTCTATCTGATGAAAAATATTGATTTTCTGGTGTAAAGTTGGACATTTTATTATAGAAATCTATGGGGATGGACTCTCTTGTAAGGTCTGCATCAATCAATATAGTAATATAGTAATATATCAAGACACTTTGTAAGGTAAAGACTCTGGAATAGTACAAGACTGTGGGGAGTGTGGGAAGGAAGAACTTCCTTTTAACAGAAAGAAACCTACGGCAGATGCAGGGGAGAGAGGGGCAGCCATGTACTGGGGTGTGTGGATGAAGACAGGACAGAAACATGCTGTAAAAGAGAGCCAGAGATGATTAATAACTAATAATTAAGTGCAGAAAGATCTATAAACACATAGTGAGTAAAAGGGGTGACTGAAAAAGAACAAGTGGCAATTTAAAAAACTAAATTTTTAGTCTTTTAAGCAACTTCATTTTCCAGCCTTTTAGGTTGCCATTTGGTCACTTACCTTTTTTTCTTCAGCTACCCTTCCTATGACCTCCAGTATCATTTATGTGGAGCTTTTCATCTCAAATAACTGAACTATGATAAACTCTGAGAGGGAATAAAGGAAAATAACCTCCTGCCTATGTTTCCACAACAAGATGTGCACAGTAATGTTATCCTGATGCAATCCAAGGTTGATGAAACTGCAGATTTAGTGTCTTGAATAAATCTTCCAATTATGTTTATTTCAGACTGTCATTTACATCATTTAAGGCCAACATCCAGACAAAACAGGAAGAATAACGACCAAAGTAACTTTATGTCCTCTTTACTTGAAGACAGAGTAAAGCTGTGGAGATAAAGAATTAGCTCAGACTTTTTATCTCCGCCTTTTTCTAAACTTACTGACAGATAATTTAAAGAGATTTTCCAAATGCATTTGCTGAATATTTGAACTCTGCTGCTCTTGTAGTAGGATCAACACATTACATTATTTTTGTTTCTGTGTGTGCTTCTGAATCTGACTTTACAACATATAATATATAGATTGTTCCATAAAACAGTTAAAAAAAACAGCTATGATATCTTCATTGTAGCTTGTAAAGTGGAAGGGATCCTAATTAGTTATAGTTATTTAAAATAATAATAATGCTTTTTAAAAAAAACAAAAAAAACAAACCCAAAAAAACAAGCAAACAAAAAAAAAAATAGTATCATGCCATGGAGACTGTAGGATTTTATTCAGTACCGTGCAAGTCTTAAACGAGTCCTCAAGTCTTTATATTTTGCTTCCAGAGAGCTGGTCTTTCTTAAAATTTTCTGTGATTTAATCTGTGTATCTGTGAAATAATTCTCCAGAGCAGGCAGAATTCAGAAATTGAGAGCAACAGCGGTTGAAAGTGTGCAGGTAGGTATTCCAGAAGCCAGACAGAGAAACAATGTAAGGAAACTGGAAACAGGATTGCAGGTTATTAGTAAGGTAAGCCCGATGATCTCAACATAGAAGAAGATGATCTGGTGGAGATCTGCTGCTCATCCTGCCTTCAAATATTTCAGGGGTTGTTTGTTATCATTTAGAGCAGGTGTGAGAAGGATAAATCCCAGAGCAATTATGCGGCCAAAGGCGGGTCCATAACTCCACCTGAAACTCAGAGATTCATTAGAGGAAAAAGAAAACATAAGGCAAAAAATACCCCAGCCTGCCTCAGCCTTGGCACGACATATGACAGATTCAAGCATCTCAAAACAGCTTCTCAAAGGATGAACCAGTGTTGTGGCTACACATAACAGACAATTTGGCAAAGAACCAATTTAATATTTTTAGGCATTTAGTGCAACAGCCTGCAAGTAACAAATACTTTTTTAATTTTGTTCAAAATTTTAAAAATTCAAAGAAAACACTGTTTTACAGCCATAAGGTTGCATTTTTGCACCAACAAGGCAATTCACAAAGAAAACTTGGCATATCTTAGGATGGTGTGCAGTCTGTGTGTAAAAGAGTTTTAGGAAATTGGACAAAAAAAATGTCTACAGCAGATGAACAGTACAGTGAGTGTTCACAGCCATCTGTAAAGCAGGGTGGAGGTTTTGTCAGGTTTAGTGTTTCAGACGGTGGTTTTGAGGTATCTTGTCAAAATCGATGGAATTACGAATGCAGTAAAGTACCATCAGATTTCGATCCATCATGCAATACCCACTGGAAAACATCTGATTAGCTATGGTTTCAGTTTTCACGATGATTCCAAACACACTGTCAATACAGCAAAAGCATGCGTGGATTTAAAAAAAAAAGAAGAAGAAAAAGAAGCCTGAAAACTATTCCTAAAGATTATGTCAAGAAAATACCAAAAACCTGTTCTAAAGACAGTTAGGACTATCTTTGTGTTGGAGAATAAAGTCATACCAAATAGAATAAAACGTTACAATTTTCTATTATTGCCTTATACAGTGCTGTTGATGGAGGTCTGTATGTTTTAATAATCAACTGCACCTACTTACAATTATCCTAGCAATATATTTGCCAAAGAAATAAGGGTTGGCTCAAATCTTTTGCAAAGTCTACATAACAGCCTCAGTTGAATCTCTGCAAGCTGGTCTACAGAAAACTTGAGGGCCTCACAAAAGTCTCTCAATGTAAGGTTGTAATAAGGCTGTAATAATTTAGGAGATACTTAGTGTTGAATCTGTTTAGTCAGTTCTCTAAATGTTTACTGCATCCTGAGGCAGATAAGCCACAGCTGAAACAACCTGTAGTTCGGGACTTTTATATGTCCCTACAAACTGAGATGCATGTACTCCCACACTATAGACCACATAAAGAAGCATCTGAGAAACATTGCAGTGGATTTCCACCAATAGTCTTTTTGTAGCACTGCATTCACTCCAGATACTGTGTCTGAAACTGAGCTGAACTCTACGGTAAAAATGTACTGACTATCAACTGAGAGACTATGCACGCTCAAAAAAATAAAAAAATAAAAAATCATTGGCGCATTATGTTTATGTTTAGCCCTGCTTTAGTTTCTAAATCTTGTGAACAGACGCAGATGCAGAAAAATATATTTATGAAGCATTTCCTTCAGCAGTACTCATCTGTACCTCTTGCGGTCCCAGATGTGCACTTAACATGAAGCAGAGGGACAGGAAGTGTCATAAACGATTCACGGACAGTGCACTGAAGGTAACTGAGACGGAATCTGCAGTAAAGCACTTTTGAGACCTGGGAACATGAGAATTATTCCCAGATTTCAGATGTAAAATATTCACTTAAAAGAATACTCCACTGAATCATCTTCTGAAAAGTTTGAAGCATGCTGCTCTGTGGGGACTGCTGCCTTCCTTTAGATTCGATTTATAGAAGTTTCATTGGATTTAAATGGCAGCCAAGAGTCATTTGTTTAAATCAGACATAGGGCTGTTTGATTATAGCAAAAATCATAATGATCATTATATTGGAAATCTGTATTTTATTTAATTACTGATTGTTTAATGCCATTATGCTCATATACTGATGACATTACATGGATATGCTCAAAAACAATCTTTGAACAATGGTTTTTATTAGACCTTTTAATATTATTTAATACAAAATCAAACTGAGGTTGTGGGGAAGATATGACTGTAGATAGAAGAGTGAGAACCAAACCACTTCAGCCTTCACTACTGGAGGTCTGCAGGTGTATGGAGGCAGTGAGAGGCCCACATGGCAGTGGATTTGCACATCTCAGAGAACCTGCATGTTAGCCAGAGATTTAGAGTGCGATCCACAGAAACTATGTGGCAACCTTTTAAAGTTTCAAGTTGTTTTTCTTTAAGAAGTTGGCTACACAAGAAAAAGTTAATTGTCTTTCATTTTAGCAAATGCCACAAAGAAAATGTTTGCATTATAACAAGATGACCTCCAGCAGATATGCTAATTGTGATTCTTGCTGTTGGCAGCAGTGAAAGTATGATGTTTTTCATCATACAGAAGGAGGAGGTCAGTGGGGTTGAATGAATGTTTTATTGACCCATCTAGCCACCCCACCCTTTTAGACTTTGTGTCTCCACAACAGCACTAGTAAGAAACTAGTATATACTGTATGTATATGTGCATATAAACACTCAGTCTTTGACTATTTCTTTTATTGGCTCTTACCCACCTGTAGTTACTTATGAAGAGCAGCCAATCGGGGGAAGGAAAGGGTAGTAAACTGATAGGCTGCACCAAGGCCCAGTATAAGGTAAATATCAAGTATCAATCAAAGCTACCCTAATGAAGTAGCTTTAGAAGAGAAAGATTTAAAAATAAGCAAAATACATCCCCTTTAAAGTAAAAGATAGAATTCTCGTTTAAAATGAGAAATACCTTCGACTTGAATCCTCATAATGCTGCAGTTCTTGCTCGGCACAGAAAACATTCAAAATTAGGTAAATAGCATCATGCACAACAACTATATTCAAAAAGATTCAGGGAACACTTGTCATCCTTAAATTTCATAGTCAAGGTAATCTAATTGCAGACACACAATAAAAAAAATGCCTGAAGGTGTCGTAGAAATAGCTGTCGCGCTTTTAGTACATAAACAATTCATTGTGTGTGTATACTTCAGGAGCCTGCGGTGTATTTATGTGAGCGAGTACACAAGAGTACGATAACAAGAGCCCACGCCGTGAGCAGTAATCTGCTAACACAGTGGATTGAGTTGACTCTGCAGGATTAGCAGTGGTGTGTAACACAACACACTCTTAATTACTGCTATACAGTCATGTTCAATGTAGAGGAAGAGACAGAGATTGAAGAAGAGGGGGCACCCTTTTAATTGCTGTAATACATTCATGCACAAGCAAAGGAAAATTAAAAAGATGAAAGAGGAGCAGAGGGTGTGCTTTTTTTCTCTCTACTGTCTGAGTTTGGATATTAATTCAGACTGTACAGCCGCCTGTATGTGCACACCGAACTCAGAGCTTTAACTAACCTGGCACACACAAATACACACACACGTCACCAAACTATCTGTGATCGAGTTGTTCTGTACTGCAGCCACAAGTGGATGAGGCTGTTCTGTCATTGTCATCGCCCTCGTCCTATCAGCGTGTCAGTGTGTGTGGGTGTGGGTGTGTGTCAGGGGCGGAGGGAGAGAGAGGCTGCCAGTTGTGGCAGATCGATATCACTGACTGAGAGATCACAGGAATGCTTAGTGCCCATCAATGACTGCAGTGTGTGTGTGTGTGTGTGTGTGTGTGTGTGTGTGTGTGTGTGTGTGTGTGTGTGTGTGTGTGTGTGTGTTATGCAGTATCCCACAACAGAGGGGGGCAAACGGGTGAAGGATGAATGGTTTAACAGACAGATGAGTTGATGAATCCTATTTTCTTTCCTAAGTTTCCTCCTCTCTCTCTCTCTCTGTGTCTCCCTCTCTTTCTGTCTGCCTACCTTGTTCTCTGTCTGAGTATCTGATCCAGCTCACGATGATGCAGTTGCAAGAGTGACAGAGATTTTACGTCTTTATTCAGTTGTTCATATTGTCTCTTTCTTTTGTGCCTATTGTTTGTGTTCTTGTTTCTGACCCTTCTCTGCTCGTCACATCTCAGTTTTCCACTAGCTTTTGCATTTCTGATTCATCTTAGAGTTGAATGAGAGTTCATTGTTATTATTTTAATTCAAAATGTGATATCCATCATTGTTTTAAGCATCTGCTATGACGTATTCCCATTCTTGGCTGACTGTGCAGAAACAACGGTACACTGCACAAGCGTGCAGCTACATTAGCGGCATTAATAGCTGTCAAAAAAAGGGCATATGTGTGCCTTGAGGTAAATGCTAAATGCTAATATGAGAACATAATTACAACTGCAATGTTAACATCCTGGTGCTCAGCAGGTACAAAGTTCACCATCGTACTTTAATGTGTTAGCAAGCAAATATTTGCTAATTAGTTCCAACAGTACAGCAGAGGCTAACACACTGGGCTAATTAAAATTCCAACCTGCTTGCTAAATCAAACATAGGATTTTGTACCCGTCCATCTAATGGATAGAGACTGGTTGAATGAAACTATGAAACTCGCATTACAAGCATTAAGACTTTAATATTAAATATATAAATATTATCCAATAATATCTTTTATTGTCCTGCCAAGATGCAGTTAGAGCAATATATGTTTTGATATAAACACTTTTTTCCCCCCTTTGTACCAAATTATAACTGTGTCACACCGATGTGATAGCTACATCGGTGTCCAGACCCTCAGGTTTAACTGGAGGAATTAATGATTAAGGATTAACAACTGTTTTCATAGACAGGGTCTACAAACATATTCATAGCTATGTACAAATGAAGAGAATCAATCCCAGCATTTCTGGGATCTGTTTAGTTTGGAATCACCACTCAAACCCCTGGAAGGAACTCGGCCTATACCCATAAAGAATCCACACAGAGAACATGTCCAGTCTGGACTTCTTGCAGTTAGGCAATAGTGCTAATGACCACACCAATGTAGTAGTAGCAGTATATGCTTTTCACAAAGATTAAGTCATGCAGGTCTAAGTACATGCAGCCGGTACAGTGAAACTGTAAAACACCTCAAGTACAATTGGAATTGTTTCTTAAAAGCTATTTCTTTGACATATTTCTTCAGAAATTTAAGCAGACAAAAATCTGGAGATGAGTGTGGTTAAAGCACCACATGGAGTCCTGAGAGATCTCAGAAAATAAAACAGCTAATCCTTAGGCTCCAAATACAAAACTGATCTATCAAAGACAAAGTAAAAACTTTTTGAGTCACTAAAAAGGTAGTGTGGTTTATTCTGAAAGAGCAATAGGGAACGGCGTAGTCATCCACAGAAGAAAATAGTGGCGGCTTATCACAGGATCCTTTCCATGGTGAAAACCCCTAAAATTCAGCCAGGTGAAAAACACTCTCCAGGAGGTAAGGGTATCAAATCCAGGTGCATCATAATGAGAAGATTTCACATGAGAAAATAAAGCAGGTTCACCACACGGTGTAAAGTAGTGATTAGACTTGAGAACAGAAAAGCCACATTAGACTTTGCCAAAAAAAACATCTTTAAAAAAATGCAGGTCTATTCCATATAGTGGAACTCAGAGCAGCCAAGCTTTGAATGGCTTATGGTCAGAAACAGTAAGTATTTAAAAACACAACTTTTAAAAGTAATCTGATGTGGGAATACATGGTTCCAAGTCCCACTAAGACACTGCGGTTTGTTGACGTCTGAAGAGAGAGAAATCACAAAGACGTTTCCTCATATTGATGACTGAACAGGCATCAAGTCAGGATTATAGATTTATTTTTCTAACTACATATAGCCCCATGAAAACAGGGGAGTGTTTTGAAAAACAACAGTAAGTCTTTATTCTAAGCACATACTATTAAATAATTTTCATTTAATAAACAGCTAAAACAGCACACATGTGTAAGTAGTAGTAGCTGCTTTTTCTGTCTGTTTATCGAACATCCCGACAAACTAGCAAGTTAGCTTAGCTAAAAAAAATAAATAAAAACAGATTAACTGTGTCCCAAAGCCAAGGCTGATAGTACACTCTTTCAGATATTATCAAGTGCAACACTATGTCTCTTTTCTGCTGTCGATACTTCACTTCAACCCACCTCGTGTTTGGGTTACTCAGTGATACGATGAGCCAGAGATCAAGAGCTGCTCATCTACAAATCAAGACTGAAGTACAGAACATTTTCTGGCTATTGAATACATTACCTGCCGGGGGGAAAGCTGGTGCTGGTGGTAGGGGAAGTGCTTAATGTTCTTTTTGCCTGAACTGTTGTTAATAATTACGGTTGATATATTTGATGTGCTTAAAACAAATGTGAAACAAAATTAATATCCTGGAAGGACAGTGAGCTAATTCATCTGCTTAGAGCAGCTGAAGATTAAAGGCTTCAAGTGCTCTTTAAGGAAGTGACACAAGAATGCTTTATTGCCTTTCACTGGAGAGTTAGAGAGCTCTGAACCTTAGAAACTTTTTATTTTTTGATAAAGTCAGCAAGAATACACAATATTAACTACCTATGGCCTCAGTCCAGATCCTGCACATCCATCAAACTCTGAGTTCTTTGTCTCTCTATTTTACATTCTGTCTGTCATGCCTCTTCCTCATTTCCTTCCTTTTTGTGCCACTTTGCATCGTCGGACTACATCCTCTCATCATTGATCTCCTGTCCACCATCCTACAGCCAGAGGTGTCTTTCTCTTTGTCTGTTGCTCTTTTTCATTTCTCTCCCATTTTCTCTCTTGCCTTTAGTCCACCCTGCCCCAAACTGGTTGCAATCGAATCCATCTCAATTCCAAAATGAACTCTGCTAAATAATTGAAAGTTCAATTCCAATATTGTGAATGAATACCTGCTATGCAACAATAGCTTGTTCAAATTTCTCTCCATCCAGCCCGTCGCTTTTCCCCCCACTGTGATTAGGTTGTTTCCCATCCTCGGTGCAGAGTGTACCGCTCTGTGGCTAATTGGCGAGTTCAATCAGAGAGACAAATGAAGACAGGAGACACTGACCTTTGAGAGGTAGTCACTGCTCTCCTGTCTTTTCACCTCTCTGCACTTTCTCCTCTTCTTTTTCCACTCATTTTCTGCTACATTTTGACTCTGCTTTTTGCATCTTTCTGCTTTGCTTCTTCTCTCTTATAATTTCCATCTCCTCTCTCTTGTAACCTTTCCTTCATCTCTCATCGCCTTCTTGTCTTCTGCCCTCCTTTTCTTTTCTTCTATCCTCTTCCCTCAGCGGGAAATGAGTTGGCAGTCATTCCAATTTATTTTGACAACTTATTCTCCAGCTTGTCAGAAGAAAATTACAGTGCATACATGCTCGCAGACATTTTTCTGTGTGTGCTCATACTGTATGTGTCTGTTTTCACTGCCGCATATAGCTAAAAGCCCACTGCTTCCCACACCCAGCTATTCAAGGAGGGAAAGAAAGCAATGGTCCAGAGCAGAACAATGGTTGCCTCCATGGTGTGGCGGAGTCGTTTATCTGTTTGAGGCCCGAGTATGTCCCACTTGTTTTCCATCTGACCCGCCAACCGTGACTGATGGTGCAACCACACCACGTGGGGGTCTACATTACAGCATGACCTCCCTGTGTCAGGCACACTTGCTAATGGCTGCTGTGCTGTCGTTCATCACAGCAATGGCCTGGGAGATGTGAATGATCGGGCAGAGGCGTGAGCATATTTATGCATGTACGCACATGCAGACGCACCACACCGCTATAAACGCAACACCATGAAATTCCAGCAACGGATGAATCATTTCCGAGTTTTCACATATTCACTGTTACAGTTGCAGTGTTCTTGTAGGACAAGGAAAGACTTTGTTTTCTTTTGTTTGTTCGTTTGTTTCTTTAGATTGTGCATTTTTGCAAAGTTTTGTGTGTCGGCGACTCTGCGCTGTGCAAAGTCACCCGGCAGTAGCTTCATCAAAGCTTTTATATTTTGTTGTAATGTGCATCTGATAAGTCTTTATATGGAAAATAATTCTGTGCCACAAAGACAAGGATATATTTGAGATGTTAATAAGTTAAACAAAGGAATGAAAATGCTGATGAACCTGTGATTAGCTGAGGTGCTCAGTAACATCAGTGTTTATGTGGACATTTTTAGACATTATCAAAGCTTAAGTGGGATCTTGGTAAACCATGGATTTTGCTGCAGAGATTTAAATTCACTCAATGCTTTTTCATAGTGTTCAGTGATTCAGCTTTGTTATGTGATTTTGCTATTTTGACCACTTGCAAGTTGAAAGTTCATAAGAAAGCCTTTTAACACTTGCCTCTTCATATTTTTAAATTAACCTGTCTCTGCCTGTAAAAACTTCTGATGAGGCGACAAGGTGACCCCAAGCACACAAACAAACAGGCGCATGCCAGTAAAACACTGAATCTGCTCCTTTCAAGAATGTTTCAAAGACGTCTAAAAAGAAATTTTATGTCTGATGGCATTTCGCTCAGGCCTTCTGCTTTTAGCTGATGAATCTGAAAACAGCCTTTTAACGTCAGACTCTGAATATACAGCATCTATCATTCTTGAAGCTCCAAGAAAAGTAGCATTGTCCAAAAAATACTCGAGACATGAGTGACTTTCAAGAACTGTCAGCTACATGACATCCCACTTTTACCATTAAGCAGTTCTCTCCTGTTTTGAAATGTTCAGAAGCAAAAAAAATACAGACAGAATTCAATTAAAGGGATAGCTTTACATCTCATCTGCATATTACAATATCTTAAACAGACAACCAAAGAACTCATACCGCCACAATCACCTCCCTCACTCACTCTTTTGTGGGATGCCAATGTTCACGTTTTGGACAGAGTAGATAGATGGTTTGAAAGAGGAGTGAAAAGAAGAACATCTATGTTCACTGTGAACGACCAGCTTTGAACAGAGGCGGTGGCTTACCCATCTATAATCCACTCATATCCTGGGCCATTTGACCTCAGTAAATCACATGACATGCTGGGGCTAGGTGTCACAAAAAACCCCTCAAAAACCTTGGCTGATTGTGACCCACACCAGTTTCCACACCTTGCCTAGTGTGATTAGTTAGAGGATCAATAGGTCCATGTCCCTCTTTGGGGACAGTCCCATAGGGCTTAAAATCTGGCACTCTCTAAGTCCAGATGCTTTTCTTTCCAAGCTCCTTAGGCTCCGATGGCCTGGATGACTGGGAACCTTCACACCTCCCTAGCATCTCCAAAATGACTTTTCAAGCTGGGGTAGTCTGTTGCCATCAGGAAGTGCCTATACCATGGACGAGTGCATGCCCTGGAACAATTTTTAGTTGGGTGGTACACATAAAATTAATATCCAGATAAATGCCAGACTCTAGAGTTTCCCAGCAGTATTGCAGCGAGATAGTAACTTGGTCTTAGGTTCTTTCCTCTTTCTTTCACCTTTGTTCTCCTCAGCATCTCTAGTTTTTCCCATCATTATATCAATCTAGATAGCTAGGTCTGTTTTCCATTGTTAAGCTTGCACTCACTGAGTGTAAATAATTAATTAATGTTTTAAATATCTGAAATATGCAGTTATTAAATAAGGTTTCATTTAAAATAAGAGAAATAAGATGGTTTGTGTTAAAATGCTTCTTTGTCAAGCATGCAGCCCTTTAACCTGACAGCAACACTAGCCTGTATCTGTGCTCCTCTCACACTAGGTCTGCTTGAATTGATACCATTAAACGTTTTTTACTTTGACCTTGAGCTGACACTGGCAGTGATTATAAGTATTTTCTTGTAGTGTCAAGCAAGTTGCAAGGGTAAATCAAAGTTTCACTTGCAATGGTCCCAATGTACCTCTTTTTCATAGTTTAAGAAAAAAATACAGTCCTTGATCCCTGATCCAGCCTCCAAGAAACACCAAGTTGAGACACTTAATGGCCTCGCATGAGGGGATAAATCCATGCGTCTGTGTGTGTATGTGGGTGTGCATGTGCTTGTGCATGTGTGTGATGAGTTCAAAGCCTTTAGTCGCACAGGGATAAAGAGTCAATTTGGTCAGGGGGACATCGAACCGTTTGCCCTGTAGATTGCCTTGTTAAACAGCACTTGTCTACCTGTCAAAATCTCTCCAGACCTTTTATCTGTCTACTCCAATAATATCAGCCACTACTAGAACAGCATATTAGCAGAACAGTCGCCTCTGAACTTCAAAGTGCTGTGCTCTTTTTTGGCTAGACATCACATTGCTTAAGAGCCCCAGGTGCCATCGGTTGAGTTTTTGCTTCCTTTTTTTCCCTCTCACGTTTGAAGTGCGTTCAGTTGGTCCCACAGCATTTTGCATCTATTGTCAGATTGCACAGAGTCTCTCGCTGCTTTCTAACGTTGGCCTTTTCTCACTGATTGCTTCCCTTCTACCATGAGATATCTTGTCTAAGGAGCAATCAGGGGAGATAAACTCGGCACTGGATTTCACGGAAGCTCAGTTCTTCAAGGTGCATCAGTTTTTCTGATTTTATTTTATTTTTAATCCATTTTGTTTTCACACTTTCTTCCTTTATCCAGTCACATCAGTTACATTTACATATTCCCTTGCGCTGAATGTCTGTCTGAAGTGTAGGTGGCATGTGTGCGTGAGTGTGTCTGTCTTGTGAATGTAAATGTGTGATATCCTGTTCCTCTAAATACACCGCTAAAGCTATTGCTCATCATCTCTGGAAAACTGAGCTGAATAAATATGATAATGAAAAGAATGGCGAGATAAAATGCTGCAATAGATCTCACTTTATTACAGACACTGACTTGTTAGTCTCTTGCTGCACTACAAAGTAACAAATGTGTGTATGTTTGATGTGAGATCTAATTAAATTATTTCTTTCTTGACTGTTTATGGCTCCATTTTCTGTTTTCTTAAATTTTCATCATTGTTTTTCCTTTTCTTCCACACTTTGTCTTTACTCTGGAATCTATTATACTTGTAAACTTAATGTGTATTGAATCGACGTCTTCTTATCCTTGACTGGCGTCCAGTCAGATGCCACTGGTGTCGTGCACATTGACAGTATCCTTTGGAGTCTCTGCAATGACACATCGACTGCAGGGGATATTGGAGCCAAGAGATAACAGTAGGATTTTTGAGTGCTGGCGGTGAAGTAGTACATTGGAAGTTTGTCGACCAGGGGTTGTGGTTAATGTCCCGTTTGGGAGTGCATATTTGTGTCGCTGATTAATTTGGTTTTCATCCACCTTTCTTTCTCTTTTCCTTGGTGGTTAGGATTAGGTGCCAGTTGCTACTTGATTAGGTTTAGGCATCCAAAATGAGGGATGCATCGATATAATATTTGAATTGAATATTGGCCTGATCCTGGCTCTAAATGTTGCTCTGTAAAGCACCTTGAAGCAACTGTAGTTGATATTTGGCATAATAAAATAAATAAAGTTATGACTGAATTATGTGCCGAGCTTTGGCAGTAGTGCACTTCTTGCTAGCAGTAGAGCTAGCATAGCAGTACATAACATGTTATGTTACATCAGAATTCATAAAAAATGAATTGGGACATCCTTAATGAAAAGTTTCCAGTTAGGTTTAAGAAATGGTTCGGGTTTTAATTAAAATTACCTTCAATTCAATTCAGTTTTTAAAGGTAAAGGTAGAGTTAAATGAAAGTCTTTGCTAGAGGCCATATACAAAGCCAGAATGGCAGCCCTTATTTTGAAGAGCTAATATTGCACACAAAAATTTCCTGTTTCTGTTCTCAGAGTGGACCGACACAAGACTTTGTTCTCTGCACTGCCGTCTCATTTATGTATCAAACCAAAGAGCCAAGCAGGAGGAGAAGGCATTTTTTTATTGGCAGAATATAATACGAATCCCTGCATGGTATTTTGAAAATGCCTCATACAACAAGTGATGTCTGAACACTCACTGTACCTCTTCACAATGCACGTACCAACAAGAACAAATTGATTCTCAGGTGCCTCCCAGATAGAAAGCAAACCATTTTTCACTCCATATGTAGCACAGATTGTTATTCAGCTTCCATTATAGTACAGTACAGAGTGTAATCAGTGAAAATAGCCATATTCTGGCAAGCTGAAATCCATTCCATTTTTGCACCAACAGCTGTCTATGGCCTAAGCAGCTGGCACCTTTTGATCATTCTGCCAGACTCCTGATTTGCGTTCCTCTGTGAAATGAGACGTGACCATTACTCTTGTCTGTCTGCTGTGGACTGCCAACAATATTACCTCTCATATTTGCTAAAAGCTCTGTGTAAAAGTACATTTATGCGACAAGGTCCTGGCTATCACCTGCTTTGCACTTCAGAGCCATGGCTTCCCACGAGAGAGATATCAAAGTTATGCACATTATTATTATTATTATTATTAAGAAGAAGAAGAAGATTATTATATCTTTTGTAGGATATACTCAGAAGTGCTCATTTAAAAATGTGTTCACTTTGTCTTATTTATTTATTTTTTAAGCACAAAACCTAGTGAACCTAGTCAAGAAAGAATCATGATTCTGGTTAAATAGGCCAAAAAATGAGTTCATTTTCAAAAGCTTGTCTGCAAATGTACTAAGATTGATGAAGCATCAGATGACACAAAGACCATTTTGGAAAAATATCAAAACAGGTGAACCTTGAAATCTGGGCTCACGAGTCCCATTTGCAACACAATGATGATGCTGTACACAGACAATGTTTTTCTGTTGCGCTATTGACTTGTGGACATTTAAACAGTTTTTTTGGAAAGCACTCAAGAGGAAAGGAAATATACCGACACGATTGTTCAAATATTTACAAATGAGCTCAGTATACTGTACCTTTGTTACACTATTCTGAGCCAAGCAATGTATTTTCACACTGATGTGCACTGTTTGGTGTATGCACTGACATGAACTTGTAAGTCAATATTTTGTATGACTACATTCAACACAATCTTAACTCCCTCAAGGAAGCTTTCTGGTAAGTAGTCTTCAGGAATAGTCCAGCTGCTTGAAGAGCCTTCCAAAGCTCTTCTTTGGATATTGGCTCCATTTTTGTTCCTTTCCTGGTCAAGATGATCCCACACTGTTTCAATAATGTTGAGGTCCAGGTGCTGGGGAGACAAGTCCATGACTGATTGTGCTCCACTGTGTGTGTTTGGGTTTTTTCTTCTATCCAAGTATGTTTTACTGCATTAACAGTGTGTGCTTAAAAAATAAAGCCATGCCAGTCAGACACTTTCCAAATGGTAGTGCATTGTGGCTCAAAGTCGTAGGTTTCTGCATTCATAATTTCATCAATTTTGACAAGATCCCCAACACCAATAGCTGAACGAAGCCCCAGATATCACAGAGGATTTGGTTAGTCTGCCAAATCTATGATTTAGTGTTAATAGTTCAGAATATTTTCTGTTTGTCACAGTGTCATATTTTTTCTAATTGGTCCTTAAATACAAAATGAATTCAAAATATTTATTATGCACATATTTTAGACATATTTGAATTCATTTGTTAGTATATTGACTAAGTATTTTTTAAAACCTCTATTGAATAAGACATTTGACAGTTTGGAATTGTGGTTGGATTCAATGAAAGACTTTCAACCCTGATCCATGTCAGCACAAAAAATAAGAGTTTTTGAGATTTACCTCTGATAGGCTTTTGATTCATGCTAAAAGTAACTTTAGGAGACATTTCAGCTTTGGAAATGATCTACTTGTGAAGTTATTGGAAAATTCCCCTTGGACATCATTGTCTCTTATCTGCTGTTGGAAACAAAACTTTGAAAGGCCCCACAAGCCGTGTAAAAAAAAATGTTACAGTCACTTTTGGTTTAGCACCTCTAATGGTCCCCCCATTGTGCAGAATAATTAGAGGCTTTTTAAATGTCATAGAGCCATCAGCATGATGCTGTAATTAAAAAAGAAAACCCTTTATGAGTGTCATAATGAATTGGCAAAGTCATTATCATCATCGCTAAACAGGCTTTGTTCTTCCACTGACTGCGTGTGTGCGAACATTCTGTCATTTGTTTAATGAATCACATTGGACTGTCTGTCCTTGGATAAAGTATAATGACAGTTTGATACATTAAATTGTGAATATTTGGTGACATGTTTTTGGTTCATGTCGTTCCCCATATTCTTTGCCCTTCATTCGCTGTTTGATAGTTATTTTGTTGCATTCTCTGAAAAATTTGCAAATTTTAGCAAAGTCACATAAATTCTTTTGTAAATTACTGAATCTTCCTCTTCTCCTTCCTTTAAATGTTCCCTTTAAGATTCACCATGGAGCTTCCATCTGCTTTCATCTCACCCCGTTCCTAGCATCCTCCTCTGTCACATCACCCCTCTGTATGTCCTCTTTCACTACATCCATGAATCTTCTCTGAGGTCTTCTTCTTTTCCTCCTGTCCAGTAGTTCCATCTTCAACAACTCATGTCCAGTAAATATCCACTATCCCTCCTCTGCACATGCCCAAAACATCTCAACCTTGCTTCTCTAACTTCTTCAGACATCTCAAGTTGTGCTGCCACTCTGCTATGCTCACTTATAATCTTGACCATGTGGGTCACTTCCAACAAAAATCTTTCCATCTTCACCTCTGCCACCTCCAGCTTGGCCTACTGTCTTTATGTCAGTACCACCATCTCAAAACACCATCTTGAAGCAGGCCTTGCTTCCATCTTGAAAGTTTTCCTTTCTCTTGTTGCTATCCCTCTTTCACAAATCACCCCAAAAATCATTTCCACCATTTCCACCCCGCCTGCGTCTTGCACACTGCCCCTGGCTTTGGATGTTGTCGACCTGAGGTATGTAAATTCATCCACCGTCACTACATCGTCTCGTTGCATCTCTGTCTCCCTCTCATCCACACAAGTGTATCCTGTCTTGTTTAAATGGATTCCTCTTCTCTCCAGTGAATACCTCCACCTCTTCAGGCTCTCTTCCACATCGATATACGTAGACCAGGTTAATTTACATTTATCTTTACTGCTCCAGAAAGCAAATGCATTGTTTCTCCTTTGCAGCTAACCATCTGTTCCCCAGTGCCCCAGAGTGGATTACTGAAGAACATATATGAGTAAAGTATGCACAGGATATGTAAAGTACTCTCGAGAGTGCACATTAAGTCAGTACATGCACCACTTCAACACCCTGGAGAATTTTTTTGTTGTTTTAATTAGTGAACACTGCTCCTCCTCATCAGCCCTTACATCTTGATGTTGATCATGAGATCTTATCTTGCCTCGTTTGAGCTTTGATAGAAAGATAAACAACAGTGAGTGCTTTAGCCTGCTGAAAAGAAATTATCATCATTAGAAAAAATAAGATTTTTAGAAACATACATCTATGAATTATATCATTTCATAAATGGCAAATGCTACAAGCATTTCTTAAAAGTTGTATAAGTTGTATACAAGTTATAAATATCTGTGTATCTTTTATTCTAAAGTCATTTTAATGTAAAAATCTACATATTGCTAATGAAGAGATCCCATACTGTCTTTCAATGTTCTTGTAACAGTGACAATAAAGGTCTGTCTGTCTGTCAATAGCTCAGTGTCTCTTATATAAATGCCCGTCAAATGGTAACCCAATGAAGCCAAAGCAAAAGCACCAAAACCCTCAAATTCTCACTTAAGACTGGCTTCAAAAACAGGTTATGTTTACAGTCCTTCATGTTCTTTAGATTAGGGGAAAAATGATTGAGTGTGCTGCTATTTTCATTATTATTCATCACTTGGTCACTCTGACTTACAGGGACATATAGCCTGTAGCTGTTGATCTATCTGACATTTCATATAATTTGCAGTGTATAACAGATGGTCCAAAAAGTCTGTAGAAATGCAATGCTAGACTGTATTATTTTTTATTTAGTATTTCAGTATCATAAAAAAGAAATTTGCAGGTATCTGTGTTTTTGCAATACATCCATGTACGCATCTTTCTATTTAGGGTTTTGTGTTTTAGTTGATAACTTTAGCTGCCACCCAAAGATGATATAATGACACAGAAAGATGGCCAGAAAGCTAAAGTTGAAGCTTCAAATCAGGGAGTCCACAGATCAGTGGGTGATATTGATATAAAATAAATTTCGTGTGCCCTGGAAGGTTAAATGTCCTTTTATAAATAGCAAAATATATCAGTCATGAGATTTGATAGTGTTATTTTATAAACATGCCTACATTGTACTGTATTATTTGAGGAACCACTTCTGAATTGTGTGAAACGCACATAATGAAGAGCAACAGAATGCATTAAAATTCAACAATGTAATGCCTCATTTCGTCACGTTGCCTTGTTAGTCCACTTTAATGCTCCAAAAGGAAAGGCATGATAGAGATTTCAGCCATTTAAGAGAGCCATTGTATGAATCCTTTTCATCACTGTTCTCATTCTGTCACAACAAAACTTTTAAATCTTTATGCTTATAATCTTTGGAACCTATGAAGCTATTCATAGCTATCAAGGTTTTCCTTGTATGATGAACACCATACCAACCATCAGCAGCCCAACACAATGTCCTTCACTAAAACCAGAAGTAAATTTTTTACCCTCTCATAAGAAAAAAGAAATGATAATTTTTACCTTATTCTTTCTCTCCCTAGGTAAAAGGCTGGCCTTGATGTTCTTAGAATAATAGGCTTGTCCCCTGAGCTGGAATGCAATCTCCTTTCAGTACAACATTTACGTTTTTTTTTTCCTTAAACATTCAGATAATTTTGAAAGGCATTAATCTAGCTTTGAACTTGGTTTGAAGTTTTCTGTAATTGATTTCTGTGGGCAAGTACTGAACTTGCCTACAGACAACTTTCCAGAGAGAGGATTGCCCAATACAAACCAAAAAACCCCCAGCTTTCTACGATTGCACAGTGTGGTTGTTAGTTAAAGTGAGTTATCTAGATTCACTCTTACATGGATGTCATGGGTGAACTATTGCACTATTTTGAAATTACAATAGAGAATATTTGTATGTGTTCAATTGTGCACAGAAGCTTTGTGTTATAGGTAATGGCCTCTGAGCTGTTGTAAAGCTGGATAATTATGACAAACTTTTTGAATGAATTTTAATTTGTTAATGGCTAAAGGCTCTCAATCACCTGTAAATGACTTATAATGAAGTTTAGAACAAAAGCGTTTTAGTGCCTGCCAGAATAATTAGTTTGCTTAAAATGAAATATACGTCCAAAGGCTTTAATATACCCTCTAAAGTCTCCATCAGATGTTCAAGGCCGCTAACCTATCTCAGTCGCAGTATAGTAGGTTGAAATGACCGGAATGTGACAACATTATGTTCACCTATGCGATTTATTAAATACACATAGACAGGAAAGATGTAATAACATTGGTGAGGTGACTCTTGAAATTGTATTTGATGGTAAAAATGTTCAGTTCCAAAAAGGACGATAATGGCCTGTAATAAGATAAGATAAGATAAGATAGAACTTTATTAATCCCTCGGGTGGGTTCCTCTGGGAAATTCGACTTCCAAAAAGCACAGCAACGACCGAAGTTACAGTTACAGAATTGTTATATATATATATATATATATATATATATATATATATATATATATATATATATATATATATATATATATATATACACACACACACACACACACACACACACACACACACATATAAATACAGAGACAAATATAAATAAAATATACAAAGGGGATAAATAGAATAAATAGGAATAAAAAATAAAAATACAAGTGAATTGCACATTTCAAGTATTGAGTCTATTGCACTGTTGACTATTTACAAAAGTATTGCACAAGGTATTGTACAGTGAGGTGAAGAGGCACTACAGCTTAGTTGTTCCCCCCTCCTTTGTCCTCCTGTTTCCCCTCCCTCTCCCCTCCAGAGAGGAGTTAAACAGTCTGATGGCGTGTGGGACAAAGGAGTTTTTAAGTCTGTTAGTTCTTGTCTTTAGGAGAAGCAACCTGTCACTGAACAGACTCTTCTGGTTGTTAATGGCCGTGTGCAGAGGATGCCCAGCATTGTCCATAATGTCCATCAGTTTCTTTAGTGTCCTTTTCTCTGCCACTGTCACCAGAGTGTCCAGCTTCATGCCAACCACAGAGCTAGCCCTCCTGATCAGTTTCTCCAGCCTGGATGAGTCCCTCTTTGCTGTGCTGCTCCCCCAGCACACCACAGCATAGAAAAGTACTCCAGCAACCACTGACTGGTAAAACATCCTCAGGAGCTTCCTGCAGATGTTAAAAGACCTCAGCCTCCTGAGGAAGTACAGTCGGCTTTGGGCTTTTTTATACAGGTGCTCTGTGTTGCATGACCAGTCCAGTTTATTGTCCACCCACAGCCCGAGGTACTTGTACTTGTTGACTACCTCCACCTCCTCCCCCTCTATCTGAACTGGCAGTGGACCTTCTCTGGACCTTCCGAAGTCCACAAAGAATATCATAAGAATCAAGATTTATAATTTTGCAAACACTGACATTTTTGTCCGTCAACAATCACTGAATTTTGCAGTAATTTAGGGTATAAACACACTAAATTACCCTTTAGGGTAATAACACATTTCAGTAGTGTAGGCTTTGTTATTATGATGTAGTATTTATCAGATTGTAAGAATAACACTAATATATCCCAGTTCCAGCAAGCATATGTACCAACACCTCCTCGTGCTGGCTGTATTGACAACCAGTTACAAATTTCGTTCGACTAACAAAGACCAAAACTAAATATATTTCCTGCAGCAGGGCCATGGCAGGCTTTAGAAATTGATGAGGTCCAGAATTTTTTCTCTTAATGTATATTTAAGGTGTAGTACCTGTGCTCCAGTGACCAGCAGAGACTAGGTCCTAAAGTTGCAATGCAATAAAAAACAGAAATTTTAAAAACTTCTTTTGCAGGAGCAACTGTGTATACAGAAATACGGAGAATATGGTGCCTGAAGCAATGAAATACAACAAAAATAACAAACAGCAAAATAAAGAAAATTTAGAATTATCTTTGTACTTGAAATCACTTTTACTGTCTTTTTTTTTTTTTTTAAATAACTAAGATCCAGACGAATGCTATTTTGATTATTTGGATGTTGGTCAAATAAGGTAGAGTCTTGGGACAAGGGGGGAAAACTAGGAGGGGGACCTAGAAAACATGGCTATTCACAAATTGGTAGAGCAAGAAGACAAGTTCCTGGCTTGTAGCTTATCTTCATATTATCAAACCAGCTCTTTTAAGCACGCCAGTACATACTGTACTTTCATACATACAGATGTTAGGCCTTTTACTGGTTTCAGTCGAGCACAGCTGTGTGTTCATGGGTCTTTTCAAGTTTATGAATGCTAGAGGGGTGAGTAACTGTAGTTGAATATGGGTATTTGGACCCAAATTTCATTAGATATAGTTTTAGTTTTAGTTATTTAACTCCGTCATTACAACTTCCATTCATCATCTCTTGCATCTTTGTCAGTACTTTGATCTATTGCTATTTTCACTTACAATGCCATTAAGTGTTGTTAAGAGATCAGTTGGACACAAACAAAAAGTCTCTATCTTGAGAATGATAACAAAGCCTGCAAGTAGATGGGTTCAAAAATGAATATCTGTGTGCAAAGAGGAAATTAGCAATCAAACTAACTGGTTGCCAGCAGTCATGTAAAAATGTGAAAGTATAGTCAGACGCATCAACACAGTACTTACTGTACTCATATTATTTTAGGACACAGGAGGTCTATCGAGAAAGAAATTTTAAAAAAGAAAGGAACTTATATTGCACAATTTACATTCATTTGTATGACTCACGTCTTTTGTTACAGAACCAGTTATTTAATATATCAGTGAGATATAAAGGTTTTCATGCCAAAGAAGCTGGAAATGTAAGCATATGCTGAGAGGAGACCGAGCGTTCTCTATCGTGGCTCCTAAGCTTTGGAATAATCTTCCTCTTCACATTAGGCAATCGACATCAGTGATGGTTTTTAAATCCAGATTGAAAATGCATTTTTATTCACTGGCTTTTGACTCAGTGGTTGACTGACTTGTATTTTATTGTTTTCGTTATGTTTATTATTTTATCGTATTTATTATTCTTATGGTATCTATTATGTTTCTATTGTTCAGCACTTTGGTCAGCCTTGTGTGTTTTTAAAGTGCTATATAAATAAACAATGATGATGATGATGATGATGATAAGCAACATGTAACCTAAATTGTACTATACCACCATACTCACCTTAATTAATGCTACAGTATTTTATTTAATGATGGTTAATCTTGTTTTTTAAACACAGTTTTGAAATAAAATTAATTGCATATATGGCATTACATTTTCCTGTTTAGCGCTTAAAATAATACTTATACAGCCTCATTTTACATCATCATTTTGCAGTTCTTAAGAATTGAAAATAAAAGTACCCTGGGGAAATTTGATAATAAAATTAAAGTTTATGATATATTACAGAGATGAACTAATTAAATAGAAATCCAAGCAATTTTTCTGATTTCTGTACAATATTTAAGAGAAATTCTTGGGTGGATTTTAGTGGTTACTTCAAAAGTTACACATTTGAACAAATTTGTCTCGTAAAAGGCTTTTGACATTTCTGTTATTTCTGGTATCATGACGACGAAAAACATGCCACTATGGTTCATACCGTCAGAAATGATGACAGTTTTGTTTTCATGGCATATTTTGTCTTCCTTCAGTAATTTTCTTTATTCCTTTAAAAAAAAGTAACAGCAAAAACAGACAACAGCAAATAGCCTGGGAATATACATGCACGCGCAGCGCACGTGGCTCGTCACTGTGTGAGTTATGGAGGTAGATTATCTGTGTGCTGCGTGCGTGTTTGCATCAGTGACCATGTGATGGATAAGTCTCGTTAAACTTTGATTGTACTGGATGCCTTCCTGGCAGGGACACGATAAGAGTGCAGATGTGCTACTTGTTATTATTACGTGTGATTCTGTGCAGGTATCTGTGTTTGTGTGTGAAAGTAACCCTCGTGTCATGCATTGACTGGATAACAGATGTGTGAACAACACTCACAAACAGGCACTTCAAAGGATCTGTGGAAGTCAATGAATCAGTCTGTGTTTGTGGAGCACAGTCTTGTAAAGCATTTCTGATTTTTCAATAGAATAGAAAAGAAAAGAATAGAATAGAATAGAATAGAATAGAATAGAGGCGTTATAGGCATGATTTGTGACTTGTTAAGTCAGATGTAGTAAAAAAAACAATATCATAGGCTACGTCCTAGCATTTCTCCTGTGAAAAGCACTGCTTGTCTCCACAGATATTTGAGTTCTTGCTGCTCAGTTTATTTGATGTGCACACTGACAGTATTTGCTGTGCTATGCTAGGGTTTGTTCAGAATTTTCACATCCGTTTTCCGCTTCACACAGATGAGTCTAGGTAAGGGTTGATTGCCTTCTCCATCTGATGCCAGTGAGAGAGTTCATTTCTCTGATATATTATTTCTGCTTTGAACCTCCAGTTTTTTATTCTCTGACCAGGAAAAGTGGGTGCAGAGTACCAAGATCACACTTAATTATCAGCTGTGAGAATTTTTGTTGACATATTTGTCTGATTTATTGGTGTATTGAATGACATGCCATTTATGTGGATCAACCCAACCCTCCTCCTTTTTCATCCAGGCTTGGGACCAGCAATGGTGGAGTTAAGATAAACATAAACCCTAAAGTTCCTTTGACAGAGTATATCAAAACGATTTACCTCAACTGTTTCATGTAAACATCCCTCAATTTTACTCAGTCATAAACAGTGTTGTGTTAACTGCATTGTAATGTTTTACTTATTAACCCACTGCAATAACTGATTACTTTTGAACTGTGTAATGGATTACATTAAATTTGAATTTCAAAACGTACACAACAGTAAAAAATTATGCTTTGGCTTTTGGGGGTCAAGTTGTTCACTGTATTAGGAGGAGGGTTGATATCAGTTTGATCTCTGTACATCCAGGAGAGCAGTGGTTGGCGCATCCAATGTGGTTGGCGCAGGTGAAGGTGTATGTGGAGGTCAGCCTCTGCCAGAGGAGAGCTGCATCTCTAGGGATCTTAAAAGTTGTCTAATTCATATTGTGTCTTTGTTGCTGTCTTGTTAATGCAAGCCATTTGCAAGCCATTCAGGAATGAGTTACTTTTGTTCAGAGTTGCAAGACATGTCTTCACTATGAAGACTCTATAGAGTGCTACATACGTTTAACCAGGGCAAACACTGGCTCATTTGAATAGTTAGGAAAGTAATTTAAGTAATTTATACATTTTCTTACATTTTCTTGCAGTCCCTCAGAGTTGATGTAAGTCAGGTGGTGTAAGGCAGGCCTTACATCTACTGTGTGGAAGTTGTGTAGTTGTGTCAGATTTTTTTCTTTTGTTAGTGATTTACTTTTGGTGATCAATGCATATGATTATAATCATTTAATAATGGCCAAACTGTAATTAAAATACAACTTTGCACCATTTTGTTGTGACAAAAAATTTGAACTAACAAATTAAGGTTTACTTAATGATTGAAATCTTACTCTGCTAAACATGTCTCACTCTGTGGATGATGGACTGAGGCAATGAGAGAAAGTAACTACAACTGTAAGTAGGGATGAGAATTGAGAATCTATTCCTAGTATTCAAATTGTTAGTCTACTTGCTAGTGGTGTGCAATACTGCAAATTTTGGCATCGATGCGATACTAAATAAATACAGGGCCTGTATTGCCAATAGCAATACTTTTAACTTACAAAGGCAGCTTATTTAGGGAAGAGCAATATGTGATGATTTATGAGATGAATCATCATGAAATTGCAAATTCTGATTTTAACAACCACTAAATCACTGTGATTTTTAATTTCCACAATAATTAGTTAACACGACAAAAAACACCCTTCAGCTTTTCAAGTGTTTTGAAACAGTTTTGGTTTGTCTTTTTTACAAACGGGGGGGTTGTAAATGTAAATATGGTAATTCCTGTTTATAAAGCACTTTGGGTCAACTTCTGTTGTTTAAAAATGCTATAGGATATAAATAAAATAGACATGACAGTCAACACAAAAAGATTCAAGTATTTTTCATAGTACATGTTAGAATAATTTATTTAAATCAATTCAGTGGGCTTCATGCCGAGGCTAGAAACAAAGTATGGATCCTATCACGATAGTATCGATCCAATACCAGCGTTGGTATCGATACTATCGATATCTGCATGCTTGCCTATCAATCCTGCTTATGGATTCTTGCACATGCGCTACAATCAGCTGATTTCAGTTGTCGGAGGAGGAAAACAGTAAGGGATTTTACAGTGTTGAAATGGACATAACTTTTATTTTAATAGCACAAAAGAACAAGGCTGCGATGTGCAGACTGGATCCAGGACAGAAACAACTGCATTATGTTGCTAACACAACTTCAACTCTTTGCAAGCCCCTGCACAGCCAGCATGCTAACGCTAAGTTAGGCAAGAACCTAGAGTCACGCTAAAGCTGAGTGACAGCCCAGGACCGAGGTCAGGTGAGCTGAGGTGAAGCCAGCTCCCGCTGAACTTCATCAGGTAACAAAGGAGCAGTCAGGCTGCAGCCTCCACTTCAACCTGTTTTTTTTTCTATTTATGTATCTATATATCTAAATTGTAGAGTAAGGCACTACAATAATACAATCTTGTTCATGTTTCTAAAGTAGAATCACCTTGGAGATCTCTTTAAAGTCTCTTCGTGCTGGTTTTATTTTTGCTTTGTGCTCATACCTAAATATGAGAAGGATCATCTGTGTCCTCATAGGTTAGAGATTTGTGTTGGTATGTGGGACTGTAGCTTTGGGTTTATATTGTTAAATGGAAATTATGAGACTTCCTCTTGGGAGTAATTAAGTAATGTACTGCATTACTTTTATGAAAAGTGTTTTTCTGAGTAATGACCCAAACGCTGATCACAACAAACAGGGGAAATACCTCAACATCCACAAATATTTCACGCATGTAATCTGCAGGGATGTAATGTCTTTGATATGCTGTCTAGAGATGGTGCTGGCTCTCAAAATGTAGCTAATGAGAATGATAAGGAACTGAATCAATAAGTGATATTGATAATGGAAGAGGAATTGCTAAATTCTTATCAATTCCCATCCCTAGCTGTAAGTATAATTTCTGACTCTTCATGTTCTAATTCACAGTGAATATATGGTTAAGAATATGTTTCATGCTGGTGTATTATGTTTCTCCTCAGATGCAGTTCAAATGTAAATATATTACATTGAAATCTTTTATATCCAACTTTTGTTACTTCAGCTACTCACATTATTAATAAGAAATAAGTTAAACAAAAAGATTATGTGTGATTACAGGTTAAGATAGTTAGTTAAGCTAGTTGGTAAATTCACATTGTGTTCGTCATTTATGGTGTTTACTTTGTGTATTCCTGTGTATTCCTTTGATGCTTTGCTGTTTGTTAATTTCCTTCTTTTGCCTTGTTCTCACTTCCTGTTAATTTTGATAGTTAACTTTTGCGTCTTACTTTTTTACTTCCTGTTTTTGTTCTTTTCCTGCCTTTCTGGTTGCTATTTCTCATTAGTTTTCCCAGTGTTCTCTCATTTAGTTTCCTGTCTCTGCCTCAGTCTTTTGTCTTCTGTTTTTTCACGTTTTCAGTTTTTTGCTTCTTACTTTATTCCTCTTCTGTTTGAACCACATTACTGGATTTTTGTCATTTCCTGAACTGTCAGTTTATTGCAGCTCCAACGATTTGCTCCAACCATCTTTGCCATTTGTGACAATGTCCTGCATTCAGGTCGTCACTTTCATAAAAAAATATGTCAACACGTATCTCGGATCCAAGTTTCATAAACATGCGTGATAGAATCTGTCCTATCTGAAAGACAGTGTGACGAAAGGGCGATTTTAAAACTGTTGTTTTTAGCACAAAGCAGAATCCTTACCTTCCCACACACAAAAAGGGGAATAACAAAAACAAAATGTTACAGTCTGTGCATTACTGAAAATTATTGCCCGTCTTGTGATGGGATCACATTAGAACTACATATGACAAAGTTTTATGAGTATATCTTTTGTCTAAATCTATATAAAAATATTCCAAAGCATTTCAGACCACTCATGTGGTAGTTCCAACTGTAATAGGTGTCCCAGAACGTTTTACTACAATAACACCCCAAATCCCCTGAACAACAAACCGCTACACTATTATGGCCGGTAAAAAAGCTGCTTAGGCCTGCCTCTGGAGAAAACGCACAAAAACTAATCAGGAAATATTATACAGCTCATAAAATGGTTAATTTTACTGGATACATTGATGGCTTTTTGTACCACAGCCCATGCCTTATCACAAAGCTTTCATTAAATATCCTTTTGAATAGTTACACAATTTTCTTCCCTTTTCAATAAAGCACATCAGAAGGGAAATGGCCTGTTAAAGTGTGACAAAGAGCACATAATGATAAAAAAATAGAAGAAAACTAAATGGAATAAAAGTGCTGAGCAGTAAGAAGTGCTAAGGAGAGTTTTTCTGAGCACAGGGGACATCTGCAGGGTTAAAGAAACAATAGAGTTTATTTGGAGAAGGAACGCAACAGTGAGACACCCAAATGGGAGAAAGGGTAATGGATAAAATGTTGTATTGCATCAGTGTGGCGTCACCTATAGTAAAAACAGCGCAGTGAGATTCATTGAGATTCTTTTAAATGACAGGTTGCCCAAAGCTACCCTTAGATATTTGTTTGAAATCTAGATAGACCTGATTGGTATGCTAGTTAAGCAAGTAGCTTGCTAGGCCCACAAGCAAGCAGTTAAAAAAATACCTTGTTTTTTTTGTTTGTTTGTTTTCTTTCTTTCTTTTTGTCAAGCCCTCTATAACTGTGAGAGGATTATTGAATCAAAGAACAGAATGAATTTCTGTCTCACTTTCACTTAAGGAAATGATAAACCCTGCAATATGCAGAACTTATTGTTAAGTTAGACTCAATATTATTGTTTTAGACGCTTACACGCTTAAAATTAATTAAAATTAATTAAATGAATTTGATATTTAATTTATCATCCAAATACATATAATGTCTTTTGTCTCTCCCTGACACATGTTTTCTCTGTGTGGTTAGTCATGCTTACAAGTTCCTTTATATTTAAAAGAAACGTATGACTCATGAACTCTAAACTGTTTACTGTAATCCATAAGCTTGATATTGCTAATCATGTCTGATCTTATCTATTAGGTGACTCATGCGAAGATAGATAAACAGCATAATTAGATTTTTTTTCTTTCTCTCCCACTCTGCAACCGTTTGCTTTAACCAAACTTCAAACAGCAAGTACAACAGTACAAAAAATGCAGTTGAATATTGGGCATGAACATTGTAAACATGTACTTCCCGACTCAGTTGTTTCCACTTAAACAATCAAGTCAGATGAATCCACAAATAGCAGCAATGTAAACACAAGACAGAGAAAGGAAACGCCAAATCTGTGGCACACATGGGTTTACAGATAGCCTCTATGATCATGAACTCAAATGGACTAGAAAAGTAGAATGTTCTGGTGTCGATAAATGTGCTTGCCCAATCATGCGGATAAACACACAGCCCTAGCCTAACCCTGAACAGGTTGCTGGAAGTCCAGAAAACCTTTGGCATGTAATGTCAACTCTCATTGAACAGTGAGAAAATTTAAATGTGAACTGTAATAGCTACTTTTTTATTAGCGTTATCATGCCTTGATACTAGGTCTACAGCAATTTAAACATCAAACCAGCAAGTAGTGTTAAAGCGATCGTTTGAATATAAAGGTATTTCTCAGGGTGTAAGTGCTCAATAGTTACAACAATCCACCAGTGCTATGTCAAATGGCAGTTTTGGCAGCATTGTTTCATTTAAAGTGGAAAAGAGAGGACAGGCAGTTTTGAGATCATTTTAACCGGGCATTGGGCAAATTACACCGGGGCCCTGTACTGACATACACACACATGCATGAGCACACTGTAGGAGACAGTTCCATCTACAGTTTCTTCCAACTCGTTTCAACTTTGTAACAAGAAAAGATTCAGTTTGCCCTGTTCCTTGGCTGAGTTACAAATAACCCAACCACACAACCAACACATGCCACATGTGCACGCGGTGTTCTGCACTCGTGTTGAATCTTGAACCTAAACTTAAATCTTCAGCTTCTTTACCTTTAAAACCAAAAATCAACTTTTTGCATTGTACTTGAAAAAAAATTTAATAATACAGGTGAACAAAAGTGAACAAAGACACGCATAAAGGGAAAATTTGTACATAATTGCACATACTCAAATATACTTTAAACACCTTTGAATGTGTGCAACCTGTGTAATCTCTAGCACTGATCTCAATACAAAGGTCAATGATATTACAACATGAGTCTTTCTTTTATGATGAACAGGTCTCCACAATTGGAGAGATTATCATTAGCGCATCTATATTCACATCTATTTTCTCAAAATTATGGTCACTAGTTTTTGAAAAAGGACCCAAATACCAATATAAATAATTAAGACAAAACATAAGAGCTATAAGATACAACATCACTTAAAATGGGTGAAGACAGGAGATAAAGGTAACTGGTTTATAATCCTTCATTTAAATAAATAAATAAATAAGTCGAAAAGTTTGCAAGAGATTCAGTTTTTCAATTTAAGTCAAATCATTTTTGTTTATATTGCACCAAATCGCAACAACAGTTGTGTTGTGCATTGGAAAGAGTTCCTGGTTTAAACTTGTAACTTGCTGTGATAGCCAGTCATTTGACTTGAGTTTAATATGGCCTAAAAGTACAGTTTAGCATAGATAGTGGCAGAAATAGACCAGGTCAGTAAATGACTTTAATGTTGTGCCTAAAATCCAGTTTTCAGCATTGAAGCTTTGTTCAGTAGAGGTTCTTTTAACTTGAAATTTGACCAAATTCTCTATGAAGTTACTGTGGCTGACCTCCTGCCCTATTCATCTGCTCCGTGGAGCTTCATGTGGCTTCTGCAGTATGTTGCATTTGATTCAATTAAGTATTTTATTGAGTGTTTGCAGTCACATCTAATCTAATAAGATACCATCGTATTTTTGGACTCTGACCACTAGGTAAAGAGGATGAAATGTGTGCTGACCACACTGATAAAGAGATCAGCTCACTGCTTGAGTTTTTCATAAATTATATGTATGTCATGTGTCTGACAAATTTGGTTGCAGAAAAATAATCAGAAAGAACATCTATAATCCCGTTTTTGATATCTCAAAAAAGACATGAGGTTATCATCAAACAGAGCAAGAATAACAAGCTCACTCATAATTACTGAGGGAGTTTGATCAATCTGATGAAGCATCTTGAGGAAATTATCATGTTTACCACATGGTAATTACCAAGTGGCTGTTTTGATGCTTATGTAAATTAATTTATTAAAAACTGATTAACAAAACTGATTGAACAAGTAGACTCCAGCTTACATCCTTTAATCATGTCCTTGATGAACTCTGAATCATTACATAACATTGCAGCTTCAGAGGACTCAGATAATGAAACTGCCATCAGTGCACCAACTTGTACTCTTTCAGTGAGCAAGCTGTGGCATTTAAGGAGTTATTTAAAAACTGCTGAAAAGTAACTGACATGCAAAAACTTATTTCGACATTAGAAGCAATAAGAAGCATATTAAAGCCTTACTCTGTCATAGCTCACCCACACGTTTTATCCCTAAAGATGCCACATTGGGCTTCCTTGTAAGACTGTGTGGTACATAAAGGCCTTGTCCCCATGTATGGACTTTATCCTTTCATCCACAGAAATATTTCATTTTTATTTTACTGAAAAGATACATTTTTAAAAGAAAAAACCTTACAAGGTTAAGGCGCAGTATTCAGAAATTTTGAATTACAGTATTTACATGTAGAGACTCAAAGGAGATACCCACATTTCTTTTCTGACAAGGTCTTATCAGTCACTGAATATCCTGTCTTACTCGGCTGAGCAACCAGTCACTGTGTACATGTGATTTTATGTCAGCATGGACTTGGACAAAACACTATTTTGTAATAAAATCCATTAGTGTGATTGTGACCACATATTAATACCCTTCACCTTGTCTTTTATTCCTTTTTCTTTACCATTTTCATTGGGTCTGGTAGTTCAGAGACATTATTTGAAAATTCGGTAGAGCTCCAGCCACCTTCCACTTAATCAGCGCTCTGTTTACCCATGAAACACCTGTGTGCGAGTGCACAGTCAATATCAAATGAAGAGGCTCATTTAAAGAACCATTGTGATAAAATATAAAACTTTTCTTTTAACCATGAAACGCAGAGGGAAAGGACCATCTTCTTGATTTAATGTTTCAGGCTTGGTTTGTTGCATTTCATTACAAATTATTAGCACGTTTATTACTTTATTTAATACGATTGCCATTTTAATTTACAAAGCTTGTTTCAACCTTAGTGGGTGGGAGTTGTTCATGTTTCGGAGGTAGAAGATAATCATTTTTTAAAACCAAAATTATGGTTAGGGAGTTATTAAAGTCAAGGCAATTGGAAAAATGAAAGTTTTTTGGGGGGAAAAAGAATGAAACCACCTTGTTATAATGGCTATTTGGATATTTGCTGTGTTGTCATGAGTCAGATGTACTTTCGGTGGCTAATATAAAAATAAACTGCTGCTAATGGGTGCTTGAAAACTTGCTTTTGCTGTTGTTTCCCCCTGACTTTAAGTAGACCTTTTATGCTATTTAGACTTGTTTTTCCTTTTCTTTTTGATGGAGCTGAGAGTTGTTTGTGTGCGTGTGGGAGTGTGTCAGTAATTTTAGGATTAGAATCCAATCTGTTTCTTTCCACAAGCCCCATGGCTGATGGGAGGTCCCTGTTGCTGAGCTAAATACAATGATTGTTCAAGAAGATAAAATGACATGCTGTCTGAACCTCCCACTGATAATGTCCTAAAAACACCCTCTCTGCCTATCATTAAGTCCACTTCCCAGAGATTAACAGGGGTAAAACAGATGATTTCCCCACTGCAATCCTGTGCTAAATGTTAAAAACACATTTTATTCTTTTAGTGTGGTCTCTGAAAGTGACCGGTGTTATTCATGTGAAAGCGATTGTGAGTGAACGCTGTACCCAAACATCCGACTGGTTGCATATTCATCATATTCATCGAGTGAGTAGAGTTTAAGTTTTGGGATTGGGACCTTTTGGTTAAAAATGTGGAAATATAAACCATCTCAGCTTCTCAGGCTGACAGCCCTCTCGCTCACAGCGGTGATCATCACGCTTGAGTTCAGCTCGCTGTTACTAACTACTTTTCATACCCCTTAAGCTGATTTTTGTTTCTTAAAAAAGGCCTAGCACAAAAATCTATGGGCAGTTTCCCACTGCTCTGAGGCGACATCTTGCTTTCCTGGCACAGGAAGAGCAAGAGTCTCTCTCTCTGTCTCTCTCAGCTGTGTTCATTTAGAGAGCAAGCAGCGAGGCTTCAAAGAGACGGAGAAGAAGTAAGAAACGCTCTGTTGCTTCAAACTTTTCTGGGTGAACATTATACATGTAAGTGCACCACCACTGTCTTAATGTGTGGTGATTTTTGTCGCTGTTTTTCAAAATGCGAATCGTGCTTGCTGAGTGAAATTTCAGTGATTCGCTTTTGATTACTGCCGAAGCAAAAGACTGCAGTCGGGGCAGCCCCAGGGACGATAAGATTATGCTTTAAAGTATGTGTGGAAGTTGTAGTCTTACTCTATCCATCTAATCAGTATCATCCTCATCAGTCATAATAATTATCATCATCATCATCGTCATTGTCATAATGATTTTTATTATTATTCTAGTCGACTCTGGGATCACTATATGCACCAGCAGTGCAGTCATTATCATCTTCATCGTCTTCATTCTGTTCCATTTGTTTTGCATCTTCCGCGCACACGTTTCCTCCCACCCCGTTCCTGTTCCCAGCTCACAAATCCCTTTATTAAATCAAATCCTGTGGCTCCTGGAAGCTGCAATACAACCAAGGAGTGGCTAAACCCCCAAAGGTCACAAAACTCTGTGCATCCCTGTTCGCTGCCTGCTCGGTTGTTTGTCAGTGTGTATGCATGTGTGTGCCTGTCCGTTAGCTGCACACAAGCCAACTGAATTTCCCATGGCACCTACATACTACTTAGCCAGAGGGAAAATGCTGTGTGCATTTATGCTTGTGCAGGAAGAGGTTATAAGCTCAGACCTATAACAGATTAAGGCTGCATGGTGCAATGGTTAGAGAAATGAGAGATACACAATCCGGCAACACTAAGATGCCATATGCCTAGCAGCCATGCTGAGTCTACCCTGACACAAGTGTGTAAACATAATGTCTTTAAGGTGCCATATTTCAAATGTGCGGTCATTTCTCTTTTCCCATCCAGCCTTACTTTTTGAAGATGCTTCTTCCTTGTTTGTTTTCATCTTCCTTTTTTTAATCCCTTGGCTCTCCTTTCTTCCCCTCTCCTGTCCCTTCCTTCTCTTCCTTCCTTTGCTTTTCATGTCTATTTCTTGCTCTCTTTCCTTTTCATCATTTTTTCCTTCAGCTCTCTGGCCTCAGGGTGGTGAGGGTGGCGGGTATCTTATTACTCTGTCTTATACACTAGTTCATCCAGCAGCAGACAAACGCACACATGCACATTCTCTCACACAAACACACACTGTCCTGAGGCTTGAAGGCTGGTCGTCTTTGATTGAGACTAATGGTGAAATTACACAGACTGCTGTTCTAAACAATAGTCTTCACTCACACTTATCTGGGGCGATGGTACGAAAATTGGAGGCTGGTGGGGGGTTGTGTTGCGATCAGTAGTGCCAACGGTTGCTGGAGGAAATTGGTGCTGAGGAAGGGGGATGACATGCATAACATGTTCCCTCCAACTCTGGTGTATCACTCCAATCACGTCTTCCCTTTCTTGAGGTCATACATACGTTTAGTTTAGTTTGTTAATCAAAAAATAGTCTGGAGTAGCTGCATGACATCTAACAAATTCCAGCCTCCTTACATATTTCTCTAAAATGCCACATGTAAATACGATGGCACTGTGGGGCAGTGGTTAGCGCTGTCATCTCTGATGATTTAACAAGGTGTGCCCCTCACCTCTCTGACTTTAACCTTTTTTTTAAACTCAGCTAATCTACTTAACCAGGGCTATTTGTTGGTGACTGATTTTGTTGATTTGACTGATTGACTGAGACTGTAATCAAACCCCCAGCTCTCATCAGATTTTATGTGAAATATTGTGGAATTCTGATTGGCTCTCTGAGTCATTCATATCCCATTTCCCCAGCACTTTAGTCAATTATAGGAGCAGAGAGGGAAAAAAACCAAACAAAAACCTTTATTTAAAATTAACAAAACAGCTGCAACTTTGGCAGGGACGATGGGCCACATCACTCAAAGTTAGAGGCTGAATGAGGGAAAAAAAGGAAAAAAATGGATTTCAGGACCTTTAAAGTACATCACGGCCTGGCTCAGAGCCATAGTGCTGAATTGCTGGTCCCCCGTGAGCCGGAGTTCAAACTCAGATGCTCACGCTGGGATCTTCGAAGTATTTGGTAAATCCTGGTTCAAGAATAAAGGTGATTGGGTTTTTGCACTCATGGGCTCTGAGCTCTGCAGCGCCCCGCCAGAGGTTATGAAGCTCACAGAATCGGTAACATTTTTAAATGACCTTTCAAAATCCATCTTAAAAAATGACACCCTTGGTTGCTTGTTGAAATGCCCAAAAGCAAATCTAATAAATTTACATTTGACTGAGCAGGCAAATACTGACTGTGAGCGCAAAGAACGGACAAATATACGTGTAAGACACAATGGTCATCATCCAGTTTCTTTTTTGTTTCATCAAGGATTGTACGTATCCTTATCTTAACTTTTGCTTTCTGTAAGTACTGTCCATACTGGCTTAGCATGATGTTAAGGAGAATGCACACAGTCCACAGTCATCATTCTGTACAGAAATACTTACACCATCTGTATATATACCACATTTCATTTGATGCTTCAGTGGTCTAGGCCCGTCAAAATAAATTAGATATACTGAAAATGTGACCTATAGTTTTTGTTCTCATACTGAATTTCAAGCATGGAGCAGAAAGAAAACATTATATTATTAATAGCAGTAATCGATGAGGTGGTTTGGCCGTGTTCAACCAATGAGAGGCTTTGGGGAAGAGCCCAGTGAGACTGACCTGGGTGCACCTCAATATCACTCTAAAATGGCTAATGTGTCCGGGTATGGGCGTCCAGGTACACACCGGCTCACTCCTTGGCAGCCGCTTATCGGGGCCTGGAGCCTGGGGCTCGCTCGGGCCACTTCGGGGGTGGGGTGCCCTCGGCCTCTCGGCCTGGGGCTCGGTCGCTCTGGCGCTGCTGGCTGCCGGCGGAGCTCACGGGCGCGTCACTGCAACCCCCCCCCTGGCTTATGCTTCGCGGCTGCTGAGTGAGCCCTCATCTGGGACTCTCCTCAGCTCTTTCTGGGACAGTGGCGCGGCTGCCCCTCTGTTGGTCTTCCTTGGTCTCGTGTTCTGGGGGCCTCTGGATGTCTGGAGTTTTGATTTCCTCCATACCTGCTTCATGCCCTGGAGGACGGGGCTGTGGCCCCCCCACACCCTCTAGCAGATCATTACATGAAGGAACCTTTTAAAAACAAGCGCGTCCATGCTCACAGGTGTACACACGGGTGCTCACACACACAAACTACACCCTTTTTGGCTCCTACCTCAAAGCACACTGTGCGCTGTTGATATTACGTGCTGCACAATAATGTTTAACACTTAGTATTTACTGTTATATTCACATAGATCATCATGATGTTGTTTATCCCTTGTTAAATGCCTGTTTACTTTTTTCTTTCTCAACAGGTGATCCAAGTGATTGATATGTGTATTTTTGTCTGCTTATTTTGTTGTTTTTTGTTTTTTGCCCTTTATCCCAGTCCCTCTTCTCTGCTGTTTTTCTTTCCCTCTTTCTTTCTCCCTTTTCTTTTCCTCATTCAAGTCTGTCCCGTATCTATTAAGTGAAAATAAAAAATAAAATAAACAATAAAAGGTGAATCAAATAGACCATTACGGCAAGGCTGGGATGGTCCATTTGGTAAAGTAAATCTATTGGGCATCTTTCTTCACCTTTAGACAATAATTCTGATGGCAAAAGAGCCAAACGGGACAGGAATAAATTAATTAATTAATTAAATTAAATAAAATGGCTAAAGAATGTTGTCAGCGGCCTTGGCATCTTTGCTACCATGAACTGGATCCAGATACAGTGGGGCAAAAAAGTATTTAGTCAGCCACCGATTGTGCAAGTTCCCCCACCTAAAATGATGACAGAGGTCAGTAATTTGCACCAGAGGTACACTTCAACTGTGAGAGACAGAATGTGAAAAATAAATCCATGAATCCACATGGTAGGATTTGTAAAGAATTTATTCGTAAATCAGGGTGGAAAATAAGTATTTGGTCAATAACAAAAATACAACTCAATACTTTGTAACATAACCTTTGTTGGCAATAACAGAGGTCAGACGTTTACTATAGGTCTTTACCAGGTTTGCACACACAGTAGCTGGTATTTTGGCCCATTCCTCCATGCAGATCTTCTCGAGAGCAGTGATGTTTTGGGGCTGTCGCCGAGCAACACGGACTTTCAACTCCCGCCACAGATTTTCTATGGGGTTGAGGTCTGGAGACTGGCTAGGCCACTCCAGGACTTTCAAATGCTTCTTACGGAGCCACTCCTTTGTTGCCCGGGCGGTGTGTTTTGGATCATTGTCATGTTGGAAGACCCAGCCTCGTTTCATCTTCAAAGTTCTCACTGATGGAAGGAGGTTTTGGCTCAAAATATCACGATACATGGCCCCATTCATTCTGTCCTTAACACGGATCAGTCGTCCTGTCCCCTTGGCAGAAAAACAGCCCCATAGCATGATGTTTCCACCCCCATGCTTCACAGTAGGTATGGTGTTCTTGGGATGCAACTCCGTATTCTTCTTCCTCCAAACACGACGAGTTGAGTTTATACCAAAAAGTTCTACTTTGGTTTCATCTGACCACATGACATTCTCCCAATCCTCTGCTGTATCATCCATGTGCTCTCTGGCAAACTTCAGACGGGCCTGGACATGCACTGGCTTCAGCAGCGGAACACGTCTGGCACTGCGGGATTTGATTCCCTGCCGTTGTAGTGTGTTACTGATGGTGACCTTTGTTACTTTGGTCCCAGCTCTCTGCAGGTCATTCACCAGGTCCCCCCGTGTGGTTCTGGGATCTTTGCTCACCGTTCTCATGATCATTTTGACCCCACGGGATGAGATCTTGCGTGGAGCCCCAGATCGAGGGAGATTATCAGTGGTCTTGTATGTCTTCCATTTTCTGATGATTGCTCCCACAGTTGATTTTTTCACACCAAGCTGCTTGCCTATTGTAGATTCACTCTTCCCAGTCTGGTGCAGGTCTACAATACTTTTCCTGGTGTCCTTCGAAAGCTCTTTGGTCTTGGCCATGGCGGAGTTTGGAGTCTGACTGTTTGAGGCTGTGGACAGGTGTCTTTTATACAGATGATGAGTTCAAACAGGTGCCATTCATACAGGTAACGAGTGGGGGACAGAAAAGCTTCTTACAGAAGACGTTACAGGTCTGTGAGAGCCAGAGATTTTCCTTGTTTGAGGTGACCAAATACTTATTTTCCACCCTAATTTACGTATAAATTCTTTACAAATCCTACCATGTGGATTCATGGATTTATTTTTCACATTCTGTCTCTCACAGTTGAAGTGTACCTCTGGTGCAAATTACTGACCTCTGTCATCATTTTAAGTGGGGGAACTTGCACAATCGGTGGCTGACTAAATACTTTTTTGCCCCACTGTAAGTGTTGATGGATATTCCTAATGTTGTTTTGAATCACTACAATAGATATCAGCATATGCGCATCATAACTATTTAACAGAAACTATGTAACAGTGGTAACATGAAAAGAGAAAACAAAGAACAACAAAAGAGGGAGAAGAAAGGAGAAGAACAGATAGACGAGCATTTTCACCTGGCTCAATGCCCTGTACACCTGTGTGTGTGTGTGTGTGTGTGTGTGTGTGTGTGTGTGTGTGTGTGTGTGTGTGTGTGTGTGTGTGTGTGTGTGTGTGTGTGTGTGTGAAGCAGGAGGGGATGTGATCCATCCAATAGACACTCCCAAACATTTTTTTTCGTTTCCTACAAAGACTTCCTCTCCCTTCCTCTCGGTCCTTGTTTTGCTGTCATGATTTCACAGTCTTCACTGTGTATTTACTTACCAACTGGAAAACACACACACACATACTCATATATACACAGAGGCATGGTGTTTTGTGTGTTTACTCCCTGCCCTTCTCTCAGAGGGAGAAGTGCAGACTGAGAGTTTGTGTGTGTGTATGTTTTCAGTGGGTGGGCGACAGACAGATGAAAAAGGGAGGTGACAAAAAAGAGGGAGAAAAAGAGAGAGACGTGTCAGGGAAAAGAAAGCGTTGCGGAGTGTGAAGACGGCAAGAACAATGATGCGGTTTGTGGCTATGTTTAACTCTGTGTGCGTGTACGTGTGTGTGTGTGTGTGTGTGTGTGTGTGTGTGTGTGTGTGTGTGTGTGTGTGTGTGTGTGTGTGTGTGTGTGTGTGTGTGTGTGTGTGTGTTTGACAGTCCGTTTTTTTCTTCCCAAGCAGGCATGGCCCTTTGCCTGACAGCCTCTCTCCTTCTCTCACCCTCTCTTTTCTCCTTCTGTTTGACCACTTGTCTGACATTCTTGTAAATTCTTTGTCAGCTATAATTACAGCAACCCTGAATTAACAATGCAGTTTTTTATCAGAGCTGCAATGGATTGAACGTCATTCACAGGACACTGTGTAAAAACAAATAAATTAAAATACATCATATGATATTTAGATTTAAATTAATATGTCAAAGACTTATTTGAAGCATCATATAACCAGTGAGATATAGCATTGAATAATCATATTTGACATCATAGTTAAAAATGTTTAATGTGACCAGCTTTGTGTGTCTGCAAATGGCCTGATAATTCCAAATGTTATAAGATGCAAATATAATGTACAGCATAAACTTGTAAATGTTTTCAAAATCCAGCTTTTGCCATTTGAATTAGATTCAGCGCTTGATTACAGCAATTATGAAAATTTGTTTCTTTTTTTTTTTTTGCAATACTTAATCATTCACAAATGAAACTACGAAATGAAAGTGGGCAGCATCGCCTGCTTTGAACAGAGATCTCTCATCTCTATTTTAATTTTTCATTGCAAGCAGTTTGCCATTTTCTCTAGTATTGATTGAGGCACCAGTTCTTGCTTGCAGAGTTTGAGTTTTCACCCCATGCAGTGCCCATGCTGCTTCTGCCTTTGTCTCTCTCTCACTCACACTCACACACACACACACACACACACACACACACACACACACACACACACACACACACAAACACACACACACACACACACGTGTGTTCTAGAGTTTCCACAGCAAAATGTTGAAGTGAAAGATTTGACCTGCATGTCGCCTTATTTTGGTTTCGGTCATTAACTAAAGGAAAGCTCATTTCCTTTATTCATTTCTAGCTTCATATTTTATATTTCCAATAGAATAGCTTTGCACGAGTCACCCATTCAGACCATTTACAGTCTGAACCTAGCCTTTTACTTCCTCTACATTTAAGTGGCACGTCAGCATGATTGTGACTGGCTGCCCCTCATAAACAGAACATGTTTATGTTTATGGCGTGTGTGCTCACAACAAGTGCGATGTACCTGAGATGATCATGTTAGGCATGTCCACTTTTGCTGACATCACACAGACACAAAAGTGGAAAAAAATGTCAAATGTAGGATATAGAGCACCCATAATCCCATGCCTTTGGTTCACTTATACGTGTACATAGAATGAGCTTATTATTCAATCTTAAGTGGTCATAGGTACACACTGTGACATACTTGTGACTTATAACACCCACGCACATGTAGCTTTGTAAATAAATGAATTCTCCAAAGATTACTTTGACGAATTTGCTATGTGAGATTTATACTGCCACTTTGGAAGAATGACATTTCAGAGTGTATTAGCCAACACTTTGATACTGTGTTTTAGAGATCAAGCGAGGAGTGTGAGGAACAGGATGTGTCAGTAACGAGCAAATAGGACATTGAGACTAAGCCACTCTTCAAACAGTTTCAGGAGATAGAGACAAGAAGCAGCTCTCACGGTGGTGAGTCCATCTTTCAGTGGAAGGAGCAACAGACAGACACCAGATATCTGTCTGTGCAAATATAGTGAATCATCAGAGTTTGCGCGTATGTGTTTCTGACTGCTGGAGTGACTTAGGTCATGAGTTACGATGGCTGTATCATTACATGAAATCTTGCTTTCACGCAGTTTGAATGCAAGTGTATCTAACCAGGTCATTATTTTCAGGGTCCAGAAGTGACTGGGGTTCACTGTTGTCACAATCCAATTGAAAATCTATTAAAGTGCCTCGGGTGTCTCGCACACCACTCTGCTAAACAGAGATATGCTGCACATCTCCCTGGGTAGACTGGATGCTAGGCTGTGAGTGTGTGCGTGCACATGTAGGTCTGTTTGTGTGATAATATGTGTGTGTTTGCACATCCTTATGTCTTTGTTTAAAGAGTCTTTTTGTGTGCATGTATGTGTGTGTGTCTGTCTGCGTCTCCAGAGTTTTAAGTGCCTGTAAACCATCCTCCGTCTCAGTGGAATTGTAATGGGCTGTCAGTGGCTCAACATCCCACGAGGTTTATGTGTGTATTATTATTATTTTCCTTCTGTGTATGAGAGTGACAGAGAAAGAGGAAAGCAAAGAGGGAGAGGGTTCTCTGTAGAGAAGTACACTGGCCACCCTGCAGAATGATCCTAATTGACAGTGATGGCCATTTCCTCGGGGACACAGAGCGAGAGACTCGGTATGTGTGTGTGTGATTGAGTGTGCTGATTTGTATGTGTTTGCACTTTGCACTGTCTCAGATGTTTAAAGTGTTGACTGTATGCAGGTTATGTCATATTGTGTATATGTTTAATGGCAGTTTAAAGTATTCTTAAGTGCTTAATATAAATCATCATCTTTTAAGTGCCATTAAAAACAGGAGGCAAATTGGAATCATTGTATGCCTGTAGACACCAATAGTATTTTCTGATAAGGATCATTCAAAAGCTTTTGTTCTTTGTATATAATTGTTTTATGGTTTTCATTTTTAGTCTTTTGTAATTTAGTTCTTTTATTCCCTCTTTAAAGCTGGAGTTCACTCACACACACACACTTATGTTTGTACTTCATCACTTTTGAGGGCTATTAAATGGCTGCAGGAGTTTAGAAGTGATGGATGGATGGATTTGCTAGCCTTTTTCTATGATTCAGAATTGAGAAAAACAATCCTGATGTGCATGTGCTAGGACTGTCATGGAAACGCACTACATGGGGTTAAATCAAAGCATCTTTGCTTATTTGCTCCTAATCCCCAGTTTTATTTATAAGCACATGCTTATATAAATGCATTTGATCCATTATAAGACCCAATTCCAGTGTTCCAGTGGGACTCCATGGTTCAGTTAAACCTAATTCCTAGATTAAAAGTGAAACAAAACTAGACCCTTAGACGGCCCTTTGAAACAAAACAACTTATTCATTTTTTTTCAATGTCCCAGTTCTTAAACAAGAAGACAAAAGCATGCACAAAGAAAAGCCAAGCTTCAACCTGCTCTACTCGACTGCAAAGCTGCAGGATTAGTTATCTGGAAGCTGAAGAGAAAGTGAGAAAGAGAGAAAGGTTGTGATTGGAGTGAAATGACTGAGAGTAGATTACAAGCCACAGCGGGTGAAAAGCTGTTCACACCACTTCTGTCTTTCATCATTAATTCGGTGGAGGTGAAATCAATCCTGCTGTTTATTTTCACCTGTGTACTTCACTCTGTTCCTAGACTTTTTAAGAGTATGGCTACCTGTCCTAGGACATAATGATAAAAATGTAATGTTTTGATGGCTCATTAAGGACCCTCAGAATGTCCTGGGTTTGAGTGTTCATCAGTTGGCATCAGGCTAAGAATATCAAGCACAACCTGGTATAGAACAAACACAGAGAAATAAATGATTACCTCTGCATGAGCAAATCTTTTATGTGGCAACAAGGAAAAACACTGGAGAGAACTACTTATCTGTCCCAAAGTGGCCCCGGATTGTGTTTCTGACAACAGATTTACATTTGCTAATCTCTTTTAGGATCCTCGTCTTCACTCTCCTCTCTGTCATCCTGAGTATCTTCTCAGTAGCTATGATGTGCAACATGGTGTGTGGGCTTCTTTTACGTTTACTGCCAATTCCATTCTGTTTGCTTGTATCCTCATTGTCATTGTTTGTTTTTTTGGGGGGGGGGTTTTGTCCCGTTTGGATCTTTAGCCACCAGAATTGTTGTCTTAAGGCCAAGAAAGATGCCAAGCGGATTTATTTTACCAAGTGGATCATCATGGCCTTGCCATATTGGTCCATTTGATTGACCTTTATTATAATTGTGTATTTATTTTATTTTCGGTTGCTACAAACAGGACAGACATGACTGGGGGATAGGACGGGGAGAAAGAATGAAAGAAAGAGAGGAAGAGAAAGAAAAACAGAGGGGAGAAGAGATGGTGAGAAAGGGGGGAAGAAAGAAAAACAATCAAAACACCTGGATCACCTGTATGGAGAAAAAAAAACAGAAGAGAAAGCAAACAAAAAAAAGAGCAACATAATAAAAAACAGCACCATCACAATAAACTAGCTAGCAGTAGATAACAGTAGATACTAAATATTAAACGATATTGTCATTTTTCCCTTAAATCTACAAGAACTTTATTGTTGTTGTTTCCTATTCTTTAAAGTCATGTTTTTTAAAATCTGTTTTCATATATCCCCCCTCCCTGTTCTGTCTCCAGTTGATTTTTTTGTCTTCTTTGTTATATAGAGATGGATAGAGATGTGATATAAGATTGTGAATTCTTTGCCACCTGCATGAAAACACCTGCATGATCTGTAAATGATCCTCCTATTGCGAAAGCTAATTGGAACTGTCACCCTGTGATTTCAGGCTTAATTTGTGCTTAAGAGCTTGATGTCTGTGCTTAATGTCTTACTCAGAACAACCACATCAGTCAAGCCACACATTTGTACGTCTATTGTCGCCGAGGAATGTGTGCATCTTGAAATCCCGAAATACTGAAGTCACTCTGTAATGAGCAGGCCTGCTTTTCAGCACCATGGACAGTGACACAGTCTTTAAAAAATGCTGTTTGGAGTTTTCTAGTGAAACTCCAAAACTGTTTGTGTCACATTGATTCTTGAGCTTTAAAAAGCATCTCTCTAATAAAATGTTTGCAAAACCAACTGTACACGTGCCTAGTTGTCATATTATTCCATATATGGCATGGTATTCAAACTCAAACTTTTTATATATATATATATATAGATTCACAGCAGGAAGCAGATTTGACTGTGAGGTTAATGCTATTCCACAGTTTTGGGGGCAGCCACAGTTTAACTCTAGAGCGGCAGACAGTCAGAAGGATCTGAACAGCTTCTAACTGGAAGCTGAAGTTGGATATGTAGGAAGGAGCCAAACCATACAGGGCTTTTTAGATAAATGGGAGGACCTTGTATTACTACTGATAGACCAGTGAATTGATGTGATGTGTTTTATATACTGATTGAGTGAAACACAAGCAAATTTAGTGTTGCATTATGTAACACGGACTATTTTAGAAGTCACAAGGAGATATTTTACCTATAGTTTACTTTGTCAGTGCAGGCTGGGAAAGTCTACAGCAAGGTGGCATAAGAGGGAACCGAGAGACAATTAAAATGAAATGCAAATGTAAATGCTAATTTTATTATTTGGAACTCTGAAGTGAAGTTTGGATTAAAGGCTACATGACACGTTCAATCCACAATGTAAGTCATAAGAATAAATCATGTAATAATAAACAAGATATACTATGTTCCTTTGTTGTTGGGCCAATCTTTTTCTGGCACCTGTGCCTTCAGCTCAGCACTGGTTTCAAATACTCTATATTAAAAACATTGGCATTCAAAAAGTGAATCAAAATACCTAATAAACGTGGGTTGTGAGTTGTCACTGCTCCTCCACAGCATCATATTATGTAAGTTAAATATATATATGACACTTTTAATAACTAAGTGACATTCAAGTCTCAAGCTTAGTCCCAGGTTAAGTTAGGTTGATATAATTTCTCAGTTTCCAGAGATACATTTGCCACTGTAAATATTTAATTCTTAAAACACAAATCAGCTGTTGACATTTTTTTAATGTACCATGTATCACGGTCAATTAAAATGAGATGGGCTTCCTTAGTGTTAATGTAATCATACATTTGTCTTGTATGTGCATACCTTAACATTGGCAGATAGCCATATGATCTCAAATTGAAACCACGGATTTACTCAACAGACACATGCTTTGACTGACAGGTAATCCTCTGAAGTGCAGTGGAGAACAGGAAAAAGCTCAAGAGCAAAAGGCACTCAGCCAAAGCAAGCAATGATTCAGTGCATGGAGTAAGCAAACCCACTGAAGAAAAGACAAACAAATGATTAGATTAGATAAAAGTGCATCTTGTTATAAAATAGAATCACCAAATGAATGACTTGGCAAGTGATTGAAGATGAGCAACAACTTCTAACCCAGATCAAAATAAGCGTAGTGGATGGTCACACACAGATTATTGATTGTTCTTAAATATGAATGCAGAAAACTGTTGTGTGAGTAGGTTTAGTTTGGGCCGTGAGTTTGGTAAGAGAACCTGCACAAATGTGCAGTTTAAGCAAGCTAGATTTCATTCTTTGAATAAGTTGTTGGCTTTGTATTTAAATGTATTGCGTTGTTGCAGTCATAAATATGGATGAACTAGTTAGAGACTGTGCCTGTGTACACCAGCTGCTTTGGTATACTTTGCTCTGCGTGTGTGCATGTGTGTGTGTTTGAGTGCGCTAGAGGGTGCCAGCTGTGCCAGCAGTTATAGTTTGCACTTGAGCTTTGTTGGATAAAACTGAACCCTGTTGTCCTCACATCCACTTAAATGTACACAAATTCATGTACACTCCCACAAACAAGCATTCCTTGGCAAAACACACAAACAACACACACACACTGAGGGTTCCTCCATGATGACAGATACTCATCGCCCACAGCGGAGTGTCGGTCTGACGACTTGCCATTTCACATCACTCTGCAGAGATGAGTGGGACACAAAAATAAAATTGCTCCAAACCATGCAGATGGAGAGGCAGATAGACCCACTGACATGGATGTAGATGTTTATAATAAAACAAGTTTCATGATTTGAGTGATGCTGATGCTATGACACAGCACATCTATTCTAGGCAGATACTGTGGGAATGGAGACATAGATCCCTGTAGTCTCTGTGAGGATGTCAAAGCTGGAGGCAAAAGCAGGATCATAGCATGCTGAAGATACGAGTCAGCATCAGAAAAAAAGGATACTAAATACTGAGGGCGCTTTACCCTGTCAGCACCAGTCACATTGTAAATTCGCAGCACGGTCTCTCTGTTTGGCTCAAGGCTGCTAAATAAGCCCCCTTCTTCAGTGCCGGTTAGCCCGGGGTTAAGTGGGTTAAATTCTAAAATAGTCTTAACTCTGCAAGGTGGCTAATCTTGGATCACAGCAGGGTGAGCTAAGCTGAAGTGGACTTGAATCTCGGTTATCCACTTTCAGATGTGCCAGGTAGACACAATAGTCAAGTGCTTTAATCTCCGTCAGCGGCGGATGGAACCTTTTTTGTGAATTCGGTGCTGCGAGAAGGCTTTAAGACGCGCCTCCATCTAACACTCAGTGAGTGATGAGTAATAAAATCAACTCCAAGCCAAAACGGACTAACGAGTGTAAACAAAGCCTGACCTTCTTCAAGCGCTGAGACATCTGATACAGTGGGTTAACTGGATACGTAACCTGGTTCTGGAAACACTTAGTTAATCCATTCCCTGAAATAATTTCACACATACTGTAAGACTCGTTTTTCTCATTTCATTCTCACACTTATATATGTAAACATACAGTATATATATTAATATGTGATATTTGGTTTTGTTATGAAAAATAGGTTGACAATAAAAAAAATACTTTCAATTTATTTTTTAAAGTGAAAGTTCAACAGTCATTTCAAGGTTCTGTTTATTGTAAGGTAAAGACTCTACAAAGTGAGAGAGTCCCAAGGATCAGGCAATCACCTGTAAGCAGCACTTTGCTTTTTACAGGAGGAGACCTAACGCAGAACAAAGCTCAGGGAGGACCGGCCATCTGGTGCCAGCAGTTGGGGTGAGAGCGGAAAGAAAAGGGAGACAAACAACAAAAGGAACAAAAGACAAACTTAGAGGAGAGCAGACAAAAGTAATGGCAGCAGTTAATACACAACACACGGGGAGAGAAAAGAGCAAAGAGGCGAGGGGCGCAGTGCAATGTTTGAGGTCTCCCAGCTTGAGGCTAGATGAACTAAGAGAAGGTTCAAGATCATCTGGTCCAGCTATAACTATAAGCTTTATAAAAAAGAAACATTTCAAGTCAAACCTTAAAAGTAGAGATGATGCCTCTATCCACAAATCAAGCTGGGAGCTAGTTACACAGGAGAGGAGCCTCATAGCTGATGGTACTTCTACTTCTATTGTACTTCTACAAACACTAGGAATCATAACAATAAATGACTGGTTGTTGTTGGGAAAATGTTATGCCTAAACTAATTGTGCAGAATATTGTCATATTGTCACTGTCAGTGTCTTTACCTTTTTAGTTTTAACTTTAGATATCCGCTGTGAGTCATCATTTTATATAATGAACATTAGAACCTAACGTAGTGCATAAGTGATCTAAGGTCGTGTTTCATGTTTAGATGCCCCGAAAATACATTTTAAATCTCTTTTCCCCCCAATACTTTTAACATTTCTTTTGAAACACTGCCTGAATAGTTTGCCAGTGTCACATTATAAAAGCCTTAAAGAATACTTATTGGAGTTGCAGGAAATTCAAATGTGTTTATTTGCATTTGTATTAAGGTATATAACATAATATATACACTGTTTTTGATGTTCATAGAGAGCTGCACTGGTTGCAGGTCAGATACAAATTAGAAGAACAGAAAGTCTATTGTTATATAATCAGATGAACATTAACTGCAGGTGCTTCATATTTTATATATTAGATTTCTTAAGCAAATGTTGTGGTGTGATAAATAATCTTTATTGGAGGGTTTGGATGGGATCGTCTGTGGCTCACTTGATGTTTACTCGTGCTTTAAGGTATTTTAAACTTCAGTGAGAGGTTGAATGGCATGCAGTAACCCTTCTAAGTGTGCTTACCTTGGTTTACTGGGCTCCCCTCAGACTGATACAGTCAACATGGAGCCCTGAGGCTTCAGGGTAGATTAGGATGACCTACAAACACTAGAAATTGCTCCTGAAACACGCACAAACATGGCAAATACACACTCAGTAACCTCAAAGTGCTGATTAGCGTCAATGTTAGAGTAATGAGAACAGGGCTTTGTGGAAAAAAATAATTAAAATGTGCTTCTAATTAGTGACAAGGATATGCTTGAAAATCATGGTTAGAGAGGATTATATTCTTATATACCTTCACCCTGAACAGAAGAGAGAAAAAGAAAAGGCATAGTGAGCTAGAACTACTTGTGATATATTGTGACCTCATAACTCATTAGCTGGATGATGGGCAAAAAAAGAAGTCCACAAATGTTCTGGATTCCTTAACCCTCTGTGGCAAACCACATTTTTGCTTATTATACTGTCTCTTTTTAAAATGCTTTATTTAATAACACCAGAAGCATAATTGTTGAATAAAATTAAGAGTTGAAGATGGTTTGACCCCTGACGAGCACTCATCTCAGGAATCAAATTCACACGATGAGGTTTTTTTTTCTTTTTTTAAGACTAATCTTATTTTTACACATATTTAACCTGAAATAGCTATTATGAAAAATATCTACTTAAAAATATGAATATCCAAAAAAGTTTATTTAGCTGAGTTTGATTTAATTTATTTACTAAAACAGCATTTTTTACTTTGTTGGGCAATGATGGTAAAACAGTGAGACTGCTTATTTGAGATTTTTTTAGTGCCTTCCTGCTCCAAAACACTTTATTAAAATGATCAGTTTTTATCAGGCAGTCGCAGAATTTGATAACCAGCTTATCATTTTGAGTCAGAAATGACCCCAAAAATCACAGAAATGTGATATTTACCTGACAGATTAATCAGTGTCACTTGATTCATTCAGACACACAAAGTCACCTGTGCATGGATGAGCGCATGCACTTACACAAACACACACAGTTATGGTTAAAATCACCCCCACCACCAAATAAATAAATTATACCAATGGGACAGACGACCAAAGTTATGTGGATAACATTTTGAGGCAGCGCATGAGACTTAAATTGTTTTTCCCACTTGAACTCTGGACACTGTCTGGAGGATAAGGTCTGCGCTTTTATCGAAGTAGCCCTTTCTCAAATCTAGCAGATTTTCTCAGATATGTTCTCAATACTATAAATACAGCAGAAGTAGAACACGGGACACATGACACCCACTCGCTTGCTGTGAATTCTCTGGCCAACATGAGGTCACTCAGACATTACACAGTCTTTGTGCTAAGGAGGTGACAGTGGGAAAAAAAGTTTGAGTTATTAAATGTCCAGTGTAACTGATGCGGTCATTCACATACAGCTCGGCTGGATAATGGCCTTATTTGTTTAAGGCTGCAGTGCATGTGGATAGTGCAGATTTCACTCCCACTCGCTCAGATGCTGCTAAGAGACCTTAACAAAGCAGATGAAATCCCGGCGTCTGGTATGGTCACCTCTTTGTGAGGAGGGAGATGACACTTTGAGGCCTGCAGCAACAAAATTCACCAACAGTGTGTTTTTCAACTTCTCAAGTCATCTTGTTATTTGTTTTTTCTTACACAGTTACAGCTGAAATAAGACAGAATAAAAGAAATGGATCATTTGAAAGGATTCTCAAACATGTTTTTGGATCATTTTTGCACTGACGGACTGGATTGGACCCAAACGGCAAACTAGAGGGACGAACTTTGCAAACTAGAGGAACAGCTAAAATTAAAATGAGGAAAATATTTTTATTAGTTTGTTGCTAGGGGCTAGAAAGATAACATTTGTCTAGTTGTCTGGAGATGAGGTAAATAGAGGTAGAGGACAGAGGTAAATATGTTGCATTTCTTATGAAAATGCAAGATAAAAACAGGACTTTGTATGCTGAACCCCACATTTTCCTCAGTAAAGGAACCGATGAATAAATACTTTGTTCAGTCTGTACAATGCTGCATGTGCAAGAACATTTTCTTGATTTGAATAGTCTTGCCACCTCTGTAAAGCAGCATAATTAATAGAACTAGAAAATGAACTATATAGAGGGTGCTTTACCGATAATGAATACCTCCCACTTTTCCACATTTCAAGTGTTGAAGAAGGAGTGTTGGTTTGTCTTCATAGCTCAAGCATCTATAGGTCTGCTGCCAAGGTGTGGGTTTGTGACTGAACTATCCCCCCCCCCTTCATTTACTCAAAAATAGAAAAGGGATAGAAAGAAAAAGGTGAAGGGAGAGAAGGGAACTGTAGTGTGTTCCAAGTCAATTTCTCCTTCCTCAGATTGACTTCAAAGCAACATGACTAATCCTCTCACGCTTGCTCGTTAATAATCCGTTTAATAATCCGTTTAGCAGCTTTTCATGCTGTGCTGTTTGTTGGCATTATGGGGCTGTATAAAATGAGGAGAGGAGTCGTGGCGTTTCACTCAAAGGTGCTCTCTCCACACCCACCCCTACTGCGCTTAATGACACACTTTTAGTTTTTTTTTTAACTGCGACTGTGCACCAACACAACATGGGGTCTCAGCTAAGCTACATATAACTGACTTATACCTGCAGTCACTGGGCAGGAAGATTTTACGATCTGTGCATAAATATTAAAATCTACACTAGTAGTAAACATTCATACAAAGGATAATAGATAATTGAGATAATTGATTACATAGTTAAGCTATAACTAGTTAAGCTTAACCAGTCAGCTCCATTTCTCTGCTGTCTGACTGAGAATGTTGGTGGACCAAAACCAAATTTCGTAAATTTAGCTAAACTTTCATCCCACACTGAAGGCCTGCACCATCTGACTTAAATGTCACCAGCTCATTTAATAACATTTAATCCCATACATCTCCTCAGTAGGTGCCCTCCTCTACCCTCTGGTACAGTTGTTATTTAGCAGAGACCAAGGCAGAGATCATTGAATGTCCCAATAATTTGTGAAAATCTGTTTTGAAAGCCTAATGTTTACATTTTGCACCTCTGTCATCAAAAAGTCTTTGGAGTAAAAGTGCGTCTGTGGGCCAGCAGTGTAGGTTGCTATATTATCAGCTATTACCAAACTGCATTGCACAAAATTTCACTCACCAAAATAATACTTTTTGGATGGGCTGTTCGAAGTACAATTAATCACGTAAGCCATATTATTTTAATTACTTGAAAATGTTTCGTTGGGCACCAAAACCTTCATTGAGAACACCCATTTGGCAACTTTGATTAGTGAAGATAAAGGCAAGCAGAAATCTCGTTGTAGCAATGGAAAGAAAAAACAACTCAAAACTTAGCTATATACAACGAAATGATTTTTTGTGCCAGGCGATATATTTTAACATGGAAATCTAAGGGGATTGATAACTTTTAGAGTAGCAAGTGGCCACGTGAGGAACCTTCATACTGTCATCTTTTTTCAGCCCTGGAAGAGTGCGTGTGAAGTAGTGCGCATAGCGACCGCAGTGGTAACTGTTGTTGACACTTTGTAACATCAAATAACCTGTGAAAATGAAGGTAAACGTTGTGACAAAATGAAAGTTAAGTTGAAAGATGGGTTTCAAACTTACAGCTCCATCATCACTCAAGCATCCAAGTGTAGAGATTTGTTGTTTTTCTAACTTGGAATACACTGCTTGTTACTTCCATTCAGCAGGATGGAACGATCACAGCTGACTGAGATGACACCTACAGTAGTAGGCAGAGGATGCTGCCTAGTTTATCAGTCTGAGTACAACTGATGACCTTTCACCAGGCTCATATAATTCGAAACAAGGTGCCCGATCTCACTATCGCTCCCTCACTGAATAAGTGGTGGTGCAAGACTATGAAACAGTTTACATCAATTAATCATAAGGTACTTATCTGCAAAATAAAAACGTCAGTGTGCTATGTTCAGTCAGTTGCTTATCCTGCGATGACCTCACAGAACTCACAAATAAAACAGTAGCCTCCATTTAAACTCAATACTCGTAATTTTGTCAGAATCATAGAGATGGTCTTGGGAAAGCTGATGTAGCGCCATTTTTGAACATTTATACGTGAATAAACCCACATTCATTTGCTTTCTGTTTTTTTCTCAATTGAGCTGTCTCCCAGTTTTCTTCCTTTTTCTGCTATTCTTTCCTCTGCTCTCCCTCTCCATTTATTTTTCTCACAGATGGAACTAAGCCAGCCTCAAGGTTTTGGACTGGAGTCCATATTTTCATAGAGTACGCTTTCAACTGCCATTCCCAGTGAGCCCAAACAAGTGGGTTGCCAGATCCATCATGGTTTTATCTCTCATTATCTGTGAGACTCCCGGCCCCCTCCACTAGCCTTCTGCAACTGCTGGAACTGAGTGTAGATGAGAGATGAAACGATTAACTCCCATTTTCTGTAATCAGCAGAGAGAACTTGACAGAAGAACCAGTGCAGAAGAGAGAGAATATGGAAATATGTAGCTCGTCCTCCCAATTTCTGTTCTCTCGCTTTGCCCAAAGACCAAAAAACAAAAAGTCTACAGCCACACATGGTGAAGCAGGAAGACAGATGGAGGGATGGATTATAATGTCTGTATAACTCGTGGCTATCAGAAGTCTTCTGTTGCCATTTTAATTGGAATCCACACGATCCATGCAGCATCTTGATTTCCACTCTTAATTTACAGAGAAAAACACGAAATTATCTCCAGACAAAATGGACCACAATGGTGAGTTCATTAATAGATTAGCTGGCAAGTACTTTGATAATAAATTCATATTTTTTGTGTTTTTTGCAGTTTGTTATGTGTAATTAATTGGAAACCTTTGGATGGGAGCTGCTCTTTTAGCTCTCTGTGTAAATTTATAATAATCATTTTATTATTTCTGTGATTGTATTAGTTGAGCAATTAATTCATTTATCAATGAAATGATCAATACCTTGTAATAGTGTATTAGATGTGATAGTTAACTGTTGGCATGACAAAGACCTATTTGTGAGAGAAATGAATAGTATGTGCCCAATTTGTTTTCATTTAAAATTAATTTGTTTTAACAGCTTTCAGATTAATTAGGCTACGTGCTGGAAGACTGCTACAGATTGTATAGATGAAACCGCTCGTCTCTTTTGCTGATGACTACAGGATATGTAGGGGAAAATAATATATTACCTGTCAAATTTATAAATTATGCTCAGTGGATTATCCTGTGGAAACTTTTCAGACTGCCCATTGAAACTGATTTCTGTTTTTTATTCTGGGCTCTGCTTTAGAGAGAGGGGCTCAGAGTAGAGCTGGTACTCCTTCACATTGAAAGGAGCCAGTTGAGATGGTTTGGGCATCTGACTAGGATGCCTCCTAGACGCCTTCTGGGTTTGGAGTTCTGTGCATGTCCTACCTGCAGGAGGCCAACCCAGGACACGTTGGAGAGATTATTTCCCTCAGCTGTTCTGGGAGCATCTCGACGTTTCCCAGACAAACTTAAGAAAATGGATAATGGCGAGTCTTTATTGACGTCGGAATTCAGACAAAAACAAAAGCAAAAAAGAAAGCACTTGTTTTTGTTTTGGTCTCTGCTGTGCTTGGATCCAAGGCAGGTCTGTTTAATGAAATGGTTGATTTAGTGACAACTGGAAAGCAGGTTTGTGTTGAGTGATGGCGAGCAGAGGACATGCATTGTCTTTGACTGAAGTTCTGCAGTAGGGCCAAGCTATATTAAAACCTTGTCTGCTGAAATAGCAGTACTTCAGATATAAATTAAGTTGCTTAGGGGCTTGAAAACTCATTTACTGACTTTATGGTGTGTCTTCAAGGGACATGATAGATTAGGTTGATGACAGCAGTTGATTCTCCCGTTCAGTCACTAAGTAAGGTGTTGGGCCACCACATCCTGCAGAACAGTTTCAGTGAGACTCGGCATTGACTTTACAAACCTCTCGATTGGGGGTCAAGGACTTAGGATTGACTTGAAATTAAATATCTGCTTCTTTTGATTTTGTTGCCATCAACACATAAAAAAGCTAAAACATGAATGAATAAATGAATAAAGTTTTTGATAGGTGAATTAAAATACAGGAAAAGATGTTCAGGCCAAAACGTATTTTATAGCTAATTCTGTTAAGCATTAAGGTAATGAGGTACAAAAGAGTATCACACAGAAGCTAAAGCTTCCAGATAGAGAGGAAGAGGAGCAATAAAAACAATAAGGCACTGGCTCCACATGGGACCAACATACAATCAAAGGTACCTCTGTGGCATACTTTTGACAGAGCCTGCAAAGAGATTTGTAGACTGCCCTAAAGAAGTTGTAGCCGTTTGCTGTCAGCAGGGGGCAGTGTCAAAAGCAACCAATCTGTTGGCTAATTTTCATGTTTGTGCTCTTGTCCGTCCAATAAAAGGATCCAAGATGAAAGCAGCTGTTGTGACATGACAAGTTCCCTTTTGAAGCCTCAACGCAGGCATTTCCGCTGTAGTTTTTGAAACCACGATTTGGCAAACAAGGTGCAAATTAGACTGTGAAATTTTACACTCACTGGCTAATGACTTTCAATCACAAATCCACTAGACTTCTATGGGCTGAAAATCTTCTCGCCCCCACAAGTATTGCCCCCTGGTGGCCATGGAAAAGAATGCAGGTTTAGGGCACCTGCAGATTGGCTTCACTTTTCAGACCTGGAAGTTACATCCATCTTTTATACAATCCATGCGGAGCCCCTGCTGCAGAGAAGGACAAAGTTATCACAAAAACAATAGAAAATAGCACAGATCTCACAATACCCTTACATGGAAATCACCCCCAGAACACACAAATTCAAAAGACACGGACAAAATTCCAGAGATGTGCTATAAATTGTCCCTGCTTTTTGTTAATTTCAGTTGAAAGTACCAACTGCTACTGTTGTAACCAAAGTTTTAGCAAAAGTTTACCTCTGATTTTATTTTAATTCTCTTACTCTCATAAATATGTTTCCAATTTAGGAAAAAAAAAAGGACATTAATTTTCAAGAAACTGTACAAACAAAAATGCAAAACTTTGATTAAGTAAGCTCTGTGGTAAGGAAAAAGACACTGCTTTGGTTTAAGGCTAGGGTTAAGATTTTCTCTGTCAGCTGACATTTTGCTTTTAGCAAAAATAACTGGAATAACATGAGGCTTGAGCTGTGTGTTTGGGACCGACGGCAACTGCATTAGCAAGCTTTCCTCCGAGCACTTGGCTCTGTCTGAACAGCTGTTGCTTAAACTTTTACCGAATAAATGCAGTGACTTTGATATCAGTCCATTTTTTGTGCTAAATGGTGAGGCAAAGGCAAGATGCAAGAGAGACAAGAGGCTGAAGGTTGTAATACCTTCTGAATCCCAGTGCACCTTAATAGGACTTAATAAAGCCAAAGATCACAGACATTACCTCAGCTGAACTGTAAATCGAGCTCTGACGCTTAAACCCACACAAACATCTGCACACATCCAGTGTTTTGGCTTGCACGTGTCTGCCCTTAAGTTAATTAAAGGATTTAGTAGGCTAATTAGTAGATTGTTAAATAGGGGACACATGGTCTTCCTATTGTGCTCCGAGGTTTGCGTCACCTGAGGTATCAAGACTAATCCCTTCTAACTGGAGCAATAGAGAGTAGGTTGTAAACAATAGCTGGTATCACAGTTGGTAAGACAGTCTTAGATCCAGATGGTAAGTAGAGTAATCTCAGGAAGGGATTGACCAATTATTGGCTTTGGGAGGATAATGCTTAGCTTGTGTACTTAATGGAAAATTCATTGAAACAACCCTTTGAACTCTTTAACTAACTTAATTTGATTTATGGTGTGTTATGGAACTATAGTGAGAAAAGCTCTTCACTCATGTAGCAGTAACCTTTCAGGTGTGAAATGTAAAATAAGAATGCATTAATTATACAAAAGCTGAACGTATGAAGACCATAGATGTGAATACATGTTACAGATGGTATGGTTGTCAGTTCCAAAGTGTATCCTTTTGCAGCAAGTTTTATTTATATCACCTTTTAACTTTACCCTTAGGTCCAGGTAAAGAGACACTGTGATGCTCTGTACTATCTGTTCACTTAGGTAATGAGCAGCCAAGCCATATTTGAGGACTGTGCAGTGGCATAAAATGAGACTTGAAATAGAAGACTTGGTCAGGTTATCCTGCCCCAAAAAGGCTCTGAGCGTAACCTTTCAGATCTCTCTGAAGTAGTGAGACCTCATCCAGCACAGGGATTTATTTTAAAAAAAACAAAGGCCTCTCTATAGTGTGTGACAAATATCTTTACATTGGCTTCGCTGTGGGTAACGAATAGGGATGGGTACCGGTGTCCGTTCTGACATAAACGGTAGTAACCAGACCGAAAAGCAGCGCACATTTCGGTGCTTTATTTCGGTGCTTTTTTTTCCTGAGCTGTGATACACTTTAGATTCTAGCCAATCATTTTACGTTTCCGAGGATAGTAGGCGGGGCCAGGTACGTACGTTCTGTTAGAGCAGAGCTACAGATTAAAAATGTCCAAGGCGAAGCGGTCAAAAGTCTGGCTGTACTTCACAGCAAAATATGCAAACTCAGCAGCAACAAGTGCTTTAAGCTGATACTGTGATACTGTCAAAGGAGGTAACACCTGAAATCCGATGAAACACCTGGTGACGCATAGCGTTTTTTTTAAAAGCCCAGAAATGCGCCGTATTTGATAGCTTGCTGCGAGACCTCACACCGAGCACATCTACTGCGGGTGGGTTGCCTGTTATGCAACATCCCCCAAAAACACGAAGAGGAGAGTCCTGGCCCCTAACCCTGCCAGTGTAGCAGAAATGATGACGGATGATGGTGGCAGCAGCCGTTCTTCTCTGCATGAGTAGCTTAATGTTGTTCGTGTGTAATTTACGTTGAGTAGGCTAACCACGTTATTACATTAATGCATGTAAGGTGAACTAGCAAACATCATCATAGCTACATGCGGCTGTCCTCTTGTTTGATGGCAGATGCTCCCTTCACCCTGGCTAAAAAGGCTAAAATGACCAAAGAAAAAGTGGAAAACAGTTAAACATGAGAGGTTTAGGACAAAGTTTGTGTTTTTTCCATTGTTTAAGCACTGCTTCCAGCCAAGAGTGATACCATATATGCCCCATAGCTGCAGAAAAGGCTAACATTGTTATCTTTTTACAAAAAACAGCTGAACATGAGAGGTTTTTGGACCAATTTTGTGTTCTCCATTCTTTAAGCACCGGTTTGAGCACCGTTTGAGCACCGGCTCCGTTTCAAAAGTACCGATTTGGCACCGGTATCGGATAAAACCTACCATCCCTAGTAACGAACACCAATTATTTCTTCAGTAACCTGAAAAACAATTTCCCATGCATTTGTTATAAGAATCTGTGTATAATGTTTGCAATCGTACTTATATTTAGGTTAGATAAATGCGTTAATGTGTTTTCTTTGCCTTTATATATTTCTTTCAGATTTTGGTCACTGAGGAGGAAGTGTGGGTTTATCAGAACAGACGTTTCCTTGGATGCACATTGCTGATAAGATCAGCGAGACTAAACCTAACCAGTAAATTTATTAAAGTAAAGCCATAAAACTAAATCAGTAAGTTCAAAGATGATAAAGTGCCATTTATAGAGTTCGGGGGAAGTTTTCACTGGGTTGTAAACTGTGATCAATTGCCAGAACATTAGTCCAGCAACATATTTTTAATCTATTTTTATTGATGTAAATATGACAATTAACTGTGATATTGATTCCAATTGACATTGGCCAGCATTAGATGATAGCATTGGTTTTCAAATTAGCTGTTGCACTTCTCTGAATGTGTAGTCACTCTAAGTGTTCGTGCAAGCTCATGTGTGCATTTGTTTGAGCTCAGTATTGGCAGTGTGAAGATTTTCAATTATGAGTAGCTTTGCTGGAAGAATAAACAGCGAAACTATTGGCTAACCATTTGTATCATTTGCAATTAGTGTAAGAACTAAAGCGTGATTTTCCTCACTGTCTTGCTCTGTCTCTGTCTCTCATCCCTGGCTTTAATTGGCGTTTTTGTGCAAAAATCTAAAAAGTCACTAAGATGGCAACAGCTTTCCATTCAAGGAGATTATGGATGGAACAGTTACCAGTGAGAGCAAATAGCCTTTAGTAATCCTCGGAGGACATTTAATTAACTGGCCTTCCTTTCAGTTACTTTTTTTTTTCTGTCTTGCTTTCTTAGTCTCTCTCAATCTGTTTCTCCTTTCCTTTGTCTTGCTTATTTTTTTGTCTTACACCATTTTTTTTCAAAGATGTGAAGGCACAGCACTCATGCGTGCAGACACACACTCACAGGTATAGCAAAACTCTTTTCTTCAGTGGGTTGAAGGCTGGAGTAGTTAGTTCAGCATGTTAGCACTAAATGAGAGAGAGCGAGAGGAGGGGTAAACTCCACATTATGCTATCAGTACTGTCAGCATAATGTAGAGCAGGAGGGGGAGAAGGATGGGGAGAAAATGAGGTAGCAGAGTTAGAAAGGTGCTGATTGAGGTCACCGGAGGAGTGCAGATGAGAAAGGAGGGCTCTCTTTCATTCTTCGGCTGTTAAATTAAGTACCTTCACATTCATATTGACATCTCCAAGCTCACTCATTTATGTAGTGATGTAACATATTTACATATAGACTTAACCTGATTCATCAGTTGCATCATATCCACTTAAAAAAGCCTCTCTGGCTGGTGCTGTACCTTGGCACTTTAAGGCTTCATATGAGTCATAACTGTGTTCTTGTTTCACAGAGATATTAAAGGCTTTTCGACACATTTTATTATGACAGTTTGGTTCCCGTGATGTACTGTTTATCCTTGGTAAGTTGATGTGCTGAAGACATGTGCTTTGCAGTGAATTGGTGTAATTTTTTCATGTAATTGACTTCATAATGCACCCCGCTGCAAAGCAATTCCCCAACAGAAATCTCAGAAGTGTCCCAAGTTGATCCCAAGGATGAGTATTGAGGCTGATCAAGGCATATTTCAGTGATCAGGTCATCCTCAAATAAAGCAGATCTTAATGTGATCCCTTTTTTTATTTTTTTTTTCGGCGTATGTTTTCCACCTCGGCCTGCTAGTCTTTTTCTACTGCTCTATATCTAAGTAATAGCCAGTCTCACTGCAAGCACTTTACTTAGAGAGTGAAAACTGTGGTGTGAGTCTGAAAAATTATTTTCTCACAGTGCCCACATTCAGTTGGCATTATATTTACTAGATCAGGAAGTAACAAAACCTGCCTACTCATTAGCCTATTACAACCCGGTGTTTTTAAACGAAAAGCCACCTGGTCTTTGCAATGTTGGCAGGCATTGGAGCAGTATTGCAAGGGGATCTGTATGGCCATCTCTGAGAATGCTCCATCATCTGTTTTCAACAATAATGGGAAGGACTAAAACATTTTTTCATAGTCCTTTGTACCAGAATCTGCCAGAACAGGGTGAAGAGTCCAAATCTGTGAATATTTAGAGTGTTAAATAATGTCATCATTTGATCTGCTGTCAAGGTTACTTGTTAATTTAGTATTTGCCTCGTTTGAAAATAACTCATCCAGGGTAGGAGGCAGACACCAGTGTAGTTCTAGTGTTAGTCCCAACCTTGGATAAATGGGAAGTGTTGCATCAGGAAGGTAATCTGGTATAAAATCTTGGCCAAATAAAACATGCAGATCTAGTGAAAGCATAAGATTGGGTGCCAATTTTGGAACTGTGGTAGTGGTAGTATGTGAGGGTGGTGCAGGACGTGTATGATGACAGACAGACAGTGGTGACGTGTGTGGTTGTGAGTAACAGATGGTTTAAGTTGGGGTGTGATTACGTTATGAACTTGCTCTGCTTGTTTGTAATGATGATGGTCAGGTTAACAGATGAAGAAAGGGCAAGAGTCTCTTTGGACTATAATGTTTGCAGACAACATTGTGATCTGTAAATAGAATAGGGAGCAAGTGGAAGAGAACCTTTAGAGGTGGAGGTATACTCTGGAGAGGGCAGGATACATGTATTCATGTTTATTCATTCGTAGTTCTTGTTCTGCTCTTTAGCCTACGTGAGCTCACGGCTCCAGCACATGAACTAGTTTAACTCTTCAGTTTGCCCCACCTGACCAATATTAGCTAGTTACTGATATATTAGTATTGGCAGTTTACATGATTTTAACCACCCTTTCATTGTGTTATGAGTTTTGATGTTCCATAGTCTGTCCACCAGAGCACATTATGAAACTTCCATGTTTCCAGTGCCACAAACACAACAACCTGCTGACTACCAGCTAACTACACAGTAAAATCAGTATCTGTATATGTGAATCGACCGTAAAAGTCCTCAATCGGTGGAGCTTGACCTGAATCATATCACGGACTGACGCAACAGCTGTCCACACTCTCAAAAGGGAAGCGGGAATGGCAGTCAGTGCTCATTAGCAGTGATCGAACTTTGAAAATAAGAGCACGGGGATTTTTTGCTTTGGTATTTTTTTGTCTGTAAATATAAAGTGATTGTAGGAGTAACTTTAACTTACCACAGACATAACATTAGTATGAATTTGAGTCCATTTTTTAATGAAGCCATCACTAATGATGCTGTTTTGCCTTTTCTTTTGTATGCCAATTTGTGTGGTTTTTTTGTTTTGGTTTTTTTTTTTAAGCTTCAAAAGTCAAATAGTGAAAAGGGCTGCACGACATTACAGCAGGGAATCGCAACTTTTGTTCAACTTTGACCACAGTTTCTGGTTTTGGTTCATGTTAATTGAGTCGTGTTATGATCAGAAGACAAACACACACAGCTACCATTTTTCATTAGGGGGTGATTGACTCTACATATTCTGTATGTGGTCTGAGAACAAGATGAGATGAAAGCACTGTGGCAGAATGAAATTTAGAAATCCTTGGACTAGGTTGGTGGGCATGGAAAAGCCTTCTATGGCACTGTTAGTAATTGCAGGTCCCACTGTTTCTAGGAATTGCAACATGTCATTAGATCCACTAAGATGCATTAGTGATGGGGATGGCAATAGCACCATGCTGTATCTCCCAATGTTCTCCTTTAGCCACTAATCCACTGATGATTGTTATTAGTGAGAAAGGCGTGTGCATGTGTAAGATGCATTCAGGCACAATGCTCTGTATATTAGCTTGGTGATTTATTGTCTTGGATGTGCTATCCCTTTTTCTCAAAGCTGCATTGTCCTTTTTCCAATTAATTTTGAATCTGTTATGACCTCGAAGACGAAGGAAGAGAAAGAGATTATCAACAAATACACGGATTGAACCACAAAATCAAGTGGTATGCTATATATTTTGGGGGGGCGATATGGCTGCTTTATTTTGCTCTTCTGTCGTCTTTTGATGTCTTCTTATATTTTTCTTTGTAACACCCCCCGTCATCTCTAATGCCACTGATTTATGCAATTGCTTTTTCGTGCTTTTCTTTTTTCTGTCTCTACTTAATTCTTCCATCTTCCACTTTTCGTTGTTCTGCTGTTTCTATAACAACCGCAGGGTCATTTTTCAGTCTCTGCGCTTCACTCTTAATCCTGTTCATGCGACACTCGGCTCTTATTTTCTTGCTGCTTTTTCCTGCTGCGCTCTATATATTGCTTGATTACACCCTCTCGTTCTGAAAATATATTTAAATCTTAATGTCTTTTTCTCTGTATCTTCTGTCTGTCCACTTTGCATTATTTGATGCACAGTCATACGCGCAAAGGACTTTTCTCACCTCGCTACTTGTTTTTGTGACGCCAAATAGGAATTAGAATTTTTTTTTACAGCAGGTATCAAAGCAGACACAAATGACAGCAAGTCTTTGGCTCCAGCCCTGAAATTACTCCTCTGCTTCCCTGCTGTGATCAGCTAGCACTGATGTGTGCTGTGCGTTTGTGGGTGGAAGGGTGGGTGTATTGATGAGGACTGTACGGGACCTCGCTGTGTTTTACCACTGTCACTATGATTGCTGTTTACTGTGGATGCAGATTGCACGGCACTGATTATGATTACTAGTTGAAATGTGAAGATGGCCTCTGCAGTTTCTTTTGGATTACATTTCCATTGTCTGTTGTTCACATGGGACATTCAAGAAGGGAACAGAGGGAGATGACAGCTTAATATAAGAAAGTGTAACTGAATAAGATGATTTTTGTATTTATTTGTTTGATTTATGTGTCTGAACATGGCTTTTGCTTAAGCCTTAGTTACACCAATCTGAAATGTATAAGCTTCAAACCTCTTAATTATAACTGTAATTACAATGTAAATAGTTTATAATAGTATGGGGTGTCTATGAAGAAGTCACTATTAAAGAAATAAAGCCAAGAGACAAGGCTGAGATATTCCAGATTAGACAAGAACAGGATTGAAAATGAGTGGCAACAAGTGTCATTGAGTAATGAACCCAAATTGTGACATTTTTTGTGTCAAATTGTCATCAGTATGTGCAGAGGACGTCAGGACAGAGGTATACCAATGAGAATCTGCCAGCTTTGGAGGCTTGGACATGATTACAAATAAAATTGAATTGAATTGTTTGGATCTTGATTTTGGTTAGTGGTAGGGAGCGTTTCAAAATTGAAAGAATAACGAGAACAGACGACGATGATACCAAACACCCTTCAATGCAGTAAAAGCATACACAGCCATGGATTGGCCGCCCCAGAGCCTGGACCTCAATATTTCTGAAGCTGTATGAGGTCATTATGACAGAGAACAAAACAAAAGGCAGAAACATCCAAAGAACATCTTTGAATGTTCTTCAGAAATTTCAGGCCGTGATGAAGAATCAAAGTGGTCATAACAAGAATTGATTGTTTTTGCCTTACATCTCCATAAATTTGTCTACATATATTTTAATAATTAGATGCACCTGTTTCTCATGTTCTTAGCAACATATAGAGAAATCAGTGCTATCTCGAGACTGTAGTATTATGAAGTATTACTGATTAATCTATACCTTTTTTTGTTTATGTAAAAAAAAGAAAGAAAAAAGTTTCATTCCATTTAAATAAATAATACTAAAAACACATGCTGATGATTTCTGGATATCAATCTTCTGGATATCCATTAAGTGCATCAACATGCTGGTCAGCAGAGGTTGGGCAAGAAAATGAATGAGCTAGATTGATGATGACAGAATAGATTTTAACAGCGTGGGAAAGTGGACATAACCTAGCAGCCTTAACTGACTATATACAAGAACCTTATTAAATTAGTTAATAATGAGTTTACTTTTGTGTTTTTTACATAAAATGATTCATACTTTAAGTAATGCCATTTAATTATACATTTAATAAATTGTGCATATATGTCTGATTCTAATTAAATAACAAATCATTTAATCAATTTATTTTTGGCACTTTTGGCATTCATTAGACCAAATTGATAAAGTGAAATTGATTGAATTTGACCTGAGCCAGTTAGTCTGCAGCACTTATTGGAAAGACAACTGTGTTTCCGTCTGAGTTATTAGTGGTTGGTAAAACAGAAGGCTGAATGTCTGGTTTTCTTTGGAGTCAGTGGTTATGAAAGAAAAGAGCAGCAGTCAGAAGACAGAAATGAACTAAATAAATACATACTAATGAAGGAACCTAGCCAATGGCTGTGCCTTCGTGGCGTAAGACTACATGAAACATTAACCTAAAAGAAGTAAATTATAATATGTAAATGTAACCAACAAAAAAATGAGATAAAATGGGACTAGCTCTGAAAAGATTTTATAATGCTCAATTATTCATCTTCTTGTGTGTTTCTCACGTTTAGTCTTTAGTGTTTCATCTAGGCTAACAGATGGGTAATGAGGTCAGCTGCCCTTCTTCTGTTTTATATATACGTGTACATATGTGTGTGAGAGAGAGCCTCAGTGTGATCATTTTAAATCATTCAGCTATCAATAACATTGCAAGCTGCATTCATAAACTGTGTGTGATGCACAGGCACAGCTACCTGCTAATTAGTGCTAAGTAACTAGCTCGGTTTCACTCTCCAAAACTGAAGCACATACTTTTTGGATGCTTTGTACCCCACAGCAAATTATATTATTTGTCACATACTTCTGTTAAAAATGCTCCACAAATCACCACAACCAGAGGACCAGTTCACTGGAGGTGAGACCCAGCAGACGGCTACCTGGTTCTGTCGTCTATGTTACCTCATCTGACAATCAAAATTTTATCAGTATCCAAATAAATAAATTGCTGTAGTAATAGAGCCAGAAACTGTTTTCTGTACCAACCTGTATACTTGCTTTTAATTCTGTTACTCTAAGTTGGGCATTTTAACATGGGAGTCATTTTTTGGCAATTTTTCAGCCCCAGAGGTTGGTTTTAGATTAATTAACACTTCCTGGAAGGCGTCATCACACTTACACCAGGATAATAAGTTGTCATAAACACTCTTCTTCTCTCCAGTCTGTCTTCTGCTGTTCATCTCCATGGTCATCGCTACCCTTTACCTCTCTCACACACAGACACACACACACAGTGACAGTAGAGGATGCGCAACCATAGCTGAGTGTAAAATGCAGCTGAGACACTCAGATTGAGCTGCAATGAAACAAGGGCAAATAAATTACATAAATGTATGTTTATGCTTGTTGCCCTTTGTTCGTTACAGGGAGCTTCTTGGTATGGAAATACTCCACTGCATATTTTAAACCTAGTATTTGACTTCAACTAAAACTGCCTTCTTATTTTCCTTGTTCTCTAGGTCCAGAGTGGTACTTGGTCAGAGTGGAGTTAACGGTGACGGATGTAAATGACAACATCCCAGAATGGAGCATGGTTCCTGCTCCCTACCTTGCTGTGGTTTCCCCTGATGCCTCTGCAGGTTCCCTGGTCTACAAGCTCTTTGCTGAGGATGGAGATGAAGGCAACAATGGTGAAGTGGAGTACTTTTTGTCTGACGGTAGGTTAAATTGCTGCTTCTTTTTTTGCCTGCATAGTGTGTTAAAGATCAGGTTGACTGTTTACAGCGTCACAACAATCACAAAACAGGGAGGCAATAATGTGACGGAGAAGCTATGGAAGTGACAAGCTAACAGTAAGCAGCTAATAGCAAACATACAACTGCATTATTATATGAATCTTGTGTTTTTGTGTACTTTTGCAGTTTTTATATTTGGTGGTTTTCTTAAGGTCCAGTGCATTTGACCTCGCAAGGCCACCATAGCCGACAGCTATGAGGGATTTCCGTAGTAGACAGCAAACCGCAGAGCATTTGGCTTTTCACTAATCACACTGAAAAAAGTAGACAAATTATATGCAAAACCTTTGAACAAAGAGGCATTTGTTGGTGTTGGCATTTTTAATAAAACAAAAGTCTCAGTTGCATAAATCATTTGCTTGATTTAAAATGTTTTGTTGTTTTGATCAGTGCTTTTTTTTTAATGTTCTGTATGGTGCAGACTCAAGTATACACTCTCTTTGAGCTGTTGCCCTCTGCAGTGCTGAGTTTTATGCGCACACGATTCTCCAGTGTCTTGTCTGGTTTTTTTCCACTGTGCAAAATAATTGCTTTTGTTATTGTCTGCTTTGTAATGATTTCTTGTCTCTGTTTTAGAATCTGTTTAAAAAGATGATTTTTCAATTTTCCTCATGGGGATGCATTGGAATAAACTGACTGAAAAATTATAAGAAAAAACATAGACATATTATTGTTAATATCTATGCTAAACTTTTCAATTTAAATGCTCAATCCCACCTCTCAAAGTTTAACTTCTAAAAATGCAGTATATTTTGGATCAAGGTCTTATTGAATCCTGTTATTCTGAATACAGGTCATGAATTTTAACACCCCAGTTCCTGTGGTTTTTGCATTTTCCTCTCAGCAACTTTGAATACTGATTGTCCAGTCATCTTTTTTTATTGGTGAATGCTTAGCATGCACTTAAATATTTCTGACAACTTTTGAAAGCAACTTTTGTGCAAAGTGTTTTGCCCTGTGGTCCTTTTCACTGGATGATCTCTGTTGTTGTGTGTTGCCTTATTTGCTTATCTTGTCTTTGGTGTATTACCCTTCTGTATATGATCAAACAAATCGTCCCCAGGTGGTGATGGTCGTTTTGAAGTGGACAGGAAGACTGGCCAGGTACGAACTACGGGCCTTCCCCTGCAGCGGGACAGGGAATACCTGCTGACAGTGGTGGCTGCTGACCGGCTGGGCAGCCGCAGTGCTCCTGCTGTCATCTCTGTGGTTGCTGGACCCCGGCCACCACAGTTTACCAATGCCTCCTTCACTATTGCAATACCAGAAAACACCCCTGAAGGACAACCGTGAGTTTACACACATTCATCCACTGAAATCCCTTACAGGACATCTACATGAAACAATATACATGACATTGACTACACACACACACACATCTGCTGTTTTCCTTTCACTATACCATGATTAATATTCATGATGAAAAATATTACTATGTGTCTAAAACGACACAATCATGATGGTCATTTAAGTAAGTAAGTAAGTAAACTTTATTTATTAAGAGCTTTTCACAGACAGGCAATCACAAAGCGCTGTACACAAATATTAAAATATTAAAATTAACAATAAAATCAATAGACATATACAATGTAAAAGATCAAATGTAAATAATGTAAAAAAATATATAAAATATGTAGATCAACAAAAGGCTTGCTTGAACAGAAGAGTTTTTAACTGTTTTTTAAAAGAATCCACAGAGTCAAGCAAACGTAATTGTAGTGGTAAACTGTTCCACAGCCTTGGTGCAACAGACTGAAAGGCTCTGTCCCCTTTTGTCTTCAATCGTGTACGGGGAACAACTAAGAGACTCTGAGTCTGTGAGCGGAGATGACGAGCAGCAGTGTATTTTAAAATGGTAAATGGCCTGCATTTGTATAGCGCTTTTCTAGTCCATAGGACCCCAAAGCGCTTTACACTACATTCAGTCATTCACCCATTCACACACACATTCACACACTGGTGATGGCAGCTACATTGTAGCCACAGCTGCCCTGGGGCGCACTGACAGAGGCGAGGCTGCCGGACACTGGCGCCACCGGGCCCTCTGACCACCAAAAAAGAAGCTTGGATAAGTAATCTGGAGCCTGGCCATTTAGTGCTCTGTATGTTAAAACAAGAATTTTAAAGCGAATTCTAAACTCTATTGGGAGCCAATGTAAAGAATATAAGATGTGTATGTTTAATGTGTACACTTTTATTTATTTATTCTTAGATACTCGTGTTTTACAGACTAAATCCATACTGTGGCTCATTTAGCCTTTAGCATGTGTAGCACAGTAATAGGATTACCTTTAAATATTTATTTGCATACATAGTAAGAATAGGTAGTCATCGACATTTCTGCAGTCGCATTCTTAGCAGAAAGCTCTCTCTGGTGCCACATAGGGCTGTAACTTTTTCCATCATCTATCATCATCAGTGAGCATTAAACTTGTCATTGTACCAATCACAAAATAGAAATATTATCTTCTGTGCAACTCAGTGATGAAAAATATAGCTTTGCTAAATATATGTTTAGATAAACTTAAATATCCTTAAAATTAAAAAATGTCGACCATGGCATTAGTTGAGTTGAGTTGAGCTCAGCTGCAATCCTGACAGATCAGCTCATCTCGATGCCAGCCAACATCAGCTTTTCTCAGCTAATACCCTTCAATACATCCACTTATAAAGGGCTCTCGATTAATGTTTCTTTAGCCTGGCTTGAGGTAATGTCCATCTGTAAGCTGCTTTGCAACCCAACTTAAGGCAGTGGGTAGGACTAAAGGTATCTTAACCCTGTAATGCCCTTTGTATCATATGTGATACATGAGTTTCTGAGACCTCTATCTCATCAACATGATCAATACTTGCCATAATTTCAAAATGTTATGGACAAAACTCTCTTTTTTTGTCTAAAATTTACATTGTTGTTAACAAAAAGTTGCCAAAAACATCCAATGTGTCAAGTCCATATAACATCTGTGGACAGACTTTAAGGTGGCACTTCAGTCATTTCCGTTTCAACCTGGGAGAGACAGACAGGCTCTAACAGAGTCCAAATGACTGTAAACTACAGTGGATCAAAAATACAACTGGAAATAAAAGATTTCAGTTCCTGATTTTTAATACGCTTAAAAAAAGACTCATAGAAACATATTTTCATATTCTGATTTTTATCTGATTAAAAATAAGGCAAGAATAAAAAAAGCACACAAAGAGCTTATGTTCTGACTTTCATTGATCAAATTAGCACTAATGTCCTTATTTTGGCTTCAGGGTCCACCTGCAGTCTCTTTACTGGGACTGACATATTTCTTCCTTCCTTCATCGGGGAAATGAGCACATTTATAATAAATACAGTGGTGTGAAAAAGTATTGCCCGTTTCCAGATTTTTGGCACATTTTTCACATTTACATGTTTACATGTTACATGTTACATCAAACATATAATATTCAAAGATAGCTTGAGTAAATACTAAATGCAGTTTTTGGATGATTTTGAAAGATATCCAAATCTACTTGGCCCTGTGTGAAAAAGTAATTACCCCCTAAACATAATAACTGGTTGTTCCACCCTTGGCTACAAGAACTGCAATCAAGCATTTGTGATAACTGGCAATGAGTCTTTCACATCGTTATGGAGGAATTTTGGCCCACTGTTCTTTGCAGAATTGTTTCAGTTCAGCCACGCTGGATTGTTTTCAAGCATGAACGGCCTGTGTAAGGTTATGCCAAAGCACCTCAATGGAATTTAAGTCCAGACTTTGGCGAGGTCACTCCAAAACCTTCATTTTGTTTCATTCTTTTGAGTCATTCTGAGCTGGACTTGCCTCAGTGTTTCAAATCATTCTCCTGCTGCATAACCTGAATACAGTCGAGCTTTGAAACCGATGGCTAAATTGTCCTTCTGGGTTTTTTGGTAAAGTGCAAAATTCCAGACAAAGCAATGGTTTTCTAACTGGAACTCTCCGAGGAAGCCATATTTGCCCTGTATCTTTCTCATTGTTGAATCATGAACACTGACCTTAACTGAGGCAAATGAGGCCTGCGGTTCTGCATCTGCCTGCAGATGTTGTTCTGAGTCGTCTATGTACTATTGGAGTAATTTTGGTAGCCCAGTTACTCGTGCAAAGTTTTCCTCATTTGTGGACAACCACTCTCATTGTGGTTCATTGGAGTCCCAAAGCCTTAGAAATGGCCTTGTAACCCTTTTTTTCACTGATAGATGAAGTGAAAGTGACTCAGTTTCTCATCTGTTCGTGAGTTTCTTTAGATTGTGGGATGATGTGGGTAGCAAATACTAGCATTTTTATAGCTGTATGTCTCCTAATACCTCTCTTAGCCTTTTCAGGAAAAGGGCCACCTTATCTATGGAAAAGTATTCATCACTCAAACATAAAAAACACATATTTTGAATACATTATTTCAAACAGCTTATCTACCTGATCATTTTGCAGGTTTTGCACATGAAGTCAACTGTGTTCTTTTTCTCCATGTCTTTCCAGCTTCTTGGCAACACCTGCTGTGTCCTTCCAGAAGAAACCAATCAGCTACAGTCTGCTTATCAATCCCAGTAGTCTCTTCTCCATCTCAGCAGAGACCGGTGAAATCAGCCTGACGCGCCCTATTGACTACGAGAGCGACCAACATCGCTACTTGCTATTGGTGCGAGCCAGTGAGGGGATAGAGAGCATGAGCAGTGCAGCCGAGGTTTGTGTCTATATATATATTTATATATGTATGGGTTTGTGTATGTGTATGTTGGTGAGTTTGAGATGTAAATTTCAAGAAAAAAAGTCACCTTTTTGATGCCAAATTCCTTGACTTCATGGTCTCAGAAGATTGGAGGCATTTCACATCTGCTTGTTAAGTCTTAGAAAGTCTGTAAACAATACTTCAATAAATATTTAATTAAAAAAATTGAAAAATCTGCTGTCAAAAAATGATGTAATATCAGTAATTGTCTTCACACAGTATTGCTTTCTTTGAGCTGCTAATATACAAGCCACAGCCACTAGAATTGTACACCCTGTGCACTGATAGTTTGTAAGATAGCAGTTGAATTGTGGTGATTGTGATTTGTGTAATACTTTTGCAGACAGACAGTCAAAATCATCACACATGTTCATAAGCTGTCAGAAGCATCCTTGAGCAGGAATACTTGATTCGTGCTGTGAAAATGTGGCCATAGTTATTGATTCCCAGTTGCTTCATAGATGGTAATCATTGTGAATGCTCCACTTGAAATAATAGTGTGCTTCGATGTTTCCTGATTTACACCTTTTTTAATTAAAGGTTTTTTTCTTTATGTGGCATCAGCAGTAATGTAGAATATATACCAGACTGTTTCGTGAAAATCCTATCTGGAAAGTAAAGCTTTTGAATTTATCAGTTCATGTATGTTCTAACCTTTGACTCTGGTTGTTAATACTGGGTAACGACCACGAGCATAAGGTTGGGAATAAAAGCAGCAGGTGGGTGGCTGGGCTCAGCCTTACAGATGGGTGTGAAGGCTCAGACATCTAAAGGGGGTTCGCAAAAGAGTTTGTGCTGCTGCGTTTCAATAGGAGACAGCTGAGACGCTTCTGCTCAGGATCCCTCCTCGGTGCCTCCCTTTGAAATTTTCTGGGCATGGTCAACTGGAAAGAGACCCAGGAACACCTAGGCATTCCCCAGGAAAAACTTCAAATAGTAGCAAGGAAGTTTAGCCCACTCCCACCTCAACCCGACTTGGAGAAAATGGGTACAGATGGACGCACTGACAGATGGGCGGATGGCCTCCACCTGAATTTATCAAAAAAGTTATCTTCACCTTGAGAGACATGTCTCTGTTTTTGTGAACACTGTTTCCTGTAAAACCCGAATAGATTTGTCTGGCTGCAGTGACTGCTTTGGGATTCCCGATGACTTCCTCACGTTGTCAGGAAGTGAGACAAAACAGCGGCTGACCGCTGCAGGCGCTGATGCATCTGGTTTGGTTTCCATCATTACTCTGGCCTCAGGCTAAAAGATGTCCTGCTGAACCAATCTGTCCTAAACTGCTCCACTTTGGGCCTCTTTGGCCTACAGAGCAACAAAAGCCTGTGTGGAGAAGGAGAGCGAGGAAAAACAATGGGTGAAGATGAGAGGATTTTTATCGAGAAGAAAAATACAGTTGGAAAGAAAAAAGGGAAGAAAATGGCAGGTAGTTTTGTATTGTACCACAGCCTTCTTAGCCCCACGTCTGCCCAAGAGCTCTCCCTGTGTTCAGTTTGATCAGCACTCAAAAGCCTTCGCCTTCTAGACGCTGCAACAGCCGCTTCTTTGTCTCTGCAGTTTAACCCTTTAAGACCTACCATAGAACCAAGTCCACCAGAGCTTATATTATATTTTTACATGCTGTGGAGCCATTTTTGGGAGCATTTCAAGTTCCTATACATCAATACAACCATTATAGCCCAACTTTTAATAATATGTCTGCATTAAGTGCATAGTAATTACATAAATTGCAAAAAAGTGCAATAAACTACAAAAAAAAATTGAAAATCGTTTTTGTTTTTTTAACATATATTTCTAGTTAGAGAAATTTAAGAGGCTTATCCCTCAAAACTGTAAATACAAAAAAGTTGCACAAACTAGTTTCCCACCAAAGGAAATTTATTTTAAGTGTCTTCATAGTTTTATTTTTGAGATACACCAATTTTCATATACTGCAGGAAAAACAAAAAAATATATTATAGTGCAAATTTGCAAAATAACAGCATATGCATCAAAATAAAATATTTCCAGCAGTGCAATATGAGACCTAAGCATCCCAGAAACGACACAGAAAGTCATAAAGTCAAAGATAACTTTTAAAAACACCAGTATAGGCTCATGAGGCCAAAAAAACTACATTTCTGCAAAATGACGTCACTTCCGGTTTTGGGCAGGTCATGCCGGACATGTGATAGTTCACGATGGAAGTAGGAAGTGTTACAAACAGCTGATCGGACCGGCAAAGCGTGTTTCTGGAATATTATGTTTTTGTTGCTGCTTTTTATGCAGTTTTTGTAAAGTTATATGTGGAAGGAAACTGTGACTTAGGACAAGCTGATGGCATAAGATGTAAGTACAACTCCTCCTTATTGCGCTAGCTTACATGGTTGCAGTGCTACTGGGATTTAAAAATAGTTACGCAAAATGGAGCGTGTCTGCGCCAACCGGCTTTAAAGGGTTAAAACGGAAATTGAATCAAATGTGGGCACATCACCGGCATTATGTTCACCATTTATCACACAAAGCATAGTTTCTGTCTGGCTCCGTTAAAAAGCTCTTCAAAAGCATGTTAACAGTGTAGAAAAAATTCTGCTTTTGCTACTTAAGGTATTTGAATTTAAGATTAAAAGACAGCAAGTACTTTTGAAGGCCACTACATGAGGACTTTGTCGTTATATTTTCTTCTTTTTAAAGGATCTGGAGCTTTTGTAGTGAAATTATCATTTGTTTATAGCTTATGGGGCTTGACTTAATCCAAATCTGGATCCAGGAATTTGCTGAAGGAACTTTTTTCATCGCAAGAACAAATTTCTCGCCACCCCCCCCTCCCCCCAGATCCAATAGGTTATCTAATGTATGAAAATAGCCTATTATTGAAAAACTATATATTATATATTATATTATAAAGTAAAGCTCTTGCAATAATAGCTCTTCTTTTGCTAACTATCCGATTCAAAGGTTTTTTTTTGAAGAAAGCGCCATCTCTTGGTGACACCGTGCAATTAAATGAAGGGGGCATGTTTAGAGCGAAGCTAGGCGGGGCTCTGAGTGGCTGACTGTTGGCTGACAGTAGCTGTCAGAATTATTTTTTTAAAAACTTATCAAAAGTTCCAGAGTTATAAAATGAAGTTATGCAAACACTATCTAGTGATCGCGGCTGTCAATTACAAGCCAATTATTTTTGATCCAACACTGGAGTGGATGTTTTGTACATTCTGAGGGGGGATGAAATGCTGGCTGCCACCATAAACCCCTGTTTATCTGTTTACATACGGTTAAACTCGGGTATATTGTAGTATACCACATATCACACCACATATGTTCATGTGCTCATTTTTGTCAAGTGCTGCACAAGAGAGGAATTTGCTGTTGACATTGAATGCATGCCTGGATGTGATACCACAGTGACTCTCCCCACACTGGCAAACATGCAGCAGTCAGCATCTTCAAAGGATGCACTCATGTGGAAAGGGGAAAAAAAGTGAAAACAGCTAAAATGGCAAAGGGCAGACAAACGGTTTCAGGGCGAGTTCAGGGTTTGTGTTACAGACTGCTAAATGTAACTGTCACTTTTTATTATAGTGGAACATGTAATCAAAATATTTTCACTAACCTGTCACTATGTTTCTGTTTATTTAGTTTATCACAGAGATGCAGACAAAAACTAACCAAAGTTTATCACGAGCGTCACCATGCAGTGGCTGTCATGGTCTCAGTGATAAACTCCAGCTCACTGGATTCATCTGCAGCATGTCAATTTTAGAGGTTCATAATATACTCTTGCTCTTTCTCCCTGCCATCTGCCTCGGGAAGGCCCATATTGGATTTTGCATTAATTAAGACATGTTCTCTTGAGATAAGTAACCAATCGAATGGCATACGGCTACTTGTGACCATGCCAAAATAAACATATTCTGATGGCATTTTGGTTGTAAGCCTTCTGTTTGATTTTAGACAAGTATGAAGCTGTCCTGAGATTGCAGACATGTGTTGTACTTGCAAAAATAGTGCCTAGCAACTCAAATACTTATCCACAGAAAGGCATCTGTTAGTCAAAAAATTTCATGTGTATAAAGTATAGAACTTTATGATGGAAGTTGTTCTTTTTTTTATCTTTTTCTGTGACACTGTTTCCCAGTAGCAGGTTAAAAAAATCACCTATTAATTTGTTTTCCATAGAGGACTGCCAAATAACGCACCTCTTTTCTGCTTTTGATTTTATTCTACTTTTCAGAAATCTGCCGCCCTCTATCAAAATAAGAAACAGACGTGCCGTATTTTTGTGCACTGGAGTCACTGAGCATGACTTTAATTTGCAGGTAGTTTCCAAGTTTCTCCCTGCAGGAGTGATAGCTCATCGGCACCATTAGTTACCTAACCAGCCTGAGACCTGCCTGCAGCTTCCCAAGTGTGTGCACGTGTGCACATTCCTGTATGCGTGCGTTTGAGCCCATCTTGCTTTATTACAGCTGACTTCCTCTCTCTTCTCATTCAATCTTGCCTTTCCTCAGCCTTGTATGCACACATACTCTACCATTGTATATCCTGCCTATTTCCTGTCCAGCTAGGGCATAGATTTGCTCATTAGGACATGCAAACGCACACATCGAAACACCCAAAAAAAAGGTTGACAGTTATTGGCAAATGCGCACAAATCACCTCAGGGAGTTGACATGGGCAGATTTTATTTTGTTGTTCATTGCTTTGTGGCTGATCTTTGCTGAAGGATTAACTGATATTACAGAATTTCATCTTACCTACCAGGACTTAATACCAGTGGTATTTACAAAGCACTCACTGTGTGTATGCGATTGTGTCTGTAGGGTGAGTGTGTATACGTACAGCTTTGTTTGGGGAAAAAACACAAGAGGGACTGAGGGTCAGAGGCTTGCCTGCCAGCCCATGTCTATTTATTGCTCTTGGACTTGAAGCAGGCAGTCAACATCTGGAAGGAGATGCTTTGTTTGCCTTTATATCCCAAACGAACTGAGCAGTATTACAGTGTCTTAGCAAGGCAAATGCCTTCATGCTCACGCTAAATAAATTCATCCTTGCACACTACTCATTTGTTTGCTCAGTGCTTACAAGAAGCTCCACGGGGTTCCGCTCTCCACTGACCAACAAGAGGGACCACAACGCTAGTTCACTTGCAGCTTCTTCCCTGTGGCGAGGTCAATAAACCACAGGAATCAGGGTCAGGGCATGGATTTGGAGGAGGTTGAGATGAAGCTTCCTTTTGGTTGGAGATGGGGTTAATTTGGGTCACTCACACATGAAAATGACTCTGAATGCAAAGAAAACCAATTTTGGACAGCGCCTGAAGTAGTAATCCCAGATTTCAAATTTTCATGACACTGTGCCAGTATGACTTTGAATCTGCAGCATTTCTGCTGATTGGCTGAGCAGCTTTTACATGTTCATAGACAGAAGCAGTCTGAGATTAGAAATGCAAATGCTTCATTGTTTTAATTATGTTGTATTATTTTGTATTTCATGAATTAATTTTTTTACCAGAATGCTTGAAAGGAATTTCAACATAAATAGCAGAAAATACACGAATAATAACAAACTGTCTGACCCAGTTCATGTGGACATGCTAACTTGCTTTAGGACTTGACTTGTACTTTTTCCCTGAGAGTATTTAACATGCCACACACATTTTAGTGGCCTGATGCCTACTAGAGAAGATGTAAGATGTGCAAGGCATTCTTTTTCTTTTCTTTTTTTTTTTGTTCAGTTATGAACAAAAGAGCTTACAGGAGCATAAGCATTTGTTACATATGACCAGTCGTGAGTAAAATGGGGAATTCTGTACAAGAAATAAAAACAAGAAGAACTGTTTCATTTCTTTAAAATGTGTTATTGACTGTCTAAATGTTCAGAAACAATTTGAACACATAAATTAATTTAATCTTAGCCTCTTTTTCCTTCTTTTCCTCTTCCCTCATCATCACCCTCTCAGGTACGGGTAGTTATTACTGATGAAAACGACTGCGTTCCTGAGTTCCTCCAGTCGATTTACAGCAAGGATGGTGTACCAGAGACTGTGACAACAGCAACCTCCCTGCTGCAAGGTAAGACAAGTCTCAAAATACCTGTTTGAGTACCATTTATAACCCACCAGCTTCACTGAGTGCATTCTTTATTTTTAGATTCACATTATTAATTTAAAGCTCAACTTACTACTCTGTATCAGTTTCTTATATGCAAAGGAAATTTAACATTGCACTGCCTTCCCTGACCTACAGAAGTAGGTTCATCTTATTTTTTAATTCATCTTCACTGATAAACAGCTCCCGGTTATGTAATTTCTGATGCACTAATCACAATGTTATTAATCTTTAATGTTATTAAAGAAATCCTGAAATGGTGTTTGTGCATTTTTTCACTGGGCTGAATTAAATATTTCCAAGTAAAACTCTCAGAATTGCAAGGACCTTTATTATGTGTGCCTGTATTTGGTGACTTTTAAAAGAAAAAAAGTGAAAGAAGAAAATAACAATCCGTGTTTTACTTCTTGTGTTACCAGTTAAATTTAAGCCAGGTGCAGCTCAGTGGGCAAACACGTGCCTCTGTGGGAGCTGTGATATGCAAATGTTTGAGAAGCTTTGCTGTAGCGGCTTTCAGAACAAAACAAGAGTGCCTGCGCTTCTTTAACATTCATGTATTTTGACTGGTCAGGAAACAGAGTAGGTACTTGTCAGCACCGGCATCACTGCTACTTTCATCAGTGCAGCTGCTGCAGCCTCTCCGTTCCTGTAATAACCCAAAGGGAACGCTTATGTTTCATCTCTTTGTGAAGAAATGGTGATGCCAACTGTTGTGGGTATGTCACAGTGACACTTTTACTCTGCCAACACAACTGACAACAGAGTTTTTCCGTCTTCTCTCGGAGACTGTTTCTTACTATCTCCTCTAAAACATTGTTGCTTTTTTATTAAAACTTATAGACATCTGTTTGTTTATAGCGCTAAACAGATCAATCTTTAGCTTTTTAAACAGGTAAACTTTAAACAGGGCAAGAATGAAAATGCAAGTATATTTTAATTGCTTACAAGAACTGTGTGAAAATGACTGTAGGTATGACACCGTTTTGGAAATGTCCATTAGCTGTGAATGCAGGCGGGAAGACTTTGGATTGAATTCATATTAAAGAAAAAAACAAACAAACACAAGACTGTGTGTGTTTTAGTGTTTTTTCTAAACATCTAAGAACAGCTAAGACCTGTAAAATCATGCCGTATTCTGAGAAAAGTTACTTGTTTTCAGGTGAAAGTTAACAGCAAACATGGTTTTTGTTTGAATAAACAAAAGAGGTGTTAAAATTGTTTACATTGCTTGGAAATTTTGCTCCTATGCTTCAATTTGCAACATTGTCCTGGAGAAAACAAGCTGAATTTTATATGTAACTAAAACAATAATATAGCCATTACAACTTTAATCTGTTTTCCAGCTAGCCTACTGAAATGCAGTCTCAATGGTTATAATGATATTAATTTGTTAACCTGTTGCTTACTTGTCATCTTGAGGCAATGGGCAATTTTTAAATTTTGCCACTCCCCAGCTGATATCCAGGCCAACGAATCCTGTTCCATTTGCTGATTTATGAGTGTAAATATAATTTTAAAAGCTAATAAAAAGTTGAGTCATTGTTAAAAATACATTTTGACAAATGCAATCCCAACTTTGGTCTTCAGATTAATTTACTTACCCACATGCAGCTGAGATCTCCGACACCACTGGCTGGAATGCAACCCCAAACCATGACACAGCCTCCACTGTGTTTTACAGATGGCTGTACTCACTGCTGTACCTCTCACCTGACCTCCATGTACATATTGATGACATTTCAAACCAAAAATGTCAGATTTAGATTCTTCGCTTCATTAGATAAGTTATCACTGACTTTCAGTCTAGTTCTTGTGTAACCTGGCCTACTTCAGCCTTTCCTCCCTGCTTTAGTTCCTTAAGAATGGCTTCTTGATAATCACATTTCCCCTGGCACCCTTTCTGATCTTGTAGGTCTTGTGTCAGATCATTGCTGAATTTTTTTTCCTGGTTCTTGAGGACGCGACTTTCTCCTTGTCTGATTCACTTGTCCAGTTTCCTGAGATCACCACAAGTTTTATATGAAATATTATGGCAGTTGGGAAGGAGCCCCACAAGAAAATAGCTGAGGCAACAACTGGAGCACATGTGAAAGATTTCCAAAGTGGTCCCAGTGATTATACAGTAGGAGCACTGGGAGCTGTAACCCTGAAAATGGAAGAGTGGTGTAGAAAACATGCAGTCCAGCTCAGAAAATGTACAGAATCCTGAAACTCACAGGACCAGAGCTTGAGAATTACTTAGACAGTGTTTTTATTTATTTATTTATTTTTAATGCTTTTAAACATGCAGATGTGCTTTGTCAATATTGAATGTGAGCAAGTGAGAGATGAGTGTCCTTGCAGCACACCAGTTTGCAATGCTTTGCAGCATTTTGTCACATGATGAAAATATGCTGTATATGAATAAAGTGCAAACAAACACAAAGTGAGAAGCTATGGAGCATTGTTCGACTTTACTACATCACCAGTGTTTGTGTGCAAGAAGTCCACAAATTAGATTTTTGGTTTTCTGCTCAGCGTTGGAGCAATTCAGTCCAACAAGGCACTTGATCAGTAGAGCTTCTCTGACCAAGGTCTTAAGAGTAATTCAGATTTATTCACAAAAATAAATAAATGTTATTTATTTCTAGCGAACATGGAGAAAGTAAATGAGTGAATGGGGGAGTGAGGTGCGCACTGTGGGAGAGACGCAGCAGGCCCTTAGCTCGCTGCCATTAACAGGTGCACCAAGGGAGGCGAGAAGTTTCCTCCTGCTGTGCTGCTGTGTTCCCACCCATTTCCATGCTTGTTTGAACACTTGTCAATATTTCCGTGAGTGGGGAAAAAAACCCACAAAAACAGTTATCACATTTCTGCACAGAGATTCCAGTGATTTCAAAATGCTTCAGGATTATGATATAGCAAACCATCTATGTGACCTGTGCAATTTTCAGTCGTAAAAATAGACTGTTGCTGCCTAAATTTAGTGGGGTGAAAAATGTGTCGTACAAATTGTAGCTTTCCCAAAATAATGAACAAAATTGCCCCAATACATGGTATAATTAATACAGTTAATTTTACCCAATCCACTTCTGAGTACATCTAAGACTGAGCAGCCCAACTTCCTGAAATAAAGACATTTTTCCCCCTTCACTTAATTAAGTGGGTTAAAAGGCATAGTATAAATTAAATGAGCAGGGAGAAATGGGCATCCAGCATCGTTTTGCTAAATCATGTGCTAGTAATCCCATAATCATTTCCATCGTGAGAGTGGACAAATCTGTACTTTGCCAAGTTGGAAATCAACTGCAGCACAGTGTACCAAGCAAGCCAATTATCTTGCTTTCCATAGAGATCTGAGGATCCCGCTGTCTCCATCTTCTGTACAAAATCATAATATGCCAGAAAGACACGAGGGATGCAGCTAAGAATGTATAGAGGCCTGTTAAACAGTGTAGCGATGCTAGTGCAACAATGCTGATTCAAGATTACAGAGGACTTACTGATAAATAGATGCTTAAATGTTTTCCTGAAGAATAGAAATCTCTACTTAGTAAATTAAATATTGACTCATATGTGACATGTGTTTGGCTACTAGTGTTGCAGTTCATTTTCAACCCATCATCACTGAATGAGAGGCTGCTCAAAAAGCAAAACAGCTGTGTTTCAGTTTTTCTTCAGAAGACTGCACTACAGAACCAGGTGCAGGAAAAACACACATTTATTTTTATCCAACTTGTAAAGTGTAGAAAAATCTAAATAAAAGACTAACATTTTGGTAAAAGGGATCATATTAACAACAGTAAGAAGAAGAAGAATTGTAGAATTTGTCTGGACAGAAATGGTTTTTTCCACACTTGATTCAGCTGTGTATCAAAGATTATTCCTAGAAATCAATCTGACATAAAACAAAACACAAGAAACCACTAATGATGAATACTGACTATGCTAAAATGTGACACAATCATCCATTTAGTGTTAAATCTATATGGGGCCATCTGTAAGTGAAAACTCATCTCTAGGTATTTACAATTTTTGTGTAATGTTTATTTTATTATTTATTTCTGCGTGTGTGAAGTAATAAGAATGAAAGTATATACGAAGACCCATTCATGTATTAAGCGATTTCTCGTTTGACCATTATTTTCTTTCATCAGACTTCAATCTCGTTCTCTCAACAGTGGCCTTAGTGATATTAGTGGTATGACATCATTTAACTGAATCCATAAACTTTGCTCAGATAGCAAGATTAATGCCTTTGGTAGTTTGATTTTACACTTTCAAAGTCATAGTGCATTTGTAATGAAATGAAACTGAAATGATTGACAAATATATCAAACTTAATGGGAAAATATAGCAAAACCAAAAACACAAACAGGATGGTGTAAATGGAACCTCATGGCTGATTTTCTCTGGCTGTTGTACTCTCATTGTTAAATTTACTTTAACTGTACCAAAGCATCACATTTCCCATTTGTGTTTTGTGGCTTTTATTTTATTTTTTTAATGGAACTGAAATATTTTTCATTCAGTTCAACATAAGGACACATTGAAGGCCACAGCCCCACAAACATTTTGAATATTACCACAGCACTTTGAAAATTCAGCTAATCCCGTGTACTCACATACGAAATGTCTCTGCTGAAATAATGAAGTGAAACTAATCATGCAAATAAACACTGACAAAGTTTATATACCTCCTTAACGAACCCAGATACTTTGTTTTGCAGGCATTTTGTTAATTGAACGCACTTCAAACTGTTAATTTGAAGCTAGTTAGAGTTCCCCGAGGCTTTATAGCAATAAAGAATTATGGTTTGTTAGTGGAAGCAAACAGTGGCATTGTTTTTATGTATGTGTGCATCTATTATTCATGTGAGCATATGTGTGTGTGCGCACGCATGTGTGTGTGCACTTCTGTATGGGCCCTTGAGCCAAATGCAATGTAAGGTGAATTGGGGAATTGAGCTTTTGATGGTGAATGTTCTTGTTAGTGTAAAATATGCTTATTCAAATCCCTGGTGGTCTTTTCAGTTTTAGCAAGGCAGTCAATTTGTGGCCAGGCGAGTCCTGGCTCCATGGATTCCCAATATGTGATGTGGAAGCAGAAATGTTGCAAAATGACAGTCCTTTCAGTGCATGCTGGGCAAATAACGCTTACTCCCGTGGCTTAAAATTGTGGCACTGGAAGCGTCAGTTTGAACACATAGTGTAGCATGAGAATTGAGATATCAAGTGCATATGGTTTGGATGAAATACCAGAAACAAACTTTTAAATAATTAGAGAACTCGTTCTGCACAAACAGTTTCTCTGGCGACTTCATTCAATATGGTACATTAGCTAAAGATAGTTTGTTATAAGTAGTAGTTTCGATGGAAGTTTCTACTTTCATCAAAAAAAACCATGAAAAAAGCTAAAGCATAGTGATGTGACGTTACTATCTGTGTTGGTTTCCACAGGACAGCGCAGGCAGTATGTCCGTCTTTATTTTTAAGGCAGCACAGACAAACTTGGGGCAATAGCAACATATGCAAGCACCTGCTCCTCCTGCACAACTTTCATTATAAACGTGTGCACTAATACTACAGACTTAGTAAAGGCCTTCATCTTTTAACTTTTCGATTTGTACAACTTTTATTTGTGAAATAAATCTTCTGCAAGTCCTCATATTTTTACATTTGAATATATAGTGTATTCAGAAAGTGTTTCTGCCCTTTCAAGGTTTCCACATTTTGTTGTTTCGGGCACATCTCCAAAGTGATTCACTGTATTTTTTTCCCATTAGCAATAGAAGTGCAGAACTTTTAAATCACACAGCAGTTTTTTCTTTATGTGTTGTACTAATGAATTAAAACATGAAATATTGAAATAATCCAGTTATATATATAAAACATCACAGATGAAATCTTATGCATCCTGCTTCTGAAGGTTATTGAATTCAATAAACCTGGCGAACAAAGTCAGACATCTGCTGATATGCTATGTTGTATTTCTTGAAAACTTGCAGAAAAAATAGAGCAATCCTGAGTAAACCTTTTTCAGGGTCTCAGAATGGAGCTAGATTTAATTTTAACAAATTAAAGACCTGAAGCATATCAACAAGAAAACACAGGAGGAGCTTTGGGAAGATGCTGTGAAGTTCCTGCAGTGGCCCAGCTAGAGTCCTGAGCTGAACCCGGTAGTGAGAATATCATTGTAGAGACCTGAAGGTAGCAGTACAATCCTTTTAGGATCATAAACAAACCGACTAAGATGATTAAGATACTTTAACCACTTGCTGGTAATGAACAAAAACACAAATCTTCTTTCTTGTTCATTTTTATTGTGTATAAAGGAAGAAATTAACAACTGACTACTGCTGCTTGAATCTCAAACATATATGCAGATACATGAAAATGTAAGTTATAAATATATGTCACAAAAAACGAGAAAGCAAGAAAACACAGTTTCCATCCAGCTTCCCTCCTTTCCTCTTGTGGATATTTAACAAATTGGTTTTCTAGTCTGTACGGTCAGTCTAGCTAAATCACCAGTGGTAAATCCAACCTTTGTCGTCTTTGTTTAGTCCTTCTGAACTCTGTTTTTTCTATTCTCCATCTCTGTGTTCTCATCTTTAGTTTCGGCCAATGACTGTGACTCGGAAGAGAATGCAGAGCTGACCTATTACACCCTGAGTCCAGACTTCACTATTTCCCCTCACGGAACAATCTTCCCCGCGGGACCTTTAGACTATGAGAGACCTAATCATCTGTATGAGTTTGTAGTCATGGCCATTGACAAGGGGGAGGTTCCTCGTACGGGCACGACTACGGTACGGATTAGGATGGCAAACGTCAACGATGAGGCACCTGAGTTCTCCCAACACATGTAAGTAAGACTTGTGCTTTATTGTTTAAGAGAAAGAGAGATAAGCTCTATATTATTCTGTGGCTGATTCCTGCCTGCCTGCCAGTCAGGGTGAAGGCAGGAGAGGCTGACAGTCTTCTGGTGACAGCATGATGTTTGGTGCAGATACCGAAGGACCAACTTTGCTGTGTACTCATTTCTACATTGCCAAAGGCAAACAATCTCCTGCAGTGTCTCTTGGTTAAGTTGTTGAGTGTAGGCTGCTGCACATATATTTTAGGTGCAAGCTGCCATTCACTCTTTTGAGGTGCTGCATACAATTGAATTTTCAGTTGTATTGTTGGCACAGGGGCACAGAGTTTCTCTGCATTTTCTTTCTGCAACTTGTTCAACAGAGGATTTTATTTAGCGCTGAAATAAATAGTCAAAGAATTGAACGTAGGAAAGGCTTGATGTTTGAATTGCTCTTTGCTCCCTTGTTCCATCCTCACGAATGCACAGATTTTCTTACTTTTCCTCTTTTTATGGCACCAACGTGAATATCTCTGGGGCTTTAAAACAAGCAATTTCTAAACAATTATGCATTTAATTACATTTTTAAAAAATATGAGAAACAAACCTGTTGAAGCTCTTGGGGCCAAGACAAAAATATGGCCGTTGTCTGAGGTTTTCTTTTTTCGGTTTAATTAAATGCAAGCATTCCTGTCCTCCTTTCTCTGATACACTTGAATTTACACTTCAGATTCAGTTAAACTGGTAACACCTGTACAAAGTAGAATTAAATGAGGTGAACTAAAGAGCTGTGGGCTGAGGTTTTCAGTCAGCACTGATCCACCATCAGGGCCACATCTACAACACGTCTCTTTGAATAACTCTCCTCTCATGGTTGAGTTGCATTGATTCAGCTCCACAATTCCCTGTTGATTTCAAATAGAAATGGATCTATATGCAGTAATTCTTTGGCAAAAATATCTATTGCACATTCCTAAACATGCTGATTTGAAGCCATCTGTGATCAAGTCATTTTAGATTAAATCTGTCACCGGTGTTTCTGTTTGTGCACACAGTCCACTGATACCAAAGTAAATAAGGCAACCAGAACTACTTCTCTTTTAGAAGTTGAGTGAGCGGAGAGCTTCCCAGTTCAGCATCACAGCTGCTGTTAGCACACTCCCCCCTCCCGCTCGTGCTGCTGTGGTGTCTGCATCTTTTAATTGGTTGATTTTTCTGGCAGAGAGCTGGGCAGATTGGTGAGGCAGGGTCAATCAACCATGCCCACCAGCACCCTCAGGAGGTCCTGAACCCTAACTCTGTGTGTGCGTATGCTTGCGCCTATATATGTGTGTGTTTAGTAATTGAGAAGGTCCCAAGAAAGTGAGGTTTTTGTATGGACAGATTAATGTGGTTATAAAGTGCATTCATCCATCGTGCATCTGATATGCATGTGTTTATGTTGTTTATAGAGGAAAGGGACTAGTGTGTGTGTGTGTGTGTGTGTGTGTGTGTGTGTGTGTGTGTGTGTGTGTGTGTGTGTGTTTTGGGTTGTATTGACTTACTGTCAGCGACAGCCAAATAATCCATCAGTTCTTCCTCTGTAACCCTGAACCCTCTGTCACAACTGCCCTAAAAACAGTACTTGACAATCTATGATTCATCATTCAGGCACGAACAGAGCTCCAGAGTCATCCATGCAGGCAAACACACTGGTACAAATACACTTAAATGTGCACACGTGATGACATCTGTTATGTGTTTGATGAAACAAATACAGTAGGGCCAGTTTAGTGGGATTATGCTTTTGATAAGATTGCTTACTTTCCCTCTGTTACTTATGTTTCATTTGCCTGTGTGCATGCAGGAAAAATGTGCATGTATGTTTAGTTACATGTGCTGAGCAGAAAGGAAAAAAAGCACGACACAGAGAGGGGTCATTAAATATATCATTATCCAGGCAGAAAATGTGGCCTATTTATATTGATCCTTGGAGTCAAAGGGAAGCGATAATGAGCTTTCATTTCAACACGTTTTGCCAGTTTATAATGAATCTAGGTTGCAGCTCTCGAAAAATGATGTGACCACTTAAAAGTGGAATTTATTTGAATTTCTTTTCTTAATTACACAATGTGTTGATCTTTGTTATTGACTTACTAAAAAGAATGTGATATGTTTTTCATGTTTATATATTAGACCTCAAGATCCTAATATACATATTCTATATGTAAAAGTGGCTGCAGCTTTATCATGTCACCCACTCAGTTTGAAGTCTTTAGTTTATTTTATTGAGCATATTTGGCTGAGACGGTGGAAAGTTATCAGCTCCACATGACTAAAACCTAGTATTTTACTCAAGAAAAACAGAGGCTTTGTGGAAAGGCTGGCAGTGTAATTAAATGCTAAATAAATCATATTTAGTCACAAAATGTCATTAAAAATGCTCTGAAAGACACTGCCGCTGTGGTGTAACTGACTCTGCTTTAGTAACTTGAATTAGCTCGGGTGAATTTTCATTCTCCTGGAAGGATAATCTAGTGTTGGTGATCTTTGGAGCCAACCTGAATTGGCTAATAGAGAAACACTTTTTGGCACCAGAAGTTGCCGCTTGTAAAAAGAAATATTTTTCTAGCTGATTTAGTTGAAGTAGTTGAGATTAGTTCAAGCAATCAATCAGCTAACACGTCTAAGATGTTAATTCAAAAAATGGTTTGAGTTTTAGCTTGTATCTCATTGTTCAGCCTTCTTGATTTCCCCACTTACTTGTAGATTGGCAGATGTTTATGTGGCACTGCTTTACCTCTTGCAAAGGAGAGTTTACATCAGAAGGACTTCCTGCGAAAATAAAAGTTTAAAAATTGAGTGCACTGTAGTGACAGCTTGCTCCAAACAGAAGCCAATACCGGTACCTGTTGGCTGCCAGGTAATGAGCCATAACACAAGGACATAATTGTAGCACATGGTGTCTGTATTTTATTGTCTTGTGTGCTGGTACTGTATCTCTTGCTTCGTCTGCATTGAACCTATCCCTGCACCCTCTGCTTTTTGGACTATATTACACTCTGCAGCATTGAACTGTTTACTTCATATTGGTTAGGGAATGTATGGAATGTATTACACACCACCAGTGGTTGAACAAAAAAAGAGTAATTTGTGGCTATAGGAGATAGGGCTGTTCGATATAACGATATATATCGGATGACGATATAAAAACATCTATCGTTTCATTTTACGCTATCGTTTGTTTCGTGGTGTCGCAAAATAAGCTGTTTATGGCAATATTTTTTATGGTTTTGATAGTCACTGTAGTGGCTATATTCATTTCTTAAAGTTCTCTCTTTCTCTTATATTTTATATAACCACACTACAGACGGACAAGTGCCTGTTTTTATGTGTTGTGGTTAGCAACAACGACGGTAACACCATAGCGCGTCCGCTTGTTTATGTTCCACGTAAACCTTTCACAATAAAGCTCAAGATCCTGTTGAGACTTTTCAAAATAAACTGAACCACGTGAAAGAGCAGATTATTTACGGATGAGAAGTAAAAAAGAGCCGCCAGGTGCTAAAAAAAACAACCCTTAGACTCAAACGTTAGAACAGGCCTTTCCCCGCAGCACGCCGTGTAATAAATGCTCACAAAGAAAACGGCGGCTGTTACAACTTATGTCTAAAAATGTATCGTTTCATGCATCGGTTAAAATGCTCGACTCCAGCTACATGACGCGCAGCTGAAAACACTTCCCGCAAGTCGAGCTGCCCGAGGTTCACAGAATTTACAGAAAATGTTACATTTTTGTGATTTATATCGTTATCGGACGATAGAATTCTTATATCGGGATATGAGATTTTGGTCATATCGCACAGCCCTAATAGGAGATCATGTGGACGGTCCTCACAATGTCCACACGCAAATTTGCTTAATAGAGTCCCAAGTGCTAAAGAGACTCCCCATAGACTTCCCTCATGATTAAAAACTCCTCCACATAAGTTCCAAGTGATGAGTCAATGCGCATACACAGTAGACAGTCATTCAGCAAAGAATGAAAAGCGAGCAAGCTGCTACCATTTTATATTACCAAAAGAGATAATTAGACAGAACTGAGAGTGACAGAAAGGGTGTGAGATGTATGCAAAGTTTTTTTTTCACCGTGTTAATTTTATTGAATGATGAGATAAACATCTAAGAAAAAGTCAATAACACGGAGAGCAGAAAAAAGTGTTGTAATTTCCCCTTAATATAAAGTTGCTGTAATGAGTGAAGTAACTGATATACTGCTAATCTCCTTTTTAAAATGCACTTGCTGTTTTTTTCTTGTTATGATATATTGATGTGTCTCTCTGGTGCTTCTGCTCAAGCGTCACCTGTTATTGTTCTGGGAGATTTCTCCCTCCAAATTAGATTTCTCTTATACAAACTTATTTCTCATTCTGCCTTTTGATTTCCCCTATTGAATTAGTAGAAATGATGATAGAGTCTCCACAGAGCAAGAACAGTGCTTCCGTGGAGTTGAGGTCATGTTGAATTTAAAGCAGACATTCACTGTAGGTTGTATGAAATAAAGTGTTACTGTGAAGGTCAACATGAAGACACATTGTTTTTGCTGTTTAAGCATCCAGCGGGAATTCTGTATTTAAAATAACAGCAATTCATGATTAAATCCTATATGTAGTAATGTTATTCTTTCCCTCATCTTTTTGTTACTTAGTCATGCTCATTTCAAAATAATGAAAAGACAATAAAATGTATAAATAAAATTGAATTGAATAAAACATGTCGAGGAAAGCACTCAGAAAGGGACCATTTGCAATAGAACAAATATACGCTCATCAACCACTTTATTAAGGAAGTTCAAACTGAGCATCAGAATGGAGAAGAAAGGTGATTTAAGTGGTGCCAAAAACAGGCTAGTCTGATTATTTCAGAAACTGCTGATCTGCTGGGATTTTCCCACACAGTCATCTCTTGAGATTAGAGAGAATGAAAAACAGAAAGCATCTGGTGAGCGGCAGTTCCTTTGGTGAAAATTCGCTGTTGATGCCAGAGGTCAGAGAATAATGATGAACTGATGAGTCTTGATTTAGATGGTAGGGTCAGAATTTTATGTAAACAAGATGACCTGTATCCCCATGTAATGTTTGTGCTATATGTGTAAGGTCGGGGGGGTCCCATTTCACTTCAGGGCAACCTGCATGTGACGAATAAAGCTTTGATTGATTGATTGACATCATGGATCCATTACCCAGTGGTGACACTTTTGGGCTCTTAATATGTTAAGAGCCCAAAAGAGTAATGTTTTATTCCTTTATTTATCCAGGTAAAAATCCTATTGAGATTAAAAACCTCATTTCCAAGAGAGACCTGGCATCAAGGCAAGAAAAGTCAAAAAAGTTGCTGGCCATGTCTACCTCCTGTTTATGAAGAAAATGTAAATGTCTCCTTGAAGCTTGGTAACATACCATGTCTCAGATCTCATTGTGTTCAAATGGCCTCCACAGTCACCAGATCTCAATCCAATAGAGCACCTTTTAGGATGTGTTGGAACAGGAGATTCACATCGTGGATGTGTAGCCAGCAATTCTACATTAACTATGTGACGCTACCAAAATCTCTGATGAATGTTTTCAATACCTCACTGACTCTATGCCATGAATAATTAAGGCAGTTCATAAAGCAAATGTAGTTTCTATCCCATTACTAGCAAGATATATCTAACTGAATGGGTATAAACATTTCTACTTTCAGATTCAAAATCAGCTTATCAAGCTGAGAGATCTGAATATGCCCCTAAAGCATGTGGGGTACCAGGAAATCACTTAAACAGGTTTCAGATCATTGTCAGTCACCAGTGTAAGTAGGCTTTGATATCAGGTATCTTTTTTAAAAGTAAAAGTCCCCCTGTAATTATACCTATGCATTACATTTTCACAGTTGCCTTTCATCACTGTTTTTCCCCCCTGACTCTAAAATGTAGTAAGAATGGAGCTAAGTGTGCTTTCAAACACTGGACCACAACACAGCAAATGTGAGGAATATTAATACAACATATTCCCATTTCTAATCCACCACTTTTATATTTATTAAAAAACCGAATCTTTGTATCAGCAGTTGGAGATCCTGCTTACATCATGTTATTACAAACCCAGTAGGATTGCAACAGACCATCAGCCATGCATTCAACACTGCTTTCCTCTGAGGTTCTGACTGGAAATCAGCTTTTTTTGTTGCTGTCAGAACTCAGGTATCAGCTCTGCTCATCTTTGCATTTCTATACAGCAGTATGACAGAGTGGTTATTAATATAATTACGTACAGATGAATGGGAATTTATACAGTGGGCTAAATAAACACACAGTAAGCAGCAGTTGGAGGGATCAGCGCGCGCACACACACACACACACACACACACAAACTCTCCATTATCCCCATGTCCCCCTTCCTTTCTTCATCTACGATTTATCTGGATAAACTAAAATAAAATTTTATAATTAAATTCTGTAATTAATTTACACAAGTGACATCAGGCATCAGCCTAAGGGACGCCAACTATTCTCCCCAGATCAACACAATAAAAACAAACCACATTGTAAAACAAAAAGTTTAAAAAGTAATTAGTGTGTCGGTGTGTGTGTGAGGCCTTTTTCATTTAATTGAAACATCGATTGGGCCAAATTAGAGTTGTGGTAGAGCCCCAGCATGATTGCAAAATGCATCTTATTGTAGTATAACTGCTTCTCTTTGGATTCCCTCGCAGTGATCTGGCCTCTCCTTTCTCTGCCCTATATTTTTTACAACACTCACAGAGGCAGTTGTTCATGCAGTGGACGAGCATCTGCTTGAAAGCGTTTAGGGTTAGACTGATTTAAGTGTCACCAAAGATCAGCTTAGAATTTGTCCTGAAAAGAAAACTCAGAAATTGCCATAACAGTGGAATATTACTTCTATATGTATTTATGAACTTTACATCATTCTTAGCTCAATATATTAACTTTAATGGCTCGCAATGTACATATAGGTCATTCTTTAATCCTGTCCAGGAGGAAAGGGATATGCATTGTTTAGTGATGATCACTGTCTCATCAAAAACCTCTGTACAAGTTTTCAATATATGTAAAATAATCATCAAAAGCTAAGAAATAACTACTGAATAAACTTACTCCTGAGATTACTTTCTCAAGTTCCATTTGCAAGATGATAATTGACAAAGTTTAAAAGTCACTTAATCTCTTCTCAATAAAGGTTGAACCCTATAAACATATTCAGTTTTGCACTAGAAACAATAAAATCCTTTGGTTTTCCTTTAAACACTCTCCACAAAGGAATAGTTCAGTGCTTTTTTTTTAAGGCAAGAAATGTACTCCTGTTTGTCTGTACTAATACTAACTTCTTAGCATGAAAAGAAATGTTGCCGAATTGAAGATTTGCACAGTTGTTTACATTGTTTTTCTTCTAATCCAAATGATTATTTAATTCCTCCAAAATCATTTGGTCTACTTTATTCTAATTTAGATATATTTATAGAGTATTCTTGTTTTGTTAGTGCTTTTAAACTGATTGCAATTGGAAGGTTGGCTCTATGGAAATGTAGCCACAGATGGTTGAAGTTTCAAAAAGCTGATGTGCTGTGCTGTCAAATACACACCGACATCAGCTAATGTAACCATTTCGGCCTTGTTGTAATCATAAACCTGATTGTAAGCTGCCTACATTTGAATCCATAATGGTTACTCTGTCTGTATCTGAAATGCAGAAGTCGAGTTCATGTAGGGACAAAAGAGGTTTACTAGACTCTGTGAAGGAGTCATGCATAAATTCAGCTGCACAGACATCAGCTGTAATTTTGACATCCAATTGCAGACAGAATTGCACAAGTAGGCCTCAGTTCTTTCCGGCTTTCAGGTGAGATAAATACAAGCAATTATCTAATGATCTTTCAAATAGCTTCCTTAGACCACAAGTGGAAGCCAGTTGATCAGTGTGGCCTATGTGCTCTTAGAGACTGCATAATAAAGAAACAAAGCACAGCATCTCCCCTTACCTGACTTGAGTATTGATCTGTAGGGAAGTGCACGGCTTGTAGAGTATGAGCTGAAATTACTCAGAAGCTGCAACAACACTTTACAAACGAGCAAATGAGTGGCACATCAGACATCTCCCCAGGCAGAACTAGTCCAACAGAGGCAGAAAGACTGCACTGACAGAATATGATCAGTGTTCATCTCCAAATAAAAGTACCTTGTTTTCAGTGAAAAATAAATAGTCCACCACTAGAGTGACAGGCGGATATATTTTTAAATCAGCCTGTCACAGTTACTAGACCTGCATTTTGAATGTGCACACTCATGTGGGCAGGCAATGAGTCATTGATGAATGACAGCAGAAATAGCAGATCTTTGAGTCTTGCCTTTAAGTGCACACACAGATGAGGCAGTAGCTGTTGGTTAGCAGTCTGTGGTGCTAAGGACTTCTCCTTAGTCTGCTCCTTTCTGGCAGAGATGGTGCCCTGTGGGGAAAAGTGTATGTCAAATATCCCGAGTGAGTAAATAATATATGAAAGGACTTCACAATATGACGTAATGTCATTTTTTGTGCTGCAGGTAGTCTGGGATGCTATTATTTCATACCTTCCTAAAACAAGGGTCCACCAGTTCACTCACTAACTTTAAGTTGGCCAGGTGTATGGACTTCTTTAAGAGACAAGCTCTAGCTGTTACAGTAAGTTAGCTAATGCAAGCTAATACGTTTGATTAAGCAATCATTTTGCTCATTTTGGGCAACTTGTAAAAAATCAATTTAAATGGCGTCAGACTTAAATTGTGACTTTATACTGTTTTACTTGTTGTCCACTAATGCCCACTAATTAAGGTAACTTTAAACATCCATTGCTACATATGAGTAAATATCATTTGATGCATGTCACAGTGCCCATCTCCCTCCTCTCGCCTCTCTTTTGCACACATGCAGCTCTACTGTTTTGTCAGAGCCACCGCACAATTAGCAACTGCAACTGGTTGGACGACATTAATCAAGTGCAACAATAAAACTACTAAATCATAATGCTATTTAACCTTTCTGCTGCACAGCAACCTGTCACTAGCTGGATCTGCAGCCCAGACAGTCTATGCTACACTGGAGCTAAAACAGACCCTTGACTAATTCCCTGAGGTGTACAGCAGCTGCGTGAAAGTGGGACAGATGGCATCTTGTAAAGCCAGAGTGGCTTTTTAGTAATCTTGAAGTTCTAGAAAATGAAAATATGGTTGTATTTTAATATGACTGGCATATAACCCAGTCACCTTAGCATGTGTGTGTTAACCTGCAACAAAACAAGGCTACGCCCATATTGTTTCTGAATATTTCTGTTTAGCTGAATAGGAAATAATTTGCTAGGAACACTCGTCTTCTTTCATAGATTCTCTGAAGACCTGTAGATAGCTGATTCTGCAGCTGACACAACCGGATGAATGGAGATCCAGTTTAAACGTTACTCTTCTAAGACGCAACTTGGAAATGCTGCTGTGCTCTGTATTTGCAAGTTGTAGACAAACAGGATGAACACGGATGAAGCTGTTTGCAAATACTGCATCTCATCTTTCCTTTCCTAGAAAGAGAAGTGTCTGTATGAAAATCACACCATCTGGATTTCCAAATACCATGTTGGTTTTTTGGTTGTGACAGAAGTCACACAAATTAATATCTGAAAATACTCAAACAACTAAAATAAAACTGTCTGCATGTCAGAACACCAGTAAAACTCAACAACCAAGTACTTTGTCAGGTTTTTCACACATTACAGGCTGCGATTTTCAGACAGATTAAAGGCTGAGATTATGATTTTTTTAATTATCACTATTATTTCTAGTCAGTTAAATGAAAAGTGCATATTTCTCCCATTTTAATTTTTATTGTATTGTTTTAATCTGAGTTCAGCAAGCTGCCAAGCCTGTAAACTCACATTGTGAAAAATGTAACTCATCTTTAAAAATTTGCCTGAGACTCATCGTCGTCATTTAACCACCAGTATGGTTAATTTTTATAGTAATCATGAGGTCTTCCATTAAATATTTGCAGTTTTATTTATTCAGATGTTTCTAGTCTTGATGCCAAGGCAGTTCTTTATGTAGCACTAACCATCCAGAGAAGGTGGCATGCATTATGTAATGATCAGCTATTTACATAAAGGCAGCTGAAATATGTTTAAAGAATGTAGAGGGTCAGTTTCATCTTAACAAGTTGAAAGGGTCAACCTTTAAAGAAAAGTTTTGCTTTCAAGCACATGAGTGGTTTAGAGATGTATGAGCAAGGCCATAGAAGAGTTCAAAGCTGAAGTTCACAGTGTTACACAAAGCTACAAAGATAAAAACTGAAGCAGAATTTCATAGCAAAAAGCTGCACTGAGCTTGGTATGTGAAGCCTGATAGCAAATATACATCTGTTACGGCCCTAGCTGGGCCCCCTGATACTGCCCTTGTGTGGGCGTGGTGTTTTTCTCCGCCTCCTCCTCTTTTGCTCCACCCCCCCGTCTCTCTCTTGCTCTTCTCTCTCCCCAGGACACAGCTGCTGCTCATTGGACTCATTTACCACCTGGGCCCAGTCAGCAATCACCTCTCGGAGGTCATATAAGCTGGGGATGAGCTGTGAGCAGGGTGTGGGGTGTTCTCTGGTGTCTCTGCGTTGTGTGTGGTTAGCCTGCTCAAAGTGTGGAGTTGTGGAAACAGCATAGCTGCTTTGCGTGAGTGGTGTGGGCTTGTGGGCCCTGAGAGTGTCTCCCCGTGGTGGGGAGTAGGGTAGGAAGTGTGGGAAGTGCCTCCTTTTTTATTGTGTTTGTTTGGTAGTCCTCCTGCCTTTCGTGGCTGCGAGCGTTTTCTTTGTTTCTTTGGCGTTATTGGTAAGACGGCGTTAATGTTAACCTGTACCATTTTGTAATAAAGTTTTATTGATGCAGAACAACTCTGTCTGTTTTCCTTTTCATTCTGATTCCGGACTCATTTGTTACTGGTCCCCTCACTCATATGCCTAGACCCCTTCCGGGGGAACGTAACAAAGTGGGGGCTCGTCCGGGATATGACTGGAAAGAACAGCAATTGAGTTTTAGTGAGTTGTTTGCCGGTGGCTTGTTTAGTTGTATTGTATCTGCTGCGCTCTCTCTCCAGTTAGCAAAGGGGAGTGTCTAGCTGAGCGTAAGCTCCTCCTTCAGGCACTCATTTTTTATTTTTCCTTTATTATTTTCGGAGTAATCCCGGGTGGGGATTAGTTCCCTGTCGGGGGTAGGCTTGTCGGTGCTTTGTGCACTTGACGCTTAGCCTTTAAAGTTGCCTCGAGCCTGGTACACTCCAGAAGCTAACTAGGCTAAGATTTTTAGTAGGCAGGTCTGGGGAGAGGGTTGGCGGTATTTTTTTTATTGGTTAACCTGTGGCCACGCTTTTCCCGCCTGTTTCTCATTTGTGTATTGGAGGTGGTGCTTCTTTGTTGTTATTGTTAGCCTCAGGTAGTTTTTGTTTTAGAGTCAATGGCTACCTTTGATATTGCAGTGTTTAAGGGTGAGCGTGGTGCAGCGTCTCAGCCCGTTCTGCAGGCGTCAGTTCAAGCTGTAGGTCCATTGGTGTCGACACCTGTTGATCAGGGGCTGCCTGAGAACAAACCCATGACAGTGCCTCGCTTCGAACCCCTCTCCATTGAATCAAGTGAAGGCTCGAAGCTGGATGCTAAGCTCCGTGTCCGTCTGGCTCGTCTCCAGCTGGAGAAGGAGCAGCGTGAGAGAGAGTTCCAGCTGAAAAGGGAGCTAGAGCTTAGGCGTTTGGACGCGGAACTGGCTAGGGCTAGGGAGGTCGAATTGAGGAAGGTGGAGGTGGAGGCAGAGACAGCTGTGAGGTTGCGACAGCTGGAACTCCGGCAGGTTTCCCTTCCTCCGACCGCCTCCATTCGTCAGGCGGACATCCCGTTTGACGTAGGGAAAAACAGTCGTCTGGTTCCGATGTTCCGTGACACTGAGGTCGACAGCTACTTCGAGTCGTTTGAACGAATAGCCACGGCCTTGCACTGGCCACGGGATTCATGGGCCATTTTGCTCCAATGTAAGCTGGCGGGTAAGGCTCAAGAAGTTTGTTCCTCGTTGTCAGCTGAGGACAGCTTGGCCTATGACAAGCTGAAAAGGGCTATCCTGCTGGCCTATGAGCTGGTCCCAGAAGCCTATAGGCAGCGTTTCCGGGGGTTGAGAAGAGGTCAGGGTCAGTCCTATCTTGATTTCGCCAGGGAAAAAGGTGTTCTTTTCGATCGGTGGTGTGCGGCCTGCAAAGCCACTGACCTGGCTTCGATCCGGGAACTAATGCTCATAGAGGAATTTAAGAACTGCATTGCTGAGCGCATCGCGGTATATATTAATGAACAGAAGGTTTCCTCGCTACAGCAGGCTGCGACGCTGGCTGATGAGTTCGCGCTCGTCCATAAAACCAGTGTCAGTAGGTATGACCGGCGCGATGCCCCAGTGAAGGTTAGTGATGTGCCAGCTACACAGTACCGAAAGGGTGAGGTACTTGTGTCCCATTCCAGTGTGAAACGAAAGTGTTTTTTTTGTTTAAAGTCTGGCCATTTAATAGCAAATTGTGGAGCCTACAAACAGAAACAGTCAGTCTTGAGAGTTAGGAGTGTGCCAGCTAACAAAGCCAATACAGGCGTGGTTTCAAGAGCCAAAACAAAGCTCTGTTTCTTCTGCCACAAACCTGGCCACCTGATTGCTCACTGTTTGAAAGAAAACTCAAAGCAAAATCGATCTGCTTTCAAAAGAGTGAACTGTGGTTCACAAACCAACAAAGTTGCCAGTCCTAGGCAACAATCGGCGCATAATTGCTCAGTGGTGTCATTCGGTCACTGTCAGAGATCAACTAATTGTAATCTGCCACCTGTTGACTGTCTTTCGGGTCCAGATGACCTGCAGTGTGACCCATTGTGTACGACACAAACACTCAAACCTGCACCTCTGGGTAACCCGCATGCCTTTCGCCATGACCTAGTGAAGAAGCATCAGAGAAGTGATGCTGTACGGCCTTTTAGCTGCCTGATGGGTCCTCCATATGTGATGGCTCAAACACCTGGCTATCACTTGAGACACTATGTTGAGGGACTTGAGCCAACCCCGTTCAGTGTTTTCAAACCCTCAGAAAGGTCTTGGCAGAGTTGGCAGGGTATGCGTGCATGGTAGGTGATATGTTTAAAAGCTGGGTAGGACGTTCTGTGACAAACCACGGGTTTGTATATATGGGAGGGGGTGTTACGGCCCTAGCTGGGCCCCCTGATACTGCCCTTGTGTGGGCGTGGTGTTTTTCTCCGCCTCCTCCTCTTTTGCTCCACCCCCCCGTCTCTCTCTTGCTCTTCTCTCTCCCCAGGACACAGCTGCTGCTCATTGGACTCATTTACCACCTGGGCCCAGTCAGCAATCACCTCTCGGAGGTCATATAAGCTGGGGATGAGCTGTGAGCAGGGTGTGGGGTGTTCTCTGGTGTCTCTGCGTTGTGTGTGGTTAGCCTGCTCAAAGTGTGGAGTTGTGGAAACAGCATAGCTGCTTTGCGTGAGTGGTGTGGGCTTGTGGGCCCTGAGAGTGTCTCCCCGTGGTGGGGAGTAGGGTAGGAAGTGTGGGAAGTGCCTCCTTTTTTATTGTGTTTGTTTGGTAGTCCTCCTGCCTTTCGTGGCTGCGAGCGTTTTCTTTGTTTCTTTGGCGTTATTGGTAAGACGGCGTTAATGTTAACCTGTACCATTTTGTAATAAAGTTTTATTGATGCAGAACAACTCTGTCTGTTTTCCTTTTCATTCTGATTCCGGACTCATTTGTTACTGGTCCCCTCACTCATATGCCTAGACCCCTTCCGGGGGAACGTAACAACATCACATCAAATTAATAACTTATACATGCACATGTAAATATACGCTTTAAACTGATTTAAATGCCTTGACTTGCATCAGTGTTTCCTTAAAAGGATTGCTCCTTTGTGGGGATGAGCGGTCTGGGGCAGTCATCACGTGCACTATAAAGCAGATTTTTTTGCCTTCTCAGTGACTGTGTCCAAGAGAAGCACCGCTACGATGTCATACCACTTTTCACAGTAAAGACATTATCAGCCAGACACCAAGCCCAAAAAGTTTTTGATTCATCAGACCAGAGAATCATTTCTATTGTGTTCAGAGTCCTTTAAATTCATTCGGAAACTCCACACAGTCTGTCAAGTGGCTTTAACGCAGAGTGGCTTCCGTCTAACTGCTTCACCACAAAGGCCCGAGTGATGGAGTGCTACTGAGACGGTTATCCTTCCAGCAAGGTCTCTCATCTCTGTAGAGGACTTATGAAGCTCTGTTAGAGTGACTGTTGGGTCCCTGGTCACCTCTGAACAAGGACCTAATTTTCAGAGTTTGGCCAGATGGCCATCTCTGTAGAGTCCTGGTGTTTTTTCCATTTCACAATTATTGAGACCAGAGTGTTCTTGAGAACACTCTGAGCTATAGAGATGGTCTCATACTATTGCACTGATCTGTGTTTTGCCTCAGTTTGTCACGGACGTGTAAATAGAGTTCTTTGGACTTCATAGCTTAGGTGTTGGCCCTAACATGCAGGTCAGGGAGGTAGCTTATACAGATGTGCAGTAGAGATGGACTCTAGGAGAGTTTTCAACATCTCAGGGATTAATCATGCAAATGGGATGTGTCTAGGCCAGATTCTGAAGTGCCACAGCAAAGGCACAGTATTTGTAAAAGAGAGACCCTTTTTTGAGTTTTTCCCTTAATCGCATCCCTGTATGATATTAATTGATATGTTAGATGAGGCCTTTGTCTTTGACCTCATGGTTAGATATGCACACTTGCTTACAAGGGATGCACCCTTAAATGTTTAAAAGCTTTAAGCAGAACTGTGAAAGCATTTCTGTCTAAGGTGATGTTTACCCTTCACCTCTGCAAGAATCTCTTCTTTGCCATTTCCCTTGAGCGACAGACGTGCAGACCTTTGAAATTTGATTAGTGTTCAGTCACGAGTGTCCTCTGGAGTGTTGAAGAATTTGTGAGTACTGTGCTGACAGCTACTCATGCCTGCTCAGTCTTGTTTTATTGTAGGAATAATCATAAGATTACTTTCTATATGTAAGTTGCTATACGATTCTTTTTTTTATGCGAATTGCATCTAAAAGTGAATTTCTGAGTTATTTCTCCTCCCCTGTATGCTGCTGCTCAGGAATCTGCTGGCTTACATATTTGCATCTGCTCAGGGACTGATTAACACCTGGGGCTCAAGGAGGAAGCAATTAACTATCTGGTATGACATGGAATGTGCAAAGCTGCATTCAGAAAATAGATTTCTCTCATTAAACAAGTGGCCTTTAACACACCTCTGTTACATGTTGTTGATTCACTGTGTTTGAGAGTGGCTCCAGATATGTTCCACTGTTATTACTGCTGACTTAAAACTGAGAACCACTTACACAGTCAGGCCCTTTATGGATGTAGCTGTAAACATGTGATGAAGCTCTCTTTGGTGACAGTAGGCAACACATGATGACGTAATGCCAGGCAGGAGGAATGAGCCATTTTTGCTTATTATACAGTCGAATATAGACAAAATGTTTTGGGGAAAAAATGGAAAATGCACTTTTTCCTTAACTTCACATTCTTCCAATTGTTGCTCTAATTTTGTCTCCATTCTTTAAACAACAATGTAGTAAACCTGCGATTTTTAGTGTTTCCTCAGCAGTTATGGCAAGTAGGGCTCATCATTTTCATAACTAAATTGCAAATACAATAAGAGATCTATGATATGTAGAGAAGGTGGTGCATTTGGTTGATAATACAGACCGTGTGTGACACAGTTACAATTCATATGAGTCAATATTTTTTACGAGCTTCCTTATGAGCTGTTTTGTTCTACGTGGCGGATTGAACTGCTGGTCCTGTATGGATTAGATGAAATAGATTTGAAAATTGACAATGCAGCTGTTGAATGTATCTCATTTTCACCATGTGTGTAGTTGAGGTGCTTATTGTGCTCTTGTTTTTGTGTGTTTTATCAGATATCGGACGTTTGTCTCAGAGGACGCAGGCCCCAACACATTGGTTGCTACGGTGCTGGCAAAGGACCCCGATGGTGATGGGATCACGTATAAGATCACCACAGGAAATGAGGAGGGCAACTTTGTCATTGACAACCAAAAAGGTTTGATAACTGGACTGTTTGTAGTTTTCATTCGATCATTAATGTTGAATATTCTTTTAACAACTGCTTGTTTCCAACTCCATATTTGTATTTTTGAAAACTGCTACATGATTCATCCTTCAAAAGCAATCCTTATTTGTCCTACACTGGGCCGTCTTGCAGCCCCTCAGTTCATCTTCTGTCTGAGCAAAATGGTTTATTCATCTTGCCCCTCCCCTTTCTTCTTATAGGCTGCAGCTAGAAAAGAGGAGGTTGGAATTGGAAGTGGGTGGGGCTTCTGTGCTGACCGACAGAGCTGTCTAAGGATATCTGGCTTGCAGTTTAAGTTTAACAGTTTTTACCTCACAGAGATGCCTTACTCTTGGAAACTTTCAAACTATCTATGTTTAAAAGCAGACACATAACAGAAAATAAGGAAAAGCAGAATATTTTTTGTCTTCTACATGTAGATTATGTACAGAGAAGAATTAAGAACTTGTGCAAACACCCCGCCCTTCAAATATGTGTTTCATATGAGTTTTCTCAGCACGGTGGCACGGTGGTTAGCACTGTTGCCGCACAGCAAGAAGGTCCTGAGTTCAATTCCAACATCAGGCCGGGGTCTTTCTCTGTGGAATTTGCATGTGCTCCCCGTGTTTGTGTGGGTTCCCTCCGGATACTCCGGCTTCCTCTCACCATCCAAAGACATGCAGCTTGTGGGAAAATCCAAATTGCCACTAGGTTTTAATGTGCGAGTGAATGTGAGTGACGGTTTCATTGCCTGTCTTTTTTTGTTTTTTTAAAGCTCAAGGAGACTACATGTTTGAGATACATTTACCTGCTCCATGGTGGTGCATGATGAATTATTTTTATCTTGCTGCTTAAGATTTTAGGGGAAGAATCCTAGAACCTCAGGCTGCTTGGGGCTCTGTTATTATTTTGCTCTTCACCCATTTAGCACAAACCCTGAAACATCCACAAAGTGTTCTCTTTCCACAGTTATTTTCACCTTGCTTTGCAGTGTTTCTTCCCTGCTCTATTTACATACACCATATAAATATAAAAGCTCTGTATTTTGTCAAGTGTGGCCCCAGGGGTCTTGAAAATATGCTTTATAGTGTGTGTTTTGGTTTAATGTCCTTCACCACAGCTACTGTTCAGTGGATGAGGATGCTTCACTGGCGCTCCTCTTACTGCTAGCAGCTTTGTAAAAGATATTGAAATTCTGACAGGTCGTGTCATAAAGACATTAGAATTACCAGCCAAAGTGTGAAGACCATTTTCACAGTCCCTCAGTAACAAAATACCATCTGAGGTTTATAGTCACACATCTCAACTTCCTCCGAGGCAGGTGCAGTAATGCCAGGAGCAATATGAAATGGGAAGCTGTGTTAATGACACAGTGTGTGTTTTGTGTGTGTCCGGGAGCCGTAATAGTGGCAATTTCATTGCGGTTCGACCCTTTTTGTAAATTGAAACCCCCTTTGAATCTGCATTTCACATCACAGGCTAATACGATGACTTTTACAAATTCAATTACTCAACTTCAAGGCGCAATTTCCTCTGTTCACCTGCAATGACATTCACTGTCAGCTGATAGCAGCGGCCATTTTATCAAGCAAAGAAAAGATTTGTAGCAATAACTCGATTTCGTCACCTATCAGAAGATGACTCTTTGCCATTTAGATTGTTGGCTCTGCTCGGGTTTTGTCACACTGACCTAATTTTTGCCTGTCATCAAAAGTTTACTTTTTAATTCAAGTTTCTTTCAGGCTTTCTCAAACTGACAGCGTGCGAGGTTTGCTATATGGGAAAAGTTAATGTTGACACCTCGCAAAAACTAATTGAGCCAAATTCATGACACTTGGTGAAGACATGCTAGACGTGCATGGACAGTGGAAGACTCTAGACCGGGATCATGTTCCTTAAAACTGACAAAAAGGGGTGTTAGCTGAATTTCATTCCCAAGTGCCCTTCAAGCTAACCTGTTTTCATGCAAAATAGATGCCAATGTCTCATATACACATTATTTATAGTTGGCATATACTGATCAATTTAGCCGTTATCAGTTTCTTCATTTTCATCTCTTCTCTTAAGGTCATTCTGATCAGAGGCTGCTCGCTGACCTACTCGGCACAGCACACATTTATACTTGTCACTGTAAACCAGCACAAGCAGTTTCAGGACCTTCAGCTGAAGAGATGAAGCGATAGCTGTCATTTTCAGTCTTCTCTTTTTTGTTTTTAGCTTCTTTTCAGATTTCAGATTTAATTTCAAACGTATCAAAATGTTTTTCTAGAAAAGGCTAGGGTTTGGATCTTTATCTGAATTTGAGTTTATGGCACATTGGGCTTCTGCTCAGGCTAAAGGTGGGGAGAGTTGATAAATATGATACGATCAAAGGATAAAGTTACAAAAATAAATCAAACACATTAAGATGAGATTAAGATAACTCTTTATTGTCATTGCACAGTCATACATAGTACAATAGTACAATGAAATTGGAAAACTGTCCCACGTCGGCACTACATACGACACAACACAACATGACACGACACATCACAACACAGTAACTTAAATTAGTAATCAAATGACGAATAAGTGTATGTGTATTGCACACTGTTATTATTCCATACTTCCACGTTCCTAAAATAACCAGTAAAATGATAGAAATCATGTTCTTTATTATAAGTGTGCACTTATACTCCGAGCGATACAACTAACTTACACTACCAACATTTTTACTCTAGTACAAAGATGCACTGACTCCTTCGTGGATGTGAAGATGTTTTGCTTTGCTTTTTTTGTTTTTGTGATTTAGAAATACAGTATGCTATCGATTTTACTTTTTATTTCAGTCCTTCTCAAAGCTTGTTTCTTTGCAATTTGCAAGTTGTACTAATATTAGCATCATAGGTAAAAAAGGAAATCTTTGGAAAATGCATATGCATTTTCACAGTATGATGATGGTGTTTGGTGTGTCCACCTTTTGGCTTTTACTGGTTGAAAGCATCAACTCGGTAGGCATTAAATTTCACTGAATACGTTCATGTTAAGCTAGGATTCTTTTGCAATGTTCCAGAAGCTTCTCTGATGTCAGGAGTCCTTGGCTTCCCCAGTTTTCAGGCATCGCTGAAAACGTTAAGTGGAGTTGAGTTCAGGTGAATGTGGAAAAAAGTCCATAATGGTCGGCACTCTCTACTTTTCTTTGGCCTTCAAGTAGTGAAGCAAAGCGATTTGGGGCATTTGGGCTCATTATCCTGCTGCAGTATCAATCCCTTTCCACAAGTATGAGGTGTATGGCTTGAGAGAGACTTCTCCTTGGTCTGCATGGAACTGATTTGGTGCAGGAGTCCTAGTGTAGCCAAGCACACCCAGATTCCGAACATTCCTACTACAAAATTTCACTGTGGATTTACTTTAGTCTCCTTCTGTCTCCTTTATATATCCTTTTATGCATGGTTACATATACTTTTTTTTCTTTTTTTTTCTTCTTTAATTTTATTCAAATGCTGTGACATGCTGGCACATCTCAACCCACCCCAAGCATCTGGCCTTAGTTCCCCGAGTGGTTTAGAGCTGCTACTCATCTTCTCCCTTTGAGAGAACTTTTACTGCCAACTTTTACACGTTAATGCCATAACCGCATTAACGTGGCAAATCACCGTTAGCGAGTTAATGCGGATCACCCCTTTCTATCCACCTAGCATGCAGATAGCATAAGAACCTTTGTAACGCAAAGACAGTATTGTAACTGTAATGTAATTACTGGATTTAGTAATTCATTACTTTGGAATGTGTTTTCAGTGTCTAGCATTCTTTTTTTGCTTGCGTCAAACCAGTTTAGTGGCTGGAATAAATGAGACTTTGGGACATTAAGGATGGGGATGCTATTTGGCGAGTGTAGCTGGAGCAGGAAGACAGTGTTTGACTTCATATCCATGCTAAAACCACGCTTTAAATTGTTTCAGAAAATCTTTAGTTTATGTTTGACGTCATTATTTCAAGTTTAGTTCTGATCTTCAGAATGCCATATTCAGCATCATTCTGCAAATCTTTGAGGGGATGTGGAGAATCAGATCGTTTGTAAGGTGTTACCAGAAGGAATGCAATTACCTGGATCGCATATACAAAAAAATCAAAAAATGCATTCTGCATTAGTAAACTAATTAGACAGTTGGCCAACATATAAATGATGTAAAAAAAAAAAGTCAGTATACATGGAATCTCTGTGAACATATTTCTCCATATGAATATGATGAAATTATAGGCAAGAGGCAAGACTTTTGTTACTGGAAGATTTCAGGACTGTGTTCTATTTCTAATCAGGGTAGCACTGACATTTAAGTTGCCATATGGGCTATGTGGAAACAGAAGAAGCACAATGTGATGTCAGCTGTTGTCTGAAAATTATTTAGCTCTTTAAATTTATCTGCATTCATAAATGGTGACCAGCAGACAGAGCAGGAAACCTAAAGTGGAAATGGGCTTAAAAAATGGGCCTAATCGCCCAGAAGCTCACACATCTGACAATACCCAATGGATTGTAAGATTGGGATAGGTGTAACATACGTTTTCTTCTGCAGAAATCCAACTCGCTTTGAGCATGCTGCAGTGTCCGTCCCTCTGTGTCACTATCATATTACATTCCTTTAATAAGCCCATCTTTAGCTGTGATGGATTTACAGTAGATCCACACTATGACATTACACAGTTTGTCTGCACCAAAGTGTGTGAGCCAAAGTGTGAAACCATAATGCTTGTAATATGATCCAATATCTAGTTTCAAAGAGCCCAATATTTGGTCATTAAAAGTATTTTATGATTCTTATAATGGAAGGCGAGCACATTGGATTCCGCCCACCCTCTCCAGCCCATCTCATTCTCCCTCGGCTACTGATGAAAATCGTTTATTGCCTCTTCTCCCCTCTTGTTGCCAGCTCCCCCCTCTCACCACCTATCCTAAATGTCCGACAATCATTCAAGTGATTATTTTCCTCCCTTCCGGCAGGAGCAGCCTTGGCGGACTCCCTCTTCATGTTAATTTGCCTGTAACTCACCCCAGAATACAGTGTGTTTCCCTGAGATTTAAGACACCCATTAGGATGTGAGCAGGCCGGTCAATATGATGATCACGCTCTTCCTATTAAAACCCATAAATACTAAAACACCCGCTCTGTTGGATGGGAGGAACTATTTATTGACAACTGAGGGGAAATGCTGCAGCCAATAAACATGCTTCTATCATTTCCCTTTTCCCCTCACAAGTTTTATGGCATTTTGGAAGACAGTATTTCCTACAGAAGGAAACTCAGTAGCTGAGTTTGTTTTCAGTGAAGCCTCTTAGGTAAGTGTGTCATAGTGTTGTCTTGTTTTATATCTGTTATTTATTCTTTCCTCTTGAACCGCTTGCCTTCTGTCTATTGTGTTGGGTCTGATTCGCTGACCTGTGTGTGATCCCAGCTTTATGTAACAAACCCACATACTTTTGCCCTCATTCTTCTCCCTGGTCCCCCCCGGCAAATATATTGTTATTCTCTCCCTCGCTATTCCACATCTGACTCTTCTTTAAAGCTTCTACTTTTTTTTATCTCTCCTGGCTCCAGCCTGGATTTTGTTGCATGATGCTGAATGGAGGAAGTGCTTCCTCTCTCCCTCTGTCCTCCATTCCCCACCCCACTGTGTCCTTTGTCTGCTGTGTCTCACTCACCCCTTGCTTCGTCCTCATCCTTCCTCCCTCCTGGCTGCCTTCATGTGAAGTGACGGATGCTTACTGACCCACAAGGAAACATCTTCTCCATCTCCAGTAGACTATGATATGTGCTGGCCCTGTTAACGGCAGCAAACACACACACATGCAGAGAGTGTCAAACTTATTGTAGTTTTTTGAGTAATACACATGCACACGTACATAAAACAATTTGTGTATATGTACAACAATATATAAAATAAATAAGATCCAAGTCTGACAAACATATACTTGCATGGTAAAATCCATAACTGCAATATAAGCAAACCTGAACATGTGCAGATGTTTACATGTATGAATGTTCAGGATGTGTAGATCTACATACAGGCCAGTGAACACTACCAGACACACACATGCACACCCTGCCATTACCCATAATGGCACAGGGACACAGATCTCATAGATTAGAACAGACGCTCACTGTATGTTTTGTTCTTAGAATGTCCTAAAACCTTTTCCATGTCCCATTTTCAACCACTTACCCAGCATGTGTTTCTCTCATCTGAGGCTTTTAGACCCTATTAGATGTTTATGCCAACCCAAAGCAGAGTAAAGCAGGGATGAGACTAAGGGGCGCCTCCGGTGATCCCTATACGTGTAACATGGTGAGCGAGCTATAGCCTCTCTCTGTGTCTGCCCGCTGCCTTTACTGAACTGGTCACATTTATCTGGCCCTCTGTCGCAATTCATTAAGCATGAGTGCACTACGCAGCACTGTTGGAGCAGTGTGGGTGGAAAGAGAGACAGAAGAGTGGACTAGTGCTTACACTCTTAATGCATCCTTCGCATTGGTATACATGTTTTTGAAAGGTTTACTTCACGGTCTGAAAGAGTCCCACTTTCTGATATCAGGAATCTGCATACATACATACGCCATTTCTGCTGTTAGTAGGTTTGCCTTTACCAGTGCAAAGCAAGGGTTTATTTAAGGACATTAGCAAATTTGGGGGGAAAATGCTCAGATTGTAAGACATGAAGATGTCTTTCAACAATGAAACACAATTGATGTAAAATCATGTCTAAGGATTTCTTTGAATATGTCCAAAGCTTGTAAAGTCAACCAAATCTGGTTTTAACCTCTTGGCTATTCTGAGTGCCATGGCCAATTAACAGGAATTCGGGGTCTCCAGAGGATGAATTGTAATGACTTTGGTGATTGCTGGGGCTCTACTTAACGAACAAAATATGTCAGCCTTTGCCAGCTAAATTGGCACTCTTAAGTGTTATATTAACAGAATTAGCATTTAAATAGATATATGCTTTATTTATCCTTTGTGCCCAGTTTTCATCAACCCCAGTTGGTTGCTCTTTTTGTAACAAACAATTGTTCTAATTTTAGTCTCATTGTACCTCATTTTTCTTTATTTTCTTTGTATTTCAGTCTCTCGTAAGCCAATTCTACAATGCAACCCCTATCAGCCCCAGCCACGCACCGTACAATAGCCTATTTGGGTTGGAATAATGAGAAATTCAGAGAAAACCATCTAGGTTACTGTCTTTTTAGAGTATGAGCAAATTGCTTCTTCTTTTTTTTTTTTCTTTTTTTTTGTCCCACACAGTAAAGATGTTCATATGACAAGGTGGAAGGTTTAGCCATGAATACATTTAACTTCTGAAATGGCCAAACTTCACCTGGCAGTCAGAAATACAAGCATCGGATAACCTGCCTATAATTAAAACACTTTTGCTGGTCTTGAACTACAAGACCAGCAAAAGTTGGACTTGGAATACAAGGAAACAACCTTTCCTGCAATAATTGTGAGGGACTCCCATCTCATACAATAGCTTTAATACTAAAGGCTTGCCTCATTCTTGGGTTTGTCCATGTCAGTATGAATATTTAACTTCATAGTAAGATGGAGAATTTCCTCCTTTCCCAACGTTTTTCTTTTTTTGTTTTTTACAACATGAAAAAAGGGGGACAGTTAAATGCTTTTTATTGTAATTACCAGAAATATTGGCATAAAGGTACGGCCTTTTTTCAAGAAAATTCACTGGCCAATCAAAAAGCCTGACTGTTCAGTTTGTTGCTGTGCAGCCCCGTGACAATATAATGGCTGGTTGTAAACGATGCCCTTATCAGTTCGTGAATTAATTCAAACGAAATAACAGCTAAGGGAAGAGCTGGAGAGGTGAAGACTCATTGAAGTACCCTTTAATTACCAACCAAGTGCAAATGTGTGTACAATGAAGTATGTGTTACTGTTGTGTATTTCTCATTAATTAATGGATTGAGTTGGAGCTAGTTTTCTGACACTAGTTTAATTAATCTTTAACAAGTTAACATAATTATATACATTTCTTGAGCAAACACATTGAATGCACTGTTCTTAAAATGAAAATCTGATGCATGTGGGAAGTTTTTAGAAAAATAGTCACAATTCTCGTGGGATTCGTCTGTGGGATTTTGTTTTGTGGTCAGTTTGTTTTATATGGTTATTGAATTATAGTTTCAACTTGGTCTGTTGTTGTTTTGCTTCCTGTTAGTTGTGTGTTTACTTCAGGGTGTTTGATTGATTGATTGATTGATTGATTGATTGGTAATTTATTTCAACATGTGAACAATATACAAGTACATTTAGAAAAGAAATAAGAGAGAAAAAAAATACTATACAAATTACATACAAAAAAACATTCTGATTAATTTACATGTTGAAAGGGAGTGGGAAGAAGTATACACTTATTTAATCCCACCCCTGTCCCATAAATTATCAGTGAATATTTAGTCAGCTTCCTTACTGATATAATTTGTAATAAAAATAGTGAACAGATTTCTGATATACTATATACTATAATATCACATCATGAATTTTTTGTTTGTTTGTTTGTTTTTAAATAGAGACATTCACTTAATTTAAATATTTTCCTTTTCTTTATAGATCGAGAAGATCATATTTTTATAACTCTTTTTGAACAGTTTTATGTTTGGACATTGCTTTAATTCCATATTCAGTTTGTTCCATAGTTAAGTTTGCAGTCGGGTCCTTGTACTTTTCTTCTTTTAGTATTTAGTCAGCTTGTCTTTCACTGTTTCATTGTTTTGGTTTCATTATGTCCTGAGTGTCATTCACTCCATTATATATGCAGACTTCACTTCTGGTTATGGACGTTACTTAGTTCCTTCAGTGTGTTGTTCTGTTCCTTTTTTTGTCTTCTCCCTCTAATTTCCTTCATGTGTTCATGTTTTCCTGTTTCTGTAATTGTCACTTCCTGTTTTACTTTGGTAGCTATTTGTCCCTGTGTCTTACATTTAGCTTTTCTTCCTCTACTGTGATTGTGCTGATTGTGTGCACCTGTGCCTCACTTCAGCTCTGTGTAATCATCATTAGCCATTAGCATGTGAGCGTTAATATGCCTTCTCACATGTGCTTTCTTTGGAGTTTGTTCCCTGCTTGTTTATCAGCTTGAGTTTGTCACTCCCCTCTGGGCTTTGTGCTTGCTCTGAACTTCACATTGACAGAATAAAAGGTTTTCTTTTTCTTTATTAAGTCTAAGCCTGCACACACTGGCATTTCAACATAATTCCAGCATTATTAGTTTGATTTTGACATTTCTGCATGTACCTCTGTCCCCCCTCTTCTCTTTTTATATGAGCCATTTCTTACTTGGCTTAAAGCGTAAAACTTTCCTTTTAGATAAAACATGTAATTAGGGCTGGATCAGGTGACCCTGAATCCTCCCCTAGTTATGATGCAATAGGTCTAGGCCGCTGATGGCGTCCCATGATGCAGTGTGAGTGATTTTGTTTTCACTCACTATGTGTTTATACAAGTTGGATTGTTGTTGTTTTTTCTCTGTTTTCTCTGTATTGTTATAGGATCTACCTTACAATATAAAGCGCCTTGATTATTAAAATATAATCATATATTATATGATATATTAAAATTGAATTAAATGTATTTCTGTTACAGGTAAAAAAAATCTAAAGGGTTTTGTTTTTAAAAAATCTTGTCAAAATTACATATTAAATGCTTTTTGGTATTTGCATCAAATTTGCACTGGTAAAAACAAAGGAAGCTAAATGTTGCTTGTCTGACACTAGGTTAGTTCATCTTCTGATGGGTTTTTTTTTTCAGTGCTTTTGAAAAGATATTTTACAACAATGCAGTCTCTTTACCATTTCTGCACTGACAGGAACCCATTTTGCAGTGTAAGGTGTTTATTACACACATAATTAGAGTCAAAGCTTTGATTTTCTTTATCTCTGAGTAATCGTTTTCCATTTCATTTCGTTTTTCCCTACATTTTCTTTCCTGACTATTGTTATCTCTTTTTTGTACACACACAAACACACACAGGCACACACACAGGCACTTGCAGACACATGCACCTACATGTAGCCTTAAACATGAACATCCATGCCAGGGAACCAGCTATTGTGACAGAGACCCCCTCCATGGAAATCTTTTGTGAGACAGCACGCACACAAAGACAAACAGAAGCGACATACTGTACATGTGCAAAAATCAGCTTGAATGGCATTAACTCTGATAGAAAAGAACACTTTCTCCTCTTGTTCATGATTTGTTTCTGGTGCCATTCATTTCCAGAGAGTGTTCTAGAAATCACTTAGTGCAATTCTTCATTCTACATGTCATACATGTCTGCGTACTTCGAACACACACTCACACAGACACACACAAAATAAAATATACTAAAATGAAAACCGCACAACTCCTGTTCATCTGTCCTGTTGGTCTGGTAAACACACAAGGTTGTACGGTGCACATACATGTACATGTGTGTCTATTATAAGTGTGTGTGTGTGTGTGTGTGTGTGTGTGTGTGTGTGTGTGTGTGTGTGTGTGTGTGTGTGTGTGTGTGTGTGTGTGTGTGTGATTCCAATAGCAGTCTCTCTTGGGAAATCGCAATCAAATAAACACATGCCTGCGATAGCACCTGCCCCTGCCTCTGAAGATAAGAAGGATGTAATAAGTGTGTCCACATTTTGAGCCCACACACTCGCACATAAACACACACACAAAGTAAACAGAGCACCAAAGGGTGAGATGAATACAGAGTGGAAGAGAGTCATTCAGAGCAGAGAGTGGGATGCAGATGAGACGCCTACGCCGGACTGAAAGAGAGGGTCAGTAAGAGAAGGAAAGACAGAGGATGAAATGGAACGCCAGAACGAAGGTGCTAGAAGGGAATACCAATCAATCCGACTATTCATATGTTGTGTAACCATAATTAATGAAATATCCCTGAGCTCAAAAGTGAAATTAGACAGTCTTTGTTCACTAGTGACGTCTTTCCTCTCACGATTTGGCTACTGTTGTGTTACTGTTTTTATTTATTTTTTTGCGAAGATTTTTTAATGATGTTCTCGGTTGTTTTACTTCAGTGCCCAGTATGATTTGATTACTCATTCATATCACTTTCCTGCAATATTGTTCAAACTCCCAGCCATCTAATGAAGTTTAGAATTTTTCTAAATAAAGTGCTCATTTATTTAAAGACTATAATATCAGGCAGCAAATGTTATTTTGGTGAGTCTATTGAAAGTCTATTAAAACCTCAGGGAACGCTCTGTGTCTGGTTAAAAAATACTGCTGTTGAGATGAAGTGTCATTTGTGCGAGCGAGAGGCAGGACAGAGTTATTTTGTTCTGTCATCGTCCACAGTTGACCTTTCTTATATCGGGCAACAGATATTGACTACTTGGTGGTGGTGTGTGCTGGTTGCCATGTGCAGCTTTCTTGGGTGATGTAAGCTGGTTGCATTGCATGTGTTAGAAACGATTTATGTTGTAAGCTTACGTTAACATTCACTGTTTGTGTTGGGTATAAAAATGCAATTGTCAAGCTACACTCTTAATGCCAAGTGGTGACTTAGGTTGACACGTTTCTTAGTCATGCACATGTCCATGTACATGCACATGTCCATGCCACGGTGTTGTTGTTGTTGTTTTTTGCACAGTTGGCTGTGAAATGAAAATTATACAACACATTTATAAGATGTTTTAGTTTAAGATGTTTAGGCCATCATATTTTCTAACCATTGCAAGGTTAGAAAATATGATGGCATAATCATAATCAACTGTTGTGGATATTAATGAGATGTTATTATTGTGAAATGTAAAACAGATGATGCTTTTGTTGGTGTTGTAGGTGCATAATGGCTGAAAACTGAGTCATTTTAGCCCACTGGCTTTTTAACTGACACCTCCGTAAAGCTCTTTGTGATTGGTATGAAAAAGCACTACATAAATACATTTTACTTAGTTATTTATATTGCAAAGTAGCTGCCAGGCAGCCCAAAGACATCATAATATATTGTTTTGTGGATAAAAATTAGATGTTACTGTCATGGAATGAAAATGATGCTTTTATAAGGCCTTGTGAACGCTAAAAGCACGTCATTATAGCCTGTTGCTAGATGGTTGCTAGGTAACATGATGACATTATAATATCTGATACAGATAAAAACCTTCAGGGGCCTAAGACCTACCTATGTGCCATGTTTGGTTGCTCAACTCCAGATTGTGTAGGGGGAGAAAGCAACAAAGACAGAGAATTTGTCTGTAAAGTGTCACCTAAAGCTTCTCAATGTTACTTTCAAATGTACTGCTATAAAAACGAAAAGCTGAAATCAAATGTGTCCGTCTTAAGAAAGTTTTTGAGTTTACCTCCAATCAAGCTGGCACACTTTATCTGTGCATGCTGAAGTGTTAAACTGCTTCACCGTATCACCCAAAACAAGGAACATACAAACTTTATGCCTTTGTTTGGTCTCCAAAAATGTTTCTCCGTCAGTTCAGCCTTGATTATCATTTTAAGCCTGCGTGACATATATATTGCATTAGAAATGTTAACCCAAAATTTGGGGTAAGCCTGGTAAAATCTGTTCTGTTAAGTTTACATTAAAATCTAAAAGAAAGCTAACTTATAGTTGTTGCTAATAAGATGATATGTTTACACTCATTTAGGCTCGTTTGTAGCCTGAAACAAATTCCATCACTGCTATTTAATAGCTCTCACTCACTGCCAGTAAAAAGTTGCCACAGTGATTTGGCCACTCGTGCTAGCAAACAATGGCTCGCTTAACAACTAACACATCAGAGACCTTGATGTGTGTCTTTGTTACAATATAATTATTTGCACTGTAAGTGGTCTTAATGTTTAGTTCTGCGAAGTAATAGAGACAGAGCACAATTACGTCTCACCCACACTGGAGAGAAACTCATCTCTAGAATGTTTTTTCTATTGCACGAAGCAGAAGAAGCTGTTACAGTTTTTATAAGTTTTTATAAGCATTAAGTACTGTCCATTAAAGCCTGTCGTGCTGTCAAACATGCCATGTTGTGTAATAACTTAATTACCTTCCCTGATATGTGCCAGCCGTTCTTTGTATAATTAATCTATTATGAAAATAGAATTTATTACATTTTAGCTCCAGGAGAAAATAAATTAAAAAACAAACATGTTACCAGTTTGGGTGCTATAATGACTTTATACCTTTTCAAACTCAAAATTGAACCAGCTGAGTGTAATGAGTGTGACTGTGTGCGTGTGTTAACCACTGTCATCGTTATGTTTGGTTGCAGGCTTGATCCGGCTGCGCTCCAGCCCACCCCCTCGCCTCCAGGGTGTTGAATATGTCCTCAATGTTACAGCCACGGATGACAATGCCTCAGGCGGACCTCAGGCCTTGTCATCCACGGCTCAGGTCATAGTTGGAGTGGACGACGTGAATAATAACAAGCCTGTCTTTGAGAAGGTAAGATGATCCCTCACCCACAGTTGCCTCATTAAATGTTGTTTAGTCTTTCTCTTTCTACTGGTTTGATAACAGCAGTGGGAGGGGCTCTCCCAAATCATACCACTAACCTAGGACAATGGCAGGAGAAACGGTAGTCACTATGCAAGGTTTTCTTTTACTTTCTTCTAAATATATCTCTGTCTCACTCTTTTCTTGTTGCGCCTGCCTATCCCCTGTAGCTCTCCTCCACTCCTGTTTCCCTGTCTTTGTCTTTCTATCTCCTCTATTCATTAGCCTCTATCTCTCCTCTCTGGAGGAGCGATTAGTGAGCTTGACCCTCATATCTGCTCTCTCATCTCTCTCCTACATCATCATGGTCTTTTAATTAAAGCTTCAAGGGACGTGGGAGAAATCCCGACCGAGCCACTCTCGAAGTGCTACATCTCCTCCTGCTTTTTTTTACTTCACTAGCCATGTTTCAGTTTTAAATGGGATGACTTTTCAAGGCCCTTGAGGTATCGCGAGCCAAGATTAGGAGTGGGGCCATGCTGAATAAACCTGGCTCACTCTGTCATGGGTGGAGGTGGGGGTGGAGGCGTTTTTCGTTCCACTTCAAGAAGAAACAGAGGGACAGGCAACAAAATGAGAGCCAAGAGAGAAGACAGAAAAGAAGAGAGGGATTCCTGGTCGGCATTTTTTTTTCATGTGCACTGTATGCTCAATTGTCTCTCTCAGGAATCTTCTCCTGGCATCATACCGTAGTCTATGATTCATTCTTTTTTTCCCTGCTGGCAGAAAGCTGTGAGCAATGGACAGACAATCCCCAGACACCCCCCCAAACGACTCTTCTAAGTCAAAAAGAATTGAAATGATGAAAGCACACAAACCTGGAGTTAAAAGAAAAGAAAATGTAGCAAATAAAAATTAATGATCACAGACAAAAACATTTTAGTGTCTAAAAATAGAGAAAAATAAAAGGAAATTCTGGGAAAAACCCTGCTGTACATTAGCGTTTCAGTTAGTGAAGACATCCGAGGTTCGCTGGTGGTTCCTGGGTCACTAGAAGCCAGCAGCAGGACACTGAAGCAGAAAGGCCCTTTTATCTTGTTTTGATGCCCAATCTTACGACATGCCGTAGCCTCTGTGGAACTCAGGGCTGGATCAGTGGACCAAGACAGAGGCAGCAAGAGGCTCGCAGAGAGGTAGTGAAACAGAGAAGCAAGATCTCACAGAGTGGAGGCTCCAGCATTTCCCAGGAGCAGAAAGTTACATAAGCTGATTAGATTTATTTTTAAAGCTTTAGTACTTCTCTGATCTGCACTCATATACAGTGTTTTATAGAAGCAGAACATATTGAGTAAAACTGAATAAAACACAGGACAGTGCCTGTCTCAAAGGGCACGGTTTTAAAAACAACAATAAACACCTGTCTAAACGAAACACCCAGCATACATCATTAGACATACACGCACAATTAAGGGCATGCTGAGGTTTGTCACATGGAATGTAAATGGAGCTGGCACCAGAGGAAAGAGGTTAAAAATATTTAACCAGCTTAAAAAACTACAGGCAGATGTTGTTTTATTACAAGAAACTCACAAACCTGTCACAGGTTTAAATGAACTTAAAACACCTGAGTTTCCTAACGTGTTTGCAGCCGGTTATAATTCTAGACAACGGGGAGTAGCAATTTTAATACATAAAAATGTTAATTTTACAGTACTCGATACAGTTATAGATCCAGAGGGTAGATTTCTAATTATTAAACTATCAATATTGAACAAAAAACTATGTATTGTTAGTATATATGGTCCAAATGTTGATGAACCCTCATTCTTCCACGGTTTTTTTAGTGCACTCTCTGAACACCTTGATTGCACACTCATTCTTGGCGGTGACCTCAACCTTGGACTAAATGAAGAAATGGATAGGCTCAACACAACAGGAACTCAGCGTAATTGGCAGTCCACAAATATAATCAAACAGTATATGAACGACTTTGGTCTTTGCGATGCATGGCGCTCTCTTCACCCCACCAGTAAGGAATATACTTTTTTCTCGCATGTTCATCACTCTTACTCTCGTCTGGATTATTTTTTGGTCAGCAGCTCACTGCTGTGTGACATTTCAGACACTGAGATTCATCCTATAGCTGTCAGCGATCACGGTCCTGTATCTTTAACACTAATGCACAAGAATAATACTACGCCAAGAAAAAACTGGAGATTTAATATATCACTACTTAAAGATGAAGACTTTATTAAATACTTTAAAAAGGAATGGACTTCATATTTAGACTTTAATGACACTCCCGGAATATCTGCTTCTGTTCTATGGGAAGCAGGGAAAGCTGTGATGAGAGGTAAAATAATTTCTTTCTCATCACACAAAAAGAAAGAAGAAAACAAAAATATTCAGGAATTAGAAAAAAACATCAAATCACTAGAAGAAGCCTACGCGTCCCACCAAGATCAGGAAACATTGAACAAAATATGCAAAACAAAACTAGAATTAAATGAAACTATTAATAAAAAAACACAATTCCTTATACAAAGACTTCGCTTGCAGAATTTTGAACACAGTAACAAATCAGGTCGATTTCTAGCTAACCAGCTAAAAATAAATAAAGAAAAAATAACTATATGTGCTGCTAAAGATTTATCGGGGAACACAATATATGATCCTGGAAGAATAAACAACATTTTTAGGGATTTCTATGAAACTTTATACTCACCACAAATAAACCCATCTAAAAATGAAATTGATCTGTTTCTTGACAACGTAACTCTTCCAAAATTACTAGACAGTCAAGCAATGGAACTGGATTCGCCACTGACGCCAAGTGAACTCCAGGAAGTGCTGATAAGTATGCCTAATAATAAGGCTCCTGGTCCAGACGGCTTCCCTGCAGAATTCTACAAAGAATTCTGGACAATTTTGGCACCAGTATTCCACAGCATGTTGCAGGAAATCGAGGAAAAGGGCAGACTACCACCAAATATGAATTCTGCCAACATTAGTCTCCTGCTAAAACCAGGCAAAGACCCTTTATTTCCCTCAAGCTATCGTCCAATATCCCTTATAAATGCAGACCTCAAAATAATCTGCAAAGCTCTCTCAAAGAGACTGGAGAAAATAACCCCCCTCTTAATTCATCCTGACCAAACTGGTTTCATAAAAGGTCGGCACTCCTCAACAAACACTCGTAGATTACTTAATTTAATAGACTACTCATACGATAAAAACATCGAAACCATAATATTATCTCTAGATGCAGAAAAAGCATTTGACAGAGTTAATTGGAAATTTTTATTCGCAACTTTACACAAATTTGGTTTTGGAAACTCTTTCATAAACTGGATAAGAATATTATACAATTCCCCAACGGCTCGTATCAGAACAAATGACCAGACATCCTCCAGCTTCTGTCTCCTGAGGGGCACCAGACAGGGATGCCCACTCTCCCCTTCACTTTTTGCAATTTTTATCGAACCTCTAGCAGCAGCATTTAGACAGGCTACAACAATTAAGGGCATAAAATGTAAGAACATAGAACATAAAATCAGTCTCTATGCGGATGATGTGTTACTTTTTCTCCAAAACTCACAAACCAACCTCTCTGAGGTAATTACTTTAATACACTGGTTTTCAAGAGTTTCAGATTATTCAATTAACTGGCCAAAATCTACAGTTCTCCCCATTAACTGCTCCTTCCATAATTCTTCCTCTGCCCCACTGCAATCCGGAAATATTAAATATTTAGGTATTAATATCTCTCCTAAGCTTTCAGACTTAACTAAACTAAACCACATCCCACTTCTAAAGAAAGTAGAAGGCGATCTGACTAGATGGAAATCTTTACCCATATCACTCATGGGAAGGGTCGCCACTATAAAAATGATGATCTTGCCAAAAATAAATTACTTATTTTTGATGATCCCTAACAAACCATCACAAGATTGGTTCAGATCTCTGGATTCATATATTTCCAAATTCCTTTGGAAAGATAAACCCCCGCGTATTAGCTTAAAAACGCTACAAAGAACCAAGGATAGAGGAGGATTAGATCTGCCTAATTTTCACCAATACTTCTTAGCCAACAGGCTTCAGTTCATCTCAGAATGGTTAAAACATACCTTCTTAGTTGAGCCCTGGCTAGATGTTGAACAGGCACTATGCAAGGATCTAGAGATTTCAGACCTACCATTTATTAGCTCAAACATCAAAAGACATGAATGCTTTAAAAGTATCAACATCAGCTCTTCTCTGACAGCATGGTGGGAGTTTCTAAAAATAACGGAGTCTTCATTAATCCCATGCAAACGTACACCTATCTGGAATAACCCTGACATATTACAAAACAATAATATGATTAATTTCCCAGAATGGAGTTGTAAAGGAATTAAATACTTAGAACATATATTAGAGGGAACAGAATTTATTCCATTTGACAGACTAGTTGAACAATATGGGATCAACAAGACAAGGTTTTTAGAATATCAACAAATTAAATCCATAGTAAAAAAAGAAATTTAACCTCAGTCAAGTTGAATTACAAACACCACTAAGTGCGGCACATTTTCTTACTCTTAAATCCCCCAAATTATTATCTAAAATATACAGAACACTTTCTAAATTAGATGAATCAATATCCCTTCCTACTGCAAAGTGGGAAGCAGATTTATCAGTCAACCTAGACCAAAACTTCTGGTCTCAGATTTGCTTAAAAACTTTTAAATTAATTAAAAATCCCAGTCTGCAATTAATACAATACAAAACACTTCATAGAGTGCACTATACAGGTCATCGGATGTTCAAGATGAGCTTTACATCTTCCAAAAACTGCTCACACTGTCAAGGCAATACACCAGACAATTACATCCACGCTCTTTGGTTCTGTCCACCAGTGCAAAAGTTTTGGCGCGAGATATGTGAAGACTTATCAAAGTGTCTGAAATGTAACATTCCAACTTCCCCCTTAGTGTGTCTACTGGGCAGCTTAGATAATGTCACTTCAGAAAAGAATATAGCCCATATGATCTTCACTGCCCTATGCATAGCCAAGAAAACAGTCCTCATGAACTGGAAAAATAAAAATAATCTTAATTCTAACCAATATAGAAATTATCTATTAGATTACATTAGTCTTGACACAGCCTCTGCCACCACATTAGATCAATTGCTCTGGGCCCCTTTTATCAGCTCCATCACCTAGTGGGGGTGGGGGGGGTCATAGTTTGGTCCCGCCTTCACTGTTGTGATTGGTGAGGGGGTAGGGACAGGCTTAGGGCGTCGGGGGGTTCCCCGGAGGCATCTTCCTTGGGGGGCTCAACCCGGGGTAGCGGTCACGTCCGGTTGGGGGCTCTGTTGGCTCTCAGGTGACTGTTTCCTCGCGGCTGCGTGCAGCGGGGCTAGGGGAGGGTCTGTGCTGACGGACGTGGGTTACTGACCTGGCAACCTGGCTGCCCCTGGGTGGGTCCGGGATGGGCGTGAGGTTCTGGGGGCGCTCCGTCTCTGGGCTGGGGCCCGGGCCGGGCCTCGGGGGCTTGGGTCCTGGTTGGTGTGTTGCCGGGGTTGTGGGCGGGTGGGTGCATGGGGGCCCGGCCCTGGAGCAGGGTGCCGCCGGTGCGTCGAGCCGCCTGGGGGGCTCTTCAACTGGTGGGGGGGATGGTCACATCTTGCAGGAGCTTTCTTCTCTTCAGGAACTCTCTGCAGGAGGGGGAGATACAGGAGAGGTGGAGGAAGATCTCAGCCTGGGCGTTTACCGTCTTATGTAGTCTGGAAGATGTGTGGATGGTGGGGTGGGTGCAGTTTTCTCTGTGGTGGGGTTGGGTGGACTGTCCAGGGCTCTGTGGAGCCGGAGGGCGCTACTGCACTGGGCCCCGGTCTGATGGGCCTGGGCCCCCCTTCCCTGGCGGGTCGCGAAGGGTGGGGGTGCCTACTGGGGTCAGCGGGGGAGCTGGCCCCAGGGAGGGGTTACCTGCCCCTCCCTTCCTTCCCTCCCCATCTCCAGCTGCCTCCCTCTTCCCGCTCCTCCACAACCACCCACACATGCAGGGCCTTGGAGTGGGGGTATGTCACCAGGGTGCAGAGGAGGCTACCCCCCCCCCCCCCCCGTCCCCTTCTGGCTGCCTCTGCCTCAATTTTATCCCACAACTTAGACATTCACATTATTCACACTCTCATTACACATACATATAGGATCTTGGGGGTGGGCACAATCACGGAGTCCAAATTACCATCAGGGTGTATACCTCACCCCTGACGTCATTGCCCACCTCTCAATTTTAAATACACTTAGTCATTGAGGGCTAGCAGGAGGGACTATGCGCTTACCTGCTGCTCCTTGGCAGGTAGCTCCATGCCCTCCTGGGTTTTAATTGCACCTTAGAACACATATGCATCAACACTACAATGAGCGGGTGGAGGGAGGTTTGGAGTCTTCTCTCACCCCCATTCTCTGCGGCCTGCTGGAGCGGGAGGGCTAGTAGGAGGAGTTGGCCGTCCGACTGCGGTCTGGGGTGTGGGGCCTCCCTGCTGCTGCGGAGTCGGGGTGGTCTGCCTCTCCCCACCGCAGGGAAAAGGGTAACACCACCTGGGTCTGGGTGCAATTCCCCCCTCCAGGGGCAAGGGTACCTAGACCCGGTTTGTAGAGTACGCTTGGGGAGTGTGATTGTGTGTACAGCGTCTCTTTATGTCTGTCTCCACGTTGGTTGAGTGTGGAGTGAGTGCATATGAGAGCATGAGGGTGGGAATGGATGTTTGTGTCTGTGTGTGCCTGTATGTCTGTGTCTATATGTCAGGTTGGGTATCAGACGCCACCTCTCTGGGGACACCTCAGGCCCTCCAAGGTTTGGAGGCCTATCTCCACCCACCACCACTTCCCCTGCCGGTGGCGGACTCCCTCAGGTGTCGGTGTGTTGGTGGTTCTTTGTGTCTGGGGGTGGGCGTCCGGGTACACACCGGCTCACTCCTTGGCGGCCGCTTGTCGGGGCCTGGGGCTCGCTCGGGCCCCTTTGGAGGTGGGGTGCCCCCGGCCTCTCGGCCTAGGGCTCGGTCACTCAGGCACAGCTGGGGGCCGGCGGAGCTCACGGGCGCGTCACTGCAACTCCCCCTGACTTCTGCTCCGCGGCTGCTGGGCGAGCCCTCATCTGGGACTCTCCTCAGCTCTTACTGGAACAGTGGCGCGGCTGCCCCTCTGTTGGTCTTCCATGGTCTCTTGTGTTCTGGGGGCCTCTGGATGTCTGGAGTTTTGATCTCCTCCATACCCGCTTCACACCCTGGAGGACGGGGCTGTGGCCCCCCCACACTCCCTAGCAGATCATTACATGGAGAAACCTTTGGAATGCAAGCATGCTGATCCACACAGGTATGCACACATGGGTATTCACAGACGCGGACTAAAGCTTTCTTGGCTTTAAGACATGCATGCGCTCAAAGCACACTGTGCGCTGTCTATCTTGCGTGCTGCACAATATCGTTTATTATTTAGTAAATATTGATATCTATGACTAGCTAGTTTATTGTGATGGTGCTTTGTTTTCTCTATTATTATGTTGCTCTTTGTTGTTTGCTGTCTCCTCTGTTTGTTTTTTTTGTTGGTTTTTTTTTTTTTTCTCCATACAGGTGACCCAGGAGTTCTTTTTTTTTTTTTTTTTTCTTTCTTTCTCTCCCCCTCTTTCTCTCATTCATTCCCCCTGTCCTATTTATTTAAAAAAAAAAAAAAAATGACAAAGGATGAACTGAAGCTCTGCCATCACGTAATGTCGCATACTGCTGTTTCTGATGTCATTTAAGAAGAAAAAAAAAAAAAAAAAAAAAAACAACAATAAAAAGGGAACTCTGGAGCAGCGTGGTCAAAAACAACCAGCCAACAAGCCAACTTTGAAAGTGCTGATTAAGCAACTTTTTCCTCCGTAAGCACATACCAAATCCCATCCCACTGTCATCTATTCACCCGCCCACCCGTTCTACGCTTCTGCTGGGTCACGCAGCAGCACACTAAGTCTTCCACTTTTTCCTGCTATATCCCAAGTTCCCACTGCCCACACCTCCACTGTCTCCTTTTATTGTAAGGGAGCAGAAGCTCAAAGGAAGAAGTCTGCCACATCCATAGCAGCCTTCATGTCAGTACTGCAGTTTTATTTCCTTCAGTGTCATTACAGAATTTAGTATGTGCTTTTATATTCATCCAGTCCTCGATGGCCAATGCCTTGCCTTCTTGGTCAGTATGTATTTAGTAGCTTAAATATGGACTCCATAATGAAACAGAGAGAACAAAAAGTGTGAGTGGTTCAGAGAGGCAGTTCATTAGCTTCAGAGCTCGGGGCACACAAGGTTTAAAACAGTTTTATTCTTATGATCATCACAGTTACTTATGTAATTACTTATAACAAACAAGTGACTTTTTTATATGTGATATTCTGAAGTATACATGTTACATGTATTTAGAGCTGAAACCTCACGTAAATGCAACAGAAACTATGTTTCTAAACAACAAGCTGAGGTCAACAAAATCCTGTTACGAAGGTTTCACAGTACGGTCTTAAATGATGGTCATTCACAACTACTGGCTCACGACTAACCTAATTCTGTTTTCTCAAATACAAATCTTAGCTAAAAATGTAGGGTGTCCCGACAGCCGGTCGGGCATAGCGGAAGGCTTCGCTGCTGCTTGCGTTTGATGAATAAACTGACTCACCTCTACAGGCTGTTGGGTTTGTTTTTGTAGCCAAATCTTCCTTTTCAGTGATTTTTTTTTTTAACTATTTGTATCTCATTTCCTCGTGAGCAAACAAAGCCTGCTTGTCACTCACAATAAATTGTGGTAGTTTGAAAAAGCTAAAGAAAAAAAGTTGCACATTTCAGTGCATATTTTGACATCTCTTTTTTGTGTTTAGGCTTATTTTTGTGTTTTTCCATACGAAGTCTCTCATCTGACCTGAGGATTCGTTTCTTGTCGGCTAACAACTTTTTAACTAATGACACTTTGACCCTTTTAATAAATTAGATGCTTGTAGCCATACCTTCTTATCTTCCTCAAAGTCCCAAAACAACCTATGGGAGCAAACAAATGTGAAAGAACAATGAAAAAGCCGGATGATGGAAAAATGGGTGGCAGTGGAGATGAGCTAGAAAGAATGAGAGTAGGCATGGAGTAAAGGTAACAGGAGACAACTTTAACAAAGCCCTCCTGTAATTAATTAGGTGTCAAAGGAACACATCAGCCAGCAGCACTGAGGTATTTCTCTCTTTCCTCTGCCTCTGTAGTACATCAACATCAATGTTCCAGTGAAACAGGTAAAAAAAAAAAGAATTTGTGATGGATAAAGAATACGCGAGAAAGTTAAAAGACCACAGAAAAAGATACAATAAAGATAAATTGAGCAAAGCAGAAATGGTGCTTAAATTGGGATACTAAAGCTCCTTATGTGTCTGACAAGTTCTGTGATTAACAAAATCTTTGAGCTAGCCAACAGGGAGCAGCTACCTTACAACACGCAAAGAACTGACAGCACTGAATAAATCTCTATGATGACTCCAAGAATGCATGCGGTGTTAAACAGGGAGTAGTGTTAATGTTTTAGAGTTGAATTTTAAAGTATTCACTTCCTGGGTATATACAGTATATCACCCTTCCCTCGGGAAACTCCAGATCCTCCAACACTTAAAACCGAGGACAGCAAATGATTCATAATTTAAGTGTATTCTCTGTTTTTCTTTCATATTTAGCAGATCCTGCACATTTTATAGCAAAAAGACATGTCTCTAAAAGCATTTTGAGAGGAAAAAAGAACACAGTGCCATAAATGTTATGCACAAACTCTTCTGCTGTTCCTCTTGGCAGTTTTATCTGCAGGGAATTATTGCTGTAATAGCTCCGACATGGGTGTCATAACTGTTTCTGTTTAGTTGCCTGCTATTTTATTTTCAGATCTCTGTTTGTCACGACATATGGTTGAATAGTCCAAAAAATTACCTCCTACCTCTTTTTCCTAATCACATTACCTTGATCTCAGTGCAAAACATCAAGGTGACAGGGAATCTATAAGTTGTACCTTGGGAAAAGAGAAGTGTGCTGTGCAGAGAATCCAACAGCAATTATAATAGAATCTTTAGAAATATAATGTTGGAGCTTGTCTACATTGAAAGTAAATGTTCGGAATATTTTTATGTCCTTTGATCCAGTTCAGTTCATCTCTCTTTCAAAAGATACTCCAAACACACAGGCACACAGATGATGTGCAATCAAAAAGTTCTGTTACTGTAACAAAAGAAAGCCTTATTAAAATTCCCTCTTTGTTCTTAAAGGTCTAAAGTCTTTTGAAACCATACACCACCCTCGGAATTTCTGCTACGTTTGCATCGATCCTGAAGTCCTATTTGGACTTACACATGTGTCTTTTCAGTTTCTGTTCATTGATCTCAAGCTTGCACGGAAACATTAACTTTGGTATCAAACTGACCTGTCTTTCATATTATGACTCATACATCTGTTGTCAGAAGTTTACATCCATTCATCGTGGGCATCAATGTCATGGTAATGTGTGGCTAATTTTAATCTCTTTGAACTCTTCTTTTTCCAAGGTGGAATGATTTTATAGCATACATCTTTAACGAGTTGCACAAGTTTTGGGGATTTGGGAATTTATTGGGGATTTTCAACAATGGGAAAGTCCATGGAACTCAGTGAAGATTAGGAACTGTAGATTTATACATGTCGGGAAGGTTTCTTTGAGTCATTTCTAAACAACTGCGGATTCCAAGATCATAATCTCAAACAACTGTTCAACAGTACAAATTTTTGGGATGTGTCTACTTTGCCAATATATGGACGAAAACCATAACTGCCAGCCTCAGATGAAAGGAAAATGGTTAGGATGTTCAGGAACAACCCAGAAGCCACTAAGGCTCAAGCCTGCCATGGTAACTGCTGGAAGGTTTCACCAAGTTTGCAGCGACCCACATGGACAACCAAATGCCTGTACATATTCTACCAAGAAGAGGGGTCAAATATCCAGGCAGAATTATCTCAATACCTTGCTTGTAGCTACAAAAAGTGTGTGGTTGAGGCCTGTCTTGCTAAAGGCCATTTAACCAAAGATTAGTGTTGGTGTATGTACATATTTGAGCCTTTATGTATACTTTTGTCCCATTTTATACGTAAGTACTGTACATCCAATTTTTGTTGTCTTAAAGTAATTTAAGATGCATGCTGAACAATTATTTCACCCCGGAAAAAGAAAAGTTCAAAGAAATCTCCATAAGTCCCAAATAGCCGTGACGTTCCTCCCCAGTGTATGTAAACCTTTATTGTAACTTAGTCTAAAGAGCTTAGAAAGAAAGCGACTTAGACTGCCATGATGGATAACTGAGAACCTACACAGACATCTTATGATTTCTTGTTCCCTGAAAGTCTTTAGTGCATGAGTCCCATGTCCAAGCCCAAAGAATTCCATTTCAGATTAGCAGCATGATGGCATTTCTTCCCCAGAACCCACTGGGTGTTTTTTTGTTTTGTTTTTTCACCCCACCATGAATGTGTCGTCAAGGGTCAGACTGTCAGGCCTACAGAGCATTTAAAACACATTTGTTGTTGTTGTTTTTTAATTCACATTGTAGGGTCAGTGTTTTGATAGACCGTAGGATATCTAGGGCACTCCTGGCGTTGGTCACTACGAGGCTTCCAGGGCGTGACCCACACATGTTGGGAGTGCTGGGTTCTCCGTATATGGACGTTTTTTGTGTTTTCTGTTTCCTTGAACGCTGCTGAAGGCTCTTAGCAGTAAACATGCACACTGTACACCAAAAAAATCACCTTTTTCAAAACACAAAAGCAACAACCAACACATTGCTAAACTGCTTTTGAGAGCGTTTGCCTAATGGCATCTGAGATTTGTTCCACCACCCCGGTATCAACCACTTCCGCTTTAAACAGGTTAAGCAAAAGCTGATATTTTTTAAAGAAAAAGAAAACTTGCTGGGCACAGGCTTCCCACTTTCTTTCCTGTGGTTATTTTCAACATTACACTTTTTGTCCCCCAGTAAAAGACTACTGTAGTAATTTTAAATCTGTCCTTTCAACATTTAACTTCCCACACACCTTTGCTGACTGTTTGGATGGAATGGCGTATTGATCTAAGTTTCTTCACACTTTCACTCCTGTGGTCTTCTCTTCCTCCCACCTGTCCTCCCTGCCTCACTCATTCTCAGTGTCAGCAGTACCGTGAGAGCACATCCGTCCTGGAGAACCAGCCAGCGGGGACGTTTGTTCTGCAGGTTCATGCTGTGGATGCTGACGAAGGCTCCAATGGCAGGGTCACATATGGCTTCATGCACAAAGACTCTACTGTGCCTGCATTTAGTATACACCCAGAAACCGGTACGGAAACATACAAGCACTCGTGTGCACACACATACACATACAGAACAACACATAGGCTTTTATCCCACGTGGATAATATTTTACAACATGTTCCTTTCAGTCTGTCAGTCTGTGGTCGATATTGTGCAGGGAATAAATGGGAAAAGTGCTGGACATGAGCCACTTTGGGTTTTTGATTATTAAGCTTATTTCAGGCACGTTTCAGCTTGATTCATTATATATAAAAAATAGTATCTGCAGATTGGACTGAATTGTTATGCAGCTTTACCTGTAGTTGAGCTAAAAGTTATCATGCATTAATATGTTTATATATTATGGAGCTTTTTATTCAGTAGCAACAGTAGAGCATGAGATATTGTAAATTACATTGCTAAAAATTATTTCTAAAATAAATAATAAAGACAATTCTCTTTGGACTTGACAATAACTACTCTTGAAAAAGTCTCATTTTCTTTCATAATGTGCCTCTCATCTTCCCTACTGTGTTTAAAGTTTAGCTTCGAGGCAGGCAGAGGCAATCATTTTAGCGTTAAATTACAAGTACTCTGGGGGACATGAGACCAAGCAGTGTTTGCTATGATTCAGCTATCTGATCGACCTTGTTATCTCTGTCTTTCTAGGAGTAATTGTGACGGCCAGGAAATTTGACCGCGAACGGCAAAGGGAGTACGCGGTGACAGTGACTGCCACTGACCAGGCGGCTGACCCGCTGATTGGCATTTGTCAGCTGAACATTCTCATTCTGGACCAGAATGACAACAGTCCCAAGTTTGAGAACCTCAGATACGAGTGTCAGTAGATATTAGCTCGACCTGCTGCATCGCAGAATGAAAGCACATGCATATAGATTAAAAACAAGATTTAAAAAACAAACAAACATTCTCCCTATTTTGACAAGAAAAACTGACGCTAATGAGCTAACAGTGTTGGTGTTAGTATTCCTATGATGGCAGAATTTTTAGTATTACAGAATTGGAGCTCTTTACTAATTGCTCATGTATTCAGTTTTTCATGTCACTGGGGAATTTCTTTTGTCTTTGTTTTCTCCTTTCTGTTGTTGGTTGTTTAAGCTTCATATTTGTTGTCAAATTGCTGAATTCCTTTCTTAATTAGTTTTGTTTACTAAAGTTTGTCTACAGTTTTTATTGTTTTTTTGTTTTTTTATTGTTTCAAGTTCGAGTTTCTCTCTTGCCTCTGTGCTGATGGATGCAATATCAAAGACTACAAATTAAGGTCTCTTGAGCCACTGAATTGCAAAGCACTCTTATTCTTATTCTTCTCCTACAGACTTCCTCCGTGAGGATACTATGATTGGAACTAGTTTCTTACGGGTGGCGGCTCACGACGATGACTTTGGGACCAATGCAGCCATCACATACTCCATGTCTAATGAGCAGCCAGAGTACCTAAGGGTCAACCCACTGACAGGCTGGGTGTACGTTAACCAACCCATCTCGCAGGTACACTTTAGCTATGTTCTGGATACCATTTGCTCTTTTTTAAAAGGCTTAACGCGTACAGTTTTCCGTTCCTATGGAAGTCCATAATGAGATTCCAGATGCATAACAAACACATGAATAACCTGTGCAGCTACTTATCTTGCAGGATTCCTTGGAGCTTCAAGCTCAAGCTATTCTAAATGATAGAAAAACTCTGAAATTGTGAGACTTCCTTTAATAATTCTACTGGAGAACTATAAAAAAGGCAGCAGGGAACTTCAGATTTTAACTAAACTAAGCTACTTCTCCCAGTATCCAAGTACATTTGCATTCCAGCCCTTTATTTGTTGACCGTGAGGGGGCAGAAGTCCTGTGGCCAGCAGCAGACCGCAGCCCGCGAATGTGATAATGTCTTCACTAAGGCCTTTTTCTTTGCCTGCAGGAGAATTTCTGTTATTTCTCTCACTTCACTGCTTCTGCCTGCTTCACTGCCAACAAGAAAAACAATCTTGGTGGGAACATGAACAAGCAATAGAGGAAATTGCCACGTAGCCTGTGCAAAACAAGTCTGCACCTCAGATGAGTGCTGTAGTGATAAAAGCCCCAAAATCAGCGGTGAACCATCTTCCAGTGCCAAGACGAATGAATGTTTGTAACCTCTGCACCTTGCATCTTATACTGACCTCTGGAACCAAGCCAGTATTTTTGGTTTCACTGGATTGTTCGCCAGAACATGGCCCTGTTTGAAAATATAAACTTCTTTTCCTACTAATGAGTACAAATGAACAGATCCAGGCAATGCCTACATGCTTACTTCTTCATCATTTGCCAGCATGACAGCCTCAGTGTCTTAATTGCTGAGAGCAAAGATTGAAATAAAAAGTGCTTTTTTTGTAACTGCAATAAATATTGCTATTGGAAAAGCTTTTATTTCACTCAGAATTATGAAATTACAACTTGCCCATAACATCCACAACTTCCCCAAATAATGACAGCTCATTCACACTGGGGTTACAGAGTATTGTTACGTTTTTTCTCTTTACTTGCCAGAACAGATCATTTCCTCTGATTGCAGTGGATAAAGCTAATTGCTCTTGTAAGGGTTGCAAAACTCCATTCCCCTCCGTTGCTCGACAATGAGCCATGCCCTTCAATCAATACACTTATCTTTAAGTATGTTTACCCGAATGCAGCTTACCGTCGATTTCATCCTGCACTGAAGTGTGGAAAATGGATTGGTTGCCGAAATCAGTTTGATCTAGTTTCACATTGTTCTTCCGTCTGTAAGGAAGCCACGATTACGCACCCCTCGGTCCCACTGAATACAACATCTTGTGACTTTCTCTCCCCCTTCTCATCTTTTTGCCTGTGTGGACTTCTTTCCACAGAGGACCTACATTACCAGAGACATTGTGGCTACAGATGGAGGAAACAGGAGCAGTTCAGTGGAGCTGGCTGTTACCATCACCAATGTGAAGAACCAGCCTCCACAGTGGGAAAAAGACAACTACAACGTAGTCATACCAGAAAACACCGTCCGGGACACACCCATCGTGGTATGTTGCTCCGGGGTTGCACAGAAAAATATGGGTTTGAATTCACTTCAGTGCAAATTTATTTATACATTAGCAATTCTCACCAGTTGCTTTGGGGCTCTCTATATGTAAGGTAAAGATGAAGAGGTGAAGACAAGCTAATATTGGAGAAACATGAGCTCTCTTTCTAGTCTCTGGTACAGCACAACAGATAAATCGGCCTTAAGCTTGAAGAAGTGTGCTCTGCTTTTCAACCAGTGTGGATAAAGCTGAATGGGGAATGTAGTCTTTGCCCCTCCCTCATTACCACTATAAAATGCCCCATATTTCTTGAGATATGAATGTGTGTAGCTGTGTCATGCATTTCCTACAAAAGACAACTTGAATGAAAAAAAAATGTTAAAGAGATGGTTGTCTTTATTTGTGGTGAACGAATGCACCAGAATAAACAGTTGCAGCATTAAACTTGAGAGAGATTTAATGAATGAAGCTATAACCAGACATACAATATGCAAAATAAATTAGTTGATACTGTGTAATCTAATCACTAAAAAGTAATGGACTGGCTTTTATATAGTTTTATAGTTTTCTACTCTTACTGAATAATAAAAGCACTTTCTACTACTCGCTTTATCACACATGTATTCATACTGAGCTTTATTCTGTTCCTCTAAACACACACAGACACACACACGCTCATTCTGATGGATGCCCAAGGAGACTTGCACATGCAGAACGGAGGAGTCAGGCTTCCTCCAGAGCACACAAATAGATTAGATCAGTACTTACACAGTATGTTTTTATATATATGAATTGTGTTGTGTTTATGTCAAGTACATGTGAAGTGGGATATGTACATGTATGTAAAAGATGCACTTGACATGCCATGAATCCATATTTATATGTTAATAATTTTATTTTTCTTTGTTTGAAGGAGTACTTACTTTGATTTTAAAATTAAACGTTTTTGTTTTTTGTCTTTTTTTGTTTTAAACTCATCTAGTGTCTAATTGGCAGTCGGGCTGTTCCTGCTCGTTTTTCGGGGGCAATTATCACATGTATAATGCTTGTGTTTTCAGATTCTTTCTGTACACAAAGCCCTGCTACACTGTAATCCATTTTTCATGGTAACAATTTTTTCAAAAAGTTTTAGTGGGGATTTTCTCAGCGGGCTTTTTACTTTGGTCTTCAATAATAAAGGAGTTATGTGGAAATACTGCTTTTATGCACAAGTATAAACTGGAGAAACTGGAGAAAAAAAGGCCCAGTTTTAGTAAAAATAAAGATTAAAGATTGTACAGACTATGAAACAACATAAAAAAAAACCATTGTTTGGCATCGTGGCATCGAGCTTAAAAACATATTATGCAAAGTTTGTGGATTATTGCTGACCAAAGATGTTTGTTGCATGTTAATCCTGATGTTATCCCTTCCTAAACGTGTCTGAAGAGAAGAGCAGAGGCCCGTTTTGTGTCGGTCTTCCCTCACAATCTTTTTACAGCTTTGATGTGTTTTTAAGGCATTCAGTCGGTCTTAATGGCGAGCAACAACAAAAGAGTGTAACTGTGTAGGAAGTGTGTGGGATGCCAGTGCAGCTACAGGTTTAGGAACCGCAGCTACAGAAAAATGCAGACATTCAAAAGACCCTTAAATCTGTTGATTCATTGCTTGTGTGGTTCAGATGTATCCTGTCAACAGCACTTTGTTATTTATGGACATGGCTTTTCATGCCATTAACAGTATTTTCTAAGAGTCTCTTGGAAGCAGTTTAATCCATTAAAGTTTATGATGAATATTCAAACTCAAAGGGTTGAAATAAAAAGACATGGGAGAATACTTTATACGGCACTGTGTGTGTTTAATTGTGTTTGTTCGAGATGCTGATAAAGGGAAGCACACAGAGCGCGGTCCCTGCGGTATGGAGTATAAATTGAGATGGCAGATCAGTGTTGATTTGAGCAAAGATAAAATGACTCTCGGTGGGTTGTTAAATCTCTGCCATGGACATTTTGAGTTTTTATGTCCTAAATCGGGGCATATAGTAGTCAGACATGTTTGCTAGTTCCGCATGCCTCGCAGGGTGTCTCATTATTGTAGCTGCCATGCTCTGCAGGTTGAATGGATACAGCTAGGTCACCCATAGGCAAGCCGCATCGTGCCCGAAATGGCATTTTTGATTTTAATTGGGGTGTATGTGGCATCAGCTTTGAATAGTTTCTCCTTAATTAGTTTATGGAGAAAGCAGAATGAAGAGCAGAGTGTTTCCCTTTCATCCCACAACATTTCAGCGGGTTGTTGTCTAGTGTAACAGTTTGAGACTTTCTATTATTTTAGTGTTCATTATTATGGGCTGTAAAAGGCTTTTTTCCCATTTGGGCAGATCGTTTTCCCCCTATTTGTAATGCACCCTTCAATTGGAGCTCAGCAGTAGCTCTTTACACTTCCCTTCCTGTCCTGAGGGTCACTGCTGGAATTTAGCATTTTTCCAGCTCTCAGAGTTCATAATTGGAAACATGTAAAAAATTTGCCAAATGCAAATTGCTGTTGGTTTTCTGGATTTCTGTGCTGTTGGTCATCTCTCAGGTAGAATCGTTATGGGTGACTTCCAAATATGAGAAAATGAGAACGACACGTGGAGGCAAATAAACCCAAACCTTGTTGTGGGTATTAAATGTGAATTCAGTCGTTTATTTGGTAAGACAACTTCCAGGGAGTCAGAGTAACTCATTTATAGTGACACTTTATCTAATGGGAACAAGGAGAAAAAAAGAAGTTCATTAAATCATTTATTGTGCAGTTTATTGAGTTTTCTGAGGAACCACTAGTGGACTTTGACCATTTCAAAGACTTCTTCCCAGACATGGATGAAGGCTACACTAAAATTCCTTCTGTGGAGATTTTAATATTTATGTGACAGCCCCTCTGTGGTGGTGTCATGCAGACAAAAAAGTGAGGAATCCCATTGTTTTGATATTTTGCCTTTATTGTTTCCCTCTTTTCTTATCTTTGTTCCAAAAAGACCATCAAAGCCACTTCACCTCTTGGAGATCCCAGAGTAACTTATAATTTGGAGGATGGCATGGTCCCAGAGACCAACATGCCAGTGCGCTTTTACTTGACCCCCAACCGAGAGGATGGTTCGGCATCTATCCTGGTGGCAGAGCCCCTGGACTATGAGACCACCAAGAACTTCATGCTGAGGGTTCGAGCTCAGAATGTTGCTGCTGTACCACTGGCTGCCTTCACGACAGTCTATGTCAATGTCACTGGTAAGCCCTCTTTTATTCACGCTTTCTTTTTGTAATTTAGAATCTCCAAATGTAACATGTTTCATTTGATATCTCATGGAAATTGTCACAACAGTCGCCCTGTGGAATAATTTAGCCTTCCATGTGTCACATTTTATTTATTAAAACTTACTGTTTTATCAATAGATGCCTTTAATAAATGCCCGTTAAGTGAACAGTAAACATAAGCAAAACAATGTTGTTAAAACATGGTATGATTAAAGGTACAAGGACAATGTCACACAGATGCATTAAATCAGAAGCAGGTAAGAATTTAGCGAGAGGAAGTTCAGCAAAGGAATGAATTTCTGTTCTGTGACAAAACAAAAAAATGCCAGTCGAGTGGTTTTTTTTGGTCAGGCTGCGTAAAATAAGCTCCAAACAGAATTAATTTCTCGAGTTTTCAAGATACAGAAAAATAAAATCAAGAAAATACTTGATAATAAGCGTCATTATGCATCTTTGGGAAATAAGTCCAAATAACTCCAAAAGTATCTTCTTTTCTAACTTACCATCAACACAATTGATAACATTACTAGTAATTTCATCAGTTATTAGTTACACAGTCATTTGTTTGCAATAAAATAACTTAAGTTGAATTTAAGATCGCGCATGATGCCATTTAAATATCACACAGTTAGGTAATGGTATACTATACTCCTCACAGTACAGTGTGCAATGAGACAACTTGATAACTTGTAAATACAGATAGATTCTCAGCACAGTCTTTGTTTTTAAAATTATGTCAATGTAGATTTTGTCAGTCAGCATTGAACTTCCAAAAATCCAAATTTGAGCGGTGCAGGGCAGCGACCTCGTTAACGTCAACATTTCATTGTCAATTGTTATCTGACAGTAAAAAAAAGAAGAATAGAATAGAATAATACTTTAATTGTCCCACAAGGGGAGATTTGGTTGTAACAGCAGCCAGAAATAATATGTATAAATAATAAATATGTCCATAGGAACAAATGTGTTATGAAAAAATGCAGCAGAGGGAGGGGAGAGAGTAGCAAACACACATAAACAGCTTGCAGAAAGCCAGCGGTGGCACATAAAGCAATATGAGCAGCACACACCTAGTACTGCACTTAAAAATGAGTTCATGACTACTTTGCCCACACTCTGTGGCTATAGAGTCAGCACAGAACAACATGAAGGTGATGGTTTGGTCATTTGTTGGTTAAATAAGAGTTGTTTATTGTTTTACTTGCTGTCAAAGTGACCTTTTTTATAATTTACCAGAGCCATAATGTTTCTGTTAAACCCAGCAGCCTCTTTTAACACTAAAAAAGTGAAGAATGCGGTGTCGCTGTATGACTCTGATGTTTAGTTAATGTGTTACAATACCAGTCGCACAAACTAAACTGAGGCGGAAACAGGTTGTGTATTTGATAGTGAACAGTTAGTTGCAGCTCTACATGCATGTTGCTGATAAAACATGTTTTCTTTTGAGCATTCTCACCTTCTGTGGTATGCTTTGACTCAGTACAGTAGAAAAGTTCAGTTCAGATTATTATTGTTGTCTTGTTAGTCAGCATTGATCTGTTGTTGTACTGGTCCTTTCTAAATTGAGGCCACAGAAGAAAATAAAGACTGAATAGAGATGGCAGGGCAGCCGAAGTCTGCCAACTGAGCTCCAATTTTCCAGTAGAGTTGTTTAAAACTACACAAATCCAAATTATTTTGAAGAATTTGACAGCTTTTGGGAGTGAGCATAGATATATACATATATATGCTTAACCCCAGTGCCTCGCTGCCACTGCAGATCTCACCCTGTCACTCAAAGCTCACATTTTCCAATGAAAGGTCACTCTTCTCTATCATTTTTATTCTACCATTATTAGTTTGGTCTGTTGCAGTTAATAGTAATGCCCTGCTGACCAGACACGAGCTATGAATTCCCTTGTAACATGCATGCATGAACACACACACACACATATGCACACATACACATACTCCATTTCGAACTGGTCTTAATCCAGTAAGAAATAATTAATTCTCACAGACCCTCTCTTTCTTTTTCCCGACTTTCCTCTTCTCTTTTCGCTCACCCCTCCTTCCCCTTATCTGTCTTAATAAGAAAGCTCTTCGACTTCTCCAGAGGCAGTCAGTCTGAGGAAGTGAGGGAGGTCTAATGGATTTAAGGCCCCATTTTTAATTCATAGATTAAGACATTTGCTGAGAAGAAAGGAGAAAGAAAAAAGGTATATGAAGCAGCATTAGATTTAATGCGTGGCTCTGTTCAAGTCATTTCTGTAATGCTTTTGGTCTTAAATCAGCTGTGTTAAAATCTGGCTTCCGCTGTTGAGGAAAACGTAAGCTCTCGTCCTCCTCACTGGTTCTTGGTACTGCCTGCGTTTCAACTTTTGGCTTATAACTTTCTGTCTTTCTTTTTGTTATGGTTCAAGGTAAGTGATGTGAAAAAAAAGCCCAGTTTTTTTGTCCAGTATTGAGCGCTCTAATGCACGCTTTGATCCTCATTTTGTCCCAAACTGGGGAAAAATAGTTGCGATATCGAAAACTGTGCAAAGACATAATTGGTTGCTGTTACAGTAAATATAAAGACTAGCATGATTTCGCCACTTTATGTCCCACTGTGCTGATACTCATCCCTTATGATGATGAGAATTGGTTGAAAGCAGTTACTTTGCAAACCAGTTGTTTCATTTTTGTTTTTTAGAAGATTTTATGGCATCATAATCATGCGAGATTTGCCAGTCTTTAAGCTGTGAGCTTACAGTGAGCTTACAGAGAAACCACAGATGGTTTGGGTAAATTGGCATACTTGACTCGTAATTTGCTTACTTTCAAAGCCCCTCAGACTGCAGCTTGTTTTTCCTTTTCAGTGCTTTCTGTGTTTTGTGTTTCATTGATCCAGTAGGTTGAAGTTAGTCTTCATCTAGTCACCTGTCAGATATTGCTTGCCCTTTTCCATTTTCCACATGGTCCTTTGTAAGAAAACACTTGGCACCAAAGGGCAGTCAAACCAAATCCTCATCTGACTGGTTTTTGGGTTTTTTCAGTTTTCATGACTTTATATTATGTTTGCATTATAAAGTGGAAAAGAGCCACTTTGGTGAGATGCTTCAGGTAACAAACCAAACAGCACTGCACAGGGGTTTCTAATACTCTGATAGAAGTTATCACAGATGCACTTATTTTAGATTTGTCACAATGATTAAAATGTGTTTTATTTTATTTATTTCTTTTTACAGATGTTTAAAAACAAAGTGACCTTTTTCTCTTCACTTTTGTCTACAGCAGCAGTGCTTTGCAGCAGCCTGTTAATAGCAATGCGAATTGTGGAAAAAAATCAAGCTAATTACAGAGCAAAATAAAATGAAGTTCTAATTGGAAACAGATTGTTTGAAAGTTTGTTGCATGTGGCTCCATGTGACCTGACACTGACACGAAGGCTGCTTTATTGTGCTGGAGCTAAAGTGGTTCTAACACAAATTCCATTTACAAGTGATCAAAATTTATAGAGTATTTCTGAACATCTGGGGTTTTTTGTTTTATTAAAAAAAGAAGCATATAAGTGTAGGTTTAAAAGATCTTAATTGTACAAATAAATGTAAAGCAACCAGGAGAGGAAGAATATGCTCTGTGCATTTGGTGCTGCCCAGAAACACTGCTGCCAAACTGCAGTCAAACGCTAACATGTGGAAAGTAGGAAACGAAAAGTAGTAAAAGAAGCATCTATGTCCACTGTGAGCGACCATCTTTGAACAGAGGCGGGGGTTTACGACACCAACTCTCTGCCATCTATAATCCAGTTTTGAGATCCCTCCCCAGACGCCTTAACGCCCACTCACATCCTGGGCCATCTGACCTCAGGAATTCGCATGATAAGGTGGGGCCAGGTTTCACAATGAACACACCCGAAACTCTGGCTGATTGGGACCCACACCCAGTTTCACACCTTGGCTCAGGCGGGATCAGGAGGATCATCAGGGGGTCCTTTTGTCCTTCTGTGGGGGGGAAACTCCCACTAGGTTTAAATCTGGGACTCTCCACCATTTGACCTTAGAACTGAAGAAGCTTCTCGGATGAGAGGTGAAACGTATTTAAGCAACTTAAAGAAGTCCAGACGCTTTTCTTTGCAAGCTCCTTTGACTACGATGACCTGGATGACTGAGAACCTTCACAGACATGAAACGAAAAGTATTTTTGCCAGTGAATCACCAGTTGAATAAATATAATTAGAATAAAATTACTGTTGTTTCTTTAGTTGTTTTTGAAGGAGAAAAAGGAGCTTAAGTTATTGTAAGCAGGTGAGGATGTCAGAGGTCTGTTGTGCTCATTTCCAGCTCTACATTTCCTTTTTTTAGACTCAAGTAGCTTTGCATGACTTGCTGTACATAATAAACATAGTTTATCTTACACTGAGTGCTGCTGTAGCAGTTCATCTCGTTTGAACCAAGATTTTTTTGTTTTGTTTTAAACTTCTGTGACTTTTATGCTATATATAGATATTGTTATACCCAGGGCTGCACATAAGTGGTCCGCAAGTGCGCGTTCGCTGTCAAAATAAAAGACGAGCACCAGATAAGACGTTGCAACGCGCATTTGCGTACATAAGATTTTCTGGAGGAGGACGGACATTTGCTCAGAACTCTTAAAGATGTCGAAGAAGCAAGCTCCGTAAGCAATTACTTTGGTGTTCCTCCACCGCAAAAGAAGAGCATATTCCCGGAAATTCAGAGAATATGCGCTTCTTTTGCGGTTTGAACTCCTTCTGACGTTTCTTTGGCGGTGGGGGAACACCAAAGTAATTGCTTACAGAGCTTGCTTCTTCGACATCTTTAAGAGTTCTGAGCAAATGTCCGTCCTCCTCCAGAAAATCTTACGTACGCAAATGCGTGTTGCAACTTCTTATCTGGTGCGCGTCTTTTATTTTGACAGCGAACGCGCACCTGTGGAACACTTATGTGCAGCCCTGGTTACACCTTCTTTCTTCCTCTGAAGCAGCAGTGATAATCAGTGTGAAAAGTAAGACTAGCTTGTCCCCTTCAGAAAGCCCATCGCTTATCTGTGACATTTCTGTTAAATCCAGTAGATCTCAAATGGAGAAGCATTTTTATTTAACTCTGAGCACTATCTGTATTTCTTCCCTCTCCAGATGTAAATGACAACGTCCCTTTTTTTACTTCATCCATCTATGAGGCCTCGGTCACTGAAGGAGCAGAGTCGGGAGCTTTGGTTTTCCAGGTTTCAGCTAATGACCTGGATTTGGGCCCCAATGGCAAGGTGAGAACAAATCCACACGTTTACACACAAATCATTGTAAAGAGTAATGATGCATCCTTGGTTGAAATGAATGTTTTTGAATTTCTGCTCTGTATTATTTTAATTCTGCTTTTCATTATTCAAGAGGTCTTCTTCCTTGCTGTGCAAATTTGCACTAATTAACTCAGTTTTAGCATCTGGCCTTCTGTATAATTGTGTCTGCCCCCACCTCCCAGATCTCTTACTCCCTGCTGGAGGATCGCAGTGGGGACCATCAGTATTTCCGTATCGACCCAGAGCTGGGGTTCATCTACACTCAGGCCGTATTTGACCGTGAGACCAAAAGCTCGTACCTGTTGGAGGTTCAGTCTGTAGATGGATGGGAGTCAGCGCGGCCCGGCAAGCATGGGCAGCCCAACTCTGGTAAATAAGACCAACACTACACAGAACATCTTGTAACTGGATCTATAACTAAGTTGTGATTCCTGTTGTGTTTTTGCTAAGTTTCTTCAGTACTGAGCCTGACTCTTAATAACAACAATTATATAAAGCTGCCAGGTAGGACCTAGGTTTAATTCCTTCAGCTGTCCACTAGTCTAGTTATGATATGCACAACGGAGAAAATCATTTGAATGTAATATTTTGCAGGTTTTAGTTAAATTGTTAGTATGTGTGACAATTTCATTTTGGAGAAAGAAAATGTGCATTTTTTTTTATTGGATAAAATGGATATTAACAAAGTTTATCTTTGAGGACATAATTTGCAGTTGAAAAGAGGTGATCAATCGCAATCTATGGTATTGCAATACTCAACATATTGCAAAATGTTAAGAATCACAATAATATTGTACTGAAGTGACAATATCACATCATTCGGGGTCTGTTTAGTCCCACCTGTACTGTTAGCATTGACTGTAATACTGCTAAGAAATGTTTGTTGCACTGAATGAAGAGCAGGTGAAACAACATTACACCAGGAAAAGTGTTTAGTCAGAACCTATTTATGCTAATGACTTTTATATAACCTGCGTGAGCTCAGATTGTAGAAATGCAAACCTATCGATGTAATGGATATGAGTCGTAATCTACTTTGCGTTTGTGTAGCGATGGTGGCTCCTCATATAGTGACTGCAAAATAGAGCGAGCACAGAGGAGGAGACGGCTGCAGATAGCTGCTCCGTACTCTTCAGTCTGAAGCTCCAAATCTTCATTGAAGGCAGCAGTAATCTCTGTTTTCCTTTCTGTCGCTTTCCCACATCTGCTCATCTCTCTCTTCGAAAGGACCAAAGGCCACCTTTCTCTTTCCATCTTTCTCTCTTGCACCCCGTCTCCCTCCATCTCTCTATTTCTCTCTCATTTGCTGCCAGATGAAATGCATACATGCGCTGGCTGAATATAGACGCGAAGAAACGAACAGATGTTGAGACAGATGGGTGGATGGAGAGAGGTGTTGAAAAACAGCAAAAACACACCAGGATGTATTTTTAATAAATATGATCATAGATTATTAACAGACCCTCTCTCTCGGTCTGACTCACTGACATTTGTGGCAACGTAAACAGAAGTTAAATATTAAGAAGAGGAGAGGCGGCAGGAAAGCTGCCAGAGTTATTTATTTGTTTCTGTCATATTAATAATAAATGAGGTGGCATGAAGGAGGATGGATGACAGGCAAATTAACAGATACTTATCACTGATGCAAACACCCACAAGTGAATGTAACAGAGACTTAAAGTGGGAGGAGCTCTGGTTCCACATGATTTTCTTCTGGGAAAAAAAACATGCGACTGACAGTGGAAGCACTTCTCGCCATCAAAATTCTGGAGGCGCCATGAGTGTTAGTCTACTTACTTTTTCTCTAAAAAAGTAATCCTGTTACTTTACTGATTACTTATTTTCAAAAGCAATTAGTTACTTAGTTACTTTTTAAAATCATTATACACAACCTGAATGCGTAATAAAGCAACAGACCTTTCAGCCCAATTCTATTTTTTCATCATATAAAATTGAATCAAATGGAAAGCCTCTTTTTAGAAATTGTTTTATGAGTTTTAATCTTTTATTTTTTTCACATTGCATTAAGCAAAAATTGCATCATATGCAACAGTCTTTGACTTGAAGAAATTCTATAACTTTTAATCCTATTTTCTGCATATTTCAGCATATAAAATAAAATAATGTTTCGTGTTTACACTCTTTCAAATAGATGCAAGTAAAACACAGCAAAAAATAAATAAAATCAAAGACTCAGCGGCACTAAGTCCTGTTGCTCTTAAATTTATTTTCACTTGTTTAGCAGGAGTGGGGCAGGTGGAGCTTTGCCGAGTGCAGCAGCGGTCTGTCAGTGGGGGGATCCGGGGGTTTCTCTGTGAATTTCACATTCCCGTGGCAGCGTGCTCTGTACTTGCTCGGATTTGAAGTTTAAATTTTCACTGTAGAAAGAAGTTTTCTTCCCATGCAGGCTGTACAGTGGATGCTAATGTTTTGGTCACTTTTTATGGTCTAAAACTTAAATTAATGTAAGTACATCCACGCTTTGGATTACAGTAACGCTTTACTTGTAACTGCCAGCAAGGCAGATTTTTATTTGGATAGACATATGCAAAATGAAAGATACATTTCTCAGTAGCAAAGATGGTTTAAACCAGGGGTGTCCCACTCCAGGCCTTGAGGGCCGGTGTCCTGCAGGTTTTAGATGTGTCCTTAATCCAACACAAAATTATAAATGGCTAAATTACCTTCTCAACATGTCTTGAAGTTCTCCAGAGGCCTGAAACTAATCATTTGCTTCAGGTGTGTTGACCCAGGGTGATATCTAAAACCTGCAGGACACCGGCCCTTGAGGCCTGGAGTTGGACACACCTGGTTTAAATGAAAAGTGTCACATTAGTGATCATATTGGACATTATTTAACGGATAAAGGTTCATTCTCACAGAAAATATAGACTTGAGAAAAGTATTTGGTCCCGAATAAATAAATAAATAAATAGTGTAGGCTCTTGTACAATCATATTTTGGGAAGGAAAAAGGTCTTATAGTCAGGATCTAGAAAAGTGTGGAAGTGCCTTTAGCTAACTTGATCTCTGACCTCAGTAAACATTTTACTGATGATTTTATTGCCTTTATTATGAGTTTTAAGTGCAACTGAAGACAGCATGATGTTCATTTCATAATTTTAGATCTCAATTAGATTAAAAGCAGGCTATGTTTTAGGGAACAGGTAGCTTTGAGTTTCAGGCCCATACATTGCTTATCCTGTCCTTTGGTAGTTCAGTCCCTGGCTGTTCCAGTCTGCATGCCAAAGTATTCTTGGGTGAGACACTGAACTCCAGTTTGCTGTCTGATGCAGCCATCAGAGTGTGCATATTGGATAGAAAGCACTTAGGTAGAGCATAGGTAAAAAAAAAAAAAAAAGAGCTTAAATGAATGGGTGAAAGAGGCAAGTTGTATAAAGTTCTTTGAGTGCTCAAGTAGAATATGCATTTTTATACATTCAGTAGTCAAAAAAGTCAATTTATGACTGCTGAAAAGACAAGAGCATTAACAAGCCTTAATGTGGACTCAGTGTAACTCATCTCAACTGGAATTACAAGGAATTACAGTGCTTCCTCTGGTCCTCAGAGAAATTCAGCCATAGTCACAAGTACAATCTATGGCTTAGAGCAAAAAGCAGCTTTGAATGATTATATTGGTGGATGTTCGGAATAAGCTTTATATAAGATAGAAAAAGGAGCTTATATTGCTTCCCCCTCTAAATTGTGGCTTTGGTGTAGTAGTACATCATCCATCCATCCATCCGTCTTCTTCCACTTGTTCCATTCAGGGTCTCTGCTGGTCTGGAGTCTGTCCAGCTGTCATTGGCTAACAAGTGGGATGCTATGTAATGTTATGTTTTGTAAAAGAGTTTTATCACTTTTATACCAGTGAAGACTTTTAGCATTTCAGGTAAGCAAGGTCAGCATATCGGGTAGCAACATCATCCCAGCACACATAAATTGCTTTGCAACACCAAGAGATGTTGCAAACTAGAGACAACAGACAGTCAATTAGTCAGAAAGGATAATTCTGATTAACACTGTTTTCAGAGGCACAAAGCTGCTACTCGCAACTCGTGTTGGGGTGGATTTGGGTTCATAGTTTTAACACATGCATGGCACGAAAGTGTGAAAACATGGATGAGTGGGCATCATTAACAGATGAGAGGGAGGATAAGGGGATGACTGCTACATCTGCTTTTCCACTTCCTGTATTCATGTTTCGCCTCTTCTTACCTTTTTCTCTCCGACAGACTCCGACACTTGAAAAGCTCTGGCATCTGTGACTTGCTTTGTTATAGCTCCAAGGGCTGCATTAGCTTGCTATTTGTGCCGCGAACTGTATACCAACTCTTCCACCCTGGTTTAAATATTTTATCTCATCTTAAAGCTGTATTGCAAATTATGCTCGTTTTGATACAGATATCAAAGGAAATATGGTGTGTTGGGTTGCTCAACTGCTGAGCGTTACACTGATCCCCCCAGGGTGCTTCATACTCTGCTTCAGCCTGTGGTTGCATGCTGTAAAGAAGCAGAACCAGCTGAATTTACCAGTAACACAGAGTGAAAATGTGGAGACAGATGGCAGATATAAAAGCACCGGAAAGACAACAATTATATATATTGTGAATGCATGAAGAAAAGTCTACCTTTTTATCTGCATCACTGCAAATGATAGTTTCCTTTTAAAAAGGTGATGGAATAAGAACAGCCTCATCTTAATAATAGTGTCTCTGTCTTACTTTTTTTTCCAGACACAGCATACGTACGCATTTTTATTAGCGACGTCAACGATAACAAGCCGGAGTTTGCACAGGCCTCCTATGAGGTCGATGTGGATGAGGACGCTGATGTGGGCTTTGCCATTCTCACAGTCAGCGCCAACGACGAGGACGAAGGTGGGTGGCACGGATAAAGGATTCTGTATGTACTTGTGCATTTCGGAATTTTGGGATATGTAGGAGTGATGATGGCGATGGCGATGATGATGATGACATTTTCTCCAGCTCATTGCTGAAGTGTTTTGCTTTCCCTTCACCAAAGAAAAACTTTCACCCTTCACTGCTTTTGTCTAACCCCCTATTACTTTGAGGAAAGGTTTGCAGTGTAAAACATGTAATAAAAAAAAACTGCAATACGAGAGGTTGAAACAGAAAACTGAACTCTTTTAATAAAACCTTTCAATGGTTTCAAAAAAAACCATCTTTACTGTAGTCAAGGATTCTTATTCTTACTACAGCCTTTAAATTCCTGCTATTAATGTTGTCATTTTTTAAAAGTCATCAGTGGCAAATGGGTTTTATTCTAAAATAAACACTGTTTTCATTTGAGAAGGTGGTCCTGAGTTGATGTACCAGGTACTTTTAATTCCAGACATCTTAAAGACTGGTTCATCCTTTCACTGAACTTCCCTAATTAAAACCACTAATTATGGAGCCATGTTAGGATATAAGAGCTTTCCAAAGTCCCAAAATGAAAAAATTTATCTTTGTGGGGGAACACGCCAAGAAACTCAGCTGTCATGGCCAGAGGCAAATGTCAGCTCATGACAGAAAAGACAAGACCATAATTGCACTCAGGAAGAACACACATCTCTAACAGCTAATATTTAATGCATGTTTCCTGAAGTGGTAGCGACAGCAAGGAACAAAATCTACAGATTGTAAATAAAATAAAATATTAAATGCTCACTATAAGCAGCCAAAGCTATTTACAGTGGTGGGTGACTGAAACCGAGCTGAAAGAGAGTCTACGAGTCACGTTTGGACTTACTTGGGCAGAGAGAGGCGTGTGGGAAACAGTAGCTCTTTTTTGGCTATCAAAGCAGAGTGAATTAATGCCTTTGAGATAAAGAAACTGAACTGGAGTTTAAAAAATTAATAAAAAGAGCTTGTATGTAATACCGGAAAGATTCCCTCTATATTTATTTAACACTGTTTCATTTGACTTTTGAACATGAAAAGTTGAAAACTGATACATGTTCATCATCATAAGGTCAAAGGGGACCTAATTATGTTCATTTCTAGCTCCATATTTTTATTCCTGGATTCTTGGACTAGAATAGGTTTACATATCACAACTCCTTAGTTCTGAAGTAAACTGTAGTCATGGTAAAAAGTAGTAGTACAACTGCTTTCACTTCAGGTTTCATATCGGGGGGGAAATAGAAATGATCTAGTCTTCCCTGGTCTGTCTCTCTCCATGTGTTTGCTCCATGTGTTGTCCAATTATTTGGATTTTCTCTGTATTATTGTAGGGTCCGTACCATACAGTATAAAGTGCTTTGATGCACTTTGGTGCTATATAAATAAAACTGAATTGAATTAATAAAAACTAAGCCCAAATGCAGAAGTAGTGTGTGAAAAACTGAGTACATCTCTTGATATAACAGCTTGTTCGAAACACTTTTAGTAGCAATAACTTAGAAGTAATCATCTTCTGTGTCACCACAGCATTTCAGTCGGGTTGATGTCTGGACTGGGCCTTTGCAGCACCTTGATTCATTACTTTTTCAGCCATCCAGTTAGGATTTGCTGGTTTTTGGGATTATTGGCCCATGGCATGAGCCAACTCGGGCCAAGCTTCAGCTGTCGGCCAGGTGGCCTAACATTTGACTCTAGAAGACTTTGGTATACAGATGAGTTCATGCTCAACTCAATGACTGCAAGGTGCCCAGGTCTCTGGCTGCAACACAAACCCAAATCATCACCCCTCGACCGCTGTTCTTGATGTTCTTGTTGGTGTGAGATGTTTATGCTGATATGCTGTGACTGCAAACATGGTGTTACACCCCGGCCTAGGCAACCGGAGTGCAACACGAAAAAAGTAAAAATAAAGAAAAAAAAACACACACAAAAAACCCCACTAAAGCTCACCACCAAAATCCCGAAACGAAAGTATCGACAAATCTATTTACAACAAACTATTTATTTACAACAAAACACCAAACTATTTACAACACGGGGGAGATCGCGACCATGACATACAGAAACACAGGGCTTAAATACATAGAAGGAGCAATTAGGGAATGGATCACAGGAGGGAAACACAGCTGGGGCAAATTAGACCTGACGAGACAGGGAAACGTAAACTGAAAAGACTAAGATAACACAGACTTTCAAAGTAAAACAGGAAACACATAACAGTCACGCCAAAAACAACACACTGACAACACCGAAACGTAACAGTTCCCCCCACCCAAAAATCAAACATTTAACACCAAGTGAAAAGTTTGATCCAGACAGACGAAGCCGATGAAGGCTGGAGCGGTCCCACTGACCCTCCAGCAGACGACGAAGGCTTTAGCGGTCCCACGGACCCTCCAGCGAAGGCGGATGAAGGCTGGAGCGGTCCCACGGACCCTCCAGCGACGACAAAGGCTGGGGCGGTCCCACGGACCCTCCCCTCAGCGAAGGCAGACGAAGCTGATGAAGGCTGGAGCGGTCCCACTGACCCTCCAGCAGACGACGAAGGCTGGAGCGGTCCCTCGGACCCTCCAGCGAAGGCGGATGAAGGCTGGAGCAGTCCCACGGACCCTCCAGCGAAGGCGGATGAAGGCTGGAGCGGTCCCACGGACCCTCCAGCAACGACAAAGGCTGGGGCGGTCCCACGGACCCTCCCCTCAGCGAAGGCAGACGAAGCTGATGAAGGCTGGAGCGGTCCCACTGACCCTCCAGCAGACGACGAAGGCTGGAGCGGTCCCTCGGACCCTCCAGCGAAGGCGGATGAAGGCTGGAGCAGTCCCACGGACCCTCCAGCGAAGGCGGATGAAGGCTGGAGCGGTCCCACGGACCCTCCAGCGACGACAAAGGCTGGGGCGGTCCCCGGACCCCCCAGCGAAGGCAATCCCGGACGAGCCCCCATATGTTACACCCCGGCCTAGGCAACCGGAGTGCAACACGAAAAAAGTAAAAATAAAGAAAAAAAAACACACACAAAAAACCCCACTAAAGCTCACCACCAAAATCCCGAAACGAAAGTATCGACAAATCTATTTACAACAAACTATTTATTTACAACAAAACACCAAACTATTTACAACACGGGGGAGATCGCGACCATGACATACAGAAACACAGGGCTTAAATACATAGAATGAGCAATTAGGGAATGGATCACAGGAGGGAAACACAGCTGGGGCAAATTAGACCTGACGAGACAGGGAAACGTAAACCGAAAAGACTAAGATAACACAGACTTTCAAAGTAAAACAGGAAACACATAACAGTCACGCCAAAAACAACACACTGACAACACCGAAACGTAACACATGGTACTGTGCATTATGTGTACTTTGGCATGCAGACCGGAACGGGCAACGATCGAATCCAACAACCTTCCCTTTAGTAGATAACTTGCTCTGCTTCCCAAACTACAGCTGCCCCAATATGATAGGGTTGTGCTGTTCCTCTGAAGTTGTATTTACCTAATTTTCAGACCTGCAAAGAAGTAGATTATTTTTATTATGTCCTGAAGAACAGAGAGAGCTGTGTATAATAGGTCCTCATTAGAGTAATAAATGCAGTTTTTGCAACCAACATGGATTTTCAGCCACCACAGGCCAATTGTATTGATTTATTTCCATATGAGATTAACATTGACTTTTCTTTTGTGTCCATGTGTAGGGTTTCAGTTCTTTACACGTTATTTAATTCAGTTTTTACTAATGTATTAATAAGTGACAAAACTTAGTAAATACATTAGAAACATGGATATAACATAACCAACAAGACAATAAAAGCAAGCTGGCTGACTTGCTACAGTGTGACCGGTTAAACCAAGAAGAGCATAGTACTTTTAAAAATACGTCTCATGTAACTTGCATAAAGCCCTATTTTATAACTCAGTGTATTCAGTTTTGATATCTGTTTTCTGTAATAAAACTTTAAAACCGGATTTACAAATATGCCCCTGTTCATGTTACTTTTAAACAAAAAATAGTTGTTTTGAACTTTTTGAAAGGCAGAAAAATATCATCCGTCTGAGAAAAAGAAATAGAAACACAGATGCTAGAAGCTCTTTATAGCTTGTAGCAGCTATATAATAAATTTAACTTTCTTCCTTTTTAAGATCTATTGAATGACAAAGAAGATTCCAAAAATTAGAAAGGAAACCTTCAAAAGATAATGTAGAAAGAGGTGTTTATGAATATAGTATATAAACTTACCTGCGTCTGGTTTCATTTGGCCTGGAATTTGCACAGATTTATTTCTAGTGTTATTCAACAAAGAGCTTTACACTTACAAGCCACACCCACACATTGACTCACATTTCCTGCAGTTTTATTTGTGTTAGTCTGATCACTGCTCATTTGTCAGCAAGCTTCCAGCAATCTGCCACTGTTGACTCAAACAGGAAACACAACTGCTGCAACTGAACTTGCGTGCAGTGATTTTTTTTTCCACTGCAATCCAGATGTTGTAGCCAGTCTTCTGCCTTAACTGTCTTTTATAATTGCACCTGTAATTCAAATTGAATTCATAAAATGTTTCTGCCTACACTAACAGGCTCCACTTTTCACTTCTAGGCTTTTTAAAAAAAAATTGTGCACATCTGGAACATATTACGTGCCAGTTAGGGATCGCCCAGGAATCGGAAGCAGTGCCTGTGTTACAGACAAGAGGAAAATTAACTGTCAGGGCTGCATTAAAAAGGGGGGCTGACCCTTTGGGCTTCCATCATGATGCAGACCACTTCAGTTTCACTCAGCGCAGAAATGGTGTTCGTGTATTTACCAGTGGTAGTGTTTTTGCCGATAAAACGTCCAGTGAATTAAACCTGTAAGCAAGTCACTCACAATCCTTTTTAAAAACCAAAGCTATTCACTATTTAGATTTATTTATCATTAAATAATTTTTTCTTTTCCAAAACGGTAAAAATAAGCCTTAGAGAAGTAATTTTAAATTTCTGCTCATCAGTGCTTGCCTTAATATGCACACACACACACACACACACACACACACACACACACACACACACACACACACACACACACACACACACACACACACACACAGAGCAACAGACTGCTGGAGTTCAGAATAAAGTTACCACCACAGGGAGCTGTAATGTGTGTGCATGCTTGATTTTTCTTCTTTCCTTGCGAGGAGTGCAGAATGTTAAGTTAATGAAGGAGGAAAAGAAGGAGATTGTTGAAGTGATTTCTACACTGCTGCCAGTAATGAGGACAGAACGATGCCTGTTCATATCACACAGCTAATATATAGTAGTTAGCCACAGTCATTAACAGTCCATGTAAAATAATTGCTGAAACCACTAGAGACAAGTGCAGTTTGAAGATGTAAAATGTTTGCATAGTTTCAAATGGCAATTTTGAACCTCTAGCGCACACTCTAGTTAATGACTCCTTTGATTGTCTGACATCTTTAAGAATGTTTAATTTCACTAAATAGCAAATCAAAAAGAAATAATAGCTACAAAAGTTCTTAGTGACACAAGCCCACTGGCAGTAGTACCCCCTTTTCCAACTCCACTGCAAGAACTTGAAACATCATAGTCCCTAAACTGTTTTTAAGGCCTCTTTTAGTAATTGCAGTTTTTAGGTACTTTCCCAGACTAAGAGGAAGTAATACAGTGTACGATGGCTGGCCAAATACTTGACTGCAGCAGCAGCAACTTCCATTAAATAGTGTTAAACTTGACTGAAACACTGGCCATGTTAACAAGAGCACTTACCATTCTTGGGGAAATGAAGAGGAGGAGGAAACAGGATTAGAGAGAAATAAAGGTGAATGACAAAAGGTGGCGTTTCATTACCAGCTGCAGAGTTTCTGTTTGCAGTGCAAAAGCAAAGAGAATCAGAAGGTGTAGTTTAAGGAGAACCTCCCCAGCAGTTACTTACCCCCAACACTAGTTTCATCAAAGGTGATGTTTTTCTCTCTCCATGAAAGCTGAGTGCTGTTTACCTGGTGACTCGTGTCGCTGAATGTTCAATACAGCATAATTGAATATTTACTTTGATACTATTTTGTCTACATTACAATGACTTGAAAAGTTTGTTAGATCAAATATCAATTTAAAAAATCTCAAAACAAATCCCAAAATGGAAAATACTTTAAATTTGACTTTGTTTTGATTATTGTATTTGTCTAGCATAAGATTACATAACAATAAAAATAAAAATAGAAGTAGTTATGGTAGTCTATGGTATTAGACAGTGAAAAACTGTAAAAAGGCATTCATTTGAACTGCCAATAGGTCAAAAGTCAAAGTCAGCTGTATTGTCAAAGACCATATGTACAGTCATACACAGGAATTTGAAATTGCAATGCTCCCATGGCCCTCAGTGTACACTAAAACAAAAAGATAAAAATAAAATAGGAGTCTTATGTACAACACAATGAAAAGCTACATTTCTACATGATCTTCTTTGTTTTTACTTCCTTAATTAACAAATTAAGTGAATGAATTATAATAAGATGATAACATTTTGAGTAATTTAATGTTTAAGTGACCGTGAACACTTTGCTTTCAATTGTAGGGTTATTTATACCATAAATGGTTAAGTTTAAACAGGACTGCTTAACATAACTTGTAGTATTATATATGCAACTAAAATGATTTTAACAAACATATGTACTGCACTTTTAATCTGCTGTGGAAAATTGTATGAAAATGAAATAATGTTTTTAACAGCGACATATTATTTTTGTTGAATTCTGAATACGTCGGCGCTCCAAGTCTAAAATCTTTTTGTTCTTATTTCCAAAATTCTTTCTCTACCTCATTTAATCAATGCAAAGCATTTTTAATAAAATCTATTAGAAGCTGATCAACAAACTTTCCCCTAAATGCAATTACGGATAAAGCCAAGGTCTGCATCTCAATCGCTGTTGCATCTACCACCCTAATGTTAATATGAAAGGGAAAGGAGAACCCTCTGAAGACGAGATGGGATTCACAGCTTATTAATGAGATGAAAGTCAAGGAAGAGGAGAGGAGAATGCTCTAATCCAGATCGTTTTGTACCGTCTGTCTGTTTTCATTTTAAATGAGACATTAGGGGATATACGTAATTGCATCCTTTCGGTTCACTCGCATTCTCTGTTTTTTTAGTTTGTCTGAATCTCTTAAGTATTTGGAAAACCGCTGAGACCTAAAGGGGGAAAAAACACAGCAGAGGGAGTGATACAGCGGTTAAAACAAACAAACAAATGGAGAGAAAATTAATGTTTTTCCCAGCTGTGCCAATTTTAAAACTCCCATCTCCCTAGGTGCTGTATTTCACTTAAACTGTAATATGCAGACAACAAAACACAAATCGAGGAGAGACAGACGCACAAATCTGTGACTCCAGAGGATGTTTTCTGGACTTATCTTAACCTTAACTGCTTATTCCCTGATCCAAGCCTAAACCTTAAAACACATATTAACCTTGATTTAATCATTTAAATGAGATGGATTTGTTTTTGTCCCCTATTAGGAAGAAACTTATTCATAATTTAACCTAGTAAAATGATTTACGCTCCCACAAAGTGAGAAATACTTGGAGCACACAAAAAAACACAAAGACGAGTGTCAGGCCATTTTACCTGATTTGAATCCAATAGAACACCATTGGGGCAATTTGGAGAATTCCCTTATGAAGAAAGTAAAAGAGCATCAGAGAGAAGAAAAAATGCCTCTAAGGAACAGCAAAACAACTCTCCATAAATCAGTGAAACCCCTGAAAACACAAGTAAAAAATGGAACATCCACAAAGAGGACTGAGATATTTCACCGCAAATAAAGATATAAACGAATTTCTTTTGTATCTTATATTCACATAAGATTATCAGCGACGTGGTAAATAACCAAAGAAAGTCCAAAACACTTAGTGGCGACTGGTGAAATAACCCCTTGTACACTTTTCTTAACTTAAAAGCAAACAGTGACAGAGAAGAGTATGGCTGATAGACATATGACAAGATGGTCATTACATTAGAGGGTTACCAAGGCAACCCGAGCCTGACACATCTGCTAACAACAAGCTATCAGCTACAAAGTGATGTGCGATGGGCAAAATGCTGCCTGCATAGACATCCCTTTGGTTAAAACTCTAGTTAAGGCCCTCCTGTGTTACATGTGGAATACTCCCTGGTTTCCTGAATTTTGAGATGTTTTTAAGTAAGTTTCTATAATTATCAATTTAACAGTGTAAAGCTTTTTGCAGACTGTCAGGACAGACACTGTGTTTGTGTGTTTTTTGTTTTTGTTTGTTTTTTGTGTGGTCCAGATGCTGTGATTGTCATAGAGACCTAAATCTGTTTACGAGATTTCATCATGGGAGTGTTTCTTCCTCATGAGGGGGAACTCTTTAGAAACCCTCATGTGATACTGGCAGTGTGTTATGAATTACCATCATGCACTTATCTTGCTGGTTTCTGAATACTAGAAATTAATCCTGTTACACAATATTCTAGGACACACACACAGCGATCCACTATTTTGTATTCATGAAATGCAACCTAGTAATGCTACAACCTCTGTGCATTGCTATCTGGACTTTGCAGTCAGCAGGTTCTCCTGGCCAGGTTTAGGCCAAAATCTGGACCCCAACACAACAAATGTATCTCGGTGTAATCCAGTGGTTCTCAAACTTTTTACATCGTTCCCCACATGGCAGGAAGAAATATTTTCACGCCCCATCTAAACAAAACAATGACAGAAAAGAGCGGATCCATCTGACTCTGCCTCCGTTACAACATACTAGACGTGGGAGTAATAAACCGTTGTGGTGAAAAATAAGTGTTGTTACATTACCGTTCAGTTTGGGGGTTACAACAGAACATGGTACATTGATTGTTCTCACGTATTATCAGACGGGATTGTTTCAATAAACCAAGGACATTTTGACTGATAATTATTTGTATTCTTCTGTAACTGTACAGAGCTAAAACCTCCAAAATATCAGGAGTAGTTAGTCATTATCAGAGGTGTTTGTGAACTAAAGATCAGGAATGTGGGATACTGTTTGTCCGTGATTTGGACAGCCCAGTGCGTGCTCCCGACGAAGGGGAAACAAATTCTGTCGTGGATACCTACTTTGGCACGACCTCGGACAACAGATTCGCACCTTTCAGTACACTCTGCAGCTATCTGTTGCAGCAGATCCACATATTATTAACATAACTGACGCAAATGTCTTTATTCCGCCGTAAAAGTGATTCTGATGTTAAACATTAGTTCCGCATGACTTTTCTGCCAGGTGATTTGCGCCCCACCTGTCAAAACTCTGGTCAAACTCTTTGAGAACCACTGGTGTAATCTGACCAAAGAATGTGCTCCTGATATTCATCAGGCTTCTTTTCATTTTCTTTGGCAATATTTAGTATTGAAGTATTACATCAAAGCACTAGAGAGGGTTTATTTCTCGGACTATTAAGATATTACGCAGTGTCATTTAAACTCTGCAAGCTGCCAGAAACATTCATGTTAGGTCAATGTTTGATTCTAAATTGACAGTGAGATCGTTCATAGATTAGAGCCTGATTGAATGTGGGTTGTACTCTGAATTGTACAAGCCATGTTTGTGGTCAATACGAACTCTTATTTGCACTCGTTGACCTGGTAAGTCTGAAGTTATTGTTTTATGTATTGTTTTTTTAAATGATTGAACAAGTAGCAGACTGCCCATAACGTTATTTATTTGGAGGAAATCACTTTTGATTAGTGGTACTACAGCTCTTTCCGGACCTCGTGATTGCTGCCGCAAACATTTTGCTCAGATTGTGGCAGTTCTTTCCAGTGTGGAAACATAATGTAGGTCCATAGGGTTAAAACTGAGAAAATTCTGAAGTTTAGAGGTAATTTTTACAATGCAAATTTGTAGGGTTTCTGTCTATACAGGTTTTCTAATTATTGTCTCATGTGTCTACGACCTGTGAGCACAGTTAGAACTCTGTTTAAAAGACACATAAAAAAGTACTTTACATATTGATAAATGGCATTTTATGTGATCTTGAACTGGGTGCACTCACTTTTGTTGTATTTTGCTACCTTTATATGAATTCCCACATGCGTCTTTGTTAATGTAAACACCACCGTCTGAATTCTGTTCACATTCCTCTGACAATAAGTTTACTTTGACTTCAGTAAGTCTGCTAACGGTGAAAGGTTTTATTCTTGGCTGCACAATAGGTGTTCTTTAGGACACAACTTTTCCAAAACCATCGGTATCATGGAAATCATTCATCTTCAGTTGAAAAGAGAGCTTAGTGTCATTTCCTTGAGAGTTATGATATTAAGAAAATATCCACAATTCGGCATTTATACAAAACCACTAAACAGCTTTCAGTGCAATGTTACTTGAATGGGCTGTAAATGGTAAATGGCCTGTATTTGTATAGTGCTTTACACAACCAGTCATCCACCCATTCACACACACATTCACACACTGGTGGTGGCAGCTACATGTAGCCACAGCCACCCTGGGGCGCACTGACAGAGGCGAGCACCCAAGTCCTAACACTTACTTTGATGTCTTGTGCAGTTTGTTCACATCCATGCTCACAAGCAATACACACTACTTCTACCAAAGACTGCACCCGACATAGAAAGTTAATAGATAACATTAACAACAACAATTAGGAGATGGATTGTATTTATTGGTATTTTTTGCAGTTTTCTGGCTTTGTAACAATGTTAACGCCCTTAAAAGCAATTTAAATCCCACTGTTGTCAGATTTAATAGCTTAAAAGGCTGGATTGCTATAATCTTCTGATTGATAATTGATGTTTTGTGATCAAGTATCTGGGATCCATCCAGGAATAATTGGTAGTACATTTGCATGCTGCACTTTTTAATTATTTTTAGTGAACAAGTGTATTTTTTAAATATCCCATAAAGAAGAACAAGTATTTGATTTAAAGTCTTCAGTTTGAAGAATAAACAGTATGCATAGATTTCTCTTTTTAAAAATGGGTGAATTTCTGTGTAGTTTGGAAGGATTGGTAGAAATAATTGGCACATATCTATTTGTATTGTTAGTAAAGGTCATAATTGATTTTGTGATCAAATTGTTAGAGTCAGAGGTAACGTAAAGCCTTTTTCTTTTCTGTGAATGGCTCTAAAATATCTGATTTTTACTTTTCAAGAGATTTCTTGTCACATGGATGAAATTCTTACATGTTAGGCAATGGCAATCACCTCTGTAAGGACGGACGCTGGCTCCTTTTCAGATCTAAGACTTAATATCTGAATTCTGTTCTGTCAGCTAAAGCAGGCTGCTGTCTGCCCCTGTTAACCGAGACAGATCTTGGGTCTAGCAGAAACCAGCAGTACTGAGTGAAATGGGTACTGCTAGCCCATGGGGGATCAAGCCTTCACCAAAGCTCTTTCTTTTTACAAATACAAAAACTAAACTCCATAACTTTTCCTCTCTACAGCTCCAAAAAGATTTACATACTATACTTTGGTTTATTTCTACTGTCACTGTTAATTTGTCTTCATCCTTACACTGGTTTGCAGGTGGAAACGCTAAGCTGCGGTACCAGATCACATCAGGAAACACAGGAGGGGTGTTTGATGTGGAACCAGAGGTGGGCACTATCTTTATAGCCCAGCCTCTGGACTACGAACAGAACAAACGGTAGGAACACACTCAGAGAAGAATCCTCCAAGCTTGCTGAACGATTGTCCATCCCTGACAAAGTTGAAACTTGTGTTCAGGTACAAGCTTCATCTTCTGGCTTCAGATGGGAAGTGGGAAGATTACACGACTGTGACAGTAAACGTGGTCAACAAGAATGACGAGGCTCCGGTGTTTACTGTTAACGAGTACTACGGCAGCGTAACAGAGGAGCTGGATGGTTCTCCAGTGTTTGTGTTGCAGGTACAGTCCAAGCTTACTAGTATTGTTTCTTCATATGACTAGTAAGAGAAGGAATAAACTATATTCTACATAAATATGTTCACTGATGCATTGCTGCTGAGTTTTGTCAGTTTATTTATTTGCCACTTTGAGCTACAAACATGAAAATAAATAGCACTACAGGCCAACAGAGAAGACGGTATTTAAGTTTGAGGTGAACTCTCCCTTAAACCTCTCACGCTTCTCAAAAAAAAGAGTAGAGGCTATGCAGCAAATAATGTCACAAAGGTTGTTTAAACAATGCTGTGTTGGTACTAAGAGACCCAAGATAATATTCCCCACAACATCACAGCACCAGCCTGAGCCACTCATACAAGACAGGATGGATCCATGTGAAAACTGACTCATCGGATCAGGCTATAGCTTTTCAGGTTTCTGTTGTTCAATTCTGGTGAGCCTCAGTTTCCTGTTCTTAGCTTACAGGAGTGGCTCCCGGTGTCTTCTGCTGCATGCACTTCTGCATATTCTGGTTGATAAAATTAGTTGTTGCGAGTTGCTGTTACCTTCCTATGAGCTCATATCTATCTAGTCAATTTGCTTTGAGCTCTGGCTGCTCTAAACTAAGTTTTCTTTCTTTATTTATTTAGTTATTGTTTGTGGATCTGCATGATGTCACAGAGAGAAGATATATTCATACGAGCTTTGATTGTTACACCGAAGCCCCACCAACCATGTCAATCAGTAGAAAGTTGGCTTAAAGAGAAATGAGCCAAAGCAGCTTGTTTTAGACGCAGGGTGAACTTAAGGGGGTGAATAAGTGAGGGTTATTTTAAACAATGAATTATACAGAGTTACTCTGGTATAGCCCAAGCATAAAAATATGCAGCTGATACTGATCATAACAGGTTCTCTTCAAAGAAGCAACCGGAGACATTTTTTAACCAGCGCCTGTAGCTAATATTAAGCAGTATTTTTAATTTAATAACATTTAACAGCTGCCAGAAGAAAAAGAGAATTTTATTTTCTACCGCTCTCTGGTCCTCGGAGGAGTAAGATGTCTAAATAGAAAGTCTTAGGTAGACCACAACAGTAACACAGGTAAATCTGATGTCATTTCCCTTTTACAAACCCACGTAAAACTCAAACTGTTTCTTTTGTTTAACTGCACATTTGTTGATTATGTTGAAGGAGGTATTTGAGTTTTGTTGACTATTTGGGTTATTAAATTGTACATGTGTACACATCAAGTTTGGGTTTCACAAATGTCTCTAATATGTGGATTTAATACTCGTCTGCAGAAGCACACATACATTTTTGCTCTCAGTCATTCTGCAATTACTGTGTTAAGTTAAAGCAACTTTGGCCTGACCTGATGTTACTGCTGCTAATGTGTTGAAGATGAGCAAAATGTGCAGACAGAAGAGGGGGAGGAAAGGTGAGGCTTGGGGTTAAAAAGATGGCCCTTTGCCAGATTTAAATACCAGAGAGTACAAAGCTGCACAGGGCACTTATGGAGTGTGTATCACAACCAAGTCAGCAACGGTGTAAAAGCTCCGTGATTGTAAGATTGTTGCCTCGCCTGGTTCACTGTGCCTTTCACATTGTAGGTAACGGCAACTGACCCAGATAAGGACGCTGACCAGGAGGCCCTGCGTTACTCTCTCCACGGCCAAGGTGCAGACAGTGAATTCATAATTGATGAGGTCACAGGGAAGATCTATGCCCAGCGGACGCTTGACCGCGAGGAGCGCGCTGTCTGGCGTTTCGTTGTCCTGGCCACAGATGAGGGCGGCGAAGGTCTGACGGGTTTCACAGATGTCATCATCAATGTATGGGACATAAATGACAACGCGCCCATCTTCACGTGCGCTCCCAGCTGTCACGGAGAAGTAGCAGAGAACTCAGCAGCAGGGACATCGGTGATGGAAATGACGGCGACCGACCTGGATGACTCAGCTGTGGGGCAGAACGCTGTGCTCTCTTACAGGATTGTGGGTAGTTTAGATGCCACTAATGCAGAGCTGGGCGGAGTCCCCACCTTCTCAGAAATGTTTACCATCAATCCCACCACAGGCACCATCACTGTAGGCATAGGTGGGCTAGACCGGGAACAAGTTGAGTCTTACCTCCTGGTGGTAGAAGCCAGGGATGGGGGAGGGATGGCAGGAACGGGAACTGCTACTATTCTGATCAAAGATGTGAACGACCACGCTCCGAGGTTCACTGATCACTCCTGCCTGGCAAGGATTTCTGAGAACGCAGAGCCCAATGCAGAGGTGGGTGGCTGGTGTTGCTATCACAAAAACAATACTCCTTAAATGGTAAATGGCCTGCATTTGTATAGCGCTTTTCTAGTCCTTAAGGACCCCAAAGCGCTTCACACTACATTCAATCATTCACCCATTCACACACACATTCACACACTGGCGATGGCAAGCTACATTGTAGCTGTGTGCTTCAACTCAGAATAGACAGCCAGCTATCTCTTACTTCTTTCATGTTGGCTTAGTGTCAGAATTACCACTCGCTCACCACTCTCTTGTATGTTGAAGGACCTGAGTTCAAGTACAACATGAAGCATTTTTCATAATGGCTTTTCTTTATTGTGTTTACACACAAACACGTTTTTCAGAAATCATTTTTTCCTCTCCTTTTAATTTCAGACAGAAAACGAAACATTTTCCTGCGCAGAAAATTTTTGCAGCTTTAACCCTTGTGTGGTGTTCGTATTTTTGTTACTCAGCCAGTGTTCATGGGTCTGGTGGACCCACTAGAGTTTTGGCTTTCCAAATGAACACTATCAAACAATTTTATGTTAAATTACTCAACAGATGTTTACTTCATCCCAATTACAAGCCATATGAACAGCAAACATGGTTAATTTTTTCCCTTTACCTTTGTTAGATCACATTTATGAATTAATGTGCTTCTCGTTTTTCTTTTATATAAAATGTTATAAATAAATCAGTTATAATCAAGTGGAGTGAGTGGAAAGACACAACACATTTACACGTGAAAAAATAATTAATTGTTTAATTTTTCTTTTGAAAAAAACTGAACACGGGTCTCACAGACCCGAACACCATACAAGGGTTAATACAGCAAGATAAATGTCCCTGAGCAGTGAAAGGGACAAAAATTATTACAACCACTCAGTTTATGAGTGTGTTTCAGAGCCAACCTCCTTCAACTTTGTTTGGCAGGTTCTATACTTTTATACTTTTTGGCCACACCAGGGGCAAGCTGCACATCGAGTCCAACAGCAGCAACAATCCCAACAATTCCTATTGTTGGAATAGTTGCTGGTACAATTCCTATATTTAACATCTGCAACAAAATCATCCCAGATCTTTTAGTGTCGCCTTTTTTAGCTGACACTAAAAGATCTGAAACAATAAAACCAAAGGCATCAACAAGCACAGAACTACAACATTGTGGTAATTTGTTTATTAGTGTGTTTGAAAAACAAAAATAAATAACAAGAAAACATGCAAGTTTGGCTGCATTCCATTGTGACCAGATATAATTATTTTTTGGAATCAAACTTGCTGAATGGCTCGTGCATTATGAGAATGATTGGATTCTGGTATCTTCACAAATCTTGAAATTAAATTCACATTAAAACTTAACACCTAATATTCATCTGACAAGCTGCAGGTTTCATTCGTGTTTCTTACAGGAGATTATTAGACCAGCCATGACTTTTAATCAGACCTCAAAATTCATAGGTTCAGAGGTGAGTTCTTTGTTTTCCTAAGTGGAACTAGTTTGCAGTAGGGTTGTCTTAGAAAAGCAAGAAACTCTTGATCACCAGTTTTACATGAGAGATAGATGCTCAGAGGAGGGAACTGCTATTCCATTGTTAAATGGGCCTTTATGTCAACGTTTTCAGTACAATTCAGTTTTATACTGCACTGCATCATGGGAAGTCCTCTGTGTGGATGGGGCAGGGATATTGATAATCCTATTCTTAACAAATGAACACAGTCGGGAGTTATTTTTGCAAGCTTTCCTGTATCATATTGAAAATGATGGATAATTTGCTCTTGTCAGAAATGTGCAGAGACAGTCATGTCCATGTTTATCGTAACTACATTCAGAAAACCTGGGTTATCTTTATTGTTCGGAGATTTAGCACTTTGCTTTTTATTTTTTTATTGTCAAAATGTAAATAGCCAGTTCCCTTAACACAATGTAATTGCTGGTTGTAACTTGTTCTAAGGTCTTGGATCTTGCAGCAGAGGACAGGGACATTGGTGAAAACGCCCAGCTGACCTTTAGTGTTGTGTCTGGAGACCAGGAGCAAAAGTTCTATATGGTCAGTCACAAGCAGGAGCAGCGCGGCACCTTGCGGCTTAAGAAACGTCTGGACTACGAACGGCACAGCGAGCAGAGGTTCAACCTGACACTGAAGGTACGTGGAAGGCATTTCAATTACAAAGGCTTTCACTATTGAAAATGACTTTGATTCAGATTTCTCTCTAATTCATTGGATTCCTTTTCATAATAGTCATGTGAACCTTCAGCTGACAGTATGAAACATGTGAATGGAAGATGGAAAATTACACAGAATTTAAGGGGGGACAGGCTTTTAGAATTTTGTAAGCAATGATCATAAATCTCATAAACCAACCTGTCAGCCCTTCCATCAACAGCTAACGTAAAGAGTTGTGAAGGTGAAGACAATAGCATAAAGGCAGTCTGACAGTGTCAGTGTCATATGTCAGTTACAGATAAGAATAAGAAAAGTCCCCCAGGCAAGTTTTTATACTGGTAGAACTGACAGAAAGTTGCTAGAAAGTAACCTCGAATTCTAAAAGGATATAAATGGATATAAGTGTTGCACACCCAGAGGAACCCAGAGGAACCCTCTATCTGCTTTTTTATAATTGATGATTTAAAAAAATTCACCAATGCTTTCGAACTGGCCAATTTGAAGACAACTTAAGCTGCTCTTCCTTTATGATATGAGCCAATCCAAACACTTCCTCCTACATATAGTAGTCTTAATTCTTTTCTTTGATTCTTAGAAGTTACAAGAATACAACCAAGTTACACTGGTTGTGTCACATAAAGCCTTTCTACTCTTAACATTGCGGTTTTTGTGTATTTCCTTGGATATTTGCAGTCAAGCTTCTCACAGAAACTACTGCAAGATGCTAATTAATGTTTTTAACTTTCCCAATGGTGAATAATTGGCTTCATACTCTGATTTATTATTTTTCTTTTTACGCCTCCTTAACCTCTTAAAATTAAATTAAAATTAAACTCTACTCTTGTTTGGTTACCTCGTTAAGGGCAACAACATTTTTGTTGTCCTAAACAAACAATCCATAAGCCACATCCCAATAACAACTTTGTCAAAGTGATGCAAAAATCTCGTGGCATGACACTTCTTCTGTAAAAAAATTAATGTCTTTATTTGCTTTTGTCTGATTATTTTAGGTAAGCTGTTGGCTCTGGAAACTTGGAAGTCTGCTCGGGAAAATAATTGCAAAAACAATAACTGTTTAGTGCACTGTGAAATTATTTTGGCTCTAATTACAAGAAGTATCGAGTTCATGATCTTTGTTATTATGCATGTGTGTGATATTTGTGCGCTTCCTGTTTTAGGTTGAAGACCTGGACTTCTCCAGCCTTCTGCACTGTGTGGTGGAGGTGGAGGACTATAACGATCACGCTCCTGTCTTCATTCCACACTTCATGTCACTTGCTCCACTACCTGAGGACATTGTTGTGGGAACCAGTGTGGCCCATTTAGTAGCCAGCGACTCTGATTCAGGCCAGAACCGTGACATCACCTATAGCTTGTCAGAGGACTCAGACCCTGAGGGTCTGTTCACCATTGATCAGTCCGGTCTGCTGTCAGTGGCTCGGCCTCTGGATCGGGAAAGGATACCCCAGCATCACTTAGTTGTCATTGCGACTGATCACGGTGTTCCAGCTCTGACAGGCAGCGCCACAGTTCAGCTGCCTCTGTTGGATGTGAATGATAACGGACCAGAGTTTGAAGCAGCGTACTCTCCAATAGTCTTTGAGAATGTGTCTGGACCGCAGGTAGGTTTAATCCCATATAGCATACTGTACTATTATGTATAGATTTTCATAAAGACGAAGCAAATGATAATGATTGACTGTGTGGTTAAAAAATCTTCAGTGAACAAAGCTACAACCCCTCATCCTTTTTCATCTTGTTTAGGTAGTAAGGTTGAACCAAACGTCGACCCTCCTTCAAGCTGTGGATCACGACTCGCCTGAGAATGGTCCTCCTTTCCACTTTGCAGTCCCCCCTGAATATCGCTACAGCAACGATTTCTACCTTCAGGACAATCTCAACGGCACAGCCACACTAACAGCTTTGAGGACATTTGACCGCGAGCGCCAGAAAGAGTTTCTCATTCCTATTATTATGAGTGACAGTGGAAGTCCAGCCAAGACGGTGACCAGCACCCTGACTGTGACCATCGGTGACCAAAATGATCATGCACACGTGGCAGGGGAGAAGAAAATTTTCATTAATAGTCACAGGGGTGAGTAGGCGGTGGTGAAAAAGTAAAACTGAATGCATAAACGTACTTGTTTTTCACCAATTAGTGTGTTTTCATAATATTTGGAAGTCATTATAATTCACATTTAAATCCAGGTATCTGCCCAGCCCGACTCTGTGCTATCAACAATCAGCTTGGGTGTCCTTGAGGCAAAACCACCTTTTTCTGGCCTTCACAGATTAGCTGCACGACACCGATTGGAGGGTTTATTTGAAAATTCCCTTTTGTCTTTAGGGTGATTTTATTTTACTTTGTCAAATTAAAAGTCTGTCTCTTTGTGAATTTAACATTATTTGACAGACGGAGGTCGGTGGGAAAGTTTTAAAATGTCGCTCAACCAGCATCTACTTAATAAAACAGCCTTCATCTACTTTTTAAAGCACATTTTGAACTTTGCCCTCAAACTTTTCTCTCTCTGTAGGTGACTCTCTTAGTGCCAGCTAATTAATTCCTAATCAGTGAGCAGTAATTAAAACACACAAACAGACACACACACACTGTGTTTATTGTGTTTTTCACCTCCGCCTCAACTCTTCCATTGTCACTACATCATCATTCCCCACATGATCACTATTTAGTTGCCGTGACTCCCACGGTGCCATTCTAAGGGTCACAAAGGCAAATAGTGCTCGATTTGACACACAGTTAATTACACTTTAAATGTTTATTCTCTGACAGCGTACTGCGTTTCTGGTCTGTCTGAACTCAGGCAGTGAATCTCAGATTTTTAGTCCCAGAAAGCGTCCATGTAGTTTTCAGACTTACACAGGCTTCACGGCACACTGCGTTGTCAGTTAGGTTGAGTTATGCATTAGAAGTACACGTCAGGCAGTTAAGGCCTTGCTGCCTCTCTGTTGATAGGTACAGTACGTCGCTTTTGTTTATATGCTTGCACTTGGATTAGCAATGCTTCATCTTCTTTTGCCATTCAGAGCTACAAATGCACATTTCAGTGGTTTTGAACTCTTCTCAAAAGTTAAGTTTCACAAAGACAATCCAGCTAAAATTCAACATGTCAAGGTCTGCCTTTTAAATTTTGAAGGGTACCCTGTGAATAATTCCCACATGGTACAGTGTGAGGAATTGGAGGAGAAAGAGTAATGACAACAACACTTCTTTCTACTTGATTATAATCATTATGCATTCAAACAGCATTTTCTCTTTTGCATTTCTTTCTCCCAGTGTCACCTGCAATGTCACTTCTCAGTTTTGCTGAGACCTGAGTGTCTTTGGATATTTTGCTGTTTCTGCTGTTTTTCACTATGTTTGTACATTGTTGATTTTGTTTTCCTGTGTTTGAAAAGCTACTGTTTGTAGTGTTGTGATTTCAAGGCTTTTCCACTTTTTCTTTATTCTAATGAATGTAAAACACATGAAGCACACACACTTAAACACATGTACAGTATATATCAATCCAAAAGCAAAAACAGAGGGTTATCCTTTAATTCTCCGACATATTTAGTGCTGCTGAATCATTCTCACGCAGACTGATTAACGGATGCATTTTCTCTTTTCAGGCCGTATGCCAACTACAGTGCTCGGAAAGGTCTACTCTCCTGACCCAGATGATTGGGACAACAAGACGTATGTCTTTGAAGGACATGTGCCAAGGTAAATTAAAACAAATTAATTCAATGGGCCAGCAGTTTCTAATCAGAAATGTGTCATAAGCTATTTTAAATGAGTGCGAATGATGGCAGGGCATCTACTCTTTCCAAGAAATGTCTAACATCCTGACGTCAGTGATGCAGGAGTTTCTGTGTGCCAGATTACTTCTTTCATACCCTGAACCAAGTTGCCTTTTACGGCTAATCAGCGGCACCTCCTTGTTTTTTAGTCGTTAGATTGATTTAGACATTTAGATAGTGCAAAGCAACAATTCCCGGAGCGAAATATCCACCTTTGTTTATTACCATCCTATTTTTCTATTACCATTACCATCCTGTCCAATTTTCTTCCTCTGATTCTATTTCCTCAATGCCTCTTCTCAATTTCTCTTTCCATTTTTGTTGTTAATGCATGTGTGTTTTCCTGCCGTCGGATGACGATGTTGTGTTTGTGCCAATACTCTGCTTGAGAGTTTCACTTGCTAAAAGTGACACTGAGCCACAACGCTTCGCACTTTGACAATCTCCCACACACATGCACAGACGAGTCCCGAAGTGACACTCCGGTACCCTATGACACCTTCGTCTTCATCTTTCATGCTGTGTTGAACTCAAAATGACAAACTTTGCTACTTTTTCTCTCAAAGTCAGAGTTCAGGCTTTATGAAGGACTGGGTGCAATATAAGGTATCAGAACTTCACGACAGCTCTCATCTCGTCATGGTTCAAACCCGACTTAAGTTCAGAACACACCGTTGTGCTTTTCTTAATACATATCATACTATAGCGCACTCACCTCTGCTTTTAGAGTTCTGTGCAAAAGTCTCATATTTTGCTTAAAATTAGACAGGCTTTCATGTAACATTGGACACTGGTTGCTTTTTCACTCATTTTTAGTCCAGTCCTTGTACCTGGCCACATAAAAGTGGCTCCTAACTTAAGGGATGAATTGATGTTGTGTCTACATGTTGTGTCTCTTAGAAAACTAAGCAGAGGACTCACTTTGTGAATAGCAGCCTGTTGCAAAAATGCATAATTTGTTCCCATTTTCTTTTTTGTCTAAAAAAAATGCCAAATGTAACACAGTTTGACAGGTGTAGAAGAATATTTTTGCAGCAATAAAGTGATTCCCAAAAAGCTATAAGCTGAAAACTTCACGTCTTGGCAGTCTGTCAGTTTATCCTTAAGATGGGTGAAGAGTTGCAGGCGTAAAAAACATCATATCTGATATCATATCTCACAGTACAATAATATTGAATGGGTTGCATTGTTGTATTTTGTCATGTTTCTCAGGTCTTTGTCTGAATTTCTACGAACATTATTGCTAAGGATTGTCTTATTGCATTGGAGTCACACTGGGTTAAATATGTACACTTGGGTTTTAAGGGGTATTTATTATTTTCTTCTTTTTTTTGGGTTGTATGGAAGCCCCAAACGCAATTTCATTGTTCTTGACAATGACAATAAATAAATAAATAAATACTAAATACTAATACTAAATACTGCAGCAGATGAACATTGGCTGACAGTCATGTTGGTTATACCAAATACCGACTTTTAAGATTGTTAGAATTGTGCAAACTCTGTTTTTGCCTTATACATGTATGTTTGCAGACTAAATCTGTTTCCCATTTTTCCAAGCAAAATGTGGTGGAGATGAGGGGAGGTTCAAGACCTACTGTGTGTTTCTATTTCAGTTCACCAAACAGTATTTTCAGTGTTTGGGTGTGGATGTTCTACTGTTTTCTACTGCGTTGTTTAGCTAAACAGTGCGGGGGAAAAAATAAGTAAAAAATAAATGTTCTGGTGGAACAATGTTTTCCACAAAGTGGAGGAGTACAAACATACTCTGGACGGGGGTACCAACATATATGCAATCACATGTTTGTCTAACAAGCAATAACTAATAGGACGATGTGTTAGATAAACAAAAAAGTTGAAATCCAGTCGCTACTTTAGCATGATTTCTAAATAAAAACTCACTTTTTTGCCAAATGTATGGCCAGTGGTTAAAATGTTTTGAATTTCTAAAATAAACAGATGATAAAACAAGATAATAGTTTAAATCGTTAGCCAAACAGAACAAACAGAACCAATGAAATAAGTCTTAAAGTTGTGAATAGATTATTGAAATTGAAAGCTAGGGCTGGTTAAAGTGTTTTTTGATGAAACAATACAAAGTATGCTGAGTAAGGCTGTCGAAGCTGTTATATTTTGTCAATGGTCCTGGCACACGTTTTGCACAGCCGGCTACACAGAGAGACCTGTGCTGTTTGTGCAGCTTGGAGGATTACTTGTTTTGATTAAATTTTAGTTGTTAGTTGTGATTTTCTTTCATTTTCATGCCACATTAAGGACACCTGAAGTGGTGATGCAAGCACTAAGATATCAAACTAATTCCAGCATACAGCTGGTCTGCCTGCCAGTCCAGGGATGATTCAGTTTTGCTCGTTTGAGTTGGGTTAATGATCTCTAGGTGAGAGATGGGGTGACGTTTTATGTAATGTGTATGTAGACACAGTCATCTGGGGTAGCATTGTGCAAAATGGTAAGACACCAGAAGAAAGACAAGTGTTGGCACCAGAAACAACCTGTAACAAAATAGTTCACATAAGGGTCAATAGAATCAGGTTTCAGCATATTCAGATGTACTAAATGAGGAACCACTGATAGTTTAACCAGTTAAAACAGTAAAATTGTCTTTCAGTGATGTCAATCCTGAAATTAAGTGCTAGACCTAAGACGTGATGAATGCCACAGCATGTGCTGTAAAATGAGTTAAAACAGCTCTTGTCTCCACAAGTGGTTTATTATTTGATTTGCCAAGGTTCTGCTTTGGATTTCCTCTCTAATTAAACTTGAATGAGCTCATTTACTGTACAAAGGGAGCATGGAGACAAGGACCAAGCAAAATTGCTTCCTTGCATGTCTTTGTGCCTATTAGTCAGTCTCATTTTCCCCCTTGCCTCCCTCTCCCTAATGCAACGTCTCTGCTCACTTTCTATTATTGTCCCAGAGGGCAATTGATTAACAGAGTAAACACTAAAATCCAGAATAAAAGTCCAGGCTGAAAGGGATGAAAGAATATTTATTTTGGACTGTCTTCAGCTTGGACAGTTGTATCAGAAGTGCAGCCAACTGAAAGAGGAAAAAGTGTGCATATAATTTGAGCTTTTATGTTAGGTAACATATTCATAAACTGTTTCATTAATTCACACTTTTTACGTAATATTAGAGTAACAGTTTTGTATATAGGAGATCACAGTTTGGTATGCTGATCCGTGTGCCAGCAGCATACCAAAACAATCATGTTGGATGAATCAGTGAAATTCCAGATTATGTTTACTTGCAACATTTCTGTAAATTGAATACCATTGTCACCGATGTTCCCTCTAAGCTGCGCGGGTGCGCAATTGCGCATTGCTGGCACAGTCTCTGCGCACAGAAAACCTGCACAAAAAAAATCGAACCTGAATTGAAATTAAAATTAATACATTAACATATCACAACAATAACATCATCACTTCTGTTTGGTATGATGCCATTAAATGTCTTTAACAGCGTGTGTTGTTGCAAATACCTTCTCCGTGACATGTTATTTACAATTTAGAAAACCTTAAATTTTCTAAAGCTTTTACTAAAGTCTGACTTTTCTAATTACTCCTTTTTGGAGTATTACCTCTTATCATAGCAAATAAACATGTTAGAAATTTGTATATGGCCCAGTCACACTCAAGTAAAAACGAGGACAATGACTGGGGAAAATCAGTAGTTGTGTGGTATTTAATATTTCTACGTTCAGTGACAATTTACAAGCAGTTACGATGACGCGCTGGATGCCCAGAGGGTGACTATCCGACTCCCTCAGTCAGAAGGAGATTCCACTGTTGACGATTTATCTCGGTTAACTGCTTAATTTGCAACTTAAAACCATTCAATCATGAACTGATAGCAGGGTGACTTTGTCTTAACGCTGGTTCGTTTTGTTTTCACCATTTCAAAAACAACAAGGTCACAAGTTTAGTTGTGTGTTCCCTCCAGCCACTGTTTTCCCCAGTGTGATTGCAGCATTAGCCAGCCTGCAACGAGTCTGCCAGTATTTAAAATAAAGAATCCAACTTCCAGTTCCTGCTATTTGGTATATTTGCCATTCCATCGGATTAAAGCTACCTAAGGACATGAACTACAACATAATTCTTTAAATACTGTGCTGTACACTATACAAACCATAGACATTAGGCATTCAGTCATACTTTCCAGTTAGCTATTTAACCCACTGATAACTGAAAATTACAGGTCTTTACAAACTCTCAAAGACATAAAGCCATGTGATCAGTGTGCCTCTCCATTGGTGAATCCTATAGATTCAGCAGCTTGAGACTGTGTAGCGCAGTCAATGAACCGTGTTTACCTGCACTGAAATGTAATGCTGCAAAGACATCATTCAGTCTTAGGTGATTGTGTCAGCTGTAGCTAGGAGGTTGGTGCATTTGTTAGCTACTTGAATGACCTCCACCTTCACAGAATGCATTATATTACTAGTAATTACTTCTTATATAACTGCACCGGTTAGCAGCTTGCTTTTGAGGGATGTTGGCTGAATACATGAAAGACAGGTTTTCATGTGTAGTTAAATGAGGGTGACAAACTTCATCACCCCTGTTGACCGCTCGTCTTATGTGAAATGGCAGAAAAGCATCTGAATGGGTTCCTTTTCTGATTTGGGTACTTGTGTTTTATTTCTTTCCATCAGTTACTTTATTCTGAACAAGCGAACTGGTTTCCTGATCATCAAAGAGAACGCCCCACCAGGCACCTACCAGTTCCAGGTTCGGGTGTCAGATGGAATTTGGCCAGATGCTGTCTCCACTGTTACCGTACACGTGAGGGAACTCCGAGATGACGCCATCTACAACTCGGGGTCACTTCGCCTGGCAGGTAAGATTAACTCTGCAGTGACACGTGAACATGCTCCCTGCTGTCTGAGCCTCCAAATGAGTAGTTCACTAGTTCTCGTAGCGTCTGAAAGTAACTTTCTTGACTTTCTGACCAAAACATATTGTAAAAGGAAAAAAGGTCTACCAACCTACCATGTAGCCAAAGCAAGAACATGTGTTTTGTATCATATTCAGTACATTTGTTTGAGAAATAAAAGATGAAATTCTCAGGCACAAATTTATTGCATGCTCTAATTCTCTAATCAGCTTGTTTAGGTTAGGGGTGTGGATTGATTTGCTAGGATTAGGCAAACGTGTTAGACTTTGGTAATGGCTGTGACTCATGAGATGGAGTGAGTTGTCCACCATTTGGAATGTTGGGGGATCAAGTTCCCCACTTACTCCAGCCACAAACTCTATATTTTGTCTTTTATCTGGTTTTTAATTAATGTAACTGTGACCCGAAGTTTAAAAGTATGTTGGATTGGTGCTGTTGGTCAAATAAATCTTGTAATGACCAGATATTGAAATATCTATGGGTTTTTTGTTATTTGTAAGGTACAAATGACTTCTGTCACTGTCTCTGAAGCTAATAGTTCACTAATTATGCAGTATATAAAACAGTAAATATGCATCTTTCGGCTTGGTACAGCAACTTATTTACCGATCAGAAAGTCAGGGGATCAGTCCTGTGTGAATGTTAGAAAGCACTTAGGCATAGAAGCAATGTATTAGGGCTGCCACGATTAGTCGGCTAGTCACGATTATGTCGACTATTAAAATCGTCGACGACTAATTTAATAGTCGACGCATCGTTTGAAGCTTTGTAAGATCCCAAAAGACGCAGGAATAAGTAGTAGGATTTAAGAGTGTAATAACGGACTGAAACAGAAGATGGCAGCACTGCATGTACAAGGATGCCAGCTGCCGTTAAACCCCGAAGAAGAAGAAGTAGCTCTGTCCCAGAATTCATAGCGCAGCCCAGCTCAGTTTCCAACAATGGCGGCAGCTACTTAGTTTTAATATTACTCTTATTATTCTTTCTGGGTCACAAAATAAACGTTTAACATATTTTCAGGCGAGAATGTAGCTGTGTAAACCTCAAATATCGGCTCAGTTTATCAAGACACCACATATTTTCAAAAGCGCTCCGACGTTTTCGGAGACGTCTGTTACCCACTAGCTCGATAGCTAGCCGGGGGCTAGGCTCACTAGAGCCGGTGAGAACACCGGACTCCCGGCAAATCGTTTTCAAACCCACCGCCGTCTTTCGCTACTCAGGTTAAATATATATGAGTCACTTAGATAACTTAAAAATGTTATTGTTTGGCTTTTTTAGTATTTTATTTGTTCCTGAGTAAATCGGTTTGGCTGAGATGAAAGTTATAGTTTTTACACAGCTGAATAAACGTCAAGCAGACAGCTGATTATCAGAAGTGTGAGATGCTGGAGAATTTACTCCGGTGTCCTGTTATATTTTAGATAGCAAGGAGTTTATTAAACTTCACCGAAACAATCTGCAAATTTCATTAAAATGTAATAAACTATCATCTTGTCTTTAGTTTTAGTTAGCACAGACCTTAAACACTTAAAGCTGTAAGCTAATGATAGTTATATAAGAGCAGATGCTGCTGGTGCAATAAGCTGTACGTTTTATGTTCAATGGATGCATAATCTGATTAGGCGACTAATCGCAAAAATAATCGGTGACTAGTCGACTATCAAAATAATCGTTTGTGGCAGCCCTACAATGTATGAATGTGTGTAACTGGGTGAATGAGACCTGCAGTAGAAAGAGCTTTGAGTGCTCAGCAGAGTAGAAAGGTGCTATCTAAGTCCCAGTCCAGCACCATACTTCCTGTCTTGAATAAATTCAGTGAAGATGAGACAATGTGTGCAGAATGCTGTAAATCACAATTAAGTTAGAGCTGTGAACATTATACCCTGGAGAGTATTAACTTGATCTCCCCCTAAAGAGACTATAAATCCATATGCTTCTGAGTCTGCAAAAACCTGTACTTGACTAATTTACACTTGAGCTTTGGGGTTTTTAATTTTCCACTAAGTTGCATCAGTTTTGTTACAACATATCAAAGTACGTGACACATTTCATTATGACCTACCAAGCTCACATTTCCATCTTCGCACTTGTCATCAGCCTGCATTCTTTCTCGCTCTGATTGATGGTCTGTGACAGTCACACTCTACATTACCTACAGTAACAGGTAAAACCTATATTAATACCAACTAAATAATATTTTGGGGAATATGCTCATTATTTGTAGACTCATCTCCAGGCATACAAAATGAATGCAGGCTGATTACTGTTTGTTTCCAGTGTTTCCAAAAATTCCAACGCTCCAAGGTAAAGATGTTTTTTTAAGTGAAAGATTACGCCCATTATTAATTCCTCTCGTCTGACTCGTGGGATCTCAGTTGTTGTCAGTGCTCGCACAGAGAAGCCTATTTCCATTACTTATGCTGGTAAAATAATTAGTCGAGGTTTTGCTCAGCCAGCATATTCTCTTCACATGTTCAGCAGCATCCATCATTACCTGATGTACGCCACATCGGCTGTCTGCTCAGAATTAAATTCGCTTTAGAGAAATGGGACATGGCTGAAGGATTTTTATGATTTCCGAGATATTGAAATAGAAGCAGACAGAGAGGCCAGCGGATGCTCTCCGAAGATGAGAGGAGAGCAGAGGGAGAGAAGGAAGAAAAGTGTGGAAGCGAGAGTCGAGCATAAAAGAATTTTCTTCTCATTCTAAAAGAAGGTTGAGATAAATTAATGTGCACAGAGAAGGCACGGTGGAGAACAGCTGGCACACACATTCCAATATTTGTAGAAACGTAGACTGTGTGTTTTTTAAGATGAATAATGGAAACTGAAATGAAATAATTGCACAATTAAAGTCTCCATGTAGTTATTTGTTTTTGTAATTTTCACTCGTTTAATTTAGAAAAATACACTTAGATTTGTCAGCAACTTCTCCCTGTAGGGTGCGCCTTCACTGAAGATTTTTAAATGGTTCCACTGTCATCAAAGGGCTCTTAGCTGTAGAGTGCATTGATTTAATAGACCCTGGTTCTATCATAGGGACTTGAATTGAGAGCCAGAGAGCACCAGTGTCAGACACCACTCTGAATACTCTGTCAAAACTACTCAAATGCTTTTAACCTGCAGTTCAGCAAGGAGCAAACTCACGAAACATGTAAGTTAGTGGTTTCATAACAAAATGTAATACAAGGATTAATGACTCTGAGATCATCTCGAGTTGCAGACTGCACACTGGCAACACAGGTGTGTGTGTGTGCGTGTGTGTGCGTGTTTGTGCGTGTTTGTGTGTAGGATATGCAACCGTAATTTCCAGGTTTTTTTTGGTGCTTTGAAGTAAACACTCTCATTGATTCACAGTCTCAAGGATTATGAAAATATTCTACTTATAGCATTACTTACACCCTCCTTGACATTTTAAATCCCATTTCAAGAACAAATGTGGAATTCAATAAGGGTGCACAAAGAAAGGACTAGTTAAATCTGCCTTGCTGAGATTAAGGCTCCCTCTCAGTCCCCCTGCTCCATTTCTCAATATTGATGGAAAGGTAAAAAATGTAGTAAACAAAAAGTCCTTGAAATGTCCACATAACACAAGCAGAGAGTAAAATGCATGGTGCTCAGGGGGGAGCAGAGTGCGAAACACACGATGAGTAACTGCTTAAAACCAGCTGATGCAGTTTTCCAAACATGAGGACTTTATAAACTATTCCTGCCAGGAGAGTTGTCCTTTGGCAGATGCGTTGTTGAGAAGTGCGAAAGTCCTCGCTCTCTCTCTTCTCACGTCTGTCTACGCTCCAGGGTGCCTGTATTGTGGGATCAATATGCAGAAATTGGGAAGATATATTAGTTTGTTATTATATGTGAGATTCTGGAGACTTCCTTCACTGATCACACTGTAGTCATCTAATGCTGCCCCAGTGAATGGAGGTTGTTGTTCCACGAAAAAATAACTAAAATTCAATCATGAAAGTGCATTTTCTGTTTAATGAACCAGATAAGTAGGATAGGGAAGGTGACGAGGTCTCATACAGCAGGCTGCCACGCTAACAACACTTCCACATCCATTTTCTGAATTAACTCATGACTTTTTTTTTCCTAATTAAAGGGTCTGAAGAGCTGATAAACCTGATATCATTAGATTGGCTCTACTTATGCTGGAAGAATTTAAATTTAAAAACTGAAAATGCTATTACACATTAAGTGTTTAGATGTTTAGCATTTAAAGATGAAAAATGAAGAAAAGGTACAGTCGATTCAGACAGAGTGTAGTGAGATGATTGCACGTGAGAGATAGTTGCAACTGACCCTCTTGCATATGCATATATAGATGCAAAATAAAGGGAGGAAAATATTTAAATCAATCTAGCAAATTGCTTCACTCACATTTGCAAAATGTTTTACTAATTGCACCGGCATTTACCGCCCTTAAAAAAACGGGGGAGGCATAGCAGAGATTTAGATGTGTGTGCTTGAAGAGGCATTTCTCCACTCGGGTCAATTTATTTGGAATGCCAGACAGAGATGTGATAGAAATGTAGAGATTACCAAGCCATCTAATTGCAAGTTTGCTCAGTGAAGTCAGGAATGACCTGGAAGCTCCAACCAAAAGGAGCCATGCAATAGCAGTAGCAAAAAACATCCAAATCTTCGTTTTTTTGGCATCGTGTTCTCCTCAACATACTGTGGCTTCTGTGACAGGAATTTCACAGCCTGTACGATGACATTCAGAGCAAGATGGCTAAACAACAGAGAGAAAATGTTGACGTTGGACCCTGAAAAAAAAATTCAGGCCGTGGATGGACATCAGGCATAGGAAGTCTAAATAGCAGCCCTGTTATGTATTGAAATAGTCTGAGGTTGTTGTTTTTTGTTTGTTATCATCAAACCTGTCTGATCAATCCATTTACATTTATAATCTCAAAGATATTTCTCCTTAATAAAGTTTTGTCACACTTAAATAAACAACAAAATGTTAAATTAATAAAATGCTTATAATTTCAGGACCATGGACAGCGCAAAAGCTGTGCTCACTCAGAGTATAGAAATAAACGTTTGTCTGTCAGACATTTCCAATTTGTTTTGTCCCTTGAAGGATATATGTTGTCCTAATACAAGAATGCTACAGAGCCCAATGTCAAAATATTGTCATAGATCTTACAGTCCTACATTGAAGCCTGTTTCTATTATAACAACTCTTTCTGCCAGAATATCTAAATATCATCTCTTAGTTTTCAACCTCGTGCTAAATTGCGGGATTCTTGGCAGATTTGACATGTCATTGGAATGAACTGACTGCACCTTTGTTTAGAACACAAAACTTTTGTCAATCACCATGAAACTATTTGGGGATTGCACTCACACGCTATTTTGCACCGCTTAGTAAATGTGACCCTTGGGCATTTATCAGGCAGTGAGTGGAATGAAAATCCTTTTCGAAGCAAGTCTCACCACTCAGCATTCTGAAATGCATTTGTGTGTTTATTTTGGTCGTTATTTTGAATCATTATCTATTTTATTTTACTTTTAAGCTGAACATTTATTACGTTTCTTATAAGACAGGAAAACTGTATATTATAGGTAATAAATTTGCACACTACACTGCAGCCCTAATCAGCACGTTCCCAGAAAAGTGCACACTGTACAGCACCATACATACACACCAGTATACAAGTATAAATGCAGTGACGTTGCCCACTATGGCATGGGCTGTATGGCAGCTCAACACAGGACTATGCATCAGGCTTCAGACATATCTGCAGCACCTTAATAAGCCCTGTCAGCATGTACTCCACAGCGGCTGTGGCTGCTTGCTGCTATTATTAATTCTTACATACTTCAAGAGTCTCGCTTCCCAGAAAACTAGACCTGCGTCACACATAGGTTCCCTAAAATGAAAAGAGGATTACTCCACCTCTGATTTCAGCCTTTCTCATCAATTAACCAAGAGCACAGTCGAAACAAGGATCTAGCTGATGCTTCAAAGCATCAGCTGTGAGAGGAAGCTCTGTTCAGTCAATTGCATGCTTTGTCTGATGTTTGAGCAGGAAGCGGCAAACATTTCTCTGCTGATTGTTCATCATATAGTCATTTGATAACGGAGATTGTTATTTTCTTCCCAAAGGTCAGTCGGATAAGCCGTGCACTGTAATCTTGTGGTCAAATGGAAAAGTCTGGCTTGCTAGAGATTAAACTCAACCTTGTTGTTCTGATCCTGGGAAAGATATTGTGAAAGTTTACCTTCTGTTCCCTTCAGCTGCTCCTCTAATCACTGAAAGGAGTCCTGAACTGAAGCTGGTTTAGAATTCATGAAATCATTTGAACTTTTTGTCAGTCATCCACAAGAAGTTTTGATTTTTCATATACGGTATGAGAGCTTGAAGTTAATCGTGTATTTCAGTGGCTATGATAAAGACAAATAATGACTTTGAGCACAATGAAGCCAACAAAGAATTATGTTTAAATGTGCTTAAATAACAATATGCTTTTTTTGTCCTTATTAATACTTTGTGTGTTATTATGTTTGAAAGAAAAACCGGTAAATCTAGTAATTATATAAAAAGTGGTGTGTTTTTATATAATTACTAGATTTAATCAGGATTTCCAAAACATTTACAGCATTTGTCTTTTATGGAAGATACAATGGCACCAGCCTCTCCTTGGTGTTTTGCTTTATCAAAGCATTTTGTTAAAGAAAACATTCTTGGAATCTTACAAGTAATCATGAGGGCTTCATAAAATCCTCATTTGTTTGACCTCTTCTGAAGGACTGCAAAAAAGACAAAGCCACAGTTAGTTCTCACTCTTTTGTCTCAGTTATTCATATAAAACTTCATCATATAAAGTAAGTATTTGGCCCTTTTGTGTCTATTTAAGGGACAGCTGTGGCTCAGAAGTTAGAGCGTCTGGCTCCCTCCCCGCATATCAAAGTGTCCTTGGGCGAGATACTGAATCTCGTATAAACGCCTCAGATCCAGCCAAATATGTGATAGAATAAACTGTGTGAGTGTGTGTGTGTGCGAATGTGGCATGTAGTGCAAAGCGCTTTGAGTGGTTGATAAGACTAGGATAGTGCCATATAAACGCAGTCCATTTACCATTTATTTGTGTAAAATCACAAGCCTTGAGGCAGGAGGGCATCTGTGCACCGCCTCCAATGAAGCCTCTGGGAAGGAGAAAGCAGAAGTCAGTTGTGAGGTTGGATCAAAGCCAGGTGCAAAGGCTGCCACACTGCGTTAGGAGTTACTACCCTCTCCCCCCGCCAGCCCCTATCCCTCCTGACTGTCTCTCTGTCTGCCTGTGTCCTTGTTTCTCCCTCTGGACTGACTGATGGGAGCTGACATTAGCCTCGATCCCTCACGTTGTATCCGCTGAGCCCATTCTGAGCCCCCTGTCTTGTCTCTTAATGCCTAGGCTCTGTCTCCTTCTCTACGCTCACAAACCTAATCACCCTGCCCACCCCTTTTATATATATATATATATATGTGTGTGTGCATTCTTTTACTTCGTTCTCTGTGAGATGAACTTTGAGTCTCGTAGTGCTGATAACAATGAAATTAGTTTGGGTTTTCTTACGTAGAGCAGTTTGTTAGTCCTGGTCCTTTGTGTATTGGCTCCCATCTACATGTTAACTTGCACAATTGAAATGTTTTTGTTAACAGCTCTACCTGCTTAGACTCTGGCCTCAAAGATATTCCTTCCTTTTAAGCATTTGCCTTCTTAAGCTCAAAATTCCCTGGAAGATACCCACTTGATCTAAGAGTTAACCAAAGTCTGAAATATATTTTTGCAGTTCTCTGAGATCTTAAGCTGAAATTCCATTAGTAAAGGTTAAACACATTGAGACTGACTGAGATTACATATATGAAACAGCCTTTACGTTTAAAAGTCATTACATGTGGTAATATTTCAAAGTAATCTAAACTAACCAAAGCCTTGAGTTTTGTGTAACCAAACAGCCCAAACCCATCACATTTTGGTGACTATTACTATTGTGACTATTATTAGTTATAATCTGAATCTGCTAGATTAGAAAATTGTTAACAAAAGGACTTCTGGGATGTCATGCTAGGAGAAGCAGCCTGATTCTCCTGCTGTGGAAGAGAAACAAACAGCCAAACAATTAATGCAAACTGCCTTTGAGAAAACCTACCATGTCTGCTCAAACCAAACAGGCAGAAAAGAAAGCAAAGCCACAAGAAAAAGATGATAAACAAGACCAAATGGACACCGGTGAGACATGGATTGAAGAAAACATGGCTGCTGTGCTAACTGAGTTGCACAACTCATGAAAGAGCACACTCAGGCCTCCCTAGACACAGAGGCCACTTTATTGAGGGTGGAAGCCACTCTATGCGATGTGGAGTGTACTGGAGTGTACAACAAAACTAGAACAAGAAGTTGTGAATATTGAACAGAGACTGAGTGAAGTAGAGGACAAAATACTCCAACATGTAAGAGCTGTTTGTTATTTAGGACACAGATAAGAGAAGTTATGGGTCAAGTATGATGACCTGGAGTCAAGATCAAGATGGGACAACCTACACACGCTGTGAAAGAAGACGGGGAATATGAGAATGAAATGAGTGATCTCTTAACAAACCTCCTGCTCACATCACTCGAACTAATGGAGGATGTAGACCTGTGTCAAAACAGGTCTCACATCCCAAACCACGAAGCTGAAGCACTTTGCCCCTCCAAGATCCATTACAGTGAGATATTTCTGACTACAGAGCTGAAGAAAAGATACTCGACTAAGCTTGGAGAACACGGTGGTTGACATATCAAGAGTTTTTGTACAAAACCTTGACTGTTATGGGAATGTGGACTGGATAATGGTTATACGTATAACGTCAGACTCACATGTCAAATGGAAGGGTTGTTGTTCAGAGAGGGGTCAGCCAAGGTGGTCGACTCCAGTTCTCTGCTTTAAATATTAAACCTAAATTAAATATGGCAGAATTACAACATTAAAGCTGTAAATGATGATATGACCTCGTTTCTTCTATCCCTATTCCCTAACTTAGAAAGGTTATCGGATCAGTCAATCGAAATCTCAGACACTGATGTTGGTGGGACACTGGCCTACATCTAGATTTCTGGTGTCATCGTGAGTTCAGATAGGGATCGTCATAACCTCTGACATGTTTCAAAGCTAACTATCGAAAGCTGATGGGTGAAATAAAAGCCAGCCTAAAAACATGTGGGACAAGTAGAAACAATACACATGAATGGATTACCTAGATTACTCGTTTTGTTTCGGTCTTTATCTGACCTACATTTAAAATAATAAATAAATGACTATCTAAAGTCATTTAGAAAAAAACAAACAAACTGGAATTGAATTTGAATACCTGAGAAAAAAAAATTGGGCAGCCCAGCTCAAGTCAGTGCTTACATGAATATCTCAAGATAACGAAACCAACTGGGTCAGGATGGAAAAGAGTGAGGGCTCCACATATTTTAGATATAATGCCATTCAAGAGTGAAGATATCAGGAGAGGAAATAATTCATGACAAGGTAAAAAAAAATCCCCACTGTGAGAAAAAACTAAGATTCTCAACTTCAGCTTCCAGCAGGTGAGGATTGCACATAACTCTCACTTTATTCCCTCCCGACTAGAAGCAGGGTTTAGAAAGTGGGAATGAAACAGCTCGATACTCTTGGACCAGATGTTTGAAGCAGAAGACCTGGTGTTCTTTGAGCAGCTTCAGCACAAATATAATAAATATGATCGTCCACCACATTATTTTTCAGCTGTAGAGAAAGGCAAAAAATGGGACAAGCTGCATGCCGTACCATTAAAATATGAAGCAATTTGTTACCATTAACACCCCCCACCCGCTCCAAGCCCTTGTCACATCAAAATTTGTGAACATCTCAGGTCAGTGGTGGAGGGACTGTGGCTTGGTAAGAGAACACACACAAACTATCAGACTACTGCCAACATATACAAAATGAATTCATAAAGAGAAGTGTCCTTAAACCATCTTACTCTGTATATAATGGGACAACTGCCAGAAGGATTAAAAGGCGACAATAGGATATTCCTACTGAGAGTCTTTTTTATTAGTTGATAAGAAGATGATCACAACCTCATGGATGCGGCCGCAGCCTCCCACAGTGGATCGATGGAGGGAGAAGGTTAAGAATGTTTGCTACATGGACAGCATACTACGAGATAACAACTAAAACTGGATATATTCTCAATAAAATGGGTCCCAGTTGTCTCTTGTTTCCTCATTTGAGAATATTTTTTTCCTCTTCTGTTTTTGGCACTACCACTACTTTGTGCTCGTCTCTGCTGTGAGTGACACATATTGTTACCTGTCTCTGTAATAATGAGTGTTGTTAGGATTGTTGAATGCCATAATTTGTTTGTTTAGGTTTCATTTCTCTCATGTCATGTGACTACATAGCTAAATATGGACATTACACTCTGTTGCACTTATGCTGTGTGTGTGAAAAAGAGACGTGATTGATTGGACGGTCTGATTTCACTTGATGAATGGAAAAAAAAAAGTTCAAAAAGAGAATAGAAAGTGGAGTGCCACACGGAGCTATCTCTCTGACTCTTTTGCTCCTTTATTTCATCCAAGCTGTCTAAGCTGTGTTTCTCAGGCATTTGCAGCATCCTTTAAACCTGTGGGCTCCATGAACCTCATCATTCCCATCATTGTTCATTGTTGATCTGCTCTTTCTCTACGTACAGGATGAGGTCATTACTTTATAAAACATCACAAGTGTTTAGATGCATAAAAACTGTCCATATTTTGAATAGAACATTGGTATGAACATGGATCTGAGTTAGAGTTTAGCTCAGTGGAGCAAAAATTCAAATTATTTAACACAAGATTTCATTTTGTTGATTTCAGTCCTGACACATAGGATCTGTCCATAATCTTCAAAAAGTATATTTTGCATATTCTAGCTCTGTATTAATTTGTGTATTGTCTGTTATCAATATCCAGTGTTTTTCTACACACAGACTTTAATTGGCTGCACACTGGCTGCCAAAGTATATTTTGTAAGTCATATTTTAGCTGTTACTTTCTTGGTCTCATTTTGAATGTTGAAGGTTCACTGGATTGTGAATAATATATGTGAATGTTTGATAGAGTGCACTGAAGTGTAGAAGTGCTTGTATGAATAGGTGAATGAGGCTCAAACAGAGTAGAAAAGCGCTATATAAGAACTAATCCATAAAGTTGCCTTTGTTCGTCTGCTGGGTTGTTTGGCTGTGGATATGATTTGGCTGTTAAGGCTGGTTGGAACAAGCTAAACTGATACCAATCTGGGCTTTTTTTAGTCTGTGTGTCGAATTATTTCTTGACTTTCTACTGCATTTGTTGTTCTTTCCATCCATTATCAATTAGTCGCAGTGAATTCCTGAAAATTCTGCAGAGATAATTTTATTCTGTACGGTTGGATAACATTGGTACTCTGCTGACTTCTCACTGACTAATGCTGACTGCTTTTTGCAGGTGCGTACAACAACACCTGGGTGTTAACATTAAAAAGAAAATAATTTTAACTTCAACTTTCCCAATTATGGTGCTGTATGGGAAGCTTTAAATGTGGTGCTCATTTAATCTCTATAAAGGCAAAATTGTCCGTGCCACTCCTTCAATTATTTGCATATACACAGTGCCAGCTTCTGGTTATTATTCATGATTGTTTTGATCCAAAATCTGATGATAAGTGGTGTCTCATGGGAGTTGCAGGGCCATCTACTGCCAGAGATTTGGTTACTGCTGCCCAGATATTCACTGTGTTGGCCAGGTTAATGCTCCTACCTGACAGACTAAACGTCTGTCAGCTAGGATCGCCTGTCCAGTCTTTGAACATTTGTACGAGTCTTTGGGGTAATTTTTACATTTTGAACAACTGGAATCAGACTGGCACTGAGAAGCAAAAGAAGAGTAACATTTTTCCCTCAAAGGTTCACAGCATTTTATGATTAGAACCGAATACAAAATCAGCAAATACGTTTATTGAGAGGAACTGAAATCAAACTCCTGAGCACTTTCTTCACCAACAAACATACTGTAGGCGCACTGAAACAAACACACAGGAAAACAGACGCAAAATAACTTACAAACAAGTGATTTTATCAGATACAGTAAGCCTTTTGAAATAATTTATCATCATAGCTCTAGTCTGGAGTGTTGTGGACTATTTTTTACTTTAGCAGTTTGAAAATAATTGGATTTATCCTTGAGCAGGGGCGGAAATAATGAGGCCACTTACAGTTCCAATTCTCTGTGTGTGTGTGTATGTATGTATTGCTCAGACATCACAGCGAAGGAGTTCATTGAACTGAGGGGGAAGCAGCGGAGCCGCTACGAGCTGCTGGTGGACTTCCTGTCTGAGATGCTCTCGGTCCCACCTGATGATGTCAACATCTTTAGCCTCATGGACGTGAAGGAGCGAATGCTGGATGTTCGCTTTGCTGTGCATAGTGGCCCATCTTTCCTTCAGCCCGAGAAAATGCATGGTTACCTGGCCGCTCACAAGCAAAAGGTAGGTTATTCTTTGTCTATTTTAGGCTTTTCTCAACACTGACACTCAGTTTTCTCATAATAAAGGCCACTCAACCTGATTATTGGCCGATCTGTTGACAACACAACCTCTCGAATGACGCTCAAGTAATCTAACCAAGTGTACGTCAGTGAGCAAGTGCACTGCAACGCCACTTATAGGGTAAGACACTCTGACATCTCACATGCACGTGAGTAAGCCTCCCAAAATTGGGTCGTGCTCTCTCACTGTATGGTTGCAGTTGTTGGTTGCAAGCACAAGTTTTGCCTCTGGCAGTGTTTTGGTTGATGTCTACATTAAAATCTAACATATCAGTTAGCAGTCAAAATCTGTGACGTTTTCTCAGTTTGCTGGATGCATGATGCAGGCCTGACAGTCACAATTCTAGACAATACAAAGAAACCAACCAACCAACCAACCTAACTGCAGCAGAGATAAAACAAGTGGTGTGTCAGATTTGTCAGATGAATTCACCCGGAGCCGCAGATGGTGACTAACAAAACAACCAGCTACCTAAAGTACAGTACTGCATATAAAACACTCCCCCTAAGCCTGTCACACAGGTGCTGTCACCAGATCTCCACACCACTGATCTGTCATCGGGTTTATTTTAGATTAGGTTTATATAATAACATATTGTGTTAAGATAACCAAAATATCACTGCTTAGACCTCGTATTCTTACTGTGCCTGGAACTGGAAATATATCCAGGTCAACATTAGATAGCTAGCAAATGTTAGCTAATTAGCCCTAATTAGCACTGACTTCTTATTCATTTCCAAAATGCCAGCATAACTGACACACCCAGTTCAAAAACACACATAATTTTCTGTACTTTTGTATGTTTCCACCTTGCTGGCGGTTTAACTGGAGAGACTTTACACAAAATGTATTTAAAGCATCACCGAAGTCGGCACACTTGTCTCCTGCTTTGGAAAAACAAATTTGACCTGATTTCTATGCTCAAAGCCTTTTTGAGAGAAAAACATATAGTTTATTTTCTATGCCTCTATAACTATACCTGACTGTGGTTTTCCCTCCCCTGACCCATCAAATGCCAGAGTGTGGCTGTGTTGTGTACAGCTGTGTCATTTGACACCTGTAGCACACACTGTGCCCCTGAGACAGAAGGACCTGTCACGGTACAGCAGCTGCCAATCCAGGAAGCAAAATGATAACATTGCTGCTTGATGGCCACGTAGGTGCTGAGAGAAAGCACAGTGTATTCTGACTTGGTGATGCTCATCAGGCTACCTATCGAAACTGCTAGTTGTTGTCTGTAAACAATAAGCTGTCATAAATGGGGGAAACCTGTCTCACCTGCTTCCACAGCAGTGTAGGCGGTGCTGACATGCAGCAGTAATATTCACCAAATACTGCTTTCTGCTGTGATCTCTATTGCTTGAAAACAACTCCACTTTGCAGCCCTGACAGGCCAATTGACCTACAAAAAAAAAGCCCCAGTGCAGCAGTTGTCTGTATTTCCCACATACAGTTTAAGTGAAATAAGCTGCTTTCTGTGGGTTATGATTTTCTGCCTACAGCTGGTTCCAATCATAAATTCCTCATAACCATTATTAACCCACTGATAGTCTGTACATAGGTAATATTCATTTTTATAATCCTGATTTTTATGCTGATGATATCTTTGTATATGTGTTGACTCCACCACAAAACTGTACTCCCCCAAATGAAAGCTGCTTTTCAGGGCAGCACACCTCCAGTTGAGTCCATAATATTTGGGCTTTTTTTTTTTTTTTCATTTTGCACATTTTAAATGAACCCTTTTAAAGACTAAGGATTGTGAACATTGTGGCTCTATCTATATTGGACAACATTACAAAAATAGTAAACTGTGAAAAAAATTATTATGCTTGCTTATTTTAGAGACAGAAAGATAAAGAAATTAATCTTTATGCTTGCACTGCCTTTAAATGACTGAATACTGTCCAATATGGTGCATTTTGATTAATTACTATCACCCCGACCTGTTAAATGAAAAAGACGAATGGTCTTAATTGGCAGCAGTATATCTGTGTTTTTATTTATTAGAACACAGATGCTCACTAATCAGTTCAGATATTCAACTTTCTTAGTTGAGGTCAGAGGCAATTATCCAATAAAGGGAGAGTTTGGACTCTCATCAAGACTGATAACTGGGGAATACTGGTTTCTGCTATACACCTAAATATTGTGAAAGCTGAAAATATTTCTCCCTATTTAAGTTAAGGTGGGTTTTGTGTGGAGCGGAAATAACAGTTTTAAGTAAATGAATTTTCTTGAGTCTGCGTTGATGTAATTTGTTCAGGTCTCTCTAGCAAAAGAAATCTCGATTTTTGGCACAAATAAACTTAACCAAGTAACAAGTAAAAACAGATGCTCATTTGTACTGACAACTTCATTTATTTACTCTGCAGCACATTAGTGGTTGTGCATGACAAGAAAACAGGCTGGCACAGCCAAGTGAGCATCAAAAGTGTCTGAGAAATTGATGGATTTAGGTCATTTTCATCTACATCATGTCTCATTAAAGTGAAAGCGAACCTCGTAGGGAAAGACACCAGCCTTGACATCCAAACTCTTCAACTTAATTTCTTTTGCACAACACGTCTGTAAAGGATGTTTTTGACTGGCAGTTTTTGTAAGTGCAGGGTTATAAAATTGATGCCCTTTTTATTTATCATACATTAGCCTGGAAATAAATATGTGACAAGGCTGATGATACAAATGGTGTGGCAGCATCTGTTGGGCATTAGTTAGACATATGATTTAAAATGCTGAGTGAAGTTAACATTTGGTTCCTCCCATGAGTGACCTGTTGGTTATACGTTTTTACCCACTAAAGCACCATTAAAAAATGTAATCTGGTTCCACCCAGTTGCTGTAGCTCAACAACACATGTTCCCTTTCAAAACTATGAATCAATACATGCATATTGTTTATAAGCAACAACTTAGGCTGCTGTTGTTCATGAAAGCTTTGCTGCTTTTAATAATTTATAGTTTAGTCCAATCACTCCCTGACAGATATAAGCAGCAGTGATTCATAAAGCAGTGCTATAATTAGCAGTCCAATATTAAATGCATTTGAACAGATTCTGCAGTTCACATGCTCAGAAAGCTTGTGTTATTCAACACACTAGTAAGTGACAGAGTGGTGACTCGAACAGAGTAGCTGTACTGAGTGATGCTTTAAAAAGGTGTCTGATACGTTTTGTTTTGATGACATAATAATTAAAAAATGATTTCAATAGCAGAGATGAAATATTTGAACCAACCTTCATCTCCACAACCATCCAATCCAACAACATTCTCAGGGCTATGTGGATGACACATAGTCCTGTCTTACTTCATAAAAATCAGACATGAAGCTGTTTGTTACCTTTTTTTATTTGGTATTGTCATTTGGTATCTGAGTCTAAGGTTCTCCCTAGAACTTAAAAGGTTTCCAGTGGAGTTTTCACAAAGAAATGAGTTATTAGATTGTTATATCCTTGACAGGTTTTCTTCTTCTTCGTTGTCATATTTTTGCAAGGTATTGAGCTTACGGTGTATTCTTCCCTGAAAAGATTGTTGAGGGTAGTTGGTGCTATGTAATCCATCCATTCTTAGCTGCTTATCCAATTCAGGGTCGCTGGGGGACCAGAGGCTGTCACAGCTGTCAAAGGGTGAGAGGTGGGCTACAGTCTATCAGAGGGCTAACACAGGAAGACGGACAATCATTCAAGCTCACGTTCACACCCACAGCCGATTCAGAATCACCCATTAAATTAACATGCATGTCTTTGGACTGTGGGAAGAAGCCTGAAAAACAAAAAGCAGAGAATATTAAGTAATATTTGGCCTTATCACTAGGCTCCATTACAAGGTTCATGAGGTGATTAGCAGTTTTACTTAGCTCCTGATTGTCTGATTGACAGTGGCATGCTGAGATTTCACTCAGTCTGTTCATGTCAAAATTTGCCTTTAATAGTTTAAGAAAACAGTTCATATATTTTTTGAAACCTTAAGGAAATCAAGATTGAAAGCAAAAAGCCCATGATACTGTTGTGCAAGTGCCAGCACTGAGTCTGACATGGACCTGATTCGAGAACAAATTTTTAGGCTGGAATCAGCTGGTAATACAACACAAGTGTTTGGTCGAACCGTTCTCGTGTATCCAAATGAACCAGATCTGCTGTAAACAATGTAGAGTTTAATTTAACCACTCTGTGCGCAGCAGGTGTGAAAACACCTCGGGGTGTGATCACATCTTGCGTGTTTCTCAAAAGGGCGTTCAGTGTTTGCACTTTTCTCCAGCAGATTGCTTTTCAACTGTGTTTTTAACTTGGTCACATTCAGCATTAAGTGTACTGATCACATGGACTGTGAAGAAGTTACAGCTAAATACTGGAGTTAACCTTTCTATAGGCATTTGATTTCTATATAGTGGCTTCCTGAAACATCATATATCTTTGTCTCAGTAAAGAGGGCAACACTTGCTAATTGCGAGAAGCTATTATTTAGTTACATGTTTCTATTAAACTCACTAATGTCATAAATGTGGTTGTGTGGTTGCCATCTTTCCTTCATGATCATTTTTAATTTAACCTTTATTTATAAAAGTAGTCCCATACCACATCCACATCATTGTGGAGGTATTTTGGCTCACTCTTGTTTAGCAGCTTCGCTTTACTGCTTGCTTAGTGTTGCATGGTCGGAGCTCGGGGTGAATTCATTGGAACGTCCACTCCTGGAAAGACTTCTGTTTTTATAAAAGTGGTCACACTTATTCACAATTACCTATTAAGCTACGTTTGATTAGGCTGATACCTGTCCACATATAGAAGAGGGGAAAGGTGTATTTAATTTCTCACACACCACATCGAGTCCTGTGAAAACCTTTTATTGTGCCTTTAAATGCTGGGATGTTGCAAAGCATTATGCTAAATCTCCACTGTTTGTGTGAATCAGAAAGAAATGCTGTTGTTTTGTTCTAAAATGCTTTGCCCGTAAGCGTATTTTTGTCTTTGTTTGTTTCACTGTGATCTGTAAATTGTAAAGCACGCGTGATTGAAGTAGACTGACTGAATGTGGAAAAGCCGCTGAGCCATCATCTCAGGTTGTTCGTCATCTGCTTTGTGAACGGGCGGTGAGCTTCGTGATTACACTTGTGCTTATTTACATGAAAAGGAAATGAAAAGGGAATGTAGTGTTTTTAATGGTCAGGCTGTATGTTTCTAGAATGAGGTTTATGTCCTTACTTTAAACTATCTCGTTAATTTAAATAGAAAAAATGATACAAAAATGTTGTTAGTGGTTCATTTAGAACAGATGTTGCTTTCCTGAGCTCAAGGTCATCTTGTCCTCTTGTTTGACATTTCTATAAACATGATTTCATGAGAGAGAGAGTTCAGTCCTGAATGTTATTGCATTCCATTTTATTTTGCTTATACTCAACCCTATCTTAGCCTTTTGAACCAAATAAACATGCATAATTATGTTGCATTTGGCCTCCCGTACTAATGTACTGAACAGCATGTCAGTGTGTTGGATATACACATGTACATTTTAAACAGTTCAGCACTAGGACTTGACTTGCTGCATCAGCCTTCCCAGTTTGTAACACCGGGGATGAGTATATTTATCCAAACAATCCACTTCTGGTTTAAAACCCTTTTTTGTGTGATGCCATTTATGGTGTCCAAAGTTTTACCTCAGCCTTGTGTAAGAATTCAAATCATTTCTGGTATGTGGGACACGGGAAGGTGAGACCTGATTTTGACCGTTGTACTGGATTATTTCTGGGCCAACCAGGAAAAGAAAATATATTATACTTCATGGTCCATGAGTATGGAAAATCCATTTAAATCCAGCTTAATTTGACTCTAACAGAAATACACAGTGTGTAGTATGCTTGTAATTCAGTACTCTGGCTATTGCACAAAAGAGAGGAAGAGGGGGGAAACAACAAAAAGAGAAAAGGAATCAGAGCTGTACTTTGTTGTGTACAGTTATATTTCTGTATTTAATCGTATATTGTATTTCTAAATTACATTTATAGAAAGGAAAGGTTGTATTAAAAAAATGCATTCCACCACTGCAGAAAAGGAGTTGGTAAAAAACAAACATTTTACTATATCACACTAATGCCCCCTGGTCGCTGGCTTCAGTCAGACCTCATTTCACGTTTCAGAAGTCTGAATGGAAGTAGGGGACCTGTGTGTGTGCATGTGTGTGTTTGAGAGAGCCTGAACCATAGACGTTGAATTGTATGCATTTCACAGCACAGAGAGCTGAACTGGTGTCCTCGGAGGGAAAGATGAGCTAGTTTGGATTTGCATGTGTGTGTCTGTCAGGGAGAAAACCGTGAGAATCCAGCTGTGGTCCCGGTGGTCAGCTCAGGTCATTCGCCACACTCAGCCCTCAGCCACGTTCTTTTCAGTTAACCTCTTGTTGTTTCACGTGACTATCAAAGGATGGAAAGATTTGCAAGTGTAGGATGAGGAAAGCAGAGAGGGAGAGAAAGATGTGTAAGTGGTGAGGTAGCCGGGGCTTTCAGGTGTGATTTGTGAGGAGAGCGCGGAGCTTTTCATCTGAATTCAGCCAGGTTCTCCGGAGAAGACATTGATCAGAATGAGATGTGAAGCGTGGCGAGAGAGGATGAACGAGAGTCGGAGAGATTGGGGAGGGTGGGGGAGATTGTGAGGGGGTGGAGCTGGATGAGAAAGAAAGAGGGAAAGGAGGGGGGGTGTAGAAGATGAAGCAGTTCTTATTATTAATGTTCTCAATTCTCCTGTAATGCCTCAGAAGTAGGAGGGTTTTTAAAAAAAAGTCTTTATACCCTCTCTATTTCTGCTTGCTCTACCTCCATAATGGAAGTTATCCGTCAGTGTTTTCAATCCATCACGCTCTACTTGACTGCTAATGATACTACACTGGTTTTTGACTTTTTTAAAAAAATCATCGGTATGGTGCTCAGATACCAAGGTTCATGTTGTCATTATAGTAATGTGGCCCCGAGGGCAGGGGAGAGGACTGAGGGAACTTCTTAATGCAGTGGAACAATAGTCCAAGGAACAATAGATCCCTTTGGTCCTTTATTCCTTGCTATACACACTGTTCTGCCTTTGAAATTCAGTGCATGTCTCAATGGAGACCAGATACAAAAGATGGAGCACGCTCATGTCTGTGCAGCCATTTAGGCTCCTGGGGATGCAAACTCCAATGGAGAGTACAGTAGTGTTCTTTTAAAATAAATGTCTTTCAAAGTAAAATGATTTAGAAAAGAATGACAGATCGGCGCACGCTGCAATATTTCTTATTTATGTATAAATAAGAAATATTGGATGAGAGAGAGGGAAACATCAAATCTCTTCTTCTTTTGTGAGTATTTTGAAATGCCTTGTTGGTGTGCCAGAGTAACAAGAAATACTAGAATGAGCAAAGCCCTCCATCTGGTGCCGTTGAATAGGACGAGACCAATGTAGTGATTTCCTGCACACATGGCTGTGTAAGACGCTAGCAGACAAAAATTATTATAAAGTTATTTTCAGCTCACCCACTGCTTTAAGAACCAACTGACAGCCAGCATGACTCTGACTCCACCGCAAAGCACCTTATCCCCAGATATCTTACTCCTCCTCATACTCCCTGTGTCTGGCATTCCCCTCTCCATTGTACCCCTTTCTCTCCTTTCCCTGCGGCATAGTCTGCCTCTCACAATTTGATTTATGTGCTCAGTGTGTCGCAAACACTTTTGCTAAACTGAATACATACAAACATACAGTCTCTGTCTCGCACCTCCATTTATACCGCTCTCCACCAAGTTCAAACCATGTCATCTTAACCGTTTGTAAAAATGTTTGAACATCTAAGCTGTAGAAACCAGCACATGTAGTTCTCTTATGCAGGTCACGTTTCAGTCTACTGCAAAGGATGACGTTTGCCCTCCAGTTCCAGCAAATATTCAAGACAATTAGAACTTTTTAGCAGCTACACTCAAAAACGTTCACCCCTGCTGGATTCCATTACGATGTCACAATGGTACACAGTACACAGCAGATGCCGTTTTGTTCAATCCGAGTTGCATGCTGTGTTTCAGATATATTTTTTGAGATCAAAGGCACAGCTTGAAACATAAAATTTTGTAAAGCTTAAATTGTTTTCACTTATTACTCTAACAGAAACCTTGGAGAGGACCAAAAGCATCCTCATTACTGTACTAACTACATTCATTTCAGTGGAGGAATATGTCAGTTATTGTTTATCTTGTCAAGATATGATGACTGATATGGTACACCATTGTACACATTCTGCTATTTTTGTAAATGTTGAGCATACAGAGCCAACAGCTCTTCCACCAATATACATAACAACTTGAGTCTCGAGTCACTCGAAAGTTTTCCTTTAAAGCCAGGCTGCTATTTTTTTTAGCCTTAACAAGGTGCTGCACATCGCTCAACATAAACATACAAATGGATATTGTACACTTAAAATTTGAGAGTGTGCCTGGAGGAAAACAACACTGGAACCATTGATAAGTTCAGCTTTAATATATTTGCTACATGCCAACAGGTTCATTAAAAACATTTCCTCATGTTGATTAAAAAACCTGCATAATGTTTCCTGCAAACCAAATGAGCTTTTGCAAATTTTGTATATAGAAATTACATTTCTTATATGATTTCCTGGCAGATAGATAGGGTTGCCAAACCATGTTTGGCTAATAGTCTGTCATGATACAGTGCACAGTGACACAGACCAAGGGCACAGGAAATGGGATTCAGATATCCATAGCTATATATATGTGTGTGATCATCTATAGGCCCCTTTTATTGAGCTCTCATGCAGCCAACCTCCTTTCAAATTAATTTGCTGTAAGAATGCATATACCTTCAGCAGCATTAGATGAGAGAAACCAATGAAGAGAAGCATTTGTGTCTGAGTTGCTATGAAGTACAAAAATTAATGACACAGGTAGTTTAAATGAAAGAAGCGAGTTTTGAATGGGAGGACATTACTGCTAATGACGTCAGATGTTATGAGACATCAGTCAGAAGTATAACTGATCCATAAAACAAAATCCTTATCAAAGTTACAGTCCCTGCAGCACCGCCTGGTTAATCAGTGCGATCGATTCACACTGACTAAAGTCCAGCCTGCCTGGAATATTGAGCATAAAGCGACCCGCGTTCATATTCAGTACCATCTACCCCCAGTATGTCTGTATGTGTGTGCTCGCCCCTCTTCATGAGCACACAAATGTGTGCACAAACTCAGTTGACCTTTGTCAGCTTTACCAGTGAAAGTCGACTCATCCAAAAGCATACAAACAACATACAGTTTCCATTTAATTTTCTTTCACATCACTTTATCAAATTGCTCAACCTGGAGAGTCATAGTTTCCCCTCTGCTTCATCACCGTTTAGCCCACTTTTCCAGGAGCCAGCGCAGAAAAATAACTCAATTACTTGAACAGCCTTCGGTAATCCGAACACATTCACACACCGAGTTTGCTCTTATCAACATTGTTCCCAACTGGTTGTGCATCCAGTCAGACATCAGATGTCCAACTTACATCTACATGAAAATGAAAAAAATAACTTGATCAGAAAATTATATACAACTACAATTATTTCACTGAAAAGATTCAATCAGGACTTTTTGGTCTAGACAGTAAACATAATACACATTGAAATACTTTAACGGGTACACAGGCTGCAGCATAATTCGATCGGTTATGGCAAAAGAGTCCAAACACTTTAACATTAAAGCTGGTTTGGAATCAGTTCATTTTCTCTTGCAAGTCGAGGGATTTGCAGCCAGCGTGGCATAACAGATAAGCTTAATTTTACTCATCTGTTTCCAAGGAAATCAGTTTTTACATTCTTGATGTTTTTTATTTAAATTGGCACACAGCTCCACAAATACATCTAGCTGTCAATCAAAGTAGATTATCAGGTAATCAGGGTGCAGCTGAATGTATGAGACCCCTTCACTCATCTGGTGTTACACAGATTTTGCTTCCCGATTTGGGCTGACATCTAACGACTAAACTTGGGTTACATTTACCCGTGTAATTACTTTAATTACTTCTCACCTACATAATAGTAAGTTGTACTGAGAGCTAAAGTTTGTCAAACTAACTTTAAACTTTACTTCAAATTATAAATAGCTCACTTTATACAAAAGTTAGGCCAACATTATCCCACACACACACTCAAAGGATTTAGTCAAACCTGACCTCAGCCACATGTTATTCTTGAGTGTGACTGATGTGATCGTGGCTGCAGCTGCTTCATTGTGAAAGCTGTCAACACTGTCAGTACTTACCATACAATTTAAGCGCTTGGATGGGTGTGCAGAAAGTGCAAGCATATTCTCAGAAAAGTAGGCATATTCTGTGAGGAACTATTAAAGAGACCAAGTGGTGTTTCAGTATGTAGCTGTTAATGTTTTTGTTTTACATCGTAGATGGCAAAGTGCAGAGGTCTGGGTTCATTACCAGACAAAGGTCCATGTTACTCGTCTTTGTCCATTGATTCAGCCCAGTCGGCACTGTTTATGTGCGGGAAGTGGGTGAGGTTTTGTTGCCTCTCTAAAGCATCTCCTACCAGTTCATGTCTGTGCAAAGGGAAATGCACCCTGTTGTGCTATTTACAGACTCAGAAGTAGATGTCCAAAAAAAATCCATACCATTACGATGCCTGCTGTGCTTGGAGAGATAAAAGTTCGACTAAAATTTTACCCTGTGCTTTTACCGTGACATGACAGTCTGCCTGATAAGTGCTCTCTTTTTCTCTTTCCATCCAGCTCCAGTCTTTCCTGCAGGTCAGCGTGTTCCAGGTCCGGGTGGATGAGTGTCCCAACTCCGAGTGTGGCGGGACAGGTGGCTGCTCCAACACTTTGAACGTGCGGGACACGCCCACAGTGGTGGATTGTGGGACTATGAGTCTTGTGTCTGTGACAGTTGAATCCACAGCGGTGTGCTCCTGCCCAGGCAGAGAACAGTCCCATCAGCCTTGTGCCACATATCCCAGAAACCCCTGCTACAACGGTGGAGTGTGCGTGGACACTCAGCATGGCTACAGGTGAGTTGTTTTCCTCTGCTTTGTTTTTAATCTTCTTTTCCTACCTCATCCCAGCTGTCATTGCAATGGTCTACGAAAGGTAGACCATTGCAATGCTCCTCATATGGGATCATTACACTGCTGGGATTTCAATCTGCAGTGTTGTATAGTCTGTAGTTTACAATATTAAGTACACTGAGATTACTGATCATGTTGAAAATTAACTTCAAAATGCAACAAATTGTTCAACCTTCACAGTTTCATTATGACACTCACAAAATCTTGTTGCTGAGTGTCCTAATGTAGCAGCATACGAACTTTAGCAGGTTGTTTTTAGTTGTTTAGAAATATGTTCAGGTTAGTAATAAATTCCCTTTAATTTCACTCATTTGCAGAATTTTGCAGAAGTAAACATGATAAATTATTACATTCATGCAGTACTTGTAAAAATCGAAATGGGCTGCACAGTGTGCACATCATTACTGACCTTATACTAGTGCAATTTTTCTCCTATCACTACATTTGTGCCTAAATATAAAGTGTAATTAGATGAAAAGCTTTTCTGACTGTGCCCTGATCCATGTCACTTAATGACCTTTATTTCTCATCAATCTCAAATTTTCGTTTAGGAAGGTGGCAAAGTGAGATGTTCACTGTCATTTGGAATAACTGGAGATGTGATTTGGAAATGAAAAAAAAAACATTGTGTTTTTAAAGATTATTTTGCTGTAGAGGAGCATTTTGTTTGTTTTTATGCATGTGTATTTTCATGATATTTTTCATATTTTGCGACCAAAAGGGTTTATTGTTATTAATTTTACTGTTCATTTTCTCCTCCAGCTCACGTCCTTATATTTGTGCAGATTTTCACCGCTCTGTTGAAATGGAAATATTGATATAAAAACTACAGAGATAATGTCTCACTGTCTTTACAACATTTCAGAGGGGTAACAGAAAATGACTGACAGTAACAGAAAAATATTAATAATAAAAATAAAATAATAGTTAAAATTAGCATAGGTTTAGGGGAGCTATCAGGACAAAACCCAAAAGACGTTCTTTAAATTGTATCTTATGTCTTGTTGGGTTTTGCCAACTGCTGATACACTGTGACTAATCAAGTGCAAAGAGGTTCAGTTCTTGTTGGCGATTTTTTTTAATTGCATTGTGAAAGTTAATTATTCTTTGAAAGTTAACTTCTCAGGAAGGAAGGCCACTAACTGAACTAAATAATGATAAATCAATAAGATGCTTGCATAAAACTGCATAAAACAAAAAAAAACATGGCGATGGAGGATCAGAGTCATATATATTTGTCCAGTTGCTCTGCGGTATTCTATACATCCTCCTACTTAGGGCGATCGTGGCTCAAGAGTTGGCAGTTCGTCTTGCTCCTCCCCTTTGTGAGTGTGGACGCTTCATCTCTTTGCTCTTGAATGCTTTGCTTCTTATATTGATTTTTATTGATTTTTACGCTGATTTTTTCCCTTTTTTCCGTGTGAGCTTACCTGCGATAACTTCTGGACACTTGTAGATCATTAGGACTAGAGTGTTCTTAACAGAAACAGCAACATTTTATGGTTACCTTGTCCTCAGCGCTCCGTGTGTCTGTGGCCTAGACACAGCTGAAGCCTGATTACAGCGTCTGGGCACCGAGCAGCCTCAATAGCCTGGAAAGGTGCTAACCGCTAGGCTAACTAGCAACAAGATGCCTTCCCTCTCCACAGATGACTACCACAGCCTCCTGCAGAAGATTGCAGTACTGGAGACAAAAATTCATCGCTTAGAAGTAAACGTGGAGGTAAATGGACTGTGTGGAAATGAAACAACCTTGCCTTTGATTCAAAACAATGGCGATGAGCAAGCTAGTACACAGCTAAGGAGCACAGATAACATGACCAAGAAAGTAGACTCTGTGCATTATTATAAATCCTCAAGTGATAATCCCCCCTTAGACTGTCTTGGTGCAAAACCAAGACATAAATCATGTCTCCTGGAAGGGGGAGGACGTATCACAGGCAGGGCACAGCGAGCTGAAATCTCTGAAACCGACTGGCCTTCACTTCCTACGAGACAGAGAAGCTCTTCTACCCCTGTATACGGGAGGAAACAGGACTGGACAACCGTGAATAGGAAGGTTAACAACAAACCTCCAAAACAACTGAATGTGAAACTGCAGAACAGATTTGCTCCACTATCAAAGGACCCTGGATCTATATCGGACAACCATCCATCTAAAAGCAGCGAAATAAGGTCTGAAAATCTGTTGAAAAGTGAAAGGCCACAGGGAAAGCTAAAGGCTAGGCCTGAAACTCTGATTGTGGGTGACTCTGCCGTAAAGGATGTACAAAGGATGTGCGGTAAGAACACTAAAGTCCTCTTCTTTCCTAACGATATGGTCAACAACCTGAAGGAGAGAATTCTTCAAATTGCAGATGAATATCCAACTGTGACAAACATTGTTCTGCATACAGGGTCAAACGATGTGTCCAAACAACAGTCGGAGGTTCTGAAACGGGACTTTACTGGATTATTAAATACTGTAAACTCTCTGAATGCAGCTGTATTCATCAGTGGACCTGTACCGCCGGTCAGAGGAGGAGACGAGAGATTCAGCAGGTTGTTTACACTGAATAAATGGCTTATATCAGCATGTGCTGACCACTCAGTGCACTTTATCGACAACTTTAATATTTTTTGGGAACGCAGGCATCTGTTCAAAGCAAATGGATTTAATTTTAACAAGTCAGGGGTGAAACTGTTCACCTCCAACTTGTTTTATTCCATACGTCATCCATCCGTGCTTGGTGCCAAGGCTGAGATAAACGAGGAGTTATCTCATAAAGAGGAACAAACAGTACTCCAAGAACAGACAAAGCCCAGCAGAAACCTTGAGGAGGAGCTCCATTTGCCCCCACCCGGGAAGAGCCTCAGAAAGGAGAGACATCCATGGCATCTGAGGAAGAGCCTCAGAAAGGAGAGACATCTAAGGCAAGAAGAGGGGTCCCTATTTGCCTCCAACTCTCTCAACAACACCAACGACCAGGACAAGGGACCACGACCTTCCCCAGTCCCCCAAACCCCTGACAGGCCATCACCCTCCTCCCCCTCCCTTTCTCCCTCCTCCCCACACCTGAAATTCACTGAGGAGATGATGGAGCGGGTCAATGCTGGGCTCAGATCTACCCCCCGTCCCAATCCCTTTTTGTCCCCCATAAACCCCCCACCAGAGCGGCCAAAGGTTCGCCATCGAGCCCCACCCTCAACAGAGCAATCGAAGTCACATTGCCCAGCCTCGCCCCCCTTAGTTCCTCCTTACCACCTTCATGCTTTGTCTCCGCAGTCTGATGCGTGATGTGTGAAGGGTCCGGGCTGTGAGGATTATGGCAGTGATGACTTTTCCCAGGAGAAGCTGGGACCCTGTTTACTAGAAGGTTTTAAAATTTCTGTACTTTTAGGTGACAGGAGACATGTGGCCTGGTCAAAACACAGAGAGCTGCACTCTAAAAGATCTTTAAACATAGTAAACATACCTCGTGTGCCACAGACTGCTCCCAAACACGAGGGGACAAGTAATACCTCTAAAACACTTAAGTTGGCTTTATTAAACATTAGATCTCTAGCTGGGAAAACATTTTTAATTAATGATTTAATCACTGAGCACAGCCTTGATTTTATGTTTTTAACTGAAACTTGGTTGGACCAAAGTAACAGTGGAGCTGTTCTCATCGAGGCGACCCCTCCTAACTACAGTTTTATCAGTGAGGTCAGGGCGAGCAGGAGAGGAGGAGGGGTTGCTGTCTTATTTAATGAATCATTTCAGTGTAAGCAGCTATCTCCTGGAAGTTTTCAGTCTTTTGAATATGTGGCTTTGCAGCTGAAGGCCCCATCCAAAGTTGTGTTTCTTAATGTTTACAGGCCTCCCAAATACTGCACAGACTTTTTTAATGACCTCAGTGAACTGCTGTCTGTGATCTGTGTTGATTTTGACTGTGTAATTATTGCTGGGGATTTTAACATTCATGTGGACAACCCTCAGGACAAAGGGACTAAAGACCTGAGTAACACTCTGGGCAACTTTGGGCTGACTCAGCATGTAACAGAGGCCACACATAATAGAGGACACACTCTTGACCTACTGATCTCCAAAGGCCTGAGCATTTCAAAGGTTACTGTGTCTGATGTGGGCCTGTCTGATCATTACTGTTTTCTTTGAAAGTAAAATCTCAGCCCACATAAATATATCAACAACAGTGATCACAAAACTGTGTATAACTGAACACAGTAGTGCAATTTTTAACCAGGTCTTCCCATTAACACCTGACCTGCCCAGAGGGTCAGTCAATGAGCTCGTCAATAGCTTCAATGCTAACATGTTAAATGTAATGGACACTATTGCTCCCATTAAGGTGAAGGTTATCTCTGGAAGGAAAAAGTCTCCATGGAGAAACTCCACACTGGTGAAAAATGAAAAAAGAGAGTGTAGGAAAGCTGAGCGCAGATGGAGAAAAACAAACCTCCAGGTTCATTATGACATCTATAAAGAGAAACTTCACAATTATAATTTACAACTGAGGAATGCAAGGAGGTCCTACTTCTCTGACATCATCACTAAAAACAGCCATAATGCTCGGGTCTTATTTTCTACAGTTGACAGGCTAACAAACCCTCCTGTGCCAGTGGCAGCTGAATTTCATTCGACCATGGCCTGCAATGACTTTGCCAAATTCTTCACTGAAAAAATCCAAAAAATTAGACAAGCAATTGGTACATCAACAGCAGATCCAGGATATGTACTGTGTCCACCAAAAAACTGTTTAAACACCATGAAACAGTTTCAACCTATTAACAGCAAAGACCTGGAGGACATCTTAGGTCAACTGAACTCCTCCTCCTGCTGTTTAGATGTCCTGCCAACAAGTTTTTTCAAAAAGGTCTCAAAGACTTTGGAGTCAGACCTGTTACAGATCGTCAACTTTTCTTTATTATCAGGTGTGTTTCCAGAATCACTAAAAACTGCTGTAATCAAACCTATACTGAAAAAGGACAATCTTGACAAGACACAAATGAACAACTACAGGCCGATCTCAAATCTCCCGTTTTTAAGTAAGATCATTGAAAAAGCAGTTTCTCAACAGCTCAATTACTTCTTAAAAAAGAATAACTGCTACGATGCCTTCCAGTCAGGTTTTAGACAGAACCACAGCACTGAAACCGCTCTGACCAAAGTGTTTAATGACATATGTCTGAATACAGACAGTGGAAAAATGTCAGTCCTAGTTTTACTGGATCTCAGTGCAGCATTTGATACAGTTGACCACAACATATTACTCAAACGACTGGAGAACTGGACAGGTCTTTCAGGAACTGTACTAAACTGGTTCAAAACATACGTAGAAAACAGGAAATACTTTGTATCAATAGGTAACTTCACATCTGAGCAGACAAGTATCACATGTGGAGTTCCCCAAGGTTCCATCTTGGGACCCCTTCTGTTTAACATCTACATGCTCCCACTGGCACAGATTATAAACAACAACAAAATAAACTATCACAGCTATGCAGATGACACACAAATATATATCACAATGTCACCAGGAGACCGAGGCCCTGTACAGGCTCTTGGTAAATGCATTGAGGAAATCAATGACTGGTTGTGCCACAATTTTCTCCAGCTAAACAAAAACAAAACTGAGGTAATAGTCTTTGGCGCCAAAGAAAAACGATTACAGGTCACCAGAGAACTTCAATCTATACATCTAAAAACCACAAACCAGGCGAGAAATTTGGGTGTAGTGATGGATGCAGACCTAAACTTAGAAAAACACATTAAGACAATAACAAAGTCAGCTTACTATCACCTCAAGAATATATCAAGGATAAAAGATCTGATGTCTCAACAGGACCTGGAAAAACTAGTCCATGCATTCATCTTTAGTAGGCTTGATTACTGTAACAGCATCTTTACAGGTCTACCTAAAAAATCAGTCAGACAACTACAGCTCATTCAGAACTCTGCTGCTCAAGTCCTCACTAAGACCAAAAAAGTGGACCACATCAGTCCAGCTCTGAGGTCCTTACACTGGCTGCCTGTCCGTCAGAGGATAGACTTTAAAGTTCTGATGCTGGCCTATAAAGCTCTGAATGGTTTAGGAACAAAATACATCAGTGACCTCCTGACCCAGTATGAACCATCCAGATCCCTCAGGTCATCTGGATCCGGTCTTTTATCAGTTCCCAGAGTCAGAACCAGACACGGAGAAGCTGCATTCAGCTTTTATGCTCCTTATATCTGGAACAAACTCCCAGAAAGCCTCAGATCAGCTGAAACACTCAGTTTATTTAAATCCAGGTTGAAGACTCACCTGTTCTCAGCTGCATTTGAATAAAGCACCAAATCCACACTTTAAGCTTAAATTTCAAAACTTACATTTAACTACTGATTTTATCTACTGTTCTGATTTTATCTGTTTTGATTTTATATACTGTTTTGTTTGTTTGTTTGTTTGTTTGTTAATTAGTTAGTTAGTTTATTTGCTTGTTTTAATCAATTTTAAATCATGCTTTTTATTTGTTCTTGTTTCTAATGTCTCTGTAAAGCACTTTGAATCACCTTGTTGTTGAATTGTGCTATACAAATAAACTTGCCTTGCCTCGCCTTGTAATCGGAAGGTTGCCGGTTCGAGCCCCGGCTCGGACAGTTTCGGTCATTGTGTCCTTGGGCAAGACACTTCACCTGCCACCTACTGGTGATGGTCAGAGGGGCCGATGGCGCGACATGGCAGCCTCGCCTCTGTCAGTCTGCCCCAGGGCAGCTGTGGCTACAACTGTAGCTGCCTCCACCAGTGTGTGAGAGTGAATGAATAGTGGAATTGTAAAAGCGCTTTGAGGGTTTCAAAAAGCGCTATATAAATGCAATCCATTATTATTATTACATCCTCCTACTTGCTATATAGGCCAAACATCCTACTTATGATCTCAGAACAAGAGGACAAACAGGTTCTGGGTAAATGGTTTACCTGGTTGTTTTGATTCTGACAGTTTTCAGTCTTGTGGATTGAGGGAAATGGTGAAAAATCTTGTGCCCCTGTTTTGATGGACCAATGTTGTAAACTTCAGCAAGGAGACTTAAAGATGTAAATATTGAAACCAGCGCACAAATTGGTAGTGTCATTTTAAAAACTGATTTTTTACACGTAAATAATGCATTCAGGGGGAACTTTAGCAGCTGTGGTATATCACACCTGGGTATGCTATGTATTTATGTCAGGATGGGTTATATTAGAGACTAACTAACCACATGTGACTCACTGTGTAATTTTTTTTTAACAGGTCAAACTCTATGGCATAGGTTGTGCGGAGGTTTTGGACACACAAGCATCGAGACCTAACGCATTGTTGGTTCTGGTCTTTGAATTTGATGTTTGTTCGTTTTGTTTTTCGTTTTTTTGATCATCCCTTTCTTTAAAGCATAAAAAACTAAAGTAAAATTTCTACTGATTGGACCGTCATTATGAAGAGCTCGCATTATAAACTTTAAAGTTATCGTTTGACAGATAAGGTCGGGTCACATTGTACTTCCATGTGATTTTCAGTGACATCACAACAATGATTCTTCCAAGCATGAACTATTGGAAAGGCATTCAAGAATGACTAATCTCAGAAAATTAGAAATGCGATCACATGGCTAATACACAGGTGTGGTTGTAAGCCTCTCCACTGCTTTGCTAATCCCCCTGCTTGTTGAGGGTCAGCCTGGAGAGCAGACATCGCAGATATAAAGAAATCCCAAGCATCTCGGGTTGTCATTGAAAAGCGAGTGCACCGCAAGTAAGCCTGTTCTGAGGTTTGAATGCTCTCTCCTGGCATTGAGATCAGTCAACATCTTGTAGGGTTGGTTTATTTTTTGCCAAGGTTTTACTTCTGCCAGACATGAAGAAGTCCCAGTGCTGCAGCTTTTCTACTACCTGAACTACAGACTAAATAAGTTGTAGAGTGTGGGATGTATGGCAGGAAGTCAGGTTCCAGTTTGGCTGCTGTCTTGTCTACAAAGAAGTTGAAATGCCAAGAGAAAGACAGTGATCACTTATTACATTCAGTCAGCATAAAATCAGTAACTGATTAATTTCCAGCTTTCAGTGATGTCTTGCCACAGTGCAAGAAAACGAGCTTTTATGAGGGGAGAAGATGGAAGCTGGATGGAAATTAAAGGCTTGATAATAACCTATAAACATATGCTTTTGAGACTGTGATGGAGAGATGAAGGCAGAGCTCCTGTGGTGTGTGTATAACTACATTCACTCATTCAGTCCTGACTTTAGACGCTAAATCGCAAAGGACGGTGATTAAAAATGTAAAGGAAATTATCATATCAAAATAAACGCCTTGCCTGGTGCCACAGAAGGAAATCTTTATTTTTGCACAATGGCAGCAAATGTTCCAATAATCTCATAACTCCTGAGCTCTTAATTTAAACTCCCAGCCCTTTTCTCACTGAATTTCCCCATTAAGAGTGTGCTGTTCCTCACTGGTGGGTTGCAACAGTAGGTCATGCTGAATTAAAATGAATTTGCACATAGTATTTTTATTCATGCTAAAGGGAATTCTTGAACCTTGTAACAGCTGTTAGAACTAACATACATCTGCTGGAGGAATTTTAATTTTGAGTGGGTATGTGTTGGCAGGGTTGCCAACAGCAGCTACAGTACGAGGCAAAGAGACTTACACCGGGCATGTTTGAGGCCTTTCATTTCCTTGACCTTAATTTCTCATCTACCAGTTTGAATCTACTCTGTAATATTTTGTTATTTTTGTTATTTTTACATCATTGTTGTGGTTCTTTCTACATGTAGTTGTTTCTGTGACTGAAAAGCGTGCTTCATTGGGCCGAGATGAGGTGACTGGCTTGATCATCGAAGAATATCCCTTTTCTTTGCCTTGAGAAACTCTTGGGTTGCTTTTGCAGTATCTTTTGGCTCATTATACATTTGCACATCGTCAGATCAGTTTGGCAGCATTTGGCCCAATCTAAGCAGAGACTACAGCTCAGTACACTTCAGAAACTATCCAGCTACCATCAGCAGTTACACCATCAGTACAAACTAGTGACATAGTTCACTGGCAGCCATGTTTGACAGATGATGTGGTATGTTTAAAATCATGAGCATTTGCTTATTCCATCATTCTGGTACAACTTCATCTTAGTTTCTTCTTAACAAATGTTTTGTTAGAGCTGAGCAGCACATGTTTTCTGGTCTAATCTGCCTTCCTTCTTGACTGTAACGAGTGGTTTGCACCTTTTTGTGAGCCCTCTGTATTTCCATTCGTGAAGACGTGTCTTAAATTCTAGACTTTGACAATGATATAGTTACGTCTTCGAGCGTGTAATTAACTTGGCTAGATGTTGTAGAGAGTTTTCCTGAGCAAAGCGATCGTCCACTTTTCTTGTTCTGTAGTCTTCCAGACTTAAGATGTTGCTGAGTTGCTCAGTGCGTTCCTTCTTTTTAAGAATGTAATAGATTTTATTTTGACGCTCCTAAAGCTCTTACTCTCGCTTTGATAGGTTTAATTGGTTTTTTCAGCCTAATGACAGCCTCGTTCATTTGCATTGACCTCTCTTTGGGCCTCATATTGACAGTTCTGGTGAACGGTTGCCAAATGCAAGTTCAACATTTAACATCAACTTCAGGTCTTTTGTCATCTTAATTTGTTATGGATTAACAAGAGAACCAACCTCACTTAGCCATAAATCTCCTTTTCAGTCAATTGTGGGGGCCGAGTATAAAAATGTCTGTTTTCCTTAACAGTTGACACAAAATTTGTGTTGAATTCCTTGAATTTAAGCTGAAAGTCTTCAGTCACATCTTGATTATCAACTGTGGAGCTCAACCACAACCAGATCTCACTTTGGCCCAGGTGGACCTTGTCTGTCAAAACTATAATATTAGTGTTTTTCCTAAACATGCTTAGCGATTATGTGGTATATGCAGAGAAAAATGTTATATAGACTAAGGTGGATGTGAAAAGTGATCTAGATTGTTAGAACTCTGTTGTTTTTGACTGCTCCCTAATTGGTGGGGCATCATGCTGTTACCTGGGTACTACACCACGGAGCTTAAGTGGAGCAACGAACAATGATGTGTCAAGGTTTCTTGTTAATTAAGCAAAGTCTGTGAACTCGTTCAGGCTGGCAACTCTGCCAAACACACTAATATTCCTCACTCTTCATGTCATATGTCAAGCACACCCCTCCCACCTTGCATCGCCTTTCAACCCCTCCACTACCCCAACACCCACTTGTACCTTCCAGAGGGGATATTTACTCATCATTCCCCCAATTTATATGGACTATATTTGCAGTGAGTGATGAGCTCAGAGCTTTTACAGCAAACTCAAACTGCATCCTCCTGCTCTAATAATTAGTTATCTAAAACACGAGTTGTCTGAGTGAACTGTTATTACTGATGTGCCACCCAATTTGCTATCAGTGATTCTTTGGCAGAAAAATAATCTCTACCAACACTTCACTTTTACATTGCAGAGCACGATTAAGGCATATTAGCCTGTCAAAACCTTCCTTGATGGCTCTGCCATGTGATCAGGTACAAGACTACAGTTTTTCTAAAAGTTTTGCTCTCTTTATCCGTGCTTTCAGCCTGCTTTAAGCAATCACACTGTATTGAACTGCTCATTTTCTCTAAATATTCATACGCTTCCCACACACTTTCTAAATATCCTGCTATATTCTTGGGTTTAAAGAATTTGAGTGAAAAGGACTTGGGACAGCAGGAGACAGTTTGACAATTTCGACTACACAAAATAACCTTATTAGCACCAAAAGGCTCCAACATGACGCTCTAGTCTGTATGTGTCTGTCTTGCTTGCGGCAACAGTTCAACACTTGAATGACTGCTGCATTCATCCTTTCATACAAATGTCAGCGCCCAGCTATACAGCATCTAATTTTGCATACGGGCACTCACAGCAACAGCAAAATGGAAATCATCCAGACTTGAGCACGAGTAGCAATTGGAGTAAGACAGGAAATGATGTGAAAATGGAGCAATGGTTTTCTGTTTTGACGTGTTGACAGGGAAGCCACTGTCATGGGATGACACCACAATGTCAAGCAGATGTACAAGGGATAAGGTGATGGGAGATTGCTTGAAATTCCATCTGTCTGGGTGAGATAAATCTTCCACACCTTCTGTTCCATAACTGTTAAGATGGGTCAGAATCAGAGGACAAATTTCCCCATGAGGAATATTAAAATATACCTCAAATGAAACCCTGGGTGAATGCGTGGACATCTTAAGAATTTAGAGTTCATTAAACTGCCTTTCTCTTATCAGAAGGTTTTATAATATGACCATTTAATCCAAAGCCCGAGTATGTGACAATAAAAAACAACTAACCCACACTGAATATACTTGAGCTTGAGTTTTTCAAATATAGAATCACTTTCTCAAATTTAGCATAAACCGCCATGTTTTGCTACATTTTGGTTAATAATATTTCGTTTATACTACTTCCCTACATGTTTAGAGGTTTAGCTATGTGGCCTTTCCCCAAGCCACAAGAAAAAACGATTTTCAGAGTATTTTTGCGGAGCACCAGCTCCTGTGTGCTCCTGCATTGCTTGCCGTTATAAATAGAAACAAACCTTTCACAACCTCCTGCTAGATGAAAGATCTTGCATGTTAGCTGTCACATGCTGCCAGTTCTTGTTTCGAATCCCCAGCAAACAAGTGAACTGAAGGAGAGGGTCTTCATTAGCATAAATCACTCTGTAAACAAGGCCAAAAGCAGGGCGAGAACATTTCAGCAAATCCTTTCAACTACAAACACCGATGACGAAATAAGCTCGTTGGTGCGTCTGTGGTAGAAGAAACATGATGACCCTGTTTAAACTTCAAGTAATTCAGCCTGATGCCGTGCGTAGCCTCAGACTCGACTCTTTAATGGTGGAAGTGAAGAGCTATGTGCAACCAATTAAATACAACACCAGTGTGTGCCTAAGATTTTATCACTGTCTCATCTGTGCCTCCGTGCAGACTTTGAGTTTTGTGATGAAATTAGCAGTCAGTTCGCGCTGTTGACCTCTGTAATGGTTAGATGTTAACAAAATAAGTCACATCTAATTGTTTATCAAGGGTTAAAATGATGTCAGCAGCAGACTCCTCCTGGCACATGCTTGTTGTGTTACCATATTCCACAAGCAAAGGTGCAGCACATCAGAAAGGATAATGAATGTTGCGCTTCAGTGTGTTTTTTATTCACTATGCTGGAGTGATAATTAGGAGCAGGAATTTCCAGCAAAAATACTATACACTTTTAATTCATTGTTGCTATTCTTCAAAAGTCACATCCATCCATCTTCTCTGGCTTACTCGAAGTTGAATTATAGTAGTAAGAAATAATCAGGATATTTCCGATGTCTATTTGACCAGCAGGTCCTCGTGTATGATCCAGAGTGGATTCCAGGTGGGGTGAGATTAATAATCATGGCAACAAGTAGTAGGTGTACACCAGGATCTCCTCCAAGTTGGGTGCATTCGGAAACTCTCCAGGAGAAATGCACAACCTGATCAGATGGCCAGACCACCTCAGCGGACTCTGTTTGATGGGAATGAGCAGTAGCTCTTCTCATCGCAATGACTGGAAAATCAAACCTTTTCCGTCTGCCTCACCTCTCTGCTCACATTAGCTCACATGCATTACTGCTACACTCTTCCTGTCGCTAGTCGACAACATCCCAGAGACTCTAAAACTTTTTCTCTTCGGTCAGCAGCTCTTACCCAACTTAGTGGGAGCAGCCACAGTTTTCCAGTAGCCTCAGAGGTGAAAACTACCATTCTGACTGTTGCACACTTGGCCACAGACTTTCCTGTCGTATGCTAAAGATCATGTTTTGATGAAGCAAAGTGGAATCACGCCCATGAATACTACAAAATAAATACTTTGGTTTTAGTCTTATATAGAGAGCTTAATTCTAACAGCTGACAGTGCTATAGAATAAAATTATAATGATCAGCAAAATAGATTACAGATGTTGCATTCTGGGTAGAATATCTGTCTTGCACACTGATGACATACATATGTGCATGCATTTGACCTTTGGACATCACATAAAACAAAACCATAGCAGCTGCTGTTACACATGTTCTCTGCTTTAGAAAAACACAACACAAATATTCAGGTACAGCCATATGAAAACACACAAATCTATGTGCTCTGAACATATGTGACGGCAGACGAACATAAAGCCTCATCACACACGTGTCCTCTAAGCTTTCTTGCTGTGATTTGTGGAAGTTAATTTTACCCTTCAGCTTCATTTAATTAGAAGCAGCGAGTGAAAAGGGCAGGATTTGAGTCTGGCTGGCTCGAGCCAGCATGTAATGTGGCTCACCGCTGGACCCGAGCAGGATGCCTGGCTGGATCCCTGTTAGGCGTAATCCCTGGATTACTCACATGCACACAGACACGCACACACGCTTACACAATTATTAGCTATTCCTCTCACTCTTAGTGTTAATCTAATCCACAAATAATGCTGCAACCACTCACATATGAAGAAACCTGTATTTTTACTGCTCAAACAAATAGCTTTGTCTTGTGGGTCAAAAACAATCAAATTAAGGTTTTAATCAGGTTCATTAAGAATCAAAACATTTTCTGATATTACTTTTTTAATGCCTGGCTGCAGGTATCCAATCTTTGGCCAGGTCCAAACCAAAGCATCACTGAACACTGATTTTTTTATTTGTACTGTTATCACACAGCAAGAAAGTTCCTGGTTCAGTAGCAGTTGGATATATTTTCTTTCATGCATCACTTTTGTAATATTCCAATGAGTTTCCAATCCTTTAAAATACAAACAAATGATCAATGTTGCAGAATTGCATAGATTCAAACATTAAGCATTCACTGTAATCTTTCAAAATCTCTGAAACTCAAGAGAACCTGTCTGGGAGGGTATACTGTAGGTTCCTTGAGTAATCCCGGTTCTCAGAGTAGTACGAGTGAGATGTCATGCTATGGGATATGCCTGTTTATTCCATTTAGCTCATCATCAGTCCTGATTGGCTGGTGAGTGCGATGACCAGAACAGGCAGAACCCCCACTCTTAGGTAGTTACTATGTTACTATGAAGACATTATTCAAGATAAGCACCTCTTCTCACTTTGCCCAGCAAGATTTAGTCAGTTTGATTAGTCAGACATCTCACTCGTGCTGGTCTGAGAACCGGGGTTATGCAAGTAACCTAACATTTTCATTCCTAGCATTGTTTCAGTGTCTTACTAAGAGATATGGAAATGAGACAAAAGAGACAAACAGGTCACAGCTTCTGCAAACTTAATCTTCAGATGAAGTAAAAGGAGGTGTGGAGCATGTTGTCAAGATTTTAGGCATGCATGAACCAACCATCTTAGGTGCAGAGACTGGCCTGGGCTTCAGTGACACCACAGCCTGCATAAGTGCCTGAATATCACTGACATGTAGTATGCCAGAGGCGATTTAAAACACATTTCAAAACTGATTATTTGAAGCTTTAGCCATATGAGAGTCTGTCATTGTCATGGTGTATAAGACAAATAATACAGTGAAGCATAAAAGGTTCAGCTTTTCAGATTGCAATCACAATAAAAGGGTTTAAATTATTGCCCACAGATCTGGGTTTGCATTGCGTTATTCACATCAGCTGTAGATGCCAAGAAGTTCACAGCTTCTTTAGAGAGCTTATAAACATGATTTCAGTCATGTTTGAAAGCTGAACAACAACAACAAATCTTTAATTCTCACCTGATTTGCAGTCACAAAAAGTCCACCATATTTAACGTTTCATATCACATCTTCTTGCATTTTTTATTTTTTTATTTTTTTGGGCTCCCCTTCACACATATACTGTCAGAAAAAACACGTTTCCTCAAACTATCTCTTATTATTTCTTATTGTCTTCAGATGATAACCTTTGACATACTGACATGCAGTAAAATTAAGAGTTATACACGACAATTCGAGCAGTCACGAGGGGTCACTGAAAGGTTCAAGAACAGTTTTGTATTCCACAAGCTGTGAACTGTCTGAATACATATGGGATTCAGGAAGCACTCTCCACAAGCATCATCAATACACCAAATGAGAAAATATCTAATGTTGTTTGTTCCTCCAGTAATGTTCCACACGTCGATTTTCCTCCTGTGTACATTTGTGTTGAAGCGTAGCAGCACTGACTGCTTGATGAGCTGTGTATACCTTTTTATAGTTGTGCTTCGTTAGGCTTGTGCTTTCCCACTCTGGACATATTATGGACTTATAGAACTTTCAGTTGAGTAAACGTGCTTTACATCCAAACCTGGATACATAATTCATGTTCTATGAATAAACATACTTCAATCAAGTGTAAACAACACGTTTCCTGGTATTCTGGAGACTTTTAGACTTGGCAAAGACGACCTTTTGTAACTGTGATGCACATGTAGACTTTCTATTTGGTGTAACAGTGGATCTGTCATAAGGCTGAGGGGAGTGAGCAAGAACTGTTCCATAACTTGGTGATCAAGGCTTAAAACTGAGTGCATGATTAAATGCTGGCTCTAAAGTAACACGTTCTGCATCTGTTTTATGAAAACTGAATGCAAGCCAAAGCGGAAATGCAGGAATTGCTTCTTTGTGAAGTATCAGCCAAATAGATGACAGAGAGAGAACAAGGCAAAGCAGCTGAAGCTGGCAACCCAGAGATGCAGATGATTGTCGCATTTTCAATCACGTTAGAGTACCTGAGCTCTGTAACATCTGATGTGTGATTCTGCTGGTTCAGAAGTGGGAGCAGCAAGACAGTGGATGTCAGGAAATGAAGATAGAAAGGAGAAGAGAATAGAAAGGAAAAGGGGGATTTGGGAAAGGCTGGGGAAATGAGACAGAGTTGGATAAAGGTGAAGGGAATTAGGGGGAAATGGGAACACATGAGAGAGGGAACAGTGGTAAAGAAAAGGAGACTAGAGGATCAAAAATGGGAAAGGAAGTGCAGGGTAGCAAGGAGAGGAAAGAGGAAATGATAAAAGAGCACGATAATGAAAATGGGAGCAAGGACAGAAAAGAAGAAAAGTGAAGGGGGAAGAAATAACACATGCAGATAAGATAAGAGTTAATAAAAGATAGAATGGCTGTAGGATAGTTTTCTGCTCTTGGGGCTTTGAGATATGACCCCAACGCATACACACACACACACACACAAAAAGATTACAGTCCAAGATTGAAGAAAGAACATGCAGATAATCGAGGCACTGGGATTAATAATGAGATCTGGGAAGTGAGGGGGTTGAGTGGAGGAGTGGGATTACGGCTCCCGGCCCAGCGTTAACAAACGCAATTCCCAGCAGACAACGAATGAGCAAAACAAAGCTGCCTTAAGAGGATTGGAGAGCTTCGCAATTGTGTCTAAAACTATGCCTCGGATTGTCTTGTGCTCAGAGAATTAGCGTGACATCACCAAAATGAAAATGCAGGCGTGAATGTTTTCCTGGTACCTCCAGTCTTACACGCCAACAAAACTTTTGAGTATGAATGACTTTTTAAAGCCTAAGGGGGAAAAAACCAATAAGCAACAAATAAATAAAAAGGTATAAAATCACAGGTAGCTTCTTCCTTCTCTTATTTACTTTTCTTACAAGTGTTTCTTACCAGTGAAGTGTTGCAGAATCCTTATTGGTCCGTGGAGTAAACTGTTCTTCCACAGAACATGACACCATAGGATGTTAGTGCGACCTGCTGTTATAAGCAGTAACCTCAGGGGCTGAAAAACCAAACAAATGTGCCAAAAACTGCATTTCCTCTGATGGCATTTTGAAGCTGGCTCTATAAGTAGAGAAGTCTCCTTAGACTGCCGTGTAAAAGTGGCCAACGTTACAGCAGAAATGAAAATGTTTTCTGCTCGGCACTAAAAATAAACAAATGTTTGGCTTCTGAAGTCTACGCTGCCTTGATTGACAGGTGTCTCTGATTGGCCTTGTATCCACTAAACTGAGTCACAAGACGTGACTTCTGCACTGGGCTTGTGGTTTTATGAACCACCTGCATTGTATAATTGTAGCACTTCGAATTGTCCACGCTAGCATTTCCTGATAACGTAGAACTTCACCCCGTCATCACCTGATTCCAAATTCCATATACCCTGGAAGTTGGATCATTTATCAGTGAGTGATGGCAAACCAGAGTTGACCACATTCCAGTTGTAAAAGTCAGAAAAATTCTTGTTCAGACTCAAACCCGTACAGATGTGTTTGAAGGTAGCATTTTCAAATAAGAATGTCAAACTGTGTTTTTCAGTAAGTGTACAGAATGTTCTCTTGATAAATCATACAAAGCTACTCTAGTGATAAATATGTAGGTAGAAAGCACATAATCGGACCCCATTAAAATGGCAAAATTGGGCATTCTTTGGTGAAGATGTGCACTTTTAGAGTGGAGAAAGCCATTGCATTGCTTTAATGTGGCATTTAATGTTCGATAGCTAGAACTGTAAGGGAGATACATTCAGGCTTCATACTTGGACTATAATAAAATGCATATGTATTTGCACTTATAAACAGTGCTGCAGCACAGTCACAGATAGAGCATGATTTTTGTTCAGTGTATTTAACAAGTCACAAAAAAGCTACATTTGTAGTACATCTTACAACTTCTGTTGTAAGTTTATGCGTGCTGCTGGTACGCGATTGCCCCGACTTTCCAAGTGGGGGAGTTTAGCTGAAAGATTTTGACTGTGAACTCAGAATTTCTGACTTCCGGCTCAAAATACAGCACAGCATTGACATTGTAATTTGGTTTGGTTTGATCAAAATGCATATAGAACTAGGGCTGAACGATTATGGAAAATAATCTAATTGCGATTTTTTTGCCCCAATATTGCGATTGCGATGCGATATGCGATTATTTTTTAAGGTCTTTGTCTTCTGTATTATTAAACAAAGACAAGCAATACATCATATAGTATGGCCAATACTATATTACATTAATTTTAAACTGTTCTTTCCTGGAAGACAGACCTCTGTTATGATGACATGAGGTGATGCATGAATTGATGACTGACATTTTTATTTAACTTCTTCAATCACAACAGTATATTTGAACATACACAATAGTTTATTTTTAGCTTACAAACATCTGAGCATAAAGTGCTGACAAGGAACCCTGGTGTAAACATTAAAATGAAAGTCAGTACAATGTGCAGATTGCAGAAATATACATAAACAAAATCAGTGGCTTTACCACACTCAGTTTTTCGACATCTGTGAACTACTAGACAGTCATTCAATTAAAAAATAATATTAAATAAATAAAACTAATAAATAAAAAATACACACATCTTACTGATCTCTGCAGTCAGTAACATTACACATAAAGTGCAAACATAATAGCAATTGTATAAACACACACACAAACACGCCTTTAAAGTTTAAAGGCGTGAAATTGGACGGTCTAGCCTTCTGATTAGCTAATCAGAAGGCTAGTTCTGATTAGCGTCACCGCTGTCTCGGTGGAGTTTAATAAACTCGGCCGTCTGCTTCTTGCTATCTAAAATATAACCAGACACTGGTGTAAATTCTCAACTGTCTCATACTTCTGTTTAATAAGTTTTCTGTTTGACGTTTAGTCAGCTGTGTGAAAACCAAGGAGGAACCCACCCGGGGGATTAATAAAGTTTTATTTTATCTAATCTAATAACTTTAATCTCAGCCAAACCATTTACTCACGAACAAACAAAACACTGAAAAAAGCCCAACAATAACATTTTTAGGTTGTCTAAGTGACTTATATATTACGTTTAACCCGAGCAGCGAAACTCCGCGGTGATCTGAAAATGATGTGCCGGGAGTTGTGCCGTTCTCGGCCGCATCAGTAACCCTCGAGCTCCCGGCTAGCTGTCGAGCTGGGGCCCGTTCTTCGTACCTCGCTAAGTAGGTTAGCCGGATTAGATTGTTGACGATTTCGCGTGATCCTGGATCGTTCGGTTCCCCGAAGCCCATCCGGGACTTGCTGTCATAGCAACAGAGCCGTAAGCGTAAACCTGCTGGGGAGCAGGCTTACTTTATGTAAACAGGATTAGATCACGGCCACGCAGGTATGTCCGCTTCATTTATACGAAAGCAACAGCGATATTTTTCCACTGTTTCACCATAAATAAATATTATCAATGTAACTAAAGATAATGCAGCACTTGATCCTTTTATTGATGTCACACAGATACATACAGGTCATTTCCTAAAAAAGGGAAATGAACTATTAACATTCTATTACATGTATGTGATTATTACAGATGTAATTCATATTTCAGAGTAGTAATTGTAAATTACTTCGTGTAATCAAGATGAGAGACCACGGCTATAAAAGCGAAGGTGGATTTGGGAAGCCTGTCGCAGCCATGTCCTGTCCGTATACGCGACCAACCCATTGCGGAAGGTGCAAGATTGATAAGGAGAGTCCTCAGAATTCAGCGTATATTGCGGGACAGACAGGATCCTTTAGCTCAGCGCGACAGTGTGCTCATAGAGAGATATCGATATTCCCGTGAGGGTATTATTTACTTAACCAACTTGTTGACGAGGGGGTGCAGGACCACCACCTGTCTTTTTTTCCTCTGCCCTTTTCTTGGTTGCTGTTATGAACAAACTAACAGAGTATTACAGGCCAGTATTACCTTGCCAAGAGACGCAAAGCAATCTAAGAGATAAATATTACCATTCTGTAGAATACTCCTGTATTCCACTTTTACTTGTTCCCATGTTCTTGTGGGTCCTGTTGTGGCTCTAATGTGAAAGGGGATATAATATAACATATTATAATATAATATAATGCCATATGATATTGGACAATATAGTGTCATATGATAGATCTACCCTACCGCCTACTGGTGTTGGCCAGAGGGGCCGATGGCGCGATATGGCAGCCTGGCTACAACCGTAGCTGCCTCCACCAGTGTGTGAATGTGGGAGTGAATGAATAGTGGTATCGTAAAGCGCTTTGGGTGCCTTGGAAATGCTATATAAATCCAATCCATTATTATTATTATTATTAAATTACCTACGAGTTTGATTTGTCAGCAACTTTCTGCCAGCCCTCTCTCCTTGCTTTTGCAGCCTTTGCAGTGTTCTCTTGCGTTTTAATTAAACTCTGAAACTCCTGAAATCCCTCACTCATGAGTTCTTGCTCTGCTGCCGGAAAATACCGAGCACGCCCCTTCGACATTTTCGCCGACCAATCAGCGGGTTGCCGATCAATGTTTCTACTATCGATGCGTAGCGCCTTTTACGACACCCAGTGATGTCACATTCCTGCGTCCAGCTGTAGTAATCGTCAACAGCAGGTGTGTTCGGGGAACCGGATTAGCGAGCTCACGGTTAGCGCGATGATTTGATCTTGGATGTGTCATTTGATCTTGGATGTAGTAAGCGACGTACGAAGAACAGGCCCCTGGTGGGTAGCAGACGCCTCTGAAAACGTCGAAGCACTTTTGCAAATATGGGATATCTTGATAAACCGAGCAGATATTTGATGTTTACACAACTACTTTCTCGCCTGAAAATATGTTAAAAGTTTATTTTGTGACCCTGAAAGATTAGTATGAGTAATTTTAAAACTCAGTAGCGGCCGCCATTGCTGGAAACTGGAGTTTGGCTGGGCCGCGCTATGAATTCTGGGATATGGTAGTAATTTGGACAGCCTTCGGCGCGTCGCTGTGACGTAATCGGTCTACAAATGCGGCCTCAGGAGGATGCAGCCCATGAATTTGGACATGTCCAGAGTATAATCGCAGCCTTTGCGGTTAGAAAATTGCACTTGATCATGTCGCGATATTATCGCAAATGCGATATATCGTTCAGCCCTATATAGAACCCATGGTCATACCCATCTTTTCTATAGCATGTGGCTTTAAAGTGGAAGTTGAAGTGTTTTTGTGAAGAGTAGATGTGTGCTAGTGCTGTCACCTTTAGGTGGATCAGAGCTTGTCACCTGATTTGAAATCAAGCTTTACACAGATGTGTTTGAACAGCTGGCATTTCCAATTAAGAATGGCAAATTGTGTTTTCAGTAGGTTTTCAGTCTGTTTTCAAAATCTTTCTCGAGATGAATCATTCAAAGCTATTATAGTGATAAATACAGTGGAAAGAGCATAATCGGTCTCCCTTAACATTACAAAATTGGGCACTAGCTTCAGTGAAGACATGTTCTGTCAGAGTGCCCTTCGAGTTGAAAAAGCTATTACATCACCTTAAAAAGGCATTTTATGTTTCATAGCTATGATGGTTCTGATTCTGCGCCGCTTATAGTGAATTCAAGCATCCTTTTCTCAAACTGTGAAGAAAACCAGGGCCCGGATGAATAAAACTCTGCATACAACTGACACTATTTACCCACAAAGGCTCAAATGTGCGTGCACCTTTTTGCATTTGCATTTCACACAAACATACACGTGTGCAGGAAAAGGTGTATGAATAGCATTTGTGCATCTGGCTCTTGGTGATTCATGGAGATTTCTTGTACTTTAAGGTTGGCCAATGTTCAAGTCAGCACTACCCGTCTTGCGGCAGAGTGTAACATCTTGTCGTATATTACATTAGCATTCGTCTAAAGTGTTTGTTTGCCTGCTTGTGTTCCTGCATCTGAAGGCAGTGAAGTGACACATGCCTCCTGTATTTGTACAGGTGTCATTTATTGTATGTGGGCTGCTTGATTTCTGAGTCTGCATTTGTTTGTTTGCGTGCACATGCATTCACGTGTCCTCTTTCAATTCTGGAGAAGAGCAGAGGCAGAAAAATGAGCAAGAGAACGAAGGAACATTTGGATGAGAAATGAGCTGTCTGCGGAACACTAAGGAGATGTGTGAATGCAAACACATAATGGTGGAAATACACATCCTGTGTGGGCTTGTAGGATCCACCAGGCTCAGACTCAGAATATCTTGAGAGGCAGCTGAAGTGTGAATAACATAAACCAATGAAAAACTCACTTATTAGGAGGAAGAGAATTCCCCTGGAGAAAGGCATTGTTGTTCTGTTTGTGTGTGTGTGCGCGCGTCTGTGTGCGCAAATTTGGAAGGCAAGCTGGGTGTACAATTTTTATATTTCTTAATTGCTGGCAACATGTGGATTGAAAGAAGGGAATTTTTATTTTGCTGAAAAATCCATGACTTTCCCGTGAGATTTATTTCCAGCTACTAAACATGAAAAGATGAAAGCTTTTTAAAAAAAATCAGATAAATAAGAGAAATTGATTCAGGAATGTGTCGAGTTTAGATGGTAAAATACACACTCTGAAAAGGCGAGGGAAACAGATGGCTGCGATAATATAGTCCCATTGTTGTTTGGGTGTATGTTTTTTTTTTTACATTTCACTGGTGATTACAGAGAGTAATCACCACTCAACAGAGTTGGACATGTTTTTATGTCAGAGGAAAAATTCCTGATTATTTCGTACTCATTTTATGTATTTATAGGATTGTTCATGTAGACAAAGAAGTGGCATTGTAATTTACAGGCTAAAGTGCTCCCAGAGAGAGAAGGTGAGAGGTGAAATTTTGACAGGAAGCAGTGGTACAAATGAGTACTTGAATATGTGGAAACACAGAGAGAGGAGTTTGGTAGTGATGTTGTGATTCTCCCTGTGGTTTTGCCACTAATGAGAACATCTGCATCAGTGAAACATACGAAATGAGAGAGCGAGATAGCCGAAGGGGAGCTTAGTCTGAGAGGGGAAAACAACTAGACTTGGAGACACGGAGAGCAGACGTGGTGCAAAAATACTTGAAAGAGCTAAATATGGCAAAAGGTTCAAAAAGGGGTTGAGAAAGATCAGGGTAGTGTTTTAACTGAATTTTCACAAAGCGGTGAAAAAATCGGAGCCATCTCTTTATTGCATTCACTAACTCGTGTCATTTCGCCTCTTGATTTCCTCTTTGTCCCAAGGTGCCAGTGCCCAGCTCAGTTCGAGGGGCCTGAATGCCAGCAGAACAAGCACAGTTTCCATGGCAACGGCTATGCCTGGTTTCCTCCCATGATGCCCTGTTTCGAGAGCCATGTGTCGCTGGAGTTCATCACGGACGTGGCTGATGGCCTGGTGTTGTACAGCGGCCCCTTAGCGCAGCTGCAAGCCTGGGACCACGAGGACTTCATGGCTATAGGTAGGAAATGTGTTTATTTCGTGTTCTGTGTTTTCATTACTGGGGTCCAGTAAAGGAAAAATATTGATGCCTGAGATGACTATATTAGTGATCTCATTCGCTGACATCATACATAGCTAAGAGTAGAAAAAACTGCTGGGAACTCACTAAGAGCAGCTGAAACCTGGAGGGATTATTCGTACAAGTGCTGGCCTCATTATTTGACCATATTTAACATGAATATCACAAACAATACAGAAAAAATAATATGTCCTGCCACATTCTGAGATGAGGAAGACATTACTTTTGCCTTTTATCATTACTTTATCATTTCTGGAGCAGCAGATAAATCCTGCAGATTGAGCTTCAGAACAAAGAGCGACTGTTTTATTCTTCCGCATTCTCCCCATCTTATGAACTGTGGTATTAAAAGTGCATAAATCATATATACTTCTCACCTTTTAGCATTATTTCAGACTCCCAAGGTTGCATTTCAGCAATTCTTGAAATAATGATGGCACTTTCAGCTTTGCAGTAATAAAAACTGTTTTGCTTAAGGGGGGCTTAAAAGTTAAGGTAATAGACATTTTTAGATGAGGTAAATAATGGAGGGATTTAGTGTGGGAGGATTAAGAAGAGGAGGTATCGTTTTTGTGTAGCTTTACTCTAAACAAACAAAACAGAATCCAGACTATGACTGTGAAACCCAAATGGAGGTGCTTTTTCCCCAGGTGGTACGTCTGTGGTTGCCAGCGGTACGTGAGAAATGTGAACTAATTAAAAAGAAATAGAAATAGAAACACCTAAGTGCATTTATTTTTTTATTTTTCCTTATGTAAATCATTGATATACTATCCTAAGAACAAAATACCTCTTGGGTAAACAGCGTGGTGCGGGAAAAAACTAGAGACAAGCATCAGCATGTTCTCGTCTAGATGCTGTGTTGAGTTGAATATTTCAACTTGTGTGGTTGAATTTTACTGTTCATCAAGGCAAGTTGGATATGCACTCATCATTAGGTATGGCAGGAATGCTCAGTGCAAGTAAACAAGCATCTCCAATTTCTGGTTTAATTCCCTGTGTATTAACTTGCAGTGCACTCAGGATTAGACAGTGACAGTCATGCATACACAATCCTGCTGTTCACTGCAGTGATGTATAGTGTGAATATTGGTAAGAAACTTTTGAAAATAAGTGTAAATTGAGCTTTATCAAGGTTTCATCTGTAGCTCTTAAGGGAAAATTGTGTCCCTTTGTTTTGTTGCAGTGGCAATATTCTTAAACTTTGAAGACAATAAATCTTCTTGAATAGAGGGCAGTAGGCAGGGATTATAGACAGATGGAAACAAAGAACAAATATCTTGTACATGTTGGTATATTTAGTGTTTTAATCTGAGAGACTAACACCTCCTTGTCTCTCTTGCTACTCCTTTCGCCTCGTATTGCTCCTCTCTCTTGGGAGAGATGCTGCTGTTCCATCACTGCCAAAGTAATATGTGTGGGAGGTGAAGTCCGCCTGGAGAGCCGGATGAGTTGTGTGTCTGTGTATATGTGTGTCTGTCGAGTGTGTATTTGATGAGCAGGTTTGCAGTGTAAATCCTGAATTATTTCTTTAGCCTTTGTTGGTGTCAGAGGATCTGTGTGTGTTTGAAAGCCAGCCAGTTTGTGGGTCCTAAAGACTTAGGATTAGGTTAGTTGAGTTGTTAGCGGACTTGGTGCACAGTGTGTAATTAGAGTCAGGCTGTACATATTTAGAGCTCTAATTAACTTGGGTCAAGGTTGACCTACTGCATGTAACAAATCCATGGGCAAGATTAGACTGTGCTGAAGCTTAATATTCCTGCATCACAGTATGTACCAAATTGCGTTATGGTAAAGAGCGTTCTTTACGGGGGGTTATTTACAGTATTTGTATATGCACTGATGATCAAGATGGCGCCGCGGATGGCAGCCTCGGTACTGCGCTCTCTCGCACTTTTCTTGCTTCTGTTTATTTTCTGCGCTTTTGGTCACTCAGACCACATCACTTTCTCCAGAGATCAACTGCTAAACATCAGCCAGTCGTCTCACTATAGTTCTTATCCATTTTTCACAAACCTGGAAAAGTTTTAATTTTAGTTGGAGTTGGAGCTCACAGCTCTCTGTGGCTCCTGGAGAAGACGTAGACGGGGGAGTCGCGCTGGTGAAACTACGTCGGCGAGGATTCGGCACGGCACTCCCCTCCATTCACCTCGCGAATCTCCGCTCTCTTCCAAACAAAGTCGACTAATTACTGCTAACAAGGACTTTGCACGCTCTGCTGCCCTCTGCTTCACTGAAACCTGGCTCAGTGAGCGAGTCCCAGACGCTGTCTTAAATCTGCCGGGCTTCCAACTCCACCGGGCGGACCGCGAAACTGAGCTCTCAGGGAAAACAAAGGGTGGTGGAGTCTGCTTCTACATTAATGAAGGTTGGTGTACTGATGTCACAGTGTTACAGAAACACTGCAGCCCACACTTGGAAAGTTTTTTCATCAATTGTAAACCGTTTTATTCACCGCGGGAGTTTTCTTCCTTCATGCTGGTCGGTGTTTACATCCCTCCTCAGGCCAACCCGAATAACGCACTGTGCGAGCTGGCTGACCAGATTACCACCCTGGAAAGGAATTCCCGGCTCTCAGCCAACGACCCAGCGTCAGTGTGGAGGGGCCTGCAGTAAATCACCAGCTACAGACGCCCCCCACCCACTGTTGAAGCAAACAAAGACCTGGCCAACGAGTTAAACACTTTCTACTGCAGGTTTGAGACGGACAGACTCCCACGCCTCACCCTCCCCTCCCCAGAGACATTGCTTCAGACATTGACCCCCAACACACCTCCCATCTCTCCCCCCTTCACCCTCCTATTTCAGAAACAGAAGCCCAGGAAAGCCCCTGACCAGACGGTGTCTCACTCTCCTGCCTCAAAACCTGTGCTGAACAGCTGGCTCCCATCTTTACTCGCATCTTCAACAGATCCCTGGAGCTGTGTGAAGTTCCCTCCTGCTTCAAACACTCCACCATCATGCCTATTCCCAAGAAACCCACCATCACAGGACTGAATGACTACAGACCTGTCGCCTTGACGTCTGTGGTTATGAAATCCTTCGAACGACTGGTGTTAGCCCATCTGAAGGACATTACAGGCCACCAGCTGGACTCTCTGCAGTTTGCCTACCTCGCCAAACAGGTCGGTGGATGATGCAGTTAACATCAGGCTGCATTACATCCTGCAACACCTCGACAGCCCGGGAACTTATGCCAGGGTCCTGTTTGTGGACTTTAGTTCGGCTTTTAACACCATTGTGCCTGAACTTCTTTCCTCCAAACTCTCCCAGCTCAGCGTGTCACCAGCTACCTGTCAGTGGATCACCAGCTTCCTGACAGACAGAAAGCAACAAGTGAGGCTGGGGGAGATCACCTCTGAAACTCGGTCCCTCAGTATTGGTGCCCCTCAAGGATGTGTCCTCTCACCACTACTGTTCTCCCTCTACACTAACGACTGCACCTCCAAGAACTCGGCTGTCAAACTCCTAAAGTTTGCAGATGACACCACTGTCATTGGCCTCATTCAGGATGGTGATGAGTCTGGTGCAGTCAGCACAATCTGGAGCTGAACACTCTTAAGACTGTAGAGATGACAGTGGACTTCAGGAGACATCCCTCAACTCTGCTCCCCCTCATCATATCAGACAGCCATGTGTCGACTGTAAGGTTCTTCAAGTTCCTGGGTACAACCATCTCCCAGGACCTGAAGTGGGAGACCAACATCAACTCCATCCTCAAAAAGACCCAGCAGAGGATGTACTTCCTGAGACAACTGGGGAAGTACAGTCTCCCACAGGAGCTGCTGATCCATTTCTACACTGCGGTCATTGAGTCTGTCCTGTGCTCCTCCATCACAGTCTGGTATGGTGCAGCCACTAAACAGGACAGGCGCAGACTGCAGCGGACTGTACGGGCAGCAGAAAGGATCATCGGCGCCCCCCTGCCCTCCATCCAGGATCTGTACCTCTCAAGAACCAGGAAACGGGCAGGGAAAATCATCACAGACCCCTCACACCCTGCGCACAGACTTTTTGATCTGCTGCCCTCTGGCAGACGGTACAGAAGCCTGCAGACCAGGACCACCCGACACAGGAACAGTTTCTTTCCCCTCGCCATCTCCCTTCTTAACAGTTGACCTGTCACACTGCTCCCACTGCCAGACTGCAGCTGCACCTTATGTACATTTTGTAGTATTCATTCCACTTCTTTTCTGTATTTTATGTATATACGTTTAGATTGGTTATTTATAGTTGGTTTACACAGCTTTGTGTATGTATGTGTAATGTATATATAGACACGTGTGTGTGTGTGATTTACATTGCTGTGCTTGAGAGCCTCCATCTACCGGAACCTAATTCCCTGTATGTGTCTGCACATATACTTGGCCAATAAACACGATTCTGATTCTGATTCTGATTCTGATGCGAGCTAGATATGTGATCATTTTGCCTGTAATCTCCACGCTGGATTTTGAATTGATACTAATAATAATGTCAGTGTTACCATTAAAAGGATAAATCCAAGTTCAATAGAATGCGGGTCTCACCTTCATGAGTTTGGGCATCATTTCTTTTGGTTTTTGTTTGAAAGAAGTTGCTGATACTGTTGTTTTTTTTGGGTGGGGGGTTAGTTAGTGAAAGTTGTAATCAGACCCTGACGGACATTTAAATCATGTATAACTGGCGAGTGTAGAGTAGCAGAGGTCTTGTGTCTGGCAGATTTCTGAGGGTGTTTTCACACATGTAGTACATTTACTCTGGTCCGATTCAGTTGAGGAGTAGCTTAACTCGTAGCTTTTTGCCACGCTTTGGTTTATTTTCCAAGTGGAGAATATTGCATCATAAACCATGTGAGAATGTTGCGTCTGCTCACTGGCCCCATGTGTCTGGGGCAGAAGCAACAAAAGTAAATACAGGAAGAACGTGCTGTGTTCTGCACTATTGGAGAACACAGAGAATTTATGTTAGTCGCTAGCTTGTACAGACCTTTGCACATCTATAGGACCTTACCGCATTGAGAATACAAAGCATATATGGCTAAGGGACATTTTTTTAGCTCACACCTGTAATGTACACCAGGTTGTTTTTCTGTGGACCAGAGTTGGATCACATTCACACCATAAACGCACCGCGCTGGAGTTCATCCAAAGGGTGTGGTTGTTTTTGTCCGCACCCGACTGCAGTTATTGTGTTCACACCTGTACAAATGAACCACTTCAAGTGGAAAAACAAACCAGAGTTCGATTTAAACGCACTAAACTCTGCGGGTGTGGAAAAACACCCTGAGGTATTCGAGAGCTAGACAGCCAGGAGGTAGTGGAACCGAGGAATATTTTGTCAAAGCTAGTTGTTGGACTGGCCTTGGTCATTTTCAAATTTTTAACATACCACCCAACCACAGTTCACGTAGTATGTACCTGTACCTGTCGCTTCATATTATGTAGAGAGCTTGCAGCAAATTCTCCTTGGCAGCTTCATTATTTGCTCTGAGAACAGACTTCTCCATCTGCAAACTTTCCATTTAGATTCATGCACCATGTAAGGGAAATGTAACATTGTAGAAGTCAAGATAATATTTTGAGGGCTACAAAACAGGTTTGCAACCACGATACAGGATCCTTCAACCACCACTAAGTTAAACCGCTGTTGATGCACATATCCAAACAGATTTGTACTGTCATTCATCAAATTTCCCAAACCGAGTGAAAGTCATTAAAGCTTTTCAAGTCTGGGCTGTATTTCTGAAGGAGGTGGCCTTGTTCGTATACTCGTAGCTTGCATATTTCAGTTGTGGTTGCTCTACGCAGCTGAACCAAGTAATGGGTGATGTTTTTCTAGTTTAAAGCAAAGGTTCTCAAAACCTTTGACAGTTTTCTACCAAACTTTGTCTTCCACAATGTCTGACACTTTACTGCAGATCTGACATTCACTCTTTTACACAACTGCTAGAAACCTCCTGTTAAGGTAAGGAGAGCGAATACTGACACTATACATTGATTGATAGCAACTGATGATTGGCATTCAGTGGGCTGTTTACATTCCAAATGTGATGCCCAGTGATGGCTAATATAAGCCACTGTATTTCTATTTCTATACGCATCCTTTCCAACCTTTTGTTTTCTCCCACTCTGACCCCAATTTTTTTATCAATCACTTACAATACAATAACATCCAGGTTTAATTTTAATGAAATCCTCAAATGAAGAGCAACAACAAGCTGTTCTGTGTTTTCCATGTAAAAATCCCATTCAGCTCCATGTTCTTGCAGCACTGGCTCTGTGGCTCACCAGTGGAACCCCCTTATCACTTTGAAAACCTGTTTGAAACAGTCCTTGATGTTTATATCAGCACATTTATTCTAAAAAGGGGCCTTCAATTAACAGTTAACATTTTGTCTTTCAGACAAGTTTGGGAGTTTACAGCCATTTTCAGATAGTAGTGGATGATTTTCCAGATAAACACAATTTATCCTTTTAGCTTTTGCAAAAAAAACATTCATAAAACGACCACTTCCTGAACTATTATCGATAATACTTAATAATCCACCCACACCGAAAACACAATGAACACATTTACCAGCTGCAGTCGGGGGAAAAACCTCAATAAAATCTGATGTAATGATCATTGAATTGGCATTGCAGGATTTTTAATAAAAAGGATCACCATATATAGTAATAGCCAGCCTTTCATACACAAACTGTGTACAGATGTTTTTTCTTCAGCATCACCTACATATCAGACAGAAATGAAGGAAGTGAGAATAATGTCCAAAAATACATGTCTATATACCATGAAATTATTATTTCGATGACTTCACTGTCCTTGTGTAAATTAACTGCACTCAAAATAGGAAATCTAACGTCCAAAAGTAAAGGAAGTGCATAATAAAGCTTGCATTGAAATATAATAAACAATGAGCAGCCATGAGCACATTAACATAATGCGCAAAGCTGATGAGAAGAAAGGGACAAAAAAAGCACCATTTTAAGGTGACACAAACTCGCTGACTGCACTATGAACCTGATTTCTCAAAACAAAAAAAAATTGTTTTGTTCAAATATAATTGAAAGAACAGCTTCGAGCATCCGCTTCTCCCGCGGATGCTCAAAGCGCTAAACTGGATTGATGCTTAATTACGAGAGGAATCAGACAAAATGGGATGATTCACTCCCAAATCGGATGCGCTGTGGACTGAATGCTGAAGGTCTCATTCTGACATGAATCCATTATGAGTTCAAGAGCTGCTCAGAAAATTACATCGTAAGGTTGGAGGGATTCACGCCAACTAATGCAGGACTGAAAATGTAGTTTGAAAAGAGAATTACAATAATAAGAAAAGAATTGGAAGAAAGAGGGGAAATGTGCATTTGAAGGATCAAAGCGAGGACAATATGAAATGTCAGGTGGATTCAAAGGAGAGTGCTGCATAGCCTCGTTTTTCTACTCATGACTTTGTATTGCGCTAATATAAAGCCAGGATTTTCATTTTGAATGTATTGCTTTTGTATGTGTGAAACAGGCTTGTTATTAAGCCTTGTTAGGGCTGCTGTCCATCGCGGTTGATCAAATTTGCCAGTGCTTCACAGAGACACACACGCAAGCTTCCACTTCAGCTTTTTATTGAGATGCTGGTTTGCTGTTCCAAAGCCACCCACTCATCCGCCCTTTATCCCGCCGGAGGGCAGCTGTAGCAAGCCAGCCCTGCTGTGTAGGCCAGAGAAGGTGTAAGGCACTCACACACATAAATGCACACTGGGAACATCGCCGTGTACTACATCCAATCTTTGGCCACTCAGGGAGAAGAGATTACATGGTTATAACACAGAGTTGGTGGAGTTAGTGTGTGTACGTGTGCAGGGCTGAATAATACCCATACCTAAGCTGACCTCTTCTGTTCTAGCTAAGACCAGAACATTGGATGTTCCATTAAATCCATTTACCTTTGCTCGCATGTGAGCTTTAAATGTACATAAAGGCATTTTAAGCTTAGGACGACCATGTTGAATAGCAGCTCAGGGTCAGTTTGTTCTACGCTAAGCTCCGGTTGCACGTTTTCATGCGTGGAGCTCATCCAGATTTCCAGCACAAAAGAGCAGCAGTCACAGAACAATATTTAGTTTTGCTTAACAATGCTTTACAGATACCGTATTCAGGAATAACCTTTTCAAATAATTAGTCAAGAGGTGCTTCTCGTGCCACGAACAAACACCAGCTGTGCGGCGCTGCTTTTGCGTGAAAACAATTTCTGGTTATTTTAGGACCTGCTTCGGGGATCCTAGTTAATCAGTTATTTAGATTGCAGTGCATGTTAGAGCGTGCTGTAAAAACAACATAACGAGATGCAAACATAAAGCCGGTCCCTACGGTAAACTTTATTTGCACACTGTTGAGTTGAACTGCTGAGCTGAATTTAATTTCTAAGCATTAAAACTATACCATTAGCAAATAACAGCACAGGGCAGACACAGAAGACTTGCATCAGTATATCAAACACATAAATGGTTGTCACTTTGTATTTATCTATCCATATACTTCTGGTTCATGGGGTGCTGGAGCCTATCCCAGATGCCAGCGAGAGGCAGGTGCACCTTGTCACATAGAGACAGGCAACCCTCACATTCACACCTGTCTCCAGCTAACTGAACCCCATGTATGTTTTTTGGACTGTGGAGGAAGCTCGGGTACCCGGAGAGAGCCCACACATATGCAGGGTTGTAATGCGAACTCTACAATAAATGCCTCAGGCTGGATTCAAACCCAGGACCTTCTCACTGTGATGCGATAACATGCCGCTTTCTCCATGAAAGCCTGACTGGGAAGCTGAAAAAACAAAACACAAATCTATGTCCCAGCTGTGAAAGAAAAAAAAAGATTTGGGTGAGCAAAAATTGATATGAATCGTTTTCTGTGTGTGTATTTATAGGCTGGCTTCCTATTATTTCCATTTGACATTACAGATTTGACAAGTGTGGCACTGTCCTCGCTGCCCCTCCACCTGTCTGACTGACATTTACTTTGACATTGTCTGTACCGCTTGTCACCGCTTCACAGCGTGACCCCACGGTTATCCAATCTCTAATATACTTATTTACCTCAATGCACCTCTGTTACACACGGCTACAATGGTTGCGTCAAAGGCAGATTATGTGCCCTATTTTAATCAAGCACAACAAGTGCAAAGCAGTAGGTTCTCGGCACGACTGTGTGAGCATCTCTAAGCACACCTGCTATTTTGGTTCCCGTATGTGCAGCAGCTCAAAGCTCGTAGTGCTGAAAGAGTTGTGCCAATCACAGTGATGCATGGCAGCAACAGCTCAACAAATAAAGAAACAGCCTTTCCAGGAAATCATATTTTGAAATGTGCTTATTTGCTTTCTTGCATAAGGACTGGAAGCTACTCTCCAGAGAGAGACTGAACTATTTCTCGATGGGTTCACCGAGTGAGTTTTGGAGGCAAGTGAGAGGAACCAGGAAATCACTGCACCTGCCAAGATATTGTCCCACGCAAAACCCCAAGAAAACTACAATTACAGTCTCGACATTACAGGTGACACGAGTGGTATCAATCATCTGGCTCAAAACACAAAAAGAGTATTTTCCGAAATGTCAAACCATCCGTTTAACGACCCACGTTGCGTTTCTATATGTTGCTTGAAAGTCCATACAATTTAATGTAATGTGCCTTCGAGTCTGGCAGCTTGACAGTTTTATTAGCGCTGCACATATAGCGGCTCTCTTAGCATCAGGATCCGGCGTGATCAGCAGTGCCGCAGTTTGACCTCGGCTGTTATTAGGAGATTGTTTGTTGCGGTAATGATTTGTGCCCAGTGAGATCAACAGTAAATGACAAACATGACTGCAAGCGTCAGACCTGCTCTGAGGTGCTCAGACAAACACACAAGACTGCTCTCCCACTCACAGACACACAAAGTGTTCCAGCCAGGGGGCTGCGCTTGTCCAATCGATAGACAAATTAACAACACAAATTAAATGTGTGCAATTACAATGCCCTTGCGGAATGAGCAAAGTTGGCCGGCAGGGAGTCAGATAAGGCTTGCCGAGAGTTTGTGTTTATTTCAACTTTTCTCTTGAACCAAGAGGAGCATATTGTCTCGACTTAATATGGATGTGTATTTGTTGATATTGTGCTGCTATCCCAAAGGAGGTCTGCGTGATGAATTAAAGCCATAAATACAAAAGAAAATGGATTGAGCGAACAGCAGCACACATAAATACACAGATTCGCTTTGGCATTACCTTCAATTTCCACAGCTATGTAGCAGCACCCCCCAGCCTAGCTCTACTGTGGCTTTCAAATGGGAACTGCTGCTGGATGTGGAGATCCAATATGCGTCGGCTGTGGGGCTAGCTAGCTAGCTGACAGATCGTTTATACAAGACGTTCTGTGCTATATTCTCGCTGTTTCGCCTGCTGATTTGTACACAGACTGACTTCTGTGGGAACTTGTGTACATGCGACTGCGTTTGTGTGTTTGTGTGTGTGCGCGCCTTTTAGGAGGGGGGTTATGTGTGTAGCGGTGTGATTTGTAATGCTGTTTATGCAGTCCATATGCTCTCGCTGTGACTCCTGTGTATCCTCGGGCCGTCAGACGAGGAGGACATTTTTCATATTTAAGAGCCCCCCCCTCCACCTCTGTGGGAGTTCAAACCCGACTTGCACACAAAGCATACACTTTCTCGCCCTCTTAGTCTTTCTTTCTCTCACTCTCTTTGCCTCTTGTCGCTCTCAGAGTAGGAGGTAATGAATTACGTATGAGTAGCAGAAACGAAGCACGGTTATGTGGATGAGCCCTTTAAGAGCAAAGTCTTGTCTTAACCCCTGGTACACCCAGAGCATTTAAAAAGAGCGCTGGTCCCTGTGAAGATGTTCCCATCTGGCCTGCCAGCCCGCTGCACTTCCTGCTAACCTCTCAATCCTTTTCTTCTTTTCCTAACCGGCTCTGTTTGTTTGTCTCTGTGTTACTCTTTCACTCAGTGGGCTTCTGTTTGCCAGAGCACCAAAGGAGAAGTTCAACAGTAGTTCTTATGCTACAGTTATGTTGGGAACAATAAAGATTTTTATTACTATGTTATTTTATCAGTGACAGATAAAATAGTAATAACTGCATATCCAGTGACTCTTTACTTAATAAGCAGAAGACAGCTGAGGGATGGAGTGTCTTCTTCACCTTGGTAGGTATATTCCTGGAGACGAAAGTAATCACACAGTGTGGTGTCTCACATCATTCAAGTGACCCGTGGTCTAATTTTTTCAGTGTAGCAGCCGGGACATTTGTGACCTCATAGATGATATCATACTCTTCCGTCAGCTCGCAACAATATCACCAGTTCCTACAATGTAGTTTATAAATAAACCAATAAAAATGCTTTAACCTCCTAAGACCCGAACTCATTCACGGCATGCATTTTTAATTTCTCTTTGATATTTGGGCATATTGGGACCTGATGAATGTAAAAACTACGGAGCCCCGCAGGGGACATGGGAGAAAAAAAAATTAAGACGGACTTTTGCGAGATCTCGCAAAACTAACTCGGGATCTCGCAAAACTTTTGCGAGATCTCGCAAAACTAACTCGGGATCTCGCAAAACTTTTAGCTGCATTCTTCGGACGCCGGCTCGAAGCCGACCGGGAGGTCGAGGCACGATGTGCCGGGAAAGCGGTATTCCTCCCGGTTGTAGTAGGTCGAGACCTACTACAGCCGACCTACAGAGGCGAGATCTCGCAAAAGTTTTGCGAGATCCCGAGTTTGTTTTGCGAGATCTCGCAAAACTTTTGCGAGATCTCGCAAAAGTCCGTCTTAATTTTTTTTTCTCCCATGTCCCCTGCGGGGCTCCGTAAAAAACAAAGAATTGCCAGATTTTTTTTTTACCTAATTTTTGTTTCTAAGAAAAATGAGAGCCACATATGAGGATATTTGTTTAAAATTTTGATAGAACAATAACAGTATAACGTCCTCGTAAGTGGATATCAGGCCCTTGTAGAGCAAAATTGAGTATTTGGTCTAAATAACCCAAAGTGTGGTGTCCACAAGGTTAAATGAGCTTCAGTTCAAAAAGCCAAGATTCGAGAATGTTGTCAGAGATCAAAGATCGCAGAGGTTAACCATGGAGTGAAGCATCCACCTGTGCTGAAGCTTGTATGCCTGTGACAGCGGGGGCTGCACTAGATTTCCTAATTGCTTTTCCTGTTCAGGCTCCAGCTTTTCTCACATCCAGTCGGCAAGAGGAACGGCAGACTGTATATAAAAGACAGTTGTAGCCTCCAGGTCTCGAAATTGAAGTCAGTGGAAAAGTGCACTAAAATTTCGATTCTCTTTAATGGCATCCATGGGGTGACTCCTCTGGTTGCAAAAAAGAAATGTAATTGTTTGAAAGTCTGTGAGAAAACAAAACTATTACTCACTTCTGACATTTTGAGTATATGGGATCATGTCCTAGTATGTCCTTTTTAGCAGCAAAAAGAATGCAAGGTGAAGGTGCTTTTATTGTGAAAGCGATCCAGGAAGTGAGGACAGTGGCCCAGGTTTGTAGCAGATTTTGGGAAACATCAGTGGTGAATAATCCTGACGTTCTGTGGTCGAAATAAACAAAAGGTATTCACACACGCTTTAATTGATGTTAGTTGCTCATTAACAAAAACAACAGAGAATAATTCAATCAAATAAAAATCTTGACTTCTGTGATGATTTTAAAAGATTAAAGCATTTTTTTGTCTGTTTTCTCTGCTCATTACTTTCTTCTCGCTGTTGTTTTGTTTGCATTTTCTGCCCATCTGTTGTCACCTTCTCTCATCTGCTACTTTCTCCCAGCTTTGTCTCTGCTGTCACTTCCCCCCTCCCACCATTACATTTTCCTCATGTCCTCTCCTTGCGTTTTTCCTCCTCCTTTCCCCTCCCGCTTCTCTCCCATCCATGCTTCTTATTCCTTCTTTCCTTGTATTGCGTCTTCCCTGCGTTACTTTCTTGACACCTCTGAAGTTTGTTTTATTCTCCTGGGGAATGTCACGTCAGTCCTGACAGGTAGGCTTCTTGGCAGCGGCGGACAATCAGCTGGTCAATCTGCAGTTGAGCTTGTTTTGGGTGCCTGTTTATGTGTGCACTTTTCTGCACCTGCCTCCACCTGTGTGTGTGTGTTTGTTTGTTTTTTAATACATTCACAAACTGTTTTTCTGTTAGGTTTATGCAGGTGCCCTTTTCTGGCTGTCACTGTATTACCAGCTTGGACTTATCTGGATGCTGCAGTGTTGGAGGGTTTGGGGTGAGCATTGGCATAAAGATAGATTCAAGATAAGAAGAAATTCCCCTGAGGGTGGGGATGGGGCAGTCTGAAGAATTGCAATTGAAAGACTTAGATATGCGAGATAAAGAAGAAAAAAAGTTGAAGGGTCCCAAGCAGGACAGTAAATGAGAAGGGAATGAATGAGGCAGCTTAAATGTCGGGGAATGAGCTGAGCCTAAAGAGAACAATGTACAAGTTAAACAAAGGAGGAAAGCTCTGACTTGAACTGATATATTGAATTTACTCTGTTCTTTTTGGTGAATTGTCTGGCCTTGGCCAAAGTATTAAAATTAATTGGATCATTCCTGAAGTGTTGCATCTACTCATCCTGCAGCTCAATGTCCAGGAAATTGAATGGGAGTTGAGAGGAAAAGAGAGGCCAGCAACAAACTTGCTCTAGCTGACTGCGGTTTGAAAAATGAAAGTGCCAGGGCTTTGTTTTTCTTTTTTCCTATATGAGAGGTAGCGTAATGAAGAATGGGGCTCTCATCACAAAGCCACATCTCAGGCTTGGCAAAGCAATTATAAAAGACCAGCTTATCATGTGCTCACTAGGACCGAATTTCAACAAGTCCTCCAAATAAATAATGATATTGGTCGTTCAGAATGGCCTGTGCAAGCGTTCCACTTTAAACATGTGGAAAGGCCAGTGTGGCTATGGCTGACCTACAGGAAGCTGAAAAGGAGAGTTTGACTCTCTCTTGGTATGTATGTGTTTCTTTAGGTTTCACTTTCAGCAGCTGGTTTTACCCACTGTTACCTAACGGAGACAGGTACTATAGACTGAAATGTTAATACAGCTAAACTACAAAAATAAATAGGTTACTTTATTTGCATCTATTATGTGGAAGACAAATGTTGCATACAGTATTTTATTTTGAATGCCAGCTTTCCAATCTTTTTCATTAAGCAGTCTATACAATAAGCCAAATGCATCTTCATTAATTCCTTTTTAAAAACTGTTATTTAAGCAGCTCTGTCTGGTAATGATGGTGTTCAGCAGGGATGCAACTGTAGATCAGGACTTCTTTTTATGAGCTGCACAATTCTTTAGATGTTGACCGCAAACTGGAGTCATTCTCCGTTGGTGAGGGACATGCTGTGCAGAACCCATATAAAGTGAGATATCAGGTCACCTCTTGCACTCTTTAGGTTTAGGAAAAGATTGTAGAAAGAAAAAGACACTTTTAGAAGGGAGCTGACAACACACTGAAAAACAAACCTATTGAATCTCCTCAGTAAAATTGGTAAAACCGTTTGCATTTGATTTTTTTTTTAGTATATTTTGGACCATGTTTTCAGTAAAGAGTACCCAGACCTAACAGCTAACATACATGCTAATGTCAAATGTAATGTCTAACATTTCTCAATAAATTACACAACTAATAACGTTAGCTCTTAATCTCTTTGCAGTGATAACTGAGGAAACATCCTTCTGAATTATTTTGACTATTTTTTCTTCATTACACCGTAACAATGTGGCAAGTTGGTGCAGGTAAAAAGCAAATGTTAAAAGTTGCTATACCAGGAATTTAACCAAGAACTAATAGTTCAATTCCCAATGCTGTTGGCTTTTGTGCCCATGTGAGATACACTGTAACCAATTAGCTATCTGGTTACTCCCAGAGTTTATTTTTAACACTACAGTTAATGAGTCTCACTATATTAATGCAAGGATGGTCATCAACACACCGCCACTCTACATTCATGGTGTCAGACACGTAGCTACTCGACAAAGCCATCGTCTATCATTGTTCATCATCATTGCTAACAACTCTACTTATTTAAGGGGAAACTTAGGTTTGTTACAAAAAATCAGACACAGGCTCCAGATGTAGATATAAAATGTATTGTAACATTTGTAAAATGTATTTACACTTATTAAATATTATATATGTCATTTTCTGACAAACATTACTTGTGTTAAAAAGAAGAAGAAGAATCTGCATGGGTTGCATTGAACTCTCTGGCATCTTTTCAGTGATAATGTTTTTGCACACAAACATTAAAATAATCACATCTGAATACATGTCATAAGTGAGGCTGATAAAAAAATAATAAAATAAAAACAGTGCTGCACAAAAGCACGGTAAAAAGTGAAAGCTGTCAGTAGAAAGCAATGGTGACTTATTTGAAAGTGGCACAATGTAAAATGTCAGTTACCGTGAAGAAGTTAATGAAAGAGTGAAGCAAGTCAGGAGGTAAAAGACACAGACAGGAGATGAAAGAGTGCTGATAGGCAGACTGACATCGCAAGAAATGCAGCAAGAGGGATGACGAAAGCAGAGCTGAAGTCAGACACACACGGCGGATTGAAGAGCGCTAAGAAGGGAATTTGATTTTTGTCAGCCTCTTTTGACTTCAAACTTCAACTGACTGCAGCGTGAAGACAAATGTCAGAGTGCAGAAGTTGTGAAATCGATGCCAGAGTTTTTTCTGTCTTAATTATAATTCTAACATATACTGAAAGTACTTCACTTCGCCAGACTCGGAGTTAACAGAGAAAAGCCAAATGGGAGTATTCTAAATGAACCCTAAGAACAAATGCTTTAGTTTAAATTAAATACCTAATTCTGGCAGTGGGTGTGTGGGATTGTAGCTTAAGAAGGGGGGGGGCAGTGGGTAAAACTGGGAATAATAAGTTGTTGGACATGAACTGTGACGGCCTATTATTATTTTTAATTGAATATAGCCAACAGAGACATGCTGCCGTATTGACATGAGCCATAATTTCAAAACATAATTACGACATATTTTGTGAAGTCGCTGCAGTCACATTTGTAACTCTTTTCACTAATTTCTAATTGGATCGTACTCTTCATAAGTTTTTTTTCTCACCGCTGGAAAGTGGGAGTGCAGACTGTGGACTAATGGGACAGTAAAAAAGTTCTTAATGTGATGATCAGCTTCATAAGAGTCATGCACGAACTTGACCTACTTTTCACGAGCAATGTCAGAGACAGTATATAAAAGAAGGAGGTAGCTATGGTGGCATCACCCTCTGGTTTAAATGTGTTATGATCAGCAACATCCTGGATTTCTTAGAGCCAGAAGTGACCATATCAGCCAAGTGTAGCGAGTTTTATAGTGTTCCATATAACTTGTACACAGTTTAGTGATTCATATTAGGTGGTGGGGGGACGTCTAGCTGAAGACACCAGCTATAGCTATCTGTATCAGGAGTTACCTGCCAGTCAACACAGCCACACCTCTGTGAATTCAAACTTTACAACTGGATTGGTTATATATGTAATTTAGTGTATTTTTAAATGAACCTCTAGTGCTCATTTCAGGAAATGTAGTTTTGGATACTGCTTCACCCAGAAGTTGCCATTTGAACATTAGAAGTGATAGGAACGACGATGAAATGACCCAGATTTATCCGTTTGCCTTAATGAAAACAGACCCCGGAGACTCTTTGAACACTGTTGGAACCATTAGAGGCCTAAAAATACTTCAATGAGTGGATATATCGGAGACCTTTTTCCACTGAGTCAATAAATTGACATTTAGAAAGTTGTGGGTGAGAGTTCTGATGCAGACTAAGTACAAGCTGCTGTTACGTGAACTAAGAAGTCCCTTCAGTCCCACAGTATAAGCAGATGTTTAGTGTTCACTGTTATGTGTCAGCATGAACTTTTGAAGTTCGGCATGCGTGATGATGGATTGCCAATGCCGGTCGGTCTCTTATTTCCTTACACATGGTGCAAAGCACACAGGCAGTCTTAACCACTTCATTAACTTTTAATTTCCCATTTGAGTAAGTCAGAAAATAGAATGTAATAACTTTTGTCTGATGTTTGTTGACTGCCATGAAGAAAAAAACTAGATCACAGCAGCCTCTGTGCAATAATCCTCATTAGAGCAAATATACAGAGACAATATTGGCAATTTGGTACATTATGTTGGGGTGCATTCTTTAATAAATAACTTTTCATACACCACTTAATTCTTTGGCATACATTATTCTGTTACAGTGGTTTTGCTGCTGTTTTCGAGACTTCAGTACCAGCACCAGATTGGTTGTCAACAGAGCTAAAAAGTGCTCATATTGCAGCTCTGAAAACTAATTTCTCAACTCACCCCTCACCTATCATCCCTCTCGTTTTCTTTCTCTGTCTAGAGCTAATAGACGGGACCCCCACCTTGAAAATCAACCATGGCTCGGGCACAGTGGTGCTACAGTTGCCAGGCAACGTGAACGTGGCAGACAGGCGGTGGCATCGGCTGGATGTCCGCAGCAACAGCAAGGTGGGTCGCTCTCTCCATTTAACAGCAGCCATCATCTATTTAGCAAATAAGTTCAAATAAATTCACATCGCACTGAAAAAAATATTTTTTTTATCCAGTTTTAATGAGATTGTTTTTGTTTTTGTTTTACTTTTAAAGGCACATCTAATATTTTCATGTATTCAAAACACATGGATTTTTCTTTCTTGAATATAATTTGTTCTTACCTTTACCATACATTGCATTCACCTTCTGCAATCATGTATAAATGTCACTGTCTTTGCATTAGGGGATATGATGCAGTAAGTAAGCTGCTCCTTTAGTTGTGCAGATTGTGAGTAACAAGCCTACAGGTCATTTATTTAGGTAACATTAGCACCAGAGTGATTCTGGGTCTTTGGCCCACGTGCTAAGTGATGAATCAACCCAATGTTGGTTGAAATATACTGGCTGCTTTACTTTGTATATACATATAAATGCATGCAATGTGTTATTAATCTTGGATAAAACGACAGTAGTGCGGTCATTTTTTAAAAACTTACCAGAAATGTATTGCACAAGATAGTTAGCAGTTTTACAGGAACACCCTGCTAGTCTGCTCAGCTGTGATTGTAAAGCTCGGAGCTGAAGTCGCTCTTCTGGTTAAAATATGTGATGCACACTTTTGAAATTACCCCAAACATCAGATAAGCCCAGAATAGTCCACTAATATTCCTTCAAAATGTCCTTGTATTTAGAAGATTTAAATTGGTAATTTCTTGGGAATACTTGTTAATTTCTTAACATATAAATGCACATGACAAGTGCCATTCAAGTTGGAATTATTGTTAATTGTTTGACAGTCCAAAATAAAGACTACATGGCCAGCAGGAAGGGGATGGTCATAGCTGGACCACTGATTGTGCCAGAGTCTATAAGAAGGTGACTCTCTGGCTCCCCTGAATAGTAACCTCAGTAAACACTGTTACACCCCGGCCTAGGCAACCGGAGTGCAACACGAAAATAAAAATAAGAAAAAGACACACGAGAAAAAAAACTAAAGCTCTCCACCAAAATCCCAAAACGAAAGTATCGACAAATCTATTTACAGCTATTTACAACAGACTATTTATTTACAACAAACACACCAAACTATTTACAACACGGGGGAGATCGCGACCATGACACACTGAAACACAAGGCTTAAATACATAGAAGGGGCAATCAGGAAAATGGACAACAAGAGGGAAACACAGCTGGGGCAAATTAGAACTGACGAGACAGGGAAAACGTAAACTGAACACACTAAGATAACACAGACTTTCAAAGTAAAACAGGAAACACATAACAGTCACGCCAAAAACAACACACTGACAACACCGAAACGTAACAGTTCCCCCCACCCAAAAATCAAACATTTAACACCAAGTGAAAAGTTTGATCCAGACAGACGAAGCCGATGAAGGCTGGAGCGGTCCCACTGACCCTCCAGCAGACGACGAAGGCTGGAGCGGTCCCACGGACCCTCCAGCGAAGGCGGATGAAGGCTGGGGCGGTCCCACGGACCCTCCAGCGAAGGCGGATGAAGGCTGGGGCGGTCCCACGGACCCTCCCCTCAGCGAAGGCAGACGAAGCTGATGAAGGCTGGAGCGGTCCCACTGACCCTCCAGCAGACGACGAAGGCTGGAGCGGTCCCTCGGACCCTCCAGCGAAGGCAGATGAAGACTGGAGCGGTCCCTCGGACCCTCCAGCGAAGGCAGACGAAGGCTGGAGCGGTGCCTCGGACCCTCCAGCGAAGACAAACGAAGGCTGAAGCGGTCCCTCCAACGGACCCTCCAGCGAAGACGGACGAAGCTGACGAAGGCCGGAGCGGTCCCACCGACCCTCCAGCAGACGACGAAGGCTGGAGCGGTCCCACGGACCCTCCAGCGAAGGCGGATGAAGGCTGGAGCGGCCCTCGGACCCTCCAGCGAAGACAGACGGCTGAAGCGGTCCCTCCCTCGGACCCTCCAGCGACGGCGGACGGCTGAAGCGGTCCCCGGGCCCTCCAGCGATTGGACGAGCCCCCATATGTTACACCCCGGCCTAGGCAACCGGGGTGCAACGTAGAAAAACAAAGATAAGAAAAAGACACACGAGAAAAAAAACTAAAGCTCTCCACCAAAATCCCAAAACGAAAGTATCGACAAATCTATTTACAGCTATTTACAACAGACTATTTATTTACAACAAACACACCAAACTATTTACAACACGGGGGAGATCGCGACCATGACACACTGAAACACAAGGCTTAAATACATAGAAGGGGCAATCAGGAAAATGGACAACAAGAGGGAAACACAGCTGGGGCAAATTAGAACTGACGAGACAGGGAAAACGTAAACTGAACACACTAAGATAACACAGACTTTCAAAGTAAAACAGGAAACACATAACAGTCACGCCAAAAACAACACACTGACAACACCGAAACGTAACAACACTTATACATTTATGGTCTCATTTGCTAGTTTAAAGTTTTATTTTATAGAGCATTAGTGCTCATTGGTTAAATTATTCCCCCATTTAAAAATAAAATACATAACAAAAAAGTGTCCCCATATCTCATCGAGAGGGAGAGACCAAAAATATTGACACTGAAGCTCTAACATGGGAGTTCATTGTTTTATAGGCCATGTCTCTTTTTTATTTACAGTCTTTGGGCCAAAAAATTTACACCATGTCTTTTGAACTGAATGTTCTTTCTGGTATATTTGATAAAGCTGCTGATTTGTATGTATGATCTCAGAGATGAGGTTATATATTTAGTATATGTCCTAGACTTTAAGCATCGCCCATTCGGCTCCACGCAAACCTTTTTAATATTGTTATTTTCCAGGAATCTAAATGGGGAAGACTTCGTGATTAAGTATTATAAAACTGTCTGCAGTGTAGAGTACAAAGGAGGATAATTGCAGACAGATGATTGCAGTAGCCCTCTTGCAACATCTTCTGCCCCAAATAATTGCAAGTTAATTAAATTAGTGTGAAATTGGACTAAATCTTTATGTTGTTAAGATTATTCCGCATATTATTCGCCTGTCGTATATCAATGACAGTTCCTGCTTCTATTATTAGATGCTGTGACATAATGAAAGCTGCAGTGTCACTGTAGGCTTTGGGCGCCTGGCTGCATCTCAGCCTTCTTTCATCCTAGCATCCCACTTCAGTACCACTTTAGAGCACTTCAGTAAAAGCACAGGACTGAGTCACATTTTTTTACACACACGGCCAGTGTGAAGCCTTTTCATATTCAGCTCCATCAGAGGCCTCTCGAAAACCTAAAATTGAATAATTACACTTATGTCACCCTTAATTTATAAATGGCTTAATTTAGCTCATTACTCAAAGACCTGCAATGTTCCACAGACCGCCCTTCAAAAGCACACTTATTACGCTGCCTTGAGTTCAGATTATAAGAAAGGAGACGCCGTTAGAGAGCGTTCACTCTCGCTACTCACTAGTGTGACTAAAATTTGTGTCTCATTTATGGCTTTTGCCAAACTATTCAATTCGGTAGAAAACACCAATTTTGTTCACTGTTTTTTTTTAAATTTCTTTTGAATGAAAGGAAAACAGCTTCAGGCTCAGCTTCCCATCACCACACATACAAACACAGGGAAATTTGTTCGATATTGAGAATGAGAGCAGCCAAAGGAAAGCATGCAGTGAGACTTTCGGGTAATGCGATAGCATTATTCGGAATCGCGTGAACACTAGAATGCATTCAGACTTTTGTTATTACAGCGAGGATTATTCTGCACCACAATGGTATTATTCTAAATCACATGTGAATCTATTCATTTGTCCTGAATAGTCAGCTGCGGCTTATCCAACCTGGTTGTGTGACAGCATGAGATCCAAAGCAGGAAGGACAGAGCTGTTGTTGGGAGATTTACTCTGTGATTCAGCAGCCAAGAACCAAGAGCAGTGTTTTTGTTTTTTTGTTTTCTTCAAATTAAGTAACATTTGTGAAAATGATAGATCCAAAGAACCATTGTTTCGCTGTCCTTCATTAAGAATCACATTGATAAATAAGTAAACCACGGTCTGCTAACAGGAACATGACTTGATTAAACTAAAATAAATTATTTACATAAAATCTGCAGCGTTAGCTGTTGATACAGAGTTTGTATTCATGTTTAATCATGCAAACACGTACTGTTTACGTTACTTTATCGCTGCATGTAAACCCTGTTTTAAAGTGAAATTATCATTATTATTATTAATGATGTAAATATGAGAAAAAACGTGCCAAAATCATACTCGAATGAATGATGTAGGCATCATATTTGGAATCTGTTTTCACACAGAGGTGATACCAGCAGGTGTAGAAACAAAACAACACATAAATGCTGTTCTATGCTGCCTGGTGTGTTTGTTAATCATCTGTAGTGAGTGTTATCCAAATCACAGAGTATTCTTCTTTTAACTGATTTATAACTTTCAATATCTGACAGAAAATAGAATTGGTATTACCAAGCATAATGACATTTTTTCTGTGTGTTCCTGACGTATGTCTGAAAGCTTTTATCGTGGATGTGTGAAAAGTAAGTTAAAGGTGTTGTTTTAGCACACTGATGACTGAAACTGTGCTGGCACATACGGGCTTTTTATCCAGCCGAGTAATTATAATGATTTCAGCGCCAACTTTTTTGGAAGGTTAAGGCAATGGACCAGATTTCCCCCAAAAATTATTTTCAGCCCTCTTACATGCTTTATTCTTTTTTTTCCTGTGATGTGAGCCATCGGGTAGCTGTGTGTTTGGGTTAAAACTTTACTAATTACCACAGGAAGGAGGAGGCATGTTTACTGAGAGGTAAACAGCAGATGGAATAAAGAGTCTAGTTAACTGGAATAAGCTGCTGTGGCTTCTGCTTAATCGCATTCTTGTTAAGGCAAGTCCACATGTTTAAGTTGTCATGCAGCAGAGCAGTGCAGCATGCACTAATGAAAGAAATATGAGTCAGATGCCGTTCTCACCATGGTAATAATGCTGAAAGTACGCTCGTTACAGTTCAGAGAAATGACTTATTTGTGATTTATTGAAGCATTATTTGAGTACATCGTGCGCTGGTTTGTTTTCTCTGCAGGAAGTACGTTTCACCCTGGATCGATGCTCAGGGGCAGCGGTGAAGGAACTGGTGGGTAGCTGGTTGACCTCTCAAGACCACTCTTCCTGTGAAGTGATGGGTGTTACGCCTAACACCGACAGGTAAAAAGAAGCACCTGAACAGATGCGTGCACACCACAGACTTTCTCACTGCCTCAGACTTGATTTGCTTGTAATTTGGCCCATGTGTTAGCAGGCTACCATTTTTCAACAAGACTGCAAAAAAGAAAAAGTGTCCTTCAAAGTTCGATTCTGCTGCTTTCATGGTGGCTTGATTCTACTTCTGAATGCTCTCCAGCAGTGGTTGGTTGTTAGTGCTGGGTGACCGGCTCCACCGAAGAAAAAGCTAAATCACAAACATTTGCAGTTTCTTTAAGTCTTGTCACTTTGCATGGTGAAAGTTACAGCTGCGTTGGTCATTTATTTTATAATGAGAACTAAATATTACGCTGTAAAATGAACGTATAGCCGGATGAGACTGTATGCTCTCTCTTTGCCATAAAACCTCAGAATTATTTTTGCAAAAGTAACAACGAATTTAACCCAAAAATAAATTATACACCAGATTTAATAGAAACTGTTTGTGTTGTCTTTTATGAGTTTATATACAGAACATGTGATTAAAAAAACAAAAACATATTTGTTTCATGATAAAAACTATGAAAATCTACCAGTAAGCTTTATTGTAATTGTAAAAATGATAATTATTCAAAACTATTTGGCTCAGTGTCACAAAATCTACAACATTTACATTTAAGAAAATGCAACATCCCATTGTTTATATGGGATGTCGTATGCATATATACATTTAAGCCACAGACCTTTTTTGTGCCACAGACCAGTTTAATGTCAGACAATATTTTCACGGACCGGCCTTTAAGGTGTCGGCGATAAATATAACAAAATAAAATGATACGACCAAGACAAAAATTGTGGTATTTTGTAAATATAATAATAAACGTGAATTCACTTTATTAGCAGCGTCCTCCTGAAATGCGGCAACAACATTGAGAGTAACATCCTCCTCTCTGCCCCTTAATGCTCTCTGGTCGCTATGGTAACGCGTAAATATTTCTTTAAAAATATTAAATATTTTTTTAAAAAGACACAACTACAACACGGGAAAACACCCAGAGAAACCGAGTTAACGATAAAAACCCTGAAAACCATAAATTTCACACCCGAACCTCAGCTCTCGTGGCCTGGGATCAGTCCGTGGCCTGAGGGTTGGGGACCGCTGATTTAAGGAACTGCAAATGTAAAGAACTGTCCAAAGTTTTTCAGTTAGCGTTGCAGCCCCATAGACCATCGAAGTATGGTATTAATATTAACAACTAATTTTACTGTTTGGCTGTAATTGTAGTGCTCTTATCAGCGTTCTATGTTTACCAAATGATTGTTGCCATTCCCCTGCGTCTGCCTGCTGTTTGGACGGGGTTGTAGCCCCAAAAACATTAACTTAGATGAAAAATACTCTTGCTGCTGGACAACGAACGTCTATCCTCTGAGATTCTTCCACAGACTGTGGATACTCGTGACAACACCGACAATCAGAGATGGAGAATAAGATTGTTGTTGTTGTTTTAGAGCAGCAACTTCTCTTTCATAAAGAGACAGAAAAAGAAAATAAGGGGCATCCAGAAAAGTAAAAAGAAGATTTACGCCACATTTTAATTAGGCGACTTAGCAGAATGAACCAGCAGATTTTGTTTGCTGATAACATGTTCGATTTCCTATTTTGAACTGCAAACGGCTGATTAAAATAAGACTGTTAAGTGCTAAAGCAGCAGGTTCAGGCTCTTTCTCATTGCTGCAAAGTCTTATAGTTTTCTGTTTCATCCTTCCTTGCTTTTTGAATGCTTCTGTCACGCTGTGTGTTTTAGACACCTGAACATGAGTCAGGTGCTTCAGCTCGGCGGTGTGAACGAGGACATCCCATACATCTACCCCCAGCTTCAGCACAAACACTTCACCGGCTGCGTCCGTAACCTCATCGTGGACAGCAAGGTAACACACTTTATAATACAATGGCACGCACGCACACCCATACATAACCACACAACCATTAGCACACCAGTATGTAAGCAAAGTTAAACTCACACCTGCACTCCAGCTGATAAATGGATTAATAACAGGCTTCGACATTCACAGTCCCCTTGTGCCATGTGAGAGATGGGTTTTTATGCTTTTAACTGTAATCTCAAAGAAATTTCAAATGTTACACACATGCACTTTAAGAGTGAAATGGAATATGAACCTTTCCCCTCCTACCCAGTCTGACATCAAATCGAGACTTTCAAGTAACCAGCTCTGCCGGAGTTAAAAAGTCAAGGACTCTATACTCAGCCATGACAATCTGAGCCCAGCCCCAACAAAATCCAAATCATTTCTGTATGAACACAGGCTTCTCTTATGATAGCCTCGTGTGAACCTGCAGTCTTCTGAAGCCTGAAATTTTGGTTAAAATTGCACGTTTTGCTACAATTTTTGGTTATGAATCAAATAAAGCTGTGACTGCTAAATTTTGCTCCTGTCCATCTAAAACTGCTGAGCCTCGGCTGCTTTAACTGGTATTTAGACATAAATGTCAGGCTTTTCAGACTGGATTGCCAAAGATTGTGTGAGATGTGGGTTCCCTGATAATCAAAACTCACATGGCAGAAAATTAGAAATTAAATGGGTCTGCTTGGAAGATGTTTGACTTTCAGCTCCAAATAGGTTATGTGTTACCTATTAAACTTTTTTAAATTACCTTTGTTACTCGCTGCTTGTGATAATGTCACATTCTCACTCTGCATCTGTTCAATAGTGGCATTTATGATTCAGACTTCGTTTAAACTGTCCTCCACAGTTAGATGTGTTTTCAATCTGGTGGAAAAATGTCATCAGAATTTTGGGCAATATTGTCTTAATATCTGAAGGTAACAGGGGGCATAGGATACTTGGGTAGGGTGGTGCAGACAAGGATTGTGGAGTGTGTCTCACATGTGCAACTGTTGGGTAGTGCTAGTCCATCTCTATCATGGCATGTCTTCAGGTGCTGAAGGGTGCCCCAGGTTGTAGATGGCTTGTTTACCTTGGGAGGCCTGTGTTGTATTCAAAGGGTGAGCAACTAAACTCTTAACACCAACCGACATCTTCGTTGCGCCCTGCTGGAAGGAGGTGGGCCAAACTGATCCAGAGACAAGCACAACTAGAGGCATCTGTTAATAACCACCACAGTTAAACTTCCTCTGTATAGATTTTGTTGGTAGCAGACCTTTCATCATCTTTCCTGGAGGTGAAGCTAACTTGGATTGAGTTTGGGGTTAGTGGAGGTAAAGCTGTAAAGAAAAGGTGTGCACTTGATTTCTAACATTGTATAAAAGATTTACATAGGCAACTTGTTCTCTCATATTGGTTTCTGGGGTATGCAATAATGTGAGGGTGTCGGCTGCCACCTTGTTAGTGGTCAGATGTTACCATATTTAGATAATACGGTAGCTATGGTTGCTGGCTAACGTAGCTAGTGCAGCTAGCTAATGTAGCTAGTGCGGTTAGCAATCTGCATCACACAGACAGACAGCCATGTTATGTGTCAGATAGCTCTCAGTCAGTTCAGTGACTCCAGTAAAGAGAAGCAATCCCTAAAAATAGCCATTCACCTATAGCAGCCAATCAAATCATAGCTTTGTAACAGGGAAGTCTGCAGGTAGACTCACTTTTGTAGGCAGTTTCAATGTCCATTAGGGGAACTTTGCAGTTGTGGCACTTTGGCGTGTGCGTCAGAGGTTACCGTTTGGACAAAAGGAAAGACTCACTTTAAAAACAAAGGAAATAGTAATTTCTTTATTCCAATTATCCTTTTTATCTTTTTTCATGATTGCTGGAAGCCAACAGTGTTTTTAAAATCAAATAAAATCACCCAGTTCTGTTTTGACTGCATGTTGCAATCTGCTGCAGCTAGGGTTGCCAACTCCCTGAAAAATAAATAAGGGACACCTCGTGGCCAGGGCCGGGCAACCCAGTTGTCTTCACCCTTCCCAGTGTGGTAGCTCTTTTTTTTTGTGTGTGAAATTATTTTTTAACCATTTGACTTGAATTTGATTTAAGCAGATGCATATTCTTTGTGATATGAACTCATGTGAAACAAATGATCATTTAGCCATTTATTTTTAGCTCAAAATGACAACATTAACACAGTAAAACAGGTCTCTTTCTTAAACAGAAGCCTGTCATGCTTAGCTTTTGAGGATATAAGTAAATCTTTCTTTAAAAGAACTCTGTCCTGCTTAACTTAAAATTATATAAATTAATAGAAAACAATAGAACAAAATCATTCTTGTAACTGTGCACATTTAGTGCATTTAGTACAACTGGCTTCAGTTGAGGTATTATTTCAGCTTTTCTAAAGCTAATCAGGTTTGTAAACCCACTTGTTCCCATGATTACGCATCATAACTCATCATCATTATTCATCTATGTATTACTTTTATTTATTAGTGATCTATTTGTTGTAATCATCTATCCTTGCAGTTGTTTATTACACAAAATAAGTTATATTATCACACTTCTGGCCACATAGCGCTGATATTCACTGCACATGCCCATATTAACCTTAACCAGAGGGTTTAAACAACAAACCAGTGTTTACATACCATATCTGCTTCTGCCGTGGCCTGGTGGACAAGAAATTGGTTAAGGGTTCCCCGAGCTTTCACGCCCCTCATGTTCTTCATGTGCCCACCACTAGAAGCATGCCTATGGAAAAAGTGCGCCGGCACACAGTGCAGTGCGCTTTAAAGGTGTTATGGTGTATTTTCCCAGCCAGGTGTTTCCCTTTTCCCATTCCTCCCAGTACTTTTGCAGCCTATTTTTCTTTCTCTGAGCGAACAAACATTGCTGCTCTAATGCTGGGCTCACACTGTGCGATTTTTGGCCCATTTTGAGCCGATTTTTGAGTCGTGCGACCGATTTGGTGATCGGCCCGATTTTGGCCTTCATCGTGCGTCGTGTAGTATACGTGGGGTAACGAGAAGCGATTAACACCTCGAGCAGCTCCCGATCATCAATCGCTCGTGAGCCGCTCACACTGCTCACGCGCAAACACGTAAACGTCGGTGAAAAAGACGGCGCAGCACGGCAGTGCAGCGTGTGATCTGGACACAAGTGATGGAGGCACAACTTGTAGAACTTTGGAAAGCTCATCCGAGCCTTTTCGATGTGGCATCACAAAATTATCACGACCACAACAACCGTGAAAATAGTTGGATCTACATTGCTGCTCAGTCACAGCTGCCTGATCATGTTTTTTATTAGCAATTTAGCAAAGTTGATGGTGGTGGTGTGTCTGTGTGAGTGAAAGACGGAGAGAGAGAGCGACAGATTTTCTGTTATAACCTTCATGTTATGGAGGCACAGTGTGAGCACTCAGGTCGCATCAGAGCATCGGGCCGTATAGTGTGAGACCTGCATCGTGACCTACCAACTTCTAACCCCTGCGAGTCAATCGTGCAGTTTGAGCAGGAGCTGAATAACGCGACTGAAAAAAATCGCACAGTGTATGTCCAGCTTTAGGTGTACTGTCGTCCGAGACTTGCACCGCAGTGTCGGCGTTTGTTTCCCTGTTGGCCATGCTTCTTGTTGTGGTCATCTGTTGTCTTCCGGTATTTTCTCCGTAAGCGACCTTTCCTCGACCAATGAGATGAGCGGTAATCTGAATTGTCATACTCGAATTGTCATAAGTGTGCTGTCAGCTCATTGGTCACAAAGCAGGAGAGGGGCTGGGAATTATGCTTTCCAACAAAGCGTTAATTCCATTAACATTTATAGACTACTTTTGATTCTCACTGTATTACGGGACAAAGTGCGTCCCTTATTAGCTCAATACGGGACGTGTGCTTTTGTTTCTAAATACGGGACGATTCCGTATTTTAAGGGACGGTTGGCAACCCTAGCTGCAGCTACTAATTTAAATTAAGTGAGAGAAGTGAACAACGGGTAGTAGCGTATTTTTGCTGGACCATTTCAGGGAAGTTATTCAAATGTTGGAGTGGAAGATTTTGACTAAATGCACACTTTTATTAAAAAAACATCACAGGAAATTTATGTGGACAGGCCTGGTATGCTTTTAAATGCAGATGAGCAAAATAGTTTTTCTCCTGCTGATTCCGCTTCCATCGCATTATGCCAGCACTGCGTATGATGGATTTCTTTCTTAGAGTTAAAGCACATGAGCCCCACATAATGGACGTGGAGGAGATCATATTTCTAGGTATAAAACGGAGATTGGTTTGTACAGTTTAAGATTATATTCTAAATAATTTATGAAATTATATTTCACTAGTCATAACAGAGTATATTATATGGCTCAGTGTTGAGAGAATTACTGTGAGACTGCTGTTCATCATTGTCTGGATTATGGTCACTCTCTAATGTGCGTGTGTGTGCGTGTGTGTGCGTGTGTGTGTGTGTGTGTGCGTGTGTGTGTGTGTGTGTGTGTGTGTGTGTGTGTGTGTGTGTGTGTGTGTGTGTGTGTGTGTGTGTGTATAGAAGTAGTGAGGACCGGGAAAACACTGAAAGCTGGCTCAGAGTGGGTTATTTGTGGCTTGCCTTCAGCCGGGTACACATGAGCATTTAATGCGCTAGGACCGCTGAGTTAATTGATTAGCCCGACCAGCCAACCAATAAAAACAGTCAATAATGTGAGCCTAATATCATGAGCCAACTACTACACAACCTCTCTGTCACTTTAGTCCAATACATGTTCCGTTTAATGAGGTCAGTGTCAGCACAAACGGGTTCATTACCAGGCATATGTCGCTCTCTCGGTGTCCTGCAGACACATCCTCTGTTTCCAGCATTAAATAGTAATTGGTTGTTTGCTAAAAAAAACAGTCATGATGCAGAAGTTTTAAACACATAAAACTGTGCAACTGACAAGTTTCCATCATTTAGTGTGTGTGTGTGTGTGTGTGTGTGTGTGTGTGTGTGTGTGTGTGTTTCCTTCTTTTTTCTTGTGGTCCACTCATATTCTAAGGACTCCTCTTCAGTCTGCTAATAAGGTATTTCTGTGTATGCAGGTGTGTCTGTGTGTTGCTAAGTAATAACCCAGGTGTTTTGTGGGAAAGAGCAGTTATTATTCTGCACACTTATGTTTAAATGAAAAACAACCTTGGCCGGTCAATTCAAACATCCTTTCGTTCAGCACTCCGGTAAGGTGTGAGGAGCCACGAGGCCTCTAGGGGTGGCTTTTAGAACTGTTGTCTCTATAAACACAATTTATTTGTATCCATTCAGTAGACAATTTGAAAGCTCTGTTAAGATGTTGAATCTCAAGAGCGGCGATATTAAAGGATATAAGTCTGTCTTTCTGCAGTGCTGAAGGCTTGGAGTTAGTGTGGTTTACCTTAGCCAGGGATGTAGCAGGAGGCTGCACAAACACTGTGTACTAATGAGAGGAATCTGCATGATGTGTGTGGGCGGACATGAGTATAATAAATCCCCAAAAGCATGCAACAGTAGGCGTGCTGATGATTAATAATGTTGATGGACATGTTCCGGCATTGTATGATTTTTATTTTTTTCCTTTTCCTCTGGTGTTGTTGTTCCTTTCCTTGCAAAAATGCTCCAGTGTGTCATGTTTGTTGCTATAGCAACATCATCTGTTTCTGCATGGGTGTGAGTGCCTGTCGATGAGGTAAAAAGGTAGCTGATGTTGATATGTCCTCCTCACCGGCAGTATGGGTGGGAATCAGACGAGCTCACTGCCGCGGCACGATGTGAACAAAAGCAACGTTATCATGACTTTTAGTTTTTATGTACGAATCCAAAACTAACAACACAAAGCAGGGATTAAGAAAAACAGCCCAAAGACAGTAAATGCAATTGCCACAGTGAAGTGAAGGCTACAGCGCTACAGGCCTGACTGCTCACCACTGCCTATTAAAATTTGGTGTCTCAGTAGCTTTAACGTCACTTGTGTTAGCTCAGCGTTGGCATACTGTCTGCACAGATGTTTACAGAGAGCTGATGTTGTGTTAGCAGCATATTATTGGGGCAATCGTAGCTCAAGCGTTGGGAGTTCGCGTTGTAATCAGAAGGTTGCCGGTTCGAGCCCCGGCTTGGACAGTCTCGGTCGTTGTGTCCTTGGGCAAGACACTTCACCCGTTGCCTACTGGTGGTGGTCAGAGCGCCACACTGGCAGGGGCGCCAGTGTCCGGCAACCTCGCCTCTGTCAGTGCGCCCCAGGGTGGCTGTGGCTACAATGTAGCTGCCATCACCAGTGTGTGAATGTGTGTGAATGGGTGGATGACTGGATGTGTAAAACGCTTTGGGGTCCTTAGGGACTAGAAAAGCGATATACAAATACAGGTCATTTACCATTATTGTTTCCGTTTTGGATGCAGTTGCATTTCACCATTGTGCTCTTGCCCATTCATTAAATAAAAATAAAAGTAATGTCTGTACCTCCAGTCCTCAAAGCTGTAAGATCACGTCACCATTTTCCTCTGTATCCACCCGCTATAAGGCTAATTGCTCATACAGAAAAGCAGAGCTGCATGTTTGAATCTTTGTACACAGGCGGAGTGAAGACAGCATCAGGAACTATATACTAATTGTCCTTTATAAGTTATTTATTTAGAGAAATTAATAATGTATTTACAGAAATAACACTTTATTCCAAAAACACCTGCCTGCAACCTGGAATTGGCTAATCAGTCAATCCTTAATTGGAACAAAATCACAGTTGACCATGGTCAGCTAGCATTAGCATTAGCATTAGCTTTGCCAAAGCTGCACAGTTATTTCTACTGAAGAGTAGCAGCTCATCCATAACATCATTCTTTCAGTTGTTCTCTAAAATCCTGTCTGGGTTTAGTTTGAGTAGATGGGTTGATGTATTCTTCAGTATTTTGGGAAAATCTAAAGAACATCTTGCCTGCCTATATGTATGTTAGCTACAGTCTGCGGTAATGTGCACACAGGTTTAGTTCATATGTATAAAACTCTCACATTGCTAACAGACACAGTGTTACTGAAAGTAAGGAGCTTCTTATGAAACCAAGCTAGTAAACCAGTAGAGAGATTTTGGGAGGCAGAAAAAGCTATTCAGAAGCTGCTGAATTTTTCCACAGAATCTGCAAGGCCGCTGAGCAAAGCAAACGTGGTTCATTCTCATGTCTTGAACATTTTTTATGATAGTTTTAGTATGAAAATCTACCAGTACAAAGGTACAAATTTAAGTAAGTTTTTTGGCTTGAAAAATTCTCATCGCAGTTCCCATTGACTAAATTAACACTGCATACCATGTTGTCTTAATTAAAACCAGTGAAGTGTGGTGCATGGCTGCATGTAACCTAAACAGGAAAAGGTGAATGAATTAAAAGGATAAATGAGACTGGAGTAAGCCCGGTGGTAATAGTGAGGTTGCATCCAGGTAAAAAGACAGGAAATGATTTCCTTTTAATATGCTTCTATTCTGGAGCTACCTCTCTGCCTCTCTTACCCCTGCTGTCACTCACCTTTGTCCGTTTTCCACTTTCTCCATCCTCGTCTTATCATTATTCTGCTTTCCTTTCTCCCTTCAGCTCTCAGAGTAGCATTACAGCTTTAAGGTTTTCTGTGCTTTTGACATATCTGTCACTACATTGTTAAGTAGGGAGGTGTGCAGTTACAGCACACTGACTAATAGCTTTTTGAGTGCTACTAGCTATGATTCGAAACTTGATTTACAGAGTTTCTCAGCAAAAAGTTTACCTCATAACAGAAGTTACAGAACACTGTGGACAGATGATGTTTTCTCATTTCACCAAAATATATATTCAGCAAAAAAAGTTCTGTATGTTTTTAGGAAATCATAGTCTAGATATTGCCTTGTATTGCATTGCATTTTGCTTTTGGCAGGCATGGACACTGGGAGCAATTTAAAGCAGCTAAAATATCTTCTTTCAGACAAGTGAGGGAGTGAAATAAAACCAACATGTGGATGGCGAACTAATAAAAAAAAAAAGAATTTTTAACGATATGAAACGACATCATCTTACCACGTTGTAAATTTGAATTCAATACTTATAAAGACTCATTTCATGCTGTTTAGGTGACATTATGCCTGACTTCTGCATGTCATTGTCAGCCATCTTCATTATCACTTCCTCCAAGGTGTGACTGAAGTGCTTCAAGGTTCAGACATTTTGGGTGAAACTTCACTCTTTGCACGGCACACTCCAGCTGCATGCTTTTTCATTTAGAATGTATTTTCACTTTGTGTACATTTTTATACGCAACACCTGAAATTAATCGTGGCAAATATGGCATCCTGCTGCGTCTCTTTGTGGGGGTGTGACACTGTTTTCAGCTCAAGCCGTAATTTGTTATTCATGAAGAAGCAGCTGTATTTTTGAGTTGAGCTCATGTATCAGCCAGTGCTGTGCTCAGTCGAATCAATGGCAGACACGCCAATATGTCTTTCTGCTTTAGAATGCAGATGTTTGTCTTTCAGTCCTTGGCGATCAACATGATCAGCTCAACCCCAGAAAATTGTGGAGCTGTAGCATTTAAAGGTCAACAACCAATAAGAGCCCTCTTTGCTGGAGGTCAGAACCAATCAGCAGCTCCCTGATGGCATGATTCATTTCACTTTACAATCGTTCACATTCCTGCATCCTCTCTGCAGCACAAACACTCATAAAGTTTGGTCCTGGCAGGGAGGTGACTGAACATATTAATGTATTTTATGACATCCGATTGTAAGCGTTCAAGGTTCCTCTGTCCTTTCAGCTCTCCCTGTAGGTGGTCATGCTGTTTCTCTGGTCAAGAGTTTGGTTTCATCATTGTGACGAGAGACTCTGAGAGACAGAGAGATGACAATTTAAAGAAAGAGACTGTCTGAGTTTATGTCTTTCAGTGTATTTTAGAGTTTTCTTCCTCAATCGATTCATTTTCATTCTCTTTGACTTTACTTACCTCTTTCGAATATTCCGACTCTCCCTCTGGCTGCTGACCCCCTTATACGTCTGTCCCGTGTCTTCCCTAATCCCATTTTCTCTGCTGTCACTTTGCCTTTTTGCCTTCTGTATGTAAGCTACTTACTTCTTGGCACCTCTCCCTATTGCCTTCCTCGCATCTCAACTTTTCCACTTTTTCTTCCCTCCTATTTCCGCCTCGTTTTCCTTCTTGCTTTCTTGTTGTTTTACTTTGTTTATATTTTTCCAATTTCACTTCATATCCAGTTTCTCCTTTCTTCAACTTTACCTTCTCTAAATTTACTAATCCTCCCATCTCCTCCCCTGTATCTCTTCCATTCAGCTGTATGATTTGGGCTCCCCGGCCGACTCGCAGTCCAGCTCTCCAGGCTGCCTGACCACAGATAGCAGCTGTGTCAACATGGGCTATCCATCCTGTGGCCACCGGGGTCGCTGTCACGGTGAGTGGGGCTCCTTCAGCTGCCAGTGTATACCCGGATACACAGGACACCAGTGTGAAGAAGGTATGCCAATTTTTTATTATTTTTGTTTTACATTATGCAATAAAATGTTGTTCTTGACAGTAACATTAAAAAGAAAAGAAAATCATCCATGTGGCCTCAAAGATCATTTACTCCCTGTTGACTATGTCAGATTACAGTATGTGAAACGAACACATATTTGGTCATTGTCGGACAAGGAGTTTGTGCTATCACAAAATCGCTCTAAATGCTAAAATGCACACGTCCTTCCCAGCTTATCACTTCAGCTGTGTCACATGGTACAGGCTGTTTCCTCCAACAGCTTCAAGGGATCCTGAGCAGCTTTATTTTCAGTGTAATGTTTTGGTCTTCAAGGCTATAGTAAACATGGCTGTCAGAAATTTTACGGTTAACATTCCCATAAATATTGTTGACGAGAACCCCCTGTTTTGTTACCGGGTAACCTAGACTGTAAAACAGAATAAAAGCTGTGTGGCTCCAAGGCCACAACAACTATGGCAAAGGACGCAGCAGCTGAGGGTGAACCAAAGCATTTAATAAATTAGCTGAGGATGCAACTACAAACATGGAGCACTTCAGTTAAGCTGTTTTCACACAAGCAGCCCTGAACTTTTCCAAGAGCTATCCAGGGGAGCTGGATATGTGAACAAATACATCCAGGCTAGACGTTTTCTTTAACCTGCCAACTCCCGTATACAAGGTTTGTGTTAATGTAAGTTTGTGCCTGTGTGTGTGCTGTGCAATTAACACTAACAAGTGGGTATGATGTGTGGCACCTACCACATGCTGCATCCTGGCAGCGCCACGACACATCACATTTCTAGATGTCTGAACACATGTGAAAGCGGACTATTTCCTGCTGCGTGTTGCATGTGTGAAAGCGCAACTGTGGAAAATAACCCAACTTTATTCACCTGGAAATGCCAGAAGTTAATGTTTTAAAATAGTTTTAGTGGCATTCAGTTCATTTCAGTTTTATTTGCACAGCACCAAATCACAACAGTCTCCTGAAGATACTTTATATTGTAAGGTAAAGAGCCTAAAATAGCAGAGAGAGACTCCAACTATCAAGTGACCCCCTTTTATCAAGCACTTGAGACAGTGGGAAGGAACAACTCTATTTAAGAGGGACATAAGACCAGCTGAGAAACATAATCTCTCTCCAACATGTCCTGCGGGCCCCTTTAAGTTAGACATGCCCGAAACACATCTGTAATCCAGGAGGCATCCTGGGGAGATCCCTATATCACCTCCTGAATGACTGAGCTCTTGACCCTAACTTTACGGTTCAACCCAGACACCTATCAGAATGAGGTCTGCCTGCTCTCTTGTATGTTGTTCTTATTCTTTCAGTCACTCCCAGCAGCCTGTGGCTTTAGGTGAGGGTCAGAAAGTCAACAAGTAAATCGACAGCTTTAGCTTCACACTCAGCTTTCTCTTCACCGTAATGAACAGCGTGCCAAAGCATCTGTTAATCTCCTGCTCTGCTTTACTCCACTCTCACTTGTGAGCAAGACCCTGATATACTTGAACTCCTCCACTTAATGTGTCAACTAATCCTTAACCTGAAGTAGGCAGTTAACCCTTTTCTGTCTGAGAACCACAGCCTCAAACTTGTAGTTCCCGATTCTTAGTCCGACTACACTCGGCACAGCAAATTGTCCCAGGCTGAGCTGGAGGTCACTACTGAATAAACCCAGCAGGGTCACACCATCTGCAAAAAGTAGAGACGAGATCCTGAGACTACCAGACCTCACTGCTGTCACTCATTGGCAGCGTCTATGAATTCTTCCATAAAAATTAGGATGCGCTGCCTTGACTTTTAGGGTTTAAAATAAACAAATTGAATAATGGGGTGTAAGTAGCTTTGTGAAGCGATACCCGGGACATCGCCAACTAGCCATGACAATGCTCCAAGTGTATCGCAGATATATAAATGCAGGCAAGGATGACTCAAGAAGACACTAACGGCACTCCATCAGTTTCCAATCTCAGAAGTACACTGCAGTGTAATTTTTGTTTTACTCACCAAGCAACCTACCCTGCCCCTTGGCCTAAAGAAGATGGCTTCTTCTGAGCCTCTCTGTGCTGGTCGTGTGGTTGTGGAGACAATTGGCTTATTGCAGACTTTTATTGGACTGAGATTGGCTCTTTAATGGCTCTGGTCCTACGTGGCCTCTCGCACACATCCTTGGAGTTGAGGAGGACACCTTCAGTCATGCTTTCTGCTGATCGCAGCACACTAGTCCAGGCTTTACGGTCTTGTTTGGTTTCTGCCTCCTATTTCACAGTGAGACTCAGACACGACTCGAATGTAGAATCTGAAATCGTAACAGGTCAAGATTTGGTGTGCAGTCTGTACAAATGGTTCTTTGTTTCTGTTATGTCTTATATGACAAATAGCGCTCCGGTCGTTAACAGATTAAACCATCTGTGTTTAACATGCAGCCCAGTTCCAATTTACCCCGGTGGATTGCTTTGCAAAGTAAGAAAATTACAAGGAAGTCTCTTTTTTTTGGAATAAAACTGGAATGTGATGCAGTATTAACTGAACTGAACAAATGATAGTGAGTCACTCTCATCTTGTAAAACAAAAACTTGCAAAATTCACTATTTATTCTTTCACTCTTTAATTTAAATATTTGCCCTTTACTCTGTTGGAGTCTACATGGAAAATAAAAAAGAAGAGGAAAGGAAAACAAATACCCCCACTTCTACTTCAAAGTATTTCGTGTATTTGACAAGCCATCGTTGAATAACGTGAGACTGTTGGTGTAAAATTGATGGTGTTGTTATGTTTTTATATAAACAGCCTGTGGCCGTGAGAGGCAAAGTAAAATTTGAGATGGAGTTTTGGGAGCTTCAAGAGGACATGGCTGATCAGCTGCATATTCCATGCCTAGAAGCACCCCCCCCCCCCCCCCCCCCCGCCCCACAAAAAAAAAAATTGATTTGACATTGCCTTCAAGTGAGCTCTCATGAACCACTCGACTTTGTCAAAGTTACAAGGGAAGGAGACAAAGAAAAGGAAGAGGTGTGAAAGCGATAGAAGAAAATTTCACTTGCGTATGCCGTGAGATGGAAGAATGGCTTTGAGAGTTTTAGGTGTGCTTGGTTTATTCTGAGAGGCATGCACAAAAAACACTTCTGTGAAAACTTCAAACTCTTAGACAGAAGAACCCAAGCTAAACCAAACATGCATATTCTATCTTGTGCATTTAACATAGTCTTTCTGTCCCCAGCACCGGACTTTTTAAAACTGATTTAGCTGAAGTGACTTGTGGTGTCTTCTCTGTGGAGGAAAGCAGCATCCAGACTGTCTAAGAATTATGTTTTGCACTTGAAATCCTGTTTAAACGTAGCACTATGTGGCTGACCTCTGTGTGTGGTTATGTGTTTGTATCCACCAACACCAGAGGTCCCAGAGTACTCCTTTGATGGCCACAGTCACGTGCGTTACCAGTTGGCGTCCCCGCTGCCTGCCCGGAGGACATGGATCCAAGTCCTGGTTCGAACCCGTAAACACAGCAGTGTCCTTTTCAGTCTGATCTCAAAGGAGCAAAGTGAATACTTACGTCTGGAGGTGAGTGCAGGAAGATGGAGTCATCACTTTTCCTCACTTTCAGAATTTTTCATAGCAGGTTGTGAGTTTGGGTTTGGCTTTGTTGTGTGGAAAGCAATTTTATTTTACCTTCTCGCTTCATGAACAGTTTCAGATTCTGCTCTACTCTTTATCCTGTAGCAACTGCAGGCATTTTCTTTATCCACCCACTGCTCTTATGACATGCACTTTCTCTTGCTATAATGATACCTATGCAACAGACACTTTTTGAAAAGAGGTAAAAGCAACAAAAGTAACAGTTAACATAATTTGTTTCTGTAGCCATGTGTGAATTCATCGTAGTCTAAAGAGCTTGGAAAGAAAAGCGTCTGGACTTTCTTTAAGATGTTTCATCTCTCGTCCAAGAAGTTTCTTCAGTTCTAAGAGCAAATGGTGGAGAGTCATGACCATCTGTCTTCTCTGTCCAAAATGTGAACGTTGGCATCCTCAAAGGAGTGACCTTTATCCTTAAGATGCAACATCCGAGTCTTGTCCAGTTGAGGTGGCTCTTGTATGTTGTGCCATGCGTTCATGAAGTGGCTCTTTGGTCTCTCCAATGTAGACACTGTACAGCATACATTAAGTTTGCTTTTTTTTTGTCTTTTGGATGAACTGGTTTTTGTCTGAGTGTATGGCTGGGTCTGAAGTACACTGGGAAGTACACTGAAGTCTAAGGAGCTTGGAAAGAAAAGCATCTGGACTTCTTTAAGTTGCTTGAAGACCTCTCATCCGAGAAGCTTCTTCAGTACACTGAAGTACAGTCCCAGCACTACTCCTTCGAGGATTCCAACGTTCACATTTTGGACAGAGAAGACAGATGGTTTGAAAGAAGAGTGAAAGAAGCGTCTATGTCCACTGTGAACAACCATCTTTGAACAGAGGCGGCGGCTTACAATCCAGTTTCCTTCCCAGACGCCTTAACGCTCACTCACATCCTGGGCCATTTGACCTCAGTAAATCACATGATAGGGGGGTAGGTTTCACAGTTGGTTCACCCGAAACCGCGGCTGATTGTGACCCACACCCGTTTTCACATGTGATTAGGTAGAGGATCAATAGGGGGTCCATGACACTCTTGGGGACCCTCCCATAGGGCTTAAAATCTGGGACTCTCCACCAGTTGATCTTAGAACTGAAGAAGCTTCTCGGATGAGAGGGGAAACATCTTCAAGAAACTTAAAGAAGTCCAGACGCTTTTCTCTCCAAGCTCCTTAGATTCCCAGTGAAGTTTGGTAGGACAATGAATCTATTTGCATTTTATACAAAGCTATCACCTGAATTTGTACACTGTAGGGACAACTCACGTAGGATCAGACTGATTAAATATTTAAAAGTAAATAGACATTTATGCTCATTTGTCATGGTCACTTATGTGAATTCAAGACCTAATGAGCCAGACAAGTCAACAAAAAGTGAATGAATAAATTAAAGGAGGCACACAGCTTTCAGTGAGACGCTTTGGCCAACCACACAGATGTGACAGGAGTAAACAAAGTAAACAACTTTTTGTTTTTTACCTTTGACTTCTTGGGGCCCCCACCTAAGGCAGTGAGAGGGAAATCATCACAGGTGTACATCTCCTGTTTCCAAACAACATTTCCTTTCAGGGCAGATAAAAGACATTCGAAACAACCAGAAACAGATGCATGTCTTTACTTTAGTGTTTTTGGTTTCTCAACAGTTTTTTTTCCAGCTGTTAATATCCAGATGTTCACTTGTTGTTGTTGTTTTGTGTTGTTGCATGTCTTCTTTTTAATTAATGTTTTCCATCCATCAGTTTATAAAATGAAAACAGTCACATCATTGCACTACACTAATCTTAATCATCGATGGAACATATTAAACCTTGGCCGGGCCTGTAGCAGCTTACCAGTATATACAGAGGACGTCTGACTTCTGACACTTGTTTAGAATAATTGGTTTGTGTGCAAACAACTGCAAATTATTATTATTATTGAATAATGTGAATAATTATTATTATTTGTTAGGAAAATGGGAAAGAAGTGCAGCATCTGATTAAAACACTTGGAAACATACACAGAAATACAGCATATAAAGTAAAGCCAGACAGAAACAGCCTGAATTCTCTTACACAAGCGTTATTTAGTCTGTGTTAAATAGACTTTAGGAATCGTTCTCCAGCCTTCAAAAGGCTTCTTTGGGTGATCACACACTGCTTCAGTAATGTTGAGCTGCAGGCTCTGGGGAGGCCAGTCCAGGACTGATAGCGTTCTGTTGTGTGTTTGGCATCATTGTCATGCAAGAAAATAACGCTGTTGCCAATCAGATGCTTTCCAGATGTTATTACTGTACATGGTGGATCAACATCTGATTTCTCTGTATGCATTTTCCACCGTGTTTTACAAACGAGTATAGATGCTCACCGCGCACCTTCCCAGTTCTTTACTCGTGCCTTTCCCTGTCTTTTGCCCCACACTCAAACCACACGTATTGATCAAACATCTGTGTCTTAAATGATGATGATTATCCATACCATGGCAGCCGTTTAAATCTCCTCTGATCTCCATCTGTCTATCCTTTCTGTTCATCCATTCCCACACTCCCTCCTAAATATCACATTGCTCCATCAGCACAGCCACATGGGGAGCGAGTGCACATCGTTTATCTATCATAAATAGTGCATTTATTCCTGAGTGCAGAGCAGTGAAACATTGGAAACCCTGCTGAGTTCTTGGTGGAAACATAACCGTTTACTGCCTGCTAAGATTATATTTTTCACTGTAATAGTTTTGATTGCTTTTAATCAGAGGAAGAAATTAGTATGTGTTACTCTTGGTTGGATACACTGTTACATTGTGAGGAGCCCCTTCTGTTTGTGTATGGCTTCACATCCAACAGTATGCTTAGTAAAAGATATTACAAAGCATATTAGGCTCTCTTCTTTAAATGACTTTAGTCTCTCTGATTACTGATAAAGTTCCTGTTTTTTGAGCCACTGTTTTTTGTGCTGTAACAATTTTACGTGCATGAAATTCAATTGAATTTACAACAGTAGCCTCAAGGCACTTCATACTGTGAGGTAAGGGCCTTACAATATTAAAGAGAAAACCCCAGAAATCAGATGAGCAAGCACTTGGTGACAGTGGGAAGAAACAACAGCTCTGTTTTATCAGAAAGATAATGCCTCTGACAGAACCAGGCTCGTGGAGTGACAGCCATCTGCGGTACAAACTGGATGCCCTGGTGTTGTGTGTGCAGTAGCGTCAACTTCCGTGTGACCGCTTTCAACCGGAGGACAGTTGCATAGGTCACCTGGTGGTGGAGGGGAATCTGCCTCCAAACAAGCTTGGTCTGACTTGGACTGCCTGTAATCACTCTCAGGCAAACTAATGAAGGTGTGCTATTAATTCATGTTTAATTTATAAACATAGACAGGTTTCCAACACTGCACCGATGAGCACAACTCATCTGCAATGTGTCTCGATAATCGCGATAGGTGGAAAGGGGATCAGCTCTTTTGGTTTCCAACTGGTTCTGTTCTGGTTATATTGCTGTATAAAAGCTGTCTATGTAATTTTGACGTTCTGCAGCAACTTCCTTCAGGAGTTTCTTTTCATAGATGGCAACAGATTTGCAGCTTTTTGACGGGTTTACACGGTTAATCGCTGCATTATCACAAACACGTTGCATGTAATTGGCAGTATGACTCAATTATTGCTGATTTTTTGCCATTTTGATGCACCAAAGTCATTTTGAAGACTAGAGCTGGTTGCAGGTGGTCACGGGACTGGCCCCCGTCTTTTAAGCCATTGTTTCTCAACCTTTTGGAGCCATGGCACATATTTCACATTAGAAAAATCACGTGGCACAGCACCAAACAAAAATGTCACAAAAAGCATGATCATTTTTCCCCATAGACCAGGCACAGCAGAATTGGCTCGGTTTGTCCCCAGTATACCTTTGTTGCCTTCTTCTGACCACTACTCATGCTAGGAATTTTCTCCGGGACCAGGTCAGACTGACTACTTTTCCTTTTCACATATTTATCTATTGCTATTACGCGCTGTGTCGCCTCACAGCATGACTATTATGTAATTTCCTCTCTGTCTTCTTCTGTTTTACCTGCAGTTGGCAACACATTTAATTAGAGAAGGTAGTTGTACTGCCCTCTGGTGGAAGAGAATGTAATTGTTCTCCCCGTTACTCACGCCGATCGCTTAGAGTACTAATCAGGTGGAACCAGATAATCTTCCACGGCAGACCTGATCATTTCTTGGGAAACACTGTTCTAAGCAATGATTTCAAAGGCAACGAGGTTGCTCATCCATTGGACACTGTCAATAATAATTTTGGTCATACCACAGTCTCCAACCAGTGTTTGCCCCAGTGTGACTGTAGTGTGATGAGGATGGTTCAGGGTCACCTGATCGAACCCTATCAGATTGTCAAAATGGAAAGTTTTAAGCCTAATGTTAAAAGTAGGGAGAGTGTCGACCCCTCCAATCCAAGTTGAGAACTATTAGCAGCTCTAGGAACCACAAGTGAGCCTGCAGTCTGAGAGTGAAGTGCTCTGTTAGGATGAAGTGATACTATGAGGTCTTCAAAATATGATGTGGCCAAATTATTGGAGACTTTGTATGTGAGTTGAAAGATTTTAAGTTCAATTCTGGATTCAACAGGGAGCCAATAAAGGGAAGATAATGATGTTACTCTCTTCGGTACTCTTGCTGCAGCGTTTTGCTACCTGAAGGCTTTATAGAGAGATCTGAAAACAAACTGATAATACTGAATTATAATTTATAATATAGTTCAGCCTAGGAGTAATTGATGCATGAATTCACTTTTCAGCATCGTTCTTTTCACTACTTTTAGTGATACTGTCCAGATTAAAGAAAGCAGTGCTGCGTATTTGTTTAACGTGCATGTTGAAGGCCACATCCTGATCACAAATGACTGCAACCTTCCTTTAGTGCTACTATAGGCCAAGGAAATGTCATCCAGAGAAGGTATCTGCTTCACAGATAAATATTATTTAATATAATCTACATTGCAATGAAAATGTATAATATTCCTTTAAAAAAAGCGCACATAAAATAAAAAGGGTGTAATAAAAAGTATTCAGTGACTAAGTTTGTGTGTGAGGAAATCATCTTGCAAATATTAACACACATAAGTTATTTTAGAGCAAAGCTTCACTTACTTGTTTTGAATTTCTCATGGTGAATAGAGCAACAGGGAACATCAGAAGTATCTGAGGTAGTTTGCAGCCTTGCCCTGAGTGAAGGAGGATTTTTAGGAAAGGATAGCCACAGCCTCTCTGTTCTCTACTTAACTGTTGCATTTGGGATCCATTCGTGATGTTCATAATGTTGAAATTCAAACCTAGAAGACAGCCAAGCATCTCTTATTACTCAAACAACATCAGACGTTAGAATCCAAAAGGAAGAGTCACCGTGAAAAAGCTTTACTCTTTTCTTTTCATGTACAGGGAGTGCAGAATTATTAGGCAAGTTGTATTTTTGAGGAATAATTTTATTATTGAACAACAACCATGTTCTCAATGAACCCAAAAAACTCATTAATATCAAAGCTGAATGTTTTTGGAAGTAGTTTTTAGTTTGTTTGTAGTTTGAGCTATTTTAGGGGGATATCTGTGTGTGCAGGTGACTATTACTGTGCATAATTATTAGGCAACTTAACAAAAAACAAATATATACCCATTTCAATTATTTATTTTTACCAGTGAAACCAATATAACATCTCCACATTCACAAATATACATTTCTGACATTCAAAAACAAAACAAAAACAAATCAGCGACCAATATAGCCACCTTTCTTTGCAAGGACACTCAAAAGCCTGCCATCCATGGATTCTGTCAGTGTTTTGATCTGTTCACCATCAACATTGCGTGCAGCAGCAACCACAGCCTCCCAGACACTGTTCAGAGAGGTGTACTGTTTTCCCTCCTTGTAAATCTCACATTTGATGATGGACCACAGGTTCTCAATGGGGTTCAGATCAGGTGAACAAGGTGGCCATGTCATTAGTTTTTCTTCTTTTATACCCTTTCTTGCCAGCCACGCTGTGGAGTACTTGGACGCGTGTGATGGAGCATTGTCCTGCATGAAAATCATGTTTTTCTTGAAGGATGCAGACTTCTTCCTGTACCACTGCTTGAAGAAGGTGTCTTCCAGAAACTGGCAGTAGGACTGGGAGTTGAGCTTGACTCCATCCTCAACCCGAAAAGGCCCCACAAGCTCATCTTTGATGATACCAGCCCAAACCAGTACTCCACCTCCACCTTGCTGGCGTCTGAGTCGGACTGGAGCTCTCTGCCCTTTACCAATCCAGCCACGGGCCCATCCATCTGGCCCATCAAGACTCACTCTCATTTCATCAGTCCATAAAACCTTAGAAAAACCAGTCTTGAGATATTTCTTGGCCCAGTCTTGACGTTTCAGCTTGTGCGTCTTGTTCAGTGGTGGTCGTCTTTCAGCCTTTCTTACCTTGGCCATGTCTCTGAGTATTGCACACCTTGTGCTTTTGGGCACTCCAGTGATGTTGCAGCTCTGAAATATGGCCAAACTGGTGGCAAGTGGCATCTTGGCAGCTGCACGCTTGACTTTTCTCAGTTCATGGGCAGTTATTTGGCGCCTTGGTTTTTCCACACGCTTCTTGCGACCCTGTTGACTATTTTGAATGAAACGCTTGATTGTTCGATGATCACGCTTCAGAAGCTTTGCAATTTTGTGACTGCTGCATCCCTCTGCAAGATATCTCACTATTTTTGACTTTTCTGAGCCTGTCAAGTCCTTCTTTTGACCCATTTTGCCAAAGGAAAGGAAGTTGCCTAATAATTATGCACACCTGATATAGGGTGTTGATGTCATTAGACCACACCCCTTCTCATTACAGAGATGCACATCACCTAATATGCTTAATTGGTAGTAGGCTTTCGAGCCTATACAGCTTGGAGTAAGACAACATGCATGAAGAGGATGATGTGGACAAAATACTCATTTGCCTAATAATTCTGCACTCCCTGTAGAAGCTTCAGTCAGCGCTGACCATGGTCACAGAGACAGCTTTATATCAAATATATAGATGTATGTTATTTAAATATACAAAAATATACAATAGTAGGTATAATATAAACATTTAAATGTGTTGCCAATGTGTTGAATATAAACAAAAACCCACAAGAATTATCTTGTGGGTTTTATATAAAAACATTATATTAAATTATTCCGTGGCAAATTTAGTCATTTCGAATCTTTCATATAAAAAGAAAAGTACGAACCATTACACTAAGTAATTATTTTTGAATTAGCTCACGAGCTCCAGCATGATTTTTGGACCATCGGCCTCGACTTAACCAACCAGTAAATTCCTGCACTCAGTGTTTGTGTTCGTGTCTTCAGAATTAATATTCATCGTAAAGGGAGCGTTGCTCCTCTCTTCAGTCTCATTACCTCGCAGTGAGAATGACCCATATTTTGGCTCACTGGGATCTTTGCTTTCTGTCACAGTGAGTGAATGCACACGAACACACCGATTCTATGGCACTAATCTTCTATTGACTACTGAGATAAAATGAAGTAGACGGGAGCTGAATTTCACTCGGTCGTACTACATTACGCATAGCAATCTTTTGCTGTATATCACAAAGTGGGTTTATATCACAATTACTACGGTAAAGAAATAGTCTGAAAACTTTGAACTTATTTATTTTTAGCTCTTTTTTTGCAATTTAAAACTAACAGACTGATGTAGATTTTACCCTTTCACCGCTTTAATTTTCACTTTTTGCCAGCTTTGTTAGATATGCTTAAATTTAATTATACCTAACCATGGACATAATTAAAGATGTTATTATTGGATTCTCTAGTACAGTGCAGATTTTATCCTGCACATTTTCTTTCCTGACTATTAATGTCTCAAAGGTAGATGAAATATTTATTATTCTTTTCAAACTTTGCTTTTGTGACCAGCACAATGACATTTGCAAACGTGATTACAAATTAATCACAGGTTATAAAAACAAACTTTAAAAAGACCTTTGAGGCAATAAGGCAAAAACTTTTATTACCCAGGAATGAGGAAAAAAATGTGTATGTGCTTCCTGAGTAACAGCTTGGGGAAAAGTGCTGACACCTTAGCCTCTCGCAATTTATTTTTTAACATAAGTAATTGTTATTGAGAAAGTATTGGAGGGCCGTGTTGGAGCTCGAGTTGCAATCACACTATAAGCGTAGTCCAGTGAACCATGCACGCCTGCTTTTTCAGGTGGGCCCACCCACGTCGCACAGCAAGCTGGACATTGGATTTCAAATGCACTCTGGCTTAGTATAAGTGCTCCATAAGATGTTTGAACCAGGCATTAGCAGCTCAACATGACTGATTAGCGTACCATCACAATAAGTGGCTCAGCCACTGTTATTCATCATATAATTACACATATAGTTGCTCTTAGTAAAAAAGTTTTCATAGATATTCATCAGACTTTGTATTTTACCACAAAGCTCGGTTACCATGTCAGTAGTGTGGCTGCAGAAAGCTGCACCACTCGAGCAGTCACTGTCATCCAATCATCCTGCTTTGTCTCTGTTTATATTCACGCACTGAGTTGCTGCACGAAACTTTATAGGATCAGCCCGTCTCATTGACGGGTCTATTATTAACATATTGAGCTCTCAAGTGGGGTGGTAGCAGAACCAAAAGGGGTAAAGGGCAGGTATTACGACATGGGAAGACAGAACCAGCATGAGATCATTGATGTTTGTATGACATCCCTAGCAGTTCCTTTCAGATTAAGGAAAGAAGGAGCTCATAAATGACAATCAAAGGTCATGTCCTTGTTGTAAAAACCAAAAGCTGCTTTTTCTCCACAGTCCATGCTGCATAGTATCAAATTTGCATCAACTTGCAGTTTATTTCTAAATGACAGGCTATTCCTTACTGCTTGATGGCTTGATGACTGATTAAATAAGACATTAAAATCTTGCTGGGCAAGAAGATGCTTTGCAGTTTTAATGCTTCATTAAGTTCACGCTGTTTGGCTCATTTATTTTTACAAGGCAGATTACCTTGACCGCAGGATGACAGACAGAATGACATCCTGAACTAAACTCATCAGTTGCACAGCCAGTCTCTTTCACATATGAAGAATTTGTGATTGATCACGTTATAAAGAATAGAATATGCACTTCTGTTTAAAATGACCTCGTTTAGTGAAGATCATGTAGATTTTTTCCTAAAATTGACACCAAACTGGAGCTTGTGGTGTTCGTGGAGAGTATTAAACATAAATTAAAGTGATCTGCCTTTAAGCTGGTAAAAATGCAAAACGATGCCATTTGCTCAACAGTTTTTATTTTTAATGGCAAAGTTGATGTGTAGTCCCGAAAGCATCTGACTGCAGATTAGGTCTCTGCAGACAAGCAGATATGGGTGCAGAAGGGCAATAACAATTGTACGAATGCAAAGTGGAAGCTGGTATTGAGCATCAAATTTCCTTCTATTCCCTAGTATAAATAAAGTTGAAGAAAAAATGCCTTCACTAGTCATATATGCACACAATCTACCTTCACACACCATTATTTAATCATGAGAACTGGGGAGATTAATGCATCATCTGCACATGTCTGCAATACTAAAGGCTGCGGCGCTGAGAGCAGTCTGTCGCAGGAAGCATCTGTGGGGAATGGAAGGGTCCCTGCAGTGGGACTGTTTACTGAAAAATGGAGTTGCACACCTTCACACACACCTAGTGCAAAAACACAAAGACACACTATCAAATGCACTCAGTCACATACCACCCAGGGAGCGGAGCAGGAGCCAAATTGCACCACTCCGTTCAGCTTTAATTGGGGGTAAAATCAGGTGGCAGTGAGTGTGTCTGGTTAGAAAGCTCTGCCCCAGTGGATTCTGAATATAATTAATACTTCATCACAGAGCCTTGAAATGAGCCACGGTCCTCCAACTAAACAACCTTGGAGCCATCCAACACTTTATCCAACTGAAGAAACGACCGTGGGATTGATGGAAAATCCAAAGATGGGCAGAGGAGGAAGGACTGACGTGACAAAGGGAAAAGGAGGAAAAAGAAAGAAGACTGCAAGATCAGTAGACAGCTACAGAGGGTGCTGGCAAGCGATGGCTGTTTTCTTTTTGACAAAGTTTTCCTCCCCAAAAACACTTGTTAAATCTTTATTTGTCGAGAATGAGTGAGAGAGTTAATGGTAGCCACCCACTTCTCCTTCACATCTCACTTTCTTTGTCTCAGTTCCTCTGCCCTTTTCATCTCAGTCCTCTGTTTATGTGGCAGCAGTGGCAGACAAAGATGGAGGGGAGAAAATTATGCTCAGTGGGACACTTGGAGGAAACAGTTTGAAATTGAAATGAGGACGACCCACCCACCGCCCAATCCCTCTTAACACTGCATATGGACATGTTCTATCCTGGTTTTCTTCTCCTTCTAGCTGAGTTTCATACACACACACATGCAGACACACAGCTTCCTGGACGGATTTTTTTTTTTGTTCAAATGAATATTGCTCTGTGATAGACATGTGGTGAGCATCACAGCCGAGCCAAAATCTTCATCTCGAGATCTGAGCCTTGAAGAGAACAGCTTGTTGTGTAAACACGGGGGAAAGTGCTGGTGTTCTCCCTTATTCTCATCTCAACCACGAAGTCGCTTCCTCCTTTTGTCTCTCCCATTCCTCACAAGATTGTACTGGACAACCACGCCTGTGTGTGTGTGTGTGTGTGTGTGTGTGTGTGTGTGTGTGTGTGTGTGTGTGTGTGTGTGTGTGTGTGTGTGTGTGTGTGTGTGTCTGTGTGTGTCTGTGTGTGTCAGTGCTACAAATCAACAAATTGCAAGTTTAAATGCCAGCTTTCAATGTTCTCTCATTTAATATTTATTCTAGGCCCAGAGCAAAAGCAGAAATGACAATTACCTTTTTCCCAGGGTGTTTGTAATTAAATGGTAAGACACATGTTGTCACTGCTTAGGGAGTAAAACTGGCCGTAGGCGTTCTTGTGGTAGAATCCGATTGCTTGATATGAGAAAGGTTTACCTGAATGCACGTTCTGGTCATACAGTCATTAAACTGTGTTGGGAAATTTCTGTTTTGGGAATTATTTATTTTCCCCACGTCTAACCCCCATGGAATCGATCTGGCTTATTGGCCTACTGGCCAAATTGTCCTATTGATCCAATCTTTTAACATCCTTGTGGAATCTTTTCTTTCTTTTGATCCATTAGCTTTAAAACCTGAAATTTGAACTCAGGTCAGCGCAACATATTTTCCCTCTAATGGCATCCTGCCATTAAGAGAGTTCCTCTGCCAAGGAAAGATCTCTTTGTTTCTTTGTCTGCAAGAGTACACAAAAACCAGGCTGAATTTCATGACCTCCCATGAGGAAAAAAGCCATTAAATTTTGGTTTCTTGGCCTCAGTTTCAATTTGTTTACTGGGATTTTGAAATCCATGCTGCTCAGACTTCTGCCAATGCCCCAAAACAAAGAGGCTCTATGTCATTTAGTTTATGCCCACTAAGCACTGAAAAGTACACTTGAAAGGTGCTCGAAGATAGACAAACGTCAGCTTTGCTTTGCAAGAAAACTGTTTTCAGAGGAATCGTTTCGCAGGGAGGTTGACTGATAATCCCTTGAGAGCAGGTCTCTGTAAGGAGAGATATACTTAGTGTTTTCACATTAATTACCTCCCCCAAGCAGGTTTTGTTTTTGATAGCGTGTGTGTGCGTGCGCCATTCTATCTGTAAACGTGATCGCTCAAAAAGCTTTGATTGAGGTGCAGAGTGGTCATGGTAACAATCCATTAAACTTTTGCTAATATCCACCGATTTTTCTTGCTCAAAAATTGACAAAAAGTGTAAAAAGGCCAGAGTATGACCTCTGACCTCTCCTTCAAGGCCAAAGTGATAATAATGGTAGACAGATCTATTTATTTAAGTTCTGTTTCTTACTGTGATTGTTTGTATTGACAGCATATAAGCAGGGAATGATATATGGGGAGTCTAAATATCACATTACTTTGATCTCTGACATCTTCTTTAAGGTCAAATAAGTCCAAACGTTGATACAATGTTTTTTATCCAAAATTGTACTTAAAATGCTACATCGTCTGTTTTATTGGCAACATTTAGGACAATATGCTCTTATATAGGGATTCTAAATATGAAATTATAGTTTACATCCACATTTCATGTCACATTTGCACTTCACATCTGCGTTCCTTTCAAGCTCACCTCAATATATGTCGTGTCCTTAAACAAAGTGTCATGAGAATTAGTTAGAAACATACTGCAGTATAATGTTATGTATGAAGCTCAAGTTATTCATGTCCAGTTATTTACAAACCATTGGCTACTATCCATTTCCTACTCCGACAGTACTCCTATGCAATCAAAGTAGAAATCCGTCATGTTAGTCTGATTTTAATGCACTAAAAACTTACCTTTGAGAAGAACAAGAAAACCCAAAATGAATATGTAGTACAAAATATAATGCTGTTTGCTTAAAAATCAGAGAGTTCCAAGGCAAAAACTGCTGCTGACTGAAAAGAAGGACTTGTTTCATTTGCCAGAAATCATCTTTATAATCCTCAAGACTGATTCTGTGGACAGATGAGACGAATTTGAACTTTTCTGACAGTTACATAAAACTAACCTCATTTGATAAAAAGAACATGGTGATGGTAGTGTGATTGTCTGGGTGTGACTTGCTGCTTCAGAGCCTGGACGAATTCCAGTAATCGATGAAACAGTTAATAGTGATCAGTTCTGAATTCTCGGGGTAAATGTTGACATGTTCTATCTTTCTCATAGTTGCGAATCAACTGGCAGCTACACTTTTGTGGAAACAGTTCAGATCAGAAGATGAGGCTCGAGCTGAGCAGGAAGAGGATAACATTTTAGCCACATGCTGGTGGCGCTGTGTCTTTCCTTCACGTGTTTGCTTCTTTGGTGAAAGGAACTCATCTCATCATATTTTTTTTTTTCAAGATGGCAAATCAGCATGCTGGCTTCCACAAACCAGAGCCTGCTCCTGTGTATATTTATTGGAATTAGTGTAATTTTACAATACAATACAACTTTATTTGTATAGCACCTTTAAAAGACCAGTGGTACACCAAAGTGCTTTACAATAAAAACAGGAAATTTAAGACAATAAATAAAAGACTATTAACAAAGTACCACATATGTCATCAGGTTAAGGGCACTAATTATACAACAATAAAAGGGAATATAAGAACAAAGTTACTAAGAACAGATATAGCTAAAAGATAAAGTACATAGATAAGAAATTGAACCAAATATAAAACAGGGACGCTAACTAGATGGAAAAGGTATGTTGAATAAATGAGTTTTTAAACGGGATTTAAAAGATAAAACGGAGTCTGACGCAGCGATAGGAAGGTTGTTCCACAGATTCGGTGCAACCAGGGCAAAAGCACGGTCACCCCTCGATTTAAGTCTAGATCTAGGCTGAGCCAGGAGTAATTGGGCTGAAGACCTGAGGGCTCGCCCAGGGACATATAGACTAAGAAGATCGACAAGATAACGAGGGGCTAAATTATTTATAATTTTAAAGGTGAGCAACAATATTTCAAATTCAATGCGATATTTTATGGGTAACCAATGCAACTCAATAAGAACTGGGGTGATAGAGGCATGCTTTCTAGTGCCAGTCAGGAGGCGAGCCGCAGCATTCTGGACAAGCTGAAGCCTGTGAAGGAGTGCGGAGTGAAGACCAAAGTAGAGGGAGTTACAGTAATCCAATCTAGAAGTCACAAAAGCATGAATGAGCTTTTCAAGATCTTTATGAGGGACATAGTGCTTAGCCTTAGCAATAAGGCGAAGTTGGTAGAAGCTAGATTTGATTACTGAAGACACTTGTTTGTTAAATTTGAAAGAGCTGTCCAGCAGAACCCCTAGGTCACTAACTGAGTCAGGGAAAGAAGTGGCAAAGGAACCAAAGGTATCAGCTGATTTTACACCAATTAGTGCAGATTTATGAATGAAGTATTCTTTTTTTCTAATAAGTAATCTCAAAAAAATGATTGACTGTACCTTTAAACGCTGAATTCATGAATATTCAAGTACTTTTCAGTTATATGCATCCCTGTGAAAATCTACGTACACCACATGATTGACCAACTTGTTGAACCACCTTTAAAAGCAATCATTTGAAGTGTTATTCTTTGTGCGGCTTTGTCAGTCTCTCATATTGTTGTGAAGGAATTTTGGCCCACTCTTCTTCACAGTGTTGCTTTAGATCACTGGCTTGTTGCGTGAACCAGTTTCCACCAAGCTTTGGTTGTTAGATGGTTGCTACTTCCTCTCTTACGTCCTGTGGAAACAGTAATGGCGCCCTTAGTTTTTCAGTCTCCTGTTGGATTTGTAAGGCTTATATTAATCGTCCTGTTTTCCCATTGCAGATCTTTCAGGGCCTTCTATGTGTTTTCTACAACCTTGGGGACGGGGACTACAACCTAACACTGCCCACTTATCGACTCGACAATGGTGAGTGGCACGAGGTCTTCCTAGATCGCCATGACAATGAGATGACACTACGAATGGATGGCGGCGGAGGACAGCGTGAGGTTTCAGGACTGCAGGGCCGGAGCCGAGAAATCATCATTGACCCCACTGTGGTGATGCTGGGAAACACTTTCCCTTCAGGCATCAACAAGAGCTTCCAGGGTAGGTGGTTACAGCATTAATCTAATAATACTGTCTCTCGGTGTCTGTCAGTCATGTAGATTTTGGATTTGTAACTTTTTTATGAGCAGGAAAAAAAAGTCTCCAGACACCAGGGGCTGAATATGTACGTATATAAAAACATGCATGTATTTTTTTTCTACACAAACTGACATTTGTGAAACTAGAGCATGTGTGCACACTGGAAGAAATAAGTTTACCCATGCTTTCTCAGTTTAGCTGCACCACCTCTGAGCTTGAAAAGATTCAATTTTCCAGAGAAATCTTTGGGGAAAAAAAAAAAATCAGCTTTTATTTGTGCCCTCCATCGACTTCTTCTACTCCTACAACAGTGCTGATGTGCAGGTTTTCTTAGTAGCAACACGTATCATTCAGAAGAAGACAGCAGTGTATAAATGTTGACAAGGCTGTGCCGACATATACAACCAATGTGGCGACCATACACCAGTAAAAACACTAGATGAGAAGGACCAGAGCCCCACCTCCTAATCTTAATCACCTCGCCACACCGTCTGCCTTTACAAACAATTGTGAAAGAACGAGCTGTTTTAACCCTTGTATGGTGTTCGGGTCTGTGAGACCCGTTTTCAGTTTTTTTCAAAAGAAAAATTAACCCTTGTGTGGTGTTCGTATTTTTGTTACTCAGCCAGTGTTCATGGGTCTGGTGGACCCGCTAGAGTTTTGGCTTTCCAAATTAACACTATCAAACAATTTTATGTTAAATTACTCAACAGATGTTTACTTCATCCCAATTACAAGCCATATGAACAGCAAACATGATTATTTTTTTCCCTTTACCTTTGTTAGATCACATTTATGAATTAATGTGCTTCTCGTTTTTTTTTGTTTTTTTTTTAAATAAAATGTTATAAAAAAAATAAATCAGTTATAATCAAGTGGAGTGAGTGGAAAGACACAACACATTTACACGTGAAGCAATATGTTTCACAACTAAATGGGATCAGCCGCTCATCAATGGTGATATTAGGCCCAGGGTTGTAAAACGGGGAGGTGGTGCACCCACTTATCCCACACTGTCCTGATGGCAGCTAGCTTGTCTCTCTGCCGTTGAGCTGGTCTGTTGTCTCGGTTATCAAAACGAATAATCCTGGAAATTTTGTGGAAGTTTTCCAGAGACACTGATGCACGGAAAGGTTCGTGCCGGTTTCTGCATCCCACAGGGATTCTGTGGATTCCCCTTTGGACCTGAAAACTCCTGCAAGGATAAGAACCCCAAAGTTGGCCTTTGGGGTTCTTAGATGAATTTGGTCCATCTCCTTCCACCTCTCTCCAAAAACACACCTTCCTTCTAGATTACTGCAATCCAGAAAAAATTTCTGGATGGAATCTGGGATGAAAAGCTCAAATGAAGACTTGATGTCCTGCACATGAGTAACTGTCAGCCGTGTTGGCCCTGGCTTATCACAGTAACAGCTCTGCAGGGTGGCTCATTTCTTGGGCAAGAAGACCATTCAATTTCACCAGTTATTGACATCCATATTTCTTCACTTGCTGTCTGGTGGGCTTGTTCTGGTCCTGGAGCTGGCAGCAGATGGGGTACTCGTCTTCGTTTTGTTACTAAATGATGCTCAACCTCCTCTTCTTCAAAGTCACTGTCAGACTCTGAATTTTCAGAAATGTGAAATATTCTGAAACCTCTTTGTCAACATCATCATCCGAAGCCCCTCTCTCTTCCAAAATCAATTGGATGGCCCTCGCAGCAGATAATCTTTTGCCATCTTGATCAGTTGTGATAAAGAACCACACTGGCAAAGTCTTATTTATAGTATTATGCCCCTAATTTGCAGGTGGAACAGGGTATGAGAAAATAAAATTTGGATCCCTCAAGAAAGAGGGTAAAATGTGCGGGAATGTAAGAGCAGACGGTGTTGGTAGTTGAATTTTCAACAATGTTGCAACTTTGTGCGGGAGCAGGAGGGGAAGAAAACACTATCAGCAGCACCAGAAAGGAGGAAGACAGAGTGTGGGAACACAGGACCTACACTTTCAACACTTTTATTAGACCTGGGTCCAGTGGACCCGGACACCTTGTATGTAATGTAAATGCGTGGGGGGAGGTACAGTATGAGGTCATTGAAAATTAGTTCGGATTTATGTTCTTCACAGAAAATAAGCCAAAGCCAATGAATTTCAGGTTGAAAAAATAATTAATTGTTTAAAGAGCTCTGGGAACTTGATGGTATGGGCCTCCATAGCCTACAGTGCCTGTAGGTGTAATGTGCAGGTGGCTCAGAACGTTTGGTCATACAGTGTAGCTGGTTACCAGCAACTGAAGCTTCAAAACAAAAGTGAAGGGATTGTACTACAGTAAATTAATTATATCGTCTTTTTGATGGATGAAAAAATACAACATAAATAGCAAAATATACTTGATTGCCATTAAGAGGACACGGCTTTAGAAGATAACATAGAAAATAGTGCATGGACACATTTCTGCCTGTGTGCCTGCAGAGGATTTTAGATGTGAATTTGTGTTATTTTATGGGTCTGGCCCCAGGTGTTAAGAAATGAAAATCTGAAATTATTTTGTATCTTTGTAATATGAGCTCCTAAGTAGCACTTCCCAGCCAGGCTTATAGTAGTTACTTTGGATTCAAACTCAGGAGCTGTGGGGTACGTCTGCTCGGGAGAGACCGAAGCACAACATTCTGCAAGGACAACAAGTAGCTTTTTTGAGTGACCCTCAGAGCAAATCAATACCGATATCTCAGTAATCACTCGGGTCGGCGTTGGCATTTCTAACAAACCTGCTCAGCGCAGACTCTCAGAGACTGATTCTCCAGATGTGGACAGATGCCCGACGGTTACAGTCTGTTACTTTCTGCTCTCCCTCCCTGTATTTATAAATTGTCACGTTTTACGACCTCATTTCTATGAGTAACAACTGTAAAATATGCTTTGATGATTTGATGGATGAAAATATTTAGCTGATAGGTTTTGTTTGTACTGAATAATGGACCTATATTTCATTTTATAACACTAAATTAATGGCTTCACTCTTCTTGAATTGAACTGCAGTAGTGAGATTTTCTGAACTGCGGCACGCTAATGACTAAATATTTAAATGTCATTTTTTTCTCATTTCTGTAAAGCTGCTGCTTTTTCCTGCCATCCTAAAAATGAAATAGCAGTAAAACATTGTTTGCTCTTTCAGGGTGATTTATTACTCTGAGTTAAAGAAACCATACATAGTCTGAGTGAAAGAGCAGCATATTGATGTCGTGCAGATTTGTGCAAAGTTGGTGGTTCTGTCACAGTTAAATAGACTGTGATTAAATTTTCTTTGGTCATAATACAAATTAAATAGGTGATATTCTTCCAGTGTATCCATATGTGTTCAGCAATGACACAGTCCCAACACTGTTAATGAGGGAAAGCTGTCCAACCAGTTGGTGAGTGGTTGCTGGAGGTCGATGGCAGTCAAGCAGACCTAAAGACTGGTCAGTGACACTCACCAGGAAATGCAAGTTGCAAATGTTTATCCCCCAAATAGTTACAATATAACACTACTATAAGTATAATTGTGCTACAGCAAAGCTGGTGATACAAGTCCAAGTTGCAGAGAAAAAAGTTTTTAAAACCTCTGTGGTACAAAAATTAGCAAATCCTTAAAGTAGTTGAAATTAATCTGCACATTTTGTCGAGTCTTACTTCTAGAACTAATTTGTTTGAGTTGAGGTGTTGTTGTTTCTGTCCCAAGTGGGTTGTTGTTATAGCGTAGCTGCATTCCTTGTCCCCATCAGTAAACTGCTCAGTGTTATTCCAAATCCTGAAAATAATTAAAAACATTTTTTAATTGCCAAGGTGGTAAACACAGAAAAAGAAAAATGTAAAACTTTAAAGAAATGTAACCATTAATTGTGCCTTTTTCTCAATAAATAATTATTGTGAAAAGTTTGAGGAGAAAGTAAAATTCACCCACGTTACAGAGTCCTTTTTCACAACACTAACTGGGCTGTGTAAACTGGATTGTTGAGTACCATTAACTAACCTAGTAATTGCTTGTTTCTACTTTTTTGTAGGGATGTTTCTCTGTACAGAAAACAATATATATTTATGTTCTGCAGAAAACAAAAGTCAGTCATAAATTTGCCCACAGAGTTTACACAAATCTAAGGCAGATGGATGTGAGCAGGGCTGAATCATTAAGGGTTAACATCTTCTTCGGGGAATAGAGGAAAAGGTTATGGCATACAACAATATAAATCTTCCAGAATTTCTCTGATGGATCGCACCGTGGCAAAATAACACAGAAGAATTGTTGTTGCTTGACACCATCTAAACACCATCCAGGCTCTGGTGTATATAATTTGTCTGAGTGTGTGGAAGAAAGAGATAATGTGATGTGTTTGATGTGTCACAGGGTAAGGTGAAAGGGGTGGTGTTTCATTCAGGCAGTTTAGCAAGTATTTTTTCTGAGGAGTGCTGCCAAAAATAGGTTGTTTTATCTATTCATGTGTGCTCTTTTCAAGAGAGAATTGTGACATTTTTATGTATTACTGAATGATTGATATGACACTTTAATGGTTAATTCATCCAAATGCAGTTTTATTGTTAGCTGGGACGATGGCCATGGTCCCTACAGCTCTGTGTGTGTGTGTGTGTGTTGTAGTTTTTTCTGTGTATGTGCTATAGTGTGCGCGAGTGGGTGTCAGATTACATTGATGTTATTCTTACAGCTATTTAAGGTCCACTTTTCCCAAAAACTTCAAGACTTCTAAACACAACTAGTCAGATGTCTGTATATATAATATATTAAATTATATCAGGTTCAGAACTGGACTCAGGATAACTTACTTAAACCATAAAGCAGCAACAAGCTGAACTCAACAAACTGTTTTTAATGCTGATAAAGGGAAAAATATATATGCTGGACAAGGATTTAAGCCAGAGGACTACACAGAACAGGACATGGAAACACAGTGCCATGTGGGAAAGAGGCAACAAACACAATAAGTGCTCACCAGGTAATTAAGAAGATGGAAAACACCAGGGAACACAGCTGCAACAAATCAAGTAAAATAGACAAGGAAGGTTAAACTCAATACCAGGCACACGAGATGCTATTAAAATAGAACAGGAACTAAGAAGCTGTCATCAACTGAAACAAGTATGGAACTAAAGGCACAGAAAACAGGAAACTCATAAGTGTAAGTAAGATAAACATAGCACTTCAGACAGAAGGCTATGGAGCTCACACATAATCCCATCATAAAACCAAAAACTCAGAGTGAACCTTCTGAGCTGGAGCACTTAACTAAAGGCATGCAATTCAACAAAAGAACTCACATCAAGCAAGGAAATAATGAGAATTACAGACACAAAGAAAGAACAAAAAGCTAAATGTGAACACTAAAAAATACAGGATCATAAATAGGATAAACGAAAGCACAAAACTAGAAAAAACTCAAAACCCGGGATCCACGCCGCAGGGACCCTGACAGGAACAGCTTTTTAAGTTAGCTAAGGACATGACAGCAACGTTTTACAGCGCAAAACTCCAAAGGATTTCACCACTGAAGGTATACGTATGATATCATTAAAAGACTGAGAAATCTCTATGCACATGGTCCAAGGACACAAACTGCATGGCATCATTTTTGATTCAATTCAGTTCAGTTCACTTTTATTTATACAGCACTTAATGACAACAACAGTCACCTCGAGGCACCTTAGCCCTTCATGCTGCGTTTCAGTAAAAGCAGGGATGGTTCTATCGTGGAAAACACTGAATGGGCTCAGGGACGTGTATGGAAAGCCATTGCAAGTGAACACAGTTCAGTGCTGCATTCAAAAAGTAAAGTTAAAAAAATTACTATTCAAAAAATATATACTATGAAAATCTTAATCTGAAATTGTATATGGAAGTGATGGATGCTTTCAGTGTTGAGTTCAAAATACAGGTGGAATAAAGTGCCCATGGGATGGGTGAGCATCACATGTGGGACGGCTTCATTAGCACTAAACAGTACACACACTTTTTTTGTTATATTTGTTACACTTTTGTTCCATTTTTCTCAAAGTTCCTGTTTCCAGGCTCAGCCGTCCAGGCGCTCTTTTAATTTTAACCTCATTTGTGCCATGCGAACATGCTAACAGTTTGAATAAGCTGAAACTGCTTTGTGCTGTTTGTTTATTTTACATGGAACAATATCAGCTCACCTTCAGTGTTATGAATTCCCACACAAAAGGGGGCATTTATTTATTTTTTAAAGTGGCCTCATTCTGAACAAACAGATCTGAGTTTTTTGTGCCATTTGTCTGAATTCAGTGTCTGGCCATGACTTTGCAGAGACGTGCTGGCAGATGTAGTTAAAAGTGGTTCTTCACATGCTGAAATTTTATATGAAATCTGTCTCAGTGAGGTCACAAGTCATCATCTAATCACTCCCGGCTTTGACATCGCATCCTCGTCTATCTCCCTGCAGAAGCAGCAGCAGGCATTTCTTCTTGAAAAGTGGAGTCCGATTTACTCTGCTGCATGTTAGCTTGAAGCTGTAAGAAATACAACTGTAGACGCTGACTCCAGCGGTCTCCATGATTACTTCAGCACAACAACATCGTCCATTGTTCCTATTTGGATCAGTTGAGGACCGTAACCCGTTCATACTGGAACCTGATGTTGGCACAAAGGAATAATGTGAACAAAGTAGAATTAGACACTAAGGTTTGCATTGTTAACTGGGACCTACGAGAGACAACAGACTGACTCATGCACATACCGTACTGTACGAACACAAATGTTGGCAGATTCAGTTGAAATATCGAGAGAGAGAAAATAAGCGTGGGTACGGATGGAAAAAGGAAAGATGCTATATGAGAGAGGAAGAGGTCAGAACCAAGAGCCACAGACACAAAGTGAAAGAGAGGCAGAGAACTCCCAGATATTAGACAGTGAGAGATGTAGACAGCTTTGCTTCGGGCAATAAAAGACAATGCATGAGTTTATTAAACGGATTTTAAAAGCACTTCCCTTCAGAAGAGGTACACTTGATAGATGATGGCAGGCCAAGTGAATATCTGTGCACGACTGTGTTTGCTTTTGGGGGATGTCTCTCTTCAAAAAACGACAGGGGAGATGAATTGATAGCTGAATATGCCAGCTTAGCAATTAAGGGATGAAAACACAAATACCATAAATATATGTTGTCACTTAGACAAACAGGAGTAGACGTAATAAGATAATGTAGAATGCCCGAATCGGATGTTGCTGTTAAATAAGAGCATTGCCATTTTATTGAACTTTTTCAAGCAGTCAATTTTAAACTGCTCCTACACTAACGTGACATCTTTGCTGCCCAATAACTGAATAAAACAGAACAAAATACGGCTAATAGAGATTTGCTTACTCTCAATTTGGGGTATCCTAAATAATATATAGGCTCAATTAGACCTCCACAGTTTTCTTTCCTCTGTATCATTGTCTTTAAATCTTAAGTAATTTTAATTTGTTTGAGTTCTTCATGTTTCTCTCTCCGTTGTTCCCTCCTGGGTTTCTCCATCTCTTGTGCTTCCCTGTAGAAATTTAATAAGACTCCTTTAAACATCAAGCAGTGCTCACACAGTTCTAATTACAGCGATTGTGGATTCAAAACTTGCTGTGTGATACAGTCTCTCAGCAGTGGGGTTACTTTCGAGCTAACTCAAACCATAAAGCAGCAACAAGCTGATAGTTTGACCACTGGTGTCAAACTAGCTTTAGCTCATGGACTGCATCCAGCTCAGTTTGATCTCATCAAATAGTAACTTCCACAAAAACTTAAGAATTTTGTATGTTTTTTAAGAGTAAAAGTTTCATATTAAATGAACCGTAAATATTTAGATTATAAATTACTTGTGATTTATTTTCCCATGTTCATTACAAAGAAACTCAGTTGCCCTAAATTTAACCTCCTAAGACCCGAACTCTTCCACGACATGCATTTTTAATTTCTCTTTGATATTTGGGCATATTGGGACCTGATGAATGTAAAAACAAAGAATTACCAGATTTTTTTACCTTATTTTTGTTTTTAAGAAAAATGAGAGCCACATATGAGGATATTTGTTTAAAATTTCGATAGAACAGTAGCAGTATAATGTCCTCGTAAGTGGATATCAGGCCCTTGTAGAGCAAAATTGAGTATTTTGGTCTAAATAACCCAAAATGTGATGTCCACATATGTGGACGCCAGGTCCTAGGAGGTTAAAGAAACAAATCACCTTTGCTCCTTGGTTTAAAGGTTTTATGTCAGTGTGTGTGCAGGCCATCAGTACTGGCTGTGATAACTGAGAATCATTCAGATGTGTGGATTTAACAGTTTGAAAAGATCATCTTATTGCATGATACAGTTCCTAAAGACTTACCATAATACTTCCTGATCCACCCATCCATCCACTGTACCCTGTACCAGCTCTTGGGTACATGGTGTGTTCTCACCTGAATGTCCCAGGTCTGCCACAGGGACTCCACACAGTCGGACATGCCCGAAACAATTCACCAAAAAGCTGGGCAAGAGACTTCCTAGTCAAGTGCTGAAGCTGCTTCAGGTATTCTTGAGCGGTTATACTCTGAGCCCCTGAAGAATACCTGAGCTCCTCATCTTGTCTCTGAGGACGAACCTTTAGGAGAAAACTCATTTCAGTCACTTCAGTTCATGTCTGTTTGTGAAGGTAGAAACATGGATTGAGCTGTAAATCAACAGCTTTTCCTTAATGGGGAGCTCTTTCTTTATTCAAGCAGATGAGACTTGAGGTAATATAAAAACAACAGTAGAGTAACAACAATAATACAATAACCACTTTGGTTTTACTTTGTGACTTATAGCTGGTTGTTTCTTGTAGTATTAATTGATATAAATCCTATTGAGTTCTTACCTACACGTTCTTTTATTTGCTTCTTTGCTTGGTAAATATGTTTTACAGTCGGTCTGGGAGCCTCATTGTGAAGGGTGTTTGCTTTAATTCTGATATAGGAAAAAAAGGAGTCGGGGATTAGAAACAGTTGCCAAAATCCAAAAAAACCAAACTGTAATAAACCAGAAGTAGGAGTAAAATAAAAATGAGCCTTTCAAATGTATTTACTCCCTTTAGCACAGTTTAGCAGGTGTTTGCCCGAGTGACACATCTAAGTTGTCAGCGCATCGCGGAGAACATAATAAAGTATCCAACACAAATATTTTCCTGTTATCCACAACATTATGAATGACGGATTATTAGATTCTGCTCTAAATACCTGACACTCAAAAGCTCACTAGACATTGTTGCAGCAAAAGAGGAATTTTGCTAAATCTTGGAGACGTCAAAATGTGAGTGGGTGGATTTATGCCTCAAGTGGTAGAACTGGAGCCAGCAGTTTATTTGTTACCAGGTACACGAGCAGAGCTCTGCTCTCATTTTGTGTCCGTGTACATAAATGCAAATAAAAAGTCTGTTTGTTGTTCCGCTGAACCCTCGTTTCCATTCTTCTCTCTGCAGGCTGCATGAGGGATCTACGCCTCAATGGTCGCTACATGCCGCTGGACAGCCAGCCACGAGATGGGGTTTCCCAGGTCAGCGTACAAGGCCTGTCTGTTGGGTGCTCATCTGACTCCTGCAAAAGGAACCAATGTAGCCCCCCTTTTACCTGCGTTGACTTGTGGAGAGTGCACGAATGCAGGTACGCGCACAAACCCACGCATACCGAATGCAATTGCACAGTCGAGCACACACGCTCTTCCTTGTGAGTCAAAAGCATGAAAACACTTGCGTTTAAACCCATTTGCTCCCTTTGAAACCACTTCTCAGCCTCTGACATGGATATTATTTTTGTTCATAGGCATATAAAGATGCTTTGAAAAAACCCAGCCCTGACCCACTTAAAACTGCAAAAGAAAAAGCATCCCTGAGCTTTTATTTACTGTAAAGCTAAAATGTCTGTGCAAATTCTATGGAAACCATTTTCTAACAAAACACACATTTGCTCGTGCGTACAAACACAAAGGATGTTTGAATGCACGGCAGCCAATTCAAAGCAAATAGTAAAGGAAGACCAGAAAAGGTCCACACTGGCATCCTGTACAACAACTTGCAAAACTGGAACAAGAAGGACAGCAGACTGACTCTTTTGGAATCTGTAACAGTTTCAACATGGTCTGAAATGTGTGGGAGTGGAGCAGAGCAGTTTTAAACATCCACCAGGTCATGAGCTCTTTGTTTCTTGTACTATAAATGGTGGCATACGTGCTAAAAAAAAGAAAGCACATTAACCTTGTGCATTTTGAAATTACAATCAATCCAGAATTCCCCATTTGGATGTCCCAAACATGAAAATTACATTAAAATGAGCAATAATCCATCCCAAACCCTGAACAGATCTCAGGTGATCTAATGATATAATGAGAGCTATAATCTGACCACATTCCTCGTGTCTTTTTTACTTTTTAATCATGTTATGAATAAATTAATGCCAGTCATTCAGTGCACAGGCAACAGAATCCCTAAGCAACGTGCGTGCAGCCATGCCCATCCATCACTATATACAGTGATAGATAGACGAGGTAGTAAATGTTGGGTATTTCTTGTCTAAAAATGATTTTACACAATGAGCACTTTTCTTGTTTGACTCTCAGACTCTGAAAAGGGTTCTGTAATATCTTTCTATGACTTCAGGGCATGTCTGAAATCTCAGTTGGGCCTGCAATAAAACCGTGTGTGTATGAGAGCGGGAGCTGTGGTCATTCATCAGGTCTAACAAAATTATAGCAGGGAGCTGCATTATGGGAATTGTAGGATCCAGACGTAAAAGTCAAGATACGTCAGCCTCTGCTGCACCAGTTCGGATCATTCTTTATTAAGTTTGGAGTTATAGAAATGCAGGATTACTGAATGTGACTCTGATTGCTTTGGTGGTTTAAACATGGAAAGAAATCACAAACTACCTCCAGCTAATTCTCAGCAATTCCTTCTGAATTTACTCTTTTGCTTTCTCTCTACAGGCCCAATTAACAAATCCTTTCAGGGATGTGGAATTTTATTTTACACACAGTCTCAATTAACTCAGTTTTTTTGTGATGCTTCTTTCTTATTAAACTTTTTTTTTAAAAAATCAGGAGCAATAAATGCAAGGCGACTACCAGGCAGCCTCCAAGTGCCAAACTGGTTGAAGGCCATTGCAAATTATTTGCTCATTTAGTTTCCTGTTGAAAATACTATCTTCTCCATGAATGAGAAATAAAGTTACTGAGTTCCTTAGCCACAGGCTCAGAGCAGCTGCTAAACCTGTGACAGTGAAATCATCTTATATCTGTCTCAAATACTGATCTGTAGACTTTTATGACATGAAAGTCATGTAAAATAATCCAGTACGGTGAAATGTATACACTATTATCAGAGAAAAGCTTCCTCCCATCCATCCATTGACTTCCCTTCATCCAGGGCCGGGTCACAGGGGTGGCAGCCTAAGCGGAGAAGCCCAGACCTCCCTGTCCCAGGCCACGCCCTCCAGCTTATCTGGGGGAACATCAATGCATTCGCAGCCCAGCTGATTGATATAATCTCTCCAGCATGTCCTGGGTAAGGTGCCCTGCTGAGAGGTAGGACGTGCCCAGAACACCTTACCCAGGAGTAGGGCTGGGCTATATCATGCCGTTCACGGTAATACCGGTGTAATGTTGGGCAACGATAAGAAAATGAAAAATGAAATACCGCGATAGAATATGGGCAAAACGCGCATGCGCGGTGCCTTTGTTTACGTACGCACATGGCTGCGACGCAGAATGAGAAGAGCGAAAGCGGATCGTTGAATGAAACAAATGAACCAGAAACTTCAGTGGTGTGGAACTGGTTTGGCTTTCGTCCGTCAGATACACAACAAAGCACTATTTTTGGTAGCGCATGCTAGCGGGCCGTTCAAGCTAATCTACTTGTGCATCTTTGGACCACTTCTAGCGTGGCTTGACCGTATGCACCATGGAAATCAGACGTGTGCAGAGAGCAAGCATCAACTTCAATATCAAGCCGACTTTACTTTAGTTTCAAGGATTATTGCTGGTGATTTGAGCAGGATCTCTCAGACCCAGAGACTAAACAGTTTATTTCTAGTCAGTACAACAGGCCGTGAGTGTGCATGTCTTTTTGAATTTCATGGACATGAAACTATCCCTACATGGTCTGCTGTAACGTGCATGCCTGAGCTGTACTTTTGGACATGCTGGAGGAGGTCCAGTGAGCATCACTGATTAGTGCTCTCTGAAAGTCGGGTTCAGACTCAAAACAGGAGAGGTCCTGGAAGAACTCCTTCCCAAGGAAACTACATTGAGGGGAAAATCAACCAAATCTAAATATGATACTTTTTTCTAATGTGGTAAAAGGCATTTTAATATGATCACATCATTACATTAATATACTCACTACAATTTGCCTAAAATAAATGCTTGCACAGAAAGAATGTTTGCTAATAATACATTTGTGAAAATTCATGTATATTTACTGGCCCAAATGCCTTTGAACTCTGGGCACCGTTATTTTCTGTCTGAAGTTGGCATCAGACAGACTTTCAAAAGTTGAAACCCACAGAAAGCTGCAGTCCTGTCCCCCTTTCAAACATAACGCACAATGCAGCGAACCCACCTGCTCGGCCACTAAATGTGGTAAAAACAACATTAATTTTTTCAACCCCTCTCACCCTGATCGGATTCACCCATTTGCTTGATCAACGTTTCACACGCACTACTGCGTTAATTTCTCTAAAAGGCTTAGTTTGTCGGTGGGAAATGGGAAATGTCGTGCAACGAAAAGCTGCAGCGCGCTAACAACCCTCTCCTGTGGCACAGAGCGAATCAAACACGGAGAGCTCTTAGCCACATCCACTAATCTCAGCTATTTTTCTGCCATTGGAAACATCAGCCTCTATTCAGTGTGTGCAACCTCCTAGCTTTTAATCTGGCCTTTCCCCTTTTTCCCACTCCTCTCATCCACTCATCCACTCACCCACATCATCTATCCACCAATTTATTTTTTCTTCTTTTACAATGGCTCTCATTCTTGCACTCTGCCCCTCCTATCCCTCCATTTCTTGGGTTGTATGGTTCTCATCTCGCTTTAACCTCCCTAGCGCGGCCACACACACAGACACACATAGACACACACTCTCTATTCTCCTAGTGCTTATTTGTTCGCCTTGTTCTCTTTCCAGTACTTGACCTGAACCTTGGAACATGATTAAAGGGTAGTAAATGTTGGCAGTGAGCACTCCATGCCCAAGTGTTTGAAGCTAACTGGAGGGCCACCGTCAAATAGTCAAGTAATTGCTGTTAATGCTGCATTTGGGCTCAAATAAATAGGGACACAGTCAGATTTGTCAGATCCTTTTTTTTTCCATTTAAGAAAAGAGAAAATATGACAAATTCACTGTTTGTAGTCAGGTTATCATAAACGTAAATGGAGACAGAGAGAGTATAACTGTTTCACATCTAAGCGGGGATAGTCGAGGGGATCAAAAAGTCGAAACGGTGTTTAATTGAAGCTTATTGTGGCGTCAGATCAGACCTCCAGTTGTGGAGGCGAAGCATCTGTCAGAGCACCGACTGCTTCACGAGGGGAAACAGAGACAGTACTATATCAAAGCCTATATTAAACTAAGCCTCTAACAGATATTACAAGAAAAAATTAAAGGCTTAGCACTCAGTGTGAAATTTAGGTCTGTAGCAAGTTTCATATCTTCATATCTGTTTCATAATTAATTTGTCATTGTGTGGAAAAGGGGGCTATGGGAGTCTGTTGAGGAAATAACAGAGGCTGCTGATAATTGCACGTCTTCTGCCAAATCCACACATTAATGCATGCGCACATTAACAGCCAGCGTTTAATGACGAATAAAGAAAGCACTCTGCACATGCCCAGTTCATTCAGCGCTGACTGACAGGTAAAGTCAGGCACAGAGCACATCTGCATACATACATTTACACTGACAGGTGAGCTGGACCTTTATTATTTATTGTAGCTTTAGAAATATGAGCTTTTCTGATACCTCACAAACTTTTGTTGTTACTTCTTGGAAAGCTTAGCACTTAGCTCAACAGGAATTTAAACTGTGGGATTATATCAGAGGTTATATTAGAAAATTCCACCTACTTGTTGGACTCCTTCATTCTGTTCATATCAGAATTTATTTTCTCCTTTTTCCACTTATACTGTTACCTGGAAAACTTTATGTTCAATAACTACAGCTCAGCGTTCACCGCATTCTTTTTTAGATAAAATAAATAAATAAAAAACTTTGATTTTACATTTGCCACGTCTCTGTATCTCAGCCATGCAGGCACAGGAAGGATGGCAAGTAGTTTGCAAAAGCTTTAAATTAATGATATTTTAGACGAACCCTATCATTCTGACCACTTGCCTTCTGCAAAGCCCACTGCTGCTCATCCATTATGTTAAAATAAAAGCTCTAAAATCTAAACATAATTCTGAGGATGGGCGATGTTAGTGAGTAGGATAGTTAACAATATACTAGAAGTTATAGACAGACACTTTGACCCTAAGGAATAAATTCATGCTGCACATGTTTCTAACATAATGTGCCACCTTCAGTGTCGCACACTCGCTGGTTTCCGGGTGATCGAAGCCAAAGACCCAGCTCTCATCACCAACTGTAAGAGAGTCGGTTTCATGCAGAAGTGTCGGTATTCCTCAAAAGATTTCCAGGAGGCATGTTGAAATCTTAGAGCCCAAACAGATGTGGTCAGAAGTGGACTCCAGTAAGTGAACAAAAATGGGTTCAGTCATGGAGAGACGCACAAAGAGCTGATCGTGAAGCAGAGATCAGCAGAATAAAAAACAATATTTTGAGGTTTTTTTTCATTTATAGACAGAGTTGTGGAACTTTGTGAGCACATTTCATATTTTAAGTTCTATTTTTACCTTTACTATTTATTTACCAGAGCACATTATTAAGAAAAGCAACAGAATTCCCAAGCTGCATGACAGCATAACATTGAGATGAAAAACATCTCTATCACCAGAGAAATAAAAAAATATTATTAATCATGCTTCAGAAAGTCTAACAGCTCCACACCTGCCACTGATTACAGTGCACACAGGCTCCATGTTATGATAAGGCACTCTTCATAGCACCAACTGCAGTCATGGCTAATGACAGGTAATGATAAGAGAAGCTGTGTTTTCTGTTAGACAGTCAGGTGTCCTGTATTCAACACCTACACAGGCTCCAACCGCGCTACAATTATTCCCGAGTGCTTGGCTATGATTGTGGCATAATAATCCTTTGCACAAATTAATTTTCTTTTTAAAATGTCTAACAGATCGATAGGAACGTGGTCATTTTAAAAACTGATATTTACATCTGCAATAACAAACAAAAACAAATAAACTGAACAGTGAAAATGGTTTAATGGTGATGCTGACTTCAGTTGGTTTGGACAAGTAATTCCACTTTGCGTTTGTTCTTAAGATGGTTCTCCTGAGTTCTGGGGTAGGAGCCACGACTGAAAACTCTCGTGGGGTGAATGTGCGGTAGCTCGTTCTGAAATGCTGCTATATGAGATGACAGTTTAGAAAAGTCCTGCAGAACATAAAAGGTAAAAAAAGTGTTGCATCTACTTGTTTTGGCACTGGTTAGAGCTCCTCACAGCTGCATCCTGTACAAGATGGACATTAGAGGAAAACGAGAGTGAGTTGCATAAATAATTATCCTCCCCAGCCGGCAACAGAATCATTTTCTCAAAATCATAGAGAGTAAAAGTTAGTCTATCCTCGCATATATTTAAGGTTTGTGTGTGATCACTCTATCTGTACTAAAGACTAGTAAAGACTAGTTTTTTTGTATACAGCTATATTGTATATCAGACTAGTATCACCTCATGCTGTCAGATGCCACCTGTGTCCTTTGCTCACTGCTTGTGGTTTTATTAGCCAGAGAAAATTAGAAACCTACCAAGTCCACTTTAGAAGATTAGAAGGGGACCGTGGCACAAATCGCTGGTTTTTGTATTTTTACTTTATGCTTGATTAGGATTAAGAAAAATGTGCCCCTCGTCAACAGCAGTCCTTCATGTTAAAGACAAACGTTACGCCCCTCTGCAGCCCCTAATCTCCACAGTGTGGTCACCTGTTGCTAATTGGCCACACCCAGTCAGGTGTGGATAGAAGCATACCAGAGGCGGGCTTTCGAGAAGCTCACTAGTCTTTGCCTTGGTGGCACCAGCTATTTTAGCCAAACCTCTTCTCACTAACACTCTGGTATTCATCTCCTTTTTTATGTTGCGGCTTTTGAGCCGAGTCGTAACACAAATTAGAACATCGTATCTGTTCTGATATTTGTCCTGTGAACATAAACTGCTGTCTGAAAATAAAGAATTTCTAAAAATTAACCAAACGGTGACGAGACTGACACCACACCCAGCGATCACCTGGTTCACAAATAGTAGTTAGTTAAGTTATTAAGTTGTCTGGGGCATTTAACCAAACGATTAATGGTAAAGTATATGTGTAAACCATGGCCCATGCAGGTATTCCAGATATTCTTATCCCCAGCAGGTTTTCCCAGTTACTCCTTGGGAATCCTGACGCCCAGCTCATAGATGTATATTCACCACAAGTTCCCTGTCTACCCTGGGGTAAGACCCAGTTGGGCATGCCTGGAAAACCTCCACATCAGCTGGCCCAATGAAAAAGCTTCTTTTAAAAGCCACATCTGTTAGCTCCCCATGTTTGACCCTGCAGGGTTTCATGCCGGATGCCCTTCCTGACAAAGAGAATTCGGGTCTTTGCCTGGAATTAAACAAGCAACCTTTTTCTCGCCAAGCAAGCGTGTGGCACTGGAGGACAGAGGATGTCCAACGTCTTAACTGTCTCGATTAAATGAGATTTTTACATTAAACGTTTTCATTTCGTTTCGTCATAAGCTGAACGGTTTTGACTGACCGCCACCTTCACACTGAAGCCAACAAAAAAATAATAATCTACCAACTTTTGGTTGAAGAAAATAAACTTATTTCAGCTTTTTTCATTTCAAAGGTGCTGCAGATGTTAGAGAGTCTTTTCTTCACTGCTGGAAACAGCACAGCAGCAACAACACCACAGAGAGCTCGGCCTTATTTACTTCTTAGTACAATCACACACATAAACGTCCATTGTTTACCAAAAAATTAGCCCATGATGTTGGTCTAGAAGTTTGCCTTTGATCTCATAACCTTGTGCTTTGGTAACGCTCTAAGTTAATGCCTTTAAATAAATGACTGGGTGAAATGAAAGCCTGCTTGTTCTCACACGTCTTCTCCCCACTGTTTTCTCTTGGTCTGAATTCTTATATTTCATGACAGAAGGAATCAAAGGTGTTGGTACACAATGTACTAAAATAAAAGCCAAAGCACAGTTCCTGCCTTTCTTTCATATCGAATCAAAAATGGATTTTGAATCGAACTGTGTCCTCAAGGAATTGCATTAAAAACGAACGTTGAGATTTCCTGAGACTCTCACCCACACAGTGAGTTTAAATAGCTAAGCAGATAAGAACATAATTCAGAGACAGATTCTGGGAGAAGATACAGGAAATTAACCCTTTACTGCCTCGTCTGGGTTAGTTTCTGTAGCTGAGAAAGAGCAGTTACGAGATGAATTACAGCACCAATTTGGATTTAGCGTCGCTCCTTTCATAGTAAAGTTAAGTCAATATTTATAAGGACGAGCATATCTGCGGAGAGCAGAGGTACGACTCTGATGTCATCAAAATGTTCAGCCTGGAGCTTTTCCATAGACTTTGAATGGGATGGTGAATTAATGGGCTCATAAAATGTTTGTTTGAACTGTTACACCCAAATGAGCTTTTAATTATAGTAGTGCTTTCTGAAGTGAGGCAGAAAATGTGCCCCTGTCTGCATAAAACCATCCTAGTTACTGCCAGTGCCACTGTCAGCACTTTCATCCCCTGCAGTCCAGTTCTCTGTTCAAGTGTACATCTGTGTAAGATCACCTATTAAAGTAGTAAATAACTCCGTTAAGACCAGAGGGAGATAATGACAAGCCAGCTTACTTCAGTAACTTTTTAGTCAATTGCATTTGTTCAACTATTTTATTGCACACTTTCTTTGCTCAAGTATGTTTTAGAGAAACATCATTTGAATACAATAATTGCGCTACATGCATTTATTTATAGTTTTAAGTATTTACACACATTCCTAAAATTCCCAGTCTTCCGGTGCCTTGTCCTGTCTTATCGCCCTCGATTTCAGAATAATAGCTGAAGCAGAGCGTTCATGCTGCCGTTGTTTCCTCTTCCCTGAGGTCAGGACATCAGAGAACTGACAGAGAGGAACAAGTGTGTTAATACTGCAGCATTTCAGCCTCGCTCTGTGATGTCACAAAGGTCTACAGATCCACCAATGGAGAAAAAATGTTCTGAAACCTGAGCTTTTGGCTCACCAGTTATTGTGAACTCGCCACACTGTCACGTTTGACTTTCACAGCTACATAATATAAGAGGAGTGTATATTCTGATGAGGTAACAGTAACAGTTCTCATTTTATTCTCATGTTGTTCACCTTATCAAATGTCACGAACATGTCTAATGTTAATCTACATGAAATATAGAGGTGGGTTTTTTTGCTTGTTTTCTCTGTTCCTGACCGCCTGCTGTCTCTATCCAACTCTTGTCTTTTGCAGATGTCCTCCTGGTCACATGATCAGTGTAAACGGGACCAAAAAGTCTTGCGTGTACACCCTTTGTGCTATGCGGCCCTGTCACCGCGGGACCTGCGTGGCCCAGTCGCCCTCCAAATTCACCTGCCACTGCCCGGAGGGTTACCGAGGACACCGCTGTGAGACGACACTGGCCATATACAGGGAGGACGTGGGCCTCAGCTTCAGCTCCCTCTTTGCCATCTGTATCTGCTTCATGGCCTTACTGGGTAAGTCCTGTAAATGTACTGCCTGTTACGCACATCTGTCAGACTGTATTACTGTCGTGTTTCTACGGCAATACTTCCCATCCTAACTATAAGCAATTTGGAAACAATAATGATGCTTAATATAATGTTTAAAGCTATAACTCTGTATTGATGCAGCCATGGGCAGTGTTATCGTGAACGCACTGCAGCGAGGCGGGAGGAGCACGGAGGTGAATCTGCTTCGTGTGCAGGCTGACAAATGCTGCAATTTTCATTAAAGTACTGATGAGTACAAAATTACTATTATGTGACAGCGGAGTGCACGATAGATTTGAAACTGACACTTGAAAAAATTGAAGCTTTCATTCATAAAGTTCGTGCACTCTAAAGTGGTACGACGGTAGAGCGCCAGGTGTTTGTAATTAGCTAATCAAGGGCGTTTTTTTTATTATGTGGGAGTTAATGTGTTTATAAGTCTAGTGTGGAAACAAACAGAGACCCCACGAAGATGGTGCGCTCCGTTTTATCGATCAGTGTTTTCAAAATGACAGCCTGATTTTCATGAGGTCAGTAACTCTAAAATAACTTTTTATGTCACTCTACATGTAAAGCAACTAATACTTACTGCGTGATTTAATATACTCTAACAAACAAAAATGAAGTTGTACGACAGCTAATCAAGAATGAATGTTTCTGCAGACGTGATCTCAAGAAGTTTCCAAGTCTTGCACTGAAGTTTTCAGGCAGTTATTAATCAGACTTCTCAAGTTATTTGTGTGAATTTTACCAGATGGGAATTCTTTTTAATGATTATTCAGATTCTGCATGATTCTGCTCGTTTACTTCGTTGGATCTGTTGTACAGAGTTGAGGGTACATTGAGATCCTCGCTGACCTAAATCTTAAGAACGTCTGTGAAAGCTTTTTAATATCACATCTCTCCCTTCCTAATGAAGGTTATTCCAAAGCTTGGAGCAGGACCTTTTATACTCCCCCATGATGCCATATTTATTCTCAGACTGTACTAAAGTAGCTTTACATTCATAGTTCAGAAAAAAAGAAATTTTTTTTTTTAATGTAGGTCCTCTGTGAATCCTGCTTGTTTCATGAGTGCATGAGGATATCTGCTCTCATTGACATCATACAGATAAGAGTAGAAAAAACTGTTTAGAAAAGTGTGTGTTCTGAACTTTTGGTTAACAAAAAGACGTCCAAGCTTGTAACTGTGTATGTGTAACATGACAAATCCTATTTAGGCTTATCTTCTTTATCTGCAGATGTAATTACAGTTCAGTTATTTAGCTTATCTGACCGAAGCTTGTGGCGTCCGTTGCCTGTTTGTTCATTCATCTCTCTGTTCGTTCAGTTCACAAGATTTGCTACTCCTACAGTGTTGGTCAGATTTAATCAAAATTGTACACAATTGTGGTCAAGGTCACAGGAATATATGGTCATTTTATGGTCACCGTTCCCTTTTTGCAAAAACTGCTGCTCAAAGTGTTGGTTCGGATTATGATTTTCATGAAATGAGTGTTTGCATGGACTAATCTGTGTACCTAGGTTATCCTGTTATGATGACGATGATGGTCATAATCTTGTGTGTCATAATGGTGGAGGGAGTGGTCTTACTGGTTGACTCCCACATTAGGAAAGCTTAGTTGGTTCCTTACTACCACCATTATGTCAACATGCCCAATGCTTTTTATGACCATGGTTACAGCTGACCACGATGCTTCTGAACTCAAACACTTTTGTTTGGTGGTAAATGGGATCAAGTTGTCCTGGATATGACTGTGAGCCTCTCTGATGTCTCAATGGATGTTAATTCTCATTAGTTTGTGCAGTACAGCCGACCCCTCTGTGCTTTACATATTACAGTAGCCTGTAAATTGTGATGGATTGTGAGCGAGATTAGCTATTATGATCTGGTTTGTATACGTTTTAAAAGGTAGATGGAGGGCTTCAGTGAAACATTGGATTAACAGGATGCCTCACTGCATTAGCAGAGTAAATGATCCAAATCCAGGGATCTCCTTTCAGCACATTAAATTACATCAACCTGAATCCCTATACAGTAACTGTTTGTACTGCTATGTAAAACTGTACTATACACAGTGCATATATATATATAATGTAGTCCTGTAAATTAAGTACATTCTTAATATTTTTAAGAGGTTAAAGAGCAGCCAGGTTCTGCTAATCAAACACTTCTTTAATGGATCATTAGCACGTGTCGGCACCTCTATAAAAGTGTAGTTATGTCAGTTTGTGGCTCTGGAGCTTTCTGGTGTGTGTTAATACAATGATGCAAACTTCCCAGAAGTGGTCGGTCTCCCCAAGGTCAGACTGGGCAACACTCAGAGAAACTGCAAAAAGCCCAAGAGCTGCATCCCAGACTCTACAGTCCACAGTTAGCATGTTAAATGTTAAAGCTGTTGGACTGAGTAAGCAGGGCTTGGTTGGAAGGGTTACCAGGGGAAAAACTCCCGTACTGTTACTTGAAGTTATTGGTGTTAAAGGTGGTCTTACAAGCTACTGGATCATGTGGTGACCTCCGATATCGCTCCTTTGTTCTTCATGCATGGCATAAAGTCATTGTCCAAGAGTGATGCAGAGTTCTTCTCCTACCACCTTAAAACAGAGCTGGCCTTCCTGATCAGCTTATCCAACCGCTTCAGCTTCCTTTCAGCAATAGATTAGCTGCTGTTCCAACAGACAACACCATTAGAGATGGCTGCCACTCCAAAAGATCTCAGTCTCCTCAGAGTCTGATCAGGAGATGGTTCCACTGGCACCAGTCCACAAAGTCCTGAATCCACTGTCTGTACTCTGATATATCTTCACCCTAATGAGGCTAGCGATGGGAGAGTCATCAGAGAACCTTTGTAGATGGCAGCCTGGGTAGTTGATGGAGAAGTCTGAGGTGTAGAGGGTGTCCTCATCTACTGTGGGCGACCAGTGAGGTAGTCCAGTATCCACTAGGACAGGTGGTGGTCCACTCCTGACAGCTCCAGCTTGTCCCTCAGAGGTCGGATGGTGTTAAAAGCACTGGAGAAATCTTCCAGGCTTCTCCGGGTGGGTCAGAGCTTGGTGCAGGAGGTAGATGATGGCATCATCCACCCTGATGCCAGGCTGGTAGGCAAACTGCAACTGATCCAATGAAGAGCTAAACAGGGTGCGATATTTTAGGAACTGCCTCTCAAGGGTCTTTATGAGATGCACGATCAGTGCTACCGGCCTGTAGCTGATGAGGTCCTTTGGATGTGTAGTCTATTGCACTGGTACCACACCGGAGGTCTTCCACAGCTATGCTATTTTCCCCAGCTTCAGGCTGGGGAAAGTAGCTTCAGGCTTCAGGGAACATGTATCCCATGATGCCACACAGTTGGTCTGTGCAGCACCTCCGGAGGCTGATGCCATCAGGACCTGAAGCCTTTCGCACCTCGATCTTTGGCAGCTCGTTCCTCACCTGAAGTGTTGAATGTGACAGGATGGTGGTGAGGGAGGGGGGCTGTGGGATGGAGTCTTTGGGTTGGACTTTAGGCAGTAAATTTCAAAGGTAAAGCTGTATAGCAGCCCTTTGTCTCACCTGTGAGCGGATCAACTGAAACATTCTGGTGTTTGATTTTCTGTTGTTAAAATCCACATTTTTCTTTCTTTCATTTATGTTTTTGCTTGTTGAATATTCATCCACCTGTACCTTTTAGCTTTGTATTCCAATCCCTGAAGGATCCTCTGCTGAGAAAGCGCCTCGGGCTCAGTCGTACTCAGAGAGCTGTCAGTACAATGACATGTTCCCGTTGTTTAATTGAGGACAATACAACAGAACAGTAAAGAGCAGTATGAGACGAGCACAGCCCAAGAAGAGAAAGCAGATCAGAGGAGTGCAAAATAAAACAGGACGACACACGATACCAAAAGAAAACAAGAGGGAGCTGAATAGATAGCACAGCCGAGGCTGCGCGCAGCACGGCGAGAGAAAGAAAAAGTGGGAGATGTGTGGTGAGGAAGATGGTGTTGGTGTCACACTGCTGCTGGCCATGTCTGATTGTCTCATTGGTGATTCACAGGGCACCTCTTTCACACCCGGAGACCAGCCAGACACTCAAATGATCATTTCTCCTTTTCTTTTCTCCTCCATTCCAACATTTTCCTTCAAATTTGGCTCCGGGCTTATATTAAATGCGACATCCAACCTTGATCCTGTTGAGGCTCAGCGCTGTTTTAAGTGTTAATTACTTGATTTGTAGGCGTATAAGGTGCTGTTTACCCAAACCTGCAGAAATTGAGATCAATGCTCCGGGGGCTTTGGTAGTAATTTCAGTCGGTAGAGCATCCTGCACTCGATCGGTCAAGCATTCCTCACTCTGAAATTTAAGTAGCGACGAGAGAGACTTCTTTTTTTCTTTTTTTTTTTAAGCCTTCATCAAATATTTCTTGTGCACACTCCAAATGTTTGAATAGCAAGAACAAAAGAAGGGCAGCAACTCTCAAAAGCAGTTCTCTGAGAATGTTGTGATTGGTGAAGATTAAAGACAAATTCTACTCCCAAAAACGTTCATATTCGCTCATTCCCTTTGATCCTGATCTGTTGTGTGGTTTGATATGGTCAGCTATGAGCTTTCCCTTGTCTGCTGGTACTGAGGTTCCTACAACATGAAGGCTTCATAGTTGGTGGGGTGTGTGTGTGTGTATTCTAGCACCTCCAGCACATAAGTCATTTTAACGTGTGTGATACTTGGAGGATGAATCTTTAATAAGTGGGGTGATCCTTGACTTTACTTTCCATTTGTACCAAGTTGACATTTGTAGTTCGAATGAGACATTTCAACAGCTGTTTGCTAGATTGCTATCAATTTTCAAGAGGCGGTGGTGTCAGAAACACACTTGACTGAGAGGCTGCTATTGGAGGATTGACTGGGAACATTTTAAAGGCTTCCTTTTATTTCCTGTTTGACTGGTTTAACCTGCAAAAGTTTGGAAAAATGGTTTAGGCTAAAACAAACCCATTAGTAAAGTCCTGTTATAAAGCCTTGAGGTCAGTGTAGGGTTAGAGATGTGTAATAGCAGATTATATTAGTCACAGCCACTTTAGAATTTCTCCATCCATCCATTCGCTTCTGCTTATCCTTTTTCAGGGTCGCGGGAGGCGCTGGAGCCCATCCCAGCTGTCATAGGGCGAGAGACAGGGTACACACAGAGACAAACAACTATTCACACTCACATTCACTCCCGCATTCACACCTATGGGCAATTTGGATTGATCAATTAACCTATTCCCACTAACTGCATGTCGTTGGCCTGTGGGAGGAAGCTGGAGTACCTGGGGAGAACCCACGCAAACATGGGGAGAACATGCAAACTCCACACAGAAAGACCCCTGATGGTGGAATTGAACTCGGGACCTTCTTGCTGTGCAGCAACAGTGCTAACAACCGTGCTTTAGAATTTCTAATGAACCCTTATCTTAACAGCATACACTCGCCAGCAGCTGCTGGTATTTGGTTGGATTTTGCCTGAATTTTCATGGCATAATTTCAACAAGGTGCTGGAGAAAAAGAGATTTTGGTCCATATTGATTTGATAGCATGTTAGCTGCACATCCATGATGTGAATCTCCTGTTCTACCACATCCCAAATTTGCTACTATCCTGATATCACAGCAGAAATCAAGACTGCTGAGACCAGGCCAGGCTAATTTTCTGTTGTCTAGTTTCTGGTGAGCCCATGTTAGCTGACAGGATCCAGTGTGGTCTCCTGCTTCTCTGACCCATCCGGTTCAGCGTACTGTGTGTTCAGAGATGCTCTTCTACAAGTAGTTATTTAAGTTATTGTTACCTATTCATATGATGAAGGAAATGTGAGTACAGAAAGTCAGTATTTTACAAAAAAAAATCTGCTAATACTTATTAACTTAAAATTTCAAGTAAATATCATTTGTTTTATATCACAGTAAAAACAGATCAGGTCATTTTGATATAAACAGCTGGATTACCAGCTGGAAACCAGCTTCATTATTAAAACTTCAGCTGGGTTTTTCTTCGTTCATCTCTCTGTAGAAAAATAGACCAGTGACTCATCATGACCTGTGGAAAAAAAAATAATGGATGTAAATCCACTTGAATTTTTAGCATCATTTATATGTAAGGAAATGCATGATTTTGTGCCTGATTTCATCATGAAAGAAATGATACATTCATGCAAAACCTCATGAAGATGAAATAATGCATGACCTCATTCATGCCTCAATGCATGAACAATGCAAAACCTAATGTGGTCACAAGGGCTAGATGTTAGGACGATTCCTGATGTCATTAAAACATTGAAATGATATTTTTAGCTTGAACATCCATGGAGCAGTCTTTGAGGAGTCATGTTTCTCCTCCACTGATTGGACTGAGAGACCAGCAGCACTGACACAGTCAGTCCCCGGGGTGCTCCTCGGGGGTTCTGAGTTCAGAGCAAAGTTTCTAGTTCAGAAATGTCAGCACGGCTCCAAACCGAGTCAAAGTCCAATTGGCAATCTCTTGAGTATTTTAATGATTAATGGCATAGTCCTCTGAATGTATCATGTAGCTGGAATATTGATTCTGCACAGCGCAATGCAAATTAATTTATTCTTTTTGCTTCTTCGGGCTTTTACGTTTGTGTAGCTTTACGTAGATATCATCCTTTCTTTGCATGCACCTCTATGCCCTCATGTTGTGTTTCAGCAGCTGTTTTTCTCTCAGGATTATGTTGTTATTGCATTATTAACTTGGCTTATTACTGCTGGCTTGACACTGACATCCAATACTTGCTTGTTTTTCTGAACACCTTTTCTCTTTAACTCATTCCAAGTTTTTTCCTTTTTCCTTCGCCTCAAGGAGCTTTATATTGTACAGTAGATTGTACAACAATAAATATTCGAAAGATAGATAAGTTTGCATTTGACTACAGAAAAGCAGTCAAATGCAAACTTATCTTTTTTAAACAGTCATGTCAGAACATCAATAACGTAGGCTCTATGTAAAAGATGGACATAGACAGCATGGTTTGTAAAGCGATGATGGCTATTATCTTTAAACCTTGGGAAGATTCAGCGTTACATTTTTTCCACCATGTTAATCTAAAGAAATTCAGTTACCTTCTTTTTAGGTTTTCAGGACTACTGTGACTTGGATGATTGCGAATCTACACAGACATGCTGCCACCATGTTTTTGTTTGTGGAACCAGAAGGGACTTATCAACCAATACTAGCAATCAGGTGCAACGCACTGATGCATATACATGATAATTAGCTCTAAGTAACAGAATAGTTAAAGACTAGAATGTCACACTCAGAGCCTGGTTCTGCCGGAGGTTTCTTCCTGTTAAAAGGGAGTTTTTCCTTCCCACTGTTGCCAAAGTGCTTGCTCATGGGGGGTCATATGATTGTTGGTTTTTCTCTGTATGTGTTATTGTAGGGTCTATCTTACAGTATAAAGCACCTTGAGGCGACTGTTGTTGTGATTTGGCGCTATATAAATAAAATTGAATTTAACTGAATTTCTGTCTTCTCTGTTAGTACAATTAATCAAACCCCGTTTTCTATTATTTTTAAAATTGCCTTTAAACGTCTTTATTTTTGCTGTAAATTTGTATTTTTATTTGGACATTGCTTCCAGCTCTGAAAAAGCCAGTGCCTTAAATCTGCATTCTTCCCGCTGGCCAGCAGGGGGCGACTGTGGTTACACAGTCGTAGTTGTAGTGATACCAACATACATTTAATTCTATTAGCCAATCAGCAATACAGCAGCTACTATGACAAATATACTAATGAACAATACAGACGTCTGTGGATGATAGCAGCAGGTCTGAGACACGTACTCAGTTCGGGACTAACAGTCCATAACTGAGTATTGTTTTTAAAACAAATCTTAAAAACTGAAGTTTATCGTTTATTGTTTACACCCTTCTCTCAGAGGTTTGTAGAAATCCCAGGGAAGCACATGCAGCTCTTAAATTAGGCTGCTTTTGCCATTTTTTTCTTGGCAGATCCTTTCAAGTTCTTTATATTAGATTGGAAGAATCTGTTAGCTGCCATTAGAGCTCTACAGAAATGCTTTAATGTGTTTTTATTTTTCTATGATACAGCAGAGGAGCTGCTGAGCATTCTTGGGAATTAGACCCTCCTCTGCCTTTTTCACCTGAGGTGATACTCTGGCTTCCTGCGAACTTAAAGCTGGGTGCTCGATCCGCTCTGTATCTGTCGATGAATAATGGAATGGGTTCCTGATCTTGCCCTCTGATGTTCTGAGGGGTTGAGTACCAGGCTGTAGTAGCAGCACCATGCTGTTAGTTTACAGACCTCCACCCTGTAGGGAGACTCAGTCCAACCACTGTAGTGTCGTCTGGAGGCTTAATAATGGTGTTTTGCTGTGGCTGGCTGGAACGCGAATGTTGAGTACCTGGAGTTCTGCCCGAAGCGTTCAATTTTTTTCTCATCAGACCAGACCTTTTGTTTCATCAGACTTTTTTTTTCTTATGCTTTCAGAGTCCTTTAAATGCAGTCTGGCAAACTTTAGGCGAGCTGTCGTGTGTCTTTTACTCAGGAGTGGCTTCCATCTAGCCACTCTACTCTAAGTGTCTGATTGAAGGACTGCTACTGAGTCAGTTACTTTTGGCTGAACAACCAACTCTCGGAAAAGTCCTGGTGGTTCCAAATTCCCTTTTCTCTGAAACACTCCAGCACTCCTCAGATCTACTTCTTTCCCCTTTTTAAAAAAATCACAGATGAGTTTCCATGAATTTATGGCTTGGCGCTTGTTTTGACATCCACTGTGAATTGTGGGGTGTTAGATACACAGATGTGGGCCTTTGACAACTAAGTGCAATCTATTCAATTTGCCTCAGGAGGACTCTGGTTTTATCCTTGTCAAATGAAATGAGTTACTATTATACAGATGCATTGCTAGCCATAAAAATCCACCTGGACATGAAGTCCTTTACTCGAATCAGAGTTTGGGGTTTTATTGTGTATTAAATTTGCTACACTGTCTTATATGAACTAATTAACCCTTTAAAGCCGGTCGGAGCGGGCACGCTCCGTTTTGCGTAACTATTTTAAAATCCCGGTAGCACTGCAACCACGTAAGCTAGCGCAATAAATTTTTTTTGCATATGAAACTGGGGGAGTTGTACTTACATCTTATGCCATCAGCTTGTCCTAAGTCACAGTTTCCTTCCACATATAGCTTTGCAAAAACTGCATAAAAAGCACTTGCAGCAACAAAAACATAATATTCCAGAAACACGCTTTGCCAATCTGATCAGCTGTTTGTAACACTTCCTACGTTGGAATAGACGTCAGCACGAACTTTCGCATGTCCGCCATTACCTGCCCAAAACCGGAAGTGACGTCGTTTTCGCGGAAATGTAGTTTTTTACCATCAGGGCCTCATGAGCCTATACTGGTGTTTTTAAAAGTTATCTTTGACTTTATGACTTTCTGTGTCGTTTCTGGGATGCTTAGGACTCATATTGCACTGCTGGAAATATTTTATTTTGATGCATATGCTGTTATTTTGCAAATTTGCATTATAATATTTATTTTCGTTTTTCCTGCAGTGTATAAAAATTGGTGTATTTCAAAAATAAAACTATGAAGACGCTCAAAATAAATTTCCTGTGGTGGGAAACTATTTTGTGCAACTTTTTTGTATTTACAGTTTTGAGGGATAAGCCTCTTTAAATTTCTCTAACTAGAAATATATGTTAAAAAACAAAAACGATTTTCAATTTGTTTGTAGTTTATTGCACTTTTTTGCAATTTATGTAATTACTATGCACTTAATGAATACATATTATAAAAATTTGGGCTATAATGGTTGTATTGATGTATATCAACTTGAAATGCTCCCAAAAATGGCTCCACGGCATGTAAAAATATAATATAAGCTCTGGCGGACTTGGTTCTATGGTAGGGTTAATACTTCCATTACCATGCTGCTGCATGGTAAATGTACAAATTGTATTACTTTTTATTAGAATACCTATTTTTAATACTCTCTGAATATTTTCAGTATGTTTTAGGCTTATAAGTGATACCATGCACATGCTAAAAATAAGTGTTTATTATAAAATGAACATAGTCTGAAAGTACACAAAGTATGTCCCAAAGGTCAAGAGTTCCTCTTTAAACTCCAGTGGCTATTTTTTAGCATTGAATGTGATATTTTTGTATTATGGTGAATCTGTTCATCATTGTCAGGTGGTGTTATTGTCATAGATGAGCGGTTTTCAGACTGTGGTGTGGGCCCCAGTGCTGGGTCGTGGAGTTTTTTGATGTTTAGGGAAAATGAATAAGCCAGAATTTAGTGGTGCAGTCACACTCATGTTTATATAAGCAACATTCAGTGTTGATTATTGACTAAAGCTTCCGATTCTGAGGTGGGGAAAGCCAGAAAAGGTTGGAGAACCGGTTTCATAAATATTTATTTTGTTTTCACACACAGAGCCAATCCATGTTCACAGCATGCCACAAAAATACATTCTTCAATCCACGTCAAAACTCAAACTGAACTCTTTACTGGGCCACAGCAGATCGGTTCTAGGACATTTGCAGCAGTATAAGGGGGCAGATGGTTTTACGCTGGGAGGTTGCTCCTGCTCCAGTGCACTAGTTTCATCGTGTGTGGATAAAATAGCAACATCAAGACCAAATGTATGCTTATAAAAAAATAGATAAATAATCAGACAATACTGCTCAATGCTCAAAAGCCAAATAGTTATTTTGTCTTAAATAATAAACCAATCTATCGTCTAAGTGCCCCACACAGCAGTGGTCTGACAGCACAGATGCAGACTCTCTTAATCTTCCCTAAACACAGCATGGACTGCTTTTTATTGAACGCACCACCAGATATGTCTTTATATGCCATAGAAAATCCCACTGAAATAGCACGAGCACCTACTTAAATCATGTAGAGATGGATTTTCCGATCCATCTAAATGATGTAAATTAAGGCTAATTAGTGTGACAGAGACGTTCTTCGCTGCACTGTTTCATGTATGCATTGGCAGAGCTTGCAGTCTGTGCTGAAGGTGCGTGTTGATGACCCTTTGTCTTACCACCTCCTCACGCAGGAACACTGAGTATTATTCAGCTTCATGTAAATACATATTGAAACTCAAAGCCACAAACAAACACACACTCGCAAAAATATCACAATAATCTACAGCTTGATTTACTATATTTAGATGAGGCGTTTTATTTAGAGACCATAACACCAAATGTGCCCTCACAGATAAATCATCACAGTCACAAGATAACTGTTTTGGGGGGGGTTCATCCATATTAGTTTATATTTGTTGTCTTGACTGTGTTTTAAGGATCTTTGCAGCAAATTCCATGTGCACGCATTTGGGCGTAGTCTAAGGAGCTTGGAAAGAAAAGCATCTGGACTTCTTTAGGTTTCTTGAAGACATTTCATCCAAGAAGTACTATTGGTGGAGAGTCCCAAATTTTAAGTCTCCCAGAGGGCCATGGACCCCCTATTGATCCTCTGCCTAATCACACAAACCAAGGTGTGAAAACGGGTGTGGGCCATAGTCAGCCAAGGTTTCGGGTGAACCCATTGTGAAACCTAGCCTCATCCTATCTATCATGTGACTTGCTAAGGTTATAAATGGCCCAGGATGTGAGTGAGCGTGAAGGCGTCTGGGAAGGAACCTCAAAACTGGATTATAGATGGCAGACAATTGCATGTCCCGGATGACTGAGAACCTACACAGACACATTTGGGCATACTTGACTTTTGAGTAGTGACCAGCTGAAAAGGTTTGGCACCAAACAATCAACTTCATTTATGCTTGCAGTAACATTTTAGGTCTACAACTTTTGGAGAAAGCCATCGAACAAAAACAAGCTGTTTAGGTCATCAGCTGATGTCAGATAAAAATGCCTTAAATGGCATTTAAATGCATTTTCACACATATACTTTAATTTCTCTGTTCCAAAATCAGTTGATGGTTTGGTTTCTTTTCACTCTGAGCAAACTTCAATCAAACCAGCATGCGTCACTACAGAATGCTTATTAGCCAGATGTATCTGGGACAGGACCAAGAAATTGACAGCATTTCTAGCACACAATGGCAGATGGTGTAAGCTGTGGTTTGAGGAAGGAGTCAGAGGGGACTGGTGCAGCTCCAGAACCAGACAGAACACCGTGTACTAATGGGAGGTGAATGATTTGAAAGAGGGAGCGAGGTTGGGGCATGTAAATTAGAACAAACAAGCTTGTAGTGCAGTGGGGTCATATATACAATGTGTGCTGGAAGGGCAGTCTATGAGGCTCATGGAATTCAGATATGGAGAGTGGGCAATGAACCCTGGACGCTGTGGAGGGTTCATGGTTTCAGTCTTAGGTCTTTGTTTCCCCCGCTGTAAAGAACATGCCAGGCTAGTTCTCCCATCATTCAGTCCTTGTTCCTGCCTTACACCTGGAGCCGGTCCCTGGAAGCTGGAAACAGAGGATGAGATTCCCTGCAGAGATCAATAAATAAAAAAATGACAATAATAATCAATAAAAATTGATTATTGTGATTTACCTGCAACTCTAATCTTTGGCTGGTTAGATGCATGTGTAACCCTCATTTTTCAATATCACGGTTAACAGCACATTTCCATGTAGACTTTAGTGCTAGTTTGTTTACCTACTCTTGTTTGCCTGCCGGGGCTCAGCCTGCCAGCATCTGTGGATCAAACGCAGACACGTCCCTCCAGCCATCTGAGATGAAAAGGAGCTTTTATATTATAAAAAGCCATTAAAGATACAATGATGGTGACAGTGTTTCAGGGTGGAAAATTACTTAAGATGATTTCAATTCGACTTGAAGGCATTTAGGTTCAAAGAGAAAGACTTGAAAGTGCACCTTGGCCCAAAACACAAAATCATTAACTTTCAATTACATGTATATATTACTAAATCACCATGATTGTCATCCCAAGGCACTTTTCACAATAAGGTAAATACCTTTCAGTATTTTAGATGGAAACCTCTATGACATAACTATTCTCTATGAGCAGAAGGAACCTTTTAACAGTAGGACGTCTCCGGTAGAAGCAGACTCTGGGAGGGCAGCCATCTGCCGTGACTGCTTAGAAAGACCAGACAGAAAAGAAGATCTTAGAGAGACAAGAAACAATACAACAATAAACGCTCGACAGGTTGCATCATAAGTACAGAACATGCAGTTCTCCATATACCTGCGGAAAGTGAAGGAGGAGAGAACACAGCACAAGCAGGAGGGAGACGATATATAGGTGCACCTTTGTAGCGACATTGCTAACAGTTTTCAGATTAAAGCGTGCTGTTTAAGGCAGCAGTGGCAGCTGTCACCTGTAGAGCTGGATGATTGTTCAAATACTTTGGGGACCGACACTGAACTCGGTCCATCACAGGGGAAATTTGCCTGCTGATTTTTTTATTTTGTTTTTTGATGATGAAATTTCCTCAAGGCAAAAAAGTGCGCAAAGTAATTTAAAATTCATTTAGAGTCAAAGCCAGCACAATGTTCCTGAGCTGCTTTTTGTCCCTCACGAGTGCCATTAAACCTGCTTCTCACTGGGACTCAACCAGCTCCTCACATGGGCCATTAAAACCTGCATCGCCTCAACCAGCAGGCTCAGCCGGAGTCCCCTCAGTCCTTCTGAAAAATAACATTTTATTTTTATTTATGTTTATCTTTCCTGCAAAACTCAAAAGTGATGGATGATTATTAAAAGCACTACAGAGAATAAACTGCTGATCGGTATTTGTATGTTTGTTTTGTGGCTTTTTATGTTTGCGTTCTTTGTCTTTTTCTTTGTTTGTTTATAGTTCTTTGTTTTGAAGGAAAACTCACTGCCCAAGATAAGTGGGTCAACCCAGCACTGCATAAAAGAAACCATCTATGTGAGGCAGTATCGCGTATCCTCACTGGCTTTGTTTTATGTTACTTTACTGACCCTGTATTTAAATTCGGGTCCAAAAATGCAAATGATGATGCAGTTTCTGTAATTGTGCCTTTGCATGTCACAGCATTGAGTTTTAAATCAAACAGTCAAGATGTGACTGAAGTACAGGCTTTCAGCTTCAATTCAAGGGGTTTAACAAAAGTATTGCATTAACTGTTGAGGAATTATAGACATACACAGTCCCCTGTTTTTCAGAGACTCTAAAGTAATTGGACAATTGACTGACAGCAGTTTCATGACCAATTGAGGTCTGTTGCCTTGTTATTCCATGACAAGTTAATCCAAACGTTGTATTTTGTAGCTGTTCACAGGAAATTTCAGAATGAGGTGCAGTGAGATGTTGATGCAAGCAGTGTTGCCAACTCCTCAGTAAGGAAAATCGCTATTGGCTGTCCTAAAAGTCGCTAGAAGTCGCTAAATGATGTCATTGCCTAATTTGCATAATTGGTCATGCTAATGTAATTGTAACCAACATTGTAGACGAGAAAAATAACATCGTGGAAGAGACATAAAGGGAGTAAAAAACGTCCTAAATGCATTTAGAATTTATTTAGAACTACAAATTAAATTTCTTTTAGCAATTATTGTTTTTTTTAATGTCACAATTCCAACCCTGATCCTCTATCCGGGCTTGGACCGGCAAAAGTGACCCGATATAGGCACTGTGGTGGAGTTACTTTGTGTGTGTGTGTGTGTGTGTGTGTGTTTATAAGTAGTTTTAAACCTTGTGATCCACAAAACAACATAACAGTAAAAGAAGTACTGACTGCGTTACAGTCAGTGTGGGAGCAGCGGCTTCGCTCATGCGCGATTCATTTGCAGTTTGGACGCATAGGTGAACATCTTCTGCCCTGTTAGCAGCTGGGGGAGGACTATCCTCCGCCTGTGAGCGCTTTGGCACGGGCGAGGTGCCCACGGCAGCACCGCTGCTTGTTGAGAGTAAGAGCGATACGCGCTTTCACGTCAAAAAGTCGTCATAAATAAGTCTCCAATAATACCAGAAAAAGGCGCCAGATTTGTCGCTAGACGCTTTTTAGAAAAAAAAAAGTTGCTAAGGGGTCTGAAAATTCGATAAAATTTGGCGACAAAGTTGGCAACACTGGATGCAAGTGAAGGATAACATGTTTAGGCTCGAAAACCAAAGTAAACCCATCAGAGAGAGAGAGTGAAAGGTTTAGGAATGGACAGATTTTACTGGACTATTGTTGGTCTCAGTCTTTTAACTTCAAATATTTACTGTTGTTAATTTTCACCTGGTCTTTAAGTCAGACGTCATTAGCCGTGTCTGGGCCCAATCTTTGCCACAGAGTTGAAAAACTGTCAAAATTTTTTCATCTGTAACAAAATGATCAGCGTTGCTGCATTACCAGGTGTAAGAATTAAGTTTAACATCCAGGCATCCACGAAAACACAATTTATTAAATGTAACAGAGCTAGAAGTTAGCAGGAAGTTAGCTCACTAGTTTCCACCTAAATATAATATAGCATGATCTGACTGAGAGATTTCTGAAACAATTCAAACGTACAGCTCTGCTATCACTTCCAACATAAATGAAGACAGAAAACTAAAAAGCAGTGACGTTTGTAGGGTTACTGAAGTTGGGCTAGCTGCTATATAATGATGTGCTACATGATTGCTAGCAACACAGCTATGTTAGCATAGCATAAACACAGTGAAGCTGGAGGATGAACGCTAACTTTTTTCCACTCGATAAAAGTTAACGTGAAGGTTCCCGATGGTTAGGGACAAATGCAATCGCATAGCAGGATGCTGTAAACGGACCAAACTTCAGTCAGGAGAACAACTGAGATAATCCATCCACAATACGAGGTTAGTTTTAAAAACTGAGCTTTAAAATAAACAGTGGTAATAAAAACTGAGAGAGGCCGACAGTGATCACTGACTGTTTTTAGGAGCTTGTAGATTAAATAGAACAAGATGCAAAGCAATAAAACATGTTAAAAACACAACATCCTTATTAAACGCAGAGTAGTTTGGGCCCGGAAGCAGGATTCATCACGTCATCACTTAAAGACCGGATTACGATCTTTTCAAATTTGGATTAGTTTGATTGTTCTTACCTCTCAGCCATAAAAGGGTGATGGGGTATTGTCGTCACCCTGCTGGGCAGACACCTAACCATAATTATATCTGCTGAAAATCTAGACCTTGTATTCCAGTGAAGTTTTCCGAAACTCTTCTGAATGCAATAAGTAGAGAACGAGGTGTGTCTGTCTATCAGTGCGCATCATTAGCAGCCTGTTTATCTGCAGTGCATTCTCACAGTTAATGTCTGCGCCGACTGTTTGTGGACAAAACGCTGATTGCATTTATATTTTAACGGTACGTGGATCTGAACGCCCCCCCAGGCCGCTTCGGATGATCTGAAATTCCACACTCGATGAAAGTGAACACTTCAACCCAACAAGAACAGAGTTCAGCGATCCAAGGTGCATGCTGATGTGTTGGAAAACTCGCCAGAATGCGCACAGAATTAAAAGTACTGAATGAAGCAAGAAAAAAAATCTATTTTTAATTCTTACCTCTCCACAGCAAACGTTCGCTGTAGCTTCTCTGTCTGTTTGTACCCCGTGCTCCAAAATGTCCCAGTGTGAGGGTCTATTCATAGCCGCATCTTTATCAGAGCGCAGCTGAGATACGACTGCACCTCTATGACACCACTGGCACAATTTTTTTTTACAACAGGAGGTGGAGGATTAAAGAAAGGACACATTTTGATCAATAACAAGAGCAGTGGAGAGTGCAAAAGATACAAAGACTCGCTGAGCACAGTTACCTTGAGAAAGCGAACAATACAGAAAACTAAGCTAAGACATTGGACAGATACTGGCCTTGGATTAAGTGTTTTATTAACTTTCCACGCAGGGCTTTACTGCCCTGTGAGCTAAATGAATTACATTCAATAAGTAATAAGAATAACTTTGGGGGCCAATTTACTTAGTTTTTTATGCATGAATATAGTCAGTGTGGGAAGATTTGTATTACTACAACTGAGGGGCAGTTTGGCTTCCCAAACAGTGCCTGGAAATTCAGCGCCTGCAAGGAATCCATTATTAATGTTCAACCCTATCATTTTCCGGTACATGTAGTCATTTAACTCCAGGAACCAGAGGAAAAAACAAAAAGAACTCATTTCACCTGTGAATGTGTAGAGACGTTGTCTGCTGCATATTGGTACTGACCTTAAAATCCTGTTTAAAATATAGCACAACAAAAAAAGCAGCGAGAAGAAGAGTAGTGATAGATCAAGACCACAGAGACAGATGGCTCCAGTAAGCAGAATTATAGTTTGATGAGGTAAAATCCATACTATATTATTGACCTGTGTTGACGTTCTCATAGACACTGATCTCATTGCAGGGCAGCTCGGATATTGATTGTCTGACTGGAAATCCCATTACGCACTCGCTCATTCAGTGCCATTTGAACTGCTGAAGGTACGATGGATATCCCTGCTCATCACAGAGAGTAGCGGCATGCCACCTCGCTGCACGCAGTCTTATAAAGAAAGTCGAGTTTTAAGGGTCTCTATGCCCGACATTTACTTGTTAGCAGCGCTTGTAACACTCATCGTGAAGCGAGCGACGGGCTGGAAGTGAAGTGGTTTAGGCGAGGTTTTAAGGAGCGTGCGCGAATAGCCCAGGGCGTCTGTTGAAGAGCCAGAAATAGCTGAAGGGTTTGACCTAACGTAGCGCTTGTTGTTAAAGTCCAATGGAATCAATAGACACAAACTTTAAAGAAGGGGTGGAGCGGCTGAGTGGAGGAAGAGAACCGTTAGAGGAGTTTGGACGGAGGGAGGGCGAGTTGAAGGCAGGAGTAAGAGTTAAGCAGAGAGAGTGAGAAAGGAGTGATGGTCAAAGACAGCACAGGACCTTGGAGGCAGTGTAAACAAATAAACACATAATCTTTCTTTTCAGGCTCGCTCTTTACTTTCTCCAGCACACACACACACACACACACACACACACACACACACACTGTCAGAAATACCGATCAAATTCTCCATTTCTTTGTTTGCCCTCTGGAGAAGACTTTGAACAGAGCAGATTCTTCTTGTACACCCTGACCTCCAGCTTCCTTGCTCACCTCCCCGTGGAGCTCACTCCAGCCACCTCTTCATACACACACACACACACACACACACACACACACACACACACACACACACACACACACACACACTTGCTTCTCAGCAGAGGGGAGCAGGAGAAACATAAACACATAAAGGCATAAACTCCACCGTCATAAACTAAGCAGTAACACACCTCTTATATTTCCAGATTATTTGCTTCAGTCTATAGAGGTTGTATTTCTCTTCGTATAGGCCTGTGCCATAATGCGAAGGATATTGATTCATGCGGTGGAGCACAGCAATCTCACGTCAGCTTAGGATCACATTTCTTTGTGTGCTTTGTCACATCTTTTCTTTTGTGCTGTGGGAAAAAGAAATGCTTAATGAAGCGTTGGTTAGCCTGCACAAATGTACGTGTAACTCATAGTGAAACTGGATTTCTAGTCGTTCATTAACCGCTCACTGTTTAAAAGCCTTAAAGCCTCTGAAAATGTGGGGGTTGGAAAAAGAGGCAGTACACTGTGAGTAACCATAACAAGCAAATTTCTTTTTCAAGGTCATCTCCTTCTGTAACGCTGGACCCCGTTTAGCTCTCTTACTACACTTGGATCACTTGCAGTCCAATGCACTGCCAATTTCAGCATGGTCCTCTAACGTGTGCAGAGAAATCATCTGACAGACGATCATCACAGGCGATGGGAGCTGGTCCCAGCACAAAGTTTAGGACTGTGCTCAAGGTTGTTTTCTTTTTGTATTTCACAGGTTTGTGCAACATGAATTTGTCTTTCAGGCTCAATCTGTCAACATTCATTCACCAGCTATTTAATTTTGTATCTATATTTATATATATATAATCCACCCATTTCATGGTAGCAACACAATGCATTTTAGCATCTAGGCAACAAGGTTAAACTGAGTATCAGAATGAGGGGAAAAAGATGACTTAGGCAACTTGGTGTGGTTGTTGGTGCTAGATTCTGAGTATATCAGAAAGAAAATAACCAGTGGGCAGCAGTTCTCTGAGTGGAAATGTCTCGTTGATGTCAGAGGATAATGCTTTAAGCTAATAGGAAGGCAACATTTATCAAATGACCTCTGCAGTCGCCAAATCTCAATTGAATGGAGAACCTTTGGGATGTGGTGGAGCAGGAGATTCACATCATGGAAGTACAGCCAACAGGTCTGGGCCACATTTGTGATGCTGTCATGTTAATGTGGAGCAAAATCTTTGAGGAATGTTTCCAGAACATTTCCTGGCTACATAATGAAGCATTAGGTAGTTCTGGGCTTCACAAATGCATCCTCTGTCGTTACATTGTAACACCCAGGTTATCTCAAGATATAAAGGGCTGTGTTTAGTCATAGTATAAAGTAAATGTCATTTCACAGATATAATACCATCATATGCCCCAATCGTTTATAAAATGCTCCCATTAATATTGATTGATGTTGTCGTCAAAGTATCTATGAGCTCTGCTTTGTTTACATTCTGCTTCTACTACCAAACTAATGTTGGTTATATAAAAATATATATAAAATGCCAGCCTTGCAGTTGGTGTATTTATCTTTATTAACTGCAATACTGACTCTGCTTTTGTGTGTGTGATAAACGGTGAAGTGAAACCTTGGAAAGTGGAAAATGCACAGCAGAGAGAGTAAATGGTCTGTATTTGTATAGCGCTTTACTAGTCCCTATGGACCCCAAAGCGCTTTACACAACCTGTCATCCACCCATTCACACTGGTGATGGCAGCTACATTGTAGCCACAGCCACCCTGGGGCGCACTGACAGAGGCGAGGCTGCCAGACACTGGCGCCACCGGGCCCTCTGACCACCACCAGTAGGCAACGGGTGAAGTGTCTCGCCCAAGGAAACAACGACCGAGACTGTCCAAGCCAGGGCTCGAACCGGCAACCTTCCGATTACAAGGTGAACTCCCAACTCTTGAGCCACGAGTGCCTGTTTAAACGTCTGTACCTGGAAATGTTTGTGTTTGGCTTCAAAGGTCTACTTCCATGATGGTATTCTATAAAAGGACATCTTTTTTCTTTTTACGTTGCAATTCTGATGTCCATCTGTGCAAAAATATGTTTTTTCCTCTTTCCAAAAACTTCCTGCCATCAGGGTTCCACAGCCCACCCCTGTGTGGCCCCTCAGTGCATTAAAAGTAAATGTTTTAGGTCCACAAGAACAAAAGCATCTCTCACTACAAGGTCAGCTTTCAGAATTGGCTGCCTGCAACTTTGCCGTTACCCCAAAGTTACATTTCAGCTTTTGGGCTCAAAGCACCAACTGCAATACACCAACTGCAAGGCTGGCATTTTATATATATTTTTATATAACCAACATTAGTTTGGTAGTAGAAGCAGAATGTAAACAAAGCAGAGCTCATAGATACTTTGACGACAACATCAATCAATATTAATGGGAGCATTTTATAAACGATTGGGGCATATGATGGTATTATATCTGTGAAATGACATTTACTTTATACTATGACTAAACACAGCCCTTTATATCTTGAGATACCCTGGGTGTTACAATGTAACGACAGAGGATGCATTTGTGAAGCCCAGAACTACCTAATGCTTCATTATGTAGCCAGGAAATGTTCTGGAAACATTCCTCAAAGATTTTGCTCCAAACAGGACTTCAAAACAGGACTTCCAGGGAACTATCTGAAAAAGCTGCAGCACCAAACACATTGCAGATATGCAGCAGGAGTCTACCTTGAAGGGGAGATGTTCAGCCTGGTTCTGTAAGAGGTTTCTTCCTGTTAAAAACGGAGTTTTTCCTTCCCACCGTCACCAGTGCTTGCTCTTTTCAATGTATTATGGTGGAGTCTTTATCTTACAAAATAAAGGCTTCGGAGTGACCGTTGCTCTGATTTGACGCTGTATAAATAGAACAGAATTGAATTAAATTGCATTGAATTGAAACATAGCTCCACCGTGCTGCTGTGCCACAGGTGGTCAGAGTCCACAGGGCACCCTTATATTGTAAATCTTTAAAAACACTATCTATTATTTTGTCCTGGCTCTTGCTATTGTGCATTTTCCTCTCAATGGCCTTAAATCCTCCAGCCGTGTAATCTCATTGGCTCTGGGCACCTCCGGGCTGCTGGACCAGCTGCTTCTCCACATTGTTTCGACTCATTTATTGTTTCTGTCTTGGGGAAGCTCAGGGCACCTCACAGTAAATGAGGCTCATTGCAGTCAGGGCAGGGGGACTGAACCTGTGACCTTGTTTTTGCCAGTTCACTGTCTCTCGAACATGAAAGCAGCCACTGCAGCAGTCAGACACACGTGGGCTCTCCTGAAACAAAAGTCTTTTTTCTTTTAGCCCCTTTCCCCCTTGTTCTTGTTCACTCGCCATTAAAAGCCATAACGCCCATCTTAAAATGAAACAGCAAATCTCTTGAAACAATTTCGTCTTATATATCTGCCAGGCGCTGGAGTTGTGGTGAGGGGGGACAAGATGACAGTAAATGAATATTGATTTTTCCTCTCGTACTGTGCAGCTGGTTTCTGGCTGAGTGAATTTACTCTTACAGAGTTGTCAGAGGGTGGGCTGTTTAATGGGGTGTTATCAATTCACAGAGCGTTTGAGTGCTTTCTGTTGGTGTGCTTACATGATGCAGTGGCTGCTGGGTTTTAGTTATGATGTAAGAGAAAGACATTCAGAGTTAAAACGCAGGGGTTGATGCAGAAGAAGAGACCGTGCACGTTCAGATGGGTTTGAGTTGTTTAAGATTCCAGATTTTTCACGCTCGTGTCTTACCTCGGATTAATCGGATTTGAGCAGCTTGGGTATTTATAATGCTGCCAGTTGTTGTATGTGATTGCTGCTGTTCTCAAATGTGATTAAACACAGCTTTCTGCTGCTTTTGAAAAAAGAGAAGCAGATTTGAAGATAGCATATGTCTCTGTGAGTAATTCACTCAGTTAATGACGTCTGCTTGTAAATTATTAAATATTATTTAAACACTGCACTCCAGATTCTACAAGTTGCCTCTTTTGCAGGAAACATGTGTTTTGATTCGGTTGTTTGATTTGAGAGTGGCGGGAAGTGCAGCTGAATTAAAGGGAAAAAATTAAAGCGTTTGTGTGGGTGTAAAGCAGGTTAATATTATGGAGAGGCTTAGAGTAGTATTATCAAAGGCGAGAGGTGATAGGTATGAGGCAACATACGGGGGATTTGTTAGACATTTGAAAAGGTCACAGCAACACTACAGTGAGAAAGACGCAGAGACTGTTTGAGCAGAAAGTGTGTGTGTGTGTGTGTGACACCCAGTTCATAATAATCTTTATTTATCTTTGACCGGGCCCAGGTGAAGCTGCTCAGTTCGCTCTCTGCGTGAAACGAGCCCTTTCAGCGCCCCTCCCTTTAAGCCCACTAGCTAATTGGCTGCCCCTCATAAACAAAAGGGTCAAACAGCAGGTGGGTGGGGTTGATGTTCTCATAGCTATGGTATCTGGCAGGCATGCCCGGGATATTTAGGACAGCTTGAAGCCTGTGTTTCTGGCTTACAGCATTAGTTTCAAACTTGTTCTGGCATGCTCCTCGTCAGAAGCCAGAGAAAGGTCACAGCCCACAGTTTTCATCCATTATCAACAATGAAAAAAGGGTCTACAGTGAAACGCGGCATACATTGAATTTATTTAGAAGTGCAAATTTTACAGCACGATAGCAGGACCGTCACCTCACAACAAGGTGCTGGGTCGGAATCCACCTTTCTGGGCGGGGTTGTGATGTTCTTCCTGTGTCGGTGCAGGTTCTCTCTGGCCTCCTCACACAGTCCAAAAAATGTTGTTGTTTTTATGGGCAGGATTTCTAGGCGCAGCCAAGTGGCGGAGGGCTTTCGCTTTGGTGGCCTCAGAATCTCATCTCTGATTTTTGCAGATGATGTGGTTCTGTTGGCTTCATCGGGTGAGGGCCTCCAGCTCGCACTGGAACGGTTCGCAGCCGAGTGTGAAGCAGCGGGAATGAGGATCAGCACCTCCAAATCTGAGGCCATGGTTCTCAGCCGGAAAAGGGTGGAGTGCCCACTCCGGGTCGGGGATGAGTTCCTGCCCCAAGTGGAGGAGTTCAAGTATCTCGGGGTCTTGTTCGCGAGTGATGGGAGAAGGGAGCCGGAGATCGACAGACGGATTGGGGCTGCAGCTGCAGTAATGCGGACGCTGCACCGGTCCGTCGTGGTGAAGAGGGAGCTGAGTGTAAAAGCGAAGCTCTCAATTTACCGGTCGATCTACGTCCCTACCCTCACCTATGGCCACGAGCTGTGGGTAGTGACCGAAAGAACGAGATCGCGGATACAAGCGGCAGAAATGAGCTTCCTCCGAAGGGTGGCTGGCCTCTCCCTTAGAGATAGGGTGAGAAGTTCGGCCATCCAGGAGGGGCTCAGAGTAGAGCCGCTGCTGCTCCACATCGAAAGGAGCCAGCTGAGGTGGTTCGGGCATCTGACAAGGATGCCCCCTGGGCGCCTCCTGGGTGAGGTGTTCCAGGCATGTCCCACCGGGAGGAGGCCCCGGGGCAGACCCAGGACACGCTGGAGAGATTATATCTCTCGGCTGGCCTGGGAACGCCTTGGTGTTCCCCCGGATAAGCTGGAGGAGGTGGCTGGGGAGAGGGAGGTCTGGGCCTCTTTGCTTAGGCTGCTGCCCCCGCGACCCGGCCCCGGATAAAGCGGATGAAGATGGATGGATGGATGGATGGATGGATGGATGGATGCCATGTTAAAATGTCCAGTGTAACAGCATTAAATGTTACAGTGTTAACACCTTAAATGTGATCAATTCTGGTTCCAAAACACTAATGACCAGAGACCAGAAAGCTTAAACCAGTGAGTGTGATTACGTCTGTCTTTTATATACAGTCTGTGGATTATTTTTATGTAGGCTGAGCTCACGAGCACCCATCATGACAGAAAAGCATAGTAGGTTCCCTTCAAGGTTAAATGTGTCAATGATGGGAGTGTAATTAATTCCAATAAGACATCAGGCGGCTAATTTTCCTCCCTCCCATTATCGAGGCCGGTATCAGTACCCTCTTAATGCCGTTTACAGTCAAACACTGTCAGCACTAAGTGAGCCGCCTATAATCCGAAGCATGTTCAGTGTCTACAAAGCCTGTCAGTCACATGGCTATAATTACCTCTAACTACAGTGATGCTAGCAGATGTAAAGGAATGAGGTTGTGAATAATTTTAAATTAGCATTTTAATTAGGTTCACATGTTTATTAGTCTTTAATTGAAAATCTGATTGTGGCCAGATGTGTCAGCCACTGATATGATGTTTAATTTCATACTTAATAACTATTTAACATGATAGAGGCGACGCTTCGAGTCAGCGCTGTAACTGATATGATTGTAATGATCCAGTTTCTCAGAGGTGCAGAATCAGGGAGTTTGTAAAATGTGGTTAAAGAAAAAAATAAAATGAAATTAACGTGCCCATGAAATAAAGTATGGCATTCATTGGGGGGAAAAGGTCAGCTATTGCACTTTTATTTCATTCAGCGAATAGAAAATACGGTCAAGACATTGGTGAGGAAATTAAAATTGTGTCCTTCAACCTTTTCATCAAAGAATCGCAAAGTTTCAGCAATCGCAGCCGTGCTTACCTTGGACCTTGTTAAGGTAATCTGCTTCTCAAAGCTCCTCCTGTGTTGGTTTAGTCTGACGGTATCTTCTTACTCACTGTACAGTCCAGCTGTTACTACAACAGCTTTATGAGGAAATCAGTAAGGCCACGTTGTTATCCATCCAATGGATGAAGAGATAAACAAACAGCCTCGCTTGGTTAAGATCCCTTTCACTCTGAGCAAATCAACTTCTTTGGCAGATGGTGTCCAGCATCTTTTATTTGTTCTACGTCTCATAAATGTTCTTTTTGACCCAGACTTTGATTTGTCTGTCCATCACGCTTAGCCGCTCTCTAATCTTTGCAGCTCTACCTGGAACGTCTCGTCCCTGTTGACACGGAGAGTAGTGTTTTGTTGCCTGTAATGAAGGCGCCACCTGAAGACCTATGAGGTGTTTGTTTCTCAGCCTAGAGGCTGACCTGCCTTCTAGCTCAGTTGGTCATGTGACCTCCTTTGTTTCTGTTTAAAGACATTTTTCGTGTGAAAATATTTTCATGAAATATGCCTAATTTTTCAGAAGGAGAATGCAATGCCCGAACTCGGAAAGGCCACAGTTCAACAACCAAACAGCCAAATTCATCACTGTTTTCAGCAGCAGATCAGGCTTTTATCATGATAAACATCCAGCCTGCTCTGAAGCAGGTAACTATAGTGATCTAGCCAGGTGAGAAGAAGTACCTCACTAACCCATTAATCTCACTTTGTTCTGCACCCCCGAGGTTTCCCAAGGATGCACGAACTCACTCATGGCATTTTTGCCAATCTTGAGAAAGATTTTGACTGTCACAGAGATTTTTGCCAGTCCTTGAAATATATTTTGTTAAACACCAGCAGCAGAACACTTGTTAGATCAAACTCTGAAGCGTCACTTGATTCCTAACACGTATCACGTCTCGGCTCGCACTTTTCTCAAATGATGCTCAAGGCCATCTCCATCAAGAGTGCCTGTCTCTGAGGGCATATCTTGATTGAAGGATTTTAATCATTTAATTTGTAATGCTAATGCCTTCAACACCGTCTTGTCTCAACTGCAGTGCTGCTACTGGGCATTTTCCTCTACACTCGCTGGAGGTCCTACAAAGGGCTGAAAGAGGGCGTTTACCACGTCACGGCGCATCACGACGGCTGGGAGGACATCCGGGAGAACGTCCTCAACTACGATGAGGAGGGCGGTGGGGAGGAGGACCAGGTACACCCCTCGCACGCTCACATGCATGCAGACTGTACCCTTTGCTGGGAAAGTTATCAAAGCAAATCAGAAAGAAACCTTTGTGCACACATACACAACTGTTAAAAGTGATGTTCAGTATGTAACTGCTACATCGCCACGTGCTTGCTTGAAGTTGAGATGTTTTAATTTTGATTTCAAAGACTTTTATTTTGGAAATTCTTAGCAGTGGATGTATGGCAGCAGCTCTATAATGGATTCTGTCAATTCAATTTGGAATAAAATCCTGCAGTGTGTGTGCTAGCGTTTTAATTAGGCCCACGCAAAATCCTTATCTCCTCTCCACCAGCCAATGTAACCCACAAGCACTCAACGGTACTTAAGAGCTTGCATAATATCACAGCTTTGATCGCAACAAACACATGTGGCTGCTGAAATCATTGCTGAAACACACACAAAGAGGAGGAAAAAACACTTTCATATAGAGATCCTTGTCTGGCCTTATCAGTACCCCAAAACCTTCAAGATTCTGTCCATTACCTGCAGTCAAACACACACACACACACACACACACACACACACACACACACACAGTACTGATCCCCTATACACAGCAGCCACTGTGGTTAATTCTCTGGAGTCTTGTTTGAAATCGCTCTAGAGGAATAAAAACAGCACTCATCACATAATCAGTTTCACAAAGCGACCCACGCCTCCTCCTTGTGCATCATTTCTTCCGCCGCCTCCTCCTCCTACATCTTTTTGCATCTCTGCCACCCTGGTTACAGTTCTGGTGGAATCACATTAGTACCAAAGTGGCTGCTGCTGCGCTACATGACAAAGTAATGGCAGCTGTCTGCAGTGGAGAGAGGGAGAGAAATGTCCCTCATCTTGCTCTTCTTCTTCTTGGTCTCTCACATGCATACAGAGATATTTCGAATTACAAGTTTTCTGCAACAGTAAATGGAGACAGATTGGAAACTTAAATAGGTGGAACATTCACAGTAAACGTTGTGGGGCGAGCCGATTGTTTTTCTGCTCTCTTTTCATTTTTCTGCTTTCTCACTGTCACATTTCATTTTTTTCTGCCTCGTCTTTCTCCCCCAGACAATCAGTCCCTCTCTGTTTTTACAGCTCCTGTGCTAACTCAGACTTTTCATCTGCTTTTGTGTAAATGTGTGTGTGTGTGTGTGTGTGAGACCAGAATGCCTACGACATGGCAGAGCTGCAGAAGTCCCTCCAGCCGAGCCCGGCCCAGTCAGTGCAGTACTGCCGCTCTAGAGCCTTGCACCACCCTCCTCCTCCCCACCATCATCATCACCATCACCTCCTCCACCAGGCGCCCCCCGTCCCACCCTCTTCCCAGCCGCTGGACCCCCTGAGCCGGACAACCAGCTCCACAACCTTGCCTCCCTCTGCAGCTTCCACTTCCTCCACGGCCACCACAACGACCAGTCTCCGCAGGGACGTCCCCCCCACCAGGCTGCCGGCCCAGGGCCAGGCCCGTCCCTCGCAGCTAGCCCGTCGTTCCCTGTCCTTCTCCAGCCAGGATCTGGCCCGCTACCTGTGCGAGATCATCCGCGATGCTGACCAGCATCCAGACACGGGACCTTTTGACTCCCTGCAGGTCTTCTCCACCGAGGGTGGGGGCTCGCCTGCCGGCTCCCTCAGCTCCTTCAGTTCAGCAGGGCTGGATGGAGGCAGCAGCGGAGAAGGGGGAGTGGAGGCGAGGAGGGAGGAGACGCTCGGGGAGTGGGGGCCTCGCTTTGAGAAGCTTCGGGCGCTGTACGAGCGAGCCGAGGCCAGCGACCTCTGAGCTCCAACACAAACTGATTGGACCCTGATAACGGGGCCGCCCAAAACAATCAATTAGCAGACGCTTGGCGGCGACTCAGGCTGGAAAAGCGAGAGACTGGCCGACAGAGAGAGTCGCTCCACGCGCAGCACTTTGCTGACAGCTGACACGAACTGTGTTGTATTTACTGGATGATGAGACCCGTCAATCAAAGCGGGGGCCTAAGAGACAGATGAAAGTGTCCCAATGAAAAGAGCCTGCCGCTCTGCACTCACTCTACCTTGGACGGCAATTTTGCAGGAGCAGACGTTATCAAACCTACAAGTCAGGTTAAATGCTTCAGAACGTCAGCCTGCACTCGGGCTACTCATCATGATGGAGCTTAGCTTCACTGTCGGAAAAATCTGTTCCAGTCACAGACACTAAAACCCCAAATTTCCTCGTGTGTGGATGAGCTGCCAGCTGAAGGCAGAAAATATGAAAATGTTTTGGCCAGGATTTTTTTAATACATACATACATATATATATACCTGAGCAACTCAATGCCACTAAATGTATTTTTAGCACCTTGCTGCTCTGTAAATAAATGTCATGTATTTCACACTGTTACACGATAAGTCAGTGAAGATGAGGTGGATCATACTGAGTAGCCCATCCAATGCAGTTTCACTGTAGTGGACACATCGTGTTCTCGCTGCCTGGCTGTAAACAGCTTCTGTCAATGTTTGTATGAGAAAAAAAACAAAAAGAAGTGCTTCGACCATCACTGGTTTCCAGGGTGAGATTTTTTTTTCTGGTAATGTGTCTTTTGCTAGGTTGAGTAATTCTGTATTGGTTGGGTGTTTCAAGTTTCAACGCTCCATGGGTTGTAAGACATCAAGCTTTCTACTTAGTACCGTGCCCGCGTCTTCATTTGATTTCCTATTCTCATTTGCGCTCCGCCGCTGCTCGTTCCTCCTCACCCGGGGGAGGGTGCACAAAAATTCAAACATCTTTGTAACAAAGAAATGCGAGTGGACGTGTGGACTGCGGGAGGGAGGAAATGCTCGCTCTGTTGCTCTGTTCCGTGCACGCTGTTCCTCTGGCATACCAAATGTGGCGGCTGCGAGAGACTATTTTAACAGATGCTCGGCAGAATACAAAGTACACAGAGCTGCCTTTCAAGGTGACTACTCAATAAACATAAATGGAGGGAAGAGGGTAAGAGATATTTATAAGGATTATATATATATATATATATATATATATATATATATATATATATATATATATATATATATATATATATATATATATATATATATATATATATATATATATATATATATGCTTGTGAGCTGTGATAGCTGTGCCATATGCAGTTCACGCATCCATCTATTGTGTCTTGCTAAATTAGCACATATTTCTTGGCTGAAACATTAGGAGGATTGTGGGTAAGAGAGCTGCAGGAACATGTCATTGTGCTTTTGTTTGTTTTTTTTAATGTCGAAACTGTGAATTATCCCTCCAGCTTCTCTCTTTCTCTCTCTCAGCTCTGCAAAAAACTAAACACTTTGTCTTAAAGGAACAAAAAGGCAAATAATAATAATAACGCAGCGAACGAGAGTCTAAAAAGGGCACACTTCCTTTCACATTTTTAAAACAAGAGAGAGGATTGCAGGGTAGGGGGCTGAATCAGAGAGCAAATGAGGGAAGGGAGTGAAGCGGAGGGAGCCCAGCCCTGTGGAGAGATGTCTCACCAGTGCACCACGGAGCACAGCGGCCCTGTGGGGGAGCCGCCGAGGGAAGAGATGCTGCAAGCAACAGTTTCCTGCATAACAGTTTGCTGCACTGCAAATGGGATGAACTTAAAAAGTCGTGTGCCCCCACCCACATGACCCCACAACCTACGATTCTCCCCAAAGTTCCAGCGTGGCTTCTTCTGGCGTTTCAGCCGCTGGATTCTGCTGGAAGCAGCAGCATCAGCAGCGCTCCCTTCATACCTTTTTTTCCTTCTATTTGTCTTCACGCTGGCAGAGCTGAGCCTGTCGGCAGAGAGCAGTCAAAGGGTAGTAGAGTGTGAAAACATGTCAGGCCACTAATCCTAATAGGAGCTGATGGCCCGCTGTCATGCTGGAAAAACCAAAGGAATGTGAGGAGTTTCCAAAAAAGAAATGAGTTGACAGGAGTCGATCCCCAGATTGCAGCTTCTTTTTCAGACAAACGCTTTCCGAGCAGCGGAGGCAACAATGCAGCTTTTATAAATAAGAGCATTTCCAGTCAATGATGCCTAAAAGTAAAAGACATGCTTATCTTTCAGGCAGTGGGGAGTTCCTCCAGAGTGATGCTTGTATGTTGCTCTCTGGAGAGCGTCCGAGCCTGAGCCCCACACACACAAGGATGAAAACACTTCATGCTTCACTACAGCTGTAAGGAGCGGAGATTCACTTCCCACCATTCATTTGTAGCATACGACGGCTTCTTCAGTGTTGTGTTCTGGGTGCAGACATGTTGTGAACAATGTTTTTACCTCATTTGTAAGTACAGAGATAGATACATTCAAATTATTGCTTTTTTTTTGCCAAGAAGAGCAGCATAGATTTAAAATGTGCCGCTTCAGAGAGAAAAAAGAAATCAAACGAACATATTTTTATCAACATGATGGTGATCAGCTTTTGACGGTTATAAGTGTTTTGTATTTGCTTTGATCTTTTTTTTCCTCCCCTCAATAAATTCATTTGCACCAGTGCTGAATCGTGACTGCGTCTGTAAAGAGAAACCGATGAACTGAAATGTGAAAAATAAATATTCCTGGCTTTGACTGACAGGGAAACAGCATTGTTGGGGGGGGAATTGTTTTATTGACACACTGCCTAATAATATGTGAAACTTCACGTATCCCTCCACCAGCATTGTGTCTGGCATGAGAAAGACTTTTAACGGCAGAGTAAACATTTACAAGTTTGGATGATTTTTGTGGCTTTACAGTAGAAAATGACAGCACAGAATCACTTTAGTGGATTTTTTTTTTTTAAAGGAACACCAAGCAAAAAGGAAAAATGACCAAAAGGCACCCAGATACATATTACAGTATTTTCTTTTTTCAAATAAACACAAAGAAACTGTTTCCACAATGAACGAGTTCAATGTTGTTTTAAATGAAGATGATGTGAGGACTCTTTAGGATTACCAGGATGTCTCCAATTATTACTGAAGAAAAGTTCTTCATCCAAATAGTGATTATTCAATGTAATTCTAACTCTAAAGGCTGGAAAACAAGTTAACTCTTGACTTTAGGGACTTCAGCAGCAACAGCCTCCATCAGACACAGTAAGTCCTCCTACCAGGGTATCGGTACGTCCTGGATGCTGCGTGCAGGTCATACTTGCAGCACGTCACTTGAATTAAGGTCAGGACTCAGACTTTCAAAAGCTGAAATCTACTCTCCTTCAGCCTTTTAGTTGATCTACTCGGCTCAGTCCCAAAATTGAACCCTCAAAAACTGAAAATGACATCACCTGAGTTCACGAGGGCTCAAACTGATAGAAAACACTTTGTAACATCGCGTGATGTTGCCTTGACAAAGCCAAAAGACGTTTCTTAAAAATTCCCAAACTTATGTTATTTCACTTATTTAAATGTTCTTTACAACTAATGAATTTTAAGGTCCAGTCTCATCTTAACATCTTTCAGGATCTTGTCTTAAAAAAGGTGAAGAGAGGTCAAACGATAGATCTGCTTTTTATGTCAGCCGTTAAAAGTAAACTAATTCGGTGTCAAAGCGCAGACTTCATTCCTCCTCGTTTCATGTGAACTTCTGTTTCCTGTACTTTTTGGGTTGTTTGCTCCACCCAAGACACGTTTAATGTCATACTGCATGAAGGGGAGGTTCTTGCCTTAGACAAAGTTTGCATGTGTCCTTAGGCAAACTGGAGATAAAGGGTTGAAAATGTCAGCCAGAGTCTTCATGAACAGCAGAGCGGCCCTGTGTCCTTGCTGAATCAGCAGTAATCAAAGCCTGAGTGCGGGCAAAGGGATCAAACCATCCTCTCATAACTGCCTGACACTCTGCTCGATGTCCAGCTACCGAGGTGGTAAAGCGATCCCAAACCATGATGCTCCCTCTACCATGCTTCCCAGCTGGGCTGAGGTTTTGGTATGAGAGCCTAACCTGGTCAAGCACGTCAAGTGTTATTTCCCACACTGTTCTAATTCAGGTTCCAGCAAGGCAGAGACATTTCTGATCAATCCCCAACCAACATCATTACATAGCCAGGAGATTAACATCTCAGTCAGTTCAATTCTGCCAGAGGCTGCTGCCGCACACACCTCTCTTTCACAGAAGTGATGCTGGCGTTCAATCTAGAACAGGTTCCACAAAAACAACAATAGTTCCCAAAGTGAGAACCCATGATGCTAAATGATCTTCACTTCTGTTCAAGGTAGAGCTGGCTCTGCTGGGACTACACCAGTTAAAAAGAGGTAACTAATGTGCACAAGGTTTACTTTGGCATTGGTGAGCTGGTGCAACAGTCAAAGTAATAGCTGGACTCAGAAACTGGACTGTGAGCTCAAAGATGGGCAAAGTTTGCACAAGCAGGTGGCTTAACGTGCAGCTCCAGGAGATCAGATTTTTGACAGCACTGAATTTCATCTTTGATTGAAAAAGTTCAGATTTCATTTATTTTGTACATTTTGTGGCTGTTTAAGAAGCTTCAACACCAAAAACTACTGAGATGGATGTAGAAATAAAACGGTTAAAATAGCACAACATCCCAAACAAGCAACCCTTGGGTGACTTGGGTCATCGTGGCATCACAGCACCAATGCCAAAGGATGCTAATCGCATTCAGGCTCCAAAATATCTGCAAGATTATGATTCAGGCGAGTGCTGCTTGGGTTTCATCTACGACAGATGATAATTTTATCTCATCTAGCTTCAGACCAATAGATGAAAACCAATCCTGCATCTGGGAGCAATCCCAACATCTCGTTTGATTTTTTAAGATTGGGATTAAAGTTCTTTGACTTCTAAAATCACGTGGAAAGACCTTCAAGAATAAAGTTGTCCGCCTGCTGCTCTAACATGACCTGTTCAGCAAACATTCACGGTCTCATCACGGTTCAGGGCCGAGGCCAGGTTTCAGATCGTTTGTCCCAAAAGCAGACTGTTCAAACTAAACCTGGATCCAAACAAGTTCATTAGTTGCACAAAGCCGTCTAGTGAGCATCTTACATGTATTTCACGAACATCCACTTTAAACCACAGCAGACTGTACAGGTTAATGACCGCCTTCATCGCCTCTTCATTAAGAAAACCATAGTCAGCAGCGGCCTGCTACTAAACTCAATATGTATGGAAATTAACAATGCTGAAAAAATATTACATTACTAGACTCTTATTAGGCAAACCTAATGGAATCACTTCGCTCTCAAATAAAGCAATCAGACATCGCCTAAATTAAACATCCAATATGGAGGCGGGAGGAACAAGCATTCTCGTTCCGCTCATCCGATTGATATGCATCACGACGAGGCCTCGCCTTTAACGAACACCGTGTTTTCAAAAGCCCTGCAACAACCGTGTGCAGGAGTGCTCACGCATCTGCGAGAGCGTGGATTATCAAAGACAGAGGTCCTTATTAACAAGTGTACAAATGCAGGCAAACTGAGCTGAGATGAAGGGGAAGGGACGGAGGGAGGGTGCTAATTGTCCAACCACTAATTACCTACGCAGCTCCAGCCTTTCAGTCACCTCCTCGCCTTTGGTGTGAAAGAAGAAAATGAAGAAGATCACTGAGAATTCATGTTTTCACGCGCTCTCATTTCTCCTGCGCTGCTGTTTAAACATGAGCATCGTCTGTCATCCCCTCTCCTCCTCCCCGCTTTCTCGTCTAACCACAAAGCCTCGGTTTGATATGCAAGTGTTGGCCCCTCTTTCTCTCTCTATTTTGGATTGTGGCTCAGAATCAGCCCCGTTGTCAGGCTGCTGCAATTTCCTCGCTACTTACATTATTCATGTGTGTGTGTGTGTGTGTGTGTGTGTGTGTGTGTGTGTGTGTGTGTGTGTGTGTGTGTGTCAGAGAGACAAAAATGAAAAGGTTGAGAATGCTGCTGATGACAATCACAGAAAGAGAAAAAACATGACAGCAATCACAACAACAACACCGTCACAAATACCACTTGGTACCAACTCTGACCTCAGTTTTACAGCAAAAGCACATTTAAGTAGCCGGCAGAAAGCGAAACTAACGTAATTATCCTTCCTTTTCTGGGGTAACTGGTAACATTTATCACAGCGGCCACATGTGCCCCACCACAGAGGGGCCACATCTGAGCTCTGCTAGTGGTCTGACCTACTCGGTGGGGCTACAGCAGAGTATGACTAAACAATCACTGAACGAACAACTCTCAGCATTTCCTGTTTGTGGGCAACGGTACACAGACTGTATATAAAAGATGGCTGTATCCCAATTCAGGGTCTGCAGCCTTAAAGGCTGTCCCGATTCAAAGGCTGCTCGAAATGCGGCCCTCAAATGCGTCCTTCATTTCCCTGAATTTTAAGGATGTGGCGGTGTAGACTTCGTGGCCCAACATATCCCAGAATGCATATCGCGGCGGTGGGTGTGGATAATTTTGCCGAGAAAAAAAAAAAAAAAACGGCGGAGGAGGGGCGGCCAAAGAGTTTTAAAAGTAAGTACTGATTATTATGTTATTTATGTGCAAATGTTTAATAACGAAGAACTTTTAAACGTTACTGTTGGCCACATGTCGGCAAAGTTATGTGACATTAGTGACGTTTGTGCTAACTTGGTTTTAAAGCCTTTACTTTAAAATATGCACCGTTCAATAGTCGACCTTAATCTTACAGAGAATGTGATGATTTTATGGATATTTAAAGTAACCACTGAGAGAAATTTAGTAATGCCAACATATTGAAAGAACAATATCTGTCCCTCATATATATAACACAGTTATATATACACAGTGTCAAAGAAACCTGTCTTTGAGTGAAGATTTAAGGTGACAGGAAATATAAATAAATGCAGCTTGAATCTTTACTGAAGCTCAGTATTTGAAACAGAGTCATTCACTGCTGTAATAACTAATACTGACTGAAATAATAACTTTAATATTGGCCATATTAATAATAATAATGGATTGGATTTATATAGCGCTTTTCAAGGCACCCAAAGCGCTTTACAATGCCACTATTCAGTCACTCTCACATTCACACACTGGTGGAGGCAGCTACGGTTGTAGCCACAGCTGCTCTGGGGCAGACTGACAGAAGCGAGGCTGCCATATCGCGCCATCGGCCCCTCTGGCCAACACCAGTGGGCGGTAGGGTAAAGCGTCTTGCCCAAGGACACAACGACCAGGACAGAGAGCCCAGGGATCGAACCGGCGACCTTCCGGTTACAGATACGCTTCCCAACCCCCTGAGCCAGGGGCGACCGTGGCTCAGGGGGTAATGTAAATTATATTTACATTACCAAAGTGAGATGACTTTAGTCTCATGAGCAACATTAGCTAATTGTTATTTACTAGCTAATCTTAAATGACTGTTCAGTACAGAAATGAAGCCCAACAATCATGTTTCACAGTCCCGTGGTCTCAGCCTCAGATACTTATCAAATCACACAGCGCTCGTGTAGAAACAAACAAACAAATGTACAAAATATGTTCTCCTTCATTTCTGTCAAACAAAGCTGTATGACACGTTTCCAGCTGTTAGTATCACGATTGCTAGGCAACCTGGGCAGCGCGACGGAGGCTAGACCGTCCCATTTCACAAGCCTCGCACTTCTGGCCTTAGCGGTCTTTGAGTACGCGGCCCTTGAGGACCGTTAAGGTTGCATACTTTAAGGCTGCAGACCCTGAATTGGGATACAGCCCAGTCCTGCACTCTTCCCACAGCAGGTCCACCTGTGTAGTAGCTGTACAGGGGCCCGATAATGGATACCAGAAATTTGGCAGTTAAAGTAATTCATGGTAGAAGCAATAAATTGTCAATTTAATGAGCCTGCAACAGCTTATGATTATCTCTGTAACACCATAAACTCTACTGATCTGCTCTTATAGCAAGAGGCATGTTATGCTGAAAGTTAGTGGAAGCTGACGAGGCAGTTAGCAAACTTTTTCTTAAATCTTCTTTTCAATAATTTCAATCATTTATTTTTATGTACAACCCTGAGAAAAAAATACCACGGTACAGTAACATGAAGAGAAAGGGGGTGGGAGCTAAACTGAGCTCATCAGCTAGCAGCTCTCAGACTGATCATCAGAGTAGAAAACCACAAAAATCCCGCAAACAGAGAAGCTACACAGCTTAACAGATTTATTAGACCACCGCCAGACCAAAGAAAGAGTATTGGTTATTACCAAAATACATTTTTATGATTGTGTAATGGTTAATTCGACAGTATCTGCAAGCTCTGACGCGCAAGCTTTTAATATAGTTATTGTCTTGATCCATGAATTTTCAAATTTTACTTTTACAAAAAGGCAGAAAAGATTAATAAAAAAATAATAATAACACATTAAAGTTACAGAAGAATCAATTTTAGTGGCTGAATGTTTGATGAAATTCAGACTTCTGTGAAAAGTCCAGTGTCTCGGCTCAGATTTGGATACAGTTTATTTGCCTAATAAATAAAAATACATTTTTTGGACAGATTTCTAAAACATTTGTGTGCTTTGTTTTTATAACAGGTGGTCTAACAAAGTCCATTACCCGCTGTGTATCTGGTACATGGCCTCTCCTGGGACTGATGTTCTGGTGATAAGACAGTAATTTAAATAGTGTGTATGTTCAAAGAGTGTGTGATCCAGGTTATTCTGAAGCTACCATGTAGAAATGTCTCCCAGACACATCATAGGAAGGTAATTATAAAGATGACAGCTGTAAGGACACACTGACTAAATATGTGTGTGTGTGTGTGTGTGTGTGTGTGTGTGTGTGTGTGTGTGTGTGTGTGTGTGTGTGTGTGTGTGTGTGTGTGTGTGCATGCGTGGTTGTCTCTAACAGCTAGCTGTGCAGAACAGGCAGACTGCGGCTTTCTCAAGAACAGCTTCTCCAACCTGCATCACAGTGACTGAAGTCACGCTCACAGACCACAAATAAAAATTAAATTAAAGCCTAAATTTAAGTTTGTGTTTAGTTTGAGACATTTTGTAGAGAAGATCAAAGACCTGTTTGAGGGCTACGACTTGGTTTTAGACTTAAAGTAGGTTCAGAGTGAGGATAAGTTGGGGTTTGGCACGTAGTTGTTAGGCTTGTGGGTAGAAGAGCTTAGGATGACAGCAGTGATGCTAGAAGTAATACTAGTAACAGTAAGATTAAACAGTCGCACGAGTTTCCACTGGGACTATGGCAACCTGTTTAAGCATGTTTTTATGTTCAGGATGTTTAATGAATCAAATTCAAGCACAGTTCAATTATTAATATGAGAACATGTAATGAGGCCGATGACCAGCTTCCTTTACACTAACATGGCTGAAACACACTGACCGGAGCTGCTCGCTGCCCATCTGAAAGAACCAACACGTCGGTCAGTTCTGAAAAAGAAATCATCTCCTAACTGACTTTAATCTTTTCAGTTGTATCATTTTTGAGGTTTTTTATGAAACTTTATAAACTAGACATTTACACTTAATGTCGGCTGATGTCTACTCCTAAAACAACTGAACTACAGTGGAAACTGAACCTTTTAGATCTTATGTTTTTTTTAAAGTCAGTTTAAATCCCTACAAATGAAGAGCTCAACAAATCTTCGATTTCTGCCCCTACTTTCATTGGCAAAGAAGAACTCAGCTGCAAATACATACGACTTCTCTGTATTTCAATCTTTAAGTTTCACTTAGTCATCTAAACTTTTTTGGGGGTGGACGGCGGCTGAATGAGTGGACGTAGAACAGCCCGAAGCAGGAATCCTACATTTGCACACTCCACCCGAAGTGCAGACCGGCCCCGCTGTTCTAATAGCACGTCCAAAGAGCCACGTGTTGAAGAAATAATGGCCATGATCACAGCTGGGCGCAGTGCACAGAGGAGACAGAGGAACAGCAAGGATTCAGCACTTTTATTTCATCCTCTCCTCCTCTCTCCCCTCTGGCCTCTGCTGGGGTTGTCTTGCAGCCCTGGTCCTGCTACTGAGTCACGCTGGGCTCTGATGAGCCCTTCGTATTTTTCTTGCGTTTCTTCTTGAGTCGGTAGACATGGAAGGTTTTATTCTGGAATGTTCTGGTAAAGAGAGCGTTGTAAGCTGCCGCGTCCGTCTTGATGGCATCGCAAAAACGAGGGTGGGTGGCAGGGACGAGGTCGGGGTCATCCTCTCCAGGTCCGTCCATGATCTGATAAGAGAACAAACGCGTCACCATTAACAGCAACGAGAATGACGGCAGGCTGAAGCCAGCACAATCGAGATAAAGTCCACCGGCAGCAGCCTCTGATTTCACTTTGCTCTGCCAGTTAGATCTGCCATAAAATCTGTATGGATGCTTTAGTGCATTAAGGGCTAAAGTGAGTCTAAATTAATAAATATTCTGCTTTGGGATTATTGATCGCAACATAGCTAAAACAGCAGCCAAAGAAGGCTGAACCCAAAGAAAAAAAAGAGGCAGTGCAGGACATGTGGAGATGCTGGCTTCAAGGACGGATTTTCTTGGAAGGAATAAGATACTCATTAGCAGCACTGAAGGCCATTAACAAAAAATATCAGCTTCTAAAAAGGATCCCACAGAACGGCACTGTTTGCTGGCGAGATGCAACACTTCCAGTTTTAAAAGGTGGTGGGTGGGACTGTGAAAGCTTCTGAATGATAAACTTTTAATGAAAAAAAAGAAAAGGGATATTAACTTTTTGTCAAATATTCAGTCATGAATATTTTATGGTTTCACACACTTGAATTCTGAAAGTGTCACGTTTAAAAACACTAAATAAGCCACAACATGAAAAGCACTGAGCCATGTTAGAGTGCAGCTACGAAAACTATTTTGAGGCTTACAGTGAAACTGTACAGTGTATGAAGGCAGCGGCCCCCAACCCCCGGGCCATGGACCGGTACCGGCTCGGGTGTGAAATTGACGATTTTCAGGGTTTTTATTGTTAACTCTGTTTCCCGGGGTCTTGTGTTATGAATTCATTTTCTATATATTTTCATGTACTTTGTTTTGTAGCCGTGTCTTATTTTGAAAGGAACGTTTATGCGTTACCATAGCGACCAGAGAGGAGGCTGTTGGTGCATTTCAGGAGGACGCTGCTAACAAAGTTACACAAATACACTGTGAATTATTATATTTACAAAATAGCACCGTTCTTGTCTTGGTCGGATCATTTTCTTTTGTTGTGTTTATCAGCGACGCCTTGAAGGCCGGTCTGTGAAAATATTGTCTGACATTAAACTGATCTGTGGCACAAAAAAGGTTGGGGACCGCTGCATTAAGGGACAGTGTATAGAGTACAAATTAGCTTCTGAGCAATATGTATAAATATTTAGGTTCATAATCACATGCAAACACTCTGCAGTGGGTATTTGTAATTATTTGGTGATTTCACTTTGCATTTTCATTGGAGTAAGATCATCAATATCGCTGGAAACCAAAGTAAGGTTTTCCAGCTGTAAACGACGCCCCACAGGTCATGTGGCTTTGGCCCGGTGAGTTTGAAATGTCTTGATGGCACACGGGGAGATTTTAATGTGGTGGCTGCCTGGTGTGTACAGTAAAGATACAAACAGGCAAAACTTAAAGTTTCCAGGAGAACCATCACATTTTATAGTTTGTTATAGTCATTAACACTCGGGGTGTTACAGGGAAAGCACTGGATCACTGAGCAGGAAAAAAAGGAAGGCATCCTTAAAAATGAAAGCAAAAAAAAGATGAAAAGATGCAAAGAAGGAAAAACAAAAGCAGGCAGACAGAAAGACCAGAGGTGATAAAAAAAAAGTAAGAGCTAAATAAAAGAAAGTATGAGAGGAAGCGAAGGACAGACAGAAAGAGACGTAAATCCAGCATTCCTTCAATAAAGCTGTCTAGATGTCAGATGTTGTGTACGCTGCGTGACATTTACGGCGTTGCGAGCACACCCCGACTCTGCGTTTCATGTGTCTTACACGATGCTGGGCCAGACCGAAGCTCGCCTCGCTTCTGGTAATCCAAATAGCCGGCGAGCTGCATCTGACATCAAAATAAAGAGTCTGGGGGAGTGGGGGTGAGCGGCGGCAAAAGAGTGAGAGACAGTGACGCGCAGATAAGAAGTGGGACTATTGATCTGTCTGCAGAGGCTGAGAGCTTTCACCGAGTCGCAGGAGTCGGCAGAGGGGACGGCGCATGCTGACACACACACACACACACACACACACACACACACACACACACACACACACACACACACACACAGTGAGTCACATTAAATGAAAGCCACCCACATGTCCGTTGGCCAGGTCGAGCAGGTCCCGCAGTCTGCAGCCCCGCCTGTGCCTCCGCTCATAGCAGATGCTGTTTTCCAACACCACATAGTCGGCCCCAATAGCCTTCAGGATATCGTATACTTCCTCTGGGGAGCGGCGAGCGTACACTTGATACACCTGTTCTCACACACACACACACACACACACACACACACACACACACACACACACACACACACACACACACAAGTATTTCCTGAAAGGAAGCCAATATTAACTTGATATTGCTGGGAGGGGAAAACTTCTCCCCTGGAACTCAATTACCCGACACATTTGTTTTCTGAATTACACTTTATGAAACTTGGTTTATTCCAATTAGGAAACGTTTACTTTGAAAAACAAAAAAAATAGAATGAAAACAATTATGACTCAAACAAAACCCGCAGGGGAACAAGAACTAAAGCTGAAAACATAAATCCCAGCTTCCAGGAAAACTCTCATGGTTCATCTTTTATTTGTAGCAGGCAAAAGATTTAAATGGACAAATTATGCAGCCCATAAATACTGCAAAAACTGGCTAAGAGCTGATTTATTGTAAGGCTAAAACACAGTGAAACAGCAACTTTTAGAAAGGTTCAAATAAGCTGTAAAAAAAAAGCATCAATCCAACTGAATCTCACCTGTGACTGAAATCACACTAATTTAACCACTAAGTGCTGTTTTAGTTTGTTTGTTGGTGTTTTTGGATCATCTTAACGGTGAATATCAAATATACTCACTACATTGTGCTTTCAGTGATTAACCACAATGACACAAGCATGAGCATCTTCCTTTGCAAACGAGCCTAAATCTGTCGGCGATGATGCAAAAATGACGAGCGTTCACTGGAGCCATTTGGAGAGCCCTTCTGTGGCTGGTGATGAAATATGGTGGAAAATCACAATGGAAATAAAGTGACAACTAAATATTAGATATTAAAAATAGTCAAGAACTGTCAGAATCTGATACTAAGTGAGGGATGACTCTAAAAGTACTACAGCGTAGTATCATTGTCACAGTTTATCCTCTCGAGATGATCTCATGAAAAGCTCCAAATCAATATTTAACTGATCCAGCTCTCAGTGTATTTTAAAAAAATATATATATATGTCAACTGCTGTAAATAACCAGCTTAGAACAATTCACCGAACCACACTGTGTCACTGAGATGAAGTAAAGCACTGCACGGCCTGGCGGACAAAGTCCTGGCAGCATTATTGTAAAACCCCAGCAGGTTTTGCAGGCAGAGTGTCAGTAAGCATTTTATATTCGAGCATTTGATAAACAAAAATGTGTATTCCGCTCGAGTAAATAAAGAAGTCGACTAACAAAACTGAATCTAAATAGCTGCTGATTTTTTCTTGACTTTTCTTCCTCCGTCTGAACCACAAACGAATTCAAGGAGTCTTTCACGTAGCTGTAGCCTGCAAACACCTGCAACCTACCAAGCTAACGCAGTCTGGACAGTTCAGACGGGGAGGGGGTCGATATCAAACCAATGTCTTGCCAGAGGGCAGTGTTAACAGAAGAAAACGTTAATCGTTTCTCTTGAACTCACAGATTGGTGCTGAGTGAAAGTCCGCTGATGCCAACCCTACAAGCTCCATTTGATCAGCTATGAAAACATGATGCCAAGTCACCAGACACTCAGGAAATAATCAGGGCTGTAGCTGAATATAGACCAATACTGGTCTCATCTCCAGTTTTTAAAGAAGAGATGCCTCTTCATTTTTTTGTCGTTTTCCCCTGTGGTGTCAAAAATGGCGTCGACCATTTTGCTTGACTAAGTGGAGTCGTGGCAACTTTTTACGTTGACTGCACGAGAGCTTTTCTGTGGATCAAGATGTATGTAAGAAAGTAATGAGGATGGAACCCTTATGATCAACAACTGCAGTCCTAAAACCTCTTAGTGGGTGCCAAAAGATTCTTGAAGTATCTAAGTCGCAGAATTTTATCAGAAGTGTAAAATAAATTAAAATAAAGAAGCAATCAACCTTCCTTTATTGGTCTTCGAATGCATTTTAATGTTTGAAACGGCTCTGTTCTGCTGATTGAGCCCTACTATTGTCCGGGGCTGCCCTCATGATTTAAAGTGCACTGACATGAAGTCAGTTATGAATTGCTGCACATAAAGTGAACTGAATTGTGCACTATTATCTGTTGAGATTGCAATAGGAGCCAGAAGGCGAACACGATGCAAAGACCACAGAACTGATTATGACTGAAAAGCAGCTCATGTGTGAGCAAAAACGAAGCTATTGTAACAACACGACAAAAGGATATAATCGACTACAGCAGTGTGGATTTCTCTGAAGAAAAAAAAGACATGTTTGACTTTAAAATGGTTTAACAAAAGGGTTATAATAAAATCAAGTTTTCCTAATTGAGGTTTAATTTACTTAGATGTAATACAATTTTCCAACCAGATGGTCATAAAAGAGGAAAATAAACCAATTTCTGTCAAATGATGAAATTTCAATTCTGTTTTATGGCTATAGCACCAGTTCACAGCGGCTTTCTCTGAGTGCTGTAAATCTTTAAGACCCCAGAATATTAGAAAAGAGAACCCCAACAGTAAGATGATCCCTTAGCAGTAAGCATTTGTGGGGAGGAAGTTGAGGAGAGGGTAGACAAATATACAGGATAGCAACACATGGGGATGACAAAGTTCTCGAAGCATCATAGGAAGTTCCCGAGCAGCTTGAGGTTATATGTAGATTGTATAAAAGGAAACACTACGTCCACACGTACACGGGTATTTTTAAAAACGGAGATTTTACGTTTTCGTTTTAAAAAATAATCCCGTCCACACATAAAGGCAGAAATGAAGGAAAATGCTGCTATGAACATGCCAAAGCAACAGGTGGCGATATATTCCTAACCGCACAGAAATGTTGGCCAATCAGAAGTCTAGAAGCCTCGGTGGGAAAAAGTAAACAAAGCTGGGGCATAGAAGCAGAACCGAGTCGTATGTGTGGAGGGACAGTAACTGTGTGTATATGTAAGCATTTAAACACTGCAGAGAGTACAAGTAACAGTAACAGTATTGTAGAAATTCATTTCACCGAAACAATAACGTGGCGCACAGTGTGACGTCAAAAAAGGCGCACACCTTTGACGCTGCATTTTCTGCGTTTTTCTCGTCCACACGTAAATGCAAAAACTGAGTTTTCAAAAATATCCACCCTGGCCGGAGTTTTTAAAAATCTCCGTTTTCAGTGACCAAAAACGCCGTTTACGTGTGGACGAAAGGTGCAAATGCATAGAAAAACCTGCGTTTTCAAAAATACCCGGGTACGTGTGGACGTAGCCTCAGACTGGAATTTGCTATTAAGAGTAACTTCAAAGACAAATTAAACAAAAAAGTTTACAAAGGTAAAGGAAACCCCAAAGTGTGTATGAAAAGCAGTGAGTACACATGGAAATCCCATCAGTATATCTGTGAAACATGGAGGTCATGTCATGGTTGGTGGTGTGCTGCTGGCTGTGGCACCTGCTCGCTCTTTATTGATGATGTATTGCATGAATTCAGAAGTAATCCGTAAACGAACCGCACTTATAGAAAGCCTCTTCTGTCCTTATTGACCGCTTAAAGTGCTTTACTACGGTGGCCCTGAGAGGCCAAACGGACTGCGACTTCAGAAAACACTTGCAAAAAGAAAAATGCTGCAAAAAGAAAAAAATGCTGTTTTCTGAAGTTGCAGTCCGTTTGGCCTCTCAGGGCCACCGTACTTTACTCTCCAAACTACATCCATCACATAGTTTAGGATGTTGCCCGTGGTTACTTGAACATGCAGGCTGAGGATGCTGGAGATCAAACCACTGACCTTCTCATTAGTGGACTACCTACCATTGTGTGCTGTAAAGAAAGAAAAACTATGGCTATATAAAAGGACCCCCTCAAATCTCATTAGCTCGTTCTTTATCCTGCAGCAACCACATAATAGATTTTATTGCTTTTTATTTCCACTGACATGTCTGGAAAAAGAGACTGAAACTTGCTTTTCCTAAAAATGTTTTTGTGTGAGAACTAAGTCAAAATCAGTATCGCCCCATCAGCTCAGATTTGTTAAAGAATACACTCTGTACAGTTTTTTTTGTACAAAAAAGGTGATTCCCAAAAATTCCCAATTAAGAGGACAAAAGAAGACGTGGCAGACCTAAAAGACTATCTACAACAGATGAACAGCATCTGAGGAAAGAGACACCACAGTGAGTGTCTACAGGTTCTGGATTTTAGTCAGTGATGTTGTGCATCTTGTCAAACTTATGAACACAGAGAAGGACCATCAGATTGCTGAAACTGAAAGCAAGCATGCAAGGCAAAGGCTTCATTTTCAGCTGCCAATTCAGCAAAAGCATATCCGGACAGAAAACACACAGATAAACATCATCAGTCATGGACTGACCTCCTCAACATCACCGAAGCACTGTGGGATCCTCTTGACCGAGAACGGGAAAAAGGGCAGAAACATCCAAAGAAAAGCTCTGGATGTCCATGTCTACTATTTCTGAAGAGTACTTAAAGGAATTACAAGAGAGCTCGCCTAAGAGAGTTTGTCTGTCTTAAAGGTAAAGGTGGTCGTTAGTATTGCATAAACTCTGTTTTGCTTTATATACTGTTTCCAGTATTTTGCCATGTTACGATAAATCACTCTTTATCCCATTTTTCTAGTAAAATACAAAGACTTGAGGGGTGGCTCAAGACTTTTGCACAATACTATAGGTATGCAAATTAATATAGAACGGACTACAGCAGGTGATGGGAATATCTATACTTGTTGTCCATTAATGAATAATGTTGCAGTGACATTTATCTTACACAAGAAGTGGGACCATGTTTTAAAAGACATTTATGCAGTTTTCTTCCATAATAACAAAGAAAACAGAGCCACGTTTGCACAGCTGTCTTCATGAGGACATTCACTTCTAACACCTTACCTAAACCTAAACAAACTCTAATCCTAAAACAGAGTCTTAACCCTAAAACAGCCTTTTGATAAGGACCAAAATGTCTTCACTCTTCCAAAATATACTCACTCCAGTGGTCTAAAACTCAGCCTGGTCCTCATAAAGATAGCTGGACACAGATAAAGCCCAGTAGGCCTGAACCAGTGTCGTGGTCCATTAATGAGCTCCATACTAGGCTCGAGCCTCGCCAGCGGCTCAGCATGGCTGACTTCCCGCTGGGAGGCAAATCACAGGCTCAGCTACCCGAGAAATGACCCACACATTACTTTCCGCTCATTGCAAAGAAGACACACCGCATGCAGAAGCAGAAAAAAAAGTCATAATAAAGGTAATTCTCCATTGTGTTTGGTCATTAGCTGCATGTGGTTTGCAGTTTGGGAAAAAGTGATATTTGTCATGTTTTCTATTTCACTGTCTGAATTCAGTCAATATGGGAGTGACAACCAGTTATTTAAGTGCATTGGCAGGGCATGTAATAACAGGCCAAAGGGAAAAATATACTAATGAAAACACAATACAATGAGAATTCATGAATAATACACAGAAGTAAAGTGAAACGCTGCCTTTGCTGCTTTAAACCTGATTTCAGCAGGAAAAAAAACATTCACGGAAAAAGGGAAAAAGAAAACAATGCCTCCGCAGCATTCCTCACATACATTACAATACTAATATGCACTCAGTACATGCGCCACCATTCATCTCTCCTTTACTGGAACACAGCACTTTTAGGCTCCATTTTTCCTACGTTACCATTCATCCCACTGTAATGGATGCACAATGTACTCAGTGCATCTTCTGATCCCATATTCATTCAGACAATCACTGCAGGTCAATGGCCCCCATCTACAGACAATTCCCTGGTCTCTCACGCAAGACATTAGCACAGAGCTGAGTGAGATGGATGGGTGGGGATGTTGTACAAAACAGATTTCACTGTGTAGAGGAGGGCGGGAAAAACGCAACCACGAGATCTGGAAATAGCCTGAAAATTCTGACACTGACTGCGGCACCAAAATAATGTATAAAGGTTAAATATTACTTAAATAAAATTGAATCAAAACAAGGAAAATGCAATAAATGGTGTGCAGCTACACTCGCACTCAGTTACTGTGGCTTTAGTCTAACTGTGGACTGTGGCTGGTAACACAAAAATATCTCAGTTCACTTCATTTCCAGTTTCACTGTTCATTTTTTGGATTTTTAAAGAACATAATTCAAAATGCAAATTACCAAAACTGAAAAATATATAGCATAGCATCTTTATTTATAACGCACTTTACAATGTTGGCCAAAGTGCTACAAATACAAAGTAAAGAGAAAACAGCTTAAATTACATTAGAATATCTTAAAATTAAATACAATTAATAACAAGCATATTAAGAGGCAGTCCTGCTGTGCTGAAAGGTAAATAGACGTGTTTTAAGACGTGATTTAAAAGCAGATAAGGAAGGTTGCACACAATGAGGTTTTCAATATTTTTTCTAGTGTTTGAAAATAACTTTAAATGGTAAATGGCCTGTATTTGTATAGCGCCTTACTAGTCCCTAAGGACCCCAAAGCACTTTACATATCCAGTCATCCACCCATTCACGCAAATGGTGTATTAATGCCATTTTGGACCCCCCAAAAAAGTGAGGGACAAAAAAATGCTAGAAAAAAAATAGAGGGGGGGGGGGGGGGGGGGGGGGGGGGTCGGTCTGGAGGGGTAATGGGTTTTAGGGGGTTTTCATTATAGAATTAAATTGTTTCACTTCGCACGTTTACAAGAAGCAAAGAAAAAAGGAATCCACACTGACTGGGGTTAGTTGAGCATTTGTGCACTGAGAACTACAAAGCAATAGATGCATCTGCACAGCAGCCCTTCCTGACTGATGTGAAACCAGTCCAGCATCTGAGTGTGAGCAGGTTGGTTCTACCCAGCAACTAGGGCTGTTCGATATAACCATATATATATCGGATGACGATATAAAAACGTCTATCGTTTCATTTTACGCTATCGTTTGTTTTGCGGTGTCACAAAATAAGCTGTTTACGGCAATATTTTTTCATTGTTTTGATGGTCACTGTAGTGGCTATATTCATTTCTTAAAGTTCTCTCTTTCTCTTATATTTTATATAACCACACTACAGACGGACAAGCGCCTGTTTTTACATTTTTGTGATTTATATCGTTATCGTGATGATAGAATTCTTATATCGGGATATGAGATTTCGGTCATATCGCACAGCCCTACCCTCAACACAAAGCTATTACAGGGCTCTAGACTAACTTTTTGCCATGGGCGTACCGGTATGCCTAACTTTAAAAAGTTAGGCGCACACAAATTTTATAATAATTTACATAATATAATGTGTTTTTCTGGATACACTGTGCTTTTTCAGCATTCAAAGATTGATGACACCGTGTCAGAGCACTGGCTATGAATTTCAGAAGGATCAGGCCTTAACAGAAAAGTTAGCAATAGTTCTTTTCCTATTACAGCTACATCCACGTCTGTCGTGCCTAGGCGGCTCACTAGGGCTGGGTATCATCACTGATTTCTATAATCCATTCGATTCCGGTTTTCAAAGTCCCGATTCGATTCAACTTGGCCTCAGACAGTCAGAAATATTATAATTCTGATCATTTATCAGTACTGACTTCATCAGAATTGTGAACATCACAGCAGATGCCTTTGTGTGAAAGTAACTGAGAATAAAACACAGAAAAACATGAAGGAGATTTTCCTGGTCTGGCTTTTTATAGCAGATAACCTTAAAAATATTGTTCTGCATATAAAGTTTAAATTTCTTCAGTATTGAACAACAGAAAAAACAGGCTTTCTTGTCCGAGGTCATTTAAGTGAAAAAAAGAAAAGAAAAAGACAGCAGCCACAGCGCTGTAAACAACGGTAGACTGGTGGGTAATAAGCCAATGAATAATACAGAAAACAGAGATTGGAGACAGGAAACTGTTCTTGAAGTACAGAAAGAGAGAGAGAGAGAGAGCTAGCTGTGCATAAAGTGTGATTTTAATAGTCGTGGAAGCAAAACAGCAAAATTCATGATGACATTGATCAAATGTGAAGCGCAGTTTGCTGCTTCTTTTGCTGCTGGCTTGGTGAATTTTGGTTGGAGAGACAAAACCTGCAGCTCAGAATCAGTGCAAAAAGACGTAAACACAGCGCGGACCGGACGCATCAGAACCGCTAAGCTCCGACAGCGTGTCCGTCTACGGGCCGTCGGGTGAGAAAGCCGAGAAAGACAAAGCTGATTCTGATGCGTCGGGTCTGTGTTTACGTCTTTGTGTGGAATCCGTGTACCTGCTCTCATTTGCTGTTTGGTTGTTTTTGAAATGGTTTTGTGAGCTTTAATCTGAGAATCTGGCCTTTCTGGCAAAACACAGTTATATTTAAAAGTCGATTCAGGATTTAATGAATCGATATCGCTTTATTCAAGCTACTCCCCTCCCACTTCCACCTGCACTTTCAACTGGACCACGGCCAATCATAGAGGTCCCGCCCCTTACTATCTCTGATTGGTTTAGTCCACGATAGGGGCAAAATGTGTGTCTGTTGTTGACCACAGGGAAGGTTGCAGATTTTTTTTTTTTTTTTCGCTACCCGAACAGTTGGTCGCACAGGTGCAACCAAATTTATTTATTTTTTTTAGTCGCACCACTGAAAAATTTGGTCGTATTTGCGACCACATTGGTCGCACTCTAGAGCCTTGTATTATGTTCCATGACAGAAACAAAAAACTGTTTTTCTAATTGTACATATAAATTTTAAACTTGAGTTTCAACTGCTCGTTTTTTCCCCTTACCTACCCACAATGAGCCTAGTGCACCATTTCAATGAACAAGGGTAGGGATAGCTCAGCAGGTAGAGTGGTCACCCCTTGATTGGAAGGTCGGGGGTTTGAATCCACTGAACGGCTATCCTGAGGTACCCCTGAGCAAGGTACTGTCCGTACACACTGCTCCCCAAGCGACTGATTGGTGGCTGTCCATTGCTTCACTGAGTGAACGGGTTAAATGCAGAGTAATTTCCCTACAGGGATTAATAAAGTATACATTATTATTATACATTCCATTACAGATGACCCAAAGTTGTCACTCATCCATTTCCTTAACTGTGTATCCATTTCAGGGTCGAGGTGCGTTGACATTGGGCGAGATGTGAATATTTCACCAGTTTCGCACAAACAGCGTTTGTGTACTAACGTGACCCATGTCTCTGGGAAGCCACACAGTAACAGCACTAACACACAAACTCAGCTATATGAGCGGGACTTTCACAGATACTTACAAATCTGTGATTATATTTGTAAGAACAAGAACTGTCAGATAATATTCAGATAGTTATTGATGTATATAATTCCAGAAAGACCCAAAGGTTAAAAAACAAAACAACTATCATTTCTTTGAACAAGGATAACACAGAGCATGTGATACCTTTGTGATACCTAAGTAACAAGTAATAACTGGACGTGGAGGGACTTCTTTGTTACTCTTAAACTGAAATCTAAATTAACTGGAACTCAACCGGTGTGCTGGAGAGAAGATGGAGAAAAGACGGCAGATCACGGTCACATTTCTGCATTTTCTAACTTTACATGTCTTTACCCTGGACGCTTTCCAGATGAATTACATCACACAGACAAATATCTTTTAAAGGTCCTACTGGCAGCGAACAAAAAAGCCATGACTAAGCGTTGGCTCTAGAAGCATCGCCACACAATAACTTGGTTATTACAAGTGTTAACAATCTACACACTGGGAAGAGCTGACATATGCATAAGACTTCAAAACAAAAGTGGGAGAGAAAAGGTGGGAGAAATCGCACCGTTATTTAGCCTCTGAAACAGACTTGATCGCGTGAGGTGGAAGAAGTGGGTTTTTTCTTTTTCTCGACCATTCTGTTTAATTGTGAAAATGAATAAAAACAAAGACTCCAGGTAGAATCTTTACAACACAAGACATTTTGAGAAAATTGCCGTTGTGAACTGATGAATATCCACTGAAGTGAACTGAATTCCGCTTTAAAAGATATCACTGGCTCGTAAAGCTTTGTCAGATCTCACACCTCTTTCAAAACACAAATATTACAGCTGTGATTATTCTTAAAGCGAATCCAAGCAGCTAATTGGCATTCAAATCCACCTGACTCGGTGTTATGAAGCTGACACTGTAATTACCATCAATTTACTTCAGATTTTCCATTTATTGTGTTCGTGTTATCTTGCAACCCCTCTGGCAGTTTCGTTTTATTGCAGCCTACAGTACCTGTCTGGTCCGCTCCCGCAGGTCTTTATCTTCATAATGGGGGTGGTTGGTGAGAACTCTGCCTGTGCACAGCTTGATACCCGCCAGGAGCTGCATGCTTCCAGCAAATACTGCCTGTTTGGGTGTCTTTGTGCTGTGGACAAACACAGAAACGAGACAGACAAATCAGTCACCTTTCTAAACATTTTCATAGTATATTGCATGACTAGGCTAATATAATACAGTATATGTTTAGAAGTTAAAGCAACAGAGAGATGGAAAAAGTTTTTAGGCTATCCACACAAACATCGAGTCATCAGAAAAGTTTGATTGAATTTTACTTTATTTTATGGTCTCCTGTTGTTATTCACTGCACAGGTTTTTGCCTTTTGAGCTGCTGCAATAATTGGAACATACTACTGATGGCATTTAAAAGTTTCTTTCAGAGACGGATGAATTAAATTAGAAAAAGATGCCAAATGATGTGCAGTTACAGTGCTACGGAAAACTCTACATCGCCAAGGACGAGCTTTGTAAAGCTGTGGCGTGTTAACGTGTTAATACAACTTAGTTTGTTGTGTGCGTGCATGAAAATGTGTGTGTATTCAAATCTTTTGCTGTGCCCCTGCAAACTGTGGTCAGGTACATCCTGGTTGCATTAATAATTCTCCAGATAAACATCAAATTGACTGCAGTGCTATTGTGGCAGACAGATCAACACCGCTGTGCATGTATCACTCAGAAAGACATTTAAAAGTTTCAGTGCAGAGATGGAAGGACCAGGGAACGACACCCACTACAGTGGAACTTCACCAATTAGGCTTTTATGGTAAACTAGGCAGACGGCAGCCATAAGAAGTAAGACAAACCTCTCAGCGCTTATTATCTGTGTTAAGTGGTTAGCACTGTCACCTCACAGCAAGAGTCCTAAATATGAGCTCGAGATGTTCCAAGAGACAAATTTACTGCTCGTTTACATAAGGAAAAGTAGACGAATTAAATAGTGTAAAAAGTATGAAGTTCCCAAATTGAACAGATAATTATTATCTGCATTATCTGTGCAAATTTCATATGTGCATTTCAAAGCTGAAAATCATATTCTTTGACAAATCTCACCGAAATATGTGGCCGTTTGAGCCATTTATGAACACAAACACAATGTCAGTTGAGGCTAAAGTTAGCAGTGCTAGCAGTGCCTCATTTCCCTGCAGGTTAAAGCCTGCACACCTGCGCAGCCTGTGGTTGCTCACTGCTGTGGTGGAGTGGTTATGTGCGACCCAACAGTTAACAGCATTCATGCATTAGTTCAGTCCCTGGGTTTAAAGACCAATATTTCTGGTTCAAACATTTTAATAGTCTAGTTTACTAGTTGTGCAAATCCTTAAACCCAAAAGCACCTTTCTTTGAGCAGCTGCTTGTGAAGGTTTTTTTCTTGAACTGAATCTAATAAAATTTAATGAATGGTGGCATCAGAGCTGAAATAAGAATGAAAATGGTCCTTGAAGAAAATCTGAAGAGGCCTGCAGACCTGAAGCTTCCATGGAAAAGAAGCATCTAAAAAGTCTGGAGTTACCTTTGGAGATCAGAGATGTCAGTTTCTGACTTAACTGATTAGCAGAAAACTCGTCATTAATGTTTAGTAAGTGCAGATTGAAGGTTACTTTTTTTGTTCTTTCAATTAAATGTTTAAGACTAAAGAACATCAACATTTGTGACTTTAACTTTTCCTGAAATGAATTCACCAAAGAAAACTGAAGAATGCTGAGAACGCTGTGCGCACTGCAAGCTCTCTGTACAGTATATACTGTACGCGTGTAGCACCGTAATGACCGGCTGACTGTTTCTCATGTGGATGTGCACATATGCATGAGTCTCGTAGGCGGAGCGGAGTGGAGGGTATTCAAACATGTTCCAAGGTGGACGTGTGGGTTGATGCTTTGGCCTCCTGACCTTCAGCAGGAACGCGTCGTTGTCCTTTCTGTCCATTTTGCTTCTTTGCTGCCTTTAAGCCAACATTTTCTTTCCTTCCATGTTGATTACATTTAATTTGATGTTTATATTCTTTTATGTAAATGGCAGAAAGGAACAGCCAGGAACCCTTTGACATTATAAAAATGAAATAATGATGTTCTTGGCTGAAAGAGACTCTCTACTGTGGCCAAGCACAGATCCTGCCTTGCTTCTATTTTCTCTTTGTGTGCTTAAACGTGTATTTGAGCGTGTTCATTAGTACCTGTTGCTCAAATTCTAGAGCACCATTAAGAAGATAATGATCTCGATTGTCACTCGAATGCAGTTTCTAACAGCTTGACAAGCATTTTAGCTTCTTCTTACCAGCCTTGTTTACCACCACAGCAGGGAGCTGTCGCTCAGCTATACTCTTCCTGCCCACCAGCACCAGAGAGAAGTTACCAGCTAGCTGAGGATTTGGCTTCTAAAGAGTCAGTTTGCTTTAAGTTGGTGGAGACAACGGGCTGACTTCCTGTTTGTTTCCTGCCCCCTAAAATCTCAAGTTGAATATTTAATCAATCCAACGAACTATGAATCAAAAATCAGGATTAACATACACCACATGACCTAACTGTAAACTGAGTCAGACCAAAAATAGCTTCATGTTAATAGGTTTGGACATAATCTATTGATATCGAGCTACTTTTCTACAGTTTTACATTTACCAGTTGTTAAAAGTAGTTCTTTCAGAAATTCGTAGTGATGGAGCTAAAGACCACGAAAACAAAAAGGTCTGAGTAAGTAATGGGCAGGCGCACCTCAGGAGAGTAGTTCTATTAATGTTATGAATTATATCTGTGGTTTTGCTGCTGTCATGAAAAAAGAGAGGGCAAAAAAAACTACATTAATACACCAAGAAAAGTCTCGACCTTGTCTGGAAAAACATATCTGAACCAATTCACCTGCTCGTGCTTTTATGATTTTGGTATAAAGATTTGTGAGAACTGTCAAAGGCTTTTTAAGAGTCATGCCAGCATTTGCCTTCAGAACAGATTAACTTATCACCCGCAGTCACAAAGGACTGAAAGCACTCTTTGACCTCTTTGCAAACAATTCAAATTCAACATAAAGCTCAGCAACACAGCCGCAACCCACTTTTGTCTGACCGGATCAGCTTTTTGTTACACTGAGCATTCGTTCTTTTTACAGTTTTCCAGAAGAGGAGAGAAAATGTAAAGACATAAACCTGAACAATAATTTTTAAACATCCCTAAATTACAAATGTCTGATGACATGATTTTGATTAGACTCCAGATTTTTAAAGACCGTAGGCTCAAACATCGACACTGCATGAAGATTTTAAGAGGTGATGACGGCCTGTTTTATCACACCGACTGCGCATCACTGCATTATTGGTGGAAATTCATGGCGTTTGGTAACTTCGCACTTTTTTCCAGCACAGCTTTGAACCTCAGCGGTGGTCTCAGCATTGAGCAGAACTGAAAGCGCCTCTGTGGGCACGCAGGGTCTGAGCAGCTGCTTTTCTGATGATTACTTTGGTAACTTCCAAAACACTCCTAAAAAATTTTCTTGCCTTTTATATAAATCTTATGTTCCACCTGCAGAGAGTGCAGCTGACACTCCGCCCGCACACAAAGAGTTACTGAGTGGAAGTGATGATGATGATGAGTGATAGTGAGACAGAGGACGTGACTCGAAGTGTTTTTATATAAATGCCAGGATGGCCATGGATTTTCTGCTGGTCTCACTTCTGATTGAGAAGTGTTCAATCAGGGACGTCGCTCTGACTCTGTCTCTAAACTGCCTCTGGATTAGCTAGAAAGCAGAGGAAGACACGCACACACACAAGCACAGATCACAGACACCACTTTCCCCATTTAAGGATGAAGCCAAATGCTTCTAATTTAGACAATTTAAAGCACGACAAGGAGGAGGATGACAGGAAGACAATTAAGGGAGCAAGAGCGGGAATGAGAGTAAGAGGAAGCAGAGTATTTAAAGAATAGTGAAGATACAGTCACACCGACAGAGCAGAAACACACATTGTTGCTGAAAGACTGATATACAAACGAGTAGTGGCACATATTTCTTAAGCATGGATCAAGCAATTTGTTTTAATTAGACAAACACAATGACACAGATCCACAAAACAAGGAGAGAGAATCCCACGAGGACTGGACAAGAATTATCTGGGGACCGTCAGAGTTAGGAGCTTAGCTTTTGTCTGGACAGGATGAACAATTGCAACTCTTCTTCTTCTTCTTCAGATGACCCCTGTAAGGGTTGCCACAGCAGACCCCCCCCAATCTCCCAGCATCCTCCTCTGTCACATCAACCCCCTGCATGTCCACCTTCACCACATCCATGAACCTTCCCCTTTTCCTTCATCCTGGCAGCTCCATCTTCAACATGCTTCGTTCATAAGTGAGACTGTACAGGTTTTAACTAAATGCTGAAGATAAAAATGACTGACATTGGATTATTGCGATAATCCTCATCCCTATGAAAACAAATTAGCCAGTCTACATTCAGACTGCAGCTCTTAGTGAGGGTAAAAGGAGGAAATTCTGTAGCTCAAACTCCACATTATTATTCATCTCGTCTGTATTCTCCACCACTTGTAGAAAGAGATGTCAAAGCTGAATTGTCTGAAGTGTTTTCTTAAGACTGGAATTTATTCTGCAGGGCTCACATTCACCTCATTTGTGTTAAACGGGGCAAAAATCTCAGGGACAAATATCTCAAGACCTTGAAAGATGGATACATGCCACCAGAGTTTAAGTGAGATGATATCTTAGCAACATTAAAACTACTTCAATGAATAACATCTTGTTGCAGTGCATCTATGTATCCATTTTCTTAATCGTCTATCCCAGCTGGCAGAGGACGAGGTACACCCTCGTGCCCAGGGATAATCAATGCAGACACAGGGATGACAAGCAAAACCCACCCAGAACCAGTGATCCCAGTGTGACCAAGCTCAATCCAAAGACATGTACGCTGATCAGACCCAGCATTATGCCCTCCTGATTAATATTGTATTCATCCCCTTTTGCCCATCCCATCGAGGCGCGGACTGCACTAGACTCTTAAAGGTGTTTTGTGGTATCTCCAAATTTTAGCAACAGATCCTGTAAGTTGGGGGCCTACATGGATCAGACGTGTTTGTTCCACAGATTATTAATTGGATCGATATCTGAGGAATATGGAGACCATGTCAACACCTCAAACTCGTTGTTGTGCTCTTCAAACCATTCCTGAACCACTTATGCTTTGTGGCAGGATGCTTTAACCTGCTGAAAGAGGCCACAGCCATCGGGGAATACCGTTTTCATGAAAGGGTGTACGTGGTTTGCAACAGTGCTTAGGTAGGTGTCAAAGTAACATTTCGGCGGCAGACAAGGGTCAGCATGGGCACCTTGATTGGTTCTTATTAGCTCATGCGTTGGATCGGACCTCACGAGCCACTTTTCGCGCCGCACATGCATCAGCGAGCCTCGGCCACCCAGGACTCTGTCGCTGCTTCACCACTGTTCCCTCGTTGGACAACCTTTGATTGATACTGACCAGTGCAGACTGGGAACGCCCCACAAGAGCTGGAGTTGTGGACATGTTCTGAGGCATTCATCAGGCAAAATGTTCACCCACCCACTAACAGGTGCCATGATGAGGAGATAATCAGCGTTATTCACCACCTGTCAGTGATTCTATGCCTGATCAGTGCATGTATGTGTGTATATGCATTTCTGTTTGACTTTAATATTTTGTAATATAATCACTTCATTTTTGTTTTGTTGTGTCAGTTTTTATTGGCAGAGCTAATTAACCGACGCGTCAGTGTGAATCAGCGCTGCGCTGCATCAGTTGTATTGAGTAGGTAGAAATTCCTGACATGCAGAATGTTTGGTTCTCACTGAATGCGTCTCTCTCTGCTCAGACATGAAAGTAGATTAAATTTAAAAAAAATTGGAGGAATTCTGAGGCAGAGAAAAGCTTCTATTTTCACTTATGCTGAAGAATAAATGATGGTAAAGTGAAAGAAAAATATTTTCTTTTCCAACCATTTACAGATTTGGGATCAAATGTATGCCTGTTCACATTCGGTCATGAAAAAAATAACGTAGTGATGTATGCTTTAATATTTTTTGACTTGTCTGAAACAATTGTTGGGAGTTACCAACCTCATTCCCAGAGAGCTCAGACCAGAACAAGCTGGGGAAATGGTCACTAAAACACTGGACGACATCATTTCATGGGTTTTGTAACATTTTAATGAATATATGTTTGGTGTTTAAGATTTTAAACGGTCTGGCAGCTCCTCCACTGCCGCTTCATTTTATTAGCTTTTGCCCATGAGAATCTTTACAATCTACAAGCATATCGTCAACTAAAGACCGTACTGTAGCGTTTTGTCATTCTGCTTTTGGGCGATCAGCACTCTCTGCGAAAGCTTGAACTCAATGGAAGTTGAAGTCCTGCCTGATACCATTAGGTACTGCAGCGCTTTCACCAGCTTTATTAAAATATTTGCTGAAAGACTTGTAATCTTTCTTTTTTTATGGATGTGAGAATCTTTTATGTGACATTTTTCACATCCAACCTGCTGAGGGACTGTAGATGTAAATTAGCTTTAAGCTAACTCTGGCACAGTGCATCAAATGGCAAACACTGATGTTAATATTGCACATGTACAAATATGAATAAATAAAATCAAATAAAAACATGCTTACTGGTTACTTTGGGAGTGGTTGTAATGGTCTTTAAGAAGAAACTGAGACACAATGTGTTTTCCTGTTTAAGCGTGTGGACTTGCTGTATAAACACATCAGGGTTTATGCTGACTTTTCCAGTGGAGTCGTTTTCCTTCACTGAATGGGTCTCCATGCTGAGTAGCTAGATGAGCCTCCTGAATTTGCAGCAAAACTGCTGTCAAAGCTCTCATTAATAATTTCCACTGCAGCCTTCATAATTCTCGAAAACAGCCTGTATATCTTACACCCGAAGGGCGGGGGTGAGCTGGAGGGGGATGGGGGGAAAAGCAAGGTAGCTTTCAAAATAAAAGCATATTAAATGGTAAATGGTTTGAATTAAAGCTCGTGAGATTTGTGCCAGGAGCGAGAAGGATGGACAGGAATAGCAGAGAGTATATCAGAGGGACAGCTCAGAGACCAGGCAAGAGAGGCCAGATTGAATTGGTTTATGTGAAAGAGCAGTGAGCTCCTCCTGTGTCCTGTGAGCAGGATAATGACGACGGAGCTGCCAGGAAAAGAGAAAGGCCGAGGAGGAAATTTCTGGATGTACTGAGAGCGGACATTCAGGAAGTAAAATATGGAAATCAATGATTTGCTGTGTGATCTGAAGAAAAGTTAAAATGCAATTTGTCTGCACTTTTAACCTTAGCTGTTCTACACAGCTCTTTAAAATGCATTTCTTATTCAGTCATTCACACACACACACACACACACACACACACACACACACACACACACACACACACACACACACACACACACACACACACACACACACACACACACACACACACACACACACACACACACACACACACACACACACACACACACACACACACACACACAGAGCTGCAATGCAAAGCTGCTACTGGTGCAACTTCAGCATTTGGCCTTCATGTTTTCAGCATGCAGAGCAGCTGGGGATCAAAACACCAATCCACCACAATCCAGAAGCCGATTCACAGGAGGCTGGCATTATCACTCAAAAATATAGAAATCACTAAATCAGAGTCGTGACACTGACATCAAAATCCAAGTCCAACAAATAACCTCATTCAAAATGTAATAGATCCCACTTCTGACTCATCTGTGCTGCGAAATGCGAGGTGAACTTTGTTCCCTGTTGGAGCGACGGTGCAGTGACAGCAGTGAGAATGGACTGAGGGGCCTAGAATCAGCTGTATTAAACATGTCTGGCTTTCCGCTGCTCCTCTCTCTGCTGCACGTTAACATTTGCACTGCCTTGAATACTTCATGCAGAGCAGCAAAACTACCTCGAATTTTCCCTTCATTTTTTCAGTAACCTCCTTTGACTGACACTGTACTGCTTTTGCAAAAACCAGCGTGGAAACATGAATCTGAGAAAAGCAAAGTTGCACCGGATTCAGGAGGAAGCGGAGAGAGAGCACACCGGCTAGATGGAGGTGATGTTTGTGACTTTAAAAACTGCTCACTCTCAACTATAACTCAAAGTTGGAGGCAGTTGAACATCCAGGCAGTGCTATTGATTTATCGACTGCCCATTTAGAACACAGTATCAGCCTACAGCGGAGCTGTGGAGCCAACTCTGTTATCAAGTGCAAACTTGTGAATTATGGCTGCGCCTTAGTTCTTCAAACTCATAAAGTCACGGGTCATGAAAGAGAGTCTTGGGAATTATGATAATCTCCTCATCAGCCTGTCTTAACTCACACACTTCTATACTAATGAGGGCCTCAAGCATGCGTCATTAGCCCTGACGAGGGCCCTCTTATCTCTGATCTAATAATCCTAATCTCATCTCTGAAGCCATCGTTATCAAACAAACATCTTTATCCTTTCCCTAATCTAATCCTAATTCTGGCTCGAGAGATTGTAAAGATAAAGGCTTTCTCAGACCTTGTATCCTTTGACAAACTCTTCATTTTAGATCAACCAAAGTCAAACAAATGCAGCTACAATCATCACAACGAATCTGCGATAGCTTACGCACGCACGCAAGCTGTTCACGAAATATACTTTCCTCCGTACGCTGCACGTACGCTCGTCCTACCCTTTACTGTGCCGCAGTCTGAATATCTGCTTCTTGCATATAAAACGAAATAGCCTCGGCCTCAGTCACCTAGAGAATACAGCGTAACATGAACCTCCTTCCCCATCTTAACACTTTCATCTGGAATGTAATTAGCGCAGCAAGAAGCTTAGCACTCCGCCCTGCTCTCAGCCCCAACCAAGGTAACTCTAGGCAGCCCCTAATCCTCACCGCCTAATGGGATTAGCTCCGGAGGGAAGGGAACCCATGTCACACACACAAATACATTCAAAATCCAAACCTCTCCTCTGCTGTCTCACTATCCATATCTCTCTCGTTCTCCCTGTGCCATTCCACTAAGTGTTTAATAGGATTATACCAAAATTGTCCATTTCTTAGAAATCACATCTGGTCCACTCGGTGTCATCGCGCTGAAGATGATAGGATGGAAATAAGAAGCCTTAAATTATCATTCACTGAGTCTATAAGTGAACTACAGGGAAAACCTATGTTAAGTCATTCTAAACTGGTTTTAATGTATTGAGGATAGGCTGGCGTGTTTGGATGGCAACGGGATTATCTGAGTGGACAAAAACTATCATTTTTCCTCACAGAGCTTGTAAAGAAGATTTTGCAGCATCCAAGTTTTGTGTGAGGGGGTCTGAGACCGTTCCCCTGCGAAAAACAAAACAGTTAAAAGCAGATTTATCGTGTGTATTTCCATGTTGAAGTCAAAAGAGAAACAGTTTGGGTTTAAATTTTCAGTAGTAGCCCAAGCAGGACAATAAAATGTACACTATTGGTCTTAGGTGAAACTATTTAATCATCTCCATCCATGTTTTATTACTCTCGCTGAGTGGCAGAAGCCCAAGCAGAGATTCCCAGACTTCCAGGCCTCTAGCTCTTCTATGAGGCATTCCCTAAGCAGCTGAAGTGTCTGTAGTGTGTCATGGAGCTGCCTTGAGGTCTCCTTCCAGTTAGAAAAGCTGAAACACCTCAGCGAGGAGTCTTGCGTTTCGATATGGAGGAGCAGGGCTACTATCAGGGTGACCCAAAAACTCTTTGGAGGCTAGTTTGTGGCCACTGGTGACAGCAGGAATGTAAAAACACAAAAAGTGTCAAGTTCCCCTTCTCTCTGCCAAAAGAGATCACAGTTGTGCAGACAATGTGTCCTGTAACTTGCCTTTTCCCTCCACAAACTCGTATTCTCAGCAAATCAAATCGACTAGCTAACAACAAATCAGCTATAGCTAACCAAGAGCTGGTTAATCCTAAATTAACGACCTTTAAAGACGCTGTTAACTTAAACGGAGGAACACAGTCTGCAAATCGTGCAAACTCAACTGTGAATCCATACAAGACTACCAATATACCTGCACATAACATTAAAGAATGAACAGAATTCAAAGACATTAACACTTTTAATTGGACTGCTTAGAGCAGCAGATGTGTGGAAGTGTTGTAAAAAAAAATGTAAAATGCAAAAATGACTAAGCCCTGCGCTCTCTCACAATGGCCGACAGGAAGGCAAAATTACAGAAAACCGAAGGCTTAAAAACAGCTGTAAATGTGGTTCTTGCAGTTTTCCTTCAGCATGCCTACAAACACACCCACAGCCCTGACGTGACGAACAAAAGAAAACACTCAAGTTTTAGGAAAAAGGTGCTTTGGTGTCATAATATTTCTATTAGCAGCCCCTCTGGAAAAACCATAAGTCACTTTTTCTAATTTATTCTAGAACGGAGATTTAAAATACATAAGTTAGCATATCGTTCTTGTTATGTTACAATATCAGCGATAAGGATGAAAATCTTAATGACCAAGCACACGATCAGCTTCAGTTTGCACCACTACTGCATCCCACTTCATTCCTGACACTCAGCCGTAATGTTTCATTATCTCTCGCTTCTTAATTTGAATGCCTAACGAGTCCAGCAGCACTGCGCAGCGTCTGACCAGCGTTCAGCCTCAGGTCTGCGAGAGAGCTGCAAACCCAGCTGATAACTACTGACCTTGCCAACAATCCCAGTTAAACCAACTTGTCTGTGCTGGTGTAAGTGGAACATAAATGAGAAATTTAACAGGCACTAAGCAGAGAGCTGAGAGTTGTGTCTTTGGCCAGATGTTATAGTTGCACAGATGTAGGATATGCACTACGGGCGGCCAATCCAGCGCTGTGCATCCAACATGACGACCAGAAAATGACAGGCGCGCACAGATGTGCAAACACACAGCAGCATCAGCGACAGTTCGGAGCATTTCCAAATCACAGCTCCATCTCTGATCCCATCAGGGTGATGCTCTTGATCGGAAGCCCAGCAACAGAGACCCTGAGGTGGGTTAGAGCTCTGCCAACAGCTGGGTCCTTTCCAGCACTCCCATGTCTTATTCATGGATATCCATCAGCTCTCATCACTCATCAGACAGACTCTCCGACAAACAAGCGCCGAGACACACGCATGCACGCACACGGACACGCTCACACGCGGACTAATCAAGGACACGAGGCACGGTGAAACTCGATCTGCAGGAACAAGCGAATCAAATTTGCTTCAATATGATGTGCGCTCTGGATTTGTGAACGCCGGTGTATGCGCCTACCTAATCCAGGTCATGAGCTCCACGGTGTCTGGATCATAAAACTCCCTCAGTTCTGATAACTCCTCCATCAGCTTAGGCCAGAACTAAAGGGAAAAAAGACAAAGACAAGTGATGGAAAATTCGGTTTATGAAGCCATAAGCAGAGTATCAAACCCACTGATATATCTTTGATAACATCTTATTGCTTCACTGAACATAACAGGGAATACGACAGCTATTTAGATTCCTCCAACAGTAAAATAAATAAAGGGGAAGCAATCGTTTTAGTATCCTGTTAGGCTCCAATTGCTTTTCATCATTTTCTTCCGTAACTTCCATTTAGCCCATTTTCTTTCCCTCAGATCGTTCCATGTGGTTCCAGAAGTAAAACTCCAATAAAAGGTATGAGCACAAACCACCAAGAAAATGGCCTACCTTGTAATACAGGAAACCGATCATCACAACAGGAACGACATATCTGACAAGCCTCAACTGCAAAATGACAGAAAGAAAACAACTTTAATGAAATGAAGGAAAATAATTGTATCAGAAGCAGAGGAAAGTAAAGAGCCACACAGAGATATACCAAAAATGAGCACGGAGTGAGATAACAGACAGATAGAGCAGCTTTGTTCCCGACCATCGTTTATCTGATTCCTGCTGCCGTCCTGTTGTGACCACACTGACACCTAGTGGCCTCACTGGCAATGCCGGCACACGCTCAGAGTGCAGGCTGTGGATTCAGCAGCATAATGGTTCACCGTCACATCAATACAGGAAATCATAAAAGATAGAAAAATCTTTCAAGAGCGCCTCGCAGTGAGCTTTAAACGAGATCAATGTCAGTCACACTGGAGGGTGGTGACAGGCATAATGTGCAGTGTTACTAGAACTGGGAATCAAACCTCAGTACGTTCAGAGACATGTTTGAGAACAAAGTACACACTTCAAATTTTTCTAAAACGACAGTTAGAAGTCGCTCAGTGACTGGAAAGCTGTTCGGTCCAATCGCCCGGCCAGAAACGATCTAATCCGTCGTCTTTTTTTCCCCTGCTTGCTCGAAACTACTCTGATGAAGAGAATTTGAACTGGCTGTGCTCTAGTGTGCTTATCCAGTGGCCAGCAGCACAGCACTGTGGTTACAGACGACCTTTGGCACTGGGTAATAGCTAAAACAGCTCTTTACTCATCTGTGGAAGCGCGATATAACGTAGCGCTCAGAGCATGTGCACTTTCATCTAGCAGGTCAAGAACATGTCATCAGCCACGCAGTGTGTATGTAAAGTTACTACATCAAACAGGTTAGCAACCAGTTAAACATCTAACAGACTCTGAGCCACATCAGCAACCATTGGAAGTCACATTTACAGGTAGCGACACCTAAACGGCACCGTGGGATCAACGTGGGACTGCAATCACTCTTAATGTGACACAGACGAGAGAAAAGCTACTGATCAGTGCAGTAAATGCAGTGAATGTGTTCGATTTGGGAAGAACGAGCTGGTCAGATCCTGGATGTTTGGCAGCCGCTCACAAGACGAGCCTGAAGAGCCTGTTAGCAACTGTATCCACACACAATATCTCCTCATGCGCAAGCAAATACCTCGCTCCCATGGGACATTAGCATAATGTGTTTTAATTGGTCAGTGGCAACAGTGGAGCATTTGAATAAACACGATCTGATTGGTAGAAATTCACCTCTTCCTCAACTCAGCGCAAGCAAAATCGGGCCATTTAATTGCAAAGTGCATTTACAGTTTTAGTCACTGTAACGCTGGAATTTCCCAACATTTGGGATAAATATAGTTATCCTTTTTATATTTTATGTTGTCTTTAGTTCACAAATGAATAATTTCTCCCATCTAAATGGAACAAGATCTGAGATTACTCAACCCTGACTAGCCTGGATGGTGAAGCACATTTTGTTCTGCAATTGCAGATTAGGTTTTTTAATATTTGAATTCTAGCTTTGATGACTGTATTTATGCTTCAGAGGACATAGAGTAGTGGAATTTTTGGAGATTATCGTAAACAAAGATCCTACCACCCATCCTCCCTGCAGCACTATTTGGAGCCAGAAGTGAAAATGTGAGCTCGTACCAGAAGTTTCGTGTTGCATCGGAGAGCGCTGAGAAGCACAGTCCACAGCTCGGTCCCACAGACACCGTAGGCTGCGACCGCACACATGTGGCCAGTCCATATATACTTCATTCTGGGCAGAAAGAGAGAAGGAGAAGCCATATCAAGCAGCGCTCGTGTCTCAACAGTCTTCCTCTTAGGAGAAAAAAGAAAACAGATCCCAGCCTCCATGACACAGACAAATTATACAGCTTGGACTGGAGGACGTTCCCTCAGCACACACACAGAATTCAAACAAGACGACCAACTCGTCTGCAGTTTTGCGCACGAGTTAGTGAAATGGTTTCGCTGTGGTTGAGTTTGATTTGGTGCCAAAAACACTGCATTATTTTTAAGTTCTGATCCAAAGCACATGAAGTCTAAAGCAAAGAGTTCTAAACAAATGAGAAAAAGATTAAACAGAGAGCAGCGAGCAGAAGACTGAAGACGGGGAGAATGAAATGAGCTGAAAAATTGTTGACAGGTGCGGAGATGGAGCCGTGCGAGGGGGGAGGCATAAAGAAGTGCAGCCTCACTGAAATAAATCTCAATACTTTTTTAATGCAAAGGAGCCGTCTGACAGAAACAAATGGCTTTCTGCACTTTTGGCTTTTCTCTCTTAATCAGCATTTTAGAGAAAGTGCTGAAATCAAACGTGTCACTTTCTGCCCTACCTGACTCTGTGCTAAAAGCTTTCAGGACTTTTTTTTTCTTTTGCTCCTTTTGTGGGAATTTAATCAGTACTTTAAATTACCAACTGTGACAGCAAAGCACTGTGTGAACTATAAGTGTTAACAGTACTGCATAGACCTGCTTTTCTGAATCCTGCTAACCACATAAATTCAATTATTATCAACATTTCCCTACACAGAGAATAACCCAGCTACTGACAGACTCTTATTTAAATGAAGCTACTTATGTGAACCTATAAAACCCTCATAGCCAAGTTGCTATAAACAACATACCAGAAAACTCCAGTTTCTTTTTTAACAGAGTAATTGCAGGTTTCTTTTACTACAGGGACAGGAAGTAGTAATTCCACTGGTGATCTCGATGGTTTTCCTGACACTCCTCACAAAGAGCCTAAAGTTAAAACACAATTATACTTTCCTAGTGATAAATCGTACATGTCAGCGTGTGTTTGCAGTCTGAAACGCGTTCAGGCCGGAAAATTTACTAATGATGGTGGCGATGAAAACCACTTGACAATTACAAATAGACGACTGGAGTCAGGTCTGGGAGGCTTGTTGTGCTCGAGGTTATAGATGCGAAATGGGGAGAGAAAAAAATTCAAGCCACAGGGTGTATTAGTCACACTGTCTGACGCTGCAGAGCTACTGATACGGCAAAAAGCGTCGTTGTTTTTTATAGAACCAAACCTTTAAAGCAAGGAGATAAAAATAGGTGACAAAGGGAATTTTCCATGCATGTGAAATTAACCACTAATGAATAGACAGAACTATCCAAACATGTTTGCTAACAGGACAGAAACAGCTGTGCAGAGACTGCTGACGATCAGGTATTTTACCTTCCTACAGAAGATATTAATGAGTAAATAAATGGTCATGATAAACCCCACACGGGGCCTTTAGGAGCACCATATGCTCACATTATAGATGCTATAAGTAAAAGCTAAAGTGAGTCATAGCATGTTTGATACTGAGAATAAAACTTGTTCCAGGTACAAGAAGCATTCTGCTGGGAAATGAACTTTTGTGCTAGCACACAATATCCATCTTTTAGAAATCGACTGAAACTGACTGAACAACATCACTAATGATATACCCACTGTAGCTCCTGATATTAATAATTTCACCTGATTAAACACACACAGACACACACAAACCCATAAAAGAAAAACTGAATAAAATGTTTGTTCATCCAAAAAATGACTTAAATAAGAACAAACTGTAAATGCCAACGAGAGCCGACACCAAACTGAAAACTGCAGTAGTCTGTGTAGAGGCCGATGCCGGTCAAACCAATGATATCTGGTGGTCACAGTTCTGATATTATAAGAGCAAATATCTCATGTCACAGCAGCAAAGGCTGCAGCCGGGCAAGCCAAAACATTCAGGAAATTAAGAAGAAGAGGCTGAATATGAAAGTCGACCACAAGAAAGACGGCGGTAAAGCGAGGTGCCAGCACTGGTGTCGGGCCTCTGAGTCTGGCACCTGCAAGCCGAGACACCCTCAGAGGTGTTGCTGCTCCACGGTGGGAACCTGCCAGTGGATTGTGCCATAATATTAACCAGAGAAACAGACCACTGCACGTCTGTGTGCCACCAGAAAACAGGAGAGGAAGAAGCAGCAAAGAAGGCTCTTAGTATCCGACTCCGAACATATGTACAAACAGCATTTGTACAAATATCGCACAAGAGCACAGTAAATACAGTAAACAAATGTATCTCAAAGAAGATGGTTTTCAAAGCCAGCGCACATGTAAACAGTATGCCTCCTATATCTTATCTTATTTCTGGAACCATTTCTCTCCGTCTTTCCAGAGAAAGGTTGCAACATGGTTGCCTGAGACACACATCGACTGCAAAAACAAACCAAACAAGCCTTCTTACTCTCACCGGCACATAAATAAATGTATACTTGAGCCACAGTGGAAAACTAAAAACTACAAGAAGGAGTTGAAAGCCAGTGAAAAATCCTTATTGAAAAAAAAACTGCTTGCTGAAATAGTATTGTGTACTTACAAGGCGAAATGAAATAAAAAGTTCTAAGTTATAACCTTTCTGAGCCACACAGCCGTGAGACTCTTCCCAACAGTGGCCTGCTCTGGACGTCTTTACAGCATAAACACAAGCTGAAACAGCAGTAAAGTAACTTAAAATGAGCAACTTAACTGAAACTATTTACCGTACCTTATAAATAAGAAAATTTAATGATTCTTTTTAAAAAACATAATTTATGGTAAGTGGAGAGACGGCAGATGGAGCTTCGTTAGCCGTTTGTTTGCACCAGGTCTTCGTTAAAATTCTGAAGGGGGGGGTCAGAGTATTAATTATCGATTGTTCAGCTGTATCGACTCTTTTTGCGTCTGCTGTGAGTGGTGCTGGATGGTACTTGGCGCTGAGGGCTGATCAAGGCTAAAGCGGACCATTCAGACACTTTGTGAGAGGCGTTTAAGAGGCACTTGGATTTTAGCATCTGCTCGCGACTTTGCATAATCAACTCATCAAGAGGAAAAGTACATTTGGAGAGTTCCCGTCTCAGAATGCGACTACTTGGGGACGTCTGCATGTAGATGATGCTAGAATTACGAGGTCTCACCTCATTGTGCTGAAAGCCAGGAGGCCGTAGAACAGCGTGTGCAGCAGATTGTAGGCCACATCTGGACGAAATGCCGCCACTTGCCCCTCTCTGGCTCCTTTCTTTTCCTCGGTGGAACCTCTGTTAGGCCTGCTGAGAAACCGAAAAACACAGCGACACAAAAGACAACAGTGATACATAAAACATTACATCCAGACGCTCGAGACGAGAGGCAGAAGGGAAGGTGGGTGGAATTGATATTATTCAGATTTCATTAGTAGTTTGAACACAAGTGGACACGCAACAATACACACACCCACGACCGTTTCTGTCTGCGGGAGTCGGCACGCAGACAAACAGACGAAGGCTCGAGGGCATGATGTCACTCCCCCGAATTGGCCTCCTGCACCGAATCAGACGGACACTGGCTTCCATTTGAATACAAATCCAATCCAGCTCTTCCTCCTACGTGAGCTGGGCTAAACTGGATTAAATTAATTCCCGAATTGGCAAATAGCCCTTTGTTCTATGAGGTTAGTATTCCAAGCCTCCAACGGCAGAGTGCGAGTTGATATGCTAATGTGATTAGTTCGATAGGGCCCTCACCTTGCACCACAGGCGCATGAGGCTTCAAGAGGCAGAGCGGCTTTGCAGAGCGTGAAGAAACAATGTGGAGCAGACACGGGGACTGTGACTACCACGACTGGGCTTCTGCCTCCTAATAAGCATCTTGTCTCTTCTATTTTCTGAAGGAGCCGAAACCTTCGATTCATTTATACTTCACTAATTTTTCTCCAAAGATATCTGCATATGAAAAAAAGAATCTGTGGGCAAGGGAAAGAGTTTCAGTACTGGAAGCCTTCTGGTTTCCTTTGTAGTTTAATTTTAATGCATGAATGTATGACAAGCAAAAGAGAAACAGAGCTGATGAAATGTAACTCCAAAGCAATGGGCTCTTGTTTATTTTTGCCTGATTTATCACTAGTTGCTGTAAAGAAATACTCATCAGAGGGTTCATCAGTTACCTGTCATCAGGGTACCTGCTAACTGCACCTTCTTCAAACTTTCCTTTTTGATAAAGTTTATAATTTAGTTAGAGCTGGATCAGCTGACCCCAAGCCATCCATTACTTAAAGCTCAGGCTGCTGGAGCAACCTCCAATAAAGCAGAGTACTTTGGAAAATATGCACGAAAACTGTTCCTGCTGAAGGTGAAAACAACAAACGTGTTTCACTGCACGAGGCAAAAATTCGCCGTCAAGTACAGCTGCTAAGAAGGAGATGCTAGCAGCTGGTGACGTGCGACCCAAACGTAAACAAATGAGCGAGGATCGCTGGAGCCCTCGCTAGCTGCAGACGGGAAGAACAAATGGATGGAAACTACTCCTGCACAGTGCTTTAAGCAGCTGGCCAAGATACAATAACCAGATTTATTATGTGAAAATATTGTCTAACTTAAGCTAGTTTAGTTCTTTTTTTTGTCCTGTCTGCTTCCTCACCAGCCATGACAGATGTCTGCCCCTCCCTGAACCTGTCAGAGGTTTCTTCCTATTAAACGGGAGTTTTTCGTTCCCACTGTCACCAAGTGACAGTGTTTGTCATGTGATTGTTGTTTTTTTCCTGTTATTGTAGAGTCTTTACCTTCAATATAAAGCGACTTAAGGTGACTGCTGTTGTCTGACGTTATAACTAAAACTGAACTGAATTTGTTATCATTAAACTAAAGTGTTAAGCAGTAACTTTATACTTTTACATTAAATTCCCAGGCTCTTCTATGACTCTCCTAATGTGTCTCCTGTGCTAACGCCCTTGTAATCATTATCCTAATGATTCCTCTGGAGCTGAAGAGTGCTTTCAAACCCAGATATCTTACCCGTCTTTGTCAAGCTGGTCTGACAGAGACGGCCACTCTGCTCATTACTTTGCCGCTCACCCATACTGTGGACTGGATTTAACCCCCATCTCTTTTCTCTCAGGGTTGCTGTGCCGAGTTGCCAGAGATTCATTCCAGTGTTCATCCTGTTTTAACATTGCCTTTGAGAAACTTCCCTTTGTGACAATAAAACCTGTGAACTTTAAGCTGTTGTCTCTCAGGTCCTGCTTAAGAGTCCGTTTCATAGTTACACCTTTCATGGTCGTGGCACTGGGATACTTTCGTGCATACATTTGACTTGTGCTGCGTCACTACTATTGCACCACCATGCTGCTGCTGCTGGTACCTTGGTGTAATTAGTTCACACTTTGAATTAGCTAACGTTTCATCAATGACAGAAGCTGACTGGAAAATAGAGAAAATGGCCTTCATTTACTGGCTTTATTTACTTCTAAATATTGCTGCCTGCAAAGGTCAATAAAACTGTTCAGTACGTTTTTTCTTTCATCGTCAGAAATACTGTTAGCACAAATTTGAATTACCATGATATCATTTGAAGCTATATCACTTTCCTCTACTTTAAATGTGTCGTCCTCTCCTCTGTCTACTCTCCTTGTTCTTTGTAGTTTCTCTCTTCTCTTTCCCCTCAACCCCAACCAGACAGCGCGAGGCTCTGCTGGATATGTTTCTGTTCGTTCTTTCTTCCCTCTATCGCCAAGTGCTGCGGGGGGAACGTGTCTTCGGTGTTCTCTCTCTTATACTGTAGGGTCTTATATAAAGCACCTCGAGACGACAGCTGTTGTGAGCTGGTGCTATGTATATTTAAATAAAGTGAACCGGCACAAAGTTTATAATTGATTGCTTCCAATGCAGAGAAACTTTGGCAATCATCTGGATTTTACTTAAACACAAACCACCCACCTAAACATTGCTGCAGACCAGGCATGACTTTCTTGGTAACTGAACTTTCTGGCAGAGGCGTATTTCCTCAGCTCAACATGCCCCGCCCACACCACAAAAACTGCCCATGAATGGGTCAAAAAATATGGAGTAGAGTAACAAAATATTAATTTAATGTTGTTTTGCTTTGTGGGGGTTTTTTTATTTTATTTTGTGACTGATCAGAGTAATCTGGAGCTACTTTGTCTTATATAACCCTCTCCACTTCCTGTTGAGTCATCACCTACCTCAGGTTTTGCAGTGCTGCCGCCACCAACATGCCACAGAGCAGAAGCAGCGTGAGGACGTAGGGGTACAGCAGCAGGGTACCGGCCAGGCGCTCGAGCGTGTCCAGGGGAAGCAGGCCAAAGGCCTCCTCACACAGATACAGACTGGCATCAAAATCCCTGCAGGGGAGGCGAGAGGCGGTCATCTGTTTGTTTTTCACTGAGAATAAATAAACACTGCAACGTCGAGTTAAATGGAAACCCGGTGAGGAGGAAGCTATAAAGGTTTGGCGCAGATCCAAATTACACTCTTTAAAATTATGAAATAGGGCCATAAATTGGCCTTGACAGAGACCGCACTTTCTGAGGGCCCTTCAGTTACTGATGGAAGCAGCATTTTACTGCTGCAGCTGGTCCAAGTGGAGCCTGTCATACGATAAGTCTGAGTGACTGTGAGGCGACTGGATGGAGCAGGATGTTTCTTGGATTAAATGATTTCACTTTGAAATATTAGTGGCTGAGTGACTTAACACAAAATTGTGTATTTTAATGTAAATAAAACAACTTTAATGCATATGAATAAACATATTTGCCTCTGAAATGCAGTAAAACAGAAGCAACAAATAATAATAATAATAAAAATATATTAAACTTATGTGCGACTACCTGATCAACACCACAAACTCGATTTTTTTCTACACGTGTGCAAAAATATTTAATTTTTTTATAGCGTTTAACTGAAATTACTGTTACCTGGCAACTGTACGTTATTTTCACATCAATGTCAATGATATCAAATGTAACACTATATATTTTTGCTGGTTTTTAAAAAGAGATCTTTTACTCATTAAAGTTGATTTCTACTATTGCAATAACCTCCTCTTCTCTATACACAGTGTATATGTCCAGGACTTTTATTGTGAAAGGAACAGGAACTTTCCCTTTAAATCAAGTTTCTGGAGCTTAAAAATGAAGCCGATGTGTAATTTAGTAAAAACTGCAGTTACTGTAATTGCCACCTGCAGGTCCACCCCAACAGACTCCCATGTAAAAACGTGCATGCATTATTTCCTTAAACTGCATGTTTACAGCGTGGCACAACAAAATGTTTTGGGCTCTATGAATACGTTTCCCTTTCATAACAACTCTGGGTGGGGGGAATTTTCTCAAGAGGGGGCGTGGCTACTTTAGCAGGTGTCCTGATACAGTGAGCTAGGATTCTGCTAGGTCCCACTCAAGTGGACTTCCCCACAGTTTTAATGCCTTTTGGGCATTTTCAGTGGGTTATTTGACTAATGTTAGACAATGAAGCTTGAAATTGCAGAGATCAAAAATCTTTTATACTGTCTATAGCAGGGACACTAACTCCTTTAGTTCTAGGAATCTAGGAACAATAAGAACTCTGAAGCACTAAAAGAAATAAACCTTCAGGCTGCTAAAAACCTCCAATCAAATCAGGATAAGTTAGTAATCCACGTTAAACGACCTAATCCACAATCTGGAAACACAACTTGTGCAGTTAAAAAGGACAGTTGCAAAAATGTGCATGAATTGTATGTTTTTTACATTACTTTTAAATCACTATGGAAAAATAAATAACATGACCACTTCTTCCTGTTTTGGCTGCTCCCTTTAGGGGCCGCCACAGTGGATCATCTGCCTGCATCTCACCCCGCTCCTACCACCCTCCGCTGTCACCAAAACCCTCTGTGTGTCCTCGTTCATGACATCCATGAACCTCCTCTAAGCTCCTCCTCTTTCCCTCATGTCGTTAACATCCTTTGTCTGGTATTTGCAGCATCCTTTCTCTGCGCTCGACCAAAAAGGCTCCAAAAGAAGGCCAAAGAAGAAAAAAGAAAAAAAACTGAGATTGCATCAACCCTGACATGTCTGTACAGTATAAACTTTTTTTTAGGTCAATATTTTGCACATTGGACTTCTGATATATGAAAGATACAAACTGACAAAATAAATTAAACCTATATAACATTAAGTACATCAACATTATGCAAAAACAAAAAGTGGGAATTCAGAAACACAACATTAAACAAATATGACATGAACTGATATTTTGGTTTTAATTTTATTCTTGGCAGTTACAATCCTCCACATGCTGATAAACCACCACGAGGATAAATAACTAAACAGAGTTGATATAAACGCAAACGCGGTGCAAGACTCCAGGGATTAAAAAAAGAAACACTTGGGAGAGACGAAATAAGTCAACGCAAGTGAGAGAAACAGGAACAGAGAGAGGCAGCGATAGAGTATGCACTGCATTTTCCACAGACTCCTGAATAATTGAAGCGCCAGTTGTGTAGCACCAAGTTGTGAGCTGTGTTATCTGCCACCCTGGAGCAGCCATCCAGTGGCTGAACTGTTCCACACACACACACACACACACACACACACACACACACACACACACACACACACACAGTATCTGATCAATGGGAGGTCTGCTAGTGTTACCCGGCCATCTATTATTCACACACCATAACACTCCAGGTGCTACAATACTGGTGCTTAGTGAATAATACAGTCACTCTGGATCAAGTCAGGAGTTATGTACCAGTGCACACAATACAGACTTTGTATATGCAGTTTTCACTACTGTTTGGGAGCGAGCCCGTATTTCACATGTGGTCAGGACTAGAGGAGGTGTTCATACCTGGTCGAACCCAGAGCAAACTTTGACTTGATGAATTTAAAGATGTGCTCGTCTGATTGGAGCTGGAGGGCTTTCTGTAAGCACACACGCAAAGAGAAGATCATCAGGTCAGGACTAAAGATCAGCATGTTAAACCAAGATTACCGATGAGGATAAGAAGGAAGGAGTGTGTTGTGAAATAAGGGACAGATCACAAGATAATGAGCATATGATGGGAGAAAAAAAGAGGAAAATGGAGAGAAAGTGTATTAAAAGATGAGCGAGGGAGGAAGAGAACACCGCACCTTGGCCAGGTAGTTGATGGTGACCGTGAGGAGGAGAACCAGGGCACTGTGGAGAAGAACTTTGCCCAAACGAACCACCAGGCTTCCAGTCTTTACACCAGGCTACATGCACACACACAGAATAACAAGAGGTTAGTCAGTGCATCTGTTATGGTCTCACTGCAGTTTTTTGCAATTAAAAATGTAAGGAAAGCAGACATCTTTCCATACACACAGTATATATATGGGTACATGCATCAGACCACTAACCCCTAACAGCATGGGTCATTTCTCTGTAAATATCTAAGCACATATTAAAATCATCAAGCATGCATAAATATATTTTTATGCTCGTTATTTTTGCACATTTTGCAATCATTTATAGATGTCAGAAAAACGTCCTCGTTATTTCCCAAAATTCTTTCATACTTCGCATTGCAAACTGTTAAGATTTCAGGTCTATATTGTCTCATCCTGCGCACAGTCTGCTGCAACTTCTCACAGAGTGACCCCTACCAAACTAATTAGTCAGCACAGTAATTACTGATCGTGTTCAAATGCCCGTGGTTATTTACAACACGGATACTGCGCAGAGCACAGAGCACTCCACTGCTTCACAGATGGACATCTCAGTGTTTTTTGTGGGAGTTTTTCCATCTGAAGCCGTTCTGATGATTCTGGACACAAAATGTGAGAATCTATCAGCTTTTCCACTGAATTAGAAATAGTCTCACAGCACGCCTCTGAGATCTTCCGCCTCTGTAAACTGGAGATTTGCCCTGGAATACTATTTGTGTGTTTCCGACAGCAGGGTTAGGCAGCTGAGGTGACTGTAGGGAAACTATCAGTCCCAACTTAACAACCTCTGATTGGATGTATTTTGCCAGTTGTGCTACTGAATGCCACTATTAGCATGTCGACTCATCATCAGTATGCCAGGTGCATCTTTTTTGCAGACCTGCTGTCATCAAAACCATCCAACATCAAAGGTATGCATTTAAAGCTTAATCCAGGCATTAAATGAGAACACTGTCTGCCAAGGCTAAATCAACATTTGCAGAGGACAGAATACCTGTTTCACAAACTAATATGCCTCAAGTTTCAAACCAGAAGTTGGATAAAATCATTATTTCATAAGTCACAAATAAGTCTGACGCAAATGCTGTAAAGGTTTAAGTAGTTCTTTGAGTAACACCATCATTTTATGTAAAAACTGAAAATCGGCCACGGAGGGTATGAAATATAGGTTAATACTGCATTTAACAAGCTGTGTTCAACTGAGAGATTCCTAAAAATGTTGGAAAGGTGCAAGTCAATGCTTAAGTCTTAAATATGATTACCCCATCTCTAATAATCAGTTATGTACCACAGGCCTTCAAGCTGGCAGTAATTAAACCGTTACTCAAAAAGCCATCTCTTGACCCAGCAGTCTTAGCTAATTATAGGCCAATCTCCAACCTGCCTTTCATTTCAAAAACTCTTGTAAAACAGATCATCTGCAGAGGAATGGTTTATTTGAAGAGTTTCAGTCAGGTTTCAGAGCTCATCACAGCACAGAAACAGCTTTAGTGAAGGTTACAAATGATCTTCTTATGGCCTCTGACAGTGGACTCATCTCTGTGCTTGTCCTGCTAGACCTCAGTGCAGCGTTCGATACTGTCGACCATAATATCCTATTAGAGCGATTAGAGCACGCTGTAGTAGGGCTGTGCAATATGACCAAAATCTCATATCCCGATATAAGAATTCTATCGTCCGATAACGATATAAATCACAAAAATGTAACATTTTCTGTAAATTCTGCTAATCTCGGGCAGCTCGACTTGCGGGAACGTTTGAGTCTAAGGTTTATTTTTTAGCACCTGACGGCTCTTTTTTAATTCTCATCCGTAAATAATCTCCTCTTTCACGTGATTCAGTTTATTTTGAAAAGTCTTAACAGGATCTTGAGCTTTATTGTGAAAGGTTTATGTGGCACATAAACAAGCGGACACGCGATGCTGTTACCATCATTGTTGCTAACCACAACGCATAAAAACAGCCGCTTGTCCGTCTGTAGTGTGGTTATATTAAATATAAGAGAAAGAGAACTTTAAGAAATTAATATAGCCACTACAGTGACATCAAAACCATGAAAAAAATATTGCCATAAACAGCTTATTTTGTGACAAACGATAGCGTAAAATGAAACGATAGACGTTTAACACCAAGTAGTTAAACTGCAGGAATGTCTTAAAGACATAAAGACGAAGTGCACAAAAAATGAAGTTATTGTACTCGGCCCTAAAAATCTTAAAAATATCTAAGCAGATTCTTACTCTGGATGGCATTACCTTGGCCTCCAGTAACACTGTGAAGAACCTTGGAGTCATTTTTGACCAGGACATGTCCTTCAATGCACATATTAAACAAAAATTAGGAATGCTTTCTTCCACTTGCACAATGTCTCTAAAATTAGAAATATCCTGTCTCAGATGTCTTGATGCACGCTCAATCATCCAGGAAAGGAAATCCCAAAAAGTTAATTCTGTTCATCTGGATGTAACGTTTTCAGTGGGAGAAACGTTTCGTGACTCATCCAAGTGACTTCTTCAGTCTCAGCTGACTGCAGGTTTACCCAACCTTATAAACAGTACCTTTGAACAATGACTGAAACCAGCACCACTGATAAACAGTGGGCTGTGAGTTCAGATTCTTGACCATTAATATTGATCATTATTTTTGCAAATTGTCATCACCATTGATCAACAACCACTGATCAATGACCATTGATAATAGATTAGAGTACTGTTTATAAGGTTGGTGTTACACTGCAATAGGTGTAGGCTGCTGGGGGATTCCCATGAGTCTTCAGTCACATTTTCCACTCACTATGTGTTTATACACCTCTCTGCATTTAATCATTAGTTATTATTAATCTTTGGTTCTCTTCCACAGCATGTCTTTATCCTGTCTTCCTTCTCTCGCCCAACCCGTCGCAGCAAATGGCCCCACCCCTCCCTGAGCCTGGTTCTGCCAGAAGTTTCTTCCTGTTAAAAGGGAGTTTTTCCTTCCCACTGTCGCCAACACACCTGCTTATATGTATGATGGTTTGGGTTTTCTCTGCTGTATTATTGTAGGGTCTACCTTACAATATAAAGCGCCTTGAGGCGACTGTTGTTGTGATTTGCTGCTGTATAAACAAAATTGAATTGAATTGAAGTCCAAATAGGATTTTACAGTTTTAACATTAAAAATAAACTGACTATCATAGTGGAAAAAAGCAACAAAGAAACAGCAGGGCCTGGAGCAAGGAAAGGTCCCTGCAGCTCCTACTTTGATTCTAAAAACATGATGATGAAGGAGGAAATCACAACAGTTTCTGAAAGAAAGTCTAATTGTTTCCAAATGTGAATCACTGTGTTAAACTGAAAAATCCATTTGGCCAAAATACGCACTACCCTGCTGGCGAGTCAGGGTCGACAACAATACACTGGGCATGGCAATTTCATCCAAGTACAAGCAGAACCATCAAAGCCATAAAAAGATTCAATCTACTTTCTTTTGAAACCTTTCTGCACCTCTGTTGGTCTCCCAGCAGTTTATGCATGTTATCAAATGACTGCCAAATTTGTCCAGAAGATTAGGGCAATGCTATGAAAACACAAGGAACAGCCCATGTACAGCAGTGCACAGGCACGTGGTATTTAGTTCTTACTTCACTCACAGAAATAAAATCCTTTATATTCTTGATGGCTTTGCTTAACTAAGAATATTTCCCTAAAAATATGCATTTTCTGAATCTAAAACACCCCGAGCCTGAACTGCAGCACAGTGCCAGTGAGTACAGACACCTGCCTGCCAAATAACCAGACTGCAGCCAAAAATCTGGACATTATCATTCATTAGTTACAGCTGAGATTTTTCTTCAAACCACCAAAATATTACATCAATTTGCTGACCGTAGATATGCTTATGATGTCGAGAGGCTGGTGTTTAGTCCAAGGTAAGCTGCATGTTCAGTGTAAAGCCACCAGATTCATCATCTAAGCATGACTTAAGTCCAAGACATGTGAGCACAGATCTGTGAAAGACTGCTAAAAGCAAAGCTTTTGCAATTAGAGCATGTCATTCCTAAAATAACATTTATTTTAGGAATTTAAATACTTATCTCCCTACTCCTGAATCTCAACCTTTCATCCTGTCACATTAAATGTTTGTGCAAAAGTTACTGTGATAAGACTGAACTAAATTACATTCAGACCTGACAGGAAACTGTTTCTCCAGCATACAAATTATCTTCTGCAAACACCATCTGCAGCACGCAGATTTCAACCAAAATGTAAAAGATAATCTTCTACCTGTGTGTCAACAAGTTTCCACCACCATGACTCTTTTAGTGTCAGCGCTCTGTTTTTTCCAAATCCTTACCCTCTCTAATCTCAGACTTTTCTTCTTCGTACCCATCACTCATAACGCTTACCTGGCAATGTCTGATGAAGAGCGCGGCTACTATGAAGCTCAGGACCAGTGATCCCAGTATCATGGAGTTACAGAACTGGAGGAACCACACACTCAGCAGGCTGCTCACTTGAACGAGGTACAGCGTAGTCACCTGGAGAAACACACCAACAACGTAAAGAAGAAGCGAGTGAGTGTTGACTTGACAGCCTGGTCCAAAAGTGGACCAATGAAAGAAGACCGTAGACTGTGTGTATGGTTGAAATCATTTGTTTTTAAATAAAACAGCAGCATGCTATGGATTCTAACAAGGTTGCAAAAAAATCAAAGAACATGTTAATATTATAAAGACATTATAATCTCATCCTTAAAGAGCACCTCACACTCCGACTGCCGACTTATTTGTGACAGCTAGAATTTCCAAAAGAATGGAAGTTAGAGCCTTCAGATATCTGAATTCTCATTTGGATTCAGGAGACAGACACCCTCTGATAAAAATGACAAAGCTTATGGTTAAGGCTGGATCAGGTGACCCTGACCCATCCCTTCGTTTTGCTGCTGGAGGCCTTCCTGTGACGCACTGAGCATTTATTTTCCACTCCTCTCATTTCCCTCCTGGTGTGTCCTTTTCACTGCTGTCACAGTTCTTTTAGCCCGTCCTTTATTTCCGAAGCAGCAGATACATCTGCGTATTTGATTTGGCAAAGGATTCACTACCTGATGTAACCCTCCCATTTAAACTGGCCTCCCATTAGATCCTGTGGCCCGCTGAGGTTGGGTTTGTGTTTCCTCTCAGAATTAAAACAGGAATCTGTCCTAAATCACACGTTAGATGAATGTGTCAACCACTACACCTTGTTCTGCCAGTTAAAAACTACCGTATTTCCCGGACTACAAAGCGCACCTGAATATTAGCCGCACAAGCTAAAATCAGGGGAAAATCCTGTTTTGTACATACATTAGCCGCACCTGACTAAAAGCCGCAGGTGTTTCAATGTTGACTTATCATATGTAAGAGAATATGCACAAAGGGAATTGTCAGGAAAGAGATGGCTGTTTGGAGACACACCCCTTTTATTAATATTTTGAAAAACAAGTTATGGGTACATATTTGCACATGTAGTACATAACAGTAACCTACAGCACACCAGAAAATAGATTCGGACTACCTTTTAGGCTCAGGTGCAGTGACACAGCTTTAACAAGAAGAAAAGTCAGTCATTCACCATCTTTCTCTTCTTCCTGCGCACTAAAACCACCAAAGTCCTCTTCTCCAATGTCGGAAACGAACAGGCTCAGGATGGCTTCGTCATCCACTCTCCGCTTCTCTCCTTCGTTGTCACTTTCAAAACCAAAGAAATCCTCGTTGTCAGTGTCAGAGTCGAACACCCTCAGAAGGGCCGTGGCGGTGTCCTCCTCTCCATCATGCAGCAGTCCAGCCCTTCAAAATCCGTTGGTGATCGTGGATGTTTTCGCACTTTTCCACGCTGTCAGAATCCACCGGTGGAGTTGGGCATAACTTGCTTTTCGCAAGTTTATCGCCGCTCGTCATCCACGACTCCCGCTGAATGCGTAGCGCTACTTTGAAGTTTGTTTTTCGCGCTACTTCGTACGGCACTATGTTGCCTGGCGGACGGACATGTGACTAACATACCACTCTTGAACCCCGATCCTTCCGCCAGGCAACGTAGTGCCGTACAACAGCGGAACAAACAAAACAAATCGTCTTACGATATGACAAAAATCATGGAAAATCCATAGAAAAGCCGCACCTGACTAAAAGCCGCAGGGTTCAAAGCTTGTGCAAAAAGTAGCGGCTTATAGCCCGACAATTACGGTAGTTATTTTTTTCTCGAGCTTTTCACCTCCAGCCACCGTACTCGACACACTCTTTAAATAATGACGGGGCCAACATGAGGCTTGGGGAATGCTAGCAAGTAAAGGGCCACACAGTATACCGAGGCTACATCAGCCCAGACGTAAAATGAATGTTAATCTACCATAAATAACTGGAAAGGTGTAACAATAGAAAAGTTGGAGGATGAAAAACTTTAAGATGCACAGCTTTGGCTCCGCTCTCCTCTCTCTGAGGTTTTTGAAGCTAATTGACCTGGTGATGCAGAAACTGGCATAAACCTTGAAGCCAGCAAAACGCCATGAATCCATGGAGCTGGTCACCTCAGACATGTCCAGCCTCTAACATATCAATCAGCCAAGAATAGGACCACCATCCTGACTGGAAATTGGAAGGAAGAGATGCACATATGGAGACCTGCATGTTACTGGAGTTTCCCCGAGTTAAGTTAAAAGAGGCCAGAAAGCAGCTGACAGAGAACGCAGAGGAGGAGAAACAATGTGGAGGGAAAAAGTATCACAGAGCCAGCTGCAGGGATAATAGGGTGATGTCCCTGCTGCTGCCTGTCCACTTGGAGATGTTCTGGAAACAAGGCTGAAAACACTGCTTTCCTCAACTGTGCAAGACTCGCACGGCCTCTTGCAGACCAAATGTATCTGAAAATATCCCAGACACAAATGGATGTAGCCTAAATATTATTTAATAGTTATTTGCACATTTGGATGTTAAAAAGAAGAGGGTGGAGGAAAGTCAGAAAGTCAGCAGAACTTTGTGAGAAAGCCGACTTTTTTCCAGGTGCACTCTCTCTCTGTGTGCTGGCAATAGCAGCAGCAGCAGCTCTGTCTCTATGAATACCACACGCAGAGGTATGCAGCATGCTCCGGGCCTAACACAGCAAAACATCAGTGAGAAGTGGCTTCCAGCTGGTGACCTTACAGCAGGCCCTAGGCCACCACCTGAGATTCAACAAGCAGGAACGCTCCATAGGTGTTCCAGCTACCTGTACAACTACCTGAGTTAAGCTGCATAAAAGCAAGGCTGTGGGATACGTTTTAAAACATGAGATAAAACAAACAAAAATACACCTGGTGTGTTGCAATAAATGTTCCACTTATTGTTCTTTTTCTTACAAACAAAGTAAGAATTCCAATTTCAGTTGGACATCATGGTTTTTTAATGAGGTGAGCGCCACAAATCAAATCCTACTCACCTCCACTGCACACGAGTGAAAATGTATAAGAGAGGGATAGTTTGAGCAAATAAGACAGAAACTATCTGCATTGGAAACACAGCTGCGAGCAAGTGAGGAATAGAAAATTCTGGTGTTTGTAAAGCGGGTGAACTGTGCGTGAACATATGTCTGTCCTTCCAACCCTCAGGAATAGATTCCCAGGAAAGTAACATTTCTTGTTTTCCAATCAATGCAAGTGTTTTGATTATTTCAGCTTCTCTTCACCTTTTCTCACCTCTCATGATGCAAAACCTCACCTCAACCTCAATCTAACCCCATCAACTCTGTTATCTCTGCCTACTCTTCAGACTTTAGATAACATATCTACTATGAGTACAGAAAGATAGCTCAATATGAGTCTCACTAACTCAGCTCTGCAACAAATTACTTGCAGACCGAAAGGATTTTTCTCATAGCTCAACAATGGAAAAACAGACAATTGTTGCCAGGACACCTAAAGTCAGCTGTTACACTTTATAACATATTAGTGTTTAATATATGTCAAATTTTTTAGCACCTATACAAGCTTAGTGCCACTGATCGGGACACATGAAACTATAACCAGAAGCTAGAAACCTGCAAATATCTGGTCCTTCTTACCTGTGTAGTTGTTAAGAAGTCACCGCAGTCCAGGGTGTAAATGACGAGAGCCTGAACCAGTAGAATGAACTGGTTGAACTGCCAGGTCAGACAGAAACAGAACGTCGTCACATACATCAGCCACACCATCACCTTCTGAGGAGGAAACACAAACATACGCGCGCACACAGGGTTAGACGATTAATCTGCATAACTACAGCCACACTGCCTGATCACATTTCTTCTGTGCTGCTTGTACTTCTAAATTATTGAGTGGCTCGCCTCATCAGGCTGATCTATGTGGCGAGCTTGGGCTATAGCTCTGCGCTTACCTGCTGTAATGTGGTGAGCTGGGGTCTGAGGTAACAGGTGATAGCGGCGACCTGCAGCGCTAAGAAGGGCAAAGACCAGTTCTCTCTGAGGGAGATGGTGAACTCTACACGAGTAGTATCTACCCTGAAAGGAGAATGATTGATGAAGCGATGGAGAGATGGTGTTAAACCGTTTCAGCTAAACACCGTGAAGGAAACCTAACAGAAGTTTGGAACTTCTGGTGGCTTGAGAAAAAGAAAAAAAATTAAATCCTGAGATCATGGCGGCAGTTTTCAAAGCGCTCTGAGGTCGTACAGCGTTTACAGCTCCAAATGGACAGCAGAGAAAACGCCAGGAGGGTTTTTGAGACTGTTTAAACTTTAGTGCACTTCCAACAGTACAGAAAAGTAGGCAAATCCACACACCAGTAACACAAACTAACAAAAGAAGAATTTAGATCTGCTTGTCCCGTACATGCACTGTGTCTGTTTGGTTTGTCAGTGGATTAGCTACACAACCTGGAAGGTCCACTAGCGACCAACTTTCAGCTACGAAGCAAAGTGCTTTATTTATGGCAGTCAGTCACTTCTTCCACTCACTGTACCCTCATTCTCATGATACTCACCAAGCAGACATGAGTGAGCACCTGTGCAACATCAAGTCAACTCCTTGCGTGAATTTAAAGCCTTTATTTTCCTATAATAATAATAATAATAATAATAATAATAATAATAATAATAATAATATCTATATATATTTGACACATTCGTATTAAAAAAAGCAACTGCTGAATCAATATTCAGGATGGACTGGCAAATTCTGGCCTACACATAGACTGTATACAAAAGATGCACAGAGCCCATAGGTTTCCAGATTCCAGAAGTCTGATTATACTGATGACTATGAGTGCATTCACTCTCAAATGATAGCTTAATTTTTTATTACACTTAATTTTAGTGTTAATTGCTACTTTTAAGTCTTTGTTCATATAGCAGGGATTTTAATTTTGACATTAAATTCTCATTTAGACTGAAATAGACCACAAAGTAGAGTTCAGAGTGCTTCAAAGCTTGGCTGCGTGGTGACTGAGAAGTTGCTGAGTGTGCACTGAGCTAATCACCCCCTCGATCAACAAATTAAACAACTAACTAAAGAAATTAGGAAAATAAAATTTGTTCTTGAAATGCTTAAAAACATTCAGGGAAATTAAAAACTTTCCTGGAAACTTTTCTTTGACCAATAACGCCAAATATGTCAGAAGCCACATGATGTCACTGACATTACTTAATGTTTGGACCCAAACTTGAAATCTCTCACCGCTGGTGTTTTTGGGTGTAGGCCAGCTTGAAGGCCGTCTATTAGGCACAACCAGCTGGTAGGAAGCTAAAAACAAGGATGAAATATTTTGTCAATATTCCAGATCTATTAAGAAGTCCGCTGCTGATGTGCAGTGCATCTAACACAGTGTTTAAAACTCTGCTCACACTACAGTAAAGAGCAGAAGTTTAGAGGAGACTCTGCAGGACACGACTCTCACATAACCTGAAATGTCTTAAGCTTTTCTGACCCTTCGTGCTCACACTGCTGCTAAAGATCATGTGTGAGTAACCAGATTATTGATGTTCCCTGCAAACATCTGTGTAGTATGACCCCCACTGATCACTTGCATAATGTATATGCTCAGGTGTTGAAGTCACGGATCTAAGAAATGAAGACGATAGATGCTTCAAGCTAACAAACACCCACGGTTTGGGATTTACAGCCCATCACTTCTAAATCCAGACGATTGGTCTGAAGTGAATGCAAAATACGAACTTAAGTCTTCTCTTCCATCTGTGGGAGATTTTTAACTGAAACCTAGTAGGATGTACTCTGGGTTTGACAAAAATTTCAAGGTTTGCTACACAAGGTTTGTTATATAACATAAACAATGAGACCTTCCCATCTCTCTCAGTTGCCTTTCACAGCCTGTGGATTGATTTGCACAGTGTGTGAGACACTCGGGATAAACATTCCACAAAAATACAAATAATGTGACATTTATGCTCACTCCCAAGTGGCGGTCCAGCGTCCCAGTATCAACAGTGAGCAACACAAAGCAATCGCTTAAGTTTACTTCAATGTCAACAAACGACTGGTTCAGACCAAAGAAATTGATTTTAACTTCACATAAGGAAAGAAAAGAAAAAACTTTTGGGGCTTTAGATGGTATTTCACTACTGACAGCATATGTGAAGAAACAAATGAGCTACTGCTTTCAGCATTCAACAATGTGTCATGATTAAGTAGGCGGGTAAGCCAAGATCAGCTAAGATTAGCTAGAAGAAACCCATCTAATGAAGGATCAACATCAGCAGGGAATTGGACTCACAGAGAGCTTCATCCAAACTCAAGGAGGGGAGCTAACCTACTTTGTCAACTTAACCGACTAACCATCACCAGGTGGCTAAAGCCTCAGTCACACTTAGTCATGTGAAGCTAAAAATTACATAGTACTGACTTTTTTAACCCTCTTAATTCAAAAGCATAATCCTAGCTATGGTGGTCGCTGTAGGACAAACATGTTGTGGTCACCTAAGAGTGATGCTAGGTGTGTATGAGTCAGTAACATCCCTTCTTACCAATGACACTGATATTGAGGTGTGTTTCTGAGAATTAGCCGCTGTTAGCTGCTGTTAGCTGCTGTTAGCTACTGCTGTTAGCTACTGCTAGGGTTGCCAACCGTCCCTTAAAATACGGAATCGTCCCGTATTTAGAAACAAAAGTACACGTCCCGTATTGAGCTAATAAGGGACGCACTTTGTCCCGTAATACAGTGAGAATCAAAAGTAGTCTATAAATGTTTATGGAATTAACGCTTTGTTGGAAAGCATAATTCCCCAGCCCCTCTCCTGCTTTGTGACCAATGAGCTGACAGCACACTTATGACAATTCGAGTATGACAATTCAGATTACCGCTCATCTCATTGGTCGAGGAAAGGTCGCTTACGGAGAAAATACCGGAAGACAACAGATGACCACAACAACAAGCATGGCCAACAGGGAAACAAACGCCGACACTGCGGTGCAAGTCTCGGACGACAGTACACCTAAAGCTGGACATACACTGTGCAATTTTCAGTCACGTTATTCAGCTCCTGCTCAAACTGCACGATTGACTCGCAGGGGTTAGAAGTTGGTAGGTCACGATGCAGGTCTCACACTATACGGCCCGATGCTCTGATGCGACCTGAGTGCTCACACTGTGCCTCCATAACATGAAGGTTATAACAGAAAATCTGTCGCTCTCTCTCTCCGTCTTTCACTCACACAGACACACCACCACCATCAACTTTGCTAAATTGCTAATGAAAAACATGATCAGGCAGCTGTGATTGAGCAGCAGTGTAGATCCAACTATTTTCACGGTTGTTGTGGTCGTGATAATTTTGTGATGCCACATCGAAAAGGCTCGGATGAGCTTTCCAAAGTTCTACAAGTTGTGCCTCCATCACTTGTGTCCAGATCACACGCTGCACTGCCGTGCTGCGCCGTCTTTTTCACCGACGTTTACGTGTTTGCGCGTGAGCAGTGTGAGCGGCTCACGAGCGATTGATGATCGGGAGCTGCTCGAGGTGTTAATCGCTTCTCGTTACCCCACGTATACTACACGATGCACGATGAAGGCCAAAATCGGGCCGATCACCAAATCGGTCGCACGACTCAAAAATCGGCTCAAAATGGGCCAAAAATCGCACAGTGTAAGCCCAGCATTAGAGCAGCAATGTTTGTTCGCTCAGAGAAAGAAAAATAGGCTGCAAAAGTACTGGGAGGAATGGGAAAAGGGAAACACCTGGCTGGGAAAATACACCATAACACCTTTAAAGCGCACTGCACTGTGTGCCGGCGCACTTTTTCCATAGGCATGCTTCTAGTGGTGGGCACATGAAGAACATGAGGGGCGTGAAAGCTCGGGGAACCCTTAACCAATTTCTTGTCCACCAGGCCACGGCAGAAGCAGATATGGTATGTAAACACTGGTTTGTTGTTTAAACCCTCTGGTTAAGGTTAATATGGGCATGTGCAGTGAATATCAGCGCTATGTGGCCAGAAGTGTGATAATATAACTTATTTTGTGTAATAAACAACTGCAAGGATAGATGATTACAACAAATAGATCACTAATACATAAAAGTAATACATAGATGAATAATGATGATGAGTTATGATGCGTAATCATGGGAACAAGTGGGTTTACAAACAGGAGCAGCTGATTAGCATTAGAAAAGCTGAAATAATACCTCAACTGAAGCCAGTTGTACTAAATGCACTAAATGTGCACAGTTACAAGAATGATTTTGTTCTATTGTTTTCTATTAATTTATATAATTTTAAGTTAAGCAGGACAGAGTTCTTTTAAAGAAAGATTTACATATATCCTCAAAAGCTAAGCATGACAGGCTTCTGTTTAAGAAAGAGACCTGTTTTACTGTGTTAATGTTGTCATTTTGAGCTAAAAATAAACGGCTAAATGATCATTTGTTTCCCATATGGTCATATCACAAAGAATATGCATCTGCTTAAATCAAATTCAAGTCAAATGGTTAAAAAATAATTTCACACACAAAAAAAAGAGCTACCACGCTGGGAAGGGTGAAGACAACTGGGTTGCCCGGCCCTGGCCACGAGGTGTCCCTTATTTATTTTTCAGGGAGTTGGCAACCCTAGCTACTGCTGTTGTTAGCTGCTTCTGTTAGCTGCTGTTAGCTACTGTTAGATGTCTTTTAAGTAGATATAATATCGTTGGACTCTTGGTAAAAAAAAAAAAACTCTCAGATGATGTCAGAATGTAATCAAACTGTTATTAGAGAAAGTGTGATTTTTAGGACTTTCAAGCCTAATGTTAGCTAGGATGATGTTAGCTTATAAACAGCTGCTGCTTTTTGTTGTTTGGGTGGTTCGTTTATGAAAACATCAATTTGTTGGAAGATATAAATACACACTAATCTATTTATATTTATCAGTACAATATCTTTTCTTTGTGTTACCTAACCTTAAAAAAAATTACCAACTGCACCTTTAAGAGTTGATCCATAAAATAAATAAAAAAAGGACTCTTTGTTATATTGAGAGAAAAACTGCCATGACAGAGTCAAGTGCGAGAAGAAAGGGACTAACTCTCTCCTCCTTCACTGTGTCACGCACACAGATAGTTATTACTCACCTGTTAAGGATGTACCAGACCCCGGTGAGCGCACCAGCAAGCCAGGAGCCAGACAGAAGCCACGCTGTGAGGTACAAAGCGATCACATACACAGCTTGGAGCGAGAACACTGTGTAAATATAAAAGTACACGGGCTCCAAATATGACTGGGCCACACACACAAAAACACAGACACACACATACACAAAGGGAAGCCATTAGTTCATTAGGCAGCGCGATTGAATGCACAGAGTTGACAACAGTGACAGCGACTGACTCGGGCACTCGAGAACACTGTGGCATTTTCAGAGTTGTGTCTGATATTTCACTCCCTGACATTCTTGTCTCTCGGTGAGACAGCTGATGAAGCTTAGTCGCGGTTTCTCGGTTAATTGTTATGCCAATACAGAAACCTTTTCCTCCAGTGTGACAAGTGTAAGGGCTCCGAGTCATGTCAGCTAAAAAGACAGAAAAACAAAGGAACGCCACTGCGCCTCAAACACTTCCTCATTTGACTACGATCATTACAGTAATAATGCCAAAAGAAAATACATTTTTCAAAACACTGGAGAGTGACTTTATTTTTTCTCCCCCCACCCCTACACATAAAAAGGATGTGTTAATTAACAGAACAAATGACAAAAGTCCCAGACAGTCTAGCTGGTGTAGCTGAGGTCTTTAATCTTTTGTGTGTTACCAGCCGAGATGACAGGTGAGTGTTGTATTACCTGTATGGGCAACAATCTGTAGAGAACACTGAGAAAGACCTCTTGGTAGATATTCATTCGCTGCAAGAGGTTAATGGTCCTCTTGGATTCTGTCAAGTTGTCATGGATCATTTCTTTGAGCCCTGCAAACACAAAATTCACACACACAAACACACCATTTGAAAATGCCACCCGTTCTTTAATTTATTTTTTTTTTTTACAAACTGATAATAATTATTGGCTTTATGACAGCCAGGGAGGAAGGGGTGTTAATGTTTCTCGAAGCTCACCTGGCTCATTTATTTAGCTCAGACTCGTGCCATTAGAGAAAAAACAGGGTCGGAAATTTGCATCGACCACTAAAAACACAGCGTGTTCTGTTTGAAGTTAAATTCCTGCATTGCTCAAAGCACACTCGGAACGCTTCAAACTTCACTTCATTTCCTGAATTTTAGCAAACTAAATGTAGTTTGTTCTGTTTTTCTCCCAAACAAAATCCCCTAAATGACCCAAACATCAATCTAATAAATAAAGCATGTGAAAATTTCCTGCAGTGCTTTATTGGAGATGGGTTGTGGGGCAACTTCATCCCCCATGAAATAATAAAAACGAGCTTTGAGGGGAAAAAAAGATTTTTGGTTTAAAACATTAAAAATGTAACAAATGCGCCCCGTGTACAGACGGGTGTATCCTCACCGCAGAGGCCTGGATGCTAGTCAGCCCTCATCTCACCACCAAAAAAACGGCAAAAAGCCAAAAATATAAATCTTCTTTTTAAGAGAGGTGATTTGACAACACTTAAAGTTTTTGTTATTTCTCGGATACGTTGATTTAGGTTTCTCAACCTTCTTCATTTGCATCGACATCTCTTTGGGCCTTAAATTGAGACTTAATGGCCAAGACCACGCACCTCGTCTGTGCATGAAGATGAAAAATGTGCCATTTTTGACAGAACTATTCATTATTCTGCTTATAAATTGTTACAAACTAGGACTCGAGTTTCCACTAACTCAGTAATAAAAACACAAAAGCATCATGACAAAGTGACCCGGTTTTACAAACTGCACCTTTAAGGACTGCTGGATTTCCACTGTATGTAACCGATCGATTTCCTCTGACTGAGTGTGTGGCTGATGTGGCTCATAAATACAAACCCACAGAGCGTTATCATCACCTCTGCTTTAGTGCATTTCAAGTGCTCTCGCTTTTTGGGCTCGATGGTCTGCAACTTTACTGTTTCAGTCCACTCTCACCTCCCGTCAGTGCGGTTTTCAGCAGACAAAGACAGGCAAAGTTAATGACTTGCTGTGGAACATAGACGAGCTCTTAGCAGCTTTTTACAGCCAGATATTTTTATGTGATGCTGGTGGGAACACATCAAAGAGGAAAAGAAGGTAAATATTGGACTTAGATTTGCTAAGCTGCCAAAAACATTACTCCAAACGAATGCTAATGTGGGATGCTGGATGTGTCAACGGGGAAATATTTAAAAGGACATATTACATCATTGTTTTGCACACAGCTGGTTTCTTCTCCATTAAATGGGAAAAAAAAGCCTCTGTTTTCCAGTAATTGAGGTTTAAACTATAATTTAGGTTTATTACTACTTAGCTGCCAAGGGCATCAAAAGTGGAGAGGCAAGGGGCCCTCGTCTCCCCTCACTTTATGCCCCGCTCTCACATCCTTCAAAAAGATTTAAAGTTTAGGTCTTCTTGCTCATTTTTAACCAAATCTTTTCCTTTTTCATGCTTTAGCTGGTCAGACGCGTCTCCCTAATATTTGTTTTTTGGTTTTATTATTGTGGACTCGCCACACGATTTAAAGCTACTGTACTACATTACCTCTGCACATTTTAAATTCATCTTTAGACTATGCTGGGAATGGCGAAGCTCCTCGGTTCATCCACTGACTAGAATGAGCTGTTTTTGCTCCTCCCCCGTTAAACCAACTTTCTCTTTCTACTGATTGGCTGGCTGCCTCACATGAAAAATTATAGAAGGCAAATGGGTGGGTGGGGCTTCCTGGGACAGGCAACGTAAGACTACCGTATTAGGTATATCCCCGCTCCATGACATGACATCATACATATTCAAGAGAAGAAACATAGACCTATTTATGAGGTGCAGCCAATCAGAAGAAAGCTGGTTGAACAGGAAGCGAACTAATCTGGCTTCTTTCAGACAGGAAAAAAAAAAGTACAACATAATTAATAATTATTTATACTCTAGTGAAAGTAAAAGCTCCACTTTAACATGAAAAACTCAAAGGGAATACACCTGGAATGATCTTTCACTATATACCTGGATCACTAATACCACCACAGGAGGTCAGAATGAAAGCACAAAGTGTTGGTGATTATGTTAGGCTGTGTCTTGTTCTTTTTTCCTCTTCCAAATGAGATTGACGAAGTGGTGTTTTGTCTCTTGCCTCATCTGACTTTTAAAGCTATGCTGCTACATGTTCTAAATTGCTTTGGTGCAATGGCATTATTACAGAAGGGAATGATGGCAAGAATTACCAAAATAACACTAACATATAGAAAAGAATGACATTTTAACATTACTCTGTCACAGAAAACACTGCTGCTGGTGTTATATGAGCTGATGCGCGCACTGATAGCATTAATCCATATTGGTTACTCCATGCAGTATCATCACCATGTACTGGGTTTGACTGAAACAAAGTGTGACATGGAGCGAGGAGCGAGGGCTGACTTTCTGCTGCAGGCTGGGATGTGTCAGCCTGATTTCCGCTGTGTTCTTGATCCATGGAAAACCATAAAAACCAGCACGGTTTTGCATAAACAAAGTGCACATTACCACCCACACGCATGACCCACTCGACTTTGTTCATTCATTTACGCCGTTTGCTGTCATGCCTTTCTTTTTCCACCTGACTCTGTGTCCTGCCTTGCTCGCTCATCTGGATTCTTTCTCCTATTTTAGCTCATTTATTCATTACATCTTTCCTTCACTTATCCCTCCTTTTCTTTCATTTCTTGCCTTTTCAATTATTGCTTCCTTTCTCACTTTCTTCCTATGCCCATCCCTATCATTTCCCACTTCTTCCATTACCTGCCGTCACTTCAGCGCTTCATCCATAACACCAAAAAACTACAGTAGTAGGATAACAAGCTGCTGTGCTGTGACAGAAAAACAAGGGAACATAGAAAGGGACGGGAAGGGAGGTCAGCCAGTTCCTCAACTGATTAGACTACAGCTCAATTATTTGCCTTAGTGGAAAATTAGGCACATTTCCAACAAGGAATTTCACATGGTAATGGGAACAAAATAATTAGGCTAATTTCCCTCAGACCAGACTGTGCATCATGAGAAAAGTGCAGTGATTTGTTTGGTCGGGTGGAAATAATGGAGTGAAAAACAGTTTTTCCTTACAAGTATGGATAGAGAGAGCCACCTGGTGTTGGCAACCATGTACAAAGGAAGGTGCTAACAAAAGCTAGCTTCCTAAAACAAGAAGTTACAGAAAAACTGTAGGTCCCGGGTGATGCTATGCTGTAGTGACACAAGACTCGGCGGTATCGACCACGGCAGCACGGCACTGGTTACCGGCATTTCAGACAGTTTATTTCTAGACAGCTTTAAAGATAATAAAAATACATTCTTTATTTCCACAAAGTTCAGCTCTCTGGAGGACTGTGACGAAGATCTGGAGAGTTTGCAAATTTATACCGAAGAGTGTTTGGAGCGAGTTGTTATGTGGAAGCCGAACCAGCAGCGAGAGGAGCCTGAGGACTCCCCCGAAAAGACCTCTACACATTTGGCTGGACTCTAACCTGTGTGTGTTTCTGTGATATATACTCTCCCACCCACATCCACTTCAGACTGTTTAAGTGAAATCAAGATCTGGTTTACTCACAACTCTCTTAAACTTAATGGCAATAAAACAGAATTCATTTTAAGGCACCAGATCCAAACTGACTACAGTTCCAACCAGTCTTTCGTTATCCATTGATAACCCTGTCACACCCTCCCCTCAGGTTAAGAGTCTTGGTCTCATCCTCGATAGCACTCTGTCCTTCACAGCACATGTAAATAATATCACTCGGTCTACCTACTTTCATCTCCGTAATATTAACCGCCTTCGTCCCTCGCTCACTCCAAACAGTACCTCCATACTCATCAATGCTCTTGTCACATCTCGTTTAGATTACTGTAATTCTCCTCTCTGTGGTCTACCTCATAAATCCCTCCATAAATTGCAGTTAGTTCAAAACACAGCTGCTCGTATTATCTCCAGAACTAGATCCACTGAACATAGAACAGCTCTTCTTAAACAGCTCCATTGGCTCCCAGTTCACCTCCGTGTCAATTTCAAGATCCTGCTTCTCACTTTCAAAGCGCTTCATAAGCTCGCTCCTCCATATCTATCCAATCTTCCACACATACTCACCCCACCGTACACTCCGCTCTTCTTCAGCTTCCCTTCTGTCTGTTCCACCTTGTGTTATTGTAAGGTGACCTTGAGGGTCTTAAAGGCGCCTATAAATAAAATGTATCATTATTATTATGACCGAGGAGCTCGGTGGAAGCTCGAGTTTACCTGCATACATCGTTCTCACTGTGTCACCTGTTGACCGCCTGCTGCTGGTTTGAACACACTGACTGGTGATAGTCACAGTTTTGTACAAAAAAGGCAAATGTGCCTCATCGTTCATCAGCTCAGAGAGCTGGGCTGCTGGGAGCTTGTGTTTCCCTTCAGAGTGACTCCAACTATTTAAAATGAATAGACTGGATTTAAGAGGAAGGAGCGAAGGACACCGAGCAGCAGATCAGGCATGATGGAAACAGGCCAAAAGTTTATTAAGGAACCAAATTGGAATAATCTGTTTCCAGCAGGCTGGATAAGTAAGTGCTGTTTATTTCAGTATGAAATTTATTTCAAAATTGATAAAATAACTCTCTCTGAATGAAATTGTCAATGGCCTGAATTCATTTATTGAATAAACCTTTTTTCTTTTTATTTAAAACAAACTTACATAGCAATGGAAACACTTGTATATTCCTAATTTCTCTGTCTGTATTATTGTAGAGTCCACCTTACAACATAAAGCACCTTGAGGCAACTGTTGTTGTGATTTGGCAAATAAGAGAAGGAGATATTAATAAGTGAGGAGATGGGACTGAACGGGGTGTGATAATGAGGGAAAAGTGAAGGGAGGAAGACAGAGCGATGGAGGGAGTGAGGTAGATGAGAATTGGTGGAGGGAGTAATAGAAGACAAGAAGAAAGGGAATTACTTCAGGGAGGGATTCAGGGAACAAAATAGGGAACAAGAGGAGATACTTTGCAGGTCTTATGTGTGAGACTTGCAGTAGTTAAAAAAAACACTACTTCAGATATCAATTTATAATCATTTTAGAGATTTTAAAGTTGTTTTATGCTACCTGCTCCACGCTGTCTATTTATCATCATCATCATCATCAGGAGCATCCCTTTGCATCATGGATGTGCAGCCGAGGCAGCAATCTGCAGTTAATGCTGACGTTTTTATGCTTGAATGATTCTCAGGCAATTGGTAAATGGCTAAATAGATTAAAAAATACCGGCGGCCACCAGCGCTGCCCCTCCGCCTCCAAGTAGATACACGTATGGTGTCCATTTAAAAATTCCACGTCAGCTTGTACTCAAGTTACTGCAATCGCAAGATTCAGAAAACATGACCTCTGACCTTGAGGTCACCGGGATTCAAACCTGACTGTGATTGTTTTTTGTAGATGAACCAATGGTATCCCCCCCCCCCACACACACACACACACACACCACTTTTCGATTAACACCTGGACACTACAGCTTCTTGTAACATCCACTTCAGCTTTTCTTTCCACACACTATTTTGTTGGAGTGGAAAGATCTTGGATCATTTTGACCCTCTAAGTTGTGTTTGTGAAGAAATGACAACTGTCATGAATACAAACCTGCGATCACAGTGCATACCTTCTTGTATTGATGGGGCGTGCAGCATTTGTTTATAGTAGGAGTAGTATAGTCCACACTCTGTCCGAAAGGAGATCTCCCTCTCCACTTCCTGAAAATAAAAAGAAGGATTTTAGTTTCATGAAAGCAAAGACTTCTGTTCTCTGTAATATGGAAAACAGATATCCTGGCAAGACATGACAGAAACATGGAGGATAAAGGCAAAGCAGCTAATACACTCATAATCCTCTCCAGTAATAATCAGACAGGTAACACAGTGTGTGAGTGCGTGCTTGGAGGATGTCTTCCCAAGAGACTTCCTGCTCGTCATGCGTGATTACTGCTCCTCGGGGGGGTAAGAGGAGAGAGCAAACGGCGAACAACCAGCTGTGGAATATTAAGCCAATCATTAATCTATCATATTTAGTCTGCAAATTGTTTTTGCAACTGTGCTTGACAAAAAGAAAAGCTTTGATTTTAGCTACTCATTTCTTCTAAAACTCACTGAAAGTCTGTCAAATTGTTTCTCCAGATTTACTGCAGCCAAATCCGGTCCGAGCAATCTCCAAATCCTCCGCTTGTTAAAAACCAAAGCATGTTTCCGAGTATTGCTGCAAAGCATTTTATCTGATATTTTTCCAGTAACAACTTCCAGTAATAACTAAAACCTCACAAAAAGACTATAAAATTAGAAATGTATATAACATCTGTCCATTAAAACCAATTCATCAATAGAAAGGATTTTCCAATAACAACGTTCAATTTCTAACATTCATACAAACTTGTACATAAAATGTTCTGTATTCTGAACATATTTCACGCATTTCAGAGGAGAAAGATCCTAATTTAAACAGCCTGGCTCATTCTGCGGTCCTTATATCTGACAAATCATCATAACCAGTCTGTGGAAACCTGAGAGCAGTTATTTGTTCTGTAGCCATCAGGGAGCAACAGGACAGGGGATCCCAATCAGATCGCCCACCGAGGCAGGTGTTCCCACCAGTTAATTAATGTCATTTACTTGGTTGAAACCATTAGCTGATTAACAGAGTGTAAATCAGCATGGGTCTGCCTCCTGAGCAGAACAGCAGAAAACCACTGGTTCATGCACATATGATCAGCTGCAAAAAATTTAATCCGCATTTGGACGAGCCTCTGGAAGAAAAGACGGGACAGATTCTACGAGCACAGGGACGGCCCGGAGCGCAAGAACGATGAGGAGGGCAGCGAGCGTTTTTAACCTCGGGACTCTCTGCAGCCACAGGCGCTCGGTTATTGTGTTCTTGTTGCTCCGTCAGAAAAACAAGACTACATCTGGAAAAACTATCAAAGTTACTGACATCATACAAAAACATGGCAGATTACAATAAATATTTTGATCATGGTAAGAGCGTTTTGATTAACAAAGGGAAAGCACGTTTCGCAACTAACCGTTAATATGGAGCGAGGTACAAGGTCAAAACATTTAGCTGCTCCACGTGTGAACTGATCCCGATAAGTCACAGACGTATCAGCTACGAGCCTCAAAAGGAGGTCAAGTATATTACTGGCACCATCTATGAAGAAGCTGTTTCAACACTATCTGCAAATGAGTTCACCGCATCATCTTTGTATGATTTAGAAGCAAATAAACACCCCAAAATTGAAAGAATGAGTTCACAGCTCAAGAAATGGGAACATCCAGGAAGCACTTGGAGTCACAGATTTGACCTTTTGCAGGGAGATGGATGGCATCTACATCCTGTGTTTAAATGAAAGCTAACAGACCGTCTGAGAAGTTGATGGAGTGGCAGCACGTCGAGAGAGCGAGCCTCCCAGGACTCATCCATACACTGAATGGATGCACGGCATTTCCACAAATACATGTGGATTAATAGACATGTATATAGAAATTGTGTTGTTGCCACTGGAGGCAACAACACAAACATAATGTTAAAAGTTGACAAATAGACACCTTCATAAAAACTTCCTACACATGAAGAGAAAAATTAGCTATAGAGATCCAACATTTTCGTACCAGGGTCTGCATGTGACCTTCTGTGAAGTCAGACGTTTTAACATCGGCGTCTACAGAGACTGACTCGAGTTTGGAGACGGCCTCTAGTGGCCATTCCAGGAACTGCACTGATTTGGCATTGAGTTGCATCTTGGTTGAAGAGATATTTCTTGGTGTTTAAGATCATTTCTAACATTTCTGAATTATGCAGCACTTTTCCAACTGAGCAGGCGAAACTTTATCTCTAACTTCAGAAAAGAAAAAAAACAACAGACAGAAAAAAATAAATCTATGCCACTTCAACTATAAAGGAGTTTGTTCATTTTGTAGATAATAACAGCATCAGATGCCTGTTGCTTGCTGGATCTTTGTACCGTGATCTCACTGTTATTGGGGCCACTCTGTAACGACCTAACAACACAGAAGGGGCGGGAGCTCTGACTGTGGTTGCAGATTGGACTACGGTGTGCTGTGATGGTTTTCATTAGCACCGTGCTGCAGACTGAACCCAGGAAGCAGACTGAACCTGCCCCCAAGGCGGTCACATCGAAGCAGAGCTCGTTTGTAATGTGTTTGGTTTATCAATCGCTCAAATTGAAACACTTTCTATAAACACGTAATAACTCCTACCGTGAGCTGCGAGAACCACAGCAGATTCTCATGTAAGCCGTTCACACACCAAGCCTGAGTCAGTGCCAGCAGCACAGCCGCTAACAGCCCTGCTGCCATGAAAACGCACTGTTGCCAAGGCCGCAGGGGTGAAACGCCTGAACCGGAATGGGAACGTGAACCGGATCGCCCAAGCAGAGAAACCCCTCCTTCACCCCCCTCCTGCGTTCCCGACAGAGCGTTATGGTTACATCTGCCTTCAGACGGCGCATCTTGTGAAAGGCCATGTTTTGGCTTCACCCTCTTACGGAGCTCCATTGCCTGGGAACGCAGAGATTATCAATAAATTCTTGGATCCTTTGATGAGCTGAATCCAGGTAGATAAACAGGACGCTCCCGGGTTAAGGTACAGAACTGATCCAAATCCATTACGGAAAAAAATGTAAATGTGGTGTGTTTTTCTCTTCTTGAAGTCAATCCAAATAAATTCGCTTTTTAATCGCTTCAAGTTCCCTGCCAAAGGAAATATGCAAAAGCTTCCTCTGAGGGATGAGCAGCTACTTTCCTTCCCAATCCTCCTTTTGAGTTTTGCCCAAGGCAAAACAAGCCTTGGCTTTCCACCAAGAACTCTGATGAGATGGCTAATCCTCAATTTAAATTAAGGTCAAAGAGAATAGGCCTAGTTAACAAGTTCACACATTGCTCATTACGCTGGAAGCCAGTACACTTCTCAGAAGGCACCGATCCTCTTCTCTCTGTGTGTCTGTGTTACCATTTCCTCCTTATGGGTCTTTGAATAACTCCCATCTCTGTTATGTGATGCACGAAAAATCCAAGCCAGGGTCCATCCAGCATTTCCTCTGCTCTATGTCTGCCAAAGCCTAAATACGAAGTGGCCTCTGCCTCCATCGAACGCAGCCGGCAACTTGAGAACAAAAAGCAAAGAGAAAGACTAAACCCTGCAAACAACAGGACAGGCTGTGGATAACTGCAGCAGCCAGAGGGAGGGAGGGAGAAGCGAGTTGACTACTGGTGACCCCTCGTCTATAAAAGCACACGTGCTTACAGGAAAAGAATAAGGAGAATAAGTGGGGGTGGGGAAACATGGGAACATCGTTCGGAAAATGCAAGGAACAGTTGTCGGAAGGTTTGTGGATCTGTGCGCGCGTCTGAAATAAACCCAGGCGCTGCGGCCGGCACGGATGTGACCTCACACCTGATGAATTCAAGAGGCCAGATTAAGCCAGCTGTCTCGCTACATAAGAGGACAAGAGATAATAAGCACTGTAAGGGTATGAGCGTGAACGAGAGAGAAAAAATCCTCCAGACCCTTTCACCTCAGGCTAACTCTGATAATACATTCCCTCAACAGCATGCTGGGTGAGGAAACCACATATGAGATTATTAAAAGCAGTTCCCTTTCTGTGAAGCTTCTCCACAGGCCGCCGTGCTCCGATACCATCAGTCACGTAGGGTCAGGTCGGGTCAGGCAGCAGCACTGATCAGGCGGGACTCCCAAATCCACAAATTACTTTCCAGCATGTTTCACAGTTCTTTCCAGCCTACTTGACCTGAAGACACTTCAGACAACGTGTGTGTGCGCGTGTGTGTGCATGAAACAGTAAATGGGAGAATAAAAGTGAGAGAGATGGGGGGGGGGGGGTCTCTGAAGGCAGGAAATTAAATATATCCATCCAGACGGCCCAGAGAGCAACAGGAAGCAGTTCAGGGTAAAACCAGGTGCACAAAACACAATTTTCTGTGCCTTGGAAACTTCTTTTGGATAATTCAGCATGTTCTTCTGTCCGCACAGCTAAATTTAAACATTTGAATTTGAAAGTCATTTCCCTCTGTTTGGGTCTCCACACAAACTGAGCTGGTAGTTTTTGTGGTTTTCTTTCATTTCACAACCACAATCAGGGTTCAACAAAACTAGTAGTAATGATTAAAAAGAACAAACGCTGGCTGATGGATCTTAGTTTTCATTTCTTTGCCATCCCTCTCTGCCTAGGAGGGATGTGAGATGGGCAAATGAACTGAATCATTTCTTCAACAGATTTGATTCAGCCATGAGGCAGTCTGCAACATCGGCTGCAGACTCACCCACCCCCACTGCTGCTGTTCCACCTCAGACACTTCACACCTCCTCTATTCACCCTGCTCACTCCCCCCCACCCCCAACAACAGCATCCAATACACACTCAACACAAGGCTCCAGCCTGTCTCTCTCAACCACCCAGGTTAGGAGGGAACTGAGGAGGATTAATGGCAAGAAGGCAGCGGGTCCAGATGGCATCAGCTCGAGGGTCGTCAGGTCCTGCGCGGACCAACTGTGTGGGGTGATGGAGCACCTCTTCAACCTGAGCCTGAGGTTGGGAAGAGTCCTACAGCTCTGGAAAACCTCCTGTGTTGTTCCAGTGCCAAAGACTTCACGCCCCAAGGACCTCAACAGCTATAGGCCGGTGGCTCTGACATCCCACCTGATGAAGACCCTGGAGCGGTTGGTCCTGGCTCAGCTTCGGCGCCTAACAAGCTCATCACTGGACCCACTTCAGTTTGCCTACCAGCCTGGCATCGGAGCGGATGATGCCGTCATTCACCTCCTACATCGTTCCCTCGCTCACCTGGAGACCGCTGGAAGCACTGTGAGAATCATGTTCTTTGATTTCTCCAGTGCCTTCAACACCATTCTTCCCTCGGTTCTGAAGGACAAGCTGGAGAACTCTGGAGTGGACCATCACCTCACTACCTGGATTTTGGACTACCTCACCGACCGACCACAGTATGTGAGGACTCAGGGCTGTGTGTCGGACAGGGTCGTCTGCAGTACGGGGGCCCCACAGGGAACGGTTCTGGCTCCGTTCCTCTTCACCATCTACACTGCAGACTTCTCCCACAACTCCACCCAGTGCTTCCTGCAGAAGTTCTCTGATGACTCTGCAATAGTCGGCCTCATCACTGATGGGGACGACAAGGAGTACAGAGGTCTGACCCAAGACTTTGTGGACTGGTGCCAACTGAACTACCTCCAGATCAACGCCAGTAAAACCAAGGAGCTGGTGGTAGACTTCCGCAGGCACAAGCATTCTCCACTGCAACCACTGAACATCCAGGGTATGGACATTGAGGCTGTGGACAGCTACAGGTACCTTGGTGTTCATCTGAACAACAGACTGGACTGGACTCATAACTCAGACGCCCTCTACAGGAAAGGGCAGAGCAGGCTGTACTTGCTGCGGAGACTCAGGTCATTTGGGGTGGAGGGCCCACTCCTGAAGACCTTCTATGACTCTGTGGTGGCTTCTGCTATCTTTTATGGCGTGGTCTGCTGGGGCGGCAGCATCTCTGCTGGGGACAGGAAGAGACTGAACAGGGTGATCCGAAGGGCCAGCTCTGTTCTAGGATGCCCTCTGGACCCAGTGGAGGTGGTGAGTGACAGGAGAACGGTGGCTAAGCTGTCATCCCTGTTGGACAACATCTCCCACCCCATGCAGCAGACTGTGACAGCACTGAGCAGCTCCTTCAGTGGGAGACTGCGGCACCCACGGTGTGGGACGGAGAGATTTCGCAGGTCTTTCCTCCCCACTGCTGTCAGACTCCATAATAAAGACTTTAACTGAACAAACACACACATCCACACATGTGCAATAACACTAAGTGCAATAATCTTTTCTGGCATCGTTGTATTTTTACTCAGTTGTATATAGCATTCGTATTCTATTTTTATCTTATTGTATATTTTTATTCTATTTTATTCTACTGTATATAGTATATTATTTTATTCTATTCTGTACAGCTGTGTACTGTATTTATTCTTATCGTATTCTAATTTTTGCTTCATAACTTTTGCACTGTCCACTTCCTGCTGTGACAAAACAAATTTCCCACGTGTGGGACTAATAAAGGTTATCTTATCTTATCTTATCTTATCTTTACATTTGGCAGATTTCTTTTAGCAGCAATACCTGCAGCACAGTGAGTGTTTAGTCCACTTCACTTAAATGAAAGCCTTAGTTCCTAATTATCTTTCTGATAGAAGCAAAAATAAATCTACTAATTTTACTGGTATACATTAACATTAAAAGGCCAATCCTGCTGCATAACATGCAGTGCAATAGTGAGAAGACTACATGACTCCATGAATATACGTGTGACAGTACACAGATATACAAAACACAATCAGCAAAGAGACATGTGATGCATAACGCCGTAAGGTCATAGGCTACCATCACTACCTGCAGCCTGAGACAGGTGAGTCTGAGTCTGTCAAACTTTGTCACAACATCTTCCTGATCAGCCTACCGACAGAGGAACAGACTATGGGAGGGACTGAGCGAGGACACTACTAAATTTCATTCCCTGAGACAGATTAAAAAATTTAAACAAATCAAAAAAAAAATATCTGAACAAGTCACCCAACTAAAAAGCTCTGGAGATGAAAATTAAAGCCAAAGCAAAAGTTTTTAGAACAAACAAACAAACAAAAAACAAAAAAAAAACTGCCGTTCCCCTGATGGCCACCTGAGGTTGGCTCCTACAGCGAGTCCATCCTCATGCACTCTCATTTTAAAATATCCAACTTTAGAGGATTGAAAGGTATATCTGCAGCATGGGACCAAAACAGTTTTGGACATAGTTGACAGCTTCCTGTGATTTTCAACTGGACAAGGTAGTTAGGGGCGTGGCCACATTGATTTATAGCACAGGAAGCTGTAACTGATCAGCGTCGACTAGGCCTCATTCACTAATTCTCGTGATTGAACCAGAACTCTTCACTGTGTTTCAGCTATTGGTATTTTTTAGCATGTTTGCTAATATATTTTTGATGAGATTCTAGTATTTTATTTATCAGTTAATTCATCCTTTAACTAATTCGCCAGTATGTGTGTGTGCACATTCCACCAGTTTAGGAACGTAGCCTGCAACAGCCCTAAACACCATAAACTGATACATCCATCCATATTAGCTGTTCTCATGAGCTCAGTGAATTCCAGGGTGGTGATAGGCCACCTGTGCAACAAGTCCAGGTATGAAATTCCTCGCCACTAAATGCTCCGCAATCAACTGTTAGTGGCCACGAAGGCAATGTAAACTCACAGCGCAGGGTCAGGGGATGCTGAGGCACATAGTGCGCAGAGGTCACCAACTTTCTGCACAGTCAGTCGCTGCAGACCTCCGAACGCCATGTGGCTCAAGAGCAGTGCATAGAGAGCTTCATGGAATGGGTTTCCATGGCCAAACACCTGCATACATCAGCAAGCACAATGCAAAGCATCAGGGGCAGTGGTGCAGAGCTGGGAATGCAGCAAAGGGTGGTCCAACATCACATGAACCCCTATGGAGTAAGAATGGGATGTCACTCAGCCTGATATATACGTGTGAAGGCAGATGAGCGAATCATTTTGGTAATATAGTGTATAAAGTACACCCGCTATCTTCACCGCATGTCTGTGGCAACTTTGTGAGATAGTTTTGCTGAAATAAAACGAGACACAAGCCTGTCTGTCTTCTGCGGTTCTTTGTTAAAGGTAATCACAGCATTTTCTTTCTCTAGAAATATATGCGTCATCGCAGCTCATCTGCCTGACATCCAACTCTTTCACGGCAGTAATAAACTAATCATGCTTCACTTCACCCCTAGCATTAGATGTATAGGAACTATTACTGTAGCTTAAAGTAAGCTACATCTGGGCACCAGTTTAGCTCGCAGGTGACCACATGCCGCAGGGCTAAATGCAGCAGCGCAGGTTCAACTCCAACCCAAGGGCCTTTGCTGTTGCTCTCTCCCCATTTTTTCTATCTAATGTTCAATTTATTACATAATAAAGGCCAAAAATTAACTAATATATGGTGAAGCTTACCATCTCCTCTATCATCTATTGATACTTTGTAGGTGTTACTTTCTCTGAGTGATTGCTGGATAACGTTTTAAGCTATATCTATAATTTTGTCAGATGTCCGTTATAAAATCTGCATCGCTCAGACTGAGTTAGTTGAAAATGGCATTCACACCTGTGTGTCCAGTGTGGACAGATCTGTTAATGCTGGCTGTGAACACTGCCCGAGGGCATTTTTATACAAAAAAGAACACCAGAGATGAAAAGTGTTTATACCAGCGAGTCAAAAGCCAGCAGTCCTATTGAATGGAGATATTTAATATCATACATCATCATAAATACGAGGCCAACAGAATATCATTGATGGTCTCCTCCAAAAAAAGGCCTAAGTTGTTCAAAGTTTGTTGCAGAGACAGTGTGAAGAGCAGAGCTTGAAAGAAAATATCCAGGGTAGGTTTTCACCTCCACACAAGCGAGAGATGATTGTGAATGTTAGGCTGTTGGTTTCAGAAAGTTAGAGAAACTGTTGGACATCAGCAGCAGAGACTGCTTATGCATTTTCATGTTCCCAGACAGTCTCCCTAAAAAACACTGAATGTTTTAATGCTGAGCCACAGCCACGTTTTTAATGTAACCGAGCAGATTCGGTCTGCTCTGTGCGAACATAGACTCAGGCGCAGGCTTTGATTGCATTAACAGAAGGAAACGGTTCACATATGCATGCAGTGTGCGATGATGTCAGCCAGGAGCCCACTTATTTGTGGGAACATTTCAGGGAGATGTTCTCCAGGCCTGTAAAGTGACCTGCATTTATTATGAATGAACACATCTGTCTGCTCCCCTTCACACACACAAACAGAAAAAAAAGTCCGCGCTGGACCGCAAACTGTGTCCACACGGATTCCGATCAATTAACTCAAAGTGCCGCTTTGTGTCCCTGTGACAGAAGCCCACAAATTACCGTGAGCACGGCGGAGCTATACGCGGGCAAGATGCATTTCACATTTTCATGAGAAACAGAATAAGCACCTGGCTGGCCATGCAGGCAACCAACAGAGGAAGTAAACTGATGACGCAGTCTCGTCTGTTCTACACAAAGAGATGAGTCGTCCTGTGATTGGGATAGAGCTTCAGAACCAGACGTGTCTCTGGTGTCAGGTTATGATTCAGTAGTCCCTGTGGGAAGCTCCCACTCTAAAGAGATTTACAGAAAACCAAACGGTGCTTTATCTTCAGCCTTCTCTTAATAACTTCCACATGCACATAACAGTCGGCTTTCATGCAAACCAACCTGCAACTTTAGTCAAAGGAAGGCAATAAATTCATGAACCAAACATTTATCTCCAATTTGTTTTCATGGGTAAGTATAAAGATATTTCTAACAATGTTTCAAAAGTCCACATTACTCTTTGCATTTTTGTCTTTAATGCTTAGTTATGAATAAAATGCATTTGGACATTTTTGTAGTTTACAAGTAGCATCATGACAGAGTTGAATGTGGGAACCTTTATTATTGACAGTTTTACACTGAGGGGACTCTGAACACTGAAGTCTGTCAGACACAGACAGCTGGAGGCACCGTGGACAATTACTGGTTTCCATTATACTTCTTTGAAGTCCACCTGAGAGGCACATGTGTACTTGATACAGTGCTTAACAAATTTATTAGACCACCACCCAATGTAAGGTCTGTGCCACAGCTGCCCTAAATTACCAGTACCGGTAACTGGGTCATTCCATCTCAAAACAACACGGGCCTTAAACCTCCAACTGTTATGGTCCAAAGACTGGACATTTATAATGACTGCTTCAAAATGTTGGCTTCATGTATCAAATAATTTGCAAGATTTTTTTTTAATAGGTTTTTGACCCACTTTAAGGTCTTCAACATCTGGCAATGTATCAATATCTCAAAAACTCAAAAAATAAAGCCCCCCTCCTCGAGTTTGGTTCTGTCTGAGGTTTCTTCCTGTTAAAAGGGAGTTTTTCCTTCCCACTTTCACCAAGTAATGCTCTGTTTGAATGTTGTCCCGTATTGAGCCTCTGTATTAAGGTCTTTAACCTTGAGTATAAAGGACCTTGAAGGGACTGCTGTTGTCCCGTCACTGTCCCGAATCTGATAGTGAAATTTAGATCACCTGGACTACAGCGAGCTCACCCTGTGATCGCTGAATCAATTCATTCTTGAGTCCAGATGCCAGATTTGCAGAGATTTCATCAGCGTGTTCAACATATTTTACCTTCATTTGTTTTTCTCCTCTGCTATGTCAAAAATGTATAATTACACACATAATGGCCTCGTTAATGTCCCCAATTACTGCAATAATAGAATTTCCTACAAGTATCCTGTAGCTAACCACAAGCAGATGCTAACGTTACACCACATTCTACAATGTAGAATACTCTTTTTTCCTATTTGCTATTTTTCAGTAATGAACACTCAAAGGTTACTTAGAAACAATGAGCTTGTTAGAAGAAACAATGTCTCAGATTGTTGTTTTGACTTACATAGCTGCGCATCTGGTAGTTCAACTTTCCATCCCTCCCTGTGATAAACAACTTCAGAGCAATTTTCACGCAAAATATTAACCTGCAGTGTTTTCACTTCATATGTAAAAGTAGATTACAAAACCACAAAACACACCACTCCAAAAAAATATAATGTTCTTGCGTCAGTTGCTGCAGGAAAACAAATGATTCATACTGCATCACTTAATGATGCAAAGACAATTTATGGCAGCAGCATTGATTCACACTTTGCCCCAGTTTTAGTACTAATGCAGACATCTTTTCTGCCATGTCACCCAGTTTGAAATCTGCTATGTAGATCTCAGCCAGAACCAGAGTGCTGCTGACGCTCTAAAGGGGGGCAATTATAAATGACATCACATTTGGCAGAGCACAATGTTCTGTTGCTGTACAACAATGAACAAACCCTGAAAGGCCTGAAACAACCGCGATGATTCAGGATCTCATGTGGTTCACATAACAGCCCTGAAAATTCATCCCATGAAGCGTGTGGAAAAGCAATCATCACGTTTTAGGATGAAGTGTTTATGACGTGTTTGAAGACCATTTTAGGAAGAAAACTGGACGAGGGGATGTCCCTGGCACTGATGTCGAAGCTACGTTAGATAAGCGCAAAGCGCGTGTGGAAATTTTTAGCTTAACGGTCACACCGTGTGACACTTTTCCATCAGTTAATATCCACATCTGTGATGTGGTTAATGAATCGTGCACATGGATGTCAAATCCTCAGATAACTTTGTTAGACAAGTGCCAAATACATCAATCCAGGCAGCTTTACTGCTTTTTAACAAGAGCTTTATAAAATTTAAACAGCGCCACGCATTTCCAACTTTTCCAGCTCCCACTGACACAAACTCACTGGCAGTACTTTAAGATAAGCTGTCACTAAGACATACAGCCACCGAGAGGCTAATTCTTATTGAGACATCTACAATTCCCTATCTCTAAAAAAGTTCGGACATTGTAGAAAACTTAGATGAAAACATAAAGAGGTGATCTGCAAAGCCTTTAAATTCCCACGCTCGACTTGAATCTGATTCCAGCAGCACATTTCAAAGAAGCAGTGTTTACCACAGGGTTGCATCACCTCTTATTTTTAAAACTCTCGGTAAGTGTCTGGGAACTCAAACCAGAGGCTGAAAGTGAACTTCTTTCCTGCAGTTGCTAATAAACAGTATAAAAGATGGATGTAGTTTCCAGATATGCCAAGCAGCAAGGTCTAAACCCATATTTTCTTTTCAATGACCAGCAGGGGGCGACGATTGTAGCTGCAAAAAACAAATCTATGAGACAGGGTCCCTCAGTCCCCTCCTGCTGGGACCTCAGTAAACATTTCCCTGATTACTTTCTGCACAATGCATAAAACAGGAAGTCTATTCTGTAAATCACAGTCATTCTTTAGAAAGGATTTGCTCTTTCATTAATGGCTTGTTTCTTCTTTCCACTTCCACAGTGTCGGGTCTGTGACCGTAAACAGTCTTTACCTTTATGTTGGAAAACCACAGGTCGTTCTCGTGTAGCGTCGCCACGTAGATGCAGCAAAGCAGGCCAAGACCAACAGAGACAGACCAACCAACTGAAGTCCAGATTATAGCTCCCCATGACCAATCACCTGCAAGAACATTAGCATGTTAGTTTTCACTGTAGGGTAAAATTTAACGTGAAACAGTAACACTTTTCTTTTTTTACTGATGGCTGGATTTCATTTAGCTGCTTCGGCTTCAGGGTCATGTTGCTGTGCATGTTGGCAGATTCAGCTGCGTACAACATTCTCAGAGAGTGTACACCTGCTCCAGACACTTCACCGGGAAAGGCGAGAGGTTCAGTATTCTAAAATATGTCGAAAACAGCACACATTTTCAGACAGTCTCTTCTAAAAAGGCACTTGTGGCGTTCTAGTCGGACACCCGCGTGTAAAATGACAAAAATGATTCGAGTATGAAAAAAAAGAAGAAGCTTCAGCCCCTTTGCCACCTCTGCACAGCTGGCCACCCACTGTGTGAAGTGGGTGTGAATGCTAGATTGTTGGTTTCAGAGTTATAGAAACAGCTCTCTCTAATGTGACTCCAGAAAGGTGTGCAGGGAGTTGTTTCCTGTTTGACCCTCCAACATGCACTTCATAACTGCAGCTTACTGGGAAACTTGACTAGAACAGAGCTACTTTCAGTCTTTTAAAGGTTTTAATAACACCCACTGTGACGAGTGAAAATATGTGCTGTGTGTTCCTCGTGCAGTTTCTGCAGAAACTGACTTTTTGCACAACATTGTAAATGTTTTGAATTGTCATAAAAGTGCACATCGTGATGCACGGAAGTGCGACACCCGCTAGTTTTCATTCAGTGGACACTTGTGAAATGAAGGTTACAAATATAATATGACACCAGAGTCAATCATTTAAATGTTGAAATGAAGAAAAAAGCTTATCAAGCTTCAGTCTCCTTTAGGGATGAGACACAAGAAAACATGACTGTGCATGCATAAATACAACAAAGGTGTACGATTGTAGGCTTGAACCCGCAGAGTGATTTATGAAGGCGTCAATAAAAATCACACTGAGCAGACCTGCAGTGGGTCAAAGTCGAGGCCAGATATTGACCACCATCTCCCAGGAGATGGCTCTGACCCAAAAAAAAACCCTGCAGCAAAGTGCTTGGTTTCCAGCCAGTCTCCGCCCCCTTCTAATCGCCCATCGCCACCTAATCTGCACAGGTACTGGTACTCAATCAAGAACTTGCATTTGAGAACCGGCCCACATGAGAAGCTAACATTTTGGGTGGCTTCAAAGTGTCCTTGAGCAAGACACTGAACGTCAAATTGCCTCCACTGATGTGTGAGTGTGTGTGAGAGGGGTAACAAATAAATCACAATAAAGTCCTGTGTGAATGTGCACTGCAGGCTAAGTGTGAGCAGAAAAGAGTGATCTAACCATCAGCCCAGGCATTCATGTGTTGTTTACGTGCAAATTTGATGGCCGCAGCTGCAAATAATGATTTCAGCGTTTTTCATTTGACACAAAAGCATCGCACACATAACAATGTCTCTTCTTTGAATGCAGAAATGCACAAAAGGTGTAAGATATCAGGCTTTAACCAGCAGAGCAATTTATGAAAACATCAGTAAAGCCACACTGAGAACACCTGTAGCAGGTTAAAGTCAGGGTCAGATCCTGAACACTATCCCTGGAGCTCGAGCTGGCTTTGGCTCAAAAAGCCCGCAGCAGGTGCTTGGTTTTTAGCCAGTCACAACCCGATGTGACTTTCTACCCAGTGCAACACCAGTGCCCAATCTGGAAATACTTCTACTCATTTCCACCACAAAAAAAAGTTTTAAAATGCCTGGATTGCACTGACGCAGTGCCAGCACTGCTGCAAAGCCAGTTCTGCTTTGGTGCCTTGAGAATCAGCTTTAAAGTCAACAGATTTGAGAACCAAACACTACAGGTGGAAATTGGGGATGCTTCATGTGGGAACAAAATAACAGCAGACTGCAAATCAAACCCACTGACAAGTCCTCAACTACTTTGGCAGAGGTAAAAAGCCTGGTACTGCTGCCAAAAAGCTGGCACCAGAACAGCACCAAGAACTTCACCAGTGATCGGCTCAAACCTGCTGAAATGTGTGGTAGAACTGGCACTTGCAGCTTGTTGGTGGGAAACATCTATGTGTGGCTCAAGCCTGAGATGGGAGTGCGGGGTGTCTCACTCACCATGCAGGATCTTCTCCGGATGGTGTTCAGAGCAACAGTTGTGCTGCTGGGACTGAAGCTCTGCAGCAGGAGAGGGCTCCTTCCCCTTGCTGCCCTTCCTCTGACGCAGGGTTGTCATGTTGAAATGCTGCCAGCAGAGCGCACACACAGGGGGAGGGGGTCTGATTATCCACACTGATACACATGTACACACAGGCAAAGAGCAAACATGTGTCCCAACATTACTGCGCTCAGAGCCAAAGCAAACAGGTCTTTCATTCAGTTCACGATGGATGGATGGGTGGGTGGATGGATGGGGGGTGGACAGGCCTGCTTACAGCATTTCCTGGTCACGCTGACGCCAGAATAACGTGCAAATAAATAAAATAAATAAATAAATGAGATCAGCCTATCGACAACAGATTATCAGAGAGCTCTATTCATTCTACCGTTTTTAAACCGGACCAAATGTCGCGCCAAACATAACCGCAGATGCGCTCCAGCAGAGGATCATGAGGGATGTGGGGCGAACAGGGAGCCACATAAGACGGTAAAGTAGATGAGGCGGGTTTGAACCGCCACTGGGAAGCACAGACACGCAACCACAGCCTCGTTATGGTGAATGTGCGTTTCACAACACAGAGGCGCGCTCCCGCGGTGGACGAAGGACTTTGTTTCTGCCTTGACATCAACAAAAGACGAAAACGAGTCGAGCCAACGGAACATTTAGCGAAGCCTCACCCTCCTCCACAGCAGCGGCTGGCAGGATGCTCCGACAGCTCTCTCTCCCCCTCTGTCTTTCTCTACGCCTCTCTACCTCCCTCGCTCTTTCATTTTTCTCTCATTCTTTTTTTCACCTGCTGTTAAAATTCAGCGGTCAGCCTCGTACCGCACGGGGTTTAACGGAGGGGACAGCACCGGAACACGAGAGGACCCGCCTTCAAAATAAAAGCGTGAGGTGAGGGGGGAGGTAGGTGTTTCGGAGATTAACTAAATAATTACAAAACTAAAAAAAATCTAAAATAAAAAAAAATAAATATGGAATAGGGGCCGCGTAAGTTAGTGAATATTTTTACTAAAGAAAAACAAAAATCACTACAATTATTTGGAGACAGTTTTTACAAACTAAGTGTAAAAGATTTGCAGACAGTCCATACACTCAAAAATGCCATGATGCTCATTTTAATTTAATTTAATTTAATTTAATTTAATTACAAGTTTTCGGTGTCATTTGGCTACATAAGTAAAATGAAAAATGTCAACTTTAATGCAATTTTTTTTTTTTCGCCTGTCCCATTTGGTTCTTTAGCCATCAGAATTGTTGTCTGAAGACCAACAAGGATACCCAATGGATTTACTTTGCCAAATGGATCATCGTGGCATTGCCGTATTGGTCCATTTGGTCGATCTTTGTTTTTATTATTTATTATATTTTATTTTCAGATGTTACAGACGGGACAGACATGAGTGAGAGATAGGAAAGGGAGAAAGAAAGAGGAAGGAAAGGAAAAACAGAAGGGGAGAGGGACAGTGAGAAAGGGGGGGAGAAAAAAAATAAAAATCTCCTGGATCACCTGTTGAGAGAAGAATAGAAAACAAGCAAAAAAAGACAAAAAAAAACCAAAACAAAGCAACATACTAAACACAACACCATCGCATTAATCTAGCTAAGTGTAAACAGCAGTAAATACTAAATATTCAATGTTGTTGTGCAGCACGCAGGACAGATGTGCTTCGAAGTAGCAGCCAAGAAAGGTGTAATTTGGGTCTACGAGCAGTGAACACCCGTGTGCATACCTGTGTGGATCAGCGCGCTTGTATTCCAAAGGTTTCTCCATGTAATGATCTGCTAGGGAGTGTGGGGGGGCCATAGCCCCGTCCTCCAGGGTGTGAAGCAGGTATGGAGGAGATCAAAACTCCAGACATCCAGAGGCCCCCAGAACACAAGAAACCATGGAAGACCAACAGAGGGGCAGCCGCGCCACTGTTCCAGAAAGAGCTGAGGAGAGTCCCAGATGAGGGCTCACTCAGCAGCCGCGGAGCAGAAGTCAGGGGGAGTTGCAGTGACGCACCCGTGAGCTCCACCGGCCGCCAGCTGTGCCTGAGTGACCGAAGGGGCCCGAGCGAGCCCCAGGCTCCAGGCCCCGATAAGCGGCCGCCAAGGAGTGAGCCGGTGTGTACCTGGACGCCCACCCCCAGACACAAGGAACCACCAACGCACCGATGTCTGAGGGAGTCCGCCACCGGCAGGGGAAGTGGTGGTAGGTGGAGATAGGCCTCCAAACCTTGGAGGGCCTGAGGTGTCCCCAGAGAGGTGGCGTCTGATACCCAACCTGACATATAGACACAGACATACAGGCACCCACAGACACAAACATCCATTCCCACCCTCATGCTCTCATATGCACTCACTCCACACTCAACCAACGTGGAGACAGACATAAAGAGACGCTGTACACACGATCACACTCCCCAAGCGTACTCTACAAACCGGGTCTAGGTACCCTTGCCCCTGGAGGGGGGAACTGCACCCAGACCCAGGTGGTGTTACCCTTTTCCCTGCGGTGGGGAGAGGCAGACCACCCCGACTCCGTAGCAGCAGGGAGGCCCCACACTCCAGACCGCAGTCGGACGGCCAACTGCAATGCAATTTTGTTAAATAAAATCCCAGTTAATCCCAAGCACAATTTCCTTAAAAAATTAGCATAAATAATTATTTGATTTTATCAGTTTCATTTTACTCTGAATCATTGCTTCGTGTTCAATAAGAAGGAAAATCACTCATCTTAATGACACCGAGTCTGTAGTTTGTTTGGCTGCCTTAATAATACAATTTCAAAGTTATTGCTGATGTTCTACTGTTTCTTATGAGATAATGATCCTAGGAGCTCAAATGAAGAACGTATTTGAATGAATGAACGCATGAATTCGTTGACTGAATGTTACTGCTGTTTTTTCTGTATTTTGTTCTGTGTTTCTCTAAATTTTCCAGTCTTTCCTTCTCACAAATTCGTGAGATATTTTTGCATTAAATTGGACAGATGACCTCTGGGTCAGTAAATGCTCTCTTCACTATTTGTTACTTGAGTGGTTGTTCAGCCAAAAACAACCTGAACAAAGGAAAATATATCTGAATTATTTTACAATAAGTGTTTGTGTTTTACTGTATTATGCTATTTTACTGTGTTAATGTGAGGAGGTGTGGTGAGCTTTATGTGCATGAGCAGCACAAATCCAGTATTACTAAGGTTTGGATAAAAAGAAACACCTTTCTCTGCCTTTAGGGTGTCATGCAAAAACAAGGTTATAGTCTTTAGCCTGAGTGGCTTCTGCAGGTTGATCTGTAACATCTCCACATAGCAGTAGCCCAATAGTCCAGAGGTTTCCACAGTATTTTGGACTTTGTTGGTTGGATGCTTCTTTTCTCCATCAACAGAAGCTGGAGAACCTGATGATCTTGTTGTTGTAGTTGGAACCTATATCTACCAAACATTTAGGGTTATGCAAATGATTCTCATCCATGACTGGTTGGCAGACTCTTCTTCATCCTGCTGGAGACTATGACGTTTTCCTGTCATATTGAAGGTTTTCCTTTGCCTTTCTCATGCACTCATGCACAGTTGTTACCGCTCTAATTATAGTGATGCTCCCAAATGCGTGCCACATTACCCAACCCGGTGGTTCTGTGGAATTATAATGAAGGCTGCTGCATCTGTTGGTTCTCAGGAGGTATTTGATTTCCTTCCTACCTCTCATATTTGAGAAGCATATTTGCCACCTGGGGATGCCTCCCTAAGGAGGGAGTCACAGGTTCCCCGGAGGGAGAAAAGTGTGAATGTGTGATGGCATTCAGGGCACTCTTCAGACTGAGGATGATAGGATTGAGAGTACCATCATATTTCTCGCACAAAGTCAGATGTGACACTGAACAGGCTGGAGTTTCTTTCAGGAAAATGAGAAAAGTTCTGAGAGGAAGACACTTAAAGATCCCTGTTCAAATCGCGCTGAGGCATGTACACTAACCAGTGCTCTGTGTAAGACATTAGAGGAGTCTGAGATATGGGTGTACAGAGAGATACTTTAGATACCTTGTAGAGTCAAAGTTTTGTGTCATATGAGCAAAAAGACAATAATTCTCACTACAATCAAGAGAAGGAGGCTAGAATATTTTGCTTATATGATGCAAAACAACAAATACCGTCTACTGCACGTTATACCCAAAGAGACAACTGATGACAGAAAAATGTCCTGACTCAAGAACTTTCACCAGCGGTTTAGACTAAACACGCTGATATTGTTCAGAAACACTACACATAATAAAGTTCACGGTGATCACAGCGTCGCTGGTTTGCTAACACTTTTTCTAGTTTGACAGAGATTAATGAGAAATCTGTCAGACTCAAGAGGAATGGATTTGAGATTAACATTTAAGGGCAGAAGGTTGAATCTGATGCTGTTTGTGGTTTTTTTAAAAGAACGATCATAGTGACTTAAGTCATACACAACTGTGTGACTGAGACGTTTTCTAAACTGAAACCTTCTGCTTTAAAAGGTCGGTTCAGATGATGCCGTGTCTATCTGCTGCTATCAGGCACATACGTTTTCTTTCAAATGTGTCCGTCATTGACATTTCTGCCCTCACCTCTGTCCACTGGAAGTGAGTGGAATTAGCTAAAGGACTTAAAACTAACTTTTCAAGAGTTCAGCAGCCCGTGTGTTTCCATGACTATGTCCTTCTTTTCAGTTTTCTATGATTCAAGTGGTCAAAGTGGTCAAACCAGAAGGTTATTGATGTGGTAGCTCATCCAGCTCATGATCCGTCACAGTTCACAGGTTATTAATAAGCTAATATGTTACTATGGTCATGTGTGAAGTACAGAAAGAAACATATACAGTAAGTATTGGTGTTGCTTGCAACAAGCTTGCAAACAGTCATACCTCGGGCAAATGTATCCAATTTCACTCAAATCTGACTAAAAAGTACCAGTAAAACAACAAATATGACCTTGACATTGAGCAAAATTGAGTGAGGACACATCACTGTGTGCAGGTGAGTTATCCTTTAAATGTCGCTTTTTATCTCCTACACAGCCATAAGAACTGGAGGCTCGACACAAAGAAACCAAAACATTCACAGACAGCACTGCCAGGCGCTCCCTGAAGACAGCGGGCAGGTCTAGTGGGAGAGTGCTGAGGGCATTCAGATGGAAAGGAGAGCGTGTTTGTGCATGGGCTAACTTGAAAGACCTGAAGATTATCAAAGAGATTTAGGAAAATAAATTGGCCGGATTCTTATGGGTAAGGAGGATTATTGGAGAAGAAAACAGATTGTTTAATGACCACGCTCTCTGACTCTGGCCCTTTAGCTCCTGGATCATTTCCTTCCGTGGGTACACATACACGAGTCCAAATTTGCCCTTTCCTCCCTCTCTGCTCCTTTCATTTCTCAAAGTCCTGTCATCCAAAGCTAGGGAGTGCGACTGCAGGAAGATGGCCCATTAAAGATAACCCTCGTCTCTCTCCCACTGTGGCCAATCTGACTCTCTTTAGCCAGCTTGGGATTGAAAATCCTCTTCCTTTTTACTCACTGGAACACAAAACAAGGTTCATAGAGCAAGGAAATCTGAGAATGATCCATTAAACAAGCTGAAAAGCAGAGCGGTGCAAGAGTCTTTTCAACTGATTCCACAGTATCTCCGACTACTTGCTCCATCTTCACCCTTGTTTCTTTCTTTGCCTCATTTCAATTTCTTTTTTTTCTTTGCCTTGATCTTAAGGTTTATGTAGAAAACTTGATCCAGTAAAGAAATGAATAGACTGGAAGGGTTTTTTTCCCATGTTTGTATGGTCAGACTTCCATGTTAAAGCCAAAGGGATTACAGAAATAGACTTTTTCCCCTTTAAAGTAGAAGAGGTCGATGTCTGCAATTCTGCAAAGTGATGAGAGACACTAGCAAAGCTCATCACTGCACTGTTGAACCTTGAGGTACTGTATTTCGCAGTGCATCTTGTACAGTATACATAAAAGCGAGCAAGAGTGATTTTGTTTATGGCTGGAATACGGCTCGGTCACACCGAGGTATGCAACCAGCTGCGTACCTCAGCTGACTTCTAAAGTTGTTTTCGAGAACGCTTGCAAAAGCTCTGCTTCAGCTGCTTTTGAATTTTTCTCCCATGTGTCCAACAGATTTAATTAAATGGTAACCTTTTGAACAGACTTGCATAACATTGTAATGAGGTGTCCTCTGGGTTACTTTAATACATTTTTTAAGCAAAATGCAAAACAAAAACGATGCTCATCTATAATGCTGTGCGAAGAAATGTTCATGAAAAAGACGCACACACACACACCGTAGGAGAAAGTTTAAAAACACGACCCTGTGTGAATGTTGTGCACATCTTTAACGTGTTATTCACACTTTATTAGGTACACCAGTTTGGCTGCACGTTAATGCAAGTGTCTAAACAGCCAATTACATGGCAGCAACATACATTTAGACACTGAGGTGTAGTCTAGACGACCTGCTCAAGTTCAGATGGAGCATCAAGATGGAGAAGAAAGGTGGTTTAAGTGATTTTGAGCATGGCATGGAGACTACAATTCACACAGGGTCACCAAAACTGTACAATAGTAGTTTTAGGAAATCGTTGTCATCCTGCCTTATATCAGTGGGAATTTTATGGCAATCGCTGAGACCCTTAGTACCTAATCAGCATTTTTAAACCCCAAACCCCACCAGAGTGCTGTTGCTGACCATGTCCATCCCTTTATGACCAAAGTGTACCCATTTCTGATGGCCGCTTCCAGCAGGATAACACTGGAATGATAACCATATTTTAAACCATTTAAAATTCCCTCAAGCTGTCAGTAGAATGTGAAGAAGCAACTATTATGGCTCAGTGTTCAACACATTCATGTGCTGTGCCGATAAGATAAAACTGGTGAATGAAGGCGGATTTATGCTTCTGTGCTAAATCTGCGCTGTAGGTATGTTTACTGTTAATTATTCTTCTGCTGCTATTTTTTCTTAGTGGAAGAGAGCGGCTCTACTTGAAACTCTACAGCACAGATGTCAAACTCCAGGCCTCGAGGGCCGGTGTCCTGCAGGTTTTAGATGTGTCCTTGATCCATCACAGCTGATCTAAATGGCTAAATGACCTCCTCAACATGTCTTGAAGTTCTCCAGAGGCCTGGTAATGAGCTCATCATTTGTTTCAGGAGTGCTGATCCAGGTTGAGATCTAAAACTTGCAGGACACCGGCCCTCGAGGACTGGAGTTCGACACCCCTGCTCTACAGGCAACTAGATTTTTGCAGCAGAGCAACAGAAACACACCAGCGCAGGTTTAAATGCTCGCAGAATTGGCCATTTGAATCGGCTTTGTCATTGGCTGCACGGGAACATCACACAAGTCAAAATTAAGCCACAGGACTAGGCTGTGTCTTTCTGCAATACTGATATGTACCACAAGATGGTGTAGTGAGTCAAGTTAACCTATTTTAACAATAAGAACATTTTCCTATTTACACAGGTAGGCAGGGAAAAGGAAAAGCCTCGAGGAACCAACGATAGAAGGAAAAGAAATCAAAAAACAAAAAAAGAGCAGTAAACACCTAAAAACACCCCTGTGGCCACCCACTGGTAACATGATGCCACCTGGTGGTGAAAGGTTTAAAGTCCGAACATTTGAAAGCCCCCAAAAAAAGAACTTTAACTTTACATGGCTTTAAAATATATGAAACAAAGTTGCCTCCACATTACAACATGTAGGATGGAACAGGTGAGGTTCAAACTCCAAACTTCAAACGGATCATGAAGCGATGGACTCTTGACTACTTGGATGTGCAAGTAAGGGTCCTTTTCACAGACACAACAAAAATCTTTTTTTTTAATTTTATTTCTGCTGTTTTTATTACCAAAAATACAAATTCAAGTTGATGCAATACTGCAGATGACGTCCTATAAAATAAAGAAACGGCATGTTAATACTTTTAAAATTACAAAGTTGAATATGAGCAAAAACATCCACCAGTCACACCAGGCATCTGATATCTCCTCCTCCTCCTCCTTGGGTTAAACTGTATGCTGGTCGTTTTGCAGCGTTTAGATTAGAACAATCACTTCCCTTACACAGACTGTTAGTAAGTGAGAAGAGATATGACAATCAGTCTTGAAATTTTTTAAACGTCATAAATTTTTTTTATTTTACCTTAAAAAAAAAAGTCAGAATCTGCAGTATGTGCACTCTTAGTAACCAAGAGTGCACATACTGCAGATGAAAGGACCTAAAAAAAAGAACAAAATAATATGGTGGTGTTACCCTGATCACATAGAGCACAGACACATTTGGCTCCACTTTAGTGTCATTAACTCACTTATTATGAACCCAAATCACAGATGGATTAATTACAAGAAAAGTTTAATATTCAACTAATGTTTTGGGAGCGAGGTCAGGATGTTGGGACGCCTTAAACCAAGAGGCACAGAAAAATAAAACAGAGTCTCTGCTTTGGAAATATGAACGTGGCACACGCAGACGAATGCTTCTGTGGTGGAAATGTAACTGTAGTCAGGGCGAGATGTTCTCTGTCAGGGATAACCACTCGCTTGCTTTTAAACTTGCAGTGTCTGCTGCCTGTGCTGACACACTTTCGCAATTTGTGACACCAAATGGGATCGACGACTGCCTGACAAAGTCCCACATGACCTACATGCATTACCACCCACAGGGAGTGACCTCAGATACATTTCTCAGCTGTTAGCTTTGCAGCTTTCAGACGCAATTAATAAAGTTGGAGTAAAACAAAAAAAACTTCAAAAATGTCATCATGTGCAACTTTGCAGCTCTGTTACAAAACTGTCTAGCTGACACCACAGAGCTGTCTAGTGTCTATGGTGTGTCTAGTTATGCTGTTGTTCACTCTGACGACAGATAAAAAGAAAACTTGCTAACAGGCCAGTGATTGAAATCAAGACCGCTATCATCAAAAGAAGATGAGGTTTTCCATCTGGACTAATTTATATTTAGTGGTTTATTAGGCGGACCCCACCACAGAACAGAGCAGACGTCAGTGACAACAGGCAAGAGGCTGATTAAGCCAGACACAGCGTGAAAAGGAGGAAATGAAAGTGAGGTGGGTTGCAAAGCTGCTTGCAGTTGGAGAGGTTTTGGGCAGGCTAAAGAAACTTAAACTTGGCTGCTACTGAGGTCAGCTGATCTGCCAGGTCAAATAGCGCAGTGCACTATCTGCATGTTCCTTGATTAATATTGGCTGAGAAACAAAATTAGCTTTTGTTGCATTTTTAAAAATTGCACTTTCTTTCATAGCGGTATGCGTTAGCAGTAGTAGCTAGCATATTTGTGCTGCTGATAGAATAGGGAAGCTAGTAACAGTTGGCACATGGTTGCATTGATATTGTTTTTTATGGGATGTGAAGGTGATCAGACAAATTCTGAACCCAAAGTATCGACGATCATCAGTTACACTGAAAAAGCTGAGCAGTTAAACCGAGTCAGGCCTGATGTTCACGCCGCTGCTTTTCACGTCTGTTTTCACTTCCTGATCAATCTGTCCGACCAATAGGACGCACTAACAGCTTCTACAGTAATATTGTTTTCTGTCCACAATATGGACATGCGCTGCGCTGCAGGACACCAAAACCATCTGAGAAAATGTCACAGGGAGAGTTTTTCAGATTTGACACTAATGGGAAGAAATAGTAAAAAGTAAATCTTTATGAGAAAGTAATGGAAGGTGAAGTAATGCAGGCGTGATGACACAAATCAGCTTGAAAGAATATTTTTACATGGGCCGTTTTCAAATTCTTACATCTTTGGGATAAAGGATGTTAGGAGTTGGACTCTGTTCCGGATTCTGTTCATAACTTTTATGGACACCACTTGACGCCGCCAAAGATTTGGAAGTTTCCAATTTAGTGGCGTAAGACTCAAGTCTTTGCTTTTTACGGCTCCCAATGGGATTTCATACAAAGTGCAGAGAAGGATAGGGCCTTGGAGCCAAGCTGGAAAAAGTGTGAGGCTGGGCAGCAATAGGGTTCAATTATCTTGAAGTCTTGCTCACACATGGGGGCAGACTTGAGCAGGAGATTGAGTGATGCACCATGTTGCCATACCGCTATAGCGAAGATAGAGCCAAGCATAAAGGCTAAGAAGTCGCCTCTCACCTAAAGGCAAAGCTGTGAGTAATAACCAAATGAATAAGTTCATGCATACACGCTGCTTCCTCCAAAGAGTGTCCTCAATCCATCTCATCCCTTTGAGATGGATTGAGGAGCCACGTGATCCGGGCCTCTCTTCTTACATTGCTGCCCTACCGCCCCAGACCCAGATAAGTAGTGGATGGAAGAATCAATGGACCCAAGTCCTACCTAATTTCCTGCAGAGTAAACTGTTAGAGGTGCATGGAAAATGTAAGAAAAGCACCTGGAATGAGCCTTTTACTTAACTAAAAACAGGCTGCAGAGAGCATGCGGTTGGTCCGGTCCTTTAAAGACACGAGACAGGAGTAAAACCCCACTTTTCCTTTTTTGAATTGCCCATCATTTTTAATCCTGCCACGTAAAAATGTAAATTAAAAGTCAGACAATAATTATCTCCTATGATAATGAGAATTCCAGGTGAGGTAACAGGTCTTTGAGATAGAGATTTAATTTTCTTTCATCCTCTGCGCTGCACATGCATGCTGACAGAATTTCAAGCTGTTCAGTAAGGTGAGGTGGGGGGTGAGAGGAAGTGAGTTATGGATATGCCATTTTATCTTAATTTCCTCAGTCTGTGTGCATGCAAGAAACAAGGAGACATACTGATGAATTAACAGATCTTGTCACCGAGCTCCCGGTTAGTAAGCATCATCTTCTTAATCACTCATAATTTTCCGTTAACTTTTATTTTCCTGTAATCTTGATGTGTTTTTGGACGACTCCAGCAGGAATGGGGATGTTATCCCTCAAAGCTCTGAAGTGAGCAACGCAAGACAAATAAGCTGTGAAATGCTGGGTGTCAAATAAATGAATCAAAATCACTGCAGTCACAGACAAACAGACTAGAAAACACCAATCTGCATGCTGCTCATATCCTTTATTACTCCAACCTCACTCACCACTCAGGATCTGTCCCCTCGACTGAACTCCAAGGCCCACCAAAGTGAACTCCTTGTGCGAGTTTCTTTCTGACCACTTGCATCTGTGCCGTGGATCTTCTTCCAAGTGAATTATTTTTAGAAAGAGGAGGAACAAGGAGCCAAATTTGCTGAGTGGAGTGACTACTAGGATGGCATGGGATGATTGCGCCTTACTTGAACTGTGAGTGACACCCAGGTAAATATCATCTCCTCCAGATGTTTCTTGCACACTCTGAGCAACACTTAAAATACCAGGTTTCAATTTTTTATGCTCAAAAGATGTCAGTGAATACTATTGCTGCCATTCATCGTTTGAAAGAGCTGGGCTGAGGTCTGCAATGTCTGCCCTCCTGCCGGTGAGAGGACATGGGACTAAACACCCCAAAACACGTAGACTTAAAAACTTTATTTTCACATCCACGTCTTCTCATTTCAGGCATGTTCAAGCTGGGACAGCGGCCGCTTCAAGCCGATACTAGAAAGTTTATATTTTTAAAAACACTGACAAAAAGTGGAAATGTCCTTATAAAAATGTTATTATATACATCATAAACAGCATGAGCTATAAAAATACCTTCATTGACAAGTCTTAAAGTGAACCTAGCACCATAATCACAATCGAGTGATAATTGTGTCGCATTCAATATGACATAAACCGGCTTTGAACCATCGTTGTATTACAACACGAGCCCTGCCAATCCCAGCTTCCCTTTTTGTTATTCCTTTTGTCGACATGCTTTTACACCAACTGAACACTGGTGACGATCCAAAGGCCACTTCCTGCTTTGCTCCAGTCAACTTACGCTCCACCTTTGAGAACTATCAGGGTCTCTGCTAAAGAAGCTACTTAACAAACAGTAAAACTACAATAAGAGCCACAAAAAGCAGAACGAAAATATAACAAACATAGTCGTTTAAATTGGCATAACGGAACTTAACATGCATAAAATAAACAGATAAATATTGAAAGGTTTTTTTAAGCTGTGGTAAATGCCTTTGTAGGCATCGGTGAGTCTGCACCTCCACTACTTGGCTAGAGCTTCAACTCTGTCAGATTAAATACATTAAATACACTAGCAATAAAAGAGCTGCCTTAGAATCAAAAATATATGGATTAGACTTGAAAATATGGAAATCTTTTGTGGTTGAGGGATCGCGTGGTTTTGTGAGGTATGAACACGTCCCTGTAGAGTGAAAAAAACGGACTTGAGTCGAGAGCTCGGGCTCCTCCCTTGAAAGCAAAATCGCTTCCCTACAGACACATTTTGCGTCATTTAGTGTGTAATTATTTGACACAAATATTAACGGCTTACAGCCCTGTCAATCGTTTTTTCAACATTCCTTTCGAAAGAACATCGTCAATAAAACATTTCATCGTTTGTTCTGAAATGTGTGGACACGAGTCATCGCAGCCTTACGAACGTAACCTCTTGATGCAACAACCGAACCAATCAGAGTACCGCCACTGAAATGACTGGACTACTGTGATGCAGTAGATTGTTTCCTCCGCCGCCGCCTCGCTGACGGACAGAAACCTCATGAAAAGCTTGTGAAAGCACAGGGTGGGCGTCAAAGTCAGGATGGGGAGGGGGGAACGTGCATGTGTCACTCTGCTGTTTGGAGGCTTGCTTGTGCTTCTGACTGCTGCTGCTCTTTGTTCAGGATGATGCTGATGATGTCTCCCTCGTGCTCCTTCATGTGCTCCATCAGTCGCTCTTTGCTGGTGGACTCGAAGCCGCAGATGCAGCAGCAGAACAGGAGCACACAGTACTCCATGCCGGGGCCTGGCGGGGGGAGCTGGCCCGTGCGTGGATGGCTCTGGGACTGAGACTGAAGCTGTGCAGGGTCCTTCCCCTGGGGGCTTACGGACTCGGGGGACCACTTTGAAGGATCTGTGGGAGGTGTGGAGAAGCCCACTGGGCTGTCAGCTGACAGAGCAGCTTTAGTTGCTGATGTGGGTGTTAGCGGTGGATCCGCTGTGCTCTTTGCTTTGTCCTTTGAGTGCGGGGACACTGCCGGGCGCTCTGCCGCAGACTCTACCACCGCAGATAACTTCTGAGGAGCTCTGAAAGAAGCAGAGGGTAAAATCATGAGAAGAAAAATGTCACCCTCAGCGTTTGTACGGGACTGGAACTTTACAGGCTTTCGTTTCCTCCCCCCAAAAGTAAAAATAAGTGCAAAGTGCAGACTAACACAGTTGTTTCATTTTGTGGTTTTAGAACATGTGTAGAGGTCAGAGGTCAAATGTGACATGATATGCTAAATCTTTATATGGTACTTAAACAGCACAATACACAGCACACTTGTGAGACTCATAGTTTCCAAGTTAAAAGGCTTTTTGCCAATTTTCCACCAATCATCATCAGTCACTGAGCACCTTCGTGGATGCAAAGCAAATTTTAAATGGGACTCAGAGGTATACAATATTTACAAATTAAAAATAATTACATTAAAATGGCTCATAATACTGTAAACAATCCAGCAACATTTCCAAACAAACTTGCTCAGTGCTTTTATTATTATACTGTCACGAACTTTAACCTTTAACACGCTAACTGAGGCCTGCAGAGTCTGACGTGGGACGTCCAATCCTAGCAAGACTGTGGCATTGTGTTAACACATCTCATTTTTATTCATCAGGTATCTGATCGGCAGCAACACCCACCCTCTTAATTCCTATGGAAGCAGTGAGGACTGCATAAAAGTTCAGGAAACGTTTCCCCAGTGCAGTGCTTGCATGTGCATGCATTGCCAGAGCAGCATATTCAGCATGTTTTGCACGAAACCCTGCACACTACATCCTTATAACATGAAATTACAAATGATGAAGGCAAGTAGCAGAAAGTCATATATTCTTAACAAAAACAGAAATATAAGCGAGATATATCATTATTATTACTAAAACCATTATAACCTGTATAATCCCAGGACATGAAGATCACTGCCAGTTGATTTACTGTTGACATTTACAAACACTGAGATAAAACTTGAAAGAAGGCTGAAGGAACTGCAGTTTGTGTGCTTACCGGCTGCTCTGGGAGATTGCCTCGTTAATGGCTTTGTTAACCTGCTCGTAGTTGTAGTTCTGGTCTCCGGCGTGCTTCCACATGTGGGATTTGAGCGATGGCGGGTGACTGCACACATAGCCGCACAGAGAGCACCTGAAAGAGAGGAGGAGGAAAAAAATAAGTAAATAAATAAATAATGGAGGCAATATGAGAAAGGAGTGAGAGGGGCTCAAGCTGAAGATGATTTAATGTGTGTACTGAGGTTTTACTAATCCTTCTCCTACTTTCTATCAAGAGGAATCATCCTGACTGAACACTCCACGGGGGACACCGAGCTTGAGAGACAGAGACAAAGAGGGGAGAGAGGAAATCGGATTTGCAGCACGCTGCTGGACTCATTTGTCAAAATTAAAAAGAATTATGGAGTTTTAGATCTATTCAAACGCTTTCACTTGCAAATATCATTAAGGATAAAGACATCATGCGCCCTCCCCCCCGAACAGCTGACTGAACACGCTCAGAACATGTTATTTATAAAACAAGCCACGATGTCGTTAAAATGAAATCACATCGCAGTAGACTAGTGTGTGATAATGGCCCGTTTCTTTCTCCCAGTTACTGACTCACTTTAGAAAACGTATGCTTCGGCTCCATCGTCGTCTCGAAGACGCGATGAGGGCCAGTTTATTCCGGAAGCAGCAGATGCTTTTTGACACCACCAAGAAAAAAAACCCCACGATCTTTTTGGAGCTGACAGATGGTTTTGATGGTGCATTTAAAAATTCTCTCTTCTGCTCCATTTCACAGCGTTGTGCTTTTGTGTTGCTTCGCATCACGCTTGACGCCTCGAGGCCTCAAAGAGTAATGAGAAATTTAAAACTAAATAAAATAACAATCTCCACAAAAGGATCGGGGAAAATCTATAGCCAATTAATCCAGCCCGTCAGCATCCCACAAAGACTGAACCAACAGCCGTCAAACAGCTGCCTCTGACAGGCAAAGTCAATCAAACTCTGCCGTGTTCATTTGTTTGCTTTGCTTCCTTTCTGCTGCTGAGAAAACTGACAGCACGGAGCCAACGACTGGAACCAGATCCACCTTCTACAGGTGAAAAGGAATTTTAAATGGAAATGGAGTAATGTGACACACACACACACACGCACACACAGGTCACCAGCAAAGGTACCGTCATACCAAGTCAACCTCACAATTCTGTAAATGTGACAGTACTTGCTTTTTCTGTGGTGCCGTAAAAATCACAGACTTTAGTTTCAAGTCTTGAGTCACTCGTGGTTTCTTTATACTTTGTTTTCAAAGAGTCAGACTTTCTTTTATTTGTATAGCGACCAAATCACACCAGTCGCCTCAAAGTGCTTTATACTTAAGGTAGAGACTCTACAGTAATACAGAGAAAACCCGAAAGAGGCGACCCGCCGCATGAACAAGCGCTCGGTGACAGTGGGAAGGAAGAAACCTCCGGCAGCACCAGGCTCAGGGAGGGGCAGCCATCTGCTGCGCCCGGTTGGGGGTGAGGAGAGGAAGCCAGTGGTTTTGGTTTGTTTTTGAAGGTGCAACCCTAGAATAAGCGTGTCCCCCGAGGGGGGAGTGGTGACTGGAGCAGACTTCACTCGACATGTAGGTGAAGGAAACAGAGGTGATGAGGAGGTGCCGTGTAGAAATGCAGAGATGGAGCAGTTTTTGCAAACAGGACAGAAAAAGCTGCAGGGAACGAAGAGGTAGTCCACCTGTGTGGAGGAAGGTGCACACAGGTGGACTACAACAGGTTGTGTGTGCCCAGTTCCATTCATGATGTAAACAGGCTCCTATTACCGCAAAATCTAATAATGCATCACTTTTGCTGCTTGTACAAACCTGGGACATTTTATTTGTCAATGCTTGGTTACATCTGTGGCAGATCTCTCTCCATCCTCCCTCCACGTTGGGCGTGGCTCCCCGTGATTGGCCCTCTGCTCTCGACAGTGAGCCAGCATTTAAATCTGTGCAGCATCACAAGAGATTTGCTCCAGTGTGATAATCCCTGAAACCCTGAGATCCTCGACAGAAACCCGTTAACTGTTTCTGCCTCACAGCTGGAGACAAAAGGTGATCGAGGGCTTTGTGTTTGGGCTCCTCGGTGTGGAATGACCTGCCCGAGGACATCCAGTGGCTTCCTTTTAAATCACTGCTAAAGACTCATATCCTCCATTTTTGGTCATTTTTAGTAGGGCTGCTCAATTAATCGAATTTTAATCACGATTACGATCTGGGCTTTCAACGATCATTAAAAATGACTGAGCCGATTATTAGCCCCTCCCTCGTTTATCCGCGACACCTTAAAGGCCGGTCCGTGAAAATATTGTCGGGCATAAACCGTCCGTGGCGCAAAAAAGGTTGAGACCGCTGATTAAGAGGACCCGAGGGAAGCTCGGAAAGCTAAGCAGAAGTTATTTGGAGAGGAGAGTGACTGCTGTTGGTTGAAAAGAGAGTTTAAAAAAAAAACTTCAGTGGTGTTGCACACTATTTTATATTATTTTTTAAAGTCATTATTCAATACATTGTTATTGTTAACCCTTTAAAGCCGGTCAGAGCAGCACACTGTTTTGTGTAACTATTTTTAAATCCCTGTAGAACCTGAACCGTGTAAGCTAGCGCAATAATTTGTTTTGCATATGAAACTTACATCTTATGCCATCAGCTTGTCCTCGGTCACGGTTTCCTTCCACATAAATTGCATAAAAAGCGCTTGCAGGAACAAAAACATAATATTCCAGAAACACGCTTTGCCGATCCGATCAGCTGTTCGTAACACTTCGCACATTGAAACAGAAGTCACCGCTAACTATCACATGTCCGCCATTTCCTGCCCGAAACCGGAAGTGATGTCATTTTCGCGGAAAATGTAGTTTTTTTTAACTTGTAGGCCTTAAAAGCCTATACTGGTCATGTTTGACTTTTCTGAATAGTTTCTGGGATGCTTAGAACTCGAATTGCACTGCTGGAAATAGTTAATTTTGATGCACGTGCTGTTTTCTTTGCAAATTTGCATCATAGGATTGTTTTTTGTTTTTCCTGCAGTATATAAAAATTGCTGTGTCTCCAAAATAAAACTATGAAGACACTCAAAATTAATTTCCTGTTGTTGTAAACTATTTTTTGCAACTTTTTTGTATTTAAAGTTTTGAGGGATAAACCTCTTAAATTTCTCCAAGTAGAAATATATGTTAAAAAACAAAAACGATTTTCAATTTTTTTGTAGTTTATTGCACTTTTTTGCAATTAATGTAGTTACTATGGACTTAATGCATACATATTATTAAAATATGGGCTATAACAGTTGTATAGCAACTTGAAATGCTCCCACAAATGGCACTACAGCATGTAAAAAAAATAATATAAGCTCTGGCGGACTTGGTTCTATGGTAGGTCTTAAAGGGATAAATAAATATCGTCAAATAATCGAGATCTCAATTTCAGTGAAAATAATCGTGATTATCATTTTAGCCATAATCAAGCAGCCCTAATTTTTAGTATAGATTTTTTTTATTTTAACATTAATTGTAAGTGTGGAATCACATTATCTTATTTTGATGCTGCACTTCAGTCATTTATAACAAATATGTAAATTTCTTTGGTAATTTCTCCCACTTTGTTTTTTTATTCTGTGTTACTGGGAAGCCTCTGTTACCCTGCTATACAAATTATTATTATTATAAATCGGAAACTGAAAATTCAGACTGTGTCTTGTTAGTTTTAATTGAGTATTTGCAAAAAGGACACTGTAAGGAGCACCAGCAGTCGCAGCATGTTATGTCTAGCGTTCTCGCTGGGACGCCTCGCTTCAGAGCAAACAAAAGGTGTGAAAGTCACCAGAAAAGTCAAGATATCTCATCCTCTGCTACTTTACTTTTAAAGCAGTCCGTCTCCCTCAAGTCCCTCCTCGTTATGAAAGTGCTGCGCTAAAGAGAAAGAAGGCAGCGTCTGTGCCATTTTGAATGTATGGAAACGAGCGTTGAAGCCTCGCAGGTACCGAGGACAAGTGCTCAGTGAAGTGGAAATCAGCAATCAGAGTCTCGCTCGGGGTTGAGGATTTAACATTTTAAGGAGAGTCGAGTGTTGACTGCCATTCACTTTCTCCACCCGCCATCCACTAAACTTGCAATCAGAAGCCCACTTCTTAAATCTCCGGACTGAGAGTGCACACACGTGGTCACAAACAGGTTCTGACCCACACAGGTAACCTACAGACCTTTCAAATAACACTTTAAAGAAAATCTAAGGTCATATGTTCCCAAGTAAACACAATGCTGATTCAAAATCAACACTAGTGTAAAAGTCTGAATGTGTTTATTAACGTGCAAAGGACACAAAACATTCAACTTGATTTTCTATACCGGCGGGCTTCTTTAGGGTTTCCTGCTGGAGTCAACTGATTAATCTCATCCTACTAACATATTTAAAAAATAAAGGCTGAAAGGGCTGAACATGGGCGATGACACATTTTAAACGGATCCAAACTAAATTTAAGACGCAGCTGGCTGCATAAATTTTATGTTTTATCGACTGCACTGTTTTCACCCACCTACAGACTGCCGTCTTTGTCTCTGTGAATTTTGCCTCGACACTGGTTGAAACTACAGACTGGAGTTTGGAGGTAATTCGATTAGAGCACGTGTTCGTAACGCAGCCCGCAGCTTCTTCTGGACACACACAGCTCTTCCTTCTCACCTCAGAAGTGCAGCGGTCATTGTTATCATCGCTCCCTGCGGTGGGAGCGTGTTTGAAGTGTCTCACCTGTACTGCTCCAGCAGCTGCACGGCCTGGTGCTCCTGAGGGTGCCTCCTCATGTGGCTCTTTAAACTGTTCATGTTGGTGGTGGCAAAATCGCAGCTGCAGCACCTGCCGGGGGCATTTAGAAAGAAAAAAAGAGAGATAGAGACAGAGCAGCTTATTTAACTGGGAAATGCAGTTACAGAAGCAGCATTTTGATGTCAGTGTGTTGAGATAAAGGACTTGGAGCAAAGCAGGCAGGACATTCCTACTTTAACAAAAGAAATAAATCAGTGTTTTCTATTTCCTTACACTTGCACTGTGGCTGAGCGATGAAACTGGCACTTCCAGTAGCTTAGAGGCAGATACGGCACTGTACAAGGATTGCAGGAAGAGGATACACTCGACTCGCTGCCATCAGCCGCACAGCATTAAAGTCTCACACACACAGACACACACACACACTTCATTTTTAGGTTAATTTGGCTCAAGCTACAAACTGGTTTCTCCTGTAACTACAACAACTGCAACATGTGGGCTGGATTAATTGCACATATTAATATTCCAGCAACTGTAATTCAAGGAGAGAACAAACTGAGTTTATCATAAGTTATTTATGGAGCTTTGGTTTATTGTGTGCTACATGGAAATGAATGTGGCCTTGCCCCGAGAAACTTAAACTTGTAGAAAGGTATCGCTTCCCAGTTTGGAGCTTTTGAGAAAGCAACAGGGTAACTGTAAATTCACATTAAAGCAGCTTTAAGAGTATTTTTGTTTCCTTTTCCTACCAAACTTATTTAAACATCTTTTTTTAACAAATTATTTAACTTTACAGATGCTGAGAGGCAGGTTTTGACACATTAGGTCAGAGTCTAGAAAATTGCTTCCCCTGTCTTCTGACTTTATGCTAAACTAGGCTAAGCTACGCTATGGTTGCTAACACCCAGGTGTTGACAGTATGCGGGTCACCTAGCATATAAAAGGGTAGTTATATTGCTGGGTAATGATTTGTGCAACTAGTTACATGAGAAATGAGAACAGAAAAGTACTTATTGGCTGCTAACGCTACTAGAAATAAGAGCATTTAGGAACCTAATAAACGATTATAAGCTTACAGCAGAATATCAGAAGGTTTTCAGTCAAACCATTTCTTCCCCATAAACAGATAAGATAAGTACATTATATTTCCAGCTGTTTATTACCACCAGCACAGTTATGGTAATATTATGGGCAGACCCCGGAACGACCAGCAGGGCTCTGCAACAGATCTAACAGGGATCCTAATAAACTACAGTATGTAGTGGGCACTATGTTTTCATACTCGTGTTGAACGGTTTGACGAATGAATACTAATAAGAGTTTCAGGCATGATAATGGGCATCTTTGCACTCTGCTGTTTCCCTTCAAGTCCTTCTGTAATGCCAACAGATGATAGCAGCGATGGTATTACTGTCAGTGTTACTGTATAACGTTCAGACCTCATACTCAATTCCAATTATGTATTCCAACTCCTAACTGCACGGATTTCCTCTAACAGCTGACGGCCTGCACAGGCAGAGAACAGCTAGCGAGTTAGATTCATTTGTAGATTCATAGTTTTATTCTTGGACTCCATGAAAGTATTTTCTCAGAATTTAAAGTTCAAATTAATTCCATTTTATTTTATTTTTTTACTAGGCCTTTGTGCAGGTAGATGTTTATCTCCCTTTGCACTACCCTAATGCAACTTTCTCTTCATTTGATACCCCAAAATGTTTAAGTGGTTGGATCTTCTGGGGGATGAGATGAACAGATGCCGACTTTCAATCAAGTCAAGGGTTACGTGGCCCAAACGTAACATTTCCTTCATACTGACCACATTATTTGAAACATTGACCATGTTTAATATGAATACAATGTATTGTCATGTAAGGTTTTCCCTGGACTCTATGACGCGCACCCTTTGATTCAGAAGGCTGTGGAAGCAGGAATAACTGAAGTATGGCTGTAACAGTTCTCACATCACTGTGGAGGAACGTTTCCTCACACTTTCTTTTTCAAAACAACATTGCTTCAAATAATTAAAGGTCTGCAGGTATTTGTTTATCCACCGCTCTCCTGAGGTCCCGCCACAGCATTTTAATGAGGTTGAGTCTGAAATTTGACTGGGTCACTGTAATTCTTACGTTTTCCTGTCATTCTGTTATAGATTTGCTGGTGAGTTTGGGATCGTTGTCCTGTTGCATCACTATTTCGGCCAAGTTCAGCTCGACTGACATGTAGCGTATACTTTGGTACACAGAGGAGTTCATGTTTGACTCAGTGACTGGAAGGTGCTCAGGTCCAGGGGATGCAAAACAAGCCCAAACCATCACTCCTCCGAAAACTGTGATTGGAAGTTTGCACGAGTCGTGTCTGCAAACCTGAGCCGTGCTGCCATGTTTAGAGAAACGAGGCTTTCTCCTGGGAACCCTTCTAAACAAGCCATGCTTGCTGTGCTGCAATGAACCTGAAAATTCGACATGCCAACTGAGGCTTGTAGAGTCTGGGATGGAGCTCTGGGGTTTTTGCAGCTTCTCTGACCTTGGGTCTGACCTTGGGTTCATTTTCTGGAACGTCCACTCCTGCCAAGAGTGCAGCTATGTATTAACACGCATCAGAGTGCTTCAGACAAGCAAACTGGTGAAACATCTGCTTTTATAGGAGGTGCTGATGATTAACCAAGCACATCTGATTAGCAGCACCTGGCTGCTACTTGCCTTTACAATCCTATGGAGGGAGTAAACATTTACTTCACTTTCACATGACTGTATGCAGCAGAAAATAAAACTAGGCAGACCGAGCCTGCTTTAACGGTGATGTAATCATACCCAAAAACAAAGGAGCAAATTTAAACCAGTGTACGATACTTTGGTGAAACACTGCATACATCAGAGCGCACAGCGGCCGTGCACACAGCACAGTGTTTGATTACATGTAAAAACATCGCAGCCTGTGCATATTTTTACAGTGACAGTCTTCTGTGTGACTGATGTGCTGACTTTCAGCTTTTATTGGAGGATGTTTACTTCCAGCTTGGGTGTTGAACAGCACAGAACTGTAGCCCTGTCATTATCCTTCTGCGCTGCACTCGAAGCTGAAAGTCTGCGCTTCAACCTCCAGTGTGCTGGAGCACAGAGCCAAAGCCACAGAAAACGTGGCAGCCCACACTGTACTGCTGTGACATGACACACGTTCAGATGCAGGAGCTTCTTTCTGATATTAGACACTTTAAATGTGCAGTATGTGCATGTGAGCAGGCAGAAATGTGAGTTTTGCCAGTTTAAGTGTAAAAGTAAAAGGGTTGACCTTTACGTGTTGACATTTAATTTAGGCCTTTAATTAACAGTATTCTCATTATGGATTAATCTGCCCATTGACTTCTTGTTTAATCGAGGATTTGCTTTGGTTACCAAATGTCATAAAAAAGTGAAAAAGTCAGGGTACAGTTTTCTATCGCACACCTGAAAGAGAAAAGTGGAAGCCTGACATTTGAGAAGCTGGAAATATTTAAAATTTAAAAAAAAAAAAAAAAGGAAGTCCAAATTGATTTCTGTGGACTGACTAGTCACTGCAGGTTCACTTTAATTTCAGGTGTAATTTGATCTGTCCTCATGAAAGCACGAGGGTAAGGGCATAACAAGCATGCAGGGACCTGCTTCATCCAGCCACTCATTTTCCTCACTGCCAAAATATTAAAAAATCTCCTGTTTCCACCTGTTTACTTTGTGCTTTCCTCAATATTCCCACCTGCATGAGCCAGCAACACCCGACTCGGCATTCTCACACAAGTACCTCACAGGATTTTTGATCACACTGACTCTAAACTAAATTGGAAGCTGCCTGACCTTTACAAGAGCGAAAAGAAATCAGGCGAATATAATTCTGACTTTAGAGCACAAACGTCAGCGCTCTGTTAAGAAACCAACCTAAAGTTTGTGCTTTGAGTTAAATCTGTGCTAACACAGAGACAAAGTGAGGGCACTGTGTGACAGAGTGTGCCTGTGCCCACACTGAGATCGCTGTGCTGCTGGGAGCATTTCTAGGTGATTACTGCCCTCTAAAGGACCAATTTAAAATGACATGCAGAGCTCAAGTATCTCTTAAAGTAATAGGACATGAATGAGAATTAGCAAATAGAATTTAAATAGCTCAGTGTGCCTCAAAGGGGAACTCAAAACTAAAAAAAAAAGGCTGTCGCCATGCAGAAGTCACAGTGAGCTCTAAAAGTCCTCTTTTCACTTACAGTGGACACCAACAAACCCTTCACTATACACTCATGCAGAGTTTTATTTCTGACATGCAGGAAAAGCCAATTTTATGCAACTTTTATGCATCAAACGAGACATGCAATGAACCTGAGAAACTGGAACGCTTTCAGTCTACTTCCTGATGTATCAGCGTCTTGCTAAAGGTCATATAGCATTCCTGCAACCAGCATTATTCTGTACATTCAAATAAACAAACACAGCATGACGGCAAACACGAAGAAATGGAAAACTTTCCAAGCATGAAGAGCAGAACGTGAACAGTTTCAATGAAAAAGCCGCAGCATTTGTTCCCCACCAAACCTGCTGTCTCAACACGGGGGGTCAAGTTTAACCCAACACACCCCCTACAAACACACACACACACGCACACACACACAATTAATCAACGATATGTGCAAAAGATCTTAGGTGGTTTTAGGAACTTTAATATTCATTATAAAGATCAACTTTATCTCTTATGACAATGCCATACTAGAGGTTTTTAGTTTCCCACCACTACGAAGGATCCTCACTGAACAGAGGGCGTGGCTTATGACGCCTAGAGTCAACAATGTAGCTTTTAGAAACCTTCCAAGGCACCTCAACGCCCACTCACATCTTGCTTCTGGTTACTACAATAAGTCACATGATAGGGCGAGGCAAGGTCTCACAGTAGTTCCACCCAAAACCTCTGATGGTATTGACCCAAGCCTTTTTTCACACCATGTGAGGCTCATGATTAATAGTAGGTCAATGATCCTCTTAAGGGACAACCTCCACTAGGGTTTAAATACCTGATTTTAGAGCTGAAGAAGCTACTTGGATGAGAGGTGAATGTCTTCACCAAACTTTCTGTCCAAGCTCCTTACACTACCATGATGTGGACACCTACGTGAAACACAGAAAATGTGTTTTGCTTTACTCAGAGACAAACTATTTGACCCTGAGGGGAAAAAGCCACTAAGGCTACGTCCACACTAATCGTTTTCTCTCCGTTTTGGCCTCCCGTCCACACTGAGACGGCGTTTTGGCTCAAGGAAAACGCATACATTGGAAAACGGTGCTTTCATGGAGCAGTGTGGACAGCGAACCCGGAGCCTTTTCAAAAACGATGACACATTTTAGTCATGTGATGCAGTCATGTGACCAATTAAACTAAGATAGCAGAGGGCATTATACAGCAGTTGTTTTGTTTGCCCTCAATTTTGACTATTAAAGATTAATATCAGTCTGTACATGCTCCAGAGAGCTTTTCTTCAGATTCTTTAATTCTCACTCGCTTTTGCAACTTTGTACTTTTGTGTTACTCGCAGCAACAACTCCACCTCATTGTTAGTCCACTGAAAAAACTTCAAAGAGCCTGAAACTAAACAAACGGCAGACAGAAATGAGGCAGGTCGTATCCTCTTACGTTTCACGCATGAGCAGGACTGGAACGTAAGTGTTTTTCGGCCGTTTCAATGTGGACGCACAACTCTGTGAAAACGACTGAAAACACTACTGCCTGCAGGCTGCCTTCGCGCTACCACCACTAAAGTATAAAACAGGCATAAAACATGTTTTACACATTTTTTTTCAATAATGTATGAAATATGGGCACTTTTATAAGATAATTTGATAATTTACTGCTTTAATTCTCCTGGAGAAAAGCAGAATCTGACTGTGAAAATCAAACAGTCTGATAAACTGTTTGCTGTTCTCTGGTCGAGGGATGCATCTTCTGCTAAGACGACAGCATTCAGATTTGATCGGCTTTCACAGCTGGTGAAGTTTTGCTGTTTCCACTCTTTTTTCCATCACTACATTAATCTCTACAAACACTTATCATCTGGCGCTGAACTGTGAGAACAACAGAAAGCATTACACTGGTGCTAGCTTCCTGTTAAATCCAAAAATTATTTTAGGATCCACAGACTTATGTGTTCTCAGTTTCTCTGTCCTAATGTACTGCTTGACTTTAATGTTTCTGTCCCACGAGGTCAGTGGAGGTTAATAAAGAAGATCGTGCCGTTGCTCCAAAAATCCAGAAAAACCTTCCTCACGCGATCAAATGTTCAGCTTCCACTGACAGATGGAAATGTCTTCAACTACTCAAACATTTTAGCACTTGCTACTTATTTTAACAATTTTTATTTTAATAATTAATCCCTATTTTTTTTAAAAAGAATCCTGTTGACTTGAGATTTTTGTGTATATCATGTTTATCTTAATAATCTTATACGTATTCATCTGCACACACGCAATGAAGCAAGTCTGAAACAGGAAACAGAATAAATGTATCCAACTTTGCTTATTTTCTATTAATTTTTAAGCTGAAAATGTCAAACTGTGCGCGTTCTTTGAATCATTGTAGCTTAGTAATGTTTCAAATGAATACTCACTTCACTGCGCTCATAAATGATTAAACATCTAATAAAAACTCCTCTAGGTTTACAAGAAACCATCAATCACATTTCACCCAGCGTTACCGCCACAGGCTAAAGGCATCGCAGGCATCACTAAGGGGCTACATTTCACTGGGAATGGGTCACACCCCCGGGAAGCTAAGATGAGAATTGGGAGCAACAATCTTATGCTATTTTTTTGTTTGCACTCTATGCATCAGAAACTGTTAAACTATGATTCTGAAAGCTTTGAAAGACATTTGCAGACAGATACATTCAGATAAACAGTGGAGATATTGGAAGGTCTGTTGGTTTTTTCTTGCATTAATGCTTGCATGACGTTATGAGCAAGATCTTACTGGAGCCTGAATTTCAAACAGGACACGTATGAAACAAAGGCAGGACCACAGAACTTTATGACGTTTGGAAAGGGTGTGGTATTGTTCCATATCGCTTTATAACTTATTTACTATCTTTTTCTCACTCGCTATCACTCATTCTCATACATGTTCTGCTGTTAGACTTGGGGTTGTGCAACAGCTCGCTCAAAGTTCAGTTTGCGCAGACTAACATGAACAGGAACCTTTACAACCAATATTTTGTAAAACTAAAAATGATCAAGTTCAAGGTCATTCTGAAGAAGCTGCTCTGATCCTTCTCTAGCTCTGCACACACAAAAATATCATTAAATACACTCACAGACAAAAACCAAAGGGGGAAAAAAGGCAACTATGTGTTTTACCACTTAAACAATGTGTCACACTGCAGGAAACCTCAAACAGATGACAGAAAAGCGATCAGTCAGCTCTGCGGGCCGTTTGCAGCTGTTGATTCACCATCTTACCCTTTAGTAACGATTTGTTGTTATCATCAATCACTCGCAGATATTTCCCAAGACTGTCTGTTTCAAATTCACTGCCGACGACGTGGCTGACGTTCTGATTTGTTTTTTCACACCCAGCGGGTCCAATTTCCATAGAAATGTAAGATTTCTGGGGAAATTGGAGAATCTGTAGTGATTTGCTGAGAAAACCCTTCAAATCTACAATCTTCATACACATAAGACCTCAGCATTAATGCTGGTAGCCGTGCTGTCTGAACGGCCACGATCATTAGTCATGTAGACAAACTGTATTGTTCGAGTGAAATATGTACAGTGTACCGTTTCACCCTTACAACAGCCAGTCACACATATTTTTCTTCTATCTTTAGTTCAACATTTAGTAAAAAAGGTGAAATTCTATGAAAATAATCTTTTTAAATGTTCCCAGTAACATTAAGTGCTGCACAGAGTGCATCATAACGAAGCTGCTCCCAGCTCGCTGTAGTTAGTGACTGTGCAAAAGACCTTTTAGGTCCTTTAACCCTTTAAGACCTACCATAGAACCAAGTCCGCCAGAGCTTATATTATATTTTTACATGCTGTGGAGCCATTTTTGGGAGCATTTCAAGTTCCTATACATCAATACAACCATTATAGCCCAAATTTTAATAATATGTATTCATTAAGTGCATAGAAATTACATAAATTGCAAAAAAGTGCAATAAACTACAAACAAATTGAAAATCGTTTTTGTTTTTTAACATATATTTCTAGTTAGAGAAATTTAAGAGGCTTATCCCTCAAAACTGTAAATACAAAAAAGTTGCACAAAATAGTTTCCCACCACAGGAAATTTATTTTAAGTGTCTTCATAGTTTTGTTTTTGAAATACACCAATTTTCATATACTGCAGGAAAAACGAAAATAAATATTATAGTGCAAATTTGCAAAAAAGCAGCATATGCATCAAAATAAACTATTTCCAGCAGTGCAATATGAGTCCTAAGCATCCCAGAAACGACACAAAGTCATAAAGTCAAAGATAACTTAAAAACACCAGTATAGGCTCATGAGGCCCTGATGGTAAAAAACTACATTTCCGCAAAAATGACATCACTTCCGGTTTCGGGCAGGTGATGGCGGACATGCGAAAGTTCGCTCTGACGTCTATTCCAACGTAGGAAGTGTTACAAACAGCTGATCGGATCGGCAAAGCCATGTTTTTGTTGCTGCAAGCGCTTTTTATGCAGTTTTTGCAAAGCTATATGTGGAAGGAAACTGTGACCTAGGACAAGCTGATGGCATAAGATGTAAGTACAACTCCTCCGGTGTCATGTGCAAAAAAAATTATTGCGCTAGCTTATGGGGTTGCAGAGCTACCGCGATTTAAAAATTGTTACGCAAAACAGAGCGTGCCCGCTCCGACCGGCTTTAAAGGGTTAAAATAACCCTCAGCAATCCAAGTGCTCATCAATGGTAACGCTAAACTAACACAATATGCATTTATTCATCTCTACGCATATCCCATTTATTCATTTGTATCCATCCCTCCGTCCCTGGAGTTACCTCAGGTGTCATGGGGCAAGAGGCGGGGCATTTTTTGTTCCTTTCTTTAAAAACAAACAAACAAACTCAAATCTTGGCAATCAGGCGACAAAGAAAGTAAAATGCACGACCGGCCGAAGCACCACAAAGACTGTGGGTGTTAGATTAGCGGGTGTTAACACAAGGCCACTAATTTTACTGTTACTAACATTACATAAAAGGTTGGTTCTTACCACAATGATTAACTTCATTTTGTAGACAAAGTGAAATTTAAAAACTGCTAAAACTTGGCTAGTGGGAGGTGAAATGAGCAGATGGCGCAGGTTTTCTTTCACAACTCACCGATAAGGTTTGTCAGAGTTATGAATGCGCCGGTGGTTCCTCACCCCGACGTACGTAGAGCTGGTGTAGTTGCACACGTCGCACTTAAACATCTTCTGTGGACTACCTTCTGTAAGAGAAGGCAACGTAAACACACCTTTACAACTTGTTGAGAACAACACCGAGCCGTCAGCCAAATATCGTAACAATTAATGGTGCCATAAAAACATAAACCACGTCTTACCTTCATCTGTGACCCGCTCCGTCTCCTCCATTGTGGCCGCCGTCTCAGCGACTGGTGTGAGCATTTCCACGTCACTGCTGAAGCTGTGGTGCTCTCTTTCATGGTTTCTTAACTGGCTCTAAAAATGAATAGAACAGCGATACTGTGAGATTTCTAAGTAATTATGATACACTGAATGGATTAAAAACAGCTGGCAGATTTCCCCAATGATGCACTTTGTGGTCTTTATTAGGCATTTTACCTCACACCTCAGGCACAGATATGAGAATAGGGGGCCTGCTTTCACACCTCCCAATTAGCAACTCTTAGCGTAACTCCCAGATCTGCTGGAAAATATGATGAACTTAATAATCTCTGCTGCAGAGAGGCAGCGGACCCCGATGATACCAGTGGAATCAATACTTTTATCCTTTGCCTGCATCCGACTGCTGCACACTTTTCCTTGCTAATTTATCAACTCAAGCTTTAATCTATTATTACCGTTTGATGACCGACAAGAAGAGATGCTGACAACAGCGACTCGGTGAATGTTGCAGTGTTGGGTGAAGATAAAACCAGAGGCATTATAAGCAGGAGGAACACTCAACAAGTCTTGAATAAAACAGACAGCTGACCCAGCTCTGCCAGCATTGAACTAATCAACAGTCAAACTTAGAAACATGTCAGCTAAATATGAGCAGCCTGACACTATTCTAGCTAACTATTGGATGTTCAGTACCCCCAATTCCTCCTGTGCATTTCAGGATGCTTTTAAGCTGCAGTTGGTTTTTTTAAATCAGTGAAATAACAACAATATTTATCTCAATATAAGGAATAAAAATCACAGCATCAACATACGGACTTGAAAGTTCATAAGGAAGCTCCTGGAGGGAGATGAATGAAACAAGTGGAGCGGACATGAGGGATTGTACAAAGAATGGGAAAATGTGTTTGTCCCGGCAAAAAAAAAAAAAAAACTGACCAAGACAAAGAACCAGGACCCAGGAGGGCAGAAGTACCAGCCTCTTATTTGTTTCTACCAGCTGACACCGCATATAAAACACAGGGACACGACCACGAGGTAATAAACACACGATGCACCAGCACAAGCACAAATGCTGGCAACGACGGCGGCCACTCGTGAAGGTTACGTCGCAGGCTCTACAAAGATTATCCGAGTCTAAATCAGGCCTTACCTCCAGAAGACTCGATAAAACACACCCAGTACACACAACTGTTTGTGTTGGTGGCAACAAAATATCAAGGTGACAAGCCAAACATCAATAAATGCTGGCTATGATTATCACAGTGCCATGATACAGCTATTGTGTGATAGCCAATACTAGACAATTATTATTGATTATCTGTGTAACTGTGTTCCCCTGCTGTCAATAATTTCCCTTTAAGGAGTCATAAAATAGTAACTCTGACAAAACATGACAGTAAAATCGTTTGGAGTCTCTGAATACAAATATATATGTATTGTATTTACACCTGAATACGTCTTTATAACTGCCTCACTACGAGAACAACAGCGAAACACAAACATGCCATAATCACACATGCATGTTTTCAGTCAGTCACATGGAGAAGATCGCCCACCATGCCAAGTATGTGCGACACATTCAACTGTAGCGCTGTGTAGTTCATCATTCATATAAGTCAGCGGTCCCCAACCCCTGGGCCTCGGACCGGTACCGGTCCGTGAGTCTTTGGTACCGGGCCGCGAGAGTTGAGGCTCGGGTGTGAAATGTCTGGTTTTCAGGGTTTTTATTGGTTTTCAGCGTTATTTTGTCATCGTTTTTATCGTTAACTCGGTTTTCCTGGGTCTTTTCACGTGTGTTATGAATAAATCTTCTTTTTTTCGGTACCGGTACTAGTTTTATTTAGTTGTATTTATCCGCGACACCTTAAAGGCCGGTCCGTGAAAATATTGTCGGGCATAAACCGGTCCGTGGCGCAAAAAAGGTTGGGGACCGCTGACATAAGTGATTATTGTGCTCCATTTGTTCAACACTGATGCTCTTGATACCCCTTTTACACCCTGTTCTTTGTGATAGCTTTACCTCACATTTCATCCCTTCTGAATAAAGTAAGATAAATTCACTCCTACAACTACAACAATGTCTTCTATAACTGAGGAGTCCTGGTCATTTGCACGTTCTCTTCCACAAATCCTCATCAGAAAATCCTCACATGTGAGATGTTGGAAAGAAGGAGGTTAGATTAAAACATGTTTCAAATGAAAGGGCCGCACTCACCTTGTAGTGGAAGGCATCTGGACACTGCTTGCACTGGTACATCCGGCTCTTGCAGTGGTGGATCATGTGGTTTTCCAGGTCTTTGCTGTCTGAGGCGATGTGCTCACAGATGGGACACTGATACGGCTCCCTCTGCCTGTGCACCCGCAGGTGCTGTTTAATGTAGCCCTTGTTGCCACTGCTGTAGCGACACAGGCGGCAGCGATACGGCCTATCGCTGCCGGGGATGTAATCCACCAGACTGCTGTCAGGAGAGCCGACCAACCCGTCCATCCCTGGAACACTGGAGCACACGTAACTGCCCGCTCCGTTCGCCGCGACCACTCCAGCTCCATTTTGGAACTGTGCGTTATCTTGAAGCTCTTTCAAGATGTCTTCGTCCGAGGTGTTCTGGTCTGAGCGCTCCCTCAGTCTTTCAATGACCGTGAGCAGGGAAAGGCTGATCCCGCCATTAGCTGCAGGCCCGTCGTCGTCTCCTTTGCCCAGGCCCAGAGATCCTAGAGTTTCCTCTCTGCCCTCATTACAGTTCAGCATAGCTGCTGCCGTTCCCACGTCAGAGGCCTTCTGTCCGGCTGCAGCCCCCTCTGTGGGTTTCTGGCCTGCTTGCGGGCTCTGCGCCTGTGCCGGAACGGTCTTCAGAGCTACCTTGGCGCCAGAGTTGGGCAGCTCGGGCGTCCTCATAGGCATAGCCACGAGGACCTCGGCAGCCAGCGAGTGGAGGCGGAGAGACTCCGAGTGCGTCCTCTTGCGACCAGCTGGGGGGACGTTTTCATCCCGTGGAAGGTCGTTACTTTTAGTGATGGAGGATTTGATATCGGCTCCTAAATGCTGGCTTTTGTTAGTGTTCCCCGGACTGTAGCAGAGGACCACCTCATCTTTCACACCTTCCACATGTTCCTGCTCTTCTGCTTTTTTCTCCAGCAAGCTCTTATCCCCGTCCACATCTGGGCTGAGAAGAAGTGGGTTAGAGGACATGACTGAGTCCTCAGCTGAAGGAAGCCGCTCTACGATCACATTGATATGGCCGGCGCTGTTGGGGCTTCTGTTGATGATCTTCTGAGCCGATGACAGCAAGCTGTCGCTCACAGAGGTGCTTTCATGGTGACCGCCTAGCTCCACCTCCGTCGCTGCCTCAGTGGTCACCTGCACCTCCACCACGGGCTCCTCAGACGTCAGATCTTTGATGGGGTACTCGTCCTCTTCCTCTACTGTTTTTGGACTTTCACTGAGATGAGAGCCTTGAAGATTCAGCACTTCCTGTTTGTCCTCGACAGCCACGGGCATGCAGAGCTGCAGCTTGAAACCGGTAGGGAGCTTTTGCAGGCTTTTATCTTGAAGAACAACTATTTCCTCTCTGGCTGACGCATTGTTAGGAGCAGCTTGCACCTCTCTCTTTGCAGAACCTCCGTCTTCATCCTCAAAGATTGGATAGGAGCAGTCGACGAGGCCGGCGTGCTTCCAGGCGTGGGTTTTCAGCATTCGCTGCTGACTGCAAACATAGCTGCAGATCAGGCAGCGGTACAGGCCATACTCCTCATAGCTGTACCACTTCTTCTTCTGTGGTAACTCCTTAGCACTGCTCACTGAGCTTTTCTTCACTTCGGTTCCTGCGCTGCAGTCGTCACCTGTTAGATCCACATCCTGCTTTTTTAAAACCTCTTCCTTCGCCTCACTCACCGGGTACTTTCTCTTCTGGTTGTCTCCATTGTCAAAGTGCATCCTGACGTGCGCCTCCAGCTGCTCGTGGTCTCTGGAGGTAAAGTGACACTCGGAGCACATGAGGATGAGGTCACTGTGCTGCTCGTTGTGCTGCTTCAGGTGTTCTTTCAGCAGGGGCAGTGTTTGGGAGAGATGGGGGCACAGGCTGCACTGATAGCACGTCACCGTCCGCTTGAGGTCGCTGCTGTTGGGGTTGGCAGCTACCTCTGCCACCGTGGTGGTCACGTTGTTGTTATCATCACCTGACCAAGGTGAGGGAAGACTGCTGTCATCTGTGCCGCGCTCTACTCTCACCTCATCCTTATGGTTCCTTTTAATTTTCTTACATATAGAGCCGCCCCCCTGCTCAGCTCCCCTTTCCCCCACTTGCAGCGCTCTTTTCTGTCCCCCTGATGTGCAGCGACGCTGGGGCCGCTTCTCCACAATCTTGCTGAGCTTCTTTATGACCCGGATGAGAGAATCATCTGCCGTTTTCTGCTGAAAACCCTGAGAGGATTGCTTCTCTTTGGTTTGCCGTGTGTGGGAGCCCAGTGCCGCCGATGTGGAGGAGGAAGACGAGGCAGCGGATGAGTGTGTGATGGCATTAGTGATCTCCTCCATGACCTGGAAAACAGCAGAGAACAAAGTAATGAGTAAGGAATCTGATTGGTGTTACACAGTAAACCTTTTAAGTAGATGACCTCATTTATAATATAAATACATTTTTAAAAAATTAGAGCAAAGAAGTGTGGCCAAAAATGTTAGACATAAAAGACGGAAATAGCTTCAACATCTGAAAAGTGAAACCAATGTGAAAGAACATCCAAAGTGCATTATTTTTAGTGGTAGACAGAATTAGCAGGACAGCTACTATTCAAGGCTGCTGCTGGTTATTAGACGTAGGAATCCCCAGATTTGAAACTGCTATAGTTTGAACTGGGGAAAGACATGGTGCTGGTCAAGGCTCCACATCCATCATCTGCCCTCAGTGCAGTTTCTCACTCTGCAATGCAGTGTTTCTCTAACTGTGGGGCACAGACTCAGTGCAGGTCAATGCAAGATAGGGAAATTTAAAGAACCACCGTTTAAAGCTCCATCTCTGACCTCCTGCTACCCACAAGACCCTCAGGCAGAGGTCTTTTGTCTGTTCCAGGGACCGCGCCAAAAACAGTGCAAAGTGTTTGAAGTTGAGGCCTGGAGGATGTGGAACAGCCTGCCCGGGGAAATCCCGATCTTCAAGTTGTGTCTTAAAACATAGTTTTACAAGAAGGCCTTTCCTTTGCATTTCTCACAACAGTTATTTTTGATTTATTCGGATACTCATGTAAAGCACTTAGTAACATGAAATTTGAAAAGTTGTACATGAATACAGTTATCATGTAACACAGTTAAAACACAGTCATACGTTCAGTTTAAGAGATCTAAGACAAGAAGACACGACCAGCATCTGTCATGTTTTTCAGTTCGTTCCACACGATGATCTTATTTTATTTTACTGCGCTTTCATGAAGCCCTTTTTTGTCCTTTTCCCTTGTTTCATTGTTGCGAAGTTTTTCTGTAACGAACAGAAACTGGCTCATTCAAATTTTTACTAACAGGCCACAGCTGAACGTACACCAGGCAGTCACGATGGTTGACTGGTTCGATTTTACTCGACTTGCAGCTGTTGCAAAGTGAGTTTCACTTTCTTCTTCTGGACAAAGTCCCAAAGTGCAGAAAAACAGCTTCATTCCAGCACCAATCACTCAGAGGATCAAATCATAGCTTCACCATTATTTTTTCCTTCATTATTTTTGCAATGCTTACCCGTTCTTAGCGTTTCCTCTGCAGAGTGTACATATGATGAAAGACGACTTACCTTCCTCAGACCAATTCTACCTACAAGTACAAATAAAGCAACCTGTAGCTGTGTGTTTGGAAAGAAGAAACAGGTTTGCGGTGCTGCGTGTCTTTGACGGTTTGCAAAGAGTAAACAGTTAAAACGATCTCCGAGCAACTGAAGATTATGTCATTCTTCGTTTCGGAGCTTGATGAACATCATGTAGCAGGTGTTGGTGTAGTGAAACGCTGTGGACAACAGTGGACCATAACTTCAGGACTTCTTAGGTGGACGATGATGAAAATCTGACACGTATTTACAAAACAATGTTTCTGTGGCCTGAATGTTGAACCGCTCGCTGTTGCGAAGCGTCCATGTTGCTCGCTACAGCTCTCCCTCATCGCTTCTGCTGTATGAAATCAGTTTGAATCAACACACTGTTTGGATTCCTCCATCAGCTGACTGTGGCTGTGGTGAATGGCTATGGATAATTAATGGACTGTGACCACACTCTGCGACACTTACTGGCTTCACTGCCAAGAAGACAGACACAGAAGATCTGTATCAAACCGCCTCATATCACGATTTCTGGGGGACTTTTGCCTTTACTGGAAAGGACAACTGCAGAGAGCAGCCTTTTGGCACGTGGGTCACCTGATCAACACCTGAGGGTCAATCCTCATTTATATATTGTACATATAGTAACTTGTTATCCATCCCTTATTTCATAATTTACTCCAACATCTTCACACTCTGCACAACAAACATGCTGTGTTGTTGTCAGCACTGTCTGTTGTCTATCTACACTCTCACTTCCTCATATGTGTACACATACTTACTCAATAAAGCTGATCCCACATTTCAGGCTTAAGCTCCATATTGGATCACATCTACATTTTTATTTATTGAATCACTTTTTTAAACATTCAGTTTAACTGACCTCCTTCTTGTATAGTATTTATTTTATTGAACAAAAACATTTTTTGTGTTGTTGGATCCGACATATCCTGTTGATTCATCATATAAATGCGAATTTTATGCTTTTTAGAAGGATTAAATTGTATGATGCATTCCTAGCTAGCTATAAATTGGATGATCTTGTAAAAAAAAAGGTGTTAACTATTAAAAAAAACCTCTTGTGTGGCACACTTTGAGAATCACTGCCACACAGACTGCAAAATCATTTTGATCTTTCTCTGTCTTTTAAAATAAATCTGTACTAATGACATTTATCACTTGAGTATTTACCAAGAAGTTAGTGAGAGGAAATCAGTCAATCGACTAATGGGATAAGTGTGACAGCTTAACTCATTCCTGATAAGTCCTGTCCCTGCACAGTCAATACAGACCTTGTGCACCATGTGCATTTGTTTACATGGGAAGCTGAAGAGGAAACGGGCACAACTGCTCTGGCTGAATTCCTTCCATCTCCACATGACATAACACTGCCCTCCTTCTCACTTTCTGACCACAAACTTCCTCTTTCTCCTACTTCTGCTTCTGTGTGAAAACATCAAAACATGTGGAACAAACATGTCACCGTGGTTTTCCATGGGAAGGAAAACCACGGCGGGATGTTGTAGTGCATTCATCCATCCAGCTGAATTTTGAATTCTGTGATGAGGAGGAATTCAAAATAAGCTGCATCCGACTCCTTTTTATGCGCCTGCGATCAGTCAGCTTCTCTCTGGACTCCATCATGTGCTTTAACCCGTCTCAGATGAGCACCTGTTATGTCAGGATCTAAAAATATTCCATCCACTTTCACTCCCCTGTAGGACGAAGTTGCACACAGCCTCTCGGTGTGAGCTCTCACACAAAAAGCAGCCTTTTACCCGCTGATGTGAGCCAACACACTGCTGCCTTCACGCTACAAAAACACTTTCACGTTTAAAAAAAAAAGGGAAAAGTCAAAAGGATCCTGGCACACGCTGTTAGCTCCGCTGTTAGCCTCACAGCCTGCTAGTCAAACACACACACACGAGTCTCACACACTGCTAGCAGAGAAACACATGAATGTACAAGGACGCGTCCGTGCTGCTGGTGGTTAATGGGTAACGGAGGAGCGCGAAGGTGTGTGGAAATAAAAATATACTCACGGACACGGAGAAGTTTGGCGCTCTTTGTCCTCAGCACATAAACCGCTTTCTTTTATTCGTTAGCCATAAAAAGTGGCCCCTCTCTCTCTCTCCCACATTGCAAAATGGCGAGGATGGAATAACAGTCACGTGATTCGGAGTTTGAGTCAGGTGACCGACGCCGACCGACGATTGACAGGCTGTCTTGCTGTTGCCTTCAAATGCCCCTCGTAAAAAGCAGCGCTTTTTAACTTTTCTTACAACCTAACCAACCAGTGCGGTAATTTCCACAATAAAGAGCATTATATTTTTAACTCCTTAAATTAAGACGATAACCAGAGGCGTTGCTTGAGGCCCAGGCCAGTGGGGGGCCCCTAAAAGCTGACAAACTTTATATTTTTACCACCCTAAGGGGCCCCTAGCTGCCTTTACTCAATCTAGCTGTCAGGGGTGTGCATAAAATAAATGCTGTTTGTCTGAACTGTGGAAAACTAGCATCACATTATTTATTTTATTTACTGTGATATTTAATATTAAAGCCACATTTTTGGTTTAATTGATGTCAGATTATGGTAACAAACGTAAGGCCCTTGGGGCCAGAACCGTCGGCAAAGACTGATATCCGGCCCACTGCATAGGTTTGGAAAAGAAGAAAACTCTTCTTTCTTACCCAGCAGATTAACTCAACATCAGCCACTTAATTGAAGTCCAAACAGCTCTCAAATGAGCATAACCTCCTCACTTCCTCTGTCAATCTGGTTGGGTCTAAATTTAGATTAATATCTGCCACATTTTTAAAAATTGTCACCTATTTGGTACACCGGGGCCAAATTACATATGTGCAACTTCAATGGAAAGTTAGATCTGAAATCCTAAATAAAACATTTCCAAAGTTTGTGACACCTTAAGAGTTTCTGCTCAAGGCTGTGTGTGGAGAGGGGTTAAATTTTGGTCATCTCAGGCACGCAGCTCTTGCTATGAACACAGAGGCTCCACACTCCTGTTATCCAAGCCTTCATCTTGGCAGAGGCAGCCAATCAGAAGAAAGTTAGTTCAAAGGGAGAGGGCACAGAGCTGCTTGTTTCAGACAGAGCATGAAGTGAGGGGGTGCACCAAGACCCAGTGTAACTGAACTCTGAATTATGCAAATCAACTCTGAGCAGAATATGCAGAAAACATGAACATGCACCAGCAGTTTGTGCCTCTCACTTAAAACGTTCACCCACTAGTTGATGGAAGAGATGTTGAGAGGGCATAACAACCACTCTCTAACCCAAACCAACAGGAACAACCTGGTGCATTTTTATTGTTAGGTAGTTATAATACACAGTCATACATTGGCAATGCTTCTACCACTTACAGTCGGAGAGAACCAGAATGATGACTGTTTAATCATTGCAGATATTGTCCATAACCTTGTATTGTACATGTACATGTATGTATTAAAATCGTGCTTATCAAAATGCACCTCGTTCAACTCACAGTTGTCTTTTCCTCTGTCTTTTTCTTATGCTTAAGTTTTACAACAACACCAAGACATTCCAATAATGGTACAGTTTATTTGTGCTTTCTACCAAAGTCCTGGTAGAAGAATTCAGCACAGTAAAATTAAATGCAAATCACAGCATGCAGGAAACAAATCAGGCCACTTCATTTCAATATAGTCAAATTTGCAATGTGTGTTTACGTTCATGATTTTGCTTTGACAAATGTTTTTATTGCCTAAATGTATTTTTATATCTGTGTTTATTGCGTTTGGTGAGTGAGAAACCCATAGGCTATAAATTCTGCACACTAAAGGACTAGTTTGATTCCTGCCTCTAGCAAAACTCTGATTTACAATTATTTACATTAATGCCGGCAAAACACGGCTCCATATATTATGCGTTTAACGACACCACTGTTAGTATCTTAGTATATTTTACTTACAGTAGCTCAAAAGTGATATAACTTTATTCTTTCAGTTTAAAAAAACTTGTTTGTTTGTTTGGTGGTTTTTTAGCTGAAACAACAAAGTAAAATGTGATTTTTATTTTTTATTTATTTTTTGGATTCTTTATGCTGCTGCTGTTGTTCGGCTGTAGAACAAATTTAGAATAATCTGATGTCTTCCTGACTGCAGTGGTGTGATGGATAAGAGTTTTCTAAGAATGGAGACCTCTAATTCTGCACAAATCACCAAAATACAGTCACAGAAGTGCAGCCTGAACTGTGCAGGAAGCTCCATTCTGCCTCACTGCTGCTTGCAGATGATTATCGTTGTGTCTCTCAGTCCTTTAAAGTTAAAATGCCCTATGAAGACACAGATTTTTGATTCTGTTATTTGTCTGTGCTGTTGCACACAGACTGCGGCTGCACAGACTCTAGAGCTCACTGGTTTCTGGGCTGATAACAGCTCTGGTTCATCTCGAGGAGTCTCGTTGTCTGCTGCAACCTCCACCGTTTCTTTGTTATTCTTCAGGAGAACTCTGACAGCACATCTGGAAACACCTGCCTGCAGCAGAAGTCTACCCATAAGACCCTGCTGAGTTTTGTTCTGTGCTGGGAACAAAGCTGCAGAGGAATACCACTCAAAGCACTTTTGACAACAACACAATGTACTGTGTTACTTCTTCTATTGCTATGACTACTGCTATTTTTGTAAATATCATCTGCAATTTTAACTGAAGCTTTCATTACCCAGGGGCAGCGTGTTACCAGTGCCGAAATAGTTTCCAAAGTGCACTGCTGTTGTTTTGATTCTTTTTTAGCCCTTTCCCATATTTCCTCAGGAAGCCTTGCCGTTAGGTTGTAAATAAAAATGTGATTTTAATGACTTGCCTTAAAGGCGGATTCATCTTGTGGTACAAATTACTGAATGACATGACCCCAGTTCAACCTCACTGGAAGTTTCTTCGGCACAAAACACAGATGGGTAGTTACAAATGTTTAATAATATCCCTTTTCTTTGAAGGTAACAATGTGATTATGATATGTTCGATTCTTTAATGTAATAACTGCAAACATTTGTGGTAATTTCTCTGTAATAACCAAGAATCAGGGCTATAACCTGTTCTAATACTACTAATACTAACCCTACTAATAGTAGTAAGTAATCCAAGAATCCAAGAGGTATAATGTTTAGTTGGTAACAATTTTAGGAATTTTTATATCTTAACCAAAAAATAGGGTTGTAAATTAGAAACCTTCATATAGAAAAAATGGTAATTGTATGCTAATTAAATAGTTTTTACTTCTGCAATGCACTGTCTGTGTAGGATCTCAGTAATCCCGGTCATGGCAGCCTTGAGATGTTAAAGAAAGAGGGCAGCTGGACTTCTTTAGGTTCTGGTCAACACTGAAGCTGACACTCCGTTTACAGAGGAAGGAACAGGTTTTGAATGTGTTTTAAGTAAATTCCCAACTGGGCCTTCATCAAATCAGTGAGGATTCTCAGGAAACAAGGTCAGACACCAACCTGGGAGAAACCGAATGACAAACAGAACAACACTGTCAAAAAAAGTTTTTCAGAGAAAGTTGAATTTTGTTGAATCCCGGAGGACTCCGACCCAGCGACGCCCTCAGACAGAAACTAAACAGCTCTACAGTGCAGCAAAGAGTCCTCGGGTCTCTACGCAGGAAAAACAAAAGGCACAAAATAGAAGAATCACCTCAACAGGACTCAGCTGTACATCTGCATCAGAAGGTCAAAGGTCACTCCTTTAAGGATGCTAGTGTTTACATTTTGGACCGAGAAGACAGATGGTTTGAAAGACGAGTAAAGGAGGCCATCTATATCTATTGTGAACGATCACCGTTGAACAGAGTGGGTGACTTAAGACAGCAGCTATCAGCCAGTCCGGAAATCTGTTCCCAGGAACTTCAACCCCGCTCAGGTGAACTCAACAGGTCACATATTTTAAAACAGAGGAATTTGTATATTTTAACATATATTACTGCTGTTTTTAATATCTTACTACACTGGTCACTTCATTATGTTTCTTTACACTATTGGAGGACCTGAACTAATTTTTATTCCAACCACAGAGTGAGACATTTCAGCCTCACGGTCTGCGCAGCATGCCAATGAATTACCAAACTGTGAGAATTAAAAACAGACACTGTAAAGATGCTGATCTGTGTATCTGGTATTCATGTGTTAGACTTGGATTCAATGCTGCATTTTTTCTAATGACAGCGCAGAAGCCAAACCTGCTGGGTTTTCAGAAATATAGACTGTGGATTTAATAGTTTTTTTAATGACAGAAGAAATTATTCATCAGTAGACGAGTGTGACAAATACCCACCAGAGAAGGACATTTCTAAACCCACTGAGGGAAAAAAGACTGCTGTGAAGAAGGTGGGAACCAGCGTATGGTGATATAAATATCTGCTGTCAGTTCCTCTGTGGGCTGTGGAGATGAACAGGTTACCGCTGTGAATCACATCATATTCAGTGACCAATGACGCTCAGATGAAGCTGTTCAACAAAGTGTTATTGATCTGCTGAGAGGTCAAAGATTCAAGGACAGGTGAAACATGTAACAGTGCGTGCTGTCCACACAGACTGTATATAAATAACGGGCACATCCTCCAAGGTCTCTCCAGGTGAAAAGTGAAGCTGCTACAAAACCTGCATTCTTTATAATGTGCAGCAGGGGGCGACTCCTCTGGTTGGAAAAACATTTCAGTTTCTAATTTTTCATCTTATTTAACGCAACATGACATTAATTTTTGGAAAATATGATCCTTTCCACACAGCTTCCTTAAGCCCAAACAGCTCCTCTTCTCTCCACCACTTCTCGTGCTCATGCTCACATACAGACAATCGGTTAGTTTCCAGGTTCAGAAGTACTCACAAGTTCAAATTGCAAGTAGCAGGGCGACTGACACTGATGGCTCAACGATCCAGCAACGAGTAGAGCCGGTCTGCCATCTTAAGTAGCACGCCAATCGTCCTAATCAGCGGCAGGTGTGCTGATCATCCCCAGGTGCGTGGGCCAGGGGAGAGCGAGAGAGAAAGAGAGAGCAGAAGCGAGAGAGGGGAAAAAACAAAACATAGCGTCTGACAGACGTCAGCTGGCGGGATGCGGGGATCATGACAATTATCCACATCTCTGTCTTTCTTTCACAGCGTTTATAACTCTGAGAATAACCAAAACTTACACAATGAACTTCATATTTTATTCAGGATGATCTGAAACAATGAAACCATCAGGAAGGTGTTTAGCCAGGAGCTGTTCTCTCATAGACTGATACTGGAAGTCTTTGTACAACCCCAGGTATCAGCCTCTGATGGCCTTTAAAACAAACACAGGTTTAAGACACATGTGGCCTTTACAGTTAGGAGCTGGACAATACACTCATCTTTTATACTTTATATGATTACAACTCATGACTCAGCCCCACTGTTGAACTGACTGCCATGTTCCTTCCTCACCAGTGGTTTACTGGATCCAGTGACACATAGATGTCCTTCTCAGGAACCGGGCCTGAGAGACTTACAGTATGTCACCCTACACAACCAAGGGTGAACAGATTCAGGGCTATGCACATACTCACAGAGCTGGGGTTACCTCCGCTAACAGCTACTGTTTTGAGGAGGACTTTCTCTACAGGAGGGGTCTCAAACTTAAGCGAGCAGCAGGCCACGGCCACTTTTGTCTTCAAGTAGTACAAAAAAACAAACAAACAAATGAGAAAACACCCACAAATATTTCTGAAAATGTAGTGTTTTGTTTAAATTTCAAATATTGTCTGACCTGACAAAATTAAAATGCAGACATAAGCGTACACATTAGTTTTTGACTCTCACTGAACTAACACAGCCAGTCCCTCAACATGTTTGTGCTCTCTGATCATGTTGCCATCATATTACATCATTTTTTGCTTTTTAAAGAACTTATTTTAACATTGCACTCAACAACAAACAAATTCTCCCTCACAAAAAAAGTAACTTCGACGGCCAAATTAAATTTCTTCAGGTCAAAATACGGGCCGCAAGTAGGGGTGACATGGGCTACAAGTGGCCCCCGGGCTGCGAGTTTCAGACCCCTGCTCTACAGTCTTCCTGGATGGGCATGTTTTACCAGTGCATCTGCCCATTTATGTTTTAGTCATCTTAAAAGCTTTATCAGAAATTAAGCATTGCTCACTAAACAACTGTTCAACCGAAGGTAACATAAACAAGCTTATTATATATACACTCCTCATAGCATTCTTCTATATATCAGCCATGTCTGCATAAGCAAACGATAAGAGCAAGAGACCAAAAAATATGTTATCCTAATGTAAACAATGATCTGTAATAAATGTCTGGTTCTTTCACTGCCACAAATACAAAGTACAGAACCAAATGTGGATTATACTCGTAATAAAATGCCGAATGAATTTATTTCCTTCTGTGTGTCGAAGAAAAAACAGATCGTGCATCTGTAAGAGTTTGCTTGGTTTCTGGGTTTTAAAGCAAACAATATCTGTCTGCTGACAGTTAATGCTGTTTACTGAAATAACATTTAGACTGCAGGACTCGTTAATAGTAATTCTTTATTTTTACAAGTGGTGTTACTCTCTTTACTTAAGTACAGTACAATGTGGTATTATTACTTAGTAAAGGATCAAAATATTTCTTCCACCACTGTGCTTTTATGGTATTTCTTGACAGTAAGAAAATACGGAGTATTTCCATCCTTTAACGTTTGTCCATAAATGTGAAATTCTGTGATAAATATTTGTTAGAACATAAAAATTACAATAAAAACAAGAAAAAGTGCTGTTTAATATAAAAACATTCACAATGTGAACTCATCTCAGTTTAAAAAGAAAATCCACACAGATTGAAAATAGATAAACATTCTGCTGTTAGAAAGCATCAGAGCAAAAAAGCTTTCTTTGGTTTTCTTTCATCGTATGTAAAGTCACAACGTCTCATGTTGCCATGACGACCACTGACCTGTGAGGGTAGGGCATTGGGGTGGCGATGGGATATATCCCACCATCAGTAATAACAGATATCCAAAGATTCACCAGTCACAGGCACAGCTGTACGGAAAAGTCTGAGCAGTTTGTTTCTCTGTAATTAAGAATTTTGCATGTTAAGAGGCTTATTTTCAGTCTTTGTTTTGTTCCTTTTAAGCACTAAATCTACCTGGTTGCAGCAATGAAAAATATATTTCAAAGAGCGTGCTAAAAAAATTTCCGTTTTCCACTTTCTGTTTTCGCCCCTCTTAAGGTAACAGCACGTATCCTTTCATTTTCTGGGGGATGACATTTTTCAATTTCCACTTAAAAATGATGAAGATCAAGAAAAAGAATCAACAGCACATCTGCTCAACAGAAAAGACGACGGAAACCTCCATCAGGGGGCAGGAGTGAAGGCTCATAAATCACTATTCAGCACTAAACATCATCCTCGTGGAAAACCTGACCCACCACCTGATTACATCTGTCAGCATCTAATGCCTGCAGAGCAACATCTGGACAAGACGGAGCGGTTGTGGCAGGAAGCGCTTCACAGGGGGAGTGGACTGAGTGGTGGGTACGAGTAACAGTGCATTAACATTTAAAGTCATGCTCATTTGCCCAGAAGGGGGCTTACATTTGATAAACATCCACTTTATCTCAACATCTACCGCTCTAATGATCGTTAACTGATATCTTTAATAGCATTTTTGTGACTTCACAAACTTTCTGTAGCACCGCCCTCAGTAAAAACTTTATGTGGCAGCCAATCATCTATAAATCATCAGAATGCTTGTTCACATTATTGCTGTAATGAGCTCTGCGGCCTATAGAGGGCACTAACAGCACGTTACACGGTTAAATCTGGAACTCTTCACCACATGCGTCGGTGTGTTTCCAGAGGCTTTCTAGTAGGAGGAAGCAGGTCTGGCAGGCATCAGCTTATCCTGGTTTACAGGGACGTCAGTTCTCACAGCGCTGCTCTGAGGTCAGACCATGTGACTACATCAGATCAGCTGACTGGGTTTATAGTAAATCCACTCTGGCATCCACATGAGAGGTGACGTAAAGCCTCCTCTGAAGAAAAAGTTTTCTGTGCAGTCTGTGTGATCTGTTAAAAACACGTTATACTGATGCTGAAATCAACCAGGAAGCTTCATCAAAAAATACTCTGTCATCAGTTCTCGATCACTCCCAAATTAGGAAGTGACATCATACTTTATGGACCCGTCTCCTGTGGGTTTGTCATGAATCTTAAACAGCGCTGTTCAGGTCCTCAGGCCTTTTTGTTCACAAAAAATCGATATAAATGCTCACTTGTCTTCATACAGCAGCATGCCGTTGAAGATGGTGAGCGGCTCCACAGAGTGAGCCAGTTTGCCCATCACCAGGTCGATGCACACCGTGTCCTGAGTCTGCAGAGGCAGAATGATGCTGAAGACGGCCAGAGAGCCCGGGTTAACTTTAGCCTCGGCCACGGGGTTGTTCTCCAGGCCCTCAGGCTGATAGCCTCCAGAGTCCACGCGGGCCATGCCGTAGTTCGACTTTGACAGGACTGCCTCGATCTTTTCGTTCCTGTGACCTGTCAGGACGGCGCTGAAGTAGTAATTTCCATCTACAGGTGCAGTGAAGATACCTGCAGGGAACCGGTTCACAGTATATTAAAGCAGAGATCAACCAGGAAATGTATGCATTAGTTTAATATGTAACAGGTTGTTTTTTTACATTCATTAAGCTGCAGATGGCTTCAGTTCTGATCAAAACTAGGAAACTGTTTCTAAACTGGAGTTCAGTGATCATCAAACAACATCCTAATTTTTGACCTTTAAATATATCACTTTACTTCAGTTATTACAAACAGGAAGTAAATATGGACATAAAATAACATCAAAGTAATTTATAGGTTAATTATCGACATCAACACAATGCCAGGAGAAGATTAGAGTCCGAACTCTTAACCCTGTGACTAGTGGACAACCTGCAGATGCAAGCCTCTGTTCGTGCTCACCTGTTCTCGGGTTGTAGAAATTTCCTTCGTTGACAAAGACCTTGTCAAAGACGATGGTTCCTGCTCTGTCCATGGGGGCAGTTAAAGCAGCAGAGAACGACAATTTGGGGATTTGAGCATCAGCGCCAGGAAGGCCTGAGAAGATACAAAGACACAATGAGAAACACACACACCGCTCTGCAGAGAGAAACAAACAAAAGCCAGATCACAGTGAAAATACTGCACACAACTGTTCTTCTACTTCAGCCGGTTTTTCTCTTAATTAAAGACGTACCTGTTTCCCCTTTGGGACCTGCAAGAAACCAGAGGACATGTTTAGTGGAATAATAAAAAGGTGCAACAATAAAACCCAAAGCAACCAGTTAACAGTGTGTTTAACTTCAAATAGAAGTGAGAAAGCAAACAACAGAAACATGTCGGCTGTTTGCTTTGCTGAAGATGAACATTCATCAGCCTCCAATGATGCCTCTGACTTCCTCAAGAATTTTCAGGTTACAGTAAAACAAATGTTACGTCCAAAATGCTGACTTTAACTAATTTTATCACAAGCAAATTGTCCGTGCAATTTTGAAACATAAGTACTTGATGGTAAATTTAAATTTACTTGATTGGTGCCCATTCAGTTTATACCAAACCCATTTTTCCTCATGATAATTTGTTTTTATAAATAAACATTTGATTTGAAAATTTTATTATTTTATATATTTCAGTTGCTTTTTGCTCAAAATTATTGCTTACTGTTTACTAAGGGTGAAAATCATTGTTTTTGAGTGTAGTGAGCTTTTAGCCTGTACTTTTAATGTGAAAAAACGAACAGGAAGTAGTGAAAAAAATATGATTTTAGGTATGTTAGCTGGCTTAGTAATAGCTTTACTCACGACTTTTAGTCTTCCTGTATATCACACACTCTATAAATGTAAAATATCCATCTCACCAGGTGGGCCAATTTCTCCTTGTAGTCCTGGAAATCCAGGGGGCCCTGGGAGGCCAGGCAGCCCATTGAAGCCTCGTTCTCCTGGGTGTCCTTGAGGTCCAGGTGGGCCTGGTGGGCCTGTGCAATGACACAAACCTTCAGCTTTGTTGTAACATTTTAGTCATCCTGAGATCATAGACTTCTACTGGACTTGACTGGATATGAAGCCAACAGACTTTAAAATGTTAGAAAGCTTCGTTATATTCACCCAGTAATTCAAGCGCAATCATTCGTTACTGTTCATTAAGTTCACTGGAGAAAGGGAAGCTGAAGGGTTTAGTTTCAAAACAGTTTTTTACAGCTCACTTGGCATTAATATTTAATGACACGGAACAACAGACGACACACTGAAGACAAAATCTGCAGGTTTAGTTCAAGCTGTTGTTTGTTGGCTGCTGATGCATCATCAAACAGATCGACAGTGAAATAAAACAAATGTTACAAGTTGCAAAGTGCAATAATAAAGTTCTACTGCTCTGTCTATAAAAGTAAAAATAAAAACCTCGCAGCCTCTTCCAACCTAGCAATCTTTCCTTCAAGGTCCTCTCCTTGAGCAGCCGTGCACCGCCTCCAACATGACTGCTATTTTTAGATTTCACAGCAACCCTTCAACCTGAATTTTATTTGGGGAAAAGAGGATGAAGCCATAGGCAAATAGGGTAGGTGGTGGGCAAAAGTCACTTTACCTTCTGCCTTCTTGCGCGCTACACAAAGTCAATTCACAACATTACAGATGAACTCTTCTTTGGAGGTTTCACAGTTTTTTTCTTACGTGCGTTGTGTTTTTTTCTGAATCATTATTGTGAAACCCTCCAGTTTATTCTGAGTACTGCTTGATTCGTCCTGCAGAGGGCAGAAAGTTACTGAAAACGTTTACTGTACTTCAGGAACTTCATCAAACGTCTCTGATAAATATCTTTGCGCTTCATATTAATAACATAACTGAGCAGCTCATCCTGTACATTTACTTTCACATGTGGTAAACTGTAGTAAACACGGAGAAGCTTCACCTTTCATCAGTCTATCTACATTAGATATCCTTGTGAGGATTTCAGCACATCAGGATGTTAATAAATATCTAATCTAAGAGATCTAAGTCTGTCTGAGAGCACTGTTGTAATGATTGGTGGTCCCCAAGACAAAGTCAGTACATCAAGCCAATAAAAACCCTGCAACCCTCTTTTCATGTTATTCAGATCAGAGGGGAGCTGTGCTGAGAAATCACACTGTAGCTGAAAACCCCCCAAACAGAATCAGAGGAAGGAGCAGCTCACCCGTCAGGTCATGCTCTGACAAACCCTGCAGGTCTCGGGAGACCTGGTTCAAGCTCGAGTTCAGGTTCTTCACTCTGCTGTGGATGTCGTCCTGGCCGTTCTGGATAAAGTCCAGCAGACCTCCATGACGGATAACGGTGTCATTCAGACCAGAAACACACGTCCACAAACTCGAAACGTGTTTGTTCAGTCCTAAACACGGAAAACATCAAAACATCAAAATCAGCACGAGGAACATATGTTCGTCTTTCTCGTGTAACATGACACACTTGGTACGCGGCAGTACCCTCAACTTTTTCCTCACGTCATCCAGTTGAAGACGTCAGGACAGAAAAAACACAGTGAAAGATGTTTCTAGAGAAATGAGAAGCTCACTTTCTCTGAATTCCAGCTGAAGAACTCACTTTCTGACCACAGCAACACAGCTGGAGCACAGCTGCATCAGCTGTCGGTCCGCAGCACGATTGGAGTTTTGATTTGCACATATTGGGCACTGTAGTGTCCCAGTAAGGACACGGTGCCAGCCCGGTGTTGTAAATATATCCTGCAACATGTAAGTACATAGAGTGTACACAAAGATGAACTACTGTTACATCCATCTGGTTTATTATGTTTAGCAAAAAGTAGTTACTTTAATTAGTGGAAGTGATAACTAGCAGACAGGTAAACATTCTAGCTGACCTGCAACTCAGAGTAGTATCTATACCAGGGAAAGATGGAGTAAACATCCTTTCTAACAGATGCACGGGTTAGAAAAAACCCAACATAATCTCCTCTTCCTGAATTATTGTCCTGCTTATTCACAATGCAAGTCTACATGGAAAAACAATTTCTCATGAACGATGAAACTGTTTTTATTTTTCCTTGATTGATTTCTTTTTATACCCGATTTCAATATGTTCTCCATGTTGAATCATCTGAACCTCAGTGAGGCACGGAGACACCGGCACACATGTTGTGTTTGTTACCAGCTCAAATACAAATTTGCATGTCCAAGATGAAAACACATGATAGGCTTTTTAAAGGAAGAGTAAACATAGTAGTAAACATTGGGGCGATCGTGGCTCAAGAGTTGGCAGTTTGTCTTGTAATCGGAAGGTTGCCGGTTCGAGCCCCGGGTCGGACAGTCTTGGTCGTTGTGTCCTTGGGCAAGACACTTCACCTGCCGCCTACTGGTGATGACCAGAGATGGCGTCAGTCTGCCCCAGGGCAGCTGTGGCTACAACTGTAGCTTGAATGAATAGTGGAAGTGTAAAGTGCTTTGAGGGTCTCGAAAAGCGCTATATAAATGCAATCCATTATTATAGACACGACCATCAAAATGAACCATACCTTCCTTGATTTTGAGGATGGAGTCAGAGACCCCATCCAGTCGTCCGCAAACTCCCTCCAGCTTCGACAGCCTCTTCTCAAGCCCGTCTCCAGACCTCTTACAGTCTCCCATCTCAAGCACTGTACTCTCAAATCGCCGAATGTCCCTGTCCATCTTATCCAGACGATTCCGGTTGTCTTCGATGTGCTCTGTCAGCTCCTGCTGGACTTTGTCTATCTCAGAGATGATCTTATCCTTAGTATTTCCTGTCAGGATTTAGAGGGTGACAGAGTGAACACTAGCTGGAGGCATTTAATGCAAAGCTATGTTTGTTCCTGAGCTCGGCTCACCGAGGTCCGTGATGACGCTGTCGTGTTTCTGCACCGTGTGCTCCAGACCCTTCAGGGTGTCGTTGATGGAGCTGAAGGTGAGGATGACATTGGACAGTTCGCCCTGCAGCGTTTTCAGGTGGTTATTGTTGATGCCTTCATTCACGCTATGGCCATCTAAAGGCTTCGCAGGATCCAGCGGTCCACTGTTGTCATCTGTGCCACCAGGTCTAGCATGATCAACACCTATTGGGGATTGAATTTGCCTATGAATTATGTGTTCAAGTGGTAAAAACAAAAATATCTATTTAATTAAACTTTGCTTTACAGGATTTTTTCCCCTTAAAATATGTTGATGCTTGAAAAAATCAGTATCAGAAATGACTGTATTTTGGTCAGGTAGCACTCAGGAGCTCACTATCAGCTCATCACAGCAGCTCCACCATCAGAGCGAACCATGCAAATAACATGTCTTCAGACGCAAATAAAAGAGGCTACTAATGCAGGACACCCTGGTGCATAACTGCAGTTCAACACGTTGAAATAAGAAGACGCATTTCATCTTTGTAGATTATTCAAATGCAGATGATTCGACATAGCTGAATCCTCTTAATTCATCTTTTATTTACTTAGCTGTAGTTTTCACACTGAAACAGCAGTGCTTGGCCACATACTGAAAAGACTCCAGAATATTCCTTCTGCAGACTCATCTCTGCGGTCACAGGATAATGAATACGGGGTGGAAATCAATTTTGGATATGACTGTGCTGTAGACAGTTTCAAGATGCAGTGCTAAAAATCACAGCGGGGGATAAATGTTTATATTTTTATATCTCCACCAGGGATAGAAATAATTTAACACAGGGACAGAAATGTAGTGAGGAAAATGCCCCATTCCACCCAGCAAATCCCTGAGTATTACATCAGAAGAAACTTTGAGCAGACATAATAGACCAATACAAGCTGTTCATGGACATCCTGTTAGAGCTCTGCCTGCCCTGTGTGAAAAACAGACAATTAAAACTGCCCACAGGATTCTCCAAGATCCCTCACATATTTTACATTCTGTGTTCGAGTGGCTCCCATCTGTGTTCAGGATTTAGGACACAGAGAAAGAGAGGCAATTTTGTCCCTACAGCGGTCCAGACTCTGAACTCTGACCCTTTCCTGCCCCAGTATTACATCCCTACCAGTTCTACCAGGAGATGAGGTTAAGTTAAAAAAAACAAAAAACAGATCTGACCTGTGGTCATGTCCGGGTTGCTCTTGCATTGGTTGGTGCACCTCCTGACATCATCCCTCAGAACACTGACTTCACTCTGCAGGACTGAGCACATCTGGAAGCAGCTGTCTCCCTCTGAATCCAGTCTGTTCTGGATTCTGTTGATGTGGTTCTGAATATTGGATAGCGCATTCTGGGAATAATTCTTCATCTTCTGCAGCTCTTCCTCCACCTTCCCGCACAGCTCGCAGTCCTCGCCCAGCATCTCCACCACTGTCACGATTCGGTTAAAGTGTTCTCCGTGATCACCGGTCAGGGCTTTGATTTTACCGACGTCATCGGTCAGGTCCAAAACCTGGTTATTGATTTAAATATTAACAAATGAGATGACTGCATAGTCACAAAATCTGAGCTTCTTTGACACAAAAGTCAGTTTATAATCCACACATCACAGTTTTAATTTAAGTGCGTTGATTAATATTACAAACTTTGCGAAATAAGATAAAGGTGAAGATAAAAAACATCCAACCAAGCAGCAACTTTTAGGAATAAAAAAAACCCACAAAATAAAATCTGCCAAAAAACTGCAGTTCCTCAGAATGGCCACTGGAGGCAATGTTAAAATTCCCAACTCTACAGCGGAAAAACATGTCTACAGCCCAGTTTAATAAATCCGGTCGTTAAGTCTGACGTCACTAGCCGTGTCTGGGCCTAAACTCCGCTGCAGGTCCATATATCAAACGATCACTATGGCATTAATGAGAGTTGAAAAACTGTCTAAAGTCTTTTATCTTTAATAAAATGATCAGCGTTCTGCTCTACCAGGTGTAACAATTAAGTTTAACATCCAGGCATCCATGAAAACGGAATTTATGACATTTAACGGAGTTAGAAGTTAGCAGGGAGTTAGCTCGCTAGCTTCTATCTAAATACAATATAGCATGTCCTGACTGCGGGGTTTTGGAAACAAATTAAAATGTACAGCTCTGTTATCACTTCCAACATAAATGAAGACAGAAAACTAAACAGCAGTGACGTTTGTAGGGTTACTGAAGTTTGGCTAGCTGGTATATAATGATGTGCTACGTGACCGCTAGCGACACAGCTATGTTAGCATAATATAAACAAGCTAACTTTTTTTCCACTCGATAAAAGTTAACGTGAGTGTTCTCGGTGGTCAGGAACAAATGTAATCGCATGGCAGGATGCTGTAAAAGGACCAAACTTCAGCCAGGAGAACAACTGAGATAATCCATCCACAATACGAGGTTAGTCATTCCTATACTGCTGCATGGGATGGGCTGTAGTTACATCCTAAGGTTTTAAAAACTGAGCTTAAATAAATGATTAGCGGTAATAAAAGCCGAGGGAGGTCAACAGTGATCACTGACTGTTTTAGGAGCTTTTTGAGATTAAATAGAAGGAAATACAAAACATTAAACATGTTAACAACACAAAAGCCATATTAAACGCAGACTACTTTAGGCCTGGAAGTAGGATTCGTCACGTCATCACTTAACGACCGGATAGTGTCAGTCTATACAGCTAGCTTACTTCTTCGTAACATCTCTGTGGGGTCTTTTTTTTTAATTAATAACCCCTTTAAAGTTTAAAGTTATACAGCATTTTGGGTGGACCACTTCAACTAGCACAGAAATGCTAACAGAGGTGACCGTGAAAGCTAGCTGTCTGCTAAACTTCATGTCAGCTAATTGAGGTCACTAAACCCACCCTCTCAATCCTGTTCGAGCTGTTGGTGCCTTTTGGAGCTTTTAAAATAACATTATTTTGAATAATAAGACTTTCAGTTGCACATCAAGAGTCTTTGAGTTATTGTGAAAAATGATTTTCTTTGGCTCAGGAGTCCAATCTAGTCGATGCGCTATAATGTTAAGGTGTTTATACAGAGGACATTTATTTGAACATGCAAGGAATTCTTAATCTGTCCTGTAATTATTTGTTGTGCTGAGCCAGATGTATGACTCACCTTGTCATACAGAGAGTCTCCGGACATCGACAGGTCTTTGAGTTGAGTGTTGAAATGTCGAATCTGATCCTCGTTAGCCACCACTCTCCACTCCAGAGACTTCTTGGTTGAATTGTCTCTTTCTCCTCCCGTTCCCGGTAATCCTCCCCCGGTACCTCCCCAGCGTCCTCCTCCCCCTGTACTTCCTCCTCCTCCGGCTCCCCACGTCCCACCTCCATCCCCTCTGTTACCCCCCTCTTTTCCTTCTCCTGTTGATCCACCCCCTCCTGCTCCCCAACTTCCACCTCCATATCCCCCGTCACCTCTCCCTCTTCCTTCTCCTCCTCCTCCTTGTTCAGACGCTACACAGCCACACTTCTCCAGCCTCCAGTTCATTTGGGAGGTGGTGTTTTCTAGTTTCGACAGCCGCTTGTCATGATCACGTATGCTGTTCTTGACCTGCTCCACGTCCAGCTCCACGTCTGCGATCCTGTCGGCCTGGTCATCAAACCGCTCCAGAAACACGGACCTCAGCTCGTCCAGTTCTCTGTGGAAGTAGTCTTTCACGTCGTTCTCCAAGTATGAGCAGCTCTCTTCGGTTTTCTGCATAGTGCTGTTGACCCGTCGCTCCAGATCCTTCAATCGGTTGTTCAGGCGTTCCTCTGTTATCATGGCATCCCTACCATGCCCGCCAGTTTCACCACCAACAGGTAACCCTTGTCCTCTGGACCCAGTGTTTTCGCTGCTACTGGTGCCACCTTGTCCGCTGAGCTCCCTGTCCAGGCGGTTCTGCAGAATATCAAAGTTCTCAGAGGCCGTGCTGATCTTGCGTTCAGCATCAGTTACGCGATCTTGGAGGTCACTGATGATGTCGCAACATCCCTGTGAACGCACTACGTCCCGCCGCAGCCCGTCCAGGCTCTGCCGATACTGGACGTCCATGGCGTTCATCTGCTTCTCCAGAGCTCGAATCCTCTCACGGTCCTGCTGCTGCTGTTTGCGCAGATCCTCCACACCGGCCTGAAAACATCCAGCAGTGAATTTAATCTTACTGAAAAACACCGGCTAGAAAGATTTTGGAATATCGGCTTATTAAAGTTGTCTGATACCTGGCAGGAGGAGCAGGACAGCGACACTCTCCTCTCCAGCTCGCTCAGGATCTCCTCCTTCAGTGAGTTCAGCCGTCCTTCACTTAACGATCCTCCAGACACACCTCCCTCCAACTCATTACCTTTCCCGTTCACCAGGTGGTTGTTGATGCTGACCAGGGTTTTATCGTGAGCCTGTTGAAGGTGAAACAGTTTCTGATTAAAACACCAGCACAAACACAAACAGCATAACACATCTTTTCCTGTTTTAGCTTCTTTACTCAGTCCACATAACCTCCCAGTAAAGCTGAAAACCAGCTCACCTGTGTGCGGTTGTCCAGCTGGTCCAGTTTGGTCTGAATGCTGTGAATCGTCTCTTTAATCTCGGGCTGAGCGGCATCCGCAGGGTTTCTCCCTCCTGAGCTTCCTCCACCAAGTCCATTCCTGCCGCCCTCCTCCTGTAAGCGCTCATTCATGGTGCTTATGGTGGACTGAAGGTCCTGGAGATTTTTTGTAAGACTGCGGATCTTCTCCTCCAGCTGTCTCATCTTCTCGTTGTCTGCTCGTTAAGGAAAGAAATGAAGCGGTTACAGAAACTCTTAATAAAATAAAAGAGTTTCTCTTTTATTTCCATTTTTATCATTCTTTAGAATAGACAGAATCCTGTCACGGCACCAAGAGACACTTTCAGTCATAGTTTTTATTTCACACATTAAACAAACAGCTGCTGAGAATTTCCAGCAGTAGCTTCCTGACAGCAGTCAACACTGTCACACACAACCAGCTGCTTCTTTTACACAAATGCAAGCTTTGGTTGCTTTCACACTTCTCACATCTCTTGGAAAAAGATGCTTCTGCATGAAGATATCATATCATAAGTCTTTTACTGACTAATTAGATGATGGTGTTTCACTGGCAAAGCTAGTTCCCCTGTTTGAAAAACAAAGGAGACATGTGGTCAGCACTATGTTACTGAGAACCGAGCTCCATTTTCTCCTTTTTGCGAGCAGCTTTTAGCCGTTTGGTTGAATAGTGATTGATTTACGAAGTGAACTGGCTCTCACCAGAAGAAGTGAGCAAAGGCTGCAGATTAGTTTTGATCGACTAATATCAGATGCTACTGTTTGCTGCAGCTTGCTGATGATTACTGAGATGACAGCAAAGAGAGAAAATAAAGAACGATTCAGTGCACGATTGAGTTCCTGCTTCAGCTCTGGTTTTTATTGAGTCCATCTGGGTCTGGTGTCGAATGTTAAGCCGTGTTAGATCCTAAGAACAGGGAGAATCTCACTGGGAATTCTCATAAAAGGAATCTCCGCTGGTTTTTAAAGTGTCTACATTCAGTCCCATCTCATGGTGCAGCAGATGGACTGAGGATGTGCGTCTTTGTCTTCATGCACTCCAGCCACAGCTTTTCTTTAAACTGCCGAACTTCATGTGAATAAAAGAACAAAATGAAAATCCACTCACCCGCGTTTCCTCCAGACTGTCCAGATCCAGAACTGCCTCCCCCATAACTATGCCCTCCTCCACCTTGTCCACTGGTCGTCCCCCCTCCCTGTCCGGGCTGAGGTCTGGTGGTGGATATCTGAGTCCCTCCTCCACCAACTGGACCAATGTTGCAGTCTGCTCCACTGTAACCATGGCAACACTTCCAGTCCATCTCTGTCACCATTTTGTAGGCGACTTTGTAGCGCGGCCTCATGTAGGTCCGATAACTGCAGAGAACCAGGACGAGCACAAACTGATGACTCTGATTCACACACTATGTGTGTGTGTGTGTGTGAGTGTGTGTGAGAGTGTGTACTCACACCACCACCCGGCTGCACTGTCCACTCCCCCAGCTGCAGGGATGATAATCAGGCTTCACGTAGGTTTCAACTCCATCCTCAACCACACAACTCACCGTCTTTGTGACCACAAACGCACACCAGTTCCTGTTAGACACACAAATATAACAGTAGAATCACAAAATGAGACAATCCCAACAATCAGGACGGAATACAAAACTCAGGAGTGAGAAGACAAAAGTCAGTGACATGCAGTAGTGGATGTAACATGAGTAGAGATGGAGAAAAGCTCAGTGAATCATGATAAGTCCCTCAGCAGCCTGAGCCTATAGCAGGATAAGGGAGGGTTCAGTATCACCCGATCCAGCCCCAACTATAAGCTTTATCAAAAAGATCTTAAAGCAGAGATGTCTGTCTCCTGAACCCAAACTGGGAGCTGGTCCCACAGGAGAGGAGCCTGATCTCTGTTTTACTTCTGGAAACTCTAGAAACCAAAACGAAGCTCGCACTCTGAGAGTGAAGTGCTGTGACATCCTTAAGACCTCACAGCACATAACACAGTGTTACACTTTCATACATAAATGCTATGTTTAACAGTAAACCCACAAGCAGAATCTTAATAGAGCTTTGTAAAGGAGGTACTACACGTAATATTTACCCATGATTTGGGCAACCGTTAATGAAGCAAAATCTTACAGCCAACATGAGCGATGCAACATCAAAAGCATAAAAATAACATGCACTCCCTTGAAATACCGTTATCATAAAATAAAATAAAGGGAAACGTTCCTAAATGTCATAGTTTAGAGAACTCAAGTCAGACATAGAACAAAAGGTGAGCCTTTAATTCAGACTGAACACAAAGTAACAAAGTCCAAAATTTGAAACCATCAAAAAATCCCAAACCAACAACAGCAGATATGCTGACGAGCAGAAGAAAGGACTGTGTAAAAGCAGAGGGCTGATTCGGCGACTGGAGACCGGAGGCACAGCTCAACACAGAAAAATCAGGCAGAGCAAGGAAGTAAAACCAACACAGGAAACAGACGATAACTAACCTTTAAAGTTAAACTGGGATCCAAAAGTCACACACTATACACGGAAATGAGAAGATTCACATAAAACATGAAAACAGAGACAAGAGAACGCTGGAGGACGAAGACACAGAAAGATAAGACAACGAGAGAGGAACAGATAGGGAAGACTGAAGACACAAACCAGAAGCTGGTAATCAAAACGCCACAGAAACTCAAATAACACAACGAGAACTAAAGCTCAAAATTATTAGAATGATAATGAAACAAAACAGGAATCGCAAAGTCTAGAAGACATTAATTAAAAACTACAATTTCATGCTGGAGGGTTTGTGAATCCAAACAGAAACCAAAACCACCACGACAGTAATGTGACGATCAGATAATCAGTTTTTGGCTTCTTTAAGTTCAACTTAAAATGTTAGTTTGAGTAATAGGTGAATATTTTCTTGACCAAATTCTTTCAGCTAACAAATATCAAATATCTCTTAATAATATTTCTATATATTTCTGCAATATTTCTTACAGATAGTGTTGGATAAGATGCTGGTGATGATCAGATAAATTAAGTGATGATATTTGATGTTTAAATTGTGTGCATTCCCCCAAAAGCATAAAAGTATTTTCATATATTTTATATCCAAGCACATGATAAAAGAATAGTTTCTCTTGAAGCTGTGTACACTTGCCACTCACACACACACACACACACACACACACACACACACTGGTTTATATCAAGCAGGTCTCTGTAACCTCACGTCTTTACAAGTGTGTCTTTAAAACTGAGACATGTTTCAGGGGGCAGAGTGGGTTGCCCACTAATCACAGGGTTGGCAGTTTAAACCCAATCTAGCCCAACCACATGCATGGCAGCTCCGCCACCATGACTATGGGAGCAAATGGGTGAAAGAGAAAAACCTTGAAAAACTGTTAACTTCACACTGATGGCGTATGTAAACGGACAACATTTAAAAAGTGCAAACATAATGAACCATAAAAGGAAAACTTTCCAATCACTTTCCTGTGGTAACTTCATTCATACTTCAAATATACCCTGTGACCTCTTACTGTTTGAGCTACAGAGGAGTTTTTGATATATTACGTTGCCTTATTCGACTATACTTTGATGTTAATGTTCTCATTGCACCGCTGAGGGTGGATTACTTTTTATGTTTCTGAAGGAACCTTTTTTTAAAGTTTTTTTTCACTTGGTCAGCTGCAGCATAGAGGCTTAACCACAAACATCTGTTTAAGGTCGAGCGAGGTCAGCACTGAGCATATGCAGATGTTTCTTGATGGTTGTGGTGCAGCACGGTAGCAGACTATTCTAAAACAAACTATCTTTAAACCTGCACACTGAGTAACCTGTGAAGCGTCTCGTTTTTTTCCAGCACGGCTGACTTCCCACCGTTTAAGGACTTTTATTTTGAAAATACAGCTTTCTCCCATAGATCCATTTATTTTGAAGGCTACGGTTGACTCTGCGGTCTGCATTCTTGGCCATCTCGGCTGATTGAAAACATGTGAAGCGAAGCTGAAAAACCATCAAATGAAAATGTGAGTGCTGCCGCTCAAACACCTGCAGACCCTCTGAAGAATATAAACACGCCGGATCGCTTTCTGTCTGTTTCTGTTCCCATGCGGGTTATAAGTCAAACATCCTGCCCGGCATCTGACAGCTTCAGTCATCGAATCCAGTGACACGCTCATTGTTCACATGGCATTGTGGGTAAAATCTCATGACAAGTTAAGCGCGTGGTGCTGATGTCATTAGCGTGTGGTGGCGATGAGTTTCCATCCGTCTCGTTCATGTCGGATCAGCAGCAGAAAGACTCGCTGTGTTGTGTGTTTGCGTGTAATTAGGTTGAATTGTTGTCTCTGGAATCCAGAACGATGAGCAGAAACAATCATCTCATGAACCATAATCATGCTGTTTCACTGCTGAGGTTGCATTCGTTGAAATATTTGGAGGACATAAGGAGGGGGCTCAATATACACCAAATATATAAAAAGTAACGCAAAGTGCTTTAAATGCAAAGCAAGCAGGTCTGTAGGGGAGACCGGGGATAGTTGTAACGTGGGTCAGTTGTAACACTTCCAATTTCTCCAATCAGGGCTAAGTTTCAAATGATGTGACTCATCCTGTGCATGCCCAATTCAGTTCTGCTATCACATGTGAAAAATCAGCACATTTTGTCAAACACAGACAATTTAACACGAAAAAAAGTAATTTATATGCCAAAAAGTAAGTTTTTCTACTTTATTTCAATTTGTAATAGCATTATCTGCTTTGCAGTTAAACTCATCAAACTTAAATTATGTTATTTGTATGTCTATGGGGATATATTCTGTGTAGGTCTTTAGTGCTAATGTTTTAGCCGTTGGCTGTAATGTTAGCTAGTTCATGGCTATAGGAGTCTGGGTCAGTTGTAACAGCAACAGTCTGGGTTAGTTGTAACAATGCAAATGTTACAAGTTGCCACACTATTACTTTAACTTATATTAAACAAGTTAGGGCAACGACATCAGCAGAGAGAGGTTCACTGGTCGCTTTTGTATATGTGGTTAATGCCATTGGCAACACAATTCCTCCACTGTTTGTGTTCCCACACATACATTATGCAGACCACTGTGTCAGAGATGGACCAGTAGGAAGTACTGGTAGTGGAAATAAGTCAGGATGGGTGTGAGAAAGATTTCCTCATCTTTCTGAAGCACTTTGCAAACCACACCAAGGTAAGCCATGATAAAAAGTAATGGAATTGCGATGCTGGTGAACAACTACATTTTTTCAGCTTCATTGTTATGTTCAAAATTGGTGCAAGAGTTGTAGGTTATAATGCCCACTGAGCCAACGAGGCCAAACTCAAGGAAGACCAACCAAAATTAATGAAATATTCAGTTGCAGAAATTTCCATAATTTGTCTTTTTTGGGGGGTTGGAATATGTTCAAAAGCTAGATTTCTGCATTCTGTCACACACACACACACACACACACAGCTACATAAATGGCTCTAAGTGCATTCATGTGTTGAATAAACAAAGATTACATGTTAATGTTTTGTTAGTACCCTTATTTCATTGTGTTACATTTTACCCCAGGATATGTTACAACTAACCCAGACTATGGGGTTAATTGTAACATTTCACTCTTCGTGTTTGAGACCATACCATGCAATGGGTAATTGTGCTGCAGAGAAAATAGCTGCACTATTTAATAGCAGAGACATGTAAATACTTTGCATTACATTTTGAATCCACTACCTTAAAAGAGCTCCAATTTACAGACAGAAATGTCAAAAATGTTACAACTATCCCCGGTCTCCCCTATGTCAGTGAACTGAGATGTAGTCATAATCATAATGAGATATCCAAATGTAAAGAGGGATAAACAGAATACATTCTGATCAGTTTAATGTGTAATTTAAATATTCTATCATTCATTCAGTGTAACTACGAGAAAGAAATGACCTCCACCTTCACCATACGAGGTGCAATGAAAGAGCCGAATGACTCCACCCGCGAGAGCAGAAAGCTAAACAGATCCTTCGAGGTCGCCTCTTTGAGCACCTCCTTTGTGCTGCTGTTTTTGGATTGCTCACTTGCACATACTTGCAGCTTTGTGGTTTTGCTACGGACCCAAACTTGCACAGTTTTGGTTTTGCTTTGATTTCTCTTTTGATGACAGTTGTTGAAAAGCCCCACAATGTGGTTCCGGGCTTCTTTGTTATTCTTGCCTTGAGATTTGGACACAGATGGTGACAGTGTCATCGCAGCAAGACTTTCCACTGTATTGTTCTTACTAAGCACCGGTGTGGAAGTCTGTATTTCCATCTCCATCCCATTTCTGAGCTAAAAAGCTATCCTGGAGCTGAGTGTAGGTAAAATCAGGCATTTTTCTCTGACGCTATCTCACATTACAGGTTAAACATATCAATCCATTTCAATAAATCCTATCTAGTTCCTTCAACTTATCTCTCCTTCGTGGAATAATATTGCAAAGACCTCCAAATTTTCAAACAATGAAGTTGAAGGTGTTCAACTTCAACTTCATCCAACAAATTATTCAAATGAGATGCTTCTCCCACTGAAAACGCTACGTCCAGATGAACAGAATCAACCTTTGGGAGTACAAAGAGATTCATTCATTTTAACCAGATCTCCAATACCACCTCCACTTTAGGCCTGCCACCTGTCCAGTTTCCTATTTTGTCTTTTGAGGCCAAACTGCACACCATATTGAAATATGCCAGGTGTTGGTGAGGAAAAAAACTATTTTGTGCTGTGAGATTTTGTTACCTTTGGAATTTTTCATAGACAACTAAAGAAACAGGCTGTGACAGGCTGCTAGCTGTTTGTTTTCAGTTCATCACTTGAGTTAGAAGCCCCATTTTTAAGTGGCTTAACTAACAAACAAACAAAACAAAAAGTTCACTGAAAACGGTAACGTACAAGGACGGGACTGTAAATGAGCGAAAAGGCAGCCAGTGCCCAAAGAAAAACTTTGAAAGGTGTCAGGAAAGGCAGGAAAGGAATTGCTAAAGAAACTAAATATAAAGGACTTTTGCAGAAACCTGCTGAGGGGAAGCTAAGTCATATCAGCTCAGCTATTATGTTACAGCAGTGCAAACTGTGTCGCTCTGCCCAATGAATTTACATGTCTTCAGTTGGTGATTGTGTATAAATGCATATTCATGCTTGACCTTAATCTGATGCTAAGTCTTGAAGTCTTCATTCCTGGAATTGCAGCTATAGAAGATAAGATTTTAAGCACTGATTAGGTGACAAAAAGTTAGTTATCTTCACGTCTTATTGAGCAGGATGTGAGACAGTATCAGACCTGTGTGACAACAATGTGAAGCTTTGAAAGTTTCAATGTATGCAGGCTAATGCCTTTCTTATGCTAGAAAGCGGAGCGCTGATTGAAGTCGACGGCATCCGGTTGATTCATGTTGTATGTGAGCGTGCACAGAGGTGGAGAGTTAACAGATAGCGCTCTCACAGATGGTGGTTATCTGAGTGCCGTTTTAGGATTTGTTGAGCCAGCCAAGTTTGGCTATGTCAAACTTTCCTTAAGAACCAGTCTCAACACACAAAAGCACCAAACTTACAGACAAGTCCTCGGTAGATGAACATATTGCTAAAACAAAAAAACGTGGAAGCTCTCTGAACCCTGGCCAGCAAAAATGGGCTGTTATGTAATTCTAAAAATATGTGTTTATTTTCTTATTTACACTTCTGTATTTGTACAACATTATTAATTAGTGTATGGGAACACAACAGATGGTGCATGTCTATCTGATTCACTGTTAAAGAATTCTGGCGAGAATAAATAAACCACATCAGTAAGAAAGACAGTCATCTTCTTAAATGTCAAATCTGAGACACTGTTTAACATTGTGGTTTACAATAACAAGATCCTGATGGTGAATATTATTGCAGTGAGATTCTATCAGCAGATATAAGTTCACAGAGGGCATTTAAATAAATGTTACACAGCAGAAGTCTGTATGAATGCGTTTTACTGAAAGTTTGAGTTGCAAACATACTCATATATCAATCTTAAATCGGACGAAAGGGAATTCGAGTCACTTGGGGAATGATAAAACACAGCTTCCCTTGTTTGGACATTTTCAAGTTGAAATTAAAAAACATTGTACATACAGACAAAAACACCAGACAAACTGTTAACCCCCCACCCACAATAAAACAACATGTAATGTTAAAGGCATGAGTGACGCCAGCACACAAACCCAACCCAAACTAAATATTTCCTGCACGTCTACAGTCGACTCAGAGATCCAACTGTATTTAAATATTGCAAAGATGAATAAAGCTTCAGATTTCTCACTGCACAGAATATTCTCATCTTTACAAGAAGACGTAAAGCCAAAGAAGAGACAAAGGCTCCTTTCACCAACTGACAGCCAATCAGAGAGCGTCACAGT